>NC_045561.1:60232468-62698718 GCF_009819795.1 Aythya fuligula
TACTCCTGACAGCCACGAGGGGTTTTAAGCAGGAAAGGTACGATTCAAAATGCTTCTTACTCATTAAAAAGTCACTTATATACTGGGAGGTTAAGATCACCAGGTACATAACGTATGAGTCAGATTGAATCTATAGCTATATGCAAGTTTATATAAAAACTATTTTTACAACTACAACTGTAAATATATTACAAACTGCAAGACACCTCTAAGACCTTAAGATGTCACTCCAAACTTTCCAAGTAACTAGGATACAGACTTAACACACATATCATTCTACTCCCTCTCACCTTTTAGAATCCTAAGAAAATTAAAAGCCCTTACAATTCACTTATGAATAAACCGTTCAAAGTCCAAACATACCTAATGAAACTAGCTGCTTTCCTGCCTAAGATGCATTAACAGTTCATAAAAGTAAAGGAACATTTCAAATTCCTGAACAAAAGAACTAGAAAGGACTGAACAACTGGATTTACTTTACCTCTGACTAGAAAAAACAACAGACAGCCCTAGTTTACCTATATCCACAAAATCAAGCACGCACCAAGTAAAGGGGGTGTGTGGAGATAACAGACATCATTATATTAATATATATTAAAGGTGTCACATGTCAAAAGAAGCCCAGTGTTATAAATACATGTTAATATCCAGAACTAATAATTCTGAATCCCAGATTACCTGCGAAGAACAGGTAGGGGCAATGGAAGGGAAATCACACAGCACTTAACTGATCGAGCACCTTTTAGGAATATCTTCCTTTTCCTCCACTAGAAATGGACCACTACCAGATCTTGAACACAAAGCTAGCAGAACTGTCTACTGCACTGTAAGATTTTTCTGGTATTACTCAAATTCAACTAGAGAATGTGCATCTCCAACCAGAGACAACAAAACCATGCAAACAGTTGCCAATGTCAAGAGGCAAGTAGTACAACTTTCAACAGTATTTCAAATTATAATTAATCTGTTTTTTATTGTGGTGTTGAAAAGATGCAGAATATAGAGAAAGAAAGTATTGCCAAAAAAAAATAGGCAGAACAGAAAAGGCCTAGCACAGAAGAGGAGCAAAAGAATAATGAAGCTGACTGCTTACAGTAACACCAGATGCCTAAGGAAGGAGAACAAAAGGGCCAAGAAAGTTACGACACCTATAAGCAGGGCAAACTTAAGCAGTTCCATGCGTACGCTAGGTCACCATCTGGAGATCTGTATTAATCTGGTAACCTCACTATTCTGCCTTCTTGTATGCTGCACAGCAGCACTGGCAGAAGTTATTTTTGGAAATACGGTGGGGGAGGGAAGATGGTTAGGAAAGCTACAAGATATCCAAGAAGATAAATATGCGAGAACATTAAGCAGAACACAGTGGCAAGCAATGCATTGTTTGCCATGTTCAGCATTTATTAACAGGAGATCTTTATTAGTGTGACTTTAGAAACTTCATGAATAATCTGTCTTCTGGAAATGGCAAAAAAGTATGCCAGGATCCTTCCTTCAGAGAGTATTTTCTTAAACAGGGGACCTGTATCAGTACTTCTAGGTCTGATAAAAGGAATACATGCTGCTGAATACATTCATGGGACAGATCAGTGCAGAAATACAGGAAACTTTTTATTCTAAAGCAAGAAGGGTGCACATTTAATGACCTGCAAGCATTTCTGTTGCTCATACGCCCATTGATCAAAACAGTACCTGAATTCTCACAAACAGCGCTCCCTCCTAGACCTTAAGTAAAACACAAACAACTTAAACGCATCCAACATTTTCAGAGAAGCCAAAGAACCTGTATACACTATGGTAAAGCTATGAACTACCCCAAGTTCTAGTTCTGTACGAATATACATGTCTTTCAGAAGTAATACAAGGTATGTGCATGCATTTACACTTACATCTGATTTTTAGCCGCTTGTCTCTGAGCTTTCCGTTCTTTCCTTTTTTGATCTGGTGGCTTAGCAAAAACAATTTCAATGTTTTCTCCCTCTAAATCTTTGCCATTCATTTCTTCCATTGCCTGAAGGAATTAACCAGACTTTAAATATACTTCTAAGCATATCCGAAGTTATTAAGTTTACTCTATCCTTTAGAATATGCATTTTTAAATGTTATCCATAGCTAAAACAACAATATAAATCTAAAAAAATTAGACAGCACAGCATTATGGGTTCCAGGAAGTTATGCATTTCCTCTTAACTTAGTTCTCAAACCCAGGATGGTGTGTATAAGCTTGAAAGTCTCCCACTAAAAATTCTAAATAGGCTTCAATCTTTTAAGTTGTTTCAGTTAATGAAGGGACAGAATTAATTTCTGAAAGGACAGCAAAAAATATTGGCAGTAAATGTCTCCTGTTAGCATTAACACAAATGGTACTAAAACTAGAGACGAGTGTATGTTTTTATGTCTTTATTTTACATGTAGTAACTTCTTTTTTAAGCCAGGCCCCCCTCCCCCCCCCCAAAAAAAAAAAAAAAGAGTACGTGTGTCATTCTCACTTAAAAAAAATAAAACAAAAACCACACCAACACACGCGCATGTTTCCCATGGGTCACAGTAATTGCTACAAGTTAATTTTAAGCAGAGGAATCCTAAAGATTCTACCACTTCTAGGGACTCTGAGCCTCGACAGGATACATATCCTGTGAGAAGATTCTTTCCATCATCTTCATAAGCATCTGCTTCAAGGCATCTGGATGAACAAGAAAAGCTGAATCCCCTTGTATCCTGCTGTATCCTCCCACGGGACATAAAAATAGACACACTATAGGCAGGAGAGGAAGTGCACTTTCCCTTCCTAACAACAGATGACCAGAGAAAATCCAGCAAGACCATGCTAACAAAATCCAGGGAAGACAATTCCTCAGCTGTCCCACACTTCTCATGAAAAGAAAAGGTGATTATTCCACACCATAAAAAGGAAGTCATTCTGTTCCTAGAAAATAAAAAGATGATCTAATTTTTTTTTATCACCTGTCCTAGAGAAACTGCACTAGTCTACTGCTAACTTGGTGAGAAGAGTCACTCAACTTCTGGCACTTCAATTTCAACTGATAACGGGTATGACTAGCTCAGATATTCATCAGAAAAACTACTTAGGTGCATCTAAGATCTAGTTTTTCAAATTAGCAAATGAATTTTCTTAGGAGACACCCAGAGAGGACAAAGACATCGGAAGCCTTTGAACACTCCTCCAGACAGATTTTTTCTGAAGTTAGAAGTATACAGCTTCAAAATGTTACACTTAGTCACACGCACACACAGGGGGTACAGCCCTCTTCACTTACCTTTACAGCACCATCCCGTTCATCAAAATGGATGAAAGCATAGTCTTTTAGCTTCTTCACTCGCTCTAGCTTTCCAAATTGACTGAAGGCCTTTTCTAGTATCTCCTCTGTTACAGTATTGGCAAGATTGCGTACAAACAGAACTTTTACCTAGAAAAAAAAAAAAAATTAAAAACACTATTTAGACAAAAAGTTTTGCAAGTCATTACTATTGGCAGCACTGAAAATATCATTACATTTTAAGTACTACATTTTATAGAGGTAGTTATGTAAATATATACTCATATATATATATATTCATACAGCACAAGTTGGCAGCAAACATCCCTGACTGCTAAAAATATTAGATCAATTTTCCAACACGATTACATAGCACCAGTATCCTGAAAGTCAACACAGTTTCTGTTAACGTTTGAAAAAAATCCTAGCAGCAGTAATTTTCAAGTCAGGAACGCTTTCAAATTTGAAAGAAGGCAACTGAGACTGGTTACACACAAAATAATTAAGTTATCAAAACATTCCATTGTTTAGACAGGTTTTGCAGAACAGTCATCACTGTAATATCTAGGTCAGAGGTGACAGCACTGCAGCTCTCAAGCTGCTTAACTTGTGGCTTCCCTGCTACAGCTACACCAAATACCTAGCAGCAGGACTGCGCTTGCCTGAGGAGCACTCAGTGACCTGAATCCACGGTTACAAGAGGGAAGAAATACAGAAAAGGATACGAAGGCTGACATTGCCAGGTCACCCTTGGACTTTCTCACAAGTCAAACTGCGTCTTTTCCTTGAGAAACAGCCACCTCAAATTAACTGAAAACCTACTCCCTCCCCCTCTAAAGCATGCAATATGGCTTGTACGCTACATGAAGAGTGCTAGGCAGCTTTTAGGATCAGAAAGGCTAGTTATCTGAAGGGTTTAGATACATCTTGTTAACTGCCTGACAGTGACTACACCATCAGTGCCAAGTTGAACCAACCACCAACTGCTTTAAGATGAAAGAAAACAAGGCAATCTGACAAAGACTGATACTAGATAAACCAGTCAGCATGCACTGGACACCTGCAAATCACGTATGTTACTGGACTGGAAGCATTCAAAGGCTTGTCCTTGCCCCCACACCGAGGTTACACTAAATGTCTGGACATTATCATTTTTGCATGACATCACCTGTGAGTTCTGGCAATTTATAAGCCTCTCTTACATGCTGGGGGAGCCCCTTCCACACACTGCCACCACGTGCTGACATTACAGCCTTACTTTCCTACAGTGCAGCTGCCAATCGGCCACAAAGAACTGCAACATCTTTCCACACCCCGTCCACTGTTAGTGGCTTCTAACTAGCTGATGACAAAAAGCAAGTGAACATGGTACACGGCAGCTTCTGACTTCCCATTCCTAGTCCCAAAGGTCACTGCAAGTAACACGGGGTACCAAAGGACCACAGAAAGCATGCTTCAATTCCCTGAAGCTGAGCTAAGATCTCTGCTCCTACAAAACACAGGAATTCAGTAAACCCCAACACCTGTTGTATAAGACATAATTACTGTGTAATTAAAGTTACAAATAAACTTGTCTCACTTGATTGCAGAACTCGGATGGGATGCAGAGCTTGGGAAAAAAAAAAGGATACTACAAGACTATAAATCTCATCTAGAGAATCAATTCTAGCCTTTGGCAATAGCTATTCTTGCTGATTCTCAGGGGATAAAAAAAGTCACAGCCAGCTCCACAAGGAAAGCTTTCTCCTATCCTGTGTTAAGCTTCTCCTATATGCCTTGATAGTACAAGCGAACTGTGTGCCTTCCAAGAACCCTTTTCAGTAAACCATTCTAATCATTTACTTTACCTTACCTTATTTTGTTTCAGAGAATAACAGAAGTTTTGCTTTGTAACCACCTGCTTTTAAAACTGGTAAAATGCAAACAAATGTTCCTTACTCTTATACTTTAGGAAAGGATGAAAACTTGCATCTCAGGAGGAACCAACCCTAAGAAGCCTTCACCAGTCCACAATGACTGACACATTTAGTGTCAGATATGATTAAAAACCTCAAGAAGAAACCATCTTTTTAGTACAAGATTTTAGTACTAACAGGACATTATTTTTTTTTTTAATAAGAAATTAGTTTAAATTTTTCTCCCACATAGACAAATCCATTAATCTCTAACACCTCAATAATATCTTTGGCCACGTTACAGACCAGAAGTGCAGCTCAACCAGTCAAGGAACATGTCAAAACTAACAGGCAGGTCAAAGCGTAGGGTGAAAGAAGGAACTATTTTCACTTCATTTAAGGTAAGAGGTTAAAAAAGTCTTCTTGATTAAGGCTTGTAGGTTGTAACGAGGAATGCACATCTAAACCAAGCAATATAGCCCGCTATCCTATGTGCAAGTGCACAGCAGCATTTTGTCATAAAGGCAGGGCCCACTTGTAAAACTGCTGAAGGCTGGACTACCCCCAGAACTACTGGGATCTGTTCCTTTTCCCCCTTTTACCTAGAGTACAAACACTTCAAGCTTTGTTACTATGTTCTTCAAAGGTTAGTCCCTGTCTCCTCTCCTGTAATCTACCAGGCAGCCATGAGCACAAGACTTTATTTAGCTGCTTAACCTGCCAATCTAGCACATGCTCTGTAGCCTCAGCCACGTTACAGGAATAATTTAAAATGTAAGAGGCATCAAAACGCTGCTTAGGAGAAAAGAACTATCAACAAAACCACTGGAAGTTAGAAAAAAGTTTGGACTAGAAATCAATTACTTCACTGATTATACACATACACTGATCTGTCAGAACAAGTACTGCACTCCTCTAGCACATACATCTGTAGCTTCGAAAGCTAGCTTTTCTCCTCCTCACACTGAAGGTACTTCATATTTAAGGTAACACCCCCTTTAAATTTCAAGTGCTTCAATATTTGGTAAGTACACGTCCATGTAGCACACTCTGCAACATTTAAACAAAAGTCTGGAGGAGAACGGAAAAAAAGGCTTGAGAAAACACTTCAGAATTGTAAATTAGTAGGTGTCAATACACTGATGAATTGGCATGCTTTTCTGCCAGGTATTTAGAACAATGCTGTTCACCATCTAGCTACCGAGGTGAATCTGCCTTCCCCATGCTTTGCTCTTATGGACTTTCTTTTCTGGTAATGTGGATGAGCACGCTGCAGACCAGATGATTATTGTGATGAAAGCAACCTCCTACTCACAGTGTTTCCCCCAGAGCCTTCTACCAAAGGAATGTGCGAGACCAGGGCCAAGAGCTCTCCCTTTGCTCCCTAATGACAGCGCTCAGGAGCAGACGGCCAACCTGCAGCTCACAGCTGGGAGATCAGCGTGACTGTGACAAGTAGCTGGGCTGCTCTTAAACGTAACACAGCAGTAAACTCCAGAAAGCAAACCTAACACCTCCAGAGGGGCCAAATGTGATCAGGCTTTCTGTAAATGTACTTGAAGTGGGCAAGGAAGACTGGAACAGAGCCTTTCCTTGTTGTAAGAATAAACTAAGGGATGCAGCAAGCCAGAAAAGTCAGACACCAACACTTGCCTCTGCTTCTGCATACAGCCACAAACTGTGCACTCTACTTTTTCAGCATTCTCATTCACATTTCCATTCCCTTTTGCATCAACTGTCTGTATTTGGCAAATAGCAATAAAATGTAACATTTTCTGCACATTTCCCATTTTAAATACAAAAACTTTGAGGTATTAAAACATAACATTCAAAAAATGAATATCAAATGCCACAAAACACTGATTTCTTTAGCCTTTCATTCCGACATTTATAAACTTACTTCAGAAAGACACCTACCTCATCACATCCCCTATCACACCCCGCTTATCTATGTGGTCATGTCAGCAGAAGTTTGTGCTAATTCAACAGTTTGTTGGAGTAGGATTTCCTGAGCCAAGAAACTGATCAGATAGACTGCCACATATAGGAAATGCCACCTCTGACCACTTCTACCTGCAAGACTCTTCCCTGCTGTTGATCATATATGATACAGGGCAAAAAAATGAAGTCTGCAAACTGGGTAGTACAAGAGCTTCTGTGATAGCGATGTTATAAAAGCAGGCTTTTTTTTTTTTCTCCTAAAAATGAGTCCCTGCCCCAACCCTTTTCCCTTATGGCTCACCAAAGAGGAGATCCCAGCCACACTGTATTACTAGGTCCATCAAAGTAGGACTCCAGCAAGTGACATGTCTCAAACAAGAGTAAAAGCAATGACAAAAAGCAAATACAGAGAAAGAGAAAAGGATATAGACTAGCTAGGAGCTTCCATGAAACAACTCAGCTACACAACATGATTGAAAAAGATAGGTCTGGGCATTATCTGATGGGGAAAAAAAAAAAAAAAGGTTAATATTTCTACAGCAAAATAATGTGCTGTAATGTAATTCAAGATGTTGAAGTTCAGACCTTAGCTTAACTGAAATACTCCAACTCCAAAATATTACCAGTCTTAATATTTTACAGATTTAACACTGCACCCAAGTCAAAAATACTGAGTTCCAAATACAAAGTAATTACTTAAATACTCAAAAGTAACTTCTACAGGATAGCTTTAAAAAATCCCAATTTGTGTGTGTTACTGTAATGTTCTACCTCTGAAGTGATAAACATGTGGTTCCAGGGTTAAAAATCATTAAGGCTTGTTCTCTGATCATTTCTGGATTTCTGTGCCACCACATACTAATCTACAAAGTCGTTTTATTTTGGGGAGTCACCACCACCACTTCCAGATTAGGAATCAACTACACCAGCATACGTATCATTCATCCTTGGGAGCACAAGATAACATCTGCCAATAGTTTTTTGAATTCACATTAATTCTAGAGTGCATTCTTATTTTTATCATCTCGCTTACAACATTTCTTTCAAGAGGGCTGCAAGATGCTATTTAAACTTATGCTCATATTAAGAAGTACTTACTTTGGAACAAGGCACTTTACTTATATTATGTTTCCCTTACAGCTTTATTACCTTTGCCATGACTTCGGGATCTGGGTCTTCTATAGGGTCAGCCCATTCAACTGTAACAACATTTCCCCAGACTTTCACCTTGCCACTCATTAACCTACGTCTGGCCTGAGCAGCAGTCTTGTGATCTTCATATTCAAGGAAACAGAAACCCCGGTTCTTTTTCTTGTCATCGGGCTGATGATACAATATGACATCTGTAAGGCCCTCTGAAAATAAGCAAAATATTCCTTTGTTATGGCTTTAATCCATGAGTTTGTATTATAAAGTAAGGATTATCTTTCCGAGAAGTACACATCTGATTAGCAGTTCCAGATAAGCACTAACATGCTAGTCTTTTCAGACTGTGTGCTTATTAAAACTTCCCTACTTTCAAGACCCACATTCTCCAAGAGTCATTGGACTATCCCAACTTAGGATCCCTTTTATTAAGTGAAGAAAGCTTAGAAGCTACAGAAGAATACCTTCCATCTCACTGAACAGAGCAGGGAGTGCAACCCAAAGTTGTGCTTTGTCACTTTTCTTCTCAACCCACCCCCTAAGTCACAATACTTATCAGCATCTGTTTTTTCCACGGATGTCCAAAGAACAAAAGGTTAAACTTGCATGATTTCATGACATCTAAGAGTTTCAGTGTTGCTCCAAGGAACCTAAAGTATATCATTCAGTAACACAGGAAGCCGTAAAACGTTACCTGACGGAGTTTATATGCTGTTAACAGAAACAGATCCTTATCAAATCAGTAAGAACTCTGAAGCACAGAACTAGTTATGTTTCCCAACCTGCTTCAGTTCTGTCTTGAAAAGCTTTAAAACATCAATTAGCACTGACATAATTAAACCATCTGTTTGAATGGCTTTTTTAAACAATACACACATTTTCTCAGTAAAACTTGGAACTGCACACCTTGTTTAATTACAAATATTTCATCCCTCAGCAGTCAGATTTTTTGTTTTGTTTTAAATAAATAAAAATCAGGACAAATGCTAAGTCATCTCAGTTTGAATTCATTGTCATTCAACCATAAGCCAAAAGATGGTTAAAAATACTTCATCACCGATCACGTTTGCCACCCTCTAGCTGTATGAAGCAGTTACTCAGTTACCTGTTACTTTGCTGAATTCTTCAACAATTTGCTCCTTGGTTTTACTCTTAGGAATAGAACCAACAAAAAGCCTATTATTGGCAACAGAGATGCATACACCAATGTGTTTTCCAGAACGAATTTCATGATTGTTGTACTGAAAGAAAAACAGACAATCATCAGTCACACATAACTTTCACTCCCGTCCAACAGTAGCAATACCAAATCTTTTGCTTCTGCAAATTTAGTAATATATTAAATTCTTCAGCGATTAACACGTTCTTATGATATATACTCAAATATTTTGCATTATACCCATGCTCTCTAAGTTATCTCCACAGTGGCAGCCCACAACTACCCTTCCTTTCTTGTTCAAGCCTTCGTCTTAATACATAGATCTTTAGACTTCTTCATGCAGAACCACAAAAGGTTAATATGTCCAAACCAACAAGATCAAGGCTACTCCCCCTTCACAACAGCACAGAACAAAATTCAGGTTCCTCTACAGATTGCATCTGTGAATTCTTAAATTGTATTGTGTGTCTAATAGAAGACAGGTGTCACAATTGAAGTCAGATTCCCTTCCAAAGCTCCACACAGTTCACAAAGGAAAGCCATGATCGGGTCTTCTCCACAAAGCATACAAGAGCAATTGCCAAATTCTTTCCCAAGCATGTAGATTACATGGATAGAGACAGCAAACGGCAAAAAGAGACTTCTATTGCTTTGAAACCCTAAGGCTTCTGTTCATATTCCGTTCCCCAAACAGACTGTTTAGAAAACACTCTGAACACATCAACAGTTCAAGGGGAAAAAAACTATTACTGTAGACATCTGCTGACAAAAATGCCCTTCATTGCGATGCAGACAGACATGTATCATCCAAATAAGCAGCTGGGAGGTCAACTGGTGGTACATCAACCACTTTCCTGCACTGCAAGCCCTGCAACAGGCAATTCTTTAGCTAGGAAAATGTATTTTGTGGTCAACATTTTATTGACAAGTAGTAGGATAGCTTTTCAAAATTTAATCTAGCTATTTATTCTGTGAGTGATTTTGTGTCTGGTGGTAAACTTCCCACATAAGCAAGTTTTCCCACACCCCCTTCTTGCTTAGGGCACTAAAAACCAGGGTGAAGATGTATTTATATTTAGCCATTACAAACAAAAACTACATCACTGAAGACTTTCAAAGCTATACAATTGTACAAGAAGTAAACTGAAAAAAACTGTACATGCTAAAAGGATCTTGAGTGGCATCTTTCCAACTAGTTATGTCGCAAAGCATAACACAATACAGTGAAAGACATCTCCCTATCTGTTGACTGTGTAGCAGTGGAAGAGTTGATTTTAAAGTCTGAAACAAAACCACACAGGAAGACGTATTTATATATATGTATTTATGAACACTGACGAAGACTTGTACGCATTAACAAAGAGAAGATTATACAATCTGGAAAAAAAAATCCTTTAAAGAAACAGGTTTACAAAAAAGCTAGCAGCTTATTAGTCTGGATACAAGACAAATTGATTCTTCTTCAACTGAAGTATATATGGATAAGAGAAGGTACTATCTGGCTGCTCCTGTTAGAATTTAAGACCAAAGCCTAACTTCATATTTAATCCAAAATAGAAGCTCTCTTATACCTCATACCAAAAACTTTTCATAACTTCAAAGAAAAGTAAGTAGTCTAGCATTGCTAATCCATGTTGATACTAGTTTCTACAGTTTTTTTTCTCCGTACTATCATACTTTACTACTTTCTATCATATGTTTATCCTACCACAGATGAAATAGTCTAGAGCTAGATGCTCCTACACACACAATTAGTGTTTTTTAGGCAAACAGTTTGCAAAGCAGCTGCAAACTTAGATTAGATACCTATGGGCCCAAATCTTAATTTGTGTGTGTGCTACCAAATTAGCAAGGTCAGCATAACACTTTTCCCTCGTCACCACTGAAGCAATGCCTCAAGTCAGCAGAGACATTAGCACCCCCTAGATACCAAAAAATATATATATATTTTTTTGCTAAGTTCCTCAAGAACTGATTCACAAACAGGTAAAGTCTGTCTTGTCATTTCATCCACTTTCACCTGCAGTTTGGTTCCAGCAGCAAGCAACCTGCACTACTGTGTCTAGCTGGCAAACTGCTTAATAGGGATATCTGCACCTGTACCTGCATTTTGATCAAATTTACATTAGCTCTAGTCAAAAAACTTAAAACTATAGCTTAAAACTAAAGCTTAAAACTATATACAGTAGCATGCAGTATACATTCTCCTATAAGCTTGGCCCGCAAGTATTTAATTTTGTGCATGTCTGCAGTAACCCTCATCACTCAGAAATCTTTTCCAAAACTGAAATCTAACAGTTTCATATGAAATATTAGGAATTGAGTGTGCACATGAACACACAACTGGAACTGTAATTCATAGCTGAAAGAGTGTAAACAGAAGGGAGATGCAAGCACGTGGACAGGGAGAAAAATGCCTGAAGAAAGTCAGACCTGACTTGTAACAGCTGGTACTTGGGTGAACAGCACTTGAGATGCTGCTTCTACTTAACTGGCTGGGGGGATTGACACCTGTACACTGGATTAAGTATTGGACATGAAGTTAACTACTGTTCATATCTGAGTGTCTTCTCAGGATCAAGCCACATCATTGTTCCATTTTTGTCTCAAGCACAGCACCAAAAGTATTTCAAACAAAATTTTGGGATCTCTCTTTGTAAGCTGCTGGAGCTATGCATAAACAAAATCAGGGCTTCAACCTTTTAAGTGCAAGGTTTCTTCTGGTGGATGAATAGAAGAAGTCAACATTAAGTTTACCTAAAATATTGGTTCAGTATTATATGAAGATAATATAAAGTCTCTGAATGATACCATAGCTATGCAGAAGTGAATCACATGCAGAATATGTTACACCAATTGCAAGAGCCTGAAGACAGTCAGTGTATTTTCTGCTGCTTGAGTATTGACAAAGCCTCGTAGCTGTCTATTAGTTGGAAAACCAAAGCAATGCAGAGATTTTTATTCTCATTTTTGGTACATTTCAGAATCATGAATGGGGAAAAAAAAGCCTCTGGCAAAGGGATGGGAAGCAGAGAATCCCCAGTTCCATGATATCCAGAAATCCCTGAAACAAGCTGTCTACACATCAGAAGTAGTGTCAGAAAGAACACTGCCTGTTAAAATAACTATGACCCAAGAGGGTAGAATTTCTCATAGGTCTTTCAGCAACCTCTCCCATGCATGTATAAAAAACTACAAGACACAGACCCATAATTTTCAACTAAGCCACATGGTCATACTTTTCTGGTACCCTTGCAAATCACTCAGGCACCTTGGGCAACTTCTAACACACCAAACTACCCAGTCAACTGGGACTATTCAAAAGCTAACAAACGTCACAGGATCCAGTTTAGAGCTAACCCTGCCTTCAAAGGTTAGCATGAAGGCTGAAAAACTGCTGTACCAACCCCAATGCTTTTCAACTATTACACTCTGTGGCTATCTAGCTGAGAAACAACATGCAATGCTGTATTTTTTCCTGCATAGCAAAGATCAAATATAAAGGGACCTCCTTCCATTCCCTCAGATTGTTCAATGAAGACTGAGGCCAGGACCTGAGCTGTAACTTTTATGCAAACACAATCTGAATAACTTTGCAGATCCCCCTCAGGAGCATGCTGCATTTAAGCAAAATAGAGCTAACTGAAGAAAAACTCCTTTTCATTTAATAGACGCTTCTGATAATATATTTAAATTTGTTTCGCTCTTTGGGTAAGTCATGTGAGTAACTCATGAGTTTACACAAAATATAAATAGCTAGGCTGACAAAGAAAGTACAAAGAGGTATATGCAAACAGTTATCCTAAGTATATTTGGATTGCACACAGGAACACACCAGACATGCTTGTTTAAAAAGCTAAACAGTAGATACCAGACTTTTTTTTGTACTTTTTTTTTTTTTTTTTTTTTGAAGATATTTCAATATTTTTTGGGAGGCATTTCTATCTTCAGCCTGATTCGTGTCAAGCATGAGGGTTAGCAAGGTACCTTAATGACCTAAGGTGTCCCTTAATACAAAAGAGAGGTCTTAACCCTGCCGTATTAGTACAGTATCAGCACGCCTCAGAACGAGTACAGTTAGCACTCTTAGGATCACACCATGCATTGTGATCTCAGCCACATCAGTGCAGCACTAACTAGCTCAAAGAATTCAAATTTCATGTAACCAGAAAAACAAAAGAGCAGTGTAAGGATTGAGGACATAAAACCTGGAAAGCTTATTAAGAGTTTCCCATTCCTTATACCAGACCATTTCACACCTCTGTCTAAAACTGGAGAAGTTTTTAACTGGTAGCTTTTGTCATTTTCCAGATAGCTAAATGAGACAAGATAGACCTTACAAGTCAAAAGTGATTACTTATCATCTGAAGTATCTTATGAAATTCTGTGACTTCAGATGCATTTTCCCAGCATGGTGCCCCCTGCTGGTGCACAAGCAAATCAAAACCATAAAACCTGACCAACTCCTTTGTAATACAGCATCTCCACTAACACTTCTCTAAAACTCATTCAAACACAGACAAGCTCAGAAGTCAGTATTGCTAAGACAACTTTTGTTAAGATTCACCTAACTGGACCAAACAGCAGTCCATCTACTTTATTTCCTGCCCCTAATACGCCCATCAAAGATTTATACACAGAATTATGTAAAAATACTTAAAAATGCCTGGTGGACATTTGTAAAATCATCTAAAAATGACACAGTTGAATTTTAAGCATTCAGACATTAGGATCAGGACAACAGCTTATAATCCACAGTGTGTTCTTAAAAAAAAAAAAAAAAAGAAAAAGAAAGAAAAAAAGAAAGGAAGAAAGATGTAAGAAGACTTACCAGTTTAACAGCCTCCTGAGCTGCCTCTTTAGTACAAAAAGTGACAAAAGCATATCCTCTATTTAGACCAGTTAATGGATCCATCATTAAGCGGAGATCCCATATAGGGCCAGCTTTCTCAAATAATGGAACAAGTTCATCTTCAAACAAGTCTCTTGGAATCTTGCCCACAAATATCTGCAAGAGGCACAGAGTATTTTTATTCATTGGGTGTATTTATTTTTTTTCTTTAATATATATAAGCAATACATCTACACAAACATCTCCTCCTCCATACCTCTGTACCAACGGAAGGTTGTTGTCCTGAATATACAGACTCTGGAGGAGGTCCACCATACTTTCTCTGTCCAGTAGTCACATCAAGAGTGTAGCCGGTTCTCTCCAAGAGTGCCTTCAAGTAAGAATTTTAAAATGTTAAAATCACATGCAAATTCATCTAATTTAGGCGTACTTCATTCACAGACAACAGACATGCTCATAATTCATCTTAAACTATATTGCTTTGAAACTCTCACAGGCGAACAAGCCTACTGCTAGCACTTTAACAACAAACTTGCAAAACAATTATTAAAACTGCCAGGTAAAGAAACACTAGAAAATTGGAGGTTCACATGGAGTTTTCCCGATTCCTTCATTTTCATACAAAAAAGAGGCCAAGTAATAGAACAGCGAGCTTCTCTTTAATTAGGAAGATCTTAGCAGTCCGAGCCACTTCTTGTTTTGGCATGCCCAATCCTGCAAACGTTTATGCACAGAAGTTCCCTTCACTTAATGAGATTACTCATGAGTGTGAAGTTAAAGAACACATGTTTAAGTGCTTACACTCCTGGAACACTGTTCTTTCTGCTTCAGGTATCCCGCCGCTGAAGTTGTGATCAAACTCCTTTCCTCCTATGCTGTTATCCCTCCCCATCCTCCCCTCAGTTCCTTGTGGGCACACGCAGCATCCCAGCACAACTGCTCTTCACTCTGATTGCTGCATACAGTTACAAATGTATGCAAAATATCTAATGAGAAACTCCTCTGAAAGTAGTCTTTTCTTCAACAATTTTGTGCGAAGACACATCAACTCTACGCACAAAGGAGCAGCACATTTAACAAGTCCAATTACAATCAGGAGTTAACTTCACAACTGGAAGATTGCAGTGACTTTAAAGGCTATAGCCATCAGCAGTGAAAGCTATGCTACTTTAAGTTACTTAATACATACTGCTGTTTTGTGTGGTGGTGACTAGAACTGTATCACTTGTTTGTAGGTTTTTCCCTTTTTTTAAAAAAAGGGATTACAATTACCAGCATCCCAGCCTCAAAGTGAGAAAAACAAACATTCTAGTTTTGCAAGCTACATAGTTATTTGTAATCTTTAACACATTCATTTTGCACTTTACACATAAAAAGTTAAAGATGAAAGATACTCTCACTTTTCTGAACCATCAAGTAAGCATATTTAAGTTTTCCTTTCCTTTAGCTTTGGACAAGTTGCTAGTCATGGAATTTAATATAAGTTGTGGTATGGCTAGCTCTGGACACAGGAGTTTCTTGGTATCAGGACACTCACATGAAGAAATAAAGTATCCTTTAAAACAATTTTGGGTACAGATTATGACACACATGCTATCTCCCTGTTGTGGAATTGCTTTAAACCTGAATTGAGGAAAAAAAACAAACCAGTAGCTGAAGTTACATATTCCAAACTCAGAGATCTATGCTGACAAGTTTCCTAAAACTATGAAACAGTAAAACTGTCTCAACTAGTCAATCCTCAGCTCATAAATCTAACAGTCCAATCTTTTTCATGTTTCAATATACATTCAGACCCAGTAACGAACAGGATGTAAGTTTTCTCTTGAAGATGAAAATGTGAATGACAGCTCTTAAATAATGATGAATAATCTAAAATAGCCTTTACTAGAATATCACAGTTTTATAAGAATTAAGGTCTCTGTCACAAGAGCTTTGCAAAAACAAAACAAAAAAAAACACAAAAAACACAGAGAGACTTCATACCTTTTATCTCCTAGGAACATACCTTAATTTTTGCCTCATCTGGTCCTTTGCTAGAATCTGCCACCTTGGTCCCCTGTTTTTCCCTCTGCCTGTATGTCTTCATGACTCCACATAAAAAGGCACTTTTGTTCTGCAAAAGATGCATTAATCTTCAGTTCTGCGAACATTACAAGCCAGAACCAATTTCTACCTTGAATGAATAAAGGGCCTGTTTTACATATCATGTATGGATCACTGAAGAGATTTAAGCAAACTTCTTGCCAGTCTACTAGTAGTTTATCCCTCAACAATTATATTCTAAATTGCTTAACGTTACCTGAACATGTGAGAGATCACTGTCTTTAAACTGTTGAAGCACTGCCAGTGCACCTTCTTCATTAAATTCCTTTAAAGCTTCAATAGCTCTTTCATCTAGATCACTATGTGCAACTAGCCCTAGAGAAAAGAACAAAATTACTAATTACATGTGGGCAGCAATCTTTGTTTAACCATATTTAACACACCTAATATATTTCAGCGTTCCCTAAATCAATCACTGGTTAAAGTTACAATACTTTAGAAGTTATTTAGCCCTCTAAGTTAAACATATTAAGTACAAGTAACTTTTTCTAAAATCAAGTTTGTAAAAAAAAAGTTAAGATTTAGAGTAACATTTACTACCTTAGAATCATAGATTCTACCACCTTTATGTATTTGACTTCTCTGAAATTCACATGTTACACAGGCCAAGTTAATTTTCAATATCCTGAAGCTGAATTCAGAAGACTCTATCAAAACCTGACTTAGCTGGACTAGCAACGGTACCATGATATGGTTTGGGAGCAGACTATAAACTGCAGCACTAGAGGAATGATCACAATAACAAAAAAAAAAAAAAATCAAGTTTTAAATATGCTAGCTATTTCCATACAATAATTTTTGCACCTATGAGCTCAAATAGTATATCACAAAGTAACATTTACGCCAGAAGATGACTACCATGGCTTCAGTTACATAAAGTTACCTAGAAGTACTGTAAAAATGCACAAAGACCACATCACCTGCCCCTTCTAAGACTCATCTGATGCCTATTCCAGCGGTTGCTACAGTCACATGCAATTTTTCCCCTCCCTCTTCCCAACCCTCAGTCCAAGGAGCCTGGTCCAAGGCTTTTCTCTGAAAAATACTATGACACATTAAAGCGCTAAATAACAAAAATCCACAGATGTTTGTAAGACTGCAGTCCCCATACTTTGGAAACCACGAGAAGTTGCTATTTTAGCCCAAAGACAGACAAATATAGTAAAGTATTGTAGGTGTGGTTTTGCAAGTTTTACACCTTACCTGCAACGTAAATTTCATCTAGCTTTTCAGCAACTTTCTGTGGTAAACCAGCATCGAGCAATGTCTGGAAATGCTCAGAATGGGTAACTGCAGCAGAAGTGTCCATAGGCTCTTCAGTACCATTCCCATTAACGTGTTCAGTAGCCATGTTTCCAGATATCTGTCCAAACGCAATAAGCATCGTAATTAAGCCACAAATATCTTCCAGGAGAGCTGCTGAAGTGACAGCACGTGCACCAGGCCGCCCTGCTCTGGCGGTGAGCTCGCGGACCACTCCCGTGACACTTTCTGCTTCGGGAGATGCCCCCCAAAATCCCTCAAAAGAAGCCCTAACACAAAGGAAAGCCCTGACACCGCTGCCTAGCGGGGGTGGGGTGGCTTTCACTGCAGGTTTTACACAACCCAGCCAGACACTGACTCACCTCGCTCCCTCCAGTCTCTCCACCGCGGAGCTCCGAACAAGTTCGGGACGGAGCAAGGAGCCAGCGGCGGGGGAGGGCGGCGGGGCCGACACCCTCCGCGGCCCAGCCGCCGGCCGGGGGCCCCGGGCTCCCCCTCCCCGGTGCCGGCCGGGCCGAGCGAGAGGAACAAAGCGCCCTTGGCTCGCCCGCACCCACCCACGGCAGCGGCGGCCGCCATGAGCGCGATGTTAACACGTGCTCTGCGCCTTCAGATGTCCTACAACTTCCTCCAGTGACCGACTTCCCCCCCCCCCCCCACCCTCCCTTTCCCCGCCACGCTCCCGCGGGAGGAGCGGCTCCAACCCCCTCCCCCCCCCCCAAAGCCCCGCAGCCGCTCCCCACCTCTCACCCGTATCCCCCCCGGGAGGCCGCTTGCGACACCCCGGGCCCGATTTCACCACCCGGCCGGGAGCTCGCCGCCCCCCCCTCCCCACACACAGCACACACACACACCCTGCTCAGCCCCTACTCCCCGAAACAATGCGGGGGCCCGCCGCCAGCCTGCTGTACGGGGAGGAGGAGGAGGAGGAGGAGGGGAAGGGGGGTGCGGGAGGAGCCGCTCGGCTCCCCCCGGCAATGAATGGGGCCGGCGGGACAATGAGGCGGCGGCCACGCGTCCCAAGCCGGGGCCGCCTCCTCCTCCTCTTCCTCCTCCTCCACCTCCGGAGGCCTAGCGCCGAGCCAGCGGGGCCCAGCCGCCCACCGGCAGCGGCCACGACGGCAGCCGGGCCGCGACGCCAGAGCGCTGCAGGGCCCCGCCCGGCCGCCCCCTCCTCACCCTCACCCTCACCCTTCCTCCTTCCCTCCTCCCTCCTCCTCCTCCTCGCCTGACCTGCGGGGCTGGAAGCGGCGTGCAGAAGGGGGGCTGCGGGGCGCGCTGTGGCGCGGGGGGCTGCTCGTAGGCGGCTCGGGCTGGCTGAGGAGCTGCTCCCCCCTCCGCCCCGTCGCTCCGTGCTGCGGGCTCCCTCGGCGCGTGTCCGGGCGGTGTGCTGGAGCTGGCGTAAAATGGCGGCCGCTCGAGCGCTCACGCCGCTGCTGGCACCAACCCCAGCCCCTTCCACTCGGCGCGGGGGGGGCGGGGAGGGGAGAGGAGGGAGGGGAGGGGAGGGGAAAGGAGGGGAGGGGAGGGGGAAGAGAGAGAGAGGGGAGGGAGGGAGGGGAGGGAGGGAGGGGGAGGAGGAGGAGGCGCCGCCGCGCGCGCTGGCGCGGCCCCAAGAGCCGGGGTCTCCCAGGCCGCTCCGCAAGGGCCCCGCGCCCCGCCCGCGCGCGCCCGCCCCTCGGGCACGCGCCGCGCCGCTGAGGAAGGAGGGAGGCGGCAGCGGTGGTGGCGGCGGCGGCGGGGGGATCAACGCCGCCCGCCCGCACCTCCCTCGTGCAGAATAATAAAAAATAAAAATGTAATAATAATAGTAAAAAAAGAATAAAATATAAATAAGTTAATAAAATAAAATGCGGTGCCCGAGCCCGGCGCGCCGCGATTGGGCGAGCGGCCGTTCCCACGGTGCGCAGGTGGCACAAAAGGGAGGGGGGGGGGAACGGCGCGGGCCCGTGAGGCGGGGAGGGGAACGGCGGGGAGACAAAGCCACGCAGACAAAGGGAGGGGAGAGCAGAGCAGAGCAGAGGAGAGAGCGGCGCTTTGTGTGGCTGCCGGCCAGCCCCCAGCGCGGCAGCCGCGAGCTGTCGCTGGAGGAAGGGGGAGGCGCCGCGCCCCTTTGCCTTAACGGGCAGGCACCGCTCCTAGGGCGGCCCTGAGGACGGTTCTCCCCCTTGAGGCCGCTTCTGGCCCCTCAGGCGGGCTCCCCTCGCCCCCCAGCCCGCTTCTCCCCCTCAGGTCGCCCCCCGCACGCCCGCCCCCTCAGGGGGCTTCTCCCCTCGCCTCAGGGCGGCTCCCGCCAACGGCCGCCGCCGCCCCCGTAACGGTCGCTGGCTCCTGAGGCGGGGTAGGGACGAGGAGGCGCCGCCTGGGGCTGGGGCAGCCCAGGGACATTTGGGACTCGTGAGGGGAGAAAAGCGGCCAGCCCCTGCTAGAGCCCTGGCAGATGTGTGTTTGGTGTGGGGATCCTCCCGGCTGCCAGCCCCCGGCAAGCCTCGCCTGCACACCTTGCGGAGGAGACTTGGGAAGCAGCCCCATGGGCTCCGCCAGACCTGTAACTCCAGCCAGGCAGGGAGGAAGGCACCCGGTATTACTCCCTTCCTCCGAGGCAGCTCAGTGACAAAGAACCGCTGCCACCCCTCAGCACGCAGCCAGGCACCCTTCAGCATCTCTAACCCATGAAAAATCCTTCAGCCGGCACAGGGGAGCGAGCAGCGGCAGCTACAGCACACATTCAGGCACCAAATGTGAAATTCACCTATTCACAGGCGTGTGTGCAAGTATGTGAGATGTGCAACTGCTGCTCAGTGACACAAGAACAACCTCTTCAAGCATTTGATGCAATAATTCAGTAAAAGCCCTACCACTCCCAGGTTAATCTGAAGCAGCAACACACACAAGGCAGCTGTACACAATTTTTCCAGCTAATTTATAATTTGAAAGTGTCATTAAAAAAAAAAATCAGCTTTTTAATTGCTGAGCTCTCCCCCCATATTTAAAACTTTACAAAATTAAGCTTTCTGAGAAGAAATTAATAAAAGCTATTTTAGTGAAAACTTGTGCTGTGGCTTTAAGTCATATTCTTTATAAAACTTGAGTAGTTTGTGCCCTTCTAAAATGTACTTTTCCAAATACAGCTGTCAGCTGGGTAATATCAATATCATCTACAAATTTAGCAAACTTTTTTTTTTTTCCAGGGAAAATACTGCAGCACCCAAGCATTATTTTCAGCTGTTTGTAAAAGCTGTTTCAGTGAGGTATGTACAATACAGCTGTAAGGTCGAATCAATTTACAGAATTTAGATATTTCCTTTGAACTAATAACAGGAAAAATGTTTGTCAGTGGAGCTAAGTACAGATGGCAGACTGCTGAGGAAGTAATTCCCACTTTCAGGCCCACTTTAGAAGGGAAAACTACCTCTATGCACTTTCATTTTCCTCCATAATATGGAAGTAAAACAATAAAAAAAAGACTAAGATAAATGCAGTGAACAGATACGCACCCCTATTTAAAATCACAGCTGACCTGGAGTCGAGAGTTGCTGCTACTTGATCCTTTGAATTTGTGTAGAGAGGAGGAAGCAGAGACTCTGATATGCAGTTCCTATAAATACAGCTCAGTTATTAGCCTCAGTATCAGAAGGATGAAAACAAACAAGTGTTATGCCTAGAAAAGGATCCATGGAACTGTGAAGTGAGTTTGCTTCTTCTTGAGTCACACAGAACATCTACTGGGGGGACTGGGGGCAGGCAGCCAGGAACATTTGCAGACACTTATTTGGTGACTTGGATTTGCACTAAGGGCTTCATTTCATATACTTGAAAATTTGATGACAACTCACCATAACAAAAATTGTTTTAACTCCTAAGTCTTCTTGGAATACCACCTCACCACCCTTGCTTCTGGTGCGATTTTAACAACTGCAGAGCTCCACTGAAGCCACAGCTGGACAGAGCCGCAAGGATGAAGCAGTAGAGAAATAAATTTGGCCATGATTACACAAGTAACTCAAAAGAATCAGAGTTTTATAGTTAATAATTATGCCCTAAACAATGAAAATCCTAGGAGACTCAGCTGCAGTGGGTGTCTTACCTTCAGTTCCTGCAATGCCTATTAAGGTGGCGTGGCATCACCCTTCCCAGTGGTCCTACAGCAAGTATTGTTACAAGCAGTGAGCGATACAAGTCCCCTGGGCTGCATCTGTTGCAGCACAGCCACGCGCTCTGGTTTTGATTTAGTATAGTTTCATATAGGAAGTCTTGAAACAACTCTTCTGAAGTGCTTCTCTCCCTCTCTGCTCCTTTGCTATAGGAAGTGTTGGTGGAAGAGCACTGGACTGCTCAGTTCTGTGAAGCGCATGTTCTGAGAGGCCTTCACCCCAATACCTGCCACTGTTCTCTCCCCTCTATTCAATGTCACCCCCATATACAGAGGTACATCCCCCCTGCAATATCAAACATCCCAGAGCTCTCATTGTGAAAGAAAGGCACAGTTGAAGTTACAAAGCATTTTAGCTCACATTCCATTAATACCTTTAGTGTGTGTTTTTTTTTTTTTTCCTAATTTGAATTACAGGACTTTAAAAGTAATTTATCAGTCACGGATTCAGAGCAATTATTGTAGAATTCAGTGCATTTCACACCATACTATAGGTTGAAACAAATATTCAAAGAAACATGGAGTAGTAGAGCACTATTTTTGCATGCACACAAAACCAGCAAAATTGCCTGTGTATATAGAAAAGCCAACTCAAAGCCATCCCAGTCTATTATCACTCAGAAAACAGATGCTGAGACTTGTAAGGAAACTATAAGTGCCCTTTGCTTAGCAGAGAAAAAGTGTAACAATTTGGTATTCAGAAAGGATAAGGAACAAGCCAGGAAGCCAGGAGAGATTACTGTATTTTATAGACACACATTGTGCCAGCCTTTTTAACACTGCATGCAGTTCAAATTCCTCCACTTAGAAAAGGATGTGGAAGAGGAAACTGCATTAAAAAAGCATAACAAGAACGCTCAAGAGGTGGTTTTCACTGCTAGCATAACTAAACTGTTGAAGGGCTCTTCGACATGGCTGAGAGACAGACGAGGGAACATAACAGTAGCCTGCAAAGTCAGAAGTGGCATGGAGAAAAGTTTCAGTAGAAGTAGGAGGCACCGAATGAACCTGCAGACAGCGAGCTCAAAACAAGAGCCACTCCTACACACCTGGAACAAGGGAATTCAATGCTGCAGAAAACTGTAGGTATTTCCATAAACCCCCAAAGTACTTAGCCTAACAGAAGGAACTCCCATCTAGTATCATCATAATGCAGAGGTCACCCCAACTTAAAGTCTGCAACAGCCTACACCAACTTCTGTAAGAACATACCAGGGAGTACTCCTACTACCTATGCTTGCCCTGGTTTTGCATTTTTCCATTTGCTAATGCCCACTACCAGAGATCAAATATTGCTCTTAACTCTTCAGTCTGCCTCAACAGAGCAATCACTCATCAGTTCCTTTCATCCCAAGTCCTCCCCACATCGTGCAGAAGTATGCATGCCAACGTCCCTCTTCCTCCAGATTCCCTCTAATCACATATTCCTCATCCCACTGCAGACCTTGCAGATTTCCCATGCAAGCAGCTCACAAGCTTATCAAGGGTGAGAGGACTATGGGAACGGACTTACAGAACTGAAGAAAAATCACTGCTTTACTATTGCTGTGGGTATGAAAATAAGTTAGGCTCCTTCTCTGCCCCATTCCTCTCAGCACCTGGTACATTACAGCATCAGATGTTACCCTCAGCCTCGCAAAGCTCCATGGAAAGAGGAGAGAAGGCATTAAGCAAAGTGAGAGCATTAGCTGCCATCAACTCCCTCCCAACAGTTTTCAGGATAGGACGGGGCTGAAGAAAATGGACTCCCCCACATCCAAGTGCATTTTGTTTTATAGGAAGGACTTCAGGAGTCGTGCAGAGGACTGCAGAGAGCACTACTCCTCCTAGGTATCTGACTTGGGAGCACCTCAAAGTCGCTTCAGGACAGCAGTGCTGCCCCGTCCACTTATGCAGTGGGAGGCAGCCAAGTGCTGAAGCTGCAACTTGCAGAGCAGAGCCATAAGCTAAGTGTCAAGGCAGAACCAATTGCTCGATTTAGATCTTCCTCCACCCCAAGCACACATCCGGCCCTGCCTCTTGCCTCCCTGTACAGCAGATCCCCGTCCTGACCAGCTGCTGCCAGCCTGCCAGGATTTGATGCACTTACAAAAAAGAAGAGAGGGATAACTGGGATCACCTAAGCCCAGGTTGGTAACTTTGTGTGTTCAGCCCACCCCCAAACCCAGGCAGCATGTCACTAAGTTGGAGACCATTTCCTCCCAGGTCCAAGAACCTTTCCAGGAGGACACAGAACAGCCCGATCAGTCCTAGGTAAGGCTACATGAGACTGTTGCCCAGCCCTAAGGCAGAAGTAGGCAGCACAGCACAGTCGGATGCCAGTACCTGGACTCACGTCCCAGCCTATTTGACTAGTAATGACATTGCTGATTACCCAGGAGGGAAAGTGCCTGATGCAGCAGTTGCAACACAGCTTTCAGGTGAAGTGTTCCAGACTACTTAACACGTAAAAACAACCTAAACATTCTTTCAAGCATGGGTGAGCCCAAATAACCTCGTGCCTTTCAAGTCCCTGTAAGACTGGCTGTTTTTCCCCTCTCCCCTCATGCTCCTTGCCAGGTACATGGCAGAAATGACTACATCAGTGCAGCATTTCTCCAGATCCCAGGGGCAGATAATAGAGCCTTTTGTGTGACTGCATTTATGTTTTTAAGGACATCTGGAGCACAACGCACTAAGGGAGTTCTCCATTTACCTCACAAATTACAGACCAGCACACGAGGATGAGGAACTGCTACTATCAGTACCCCAGCCTCTGCTCACTGCTTTTCAAGTCTTTTTTTGGAAGTCCTGCTCTTCACTTGTGAGATACTGGAGTTGGATCTTAAGCTGTCTCAGCTGGCAGACATGCCAAAGTTTACCCTTTTCTTTTCCATCTCAGGCAGAGCTAACCAAACATCTCTTCACAGTTTTGTACAGGGCAGCGCAAGCAACATAACCTGTTCTCAAACCTGAACAAATCCTCTAATTTAATATGGGTAGGACTATTACTGCTGCATTATGCTGCTAGAGGTAAGCAGCTCTTTTGTTCTTCAGGGAAGGTAAATTTTAATTTTACCTAGCAACTGGGCACTAGAAAAAAATAAATTGCTATTTAATTTTTCACCCCCCTGTGATCCGTAGGGGACACGAACATTATTCATTCAACCTGCCTTCAGAAAACAAACTTAGTGTCTCGATCCTCTAAAAATAGTGTGGGTTTTCTTTGTTTTTTTTTTTTTTTTTTTTTTTTTAGTTCAGATCTTAGAAGTAGAAGCAAACAAGAATTACAGTTTCATTTTAAAGTTTCATTTTAAGTCTACCAGGGTCAATTTAAAAAAGAACTTCTTATCAGTTTATCACTACTTAAATACATGACTGATAAACCACGTTCACAGATGTCACATTCAAGTTAACCAAAACACTTCCAGTGGTTCCAGGCCTCTCCAGATGGACAGCAAAGCTTGAATGAAGAGCATCTACAACAGTGAGAGGAGTCATTGCAACTGTGCGCAAATACATTTCTACTGCTAATACATCCCTTCCTAGTTCTAGCAGGATCAATATAGATATCTGAGCATGTTCATAAAAATAACCAGATCACTGATGACAGTTAGCTGCTGGAGCTTCTAGTTTCATCTCTTCCAGTTTACGTGGTTTTAGATTTTACTGCCACATCCACAGCAATAGCTTATGGCTCTCAAGAAAAATTAGGAAAATAAAGTTCTTACATAAATGTGCTCATTTATACTAACATGTAAGTGTTTGATTTAGTGCAAACATTCAACTGCTTTCAATTTCCATTTAAAGGACCAGTCCAAGTGAGCAAATTTAATGCATGAGAGCTGTTTACCACTTTCAGACCAGTATTGATACAGATCTGCTGAGGTCAGAAGAGGCAGTAAGCAATGCACACAGGAATCTAGTCTGAAAATGTTACGGACCCTTCCAGTCTAAGAACACAATGGAAAAAAATGGAACCAAAAATGTGCAAGGAATGCTATTAAGGTGGAAACATTCCTATAAGCTAGGCACATCTGATGCGAATACCTTTCAAAACCAAACACGAGACATTCCAGCTTAGCAGCTCTCCTGCTTTCTATAGCTGAGATACCACAGATGGGTTCTTCCACCCTCTGGCTGATGGTTCTGTGTCAATAACCCACCAGCATTTCCTCCCAGTTTTTTTTGTGTGTGTTTTTTTTTTTTTTTTGACTCCCATTTGCTAGTCAGAATCCTTGGCAAGCAAGCAGCCTATGCCCCCCAGTAAAAAAGTTCATATAAAGGTCTGTTTCACTCAAAAAGCCCAGTGGAAGGGACAGTGTCTCAGCCAACCACAGAAAGCAAATTAATCCCACTGAACTTTCTGCAGCTTGGCCCAAACCAAAAAAAAAAAAAAAATTCAGCATTGTTATTTAACAGCCAAATTAGAGGTAGGATTGGACTGTATATGAAGACAGACCAGGATTTAAAAAAAAAAAAAAAAAATCTCTTCATCATACTGCTAATGGAAGCTAAAGAAGCAGCTCAAAATGCTTGGTTTCAGGGCAGGATGCCAATTCTGCTGATAGTTATTTTGCTGCTGCTGTAGTCTAGTTATCTTCACAGTACATTTCTGCCTTTTTAATGATTATGAGGTGCCTGTTGCCTAGCCAGCCCTCAAAATAGTCAAGGCAAGAAGAGCAAATTCAGAGCCTAGTTGTGCAGAACTAAAACTTTTCTGGAAAGAACTATTTTCTTGTTAAGAACAGTATAAAAGGACAGTTAATATTTTGCCTTGATGTGTTGAGTTTTTTTTTTAAATAGAGAACTCACCTTTCACCTTTTTGTAGCTACTACTTTATTGCCCGGAAATTTCAGGTATGGGGTGCCTAATATCAGTCCAGAAGTGTAGATGTTTCTCTCCTACATCTGAAACAACCCGAAACCCAGCTAGCTGTCATACTTCATAGACCTGCAAGCTACAAAATCAACAACTTATCTGCAGGCTGTCCCTGACCTCTGAAGAGTCAATCACAGTGTCAAGTCAAATCAATTACAGGAACTGGTCTCATTTTTACAGCACAAGAGGTGCCTGAATTTTATTACCACATCCTTGAGTCCTATACAGAAACGTTTCCCAGAGACTTTTCTTCCCTTCACTGGTCTCACATACTGATGTTCTTACGGCCTTTCCACAATTAATGCTGACCATCTATTACAAGACTTACCTCTTGTAATTTTGTATCATTGCCTTGGTTCTTAGGACGTTTACTGCTTAGCTTCAAGAAAGCAATACAGGACAGATTAGCACAGCAATAGTACATAAGGTGGAGATACTGAGGAGATAAGGACAGAGCTGAGGACAATACTTTCTGGACACCAAGGTTTCAGTCTTGGCTGAGAGCAAGAAAGCTCACCAGGAGACAGCCCAAAGACTTGAAAGATCTATTGCAGTAGCTGTAGAAATTACAGATTCAGGAGAGAACAATATGCATATACCTAACCTTTTAAAGTTGGTCACGTAATGGCCATCACAAAGTCCATGGTCCTTATGCCACAGCTCATTAAAAGCACACTGCTCAAAGACTCTCCACATAACAATGGCTAGAGGTACTTAAAAGCAAAACCTGAAACCAAACGGGTCAAAGCAGGACACATCACCCACAGGATGTTACAGCCTCAGAATTGCTGCCCAGAGGCTGCAAGCCCTACAGGGAACCTCATTTAGGAGGCAAGATGTTAAGCTGGTCTTACTGCTTTAAGATGCATTAGTAGGGATTTTGAGTGTGAAACCTTCATTCTCAAGAGCATCTCCTTTTTGATTCCTTTGGTGTGAATTTTCATTTAGTCAGTATTTGACTAAATAGGCAAAAACACCCTGAAGGTCTTCATGCAAAGATCCCTTCACATAGGAAAAAAGACTTCCAGTGACCTGAGAGCCTGTACTCCAAATAAGCAAAAAATATGCTGAATAGGACCTAACTAGCAACAGAACAGAAAGGCATACAAATGAAGACAAGCTATTTCTGGCAGCTGTAAGAGTACTTCATTTTTTTTTTTCAAAAATCCAGATACTGCCTCCCCAGAAAACTTCATGGGAGGGAGCATTCTCAGCACTGTGATACCCTATCAAAAGCAGTGCTGTAAGATGTTCTGAAGGTAACTCCTGTTCCTGCTGCTGTGCTTTTTACATGATGTGGTTTATAAACTGTAGAACAGGAAGAGGGGGAAGAATTCCCACAAACCAAACTTCTTGTTAGCAATAGCAAAGAGGTGACAGTACACTGCAGCTGTGTTTTCTCCTCTCCAATGATCTTCAGATATTTGAAAACATAACCTTTACTTCCCACTCAACTTGCCAGTTTCAAAACAAAGCCTAAGCATTTGTCCTACTTCAGTTTACTCATCTCTTAGCTTTTCACTACGCAGTGACTGAACCTCACCTTAGGACAGACTAATGGTTCTCCACCTGCAACCCTAAAGCTGCACATTGCAGAGACAATACTCCTTTGGTTACAGGGAAATCCAATCCCAAGTAAAACAGCGCCGTGGAGGTATCAATCTGTGAGAAGGCTGAAGCTCAGAGGTGCCAAAGGTAAGAGCACGCATCAGTAATCTAAGTTTCCACCTCTGACATAGCTCCAACAATAAAGCTGGCCTAGCTCTGGGTCCTTAACTGGACTCCACTTATTGCTGTTTTCTTAGGGTAAGAGTCAAAATCAAGATCAGTGTTAGGACAGCTTCAAATAGTAATAATTAATAAATAAGTTTAATTGAGCCTCTCCTAGATTTACACATCTTACAATCCATTCAACATTCATGTTTCACTTTTTTTTTTTTTAAATGGAGATGGGTCATAATTGCCAAGTAGCATTCAAATACAAATGAGAATCTCCTCAGGAAATTCCCAGGCAAAGTGCTGGAAAGGATCTTTGTCCTTCTCCTGTTTCTTACACTGGTCATCCTCAAACAGAATACTGAGCAAGGCAGATTTTGTCTCACTCAATACAGCCATTATTCGGAGCATAAAATACTACTTTGTCCTCCAGAGCCTGCAGGAAGTTTGAAACAATGGCTGAGGAGCACTGTCTTCATAGCTCTGATAGCCTAACTGGATTAACAACTAGAAACACATTTGAAAAAATGGAATTAATTTGCTTTCCTTAGATATACACTGGAAAATTAAACATACTCATAATACTGGTTCTAATAATATGTAGAATGTGAATCACTGGCCATACACAGCACATAAAAACTTCCACCTGCACTTGACTCACCTGGAAGTAACATTCACCTGCCAACTTCATTCATCCTCCAAAATACAACTCAAATGCTGTCCCCTCAACTGTGGGAAGTGGTATACAGGAAAAATTACTAGCCCAAACTCAGGGTTAAACGCTCTCCAAATGAGAATTCCTTTCCGTGGGCAAAGTTTAGCACTGCTCAGTCTGCTGTGACACTTCTATTGTCTTAAGTGAATGAAAGACTATCTTCCAAAACCTGTTGAGCTTCTACCTTTGGAACTTATTACCTACCAAGTATTAATTTCAACATCCATCTTAATCAGTAAAACTCACAACCAAGGATTATACAGCACATTTGTACTAAGAGCCTGAACTTACTAAGAAGGCAGCAGCCCCACTGAAGCTGGCTCACCATGTGAAGCCCAGGCAGCACACCTCACTGCAGGCTGGTAACTTTGACAGTACACTGAGATTTCACTAGGATTTGTTCCTTCAATGTTTTTAACTCACTTTGCAGTGTGGGTGCTATGCAAAGGTATCTGCAGCTACCTTAACTTTGCTCACTCTGAGCTCCGTATGACCCATCTCCACAGGCAAGACAAATTCTCCAGACAAAACCTCCCACCTTAACAGTAACCTTCTCACTTTCATGGTAGCAAGGCATTTATGCACAGCCACTCCTGCATCTCCATTGAATTTGCTCCTCGTTTTCATTTGTAAGCACCCGGGAGAATGCTGATACTTTTGCCCAGTTACTAAGACACAGCAATATTCCAGAACAAAGTTTGTCTAACCACTGCTTTCTTGGATCACAGCCCAACACTCACGTGACACTTAAGTTCAACCCCAGCGATGGTTAATGCAAGATTTTACCAGCTATTTAAAGCATAAAAAGCTGAAGTGCTTTCACATTGTTTACCGCAGAATCCTAAGTCAAAGCTTTATAAACAGCATGATTACTTTGTAGAACTTCACTGTACCTTTGCACATAGAAATGTCAGCATGTGATGAGTTTGGAACACATGGCATAACTAGACAAACACAAGTTGAGATAAGGGTATGTATCCTATCAGTCAAAACCACCACGCCAGAACTAGACCCACAAGTGGTTTGTAAACATTATTTCATTTCTGAACGGAAAAGCTATTTCAACTATTTTTCTTTCCATCTCAACATTAACGTTAGTTTCCTACACATTTTATGCTAGTCATATTCTGAAACCTCAAAGGTAGAACCTCATGATTACATTTGTTCATTTTTATTAACACCAGAACTTCTATACTGCTAATGCACATTTTTCCTTGGTTACCCATATTTTGCAGCCTCATGAGCATTTATAGGGAAAGGTTTGCAGGTAACAGCCAATAGGCTCATTACAGACCACATCCACCTTTTCCTACACCAAGGGCACATCTTTCTCATGATCAAACACTGTTCGCTGACAGGCTTCCACCATCTGATGCACAGATGCAGCATGATTCCCTGCAACCCTTTGTCTAATACTGCCAATTCTAGATCAGAGAACATCCAAGGAATGTTTTGGAAGATTTAGATTGATGTGAAGTACTTTTGAGTACCTGAAGCATTACTCACAATCCTCAAACTCTCTCATCTTCTGAACACAGAACAGCAACACATCCCCGCCAATTTTACTGGATATACACATCGCAGAAATCTTCTCAAAAGCTTCTGTGATACTAGCCTCATTAGCTTCAGCCAAAAAGATTTTGCACTCCAAAAATATACCGTAAAAATCCACTTCTTACCCTCCAATGTTATGTGAGTTACGGACAGATCCTTTCAGAATATCTAACATGCTACTTACCAAAATGTTGCTGCTGTATTACCCATTTTTCTGGTCTTCAACATCTTCCTTCTCCCCACCCCCATCCCACACCAGAAGACAAGTGAATGACCTTGTGAAGACTTGCAACTTTGATTTACCAGCCAAGGAGCTTCACCAAGTGCTGTCAACAGCATCAAGATCTCATCATAAAAAATGCTGTGGACAGAAGATGGAGACTGAACCCTCCACACTTCTCAAGTGCATAATCATCAGCAGAGTTTGCACTGTCCAGGAGGCAGTCAAGCACAGTGTGGAATGTCACATGGCCAGTACATCCCGTACCAGCCAGTGCAGCAAGGCCAGGCTGCCTTCACAGTTCTTGCGAAGTACAAGCTGCCAAGGAACTCTGTAAGTGACTACAAACCTGATGTGCAACACCTAGCAGTTTTTCACATCCTTCTTTATTCAAGAAAGAGCATGTACAATACATTGCACATAAGAATACCTACCCTTCTCAGCAACATTCGTTTTAACAAAAATTCGGAATTTTGTTGAAAGCCATCAAGTTCTTCTGCAATCACATTCTGCAGCTTCCAGTACATCCAACAGACTGATTTACAGTTACTTGTGGAGAATGAGCAGCCTTTGGCCAACGTAGCTGCTCACTAGCAATAACCAAAGCAGATGAGACACTCAGCAAGCCAATACACACCTGGACTGCAGTCAGATCATTAGCATACATCTTTGCAGTCAGATGGTTACTCATTTCAGACCTCCACAATGTTTTAGATGCTACTGCTCAGTGTTTTGCATTTCTGTGGTATTTGCTATTTACAAGTAAGCATGTTCCATGAGCTGTAGGAATTCTTCCAACTTTCTAAAGGAAGTTGGTTGCTAGCACCCAATGCTGTCATTTTTGGCTGCAGACCACAGGGTGGTTACTGAATCCTTTTGGAATGTACCAAAATACAGAAACTGCAGCTTTATTAATTGCTGGTTATCACGCCGTTGTTGTATTCCTTCCTTTAGAAAGCATTCCTGACAATGAGGTTAAAGAGTCACGCTTAAAGGTGGATTGCGTCTTAGGTACATAACTTGTCTTTAAAGACAACTGAGGCAACCAATTCCTGATCCCTCCCCTTTGTGGAGGAGTGCTTGTTTGCTGCACACAAATACACTGCTAACATGTTACTGCATGGTTAGTTTTCAACTGACTGCTCCAAGCAGAAGTTCTAACGCGTGTACTCCTTCTCCCTCTGCTGACATTTCCCCTCACACAGGGAACAGGTAACACTGCCAGTGTTTTCCACCAAAGGCACAGTTCCATTGTGGTATTGGTCTTCTCACACTAAACTGGCAGCCTATGAAGCCCCACCCGTCCTTCTCCCCCCTTCCTTTTCCCCCAGTAGACACAGAAGCCAGTGCAAGCTTTAGTCGATGCCTTTTTTGTAACCACAACTTCCCTCATGACACCTGAATTCCCTCCTTACAAGTGTTTCAAGTTTATGCTTCTGCACCATCACCTCACCTACCTCCCAGATGATACCACCTTCAGGAATCAGACTGTTTAAATTTGTGTAACCAACCGTGCACAGCCTACCTGCAACTTCCAGTTATTTCAGTTATTACAGATGCTCAGTATCAGCAAGTCCGCATGCCCTTGTATTTTGAAGGGGTCAATAAACTCAGGGTTTCTTTTTCATGTAAAGATCACTCACTTCCCTATTCATTATTATCCTTCCTACAGTTGGCAGCTTATTTATGGAAAAGTGTTTTTTAAATACGCAGACAGTGATTTTGGTTCACATGCAGTTATTGAAAACAGTATCTGCTAAACAATTGCAATAACTGTTTCAGTAGGGTTTTAAAAAGCATGGTCCCACTCCAGGCGAGAAAAGCTCTTCAGACGTTACACTTTCTTCCAGTTACAGATCATCCACAGTTGTCAGGCAGCACTGACAAAAATGTTCCAACTCAGCACTGAAAAAAGGAGAACAAGGTCTAAATAAAATGGTTCATTTGAGGGAGAAATTTCAACTTGCACACTTTTTTCCGAAAGCACCTGAAATCCCATTGAAGATTAATACTTCTCAAAAGTTTAAATTAAGTCTTCTGGTCTCATCTCAGAAGCCGGATCCGGATTAGGGTTTTCAGCAAGGAATTCAGGTTCGGGATAGGATCATCACAGATGAGACACAGAAGCAGTATGGCAAATGTAAATCTAATACAAGATGTACTTATATATAGCATTTCTGATTGCTATACAAAAATCAGAAATTCTAATATGTCTTTTGACATATTAAATAAAGTAAGCATCTAGAACTTTTAATGTAGATTTAAAGGTTATCTACAGTTAGGCACAGCTACTAGCACTAGGTGCCCTGGGGAACAAGTGGTCTTAAATTCAGTACATGTACTGAATAAGCAAATATACTGACTTAATTATTGTAATAAGCATATCAGCAGCTGTCATAGTACTAGCAGTTCCCAACCTGTAAGCACAGAATTACTTGAGACCTGATGATAAAATGCTTGGAAGCTTTTTAATTACATACCTGAACAAACTAAAAGCATTTGTTCATACAGTTTGGGCCACATGCATGCCTGAAAAGAGAAACACTAGTTTAGAGATTTTCTTCCATCACTCCAAACACAACTTCCTATCTATATAGAATCTCACAGACCAAACTGCATTATTAAACACCTAGTGGGTAAGAATCAGTACTCCACAAGTTCCATAAAACAATCTGGAAATACTCTCCTACCACAGTAAGTCTTCTTGCATCTCTTACCCGGCTACTGCTTAACTTGGCTATGAACTGTGACAAGCATCTAACCAGTCAAGTTTGAATCTCCCCATACCAAAAATCAAAACCTTAATTTCTGAATTAGCTAATATGTGGTTCTCAGCTTGCATCACAACATTAAGAACTCCAGAAAAAGCTAAAATCAATCAACAAGCAAGCATTACATAAACTGCATCCAGACTACATTCTTCCAAACACTACTGTCCTGCAAACAATAGGAAAATTAGGTATCTCATTTTGAGCTAGACCCAATAAAACTTTGGTTTAAAACCAAGATAGATTATAAAACACTTCATAAGTTTTCCATGGTTCTTCACTGATCAGACATACCAATAGTTTTGGGCATCACCATTCCAACAGAAAAAGCTTTTTAATTTAATCATGCCATTAATTGGAATTCATACCTTCTAGAAGCAGCCTTCAAGCATCTCTGCAAAGAGACAAATTGCAACAGTTAGTTTTACTAACAAGGCTTGCTACTTCCAACTTCTCTAGATCAGCCATGTCACAGAAATTCCACTTCCTACTTGTAATGCTGCCTGTCTAAACAATTCATCATTTTACACATAGCATTACAGCACAAAAAGTTTCACTCCCACGTTTTGACTTTGCACACCGGGACAAAGCCTGCTCTTCAAAATGAACGCTCTTCAAAGCAAGCTGTTGGTAGTTAGGCAAGATCTTTAAATACTTTTTTTTTTTTTTTTAGGAAGGGAATAAAATTATGGGCTTGTAGTGAGACAGCAAGATTAGAACCTGTCTTCACAACACTTAGATTTTTAACTTCGTAAATGAAAGATGCACAAGTTCAGATTCCAAGTGCATTTCATTGAAAGGGATTAAGTTCAGGTACCTGTGTAAGAATGAAGGTTAGGGAAACTACCAATACATCTGAGGAACCTTCAGTGTTCGCCTACATATTTCTTCCCTGCTTCAAGTATAAGTTTAGACTTAGTCTTTCTGAATTAGTTTAGTTCTTAGAGCACTTTTAATAACTAGCAAACATTTGTTTTTTTATCAGCTCTAATACCAGATACCTGAAAAAACAAGGATCTAAAATTGCTCTTCCAAGGTGCTACTATTTGCTGGGCAACAGCACACGCCCACATAAAGATGGACACAAGCTGAGTTTTAATAGACCCAAGTCTTTTTTAAAGACCCAAGTCTAGTTTTAAAGACCCAAGTCTTTATTCACAACATCTAGCTTGTACATGCAAGCAACCATATAAGTTGCACTAACTGGGAGATCAAATAACTTTTGAAAGAAAAGTGGTTTCATTTCAGAAGCCAGATCCGTATGAAGTTTTTCATCAGCAAATCAGGTTTGGCAGTTTCATCACAATCCACCACTTTTATAATTAGAATAGTTCTCTAATATCAGAGTCACAACACAAGTAATAGATTTATATATCCCACAAAATAAGCTGTCTTTCATATGCAGATGCACTGGAGAGGGAATACTCAGAGCTTTAAGAGGGAATACATTTCAATTAACAAACAGTTCTGGCAGTTCAGCAATAAGCATTACCTCTGTGTGTTGTACCAGGAAATCAATCACAATGAATTTTCCCATTATTCAAAGCTGCTCAGACATTCTAGAAAGGAATAAAATGATCAGTTACAACACGTCATGTTATACAGCCCATTAGGAATGACCAGGTTTTAGTCTAGTGGATCACCTTCCTCCCAGAGTTTTCACTTTCCAGACACAACCACTAGTTGCACAGATTTGAGTCAGTTAAGTTAGACTAAATACAGACCCTGATATTACTACTTTGAATTTCCAAGTCAGAATAACAAAAAATCTCCAGGTGTTACCCTTTTCTTCACCTAAACACTTTCATTAAATTTCCAATAAAGTCTACATTGACAAATAAGTCACCCTGAGGTGATGTTTGTCAAATTTAGTATGTATGTTCAGACATTTTAACAGCTCCTTCAAGTGCTATTTGAAACACTGTTCACCTGTCTTCCCAGTCTGCACATTTCAAAAACAAATCACATCAAATAGCATGCCTGAAATACAGCAATAATTCAGTTCTAAAGCCCATGACAAGCCTACTAATTTGATCACACATTTATGTTACGCCACTTACCATATTAATGTATCCCTGCAAATTATTGAAAAGATAGCTTTCATGAAAATCCACTTCTGCATACCAAATATTCTTCTAGTTCAGATGGTGCTTCCATAAAGGGCTAGAATTGAAAGTAAGCAGAAATTAGTTTAAGCAGAAAACATCTTACAGCATTACTAAATCAGAAGTTTACTAAGTCAGAAGTGATAAGCACCAAGAATTCCCTTTTTCATAGTATTATACTAAGTCTTTAAAACCACTGGAGATTCTGTACATGCTAGAAAAAGTTGGCCTGAATTGATTTTGGACCCTTTTTGCAACTACTAAATACGGCCATGTGTGTGGAAACACATTAGCTCCAAAGAACACCCAATACTAGACAGCTAACTTGCACCATTTCTGTAATCAGTACAGTTCAGCAGAAGTTAACAAACTGATTTATCACATAGGTCTTCATGCTTATTTAAGTGATACAACAAAAGAAATGACACTAAGAGCACCTGACCTAAGCACTAGCCTGAGTAAAACAAAAATGACATGTATTACTCAGTTTAAACTGTTTTTCCATTTTGTCCCACTTGATAGTCATACAAAGTGCCACCTATTACCCTTTACACATCCTGTACTTTCAAACAAAAAATAGGGAATAACAAAAAATTGAAGCATTTATTGTTTTCATCAACAGTAGGAAAAAAGTTACTTCAAAAGCAACAAAATAAATCAATTACCTTACTGCTTCTGTATAATATATTGGTCATCATTGAAAGCTTCCACTTCATACCTAAAAACAAACAGTAAACAAGTTTAATACTTGAAATAAGTGAATACTTAGTACCAGGCCATTAAATCATTCACATTTTGAGACTTAGTCTCAGAAGTAATGAAATGTTAAACAATTCAGAATTCAGTCCTAGTTTGCAGCTTTTTTTTTTTTTTTTTTTAGAAATCAGCAAGAAAGCCATTTTTTAGTAACAAAGGAATGACAAGTTACATCTGCTTGAAATCCCATATTAAAGGGATTGTAAAAATAACTGCATCTATCCACTATTAATCTTTTATCCAGAAGATTTTTAATGAAAATTTGTTGGTTCAAGATTTTAATCCTTTGTGCCTACATAACAATTTCATTTTGTACACAGATAATTCAATTTTAACTACATATCAAGTACTTAAATCTGTCACCTCACCCAGCAAAAGAAACAAGAAAGTAAAACATTTGTTTCATCATATATAACCCTTAAAACATGTAGCTTGTAAAACGTCTATTACTACAATGTGTAGATGAAATAAATGCAAGAGATTACTAAGCTTTGTTTTGTTTCATATCACCAGAACAATTTAAGCCATAAAACCCTCAAGTTAAGTATATTATTGCACCCAATAATCAAGGCTTACTAACAGCTTGTAAAGACACAAGAACTTCACTGTTCAGTAATCTAATAGTGTCTGACTGGGGCTATCACTGGACAAACTAATTCAACACAGAATGAATGAAGCCGACAGCTTTTTACATGAACACAACCACCTCCTAATCTCTGCTTGCAGATAACCTAGAATCCTTGCTGCTTTGTATTGCATTGCCCGCTCTTCCAGAAGGACTACTGCTCAATCACATTGGCACACCAAGAAGGAAAAAGGTGCCCTTATCACTGAACTTGGGAACAATACTCGCCAGCATGAACAAGTTAGGGAGCCGACATTACTGCAGTGCCAGGTGCATGGGGGATTTTTGCACATTTCTGAATAAAAGCTTACTCATACATTAAGAAAATGTATATTTATACATTTTCCAGGAAATGCAAAGTTACATACATGCATGAGTTATCATTTGTTGGGGTCTTATGAGGGTCTCTAGTGGTCCTTGGGGGTCTTCACCCTCATCAGGGAGAAGCCTGCTTTTCCTTAATTGTTTGTAAACTGCTTGAGGACATTTACTTATAGTTTGGCAAAGCTTCCATTGTCACATTGCTTAACTGACTGGGGGTTACACGAACCAAACAGCATGTTCCCTAAGTCATAAGGAACTTATCTAGTCATCCTACTGTAAACCTTAGCCTTTTGTTATCACCTTAAGCCATGTATTTTTTTTTTTTTATAATTTCAATAAATCCCTTTTATTTTCTTCTCATTACCTAGAAAGAAAAGCAAGCATGAATAGTTAGGACACTGAAGTGATCTGAATGCTCAGGTTAAAAAAAATTAAGGATTTTTGGCAGTATCCATGGATTTTACAATAACTATTTCTGTAACTTGGTATAAGGCAACACACTCTGATGCAGAGTCCCCTGCAACAAATACTGCCGTGACCCATAAGCCTTATTAGAACACCTCTCTCCTATTGCTGCGTTTCTGCCAAGTCCTTTATCAGCGTTAGAGCCGCAGATTTTAGCAGCGCGGCACAGCACAGGGCGGTGTCAGCCCAGGCAGGGGCTGCTCCCATCCCCAGCAATGTCTGTGGCAAGATGGCCCCCGCCGCACACGCGGCCGCCGCCCGCGCGGACTACAAGTCCCGGCATGCCCCGCGCCGCCGCGCTCCCGCCTCCCTCCCCAAGGCCGCGCGGGGCACGCCGGGACCTGTAGTCCGCCCCCCGCCGGCGGCAGGGCGCTTCACCCGATGCCGGCCTGGCGCCACGGAGCGGGCCCCGCTGCCGTCCGCGACCCCACAGCGGAGCGAGCTCGTCGGGAAACCGATCACGAACGGGCAAACCCGGCCGCCATCCCCGCCCCGCCCGCACGCTCCTTACCGCCCGCCTCCGCCGCTCCGCAGGAAAAGAGCGGGCGCGGGCGGCGCGCGCCGCTTTTATAGGCGGGCGGCGGGGCGGGAACGAGGCTGGCCACACCCCCTCCCCGCCGGCCGGCTGAGGGGCGGGGCTAGGCGAGGGCGCGCGGTGCGCGCCCGGCGCGTGCGCGCGCGCGGGTGGCGGGGCCTTTGGCCCGCCTCAGGCGCGGGGCTTCCCCTGGCGGGCTGGGGCCCTGAGGGGAGCCGGGGGAAAAGGGGGGGGTTCAGCCAGGCGGTCTCACAGGGTTTGTGTGAAACGTGCAGCTAATAAAGGCAGAAGTAACACATGTCCACATCCTGAACTCACAATAAAACATTGTTGGCTGAGCTCTTTTGTCTGTTCCGTCAGCGTTTCCCAGGGCTCTGGCCAGTTCGCTTTCTATTCTACAGCGCTGCCCAAGTGCGTCGGCTTCCCTTCGTCTCTAATTAGATCTCTGAAACCTCACCGCACGCACACCCTTTCCCTTTTTGGAAATGGCATGCGCTGCGTTACCCACAGGGAGCATTCCAGCTCGTCTCGGCCGAGCAATCTCCTGCCCGCAGCAGATGGGAGGTTTTTTGGCACGACTGCTGCTGCTTCACGCGGGTTTCGCTCCAGAGTCCAAGGGTGCTGCTCCGTAGCTAACCCAAGAGCGGGCCTGCCCCAATCCCGACACGATTTCAGCCATGGGAAGTCGTGCAGTTACATCTCAGACAGAAAATGGTTCACGTTCAGCTGAGTCAGCCGCCTCTGCTGCTGTGGACATGCTAGAGAAGGGTTGGCAGCAAATATCTGGGCTACAGCAGGCAAAAATGGCAGCCTAAATGGTGTTACAACTGCTCTGAAACCACATCCCAAATTCTAATAGTATTTATGGTGTCCTCCATAATTGTTCCTAAATAACTTTCTTTTTCTACCCTTTTAATGAGAGGATTTATATATCAATCGACTTTGTATGGCAAATCAGGAAAAACAAGGACAGGGAAAGAAAAACTCAAAAAATTGTTTGGTATTTTGGCGACAAGTCGTCAAGAATACGACAAAAATTGGTAGTCCACACATACAGGTGAACTCTCAATAGGAGGGTTTGACCACTGGAAACTGCTAAGGGATGTCTAGAAAAGTGAGTGAAGTGGTAAAATCCTTGTCAATATTAGTCTTAAAATTATTAAGATGAATAGTATCAGGGAGACTGAATAGTTGACAAAAATACAAAAATGAAATATGTTGCCTTCTGCAACCCACGGCAGATGACTAATCATTTTCTCTCTCTTTTCAATTCGTTTCACCTAAAATCTTGCTCTTGACTGCAACAGAGTGACCCAAGTGGCAGACTACAAGCTGCAGCTGACCTACCACCTTTTGTGGTATAAACTAAGGCATGAGGAAAAAGAGTTTTTACATATGTTATTCTCTTGAGGAATGGAATTTCTTTTCAGGGGAAAAACAGATTCAGAATTTAAGCCTGAAGTATGTTACGTAAAACATGAATCAGTACTATTTTAGTTTGACAATAAAAATGCTCAATAAATAATGAGATGACAGAGGGCCTGTCCAGGGTTATGGGACACTGCTCCGTATTGTGAGTTTTGCAGAAGAAACATGGGAATGCCTTTTCTGGAGGGAACCATGCATCTTGGAATGCTACCCCACACTAGCTTCTGTAATTTGGCAGAAAAAAATCTTCATCTCGGTTAGATTTTAGGGTATAGGTTTACCAGTAGTGCTTGAATGCACATTTTTTTGCAAACTTCTTATCCCCAAAGAAATATGTGTCATATTTCTCAGCTTCACCTAAGTTTACTAACACTGGAAAAATTTGTGGATCAAGTGAAGTACAGTTTATTAAAAGTTATTTAAAGTTAGGCAATAATTACAATTACAAGGCTGGAAAAAAAAAAAAAAGTTAACCAAAAGAAAATAAAACCATATAATCCCAAATTATATTTTAAAATAACGTTCCTTCTAGCAGTTTTTCTTTCTCTTCCGTCAGACTTCTACACCTTTATATCCCAGATTTGTGAATGCATGTGCAAGCTGTAGAGCAGCACCTGATCCTCAAACTACTCGGAGATCCAAAGGATCTCAGAGATCTAAGTCATAAGGGTGGTTGCCATCAAGGCTTCATTTATAGATGAATCACTTCTTAGTTTAGCTCACCACACACCTGTGCCTTTATGCACAGTGCAAGCACTGGAAGAAGGGAGTGCTGGTTACAAGATACTGGTGGCATAATGGTTTGCCTCTTTACGACTTATACAAATTTATGCCTGCCTGAAGGGCTGGGGGTCAGGCTACTGCTAGGGCTTTTCAGCTCCAGGTAACTCTCTCCAGGTTATCTTATCCTTACTTTAAATGATTTTTTCTTCTTCTTGTTCTTTCTCTTTATTTCTTCCTCCCCCAACTTCCCTTCTGGTCCTATTTTAAATCTGTCTTCCTGGATTTTCTCCAATAGCACTGCAGCTTTGATGACTCACGTCTCTTGGTTTAGTTTGAGGTTGTTACCGGTGCATCCTTTGAGATACTGATTTCCCCTCCCCTCTCACCTTCCCAGCAGGAAGTCTATTGTGTGCAGCTTTAATTTCTTCTCAGAACAGACAGTATTCATTGTGAAATCCTCAGCTGACTTTGCCTTATTTCACATTATGCATCATGAAATGCATGAGTAGTGAAACAATTCGTTTGGCTTTTGATTTTGGCCCCTTTTTAGAATTTTACAGAGAGCAGAATTGTTTATTTAAACTTCTTCTCAACTATCTCTCTTTGATTTTTTAGTCACCTTACTGTCACAGAAAGTCAAGCATATTTTGTTTATGATAGCTGAGATCATAAAGACATTAGAACAGCTGTACAGGGCCAGGCCAGAGGTCCACCCCCCAGTATCCTGTCCCTGAATGTAGCCAAAAGTAAATGCCTAGGGAGAGGGATAGGGACAGAACAAGCACGTAGGGCTCCTTCCCTGAATGTTTGCCCAGCTTCTAGGAAAATCAAACCCAGGCACCTCCTAGAGGGGGGTTATTTTCTTTGTGTGCGTGCAAATCTAACAATCCTCAATTAATTTACATCCATAAACTTATCAAGGCTTCCCTGGTGTTTTTATAAAAATTTAGCCTCCACAATCTCAATGGCAAGGAGTACCACAGCTTAAGTAGTGTTATGGGAAAATGTAGTTTGCTTTGTACCTGCAGTCTGTTAGCTGATGGCACAGTTTTAGAAGCAGCTCTGAGCAATTTATCCCTGTGCAGCCACCATCCTCTTTTATTAGTGATTTTATAAAACACCGTAAGAACATCACCACCACCATCCCATACAAACACACGCACACAAGAACACACATTCTTCCCCAGCCTGAAGAAACCTCATTTGCTTTATCATTCCTTATAAAGGAATGATACCTTATTCTCATTGCTCTTTTCTAAATTTCTTATTTCTTTTTGAGATGGTGGTCACAAAGTGCATTCAAGAAGCGGGCACAACATGAGGTTACACAGTGGCATGATGATGTTCTCTACTTTATTCCTTGTTCCCTAGCAGTTACTAAATATGGGGTTTCAGGTTTTTTGGCTATTACCATGAATGGAGCTGACATTGCCACAGAGCTGTCTGTCATAGCTGCGGGATCTTTAGTAATGTAGCAATTTTAGGTGAGGGGACACACCACAATTAGTTCAAATGTGTCATCTGGGTTCCTCTACAATGCTGTCGGATCCTGTTGAAACTGCAGTGCCTTCTAAAAGTTTGAAGCAACTTCTATGATGAATGCCTCCTAAGTGATGGGGTGTGAGAAACTCGCTCAGATCTTCAGTACTGAACACAGAAACAAAAAATTAATGCAATCGCCTAGCCTAATATTCTCTGAACAGGCTTTCTGTGCCTCCTGAAATGGAAAAGGGATATGTCATTTAGTTTTGTTAGGCCCTTATACTGGCATGTATTTATGAGGCCTTCCTTTCAGCCTTTTTCAAGTGGTGATTTTCTGCTTTCAAGATAGTGTTCTCGGTTTGTCCTCATATCACTTATGAGGATCTAATGTTCATAGATGTGCCTTTTAGTTTTGTTTTTAACAAGCATCTCCACTTTTAGGCAGCTCCCCTTTCTGGATTTGAGTACAGCTGTGGTATGGTAGATATTTATTTTTTGTTGCTTCTGCAAAGATTCTAAAAAGATTCTAAATATAAAAAGATGAAAAGATTCCAAATGTGCAACGATTGCTCATACAGACACATTTGTTTTATTCTCATAATCTAATCAGTTTATATGTGGCTGAAATTAACAGTAAAGCATAACTAAGATTTATATAACAACAACAACCTCCCCTCCACAGGTAGTTACTTAAAAGAAGCAATAAATTTGGTGCATTAAGAGAGCCAGACTAATTAATACTAATAATTTTAATTAAATTAGCTTTTTTTTTTTTTTTCTTTTTTTTTTTTTTTTCCTCTGTTTGCCAAGATAAGACTATTTGCTGTCTCCAGGAATAATGATTTTAACTACCTTGTTGTTTAACAGAAGTGTTCATTATCTTGAGCTACAAAAACATTTCATTATGCCCAAAAATACTTTAGGGAAATTTTAGTCTGAGTCTTTGTTAGTACTTGAGAACATCATCTTTTTCTCACTGTTCAAATCTCTCTTCATGTAATTCTGCATAAACTGCATATTACTAAAAGATAATGTGCTTCATTTAACTGCTGTGTAGCTGCTGCTGCTTATCTTATTGGTTTTTGGCCCCCCTTAAGAGATGAGACAAATAGATGAGAGGAAAGCACTGAAGTGGAAATACTGCAGAAAGAAGGGGGAAAAGCAACCTGCTATCTAATATTCTTCTCATAGTTCTAGGGCTCAACTATTAATTAATATTTGCAGTCACTTCATTCATTAACAGTGAATAGGGGAAAAACAAATCTTTTCTGTCATACAGCCTTGACAAATTGAGAGTCAAGCTTACATTTAAACAGTAAATATATCTTCACGTACCTTAACAAGAAGCTACCTCTGAGAAGACAAACCTGCTGAGCTACTTGATTTTTTTTTAATCAAAACTGTTTTTAAGTTTGCCACCTTTCAAAGTCTTGCTTACAATTAAAATATCCTATAATCATGGTGTACAAAATCATGAAAAAAATCACATATTCAACTTGCCATTTCTCAAACTAATTATCATGTGAACTGTTGCAGCAAAGTAAAGGTTGTAAGACTGCATTCCAGCATCTGGAGTTGAATCTGGATATGATAAGTACAGATCTCTCGGTAAGAAATAGGCACTCTGAAGTGGAAATTTCTTGGAAACTTCTTTAATCATCTGGAATGTTTCATCTGATAAAGTAACAAAGTAAAATGTGCATACATATTATTTTACTCATAGCACGTATATTAAAACACACACACACACAAAAAAAAATAAATTAAAAAAGAGTAAAGATGTAGGAAATGTAAAGCTGCGATGGGGGATGGTCAGACTGGGTGTTAGGGAAAGGTTCTGCACCCAGAGGGTGGTCGGGCACTGGGACAGGCTGCCCAGGGCAGTGGGCACAGCACCGAGTCTGCTGGAGTTCAAGAAGCACTTGGGCAATGCTCTCAGACGCAAGGTCTGATTTTTGGGTGGTCCTGTGTGGAGCCAGGGGTTGGACTTGATGGTCCTTGTGGGTCCCTTCCAACTCAGGATATTCTAAATCAAGTACAAAAAATTAACAGCATTATCTGCAGTGCTAATGTATTAATTTTAGTACATTTACTTTTGCGTGAAGGCTTCACTTACAGCAGTGCATAAATCTTTCCCTGTATGAAATTTATGTACACACAGGTATTCCTCAGATCTTTTTTTATGGTAAAATTATGTTTCCATGTTGTCTTGGTCTTAAAAATAGCAAGTTCTCCAGGATGGGGTAGCACATTGGCGGGCTTTGTGAGTGTATTTTGCACTTAGTGACTCAGTTCTTCATGTACAGGGAGACATCAAGCAGCACTTCTTATAGGTGTGCTTTATTTTACAGATTTTATGGATGAGGAGACCTTATATGCTGCTGCTGAAAGAGGTGACCTGGTTCTTCCCTCCTTCCCTGTCACAGCTACAGGATAATCATCACGCTGCTACAAGCAACTACTTGTTACAATAGAAAACTTTTTTTTTTTTTTCCAGCTTTAGTTTTCTAACACCTCAGCCACCTGTACTGACTCATACTGTGACAGTCTAACCACTAGATTTAACAGAAGGGAAGTGGTGGGAGCACCCACCCTTGGCAAGGGAAGATTTGTGCAGAATGATCTCCCTTGACAGCAGCTAATACATAGGCAGCTTTAAATATGATGTGAAACCTCACCTTCCATCCCTCCAAAACACTCTCAGCATTGCAGTTTCATACTGTCAAGACTCCCTTGCGACTGGAGCTGGTAGCTGGGCTCCTGACACTGATGGGGACCGAGTCCTTCTATTTTGCTGAAAGCACTCAAACAAGGGGCCTCCTGCCCCTCTAACCTGCTTGGCTGTGCTCTGCTGGATAATCCCATGGGCTCAGAGGAGGTCACCCAGTCTCTCAGGGCAACAGGAGGAAAGTCCTGGGCATTTCAGGAGTTCCCTGCTCTCTCTTGCACCCTTAACAGTAGGTATGAAGGCAGGCCATCCTCTTTCTGGCCCTCGGTTTTACGTATGCTCTGTACAGTAAGCATGGGACAACGCTGCCACTCCTTGTCAGCTCAGAGAACATGTTCTCCTTGGCTACAGAATACACAGCTAATAGCAGATGAGATTTATTTACACAGTTCATGTGACAAGAAGCATTTGCTCTGCTAGAGGTAATCGGTGTGCAAAGTTTCTAAGCTCAGGGCCAAGCAGAGAAGGTGTGGTGTGAAGCTCGAGGGGCGTGCTATGGGTTTGACCCTCCCAGAACCTCCCAGTCTTCAACACATAATCTCATCTGGAGCAGCACCATGTGTAGGGATTTGGATGGATGTTTGGGGTATTGTGCAAGATATAAAAAGGTTTGGCCACTGCCGGGTGTTGGGAGAGGCGAGCAGCCCAGTGCGCATGGTAGGGAGGTCAGGACGCCAGGTGGGTAGGTGGAGAGGCTGGTGTGTGATGCTGGTAGCTGCATGCACAGTGCAAACCATTAACTCTTGTTATAGTTCATCTGAATACTCCTGCAGGAGCTGGCATGTTTCACAGGTTTATTGTGTGGCCCTGGCTAGTGCAGGTTGTCCTGCACCAAAGCTGTTTCCAGGATGCAAAGGGCCGGTTGCATACAGGCTTGTTGAGAAATGCCATCCTCCTTGCCAGGTAATGTCAGGTAATGAAGTTCCTTCCCTGTCAAGGACTCAGCACCACAGTACATGGAGGCTTGGTATTAGGAGTTTGAATAAACCTGTTTATTCATATTCATCTCCATCTCCTCCTACACCATCCATGGGAGATACAATCCAAGGTCTTCTGCTAGGAGTCTTAAGTGGTCCTGTCTTGACGTAACCACTTCTAGCTGTGGACATCCCACTTAGCCCATCTGGCAACTCCTGACGTTGTGCCCATGTGGAAAAGAGTCCAGCAGCAGCTTTTTATTGACCTATTGGCTAAAGGGCCAGGTGGTACAACAGTTACTGAGCCATGGACTCAGTGGGATACAGCCTTTCTGCTGAATTCAGTAGGAACTGTGGAGCAATCCCCTGTTCCTCCAAAGCAATGGAAAAGCAAAGACAGCTTCAGAAGCTAGCACAGTGTGCTGGAAGTTGTATCACTAGAACTAAAAATATCCTTTGATGATGGCGCTCTATGTTACAAGAATGAGGCAGAAACTTTCTAAGCAACATTGAAGAAGGAAGCTCATCAGTACTGTTTTGTGCTATCTGAAGTATCAGGTAATCTATTTGAAGTGATGCTAGTTCATTGTACCAACACAGCATTTATAACAACTGTTTTGTCACATTTCTTTCATTTTTCTTTCTCCTGAAGAATGAGACATATTTGGGTTACTCAAGTGTGCACTTACTCCGCGTAAGTAGATGTGAAGAGAGGAGTGGATCTCACTGAAGGAAATGTTGATTGATTTGCTTAATTCCTCCTTAAGATCTTGCAGTTTATTGGCATATTTAAGTAGTTTCCAGGCTGCAGTGGGAGTTTGTGGCACAGCTTGATTGTAGGGTTTGTCTCTTGCATGTAAGATGTAAAACAAGATCACTTTAGCTTAATGAATACATTTTATATTAGCAGTGTCTAAGCATTAGAAGGCCTTATCCAGCCTACGAGACTGGTTGTAGGCAGCAACAGACTAAGAAATTACATGTCTTTTCACCCAGGAGTCTGCAGGTCCAGCTCAATGCATCCCTCTCCTGCTGCCTCACCACTTGGAGCTCCCACAGGCTGGGGTCTGCAGTAACTTGGTTTTAGTTTGGGGAAATTTTCCACACTTGAGTGATTTTTGAGTGGCACAACCATTAAGATCATTCCACTGTAAACACAAGAGGGCACTCCCACCTCACTTTTAAATGACTTCCAGCATTTGGAAAAGGAAGTTATTGATGGAATAATGCAGAATACTCTCTTTGAAAATAGACAAAACCTTTATAAGCATTTATAGACCATGCACTTACAGGCCATATGTAAAAAAAGTAGTCTTGGTTCTATCCTTTCTCCAAAATAAAATGCGTGAAGAAAAAAAAATGAATTTCATCCTTGATCTCAGTGAGGTAAAACAATCCTCACATACTTTTATGGTAACCAGCATTGCACTAAAACTGGGGCACTACAGGATATTTTGGGGGAACTTCAAGGGCATACTCTTGTGAAAGCAGAGACTACTTCTTTCATTTTGTAGAGCAAATTCATTGTGAAAAACTACAAAAAGGAGGACAGAAATTTAACATTGTTATGCTTACCAACTCTTGCATATTTTTAATGCCTTCACTCCATTCACAAAAATACCCTTACCTCTCTGTCTGAGGTGTTATGCTGTAAGTACTTTGCACACTCTGGCCAATTATATAAAAATAAACGTATTTTAAGCTCACCTAAGGACCTCCGCTGTTGGGATCAAAGTCTCACTTGATCTCACAGAAAGGTTTTTGACAACTTTTTAAAGTGTCCAGCACATGAAATGAAAATTTAGGCTTGTAAAATAGAATTTCCATACATTTTAAAATACAGATCAGAAACACAAGCAATCACATTTTTGTCAAGTAAATATAAGCATAGAAAACCCTACTATGGTAAAATCCACTGTACTAATAACCTCAGCTTAAATGTTAACATTTTGGGTGAAATGCATCTTTTATTATTATTATTATTTATTTATTTTTCACACAGAGGGAGTTATCTGATATAGTCCAAAGCTTTTGCATGGGGAAACAAAATTTTAACCTCACTTTTAGCTTATTCACATTCTTTCTGAAAGGTGTTTTTCCATCACGTTTTTGTGGTGCACTTTATTTTCCATTAGTGGTCCCCTCCTTGTGCAGTCTGTTTTCATCTCTGCTTCCAGTATGAAAAAGAAAATGTGAGGTGGGGGAATAACGAGCCAGGAGGGAGGAGGAAGGCCTGGCAGCCTCAAAAAGGAGACTATGGAGTTGTGTGTATGAGTCTATGTCCTGATGTGTGCTGTGATCTTCCACTGCACTTCTTACCTCAGCCTCACTGGCACTCCTAGCCCCACACCGCAGAACCCTTGCTTATTGTCCCACTCCAATTCCCTTGTTTTCCCCTTCTTGGCACTGCTGTCTTCCCCCTCAAGAGCACAAGGCTCTACCCTGGAGTTCTCCAGCCCATTCCTACTCACATTGTTGGTACTTCCAACTCTCCAACACCCCTCTCATCCTTGTCCACTGTGTACCACAGAGTCCTAGCCATGAATTCTCTCATCTGTCAACTTCCAATCCTACTTTTCCTTTTGGCATAACACTAAATTTCCATTTTTCTAGCTGCAACAAGATTAATGAGAAAGGAGGGGTGAACAAACATTTTTCTTTTGTTCATTATGAACTTGATCACCAATTTCTTAAGCAACTTTCCCTTTGGCCAAGAGGTCTGATGTCTTTTACAGTATTTTCAATCTGGGATGCTGAAAACAAGGGAAAGAAGGATTAGCGTCCTCTAATGCACCACATTTCTTGACAGCACTTTGGGAGAAAATATGTGGGAGTGGAAGTGTGTCAAGAACTAAAATAAGAACTCCTGGGAGTGGTTGTGTGCTGGCATTAAATGCATGTGAGCGTCTGCTGTGGTCTCTTGAACTGCATTTTATCTTCATGACACTACTTTTTATTTTATGGCCTCCCAGATCCATAAGCTCATACCTGACTACATTACAAAGCAGACAGTGAAGTATGGTGTAAAAAGATTAAAAGCAGATAAAGTACTTGTAATGTAACTTTGCAGAAAAAATAATGACCCTAACCATTTTTTTTCTTGATAATGGTTGTTTCTCTGAAGAAATCTGTTTTAAAAATACACATTTTGCCTGAAACAGAATGGAGTAGTGACAGATTCTTATGGGTCAAGGTGCTCATTTCATTTCCAGACATGATCTTTTCCTCTGAAATAGCAAGTGATTTACAAGTATGGATATTTCTGAAATGATGAACATAAAAGCTGACTTTTAGCTCTGTTAATGAACCATATCGAATAGGATGGCTACTCTATAGAAGGCTAGCTCTGTCAGCACAAGGAAATTGTTCCCCCAGGAAGGGTCAATAGTGACTATTAAAACACAAGAAATCAATTTGAAATGTTAGAAAGCCTCCAATAGTGCTTTTTTTTTTTTTTTTTCTTTCCCCTTAAATGCTCATTCATATGTTTGGTAAAACTTAGATATGAAGAGAAATCAGAGAAAGTAGTACTGTTTGAAATATATTGTACACAGATTGTGAATCTGACTGTTTATGACAAATTACTTTAATTATTTAGTTCAGTTATTTGTTATCTGTAATTATTCATTTCCTATTTCTATTTATTTTGACTGTAATAAAAGGACAGCTATCAGGGATAGCTGTTGATAAGGCCCATACGTCCACCCCTTTGTGGCAGACAACCCCAGTTCCCAATAGGATCTGCTGCCTTATGGGAGGGATGCAAGGTGCTGTGGCAGGTTTGGAAGTGTGTTTGTGCTGGTTGACTGACTGATGATTGCATTGCAAGTTGAAAAGGCTGACTATCACTTGTATATTCTTCAGGGAATTACTGCTGCAGTCTCTTCCCTTTGACTGGAAATTACAGGAAAATTGGCAGGAATTTAGCAGGAGCTGATAATCCTCTGTCAATTATGGTCGATGTTGGTCAGTGAGTTAATGGGTACCTCAGAAAGATCAGCCATCCATAACAATCACATAAGCCCTGTTGTTTGGGGAAAGCAAATCAATTTTTATTGGGTTTTATTCATCTTGGTTCATTGAATCAGGACAACTAAGAAAGAATTTTAAAATCTTTTTTTCTCCCTATTCCATCGAACAGAACAGGAGAGGCAGAACAGAATAGAATAGAGGGCTGCGTTCAGCCCCCCCTGCTGACCGATGCAGGAATAAGTACAGGTAGAAGCTTTGCAGGGTGGAAAAGTCAATTTATTCCTGGGGTAATTGTGGCTGCCACCCTCAGCCATTCCCCAGGTGAGGCCCTGCTCAGGCTTGGGGCCCGGCCTGTCAGCCTCCATGGTCGCCAGACCGCGGTTCCTCTTGCGGGACCCTATGAAGCCAGGATGCGTCCCCGATGTTGTTGTCCTGTGGGGACCGTGTCAGCCTGCAGCCCTCCTGCCCCAAGTGCCACGAAAAGCTTCAGGCGAGTTGTTGTCCCGTGGAGGGGCTGCGCTCCCTGCGCCTGGGCGAGATGCTGCGGGAGCGATAGTTGGAGAGGCTCCTCTGCTGCCGCCTCCCCAGCCCCACGTTGCGATGCATCCTTCTGCGGGGTCCTTGGGGCAGGCGCACGATTGCAACAATGTGCCCCTGGCACAGTGGGCAGGTGTCTCTGCAGCCCAGGGCTGGATGCACTCCAGGCAGAAGGAGTGCCTGCAGGGGTCCACTCGAGCTGCACTGGACAGCTGGCCCAGGCAGATGGGACATGTCTCATCCCCAGGGGCCTCTTCTGGCTGCTGCTGCTGTGGCCAGTTCATGGTGACTGCATGTGTCCTGGTGCAGAGATGGTCTTTTCCTGTGGGAGACTGCCCTGGTGCCAGGCGGTTATCAGCAGTCCTCTGTCCTCAGCACCTCACCAGTGGGTTGTTGGCAGGAACCCAATGCCTCACATCTCACTGGCTGGACCTCAATGCCTTGTGTACCACCAGCAGGACTACTACAGATAGAACCAGGAAGAAAATATTCTATCAGCAAATATACATTAGCTTTCTAGGTTCAACCAAGTTGCTTCTAGTACTGTAGCAGTAAATATTCTTAGTATGGATTACAAACATTGCTATTAGAATGGCAAATATGCTGATGATAGGTTACACTTCACAAGACTACACTTGGGACAGGTGAGGTACATATACGTATATATATTTGATAACATTACCAGAGGACCTTGATGACTCGCATACAACAAGAAGGGCTTTGTGTGTGCTTCCTCCAACACCTCTGCCTCTTGCCTTCCAGCAATGGGACCTCGAGCACTCGAGTACCAACAGCTGGATTGGATGCAGGCACAACGCTCAGGGCATTTATAACCAGCCACCTTTTGTGCACCCCTGATGGCAGCACACAGAGTTCACCTGACTGTTGTGAGAAAATGCTGAAATGAGATGGCTGCTCCACGCTGACAGGAGCAATGTCTGCCAGGCTGAGGTCCAGGCCAGGAGGTCGGCCTGCGGCCTGGGAACTACCTTGGGAACCAGGGATGTTCTTGATGTGCAGCTGGACACCTGAGCATTGGAGACATGGAAAAAATGAGTATAAAACACAAAATAAGTAACAATAACCTGAAGGGATGGCTGAAATTGCTCAATTGTATCGGCCTTGCATGATAAGAAAACTCAGCTCTATCCACAAAATCCAGGCTGAAGAAGGAACACAGTGCCAAAGTAGAACTTAAACAGTTAAGTTAGCTGAGTTTATGAAAGATCAAAGCTGCTGAAGCAGTTAAACTATGAGCATGTGCAAAATACAAAGGCGAGAAGTAGATGAAGAAAACTACAAGCCTTCATCAGAAAGGCCCCAAAGTGCAACCATCAGAGGTTACTGTGCCTGTGATAGTAGGGGGGACAATATGATAATTAGGTCTGAGAAACCATTAACATAAATCCTGCCCTTTCTTGTGAACTGCATGAATATGAATATCAACGCACCATACATGTAAATAAGCACTCCTTGTCTTGCTTAGTTGTACGTGTTTGGTGGAATTATCCCACACACACCCAGTGCTGTTAATAAAGTATATGTGCTTTCTAATTCTCCAAAACAAGTCTTGGACAGTTACATTGTTTTTTGTGTTCCATCATTGATAAGGACACAACAAGAAGCTGAGGAACAACTTATCAGCTGGGAAGGTGGAAATTGTCCAGAGACAGTGGGAATGTGCATGAGAAATCTAGGGTTGCTTAGAGAAAATCGGGAAGTTGTGCTGTGGAAGGGCTGTGCTCCCTGTGCCTGGGCAAGGAGCTGTGGGACTGGTAGCTGGAGGGGCTCCTCTGCTGCTGCACAACCCCAAGCAGAGCTACAGACTGGGAGATGAGTGGCTAGAAAGCTGCCTGGCAGAGAAGGACCTGGGAGTATTGCTTGATAGTCAGCTGAATATGAGCCAGCAGTGTGCTCAGGTGGCCAAGAAAGCCAACAGCATCCTGGCTTGCATAAGAAACAGTGTGGCCAGCAGGGCTAGGGAAATGATTGTCCCCCTGTACTCAGCTCTGGTGAGGCTGCACCTCGAGTAGTGTGTTCAGTTTTGGGCCCCTCACTACAAGAAGGACATCGAGGTGCTCGAGTGAGTCCATAGAAGGGCAATGAAGCTGGTGAGGGGTCTGGAGAACAAGTCTTATGAGAAGCGGCTGTGGGAGCCGGGGTTGTTTAGCCTGGAAAAGAGAAGGCTCAGGGGCGACCTTATTGCTCTCTACAGATACCTCAAAGGAGGCTGTAGTGGGGTGGGGGTTGGTCTATTCTCCCACGTGCCTGGTGACAGGACGAGGGGGAATGGGCTAAAGGTGCGCCAGGGGAGGTTTAGGTTGGTTATTACGAAAAACTTCTTTACCGAAAAGGTTGTTAGGCATTGGAATGGGCTGCCCAGGGAAGTGGTGGAGTCACCATCCCTGGAGGTCTTTAAAACACATTTAGATGTAGAGCTTAGTGATATGGTTTAGTGGAGGGCTTGTTAGCGTTAGGTCAGAGGCTGGACTAGGTGATCTTGGAGGTCTCTTCCAACCTAGAGGATTCTGTGATTCTGTAATTCAACATGAAACATGGCATGCATTGTTGCATATTAATTTATATCAGTGCCTCACCATGCTATGTGACCGGTCAGTTTTTGTATGTGAAGCTGCAAAGTCAGCTGATAAAACCAAGAGAAGAGATGTAGCTCTTGGTTTTGTGAAGTGCTTTGAGCATTTCCATGGAACCCTGCAGAGACTGCCTTGGTATAGAACATTATTCTAGGAATAAAAAGGAGTTTGAAAGAAAACCAAGTGTCATAGTTGGTAGAGAAAGAGAGTGACATTGATTTGAGGGCAATGTATAATAAACATATGTAAGTTTTTGCATCTGCTTTAGTATTCTCAATCTTACACAAGAAAAGAACTTTACAAGATAACAAGAGCAATGCTGTAGACACTCAAAGAATTTTTATATTGAGGTCATGATGCAGAGATCTCATTACACTGATTGACATAATACAATGAATACTTAATGCTGTATTATATACAATGTATTATGTACGTTATATAATTATATACTGCATGGCATATTATCTTTTTGTATAGAATCATAAAATATCCCAATTTGGGATGTATGTTGTATGTGTATGTTGTATGTATATCTAGAGCTGTATGTCTACATTATGTATTCATGCTGCCTAAGTGTTTGCTATATAATGTATATCCAGATCACTTTAGCTTCACAAAGATGCTTTGCTGGTTGCTGGCATTCACTATGCCCAGGCAGCACCTTTCTGTCTCTTCTTACTGTGCCAGCGCTATCAGGAAGGCAGTGCAAGGTGAAACAGTTGCCTGAGATCTCCTTATAGACTATGCTAAGATTTGTTTATGAGGATTATAGACAATTGCAGCTCTCCAAGCACCCAGAGCAGTACAAAGAATTACAAGTAGAAGTTAAATTGCCTTTATTGCCTATGAAAATGTTTTCTTTACTCATTCAGCAGATAAGGGAGAGGTGCTTGATTAAGTAAGATTCTGCTATCACTCAGTATATTTGATTCAGAGAAAATTCAGATTTTAGCAGTTACTCCAAATTAAGCAATTTCTTTTATTTTTTATTTTTGTATTTCATCATTAAAGTATTTCCTAGTTCATAATGGGGTATTCCACATTCAAAGTGCATATAACAGGCTTACTGTCATTCCCTGTTATCAGAAATAGGAAATATTAAAATTTGGGATGTAAATAATTATAGCTAGAATCTTTAATCAATTATTACTCAGCCAGTAAACTTTAATAGATCCACGACACAGATAATATAATTTTTAGTGTCCAAGGGATTTTACTACATTGCTGTTGTCCTTTCTTATGTTTTGAATGCCAGGCATTTTAGCTGCAGTACTTATTGAGCTTACTGAACAATTAAAATGCATTAAAATGCATTACAGTTTATTGCTCTTTTTTATAGATATCATTATTACAGTCTTAAAATATCCTTGGAAAGGTTAAGCATATTTCCCTGACAGAAAAATGAAACATTTGCAAAAAAAATAAAATAAAATTCTCCCATCAACTCGATTAATTCAGTTACATTTCAAACCTGACCAGCAGGGCTCTCGATCCATCTTTATTGACTTCCCTGCAACTCATTGCTCCTGGTCCTTTCTCAGGACAAGGCTTCAAAACAGCCAGCAGGTCTGCTGCAACAGAGGTGACAATTATTAAACTGAATGGATAATTTCTTCCTCGGCAAAAATAAGTTTACTGGGCATTACAGGAAGGAAGGGGGTGAGTCATATAAGGGCAGAAACACACGCACTACTTTGCATATATTTTTGCTGTCTTAACTGAACATTTTTAATGACTTTTCACATATGTGAATCAAAATGGAAAATCTGTGGCTTCAAATCCCAAATGCCAAAAGTTAAATTGTGGAGTGCTGTGGCCTCTCTTCTGTACCTCATACAACCTGTCCAAAGCACTGAGGATTCATGTATGGGGTTCAAATGCTCAAGTGCCAGGTTTGTGCTCAGCAAGTGTGTAGGTGTCAAGGGTGAACCCCCTGAGCAGTCCTGCAGGTGCTATTTGCCTTTCTGGGCACTGGCTGTGAGACCAGGAAAAAACATGCTTTTCATATGTGGTTGTAAATTCAAATAATGATTTTTTAAAGGTAAAATTGCAAGTTGAAATTCCAGCTGTACAGGAACAAAAGGGTTTTTAACAGTTCTCTCATGTTTAATTCAGTTGTCATCAATCACAGTGAAGCTGTTCTGGTTAACATCTCTTCTTTTATGTTACCTCTCAATTTCTGAGTCGATGTGGAGGCACACTGTCTTGCCCTAAAAGCCTCTGTGTGGATACAGGTGGATGGTGAGCCCATAATGACCAACCTGTCACTTGGTAAATGGTGGGACGAGCTGGGGGAGATATCAGCAGACATGGGGCTGGATGAATCACTCCCAGAAATGAAGTTAAATTCTTGATCTCTGCTTGTATAGAGAAGGATTTTTTTTTTTTTTCTTTTTTGTCTCCAAGAGAAAAGAAGGACAAACAAGATTTGGGCCATATACCTCTAGGAATCAGAGCCTAATCCTTGTTTTACAGGATTTATTTTTCAATACAAATTATAAACTTTGTACTGAATTTGAAAGACAGCAGGGCTGAGGTTTGTCAGGCTTGCTGTCTGAGCTTTTCTAGATGTGCCTATAGCTTTGTTTTGCTTGGCTTAGCGGTGACAGCAATTTCTCTAATTGGCCATGAGTCTGTGTTTAATTTGCTCTTGTGTGTCTTTGTGTGGTATAGCCATAGTTTTGTATAGGGAGTGCTACGGTCAGTTATTCTATCCAGAATGAAATATTTATGGTTCTAACACAAAGTCATGGGGCAGAGAAATACAGCCCTGTACAACAGCAGAGGCCTTGAGAGGTGTAAAACCATGATGCAGCAGAGAGGAGGACAGGCATGGGGTGGTAGGAGATGGGGCATTGGCCTGGCACTGGAGCCCACATGGCTCTCAACAGCTCCTGGGTCTGTCAGGCAATGCAGACTTAGGGGAAAAACCTCACTGTCTCAAGGTCATTTCACACTTTACTGTGAAGATGTGCAATGACATGGGCATACCAGCTGGTAGCACCAGCACAGCACAGTAACAGGTAGTGTAGTACTTGTGTGCTTGCTACTGGGAGAGTGCTGTGGATTCAAGCTGACAAGAATGCATTTAGTAATTCACAGTTATTCCATGTAAATTAAGCATATGCATAGGATTATGAGCTGTGATGTGTTAATTTCTTATGCAGTTCTATAGATTGTTTATGAAACTCATTGCAAATATCTTCTGTTATCAGTGCTTCAGCATCTGTTTCAGATGGGTTTCTGTAAACGAGTATCACCTGTTATTTGTCTTTCTTATTTCCCTCATGAAACGTGGCTTATCTCTGACATCAAGAGATTTGCTGTATAGGTCTAGAAATGCCCAGCACTCATGAGTTACTGCCGCTGGCTGCTTCGCTAGCCTGCATGACTTAGAGCAGGCCCACTGTTCTGCAGTAACAAATGTGCCATCCCTTTCAAGACACAGTCTCTCATGTTTTTGCTGATGAACATAGCCTGCACTGATTCCTCACTGGATCTGACCATCATCCAGATAAGAACTGATACATACAACAAATCTCAGATCTTGTTTTCTCATGTGCTTAAATTTCACATTGCTCTAGGAACGTCACCTCGTTGTAGTAGTACTATTCTCAGATAGCTGTCAGGAAAAGGCTGGCACGTAGTGAATTTGGGTAGGCCATTTTCTTTTGACAGATATATTTTTGTCGTGGCTAGTTATTGCAGAGATCTGTATTTCTGGCAAGCAGCAAGCCAAGTTTCTCCTCTAGCACTCAGCTCAGACAAAGGCAGGGTCTATGGTGCTGTAATTCAGAGTTCCCCTGGTGGGGAAATTCAGAGGTCAGGAAGCAGCAGTGGATGGGACAGACTTGATGGCCAAGGAAATCCCTATCCGTATTCCCTGAACAAGAGCAACGCAGATGTTCAGTGCTCAGAGCTGTTGTTCTTCTCTGAGTGCATTAGTCCTGAGGTTTCAAGGTGGACTAGAGCCAATCTGATGGCAGGATGTTTTTCTCCCTGCTGCCTCGCTGTGTGTTCCTATCACCTCTCTTGTCTCAGCTCCAGCACTGGTTCTGGCATGTCCCAACGAGGTCTTCCCTTCAGTAGGATTAGTTTCTAGCCAGATAAGCACGCTGCTCCAGCTCACCCCAAACATCGTCATTGCTGAACCTGCAGTTGCTTGTTGTGCTAGAAGTGCACAACTGGCACGAGGGCACACGGTCAGCAGCAGGGTGCTCTTTGGCCACCTTGCCATGGTTGTGGGGCCACATCAACAGACAGATGTGCCTCTTATGTTCATATCTGCAAGACTGACAGAAATCTATAGGAGCTAGAAACACAGGATGAGATTCTTCATCAGAACCGGTGAAACTGTTGAAGCCTAATTTTCTGCAAATTTGTGCCTCATAAAACTCATTCTCTCTCATCATAGTAACTCCAGGTCTCATATATTCCCTCACACAATTTCACTGTTTTCTCACTTTGTGAAGGCAGTGGAGCTCCCTTGGTTACTTAGCTGAAAGAATTTAAAGAATGCCAAAATATCAGTGTATTAAATGATCTTAAGAATGTCACATGAGCAAAGAATTTTTGTGACACAACTATCTCCACACCAGCATATCGGAAGAACAGGCAATGTTTCCCAGAGTACTTTGTGAAAGATTTCAGAAGGTGCTCCTATTGCAGAATGGTACGAACCAACAAACGTGTTCATAAAAAGATATGTTTAGATAAAATATGTCAAATAAAGCTCAACTCTAGCTTTGCAATATGATGTTCTTGCTCACATTAGCCTGTGTGGAAACTTGAGATAAGTTTACAACAAAGTCACGGATAAGTCTAAACTGATGGCATTCCTATTATGCATTTTCTACAGTAGCTCACATTGATTTGATGTTATGGTTCTATTTTAATGCTTTGTAAAATGTAATCCTTAACTCATTTTTCTCATCCCTGCAATAATACATTGTCCCTAACAGTAATGTGTAGAGGCAGCTGAGAGATGCTATATACAATTCCAGAAATGCACCCATCGAATTATTATGCAGTTCTCATGCATCATAAGATTGATGACAATGTGTTTTCTGCCCCAGATTTATGAGATGACATTCTTTATTACATTGCTCTGTCTGTATTGTTCATGTTCGCTCAAGCATTTATAAATATCTGCGTACACTTCTGAAGGACGTCTACTGCCCTTTGTTATCATGGGTCCCAGGACTGAAGTAATTATAAAAATAAGTTTGTGAACTTATTTCTTCTTATTATAACTTATGTATTATTATTATAAGACAGTGAACTCTAAAGTTAGAATTATTGTTACAGGTTTCACAATGATCTATTCCTCTCCTACCGTAGGGTGGACTGGGCAGGGTGGTGGTGGTGCTGTAATTTAGAACAGGTCTTTGCTCCCAAACACAGCGACAGTAGAACTTAGTTGTAACTAATCCCAGGCCCCAGAGATCAGGGGAAAGTCTGCAGCAAGGATGACTTGTCTTTGTTGGAAGAAGATCAGGTTGGAAAATACTTAAGTGAATTGAGCATGCATAAATCCATCAGTACTGAGGGTACTGGCTGACACGTTCACCCTGAAATAAATACTGTGATTAGCTTTGTAACTTCCATTTTAAAAGTTCAACACAGAAGAAACTTATAAAATTGATACCAGTGTCATTCCAGCTGATTTTCCTCCTTTGTAAAAAAGGACATCCAGTCCATTCATCATGTTTTTCCTACAACACCATTGCTTTCAGCCCATTATGGTAAGGGGTATTGAAAGAGGAATCACCTTATGTGAATACGGAAATTTATAGCAATTTGGGAACTGATTAAGAGTTTGTCATGTTCTCATGCCTTGGAGGAAGTACCTTCCATCAGAGGGGCAGGACAGAAGCCTGGCAAAGGTAGCAAAGTTAAACAGTTAATTTCTTATGTTACTATACCATAACAGAGACCTTAGGTTCTCCAGCTTCCTCTCATTAAAACAGCTATTATTTGCCATGTTAACAGTTAGAGTAACCAGAATTATTTCTCTCTCTCTCTCTCTTTTTTTTTTTTTTTTTTTTTTTTTTTTTTTTTTTTTAATACTGTATTAAAGGACTTACAGGTTTCCTAACCTCATATAAGAAAATATGACTGATGCATTGTTTTAGCTTATGTGGCAATATACATCTTTGTAGTTTCCAAAAAAAGGAGACAAATTCACCTCAGATGTAAAATCAGAGCGATAAGCATTCAGCAGGGATGAATTTATTCCCAGATACTTTACTGCTTATTAATGAATCTTTTATTTCTTCTACATCCATTCACCCAAATTTTGCTTTTAAGTATTGTATTTCCACCCAACGAGAGCTACACAACATTCTCAACAGTTAAATTAACACTTTTTTTTTTTTTTTTTTTTTCCTTTGGAGAGGGGCAGTGATGTTGTTACAAATGCCTACAATGATACAATAGCAGCCTTTGATCTGCTATTTTTCTTTTTAAATGGAAGCAGATATCCCTTATCGCAATGGATAGCACAAGTTTCACCCTAAGATGCATAACACCATTAGTTTCTTTTTTGACATTGATAGGCAGACTTAGTAATGGTGAAAAGGTCCATGTAAGGGACATAGTCATTATTTCAGACTTAAAACAAAAAACAAAAAACAAACAACAAAAAAACCCACAACTCTTCTTTAAACAGATAATTTTAAAAAAGTCTGATCAAATTCCTGTTGCAAGAACAAAGGGCTGCAACAGCTAATGAATTTTGTTTTCTAGTGCATTCTTTTTGCAAAAGCTGCCTATCAATTTAACATGGTAAGAGGACATGTTAAAACTCTAAAATGCTATCTCAGAACTGAATGACTGTGAAACAGAAAGAGCTGAATTTGATCAAGAGCAATCCATTTTTAGTCAAAACCTCATCCTGTTCTCTCTAAAGCTAATTACAAGTGAAGAGTGCAACTCTCTCTGAAAAGCAGACCTTTACCTTTGGTCAACGATTTGCCTCCTAATCTTGAAACCACAACGCAGTTTTATTTTACAACACATGATTTTTATGCCCTTGAAGCAAAACGGAGCAAAGTGTTACTGGACCATGAGATTTCCTTCCCGATTTATTGAAAGAACAGCATGGCACTGTTGCATTGGTATTGCGGCTGTCAAAAGATTGTTACTACATGCTGCCATTTCTTCTTTCTGCTGCATCTGCTTTGTCTCCTCTAGGGGGCAATTTAACACAAGCTATATCCTAACAAGACATACAGACTGGCAAGAACGGATGCTCTACTGTTAATGGAGGATGAAGAATTTATTTCTGTTTAAAAGGCCTGACCAAGCTGAAATAAGTTCCTGTGTCTGCTTGTCCATAAAAGTTTTGTAAGGGGCTGCTTAGAATAGCAAAGTACCAAAGGGTCTCTGAGCTCCCAGGCTCACATCTGCCTTTTCAGTGATGTAGAAGGTCAAAAGAGGCTTTCTCAAATCCCTTCTTTTCCAGATCTGATTTTTTATTTCATTTTATTTTTTTTGGTATTACTTTCCTTCCCTTCCACCTGAAAGATAAAAGAAATACATTATCATGAATAAATAACTGGCGTTTGCTCTACTGTGGTCTAACTACCCACATGAGGGTCTTAAAGGGAAGCCTGAGCTCATGGCAAGGGCACTCAGCAAGCTAGCTCATGGACACTTCTCCTTTCTCAAACTGCCTTCTCCCTGCCCTTGGGAAGCCATGTCATCTCTGTGATTTGGTTTCCACAAGCGAAAAGAGGAGAGCAAACCTGATTAATTTTTTTTTTTTTTTTTTTTTTTTTTTTTTTTTTCCAGAGGCCTCTCCAGACTCCCTGGAAAAGGAGTTCTGTAGGGACCATTAATGTGGGCCTTACAGGAGATGCTGGTTCTCTTAATGGAAGAAAAAAATCCATAAATATCAGACAAGTTAATGACCCTGATGTCAGAAACAATTTGCAAAAGAACCATTAATAACCCCGTAGTGTCACTGTGTTAACTGAGTTCAGCCCTATTAATTTTTTTTTTCTCATAGTTTTAGCCATACGTGCTTTGTATTTCCATATTTCTTTAACCTTAAGTGCCTCATATGTTTACAGGAGTAGCATATTTTTCTTATAAAATAAATGTTGTAAAAATAATGTAAGTAAATAAACTCTTAACAATGTAAATGCCCAGAGCTCAAAATCTTCAGTATTAAAGATAATTTCTCAATTCTGTTTTTAAAAGGAAAAGAGTAAATTTCACTAGAGGATACTCTGAAAAAATACTGCAATTAATATTTCAGAAAGTTGTGCACACTGTGTTTGAGAAGGCAGCTGAATGTGCCGCACTTCCCTGTGAAATCTCACTTAGGAATTTTCAAAGCTCGCATCAAATGCTTGCCTGTTCAGAAAAATCCGATCACAAACCGATGCATGAAAACCAAAGTGGGACAGTCCACGTGCTCTCAGCGGGGAGATTCAGAAAGACTCATGAAAGTAATAGGTAGCATGTGAGTAAAGGCTGACATAGCTTGAAGTGCATTTGACTCAGGTAGGAGAAACTGCAGAAATGTGCAGTCCCTAATACTGCCAACATATCTGGCACTGTAGGAAATCTCTCAAAACAAACTGACTCTTGCTAAACAATGCTGAAGATTATCTAGAGGATCAAAATCCAGATATCCCTACATTTGAACCTCATCTTTCATTTCTAGTTGCTATCATTAAAAGAATGAAAACTTCATTTGTGTTACTTTAATGAAAGAAGAAGAAAGGGAGTAGGGGTAAATATTATCTGTAATACTGTGTAAAGTAGAAATTCTCTGAGCTGAAACAGCTTAAGGACAGTATTTGCACAGCTTATTCAGATGCAGTCTTTTAAAGAGGATCAGTGTGGAAAACTAAACTACATAATTTATAATAGCACATATCCCCATACTATAAAGTATTTGTTCCTCCTCGTAGCTCAGACCAACCAGAATGTCGTGGTGGGGATCCCCCATACCCTACTCATTAGCACTGGTACCACCATCAAACCACAGGAGACCACTGTCTCACCTTGCACAGGCAAATCTTCATTAGGATGATCCTCATCTACTGTCTAAAGAAGATGGGACAGCACCCTTCTAAACGTTGTTTTTCAAACCCTTCCTTGGAGCCTTTTATTTAATGAAGGGATGAAGAGCTGATGGTGTATCCTTGGAGATTCAAAAGCTCAGGGCAACAGGCTCTAGGTGCTACTGCCTGAACTGGGGCTTGGACCGGATGATCTCCAGAGGTACCTTCCAACCTCAACCATTCTGTGATTTTGTGTCTGGTCAACAAAGGTTCTTGACACTGGTGACATAGTCGTGGGGCAGACTTGTTCCATAGTTGCTGCTGGAACCAGTGGCTGTCACCAAGGAACTGGTGAAATGGATGTGTGTGCATGTAGAGTAGTGCATCATGGCTCAATTAGCATTTCCTGGTTGCTGACTCCAACTGCCACCAACATGTTTGTCCCACTACCCTAATAATGCTACCTTTTTGAACCTCCTCCTTATTTTATCTTTCTTTCAGAGTCTGAAAGAAGTTAGACAAGCATGTTGAATTATTCCCTGTTAGTTTCCTGGGGGCAGGTAGTATACTATGCCAGCAGCAGTGTACAGAATCAAGATTCGCTTCATGGTGAAATAGATACCCAGAATAGAAATCTCAAAAAAAAAAAAAAAAAAAAAAAAAAAGGATCAAGGCCATATAAAAAGGCTTTGGGTAGTAACTCCCTGACATCCTGACATTTTAAAAGGTGTGCTAGGAGAGCTGAGCACTCATGGGAAAGTGGGCATTCTGAACAATCTTGGCATTTGGAAGCAAGGCAGAAAAATGTCAAAACTGCAGATTGTACAGCTGAAGGGGATGGATAATCAAAGAAGGGATTGTAATGAATCTAGAAGCACCATTAATTAACTAAATCACACATTTATTCCAACATTACTTATTCATTGACTTAAATACCCTTACTCTGTAATATTTGGATGTAGACCCAGTTTTCCCAGCAGTATAGGCAATATTGAACTTTTCTGCCATCTATTTAAATGGGGCTGAACTGCTGAAGCCCCAAATGGAGAGGACAGGTCTGGAAAACTGTCTTTGAATGCCACAGTGACCAGAAACAAAAGGGGAGTGATTGGTGCCTTTGGGAGAGGTCTGTCGTCCACCTACCTGGAGCTGTCACCACCATACCCATTCTCTCCCCTGGCAGCAGTAACACAAATAAGCTTGACTCTGGTATGGGCAAAAAGGGGAAGACAACCTGCTTGCTTTACTGTGCAAGCAACAACTGCAATAGATATCTACCTGTTTTACTTGTGCCTTGAATAAGTTCCAGTAATAACAGTGCTAATTGTTTTTCTGAGTATTCAGAATACAAAACAGAGATTGATAACTGGTTAAGAAGTCTATGGGCAACAGCTCTACAGTACTGTTGGGGAAAAATGATTGGAAAGGCAAAGTGACTTGCTAAAACCAGAGAAATGTCCAAGTCTAAGGAGTTCCTGGCATTAGTACAATAAGCTTGGTTCGATGGAGGTTTGATGTTCAGTATGACTGCCAACTTGACTACATGCGCCTGCACAGCATAAACACACATCTGGTATGTGATAATTAAATGCTAGACTCAAATGGGAATCTTTATTTAAATATTAGGTCAAGAATTAGCTTTTCACATACTAATTTTATTCACTTCAACACTTTCCACTATGTAGTCTATGGGGAAAATAATCCTTTAGAGCAGCTTACATGGTACTTATTGGTGAATTATGCCTTTCAGAGATTTGCTGGATTTCAATTGCAGATCATATGGGATATTTAAACTGAGGAATGTTAGGATATGAATCTGTTTGCTGTAGAGACCTGTTACTACAGCGCGGGTTTCTGTGAGGTGGCTCCAGGAAGACCAGGCTAAAGATTATCAGGCAGAGGATGTGGTGGAGGTGAAGAAACAATGTACTGTCTTGAGCTGATCTCTAAGTTTTGCACTGTGTTAGAAGTTCCCTGTGCAATCTAGACAAGCAGAGATTTGTTCAATTTACAAGAGCTGCCCTAACCTGAAGAGATCAGTCCTCTCCAGGTCTGTTAGGGCATCTGTTGGTTGCTCTCCTTCTAGCTGTAACAATGGGGATCAAATACAGACTTCTCTATTTTGAGGGATCTCCTTTTACTGGGCTGCTAAGAAACAGACTGAGTTATTGGGGCTTGTTATGTTTTTAAAGCTTTACTTTTAGAATATGTTGTAATAATATGGGAATGATGTTTAAAAGCCTTAGATCCCCACTGACCATATAGTCCATAATCATCAGTGGTAAAGGGCAGTTTTACATCACTAAAATAGGAACTGACCAAACTGACTGTAAAATTGGCACTTTGGAACAATGCCGACTTCAAAAATCCAGACACGGTGAGATGAATTATGGAGATAGTTTGTGACTTTGAGCTCTTTGGTTCTTAATTAAATGCTTCATACCAGGAATAACCAGTTTACAGGAATTGTCATATTAAAATCAAACTATCAGTCTGTGTAATTCACTATATTAGATTGGATGGCTGATCTGGCTTTGACACTGGTTAATATTTGATGCTGTAGAAAGAGACAGACCTTCTCTAATGCTGATTATAAGTAGCTCCTTATTTTTAAAATTATGATTTTTATTTTTTTTTTCAGTCTTTTGCAGTCTGACTGGTTTGTACCTTTGAAACGGGAAGCTAATTTTTTTCTCTCCATTTTTGAATTCCTGTCATGTTACCTTTTGAGGACAGTAAGAATCTGTTGATGTTGGAGGTTACTCAATCAGTTCAGAATTGAAACCATTGGTACTTCACATACAGAGCTCAGATTGGCAATGTTTAATAACTTTCTTTATAAGTAATGCTATAAGTAAGTATTTGGAGTATCCTAAGTGCTCTAATCCCTTAAAAAATTCTGTGAAGATGAATTTCTGTGGAAATGCTGAGTGTAAAATACTGCTCTGCACGTCTTCAAAGGTGCCGATTGAATCCAGTCTTTATAGTTTCATTGAAAATCAAATCAGGTGAATTCAACTCAGTAATAGAAGTAAGCATGGCAATGTAGCCAGTCTGATTTGAAACTGAATCCAATGGTGACTGCTTAATAATGTAGCAAATAGCATACCAAATGCAATGCAACAATTAGGGTGTATCAAACAAGCATGGGAAAGTGTCAACACTGGCAAGGTAATAAACAGCCTCCCGGCATTGCATTATGCTCTCCAGAAACCATGTTTTGGAGAAAAAATAATCTGCCTTACATGCTTTTGTTTCTCTTTTATATGGGAACAGATGGACCGACTCCCAGTTATACATGTAGAAGACACCTGGAAGCAGAATTTCACTTGTGAGTGAGATGAATTTTTTAACTGGGTTTTTAAAATCAGAGAATCATAGGAGACACCTAGCAGGAAGTGACCCACAAGGACCATCAAGACCAACTCCTGGCTCCACACAGGACCACACAAAAATCAGACCACGCGTCTGAGAGCATTGTCCAAACCCATCTTGAACTCCAGCAGGCTCAGTGCTGTGACCATTGCCCTGGGGAGCCTGTCCCAGTGCCCGACCACCCTCTGAGTGCAGACCCTTTCCCTAACCCCCAGCCTGACCCTCCCCTGTCCCAGCTCCATGCCGTTCCCTCAGGTCCTGTCACTGTCTCCAGAGAGCAGAGCTCAGTGCCTGCCCCTCCATTCCCCTCGTGAGGGAGCTGCAGGCCGCCATGAGGCCTCCCCTCAGCCTGCTCTGCTCTGGGTTGAACAAACCAAGGGGCCTCAGCTGCTCCTCATACATCTTGCTCTCGAGACCCTTCCCTATCCTCATATCCCTCCTTTGGACACTCTGTAGCAGTTTTATGCCTTACTTATGCTGTGGTGCCCAAAAATGCACACAGTACTCAAGGTGAGGCTGCACCAGTGCAGAGTACAGCACATACTTGGTCATCTGCTAAAAAGCACAGAAGCACAGCCTTTATACTCTGTTCCATACATCAGCTCTAAAGATGACACACCCAGTGTATTTGTCAAAAATTGTAGTGTTAGTCAGTTGTATGACTTCAAGCATGACTTTATCAAACCAGCTTCACTATCAGGTAGTTTTCTCAGCTACTGAATGATAACTGGGACACTGAATGTTTGAAAGTTAATGCGATCCTTTCACTGTCAGATTTCAACTTAGTGTCTGAGAAAGAAATTAGGGAGCTTGGCAAGACAGCTCAGCACTCTGCATAAAGCTGGATCTCTCTGGAGCCGTGTGCTTGCATTTGAAGTAATGTAATTCTTCTATTTGAAATCTTGAATCAGAGATTTGTTCACACTCAGAATACATACAAATGTACTTGTTGAAGGTGTTCATTATTGATATTCATTTACTTCCATATTTATTTATTTATTTATTAAAAGTAGATATGTTTATCTATAAATAAATGATAAAGTCTTAAACTTCCTCAGTGCAATTCCCTGTTTCAGCTCAGTAGTTTTTCATACAGTGTCAGTGATACAAATATACAAAGGATGTGGAATAAACAGACATCTGGAGATGTGAGGATAGTGCGACTTTTTCTTACTGTTATTTGTATTTCAGAACCTGACAGAGATTGCAATTGCATAAAACCACTTTTTTGTTTACAGGCACTGCTTACATCTCTATTTTCCCAAGATGAAGCAAAGCCTCCACCTCACCAAGCTAGCAAGTGAAATAGACAAAAGGAAAGAAAAAGAAAGCAGTGTTGAAGAGATGGCACAGAAGTTTTGGCTAGATTAGTAGGCTCAGGAGTGCTTCTGAGATGGTCACATCCTTCCTTTTACTATCTCCAGCTTTGATAGGGTAACCAAAATCACAGGGGTAGCTGTAATATTCTTCTTTCCACCCCTACCAAATGCCACGGTGGGTGCATGAGCAAGTCAGCTTGTTATAAATGGCTCAGGATTCAAATTAGGATTAAATAAAAAAATAGGATTTATTGAAAGAATATAAAGGAATAGAGGTAAGCAAACAGCGCTGGGTGCACCGGGAGTCTCCGCTCCACCAGGACGCACACCAGTTACATCAAGCAGCTGATTTTTATGCTCCTAGACTAATACATAATCATTACTACTTCTAAAAAAAATAGATTATTAAAATTAGCTTCCGGGGTGCAGTCCCTCCTACTGGAGCATGCGCAGTCTCCTCTGGGGTCTCTTCTGGGGGTCTCTAGGGGTCTTTCATGCTGAAGGCTCGTAGTCTTCCTCTCCACCTTTGTACTTACTGGGCACCATACCAAGTTTACGGAACATCTTCTTCAAGTCTTGTCTCCCAGCCGCCCTTCAGCTTCTTTCTCCTTCCTCTTTATCTCTTGGCCCCCCCTAACCAGATACCAAAGATCCACATAGTATCCCATAACAGTCACTAGTTGTTATCAGTTGTTCTGAAACTCCCAGACACACGAGTAATTAAAACATTCTTCCCCAGCCATTCACAGACACATCTATAGCAGTGTTAGAAATAGAAGTCCGGAATAACAAAAGCAAACAGGTTCATAAATTTAAGAAGTGATAAATTGACTAGAATGATGGGGAGACTGGGACACACTGCATCTGTGGTTCAAGAATTAAATTGCCAGTGCAGGGCCCAGAGGCAGACAGGATTCAAACAGAATTGTTCTTTATGGACACAAATTGTTAAAACATTCCTCACAAGCTTCACCTGTGAGAGCACCAAGCATGCTATGGATGTTCTGTTTGAGCACAACCTTTTGCAGAAATTTTCTCTGATGATGCTTGCAATGAGAGGTCCTCACCCTGCTCCCTGCACAAGAGGCAATGGGGCTGCTGAGCACCCCACTGCACCCCTGTTTCAAGGGGAGGCAGCTCCATCAATGCAGCCAACATCACAAAGTGGACAAAGAGACATGCCTTGTTTGGGGGAAGAGGGGCACAGGGAAGAGCTGGGTGGGTGAGGGTTTTGTTGGGCCCTGCTGACTTGGGGAATTTGTTTTGGCAGCCTGAAACACTGGCAGACACTGAAAGACTTGAACAGTTTGGGGACCTCTGAGCAGGCTGCTTTCATGTTGCCCTTGACCTTATCTAAGCCCAAGATTGTGCAGATTTTGAAGGTGGTTGGCATTGAGTTTGCCATAAACTTATGCTGTGTCCATACCAATAAACTGAAGTGCTAAGGTCTGTTTTCTGTACCTGAGGTGAACTGTGGGCATGTCCATGCTATTCAGTTCTCTTAAGCCATTCGTGGAGAGTGGCCACATCTGAGCTACCTTGGTAGACCCCAACCCATGCTAGTTCCTGAGCTGTGCCTGAACTGTATTTGGGAACTGGCCTAGGTCAAAAGTGTGCCAGGAATAGGCAGTGACTAGCTGGGGCCCCACCATGGTTTAATGAGCCAGAATCAATGTACTGAGAGAGGCATATGAAGGCAAAGCTTTGGGGTATGGAAAGGGGGTGCTGCTCCTTCTTGGTTGGCCCAGGCAAGGAAGTGTTGGTTGTTATTAGTTTCCCAGAAAAGGTTTGAAGGTGATTTATAACGAGAAGCTCCAAGTGTGCTTTGAGAGAGCTGCTGAAGAGAAGACCTCAGGTAAACAAGAACTAGGGAGGGACTGAATCTGAGAGGAGATGTGTCTGACTTGAAACATACAGGTGTTCTGGGGAAAAATTGAATAAATCACACCAGTTAAGAGATTTATTTGTCAGAACTTCTTCACTGACTGTTCTCAAAAGTCAGACAAAATGTGAAGTGTGCCATTGCTTCAAAACACAAGGACTTTGTATGTCTTTGTTGTGCCGAAATTGCAGAAAGGAAAAGAAATGCAAACATTTAAATGCCTGATAGATGTTCCAGACCTGAAACTTTTGTACTCAAATGCACCTTGGTGGGAGTAGTTTGGCACATCAGTCTTCCCAAAACTCAGGGTTGGGTTTATTTTTTATTTTTTGTATATAATGTCTTTCTCTTCATATTGATTTGCCACGTACTATTAAACTGTCTCTCCTCGCAAACTGCACTAAAGGTGCACTGCAGACTTGAGTTCAATGTCAAACTTGCAACAAAATACACAGCTAACCTAAGCTTTGCCTGTCTGAATGCAAAACTTTTAAGAGCTTGTTAGTATGACTTTTGAATATCAGCCTATGTGGAAGGCATTGTCAGTTTCACAATGTGTGAGTTTGCAAATGTTGCTAAGCTAAATTAAACCAGTACTTGTTTTATAGAAAATAGTGAGGATTTAGTGTAAGGCAACTATTTTTCTCTAAGAATAAACTAGTACTCTTAGAAATAAACCTGGTTTAATTTTCAGTATGACTCAATGACAGTGTCCAGACTCCTAGTTACCAGGCAATCTGTGCAACACAACTGCAAACTTTGTTTTGCTGTGTTTGCAGTCTTCAGTGGTCTCCCATCAGTTTTTATGAGACAGCTCCCTTTTTTGTATTAGCTTCTGTGGCATGTGACTGACTTCACTGCACTACTTTATGGCTTCTATTGCTCCACAGGCACTGAAGCATAATACCTCCTGTCCCCACATACCCTGAAGTTCTGCTAGGGGTCATTGCTCGAGGTGCATGGATTACAGATACTTTACAGATACTATTTTTTCCTTGAGTAGGGAAAAAAACATCATTGTACTGATGTCCTTGAAGAGAAACTACTGACACATTTTTATGTGAGTCACTCTGGCACTCGAGTGAGGCAACATAATCCCACTGAATTTAAATGAGTTGAACTAATAGCGACTTAATGGGTAACACTTTAACAGTGATATACTCCATAAATGCTCTATGTTTTATTTCATTCCTTTCCTAATTTGTAAAATAGAATTCTAGGACTTGGAGTTAAAAATAGACAGCTTATGTATGTGTTCATTATTGTATATATGACATCCATGGTTTACCCAAGATAATATAATACTACATTTACATGCATGCATGGCCTATTATTCCTATAATTGCTTTATCACTTAATTAAATAATGGAAGGTTTTCCCAAATCTCGAATAAATTAATGCATCCTTTCCAAGGAACCCTGATTTATGTCTGTATCCAACGCTATTTGCTTATTTAGCAATGAAATATTTAGAAGGTCAACATGACTAACAAGAAAACATATCTATTTATCATATTAATTTAGTATTTCTTGATTTTTTTTCTGCTGCAAGGCCAAGAATTGAATCTTAAGACATCAGTTCAATAATTTATTCCTTTTCACTGAAGCATTCTGGTCTGTGCTTTGCTTTAAGTAGGGCTAATTTTGTTGCAGAAAAACCTTAAGCGGATTCCACCTGTAAGCTGAGCAACAATATTAGCTGCAATTTTATACATTCACATTCCAGTATATTTTTCTGTACAAATTTACCTCTGGCTTCAGATCAAGGAATGAGGTATATAAGCAGATAATTAAGTGCTCTGCTGAATTAGTGCCTAAAGTGCACAGCAGCTTCCTGACATCACTTAACACCATTGACTTCAGTGGGAATACAGCATTACGTTGGTCTAATGATCCAAACAGTATGGGCTACATTGGGTATTCTTTGGACACACTGCAGAAAGATGCCAATTTTCAATATTATGTCAAATGTGCTGCCGCTTTCAGATATTCTGTCATGGCCAGATACAAATAGCATCTGCAGTTTGGTACCTCTGCAACTTGAATGCAGAACCTGGAAGTTGATGAAGGAGCCTGACTTTGTGAAAAGATGACATGTTATAAGAAAGTGGGGATATGAGAACAAATATTCTCAAAGCAATACTTGGTGGATTATATAGCTTTTCATCTTCCTTGAATTGAATGCCTAGCACCTGAAAGGATGGATGTGCCTTTCATTTTGTGGGTTCTCCAAATAAACAGCTGGTTTAAAAACTTCAGACCCTGTCTGCTGCTAAATGTGTTTTGCACTGGTAGTAAAATGCCACTGTGCAGAGCAATCTATTCCCGCATTGTCAGGAGTGGCTTGATGGGGGCAGGCCAAGGGTTTGCAGCTTGTTTAGAAGCCCTGCAACCACTTGAACAGCATAAAGTGTTGAGAGAAGTGATGCAGAGCTGCATAAATAGGGATTACTGCAGTTTTAGTCTGGGCTGAAATGTAATGTGCTGAATATTACTGTAGCTAAGAGGTTTCTCAGTTATATGAAGAGACTGGAAGCACCATCAGTTAGCTGAATGCTTTTGGGCAATTTAAGTCAATATGTCTTTGACAGCAATACTGGAAAGAAAAAAAAATAATCTGCTTTAGAAACAACAGTTGATTACTTTTCTTCGAAAAGCTCCAGTGCCTTTATACTCTGATGCGAGGGCATCAAATCTATGAAGGTGTACACTTCATGCCAGGTGTGAACTTTTGACTTTCCCATTAATATATGTACAAATATGAAAAAGTTTCACCATTTGCTCATGCTCAGTAAATGTTAATTGCATTTTAGACTTCCATAAATCTATGCAGTTTCCATGTAAGCTAAGCAGCTACATTTCCTTTTTCGCCTGATAGCCTCCATTACGGTGATGGGAAACAAGGGAAGAGATATTTTCCTGTATCTCTGCAGATTCCCAGATCCTTTTTTTCCTGCACATGAAGAAGATACCTTATCTGGATACAGAGGGATTAGAAACCAGTGTTGTCTGCAGAAAAGGGAGACAAGCAGGTTAGCAAGACTGATCTCAAAGACAGAAAGATAATACCTATGACTGAGATTTGAAGAAGAGAGGAACTAGGGACCAATAATGAAAAATAGGTTGTGGATAGAGGAAAGAAAGAGGAGGTGGATCAGATGAGGAACTGGAATGTGGGGAGGAAGACTTATTGCTGGGTGGGAAGGGTAGATCCCTCAAGGCACTGAAAACCTGGGCAAAGATGAAATAGCGATACTTAATTTATGTGCCTACATGTAGGTGTTTACATGGGCAACAACTTTTTAAGCCCTCATTATAATCATAGTTCTTAGCATCTCAGCTCACCAGAAGTAGACAAATAGGTCTCATCTCAGTTGCCCCAAATGACCTACAGCTATTTAAGATGCTGTAGGCTACCTCACCTAGCCTCTGGTAAGACGAGAATTTACTGTGAATTGCATGAATACGTATCTGATGTTGTATGGCATCCTAAAAAATGCTAGGTATCTTGGTTTGAGCAAACAGGCTGAGCCCTAGTTATGGTCAGCTGAATCCCACCCTAGCCTCCAGTGTCTAGGGCTCCACTAACTCTAAATGGGAACTTATAGAGCTCTTTTGGAGTCTCCTGAAGACTGGCACCTATATCCAAGTGGACATCTCAGTTGCTTAAACACAGGTTTACGGCCACTGAAGATGCTCAGGGGTATCTGGGCCATCCTCATGGGCCTGGCAGCTGAGACTATGCACTAGGCACTCTGAGAGAGGCTCTGGGAGACTATGAGAGAATCAGCTGAACTGACCCCTGGCTATTTCAATCTTTTGTCAGCTTGTTAAATTCCTCTAAAAGATTATATTACATAGCTACCTGCAGGGGTTGACAGTGGAGGTCATTTCCAGTCCAACATTCCAGAATTCTCTATCCAAAACAATTCCTTTCTGTGCAGAAAGGTTCTAATTACCTTTATACAGTTGCTTACAGAAAATACACTTGGCCTCCATCCTTATCGGTGCATTTGTCTTTATATCTGATCTATAGACTTCCAATATAGCCTTGTGGTACATACTAACAATGTTTTCATTTAAGTGTGTGGCTTTCACAATGGTACTGGGACAAAGAGAATACCATTAATTTTTAAAGATTCCTGTTGCACAAATAGTCAATGAAAATCTTTGGCTGACAAGTACAAAACTGTAATTAGAGTATTTAATAAGAACAACTAGCAGTTTGGGGGAGAGCATGTACACTGTTTATGTAAGCACATACATTCTCCAGACATTTTATAGGCAACATCATTTCCTTAATGATTCCTCTAGGATAGCATGTGCAAACCTCTGGTTATCAGTGAAATCAATTATTGTGGGTTTTGGATACCAGCTTGTACTTAAACTGAAGTTATTTATTTATTTATTCTTCATTACTTTATCATAGCTGGTTTTTTTTTTTTTTTTTTCCTTAAAGGCAGATACTGAACCAATGTGGTGCAACTCTGAATCACTTTCATATAGATTGTAGTTAAAGGTTATCAGAGCTGTACCTAAAACATCAGAATAATTTGGAATCAATACCCAATGAGCTGGGTAACTTGCTGTTTGCCTGTCAAAGGGATAACTTTGAATTTGTTAGAGATCTTTCTGACACAAGGGATTTGTCTGAGATGCTCACTCCCAAGCTAAGCGCTAAGCCCTCGGAAGGCATTGTCTGAATTCCCTGAGTTTCCTGCTTCCTGTTACTATGGAAACTATAGATGATTTAATTTTCCATGCTGTGAGGTGGATGTGTTTGGGATAGCACCCTACAATAACACACGGGGCACTCTAGGAAAAGAGAAAAAAATGTTTCCTGGCACTTTTGTGGGGAGAAGTGGAATTAAATAACTTTGTAGATGTCAGCATTCAGATACTACCTGTGTTCATTATGACAGAAGGAATGGCAAAGGAATAGTAAATGTGAGGAGTACTTTGCTGCCATGCTTTGACATGTAGGCTTTTATTGGTCCCTTTGGGATTGTCTTGATCATTCATTTTCTGTGCACACAAGTCACCTGGCTTTCAAGTCCAGATCTTGAAAAATGCTCTTTGAAATGAAAGGAATGGATACTGTCTGTATTAGGAGGCTGGGCTTGTCATCAGTATATATCAGAATATTTCTGCTCTTTCCTATGCTGGTTATGCCAGCTGGTGTCCCCAGGGCACATGTAAGGGATCCTTGGCCAAGGCTTCGAGGCAAGAGGTGGGAACAAACGTAGAAAGATCCTGCGTGGAGAAAGCCTTGGAAATAAACCAGGAGCTGGCAGCAGGTTCCATATCTCAACCTTGGTGCAAAGCTCTTCCTGCTGGGTTCATCCCAAGCCTTTCAGCTCTTGAGTTGGAAATAAAGGCACTGTGCAGCCACATCCTCTCTGCCACTCAAGATTTTAAAGGTGCTTGTCAAATCCTCCTCAGTCATCTCTTTTCCAAGGTGAAGAGTCCTCATGTATTCAGATGTTCCTGATACGGAACCACTGTTATCCCTTGGTCATTCTTGTTGTCATCCTTTGCACCTTCCCTTGTTCACACTGAGCTGGAGTGAACAACACAAGTTGCAAGATTGAAGATGTGGAGGCAGAAGGACTTTCCTAGTTGCACTGTTTGGTTCTCTGTTCCTCCTCTAAGAATCAGTAACACCTGATTTATAGCAATACTGTGTGTGGAAGAGGTTTTAATAATACCCGCTATAACTGTGAGCTCTTTCTAAGAGAGAATAGTCAAGTCAGAGCCCATCACTTTGCATGTCACAGAATCACAGAATCACAGAATTTCTAGGTTGGAAGAGACCTCAAGGTCATCGAGTCCAACCTCCAACCTAACGCTAACAGCCCTCCACTAAACCATATCCCTAAGCTCTACATCTAAACGTCTTTTGAAGACTTCCAAGGATGGTGACTCCACCACTTCCCTGGGCAGCCTGTTCCAGTGCCTCACAACCCTTTCAGTGAAGAAGTTCTTCCTAACATCTAGCCTAAAACTCCCCTGGCTCAACTTAAACCCATTCCCCCTCGTCCTGTCACCAGGCACGTGGGAGAACAGGCCAACCCCCACCTCGCTACAGCCTCCCTTGAGGTACCTATAGAGAGCGATAAGGTCGCCCCTGAGCCTCCTCTTCTCCAGGCTGAACAAGCCCAGCTCCCTCAGCTGCTCCTCGTAGGACTTGTTCTCCAGGCCCCTCACCAGCTTCGTCGCCCTTCTCTGGACCCGCTCAAGCACCTCGATGTCCTTCTTGTAGCGAGGGGCCCAAAACTGAACACAGTACTCGAGGTGCGGCCTCACCAGAGCTGAGTACAGGGGTACGATCACCTCCCTAGCCCTGCTGGTCACGCTGTTCCTAATACAAGCCAGGATGCCGTTGGCCTTCTTGGCCACCTGAGCACACTGCTGGCTCATATTCAGCCGACTGTCCACCATCACTCCCAGGTCCTTCTCTGCCTGGCAGCTTTCCAACCATTCCTCACCCAGCCTGTAGCTCTGCTTGGGGTTATTGCGCCCCAGGTGCAGGACCCGGCACTTGGCCTTGTTAAACTTCATGCAGTTGACCTCAGCCCATCGGTGCAGCCTATCCAGATCCTCCTGCAGAGCTTTCCTACCCTCAAGCAGATCGACACACGCACCTAGCTTGGTGTCATCTGCGAACTTACTGAGGGTGCACTCGATGCCCTCGTCCAGATCATCAATGAAGATATTAAAGAGGACCGGCCCCAGCACCGAGCCCTGGGGGACGCCACTAGTGACTGGCCTCCAACTGGACTTGGCTCCATTCACCACGACTCTTTGGGCCCGGCTATCCAGCCAGTTTCTAACCCAACGAAGCGTGCGCCAGTCCAAGCCAAGAGCAGCCAGTTTCTTGAGGAGAATGCTGTGGGAGACGGTGTCAAAAGCCTTGCTGAAGTCAAGGTAGACCACATCCACAGCCTTTCCCTCATCCACCCAGCGCGTCACTCTGTCATAGAAGGAGATCAGGTTCGTCAGGCATGACCTGCCTTTCATAAAGCCATGCTGACTGGGCCTGATCGCCTGCTTCCCCTTCAAGTGCTGCATGATGACTCTCAGGAGGATCTGCTCCATGAGCTTTCCTGGCACTGAGGTCAAACTGACAGGCCTGTAGTTTCCCGGGTCTGCCCTCCGGCCCTTCTTGTAGATGGGCGTCACGTTTGCTAGCCGCCAGTCGATTGGGACCTCCCCCGATAGCCAGGACTGTTGATAAATGATGGACAGTGGCTTGGCCAGCTCCTCTGCCAGTTCCCTCAGTAAAGCTGAGTTTGTTTAAAATGCTTTCACAAGTACATTTACTGAATTTTAGCTGCCATTTATTGCCCACGCTACAAGGTTCTTCTGCAGTTTTTCACAATCAACTTTCATCTTAACTACCCTGAAAGCTTAATACCACCTTCCACTTCCCTGGAGGCCCTCTTTTCAAGATCCTTCATGAAAATATCAAACAACACAGGCCAAAGCAGAGAGCACTCTGGGGATTCATTAAGGATCATCCTCCACAGTGAAAACTTGCTACTCATTTCAGCCACATTTCCTCTTTTTTAACTGGTTGTTCATCTACATGAGGGTATTTCTTCTTATCCAACAGCGACTTTGTTTATTTGAGAGTTACTGGTGAGAAACTGATTATTAAATCAATTTCCATGCATCTTTCCCACAGAATGTAGCCAATTTTCTTAATTTTTGCCTCTCATCATTGTATTCATCTGTCTTTCTGCTTTCTCAGTGATTTTGCAGCTCTCATTTTCAAATGCCTTATATTCACAGGCCTTATAATGATCGTCATAAATCTTTGAAGTTGTTGAGAGCCAGAAGGATTTCTCCCTTCATCAAGCTGCAGACTGTAATGAATGTTATTAAGGACCTGCACTGTTCATCTTGCAGGTATTTATGTCTATTAACTGCTAGATAAGCATACATTGGTCTTCTCATCAGTATACAGACATGTCATTGAGTTTGCCTTCATTGCTCTGAAGTCCCACGACTGCTGTTGTTTGCTTGATGCCACATTTTCTATGTCTCTTACAGCATTCGAGGCAGATCTTTTCCATTTACCATATTGCAAAGATTACTGTCCCTGAGGCTTATGACTTTTCTATGACCACATTCAGGAGAATGGAGTTTTGAGTGAATATCTCTAGTTAAATCTAACTCAGCTTGGATTTCACTCCCCACAACATTTTCATATCCTCTTTTTAAAAACTTGAATGCATTGTTAAGCCACCCTAACTGGTCTGATGGAGAGCTGAAATCTCTCTGAAACAGAGCAGCAGCCCTCTGGGAAGGAGGGGAAGGTTGCTCCTTCCCAGAGCAGTGGGACGTGCTAAAGGATCTCAGAGAACAAAGTGATGGCGAGGGGCTATACCTTTGAGGGGAGCAGCAGACACAAGGTGCATGGGACCATAGCACCAAGGGACCATTGCTAAGTTGGCGATTTGGATAAAGATGCCCTTCTTAGAGAGAGAAAGGAAGATCATTTTGCCCTGTAGATGTGACCCACATGTCAGTATCAATTGGCTTTAGGGGCAGAGAGTGGTCCACAACAGCCCTATTCACTGCTCAGGGTGCTGCTGCCTGTCTCACTAGTGACAGAAGGAGAAAATGCCTTCATTTGGGCAGAGTTTGCTGCAATTCAAGAAATTCCTCAACTGACTTAAAGCAAACAAATAAACTGGAAACACAGGCCTGCCATATAATAACATAAAGGATGGAGAGAGAGTTCTTCCACAAGCTTTTTTGCTTCTATTAATCTTGACTTAATCCTATTGGTTTTCTCTGCAGAAGAAGTTGAGAAATTGAATTTATACTCCAATGAAACATAACTCTTTTGAGCTTAAAATCTTTATGCTCTTCCTTGAAAAGTTTAGTTTGGGCAAGTCTTCAGCTTCAAAACTCTGGCTAACTTAGATTCCTGTTCCAGTAAGTTATACTTTAACTGGGGTGTGAAACCCCCCCCCCCGACCACCTTCACCACTTAGAAAGGGAGACGTGGATTCCATTACCGGTTACCAAAAGAAACTAAGGAGCATCCCAGAGCATCCCAGCTGAAGCTGACTGAGTAGTTACCAAAGTGGAGCCCTCCTCTGCCACCTGTGCCACCATCTCGTGGGTGTCAGGTCATTTTATCTTGCTCCTTTGCCAGGCTCAAGACCCAAACAGACCCACTCTGATGACTTAGACCATGTTATTGAACCAAAGCTGCTCTCTGCAAAGGTCATGTCTTGACACTGAAAAGTACAGAGCACAGAAGGCAGCAGCAACTGACAGGATGCTATAGCCAGATATGCTGAAGCCGTAGCCTCAATTATTCCGTATCTCCCCTTGCAGTTTCCAAGGGCTGCTTTCTTCAGCTTGACTCCAACATAAATCCCTTCTGAGCTAAAGCTGCTGAGTTTTGACAAATTTGTGATCAGAGCTGAGATTAACTTCCCATAACCATGCATATCTTTCAAATCAAGGGTGTTTTTGCCTTGCTCTGAATGGAGTTATGTGACCCCGAAGCAAAATGCTGTGGATGAATCCCATGCTCTGCTGAAACTTGGTAGATTCATGTTTATTCATTTAAAATTTATCTTCTCAAAAGTCATTTTCTTCTAAAATTGTTAATATATTCTGGTAGCTGTTGGGAATTTAATGCTGTCATTTTCCTTGGCTTGCTGGGAGGGTTACATGTCACTTATAATTTACACAATATGTTGTTTAAAAGGTATAAGTGCTGTTTCATTATTGCAGGGAGCTTGGAGAAACAACACAGCTGAGAAAATTAGCTGTAGATAGCCTCTAGAGATTTATGCAGCTCAAGGATTTTGTGATCTCCTTTTGATGAGATTCATTAATAGTGCTGCATGCTTACTTACAACTCCACCTCTGCCTGCCGATCCCAAACCGTGATATCGGGAAAAGTTTACACTGCTCAGAGCCCTGAGCTGCTGTAAAACTCAATGAATCTGGTCCTGCAAGGGCCAAGCCTGCTCAAGGAGCACACTGTCACTGCAGATTTACTGGTGTAACGCATTGGGAGAAAAGCATGTAATGAGTGTAGTTCACTTCAGCAATGATGCTCTGGTGCTGTTTGTTTTATTCCATGCCCTGTTTTTTTTTTTTTTTTTTTTTTTTTTTAAAAAAAAAAAAAAAAAAAAAGGGCAGTAGAGTGCCCATATAGCCATGTCAACCAGCAGCTGCACCCACAGGGGTTTGGTGCTCTCCCTCCAGGAAGGCAGTATTATGCATGCTTACAACTCACACCAATAATGCCTGCAATAAATGCAGCCTTTTTGCTGGCACCCGTACCACTTACAAATGCACCAACAACACACTTACCACTTCCTGATCTTAAACAGTATCTACAGAAAAAACATTCAAGTCTTTAAAAATACTGTTGAACAACATGATCATTCTATTTGAACATCAGTCCAAATTTCTAGCAAATAGCTCTTCTGAGAGCAGGATGTTTCCCTTTAGCTCATAATATAGATAAAATGTTCAGAAGCTTAAAGCAAATTCAAACAATTAAAACTGAAAAACAATAAAGCTGTTCTAGCAGTACATCATGCCATAGGTAAAAACCCATGCTTAACATATCGCTGTAACATTAACTCAATCGGACACACTACAGAAAAACTCATTTCATTCTAGAGCCAGCAACAATAAACCATTAGTGTTTTCTGCTTAAGGCAGAAAGGAGAATGGAGACGAGAGTCCTTGTATTCAGAGTAAACTTGTCAGGAAAACGAGACAGGGCATGTCAGTAGGACAAGGTGAGGGCATGCCACAGCTTGGGATGCTCCACTGTGCAATGCACATAGGCAACTTCTGTAATATTGTAATTATATTGAAATAGACTATCTGAAGGAATGGAACTGCATTTCCTGCTCTGCATCATGCCACAGGTGTCAAAGTTAGAAGGCTAATCTTAGTCATACAGGCAGTTTTCACTGCTGTCGCTGGGAACCTCTGCTCAGCACTGGTGAGGCCACAGCTGGAGTGTTGTGTCCAGTTCTAGACTTCCCAGAATAAGGGAGACATGGAGCTACTGGAGAGAGTCCAGTGAAGGTCCACTAAGATGATGAAATGCCTTGAACATCATCTATGAGGTAAGGCTGAGAGAGCTGGGACTCTTTAGCCTGGAGAAGAAGGTTTAGTCAGGATCTCATCAATGTCTGTAAATACCTCAATGGAAGATGCAAAGAGAATGGAGGCAGGCCCTTTTCAGAGGTGCCTAGGGACAGTGTAAGAGGCAATAGCCACAAACTGGAACACAGGAGTCACCATCTAAACATCAGGAAACATTTCTCTACCGTGAGGGTGACAGCACTGGCACAGGTTGTGGAGGCTCCATACGCAGAGATTTTCAGAAGCCTTCTGGACATGGTCCTGGGCAACCTGCTCTGGGTGGCCCTGCTTGAGCAAGCGGTTGGACCAAATGCAGAGGTCTCTTCCAACCTCGGCCATTCTGTGATTCTGTGAATGCCATGAAATATCTAACAATAAAAACTCTGCAGTGGAGATAGCAGTTTTCACTTGCTTTTTGCAAGAAGGCTGTCTTTATGCATTGTCTTCTACTAAATGTCCAGAGAAGAGAAATGTTCCAGTATACAGCTCATTACATCCCATGAGTCTCTACTGTGGGACCTGTCCCCTCCCTGTCTACATTATTTGGAGGAGATAAGGAGACCAACTGCATCGTCACAGCCCTGAGAGTACCAATAGGCCTTAATGGCCCTGACAAGCCACCCTTGAGGCCTTCCCTCATGTTCTGCCCAAGGGCACAGGAGCCCTGTTGCAGCTCAGCTTGGGGTCACTCATCCCTGCCTGACCTGTGCCGGAGGAGTATGGGTCTCCAGCCATGGCCATGGCCAAGCAGCTCCTTTATGTAGACCACCACATGCACTCTGGTTTCCTGGCTTGACCTTGGCTCTGCCTGGCAATATCTGGGCTCAATACTAAGACTGAATTACAGACTGGCTTCCCAGCTTGACCTGTGCCTTATCACCATGGTATTGCAAGATCTGCTCTCTTGGTTGGACTGCCACCATCTCTGGGGCTTCCCTGCTTTTCTCACTCAGAAGTGGTGGGATGGGCCCTGGCTGGTGGGGTCCCTGGCCTGCCAAACTAAGGGTCCTTCATGGCTCCTGGCTCCAAGCAGCCTTGCCCTTGCTGCTCCCTGTGATACACAGCTTCTTGTGATACACTCAGTTGTGTCCCTTAGGAGCCTGTGCCATGCAGAGAGGACAATCTGTCTGCAGATCAGCCATCTCTCTTCATTTTCCCCAAAGGCAGAAGTTTTCACATCTGGACCATTAAACACAGTCTTAGCAGAGGGAAGAACGTGCACATGTGGCACATGAGTGCATTATAAATTACAGCCTGAGCATTCATTTCTTAGGGAAATATGCAGGAAGAGGAAGAAGGGTCTTCTGATCTTTAAAATATGAATCAAATCACCCTTGTGGGCTGCAGGCTGCAAGAGGCATCAGGAGACATGCAGATTTGGAAGGGTACACATATATACAGACACACAAACACACAAAATTTTTTCCTGACTTCTTGTTAGTTTAATCCCCAATAGAGAGGACAGAAGGCTGTTCCATTTAGCAGAGCTGGGAAGATTGCAGCAACAGGAAGATCACCAATTCCCCAGAATATTTCTGCAGAGTGAAAGATATCATCATGGCAAGGCCTTCTGGCCACAGAGCACATTGGAGATCTACACTGGGCTGCTTTAGGGTCTCTGCAGTTTCAAGTCCTTTATGAAGGAAGGATGGCATCTAGAGGATCTCCCTACTGATCTCTTTTTTACACTGAAATTGTTAGACCCTCCCCACTCTTTCTGAAGAAAGGAAGAATGGGGCAAGGTGCTTGGAACCCCAGAAAAGCATTACCTAGCTTTGTATAATACAGATAAATGGATGAGACATCATCCTGTAAGAGTGCTTCATGTGTGTGATGTACTCAAGACCTCATGAACTTCCAGGTGTGCAAGTGACACAAAAAATTATTTCTGTATTAGAAATTCCAACCATACCATGAGAAGTCACACTTTTTCTACAGCTTCCAGCTCTTCCTGGCAATTTGACCATCTCAGTCTATAGAGTGATATGTTGAAGGTCACAGACAGGGGAGTGTGCAATAAAACAAAATTTTTGAGCAGTTGCAAGGAAATTGGATGTGTTCAGTTGGTGTGCAAAAAAGAAAGAAGACAACAAAGAGGAACTATGGCTTTGAATTTGGAAAAAATTATTCTGATCCTATCCTGAAAAAAACAGCAAAACAACTAAAATACAAAATGGCCAGAGAGGGAATTAATCTGCTTGAATGCCTGAAAGATGAGTGGAATTTGTGTATGCATGATGGATGAGCATTTAAGTATATGCCTGAGGATTTACAACATACATAATTAAGTGGTATAGCAGACAGATGAGTTTGAGATGACTTCTCACTATCAATAAAAACATACTGGAAATTTTAGATGTATTTTACTAGATCAAGCTAATACTTTATCTGATCATATTCCTTCTGAATTCTATGGTTGTACATCAAGGACATGATCCAAGTGCACTGCATTTGATGGAAAAACTTATATTGAATTCAGTGGGCAGTTTTTAATGAGACTCTTTACAAATATCATATTAGATTTTTGATGTTCTGCAAGGTGCTGAAAAAAAATAGACTATAGATTTATTTACAGTTAAGTAATTATCTACTATAGTTCTTCGAAATTCATGCAAGTCCACATAAGGCTTTTGAGTGATGTACAGAAAGCTCATAAAACATCTACTTGTGCCAACATAAAACAATTAGTAAGGCGTTGAATATAAAAAATAATTACTTTGTTTTATACCTTGCCAATAGATAGTGCTTGCACAAAGGTTTTCTCTCCTTTGCATTAATAGCCAAAGAACTTTACCAGTTTGTTCACAATCGTAAGTATCTGAATTCCTTTGTGCCCTGCAGTGAAATGAAATAACATGTCTAGAGATTCAGATTGCCAACTGATGTAAAACTGAGGCTGGAGCATAATACAATTCTGTGATTAGAAAACATCTCTCTCTCTTTTACTTGAAGAAATCACAACAGTCAAGAAGAATAAAAACTACTTTCAATGGACTTCTTGTCATCTGATAGTGAATTGCGGTAGCAGCTGCTTTGCAGGATGCCATTTACTGAGCACTGCTTTGAACTGATAGGCTGCTCACAATTGCTTCTGTGCTATATTCATGATTCATAAAAGGTAAGAATTTCATGGTGCTAAACATCCAAATCTCACATCATTGTTAAAACTACATCTAGAATAGACCTGGCTCTTTGTGCTTAAAGTTTTTGATTTGTCACAATCATATTTCTCCATAAAGACAAGCATCACTGCCATATCAGAAGAAATTTGTTTCAAGAGCAACATTTCACAATTCAAGATGATATATACTAAAAAATGTCTCATCATGTATAGCAGAACTTCTCTGTAATTTATTGGCCTGGATCCCAGCACAGCCAGTTTTGCCCTACTTGGATCACAGTCTTTTTAGCTGAGCAGAATACTGATAAGTCTTTGCACATCATGTTATTTTCTACACATTTTAAATGCTTCCTGCAGTCAGCTGAATTACAAAAAATGCTGTAAAAATCCAGACTTTTTGTATATCTCCTATAATCTCTCATAAAACTTAACTATAAACTTTTGTAACATAATGCTGCCATGAAAAAGCCAAGAAAGTTATTTCAGGGAGAGAGAAATTATTCTTCTCTGCTTCTCTTGGGCTTCTCAGATCTTATAAGTCCTTTGCAAAGATTTAACTTTAGCTCAAGAGGAAGGGCCTTCTGTATTAGAGGTGTGAAGCTCCAGATATTCTTGTATACTGGTCTGCTGTGAAGTGACAGAGTTTATTTTCTAGTACTCACAGAGATCAACTGGATCTAGCAGAGGTCCCTCAGTGGCTTCCTTCACTGTCTATGCTCCAGTTGATCCACAGCGAACCCTCACTTACACACTGTAAGCCTCTGTGCAAGATAGATTTATTTTCCACTCAACTTAAGAAAGACTGGTTTAAAATATCATTCTCAAGGTACTAGCTTTATTTATTTATTTTTCCTTGTTGTAGATTGTGGTAGCAAGTATTTCATATTTGAAAATTTTATTAGAACTCTTTGGAAATGTTTTTGAAAAGTTGAAAATACTGTAGAGAGAATGAATCCCATGAATAGCTCTAATCACAAAAAAAATCTACTGTAGGCTGTTTGAGCCAGTTCTTTTTTTCTGAATTGTACTTTCTGAATTGTACAGGCGACGAGTGGAAGGACATTTCTTCTCAGAAAGAGCAATCGGACATTGGAACAGGTTGCCCAGGGAGTTGGTGGCGTCACCGTCCCTGGGGGTGTTCAAGGAAAGGTTGGACGTGGTGCCTGGGGACATGGTTCAGTGGGTGGCATTGATAGTAGGGGATGGTTGGACCAGATGAGCTCAGAGGTCTTTTCCAACCTTAATGATTCTGTGATGCTGTAACCAGCTGGCCATTTTCACCTGCTTATATAACCACTCCTTCAGTCATATGGAGAAATTTGGAGTTATTTTGAGATTATTTATCTTGACCCAGAAGACATGAAAATAGATACAGAAAGACAAAGGGGCTTGTGCAAAGGAGGAGACAGACAGCAGGTGTCGAAGTATCTTAGAGGGTATCCCAGGCAGCTTGAAAGTGACTTGTCCACAAGGAAGGCTTCTTCTGGTTTGTCCTCTCTTCCTAACCCCCAATCAGACCCTGTTTTATTACACAAAGCCAGAGAGACATGATTTTGTCACCCACTCACTCTCCTAACACCCTGGATCTTACAAAATTTTGTAAAATTATACAGCTGGGTGTTCACCTTATCCGCTTTGATTCTCAGCCCCAGTGTTGTCTTGCACCAACAAGATTATTCAGCTAATTGAAAAAATACACTTTTTATGGGCTTTCATTTTTCTGCCTAGCAGCTTTAACACATATCCCTTGAATTTGATCAAGAAAAAGGAAAATAAAAGTAATTGCTGAAAGACTTAACCGCAGGAGGAAGAAGCTTTCCATCTAACTGAATCAGCTTTAAAAAGAGCTGGGGGAAAAGAAAAAAAAAAAGATATTATGTTATCTTTAGACACACTGGCCTAAAAAATAATATAATTAGTACAGATTTATAAAAAATGGCTTATTTTTGAACGATCTTTAAGGAAAAGGCTCTTAGACACATAAATATTACTATATAAATAATAACTTTGTTCTAAGCTCTGCATAGCTGAGTGACCAAAAAAATGTTGAATTCAATGAAGTAGAAAAAACAGATTGGAAGACATCAAGAAAGGAAAGGAGAACTTTTTCTTTTTTTTTCCCTCAGAAAATTACCATCCTGCAGGGAGGTGATGCTGTGGCATCACCTCCAGAAGTCCTGTTCTTACAGCACTGTGAATTGTAGAGATCCTTGCTACTGTTGGAAGATGTAATGCAAAATCACTGTTCCACCAAGGGAGGGAAGCCCTTGGTGAAGTTCAGTGTAGCTGTAGTTACATATTTGTTAGAAGTGGGAACACATTTTATTTGGAGTCTATTCTTTGCTACAAGTGCTGGGCTCACTCCAGAGCAATGCTATCTATTACCAATGAGGCAGTAATGTTGACTCAGAGTAGAACCTGGCCCCAAATGTTTTTCCTTTTTTGTCATTTTTCTTCATTACTGCGTTTTATGTAGGCCTTTCACATCTAAGAAGTCAATTGTGAAATGAATTTCTATGTTGGGCTATTGGAAGGTGACTAATAATTCAAAAGATGTAGTAAGTGGTTGTAAACCATTTATATTACACCGGCAATGTCTTTTTGTTGCTGTTAGGTTACTCCAAATGTTCAAGTATTTTTCTGAAGGAATGAATATCTTGAAAGCAGAAGTGACCTCTCAAAAGTCACTTTACTCTTGCAAATGAGAATCTGTTAAAACGTATTAATCAGAATCACATTCTTTGTCTTTGGCTGTGAAAAACAAAAAGCCTTTGCTGTTCCTACCCCAAATCTCCCTTTGGTGCTAAGACATTATCTCTTCAGTGGCTGAGTAGGATGTTTCAGCAGTAATTAATTTTCCATCAGCAGCTCCAATTCAGCACCTGTGTGAATTGGATGTGCCCTGGATGTGGCTGGCCTGGGAGATCCAGCTGTGCTGGGGACGGTGGCACCTGGCCTTCATTCAGCTTTTGCCTCTGAGGAGCTGCAGCCATCTTCAGTGGGGAGGACAGGGACAGGCTGGAGTTAAGCCACCAGTGTCCTCTGCAGCTGGGTTTAAGAGCTGCCACTGCTGCTTTTATGTAACTTGTGAGAGCCATTCTAGAAACTGCTGTGTGGTTTCCACCATTTAGTAAAAATAATCAGTGAATATCAAACTCTGAGCCACTACACAACATGAAAAGATCTATTTTTCAAAATAATACCCTATGCATACGGATAATTTACTCAAGACTGACCCAACCCAGCAGGTATCTCAGGAATAACGTTTGGGAGTCTTTCGATCGCTGGGGTGATCATTTCCTCCAGGTTATGGAAAAGACCATAATAAATCCGTGTCCCACCAAAACAGGCTGAGGTTGGCACATGCAAGGCTACCTTAAATTTTACATTTGTCTCAGTATGCCAGGTCTAGGAATTTCTCACCTGAGAAATTCAGTGAATTGCGTGTGGCTACTTTTTAGGACACACAATGCTATCCCTCCAGACATGGCGTCTCCTTTTCTGTGCCACACAAACACTCCATGCTTAGAGCTGAGCATGTAAAGCAAGATAAAGTGAGCTTCTTAGGATGTCTATACTTAGCATACAGCTTTCCTGTACTACTTTATAGTCCTTTTAAAAAACAGTGCTTGGCTTTTAAAAAAATCATACCACCTACCTGTAGATACAGTTCTAGTTTCTGGATGCAAATATTTGAGCAACCATCTAGTATTGAGCAGATGTTGCTGCAGTGTCTGTGCCAGTGACAGGTAATGAGCTGCCATGGGTTGTTAGAGTATCACTTTATTTCTGGAAGGGTGATAGAACTGTCAGATTTTAGTATTAGGCTTCTATGAATACCTTATTTTGACCATTTAACTAACAAGCCTCTAGCTGCTTTTTCCTTAACCTTTTATGTTATATATAGGAATATACTGTAGGATGATGTTAGTGAATATTTGCAAGAACTCCCTGCTAAATAACATCTATTGCCACTGAAATATGAGATCATTTATGCCCCATTTGGGCCATTAGTTTTGTTTTGCCAGAAAGCCGAAATTTGCTTAGGACCGGTAGGAAAAGATTGCAGCATTAATTGATGTGGCCGTGTGCAGAAAGCTTGACGGTAGTAATATATTTGTAATGCAATCAGTGATAAAGCATTCCTGTCCTGGTATTTATTAAAACACTTAGCCTATTTGCATAGAAATAGCTGAACAAATAATTAAGCGCTCCTTAGACACAAAGTGGATGGGGATAAAGTTTTCTCATTGTTTTGGAAAAACAGATGTGTGATCATGTTTTTAGCTGTAGCAATAGCCAGTATAATTTAATGCCCTACCAGTTTTCCCCATGATAAGCACAGCTGATAAATGTTCCAGTTTGTATTAGTGGTCTGAGCCTCTGACTTATTCCAGATGAATATTACTTCTTGAAATGCCCTTTCTTCCTATCCAATAGTTCTTATCTCACAGATTTTCATCTCAGCTGCTAAGATGCTGACTTTTTGACAAGGTAACTTTCCTTCCAGTTGAATTATTTCTGAGAATTCCATCATAGTGAGCAAAAAGAAATTATCTTCAGATAAATAATGGATATTGAGACTGTGCCAGGCAATCCGTTGAGATCTGGGGGTCTGTGGCTTGACAATGGAGTTCAGTGGTGAGTGTTATTAATTCCTCTGGGTTGCTAAATTGGTTATTGATGTTGCCCAAGTTGAAGAATTCAGAGGTTTAAACAGTCATAATAAATAAGAAATTTGTATATATATTTTAAAATGCAAGTTGTATCAAAATAGATTTAGTGTTGATAAAGCATTAGAAATGCCAGGTCAAAGAGTTTGCTGGCAAGAATTGGCAGAGCTTCACTGACTTCCACCGAGTCACTGTAGCGGAGCATTTGCACAATGATTTAGCTCTAGGAAATGCCCAAAGCACAGAACATAAAATGTTGTTGCTTGCAATGAGAACACTATCACCTAAACGGGACTATGAACACTTTAGGGATCAGAATGCAGAAAACCCTGTCAGGAAGAAAAAGAATAAAGCAGACTGGAGAATTGATGGGACAGGGAATAGGGAAATGAGAACTCACAGAAAAATATTTCTCTAACTCATTCTTGTTATTTCCAGCAATAGTTTCACATTAAGTTTGGGAACATTGAAAAAGAATTAGAAATCTGAGTAAATGATTGCACAGAGGCAAAGTAAGCTAAAGCTAAGCAAAGGAGACTACTGGCAGTGGAAAAACAGTTCTTGTGGATTTATGGTGAATTTAAATATTTGCTGAAGAATAATATGCAGAGAGCTGAAACACAAAGATAAAAGAAAAACCTCGGCTCCCCAAGGTGATAATGAAATCAGCTGGTAGTGATGCATAAAGGCAAGGCTGTTGCTAGAATTAAATCCTGATACATAAAGAACATTTCGGATGCTTCTGCACTTTGTTTGACATTGCTTCTGAGAATTTGCATCAGTAAGTGAGATGGTATCAGCAAAAGAAACAAGTTTTCAAAAGAAAGACTCTGGTCCTGACAGCCTCGAGGTGCTGAGCCATGTTGGACTAGGATCATTTGTGAAGAGCACAGAGACCTCAACTGAATGGCCTTAATGTAATTAGGAACTTAGCCCATGGCATGAAGAATTGAAGTAGGATTTTGTGTTCTTCTGTCCCCTGGGACAACGTAAAGAAACATAGGGCTAACCAAGAGTTACAGTGCATTAATGAGGGAGTTGCCCAACTGCCTCTTGAGCATTGTCAGGCCTGGGGCATCAGCCACCTCTCAGGAAAGCCTGTTCCAGTGTTTGACCGCCCTCATGGTAACAAAATATTTCCTAATGTCCAGTCTGAACCTCCCCTGGCACAGCTTTGTGCCATTCCCTCATGTCCTGCCTCAGTCCCCGAGGAGCAGAGACCGGCACCTCCCTCTTCTTCTCCTACTCAGGAGGTCGCAGAGAGCCACGAGGTCACCCCTCAGCTGCCTTTTCTCGAGACTGGACAACCCAAGTGTCCTCAGCCTCTCCTCACAGCACATGCCTTCCAGCCCCTTTACCAGCTCTGTGCCCTCCGCTGCATCCTTTCAAGGACCTTAACATGAAAGGATCCTTTTTATATCTTGGAGCCCAGAACTGCACACAATACTCAAGGTGAGCCTGCACCAACACTAAATATAGCAGGAGAATCACCTCTTTTAGGTGGCTGTCCATGCTGTGTTTAATGCACCCCAAAATGCAGTTTGCCATTTGCTTCTAGGAACTGATAGCATAAATCTCATTGCAAACAAAGGCACTCACATATGCAGTCTGGTTTCTCTCTCTCCTTTTTTATTTTTTATTTTCTAGTGCTAAGTCTTTCCACAGTTCTCATGACTTTGCTCTTCACACCCTGTGTGCTGATAACAATGTACCTGCTCTCTGTTTTCAAAAGGATGTCCTGCATGTGGATAACAAAGGATCCTGCCCAGAGATGTCAGCCCATGAGTGTTCATCAGCTCCTGTATCACCCTTCCTGGTGGTAAGGAAGGGACAGAGGAATTTTGCCTACAGGCAGTCCAGGGCAGGTGCCTCAGCAGGCATGTAGGTCCTGTGTAGTAGTTCACATGAAGTTCACTGTGCAAGTGGAAGTTCAAAACCGTACCTGAAATGCCTAAAATAGATAACAGATTTTTCCTTCAGCTCATGACACTAGAGCACTGCATAAAAATCCATTTAAGTTCTCACTGGGGTCACTGAGCTGAAATCTCTTCATCCAGCTACAGTTTGCAGACTTTTCCCACAACACACATCATGCCTGGGAGAAGAGGGAGCTCAAGCCTGCTCTGTTCCTGTCCCACCTGGCTGCTCAGCCAGTGTGGCCTGGCAGAGGTACCCAGACAATGACAATCTGCAGCATACACCTGGGGACTCTGTTCTCATCTCATTGAGTTAGAGTTTGAAAGCCATGTCAAGGAATCTAAGGAATCTCTTATTTTTTTTTCCCCTTGGGACAGAGTTTATTCAATGAAGCTGCAGTTAAGGACATCTTAATATGTGACCTGAATTTGACCTGAATTTGAGCATTGTGGTTTTTGTTTTTTTCAAGCTAGATCCAAGACTTCAGTCAAGCATGCATTTGTTAAGGAATTCCCCAAGGATGCTAGAGATGGTGCTTCATTCCTTTGTTTTATTCATGGGATTTTAATGCAGAATGAGGACTTGCTGTCCTGTGGGTGCAGACTCTGCCTGTCTGACTAGTGCAAAATATTCTCGCAAAATTTCTGAGCAGGAGTGAAAGTGTGAGGCAGTGAATGCAATGTGCTCATGATGGTTAGGGTGTGCTCCTGTAAAACAGCCAGTGTAGGGTGCTTGTGAGGCTCCAACAGATAGATACTGAATTAATTTACCAAATGTGAGTGGGAAAGACTGAGGAACAGGGCACTTTTATGTGCTGATGCTCACCTGCTAATGGGGCATTTGTACAGCAGGAGCAGAGAGGTGAGCCCGGCTCCTCCATGTGTTGGGTAAGGGCATTAACCATTGAAGTTAACACACAAGTAAGTGCACAGACTATTTTCCTGCTTTCGTGAAGGGTGTCTGACTTTTGCTTCAGTTTTCATTATTCTGACTTTGAAAAAACGAAAACCTTCTTTGGCCCCACATTTTTATTTTGGCAAGAAATCAAACAAGTTAAAAGGTAAAATGTATTCTGCAGCAGAATCAAATTTCTCTGCTTTCACAGCTCTGACAGCTGCTCTACTCTCTGGCTGGCTTCTTTGAGACTTCTGAAGTCAATAGCTCTAACCGAAGCTGGGATTTATGCAGAGAAAAAAAAAATCAAAAAGTAAGCCAGTTTTAAGAAAAAAAAAATCAATTTATTATATATATATATTACAGTATAATGTTTATATAATAAGAACATAATATAATCGTGTTAGTTACAGATCAGGTGTAAACCTTGGTACAAATTTGATGAAACTTTGCATATGGACATTTCCGTAATGTTTTGCCATGGACAAATATCTATAATTACTCCAGTGTTATTCCAATCTATTCCTCCCAAATTTTGCACCAATTTAATTAAACTATTTTGCAGGCAGGCATATCTTTATGTTTGAAAAGTGTTTAATTAGGTGATTTTATCTGGTTTGTAATGTGACGTGGTACCGTTTTGGTCCTGACCTCTTGGTCATGTGCCTTGCACCTTGGGTGTCCTGTGTCTCTCCTCTTGCTCCTTCCCCAGCCAGTGTTGTCATTCCTGTTATGCTCTTAAGGCTCTTCTTACCCCACCAATGCTTTTCTTACCCCACCAACCACTCTGCTTCACCCTCATCTAGCAGATGTCATCCTTTCAGGTCTTCTTTTATCACAAACCCATTCACAACTGGGTTCATTGCTGCAAACGAGCACTTCCAGTTACTGGGTTTCCTGTTCCACCTTTGCATCTTGTGACCTCAGTTGCAAGTGGTGGCAGGGTCACCCGCCCTGGGGGGTTCAAGGAAAGGTTGGATGTGATGCCTAGTGACATGGTTTAGTGGGTGACGTTGGTGGTAGGGGGATGGTTGGACCAGATGTTCTTGGAGGTCTTTTCCAACCCTAATGATTCTGTGATTCTAAGTCCCAGTCTACTCCAATCTGTCCTCTCTGTTCTACAAAGCTACTGCAGCTTCCCGTATCAACTTGTCTGGAATTGTTAACCCAAATCAAATCCTGATTTTCAGAAGCATATATTATTCTTCAGGTATAAAGTACACCTCAAATATGTATTAGGAGTCAAAGAACTAAACTTTTCCCAAGTGTCTTTAACATTCCAGACGCTTTAGGCAATTGCAGAGTTGTAAGAAATGTGCAAAACTGACGTTTATTTTTCAGGCAGCAGTTTAATTCCTCTGCTAAAATTGGGTTATCTAAGGATAGCAAATGGGTGATGTCCAGGGCCTGGTAGGCAATGCTGGGCATGACCAATGATTACTGCAAGCTGTTCAGATACCATGCCAATGAAGGCCACATAAAACACCTGTCTGGGGATCCATTTTCAAAGCGAAACAGATGGTAGTAACTCACTGAACACTCAACTACCACCTTTCCCAGGTTGGCCAGGGCACTCTTTCTTCTACTGGAGACTGAGTGATGGTAGGGTAATAGTTGGACCAGATGATCTTGGAGGTCTTTTCCAACCTTACTTTTTCTACGATTCTATGATATTTAGGTTCGGATCAGCAGTGCAGTTTTGAAGCAAATTCTCATTATCATGTGTATTACTGACTCAGTTCTTCAAGCAGTTTGTTTATTAAACTGAATTCGTGTTGGAGGAAACTGATCTGTCTGATAAGAGTCCTTTGGAAAACTTGTATATGAACACATCATGAAGAACTGTCATAAAATGTAATATAAATCAATCAATAACAAAAATTCTATGACTTTAGTATTGCCAGTTCCTAATTTCTTTTCGCTTGGCTTCACAACCTTAGCAGTGCTCTTTAACTTCCATTATCTTGAGCTTTCTAGGCTCATATTCACAGTAATAAATTCCGTGGCATACTACTGATACTTCAGCTGACCTTACAGTACTTTGCCCCGTGCACCCATGTGGAGCCTATCTCACAAACCATAGACCATTCATTGCCCATTCAGCCCCTTCAATCCATTCTGTCTCTCCTTCAGTTTTGTTAACTAAGCAGTGTAACCTTGTACCACTCTGTAAGGGCTTTTTCAATCTTGCATGCATACAAAAATATTCCTTTGCTTGATTTTCTATGCTAATTAACAGTAGCTGATTTCCAAGAAGGATTATTATGCATGCTTTATGTCTTGATTTAAGAAATATGTGCAAGTGAAATGTCTGGGAGGAAGAAACAAATGCATCATTGCACAGGTGCTTTCAGTTACTTTGCTGGCAATTTATTAGACTAATTGGATATCACTGGCACACTAATGATCCAACATTAGAAACACTGTTTTACTTATTTAGAATTTGCAAGAATTAGACTGGCAGTACTATGGCTGCTAGCTGATATTATTTTTTATTTCCCTTTTGATGTTTTCAGATTCGTTGCTATTTCTGGTAGCACAACAAACCACTGTAGAAGATTTGTTTGCAAAGCACTCCAGCTTTCTGTTGAAACTGTAATTGATGTTCCCCATCAGTGCCATTTCCAACAAACATCAAAAGATTCCCAGCATCTTTTAACTTCTGCCCTTGTCTACCGAACATCCAAGCAACTCAGCCATGCACAAAAAATTGTCCTAAACCATCTCTGAGTTAGAGCTGTAACTCCGGAAAAAGTTGAACAGATTGTGCTTATACTTTCAGAAAAGCTTTACAGCAAATTCTCTATGGTGTGTTTGCAGGCTGTGTTGGGAAGGACCTGCCTAGAAGATGAAGGTGCTTTCTATGCCACCTGGCTTATTTGAGGGCAGTAATTAGTGGCCAATGGGTGTGTAGATGTGGGTAAGGTGACATGAAGGTCTCTTGCATTTTGTTGAGCAGAGATGCATGCCTTTGTTGTGAGCACACCCTGCTAAGCAATGGTGAGTCACTGCCAGTGCTTGCCTGCTTATTAGCAAACCTAAGATCACAAAAACAGAGACACCCCCTCTTTTTCCTTAAAGAAATGTGCCTCTCTTCTCATCACTCTGCTTTTTGTTCAAAGGCAGGGAGCATGAAACAAAACATTTCAGTGTCATCACACCGGTCATGTGCGCTCCAGGCAGCAAAGATACAGCATCTGATTTTTCACCCACCCGTGGGTGTTCTGTGTCCCAGCCCAGCTCAGAGCACTCCCCCTGCAACCCTGAGTTGGCTTGGGCCATGGAAGCTGCTCTTTTCTTGGGAAAACTGTGTCTTTTTTTTTTTTTTTTTTTCCTCTTTCCAGTTATCTATCTGTTGGTCTTTCCCCCCCAACTTGTAATTATGTCAGATAGTTTCAACCGAATTTGGAGAGGGCTTTCATTTGCTCTGAGTCTGTCATTTGCCACCTGCTATTTTCATCGGCTGCCACCTAATTCTTGTATCAGAAGAGACAGTGAACTGCCCTTGCCCACACACTTTTTCTTTGTGTATTTTTCCCCAGAATACCTGTGTACAAACTACAGTCAACAGAGAAACCAGAATGCAGAATTGTCAAAATTGACAAGATCCTGGATATCCCCTGTTCTCAAGTTTGGCACAGATTTGTCTGCTCTAAATGTGTCTTGGACTGAGTGCTGGAGTGTTTTAAGCATCTAGTGCATGGCCAGCTGTAAACTGCTGCTTTCAGATCACAGGGCTGCCATCCATGAACAATGCTCTTCTGGCAATATGACATAAACCTACTTCTCTGACAGTCTAATTCTTATTGCTCATTGCGGAGGAGAACAGCATGAAAAAGTACACACCTGAATACAAAAGAGGCAAGCCTTGCTGTGTTCAAAACCAGAATGAGATTTTATTAAAAATAAAAAAAAATAAATTAAAATGGGCTGTTGAGAAAGGAAAGACAGAAGGGAAAACAATGGTTTGGTCAATGCTGTGGGATGAAGTAGGGGTTTCCACCACCAAATATGAAGATGCTCCTCAGACTGAACTGCACAGGGAGGCACAACAAGCATAAAATGTCTGTCTGTTCTTAGAGAACACAACGAGACATCTAGACCATTTACACCTACAGGTTGCTACATCCTTGAGTAAAAGGTAATTAAATTTGCAACAGATACCAGAAAATTATGACAGAAGAAATAGGACAACAAGCACTTTCATGGCATGTAACTGAGGTTAGGATGAGCAGTGGGTTTGAGGTTGACCTGGAACAGGAGAAGATTATGAACAACTGATTTGCAGAGCTTTTTATTAATACGAGTAAGGAAAGTTTAAAATGATTGCCTTTCATGAAAAGCAAAATTATCAATTACTAACATTAGCTATTTCTATATATACATGCATGTCATTAAAGCTTGCACTTCGTGAAGGACTAGCTCTTTTCTCCATAAATTATACTGCTCAGTGACACTGTATACTTTGGTTTTGTTTTTCTTTTGTCTCTCATTGATAAAGGAGTGTGAGCTGGAGGAAGGAAAAGCATGAGACTCATTCCAGAATACATTTGCCAGTCATCCTTGCAGTGTTGATTTAAATTTGTAACCTAAAGCTAGTAGCATTAGGACATAATTAGATCTGAAAGATTTAAAAAGTAAAAGATTGAATTAGGAACACTGACAAGATCAGGAACAAAATGTCTGTTCTGGAGACAGTCTGGACTGTTTTTTCTACCGAGTACACCTTCAATTTTATAGTGATTGCAAGCCATAATAAAGTGCCTGAAATACAGATAAAAGGTCAGCTCTATTGTTTAATAAGACATCATTTATCTCGTAAGCCCTGATCTAACTGTATAAATGATGACACTAATCACCCTCAAAAGGAAGCTGTGCATAATGAGCCTGCATGAATGACAACAGGCATTACCTCATTAACTTCCTGTATTTAATATGACAGAAAGTGGTTTTGAACTAAATCTAAAAAAAACCAACAAACATCATTCTTATGACATCTGGCTTTCCCTGGTGTTCCCTATGCTTCCAACACGTTGTTGTCTTCTCCTTCTCCCAGCTCTCTCTGCACTGCAGGTCCTTGACTGCCAGGTCCCAACAAGCCTCCTCCCTGTCCACAACACTTGATTTTTTTGGGGACCTATAATACAATGGACCGAAGATTAAAAAATTACTAAAGGTCACTGGCAGGGGCTGGCTAGCAGTCAGTGTAGCAGCAGGAGCCTTCTTTCTTTATGAAATGTTTCCACTGTTTGCCCTTGTCTTCTATCCCTGCTGGAACCCCAACTCTTTCAGATGTCCCTGCTCTTTCAGATGTCCCTGGTGGCCCTGCAGCACCTGAGCTTTCTTTCCAAGGGATTATTGATGCTGGTCCTGCAGAAGCTGATTGTGTCCTTTACAGAGGACAACTTTTCAGGCCTCTGAATGTCTCCCATAACATGAAGAGCCCTCTGTAGAAGCCAGAAAGGGTGTGATGGCAAAGTACATGCCAGTGAGCTGAGACCACCCCAGCCCCATCACCTTACAGCAAGAACCTTCACCACCTGCTGCTCCACGCTGAGCTCAGGGGAAAGCTCCCTTGAAGGTAAATTGTGGTCAAACTGCAGCTGAATGCAGGAATTACCTGTTTGGTCTGTGTTCACATAAAACCCATGAGAGGACCCTGATATTTATTATATTATTATATATTATATTATATATATATCATAGTATATATATTATTATATTATATTTATTAAATTATATTTATTACTACAGTAGTAATATAAATAAAAATATCCTAGCCTGGCTTTGCCCTCCAGCCTGCCCTGTGCAACAGCAAAGTAATGCAAGCCACATAGTAATTGGTACTCTAATTTCTATAATAATATATAATTTGATTGCATGTGTAAAATTGGCCATTTTGCACAAAATCAAGACTAGAATAGTGATTAGGGTGAACAGCAGCAATGGCATTTTGTCTGCTGTATCAGTGTTACCCATTCTTCCAGAGTGATGTTTATCCTTTTGCTGCCGGTACTCATGCTTGTACAGGTATAGATCAATCTGTGAGGCAATGGGACAGGTAGAAGCGGGTGGATGGAGGAGCCCCTTTATTCCCCAAACTGTTCTTTGTGCCTCTTTCTATCAGGCTTGCAATTAAGACACATGATTTTCAGGGCAATACTGTGAATAACAATGTGGACACTCTTATAATCCAAACAAAATAGATGTATGGCCATTCCCTCTTGCACAGTGCAGTCTCCTTATTTAATTATACTACTATTTCCCTATTGGTTTTCAGGTAGTTATAAAAAGTCTCTCAGCATGTTTCACATAATATGCAGCATTTTAGCTGTGCTGTGTAAATTATGCGTTGTAGGCTCAGTTGCATCCTACAAGAGAAAGAAGTGCTAAAATAAGTTCATTCTGTACTCAAAATAACATTTCTTTCAAATTCCCTTTTGGGTCCATGTGTCCACATTTTTGCTCTGAGTTGGTGAGACTTTTCCACTATACAATCCTGTTTTTTTCAGGTATTTTTATATATTATATATATATATTTTAAAAAGAGATACTTGATTTTATCTTTTATAGGAAGCCCAGGAATTGACGCTTTTGTCAAAAAGGAAATAAAAAGCTCTGCCAGCTATCAGAAATATAAAACTAGTTGATAAATGAAAACTTCACCACTGTTCTATTCTTACCCTCTGGGTTACAGAGGAGGTTCAGCTTGTTTTTGTGGGTTTAAGAACACAAGTTTTGGAGATCCCTGCTTCTCGTGCAGGCTGTATACCCAGTCAGAAGCAGGCATTCACATCAAGAGCACGTACAGCCTGAAACTGGATGCTCACCAGCAAACGTCTGCTTGCAACTCATAGTTTCAGCAGGAGTGAAGTATCATTTAAAATGCCATTTATGGGAGCTAACACTAAAAGGAAACAGAAGTTTGTACAGATAATATTAAGTCCCTTTAGATGCTGGGAACAGCAGGTCATGCAGCATCAAATGATCCTATGACCAGCATGCAGACCCTGTCCCTGAAAAAGTTGCCTCATGTTGCTCCTTTGAGGTCCTAGGATTTTCTTACAAGAAAAAAAAAAAAAAAAAAAAAAAAAAAGTCTTCCTCATTTCCACTGTCAAACAGAAGGATGTTGACAGGAGAATTTTTTTTCTGGAGCTAACTGGCCAAGAGTGTCCCCATCAGGGACAGATGGGCAGCACGGCTGTGTAGTGGTTCTCTGGTTAGGATCAAAACACTCTGCCCCTTCCATATATATAACTCCTGTGTGGTATTTGAAAGTTGATGTCAAAATTAAGAACAACTAAAGGATAAGCACTTTCCAACACCACTGAAATCACAATGCAGACAACGGCTGTAAGATGAGCAGTCTCTCCCCAGACCACCTCCAGAATCCAAACAAATAATAGAAATTAAATCCAACCCAAAGCCCATCTCTCAAAACTAACAAACTTTCTCAACTTCCCTTCACCCCTGATTTAGGGAAAAGGGTGTGCTGGTGTCCTCCAGTTGGCAGATAAGCCTAGGTCAGGGGATGAATTCCCAGTGGGGTCTTTGCCCCCTGTTCCATCTCCTTCTATCAGTTCCCTATCAGATCCTGCCCTCAGATTATTTGCCTCCAGATCCCATTGCAAAATGTCAGCAAGATTTATGGGCAGGTAGCCAAGGGCAGAATTTGGCTGTGATAATGAAAAGCTCCCAATTAGTGTCAGCTAAAGATGACAGGTTCGATCTGTCTTTGAGAAAGCTGAAGCCTTTCATATGCCATGCCGCCTTCATGTTACACTCTCGGGTGCCTTTCTTTTGCCTTAACTTACATCAGCCATGATAAAATAAAATTGCAGAGGCAAAGTAATTACACTGGAAAGTGCTTGTTCTGGCTTGGCCCTCTCTTGTTATGTTAGCAAGGGCTGGACCTGCTCCTGACATAGATGAATGTGGTCTGTCTGCATCTCTCCTTCTCACAAAATACAAATGAAATATGAAACATATTCAAAGTAATAAGATCACAAAGCTTGTCTTGTCTGCTTTAATACTCATGAAGACTAGGGTATTTAAAATTTTTATGACCTAGTTGGCTTTCATAGCTCTTTCAGTCCTGTTTATGACCAGACCTCTGCCATGCCCATAGGAAGTACTCACTTTCTCCAGAAGGAGCTTAGGGAAAGATGATATGGAGCTCCACTTTGATATTACCTCAGAACTAAACTACTCTACACAGCTCAATGTTAGTTCCTGGAGTCAAAGAATTTGGGGTGAAATTTCATAGGGACCTACTAGAAGGACATCTGGGATTAAATGGGTCTTTAGGCTAGACTGTTCTATGGAGAAGTAGGCCACCACATTGACAAGTCTAAAAGCTTTGGCTACCATGGCTACCATGGAAATCTCTAGCAGCTTGGATCCAAATGTCTAATATCTGGCATGTTTGTGATCTTGACAGGTTGGAGAAATTACCTGACAGGATATTCTTGAAGCTCAGCAAGGGGAAAAACAAAGCCTTGCATGTGGGAGAGGAACAACCCCGGGCACCAGTACCTGCTGGGGGCCACCCAGCTGGAAAACAGCTTGGCAAAAAAAGGACTTGTGGGGTCCTGGTGTGCGGCAAGTGCAACATGAGCCAGCAGTGTGCCCTTGCTACAAAGAAGGCCAATGATATCCTGGAGGGCGTTAGGAGAAGTGTTGCCAGCAGGTCAAGGGGGTGACCCTTCACTTCTGCACTGGTGAAGCCTCACCTGGAGTAGTGGGTCTGGTTCCAGGCTCCCCAGTGCAAGAGAGACTTGGACAGACTGGAGAGAGTCCTACAAAGATGATGAACAGACTGGGGCATCTCTCCTATGAGGAGAGTAATTTGCCTGTGATCACAGTGTTCCACTTCAGTTTGCAGTTACTTCATGTGCTTGTTGGTTGGTACCTTTGATCCTCTTGCACTAGTTTTGTTCTGAAACCTTCCCATGTGAGTATCTACAATGTGGCACAAGGCCCACCTGAAGCAGGGGAAAGATTTCCACTGACTGTGGTTAGCCTTGAGCCAAATCATTGCAAAACAAACCTCTCAGTCTCTGGGTAGGTGAATCCAGCTCTTTCCTTTCCCAAGAAAGTGGAGTTTTAAAAGTATGTTTGTAAGATAAAGATATAGGGTACCATTCACCTGTTGTTTTTGTTTGTTTGTTTGTTTGTTTTTAAACTACGTGCAGTATAGTCTGACAATGACTATTCACTTATTTCAATCTATCTTTTTTTCCAATATTTAATCCACTTTTCAATTTTGTCTATAAGGCTTACTTCCTCTCCCTGCCTCTACGCTTCATAAAAGGGTGTTTTTCTCCATTGACTTATTTAATTTCATGAGATTTTCCAAATGACTTAGCACAGACACTTTTCAAATCTCTTGGGATATAAGTGTCTACACTACATTTGTTGTGTCTCTTTATTTCTTCCCATTATGCGTGGACTACCAGGCATGGACCTTGCAAACATCACGTTCTCTGAGCCTCTCTTGAAATTTCACCACATTTCTTTAAAGCAGCCTTAGTGTTTCATGTATTGGGAACAATTTATGTAAGTGCTGAAGTCCATAGGCACAGAGTATATTTTTTCCTCACAATTTCCAGATTTTTTTTTTTTTTCCAGATTTTGCTTTATGTGTCAGTGGCCCTGGGACCCTGAGCAGTTTGCTGGTAGCTGGGGCTGTGCTGGGTTGTTGATCCCTAAATTCACTCTGCTGCTGGAAATGGGGGTGACTGCTCCCTCCAACCCCTTTGCTCTCCCATGAAATTAGGTCTTTCATCTGGGAACATTGTTTATTGACAGCAGAGGCTTTGCTTTGTGAGCACTGACCTTGGAGCTGCTGGGTGCAGCAGCAAGCAGTGGCCATGCAGCGAGCTGTCCCTTGCAACCCATGCTGCTCACACTGAGGGGACTCCAGTCTGCAGCCTGATGCCTCAGGCAGATGTCCCGCTGATGGGAAAGGTCCTCAAATTACTCCATTCACAGAATTTCTGCTAAAAGAAGTAGAGCGAAAAGGAGTAATCTCTCTTGACACATTTAAATTTCTATCCAAACAGACTCCAAACACTCTAAATTTGTGTCAAAATACATTCTAGTGGCAGGTTTATGAGAAAATTTTAGACAGAGCTGAGGGAAAAAAAAAAAAAAAAAAAAAAGAAAAAAAAAGAAAGAACATTCCTGTCGGGAAAGACAGGGGCATGAGGAGAGGCTGAGAGAGCAGCGTCATTTCATCCTGGAGAAGAGGAGGTTCTGGGGGATCTTATAAATGTCTGTAACTACCTGAACAGAGGGTGCAAAGAGGACAGAACCAGGCTGTTTTCGGTGGTGCCCAGTGACAGGACAAGAAGTAATGGGCACAAGCTGGAGCACAGGAGGCTCCCTCTGAACACCAGGAAGCACTTCTGTGCTATGCAGGTGATAGAGCACTGGCACAGGTTCCCAGAGAGGCTATGGAGTCTTTTCCTTGGAGATCTTCAAAAGATCTCCCTGCCTTGTCCTACCAGATTGCACCATGTTGGCAGGTGGGGATGGAGCCATCCCTTCATCTTCTCCTCTTCTGCCCATCAGAGATCACTCTTTAATGGTACTGACCAAACTGTGGGAGGATGCACTGTGGCTGTCAGCACTGCTCTCATAAACCAAATCTGTTTTGGCAGCAGGAGGTACTGGATGTTGTAATTCTGGTTTTCTCATGAACAGACCAGAGACTGTCTTACTGGTAGGATGTGCCCTGGTATCACAAAGATAACAACACAGCGTAATCACTACACAAAATAGGAGATTTCCATTCATTATTTCTGGGACACTAAATGATGAGGATTGGCCTGTGACAGAGAAAGTGAAAATAGGATTTCCATTCAGCAGTGGGGATTGTGTTTTCAGAATGACCTTGTATACAACCTTTTTATTTTTTAATCTTTTCTTTTCACGTGGGCTGAAATACAGACACACAGGAAGCAAATTAAAAATACCCTCTAGAAATTAATTAGGTTTATACTGAAAGTGAAAAATAGCATTATGAGGATATTATTTATATCCTGTGCCAGAGAAAGCTGGTGCTCTGCTCTGCTAGTGAATCTTGTTCCTTGTCCTGACAAGGGTAGTCTGCTCACAGGCAGCACACTAATTTAAGTTAGACCATTTAAAAAAGAATTCTAAATTGGATAGAGGGGGAGAAATCTACTTTATTAGAAAAAAAAAAAAAAAAAAAGGTTTGATTTGCAGTTTCTCCTGCAAATTAAACAAATATAAGCCAGGATAAAACTAGTTTAAAAGCTCCCACAGGCAAGGTCTATGTCAGCATTTAAATTGGCTACAGTAATGTCTTCCATTAAACAGCTCCATGTTTGGATTGCAGCAGGCTGAAGAGGGTAACATGTAAGGAAATAGTACTACCAGTGGGGAAAGAGGAGCTGAGCTGGGCTGCTCTCAGCATGGGGTGGCAGGGTGGGCTAGCAAATGCTGATGATGGGCACCCTTTGTAGCCCAAGGACTGAGAGGAGCAGCTCCCTTGGGTGATGCTGGAAGTGGTGAACACCCTTTATGGACGGAGGCATGTTCCTACTTCTGGGGAAAGAGCTTGGTAGTGAGGTCTTGGTCTCTGATGCAGCTCTTTCATGTACAAAGCAAGTAAGTGTGTGTCTTGCTGCACACAGTCTCTATGGATGCCTGGAGGCCATTCATTTCATTGCTCAATTTTTCTAACCTCTGTTTCCAGCCAGCATACACGCATTGCTTTACCTTTTTCTGACAGTTCATTTCACTCGTGTTGACCTTTTTTTTCTTTTCTTTTTTTTTTTTTTTTTTTCCTGCCTTTACAGCCTACTTCTACGCTGTCTAGCTGCAATAGTTCGCATGGATGTGTACACAAGTGCACACGTGTGCTTAAAGCCGTTCAAACAATACAGCCCCTTTTGCACATGAGTCTTCAACAAATTTTTGTTCCTGCTTTCCTCAGAAGAAGAGCAGAAATGCTTCATCCACCAAGTCTGGATGAAGAACAGCTATTAAAATCACCAGTTCCAGCCTCCAAAATAACTTCCCAAAGATGAAAGTGGAACAAACAAGCAAACAAACTAAAAAGAGAAACTGTAGCATTTTGTGATGAGGTTTTGTGGACAAGTGAAAAAAAGTCCTTGCAAACTCTAGTTGTCCAAGGCTCTCCGGGAAGGTACCAGCAGGAAGGCTTGGCAAGATGTCTTTTCCCTGCTTCTCTCTAGCATCTGTTTTTTTCTTTCTCTCCATGGTTCTGATGATAATAAGAGTGAAAAGCAAGGGCTTCAGGTATTGCCAAGGGCCTGGATCTCTCCAGGGTCCTGAGCAGGGTTTGGGCTCTGCCACTGAGTCTTTGGATGGAAAATGTGATGTAGTGACCTGACAGGTTGCTTTGTCCTTTCACCCATTTTTGGCAAATGGCATCAAGATATGCAGAAAACCATCCAGTGCCTGAACTGATGTGAAATGTCTCATCACTGTGACAAGGAAACAGCCCCTCCAAATCACTCAAAATAAGGGGCATAATATGCAACACAAAGAATCATCACTGACCTGATAAATCTGGAAGGTAATGTCTCTTGAAGTTAAGGGAGCATAAGCAACAATGGCAAACAAAGGCAATAAATGCTGTATTTCTTCTCAGTTACAGCATTTTTTTGACACCATGCTGAGGCACTGTGCGCACAATTCTCTTGGGAGTTCTACTGCCAGAGCTGCAGTGTTGCTCCTGCCTTTACAGCTCCATGCTGTCACACACAGTAATTACTTTTGCTGAAAGCATCGCTTCCTAATGCCCCATAAAACATGCTCAGCAGCGGGGAGGTGGGACAAGGGGTAATGGCTTTAAACTAAAAGAGGGGAGATTTAGATTAGATACTCAGAAGTAATTTTTTCCTACATGGGAGGGTGGTGAAGCATTGGAGCAGGTTGCCCAAAGAAGCTGTGGATGCCCCATCCCTGGTGGTGTTCAAGGCCAGGCTGGATGGGGCTTTGGGCAACCCGGTCTGGTGAAAGATGTCCCTGCCCATGGCAGAGAGGTTGGAACTGGGTGATTGTCGTGGTTTAACCCGGCTGGCAGCTAAACACCACGCAGCCGTTCGCTCACCCTCCCCCCTCCCTCTCTGGGACGGGGGAGAGAAATGGAAAGTGAAGCCCGTGAGTTGAGATAAAGACAGTTTAATAAGACAGGAAAATAATAATAATAATAATAATAATAATAATAATAATAATAATAATAATAATAATAATAATAATAATAATACAATGATGATAATAGTACTACTAATAATAATATGTACAAACAAGTGATGCACAATGCAATTGCTCACCACCCGCTGACCGATGCCCAGCTTAACCCCGAGCAGTCCGGCCCCCTCCCCCTGGCTAGCCACCCCTATATATTGTTTAGCATGACGTCAGATGGTATGGAATACCCCTTTGGCTAGTTCGGGTCACCTGTCCTGGGTCTGTCCCCTCCCAGCTCTTACTGCACCCCCAGCCTGCCTGTTGGCAGGACAGAGCAAAAGTCTGAGGTGTCCTTGGCTTGGTATAAGCACTGCTCTGCAACAATTAAAACATCGGGGTGTTATCAGCACTCTTCTCATTCTAAGCCAAAACACAGCATTCCACCAGCTACTAGGAAGAAAATTAATTCTGTTCTAACTGAAACCAGGACAGTGATCTTCTAGGTCCCTTCCAACACAAACCCTTCTGTGATTCTGTAATATGCCTGCTAGCTTATACAAGGAGGGAAGAGGATCTGGGTAGTGGCTGAGCATGTGCTCCTGGCTCCTCATGTCCTGTCTGGTCTACACTGAGTACTAGTTCAGAAGAAAATTTCACTTTCTGGCTACTCTCTCTAGTTCAGTCATGGCCATTCTGCTACATGCAGCCAAGGACTGCCCATAGACACCTGGTGGGATGAGGGTCCCGAGGGACTTTCTCAGCACCTGCCTGGAAGCCACCAGTCCACCAGCACAACCCTCTCAAGTGAACTGTGAGCAGGCATTGCTGAACGCACCATGGGCATCATTATCTGCTCTTAATGACAGCTTGATTCCACCAATAAGAAGACCTTTAGTAAAATGTGTTCTAACAGATACTGTGTGTGATCTCTTTCTTCCCCAACTCTATTTCCATCAGGAAACAGAGAATTTTCATCTTATTTTCATCACCATCTCTGCCCATTCCCTTCCAGCTGCTGCACAGCAGAGCAGACAAGGCCTTTAAAAATGCAAAACCAACTAAATTAATAGGAAACTGTGCATTAATTTTAATTATTGCCAAATAATTAAGAAAAAGCATTTTGCCTCTCCCCAGTAGCATTTAAGCAATAGAGATAAATACTGAAATAATTATTTTCCTTGTACAATTGCCAAAGACAATAATTAAGATGGTTTAAACATCACTGGAGACACTCTGGAAAAGCAGCTGGGAGAGGGAGGACACAGCTCTTCAGATAACACCTTCTTTGGCAGTGAAGGCAGGGAATTCAGTATGAGTCTTCCACAGAGACCATCGTGTTGTTTAAATTAGTTGGATGAATTTAAACAAATAACATACTGAAGGCAGACAAAAGTGGAATTACTATGTGTTGGTTGCTGAGTTTTGCTATGGTGAGGAATATTTTGGCTTCTCAAAGAGTGGATAGAGCAGCCAGGTAGAGAAGGCTTCGCTGATCAAGTTTTGAGGCACAAGCAGATTTAGCACCATGATCATTCATCCTGTTTACATCCATGAATACTAACAGCAGGATATTTAGACCTATGCTCCATGATCAACACACCTCCCTGCAAAGGCCTGCTCTTCGTTTGTGGAATGGCCTTGATGCTGCTGGGAATGCACCCTGGATGTTACTTGGCTTTTTCCTGCAGTGTTAGACCTGGGAAACTAAAGCCGCTGGTCATGCTCTGCATGGGGAAGCCATAGATAAACTGGAGCCTCCACTGCTGGCTGGTGATGCAGACTGGGTCAGAAAAAGCAAAGGGCAGGATTCAGGCTAGAAATGTAAAAGTCTAAAAAACATCTATTACTTTTCCATTTTAAGGAGAACAAGGAGCCTGATTTTCAAAGATATTATGTTTTCCAAAGAGGTAGAAAGGTGATTGGCAGCATTTTCAAAGACTCCCAAGGGTTTCACTTCTGTTTGAGATCATTAGTAACTTTGCAAATAATTTTGGTCAAGCTGCAAGCAAACAAAATCACTGAAAAATACCCTAAGCTCCAAACCTGTAAGCTTTTAAAACTAAGAAGACATGCACATATGCAGGGAAATGTGAAATAAAGCCAAGGAAGTCAATAAATGAACATCACGGAGTTTGCCTTCCTGTAATACTGTGCAATTCTAACAAATTGCCATATAAACATTCAGATATGTCTTGAGTAACTGTATGCAAGTTAGACTTGAAATAGATGTGATATTTCATTGCTCTAACCAGCTTTCAGTTTTTATGGGAACTATTAGAGTCACTATTGGCTTTAGGAGGTATTGAAAGCAAAGAAATGTTAGTATTGAAATGAATTTGTAAAACAGAGAGCCTCTCCTGCCAGGTTTTCAACAACAACAACAACAAAATCACAAAAAATATGGAATCATAGAATGGCTTGGGTTGGAAGGGACCTAGAAGATCATCCAGTTCAAACTCCCCTGCCATGGGTAGGGACACCTCCCACCAGACCAGGTTGCCCAAAGCCCCATCCAGCCTGGCCTTGAGCACCTCCAGGGATGGGGCATCCACAGCTTCTTTGGGCAACCTGTGCCAGTTCCTCACCACCCTCTGAGTGAAGCATTTCTTCCTAAACTCTAATCTAAATCTCCCCTCTTTTACATGTAGTTTAAAGGCATTTCCCCTCGTCCTGTCATTATCTAATTGATCAAAGAGTTGCTCTCCATCTTTTTTATAAGTCCTCTTCAAGTACTGAAAGGCTGCATCCTGAAGCCTTCTCTTCTGTAGGCTGAACATCTCCAGCTCTCTCAGCCTTTCTACGTAAGAGAGGTGCTCCAGCCCCTTGATCATCTTTGTAAACACCTATTATGTAAACATCTTTGTAAACATCTATTTCATCATTGGGAATTCATGGGTGTGTGGCACAAAGTGATTCTCAACACATTAGAAAGAGCCTAAAAATGTTTTTCACAGTCCAGATATAAATTTACACACCACTGTAGAGCTGGTGACTCAGTACTTACACATCATTGTTTTGTGGAAGAGTTTCTTAAAATGATACTGCGAAAATCCAAGGGTAATGACTTTTCTGGACACTAATGTGCAGAAAGATACTGGCTGTGACCAACTAACTTGGTTGCATGTGTAAACTTCCTGTGTAATAGCTCAGAATTGGGGTTTCCAAGCTTCCAGCCCTGTACTGGGATATCTCTAGCTGTGACAAAGCCTGTGGTGGGGGAAAGCAGTTCAGGTTAAGTTTGAGAACTACATTAGTATGACGTCCCTCAGTCTGAATCTCAATGTACCAACTTCTCCCTAAATCCTGCACAATGACATAAAGGAAAGGTCTTCTGCCCTTCTGCTCTTTCGGCTGATTGATTTCAACCACAGGTTCAAAAGGAATAGAACTAATACAGCACCAAAAGCTGTTTGCCTTTAAAGTTTTAGTAACTATTGAGAACTAAATGTTTATAAAATGTCCTTTTACAATCCTGAATATTACCTTGTTATTCTGTTGATGTTAAAATGGTCTTTTGAGAAGTCTTGCCTTTTTTTTTTTTTCAGTGGGCTTCAAGATACTCTTTATGGTGGGTAGACCTTGGAAAATCCCCAAAAGCCTATCAGGCAGACACCAAAAAGAGCTTATGACTGAGAAAGCAGCAGGCAAAACTGAAGGAAGTAACAGAATGCTAGACCTAACAAACAGGTGCCTTGATAAGGGTCAATGCAAAGCTCTGTGGAGAGCCAGAAAAGGGATCGAAACTTCCAACGCTCGAATCCACAGGCTCCATATAAATTAACCTTGCCTGGTAGTAACTGAAGTGACTCCCTGCTGCATGAACAATGCAAAAGGTATAAATTTAGCCTAAACACATGGTAAAGGACATGTATAGCCAGTTGGTAGAAATGCACGAGAGTACATCAAACAGCGGGACTGAGTAAATCTCTGCTTTCAGGGCCAAACAACTAGTTACATCCCTCTGACTTTGTTTCTGAATCCCGTTTATGGCCTAAGATATAACCCCAGGGTACTGTTTGCAATTAGAAACAAAATATTCAAATTTCAGGATAAAATAAAACCCCAAACCCTGCCAACTTCTCATTCATTAAGACCAGAATGGGCTACTAATGCAAAATCTAAGCTATAAATAGTAAATATTTGAGTAAGACTGGCTCATTGGCTCTCACATGGAGAGAAGGATTTTCAGCTGTGCAGTAAGATCCTTGCTAATGAGCAGAAACCCAGGAGCTGCACACGCTGCAGAATACATTCTGCGAAGCTTAGAAATGGCAAAAGCTACTGCGTAGTGTACTGAAGGGGCTATTACAACTGTCTGCTAGATGTCTGCTAGACAGATGTACTACAGCAACTCATAGAACCAAAAAGTGCAAGGGCATTTTTGTTGAAAAAAGAGATGATAAAAAATTCTTCGGCATTTCTATATCAAGAAAGTTGAGGTTTTAGGTAATGAGGCAATAACTCTGCCATCTTATTGCAGGCGAGCTGTATCTTGTGGCACAGTTGTCCTGCTAGTGTGATGGTTGGTGGTGTTTTTCATTATAACTAGAGATGACATGGTTTTACTCAAAACCACACAAAGGATTCATATCATTAGCAGGTAAGAATGTCAAGAAACATCCACAACCTAAAAACTGTGATACAGAAAAAAAAAGTTACTCTATTTTAAATATTTCAATAGTTGCAGTGGTTTTAATATTTTAAATAATTTTATTGGTAATATGGACAGTGGAACTGAGTTCACCCTCAGCAGGTTTTCAGGTGACATCAAGCTGAGTGCTACAGCTGACACTTCAGTGGGAAAAGATGTCATCCAGAGGGATCTTAACAGGCTTCAGAGGTGGGCCCACGTGAAGCTTATGAACTTCAACAAGTTGAAGTGCAATGTGCTGCACCTGGGTCAGGGCAATCTGACCAGTCACCCAATGATAAGTGGATTGAGAGCACTGGGGGGGGGGATTCTTTCCCTTTACTCTTGTGAGACCCCACCTGGAATACTGCATTCAGCTCTGTGGCCCCCCAGCATAAAAATGCATGGACATATTGGTGCGAGTCCAGAGAGGACCACAAAAGTGATGAAAGGGTTGGTGCACCTCACTTATGAAGAGACGTGGAGAGAGCTGGGGTTGTTCAGCCTGGAAAAGTGAAGGCTCCAGGGAGACTTTATTGCAGCCTTCCAGTACTTAAGAGGGGCCTCATCTCAAGTACTGTGTGCAGTTTTGGGCACTGTAATATAAGAAGGACATAAAACTGTTAGAGAGTGTCCAAAGAAGGGCTACAAAGATGGTGAAGTATCTAGAGCGCAAGTCATATGAAGAGCAGCTGAGGTCCCTTGGTTTGTTCAGCCCCGAGCAGAGCAGGCTGAGGGGAGGCCTCATGGTGGCCTGCAGCTCCCTCACGAGGGGAATGGAGGGGCAGGCGCTGAGCTCTGCTCTCTGGGGACAGCGACAGGACCCGAGGGAACAGCATGGAGCTGGGACAGGGGAGGGTCAGGCTGGAGGTTAGGGAAAGGTTCTGCACTTAGAGGGTGGTTGGGCACTGGGACAGGCTCCCCAGGTCAGCGGTCACAGCATGGAGCCTACTGGTGTCAACAAGTGTTTGGTCAATGCTCTTAGATGCATGGTTTATCTCTTCGGTTGCCCTTTGTGGAGCCAGGAGTTGGACGTGATGGTCCTTGTGGGTCTCTTCCAACTCAGGATATTCTTTTCTGTGATTCTATGATAATCACACAAATTGGTGAAATTCTTCTGCACCCTTGAGTGAGGCAATAAACAAAGCAGCTTTTTTCACATAACTAGGAAGCAGTCAAAGACAGACCCCCCAAAAAGGGTTGGCATTAAATTTAAGGACAAAAAGAGCTTCGTGTAGTCAAGCAGTGGCATAGCCTGGCACAGACTGGAGGAATAGATGGGGGTCTGTGGTGCTCTTGGCAGTTCTCTTTTGGTTAACACTGTAGTAGAGAAAGCTGTGTGGGTTCAAAGGAACAAAGAGTAGACCTAACGAAGATGTGAACCATCCATTCATCTAACAAGTATTTGCAATGCACGTGTTTATCAGCAGGTGTCACTACACTATCAGTCGCAACAGTGTCACATCATGACATTGAAATCACCTCAGTTTGAGCCACTACCTGAGGTTGTTCTGCAGTGCTCTTCTCCTGATATGGGACAACATGAATAGGGAACGCTCCTGGATGAATCTTCCTTTCTTTTAGTTTTAACTAAGTTTTACCAGACAGGTTACCTTCCTACCTGATACTGGGATTTTGTCCTCAAAATGTCTCCTTGGGGTTTACTGGTATGTCTGAGTCTTCTTGCAAAGGTTTGCTTGTTCCAGATAAAGACTTTGGTAGATCATACTGGACTCAAAGCCCCATAGCCCGTGTTAATTAGGTCTCCTAGTTTTCTGATGTTGGCTTTTTGTGTACCAGATATGATACTAATAGCAGCGTGAACACAGTGGAAAGCAAGGCAGCAAGTGAGAAGAGGTATCTGATGTCTGACTGTGAGCTCTCTGTTATCTAAGAGCTCTAAAACACTCCCTGTTGTTATGGTAAAACTGTTAGGGAGGACAAAAAGTTACAAAGGGTCATGTAGAAACTTTGTTCAAAAGATGCCTTGAAGACTGATTTGTACAGTGGCATTAAATGATGCTGGAGGATAGTGTGTGGATCAGCTCAGTTACTCTGTCTCCAAATGGGGACCAGCAGAAGATGTGTCTCTTGCAGACAATGGGCTTATTTAAACTTTTCAATAGCCAAACTATTTCACAGATGAAGCATTAACATTACTTTCTATGCTCTTCTGTGTTTAGTTTTGGAATAAGGACTGTTTTGAGAGGCCAGTGAGTCAGATTGAAGGCCCCCAGGGGGACAAACTCCTGCAGGAGACCAGGTAGAGAGCTGGAAGCAAAGAAACAGAGATCAAAGATAGAACAAAGGGAGCACCTTACGGCTAACAGAGCTCTTTTGGGGAGAATCTCATTTGGGAGGTTAAAAGACAAATTGCTTTACACATGGTTTTGCCTATTTCTTTTCTTAAAATTAAGAGGATTTTATATTTAGTAGATAAAGAAATTACACTAGAAAGTCACCCAACATCATTAGCACTGACTTAATTTCTGACGTGAAAAAAAGATGCTAGGTGAAGTTGCCATACCTACTGCTGTCTGGAAAGAGGCAACATTTTTTTCCAATCACCTATACTTCAACTGAATAAAATACAACTCGCAGGTTGCCATTTGTCATCATTAGTGTTTTTTAGCAGTTCTTCTCCCTGTTCATTCAAATTCCACTCTTCAAGTTTGGCACTTCTAAAACTTCTTTTCATAATGCTTCCCTGCCAAATATTAATTCCTTTGGACCTACACTGCATATGACACTTTTTTTTTTTTTTTTATGAATTTTTGCACACTGATCTCAGTAAGTCTGCACATTATGACTTCCTTGTGCACACCTTTACATGTGCAGACAGCCACTGACAACAAGCAAGTTTAAAAACAATAACAGCAACAACAAAAGGAACAGCAATAATGACGTTTAATCATACCACATTAACATGTAGGAGTCTTACATGAGTTTCCTTGAATCAGATGATATATATTCAAGGAAACACTTCTAAAACTGTTGTAAGAAAGTGTCTTTAAAAGCCTGTATTAAGCATTTGATTATATACTAGCATCTGTCTGTGCTATTACCAGTACCATGCATATAAGTTTGGAAGCTTTTAATTTAAAACTAGGGGCAATTTACTCTGTTGTGATATCATTAAATTTAGAGGCTTGATACAGGACAGCACAAGATTTTTATTTGCAAATGTTTCCAGTGTAGGCAGTCAAGCTTTGACTTGATATTTAAGGTCAGTCCCCAACAACATTTGAAGAATAGGAATTCTTAGAATTTTTAATAAAGAATTTAGTCCTGAATGATTTTCTTTCATCCCTTTTTTCCTGGAAGCTGACTTTTTTTTTTTCACTTATAAAAGCAACTCTGAACGCTGTTGAAATTGAATGCCCTTCAGCATAAGAATGGGAAATGTTGACCACTTATTCCTTCCTTTTACCTTATGATCTTTTTTTGCAGGGACCATTACTAGAGGTGTCAGGGACCTGTATGCAGTGGTGTTTTAGCTCCCCGGTCTCTTTACTCAGAGTAGAAATTTACTCATGCCCATTTTAACTAATGGTGCTGGACTAAGTCCATTAACTTTTAAGTGCTTTAAAAAGGCATCAGTTGAGAATGCTTTTACCCTTAAAACAGAAGAATAAAGGATGAAATGCCAATACCATCGTAACATCTCAAAAACTATCCCTGTCTCTACCATTTGTTTCTGTCTTATTTCTGAAGGTTGTTCATAGGGAGTTCAGTGTTTTTTCAAACATTTCTTTGCACCTTTTCAGTAACAGACACTTTTTTGTTAATTTTTTGAATGCTCTCTTATTTATCCTTTTTCCCACTTTTACAATACATTTTGCATTTACATTATCTCTAGTGCTTTTGCATAATCCAATTTGCTTCAGAAAAAGCTGCCTGCTGAGCTATTAAAAGATGCAATAGTGCAGATTATAATTGCTGGTAACTTTTTTCAGCTCTTAGAAATCACATGATATTTACAATGTTTTATTCTTTAAGTTTTTGTAAAGACCAGTCTGCTTGCCTGATATACTTGCAAGGATTCACGTTTTCCTGCGAGCACTTTCACAGCCAAGTCCCTCCAGGAAAATCACATGCTGGAGGACCGGAGATTTTGAGCTCATCAAAACTCACCTGCTGCTTCTCAAATGCAGTGGTTTCTACTGCTGAGAGTGAAAAACCGAAAAAAGTACTTCGCTTTCTCTCATGTTCTCTAGTTCCCTTCTCAAGGTTGAGAGCCTGATAGCAATGTTGGAGTTTGATATTAAGGCAGAGTATATATTTTGTTCAGCTCCAAGATCTCAACACAATCATGTTAGCTTGGCTGTTTTTTTGTTGTTTTGTTTTGTCTTGTTTTTTAAACCTCATCAACAGTGGCCATTTTCTAAATTTCAAACTGATTCTGTCATGCTTGCCAGGGCTTATGAGCTGAAATGGTCATCTCACTCCTCTCAGCGGACATCTGTGTAAAGAGCTGGACTCTCTGAGAGCTTCAGAAATTCCTGCCTCTGAGGGAATGAAATGCACTGACATCTCAGTTGGACTATGGGCTGCATGGGCTGGCTGTGACCTGGATTTTTGCATCTGGACACACGAGTCTGCAGGATTAAGGCTTTTGTTCTGCATTTGCTAAATTTGTATTTCCAAGTACATATAAAAGTGTATCTGTGTGTATAACTGTCTTATATACTGAACAGATGTGTTCAACAGACATAGAATATCCTGAGTTGGAAGGGACCCATAGGGATCATAAAGTACATGCAGGTATACATGCGATCACAGGCACCAGATTGGCATTACTCTCCTCTTGGGAGTTTGCAGCTGGAACCAAGAGAGCTCAGGAATGAGAGTTGAAGTCAGGTAAGGGAAAAAATCATGCAGCTCCTTTTTTGAAGTTTAAAATATTTCTGGAAATAATGGAAAATATAGGTCATTAGGCTTCCATCCTTCATGAAGTAGAAGAGGGGACTCGGAGATTGCTTGCAGGAATAGGTTAGTGAGGAGCTGGCAGCAGCATGTCTTAAAACAAAGGATATTAATGGGGTAGAACTGTAGGAGAGAAGGGAAAAGACACCTGAAAACTGTGAAAATGACCCAACCAAGTATGAATACTAGCAGGCATGTGTGGGCTCTATTGAATGAGAGTTTTGATCCCAAGGTATTAACACAACTGTGTAACACCTGTGTCATGGTACAAACATGTCACCACTGAGAGGTGGGGTTCATCTCATCTAATAGTTTTCTTAAATACAGATATCTGGGCTGAAATTCCCCTAAGCCACATTCTGCAGGATAGAAATTTTCAGAGAGCGACTCATATAAACTCTCTCTTGTCCCACAGCTATAAGGTGGGTGGAATTTGTGCTTACTGGTGTGTATTTATCCCTGTTACCTACAGAAGGAGCTATTGAAGTCACCTAGTGTCCTGAGAGATGGGATTAAGTGGACTGAACCTCATCCTTAGACATAAGTAATAATGCAGGTTGATCCATAGGGATTCTCAGCTTTGCCTACAATAATTAGTGTATTAAACCACACTTCATCAGCTGTAAATTTTAGTGTGGCACCTATAGTTCTCATTCATATTTTAATTTCCAGGAACTGCCATGGAACATGAATCAATTGAAAGCAAATGAAGAGTGAGAGAAAAGTGAATGAACTATCTACAATAATTCCTCCTGCATAAAATCGTTCAATGGATTGAGGAAGGATGCACAGTTCCTGTAAAACAGAACAAGAAAACTTTAGGAATATTATAGCAACATTAAACGAAGTCACATGCTTTGAAAGTATGTGGTTCACTTCCATTTTCATACTGTTAGTTCAGTAACCCATTATTAAATTGCCACCTGTCCCAAAGCCAGGCAATGTAGAAGTCTCCCCCGGTTTTCTGCAATTAACTGGATCTTAGGGCTTTCAAAACTGAAACTGCAAGTTGATGCGATGCAGCTGTTTTGGAATTCAGACTCAGAATAAAGAAATCTTGGTCCAATTCCATAGACCTGAACAGGGAGGTTTTCTATCTCTACTTCCCTCTTCCTGCATGATATCCTTGTCTCTGAATTGGAAAGACCTGGATTTGATGGATGGATCACTCAGTGGGTAAGGAATTGTCTAGATGGTCATACTCAAAGGGTCACTGACACAATGTCCACATGGATATCAGTAATGAGTGGTGTTCCTCAGGGGTTGGTATTGGGACCGGTGTTGTCTAACACCTTTGTTGGTGACATGAACAGTGGGATGAAGTGCACCCTCAGCAAGGTGGCTGATGACACCAAGCTGGGTGGTGTGGCTGACATGTAAGAGAGAAGGGCTGCCATCCAGAGGGACCTGGACAGGCTTGAGAGGTGGGCCTGTGAGAACCTCATGAGGTTCAATAAGGCCAAGTGCAAGGTCCTGCACCTGGGCCAGGGCAATCCCAAGTACAAACACAGGCTGGGTGGGGAATGGATTGAGAGCAGCTCTGAGGAGAAGGACCTGGGGGTGTTGGTTGATGAGAAGCTCTCCATGAGCCGTCAGTGTGTGCTTGCAGCCCAGAAAGCCAACCATCAGAAAGCTGCATCAAAAGCAGGGTGAGGGAGGTGATTCTCTGCTTCTCTGCACTTGTAAGACCCTACCTGGAGTGCTGTGTCCAGCTCTGGGGCCCCCAGCAGAAGAAGGACATGGACCTGTTGGAGTGAGTCCAGAGGATTGCTGTGAAGATGATCAAGGGGCTGGAGCACCTGTCCTGTGAAGACAGGCTGAGGGATTTGGGATTGTTCAGCCTGGAGGAGAAAAGGCTCCAGGGAGACCTTATAGAAACCTTCCATTTCCTAAAGGAAGCCTACAGGAAAGCTGTGGAGGGACTCTTTGTCAGGGAGTGTAGGGATAGGACAAAGTGTAATGGTTTTAAACTCAGAGAGGGTAGATTTAGATTAGCTATAAGGAAGAAATTCTTCACTGAGGGTGGTGAGGCCCTGGCACAGGTTACCAGGGAAGCTGCGGATGCCCCCTCCCTGGAGGTGTTAAAGTCCAGGCTGGATGGGGCTTTGGGCAACCTGGTCTGGTGGGAGGTGTCCCTCCCCATGGCAGGGGGTAGAGGGTGTGTAGAAGTAGATGTTCTTTAAGGTCCCTTCCAACCCAAACTCTTCTGATTCTTTTCATGGAATACTTTGCTATTTTATTGTATTTCTCATCTCATTGCTTCTCTGTGTATTTTAGAGCTTATGCATTTAAGTTGCTTCTTCAAAAGCATTTTAAATGCCTCCCAAACCATTAGGCACAGTGGTCTGAGCTTTGCAGAATGATTTCTGTCCCAGTAACTCTCCTAAATCCTTCATCACGGAGAATGGAGACACAGTTCAGTGGAGAGTAAATGAAGTTTCTAGGTGCTACCAATGTGAAATTAGTATCAGAGCATCCTAATCCATTCTTTCCCCAGCAGAAATATCACTCACCTGCATTATTCTGGCTGGTCATTCTCACTTTATCACTTGTAAACCAAATGGTGTTTTCATTCAAATGGCAAATCACACTGACATCAAATGTGTCTTGGAATTTAAGAACTAGATCAGGGCTTTATATCTGGTCTTTGAGTACTGTGGCTATGCTGAAGGCTAGGGTTTCTTACATGACATAGTTTGTGGAGTATTTGGCATCATCTATTAACACTACAACATCATCTCAGCATTCTTGTAGTGTACATTAAACACCCTTTAACATTCCAGTAATCTGAGATCCAACAGATCTGGGAACAAGCTCTGAAAACTACCCCCAGAATTTCTTTGGGGATTGATTTATCCTCATTACTCTGATAAGGTAAGCTTTGATGGTATTTTTCTCTTTCCACAGAACATTCCTCTCCAAAACCAGTTAACTTGCCTGGAGTCATGCTTCATGTTAGATTTTGTGATTGTTTTCACCTACAGATGTCAGGCTATGTGCACGTAGTGTCCATGGCAGGTAAACGGCACTCTTACAATAGGTGGCATCCCATCTTTGAAGTTGCCTGAGGACAGCTGGCTTATTTAGACTTTCTCAGGGAAGCGCTATTAAATTTTAAGCAGCCTCAGGCTGCCTGGATTTGACAGACCTTCAGGTTCACAGTTAATATTGGATGCAGACGACTTTGCCTTCATCATTTCTTTGTGCAGATGGTATCTCTGTAACCTGCAATGAGCTATTATCTCCTTTCACATTGGCTATATTTGAAAGAAACTTCTTTTTACTATATTTTTTATATTTACTTATCAGCAATTATATGGTGTACATTTGCAGTGCAAAAGACATGAAAAGAGTAGATGTCATGATTCATACCAAACTGGTAGTCCATCACAGTACTTTTATCTCAGAAATTAATTAGGAATGAGACAAATATTATTTTTACACTCTCTTCCAAAAAAAAAAAAAAAAAAAAAAAAAAAAGATGCAGTGTAACTCAATAAATTTTGTACAATGCATCAGCAAGTTGGAAAGCACAAAATACTTACTTTCAGTTGAACCCTGTTATTACAGTATTGGGTAAAATGGAGAAATGTTCAAATTAAATTATCTGGCTCCTTCATTCTTTCTTGTTTATAATAGACAAGGTTATTGCCTTGCAGATTTCTGCTGACTAAAATGCCAAAGCTGTCATGGTATTTCCAGGGAAATTTTTATGTAAAGATTAAAAAGACCCATAAGGAAAAAATAATGAGGGAAAAGCAGTAAGACCTGAAAGGGAACAAAAGCAGAGCAAGAAAAGCAGTAGAAGAAAATGGGGAAGAGAAGTGGAGAGAAGAAAGGAAACACTTATGAAATTTCCTCTTGGGCATGACTTCATTCCAATAAGCTCCCTGTTGCCTGCAGGAGTTTCACAGGTACTGACAAGCAGGGCAGTGTGGGGGGCTCTGAGCCCCAGCTGTGCACCCTCTACCAGCTGGACTTGGACTTGCTGCTGTCCTTCAAAATGCTCTCCTGTATCCCATGGGAACTGGCAAACAACAAAGAGAGATGTGAAGGGACGAATGGTGGCACCAGAAATGTACTAAAACAGCATTTATGTCTTTTGACCATCCTAGTGCATCAGTTGCTGATGAGCTACCTGATTTTTGGAAAACAGCTGTCCTGGAGTGAGAGGGAGGGAGAAAGAGGGATTTTCCTCCTTCTGGAGACAAGCTGTCACTGGACTTTACCTACAACCCTCATTGGCATAAATGGCTAAAATATGGCCATGTGAATTACAAATGGCACAAGAAATTGGAGACTGACAGTTCAATAACAATTTCTCTTTGCATGATCACCGTTATTCAGTGTTTCATCTTGCTCAGCAATGTGATGTTTCATCTAAACAGAAAGCACCACTACTTGCAATTTCTTGTCACAGTAACTTGGCTGTGAAATTTCCATTTAAGAGAGTGATCTGCCTTGTTTTGGTTTTCATTTGTAGAATGCTGCTAGATAAATTAGTAATAAATTGCGATGTAATTATCAGCAAATGCAAGCAAATCCCTCTAGATCAACCCAAATTTAATTACAGCAAGAAGTGTGGAGTGCTTGGTGAAAGTTTATGCCAAGGTGCCCCTGCAGAAGGGGTCTGCAACTTCAGGTGATCGATATAAATTCACATGGATTTTAATGGTCTTTAGATACTTGGGCATTGTTGAGAATCTGAGATGGAGGTGATTAAAAGAACAAATAAGCATCTGCTGATGTTGTGCTTCAGCAGTTCCAGCCTGTCCCTCAAACATTTTCATGCTAGCTGACTGTACTGAATAGGTCCAGGAAAACATAACTTGAAACAGAGAGTCCCTTATCTGCTAGTAACGCTGCAGATATTCATGTCATTTCCCTGTGTAGACTTGTGTAGGAAGGTGACAAAGTCTTCCCTTTCTTTCTGGTGGCCTTGGGAACATTTGAGCAGCCAACCAGTGTTGTAAGTGTTATTGTATCAGCAAGAAGAGAACAAGAGCCACTTAAGATGAGCTTTATTCATTCTAGCTGTGGTCAATAAATAACACCTCCTTGTTGCTGATGATAGCATCACTTGTCAAGGAGCATCACCATGTAATTTCTCTTGCTATTTTTCCTCCAAAGCCAGTGATTAGAAAACAAAACAACTCAATACATCTTCCCTACTCTTTGTCCTTTTGGGCATCTCTGATTTTTGGCATGTGCACACAGTGATTAAAATGCATCCGGAATCATGGTCTTTCACTGCCCAGAACCCATCATACAACCCATCCCTTTTCTTATAAAAGTATTACCTATAGCATAAAACCCATTCCTTTTCTTATAAAAATATCACCTATAGCATCTGTGGTGTGTCTCAGTGTTCACCAAAACCAAGCAACCAAACTCAAGTGCCCCAAATTGGAGGCCAATTTTAAACCTTCTATTGTCAGTCTTTGTACACAATAAATTTTGATGTAAAAATGAAGCATTACAGGATGGTCCAGCAGAGGATGGACAGGAGCTCACACACGTGCATCAATGCACTGTTGAGGCAGTGGCTTTGTTCTCCTGTGTTGTTCTCAGCATTACACTTGAGACATTGTTCTCAGCATTACACTATCAATCTTGTCTGTCCTCTTGGTGGACTGTGGGAGGTAGAGCTGTGAAAATGTACATCCATGGAGAAATAAAAGAAAACATAATTTTTCTAAAGATCTCTCAGCAAATCCAAAACCAATTTAACTTGCTCGGTTTGCTGCAGATGGGTTATGTGATTTGCAGATCTCTCAAGCAGAAGCCTATTTGTTTGTCTATCTGACTATTTTATCTGCAATTGCATTCCCAAACTTGGGTGTACCTTGTAAATGGTGTCTGTTTCTCAGCTTTGGCACTCAGCTGACTAGAGATGATTTTTCTTGGTGCCCTGGTGCACTTTAATCACCTGCTTCACACTGATCCTTGTATTCCTGCCTGCAGTGCTGCTGTGGGCACTCACAGAGAGGAACCCTTCTGCAGGAAGGTGGGATGTTTGGTCATGTCTGAGAGCAAGAACTGCCTGCAAGATTTCACAAGGTTCTTGGTTTCTCTAAATGACCCCATGCTTCTATTTGCTAAACTCACTGCAAACACAAGATTCTGCTTTAGGGCTCAGCAGGGAGTTCCTTGCTGGTTATGTTTTTTTGTTTAGCTGTGTTGTGACAATAAATGCAATGCTGTTGTTCTTTAATGCCATGGGTTTGCCCAGGATAGTTTTCCTGGCACAGGGACAGAAGAGAGATGAGCTGATGTTAGCAGGCATGAGGAAACAATGAGGGAGATGGCCACAGAGTCACCTCCATCACAGGTGGCAGACCCTGGCATGGCCCAGGATGCTGTAACTCTTGCGTGAAGGCTGGATCAGATGCCCCCAGAGATGTCCCTGTGAATGCCCATGGGATAGGCTCACTCACAGGGTTCCCAGGTGAGTCAGTGGTAACATTTTGCAGCAGGCAAGCTGAAACCATTGCTTGAAGACATTTTGAAACTCAGCTTAGGATGAAATAAGAGTTCAGGTTTATGGAGGAGTGAAAACATTGGCAGACATGGTCCTTTGTAACCCCCAAATTGCTTTTTACTTCTCAAAGAAATTGCTGACACCGTGGCCTCGTGTGGGGGTGCAGAGCTATTCCTGCCCAGATGCTCTGCTGCCCAGAGATAGCTCAGCAGTGTTCCCAGCTCTTGCTGTGTTATCATGAAGACTGAATGGCATTCAGCATCCTTCCTGCAGTCTTCTGATTACCTGGTCAAATCTGACACAATTAACTCCTCCAGCCCTAAGATGGGGCTGTGAGGGGAGTTACATGAAATGCAATGAAGTGGCAGAGAGCTGCTTGTGATAACGTGCTGGAAAGGCACAGAAGACACATAAAAGGCATCAAGCATTTACTACTTTGAAAAATGTTCAGAGGTCATCTCCAAATTTGTAGGGTTTGAATCATGACTTGGAGCAGGTGACTTTCTCAGGAGTTCTTGGTGTGTTTTACCACTCAGTCACTCAACAGAGGGGACAGTTTTACCCCAACCCCATTTGCATTCAGTGTTTCCATGAACCCTGGCTCATCAGATTAATGTTGTTCACTAACACTGTGCTATTTTCATTTGGCCAGGTATGGTTAATCCAAGTACAGCTTAATTATTAAGCTAAATATTAGCAAGAAAAAAGGAGACCTGATTAGCCTCCTCTACATGCATTACACACCTGTGCTTCCTCTGCACATCAAGCCACAACCAGCGGCTCCTCTGTTGTTCTCCCTGCCCAGCCAGGCAGCCAAGAGGAGATCTTGATTTCTCCCTTCAGAACAAATCCCCAACGAGAGGCTCCCTTATCACTCCCTAAAGGATGATTTGTAAGATCAGCTCAAAGATCCAGGGCTGAACAAGCCTTGAATGTCCGTGCTCTACCAACATTAGTGCAGCGGTGAGGTGTTTCCAGCAAAATACCTGGTGCTGGATCACAGTACAAAGCAGTGCAAAACCCTTCTCTTCTGTAGGGAAAGCTGAAGGCTAAAATGACCTTGTTCCTCTGCTGGAGAGAGGCTTTTGCTTTCGTGCTATTAAAAAATGGTTGTATATTTTCCGGAAGAGCATTATTCACTGCTAGGAAACTCCTGTTCAGCAAAATTGAAACACTCCATGGGAAGACATCTCTATTAGCAAAAACAGAAGGAAAGTAATGAACATAAGCTTTTCATTAGGGTCCCACTGCTGAAGAAAACTCAACCTCAGTTAAGCATTTTTCAGGACACTTTTTTTTTTTTTTCAAAGTCAGAATTACCCACTCTTTTAAAAGTCAGAATTACCCATGATATCAAAATTCTGAATTTTGACCAGCTTAAGGACTTATAATTGGGTGTTCATTGTAGAAAAGCAGTTGTGGCTCTCAGAGGAAATGTGAGTTTTCTGTTCTTTTCATCTTCATGTTCAAAAGGAGAATGGTCAGCCCCTATGCTTCTCAGACCTTTTGGAAATGAAGTGGACATTTCTCAGGACTGCTTGTTTGACAAACTTGCTGGCTATGAATGGAGGAGTTACTACGAGATTTCATACAATTTGCTGTCTTCCCTCAGCATGGTAGCAGGGTGGATTCAGTGCATTCTTTAGGGGAGGGAAAGCCCAGAGGTGTTGTGCTGTGCCTGAGGTACAAGCCATGAGATGCATCAGCTGCTCACTACAATCCAGCTGGGTGTATCAGAAATACAAGGAGCAGAAACAGCCCTCGCTACCTCCTGTTTTCTAAGGGCACATCAAGATGTACGCAGGGATTTTACATCCCTTTGAACACCCAGTGCTGCAGGTGTGGGAGCACAAGGGGCAGGCAGCCCAAGGAGCACGATGATGCACGCAGCCATGGGGACAACCTGGCAGGAGATGGCATTTGCTAACTTGCACCAACCTCTGCTTTTATGGCAGCCTGCCACTTACATATTTATGGCAGCCCCATGTTGCTCACTTGCTTGTTTCATTTTCCATCTGAGGTTTGCACGTGCCTTCTGAAAGCTAGAACCAAATGAAAAGAAACCTAGCAAGTCCTCACCATCCTTTTTGTGTCAGCTGGCTGGCCATGAGTGATGAAATTGCTGAATCAGGCCTGGCCTGACAGGGGAGATTTTCTGTTTTCTTTGTGAGCTAGTTATATTTTCTCTTTCCAGCCACTGACATTATTACTGTCAGAGGAACAACACTTTTAAACACATGGCCAGCAGTGCACTGTGAGCTGGGAAAATGTCCATATTCCCATTGTCCATTTTAATTTGGGAAGCAGGCAAATTACAGTTTAACAAGCTGAAGTTATATGTAAATGGTAATAAGCACCTCCACACACAGAGAAGATAAACAGAAGCCAGAAAAGCTCTTGTGGGTGTGTATTAGATATTTCAGAGCAGCTTTATTCCTGAAGTCCTGCCCAGACTGGCCATTCATGTTAACAATAGTTAATGTTCATGTCATTTCTGATGAAGATTTTTGGTGGTATGAGCTGCCTTCTGGAGATTTGCGCACATCTAGAAGTGGCTCGGTACACACAGGGTGCTGCATGGCTCCAGGGCTTATCCCTCCAGTGACCTTCTGTCCAGAAAGCCAAAAAGCATCAATCACCACTGGGAAGACAATAGAACAAGGTCAGAAAAGGCTCCCCTCAGTCTTATCAGGAAAAAAAGAAAAAAAAGGAAAAAAAAAAAAAGGAAGGAAGGAAGGAAGGAAGGAAGGAAGGAAGGAAGGAAGGAAGGAAGGAAGGAAGGAAGGAAGGAAGGAAGGAAGGAGAGAGGGGGGAAGGGAGGGAAAGAGGAAGGGAAAGAGGGATGGAGGAAAAAGAGGGAAAAATCCCTTTCCCTTTCTAAGAACATATTATATACATACTTAGCTGAGACAAGAGCTAGGTAATTTTAAAGCAGGTTCTCACATTAAATGGACAGATGGTCCTTCTATTGCAGCAATAATTTTAATAGGACGAGTGCACACAAATTCTGCTAATTCCCTATGTAATTTCTGAGATAGCTGCAAGTTGGTATTAAAGGCAAGAGGATAACAGGTAGTCTTTCAGACACTCCAATAAATTGCTAAGGAGCGTGCAAATTTTTCTTGGCACAGCAGCCTCAATTATTAGAGGATTCAACGACTGAAAACTTCAGGGAATTGTAGGCTTTATTTATTTATTTATTTGTTTGTTTGTTTGTTTGTTTGTTTGTTTGTTTTCCAGGAGAGTATTTACATTTTATATAGTAGCTAATCCATCAGGTTTATTTCATTGCTTAGGCAGGAAAGCAGGCACCAAACTATTTTACAAGTGCAAGTGGCATTCCCTTAGAACAGGATCTCGCAGGCCCAGTTTTTGCAGATAAGCTTTTAATTGTCTTCAAGCTCTTGCTGGAAGTGTGCAAATCCCTTTAGCCTATCATGCAGCTGATCCAAATCCACTGAAGACAAACAAAACGTTCTCCTTGATTTCAGTGTGCCTTGGATCAGGCTTTCATTCATAAAAATTCCACAGTTTCAAAATGAGTGCCAGAGGGATGGATGGCTGCGTGGTATTTTGAAGGACTCAGTTTCTTCTACTAAATACAATTGGAACTGTTTTAATCTGCAATGCATGTAACTTTTTGTTTTCTTTTTCTCTCTCTCTATTTTTTTTTTTTTCTTTTCTCAAGGCTGCTAGAAGGAAGGTTCAGGCCAAAGAGGGACATGTACTAGAGCTATGCACATGGAGCTGGAGAGATGGCCACATGAATCCATCCATATAGGGTACGGGGGTTAAGAAAAACACCCTGCCACCCCATGTCCTTCATGCCACACTAAGTCAGTACGAATACTGCATGTATGATGGGAAGTAGCTCTTTGTCTCTAGCTCCAGTAACCAAAATGCCTGTGTTTGGCTCCACAGGGTATTACCTTACCCCTTGGTGATGCCTGTTCCCACCTGGGCTTCGTGGTCATGTTGCTTGGTCTCATAAATTGAGAACTAAGAAACAGGTAACTCAGCAAAAAGTACCTGTCTTTAATGAATACAAATATTTATTTGTGTGGACTTCCTGACCTACTTAAATTTCATTCTGAAAAAAATATTGCAGGCAGTGCAAGGCTATTAGTAATCCTTATGAGCAGATGAATGGTATTTTTGGTGTGTTTTTGGCTACCAGAAGCAAAATGAGCAGGAACAGATTGTGAGTACTTGCTGTCCTTCCAGTCAGAAGGAAAAAAAAATAAAAATTCAATGGAGTATCCTTGGAAGGAGACACTGCAGACAGATGAACATCTTCCTAAAAACCAAAGGCAGTTCAATGATTCACCATGGACACTATGCACTGTACATTTCCCCCTGGATCCTTGTATGTCACCAATCACTGTAAATTAACACCTTGAACATTAAAATCAGGCGGGTTTTTAATTAAGCACAGACTGCCTGGTGCTGCCTGGTCACAGTTCCTGATCTGACCGAGACCTCGCCACCAGGGCTACAGACCAATGCGTTGCAGAGGTGCCCCACAGGGAGGGCTGCTCTGACAGCACAAGCTGACATCTCATTGTTTGGCATCTAAGTGGGAGAAGTGCTCAGGGTTATCACACACGTCCAATAATTGCTTCTACTTCTTGGTTAAGATGTTTTAGAAGTGGCTACTGAGTCCTGGTACAGTTGGTAGTGCTCAGCATTCTGGAAGAAAAGCTCAGGTACAGAAAACAGACTTGCTATAGTCTCCAAAAATCAGGAATTGATATGGTGTTACATACAGCACCTTCCATGGTATTTGGGGTTGTGTGGGTTTGGCTGTGGCCAGCTACCTTTGTAACACAGCCTCCCACCTCATTTCCCTTTGGCAAAGGGAAACCCCCCTTTACACTTGCAAAATAATACAAGGTTTGTAGGAGGAAAAAAAAAAAAAAAGAGGGAACGCTTTTTCTACCAAATTTTGCCACAGTAGACCTAACAAATGGTCAAAGAGTGGAGCACACTGTCGTAGCGCAAGAGGTTGCTGACTTCTCATCCCTGGGGATTTTTGAAGCCCTGCTGCTGCTCTCACTAGCCCAGCTTCAAGCAGGATCTGTGCCAGGTGGCCTCGGGAGGTCCCCTCCAGCCTACATGGGTCTGTGCTTCTGTGACACGAACTGATGAATAAATCTTCTTCAACATTTCCTGCCACTTTTCTCATCTTCACGTCTTGAAAACCTTTGGCAATAGAAAAGGCCAAGACAGCTCTCATCAAGAGAAGGAGCAGCTCCCTTCAGGGGCCAGGGCTGCCAAGTGACCTAGGAACGAACTTCCAAAAGTACCTGAGGAAAAATAGGGGGGTCAATAGGCTAGAAAAATCAGGAGCAAGTGTTCAGTCTCAGAAGTGATTGTATTGGAAAGGTGAAAATAGCACAACCCTTCTCCAAGAAATCTTATATTTTTCTAAGTACTTTCTAAGTTTCAGATGAATCCATCTTTTGTGTTGTGTAATCATATGTTGTCATATAGAAAGACCGACAGCAAATAGACAGTCACTGCCCTGTGTTCCCATGCCACACAGAGGAGACAAACCACTGGTAAAGTGATCTGCAGATTGGAAGGCTTCTGCTTGTATTTAAACCTGTGCTATAACACAGAGCCTTAAAAACATCCTGCTTGTCTAAAGACATTTTTATTTGCACAACTAGAAGGAAGCTTTGCTGTTACATCACTCACTGACTTTCCCCAAGGCATTGCTGAAAGGTATAATCAGCTTGTCCTTGGGGCACTGAGAAGCCTTGGTACTGACATCCTTGATTCCTTCTTTCCACCTGCACTGTACTGCTCCAAGTCAACCTCAAAGTCATCAGGAAAATTACCTGAGCAGCAACAACCTTAAAAAGCAGAAATCTTTTTAAAATAGCTTTTCAAGCTGGATTACTTTTAAAGTGCTGGTTGGAAATTAGATGCAATGGTGTGAATTGGAGATGAAAAGATGAAATCAGCCCAGAGGAGGGAAGATGTTATGCCTCAGCAAAGGTGCATTACTTCACTTACTTTTGACCAGATACATCAGCAGTGGGTGTGAAAGCATCTGAGGAGCGAGGGGGAGCATTGCAAAAGGATGTAAGGGTGGCAGGAACTGAAATCATATACATGCATAGAAAGATGGGTTGAGACTGCAGATCTTTTTTAATCTCAGTGTCCTGGAAGGGGCATGACATTGTTTCACCTCTAATTATGCAGCATGTTTTTGAGTGAGATGTCTCCTTCCTTCAACCACCCTTGATAAAAACACTTAAGCAAGTGCTAAATTTTTGTGTGTGTGAATAATGCTATGTTCACTCAGCAAGGACCTCAATGACTTCATTTCCTTAAGACTCCTAATAACTTTTAGGACACTTATTTCCTGCTGTGGGAAGTATCATGAGATTATAACACAGTGGTCAAAACAGGGAACTCACTGAAAGAGAATATGGGAGGTCAAAAGACTCAGAAAGCTTTTGTCATATTACATTAATTACCTGAGCCTGCAATATTTGGGCTCAGTTTCCTTTCATGTCATCACCATAGTTTGTAGATAGGTGCCTGTATAGATGTGACAATAACTGTCATTACAGAAAATCCCATGCAAAATTCTTTCATCTAATTGGAAAAATGAAAGAAAAATGATGGGAGCATTGGTTCAGCCAGAAAGATGTTGGGTACAGAAATGCACCGGGAAGATTTGTCTTGATCGTAGGGTTGAAAAGAAAAAGCTGTTGGGCTCCTGAGACGCCTGGTACTTGTAGCTGTTCAAAATAAACTGCTGACTCTAATGACTGCCCTTCAGAGATAGTCTATTTTAAGACAATGGAGCTCCGCCAGAAGGAGCAATCACAGAAATGACAGTGTGCAATAAAACAAGGCAAGCCAGGATGGGGTTTTGATCTGTGAAGGGATTCCTTTCTTGCTTGTGCTTTAACACTGAGCTTTACATGAAGTCTTGTAAACCCTGGTAGTGGAGGAAAAACTGCTGGCAGCCAGAGGCACAAGAGATGCATTTGTGTTGCTGAGAGGGCAAAGCCACACGGCATGGGCTGGTGCAGGGCTGAGCACATTCGAACACCTCCCACCAGCCCAGGTTGCCCAAAGCCCCATCCAGCCTGGCCTTGAGCACCTCCAGGGATGGGGCATCCACAGCTTCTTTGGGCAACCTGTGCCAGTTCCTCACCACCCTCTGAGTGAAGCATTTCTTCCTAAACTCTAATCTAAATCTCCCCTCTTTTAGTTTAAAGCCATTCCCCCTTGTCCTGTCATTATCTGATTGAGCAAAGAGTTGCTCTCCATCTTTTTTATACGCCCCCTTTAAGTACTGAAAAGCTGCAATAAGGTCTCCCTGTAGCCTTCTCTTCTCCAGGCTGAACATCCCCAGCTCTCTCAGTCTTTCTGCACAGGAGAGGTGCTCCAGCCCCCTGATCATCTTCTTGGCCCTCCAGTAGGGGTGGGTCACTGAACATTTCTGGTTTTGTTAGTAAATATTTGCCAATTTTGCTTGTTTTTTCTCAGCTGTTCTTTCTTACTTGGGTTATGTCCTGCACTTCAATACAAGTTTTCTGTCCTCATGGCGTTCATTAGGATTTATTTTTGTTCTTGTGTGCACTGCCACAGCCATTGAAGAAATGGAGTAAGTAATGTATCAGTCTGCTCACAGTAATGAATGTGATCTCTCTGCGTGTATAACAATGTAACTAGAATGGCAATATTTCTTCATGCATAGGATTCTCTTTTTCAAATAGAATTTGACCAAGTTAAAAAGACAAGTGGTATTTAGATCCTGCATAACATCAGAGTAAATTTAGGTCTTGCTTTGCTGCTTTTTTTAAGGCTTTTTACAGCGTCTTACCCCTCACCCTTCTCTGGTTAACCTGCCAACACCTACGTGCACCGCAGAGGGAGAACCACCTTCCTACAGCACTGGGACTCCAGGGAAAAAGTGTGTGCTAGCTCATTTCTGAAATGCGTGAAGGAGTGGGGATCACAGACTTCCCAGCACTCATGGTGATACATAAAGCATAATAAATATAAATATATAATAAGCTCTGGACTTTGAGAAGATGTGCCAGCAACCACTAAAGCTCCCAGGAGCTCCTTCAATCAGCCTCCTTCAGCTGGTAAGAGCCATGATTACAAGTGGGCTCACCCCACCTGTGGAGGGTCCTTCCCCCTATTGAACACCTACCCGACACAACTGGTGAGCTGCTGGAAACCAGCCCCCATGGCTGAAGTTAAGGTACAACGCCTATGCCTTCTAGGGAAATAATAAATGGACTATTTATAGTATATATATAATATTATACGGTACTGCATAACTTTATCTTGTTTAAACAAAGAGTAACTGCAATTATACCCTACTTCAGTACACAGAAAATAAGTGAAAGAAGCATTTGCATGAAAAGGAGAACTCCAAACAATATCAGAAATCTCTTACCTTTCTTATAGAGAAAAAAGGCAACAGATTTTGAAAGGAGGGAATAACAGTATGCAAATTCTCCTTGCTCTCAAAACAAAAAAATAAATGCTCTTTGAATGAGGTGTATTTCTTCTGATTTCTGCATCAACACAAGTTTTTAAGCTTTAACTGGTCTTTTTTAAGACACTGGTATAAAAGCTGATGATTTCTTTCTAAAAGACATGGAGAAAACTGTGGGATTTCAGTGTTAAAAACACTGTCAGGTGGCTGGTAGCATGCAATGTGTAGGATTTATGAATAAATGGGCAAATCCCCAGCTTGGCCTCAGTAGAGCTGTGGCAATTCCCATCAGCTGACAACAACCTTGGACCCTTCAGGCTTATGGGGCAGTCTGGCAATCATGCCCATGGCCTCAGCTGATTGCTCTGTGGTCTTGATTGTCTCATTTTCTATTCTGGACATTTTTCTTGCTGGTAAGCTCCCCAGCTTTTCTCCTGTTTTTCTGTGTGTGATGTTGCTTTTCTTTCACCTTGATTATCCTGTCTGAGTAGCATGCTTGGCTTTGTGACCTGGCTTTTGTGAGAACATCATTTCCAGGAGAACTGCATGTAGCTGCCATACCCAGGTGGCATATGTGGAAAGCCACAGGGACCCAAAGCGATGGGAGCCTTTGCCCCAAACATGGTCATTTGGGAAGCCAAAGGAGGGTGAGTGGGTCCATCTCAGGATGAGATGTGGCAACAGCACAAAGTGGTGAACGTATGGTCCGTTTGCTGTATGGAATGTATGGCCAGGGTTGATGCAGATTTCATTTCTCCCTCTCTATTCATCCACCCACTGCAATCCAGCAGCTCTCTTTGGGGGTCTAATAAATAAGCAGGCAATTGGAGCTGTCATGACTGTCAAAAAAAAAAAAAAAAAAAAAAAGAGAGAGAGAGAGAAATATCACAGAAGATACAGACCAAGCAGCATAAAACCAAACAGAAAAGCTTGTGTATGTTGACCTTCAGAGAAAGCTGAGAGTTTTGAGGAAAACCACAGTCTGGGAAGGGATTTCAGGCCACAAGCAATACACTGCTCTTTTTTTTTAGGGTATGGGGCCTCTGTGTGCTGTCTTTAGACAGCATTGCAGCAAAAAAAAAAAAGCCTTTTTTGTCCTTTTCCTAAGGGAGACTCTCACAGAGTACAAAATGCTGACTGACTCCTCAGTCAAAATACTTACTGCTTTATCTGGTTATGAGGGATGAATACAAGGGCAGCATCTCTTTGTCTCATGTGTATACAAAGATCTGTTCTTATCATATCACAAGTTTATATTGGTTTTCTATGCCTAGGCCCTTCAAAAATGCCATTTTCCTTGAAGAAAATTATGAAGAAAGTCTAAGGGATATTCAGTAATATTATTCAGATGGCTTCAATACAGCATGGCGTTTTTCATTAAGCAGTAGATGTTGCCAACAGCTGTGTTTCATTTACATACAGAGCCTGGATTTAACAATGATCTTGATGTGGGAAGCCATCTCTTGCTGTTAGTTTTCAGCAGCTCTTGTGTCTGCGGTTGCAGCTGGCCTCCTAGAAGTGCTTCCATGTGAAAGCTTTATCTGGATGAAGGGAGGGACAAACCAGTTGTAGTGCCAGGACTCCATGAAACCTTGCGGTTCTGGGCAAATCCCCACTGTCTGTGCGCAAATGCAGGAGGAGATGGAAAAGGAAAGGTTGGATGTGGTGCTTAGGGACGTGGTTTAGTGGGTGATATTGGTGGTAGGGGGTTGGCTGGACCAGATGACCTCGGAGGGCTTTTCCAACTGTAATGATTCTATGGTTCTATGATTTTATACATCTCAGGTGCAGTCCAGAGGCAGCAGATTCACAGCCTGCGTGTTTTGGACTTCCCGTGTGCAGTGCTCAAGAAATATAGCTCTGTATTTCCTTTTGGGATTTCTCAAACATTCTTCTTATCTGTCACATATGGGAGCAACCAAATCAATTCAAAATCCTGAACAGAAGCAGGAATGACGTTACTGGAAAAACTGTTTTTAGCTGGTAGGCAGGCAATTTCTCTGACTTCGACCTTTTCTAATTAACACGGGAAAAGTTCCACCCTAATCCCTCTTTACCAGCTATTTCTGGTTGTTTTTTGTTTGTTTGCTTTTGTAGATTGGGAACTGTTTGGGGCTGTTTGCTCCCTGCCTGTCAAAACACAAATCACTGTGAGTCAAGCAGAGTCTTCATTTGCATTCACGCTTTGCTGTGGCTCTCAGCTACTTTCCTGGGTGGAAAAGGAAGCAGGATATACTCTAGAGGCTACAGATCTGCAAGAATACTAGAATATCTTGTCTGACTTTTGTTAAGTAATAGGTGCCTCAGGCACCCGAGGTTTGGGAAGAGATGAAAGCCTCCAGGAATATATTCAGAGTGCTGATGGCCTGGGCTGTCACTGGGTGTTAGGCATATGAGCTTTGGACCTATGAGACCTGCACCCACTTCCTCAAGGGGGACCAGACCAAGTCTGAATGTTTTTAGGGGAAGTTAAGGTCAAGCAGGATTATCTAAAATGTTCAAGCAAACAAGGCAGATGAGTCCCACTGAATTAGAATAAAACTGTAGATGTTAACGTAGGAACTTTCACAAAGAAAATGTCTAGGAGGAATATCTCAAATACTGTATGGGGAAACACAGTCAGCTTTTTGTGGTGTGGTGTGGTATGGTGAGCTTCCTCTGTGCCTGGCAATATTCCTTTTCTAGCTCAGAATTTACTTTCTTGCTGTTTTCATAAAAAGTGGTGTATTTTAGCCCGCTCTGGCTCTGCCTGAAGTCATGCCCAATCCACATTAGCTAGTGTATAGCTTCAGAAAGCTTGCCTGTTCTTTTCCTTAATTTCACAGCTGGATTGGTAATGATACTGTAATTCTCTAGAAAATTTGTTTTGCTTACACACTGGTATGCAAGCATTTTCCTTATCAGTCTTATCTTTTTCTTTCAAATCATTTAATGCAGCCCGAGATCCTTCAGACCATACTCTGGAGGTGCAGCACGCTTCCTGGGGAGGGAGGGACATGGCTGCATTTCAGCGGTGCAGTTGGTGCATCATCCTCTGAAAGGGATGCCACTTGCTCCCATAGCTCTGGGCAGCAAAACATCAGCTACTTGGTCGTGAAAGGTGGTGTCACGGGTGGGTGAGAGGTCCCTGAAGCCAGCCAGGTAGGAGGCACTTGCAAGCCTAGACAAGGGTGTGTAAGAAATGGTCCAAGCCCATGCAACTAGGTGACTAGGTATATAGGCTTGTAACTGATGGGTGTGGGCAATGTATTAAATTATACAAGTGAAGGAAGCTGAGCTTTGCAGTCATTGGACTTGAACTTTGTTATACCTTGGCCCTACTGTGTCAGTAACCCTTTGGTACCTACCTCACAGCTGAACAGATGATTAGTATCATGGTCATGGTAGCTGAACCTACAAATCCCTCTCTTGTCTGATGGGATTTGAGACAGCATGGGATGCTTCACACAAGCTCCCTGGTTATGTGCAGGGAAGACTCTGCCATCCCTTATGGATAATTCCTCTCCCACTGTGCATCCCTCACTCTGAGCAGGGCACCCTGAAGCTGATGGGGAGAAAAATATGGCCCCAAGACGCCTTCTTGGGATGGACAAGAAAGCCCTGATCAGCAAGGAATGCTACAACATAGAGCAAGAGAGAGTTTTTATCATTCCTGACACAAACATTCTTTTGAAACAGTTCCTGTGCCATAGGAAAGCTGCAGGTGAAGTCAGTGCTAAGTGAAATTCCTGGCTTTTCTCACCCATGTGTCATGAAAAAAGGCACAGTTGTATTAGTAAAAGCAACACCACTGACCACAGGTGAGGTAAAGGGCTGATTTATACCCATATTCGTGCCTGCATGGCCTCAGCAGCAGCACATGAGGGGCATCGGCAGCGTGTGGCCCCTCTCCAGCAGTTTATTGGGTGCAAACATATTCAGTAATAATTCTTTGACAGTTTATTAAGAGAATAATGATAAGAAAAACACGAAGTCAGAACGTGTTCAAAAGAGAAAGGTTGTGTTGCCGGCTTCTATAACAACAGGTTAGTGGAAAAATTGCCTCTGTCTGTGGAGACTTTGCATTTACCAGATGTTCTGTATTTGAAAGTCCTGCAATTAGCCTTCAAAGAGGTAAATTAGCCGTGATTCGTTTCAGAGTTAATCATTACTGTTACATATTTGAAACACCACCTGGTATTTGCAGCGTAATTAATGATATTATGACTCCTGCACAGTGGTTTTAAACAATCTTTAGCAATGTCTATCGTTTAAATTAGGAAAGATAATGCTATCTGCACCCGTAAAACAAATGCTCTGGCTGTGCTTTTCCATCCATTCAGAAACTCTCTCTCTTTTAGTACATCTTTGTAATAAATTAGCCAAGGTGAAACTGCAAAAAATGCTTCAAGAAATAGAAATGTGAAACTTCATCAGATCTAGGCTGAGCTCACGTTACTATCCATTGCAGGCAAACAAACCTCCTACAGATATGCTGTATCCACAGCACGTAATTCCTAGTAATGCGAATCATGCAACAGCATGGTCCAACAGCAAGTTAATATTTCCACAAGGCCACCCTACTCCTAGGAAATAGGTAACTATGCAAATCAATAAACACTTAAATGCAATCAATAAACAAGAAGGGTCAGAAAATCAAAGTTTTTTCCCCATCCCTATGCTTAGGAAATGCTCATAAGCGGTGATTTTTAACAGCTGTCTGCATTAGCTGAAGCGTGCACCCGAGCCAGGTCTAAAGTCCACCACAACTCTCACTCTGGAGAATTTTCTGGAAAATAAATAGAATTTTGGAATTAAAGTCTCTGTAACAATAAAAGCTCTGCTAGCCTGATCCAGAGAGAGATCTTAGAAGGAAAAAACTTCTCTTGAATTCATCTGTATTTCATGCTCATTATGCTCCAGTGTATTTGGGAAGGGAAAACATTGTGGATTTGGAGCTTAACATCTTCTGCAGAGCAAAATGCCAAGGCTGAGGAAATTGGTGCTGGACCATCCCTACAAGGGTGCAGCTTTCCCCACGTGCTTCTGCTGGCCTTGTACCTCGGAGGCCTGGGGGAGTTGGTGACAGTATATTTACTTTGGTATTCGTGTGCTGTCCCACATTCACTGTGAGATTTGAAGATGTGCTGTATCCATAGAGCTCTGGTGACGTCAGTGGGGTGAATGCACAGAAACCAGCCACGCTAGCAAAATCCCTTTTGTGCTGCTGTCGTCGCCTGGGAACAAAAGCTTGAGCAGAAATACCCTAAATTGATGATAGCATTACCGCAGCTAACAACTAAACAAACATATCTTGCATCTCAAAAAGTCACCTGCTGAGCAGTATAGAAGCACAGGATTGCTCCAAGTTATGTGCCCAGCAGGGAAGTTACCCCATGGGTAACTGTGCTGGTGTGGTGCCCAGGTCACGGGTACTTTGGGGATAAATACCTAGCTAGGCTTGCCCATGAAAGTGAATCTGAGAGGGATGCAAGGAGAGCAGGGATTACTGGTCATCCTCAGAGAGGGCTGAGATTTACTGGTGGAGTCCCACAAGCCAGAGGGAAGCACAGATATGCCTCATCTTCTGTTGGGACTGACTGCAAATTTTCTTGAAGCTTTTAACCCCTGTACTAGGCTGTCAGCTGGACACAAATATGAAGGCAGCACGTGACAGCATGGGCATGGGCCACCTCACTCCAGGTAGGAGTTTTCCAACAGCAATCGTACCTCTGGAGCTCTGTGTCTCACCCCACATTGTGGTGAGCTCCATGTCTGCAGCTCAGAGAAAATGCTGTTGTCACAGGAGTTTCCTTCACACCAAAGTGAACTCCATACGAATTTTGGGAGCTCTCCCTTCCAGATGGGTGTGTGAGCTTGATTTCTAGACACTGTGCAGCTGATGGGTAGAAACTGGCACAAGTAGGAAGGTGACTCACTGCTCTCTGGGCACATGGGCCTGGGATGAGCCGATCACTGTTTCTTACTGATGGCATTCAAATGAGTGAATGCAACAATATCACATGCAGTCACACACATTTTGTTGTGTGATCTCCAGCCTCTGGAGGTGTTTAGGTCTCTTTCTTAAGGCTGTGTTTAATCTATCTACAGCCTCAGGCTGTTTCCATGTGAGAGAAAATGTGTTTTTTATTTTTTTTATTTTTTTTAAAAAGTAAGTCACAGGGTCAGTTTTGCAGTTTCCTACCTGAAATCCTCCTCATTATCAGGATCTATTCTTTGGCCAGAAATACTGCTCACCAAATCCTTTCCACTTGCACAGTCCAATGCACACTATGTCTTCAAAATTTTTGCAGCAGGTGCTCTTCATTAGCAATATATGTACAGCCTCAGCATTGTTAGGGGTGGCATCTAATGAGGGCTTGTGACAAATTTTTACTTTCATAAGACGGCTTTCCTGGATGGAAGCCCACTCTGCCTATCTGTGTGCCTCTGGTGTTCATTTTCTAATGGCTCCACGTATTCCTTCATTAAGTAATAGAGGTCACAAGGGTTAGCCTTGGGCACTAGCTTTCATAATTTCTTGTATATGCATTTCAGTAGTCATGCACTAGTTATTAGGGCTTTGGAGGGGCCATAACACTTTGAAATGTTTTGCTCTGCAGAGCACGACCTTGGCAACACACACGTGCAATAAAGCAAAGCCTGGCCACGCTTGGTTTTCTTTCCCTGTCCTTGCAGACAGCAAGGTTTCCAGGAGCAGAGTGCTGGGTCCTGCAACTGCCTCCCCACTGTGAGGTGGGGTGTTAAGCTTGGAGGGGACAGATTGACTGTCTGTCCCTGCAGACACCTCTTCTGAGTGAGTCCTGAGATCCTTCACATCATCCCACCTGCACACACACATACACCAGCCCTTCCGTTCAGCCAGGGTGAAGTTATATCAGTTTTGCCCACCTTAACTGCTGTAGGGAAGAGCTGGAGATGGGAATAAGGGCACAAAATCCCCCCAGATCTTACCTGGATGACCAAAATCACAAAGAGGCAACAGAAACTCAGCTGCAGATGGATTTCTCTAAGCTCTGGCCCTCAGAACAAGGATAACTGGAGCTAAGGTGTTAGAAAAGGAGCCTGCTGCATTACCCTGAATGGGAAGCTATTTTCATCAATAAAAGAGTAGGCCAAATGGGGTGCACCTGAAAGAACTGAGTGTTGTGTCTATGCCCTCATCAAACTTCTCTCAGTGGATGCATAAATTCTTGTTATAGGCATGGTCTCTAATGAGGATGTCCTGCTTTGCTCTGCTATGCCTCCCCTTGAGCCTACCTTTCCCATTTCTCAGCATAATTTGTGTTTCTCCAGTCCCCACACTCATTTCTTCAGGTTCTATCATACTGATGTGCCCGCAGGAGGTAGCACACCCCTCTTCCTTTCCTCTTCTTTATTTTTTGTGCTGTATTCTGACCTCTTGGATCTTAATTTTCCTGTTCCCAGCCTACAAGTTGGAACAAGTTCTCTGCCCCTTACAAACAGCATCTCCTCACAAACAGTTTAAAATAGGAATAAACCCATGAGATTCCCTGGAGTTACTGCCTCCATCACTGGGACAAAAAGGTAAATGCGATGAATTAGTCTTGGATATTCTCTGATGAAAAAAAAATAAATTACTAGATCATATTCCATCAGGAAACATATTTATTTCTTCAGTTCTGTTGTTGTGGTGGTTTTTTCTTTGTTTGTTAGTTTAGTTTTGTTTTTTCTCTAGTGTTTCAGGTTAGATTCAAAGTTGAAATAACATTGACAAAAATCTATCCAGACAGCAAAAGGAGCTGGAAATGGAAATGGACGAAAAAGTTATTACAGAAAAATATTTTCTTTCAGTTGGCTTATTGTTGGGCTGCATTTCACACACCTCTCCTGTGGACAGTCAAAAAGAAACAGGAAAACTGTGGTACAAAGGTATTGCTCTGCAGTGAGAACTTTGCTGCCCTCTGCTCAGAGGAATTAAAGGCAGACGTTTGAAGTGGTGCTTCCAAACGCTTCTCTGATCTGCAGACACCAGCATGCCTCTTGCCCTCCTCCTGTGCTCAGTGTTTCAGTTTCAAGGCTGCCGGTGCCCTTTGGACATGACACCTGCAGCAAGCCCAGGGATGGCATGCCCAGCATTGCCTCCAGAAAGAGAAGTTATTGGTCCCACACAACATGCTCCTGGCTCCAGAAATAAAGGGCCAGAAAAGTGCCTGCTCCATGGCTGCCCATGCACGCCAGGCTGAGGGTCTCCTCCAACCACCCGGGAGCATCCCCAGCCTTGCCCTGGCTGCATCTTTGGAGGAAAGGCTTAAATATTGGCTGTGATAAAATGCAGCATTGAAATGAGCCTGGCATTTCATTCTTGCAAGCTGAATGAGCAGTACAGCCATTTTGATACAGATTGGGTGCATGCACTCAAGCAGTGACAGGTAGGATCTATGGCTTCATGAACTGGGATGCTGAGGTTGCCCTCACACAGCCCAGAGCTGTGATTTGAGTAAAAATATGCTCCCAGACCCGCTGTGACTGTAATTATGCGGAAAAAGGAGATCCCACTGGGTCATACTACGAATGAATTTGGCAAGCACGGCATGAAACAGGATCCGTACAGCTTGGCCAAATAGCCTGTGATTCTCAGTGAGTGCAAGAGCAGCTGGGAGAGGCAGCGGAGGTGAGTGCAATATTTCACTTCAGTGTGGCATCCAACTGAGCTGCCACGGACAGGCCTGGGGCTGTCCAGCTCTGCTATTAAAGATGCACCAGGGGTGATGAGCGACAAGACTTAAACTAAAAGAAGGTACATTTAGGTTTGATATTTGGAAGAAATTCTTCACTGTGAGGATGGCGAAGCTGAAATTGCAGAAGAAGCAAATGCTCTTTGTGTCATACTGGAGGAAGATTTAGGTAGCTCTTTGTAATCATATTACTAATTCAAAGACACCCTTTCTTTGCCTACACCAAGAGCTTTCATGGGATAAATTCATTTTGCAAGTCTGCTAAATGTCCTGCAGCCATATGGGCATTTGTACTTTTGTTCCCTCTTCTAGACAATGACACCTAGATTTTTCATCTTCTAGTATCCCTACAATTTCACTCATTCAGGACTTTTTCTCCTTCGAAACAGTGCAGAACAGTGGGTTTTGCCATTCAATAAAATATTACATTAAAAAGCACTTCCATTTGTTTGCTTGAAACCTACTGCCCAGTAACTTTATCATACAGACACAGTCCTTGTATTGTGAGAAAAATCAATTGTTATTCTCTATTCAGTTTCACTACAGCACCAAGACGTGTGCATGCTTCTAGCAGAGTCCCATGTCTTATCTTTTTCTGTGCTGAAAAATCTAAAGCTATATTTTTCTTTTCTCAGAATAAGCTGCTTCGTATCTCTTATCTCTGTATTTTTCTAATTTACTGTACTTTGAAGCTGAGATGACCCACACTGTAAACAATACTGAGGATGCCTTTATATGCTTTTATACTGTGGCATAATAGTAATCTTTCCCATTTCGCTCTCTTCCTGAGATGCAGAGGAAGGTTTGCATGCATGAGCACTTGTCTGTTCTTTTTAGCTGCACTACCTAGATGAATAAAAGGTATAAATCCAAACACGTAAACATTTTGCAGTCTACTGCAGCAGTCATATTACTGACCACATGCCTAACAGTCCAGTTGTCTTTCTGAGCCTCTCCAAGCATGTCATGTTTTTTATTTTGTGTTTTTTGTTGTTGTTGTTGTTTGTTTTGTTTTGTTTTGTATTTGTTTGATTGTTTGTTTGTTTTTTCAGGCAGCTAGTCACATCGGCATCAAGAGCTCTTCCCTGGCTCATAAGGGATAAATCAGAGGTTGTGGATGTGTATGCATGGCCAAGATCATTTTCTCCTTGTGTTTGACTATGTTTTTATTTGCACTCAATTTCATCTGCAAGCTTATTGCCCAGTTATTTAGTGTTCTGGTGACAGTTTTTTCAGTCAGCTTTAGATTTGAGTGTCCTGATTTATTTTGTATTATCTTCAGGCCGTGTAGCACACATTTCTGCTTACCATTTTTCCATCATTACATTGAACCAAACATGTGGCACTCATACTAATGACCTATATACACATATACAGGACGCATTGAATGATTCCAGTACAGAACCACATGCACCCTGCCACAAACCTCATCCTTAATGCCTAGTTTTTAGCTTCTTGCTATTCATCATATATTAACCCAAAAAAGAACTTCCCTTCTACCCATGGCAGTCTAATCTCTTCAAGAGCTGTTGGTGGAACTTTTATGGTGTATATTGACCTGATCACATTTTCCCAATGTGCTTGACTCCTACAAAGTGATCTAGCAGCAGCTTATGAGGTATGTGTTGAATTGCATGTGTATAAGGGAGAAAAGAAAAGGGTCTATGTTCAATATGGTAGCTAGCAAAAACTGAGAAAAGGTGATCAGCAAAACAGCAAAAATACTAGAACTACTCCAAGCTGAGAAGACCATCAAAAATAATGAAAGAACATATTAAATAGGTTTTATTAGAGAAAACACTGAGATTGCCATCTTCAGTTTGTACAACACTGTGATTCATGGGGAGGAGAATGGAGAAATGAAAAAGATAAGTGAGAAAACTAGGAGAGTCCTAAAAAATAAACAAGGAAGCTAAGACAGATGAAGGATGTGTGAATATTTGGAGGCAGATATATGAGGACCAAGTTCTTGTGCTGTTCACACAGACATTTGCACAAAGTAGCTGCCACTGACTGTGCTGTCTGGTTTTACACCTTCAATAATTTGAATGTGAGACTGCTGTGTCCTTCCAGCATGCGCAGAGATGTCTAGGGATGAAAATTGTGTGTGCATGAAAACATGCTGCTGGTACTTACACTTGGGAAATCTGGGCTCTGAAGCCACTTCTTGTAATTTCCTTCTATGAAACTGATTCAGCTGCCTTTTGTGGCCATGGGACCAGCCACCTCCTCTGTACCCACCCCAGGAAATGAGGCAGATTTATGCAGCTGCCACCACATCAGAGCCCTGCGTATTACTGGTTGTGAGGTGTTTGCACAGTAGGCAATGACAGGTTGGCTAAAGTGACGGGAAGCCTCAGCACAGCCAGACTTACAAAAGGTAGTAAAAATTCAGACAGCTGAAGAAAATTATTGAATTTTAGATGGACTTTGAGAAACTAGATGAGTTCAATGGCTGCTCTACCATTTAGAAAGCTGTAAGATTACTGGCTGCTCTGGAAGCAATGTTTCAGAGCCTAAAAATAGGCTGCTTATACCGCTCCTTCTGTTTCCCCAGGAGTGCCGAGAACATTCAGTACTTATTAAAGAAGGCATTAAAAAGAAGTTGAGGTTTGCATATTTCTTTCTGTGATTTCCCTTTTGAAAAATACCAGAATAACCATTTATAGCTACTCTTCTTGTGGGGACTTGGATGGCATCAGAAAATGGAAAGGAGGGGATATGCCCCTTGTTGGGTCACACTGCTCGCTGCTGCGATGGGTCTGTTGGTTCCTGTTCTGCACCCAGACATGAGTACCCATTCTCATCCTGATCCTTTCTCATCAGCTTTCCTGCCACAGACATAGGAACTGGCTAACATCTGAGGCCATGACCCACAGAGGAGGATTAGGGAAAGTACCGTGTTCCAGAAAAAAGGCAAAAAGACAATTGCCAGCCTGTGTCATTTTTGTAAGCCACGAGAAAGTAGGTCCCAAGGGCTTTCTTCTAGATTGTGATGCAGAGGATCCAAACTCTGGACCAGCACTAGCAGCCCAGAGATGTTGGTCACCACAGTGAACTATTATGGTTAGTGTGTCAAAATGTCCTCAGGGACATTAGACCACAGAATGCTTCCATGAAAGCTGATTCACAGAAATACATAGCCAATGCCATCTACATCTGCATGTTATCCAAAACCTTGTGGCTTATATTTGCCTTTCGAGTTCTTGTATCTGGTGTGGTGCCATACACAGAAGACCCAAGGATATGCCTAAGACTTCCCACAATGGATTTAACAGAGACGAGAAGAGCAGGTCATTCACAAGCTTTCAAGTCCTGGAAAACATCTTTGTATTTTACAGCAACAACTTGGAATTTGTGTTTTAATGGAATTCAGTTTCTGGGAGTGACTGCTTTGGTCTGCAAATATTTTTCCTTGTAAAGGCACTTATCAAGATTGATTTCCCCATGGATCTGGAGTCTGGGTGAAAGTTGAACAGAGCAGCTTTGGCTTCACACAAGCTACTTGCTCCATGGCCACGAAGGAGCATTTCAGGTTTCAAGGGTGTAACAATGTCTCATCAGAGCCCTGATGATGGGGTCAGTGGAGCTGGCCTGGCTGTGCCATGTGTACCACTGGGGGACAGGTAAAGCAGTGGTGCAAGGTAAAAAAGCAGAGATTGTTATTGATTCCTTCCCAATTTGTGGGCCCTTTTTTGAATCAAAAATGAACTTCCTGCATGCTCAGGGCCTGCTAACTCTGTGAGCATAAATTGTGCATTTTTAGGAGCACGTAGTTTATACAGACAAAGTCTTGCATTGCACAGACATTGGAGTATTTCCACAGGCTCATACATATAAGTATTTCTTCAGCTATATACCCAGTCCTTGTCTCTGAATTGTGACACTAGATGTGAGGAAGTGGAATTCACAAAACAGAAAAAAAAATAATTAGATAAAGAATAAATTAGGGCTATTTCATCCCAGGGCCTTATGCCTGTTTAAGGCATTTGGGAAGGTGGGCACTTCATCTCTGCTTGTATGAGCCAGAGAGCCGAAAAAATGAACCAAGGAATTTAAGTCTCCTCTGGGAACCAGGCAATGAAATCTAAGCCTATGCTTCTGAAGTGCTTTGCCAGTAATTGGTAGCTGATTTTTTTTTTTCTTTTTATTAATTTCTAAAGAAAAATGTTTTCAAATCTCTGATAGTTTCTGCACTTACAACTTTTTTAAATTACATCAATAACTAAAAAAAAAAAGAGGTAGAAAATATGAAATGTCCTCTATTTAGTAAAACTGCACCAGTTTTAGGTAAATCAGTAGCATTTCCCTGCAGAGCCTCTTTTTATATTATCTGTATAAAACTCTGAACAACCTAAAAGTTCCCCTGGTATTATAAGGGCTTTTGGCATTTGCAAAGGATCTTCAGGCAAGCTGCTAAGCTGTGATGTTTTCCTTTGTAATTGGTACTAAAAAATATTTCCTTCTACTTGTGTATCAGGTAGACAGGAAAGAAAAAATGTAGATCCAAAATTAGAAGGAGCTTAGCAGTATGGATTAAAAACCCAACACTGACATATCAATGCCACGTTTGGGGCTGGTGGTAGACTTAACTGAAAACATCTCTCCAAAGTTAATGAATTTTCTAAGTACAGGGGAAAGAGTTTGCTAAACTGGACTAAAATGTTCCATCTCTCTTTGGCACGCACATGCTATGCTTGCAGTATAATAGCTGTGCTTGTGCTCTCTTAGCAGCTACTAGTAAATATAGGTAAAAGATCAATGTATGTACAATACAAGGTAGGTATACTATACTTACTTATACTTACTTCCTATTTTTGGCATAAAAGCTTTGTTTGCTATGTCAAAAGTCACTTTGTATTTGAGTGATGACTCCCTTAAGGGCTATTACTGTGTATCTTGTATAATCCATACACATGTGCTTCATGGAACTATTTGTAAGGTGTAGCCATAAAATAAAATGTTATTTATTTTCTAAAAGGTTGCAGGAAAACACTATCTATGCCACAAATTATATCAGTGGTTTCTAAACTACTTGGGCCTAAGGACTGCTGCCAGCTCATAATGTCTCTCCTAGACGACCACACAAAGTCCTCATTGTTGTGTGTAATTGAGAGCACTGCTGATGTGGTTCCCAGCTCTCCCTGTGGGCTACTTACTGCATCTTCAAGGGTCACTGCTAAAAATTGCTGCTGTAACACCTGTGGTTATTGAGCTATTTTGAAGCCTCGAAAATCATGGTCTCTGTTCTTCATTTGGACCCCAATAGGGAAACTTGGAGCGCAGAAAGCCAAGAGCATGCCATTGCAGTGTGGGGCCCCACAAGTTCTAACCAGAGCAACATCAGCAGAATATTTTTTTCCTTTCCAAGCTGGAGAGATGCAGAGCAAACTCTGAGTTGTGTGTTCCTACAGTGATACTTGTATTGAATTAAATCCCTCAGCCTGGTGCAAGCACTCTACCTGAATTAATTTTTAAATTCAGAGCTTTTCCCCACTGTGTCTTTCCGTTTAGCTGACTGTGGTTATAAAATTGTGCCGAGCATACAAAACAATGAAAATCATTTTACTAGTGTGCTATTTACATAATACCATGCTATTAACTTAAAATCTAGCCAACATAGAAACAACTGAATACTTTCTCCTCAGAATTCCCAAGTTACTTCAGCCAACCCACATAGCAACCCCCACATTCATTAAGTCTCTGTGATGGTTTTGAAGTCTAGCTGTGGGACAGCACAATTATTTATTTTCTTCCCCTTCCCCTTCCCCTTCCCCTTCCCCTTCCCCTTCCCCTTCCCCTTCCCCTTCCCCTTCCCCTTCCCCTTCCCCTTCCCCTTCCCCTTCCCCTTCCCCTTCCCCTTCCCCTTCCCCTTCCCCTTCCCCTTCCCCTTCCCCTTCCCCTTCCCCTTCCCCTTCCCCTTCCCCTTCCCCTTCCTCTCTTTCTTTCTTTTTCTCCCCTCCCCCCCTTTTTTTTGGTAACTTTTTTGTTATTTATTTTTTGCCAATTTCCACATCATGGCTTCTTCTGCTGCTCCTCCTCTCCAGCTGGGGTCTCTAACAGATCTGTAAAATGAGATACAGTGAGGCATGGAGTGGACTCGAAGCTCTGTGGGACTGATCCTGCTCCTACTTTGCCCCTGCTCCTGCCCTACCTCTGCCTCTGCTCCTGCTCATTCCATCCTCCCAGTTCCTCTTACAGGATGTCTCTCTCCTGTCCCTCAGTGGTGTCACCACCACTGCTGGCTCTGGTCCTGTACCAAGGTGGCTAGCAGAGGGCCCATCAGTTGCAGCTGTCCCCTGTACCCTGTACCACAGTGCTGCTGCCAGCCTCACTGGTGTTAATTACGCATCCAGCAGCTTTTATGCGTAATGGTAGAACAGCAGTGCTCTAAATTTAGACAGGTCAGGAGTTTGAGAAGACAAATGGTGTCAGTCCATGGTTGATGGGCTGAACAAATAACATGGGACAAGCTTGCTAATGGCAACAGTGCTGTCGTGTGTCAACTGGGCCAAGCCTTGAGCAGGTGATGCTCCAGTCACCAAAGGGTGGACTCTGCTCAGAAAAGGGAGGTGCAGGAGATGATGACACTGCTTTGGCTAGGTAAAGACTATAGAGGTAGAAACCTGCCCTCAAATAAGAGAACTCTACAGCAATTTAAAATCTCAACCTTTGACTAAGATTGACTTTTTGACTTGTATTTTTGTTGTTGTTCTTTTTTTTTCTTCTTTTTTTGACTGATTGACTTATTTTGACTTTTTCCTGGACATTTCTGTCAGTGCTTTAAAATATGACCTGTTCTGTGTCTTGTTTATTCTGGAACTGGCCTATGATGTTGTACCTTCACCTTTGTGCCTGCATCAGTTTTGCAGAGCACGTGGAGTTGGGTGTCTTGGATGGCTTCTGCAGATTGAATTTACTGAATGCAGCTCACGTTGTACCCTGGCTGGAGCACGCGGTGTGTTAGCACTCCTCAGAGAGGCTGTCTGGAGAGAAGGGTGTGAAAATACAAGTGAATGAAACAAAGGAAGAGTAGTAGGAAGATGGAGGAATGTGGATGTTGCAACATCTTCAATTTGGAAAAGGCTTCTTCATCCTCCTTTGTCTGCTTTATCAGAAAGTCAAGTGGCTTGAAGTTTCCAGAGACAGCCTGCAGGTAAGATTTATAAAAGTCACTGACCTACTAAATCTCGTTTTGGTGCTCTGTGATAATACATTACTGTAGGATTTGGGCATCTATTCCCCTGTCTATTTGCTCATTTTTCTCAACCCTTTCTTTCAGAAACTGCAGTACTGGTACCCACAAAGTTGTACCAGAATTTAAGAGAGTGCCAGAATCCTGACCTTTCATGTTGCCTACATTTGCCTTTCTGTTCAAAACTAATTTGTTTTTGGATGGACAAGGTTATTCTTTAGTCTGATCTGGTCTGTAGAATTATGCTAATTTGTTACAAACTGAGTTTTTCATACGTTTGCACATTTCAGAATTTCTGCTAAGCCTATAACTATTACAGCTCTAATTATTCTGTCATTTGAATGCTTTTATTTCCATTTTGGCATAATTGGCTATGTGATTGTAAAATAGTTACTTTATGACAGTGTTTTCCTCGACAGGGTCCTCTGACCCTCTACCAAGAAAATAATGTTTCTCCTTTCTTCATTACTGCAATTACATCAGGAAGCAGTAGCTCACTGAATGATATAAAAGTCACTGAGTGTTGTTCTCTAGAAAACCATTTATCCCTTTTTCCATGGCCAGGCAGAAGTTAGTAGCTTGCTTAAAGGGATTTAAATTTTACACTAGTGAAAAGCCATGGTGGCAAATCATCCTGATGTACAGAACTTGCTAACCTGCTGTCTCTCCTACCTGGCAAGTCTCATGACAGGGGATTGACCTGCCGTCAGATCACACACTGGTGACATCAGTGCCACCAAGTCCATTGGCAGTGCCTGAAGATCTGATCCACAGTGAAGTGCATCAGTGGTGATAGTTCAGGAAAGGAGCTCGGTTCTTTGAACTGTGTATTTACTGACTGGAAAACCATTTCACTCATCACACAATTATTTTATCTGCTTGTTTTAAAACAGTCTGTGGGAAGTAGGTAGGTTTTGAGCATAGGACAAAGGGCTAATGAAGATGCTGTCCTACTGACAGCTTTGCCTGTGTGGGAACTGCAGAGTTTCTTGCCCTTTCGTTCTTCATTGGGAGGGATCAAATCCCACCCCAGTGGCTCCAAGGTATTTCCATGAAATAGAAAAAGACAGCGAGCAATTTAGGGAAAAGTGTCCTGGAGAAACACTGGCATCAGGGCTTTCTCCTGCCATGGCTGACAAGCACATTTTCTGAGTAAGTAGATGGGATTCATTGCACTATGTCATCATAAAGTAAACATAAAACTGGCCAAAGAAATTGCATCCTGAAATTGCCTATTTCCTCCTGGTGATTACAAAACCAATGTAAAGTTACTGATACTAACTCAGACCTCTTCACAGTAGACATCTCACATTAGATGCTGAGATGCCCCCCTTGCTATGGACACACTGCCACATGATGGACATCCAGGTGAGGATCAGTGTTGTGTTTTTCCTGTTCTTCCAACAATCCTTGTATTCACAGGTCCCCTGGACAGATTGTGAGGTAGTGCTGCGTTGACTTATAATGCTGGCTGAAATAAAAGTTATTCATGGGAGCAGTAACGTATAGTGAGTGATTTAAAAGGCTGTAATTGCTCATCTGTAAATTCTGGGGAATCACTCTCTTACTGAAAATGCTCTGAAGATCCCAAGCAAAATCTATTTTTTTCTCTCAACTGGAAACAGATTTGTCTGATAAATGTATAATTGCTGCGCCATGCTAAAAGATGTTTTAGCTGTCAGGAATATTGTGATAGCAGAGGCAGGAATTCAACACAATGTCTTAAATACAGGGCCCAATTTCCTACCTAATCTGAGGGCCAGATATAAAAGGGGCAAGGTTTGAAGCGGCTCGTATTTGTGCTCATAAGTTGAATCCTGCTTGCATTCTTCATAATACAAGGGGATTAAAAAGCAATGTTACCACTCACCTAGGGAACACAAGCAGGGATTTCCAGCACTGGCAGAACTCTGAGAAATTTTGGTTGTGGTTCAATTTCAGTCTTTTAAGTATAAGTGCTTACCATTTCTGGCAGGAGCAGAACAGCTGGAAAGGGAGTGATGTTTCCCTTTTTCCGGTCAGCGGGGACTTCACCTGCTTGCCAGGACTTTTCAAATATGATGGACAGAGGGTTGGTAACTACACAGAACCATAGAATCATTAGGGTTGGAAAAGACCTCCAAGATCATCTGGTCCAACCATTCCCCTACCACCAACGTCACCCACTGACCATGTCCCTAAGCACCAGGTCCAACCTTTCCTTCAACACCCCCAAGGGACAGTGACACCAGCACCTACCTCGGAAACCTGTTCCAATGCCTGACTGGTCTTTCTGAGAAGAAATGTCTCCTCATTTCCAACCTGAACCTCCCCTGGCACAACCTGAGGCCATTCCCTCTAGTCCTATCACTGGTTATCTGTGAGAGGAGGCTGATCCCCAGCTCCCCACACCTTCCTTTTAGGTAGTTCATCAGCCAACTCCCTCAGGACCCTAGGATGCATGGCATCGGGCCCCACAGACTTGAGTATGTTCAGGTTCATCAAGTGGTCTTGAATTCGATCTTCACTCTCAGTGGTGGGGACTTCAAACCTCCCTGTCTTGAGGTTTGTGGACTTGAGAGATGTGGGAAGAGTGTTTGCCAGTGAGGGCTGAGGCAATGCATCACCTGTGTTAAACATCTGGGATACCAAGGCTTAGGGGAACATTTGACATTCTGCAATGTGATAGAGCTACCCTCTGGCACAACCGCAGTGCAAAGCAAGCTCTTGCAGACATTTCAGAGAAAAAATGCACATGTGAGTATGTATGAGGAGAAGCAAATGCAAGAGTGGCGTGCTTGGCTTCTTCCCAGGCAGGGCGGGAAGAGCCTGGCCCAGGCAATGGACACAACGGTAAATGCAGTACCTGAACCTGAACTGGAAAAGGACATCAGGTCTTTGGACTGAAAAAAAAATATATTCCTGTTCAATACATAAAGTATTTTCGTTAAGAAATTGTTGGCTACAGTGTAGCAGAAAATTGCCTAAATTAAATCATATGGAGCAAGTGACCCTGCAGTCTGCTGATAAATTATAATGCTCTGGTGTCTGGTCTGGGAAATAAACTAATTTCCATTCTTGCAAGGGTTGGAGACAGACATATGTATAACAGAAATACATCTATTAGCAACCACAGAGGAAGCTATATATCTATTAGAAGAGCTGTCTGCTCATTGCCTGAAGTACTGCTAGCTGTCTGAGCAGCAGAGCAAGATGGGGACCAGCCCTGTGCAGCAGCAACACCCCCACCCATGGGTGTACCAGCACCACAGCTCTCACCATGGCAGGGGTGCATCACTGAGCAGCAGAACCAAGGTGTCCTGGCACTTCCACCTGGGAATAATTTGTGAAGCTTGGCTCCTGGGCAGCTCAGAGGGGAGATCAGACAGCTGCTTGACCACCCATCTTCTCTGCACTACATCGACGCAAGGCAGAGATCCCCTCTTCTGAAACCCTCCTGCAGTGCTTTTGGCAAAGGTTTGGGCATGTGGTGTGCTGTGCGAGTGGTCCCCAAGCAGCAGCACTGCTGAAGCCTTGTTTTCTTGTGGGCTCCATTTTGTGCCTGAGCTCCTGGGTGGAGGGGGCATGCCAGGGAGGAACCCAGGTCATGGTCCATACAGGCAGCAATAGGCTCTCTTCCTCATGTGAGTTCAGGAAGAGTTAGAGATGCGGTAGCTTTGATGTTAAAACCACTCTGTGAAATCTTAAAATCAGGGTATTGGGGATGGGACAGGCAGACAGGGAAATACAGCATATTTATGTAAGTTTCCTGTCCTTTGGAAAGCAGGCTAGAAATGATAATTCCTGGGTTTGTTGCAGTTTCTGATCTTTACAAGATTATTTCAATCTATGATCCCCATTCTGATTCCTGCTGTGGCACTGAAAAATGAAATACTTCCACTGGTTTTATTGGAGCGAGCCTAGATTTTCACAAAAGCAACAAAAATCATGGTTTGTCCCTTCTATTTCTTGGTAACTCTTTTCTCTCTTTTACCATTTTTTAAACCATTTTACAATTTCTTACATAAAACCAAATAAACATTTTAAGATAATTTGAATTATTATTTTACTGATGCAGAAGTAAAAATATGGTGGGATTTTTGCTGCTTTAATCCAGCAGATATGAACAGAGGGAGCTCTCTCTCTGTTATTGGAAACCTTACAATATGATGCCACCTTCAGGGTCAAGAGGACATCTGTGGGCATTTACATTACTGCCAACAGCAATGTGACTTTTATGATAATGCAATTGCATCTTTGTTTGGAAATGAAAATAGCAGTCTCCTGTTCACTGGGATCAAACATCAGGTCTCAAGAGTATTTCGCAGACACAAGGCCTAGCAGTAGTTACTTAAAAAAGAACTGAGTGCTACAGACAGCAAGATTGCTTTTGAAAGAACATTGTATCCTTGGCAAGATGGTATTGGGCATAATGCTGCCACATTCCTTTTTTTTTAGATTCCAGATAACATATTTACTAGAGAAACAAAAGGGTTCAGTAGTGAGAGGACTGCAGAATCTTTAGCAACTTAAGGTATTTATTAAGTCTTTGAAAACATTGTCATCACATCAGGTTTTGTCATCAGACTTTCATGAAAATATATTAAATTATTTGAAGAATGTTTTATCTAAATGTTTCACATCCCTTAAGATTTAAAAATCAGTTTTGTACCAAAGGAAAGCAAAAGGTGAACTATTCATCTATATTTATCAGTGTGTAATAAATGACTGAGTCCCAAATAGGATTGCAATTAAAGTTTACAATTTATTAAACGAATAGAGACAAGCAAACAGCGCTGGGTGCACTGGGAGTCTCTGCTCCACTAAGACACACACAGGTTACATCAGGTGGCTGTTTTTTATGCTTCTAGGCTAATACATATTTATTACTACTTCTAGAAAAGACAGGGTTATTATAATTAGTTCCCAGAATCCAAACCCTCCCACTGGCACATGCGTATCAGTCTCCGGTGGTCCCTCTGGGGGTCTCTCGTAGTCTTCCTCCCAGGCTTTTTCCTTGTCCTTCTCTTTTGTCCATCTTGACTGGGTGTCAGAGACTTGCACAGCATCCCATGCAAGCTTTGTCTTTTAGTTGTCCTTAAGCTTTCCCCTTCTCCTTAATCTCTTGGCCAGATATCACAGACTTTCATAGTGTCCCATGCAATAGTCATAATAATTATCAGTTATTCTGAAACCCCTTTGTTCTCTTATCCCCTAGCCCCGGGCCTCAATGTTAACCCTTCAAATCCCCTATTGACATGAATTGCTGGACCATTCCTTTGCAAAATGCAATAACTATATACATTAACCACTCTGTTTTTCTTAGACTTGTGGTTATATAAGGGTATGTAAAACAAAAGGTCACATTTCATGATACCACGCGGCCCTAGCATTGTTCCATATTGACAGGAATCAGATGAACACATTTCACAAGTGCATATCAAAATCTTAATACAGACACCTGAAAAGTAGTTCTAACCTTTGATAATCATTTGAGGTACATGGAAGTATACTGAAAAGTTTTGCAGTTTTAAAGCTGAAACAATCAAAATTACTGGTGTGTTTTGAACGTTTACTCCCCTGTATTGAAGGCACAACTGATCAAAACATGCTACATCTGAACTGAAAGGTTGCCAATCTCTAGGTACATCAGAGAAACTTTGAGACATTTCAATCAAAACAAAAAAAACATGACATGAATTCACAGTGGATGATATTTTTTCCCTTGATAAGCCATGCATTGCTTCAGTAATTCTGTGCTGAAGTTCTTTGATGAGGTACAGCAATATGGGATATGGCTATGTTAAGTAATAGGTCCATGCCTCTAGTTTCTCAGAAAAATCAAGATAACTTTTTGTTTGCAGTCCTTCAGAGATTACACTCATTTTCTCAGTCTTGCTGCTTCCCCTAAACCAGTACAACTTTTAAAACAGGGACAAATGAGAAAAATAAATAAATAAATAAATAAATAAATAAATAAAACAAATATAGATCCATCTTATCTCCAGTTCAATCCACATGCAAGATTGCTGGGAGCTGTGAAGGGCAGGGATGAACTGTTATGATACTGCAACAAGCTCAATTCAAGCAGGAACATGTGTATAGTCCTTTCCTCAAAGCCCACATACTCTCCTTGAAATCTCCAGAGGTATTGCTGCCACCTCAGAAAATGAAAGTCCATGTGGTTGCTAGCAAATGTATGGTATTCATAAAATCATCAATGCCTGGACTGCAAGTCCAAATTACTGAGAAATCTTCAGAGGCTGCATCTACTTTATCAAACCATTCATCACAGCAGGAATGAGTCAGGGGAATGAAGCAGCTGCTGACGAGTCCTCACATCTACAGTGCTGGTGATTCTTTTTTTTTTTTTTTCTTCCCTTGGACTAGATTCTGTCTAGTTCTTTGGAGGAACAGTAGCCCCTTTGTATGTGGCTTGAAGCTTTCCATGGCTTTGGTTGGTGGTTTGGACTCTTGTGTCCCCCCAACAAGTGGGAATACCCCTGGAGCTTCTAGGCTGGTGCCTCCAAAAGACATCTGCTGAAATTGCACCCAAACTGCACCACTGTGTGGGAAGCTGACAGATGGGGAAATTTCTTCAAAAAAGCATTACGACTGTGAGTGAAGGCCTTGGTGTTAACACAGGTATGGATAACCTTGAAAACATTTTACAATGTCATCTAGAAAATATTTATTGGCATGACCTTAAGAGGTTTTATATAGCTGGAAAAAAAGACTGCACATCAAAGACCTAGATTATCTTTGTGGATATTCTCCTGGCAGCAAAGGGGTTTATTTTTAAGATTGTTTGCACCTTGGGTAACTACTGAAGGTAATGGCTATGTATGGCATATATGAAGTTGTCTAGCTACATCAAAGTAAAAACTACTTGTGTTTGGTCTTCACAAGGTTTTTAGATGGTAAGATGGTAAACTTCAATTGGAGATATAACTAGGAAAAATAAAGCATTTTTTTATATTGGTGATTCAGTCTGCATATTTTACAGTGCTCTAACAAAGGTTGTTTGCTAATATAAACAGCCACTTGTACAGGTTTCACTTTATCATCTTAATGATTCAGATTGTAACTCAGATTGTTAGGGAAAAAAAAAAAAAAAAACCAAAATTAAGGTAGTTTCCCCTGCCAGGACAAATTCTGACTCAGCAATATAAGCTATATTAAATGCAGCTATTCCCACTGATTTCACTCAATCTCACCTAAGTTTCTAATATATTTCTTAGCTGAGATAAAGTATTTCCATGTGAAATGAACTGGGTTGATGTGAAAGAAATAGTCATCAGTGAAGTTTATCAGTCACTCTGTCATGGTTAAACCTGTAGATTAGAAAGAGAAAAGGAGATGGAGAAAGACTGATCCTTAATGTCAGTGCTTGTTTATAAAAATTGAAATAAGGGAGACTAACTTAAACTCATGTCAGACAAAGGGTTTATATGCTCTCATAAGATTATACAAATATTTATAAACTTAAATTTATTCAACTTGTGCAGTAATATTTTATGTGCAGCCAAGTGGCATTCAGTCAAATCCAACATGTTGTTGATTACCATGTTTTTAATCATCTGCTGGAAAATTCGTTGTAAGTATTTCTGAGGTTTGGTACCACAACACTGATCCTACCTTATGGTTTATACACATTTCCAAAAATAATAATGCTATTGCTAATTTTTTTTTTTTTTTTTTTTTTTTTTAATCCATACAATACTGGAAAGCTAAACAGGACTGTGCAGTAATGAATTATGAGCACTCTGAAATAGTTTTTGTGAAAAGCTAAAAATAGGTCTTCAACTTCTGCCAAAACTAAATAAATTATCTTAAGTCACTGATGAAATTTAGGACTGTTTTCCTGTTATCCATTTATGTGAATTGTTGGAGTTATTTAAATTGAAATTGCCTTTTAATGTGCAGAAATAGACTTCTGCAGTGTTTGGTAACCAGAGAGGGACCTCCTAATACTTCTTTCAGAGAGTCTGTGAGATCTCCATCCCTGGAGATATTCAAGATGTGCTGTAGCTGACCCTGCTTTGAGAATGTCTCTTGGACCAAGCAACCTCCAGAGACATTCCAACCTTCCAACCTTTCTTTTCCTTTTTTTTTTTTAAAAAAAATATTTTTTAAAATTATTTATTTATTATTCTGTGATTCTGTTTATTACCAGTTCTAAGATGTCTGTTCAAAGTTTGAGACTGTTAAACTTTAATCCATAGCCAAAATAGTGATTAATTTCCTTTACAGAAAACCTTATGGAAAAGGTCACAACTTTAATCAGTCCATCTTTTTTTTTTTTTTTTCCTACTCTATTCTGATACTTCCCATCAGTATCTTCCTTTAAGAGGGAAAATGTCTTTCAAAATAAATCTCATTTGGAATATTTCCTTTGGTCAAGGATTAATTTCAGAAGATTAGTTTTCTTCTTGTGTTGGTATCTAATAAGAACAGTTGTGGAGACATTGATAGAAAATGCAAGTAAAGGAAAGGAGTGCTGTGGAAACTAGAGAGCTGTATTTTTTAAGGAGCTGAGATCTTGATTTGATTTTTATTATCTTGCTGATTTGGACTAAAACTTCACATTTCAAAATTGAGAATAAAAGGGAAAAGTGTTTTTTTTTTTTTTCCCATGTCAATCAAAATGTTTCATTTCTGTTTTCTTCTTTTAATTATAACCTTATACATAGCATATGCTTAACCAGACTTAGAAAACAAACAAACCAATAAAACCACAACTTAAAACATAAGGAAAGAAAGGAAAATGCAGAATTCTGCAAATATTGGAATAATGTGACTTAATATTGTTGAACACCTTCCCCTTTTCGCCCTTCAAATTAGAATTTTGATAAAATTGCCACATTGTTATTAAACATTTTCAAGTCAGCTATGTTTGTGTTTTCCAACAAATCCGTCTTTTGACCATATCTAAGATACAGTGTGGATGGAGAACTTGGGAGGCATGGTTTTTGAGGATAGCTTGGCTGTGGTTTCACCATATTACTCAGTAAAGTGCCTCACTCCTGATATCTGCTTCCTTATTCATAAAATATGGATAACAGCAGCTGCCTCTGTGAAAGCTCTTGAGTAATGTGATAGAAACCACCCTATGTAAAAAGAGGTTCTTCCACACCACAGTCAACCTTTGCTTTATATCAGAAGCTCTTTGGAAGCAAACACTTTCCTTAGGAGAAGTCCACCTTTGAGAGCTGAGAGAGATCAGCCAATGTTTTAAAAAAACGGATACCTGAATTTATATGTGTAAATATCTTTTGAATGTGTGCAGACAGACTACTTCTAGATGAGATTTTTCCCCACTAACATCAGTGAGTGCAGCTGAAAAAGGATTTATTTATATGGACTATCTAAATAGTTATTCTTTAAAAAACAAATTAACAAACAGGTATATTTAGTTAATATTTAAATGAGAATTGTCCTTTGTGATGTCTCTACAGGTCTAAAATAATCTAAATGTGGGATCTTTCTACCCTATTAATGCAGAGAATGAGTTTTGTAGAGTAAAGTACAGAGGTGCCTGGTGGGACAAACTGCAGCAGAACTGGTCACAATGCTTCTTCATCAAATATTGTCTTATTTCAGGTATCATTGGAAGGTGCTGGAAAAGTCCAGACAGACTGCCTTTCACTTATAAATTGTTTTGTTGTTGTTGTTGTTTTTCTTTTCTTTTTTTCTCAATGCCTAGCTGTGAGCACCGAAACTGAGGAATGAGATTATCCCCCACAGTGTATGTTTCCATCATTTTTATCCTTCTGCCTTCCCAATTCAGTTCCAGCTGTCTCTGTGTTATCTGTCCACTGTTCCTGGATCTCCTCAGGTCACCAAAAGACTGTTAGGCTTTGGCAATTCCCCTCAGCTCATTACTCCCCTGCCCTTCTGGCTGCTTTGTCCATCCTGCAGTGTTGGAGCCTCTTTCTGAACTCGTCATACTCATAGACCCTCAGATACAAGCGATCAGGAACTTTGTGATTACCTTTCTTTCCATTATTGTTCTTTAGGAGTTTGACCTCATCCCTCCATTACATGGTGACTGACAGTTATCCAGCACTTCAGGCATTTACACGACCGTGGGCATGGGGTGCTTGGGCTCATGCAGGCTCCGGCAATCAAAGACGTGGTGCTTTCACAATTTGTTAAATGCCATTTCACCTCTTACAATAGCAGAGAGTTCCCTGGTAATTATCACGGAATCACAGAATTGTATGGTTGGAAGGGACCTCAAGAGATCATCGGGTCCAACCCCCCTGCCAAAACAGGTTCCCTAGAGCAGGTTGCCCAGGTAGGCATCCAGATGGGTATGAAAGGATTGCTTATTCTCTTTTCTAATAACAAGCACAGCAGCTTAAGAACTTAAGAGATGCTCTTCTGGGTCATTTTACCTAGTACTGTGTCTCCAGCAGCAGAAAATAGTGAATCCTTGGGGAAAGATATCAGAGCAAGGCAACTGTACTGGCAATTACCCGCAGGATTTTCATTGAGCAATAGCAGTCCTAGGCACCTCATGAGCTAAGAGGGCATAGATGTTTCAAGGCTTTTTTTTTTTTTTTTTTTTTTTTATGAGCTCATTTATACTTTTCACCTTTTTGACTATGACAATGGTATAATTGCACACTGTACAGAAGAAGTACTTTTGTTGGAACCTGCTGATAGATGAATTTGCAGGATATACCTGTGTTCTTATATTAGGAAAATGTTGATTTGTGTGAATACAGAATGAATTTTGTCACCCGGTACTTGTCTTTCACATCTCCTTTCACCCCTCCATCTTCAAAAACAGAGTCGTCATCTACCACACAGTTTGGCTGGCTTATTCATGCAGTTTTACAAAATTGCAAATCTTAATCAATTGTTATTTGTATATTTATCTCATAAGTCACAAGCAGTCTGGTTGAAGTACAAAGTTTAAACTTTGTCAGAATTTGGGTAAACAGCTATTATTTTATTATTTATCTGAGAATAAGTATGTGTATTCTGTTCCTCGCTGAACATGTATTTCATATGCTGTTTTCTAAGACTGCCATTGTCCAGTCAGAGAACAAAAACCGTACCATGCAATTTAAGCAGCGACTAGTCAAAAAACCTTTTGAAAAATTTCTCCTGTTTCTAGGACAGTTTTTTAGGATATTTTCATTTCAGAATTTCAAAATTAAATTCAAAGTTTTACATGCTTCTGCTATTTTGATATTATTCCTTGTCACTCAATAGCAGAGTGTGACATACTACTTGGCACTACTATTTGTATCTACACCAAAAATGTTAAGGGCAACTATTGCACTATTCATTTTTTTCTGCCATTTTAAAGTTATAGATGTACACCACAGTTTGCTTCTTTGCATCAGGAATAATCTCTGCCTTCTTTACTTACTTTCAAATTCTTTGAAAACCATCTAGAAACACTCTTCTTTGTACTATTATTATTATTATTTAATATTGCTCTGGATTTCAGCTGCCATAATTAGAACTGCAAATTTGTCTTGCAGCAACCTCATGCAGAACTTCAGTACTCAATATATATAGTTATTCTCAAGTGCAAAGTTCAGACTTTTTCTGGAAAAAAATTAGCGTATGTATTTACAATATAATCAGTTCACTGCAGCTGTCCTGCAGTTTTATAAAAGTGAGATTGTCTCACTGTGCACTAATGGACAAATTCTTGCTGACATTATATTGAGTGTAAAGAATGTGCAAACCCATGTGAAGGATTATTTATACTTTACCATGTGCTATTAATAGCAGAACTGGGTAGCATTTGGTTTTAACGATATATGAAATCACTGTCCCTCTCAAATCAAACACATCTTGTATAGGTAATTGCAACAACAGCACAGCTGGACTTCTGCACAGCCTGAATCACCGTGCTGGCTCTTCTGTGGTTATGAATGGTCGCAACAGAAGACATCTATTGTGCTGCAGTCAGCAAGGTCAGAGAGGAGCCTTCAGCTCACCCAGGTGTTTTCTAGTGGCCCTCAAACAGGCATCTAGCTTTGGGATGCCTTAGCTGTCTTGCTCTTGCTGATCCACTAATTACACTGACAAGACTTCCATCCCCATTGCTGGGAACAGCCTCAGGGCACATGCAGGCACCTAAATTCAGGCAGAGCAATCTTGAACCAAACCCTCATTTAGCTGTGGACAGTGTGCGTGGTCTGCCTCTGAGCTACTGACAGTGGAGAAAAGCAAGCATTTTTAGAGTGAAGTGACTGTAGATTGCTGACATCTAGATTGGAAAGTGAGCAACTGTGCTCTAGAAATACTTGGATTTTTTTTTCCCTCCCTTCTAGTTATACGAGGGATTTGGAATGTTTCTTATAAAATATGCAAACATTGAATCAGATGAATCATACATCAAGTTTCTAAGATTTATATATTTATTTATATAGTATTCCATTAGACATATAGTATGCTCAGCAAAGATCTCTAAAATGAATGGAACTGAAAGACTGCTATGTGTCTCTTCTAAAAAACATGTATCGGTGGAATATTTGGAGCCTGTAATTTTTTTCTGTATAGAGATGACTGTTCTCAGTGTTTCTTTTCAATGTATTTGCAGTTAAAGAGTGCAATCTGGATGCCATCTGATGCTGTTTGGCAGAAAGAATTAGAAAAAGAGCTTTGTACCTTCGACTTTAAACATCTTGGTGGTAGGCCCACAGGTGCTCTGTAATTCTGCAATACTGCAACCAAGAGATCATAAAGTGTGAGAAGAGGAAAAGGCAGCAGAAGAAAAGGAAACAATCTGAATCAGCCTATTTTAACAGCACTAATTCAATGCTTGTGATTTCTTTTTCTTATGGTAATAAACACATAAAAAGCTACCTAAATGCATAAAATCTCGTTGCCAGTGATGGAGAAGAAACAATCCTTCCTGGGAGCTTTTATTAGCAAAGACATTAAGCAGTTCCTTAGCAGGAAGGCTCAGGCAGTGCATGAGCGCTCTGCTACAGCACTTTCCAATATAAACTTTCCTGTTTACATTTTTACTATTACAACCTAACCATGACTGTTGTCATGCATGCAGGTTTAATAAAAATTAGCAATAACTTTTGTAACCCAAGGCCTGAAATGACAGTCTGTAAAGAGATACCTTTATTAGTTTTCCATGAGTCATAACATTTATGTGGGGCTTAATCTGTTATTTTCTTTTTCAACCAAAAAGGCTTCCAGAAAGTAATCTTTTATTAGTATAGGTTGTAACATGAAAGAAAAGGACATTCTGCCTGACTTTCAATTTGTCTGTATCAGGAAAAATAATGAAAAAATTATGTTGTTTGCATTAGGAGTGACAGCAGATGACATTCATTTAATCATGAGATAAATAAACTAAATACAACCTCAAAACACTCTCAGAGAGTGGTGAAACACAGAAAGCCTCAGGGAATAAAACTAACTGTCCTTTATAACAGTCACCCTTTTAACAAGATACCATAGCCTCTTTCTTGTGCTTTTTCTTTGTTTGTTTGTTTCCCCCTCCCTGCATTTTCTTGCTCAAATAGTTGTTTTACCTTGGACACAGCCCTGCTGGATGTCAAATGTGAAATCCCAATGCCATCTTCCAGACGATGGCATCATGTACCGTTGTCCCAATTTTTAAAAGGGTTTGTAGCAACCAGCCTCTGCCATTAACAGCAGGATTTTGAACAACCTTATCTGGCACCAGCCTGCCTGCTGTCTGCTTACCTACATCAGTGCTGCCAGGATCAATGTGCCAGGGAGAGTTGTCTATGGACAGATATTCACATTACTTCTTCTCTAGACCTTATGTCCCTGTATGGGACAGCAGAGGTGGAAGGTGCCATTTGGGATGTAAGATCCTTCACCATATGATCTAAAATGCTCTTCAGAGAGCTTTAAGTCAAAACAGATGTTGTGGTTTCCAACTCCTTTATCAGGCTGCAGCAAGTACACCAAAATACAGAAGTCTATTTTTCATAAGAATAATTTTCAAACTATCATTCAAAGCTTTAACTTCTCTGTCTGTGGCTATTTAGTCCCAGTTAACCTGTTACAAGACTTAACCCAGATGTCCTTCAGGTGGTAAGTTCTTTAAGCAGCAGGATTTTAGCCTGGAAAAAGCAAACCCAAACTTAAAAGGCTTTGATATTCCTTTCAATGAATGATCAAAACATAACAGCATACCTGGACCTTGATACTGTGGCTGGTAAAATCAATAGCACTCCTCTTATTGGAGCAAAATCAGGACATTACCTTGTTACTCAGAGGGGAAAAAGAAGTTGAAACACAATTATGCCAGGTGATGTCACCTAAGAGTCATATTCTCAAACATATCCCTTTATGTTCCACTTGAATTAGAAGTACCTGCTCCCACTGACCAAATAACTCATCTTCTGTTAGTGGGAAAGACTCTGCAGTTCTAAAATCAGTCTTTCAAATAAGCAAATAAGTACGTATTCATAAAAGAATATCAGAGCTCTGCCTTTAAAAGGCAAGCACACAGAGAGCTAAAAATTGCTGTGAAAGACAGCAAGGAGACTTCAGTAAGGACAGCTCAATGGCCTCCAAAGTAAATGAGATACAGGCTGGACAGGGCTGCATGACACATCCCAGCCACTCCAGGCATACAACAAGGCACCAAAGCAGACGCAGGGGGCTTCTTTCTTACGGGATCACTCCAAGCAGCAACTTTTAGGCAGATGGTGTCACTGCTGAAAGCTGTGAAAGAGCCTCCATTGGATATAAGCACACCAGGGAACACGAGCACTTATTTCAGGGGACCGGTACCTTTTTGGGGGTAAGCAGCATCCCTTCCCACTCTTACCTTGCCAAACCCCAGGAGAAATGTATGGTAAATGTAAGGTGTTACCTGGGGGAAATGCATGGCTTGGTAGCCTGGGCACTGGGCAATGCCTCTGCATTGACGTGGGTTCTATGTATTTTGATACAGAAATTAAATAAAGCCAGAGCTGATGAATATCTCTGTGGTCTCCTACTAGATGACTAGGCAAATGTTTGTCACTGCAGAAACCTAATCATGAGGACCACAGGCAAATGTTGGTGTTGCATAACTGCTTGCAATGATGCAAGCTTCACTGTTTCTCCCCCAAATTAGCAGGAGTTCAATTTAAGTTATGGTCTTGTGTATAGGCACTAAAACAATTAGTTCCCTTCTGCTCAGATATCCATAAGCCAGCCTCCATGCCAGGCTTGCACACTGGAGCATTTAAGAGAGATGCAGTGTATTTACAAAACAGAACATGATCTCTTCATCTCCTGACTGATCTGATGACAACTTTGCTATTGCTGCCAATGTTTTAAAAATCTGTTGGTTTTCTTTGCATTAAGAGGCTTAAACAGAAATAGTTATCTAAGCCACTGATTTGCTCTTTAAAAATTAACAGAAAAATATTGTAAAGGGAAAATAACTCCTTTCTGCCTTCTCTGATGTGCTGCCAAAGGCAGTGACTTGTCATTGACCTAGTAGAGCTGTCACCAAGACCTATTCTCACCCCAATCCTTGAAGAAATATTTAAATTACAGAACATGAAACTTTTGAGACCTCTCAAAAGGCAGTGGCTTTAGATCCAGTGAGAGAGAAAAGGTTATAAATTGCCTTGTCTCATTAGTATCTTGTCTTCAGCTGTTTACACAGAGCTAGGAGAATCTTCTTTATGCAGGGCAGACAGTGCTGGGAAAATATTCTCTCGGATGCTTACAGTCCAGCCACAGAATCATCTGGAGGAAAATGGGACATTTCTCCATGCCTCCTCTTTCTCCTCCTGTCAGAGGGCATGGTGGTGACTTCTCACAAGCAGCCGTCATTTCCTTTCAATGGGGGCTTGTGGAGGAGACAGATCTCTGCTTCTCTAGTCATATTTACCACATAGCATTGTTTTTTCCATTGACTTAAGATCACCTTGCCTATGGAAAAAAAAAAAAAAAAAAAAAAAAAAAAAAAGCCTGAATTATTAACTGTGCAAGAAGTGTGGGCTGAAGCATGTGTTTCTTCCTCCTACGGTAGTTAAAGGAAGTAATTCTCCAATCAATAGAGTGCTATATTGATACTATATTGAATTGGTGTTGATGTTTTATTTCTTCCAAAGAATTGTGGATATTTTTATTTTAAGAGCAACTAAAACAAACAAATTAACACACATCTAAAGCTTCAAGTCCAACTTATCTTCATTGGCAGTATGGTATAAACAATTATTTAGGATGCCAGAAATGTTGTTTCTTGTTCCTATGTGCATGTGTTTAATCCAAAGCCCAAGGATATTTTCATCAAGTAAAACAGGATTACTTCTGCAGAAAATGGAGCAGGTGCATAAATTACAGAGTTGGAATAAAATCCATTTCCTACATGTTCTGGGATTATGATGCAGCTCCTCCATTAATCTTCATTATTAATTAGCATATAGGAAGAATTCCCTTCCAGAGCTTTGTCAAATTAGTGTTTCACTGACTTCCTGCTATGTGAGTTATGTTTGTGTGCTTGAATAACAACGTGATACACATCGGGAAGAAAGAAGATAGGATCAGGATCTGGTATGTTCTTTATTTTGATTTAAATTTTATTTTCAGACTTTTGATTCAAATATTTGTTAAAATTTGGCAAAAAGAACCCAGAGAATGTAAGCTTTAACAGCAAGGCTAGGACCAACCCTAGTGGCTTGTACAGGTGAGGAGACAAAGACTATGCTTTAACATTATTTCTTGAAAATCATTCCAGAATGGTGGAATGACAAGAAGCAAATGAAACTGAATCGGAGGAAGGAAGAGGTGAGGTGAAGAAACCAAATATGTCAATGTATGTGATATCTAGGGCTGTACTCAGCCCATTGATGCTTGGTTGCAGGCACTAGCTGGGACTATGACCCTTTGTAACCAAAGTCGGAGGATCCTCTACCACACCAACACCAAGGCAGGTCCTGCGCAAAGCATGACAGCAACAGCAGAAGGCCTGCAGGGAAATAAGCAGACCCAGTTGTGGAGACATTTGGACCTCAGCCTCTAGCACCCGTGGAGACGCAATGCAGTGCTGCAGGAGATTGCTTGTGTGGAAAATCTTGGTGAGCCCACTCATGAAAGTGGGCAGAGGGAGGTGTACTGTGAGCCAGGACCTTCCCTTGCTAGCACCCACGCTCACCAGCACCCCCACACAGGACTTGAGTCCTGAGGGGCCTGTAGGAAACGCATGTGCCAAGTTGCTAATCCTTCTTAGCATGATGGCACTTACCAACAAATGTGAAGCTGAACAGCTCCCACAGTCCTTTATTTGTCTAGTCTCTGCATGGACAACCAGCCCCACTCTGCTGTCTATAGATTTGGCTCCACATGACTTGCTCCACAGCATAAATCCCCATGGATTTTGGCCCCATGTCTCCGAACAAGAAGTTCATCAGCTGTCTACTGACGCAGATAACTTTTACCTTCGGCAATTTTCCAGAATCCACATTCTGGAGCACAGCTTTAAGGAAGACACTGGAGTGAACAAACAGTCTGTTCTTCTCATATGTTTCTTGGAAGACATGGGTTTCTAATCCCACAGATTTGGGCCAGTCTTCCCTTCTGGTTTGATTGGCTGTAGAGAACCAGAGCACTGCTGGGACCACTGGCAGGCAGGGAAGGATGTGCAGGCACAGAGCAATGGATCTGCCTCTGCCTTTGCGGTGTACCTCTGGAGACCATCCAGCAAAGTCATTGCTGTTTCGTCTGGTTTTATGTCTTTGCAATGAAAAAATGTATTTCAAATACACTGTGTGACCCAACCTCATATGGTCACACACACCAGGAGTAAGGACACATTTCTGCTGAGGATGTTTGTCTAACTATAGCATTTGGTGGAAGCTGCTGACAAAGCTGTGTGCTCCTGAGACTATATTTTTGTCTCATTGTTCATTGCAAGGAAGATGCCATCTATTTAGGAGGCCAGCTGGAAAGGCAGGCTGCTGGCTGGGGGACAGCTATTTTGGTGTCATTCCAACCCCCGTACCTCCATTCTTTCTGTGGCTGTGGACACTTTGTTGGTTAGGCAGTACACATGGTGCTTTCATACACCACCAACAAGTTGTAAGGAAAAGCCATAAATTGTATAAGTAAAATAAATTTAAAAGCCTGATTCCAAATCCAAGCAAGACCGAGGTTTTATTTCTTTTTTTTCCAGCAATATTTCAGTTTCTGTACTTGCTCTGCTACAGAACTGGACAGATGTTTATGACAGTCACAAAAAAGAAAACTGGGGCAGGCCGCACCAGGACGTCTGAGAAGCTGTTAATATGATTTTATGTTGTTATTCTGAAGGGCATTTTCTGCTGCTCTCAGCACAATATGGTGACTGGCCTTTGCAAGATGGAAAACATGATGTATTCTTACTTCATCCTAAATAACAGTGCAGCCAGCATAAGAACAAATCCCAGGAAGGGCAAGCAACCCGCAGTTTTTGTACGTGCAAGGAAATTCAAGTCTTAGACCTACAAGAGGGCCAAAATGCCACCTAGCAAAAATGTCACCTGGCTTTGAAGTAGGAAATTGCAGCTCTGGTAAAAGCACCCTCCTCTGGCAATAGCAGGAAGAATGGCCCAGCAGGGTGAGCAGGGAAGATGGAATACCACGGGACAAGTGGGGACACTGTCGTCCTGCAGGACAAGCGGGGATGGTGTGGCCACCAGGGGAGCAGAAAGGCCAGGGTGGTTAAGAGATGGGGTGTTCTCTGTCACAGGACTTACAGCTCTTTTAAGAAGCAGAGCTCTGAAAGTGCAGGTTCCATGAGATGGTACACCACAATGGAAAAATGGAATTTAACATTGCTTGACCCAAAATAAAATGTTTAGGTCAGTGTCGCGTTAAGGGGTGTAGCTGATTAACCGTTACGGGCCCGGTCAGATTCAGGATACTGAACCAGTCGGACATTCACCAAAATGAAATGCTCCTTTAAAAACAGCATATGAGTCAGTATAGATATGAGTAGCACCATGTTGTGCAGCTAATAAAACTGCTCGGAGTTCCCCTACCTGTGCACTGCCTTCACCGGTTTCAATCAATTTCTCTCCTGTTGCTACTTCCAATGCCACAGCCTTGTATTTCCACTTATTGTTTTCCCTATGAGACGAGGCATCTGTAAACCATACTCCTGTAAGATCACTGTCTTTCTTTAGAGGGGGTGCTTCCTGGATCGGGGATGGTTTGGTCGGTGGAAGCTGAAACAGGAGTGTACTATCTATATCCTTTTGTAGTTTGGATATTTTAGTATTACCCTCAGTGATTGGCATAATCTCACTAATACCTTCTAGATAGGCATACCATTTACGAACCGTGGGCTTCTGAGCAATGCCAGCAGGTGGTATTGTTCCTTTACGGACTACATCCAGGATACGGAAAGGTCCTCGGACGATCACATTCTGTTTTCTCCTTAATTGCTCTGTCTGTTTCACTGCTCGCACTAGAGACAATAATCCCTTCTCAAGATCCGAATACCTTCTTTCAGTATCATTGAAGGAGTGGGAGCTGAATTCTAATGGTCTCTCGGGTCCCTCTGGCCCCCTTTGCCATAAGTTACAATGAGAGCCATGTTCACTGAACCCCCACTCCACATGGATAGGGTCAGTAGGGTGTATGGGGCCAAGCTGTTGGAACAACCTCAATTCCTTTATTAATAATTCTATCGCATTAGTATGCTGTTCAGTCCACTCCCATGATTTTCCTTTCCTAAGCAAGTTATAGAGAGGGCGCGCAATGATAGCAAAACCTGGAATATGTTTACGCCAATAACTTAAAGCACCCAACACTTGTTGTAATTCTTTTACACTAGAAGGTCTTTGTCCATGTTCTATTTTTTCCAGCGTGTCCTGAGGAATAGAGGCAGCTCCATTTACCCACCATACTCCCAGGAATTTAACTTCCTGTGCAGGCCCTTGGCACTTTGAGTCGGGGATTTCCAATCCTAAATCAGTCAGTGTCTTCCGGATGTTTTCCATTGTGCCTCTTACACTTTCCTGATCCTTTCCCCCTATCAGGATATCATCTATATACTGATATACTATGTTATCCGGTGGAATAGGAATTTCTGCTAGAATTTTAGCCAAAGTATTATGGGCAATTGTGGGAGAATGCTTGTATCCTTGTGGAAGCCTATTAAAAGTATATTGGATTCCTTTCCAGGTGAAAGCAAACTGAGCTTTGTCCTGCTCAAGGAGAGGAATCATAAAAAACATATCTTTAACATCCAAAGCAGCCATCCAAGGATGGGCAGCGCCTTGTATTAATGTCACTATTTCTGCTATGTTTGGGACTGCAGCAGTTAAGGGTGCGGTGTTAGCATTTAACTGTCTGTAGTCCACGGTGAAGCGCCACTGCCCAGTTGATTTCTTTACTGGCCACACTGGTGAATTATAAGGTGAATGGGTCCTTTTAATAATGCCTCTTTCTTCCAATTCTGTCACCACCCCGTCAATCCCCATAAGTGCTGCTGTTGGCAACGGATATTGCCGAACGTTAGTAATTTTGGAGGGAGGTAAGGGTATAGATGTTTGTAGCAGGCTCAGTTTTACTGTGTCCGAATCCCTTTGATATGTCGCGAAACTCCACATCGTTCCATCAGGGAGTTTCCACATACGACCACGCAGTACATCAAATCCTAAAATATTAGTGTATGCAGCACCAACTAATACTTCTACCCTGGTTAATTTTTGTTCCTCTGGCAACCAGAGTGAAATTTTTGCAATAGGGCATTGTTTTTCCACACCATCGACTCCTGTAAATTTAACCCTGCGTCGACCAGGTGTTATGCCCAGGATCTGTGCGGTCTCATGTGTAATTACTGACATTTGGGCCCCAGTGTCAATAAGAAAATTTACCAATATTTTTCGGGGTCCAACAGGAATGGCAATGATAGGGTCAGATTGTTCATTAGAGAGCCATTGAATTGCTAATACCCGCCGAGCAGGGTGGCTCACTGCCCTCCCCGGGGATAGGAGTTTTTTTGCTGAGGTTCTGTTTTGTCAATTAAGCTTGGTGCTGAAGGTGTACATTCCTTACGGATGGGATTTTTTCCTGTTAGACAATCCCCTCCATCTGGAACATCTTTCTTACCTAGAGATTGGACTAATTTACGGAGGTCATCTACAGAGGCACCACGCATGAGTGGTCGGGATGCACCCAAAGCTAGGGCCTTACGCCAGAGCTCATCCCGTTCTTTATTAAATTTGAACCTGTTTTTAAAATTAGGGTATCTGGGATTTTTAGTGTGGATTTGCCGGACTCGCCGAGAGTGATCTTGGGGCTTAATACTGGATGAATTAATCCAGCCCATTCGGCGTCCGTATTTATCTAGGTCTTGGACAAATTCACTCCATGTGGGAATAGGAGAGTTTGGATTCCGCCTACGACCACGGTCACCATCCCTACGAGCAGCTTGTATGCGATCCTGGGTGTTTGCTACAAACATCTTAAGACAATCAGGGAGTCCACGAATGAGAGGAGTTAACCGAACTGGATCAATGGGAGCCAACATCGGGGATTTCCTAAATTCATCTCTTTCATATATCGCCTGAATACAGGCTGCTTTTTGTACTGCTACAGCCAGGTCAGAATAGCCTGTAGCTCTAATTTCCAGGGGTTCCCCTCTCTCTTGGGGATCTATACCACCTGCCCAATATGCCGCTCGTGCAGTGATAGAGTAGCTATGGTCTCCTGGTGTGGTGGTTAAAAACACTCCAGGTCCCCAAAAGCCACCTGCTTCTTCCTCACTCAACATAATTCGATCTCCTCCTTCAAGAGAAACTCGCCACACATACTCCACCTCTGATTCCTAATGTTTTTCCCGTCTCCCTTTCAAAGGCCAATGATGACTTCAACACCTCATTCTCTGATTTCAAAGCTGTATGTTCCGCATCAGAGATCAGTTTGGGAGCAGGAGTTTCCTTAGCTTTTTGCCGAGCACAAGACAAACAGGCTCCTAACACAGCACAAATTGCACCTTTACCCTTTCTTTGACCAATCTTTCGTGAAGCCTGACAATGCTCAATGCACTCTACCACTTTTTCCTCATCTTTCCAAAACCTTTGGGCCCACTCCTTCCCCGCCTGGGAAGGGGCACACTTGTATTTTTGCAGAAGTTTATCCATAGCAATCCTGCCGACTACGCCAATTTTACTGTCGCGTTAAGGGGTGTAGCTGATTAACCGTTACGGGCCCGGTCAGATTCAGGATACTGAACCAGTCGGACATTCACCAAAAACACATTAACCGCCTGGGGGTCCAGTCAGACATTCACCAAAAACGCATTAACGGCCTGGGGGTCCGTTCAGACATTCACCAAAAACGCATTAACCATCTGGGGGTCCGCTCGGACATTCACCAAAAATGCATTAACCGCCTGGGGGTCTGGTTAGATTCAGAACACTGAACTATCACGGATAACCACCCTCACCCTCGTTGCACTCAATGAGAGTTATCACAATGCAATCAAGTATGGTTTATTACAGCAACAGATAATCAGGTTCTTTTGGATTGCCGGCGATAGTGACTGTCTGCAAAGCAAGCTAGTATGCATAAAATACACAGGTGTTATAGGTGTTATGGGTGTTACAGATGTTATAGATGTTATAGATGTTGCAGGTGTTACAGATGTTACAGGTGTTACAGATGTTACAGGTGTTATAGATGTTACAGGTGTTATAGATGTTACAGGTGCGCAGCCTAGAAATAAACGCGTTAAAAGGATCAAAGACTCTATAGAGATTTATAAGCAAGTATTTAGATCTCACCCAAAGGCGTCCCAATGGGGGGGAAGAGAGGCTCAGCCCGTCGACTGATCCCAGGAATCAGGAGGTCCTAAGGATGTTGTCCTCGGGATGGTATCTCCCCTGACGGTGGTATCTTCCCTAACATCCCCTTTCTCTTGGGCCAATTTATATTATTTTCTATCTTTTAGGTGGAGCTTGAGTGGCTCTAGTCAAGCATATCTTAGTTATGATTGGTGTAAAGTTTTCCCGTCTCCGTTTAAAGTAATAGGCTCCGAGAAATTCAGAGCGCATGCTCAGTGAGGGGTGGTCGCACCTTGGAGGCGGGTAGCTTTTGGGATGGAGGTGTGTTTTGGTATTATAATGATATTATAATGAGCAAAAAGTACACTAGGGTACAGCATTTGTCAAAACATGACAGGTCTTTGGCTTAGGGTGGCAAAAAGTGCAGCTGTGTGCACAAGAACAATCGAGGCCCCATCTGATTACAGAGCCTAGCCGTGGTGTCTCCATTCCACTCTACACTCCGTGCTGTTCCTTAGAGCTAGCATACCAAGTTTCCCCAGCGCGATAGCATCAAAGGTTGGGAGCCTAGGGAACACTCAAATAATGCAGTTATGCCCTACCCTGAAAGCCTCTTCAATGCTGTACCTTTTCCTTAAAAATGTGAATGTTAGTTTTATTTTCCTAGTTACTCCAGGCATTTACACCACAGGTCAGTCAGACACTGTGATTCATCTAAAAGTGATTGCAAATAAAATATTGGAAGGGAAGGGAAGGGAAGGGAAGGGAATTGTGAATAAAAAATATCTTGAACAATCTACTTTTCTTATTCTCTCATCCTTCTATATGTGTGTGTATTTAATCAAGATTGCAGCAAGAATCCACCTTGTGCACATCACTGATTTCTCCTCTTACTGCAGGCAGCCCTGCTAGTTGCTGAACTTTGGCCATCTGCTTGAGCCTAAGGGGCAGTGATATTAAATTAACCATAGTCTGACATTTCTTTGATAACTGACATTTGCACAGGCAAGTCTTCCATGCGCATGTGCACACTAGGAAATTAAAGTGTAAGGTAAATAAGATTATTGTTGCGTGTTTCTTCTCAAAAGCATATTGCAAGTCATTATCTCTCCCTCTAATGACTGAAATTCTGTGTGCAAAGCCAAGTAATTTAATTTACGTATCTCAAATGCATGCCATTTTGTTGTTGTTTCAGGGCCTGTACCGCATGCCTTGTGAATGAAATCATTTCATCGTCAAGAGCTGGCACAGCTGCGGGCAGATAACTCCTCTTGTCACGTTGGGAGAGCACAGATACACACCAGAAAGTGCTGCTCGTCCTGTCCCTCCAGAGCACTCTGGGCTATTTTCGGGGAACGCTTCTGCCACTCTGCAGATCTCTGCTTCCTCTGAAAGAAAACCCTGCTCTAGATTGAACTCAGTTATTGATCTCATCACATTCCCACCCGAGCCAACAGAAGTTTTTCTGTCTTCAGCGGTGGCAGCAAGATTAGGGCCACCATAATTGGATGAATTCCAAATGCATGGTTAGAAATCAGCAAGATGCTGAAACATCCTGTCCCTGTATCCACTAACAAGTGGCATAAGGCTGCTGGGTGAGTAGCTACCTCAAAAAAAAAAAATTATATTCAGGTAAAGAAGATGAGTTGATTGAAGTACATAAACTGGAGGATGAGGGACAAATACTGCATTCAATGTGGGTATGGCTGAGGATATCAGCATGGGATGCCAATGATGAGGAGCCCAGTCTGGTATGTCAGTTCACTCAAAGACAGGTGTCTACACAATACCCAGGTATGCACTGGGGAGCAGCTGTGTATTTCTCACAGCTTTCCTGTGCTGTGAGTTTATCATAAAGATGTTATTCTTTTTCTATACATAATGATGTTGAGATATCAAGTTTTAAGCATGGGCAGCAAAAAGTATTTGACAAGCACATACCACACTTATTCTGTCATAGACTCCATCTGTAAGGAAAGAGGAATAGGTAGGATGTTTTTTTTATTGTTATTATTTTTTTCCCCAGTGCTCAAACACACAGCCTTGAGATCAGAAAAGATTGCATTGTCCACATCATTAGGCACCACAACAGTGGGAATTTAGCACTTCAGAAATGACTTTTCAGTCTGGCCTTATTGTCTCCAAGGAATTCCTCACTGTATAATTTTTCTGCAGTTGTCTCTTCCTATGTAGAAGAGAAAAGAATTTGTCTCTCTTTGCTGCAAGTTGCAGTCCCTTCACTATCAGCTGATAAATGGTCTCAGATTTTATTATTTCTTCTTCTTTTGCTCCCAGGGTAACATCTCCTATCATCAGTGCCACCTGTGATTTCTCCAGTTTATAGAGTTTTATTTCCTCCAGATTTAGTTCCAACTGAGGGAAGTGTATATGTATCTTTTCATCACCCGAGCCCATTAATCTCTTCTGGAACAATAAGTCTCACTGAGACTTGCTGTGGTGAGTAAGGGAGAGTGGTTTGAGGGGCTTGCTAGATTTTGGTCCTCATGTTCTTTCCCCTCTCATTGGAAGGAGCTACAGGTGGTCACGTCTTGATTCTGAAGCAGGACAAACTGCTTGGCACATATGCTAGAATGCAGGGAAAATATATCATTTTGATAAAGACCTGCCACTGATTTTTCAGGATTTTTATGCCTTTGGTGTGATTTGCTAAAACTGTAGCCCAAAGATGGATTTCCAGATTACAGGAAATGTGAATACAAATCACCACTCACACTGAGCAGTTCTGCCTGAGAGCAAGCTCTGACTCTGGGGAGAACAGAAAATGCATGTCCCAAAGTGGGGGAGTCAGCTCCTGGAGCAGCAGGTCTCTCTTTCTGATGCTGAAGTTGCTCAGGATGCTCAATCAGTGATTGTCTCCTCAGATCCAGTGGCCACAAGGAAGGCAAAAATGCAGGATAGGTGCACTGTGACCTCATGTTTGGTAATCCCTGTCTTTCAGGGCAAGCCACACGGCTGTATGTTAGATGGCCCTCTTTTCTAAGGAAAGGTAAGTTAAAGAGACACCTTGATTACTTTACTACTGCTAGCACTTTATTGCTGCTCCCACCACTACCTCACTGCTCCCACCAGTAAGGTACGGTTGTCACAGGGCAGGAGAAAGCATCACTAGGAGTGGTTGTGAGTTGCTGAAATACACCTTGGTTTTGTGGTCCCTTTTTCCTCAGAACTTACATGAGATCCTATCAGAAAAATGGAGAATTCATCAGAAGGTACCTGTCGTCTCTGGACCACACAGCTGCTTGTTCTTGTACTGAGCAACATGCAGCAGTGTTTTACAATTTTGATACTGGAGTAAAATTAATTTTCTCCATTATAAAAGCTCTTCATTATTCAAATGAATGAAAGAAAGGGAAAATCTGATGGTCTGAAATATAAGCAATTAGTAACACTCCCATTTCCTCTCCATGTTCTTCAAGGTGATCCTTAACACATAAATTCTGAGTGTTTTTCTGGAGTGGAAAATGAGGAATTTTCTACAATCTCAGTGCAAATGGGTTTAAAAAAATCATCAAACGATATAAAGAAAGCCAGCAGTAGATATTCTGTGTGATGGATGATGTGGTGACTGACTGACAGCTCTCTCTGTGTTACTTGATCACACCCTTTACAAATAAGCTTTCCAAAATAGTGAGAATCTCAGCTTTTCAATAGCATGTTCAGATGTAGGGTCTCCTTTGCTAATGATGACATCAGAGATACTTCTGATTTCTTAACATTAGAAGGAAACAGATTCAGCTGAGCTGCCTTAGCATTATTTGATATGCTCTTAGATATGCTTGTTAACATCTGGGATGATAACAGTTAAATAGCAGTTCCTCCCAGTGTGAATAACAGGATTAGCTCCTGAAGCCTGCTCAGTAATATCAAATGCTCTGTTCGTTTTTTATTTTTCCTTTTTTTTTTTTTTTTTGGCATTTAGAGAGGTTGATGATTTTATTACCCAGTGTCTGAAAAATATTAATTAATATTACATCTTAAGTTTCCATGTCATTTGGATTGACACATCCAATTTCAATAGAATTTGGTCTTCATTTTCACCATGAAAATTTCATTTCCTGTGCTCACAGTATATGCCAGCCCGTATTCTCTGCTTCACATTCTTAAACAACAACAACAAAAAAACGTATAATGAAAATGTCATGTTCTTCTCACTATTCTTGCAATCACAACTACTTCCTTGAGGTTTTACTCTTAACTAAAAGTCTTCTATTTCTTTCAGTTATGAAATACTGTAACTTCCTGGGTATAAAAGATGAATAATTTACTCTTGCTTGGAAAGACGTTTGGCCCCTCAACAGCAGAAATGTATTGCTTCTGCAAGGTTTTGGCTGATAGGTTTTTTTCAGCTCCAAAAGCAGAAAAACTTCTGTATGCATTGTGCTGCTTTTGAACAGAGAACAAGAAGAAACAAATCCAGGTTTTAATCTGATTACTCAAACTAAGAAATGAAAACACAGTTTAAAATTGTGAAAGGTGTTGATGTTGTTGGTCACAAGTGCAGCTGTCTTGAGGAGTTTGGGGTTTGCGTTGTATGGGGCAAAATGGGCGCTGGCATCACAGTGTGTGATAAGCATTGTACAGTTAAATTTTTGCACTAGTAATATAAGATTGCCTTTGCCTAAACCAGGCTGGATGTAGCTCTTAACCATGGAAATTCTGGCAGCTCATTGCATTGTACGCGAGATTAATTCAAAGCTGAGTGCAAAACAAAAACATCTGCTTATTCACCAGTCTGGTCCTGCAGAAATGATCTTACTGTGTATCTCTGGGAAAGAATAGCCTCATTATGGAAACAAGCTGAAGAACTTCCCATAATCAGAGAGCCCTGATTCTCCCAGAGCTTTAAATTTTACTACTTCTTCTCCTTCTGTGCTCATTAAACATTAAGGAAAAAAAATTCAATGAACTAATAAATAGGAGTCTTTCTTTTAGGTGACCATCTGGTTCAGGTGGATAATTATCTTCTGACATCTGTTCAGTGCATGGACTGTATGGCAGTATTTAAATTGGTGATCTTAAGCCATTTTCCAGTGGACAAAAATATCTGAAGTAGCAACGACTTTCTGGGGGTCTTCAGGTCAAATAACGTGTCTTGTCTGGAAAGCATCCAGCCGCATTTGAATTTTAATGCTGCTAAATGGTAATGAACAAGCCAAATCTGCTTACTGGCAATTCAACTTGTCAAGAGATATGCTGTCTTCACCTATAACCTTGAAAATGCACAGTGAGGATGTTAAAAGGAAAGATTTCTGCATTCCACATCTCCATCTTATTGCCTGCATCATTGACCATGCCCCTCCAAGAGTCTACAACAATTTTCCTTCTCTTCCAAAGGAGAGTGACAAAATAATTTGCACAAAGACATGTTAGCACCTGCTTGGGTTTTCCAAACAAACATAGTTGAGCGTGTCTCAATTGTGAAATTTCAACAGTGGCTCCCATATGGTCTCCTGTTAACTCACTAGCTCCTGTCACTGTCAGGAGTGAAAAATGCTCTCTATTTGTCAGTGTTTTCTGATGAAATGCTCTCCACTGAAAATGCCATGTTGCTGAGAGTGAAAGTGGGAACAGGAGAGGGTCTTTATTTGATAAATACACCCAATTTAGAATGTTTTGGTTGAGAAGTTTCAACATGTCTTGCTTTAATACTTTCTAATATTTTTTTCTAGTCCAAAGCAGCTTTCAAATTGCAGGTAGTCTATACTAAAAAGGAATCAAAGTAGAAAGGAAAATCTAAACCTAATCTGAAAGTGTTTTTAAAAAATGATTTCATCCCAAATTACAGCAGTGGTATAAAACAGCTACCTGAGCAAACTCCTCTAAGTAAATCTATGATGAGTTTCTGAAGTTGTGTGGTTCCTGCCTTGGTGTTGTTCCCTGAGGGGTCTTCCCTGTAAATCCCCTATGGGAAAGTGTTCAGTGATAAGCTCAGCCTTCACCTTTGGGCAAATGTGTCAGCACATCTGGGATCTCTTTCATCCAGATTACAGGAAACAACACCACCTCTTTCTCTGGTTCTTGCCAGAGAAATGTTTTCCAATTATTTTGAACTATTAAAAAAGCAAACAAACAAACAAACAAAAAAACATGCATGGTTTAAAGTTAGAGTAGAAAGCAAGTTGATATCATTGGAGGAAAAAAAAATAATAAAATGAAAGTATTGGCTAGAAACATAATTCTTACTTTAGATATTATGTGGCTCCTTACATTCTCCTTACTGTTTCTCAGTACCCATTCTATCACACTGTGCAATATTTATTTAAGATAGTTTCAGAATATAATCTCTCTGTCTCACTATTCAAGAATGAGGGAATGGAATTTATTAAGTTTCTGGTATTTTACCTCTTCCTCAGAATGTTCACCTTCAGAGGGAAGGAGGGAGAAGACAAGTAGTTTTTAAGGTCTAGCAGTGCATAGCCATTAGGATCTAGGGTTCATGTAAACCAACTTACACAACATCGCAGACAGTGCTGCAAAACAGTATTTACTGAAAGAAAATTCAAGGCTTTTGCATAGGTCTCTTGGCAAAACTTCTCCCTAGAGAAATGTAGACAACAGCTCAGCTTCGTTTTTGCCTAGTTGTAAGTCCATAAGCTACCATGACAATTTTGAAATGCGAATTTCATGGACTGAAGCCCTGGATGTATTTAACCACCTTTAGAGATTTAAATAAAACCAGTATCTCTTCCTTCTTTAAGGTTTATGGAAATCCCATTTTATTGCCCAGCGGAACGGACTTTATCATGCTAAATCAGTGTAGCTCTTGACTGTGTTCATAGTGGCATTTCATTTGTCAGGGCTGTGAAATACTGCATTTTAAGGACAGTAATCACGCTATTACAATGTTGTTACTGTTCAAGTTCTGCCCAAGGTCCATTTGAGCTTATAGCATGATTTTGTGATCTAGCAATATAATAACACAAGAGTTAGTACAAAGTACTTATCTGAAAGCAAAAAATGACATTAACAAAACATGCAGGTGTCTCAATTAGATTCCAGCCTATGTACTTTAACGTTTTATTGCAGCGATTTTGTAATCTGGTTATCCTCGTAAATGTATTCATAACAGAATCTACAGTTAATTATTTGCTAAGGTAACTTTCATCTGTTTTTACCATGTTATCACAATGTCTTTTCAAATCTAGCTCACAGATTTAACCTGACAAATCAGATTGTATGCAAACAAGCAACATAGATATGTAGATAAATGTTATACTATATGCAGTAAAACTGCATAACTTCTTTCTTAAATCCCAGGGGTTTATTTTTCAATGATTTAGTCATGGTAGATTGAGAAGGTGTAGGTCATTTTCAGATGGCTAAACATAAACACATATATTTTCATCACAGTGATAACCTCCTGTCTGAGCCTTGTTACACAAAGCATTTGCCTATGCTTTTCTATCTCACTTTAATTGGAGGCAACTGTTCCAGCTGGACTGGCTGTCTTATACAGAAGATGATGACGTTGTTAACAGGATACAGGTTCCTCAAACCATCTGTCTCTAATGGCAAGATGCAGGGCTATCTTCATCATCTTCCTATTGGCTGGGGTTTTCAATGGCAATGAAGATAACATTTCTGTTCGTGTTTCATCTGATCTGGTAGCCAAACACACTCAAGCTTTTCTGATAACTCTAATGTTCTTACAATGAGGTTTAATTAATGACCTAACTTTTCTCAGTCTGTGATATCTTGTCAGTATTATACTTCCATAGAGACATGCAAAGGTAATAAAATAAAAATTGTGGTATCCAAAGGTGTTTGCATGTAGCTCATACAGTAATTGTTCCTCTGGGCTTACACCACTGAATTCTGCTTTCCTTTTGCAGTGGGTGTGCTGCTGTGCTTGCCTGGGACCCTGGTGCAAACCTAACAACAGTCTCAGGGCATCAGTGGTCACAACTTCAAAAAACATGGGTCACAAACCAGAATAGCATGAAACTGACTTAAAAATAGAATTAAGAGCAACAATTGACGTGGACCAGCAATATTCTACCTTCTTTAGTTTCTACTGCCCAGTTTTTGACTTACTTTTCATTTTGGAATGTCAGTATGGGTTGCTTGCAAAAAAGTTGCAACTCTGGCTTTTGTGAAGCTGCTTTGACTTCCAACTTTTGTTGTCTACTTCACACTCCTGTTCCAATGGACACTGTGTGAAACCTTGCCCCAGATGACAGCATCCTGGCAGACGTCCTCCACTCCCCTTGTACACTGAAAGCTCACTCCAGCCTGCTGGAGGCAAGTTTTCCTCCCCACTGGTTAATTAATATGCGCTTAATATAGTGATCTTCTGAAATACATTTGTTTTTCCTTCAGGATAACAAATTTCATATCCCTAAGCTACTGCCTGTTCCCCTGTCACTTCAGAATGGCCCCTTTGTAGCCCAACGGGGCTGAGAGTAGGTGGCCTCACTTCAGCAGCATCAGCTTCTTCCATCAGGAGGATCAGGAGAGCCTTGGAAAAAAGGGAAGCCTGGGATATGGGGGATTATGGCAAAGTCCTAATACTGCTACCAGTAGTCTTGAAGGAATACATTATCTGCCATTTTTTTTCTGGAAAGAGATAACACACTAATTGGGATTTTTATTAACTTGCTTGATACATTGGGTCCTTTGCTGGAAATAGAGCAGTGGGTGCAATTAACATGTTCTTGGCTGTTGTTGGTTTCTTTCTCTTTATAGTTGTCTTGAAGAAGATCAGAATTAAGAATGAAAAATTACTAAAATACAAAGCTCTAAAAGCTGTATGTAGCTTCAGCTGTCTTGCAGACTCTAAATGAAGTAAGAAACAGCTTAAGGAGACAGCTAACACTGTTGAGGTTGCTCTGGTACAAGACATGTAGTAGGAATGTTATGCTCCTAAAGAACTAATTCCATGAACATACTTGTGAAGAACCTCTATTCTGTCTTTTCTCCTAGAGGAAATGTTTAATTGTGAAAGAGGCAAGTAAGCTAAACAATAAGTATAGCAGCCTAAGTGGCTAGGAGACATGGAGATGATGCCACAAGTTAGGTGACAACTGGATGTTGGCAAGGGCATGGACGGATGACAGAGGGAGGCAGATGGAAAGGGCTGAAAGAGGGTGAGGAGCTTTCCATGGGTTCATGTCGACAGAAAACCATATCCTTAGGATGCTATGGAGTGATCTGTTCCATAGTCTACATCTAAGTAGAGAGAAACACACTGTTGTCCAGGATTTGCAGTAGAAAATTGGAAAGCATTTTACTCCTAAAAGGACAAGTTTCACACTGTTAAGATCAGCTCAAATCACATGCTGGGGAATGTAATCACTATCCTAAAGAAATATGTTTCCCAGCAAAGGCTAGTTTATAGGCAGTGGGTATTTAAAGATGCTCCTGACTAAAAAATATTGGACTTTTGTCTATGTGCTTCTCAAACTTTGAGAACATTCTGAGAATCCTAGGGCCAGGAAAAGGAAAAATGAAGGTCTGTGGTCATCACAAGACTGCATAATTTTTTTTCTATTGCATTTTCTGAGATTCTGGTTTCAATTCCTGTAGCTGAAGGATGTGTGAGTTATCTGAGAACTGGGAGCAGTGTGTAACCAGCAGCTCACTCTTGGCCATCACAAAGGCTTAGCAGAAACTATTGTGTCTTAGTAAAAGCTGAAAGTAAAAGAAGTCGGTATGGCAGCATCATAAATAGTGAACAGAAAAAATATCACTGTTACCTACAGAAGCAGTTACTGAAATTTTGTTACTGCTGTTGTTGTTTCATAAATCAATGAGCTATTTTTATTCTAAACAAAAGGCAAACTTAAGGACTTGATTATTTTTCAAAGTTATTGAAGTTGCAGGTGTTAGCACAATTTCTATCTGTGTGCGTATACATTTTTAACTAAAGTGAAATCTCACTGCTCTTGAAAGGAAATGTATTGCAATCAAACCATACAGGCACTTTTTAATCCTGTGCAATCAGTTGAAAGAACAAACATGATCACAGAAGTCAAACAATTTGTGTCATTGTGCTGTTTAGAGCTGTCTCTTCTGAAAAGAGAAAAATACATATATTTATATATATAAAGTGAATGATATGATATCAGTTTAGTATAATGTGGAAATCAGGGGTGAGGTTTTGACCAATTTATTAATTAAAACTGTTTTGAGGTGGAGACTGATCAGTTTATGTGCAGTATTAAACAACTCCTTTCCATGGGACTATCTCAGAGTGCTCTTTCCTGTCCTGAAGGTTTTCTTTGTGCTTAGCTTTGAAAGTGGCACAAAAAAAAAAACAAAAACAAACAAACAAAAAAAAAAGAATTGTACTTTTTATAGTTAATACCATACATCATACATATCTGGTCTCTGAGACTATATAAGTGCCACAATTAAAGCCCCTTGTTTGAATTCTAACTTGCTTGGGTGTTACAAAATGGCTCTGGCCAACTATTTGGGCTCAGAGATATGAGCAAGCTGTCATGCAATGATGTAGATGAAAAACAACTAGTTATGCAAATTTAAATTACCTCACACTTGCCCCAGAATAAATGCATGTCCAGACACCTACCACTAATCAGATGCTACTAAGCATTAAGCAGTTACTCCACGGTAAACTGTCGTTATGCTGAAACCCACAGAAATACAGGATCTTGCTCTTGCAAGTATATTTCTTGAAAAACACCAACTTGTCTGGTAATTTTAGGTTTTCTCTACAGCCAAGAGACAGGTCTCAGTGTTTCCTACCTCAGTAAATACTAATTGCTGAATAAATTCCATCTGAAAATAAACACAAGCTTGAAAGATCTGTAATTTGCTTAGAGTACAGTAACAAAAATTGTATCTTACATTCATGCACAACTGGATGCAGTGCAGACACAGCAATTGTCCTTAGGTCTGAAAGAAAAAGAGTTACTATCTTTAAGCATACAATAGCAGCTACCCTGGAGGCATGGCCCTTGTGTGCAGTAACTCCAATAGCAATCAGAAAGTCCATGGTGAAACCATCTGGACCAGCTGGAAACCAGGCAAGTGATAGTCCTGGAAAGAAACTGGGAAGGGAGAAGCACCCCATAACAGGAAGATCTGTCACCTGAGTCCCACGGGAAGCCATTCAATCATAGAATCATAGAATATCCCGAGTTGGAAGGGACCCATAAGGATCATCAAGTCCAACTCCTGCCACTGCACAGGTCTACCCAAAAGTTTAGATTAAAAGTTTTTTTACCTCCCCCCCCCGAAAAAAAAAAAAAAAGTTTTTTTTTTTACCCAAAAGTTTAGTGAAGGTGTTTGGCTGCAAAATACACAGGGAGTCCATGTAGTTTTATGGACCCAACCCAGAGGTTAATATGGTAGTACCCTAGAAGGAGAAAGAACCAGGCTGATGGACACCTTTGGTTAACTGCCAAGAAAGATTTGTGTCTCTAACAGCATCACCTAGAGCCACCTGGTGACCGAGGCAGGATGGCTGCAGGGTGTTTTTGTTGTCTCTGAGTGAAGATAGAAGGGAGCAACATCGTATGTACCTATCACAAATCAGCAAAACAAGAAAAGGTGGCACTGGTCTGGGAAACCAGCCAAAACTTGCCACAAGGCTGGCAGTGGAAGATTTCAGTTTGTTGGTTGGTTCATTTTTGTTGTGAGAGCAGATGAGAATTTTCAAGAGTGGAAGATATTTTCTGTGAAAGTGATTTTACATGATAAAATTTATTAGGTTAAGGAATCAGTTGAGAGAGAGCAACAGAATAAGCTATGGACTCCAAAAATCAGGCTAAGAAACTAAGAAACTGATGGAAAGAACTCTAAAGAAAACCAATGGCTTTAAAGATAAATACAGAAGACTGACAAATATTTAAAAATATATGTAAAAACTGGCAAGTTTTCCCATTGCAAAGAAAAGGTAGGAGAATTAAAAATAGACCAGTAGAGTCATCTCAAGAGCCCTTTAAGACTTGAAAATCAAAAAGCTATCTTGAAAAATATGGAAAAAAAAAAGAGTGGATGGCCAGTACAAGGTGTAGGCAGAGTTGAAATTAAAGAAATTAACAATAAAAATGGTATGGAGGAAAAGTGGACTGCAGAAAAATAAAAGGAATCAAGAAAGAGATGTGCTAACTGGATTAAGAGAAAATAATAGACAAAATGTAGTCTAGGTCTACCACCAAATTGGAAAAAAAAAAAAAAAAAAAAAAAAAAAAAAGAGAGAGAGAGAAAGAAAAGAAAAAGCAAACAGCAATTCATTCAAAAAATGCATAAATGTTACATGTTTTCTTGGGCTCAGCTTTGTGTAAAAGGGTTAATTGCAATTATTTAATTATTGACTTTAATTTAAGAAGGGGATATGGGAACAGGAGAGGAGAGAGAGAAATAGTTTTTGACAAGACATATATTCAGGTTGTCTGATGAAGAGTAGAGGAAGAGGTAAAACAACAGGCTTACCTTTAAAAAGCAGAAAATATATGAACCCAGAAAATTACATATCCATCAGCTCAACTTCGATCCACTGAAAGAATAGATCTAGGAGATAATAGGGAATGAAAAGAGCCAGCACTGACTTGTAAATAATGCATCCTGTCGTACAAGCCTACTTCTTTTCTTTGGCAGGGTAGATGGCCTTGTGGCTGAAAGGGGTTGATATGATTCATTTTGATTTTAACGAGGCTCTCAGTGCTATTTTATCTGAGGTTCCTATAGCCTAAGTAGGGAAATATCCTGTAGATGCAATCACTAAAAGTGGGTGCAGGGCTGATTGATGAAGTCCTCTTCACAGAGGTAAATCAGGGATTCACTGTCACACTTCAAGGGCATTGAAGTGTGGTCCTACAAGGGTCAGAGTCATTAGCAGCCTCAAGATTGTGCTTAATAGCTGTGATGATGGAACAGAGAGCATGATCATCAGATCTGAGAATGACACCAACCTGAGGAAAGAGAAACTGCAAGGAAGGACAGGAATGTAAAGTGGTTTTCAGTGAGATAAAGCTCAATAAAGTCAAGTACAAAGTGCTAAATTCATTCGGAAGACTCTCATGTATAATGGGACATATCTGGCTGACTGTCAGCACTTCAGGAAAGAATCATACCCAGCTATAGAATGAAGTGATTAAAAAAATGGGGATTTTATTCAAGGATATATAAAAAAAATATTAGTAAGATTAGATCATACTTGTGGCTGTAGAAATCTAAAGCAGAGGTCAGCATCTTCTCAGACTGTTATAGACTGCATCACATCTGAAGGGTGTTATCTAGTGGAGCAATAAGGAAATGAGAAAGGGTCCAGAAGATACCACCAAGGATGTGAAGAAGTTTTCAGACATGATTTATGTGGGAAAGAGGAAGGAAATTAGGTCATTTTGTGATGCAAAAGTGAACAGACAGATGAATGAGACAACAGTCTGCAGTGATGTTATAATCTGATGGAAAGGGAAAGGTATGCTCAGGTGTTCTTCACAATACAACAGAAATCTGATTTCTGCTCAGAAAGAAGATTTAGGATGGATATTAGGAAAAAACATTCTAGCAGGAAGGTGAAGGATTGGGCACAAGCTAACTTGGGAAGTTACAAAAACTCCTGCTGTATAGGTTTTAAGAACATATTAGCTAAATATGCACTGGGAGCTGGCAAAGATAAAATCAGCCCTGCCTCAATGCAGACTATAATAGACCTAGGGGACTTCTTCTGACTGACTTTTCTGTAGCTGCCCTCCCTTTCCAGTGGTTTTGCCAGGTTGTCCCTCTGCCTAAGCTATCTGCAGTGGCTGTGTTTTTATCCCTCCTGTCTTCTCTAGGCTTCCTAGCTTCACTGGCTCCCATTGCTCCAGAAAATAAACAAACAAAAAGGCAATTGATGAGTAAAGCTATGGTAGGAAGTGCACAGCAACATTCCAAGCCTTGACCATCTTCAGATGTGAACAGTTACCCCCCCCACATCAAAGGCAGGTGCAGGATCTTCATGCATAACATCTGAACTGATGCAAGTATGCAAATATTTATGCACGTCCATGTATCTCCACTCATCTTCATTTTTTCAAGAATCTTAGAAGGCACATTAATGCAGCAGGTGACAGGTAGAGCTATAAATGACAGACATCACTGGGGAAAGGAGGTAGCTTCTTCATTGACCAGTCCTTGGGTCTGCATGATCTCAGAGCCTCTTGCAGCCAAAGGCAGGATGCTCTCTGGCAGATCAAAAACACTAGAGTTAGAAATAGCAGAGAAGCTTGAAATCTGGCTGCCAGGGCTGGAATTATGGCCCTGGTATTAAAGCTTCAAATACCAGACAATCTGAAGTCAAGTTTTCTGCACTCTGTGGTTTTCTTCTTTGAATGATATAAATAACTACAAAAAAGTATATCTTGGAGTGCTCTATGGACTGGCTGACATCACAGTTTAATGTGCTGATTAATATCGTTTCTCTATTTCCTCCTGTTATTGATCTCGCAGTAACAAAATGCAGAGGGGAAGACAGCCCATAGGTATCTTTTACAGTTACCCCACCACAGCAGTATCTCAAATCTTTTTGCTGTAATAGCTGTGCGTGTGCACATTCATCCCTGAAGGAAAATATTTCTCTTGTGTTTAAAAAATAGTTCTAAGAAATTCAACAAACAAAATGCTTTAATGCAGTGATAAGATTGTGTTGTGATAGTGTATGCCTTTTCACTGTGGGATTATTTATTTTTTTTTAAAGAACTACTTAGACATTTGACATCTGAGAAATAGAAACGATGCTTTAGAGGACACATTGCTACAGCCCTAACTCTCCTCAGCCATGTCCCAGTATAACCACAGAAGACATATTTGTGCTTTCTATTGCACAGGGTTGAACACGATTTACCTTCATTTGCCTTATGTTCAGCCATTTAGTCCTTCAAAAAAGTCTGCCCGTGCTAAACTGCATGAGCCCTTGACCCCATCAGTCTTATCCACATTATATCACACCATTACTGTACTTCCCATCAGTAAACCCACAGAGTGCTTTCAAATAATTCTCAATGGCTATAGCTGGTGTTAATGGCATAGGAAGGAAGTAAAGTTAAGGCAGCGTGGCTGTGCATTGCAGTGCAATATTTCTCAGTTTTCCAATATTTTTTGTGTTGCTGAGTTCAGTATTCTGGAAAGACAAGACTTATCACTCGGTGCTGATGAGCTCAAAAGGATTTATGAAAAAAAAAAAATACATGGCCTCTGAAATGATGGAATTTAAGTAGCATTGACCTAAGATGAATGTTCACAGGACATACACACTCTGTGATGCACTGCAGCATTTTAATGCTATGGCTACACCAGTGTGCTTTATTTCTCAGAGATACAAGAAGCTCACCTTAAAGTGACTGTGCAGACATGGTATTACCTTCAGCCAGGTATGTTGATACCACCTCAGGCAAAGAGTCAGAGTTTAACAAGCTTTTCACATGTACCGTAAGGCTACAGCCACCTCCTTATAGGAATATACTAGCAATTCTCTTCAGGTGTATTTCATGGCTGAATTTGCAATAATAAAAGGATTGACACTTTAGAGGACTTGCCATAAGAGCACCCCAAGACTCTCCCTCAGTGTTATTCACCTGAGAGACTCTTGTATCCCACTGGGCAAGTGGGTCAGTATGGAAGCAGAGGATGTTTGGAAGTTCATATAGAAAGCCGAGCTCAGAGTACCCTGGTGACTTTCTGCTATTTGATGAAGAGAAATTAGGCCCTCCTTCCCTGCAGTTCAGAGGAAGTCTAGACAAGGGAGTGATGATCCCCACAAAATCTGGGACTCAAACCTTATGTTTTGGCAAAATGTCTTAAAGAGCACAGATATTTTCTTGAAAGGAAGAGCAGTCTTGAATTTGATGAGTTCCATTTCCCTGAACCTCTGCTTGTGGAGTGCTCATTGCACACGGACACTTGTGCTGTCAGATTTAACTGGCTGAAACATTTGTACAGTTAGCTTTAAGCTCAGGCACATAAGCTGTCCTGCCAGGAGTGGTGCATTTGATGAGAGATGAAATAGTATTTGACGGCAGAAGGGTTGAATTCCCCAAAACCTCAGCCAAGACTCCTGCAGAAAGGCAATGAGATGAGACAGGACATGTTCACCTTCTACAAGAAGGGTGTCTGCAAGCATAATTGCATTGTGTTGGTGTCTGCAATACTGGCAGAAATTGGAGCTGAATACCCCTAGTTTTCCCTGGTGGATTATGTACAATGTAGTACAACGTTCAGCACAGCAGAGAGCTGGTCTTTTTTGAAAGCAGGTGCTATTCAGAAGGTCCCAGCACACTGATAATAAAAAATTTAGAAACAAACAAACAACAAAAACAAACAAATAATTAAATCCCAGAAGGAAAGAATGAAAGATAGGAAAGATAGGAGAGAAAGGGAGAGAGAGAAAGAGAGTGAGAGAAAGAGAGAAAGAGAGAAAGAGAGAAAGAGAGAAAGAGAGAGAGAGAGCGACAAAGAGAGAGCGACAGAGAGAGTGAGAGCGAGAGAAAGGAAGAAAGGAAGGAAGGAAGGAAGGAAGGAAGGAAGGAAGGAAGGAAGGAAGGAAGGAAGGAAGGAAGGAAGGAAGGAAGGAAAAGAAAGAGAAATGCAGTTAGCCCAGCAAGAACAAAATCAGGCCAAATTCATAGACTATGTTCAGAAAACTCTACTTTTTTATCATTTGAGGGGAATGGTAAAAAGTCCTCCTGTTTACTTCCAGTACTTGAAAAAGGAAAACAAAAAATCAGAATCAATGCCTGGTGAATTGCTGGGCTCTCAAAGTGCTAGTACATTGTGCAGGTGCGCTTAGTCTGCACAAACATAAGTACTGCATAACTGATGCGGTCCTGTCTGCTCCTGGTGTCTTTGCACTGCCACTGGCCACTCTGCCTGTCCAGCTCCTCACACCCTCTCTGCTTTCTCACTGTTGAGCAGGCTTTTGGTCTTTGCAGTTCTCTCTCCTCTCTGACATTATCTACAGTCTCATTTTTCTCTTATATGCTCAAACCCTACTCCTTTTCTTTTACCCTGCTCTCCCTTGTACAAGGAAGACCTTCAGCTTCTCTGGCCCTCCATCCCTGGCCCAATCTAATCTTGATCTTACCTCCATTTTAGTCTTTTTAAGAGGTGCTCATGGGGAGGCCTGTCTCTGAACTCATAACTAGGAAGAGTCCAGCAAGAGTTACACTAAAGTGATTGGAGAAAAGAGCTTTAGGAGCAGAGGGGAAAATGCCCACATTCCATCTCTGAGGATGCCAGCCAAACCAGATCTGGCTGCTTTTCTTCCCATGTAAAATATTTCCACATAGATATTACAGGCTAGATAGCCTTCCATCTAAACTTTTTAGACTTAGTAAAAGACTCACATTAGGCACTTTTTGATTAACCTCTAGTTTGGTCTGCATTTGTCCTGTAGATCTCTGGAACAACTCATATTTTATTTTCTTTATTGCTCTTCTAACCCACCCGCTGAAGTTTCCTTAAAATCACTAGGTTCTCTCTTTCATGACTTCTGCATCACAAATCCAACTTTTATAAGCCCTGTTTGACACAGACCACTCTGCAGATATCTGCAGTGAACTGTGGCTGGTACAAAACAAACTTGTCACATTTTGTCACAGTTCCAATTTCATCTGACTCGTTTTCAAAGTGCATTTGTTCCTTCCTAATTTATATTTTTGTTTGCTCTATACAAAAATCAGACAGACTTTTATTCTGCCCAGCCTGGATGTTACCAAGAGAGTAGAAGTGTACCAACAGAGCAGGAGAAGTGCTTCTGCTCCAGCTCTGAGCAGCTGGAAACCACAACTACCAGAGAAGCCTAATTTTGCTTTGGGAGCTTTGATCTCAAAGAAGATCATGTTCTTGTTGCCTGTGGGAGAGAAACATGCTCTGATGAGAACTGTGAGCCTGCTGGGGAAGGACAGACCCATCAGGCACTGAAAAGTCTTTTCCATGGATGGTATGCAGATTAGGATTTTCTCCAGGCTTGGCCAAATTTTGAGTTGATTTTCTCAGGGAAGTGAAAGAAAACCATCTTAGTAAAAGAAAACCACCTTAGAAACCACCCTTTAATTTTTTCAAAAATCTAATCTAGCATTTTGGTGAAAAGATTGTCTGCAATTTTTTCTGCAGCTATGGCAAGAGAATGTAATTTTTTTCTAAACTGTACTTTTTGACTTGGCTGAACTTCTTTTGCTGACATTTCCATATTTAAAAACCTTTAACATTTCTAGCAATAACCAAGTGCCTAAACTTTTTTTAAGGAAGATGAAGATGAGATGAAGATTTTCCCTCTTCTCTGAGAAGACAACAAATTATTTGAGGGGAGCTTTTTCCTGGAGTGATGACCAATATTCAACTTCACGGCTATGTGTGTTGGAGTAGCTTTTAAGCAAAGCCCCCTTCGGGGTGTTTTGGCTTGTGCTCACGCCTCCCTGAAGTGCTTGGTGGCGTTCCACTTGCTGGAATGAGCTTGGCACTGGCTTTTCAGTGCTGACATGCCACAGCGTGGGAGGCTTCCAGAAGTAACGTGCCATTTGCTTGGATAAGAAGTACACCACATGTTACAGAATATTGTTTTCCCCATTTCGTTTGTCTTACTCTTCCACTTGGCATTTTTAAATGAATTGAAATAAATGTATTTTCTAGAATATAAACATATTACTAATATATTGACTACTTTCACAATAACAGCAAAAATAATAGAGGTATTTGTGTAGAAATCAACACGTTCTTGTGGCTTTGCAACATCGAACAGTTGGCTGCCTTACCTGCTGGTGGTCCAGCTGTGTGACATCTTGGAAGGAGAGGAAAGCACATGGGTTTCTTTGCTGAGATCCTTCACTGGCCTCATTGCTACCAGTACTGAAATGTGGAGTTGTAGCAGGTAATCCTGTCAGAGCAAATGGACTCCAGGTTGGGCCCAGAGAGATGGGGCATTCACCTACAGTCACACAAGAAGTCCTGAAAATTGTAGATCTCTACCTGCCAAAAATCAGTATAACTGTAAGGAGAATTGTTCCAATACACAACCAATGCTAAAAATGAGGCAGGTGGAAATCTCTTCCATACCATAGAGCCAAGGGACCTTCTCAAATGAAAGTCCAGATGAGGGCTAGAGCAGAGCAGCTGAAGCAGCTCTGTGGTAAAGCTGCAGGTGTAGCCCTAGGTAAAGAGCTTGAGTGTCTGGAACAGGAGTGCAGAACATATCTGTCCACAGCCTTCACTGGTCACATCAAGTAAAGATGAAAACCTCCATCTTTAAGTCATGGTAGGCTGGGAGACTTTTTTCTTCTTCTTCTTCTTCTTCTTCTTCTTCTTCTTCTTCTTCTTCTTCTTCTTCTTCTTCTTCTTCTTCTTCTTCTTCTTCTTCTTCTTCTTCTTTTTTTTTTTTTTTTAATTCATTTTTAATGTTTTTTATTTAAGTCCTTAGTACTGAATTCCACTTGAAAGCCTGTAAGATCTAAAGTAAAGTGAAGACTAATTACTCATGGCACCCTGTAATGTATTGTGAAAATATAATATCCATAGAGAAAGAAATCAAATTAATGAAAGATTAATGTTGTTACAGGCAGCTCTATTATATGATGTATCTACTTGCTTTTATTGAAAGCCTACAAATCTGAAAGAAAAGAATAATGAATCATTCATGAATTCTTTTAAAAGGTTCAGTGATGAGCCTATGACCCATACTGGTGAGCTTACGTTTTTATTTTCAGAGTTTTGTTTTTTACAGATTTTAATTGCCAGTGTGACATTGAAGGGCAGAGAGAGTCAGAAACTGGCTTTGTTTCTCCCATTACTATTTACCAGTGAAATACTGAGAAGTTACAAAGTTCTTGGCAAAACTTGTAAGTGATTCTGCCTCACAATTTGTCACAGTGTCTTGCTGCTAAAAGATCTTTGCTGTCTAGCTTCTCCTCAGTGAAAGTTTTCACAACTCAGTGTCTAAATGCAGGAGAGCACATCCCACCCTCTGTATTGGTAAAGATCTTATTAAGCTCACTACCCTCTTCTGGCAGCCCTTAGTTGTCTGTATGGGAGTAAAGAGGCTCAGCCTCTGCTACTGGTGTTGCAGCACATATCGACATATTGCACCCTACATAATTCCAGAAAACAAACAAACAAGAAAACCCAGCTGCATTCCACTCAAAGGAACAGACAAGATGCCAGATATTTTTTTCATCTAACTGGGGTCAGCAGTTTTGGTATTCCTAGGCTACATGATGTGTGACTGACGGAGATGCAACTGAAAGGGATAAAGCTTGGAGCCCGAGAAAGGATTCTTGCAGGAAGGGGACATGGGAGAAGAGGGATGAGGATGGACAAAGAAGGAATTTGGGGCAATCAAAGTGCATGCGTGAGTCACTTAGAAGAATATATTTCAGAATGACATACATCTATAAATACCTTTTGTCCTTATTCCAGCTGCCAGTGACATATCTCACTTCATTTACACAACAGGGAACAAAAATACACATTTTCAAATCGCCTGGAATGTGCTCACTGAAGAACTTTATTTTACTTGTATAAAGAAACAAGTCGTGGAGTTTATATTCAGATCCAGATTTCATTTAATGGTTTAGAGTGTCACATTCTGGTGTTTTTCCCAGTCCATACCTGGCAATGAGCAGAGATCATTATCAACAAGAAGAAAGCCCCAAATATGAGAAATGGGGTTTATAAAAAGTTTATACAACACATTTTCTTAAACCTCTAGGCAAAATGCTGTGTAATGTAAACAGACACAGCTAGTGAAGTGCGCCTCCTCCTGTGACAGGGACCCTCAGCCAGCCTGCAGAGCCTGCGCTGCACAGCTGCAGCAAATATGTTTTGTTGTTCAGCCAAGGACACCAAAATACCCTCTGCTTTGTTAGGAATCTCACTCCATCTTAAACATCTTCATGGGCTAGACTAAAAGATTCAGCTGACAAAGTCACAAGGTGGCCTACAATGTGGCAAGCTTTCAGACTTCAGCCACGCCATCACGCAACCTGCTGCTCCCAGCAGGGCAGGCACCACGGGGCTGCTAGGAGCGTAGGCACTGGAGAATGTGTTGTCATTGTTTGTCTCCAACCCGATCATTGACAGTGTCCAGCAGCGCTTTTGAATCTCTTGTTTTTTCATTTTGTTTTGCATTTAGTTCATTTTATTTATTTTTAGTGTTTCCTCTTGTAATAGAGTTCTGGAGCAATACTGTGCTTAAGAAAACACAATTTGTCATGAAATTCCAGGATTTAGGTCCTACCACACTGGGAAAGATCATGAAAACAGCATCTGGATTTTACTCCTCTCTTACAGCAGGGGCATGTTTGCCCAGTGTGAGCTCTACAGGCACATCAGAACAGAATCGGTTCATCTTAACAACAGAAAGTATGCAAGAGGGAGGAAAATCAAAACCAATAAAAGCTCTAAAGACCTATGTCCCTACGTCCCCTACCCAGAACAGGTCTAGTTCATCTCCAATTCACCCAGCACCTGTATTTTCCCCAGTGGCAGATGCTTTCCCCATAGGTACTAGGTCTCATTTTCTGTGTTACATTTCTTAGCCTGCCAAAGCAGCCAGCCAACAAGTGAGTGCTTGATCTCTGCTCCTCTGGTTTGTCCTTTCAGGATGAATAAGCAGGAGACAGTTGTAAGCTATTGTCCCCCTTATGTAAATACATGTACTGAACTTCTGCTTGAATTATCTTCTTGCAAATCTATAGTAAGCATCGTGTTAAGAACCAGGTGGAGCATATCAGATAGTAAAATGTTACTGAGCCAGCTTTTATATTATGTATGAAAGGTCAGACCCAAGCATTTTATTATTCTGTAATATTCTCCAAGATGTCATAGGAATTCATCAGTCTTTTATTGCAAGTCATTAATTCAATTGCAGAAAATGATGAACTGCATTTATTTAGAATATTTCTGGAGTAGACAAAGATGTTTTTCACCTGCACTGTTAACAACCTTATGTTTATTGAAATATACTCAAACTCAGAGCAAACATCTGAGTGGAACTTTATTTTTCAGGAAAACATTTTTTTTTTCCCTATAAACTAATAAATTCAATTGTTTTGGGTAAAATTTGCCTGCTCAATATACAATTACTTCCTTTCTCCTATTTCTATGAAAATGAAAGCATCATCAAATTTGAACTGGATCAAACTGACTGGTAAAATAGCATGTGATATTTCTAGAAGAGGTTAGATTACAAATTAGTTAAGAGTGTCTTGAAATTTTATTTACAGAGAGAAATATAAACCAGATACTTTTTACTCAGGGAAGAACTGGAGTTTATCGTAAGTAATGGCTGTTTAATATTCCTTATGCATCACAGAACTGCAAATTGGGATCTGCATGTATCTATTTATCTGTCAACCTATCTTCAGATGGCAAAATCAAAGAGAGGACACCCATAGTTACACTGTACACAAAGAGAAATAATGTCTATGATCCCACTTGACTAGGGAAAGAATTCAGGATTTTGGCTCTGCAGGATGGGTCCATACAGATAAAAGGAGACAAGGGGCTGCTGTAGGCCTGCACCTCCTGGCCCACACACAGTATATCCAGCTGCACCTCCATGCAGCCCCTGGTAGGAGGTGCCATCATCCTTCTCAGCAGCCCACCACAATGTGCCAAGTTCCCGTGTCTTTTGCACCATTTGAAGAGCATGGGCCAGGCTCTTCAGATGGTGCACCTTCCCTTTAGACTCTGGTGGTTTGGGTAGGTAGGCACCTAAGCACCTTAATCATCTCCCCCATGGGGATTTTGGATTAAGAACATACAGGGTCTGGCACGTGAGTCATAGTATGAAGACAGGCTGAGGGAGTTGGGTTTGTTCAGCCTGGAGAAGAGAAGGATCTGGGGAAACCTCATTGCAGCCTTATACGCCCTAAAGGGGAGCCTACAGAAAAGCTGGGGAGGGACTACTTGTCAGGGGTGTAGTGATAAGACAAGGGATAGTGGCTTTAAACTAACAGAGGGTAGATTCAAATTAGCTATATGGAAAAAGTTCTTTACTCAGAGGGTGCACTGGCACAGGCTGCCCAGAGAAGCTGTGGGTGCCCCATCCCTGGAGGTGTTCAAGGCCAGGCTGGATGGGGCTTTGGGCAACCTGGTCCGGTTGGGAATTGTCCCTGCCCATGGCAGGGGGGTGGAATTGAATGGTCTGTAAGGTCCTTGCCTACTCAAACCATTTGATGATTCCATGAAATTTATCTTTGATCCCTGTGTTTGCCGTCTACTTGTCTTTCAGCAGTGGTGGCTGGAGAAGGTTGGAGCAGGCTCTGCATCAGGCAAGTCCTCTCTGGGGATCACCACTGTTACATATTGTCCCCAAGGAGCATGGAACAGATTAATCTCATCCATGTTCATTTAGATTCACAATGTTCAATCAGATAAACCCATTCCCACCTGACAATGTTGATTTAACTTGGTTTGATACTTTGACATGCTCCTGTGAGCAGCTGACGCTTGGGGTTTCTAAGGGAACCTGGTGACTTTTTGGGTTGGGAACTGCAAACAGTGGCAGCTCTTGGGCTGTAGGCCTGGGGGTTCCTGTGTTTGGCTGCAGGAGTGTTGAGGGCTCCTCACCTGCTAAGTGATCGGTTTCTCCACGCTTCCTTAAGCCAAAGCTCATGGGAGTCCCTCAGATGACCAAAAGCTACCTTTGCAGTTTTGTGGGAGCTGCAGCAGCTGCTGAGTGTGCACCCATACCCCATCTCCTCACCTGTCATTGGGGAGGGGATTGAGAAAGGAGAGGGGGTCATGTACAAAGCACCTGGTGGTAAATAGCAGCCAATGTCACATTCTGGACACCAGGTCTCACATCTCTCCCATGAGAGAAATGTGAGCTGCTAGGGCCTCCCCCACAACAGAAGGTTTCTAGTACTTGAGCCCCAGCATGACATATCTGGTTTTGTTGCCTACTGCAAAGCACATCCTAGAGGTGAAGTTAGCTTTAGAGTTTATCAAATTTATGAGGTTGAAAATTGTCATGCTTATTAATCATTTATAATTGTAAACATTACCTTCCCCCAATACATTATTTCCCTGCTCCCTGTAAAATTCCTCTCTCTGAGGCACTGTTATTCTGGATATTTCTTTTCCCCCACTGGGAAATTCCGTGCTTACTTCATTTAACAGCTCTTTTACACTCCTTTCCAGTAGATAGTCTTCCATCTGATTTCTCATGGGATCACGCCATATATTTTAGCCACTTGAAGCAGCTAGAAATGGCAGGCATCATTGCAAAACAACAACAACAAAACAACAAACATCCCAACAACAACAACAACAAACACAAGATTTGACCCAAGCAAAAGGAAGAGACAATCTGTTCCAAATATCAACTGAAGAAACAAAGCAAGATTTCTTCTTGCTTGAAGATCACAAATCAAGCTAGAATATGTGTTCCCATTAGAGTGGCAGCTCTGACAGCTTCCACAGCTTCAGAGCTGTTGGGATGACCTGCCCTTGCCCACCGAGGAGAAGCTGGTGGATGTCATACTGATTGGTGTTTGACCGGTTACTGGCCATGAACCTTCTGCAATAGCTTTACCATCTTCCTCTCAGCAGCTGTGCAACAGTGGGCAGCAGCCCCATGGTCAGATGTGTCCAAGCACCTATCCTGGCCCTGGAGAAAAGGAGGACAGTTCCTGACCTCTTGCTACCAGAAGAGCTCTGTAACCTGCTGTTAGCATTGCCAACGAAGACAAAACACTAGCTCTGAAAATTGAAAATTGTATCCACTTGTCTTTCCCAAAACCAGGGATTTTGTGCATTTCTGCTCTTTAAATTTTGTAAAACTTTCCTTGGGTGCTGAGATAGAAAATCTTACTGCAGTGTAAGGTATTATTTTTCTCTCTTGTTCTTGCCAGACTGTGTATAACTGCCAGTGAAGAGCCCACACAGATTTGTTAGCTTGTTGTCTTCATTTTAATACCATTTTTGGCCTCCTCTTTTCTAAGAAGCCAGACTTAACTTTACAATTCCCAAATAATTACTGTGTATACAAATTCAGGTAAATGTTCTTGCAGAACTCTAACTCCTCCTCCGTATTTGTAAGATGCAGGAATGAAGTCCTTTTTGACAGCATATGAAAGGCCAAGTCTGTTAACATTTTGTTATGAAGTGTGTTTAGTGAAAGTAAATATAAAAGCTGACTGAAGCAGTATGCTCGAGATTATTTATTACTATTCTCTGAAAAGAAAGGAAGAACCTAGGTCTCCATGAAGATTCAATTGACATGAAATGATTTCAGCAAAAGGTGTTAAAGAGTGGGTCCACTTTGAATGGGAAGCTTGAGAAAAACTGGCAATCTGTTTTTATAGCTTCATCTCTCCATCCTCCATCCAAAATGTTGACAAACTGCACACCTCTGCTGTTACACAGGGGAAGGAGAATGAAAGCACCATGAGAGATGTACTGAATGGGGAGAGGATTCCCTGGGCAGTTGTAAAGGGAGACAGTTTCCCCTTCACAAGTCCTGGGGGACCAACACTTCATCTTCCTGTTACAGAAAGGAGAGTTGACTACAAAACAAAGCCCAGTGGAAATTCTTCCCTTTAGAAATATCTGTCCATAGCCTTCTCACCATAACTGCAAGGAGGATAATGCTTAGGGTGAACGGCTAAACAGGGGATCATAGCTTCTCTGGCTCCAGGAATGCCCAAGGATCTATGTGACAGGTTGCTGTGTTTATAATGAAGAGCATTTTCCTTATGGTACCACAGGCTGCAGTGCATGCTCTGGTTGGCTGGAAAGTATCTCTGTAAAGTTGCAAGTCACACTGGCCTGCTCTTCTGTTCCATCCTTCTATAGTGCTCATTAAGCTAAGCTCTTTTCCCTGCAGGGAAAACACAGTTCACAGAATTTAGAAGCTAAAAAATGCAATTTACTATGCAGAGAATTTGGAACATATTCTGATGTCAAACAGAATAACAGGGGTGGTGGTACCTGGCAAATGGACAAAAACAAACAAAAAACAAAGCAAACAAACAAAAACATCAACAAACAAAAACAGAAAACAACAACAACAACAAAACATGCTTAGGTGAGATTTTCTCAAACTACCAGGAGGGAAAAAAAAAAAATAAGAAAAAAAAAATCTGAAGAGCTAAAAGATTTTCCTTCATCAAGAAAAATAACCTATGGGTTTTTATTTAATAATAAAGGGCACAGAACCTCTGTCAGAAACAGAAATGCTTGCCAGTGAGATACCATTTAGTGCACATATTAGTATTATATGCTGTGATTAGCTTGCACATACACAAGGACTGGGAAGAGTTACTGAAGAAAGTGCAGCTGTTAAAAAATTTAGAAGGACTGGGCATATCAAAAGATGTGGTGCAGAAAGCAAGATTCACTGGCTGCAATTACAATTTTGCTATCCTATTCATTTAGAAAACAACCTGTCTCTGGCTACTTTGAAAGTTATGTCTGATAATTTAATTCTACTTGTGTATTTCCAAAATATTAGGATTATGTTCTTTATTTCATAAAATTAATGTGTTTTGTTTTTTGTTTTTTCCCAAAAATTTTCTCATCAAAAGAGAACTGTGTAACCATTCCTTCATCTCAGGAATACATGGGCATCAAGATAGCATTAGAAATCTGCTAATAACTAAAACTTCTCCTACAGATTCATAACCATCTGAATATTGGAACAAAAAGCTCCACTTCTACAGACTGTGTAGGAAATATGTAAAATATGGTACTTAAACAAATATTTAGTCAGAGTTCCAGTGCTTTTTTTGTATAACTAATATTTTTGGTGCAGTCACTTTTTCTCTTTACTTCTAAAACAGTGTGAGAGATGCGAGAATATTGTGAGTCTCTAATTTCTTATAAAGTCAGGAGTTCTGAATACAAAATGTGTTTTCAACATCACTCCAAGCAACTTTTTGTATCTGATTAACTGTGTGATTCAAATTACCAAATCTTAAGAGCCTAAGTTTCCCATCTAGTCAGTAGAGAGGTAAATGCTTCCAGAGAACTAATTAGATCAACTAAGTAAACAGTATGAATGGTTCCCCAATGTCATCAGCTCAATTAATGAAGAAAAATTGCTTTTCAAGAAATATGTTTCTGGATTGATTTATAAACTAAACATTTAGTATTTCCACTTTGTAGTTATTCATGAGGTTAATTATTTGTACCTCAGCATATGCTTTCTTCTAGACCTAGCAGGTAAGGTAGAGAAAGCAATTTGATATTAAAAAAAAACAACAACAACAACAACAACAAACAAACAAACAAACAAACAAACAAAACAGGAGAAAGAAACCTTGACTGAAACTATTTAAATGCACAGTATGGGCACTGTGACCTTATTCTCTTCTTGATGAGATCCAAGATTGCTTTATTAGTTAGACCTGAAAATTAGTAGTTACGGGTACTTCAGAGAGCATAAATTTGTAGCACTGTTTTAAACTGCAAGTAATGAATAACTTCATTTGGGAGTGCTTGGTAGCTTTATCCTTATTCATTAATTAGGGAAAGGAACCACTTTCCTGTCGACATGAGTGCAATCAGAAACATAATCCCCTATGAAAAGCACTGGGAGGTGGAGGAGTAAAAACTCAGTGAAACTGGAGCACAGCATCTGGGTTGCCAAGTGCAGATGGAGAAAAAAAAAAAAAGGTTAAAAACATCTGGGCAGATATTTTCAAGCCACCAGATGGTTAATAGTCTGAACAGTTCCATTTTTTTGGCTGACTGTGATGGTTTGAGATCAGTCAGGATTTGGAGCTTATAAAGAGAGGCAGAGACTGCACAGAAAGAACAAAACAAACAAACAAACTCCAAAGCCATTTAGAGGGATCTCATCAGGCTGGAGAAATGGGCTGACAGGAGCCTCATGAAATTCAGCAAAGGTAAGTGCAAAGTCCTTCACCTGGAGGAGCATAAGCCCAAGAACCAGTACAGGCTGAGGTCTGACTGACTGGAAACCACTTCTACAGAAAGGGACTGAGGTCCCTGGTGGGAACGAAGGTGACCACAAGCCAGAATTGCACCCTGATGGCACATAGGGTCAACAGCATCCTTAGCTGCATGAGGGGGACTCTTCCCAGAGGATGGAGGGAGGCAATCCTTCATCTCTGCTCAGCACTGGCGAGACACATCTGAAGTGCTGGGTTCAATTCTGGGCTTGCCAGTATAAGAGAGACATGGACATGAGAGATCAAAAAGGTAGTGAGGGGAATGAAGTATCTTTCATGATGAGAGAGCTGGGAATGTTGAGAAGAGCAAGCTGTGTAAAAATACCTGATGAGAGGCAATGAAAAAGAGGGAGCCAGACTCTTTTCAACAATGCCCAGTGGCAGGACAGGAGGCAACAGTCTTGGAACTGGAATCACTGGAACTCATGAAATTCCATTTAAATATAAGAAAAAAGTTACTGTAGCGGTGGTAAAACACTTGCAGTTGTTGCCTGGAAAGGTTGTGGTGTCTCCCTCTTCGGAGATATTCAGACCCTTACTGTTTAAAAACAATATTCCAGACTGCAGATGTAGTAGATGATCTAAGAAAAGATATTATTGCTCCCCACAGACATGGTCTAGATGATCTCTGCAGGGCCATTTTTCAAAAGTAAATGACAGTTCTGCTGCAGATTTTTTTTTTATTCTGGGATAAAGCTTGTAATTGTTTTCTACCTATTCTTACTTTTGAATAGCTGCTAATGTCTTTGTATTATGGCAAGTAAACGAGACATATTGTTCTTCATTAGTAACAAAACATACTATAGAACTACATTAGTAAAGAACTGTGCTGGGAAATGGTTGTCCTTTCTTAACTGGAATAGAAGAACTCCTCAAACTGCAGCCATTGGGGCATTACAGACGTAACAACCGTTCTCTTGAGATTAATTTCCATAAATTATGAAATAAAAATGGAAACTGATATAAAAAGCGTAGCTCATAATATATGAAGGAGAGAGATGGACTACACTGTTTTTGTTATGATAGTAACTTTTCCTTTCTCAAACCAGTTTGGGATTTAGTATAGTGTTTTCTGAAAATATTTGCAAATTATTAGCAATCTATGTAGTCAAGGGAGCAAAATGTTACATTTGGGATTGTATGATCAACAGCACTATTGCAGCAGACACATTTTTCTTTTCTCCCATTTACTCCAACCCCACTCAGGAGTTACACAGATTGACCAAGTCAGTGGAGGGAACTGGATGTGTTCAGCCCTAAGAAGAGAAACCCTAGGGTGGATCTGAGTGCTGTCATCAACTACCAACATTGACATTCTAAAGAAAACAAGTTAGGCTTTTCTGAGGATACACAGCAGAAAGGCAAGAGGTGATAATTTCTGTTTGTAGCAGGGGAACTTCCAACTTGACATACAACAAATATGTCCCAGATAAGGGTGGTGAAGCACTGGTCTGGACTACATAGGAAGCTGTAGGATCTCCATCCTTGGCAAGTCAAAACCTCGAGCACAAATAGTGCTGAGCAGTCTGATCTAACTTTAAAGTGAGCTTTGCTTTGAGCAGAGACTAAATTATTTGAGTTGGACCAAATTTTTCCTAAAAGGCCCTTCCAACCTTGAGCATTTTATGGGTCTACTGTACCATTCCGACTCAAATATTTCTTATAGACCCCAACCCAAAAAATCTCATTTAAAAAAAAAAAAAAAATCTAATAAAGACAAGAAAGGGATATCATTGATTTAATTGCTCAATCTAGTCATGAAAGATACTGATAATATGAAAATTATGGACAAGTTAAAAAAAAAAAAAGATAATAGTTGTGACTGCAATTCTGTTCTTTGGGAGATGCATTTTAACGTTCTTCCTTTGTCCCTTTTCAAATGTAAGCTCCTGGAATTTACATGGTATTATTTAAAATGACACTTCACAGCTTTCTTATTCAGCTACCTGTTATCACAATGAGACTCTCAAGTCAAGGACTATTATTTACAAAAAATATATGAGAAGAGAAAGTGGTGAGCTCTATGTTCCTCACTTAGATATTTTTATCCTTGATACCTCTATCTTAAAGATATTTTGAAACTAAAAGATAAAATTTTTGGACAATGACAAAAGATATGTATGAGAACAGGGTATTTGATCTTAAATTTTATGGAGAAAAAATCCTGTATGACATAGAGGTTCCTGGACTAACCAAGGCTTGAGAAATCACTGGGAAATAATGTTTTAAAAAACAGCTTGAGGGTAGTGACTTTCTAGCCTAAAGTCATAGGGAAAAAAATGGTTTTTATGCAGGATGGGAAGATTGGCAGCACCTCTGCTGTGGCTGAGGAACAAATGTGGCAAATGAATACAGAGAGGAAAAAAAAAAAAAGGAAGGAGTTACAGAACTCATTCAAAGTTGAGCTCAGTAGTATTAACTGTAGTCCAGAATCAGTCTAGTAACAGAGGGAGATAAGCAGATAAACTGACAGGATAAACAAAATAAACCCCCAAAAACATGAACTTCTGATGACTCTGATAAATATTTCTGTCAATCTTTTAAGGTCTGTGGTAATTCTTGTGGAATCAAATGAAAAATTAAGCAGAAACTATTGTTCCTTGCAAGATTCAAAAACCAGTAGCAATCTCTTCCAGTGTTTTACTTTTGCCTACATCCATAATAGGGGCAGCGTTCCCTGGGTCATGATCAGAAGTGCTTTTAGGTCATCAAGTATAACAGATGGTCTTATTTGTCAAATACTCCCAGTCCAGATTTCCTTGACGTACCAGCTTGTCTCTTTGGAAGGACATTTCTGCAATCAGCGCTTTGGATCTGGGAGTTTGTTTCAGTGGCCAGGCACTGATGGGATATGATCTGGTTCCAATGGATCAGCACACACTCAAAAAAAAAATAAAAATCCTCATTGAGAGGAGAGCATTGGTGAGCATGATGGCTTGGTTTTCATGTTGGCTAGAGAGAGGAAAGATAGGAAGCTGAAACTAGATGGCAGGCCAGTCTGAGCCAGGGGAGGAGGTTGCCCAGGTGCTGGGACTATTTTCCCACTGCCGATGAGGGAGGTACCCCATCTGTTTTGCCTGGATCACTGACTGTTTTAAGCAACTCTGGCAGCCAAAAATCCCTTCTGGGAGAGTGTAATTGTCTCTCTCCTAGACGGATCTCATTACTGCTAACTACACCTTTCTTTGTCCATATGGATCTTCCCATGGAGCTATCCTTGAAGCCTTCAATATTTAGCTGTCCCAGCAACATGTACCAGGGGATTGTGTCTTCATTATGTGAAGGGTTCCTTTATGCTTGTTTTAATGTTGCAAACATCCAACAAAGTGTTGCATACATATGCCAGTCACTGTGTTTCCATTGAGTTTGTTTTTCTTTTATTAGGCATGAATACATTTTTGAGTTTAGCAAGGATGCTAAGAATAGCATGCTGTGTTTCAATAAAGTTGAAAGTTTTCAGTAAAATTCTTCTCTTCTGCTTTTTAATGTTCAGTTCGGTAACAAATAACAAGATAAAAAACAACAAGTAACATCAATGTATATCAACACAGAAATATGCTGCTTTTCTTTCTATGAATGTCTTGAGCCTGTGAGGTTTCTGCCCCTATACAAGTCTAGAAAAGGAAGCAACAAAGTACTATCTGATATACAGGAGACAGGATGCTTTTACTGAGGAGTTTTTGAAGAAGTAGACAGAACGTTGTTATTAAGACAGTTTGAAACAAATCTCTCATATGTAAGAAGTTCAGTATGCTCATTTAATTGAGTGCTTATCTAATTGATCTGCGTAGCCTAATGCTCATTTGCATAGCCTAATGTTATTTTCCCCACTGTTATCTTCCTTCTGCTTATTTTCAGTTCTGGTCTCTCCTATTCCCTCCTGGTCCCTCTACTGAGAACAGCCCTGGGGAGAAAGACCTGGAGGTGTTGGTTGATGAGAAGCTTTCCATGAGCCAGCAATGTGCACTTGCAGCCAAGAAAGCCAACCATATCCTGGGCTGCATCAAAAGAAACATGGCCAGCAGGTCAAGGGAGGCAATTCTCCCCCTCTGTTCTGCTCTTGTGAGACTCCACCTGGAGTGGTGTGTTCATCTCTGGGGCCCCCAGCACAAGAAGGACATGGACCTGTTGGAGTGAGTCCAGAGGAGGGCCAAAAGAATGATCAAAGGTCTGGAGCACCTCTCCTGTGAGGAGAAGCTGAGAGATTTGGGATTGTTCAAGCCTGGAGAAAAGAAGGCTCCAGTACCTAAAGAGATCCCACAGAAAAGCTGGGAAGGGGCACTTTGTTAGAGAAGGGAGTGACAGGACAAGGAGGAATAGCTTTAAACTAAAATAGAGTAGTCTTAGATTAGATATATGGAGGAAATTCTTCACTGTGAGGGTGGTGAGACCCTGGCACAGGTTGCCCAGAGAAGCTGTGGATGCCCCATCCCTGGAGGTGCTCAAGGCCAGGCTGGATGGGGCTTTGGGCAACCTGGTCTGGTGGGAGGTGTCCCTGCCCATGGCAGGGGGCTGGAACTGGATGATCTGTAAGGTCCCTTCCCACTCAAACCATTCTGTGATTCTATGTTTGTATGTTTTTATTCCCTGCTTTTCTGCTCTAGCCTTGTTTCTTTCTGCTTCTTTCTGTTAATTTCTGTTTTGTTTTCTTCCTTCTTTCTTCTGAACACAAAAGAATTGAAGTAATTGTCTGTAATGACACAAACGGAAGCAGTATAACAAGAAAAACTCACTTTTGATAGATACGGGAGGTGATGGGCCAGATAAGCAGGGGATGTATATTAAGGGAACACAACTTTTCAAAGGCAGTTCTGTCTTCACACAGGTTTTGCTGTTGAGATAATATTTCCTTGGTGTTTAGGCCCATCAGTCTCTGTCCCTGTCTCTAACAATGTCTAATGTGAATTCACTAATTCATCACCTAATTCATAAGGGTTCTAACTTATAAGCTCTCTAGTTCATACCTTGCAACTCATAACTCATGTACCTATGAATAAAACAGTTACCTACCCAAGGATGGGAGTGTATGTTTTTCCTCCTCCATCACAGTGCAGGCATCCCCTGTATCACACCAGCAAGCACGAAGGTTTCAACAGTCCAGCTGCTGTTGGATCAGCTTCAGAAACATAGGATCATAGAATCATAGAATGGTTTGTGTTGGAAGGGACCTTAAAGATAATCTATTTCTACCCCCTCTAGGCAGGGACACCTCCCACCAGACCAGGTTGCCCAAAGCCCCATTCAGCCTGGCCTTGAACACTTCCAGGGATGGGGCACCCACAGCTTCTCTGGGCAGCCTGTGCCAGGGCCTCACTACTCTCTGAGTGAAGAATTTCTTCCACATAGCTAATCTAAATCTAAATCTACCCTCTTTTAGCTTACAGCCATTATCTTTTTTTTTTTTTTTTTTTTTTTTTTGAAGCCATTATCCCTTGCCCTATCACTCCACTCCCTGACAAAGAGTCCCTCCCCAGCTTTCCTGTATGCCCTCTTTAGGGCTATAAGGCCACTATAAGGTTTCCCCAGAGTCTTCTCTTCTCCAGGCTGAACAACCCCAACTCCCTCAGCCTGTCCTCACAGCAGAGGTGCTCCAGCTCCTTGATCCTCCTTGTGGCCCTCCTCTGGACTTGCTGTAATAAGTCCACGTCCTTTTTGTGCTGAGTGCCCCAGAGCTCAACACAGTGTTCCAGTGGGGGTCTCATGAAAGCAGAGCAGAGGAGGAGAATCACCTCCCTCACGTTGCTGGCCACCCTGCTTTTGATGCAGCCCAGGATATGGTTGGCTTTCTGGCCTGCAAACACACACTGCTGGTTCATGAAGAGCCTCTCGTCAACAAACACCCCCAGGTCCTGCTCCTCAGAGCTGCTCTCAATCCATTCCATACTCAGCCTGTGTTTGTAGTTGGGATTGCCCTGGCCCAGGTGCAGGGCACTTGGCCTTATTGAACCTCATGAGGTTCTCACAGACCCACCTCTCAAGCTTGTCCAGATCCCTCTGGATGGCAGCCCTTCTCTCTTGCATGTCAGCCACACCACCCAGCTTGGTGTCATCAGCAAACTTGCTGAGTGTGCACTCAATCCTGGTCTGTGTCACCAACAAAGGTGTTAAACAGCACCAGTCCCAATACTGACCCCTGAAGAGCACCACTCGTTACTAATCTCCACCTGGACACAGCCATTGAACACACTTTGAGTACAACCATCCAGCCAATTCCTTAGCCACTGAATGGTCCGTTGTCTCTCCCAGATCCATGTCTCTCCAACTCAGAGACAAGGATGCCATGGGGACAGTGTCAAATGCTCTGCACAAGTTCAGGTAGATGATGCCAGTTGTTCTTCCCCTACAAAGCCAATGCTGTAACCCCATTGTAGATGGCCATCAGATTTGTCAGACAAAATATTTTTGGTAAGCTGATGTATTTATACCTTCTGTGTTAGAAGGTTGGTTTATAACATTTCCATGTTAGTGGATTCTGAAGAAACCGCCAACAATAAATATACAAGGCAGGCTACAAGAGACATTAAGCTGCAGGTGATAACAGCTGAATAATGACCTTCAGCAATTCAGTCCATTGTGTCCTGTGTAAGCCTTGCTCATGCTTTGACCTAACAGTGCTGCTCCCAGCTTACATCAGGCCTTAGCATGACCCGTGTTAGCCAAATCCAAAGAGGATTTGAGGGAACAGTCACACCAAATTACTTTTGACCCAGAAGCAGTGCTCCCACAGTGAGCAACAGAAGTGTGGAGGGGTGTTGCTCAGCAGAAGAACAATGCCATATACATGTATTCACCATTTGCCTAAGTAAATTCTCTGTATGAAGAGCAGCATAATTTGCTTCTCTTTCTTATTATTTTTGTTTTGCTTTTCACTACTGTTCTACTGTCTTAATTACAGTGGGAAAATCTGTTCTACTATTCTCACTCAAAGGCAATTTCCTTCCCATATTTGCATTGGGTACATGCTTAAAAGATTTTAAGGTGTGTTTTGCCCTTACCAAAACAAAATAATGTCAGCTAGCACTGTGGCAGATGCATTGTTTCACATTTCTTGGGCTTTCTACCACATGAGAAGACATCTTGTGTGGTACTGTTAGGCTGATGTATCATTTTATGCAATTGACTTTCATGTTGTCTTAAAATGTTTATGTTATATCTGTTGTTTATCCAACTAAGTCCATTAGCTTACTCCTAGTATGGTAGCAAGGCCTTTTTCCTTCCCTAGAACAAATTCACTGCAGAGTAAAAATATGAAACAAGTGCTTGAAAGGGAAGTTTCAAGCATCAAGCCCTTCAGCCTCCCTGGAAGAGGGAACAGCAATTCAGGTGCTCCTTCAGGACCCATGACAAGCTCAGAGCCAAGAGTAGCTGGGCAGTCCCCAAAGCACACAGTGAAGATGGGGAGATGTTTTCTGCAACTCTGAAGTGCCCCAGGGCCCATGTCCCCCACCTTTGGCTTACTATCCCAAATGCCTACCATAACTTAAGTCTCTTCTGTCCCAAGTCCTCACCAGCTTTGTGCTGTCCTCCCCTCTCTTCTGTCCCTCTCACCTCAGTGCTCACAGATCATCTGTGTAGGTGTTTGCAGTCCAAACTTGATTTCAGTATACACTATGGTCTCTTCTGTTAGTAATACTTACACCATGTTATCCTGCTAGTGCAGCATTCAAAATGGTCTGCCTTCACCTGTTTCAGCCTGTCCCTCTTTTCTCAGCAACCTGGGGAAGCATGGTCTGTTTCTGCCTTGTGAGCGTGAATCACTACAATTCAGCACAGATGTGTGAGAACCTGAGCCTCCGGCTATTGCTTCAGCCTGCTGTTGCTGGTGAGAAAGTTATATCTGTCTCATCGTGCCCATGTCCTTTGTGTGACTTCCACAAAGATTTCCTCCCAGGTTCCCAGGCCAGACAGCATAAGCAGTTATCCAGAATAGTCCCCTGCCTTATGTGAAGTACTTGCATAAAATTGCTGACCCACTGTTTGTCCATGCCCACTCCCCTGCAAGACACTTTCCAGAGCCCCTAGAGGCCCAATGCTCACAGGCCTTTGAACTGCCATTAAAATAAACTAAAACAGATTTTTCTTCAGGTTTTATCCTCCTGTTCTCCTTACACAGCACTTTCCAAATGGAAGAAAATTGCATAGCTGTTTGTTCAGAAGGGGCCCGTTTTCACACCTCCCTGTGCACAAGGCACCGTGCAGATATGGAGCTGTGTCAGGAGGGCATTTTCAAGGCTGCCTTGCCCTGATGTTCTCATCACTAGCATCCTGTCTGTCACTTCCCACCGTGGGCTCACTCATATGCTAGTAGCAGAGAAGAAAGTAACACAGGCTGCTGACACCCCACCCTGGTGACACCCTTACCATTGAGAAACTTCCCACAGATGTTTTTCTAGCCACAAAAAAAAAAAAAAAACAACATTAACAGGAAGTGTTGCCTGCTGCAAGGTGCTTGAAGCAGCCCAGGAGCCGTGCATTTTCTGACACCCAACAGGGCACAGCCATTTGGAGTCCCTCCATCATATATGTCTCTGTTGGTTCCCTTCTGGCTGGGAAGGAGCTGAGAGCTGACCCCTCATATCTCCACACTGGGGGATGTTCTCAACGTTTTTTCCCCTGCCCTTAGTAGGGAAAAAAAATATAGACTGACACTGTATTTTTTGTGCAGCTCATCCTGAAAACACAACATGCTGCTGCAGCCTGTGCTGCCCTAGCAAGGCTGGCTGAGGGATGGAGAACCCCCTGACATGCAACAAAAGAAAAACACATCCCAGCCCTGTGTCTCCATGCAGCCCAGGGGATCCACAATGCACGCACAGTACCTACACACTTTTGGGCTGGCCATGTCCTGTAGGCAGGTAAACTTTGCCCAGAATCATGTTGAAACTTTAATAATACTTAAGTAAGTGCTAATATGTAAGTTAGCACCCATTCACATTTGTGAACTTTCTATTTTTATATTTTTATTTGGGAGGAGTAACTGTAATACCAAAATACAAAAGTTGACCCTGAGATTTCGTACTGTACAGTTCTGCCCTACTCAATTTCAGACAATCCAAAGAGTTTGGAGTTGGACTCAAATGATCTATTTCTCTCCTTGGCACCACAAGTACTCACATTAATTCAGCTGCATATGATTGTAAAAACACCCTATTTATGGAAACCCATTACATTCTGGGTGTGATGCTTTTGGAAAAATAATAAAAAATCTATAACTTTAAAAAAAAAAAAAACTTTTATAAGAAATATGGGAGTCAGATATAAAGTTATATGTACAAGGTAAATGAGAAAATGTGAAAATGCCTGTTTTGTTGATAACTCCCATTTCTGCCATTCAGAATTTGTTATGACAGATTTCAAACATAAAGAAGCCTTAGTTTTCATATCATACATTGTAAACTATAAGACTCAAGCTTCAGCTGAGTTACTTAAACTAATCATGATTTTAGAAGATTTAGGGTTTCTTTCAATTTTCAGCAGGGAAGCTGTGACAGTTATGCTGTGACATAAAGAAAAAAAGAACACCAGCAACAGCAACTGCCTAAGGTTATGTGAGAAACACATTATTCCCAGAGGAGCTACCACATGGCTGCCAAGCATAATTCCAAAGCTGATTTACAAATCTGCAAGAGAACACCAGAATAAGTAAGATACAACCACCTTCCCGTGAACTCACTCACTAGATATCAAATCCAACAACAGATCCTCATATTCTCCTATGGGCTATAAGAATAATATTTTAAAATATACTTTTATAGTATAAAGATAACCCCTACTACTATTTATTAAGTAGTCCAGTAAGATTTAAGCCAAAAAAGAGACAGGTTGACCATAGCAATGATACTCATACCTAGACATAACATGTCCCAGAAGTCACTGCAACAGCATTAAATAATTGCAATAACAAGACCTATGTTAGGACTTGAATATCTGTCATATCTTTGAAACAATCTAACTCTTTTTCACCCATCCTCAGTGAATTCACCTTCAAATGCAGTACAGTGGCCATATATTGGGCATACTTTTAGGCATCAGACTAAGCCCAGCATTTTCTCACCTCTTCATAAGCAATGTTGAGGAAGGGATGTTAAAATGCATTAGGTCCCACATTTGCTACACAGATGGATTGAAAGCACAAACTGCTGCACTGATTCCCACCTCCTCTTACAACTGCCTGAGAATACCCTGACATGAACATCCTCTCTCTGTGTACCGCAGCCAGTGTAAAAACAGCAGCATACGAACTACTACTTGCACAGCACTCAGAACAACACTGTTCCCCTGCAAAGACAACTCCATCCAAGACACACAAGAAAAAAGCACACTCAAAAATCAGCTTCCCAGGCAGGAATATATTTTGTTGTGGGAGAACATTTGCAACACCTACTACTGCTAACAACTCTAGGGATGCAACACAGTAGAGTCAGTTGGTGATGCTGAAAGCAGGATATGACAAACCAAATCAATTCCATCAGTTTTCAATACCTAAGCCAGCTTCCGTACCTCCTCTGAAGTCTCATTGCATTGGAGCACAACAGAAGAGCAACCAACCAAGATCACATCTTAACCTGAAGGTTTGGTGGCCAAGAGAAACTAATCAGCTTCACCTGCATGAAGAGGTAAAAGTGACAGCTCCACTGATTATACTGGCTTCACAGGAAGAGAAAATAAAGTTTTCACCCTGAACTACACGTAATCAGCTTTTTGATTCCTTTTCCAGGCAGCTTCCCTCATTTATCTCTAGAGTACATGCATATCAAATAGAAAATCCAACATTTCTGTCACATACAAACTGAAAATTTGCAGTACATTTATTTTCAAGTAGCAAAATCACAATCAAATACATTTATAACTCATCAGGCCACATCACAGAAGAGGAAAACATGGAAGCATGATAGTTTAAATTAAAATAATAATAATAATAATAATAATTCCTTAAATGAGATTCACTAACTTGAAACATTATTAAAGGCTGATATGAGACTGTGATATTTAAGCATAAATTCAAAAACAACATTTCTCCTGAATTGATTGGTCCAAGAGCTAAACTTTTATTTGTGAATTGATAGATAGATAGATGTAGATTAGATGTAGATATGTGGGTGTGGGTGTGGATGTAGATGTAGGTGTAGATGTAATTGTCCCTGCTTGTCCCTTCCAAATCTGAAAGTAATATGCTGCAGCAACACCTGCTTTAGGCTTGCAGATACTTTGGTGTCAGATTAATTTTGAAGCTGAATTATGAATCCTTCTCTCATGACTTCCCTGAGGGTGAGAGCTGCCCACCATGAGAGCAGGAGGTTGGGCTGCCCCAAGATTTGCTGGTGCTTCTTGCCCTCATGCCCTTGGTGCTCAGGTGGCACCCATAGTAACAACACTTCAGTCACACTCTCTCTATTTATTTGATTTCCAATTAAAAACTTTTTTTTTCACTCAACAGATGAAGGAAGACTGTTTCTCACACTGTGTCAGTGAGCCTTGACAGATAGATTATGTCTGTTCTGGTTTGTAATTCATATTCCCTTACTGTATAAAACTAACTCATTTTTGAAAGCAGTTTTTATCTTTGCATACACTTTGTATCTTTCTTTTGCCTTTTTTTTCTTTTTCCTAACCCCAAAAGGAAAGAAAGAAAACATATCTTCAGACTTATGGAGAAAGAAAGCTTTGCATTTTTTCCCCTTTTCTGTGACTTGCTAACTGAATGTTTCAACTGAAAGACATGTTTCTCTTTCATTCTGTTCTTCATGCTGCTCCATGAATAAGAAGAACTTCCAGCATTAATTCAAAAATTGGAGGAGATTTGGAACGTTTCTTTCATGAAGAATTCACAGATTTGAGGAAAGTTATTCTGAACAATATATAAAATAGAAAGATGTTCTAAATGTCTTATGAAATAAAATTACCATAAAAATTTTAAAAACATGAAAAATATTCAATGATTGTTTCAGTTTTTAAACTTTTTAGCGAAGAAAGTGAAAAAGTAAAATTCTTTCTGAAGCAAAACTCAGAATACCCAGACAAGGCAAAATCTGCCATATCTCATTCATATAAGCTCTGTATTTCAAGTTTTCCTGAAATGTGTATTTCAGGAAAATGACTATTGTGGAGAACCATTTCTCCAGCAAACAACTGTTTCCTCATAAGAAATTTCCAATTGAATTTTCAAATCCTCCTAAAACCTGTACAGAGATTGTGAGTGAAGAGTGGCACTGGAATAGCCAGTTCTGTTCAACGAGGGCACTCAGTATTTAAGAGGATATTGAAAAAGTATGAAGCCTTTAAAAAATACCATGCTATACATTGAAAACTACTCTGTTGGTGTTCCCATGAAGTGAGGCAGTCCATCACACTCTGGGCAGTATACTTTGTATGGTGTGCTGTCCTTTGAATGTGGTGGGGTCTGCAGCCCTCCCCAGTGGCCATCTCCCATCCGGGCACATAAAGCATCCCCACAGCAGAGCCACCCTCTCTTCAGCTCCTCTGATGTGTGCTCCTGTCTTGTAGCAGTAGATGGGAGATGGGAGCAAGAACAAAGAGCAGGAGTGGAGGCATTGTGTTTAATCCTGCCTCAGTGAATTCTATACAACTTAGAGGAGTAGTGATGGGACCAGCACAGAGCACTTCTGAGAACCCCTCTGTTGCAGCTCTGCTGCACCTCCCTGGTGACCTGATGTGCTAAGTGCTCTTCTCGCCCCACCAGGAACCTGAGGACACTTATTCTCCCAGAAAAAAAAAGTGTCAAACTCCATAAACTATTTTCCCCAGACAGCATCCTAAATTGCTGCTAATGAAGGCTTTAATATCTACTGAAGAACAGAACATCACCAAAAGTTGGGCACCTTCTTGGCGGAGAGCTGTCTGTTGTTGTTTTTTCTAACATCTGGAGCCCATCAAATACTACCAGAGCATGAGGTTGCTCTTTGCAGGGCTGGGAACCCAACATACAGCAGCACACACAGCTAGAGAGATAGATCAAGAAAAACTGCCTTTCTTAACTGCTTTGTCCTGTGGCTTTGGAGAGTTAATCTTTAAATATAGTTTACTCCTGTTCATTTTCAGTAGTTATAAGGCATGTGGTTGGATTATCCAAATGCAACAGGTGCAAAGAGAGTGTAGTATACAAACCTGGAGAGAAAAGACCTCGTGTCAAAAGGACACAACCCTACAAGACACACAGTCTAAAAACCCATCTTGCACCCTGCACATGGTAGGTAAAGCCACGTACTCACTTAACAGCATCTTCACAAGATCATAACAATAAAAAATGATTAGGCAATACAAATGGCATTAAACCCAATGATGACCATCTGTTATGACTTAGTTCCCCAGGGAATACCGGAAGAGGTTCTGCAGCACTGAAAAACAACAGGGAAACAGCCTCAGGGGCAACAGTACTGCCAGGATGACATTAAAGCCATAATCGAGTACTGTGTCCTACAGTGCCTTGCAAGGGTGTCACAAGCAGTTACGGCCAGAGCTGTTTGCATGTAACCCTTCTGGAAAATAGAGATGCTAATTGCTCTGTGTACACTGTCAGATGGGGCTCACAGAAAATTTATAGTAATTTACCAAATGGACTGTAGGATCCTTTTACCTCCAGCACATTAAGCAGAGGTCAGGCTGAAGTAGCATCACAGTGCAGGGTTTATAATGAATACAAAGAGGTTTTGTTGGTTTGGGTTGAGAAAAGAGAGAAAGGTTTCTCAGTAGGGACTGCTAATGAACTCTAGGGCCTCTAACCTTCACATCTCAGTCAGATAGGCAGTGGGGACAGTTGTCACACCCCTAGAGCAATGGCACATACGATGCTATAGGATTGAGAAATATTGATAATTTTTTTGTTGCCAAGTTCCCTAGGAATAGCTGGTGTGTCTGTGGAGAGCATGGTCAAATCAGTAGAGGAGAAACCGAGGGCTAGAGCTCCCCACTAGCTGCACCCACCAAATTACTACACCCAGGTCACTCCTCTCTGAGACTGGTGCAAAGCAAAAACACCTGGCAAGATGGGAGATATGAGAATAATAAGGAAAGGCAAATAGGAGAGTTTGAATGCAGAATGGTATTACGATTTATTTTATTGCTTATAAGTTATAAGAATTCATACAGCAAGGTTAAGAGTTTGTAAAGCAGAGGTGCATACTATATGGAAAATGTAGTAGTAGAAAAGTTTTAGTTTCTACTCAAAAAAGTCTTTAAGACTTAAAGAAGTGGAAGCTTAGGAAGCAGAATCAAAGGGAGGGTAGGGAGGCAAAGATGATCTCCTTGGGAGACACTGTAACAGGAGAAAATTAAAATAAGAAATTTTCCCTAACCAGTAAAGAAAAGTATTTGGAAAGATGTATCAGGAGTGAGTGTGGAGAGCAAAAAGCCTGAAGGTGGATGGGTTTCCTGGGCTGATCCAGGAGGATATTCTGATTTATGCCTACTATAAGAACTAATGAGCGGAGAAAAATCGGGGTCAAAGTAGAGAATACCATTCAACTAGAATTAATGGCACTTTCAGTACTGCAAGAGACTATGAAAACCGTGAATTCTAAAGACTTTGAGACATTTATATGCTATTGCATGCCTTTGCTTTCATTCTGCAGTTCCACAGAACTGAGAGAAGATATGCCGGCACAAAATTTGGATAATGAGGTGATAAATTGGGCTGTTATTTTGAAGAGGGGAAGGAGAGTAAAGAAGTGACAGTCTTGATTCCTAACCACCAGTTTATAGCCACGGGAAAATGCCAATGGATATTAAATGGCTAATTATCATATCTAGAGCTAAATTAATGTCTTATACTCTGCATGGATTGCCTTTAAAAAGAGAGGAATCAGCTTAGTCAAAATATTCTAGAATGATAGCTTCACTTCAAATCGTGACCTAAAAATAAAAATAATTTGGTCAAATTTGATGAACTAAAATTCAATCTGATTTATCAAATCATTAGTGAAGATTGCCCCTAGACGATAATTCGTTTAAGTTGGCCCTCAAGAGCAATGCATTTAGTTGCTCTGCAGGTGGTGGATCTTACACTGGCAGTGATGTGGGTCTCTAGAAGAAAGGTGAGCAGATGCTACTTAGCTAACGTTGTCAAAGGCATTTTACGCCGTGTTGGGCTGTATTGCTTTCTCATGAATGCACAATGTTCTTCAGCTACCATGCTGCAAGAACCACATGGAGCTGTTCCTCTTTCTCACGTCTCTGGTACCATGGACATTTTGATACTATTTTTAAGGCAGGCTATTTTTAAAATCCAAGGCATCCTCTCCTACTTCTCTTGAACTCCATGGGAGCAGGAAAGTCTTTGATGATTAAATCCCTCCCATACAGAGAGGAAAAGTGACTTTTTGTTACTCAGCTCCCAGTGCTGGCTGCTGTTAATCTACATATGTATGTGATAGCTGCCTTTTCCAGAGACATAGCATTCTGCTGGCTGGCTTCAGCATAAACCTGGTTTAATCCTGATGGATGGGAGTGAAAGGCAGTTTCCTGAAAGTCATTACACAGAATATATACTTTATGAAACTCTTCTGGCACCTCAAGAGTTTTGAATGAGCCCAAGAAATGACAATATTCTCTTGGTTGCACTTTAAGAGCACTTTTTCCCCTGTTGACTAAAGCTGACATATGAAGACAATAAAAAACAGACTATACAAAAACAGAGCCTGAGACATCTGTTTTCCTCTCCCATAGCGCATGATGAGGTACTTAGTTTTGTTACCATACTAAACCAAGGAATGACACCTCTGTGAACTACTTTAATAAAAGCAAATGCAGTGAGACAATAAATGAAATTATTGTGAAATACAGAAGGCATAGTGGAGCTGCGTTCATGTACTTCTCACAAGAGGATGCCAAAGCTTTGCAGTTGATACCAGTTACCTTTCCCTTACTCCCTTATTGTAGCTGAATGCCTGGTTGAAGCACAAGACAGGGTTCTGTTGGTTTGGAGCCTTCAATGTGTTACCCAGGGTTGATGTCTGGCAAATCCCCCCAGATGGTTCTCAGTCAACAGGAGCACTGAGTTTGTTCACTAGCAGTCAGAATACTCAGACATTTGATGCACTCCAACAATTCAGCAGAAATACTCTAGAACATGACAAAGAATATTTCAACAAGTGTGGAAACATATTATGAAGAAGACATTAGGCCATAAGTCTACAACATGACTTTCTTGCATGGACATAGGTAATGAAAAAAACAAGGCTCCAGAGTGGCATGGTCTCATCAGCATTTTGGCAGACACTTATGACACTGATTGCTCCAGCCAAACTTGTCCACAATGCCCCTGATGTTGTCTGGATTCTTCCCAGGTTGAGAACACCCAACACCTCAACACCCCACCCAGCAAGCTACCATCAATGGGTTAGCATTAAAGGTTCTCCACACTTCTGAATGAAGTAGACAAACCTGAGACAGAGACAGAGCTGTTGAACACATCCAAGAAAATGCCCACAACCTTTCTCTGAATGTTTCTAAGATCTTCCAGATGTGTAGCCTTATCCTTTACATTTGAAAAATACACAGATCACTTCAAAAGGATATGACTCCTTTCCACCACTTTTCTTGCTTTTTGAGGAGCAGATGGTAAAGAAAATAAGTATTACATAATATATACTACATAAACTACATGTAGATAGCATGCACATACACTAAAAGACATGCTGCAGAAAACGACTGGAAAACAGCACCAGTTTTGGCCTCACTAGATGTTGGTAAAGGCCCCATAAAAAATGAGGTAGTGTTTTTTAAGTTATGAAAATGGCCACAGTCTGACATAATGCAAGGACATGTATTTTGGGAGTTTTTTTTTTTTTTTTTTTAAAGATATTCAAAAGGAATGCTGTTTCATCTGTATTCATCTGTATCACTTCTATGCATGGCTATCTGTAGATGTACAACTATTTTCTCATATAGTTATTTACATGTTTCAACAGTAGCAAGGAAGGACAGCAAAAACAGTTCAACAATATACATGTGTTCTTCTGCTAATGGAGTGTTTCTCTCCATTCTATCACCAAATTTTTACCATCTTAATTACAGCATCAGCTTCCAAATCACACCTCCCTAAGATCCACTGGTGGTCTCACCAGAGGTAAATACACAGCTTTAAATTTCATCAGTTTACATCTTTGTAAAATCACATTTTGTGGAAAAGTGATTATGTGATATTAAAAAGTGAAAGACAAATACCTGATACTGTTAACACAGACTCCACAATCAGCTTTTTATTTTGTGGGAAGACAGTCAAGACTTCTTTTCTTTAATACCTTTTAAGATTTAGATACTTTAAACTAAACCAATCCTCTGTACAGCTCCACTGATGGTAACAGGAGTTCTTTCCAAAGCTGATTTTGGCCCACTGAGTCTTTTGAAGTAAAATTTTTTGTTACATAAATGCAGTTTTTATTTTTCGTCTTTCTTGAAGCAGGCAGAGTTTCTGCATGAACAATAGACGCCTTCATTATAGGAAGCACATGCCATGCAGTGGAGAGAATTATAGGGTGGTTTATCAATTATTTTGTAGACAAGTAGCTTTTAAATATATCCCTTTGTTCCCGTTTACATCCCAGCTTTAATGCCTATAGATGCTGAAAAGCCTCTGTCTTAAGCAGTCATTTACGGTGACAAAATTATCTTTCAGACTTCACTCCAGCTCAGAAAAATACACCAACTTAACACTGGTGTCTTTGCCCAATAGAGGAAATCAGTTCATCTCTCTTGAGAAACTCTGCTTCCCTCCAGTCTTCATTCACTTGCCAGCACAGACTTTTTTTTTTCTGCAGACAGATGGGCGCGGCTGTCACTAACAGCATCATGTTTCCTGCCTGAGGCTACCTCTGCCACAGCCCTACCATGCCATTCACCTTCCTTGGTATGCAAGAAAAAGCTCAGTGTTGTGGTGGATTCTACTCTACTCTGCTGCCTGAATCCCTTGGCAGTTATTTGCGCTCTCTATGAAGAAGTTTAGTCTACTGAAGACAGTTTATTATTTCAGCCTATAAAATTGAAGGAACGTAGGTAAACTGACCTAACATTTAATTTTTGGTTGTTTGAGCTTTGAAAATTCTGCCTTTGGGGCTCTTTCTTCCATCAGAGGATTAACAAGGAAAGTGAAGGCGATAAATAAACACATTATCAAATGTATATAGCTATCCCAGAAACAATTTAAATCAAAGAACAGAATTTACTCACCCTAATGAAGTCTTCTAAAAATTAGGTATTTCAGTCAAATGTAGTGGTTCCTTTTATTCATAATGTGGAGAAAATGGGAACCCTATGGGGGTATGTGTTTTATCCTAAAATAGAGCCCATGAGTGCTCAGGTGTATCACCTCACCAGATACTACTTCTCTCCATTGACTGTAAAATTACCCAAATGTGACCAGCCCTAATTTAGATGATAAGTGACATAAATCCCACACTCAATATCTGTGGGACCAAGGGATACTGATCTATGAAATAACAGGAACTGTGTACTAGCAGTACTCATCACTTATGTTTCTGCTGCTCATGTCTTACATCATGGTCAAGTCTTCTTCAGTCAGAATGTAGAGAAAAATATGTTCCGTTGAATGAATGTTTAATGAATGTTTTTTTTGTTTGTTTGTTTATTTGCTGATAAAAAACAAGCTTTAGAAAAAAACATACAAGCAAGCAAACAAACAAGAAGCAGTTATGAAATCTCTAGAATTGCCTGGTAAGTTCTAGAAATAAATAAGATACTGTTTCAGGCAATAAAAATGCTTGGATTTATCTGTGAGCTTGAAAGAAGGTGTTAGAAAGTTAATGCTAAACCACAGCTTCTTTGCATATGAGGTACTGTTATTGCTGTGCCATGGGACTGAGATAAGCTTAGCTCATGACACCCCCAAGGGTCCCTTTAGTCTAGGGACCTGGAGCCCCTTTCTAGTTCCCTGGTCCATCCACACACTTTCACCATCTCTAATGTGTAGGTGAGACCTGAATGTACAGCAGTAGTGACCTCTGCTCTTCCCTCTGCTGCACATAAGTCCCTCCTCGCACCTCAGTCCACTGATGTGGCAGTGTCCAGACAGGATGGTTAGGCAGATTATCAACCCAAAATGAGCTGCAGATGGCCCCAAGAGGAAAGTGATATGCCTGTACAATCAAACTGTTTTAAATAATGATCTTGAACTTAAAGAAGAAACACTTTATTCACTTTATTGGTAAGAGCATCTTAAAGACAAATGACTCTCTGGGCACAGAAAGCTATTTCACTTTCATTTCACTTTTGTCAAAGGGTCTGATGAGATGAAAAAAGATTAGATAAAGCAGCCTTTCGTAAGCTTTGATCCACAGGCACACCACCACATAAAATGTGCATCTTTTCAGGTTAGAGAGTGACCTGTAGGGATAGCATTGATTTCCTTTTGCAAGTACATATATTCAAAAGATTTTGTGAGAAGTCAAACAAATCCTGACCAAAAAAAAAAAAAAAAAAAAGTAGTGGGTGTGTATTTGCGTTATTAGGTCTCTTTGATTTTGTTTCTCTGGGGGGATCGGACTTTTGGAGAGCAAGAGAATGACAATTTTTTATTTTGTCTCCCTATGGAAATGAAAAATAATCTTCAGACTTTAAGAAAGAAATCATTCTTTGATTTATTTATTTATCTTTCCTTCTGGAATTGAATTCAATTCAAGTATAAGGAACAGAAATGTACAGTATATGTCTTGTGATTTATTTTGAAATACTTCTGTAGTTTTTATGAATTTCCATGACATTCTCTCAATCAGGCAGACAAGATAACTCTCAGAGCATCTTTGAAGAATTCTGTGCTCTCATTTTACTTTACAATGAATTTAAGCAAAAGCCAATATGCTTACCAAGATAGGAAATGCATTTATATATAGCTCTAAAATAAATGAATCTCATCAAAACATCTGTCCAGGGGGCTAAACTAATCAGCTGTGAAGTTTCATTGAATTCATGAAGTTTTGATGACATGACTGAATTTGGTACATTTTCCTTCAATAATAGTTTATCACTTGTGTAGCTTAACATTTAAAACCACTGTATATTGGTAGTGTTGTGAATCCCCAGGCACTTTTAGAAAGCTAGACCTGGAAGTGACTCAGAGGATGAAGCCAATCTAATTCCTGTAAATGTTCATGTCTGACCCACTTCCTCGAGGTTCCCTGTATTGTCAGTGGAGAGAACAGAAACTTCTGCAGCAGGATTCACCTTATCATAATGCAAGTAGCTATAACTGGTGTAGTAACACACTGAACAAACTGATTCCTCCCAAAAGACTACAGAGCAGGCCTTGAATATCTGACCCACGTTGTGTATCCCTCGTAGAATCTCTAGGCTACAGGCCAGAAGAATCTGTTGTATCACCCACTCCTGAAAATCACAGGCCATGTTATTTCATCCTTTTGCTTCTAAATTGTGCCTGCTTATAGCACATATGACTAGGTGCACTGAAGCATCAGGTTTTGAAGACCTCAGTTGATGGGTTTGTTCCAATGGCTAATCCCCTTCCTGAGGCTCAGACTTTTAACGCAACTGATCTGCTGAAATTTAGGGGACAATATAAGTCATTTATCACCACATGCAGATAGATGCTATATAGAAAGAAAAAAAAAGAAAGAATCTGTGCTTTAAAAGTCATCCACCAAGATAAGCAAACCTTCCCAAGGAACACCTAATGTTTCATTTAACTTTTCTTTATACATACACACTTGGGTGCATACAAAAGAAAAGACCATCTTAATGCATCAGACTAAAAGACTATTTAGCCTGGTATCAGATCTCTTGGTGTGCCCAAACTGCATGCCTAGGGAAATGAATAAGACCAGAACAAGCATATGTGATGTTTTCCTCCACATACTCTCCCTGCCTCCATTTCCTTAAGGTTCACAGACTTCCCAAGCCAGGCCTTTTTCATATGATATCTCTAATCTCAATGGACTTAATGACATTTTTAATCTCAGAGCCACTTCTTCACTGAGCTCTCTTCATGTCCAGGACTTTCAGTGTCTGTAACATCTCAGTCTGAGGTGTTCCAGAGATGACCAACACACTGGGTAAAAGTCAGTTGCTGCTTTACTACTGTTGAATCTGGCACCCATCAGTTTCATTTGATGCCTCTTCCTCCTTGATTTGAGGAAAACTGGAAAGTTGGTCCTAATTTGACCACCCAGTTCTGCTCATAAGTTTAAAGACCTTTGCCCTGTCCTCCGTCAATCACCTACTTTTCAGATTGAAAGAGACCCTGTTTTGCTCAGTAGTTCTTTGTAAGAAAGTCCTTCCATACCTTTGACCACCTTTGCTGTCCCTGAACCTCTCCCAGCTCTGCCCCATCAAAGCACAGTCAGCAGTTCCTCTGTGGCACCCCTCTCTGATCTGGCATTTATATTGTGCACTGAGCAGTCAGTACTGCAAAATCTTAACCTGAATGTCACCGGGAAGATGAGAGCAAAAGGAAGGGAACAACCTTTCCAAGCATCCTCAAAGAGTATAACTCTTTATGGATGGTCATGTTCCAAAGACACGCTGTGCCCTGGTTAGCCTGAGCTGTAGCACAGACCTAGTCTTGGGTAGAGAAATATGTCAGTTTTACAGGTGTCAATTTTGCTATGACATAAACTCAGAAAGTTGTTCCTTTTTTTACTTCTTTGGTGTAATTAAGTCTCCTAGCTCCTGCCACAGATGTTGCACTGACAACCATGTTATTCAGGTGGACAGAATCATTGTTCACATCTAACTCGTTCTAGTTTGGTTGCCAGCAGCTAAAATCTTGTTTCATTTTTGTTTGAACTCTTGTGAACACACCTTTGTAATTTCTGTTTCACCCGTGTTAAGGTCTGCTCTGTCAGCCACATGAATTTGGTCGCACCGTGTCAGTAACTTAGGTTTTCGTGTCATGACAAAGAGAGTGACAAAATCTATCTTGCAAACCTGGTGAAGACTACAGACTCAACAACAAAAACAAACAAACAAAAATTATAATATAGTGACAGCATCAAGGGCTTAACTCTGGCATCCCAGCATGCTTTTTCTGCAGAAACTGTCTTGGGCTCAGCCTTTGGATCAATCTGCCCACTGCCTTTGCAGCAGGAGCAATAATAGGCCCAAATTTTTCTCTCTTCACACTGCACAATCATTTAATGAAGCCTTTATAGACCTGGGCGAATATTATAAGTGACTTTTCCATGGCTATTTATTTGATTTCCCCTGCCTCAGTGTTGTTCCCTTCCATTTCTGCAAGTAGGCTAATGTATTTGATGCCTTCTGGCAGGAATGCTCACAGCAGCTGGGAGCTCTGGCTGAACAGGAGCAGAATCCTGAATGCCTAATTATTTTCATCACAAGAAAGGGGACTCCTGGAGGTTTTCATAAATGGCTTTGGTCTATGTGACCCAGAGAATGGGTCATTAGGAGGCTAACACCTCAATCCTAAAGAGCTAACAACCTAATTCAAAATAAGACTTGACAAGTTACTGCAGCAAACCACGTGGGAGTAAGGATGCCAGGGCTCACTGTGATAAATGCCATGTATTTCCAGAAAAAAGTTTGTAAAGCCAGAAATCATTCTAAATTTTGTATGATTGATTTCAAATATAAATAAACAGAAGAATGTTCCTCTGGCTAGGAGAAAGTGGTAGTTTTCTTCAGTAACCCAGTCAATATGGATCCTGAAGACACTCAGGAAGAAACACAGGGGGTGGGGTCAGAGATTAACAGGGGGACAGACTTCAATTTAAAGAGAGCAGAAACAGGAGAGAAGAGATTTCTACTTTGCTGGCAGAACAAAGAGCAAATATAGTATTTGAGCATAGGCCCATGTGGAACAGTAGTGCAAAAAGGCAACAATTTTTTAAGCAAACAAAATGATTAAGCATCAGGAAATTCTGCATAATTTTCCTAGTCCTTCACTGAGTGTTTTTGTTTTTGTTTTGCTTTGTTTTTTTCCACAATGAAACTATGCTTTTCCCTCCATCATTTGTTACTGCTGAAGTTGCTGTGATGAGCTGTCCGCTTCCCTTCAGCTTGGTACCAGTCACATCCTGGTCTGATGACCTCGGTTGCTCAGCACAGATCTGAATATCCAAGGCAGGACTTGGCTACACATGTTATCCAGTCCATGGCTATCTTTATGTCGAACCAATACACTGAAAAAAAATCAAGCTTCAGTCAAGCATGGATGTGATGAGTCCCACAGGTGGCTGCATTTTCTCTGTGCTTGTTCAAGGCTGACATAGGAGGGTCTTGGTTTTAGCTGAGGCCTCTGAATGCTGCCATAAAAGAGAGAAACAGTCTGATGAGAGTATCGTAAAGCCGTAAGTCCTAGCAGAGATACACTGAGGCTTCTGTGCTTGTGGTTAGTAAGTACAGAAAGCTGTCTCAGCTCTGAGCAAGACATACTTGCAAAGAAAACTGGATGAGGGCAGATTTAGATTCAGAGAGAATGCTGTCTTCAGGGCCTGGAAGTTGGCAGAAAAGAGAACTCATCAGCAGCCATTTATGCATTCTTCCACCATGTAAGGGATTGCCTTTATATTAATGTTCATGAAGAGGCTAGTCTACGCAGAGGTATCTGGCAGGTGAAACATGACAATTAAATAACAGCTTACATCAAATTTAAAAGTGAAACATTTCCTTCCTTCCTTCCTTCCTTCCTTCCTTCCTTTCTTCCTTCCTTCCTTCCTTCCAACAACAGTGAATTAAAAAAAATAGTGTATTAGACAACTTAGTAGAAGGTTGGTATTTTGATGACAGAACAGAACTCAGGAAAGAGAAATCATCTGAACACACAATAGATTAAGTGCTGGTGAAGCTGCCATAATGCAAGACTTTTTTTAAATTATTATTTGGGGGAGGAGGGCAGTCAGGGGGGCATCTCTTCTCACCTGTAATCACTTTTCCACAAGCATCTCTGCCTGTGCTGTATTACTAGATGCCATGCTATAAACACAGAATCCCAGAATCCCAGAACGACTGAGGTTGGCAGGACCCTCTGGAGGCCACCTGCCCCAACCCCTGCCCAAGCAGGGACACCCAGAACAGGTTGCTCAGGACCACATCCAGGTGGCTTTTGAAGGTCTCCAAGGAGGAGACTCCACCACCTCTCTCAGCAACCTGTTCCAGTGCTCTGACACCTGTGCCACACCAGCACAGAGCAGAGCGGGACAATCACCTCCCTCAACCGACTAGCAAAGCCATGATTGATGCACCCCAGGATACAGTTGGCCCTCCTGAGTGCCAGGACACACTGCTGGCTCATATTCAACTTGCTGTCAACCATAACCCCCAGATCCCTCTCTGGCTCTCCAGCGCCTCATCCACCATTCTGTATGTATAACCAGTGCCAGTAAGTATACTCCCAGTGCCAGAGACTACCAGTACAATACCAGCTTCCATTGTGACCTTTCAGAGTGATGGGGAGGTTGTAAACATGACAAAGAGTTTAAGAAAACAAACAAACATATTTTCTTACTAGATCCATTACTGTTATTTTCTCTCTCCCTTTTAAACATTTTCCAGTAGAAAGTTAAGTTATGACTAACACTTGTGGGATCTTATTTTTTTCAAATAAATCCTTTCTTTGGGTACATCATTAAAGGATGTGTTACTGTCAGGTCTGGTGAAACTGTAATTACAGTGAGTGTAATAAATAAAAGCATAATGGCTCCACCGCATAAATAATGGCTCATTATCCCAGTTTTATTGGCGTTTAGTTTGCTGAGCCAATAACTCCTCCTGCATACCCAAAGAAACTGTATACTTCTAATCTGAACAATTTATGCTAGGTTAAGTGAAAGAAGAAAACGAGGAGCTTTCACAGGAGAAAGGACATACAGTCACTTTGGTAGCCCCACTTCATAGGCTTGCACCACCACCTCCTAGCTGAAGAGATGGGGGAGCATCCCACCTTGCCATGATGCTTACCACGGGACTTAGCAGCACAGCAATCCATTCCCTTGACAGGGTACACCCAACTGCTAGGTTCATTCTGTGGGGGTAAAGCTTTGGGCCATGAGTGTTGGTGAGAGAGTAGCTCCAACCTCAGTGCTCTGCCATGACCACCCCCCTAGGCCTTGCACTCATAGCCTCTCTGGGACCCCTTTACATTTCCATCTGCTGATTCTTTCTCTTCAAGTCTCTTGAATGCTTGTTTCTGTTTCAGTACCCTTGAGTGAGATTATTAAGACATCAATGCTAGCGTGAACCCTGCCAGCCTCCTTGGAACACCTCATTTCCACCTACCTATTGAGGGTAGGATGTTAGCTGCTGATTTTGCACCTTTGTATGTGTTGACACACACCAAACCAGTAAGTAACAATAAAGCTAACAGCAAAGCCAACAGTCCGCATGAAGGCATGTCGAAGTGAGGTTTTCTCATGTCTCCCGTTCACCTGACCTGCACTCCAGGGTAGGTATGATTTAGCCCTGCAAGGCAGGCAGGACCTGTGTATTGCATTTTTGTCCCACTGCCCTCATGGCATGGCATCAGACTCTGAAAGGGTTAGCGGTCACTCTGCCTTCTGTCTCTTGAATAATAATAAATAAAGTAGAAAGTTCAGGATCACTGCAAAATCTTGGTAATGCAAGCCTAATTCTGGTATCCAGAGTTGGGCTGAATACTTCTTTCTCACTGTAAACATAGAAAGCCATGGAAAGCCATGGGACTGCTCACTCTAACAGCAGACAAAACTGTGTACCAAACAATTATTCACACAGAAATGCCTGCCTGACAGGGACATGTCCTTCAGATAATCACAAATACAAAACAATAAGTGGTTACAGATACATCTTCAGGCTAGGCATGTAATCAAATTACCATGGCATATCAAGTTATCACATAACACCTGGGTCCTGGTAACAGCCTGTGCCTGTGCTCCTTCCCCTTGGCACATGAAGTACTTTATGTTTGCCATGAGCCACAGGTGCCTGTGGATACTTTCTCTGGCCCCATGGAGCACAGGGACTTGGGGTCTGCGATGCCTCCACTGAGACCAAACCATCCCCTGGCAGGAGGAGATTTTAACTTCACCATAAGGGTGTAGCAGCTCCCTGAGGTGAGATGCTGGCCTGGGAGCCACCAGCTGGGCAGGAGGGCCAGAGACTTGAATCACAGAATCATTAAGGTTGGAAAAGATATGTTTCTGAATGTTTTATTCCTTGCTGGAACCCTTTTAACTGAGTCACCATCCACATGGACTAACCTGCAGCCTTGCAGATGTTGACTGTCCCCCACAATGACACAATATCCTTTGACAACTGGCACTTTGCTGGAGTTGGTGCCACTTCTATCAACATGATATCCTTTCTTGGTGACCCTGGCTAATCTGGGTCTGCCCAGGGTGCACTGAAATCAAGTCATCAACAGGGTGATCCAGACTGACCCAGAAGACTGGCAAATAATATGAAATTTTCAACCAGCATTAGGACCTTTTGATATTTTCTTCAGTTTAAATTGTGTTTGATAGTGCTATGAAAGTAACAGAAACATGCTGAAAAAAAGCTAGTCTTTGCCTTGCATATTGACAGCCTTGAATAAACTAGTATTTTTAAGCCAAACATCAGCTCAATACAGCCTGCCTTGTGCTAGGCTTAGTGCTCCAGACATTTTAATGTAAAGTTCTTCATGGTGCTTTTTGCATTATGCTCTTCATCTCAAGTGACTTTTCGGACATTTATAAGACCTGAATTCTCAGTGCAGACCTGCTCTCACTCTTCCCAGGGCAGTATTCCCATCTCCAGCCATCCTGGACTCCTACCCAATACTTTCTGGAGCTTGGCAGGTTGGCTTCATCCAGCATGCCCAGCTCTCCCGCCCTGAGCACTGCTGTTAGAGCTACAGATGTCACTTCCACCACGGGCTCCCTGAGTGTTGTACATAGCCATTGTGAGTGGCACAAAGCCCTTTCTGGCTCTCTTTCACTGCATAATCTGGGTCCTACCTGCTGTCTTGTCTTGCATTTTGGAGAAGATGCACAGGAACCATCACACTTCACCACGTTCCCTCTTTCTTTCCTTCCATTACATCCAGTTTCCTTTATTTTAATCCTATCTGTCTCATTGTGGATTCATTTTCTGGAGCTGACTTTAGCTCAATGGTATTTGTTTTCACTCATGATTGATGTTTTGCGCTCAGGAGGTGCCAATCTTTGTTGGTGCAAAACAATTGGGTTTAATACATTGCATTCAATTGCTTGCCAAGGGGCTAGATTTGCTGTAATTGCTTAAATCCCCTCTGTATGACCTTCATTTGGGGCTTTAATGCACAATTGCTGAAATTATGCTTTTCTGAATTCTGTCACTTTCACGTATGCTCCCATATTTATTGCAAAAATAATCATCATCAGTATTTTATAGGGAAGTTGAAACATAAAATTACCCCAGACTTGTCTGTTACTGGTAACATTTAATTTATTTTGTGTTATGACATATCTTGGTAAGTTTTCACTGAAGGCTATAAATTATGGTGTAGCAAAAACATAACCTCTATCTTTCTATTTTAGTCCATCTCAGAGTTAGAAACACCATTTTAACAGTCTGGGACATGCCTGGCACATCACCAGTATGCTGCAAATAATTATATATAAACCAATAATAAACATTAGAATACAATCATTTCTGTATTCTTGAAAGTGAATGCGATCTTGGGCAATGCTGTGTTCCACTGGAGTTTTCAGTATTATTCACCTACAACATTTTTTCAAAAGGAGATGAAGATCTTGCTGATCTATTTATTCTAGATGCTGAGTGGCAATTTCTTCAGGGATTGTTTTTTTATTTATTTTTTTTTTAAAGGGAAATACATGTAGGAAAAGAATGAGATTTCTGTTGTCATTAAAGATTTAAAATATCAGTGCTTATTTAACTGTCATTATATAGTTCCATTATCATTTTCTGAATACTGCATTACCACTAATTGGTTTAAACATTACAGCCATATCTATATCACATCCATTATCTAAGCAGATTCAAAGGATGATAGTACTGTACAAAGACAAACAAAGTTAATCGAAAATATACAGTCTCATGAACCAGGTTTGCAAAAATTTATCCAGAGGAAAACCCTCTTTGATTTTATGAATTAATTGTGGATTGAACAACCTTTCTGGGACTTAGATATCCTAGTATAGTAGCACAAGAAGCCCACTTTCTGTTAGTTTGGAGGAGTGATCACTTACTCAAAACTAAATAAAAACCTGAGGAAGGCCTCAGGCATACAATGTAATGAGTTAGTATTTCTTACTGTAAAATGATTTAGTGACCACTTCTAATTGTCTTCAAATAAATTCAAGTTCAGTTTGCTGTTTGTTGATGGAAAAGTATGGGGGGGCTGAGGTAAACTCAGAGACTGCCAATCAGCTTATAAAATCTCATGCAGACTGGCAGGGACCAATAGAGACAAATAAACCATTCTTACTGTTTTCGGGGACAAACATCAGATGATATCTGGATTCCTTTATGAAGACGTCACTACATGTAAATATTAGTCATGCATTTCTCTGGGGTTTTCTTGGTGCAGCAGACCTAGGAGCCATGAGCTTTCTTCTCAGGAAGTAATTTTAATTACTGTAGATTTAAACTAATTTTATAAAATGAGTTTTTAAAGCTTCTTAGGGAATTGTTCTCCCTTTCTAACTGAGGGATCCTTTAGATCTACTGCTTCCTTTGCTGGTGACAGACACAGACCCCTGTAGCTGTAGTTCTCTGCAGCAGCGGGGCTCCAGCACTTCGCATAGGTAACGCAATATGAACACATGGGCAGAAGCCAAGAGCTCCTAACATGGATGTCATGCTCTATTCCAATTAGGTAAAACACCACTAACACCATCACCTGTGTGAAACAGCTGTACCAGTTAATGTGTAGTAGAGGTCTGCATGCACCACAAGCTTCTTTCAATACACCTCTTGAAGTCAGGGCTCACCCTTCAAAGCCCAGACAAAATACCACTTGCAAGGCAGGGATACACCAAGAAAGGGTGGGGGCAGTCCCATTACTGTTCCTTTCCTCCACTGAATCTCACAGGCCTGAACACCACCTGCACAGGAGTAAGGGGACCCATCTCTTTGATGTGCATAGCTCATTCAGGGCACCAGTCATGGTATAAGCCTTTCAGCACCTTGCCCTTAAAATAATGATCTAGTCAAGAAAGAGGAATGATTTGTGCTGATTAAAAGGAGATGTTGCCTTCCTTGTTAAAGGAAAATTGAAATGACCAGTTTAGTTAAGGCAACTAGCTCTGGTGCCACTAAAAGTAAGTAAGAGGAACCCACAGCTGTTATGACATGTTATTTCCTGGTAACACTACTACTAAGAAGAAACAAACACACAAAAAAGAAATAGTCTTTTATGACAAAGATGGAGCTCAGATAGAAGACACAAACCTACACGGCTCCCCATCACTACCATCCTCTACTATTTCCACAGGATATCCAGCTTTCCTCACCATCATTGCACCTTTCCTGCAGGAATGTTTGTTGTACCAGGAGGTAGCAGAGGGGGGAATAAGAAGGTAAAGGGTTGCTGGGAGGTAGGGCTTCCATGGCTACCAGATACCTAGCCACCATTTAGTGGTGGAAGTAAGTTCAGTGAAATATCAAGGAGAAGTTACTCAGATTCAACAACAGTGAGAAAATTAGACCCTGTACTTCCTGGACCCCTCCAGGATAAAATGGCATTTCACAAGGTCATTTGAGGAAATGTAGCTCCACATTCTAAAAATTATTGTTTATTAAATAATCCCTGTGTCACTTACAAATGGGAAGAGATTTGAAAAGAACATTAAAAATGCAGTTTGTCTTGCTGAAATCCCCTGAAAATTACCTTGATATAACTCACTACTCTGGAGTACTCTTAGCATTACACATTTCTGTTCAAAGTGTGTCTTGCCTTTATCTTTTCACAGTGATGATATGTAAACCTAGATATTTTTAGTATAAAGACTCTGTGCTACTTATTAGTAGAGCTGTACTGATATCACATATTTTTTCTTACTCATTTTTTCTTTATTCCAGGAAAACACAATCCTTCCCTGAGAACATGGCCTTATTCATGACATTTGTTCCTCTGACTGATTAGGTCAATTGTGCTTTTTAGAGCTGAGGAACAACAACCTGAAACCAGCCATTTGTGAAACTGTTAGAGATACTCCTCTCCTCAGGTAAATTTCCCAGGGGAAAGTGTCTCAGCATAAACCTGGCACTAGGACAGTTTCATCTAAAGGACCAGCAAGACAGCCATGGCCTCTCCTTGCCTCAGAGACAGCTAAAGGAATGTTTAATAGGTATCAATAAATTGTTTAACCTTATGTTTCCTCTCTGCATGCTCTTTGTTTCAAGGACAAGTTTCAAAAGATTAAGGAGAGAGAGGAAGAAAATAATTTCTTTATAAAACACATATACACCAAGGAAAGGATCTTGTTCAGGCTGCCTGTCACAACTGTAGTAAAAGAACTGATTCAGTGTACACTATCACAAAATATATAACCAATGTCTTGAAAACAGTGCACCTTTCTACTGCCTTGAAGAACATTTTGAGTAAATTCAGATTTTTAGTAATGCTTTGCACATAATCAGAGCTGTCTAATCTTGTCAAACATTTGCCCTCTGGCAAACATGCATTTCCATCTGACAGCCAACTGCTTTTGAGAAACCTACAGCAGAAATACCCGGTAAGAATTCCACTGGGAGCTTCCTTCCAGCTACAGCAGCATTTAAGCAGTTTTTATTCCTCAGGCAATTTTAGTTTCCAAGCATACAATTATTTTTTTTTTCTCCTTCTATTATGAAAGTAATCATTTGTACTCCCCTAGTTCTGAAAAGCCCCAACAAAGTTCATGTCCCACTGGGCTAGGTCTTCTAGCGCCCCAGGAGAAAGCAGCACAGAGATTGCTTTGAACACCATGAACTTCTTTGTCCCAGTGGGCACCAGCTCCATAGCCTGACAGTCATGGTTCATAAAGTGAATCTGGCCTTCATGCCACTGGTAGACGTGGGTTCTGCATTGTTCCTCCATGTGCACTTGTGACGGGCCCCATGGGTGTATAAAACTGACGTCTATGCCCATATTCCTCATGAGGACAGTCCAGACTTCCTCAGCAGCTGCAATGTCCATTAGCCAATGGCCCGTGTAAGCAGAGTGAGGTGTTTAAAGGCAAGCATGTAGCTGTGTGCCTCTGTGTTACAGCTGGTTGAAAATTGTCCAGCTAAGCCCTTTCTAAGGAGTCTATAGTGAAAACTGGGTTCCTTTGAAAATTGCATCCAGATACCTATATTCATCTCTAGACATCTAGCTTCTTTGATAAATTTTCATCCATGTCTACAAGGGACATACGTGAGGACACTTCCAGGCACACATGATCCAGAGATACCTAAGGCACATGCAATATAGTCGAGGGAGGATGCTGTCAGGAAAGAGACAGATCAAGAAACAACCTGTTTCCCTGCTTATCAGACCAATAAAGGACACCTTGTGGTCTACTACAGGCTGCCTGATCAGGGGAAGCCTGTTGATGTGGCCTTCCTGTTTCACATAAAAGAAGCATTGTGCTTGTAGGCTCTCATCGTGATGGGGGATTTCAACCACCTGCATGTCTGCTGATTTTCAGTCTCTATGTACAGGTGGAGAATGGTGAGTGGTGGCCCTTAAAGGGTCTGTCTTGGGACCAGTACTGTTTAATATCTTTATCAATTACATAGACAGTGGGTTTGATTGTGCCTTCAACAAATTTGCAGATTATATCAAACCGAGTGGTGCAGTCAGTACAACAGAAGGAAGGATGACATCCATAAAGGGACGTGGGCAAGCTTGAGAAGTTGGCCTATGTGAACCTAATGAGGTTTAACAAGTCTAAGAGAAAGGTTCTGCACCTGGGACAGACTGGAAGAAGAACTCACTGAGAGCAACCCTGCAGAGAAGGACTTGGGGATAAAAGGCTCAACATGAGCCAGCAGTGTGTGCTTGCAGCCCAGAAGGCCAACTGTATCCTGAGCCGCATCAAAAGAAGCATGGCCAGCAGGGCAAGGGAGGTGATTGCACCCCTCTCATCTGCCCTTGTGAGGCCCCACCTGGAGTGGTGTCCAAGCTTGGGGCCCCCAGCACAAGAATGTGGGGCTGTTAGAATGGGTCCAGAGGAGGGCTACAAAGTTGATCAGAAGGCTGGGGCACCTCTCCTATGAAGAAAAGCTGAGAGAGCTGGGGATGTTCAGCCTGGAGGAGAGAAGGCTCTGGAGAGATCTCACTGCGGCCTTTCAGTAATTAATGGGGGCTTATTAAAAATATGAAGAGTGACTTTTTACAAGGGAAGATAGTGATAAAACAAGGGGGGATGGTTTTAAACTTAAAGAGGGGAGATTTAGATTAGTTGTTAAGAGGAAATTCTTCACTCAGAGGGTGGTGAGGCCCTGGCATAGGTTTTCCAGAGAAGCTGTGGATTTCCCATCCCTGGAGGTGCTCAAGGCCAGGCTGGATGGGGATTTGGGCAACCTGATCTGGTGGGAGGTGTCCCTGCCCATGGCAGGGGGGTAGGAACTGGATATTCTGTAAGTTCCCTTCCAACTGGAGCTGTGCTATGATTCCATGATTCTATGATTTGTGTCTTGCCTGGTGTCCTTTAGTGAATGTGGTGTGTGTTTTTTTTTGCTTTCCCTTAATAACCAATGTGAAACACTTTTCTATGAGTCATTTTCTTTGCAGCTTCCAAAAATTATCTCACCTTAGTGAGCTGCAGTTCCCGATCCAATTGTTGCCAAGATCTTCCATTTACCCTCCAGGAAGTTCCCTGTGCTGAGGTTTGGAAAGCTCTGCAGTAAAAAGGAGAGCAACCTGAGAAGATGGCACTGTCTTTCACAGCTGGAAATGTTATATATCTTTCAATAATGCCAGTGTGCGCAGACTCTAAAGTCTACTGTGGAAAGTCAGAAGAAAGCACACAGTGAGCCATCTTAAGCCAGCCTGCAGTTCACTGGGGCTATTCACTTCTCTTTATGGGTTGGCAAAGTTACAGTTATAAAAATCAGAAAAGTTTCATAATAAATTTAGGACAGGAAAAGGGAGACCTATCAAACCAGTTATTCACAAGAAATCATCTGGTCACCTCAAAAAATGGGATTATAATCCAGAAACATTACATAAAACACATAATAGATGCAATTTAGAATTAAAATTTATTAATAGATGTGAGTTAAAATTATCCAGTGCCTTTCTTCTCATGTTACACTTCTTCTGATATTTTATTTCTAGGAACTCAGAAATGTTGCTGAAAGATTTACCAGTGAAAATCATCTTTCTGGGAGGTGGAAGCTACAGTTTGCAGGTGTACTGTAACCATTTATAAATGAATGATGCCTCATGCAAGGTCTGCAGTGAAGACCTTACCTAAATTTTGCAAAAAATTTCCCCAGATTTAATCTGGCACTCAAATTTGATAGGATAACATGAAGAAGTGCAGTAGATCATTTGCGTTTGTGAAGAGTTTGTTCAGAAGAGGTTCAGGAGAATTCAGAAGAGTTTAGTTCTGACCTGCAGCTCAAGTATTCCTCCTTTGGAATATGTGGTGCCATGTGCTTTATGTCCATCCTGGATGACTTTCACTCAGTCATCCTCTTCCTCACAGTCTGCTTCTCAGGAATGCATCTTTCTTTTGACTAAAGAGCTATAAAGACCCCAACTGGCTGAAAAAGAGAAATCATAGCAGCTGGGCTTCATTTCTTTTTCTTTCTTCCAAGACAGAATGTCCTGTTTTCATTTTTACACAAGAATTCATATTTAACTTTGGTCCAAAAGAAAAAAAAAAAAAAAAAAAAAGCTCTGAGAAACACGTGTTTAATACATGAGTGCCACTTTACCTGCACCTGTTTTATCATATTGCTGTTCATTTGCTGTATCTGTAGACAGGTAAGAATAAGATGCACTTCAAAGAAGTGAAATATCAGTAAATTGTGGGTGAATTCCAATGTATATATATGGATAAGACCCAGAATATTGCAATGCTGCAATTTCTGTGACACACATAAACCAGCCATCAGTCACAGAGGTACAGAGGTGAAGGGAGGCCACTGTTTGTGGCTCTACAAATAATTCAAGTCCCTTGTCAGCACCAGTGCAGGAGATGCACTTTTGCCTTTTCCCTTCCCCAGCAGTGATTTACTCCCACTAGAGCTGGTAGTTCACTGGCTTCACCTTCTCCTGGAGACTCCTGAATAATGCTGCTGGTCCCTGAATGTCACTGAGCCTGGTGCTTCAGCCTGCTTGTCTTGCCAGACTCCACCAAACAAAGCTGATGGGAATGAGAAAGGGCATCCCACTGGGAGCTGCAGAGGGGTGCTCCTTCCTCTCACCCCACAGCCTGCTGGGTTAAAAGGAGTGTAGCCGAGGTCTCACCATCTTCCTGCAAGTCTCAGCCAAGCATTACACTGGATGTGATCTTGTGACCACCACAGTATTCAAATCCTCCCCAGGGGCTTCTTTCCTCCCTTGTCTCCCCAACTCCCCTGTGCAAATTGGGTAACATCTATAACGGAGTCATAACATACAAACAAGTGAAAGTGAGATTCAGAGTGAAACTATCTTGAAAGCTTTGGGAAGAACGACTTCAGCTCCAAAATCCCTCCAGATGCAGGAAACTGTCATTTCTGTTCACCAAGTGCTTTCTCATCAGAAAGAAGCTGTCCAGCTAACAGTACTTTCAACCACTGTTCACATCTATTACAGACCTAAATGCAAACCACAAAACTCAGAGACTCAAGGTGTTTGAAAAGGAAGGATAAGTATTTTGATCTGCAAAGGAAGATCTGTCCCAAGTGTTTAAGTGAAATGTTATTGAATGTTTAAATAAAATTATTTAAAAGAAAATGTTACTTGTCCACACTCAATATAAAAAAAAAAAAAAAAGAATTCTTTTCATTATGCTTTTCATTATGAAGCAATATCATAGTTGTGTGATGATAATTGAAGATTCAGTCTTCCTTGCATAAACAAAGAAGAATCCATTGAACCATGTGAGTCCGTACCACATGGGTGTTGCTAGAAATCAGTCTGTCTTTGAAGACACCTGTGTCCCAGAGGTCTAGGTCTATACTTTAATCTTATAGAACAATAAAACTGATTCTTTACCTTTTGAGACTCTGTATTTCTCTCATATAGCTTCCTTATACCTCCTAAGTTGGTTCCTTGTCACTGGCCTGGTTGTGCAGCCTCACCTCTGACTTCCTTATGCGTCCTGCTGTCCTGCCTTCCCCGTTCCATCACCACCAGCCTCTGTGAGAAGCAACAACACTCTCTTCCCCTGCATTGGCTGCTTCCTCGGGCTCATTTTCAGCACAGCAGTTCACCTCCCAGAGCCCATCGCTCCTCTGAAGCTGCCAATTGCTAATGGCCAGGCAGCGGGCCCGCCAGGAGTGAAGGCGTCATTAAACCAGCACTTGTTGGCTTACGGCCTTAAAATGAAAATCTTAGTCCTGCCCATTCCCTTGCACTCCACAGCCATACAAAGTAAATAATTCCCACTGTAACAGTTGTCTCTGAATAATGTGAAAAAAATACCAGTGCTTGATGCCTGCTGGCCATCACTTTTTGGCAATGTATTAAAAATGGAACAGATAAAAAAGATGTGCACTTATAAAAACTGGTGATGCTTTCCTTTAGATCAGCCTTGTGATTTTGTAGCCAGCAGTAAAAGAGACACAGAGGAAAGGACAAAGTGGGGCGGGACTGGGTGAAGTGTGGTTCCCACTCCTGTCCTTCCCGTGCTTCGTAAAATGAAATAATGACACAGTAAAGTACAGAGCACTTCTGAAGTTGCAGCCTCACTAGGGGATGTCATCAGTGTGATAGCCTAATGAGCTTGAAGTGACCGAAGAGTGTCAATAGAAAAAAATCTATTGTGGGAAGATTTCTAATCCTCGGCACAGCAGGAAACCACTTTCTGAAATCCCAGCACATTTGTCAGTGACAGCTCAGACTGAAATTTCACGCAGTATAAAGATATATTCAGTACTCTAATAAAACACATTTTCAGTTTTACAAATCCAGGATACTGATTAAATAAAAACAAATCTAAACAAAAAAAAAATCTGAATATGGAGTGTTGCAAAGTGAAATACACATTAGAAACCAGAATTTTGGAATATTTATTAAAGATTTTTTCATTGTAATGTAGGCTATAAGTTCTCAGAACTATACCAAACAACTTCTTCTGTTTTAAGAGACACATAGCTGAGCTTTATACCTTAAAGCAAATGGTGTCAAATCAATTAAATTATCTCCTGCAACTTAATAATTGTTCTTGTGAATAGGGGTGGAGATTGTGTTGTCACAATGTGATTTTATTAAAGTTTTTTGGTGCTGTTTCAATTATGTTCTCATTAAAAAAATAAGGAAAAATGGTTATGAGATGAATGCCAAACAGAGTGTATGCCTTGATCTAGAGAGCTTGCCATCCAAAATTTACTGTTGAAAGGAATGGGTGGGAATTTACCAGGTGTGGTACTGATCCTTGTCTTCATTAGGCACCATGCAACAGCTGTGAATCCAAAGGGCATGGTGCACAGTGGGAAACAGCTGGTGCTGCTGGTGAAGAAATGAGTGTTGGGGAAGAAATGGGTTAGCAAGATGTGGACATTAGGCAAGAGATGGACATACAAGCCCAATGTGACTTCTTGTTGGAAAAAAAAAAATAAATAAATAAAAAAAGCAACCACATCACTGAATGTATGAACTGGAGTTCAGCATGTGAGATAATCCCTTAAGTTCTGCTTGGCACTGGTAATGTCTCATCCAAAGTATCACACCTGCTATGGGGCCCTGTGGTACTGGAAAGGCACAGAATCACAGAATCACAGAATCACAGGATGGTTTGGGTTGGAAGGCCATCCAGTTCCACCCCCTTGCCATGGGCAGGGACACCTCCCACCAGACCAGGTTGCCCAAAGCCCCATCCAGCCTGGCCTTGAGCACCTCCAGGGATGGGGCATCCACAGATCCTCTGGGCAGCCTGTGCCAGGGCCTCACCACCCTCTGAATAAAGAATTTCTTCCTAATATCTAATTTAAATCTCCCCTCACACACAACTCTTCATGTGCAACCATCCAGCCAGTTCCCTACCAAGTCCTCCATCCACTGCACCCAAATCTCTCCAATTTAGAGATAAGGATATCACAGGGGACAGTGTCAAATGCTATGCACAAGCCCAAGTAGATGATGTCAGTTCTTCCCCTATCAACTAATGCTGCAAAGCCATTATAGAAGACCATCAGATTTGTTAGCCACTCGGAGAAAGACCAGAAGATAACTGTGAGCATGGCAGGATATCCAAAAACCCTGCCTATCAAGAAAGATTTAGAACAAACAACTGAATAATAAGGGAAAATGAGATACCAAGCACATTTCTAATCCCAAGGTGAAAAGGAAAAGAATGATATGTCCTTTTTGTCATGTGGAGGGGACCAAGATATGAAAGACCTAAATACCAGGCTAGACTTTAGGAAAAAATTTATAATGATAAGGTAAGAGGAGAAATAGAGTAATCCTTAGAGATCCCCAAGAGGAAGCTAAGAAAGCTTCTCCAAAGACTGGCATGGGTGTAGCTAAACTAGTCTGGAGGCAGGAGCAGGGACCAAGAAGCCCTGACAGTTCCTTCCAACCTTCTCCTTCTAAGGCACATGGAATTGATACAGTCTGCACAACAGCTCAAAATTGGATCAGAATAGATGACATAAGACCTGACTGTTTGCAGATCCATTGCCCAAAAGACCAGACCAGACACTGGCCAGACCCTTCCCCTGAGCAGGCTCTCCCTGAAATCTGGGAGAAGGCATAAAATAGCAGCAACTTCCAAACACCAATTCTACCATTCATAGTCCCAATGCAGAATGGCATGTTGTCTGCCTGGGAGATGATAAGAAGGATTTACCACTTGAATTTATTAAGTCTGAGAGCATGCTACTAAGAAATGACTATAAACCCATCACTGTTGCATCTATGCAAGTGAGGAGGAAAAAACAAATTTTTCTTGAGTTTGAGAAGCGGGTTCCATAAGTTTCACAAGTGTACATACTTTTCCATCATATTATTCCTCCACTTTCAAAGCTTCATCTGACAAAAAGCCTATCTCCTTGACAACCAAGCTCAGCCTCTTGCACAGAGGGATCGTGCTTTATGGCTCGTCACAACCTCCACAGCACTGCCACTGGACAAAGGACACTCGCCCAAAAGAGGCAAACTCCGTGCTGCATTGTTCATGGCCTCAACAGCCTTCACAGCCCTTCACAGGCAGTGGTATGGATTAGAAAGCAGAGTAACCAGTAGAAAGTCAGGATAGTAAGCTAAATACTTTTTTTTCAGGATCAAATAAAGCACTGCAGTGCATTGGTACTTTATTTTTTTAATTTTTTATTTTTTTAATCCCCTGAGATCCTGCTGTTTTTTTGTTTTGTTTTGTTTGTTTTTTTTTGTTTGTTTGTTTTTTTTCACGTCTAACACAATCATACCTGTTCCTTGTTCTATTTCTGTCCAGGAGAGACAAGTCATAAAAATACGTTGGAAAGGTTTTTTCACATTCATCTATTCATCTTATACCAGCAATGGATTGTGTGCAACAGAGCATCTTGTGAGATTCAGTGGCTGGCTCTTGGCTTTTTTTTCAGGCAGTTAACATCTTTCCTGGATTTTCTGGTGTAAAGAATAACCATGAATGCTGGCAAGTGGAAATTCAGAAAACTAGTGGTAGCTATTATCTGAGTCCTTTAGTTTCTCCCGTCCAGTCTCTCTGTTTGTGTATTACAAATATAATAATATTAGCATGCGATAGTGGAAGTAGGATAAATTAATTAACATTTTAATAGTGTTTTGAATGAGAAAAGCTCTGCAAAGGTATACTGTCATTTGCGAATTTAATCACATTATTCAAGTTCAATAATGTGACAGTACTTGGGCTCAGTAAAATAGGTAATCAACTGTTTCCATGTTTTCCATCTTTTTCTGAAATGTAATTTTATCAGCATAAAACAGGAGATAACAAAAAATCAGTAATTTCGCTGGATTTGCTCGGAGAAGAAAAAAACCTTATTAACCACAAGTAATTAGAGCCTGTTTTTAATAGCATATTAAATTCTTTTCAATCATTGGAGTTTTTACCCAATTCCAAAAACTGCATTTGTCATCAGGAGTCAAGACATTTCGGAGGCAAAGGCTGGTGAGCAGCAGCAGCCAGGTTGGCACAGGCACACAAAGCACTTGGCCCCATGGCCTGAAGCTGTTTATCGAAGGGTGCAGAAGCATTGCACCAATTTTTGGTACCTTGTTTTGTTGATGAAGGGCTTGGGTCCTTCTTCTGTTGCCAGTGGTCACTCAGTAAATGAAGGGAGAGGACAAGGAATGTGTAGGACAGAAAATTTATTATTAAAATAACACGTGTGTCGTGCATCCTTGTTGTAGCTGCTCAGTCAGGACCTAACACATTGCATCAGTGCCAGAATCAGGGCAACTGCTTGTTCTTCAGTTACTGCATTTGTGACCCAAATGTTACTATAAAAACAAAATGGGGTCAATGAAGTAACACAACTGGCCAGTGGAATAATTTAATGTATTGAAAATATATGCAAATAAGGATACAAATTAAACGGTTTCTATAAGAAATGGTATGTTTCAGAAACGAGTATTTGAAGACTGCTCCAGGTCATGTCTTCTATGTCAGCTGGTCATTTTTTTCTCCCTGTCCAAGAGGGTGATGAATACGAAGAGGATAAAAAACTGCTTGCAAGTCTTTGCTTCAAAATAATTCATCTTTCATGTGAGCAATAAAGAATTTAACCACTGGCCTTCAATTTCTGCTTTCAAGAGCCTGCAGAGTGCTATGCTGTTAACGACAATTAGTCAAATCCAGCAAAAGTAACAATTAAACTTGATCTAGTCTCAGTCCAGCCTCACAGTCAACATTGGCAAGGACTATCTGATGACAAACACCTTCTGAGGTACAAAGTCGCTCCCAGCTTTCCATGCCCAGACCAGTCTGAAGCCAGCACGAAGCAGCACAACCAAGCCAAACAATCAGCCTATATTCCAGGAACTCTGTTAAGCACAGATTTGGTAAAGTGTTTTTTTGCCTTTGTCTCAGCCAGTGCTGCTCACTCCTTTCCCTCCACCAGAAGGCTCTGTTTGCCCAGCAGATGGGCTCTCAGGTCTTTGCCTCTGCAGACACGTGTGAATGCATGCAGGTGCTTCGCAAGTAGCCAAGGGCTCTTTGAGTGGAGAATGGGCAATGGTGCTTGAAAATGTCAGCAGCGGTGTCTTGAAGCTCATCTGCTTTGGGTAATTGTGAAGGCACATTCATATAATGTTCAGATATAACCTGAACAAGGGGGAGAAATAGTATGATGAATATGATGAAAAATTTCTGGCATATGCGGATGAAAACCCAGAGAAGCAAAGTACATCCAAGACACAGTGTCCTGCCCTGCCCCTCTTCCCCATGGTTTGGATGTGCTCCTGTCTTTGGTCTGAAAGCACAGATGTAGTAAGGAGCACAGTGCATTTCCATCCTCGCTGTATCCCACTGTTTCCGCTGTCATATCTATTCCTGTATCCTTGCCTGGAACTGATACCATGCTGAATTCACTGTAGCCATCACAACTGTTACCTTACTCTGAAAACTGCATCTGTCGTCAAGAGCTGAGGCGTTTCACAGACAAACGTTCCTGTGTGGCAGCAATTGGTTTTGCATAGGCAAATAAAATATTTGGTATGTTTCCATGCTTCTAGATTAAAGCTCCTGTTAACAGGCAGAGAGAACCTTCACTGTAATTTTCTCAACCTTGTTTTACTGCTAGAGGAGCTTGGTTTGTCTTCTGCTGCCCATGGTCACTGGCTTTTCAGAGGGAAGAGGTCAGTGATGGCAGAGGTTCCATGCATTGCTCATGGGGTCAGGGCCCTCCAAATACAGACCTGGGGAACTCAGTGTCAGCAGTTTTCAAACACCAGACAGTGTCCCTCTGTACCCACACTATCTAATCTGCAAGAGACAAACTAAGTCAAAATGGTACTGAGGATTATTTCCTGTCCCCTTTGGTGCACCATGAAACAAAGCTTGGAGTCTATCACCTAAAAGATAAAAGAAACAAACAAACAAACAAAAAGTCTGAAAGACTGGAGACAAGGTGTCTAAGCACAGCTTCTCCACGTAGGTGATATGAGGCCTTCAGCAAATAAATCAAGCTTGTTATTTTTTCATTTCTCAGGATGTAAGTGGACTTACTCAGTGGACATCAGGCACATGAGCCAGGGTGACGAGCCACGGAATTGCTCAGGAAGGTGGGAGGCAGAAGATGGTGGGCACCACTGCATGCACTAGGACATGGACAGGCAAAAACTGTGCGGCCATTGGGAAGATAAAGAACCCTTCACTGACTCCTGTAGGCTGAAGACACAGGATCAGACATGAAGATGGAAACTGATGGATGCTTCTGCATATGCTGGAGTCCTTCTTCCTTTCCACTGCACCATTGTGTTTCTCCCTGTAGCCTGAAGTATGTGTTTCTGCTCAGTATTCTTATTTCCTGGCACCTTTCTCATCTGCCATCTCTCTCATTTTCTCTGTCCTACATGGCACAGCTTTCCTTTGTTTCACCATCTTCTGTCATTTTTTTTCCCAGCTTTGTTCCCTGTCTGTTCCTGCATTAATTTATCCTGTTGGCTGGCCATTATGTAAAATATTGTGGGAACAGGATGTTCCTTTGATACTTAATTAAGGATAGAGTGTGAACAGCTGATCTCCTGGCATTTTTACCAGGGAGAAAAAAAAAAAAAAGTAAAAAAAAAAAAAAAAGTGGGAAATTATCTTCCATATCCATTGCATGTCTATTTTAAATTAAAATTGTTCTGGACAGAAGCCAGGTGGCAGTGGCAGGTTGAGTAACCTCCAAAATTTTCATTCTTCTTAGGCTAGGATGAGGAGTATTGTCATAGTCAGTATCATGCAGTGGTATATTCATGATTCTCAAAATCAACACATGCAAGTAAGAGGAGTGAGTGAGAATAGAAACCAGTCTGCTTTGCTGTGGAGAGCCAAGGAATCTTTCAGTGGAAAAGGACACACAATGGTGGAGACCTGGCTTCTTGTAGGGTTTGAACTTCTTCTCCAAGCAAACCCATTGCCTCCAGGGGTACCTAAGGCATGGTGAGGGGAAGATATATGTTCAGAGAAAACTTGTTATGGATATGACTTTGAGAAAGTTGTGTGGATGGATGGTGGTGACCAACAGCTGAACCTAGCTCTTGAGACAAGGCAAAAAAAAGCGTGTGACATTTGGATCTACAAATGGAAGAGAAGGATGAAAAATTGGACCAGGTCCACAATGAAGTGTGAGTGTTGGCAGTACGGAAAATGTCAAGACACTGTGGGACTCCTCAGGTTGTTAAACTGAGGTTAAGCACTGACTTCGTCACAAGCTTTCCTCACTTAATCAGAGAAAGGACACTCAAAATAAACACCTATTTTTAGTCTAAATACAGCCAGATAGAGCATAAAGATGTACAAATTTACTGCTAAGAGGAGTTAAGCACTGTAGCATGTTAATAGTGCTGATGGCACCTGCTCCATGACCAGAATTTTTAAAGAAAATATTAAGTGCCTGTCTCAGTCCTGCCCAATAATTCAGACAATGATGCATTTAGCATGACAGACAAGACGCTCACAGTGATTCCTCTAGGCCTTGCACCCCATTGCATACACTAAGTGTGTTATGGGACCACCTGGCATTGAGTGGAGTGTGGTGGATGTGTATTTACAGCGTACCAAAAAATGTGTGTGCTTTTCAGTGGGTGGGATCTGAATCAGAAACAATCTGCTGCAAGCTTCATAGGGCCGAGGAGAATGCCGAAAGCCCACGCAGGAGCGAGGATGCAAAACATGGGAAAAGGCACATGGTACGAGGGCTTCAGGTTGGAACGTGCTGCTGGGCTGCTTCCTCACCTGCTGGATCTTGCCGCAGGGCACCATCCCTGCTCTGCACAAACGATTGACCTGCTCAGCTGAAAGGCTGCCAAAGAGCAATCAGAAAATACTGAGAAGTAAATCAGGCTTTATTCTTTACTTAAGGATTTGCAGCCTTTCCTCCAATTTGTTAAATATTTCATAGCACGTTAAATAGGAATTTTAGGAGCCAGCTATGCCACTAGACAATGTACTGATCACAAGGGACACAACCTATTGTTATCGTCCCCTCTACTCTTGGAAGTTCATCCATTGTGAAAATGTCAGAGTAGGCTAATTTTGTGCTGTATAATGTATTTGACCTACCGCTCTCACTCAGATGCATTTGAAATTATTCAGATGATCCAAAGTAAATCTTGCAATGAACACTGAATTCCCAATGTTATTGATTTATGTTTTTATTGCACTAAATGATTATAACTGCAGAACACTGTTCAATAGGTCAAGCATTCTCTTTGCTTAATTAGTATTTGTCACAGCCAGTAACCTGAAGGTGCCTCAGTGAATTAAACTAGAAATATGCAGCCTGTAAGCTTCATGGAGCTAGAGCTATATTCAGATTTCCTTTGCATTCTGCATTAATCTTCCATCACATCCTGAGACAAACTCAGTTAGTCTTTTATGTTGGGTAGTTTGGAGAAATGCACAGAATTTGAATGTTACTAAAAATTCTCTGGTGCTGTGTCACCTACAAATAACCAGATGCTTAGTCATAAATATACGCATGGTGCTGTCCCCTCACTGCAAACCTTTCACCTTCCAGCTGCTCCGTTTTGCCCGTGATGCAGGTTGGTGCATGCTTTAAAAACTGCAGCATCAGGCTTTAATTTCAGGGAGAAAGAGCTAAGGGATTTAAAGGTTGGACCTGGCGCCTAGGGACATGGTTTAATGGGTGACATTGGTAGTAGGGTGATGTTTGGATCAGATGGTCTTGGAGATCTTTTCCAACCCTAATGATTCTATGATTTTTTCCTTATAGCTAACGACACACTTGGGCTCCCCCTTATTTTTCACAAATATTGTGGCTTCAACCCTGTGGACACCCAACAGCAGTGCTTCACTGCTGGGAGGTCCCAGCTGTCTCCAAGAGTAGTGTTCTCAGTCCCGAAGCCCAGCATCTCTGACGGGTCTCGTCAGGTTTCTATCAGTTCCACTGAAGCACCTGACGCATCATGAGAAGCCTCGTCCTAACGACAACACCCTTTGGGTATGCCTGGGGGAGTGGATTACTGTACAGATGCATACTTCAGTGTGCTGGTGGAGTTACTGGCATCTCATTATTATCCAGTCCCACCGGCCAGGCTGGCCTTGTGTCCATAGAGCCACTCCACGCACACATGGCTCCATCAGTGGGGAAAGCTCATCTGTGCCAACCCATGTATGGCAAACAGTTGAGTGTTGCCTGCCTCTTGGTGGGGACAAGACAACTTTAATGCACTAGCCCCTGCATAGACATGTTAATTGTGAACTTACGGGTCTGTGACCTTGTAGAAGACCTCAAGCATGATTTTTAGATTTTTTTGGTCTTCAAGGCTTCAGGGTTTTGGCATGTGTTGAAATTTCTCCGTCAATGGAAGCCTTAATAACATCTTCATCACACCATGCAGAAGAACATACCTTGCCCCTCATTCTGCACCTCTGCTTCCCTTTATTTATTTTCATTGATAAAGTCTGTCTTTTCTATCTCTCAGGAACTACTCTTTACAACATTTAACTCCTCCCACCATGTCTCCAGTTACCCAGAAAATTCTACTGCTTTCTTTTCACATTTATTCTTGCTTAGTTTCCCCTTGAATGAATTCTCTGTGTTTGGCCCCTAAGGGAATATCTGTTTTCTCACTTCCTTCCAGGAAGGGAACAGGAAGGTGGGCTATGTAGGAGGGAGGAGAAAGGTGCAGAAGTTTTTTTGTTTTCAGGCAAGGAGGTCACTGTGACATTACGAGATTTGCCTGTTGTTCTCTACCCCTCCTCAACAAACACTTCTTGCGAATACCCCACATTGATCGTTTTCCTCTCCAGTCAATCTGCATCTTTTCATCATATTCAGATGGCAGTCTCTGGATTTCAAGTACACAGCCCTCCATATCCTGATTTCCAATAAAACATAGTCTTTAGTCAGTCAGAACTTTTCTATGAATGCTCAGTATTATCTCTGAACTCATCTCTTTACATCAGCTTCATCTTGAAAAAATTCTTAAGGGGATTTTCCTTAAGTAAAACATTGGGCTGTGTCATGTCTACTCCTAGACAATTGCTCAATTTACATTCAGTGAAATTGCATTTCTCAGCAGGTCTTCAGGCTTTCTTTCCTCTTCATATTTCTACCAAACTGATATTGTTGATTGTGCTAACCCAAAAATGGCCGTCAAAAACCCTCCTGGAGTAAGTAATGTGCAACAAGATTATCCTTTCTGTGAGAAAAGTTTGTTGTAATGCCTGCATCTCTCTCCAGCCTGTTGTAAAATGCAAGTATTTTTTCTAATGAACACAAACACATTTTTTTAACTTCATACTTAACATGTTTTTCTTCTGCAGTCCTTGCTCTTCTTTTACCAAGGCCTCTGTTCCTGTGAGTGACTGTGAGCCTTCATCTCCCACTAACTTCAATGGGCATGTTGTGAAAATGCATCGACATGTCCCTATTAAGGCTGGGAACAGGAGGAGGTATTTATCCCTGCACTTTCTAACAAACCCAGAACTCTATCTTCAAAAACAACATCATGTCACAGGAAAAGAAAATAGTTTTCCTAGCTGCATTGCTGGTTAAAGTATTTCAGCAAAAGGAGCAGCTGTAACAGTCAGATGGAGACTTTTGAAAAAGTGATAGAAACAAACTTAATTAAAGTCAAATTAAATACTGCATGAAATATCTTTATTTTTTCAAGACTTTGGAGTCAGTACTTTTTGCCAGGACATGTTTACTTTCAGAAAGAAAAAGGATATTAGTAGCATGGCTAAATAAAGTTGTTTAATAGAATATACACTGCTTAGAAAATAGATAATAAGTTACAGGCAAAATTCATCACACTCAGGAAAACATTCAGACAGAACACAATATTTTTCCTATGGCAACACACCATATACAGAAAGTCTGCAGAAGCTGACCGAAATGGGTAACTTCATTTAAAAGTTTACTAAATGCAGGGGTAGAGCAAGTGGAACATGATGTTTCTTGGGAAATAAATCATATTATGAGAAAGGAAAAAAATATCTCTTTATTACTTCAATTGTTTTGGACATAGATTCACTCTGCTTTTCTGCTCTTTGGAGTGTTATGAGAACAGGGCTTGTTGTAGTGAGCCTGTGTTCCTTTGCAAGTACCACTTGTGAAGAACAAGCCAGACAGAGATCAGGCTAAACCCTCCAGCCAGGCCACAAAGACCACAAGAGTGTCTGGTCTATGGAGCCCCTTAGCCTGGCTGAGTGCTGTCAAGAACAGATGCAAACAGAGCAGGAGAGGGGTAAGCAGTATGGCAATACCGAGCTCCAGAGTCTGCAGCTGGGAGATTTTCTGACACTGAACCTTTATGTTGGTGTGTATAATAAGGTAAGATGAAATATGCAAAGAATTAGGGTGATTTTAATGAGTACTACCCCATTAAATGATCCTGATGAATCTAGAGGCACAGTTAAATATTATTTCAAATTTCAAATACTAAGGCATTAACATTGTTCTGCACTAAGCTAGTGACTCCTTTCCTTCTGACAACTATATAATTGCTATCTTTGCTGCATATACTGTGGAGCTGTCATTCTAGTGGTGTCTTGTGGACTCAGAAGGAATCAGGATCCTGGCCTTTTCACAAACACAATTAGAAGATAACACTTTCCACCTATCAATCCACACATCATCTCTTTCACTGAAACAATAGACCATACAGCATGAAATAAAGCAAGTACTGGGATCAGTTGTGAAGGGAAGCTGTCCAGGTTGCTGAGAGGTGATTTGCTAGAAGTCCTTGTTTTATAGCAGAATCAACAAAGCATCTTCCCCTGAACATCAGTCAAGACTTTTCAGTGCAGATGAATAAAGCTGACAGTGAGTTGAAAACAACAACCTGCTGTCAATGGGGGAGGTTGAACCTTGGCCAGTTTCTACTGAGCCTTTTAAAGTCTGATCCCAGTTTTCCTCAATCTGCCTTGTTTTGCTCTGAAGGTACTGCAACTCCCACCAAGGCCCAGCCTGGAGCACCACCCATGAGATGTTGTCACCCTGGGCTTCAGGAGGCAAACTGGGACATGCCTCATCAGAGAAGGATGCCCAGAAGAGAGCCTGTGAGCTGGGCTGGCCCCACACCAGGGTGCTGCTTGGCCACCCAGCACCATGCAGGGTGGCCTCCATGTGGATGATGGCAGGTACCACCATGGCTGTTTGCAGTGCTGGGATGAGGGAGGATTGCAACACCAGTGAGCCTGTAGATATCAGAAATAGTGTATCAGAAAGAGCTTGTATCAGAAAGAGTGTAGCCAGCAGGACTGGGGAAGTGAGTGTTCCTCTGTACTCAGTATTGGTGAGACCGCACCTTGATTATGGTGTTCAGTTCTGGGCCCCTCACCAAGAAGGGTATTGAGTTTCTCAAGCATGTCCAGAGAAGAGCAACAGATCTGGTGAAGGGACTAGAAAACAAGAGTTACAAGGAAAGAACTTATGGTATATAGTCTTATATATCTTATACATACACTCTTTCTCATGGAGAAAGAATTGTAGTGCACAATGGCACTGGTTTCCTTTTGGAGCACCTAGAAACATGGGCTGCTGAATGTCCCAGATCACAAGGGATGCTGTCTCTGCCTTTGCTTTCTATCAGTATTAGCAGCTGAAGAGGGATGTTATTTTCTGACATGTGAGTTCTACAAAAACATCAACAGAATATTAAACCTAGTAAGAAGAGGGAGGGCTATGAAGTCTGATGTTATTCAACCATTCTGTGGGGCTTATCTAGAAATGTCACACAAAATGCTGAGTGAAAATGGGAAATTGTATCCCCCAACAAATTCCAGTATTTTAAACTCTGGGTATTACATCAAGTCAAAGATGGACAAGAGAAAGGTCAAGATTTTTGCACAAGAAAGTTCAGAAATGTGACTACAGACCGTTATGGGGAGCTCCCTCATCTACCGTGGCAATCCATGCCTGATGTCCAGCTGATGGATGAAGAGGCACCTCCAAAGGGTGAATCATTTCACCCTGAGGCAGGTGTCTCAGACTGCTGAAATACCTCCTTGTGGGGTCCATGCCTTCCCTCCACTGACAGAAAAGGGCAAAGGGCTGGCTGCCTGTCGTGGTTTCGCTCGAGTGGGCAGCCGAGCTCCACCACAGCCGCTCTCTCACTCCCCCTCCTCAAAGAGGAATGGGGAGAAAATATGTGAAAAGGGCTCAAGGATTGAGATAAGGATGAGAAAATCACGCAATAATTATTGTAACGGGCAAAACAGACTCGGCATAAGGAGATAGTAAGATTTATTGCCTACAACTAACAAGCGAGAGAAGTGAGAAAACAAAGGAAAAAAAACAAAAGCACCTTCCCCCCCATCCACCCTCTTCCACCTCCTCCCCCCGAGCGGCGCAGGGGAACGGGGAATGGGGGTTATGGTCAGTCTACAGCACTTCTTCTCTGCCGCTCCTTCTCGGTCACTCTTGTCCCCTGTGCTGTGGGGTCCCACCCACGGGATGCAGTCCTTGATGAACTGATCCGGCGTGGGCTTCCCACAGGCAGCAGCTCTTCCAGAACTGCTCCAGATATGGGTCCGTACCACGGGGTCCATCCCTCAGGAGAAAACTGCTCCAACCTGGCTCCCCTACGGGCAGCAGCTCCTGCCAGATCACCTGCTCCTGCGTGGGCTCCTCTCCACGGGCTACAGGTCCGGCCCGGAATCTGCTCCGGCAGGGGTCTTCCACAGGCAGCAGCCTCCGTCGGTGCAGGGCCACCTGCTCCACCGTGGTCTCCTCCACAGGCTGCAGCACGGAACGCTGCTCCACCGTGGTACTCCATGGGCTGCAGGGGGACATCCTGCTTCACCATGGTCCTCACCACAGGCCGCAGGGGACTTCTGCTCCGGCGCCTGGAGCACCTCTCCCCCTCCTTCTACACTGACCTTGGTGCAAGGCTGTTCTCTCACTCCCTTGACTCTCCCGGCTGCTGTGTGGCGCAGCGTTTTTTCCCTGTCTTAAATTTGCTCTCACAGAGGCGCAAAACAACATCGCTTATTGGCTCGGATCTGGAAAACAATGGGGCCCTTCCCAAACATGGGGCAGCTTCTAGATCTTTCTCACAGAAACCACCCCTATGGCTCCCTGCTACCAAAACCTTGCCACGTAAACCCACTACACTGCCACAAACCCAGCAGTGACAGTAGTCAAGGAAAGCCTTCTCCACAGGTTTTCAGTAGTTCTCCCATTTGTTTTTTTCTGCCATTTCCCTTCAGTTGGCCTCCTATTCAAAGGCAACCACATAGTGCAGAGAAGTTCCCTCTCTTGTTCTTCTATTATTTCTAGGAGAGGACAGGTCATTTCCATGTCATGATGACAAAAAGTTTCTCCACCTAATCACAGTTCTGAAAGCACCTCGTTGCTTTCCTTAATTAGGTACACTCAGGATGTCTTGCCATTATAGCTAAACCCCTGTAAAGCACAAACTGCCCAGTCCAGCTGGTGGATACTCATAACTGCCTAACATTTATTCAGCCCAACTCCCTAAGCAAAACCAGCTTTGCAGTTAGAGCAGCTCTCCACCAGTCTGTTTATTGCAGAATAGCTCGTCTAAGTGCTGATAGAAGAAGTCTTTGATTACCAGTGTATTCAGGGGAATTTAAATTCCAATTGAAGTAATTAATTCCTTGTCCACTACAGACAAAATGCACTGCTACTAGAGATTGGCAGTGCATGGAAGAATATTTTCATTAAAAACTGAATATACCCATTTACCAATTTTAATTAGAGTGGCATCATTTGCATTGCTACAGTTAAAGGCCTATTGGTATTTCTGGTATAAATAGGCATCTATCATAACTTCTCAGTATGCATTTGCACTGAGATAGAACATGACAGGATATATTAGGTTGTTTTTAAAATGTGTTTTTAAATGTTAATTTAATACATTTTCAGTGTAAGCACAAATTTGAACCCAGCTCTGAGAGGAATTAAGTGTCCCTACTGTAGAGTTGTGTTAGAAAATCCTTTTAGCATTAACCAAATGAGTTTCCTGTCCTGAAAAACATTTTCTGAGTTTTCAGTTTTTTTTTCTTTTTATCCTTACCCTTTGTATCAGGATGAGGCCAAGACCCTGCCAAAGTTATTAACATCAACAAATACCAGGAGAAAAATAAGCCTTGCCTTAAAGCAGCTAGTGAATGCCAGCATTTGAGGCCCAGCTTTTGGCAGATTCAGGCAAAAAAACCAACAACCCTTACTTCTGATCTTTTGCTCACTCAGTTCACAGCTCACTAAGCTGTTTTGGGCTCACTTCACTACTTCTTCTGCTGGCGCATCCCGATGTTACCCTTGGTGTCCTCCCTCAAGATTCTCCTCACCTAGGGTCTCAGCTCTAGCTTTATATAGGAATTTCACCTGTGAGCTGAGTTTCCTCAACACATCAGCATCTGCAGCACCTCAGCATTCACAGCCAGCCAGAGCCCCACACTCCCCTGTGCACACCTTGGGAAACTTATGTATGCACACCTATCTGCAAGTGACCTTCCAAAAAGATAAGAAATCCTATGGTGCTGTCATTTCTGCTCCTTTTCTTCCGCACAAACCCACTACCCCATTATCTATTCAATTTGTATGAGCAGTAAAGAGAGGCCATAATTATTCATGAGCCCTGTTATGCCAGATCCTACGAGAGAGTGTCCCAGCCCTCACCATGCTTGTGAGCAGAGGCTGTAAAGCTTCGCTTACGACTTAAATGCCTCAGTTTTGCTCACGCATGCTGATGAGTATCCCTGTCCCCACTGCACTGAAATACCGGCTGTAAAGAAGCAGTCAGCTCCAGGTGGAGAGCAGAAAACTGGCTTCCTTGCAGCACAGGGGTGTGTGCAATGTTCCTGCCTAGGTTTGTGCAAAGAGAGCTCACAGAGTCACAGCCCCAGCATGAAACCACCCCTGAGCTGAGGGGGCTGAAGTCCAAGCAGGGCAGCAGAGAGAGGCTGAGGAAAGACAAGCTGGTCAGGAAAACAGTCTTTCTTCCCTTCACACATCTCCTTGGCAAACATGGTCACTCAGGGTTTCATTTAAAGGATGCCTTGTTTGGGACTTTTCAAAAAAAATTTTAGAGCCCCTCCCCAAAAAAGTGAGAATTTTAATAAGACACAGAGCAAAAAAAAACATTTCCCTTTCAGTCTTAAGGAATATAGTCTAGAGCTGATTCTGCATTTCTGAACTCTCAGGTTTACTATTGCATTTGTTATGCACTTGCCCGGTCTGAGAAGCCTGTTATGAATTTTTCATTTCCATTCTTGCCCCATGGATGCAAGGATCAAGCTTCATCACTACAAGAGGCAACCTGGGCAGCTACTGGATGGCATCCATGCAGAAGGAAGCAGGAGCTCCCATAGTATTGCATCAATCCCAGCAACATCAGTGCCTTTAAAAACAAGAAATAGCAAATGCCTGTATTTACTAAGTGATAAACATGCAAATTAAAGTTCGGGGGTTCTTCTCGGGCTTGCTAGAAGTTGTGAGATATTTTTCTCACTCCAGATATAACCATAATACACTGATAATGTAAAACAACTTTCTGCTACCCATGCTGATTGTCAGATGCACACCAAGCCTTCGTTATCCCCACTGTGCTACGCTCACAAATCCCAGTGCTAAGAACTGGGAGACAAGTGGGACATCTCTTGGATTCCAATGAGCTACAAAGCACAGATTAGTCGAGGAAGGGCCTGACAGATCACTGTGGGACATCTTCTCTTCCATTACCAGCTTCTACATGTAAGTTATCTTTGGGTGACACTTCCCCCAGCTTTGTCAGCCCTGACACTGCTCAGCTGGTGTGCTTTTGTGGTAGCAGCTGAGGCAGCATGCTATTACCAGCACAATCCACCACTAGCTGGTGAGGATGGCACCCATCAAGCACATACCCCAAGAGCACCCCAAGGGCACAGCACCACAAAAGATGGGTGCATAGCACGATCCACAGGTAATGGCTTTGTCACACCTCTGGCTCCATTCCCTCTGTTAAATGAAGGCTCTCATTTGACACCAGCACTCACTGCCTTGTGAGCAATTAGCTGAGTGAATGGGACCAAAATAGTGCCAGTATTTGGGTTTTCCTGCTGGAGTAGCCAAAACCCCACAGTCTTATTCGTGTCATATATCAACCACAAAGGTCACCTTCTAGCCAAGTTCCTGATCTCAAGAAGCTCATCTTGAACTTGGCAGAGGAAAGTTTGGTTGGCAGCATGGAGCTGAAAGGGCCGTACTAGCAATTCACAGCAATTTGTGAGTAACGTGAAGAGTGAAGTGCAAAAAAAAAATCACATTATTAAGTGGATTCACCTTCTGAACTGAAGAGGATGACGGAACTGGAGATGGTCACAAAGGTACAGAACATGGATGTCTTGTTCAAGTCCAGTAAAAGTTGCAACATGCACCTGAAAGCTACGTGGACTTTGCTGGAAACACACGTGAGAAATGCAGTGGGTGACAGAGTGGCATGAAGAAAGAAACAAAACCAGCTTGCATGAGAGACAAACTGTCCCCATCCCTCCCAACTTGTGGCCGTATATTTTACTTGAGGGGTGAGATCCCCCTGCACGTTAAAAGCGAAGTTATCCTCTCTGCTTTAACCAAGATTGCTAAATGATCAGTAACACCTTTTAGTGTCTCATTAAAGTGAAGGCAAGTGATGATCCTACTTAAATATGAATGAATAAATAAATAAATAGCTAGGTAAGTGCAAAAAAAAAAAAATAACCTCTAATAATCTGTTTTGTTTGTTTGTTTTCTGATTACCATTTAGGCATCTGCAAAATATTAACTGGTACAGCCTTTAAAGCAAACTCTCCTGCTAGCACCTATGAATGTTACTAAGGTTGCTTATGCATCATGTCTCCTTGTCTGTAAAGGCACATCAGTCATTGCAGAGGAGATTGTGTCATTGACTGTGCCATGTGGAAGAGTTGGCTGTGGGTGAATTTTGGAGGTATTTAAAAATGAAAAAGGAAAAAAAAAATCCTCAGGGAACATAATGAGCAAGCTTCAGTTTTGCTCACAGTGGACTTCCATGGCTATTTGCTAAATACATGGCAATGCCTTGCTTAGGCATCTTAAACCCACTTGCTAAGCATCTTAACTGCTTACCAGTATCCCTGCAAAGGCATGAAGGAGAAAAAAAGTGACTTGCTTGAACATTTGTCTTTGGTTTTCTTTTGTTTCTATGAGAGATGTTTTGTGTCACACCAACAAAGCTGAAATGGATTGAGTGCAAATAACTAATCTTTAACCACTTTCCCACATAAAAGCTCAAGAGATCCAGAACTTGGTTGGTAACACTAGAGGAAACTACTCACATTAGCTCTACAATTTCTTTACTCACCAGCTGAGCTTGTGTTCATGGATAGAAACAACATATTTTGGGAATAAAAAAATAAATTAATTAATTAAAAACCACATCCAGATAGGAAGATGAAGCCTGAAGTGCATGTATATAACCACAAATCATTGTGTTGGCACTACTCCTATTGTTTGTTAGCTGTGATGGGCATGTAGCTACAGGCTTCCTTCAGAGACCTCTCCTTGGCCTGCAATTGTCATCCTGAGAGCATCCTTCTCCTCCTGCTCTTTGTTCTTCCACTTGCAGCAGATCCTTTCAGAGCCTGCAGAAAGAGGCATCCGTGGGTGGCTCTGAAGGCTGAACGCATCCGCGTCAGGGTGGCCCAAGATGGCCGTGAAGGCACACTCACTTCTCCCTCTGTTCTGCAGCACTACTCCTTAAAATGTTCTGTTACTCATACACAAGGATTTACTACATTTTAATGTGCTCCTTCAAGATGTGCCACAGCAAGCTGACATCTTTGCCTATGTTGTGACAAACCATTTTCTCACCGTTCCTCCCAAAAGGAGGGCTGCGCTGACTCCCTAGGCTGTTCCCACCTAGTGGAGCAGGGAGAGAAGGTAAACCTGGGTATGAAATGCCTCCACCAGCAAAAGAGAGGATGAGAAAAGACCATTCTGGGTGAAGCTGTGCTCACACAGCATGAACACAGGCACTTCAGGGACTCAAAGCTGAAGTCTGTGCCTCCATCCCAGCAAGACAGCCAGGCCAACATGAAAAGCCCATCCCCAGGGCCTTTACCCTTCCCACTTAGGTGTCATCAAATCAAAGTGAGTAACTGGCTAACACATCCTCCCAAAGTAGCAGGTGATATTAAACGAGAGATAGACTGTGAATTTGGGTTAGCCATCATGCAAAGCTAAGATAACTGTAAGTGCTGTTTCTATAGCCAAAATCTGAACAATGTGTATATAACTTTTACTTATTTTTTATTTTTTAAATTAAAAACGCTGCCGTAACCTAAAAGGAAGTAACTGGTTGCTGTGCTTTGCACAGACCTGTTTGCAGCATCATTAAATGTCCCTTGAAACCTCGCTATGGGAAAGTGGATTTAGCCAAGTCCCATTCTGAGCCCAAACTGCTGTACAAAATTGCTTGCTTTATTTGTACAATGGTGCTTAAAATGTTCAGACCTCAGTGCTTCAAAGCAGGCATCCCTCTATTTACATTCCTAAATTAGAGTACGTTTTTATTCATGACTTGCTTACCTGCAGCAGACAGATTGTGGAGTTCGTATGACCCATCCCATCCTGTCTCAAGGGAGTGTGCTGTAATTAAATGTTCCCCATTTCCAGCAGCACACAAAACCCTCTGTAATGTAATCCCGGCCAGAGGTTCTGGCACTTCAACTCAGCTATCTCAGCTGGCATCTAACCATCAGACAGTCAGGAGCAGGAGGGGGGGCTTAAATAATCCTCCTGAATATTTATACAAATTTAAGCAATTGCTCTTCTTGTTTGTAAAAACATATTCCAGTATTTAGTTTTTTTTGTAAAAAAAAAAACTAAAGTATTTAGTTTTTTGTAAAAACTAAATACTGGAATCAGTGAGGGGTTAGCAGAGGGTCAAGTTAAATGAGTATGCTGAGGGATTATGCCACTTTGCAAACAAAGGAAAATGTAAAGTAGTGAAAGTATCTAAAACATATTTCAGAGATAAGAGGAGATTATTTCTCTTGCGAATTTGCCCTATTAGAGTCATTCACCATTGCACACTTGGTGTCCATTGCAAATTTTTTTCCTGCTTAGGCCCCTTTGCAGATAAAGATGTTTTTGCAGTTCACTGAAGAAGCAGGCAGCTCTGAGATGTGATCACTTGAGATACGAAGCGGTGGCCTCCTCCATCTCCCCTGCTTCCTGGGGCTCCCCCCTCTCCTGTGGGCCCCAAGGAGATCTCCTGAGCTGTGGAGGTGCTCACTGAGATGTGTTTCTTCCCTGCCAGTTTCTGCACACCTCAGCTCACACTCTCCCTCCTGGACCGAGATGTCAATGTCTTGTGCTGCAGCTGGGCTGTGGCCAAGGCTTTTCCCTCTTCTCCTGCTCATGCCGTTTTCAGGCTGGTGTTTGAACCATGGCAGATAAATACATTAAAAGCTGACAGCCATGAGCTGCTCCTGTTTCTGCTGAGCACTTCCAACACATTCTGCTGCCCAAGTTTTAAGTGTTGCCACACTGAATTTGGCCACTGGCATTTAAATCACTCTTACTATTCCCTGATGATGAGTTTGTGTTTTGGGACACAGGTCTTGGGACTGCCGTTTTAGTCCATTTGTGATTGCACCTGAGATGGAGTTAGGACCTTCTGGTGACTTGTAAAGGCTAGAGACTGATGGGAAACTCATGTGGTCCATGAATGCTGGACCCTGGCTGCTGAGGACATCTGACAGTGCTCACCACAAACGTGTAAGAGCACCTGAAGCTGGGACCAGGGTGCTGGGTTCCTCCACCCCCAGGTCCCCAAGCTGGCCAGGGAAAGCACCCAGCCACAGAGGTGGGTTTGACTCACGTGTTCTGGTCGCAAGGTTGTGCTCCCAGCAGCATTCACATCAGAAACAACTTTGGTCTCTGACACAAAAAATTAGCACACAGGGCAGTACTTTCTCTCCTTGGTCGGGAAAGTGCTGCTGCTAATGAGCTGCTGGGTGCCCCATGGAGGCAATCATAGGGGAAGAGGTTTATTCTTCTTTCTTTGCAGCTGCACACCCCTGAAACAGAAGGTATGGGACTATAAATATTGTGTAATTGAATCTTACTTGATGTAGTGTATCCTGCCGGTGGCACTGCCTTTTCTCCCGGCCACATATCTTTCAGCACTTGCTGCCGTGATTCCACATTAATACCCCGCCTGCTGCTGGAATGTGCTCTCGCATCAGCAGCTCCTTCCAGCAATAACACTATTAAAAATAATGAAATGTCAGGTTGTGCTGCTGTGCATCTAGATCCATTATGGAAAAGTGCTTCAGGACCATAGCAGCCTGAGCCAGTCCTCCATTGAGCTTTTGGAGGCGTAAGGTGCAGGCAAAGACATTTATGTTTTTAAAAGCACCTCAATTCCTTCCACAGCTCACCTCTGTCTGAGCAGTGCTTTTCCAGAAGGATGTGTGGGGAAACCTTTCAGTGAAACAAATCTTGTTTTACTGATGGCCCTCCTGTCAGCAGACAGAGCTTTTGTTATTTTTATCCACCAGAAGTGTGAGAATTTAAATGAACATAAAGGAAGTCGGAGGCTCCAGAAGGAATGGACCAGCACGGGATTTCAGAAGATTGGGGTAAACAGATCTAATAATGTAGGAAAGAAAAAACTAGTGGATACTACACAGGACATTTCAAATACTGTTAGCTATATTGTCAGAGAGACTGCAAATGTGCAGTCATTACAAATTGCCACTAGAAATAGAGGCAGGTCTTGGGGAAAAAGAGCAAAATGATGCATAAGATAAGGAAAATGTGGAGAGCTGGGTAGTACATAGTGGTACCTGGAATTTCTCATGCAACAAATGTGTTTGGATTATATCCAGATGGTTTAGCGTGATTGCACAGAGAAGTTTATTTCCATTTATATTATTCCTCTCACTGGGAATTCTCCACCTGCCTCCTCTATAAAATAACAGACCACATGAGATAAGCCTAAAGGAATACAGACTAGAAGAAAATACTGCTTGGTAGTGATGGGGTGTCCAATAGCTGCAGGATGCCATGCATAAATGTCCTACCCATTTCATTAGATTTTAGCCTGGGCTGGTGTTATGAAGCAGGCACATCTGCTTCTCCCCCTGTGATCCAATAGCACCGTAGCACCTCTTCTCACAAGGATGCCTGGGTTTTATCATTCACCCATGTGTTGTGTTGAACAATCCCACGAGCATATAAATTGTAATTTTAAATTACACACTCTGTTTTCTCTAGGAATAGAGGGGAATAAGCCCAAGGGACCGGATGAGGGCCCTGAGAAGGAGACAAAGCTGTCATCTTGTCAGCGATTTGACCAAGCAGCCAGCCTCAGCAGCTGGGATGCACCCAACAGCCCCTGCAGGGAATTGGGCGACCACCAGCAACAAGTGCTGTGCGAAACAAATGTGCCACGCACGTACGAGAAAGAAACGACCCATAAAAAACACCGTTCCTAACAGCAGCATATCCAAAATAGGCTCTGGCGTGTCAAACAGTTTACAGAGAAAGAGTGTCAGCTTCACTGGCTGGGGCAGTGCCATCAAGTGGGACAGCAGTGGCTTCTTGTGTGACCCAGCAGTGGTGAAGTTACCTATCTGGCTAGCTAGAGCTATAAGGATGTGAAGGATTTATTCACTTAATTGCTTGCAGCTGTTGTCCTAAAACACGTTCTCTAAAACCCCACGTACCTCCCTGGCCCATAAACTTTCCTGCATGTTTAGATCCTAATGCATCTTTGATCGGTAGTAATAAAATCCTGTTATTTAGTGAACCTGTCACTGGGCATTGACACCTTTACTGTGTTCCAGGTAGATAATGGAAAATGCTATTACGTATTTGCTAAAGGAAGGGTAGGAACAGAAGAGAGGATGTCTGACCGGAGATGCTCTGCACAAGGATGTGATGCAGCACATGTTGGGAAAGTTTTCTCGTCAACTTCAGCAGGCTTTGGGTGCAACTGAAAATCATGCTATAAAAGTGTCTGAAAAGACTTAAATCAAGTTGAAGTGACTGAATAGAATGTCAGACTGAAACAAAATTGTGGCCGCTGAGTATCATCTTCTTTTCATCTTCTCGTAAACCCATGCTGAGATACATCCCTATTAAGGGATCGCACTGTCCCCGCCTCCATTTATCACCCAGTTCAACATCGCTGTTTAACCATTTGGCATTGGCAATAGGAGAATTATGAAAGCACATCCTGAGTCAGTGATGTATCCCTATTACATCCAGGGTAAGAACCACACAACGTGCCCAAATAGCATCTCAAGTAAATATTTAATCCACGATAACAGAGCACACTGAAGCATAAAATTTACAGTCACCACAGGCGTGCCCTCAGTAGCTGGGATAGATACGAAAGATATTATAGATAAGCTGCAAGGTGTTGCCAAAATGAGTTAATGCTTTGGGACAGGTTTTTTTTTGTTTTTGTTTTTTTTTTTTTTTTTTTTTGTTTTTTTTTTTTTGAAAGAAAGAACAAATATCAATTATATAAAACTTTTATCCTGGAAGATTTTATGAGGTACAGCTATTGCCTACAATAGCCTTATACATGCTTTGTTTTGTGTGGTCAGTGTGAAACTGATGTGTTTTTTCACCACTTCAACCACATTTTTTTCTTTTCTATGTAACTTCCGTGCATTTAAATTTAGAATTATAGCAGACTACAACCATTTTCTCAGTGTCTCCACATTTTATTTTATTTTTTAATCGGGCTGATAAAATATAGACTTTCAAGGTTTTAAGATGCTGTTTGGGGTATTCCATATCTTGTAGTACCGAAGTCGCCTAGAAGAATATCTTTGTAGCGGTTTGTTAAAATATCACTGATTTTCACAAAAATAAAAGAAAAAGAAGTTATTCCATCACTGTACAATATGGCCTAAATATTATACTTAGCCAAATACCTGCTTTAGCAGAGTTTTGAGTATGCTCAGATACAATGACCACTACACTGGAATCTCTCCATACATATAAAGCCATTGAAAAAATTTGGTATGAAATTTAAACAAATTTATAACAAGCCTGGAGATTATTGACTGTTTTCAGTTTAAGAGGAATAAATATTCCAGAAATGGACAGTCATCATAAAACAAGAGTTTGTGAGATCCTGCTCCAGTTAATTTATTGCCATAAAAATGTGGGGTAAATTTAAGCTTGCCTTTTCATCCTCAGGTTATTTGTAGCAAAATAAAGATATAATTTTATAATTAAAGTAATTCACAGATATGTGGCTGGGCACTGGGACAGGCTCCCCAGGGCAGTGGTCACAGCACCGAGCCTGCTGGAGTTCAAGAATCATTTGGACAATGCTCTCAGACATGGCCTGTTTTTTTGGTGGTCCTTTGGGGAACCAGGAGTTGGACTTGATGGTCCTTGGGGGTCCCTTCCTACTCAGGATATTCTAGGATTCTACGAATTAATTTTAGATTCCAGTTAAATAAGAAATATATAGTCCTCCATCAAGAGTACTCTGTGTTGTGTGCTTGATCACATTTTAATCAACATCAGGGGCTTTTATCAATTTCAGAAAGGTGTCCACAAAAACTTCTGTGATAACAGCACTCATGTGATAACAGCACTCATGCTGTTGAAAATCCAAATTTCAAGTGCATTCTTGTGGAGTTTAGAAGACCCTTAACTACAAGTATATATTTTTCACATCTTTTTCCAAATCCGAGTGCCAGGAAAATATGTGTAATGGTACATCAACTTCCCATCTCTTCTAGAAAGCCCTCCATGCCCCCAGTGTGGAGGTGTGAATCCCAAAGGTGTGATTCAGGGGAGTTGGAGCTTGTGTACAGTAGAATGCAATGCAACCAGGTTGGCTGCAACTAGGTCAAAAGCCTGTGACAAATGTCAGCCTTGGTGAAGCATCGGCTGGCATATATCATACTAAGACTGTCACTAAAGCATTAACCAAAGCAGATCCCCTACCAGCCATGAGCAATAAATGAACTGCCCGCACAAGCATGAGCTGCTGAGGTTGGGAGGAGGCTACAAGATGAATGAGCCTACAAAACAGAAGAGTGACAACGATGGAGAAAGGGTGACATTTGCTGAGCATTTACGAGTGCCGCTGATGGAGATGGAAAGAAAACACCCAGAGCAGGGCACGCATGTAAGCTGATGCATAATTATTTTGACCACTGTGCAAATGAACAAGTCACAGAGGGGCTTTGCCCCAGACAAGCAGAGCCAGAAGGCTGTGCCTGTGCCATGTCACTGTCATTTTGTTCAAAGAAAGATGATGCTGATGGCACCAAGGCACCGGAGGCTGCAGCACCAACATGGGGACAAGCAAGGACCCCAAAGCCACAGCACAGCAGTGACCTGTTGCTGCCTTCTTCTTGCTGATGAATAGGAGCCTGCCAAGCTCTGAATTTCAGCAGCTTTTATTAGGATGGTATTTTTGTAAAGGGCAGCTATGCCTTTCCCTGCAAAAGTATTATCTGTTTATCCTTCAGGGCTGTAGCACTACTTCTGACTGGGGACCACCCATGGCAAACATCAGCCTGGCAGCAATTCTGAGAAGCTCAAACATAAAAATACACAGCATTTACACAGGCATTTTTGGTATCTTCTATCAGCTCTTAACTGCAGAGTTTAATCCAAATTAAATGAGGATGCTGTCGTATTTTTTTTTTTAATTTGTTTTTGAAGAGTAATTGCAGGGCAATTACTGGGCACAAATAGATCATTTTTTTCATAGAAGACAAAAAAGGATTATGTCCTTAGGAGGATGGACTGTGTCCGGAGCTGGGGAAAGACGTAACTTTGAGAGAAGGACTCCAGTGAGCCCAGTGGTCACCTCCTACAGCACCTCATCATTTGCCTGCAGCCAGCACAAGGTGCTTCAGTGAGCTGCAAGAGCCCTGAAAGTGAGCGTTTGGATCCCTCTTCTGCTGAAGAACTTGCTTCAGTGTAGACAAAAGTCTATCTGGGGTCACCTGTTTGTGAGTGATGTAGAGACGTGGTGTAGAGATGGGTGGCTGGGTGGGAGCAGCCCGGAGAGAAATGGCACCTCTGGGACCTGCTTCTACAACATTTCTTCACCTCTTCCTAAGCCAGCATCATCCTGCTGCACAGGGATCAATCTGACTGATCAGCAGCGCTTTTATTTGCTAGAAAACAGCACAGCAGCTCAGATTTGCCCCTAGCTAGGATTTGATAGGGTATGCAGAAAAGAGATTCTCAATCACCGCTGGGTCATGACTAGGAGAATTACTCAAAAGGGGTGAGATTCATTTCACCTCACTGTACGCATCCGAACGTTAATCACCTCCATCTAAGCCAGTCACCCTGGGCTCGCTTCAGACTCGCTGGAGAGAAATGGGCACCTCCAAAAGGCAGCTCACTTCATCTCCACGTAGATGTCCAAGATGGATGAGATGAGTTGCCTTCTGGAGGTGTCTATTTCTCTCCATTAACTATATGGAGAGCCTTAGGTGACAAGTTTGCATGCAGATGATTAACTTACAACGTCAAAAGCTCAAGGCAGACAAATCCCACATGCAGGGCATTAGCATTTGAGCACTCAGCCCCACAGACAGGAGGGAGGGGATTATGGAGCACGCTGCCAACAGCCACTCCAGTGGCTCCTTTCAGCTCTGCAGAGATGTACCTGGTGACATTTCCAGCGATCTCCTAGGAAAGAATCAGCAACATGACTGCAAAGAAAGGATTGGGAATTGGCAATATGCCAAAGAAAGAGTAGGTGTGTGTACAAGTAGCAACCAGCCAGCAATTCCCTGATGGACTTTTCCTGTCCAAAGCGGCATGGCTCAATATGATCAGTTATATCTGAATGGTTCTGAAATGAAGTAAGGGAGACTGTGACAAACCCGCAAAAAGATTTTATTATGCTCCCTTTCCTCCTGTATCTGCAGCTTTGCTGTGATGGAAGTGTGGCTGGCTGAGCGAGTGAATGCATACAAAAGCTCATCAGAAATGCAGCTCCCTTGTCATGGCAATGGTGGCTATCCAAAAGGAAGCAACTCAACGTGCCCTCTATCATGCACTTGCAGGTACACCCAGGAAACCACCAACCAGGTCTGGGGAGCACTGCAAGACCTCCCTGCCCCACATACCTCTGGAGGCATGCAGAGCCCTTTTATTGCTGGTTAGAGCTGGGTAGCTGAGGCACAGAGAGCTTACAGGACTCAAACTGGGCCATGCATGCTGAAAAGCAGAACCCACCTCTCCCAAACACCAGCCTGGTGCCATAATTACTGACTAATCCTGCCTCTGTAGCCTGTGACAAGAACAGTTTTTGGCAGTCATTCCAGCTCCCTTCACAGTCACATGAAATTAATTTAATTATTAAAAAAATAAATAAAGAATAATGGGATTTAATTGACTTAATATGAAGCTTTCTGGGCTGTCACTCCACTCAGCTTCGGATCAACTTGTACTCATTCAGCTGTGAGTGACTGATGTTTGTGCCTTTCATTAAGGGACCATTGTCTTCCTTTAAATTCTTCCTTCCATGCTTCATATTTGCATAATGTTGCTTTTATTTTTCACGTCTATGTTTAGATTATCAGGCACCCTGGCCAGAGAGTCCTCCATGTGTACGTGATGGATGCAGCCACCTCCTGCTGCTGGAGGTTTGTCCTACCTGTAGCTGCAGTGTGGTGGTGGGGAGAGGTGGGATGTGGGGTCACTGCCTAGGCTGTACACCAGAATGGAGCTGTGCCGTAGCTTGTTTTATTCAGTTGTGGACGTGTCAGAATAAATACTACAGCTAGCAGGTTTTGTTTGTCTTACCATCATGATGATGGCCCCACTGAGGTTTATGGCCTTGTTATGGCTGGTGCTGCATGAAATCACCGCAGCTTTCCCTTAAACATAAGTGGGAGACATCAGGAACTCTAGAGGAGGTCCTGGGCAGAAAATCTCTCCAGAAATGACGACCATAAAAAAATGCCTGAGAATTTCATTCCCTTGTTGTTCAGTATTTGAGGAGGACATGAAAGCCGTGATTACAGAGACCTGGAGATTTTTGCTCCGTGTCATCTTCCCCTCCCATTCCAGCCCACGGAGCCCTCCAGCAGCCTCGGACACGTTTCACCAGAAAGCAGCGGAGCAGAAGACCTCCCGAGGTAAAGCAGGAGAGACGGGAACAGAAGCTTTGTGAATGGGTTTTAAATCAGTGCCACTCCACATTCAAAAAAAACCACACATATATATATATATATAAATATTTCTAAAGCCGTGGGAAATGACATGATCCCCGGATAGAGACAACTTCCTTAGGCAAAGCAGAGGTGCCTTCACCTCCGCTCTCTTTGGAACCCTCCCCAAAACCCCACGGCACCCAAGTCTCTCTCCACCCCCGGGGGATGCTATCGCCGCTCTCCCCCCGCTGCCCGGCGAGCTCCCCGCGACCCCAGCCCCGGCAGCAGGCGGCGGTGCCCCCTGCTGGGCACGGAGGGGCTCGGGGGCGGCGCCGTGCCCCCGGCGGAGCCGAGCGGGTGCGGAGCGGGTGCGGAGCGGGTGCGGAGCCGCCGCAGGCTCCCCGCAGCCCGGCCCCCTCCCCGCATCCCCCCGCCCCAAAGCGGCCGTGCCGGCCCCCTCCTCCGCCCGCCGATAAATCCCCACCGCCGGGGGGGCTGCGCCGCACTCGCGGCTGCCGGGCTGAGGGCAAGACGGGGGACAGCCCACCCCGCCTGTCCCCCCAAAATATCCCCCCTCCCCTCCGGGAGAGACCCCCGACCACGGGGGGAGCGGAGAGGCTGCCGCCGGAGCGCAGGTGAGTGCCCGGGGTGCAGGGGTGGGAGGTTGTGGGGTGCCCGGGGGTGTTGGGGTGGGAGGTTGTGGGGTGTCCATGGGGCACCGCAGGGGAACAGCCCCCTCCCGACAGCGTACTTATTGCCGAGTTTTCCTCCGTGGGCTTGAGACGGTTCCCATTGGGGTGCCGGCATGGGGTAGGTGGCGATGAGCATCCCGCAGAGCATCCTCGGTACCCAGCGCTGCTTCGGGGCTCTGTTGGGCTGTCCGGGCGTCTCTGCTCGTTGTCTGCGGTGCTGTGAGCCCGTCTCTGAGGTGCATCACCCTTTTCTTTCAGTGCATGGAAAGGGCAGCTCCCTGCCCTGGCACCCGCGGCTGGGGGCTGAGCGGCTGGGAGATGCGCAGGGTATGGGAAGTATCGGTGATTCCCGGTGCTGAGCAAGGGGCATCGGGCTCCTCACTTCGGGGCTGGAGCTCCGGGAAAGTGAAATACTGGGCTGTCTGCCTACCTGTTAGTCCCCGTGGCCCCAGATGTGCAGCAGGTGGAGCAGGGATCTTCCCTTGGTCACAGACAGGGTCGGGGTCCTTGAGTGTGTGTAGAGAGAGATTGTCGGGGCAGAGAACAGAGCTCATTTGTTTTAGTGTTTGCCATTAACCTCATGCTCAAAATCCTTGATTCGGGTCCACACCCCCTCTAAATATCCAGCTGTTGAAAGCACAGGGCATTTCATCTGCATTTTTATATTTTCTGCTGGTTGGGAATCCTCATGAAACAGCCCAGAAATTTTCAGTTTTAAAAGAACAAAGCTGGAATGGGTATGCACTCATACACTCCAAAAACCCAGGGCTCCAGGTGAAAGAAAAAAAAAAGCACCATCAAATATTGCAATTTATGGTATGAGAACTGCACTACTTTCCCTTAGAGAAACATGTACATATGGCTTCTGGCCAGCAAAGTCCATGTTTAATGCTGGTGAGGGCTTAGGGGCCGTTGGCTTCAGTGGAACTGCTCAGTGGCTCAAGGCGAACATGTGCTTTTGTGCTTTCCCAAACCAAGGCTTAAGTCCTGTTTGAAAAGCATTTGCTCAGATGAATCAAGCTCATTCAGGAGTTCAGTGCAGACCGAGTCAGGGAAGCATGGACTGAACAGCATCACCAGCCCCCCTGTGCAGGAGCTAGGAAATCACCAGTGCCTTGGGTTTTTTCCTGGAAATGCAGACAACAAGCTCATAGGAGCCAGTAGCCCTCTGTGATCATGGGCTGCCTGTAGCCTATCTTTGCAGTTCAGTCCTTTCACAAACTTTGAGACCTAGGAGGGCAGCTCTTACATGAGCCATCCAACTTAAAAAAAAAAAAAAGAGAGAGAATCTCTCATTCCATAAAACGATGATCTGCAATTATTTTACAATCACCGAACACATAGGTGATTGTCAGGAACCAAAGCACTTTCAAGCATTAAAAAAAAGAGAACATTACATAATTAAGATGTCCAAAGAGTTATTCTAAATAGCTTGATTCTTCTGCAAGGAACGCTTTGATTCCTTTAAAAATTAGAGAAAATTGTGCTTAACTGTTCCATTTTTTCCCCTTCTGAAGAAGTCCTGCACATGCTGAAACCATCTGTACCCTCAAGTAGCTTTCTTTTTTTCTATTTTTTTTTCTGAAAGTAGATAAACATGCCTGCATTTGTACTTAAAAGCTCCAAGAAAAGTTCTGAAGCACTTCTGCTTGTACTGCTATTATAATAGCTTCGGCACAGCAGAGGCAGTGTTGGTTCAGCAGCTCTGAGCTTGAGCCTGGTGCTGTTGAAGCCTTGAAGCTTTACCACCAGCTTCACCAAGTGGCCACCTAAGGACAGTGGATATTTGTTTTAAATCTATCTCGTGTTTTCCTGACCCTAGACTTATATCCAGGCAATCACATGAGGATGTAGAAGGGGAACCTGGCAATTGCAGCTCTTCTGGCTGAGGGGTTCGGATTTAGCCATAACCTCCCTGCAAGACTGGTATGTTTAAGACATGAGGGTCCCTTCCGGAACAAAAAGGGAGCAGTCTTGTTTATTAAAAATGGAGAACAAGATCTCAAAGCAAACAGTGAGAAAAGCCTTAAATCAGTTCAAAGCTATTTGAAGTCATTGATCAAACACTGGGAAGACATGATGATAAAGAAAAAGGTCACCGGGCCAAACTCATCTCCACGTAATTACATTAAGTCTGTCAAACTAATCCCTGGCCTATCTTGACGGAAAATATTATGCCGGTTCTTTTTAATCGAGTGACCGGTATATTAAACAGCCTGGCACCTCTTGTCCACACACTCAAATATGTAAATATGCCTGCTTGCGAGCAGCCCTCATGAATTCAATGGGTTTGGCCTTTGCGAGGTTGACCACCTGCATGGGTTTTAGTTCTGCAAGCAGCCAGTGAATTAGCCCTTCTGAACCTCCCCTTGTAGCTAATTTGGTGCTCTTAATGGCTGTGGCAGTAAGAAGTGTGGGGTTTGTGGGGGAGGTTGGGGTGGAGAATTTGGCAGAGGCAAGTGAGGTCAGAACTTAAATGTGGCTGAGATGAACTGGAGATGTGATAAGCAGAAGGCCAGGTAGGAAGTACTGCTCTGAGCTGAGAATAATCAACTGCACAGCTATAGGAGGGGAAGCAGCTCTCAGGGGTAGTATTCTCAGATGACTGCATCGCACTCTCACATGGGAGGTATCTCACAGGGCTGCACAAGGGAGCTTGTAGGATTTGACCTTACAAAGCATGTGAAGGGCTTAGGTCCTGCAGCTCAGTGCTGTTGAGGTCCTAAGAGGAACACTTGGCCATGAGGCCCAGGCTGGGGCACTCAGCAGCCCTGAAAGAGTCACAGGAGGTTGTAAGACATCATGGCCTTAGGTGGGACTGGGCACAGGTGACAAGAATCCACTGCGACAAAGGAAGACTTTTTCTTAGTCCCACAGTCAGCAAAGTCAGGTTGAGCAGAACTGTTTGGGGCTGTAAATCGCTTGGTAACCCCAGAAGCACATTGATCAGCCCCAATATCTAACCTCTGCTCGCGGGTAATTAACAATTTTCATTGATGTTCCTTCACAGCCAGCATGAGCACAGGGGGCCAAAATGACAAAAGTAGGGCTGTCCTTTAAAAGGTGAGCCACAGTCTGACACACGGCAGTCACAAAATCTGTGGCTGTTGCCTGGGGCTTTCTGAGCTCCAGTTCCCCCTCTGTGGCCTCTGCTGGGTGGACCTTTTGTCCCAGCTGGCAGCTTCTTGGCCTGCACCATGTCTGCCTGCTCCCCCCAGGCCACCACTCCTTCTGGCCCCACCACCCGTCCACCACTCACAAGCTCCCACCCATCACCAGGCACTCTCCAGGACAATGCAGCTCTCCTTCTGTGCCTGTAAGACTTCCCAGGTTTGGATGTCCTGAAGGGATATCATGTTGACTGCTTCTAATTACTCCATTAGTTGATTTATCAGTTTATGCTGAAGTCAAAGAAGCCCAGCAAGGCCTCCCATTCCTGAATCCACATCTCAGATGAGATGGGCTCTGTTTGGAGGGGATGAGCAGCAACTACCTGGTCCCCTGGGTCAGACAGCTGCTCTCCCCAGCATGGTCACCTGAGCCCTCTGACCCTGTCCTGTCCTTCCAGACACCCTCTTTGTGTCTTTGGGCTCCTTGCCATTCCCCATGTGGTGTCAGTTCTGTACTCCAGTCCAGTCCAAATACACTGCCCAGCTCCACATCTGCCTTTTTTCTCTGTTTGGGAAGCAGGTTTTGTTTTATATTTATGATACAATCAGCAAACAAAAAAAAATAATACGTTTATAGAACTAACAACCTACACATTTGTTTATTTTCAGCTAAACTTACTCCTCTCCACAAGCTAAATTAGACAGCTTTTCCCATTAAGTTACTACTGGTTCTGATGTACTTTTTTTTCCCAAACAGGCCAGGCTATCTGCTATCACAGACAGCAATTGTTACATTACATATTCTTTCTCTTTTCTTCATGTTTTGAAATATCGAGGGATCAGTTCAGACTAGCTTTTAATAAAGAAAAGCATGCAAGTGGGGGCCAGCGTAGCAAAACACTCTTGAAACGTGCTCTGTGGGTTGGGTCCCGTTCTTATTCTGTCTCCGAGTGTCTTTCCTGTAGGAGAAGAGATTGAAGCCGAGCACATCAGTTGAAAGATACCATTCAGAAAGAGATTTATGATCCTGTTTCATCAGGGATGCTTATGTGGAATTACTGCCTGCCTGAAAGCACTGACTCAGAGCTCACATGTAAATTGCCAGTATAATTCCACTATTCTGTGTTTCACAGAATTTAATGTTTTGTGCCTTGCTTCAAGTGTTTTCTTGATGAAAATCTTTCAGTTTTCTCCTAAAGAGAGCTTTGTAGACAGCCTAACTGTAACCATGTCTCCCTGAGTTGCAAACATGCAGCAACTGCCAGTCAAATGCGTGATACCTTAATTTTGAAATGGACAGCTTCATATCAACACCACTGTGTTCTTGCAGGAGTGTTTTAGTGGTATCATTCCTCCTCGTATGTGTGAAGTTTTGCATGAAACTTAATATCCATGCTGTGCTTTAACTTCACATCCTCAGTCCTTTGCACAAAACCAGAGGTGAATGCTCAGCAAGACCAATCATGGGAGTGGGTGACAGTAATACACAGGCATGATCCACACATATTTATACAGCCAATAAATTGATCTTGATCCATATACTGAGACACTTCATTATAACACTGAAACAACGTAACAAAGTGCTTCTCATGCTGTTGAAATAGGGCAGGTTCAGTAATCAACACCCAATTTGGAAACTAAGAGCAAGGTCTGAAAAGGTTCACACAAACAGGAGCATGCACTGTTTCTTTAGCAGGTATTTTCCAGCCAATGATTCCAGACTTCTGGGGGTCAGAGCAGCACGTGCCTGCCCTTTGCAGGATGAAGTGGTCCAGCAGGGTGCACCTCTCTGATTAAGGCAGCTCATTGCGATGCTCAGGCAGGCATCCATGCAATTCACGCCTTCATGAGTTGTGCACGTCAAGTGTCCACCTTTCTCTTTTTGCCACGACTAATGGTTTTGTTGCTGTTGCATTTCATAGGAGAGCACAGACTAGTCAAGAGGCCTCACGGAGCTGTAAATATTTGATGAAGCTGCCGGTTGGGGCTTTGTACAGCATGAGTGTGAATTCAACACTGCAAGACAGCTAAAAATCAAATTATGCTGAGCATTATCTTGCTGAATTAAAAGCATGAATTGACACAGGTCTTGATCCCTGAGCTGAAACAAAAATCAGAAACTCCTGAATAGTTTGACATGGTATGCAGTACAGTCTGGTAGGAAGAAACCGCTCACCTGAGGGGTTATAAGTGCACATCCTTGCAGTGCATGTACCAGCCTTTCTCTGGGCTGCATCTCCCACTGTGCCTGCTGGTTGCGCCTTAGGAGGGATTTCAGGCCATTAAAACACACAATGTTCCTCTGAAAAACAGTGATCGTCATGCCCATGCTTGCATACCTCCCGTGGGCCCTTGGCAGACACAGGGAGGAGGAGTGTTATCCGGTTGTGTCAGGTAACGCGTGGCCATGAAAGGAAAAGCCCCCTCTTACAGAAGAGAAGAAAACAACGTGAAAGGAAGAAATAGGAAATTCTTACTGTAGCACAAGAAATCCCCAAAGCACTATAATTTGGGCCTGGAGCCCGCTATGAGAAAGTCTCCCGTGGTTGGCCTGCGCTGCCTGGCTGAGCTGAGCTGGGCCCGGGGGTCCAAAATGCTGTGTCCACAGCTGGGTTTGGGAGGATGGGGTAGGGCTTTAACTGCTCCCACCTGTGGAGATGTTTGGAGCCAGACTTCAGGGAGTGTAATTTTCACATTATTGTTAAAGAAGTGGGACAGGCCCTGCGTTTCACCTGCTGCTTGTGAAGGTCTGTGTCCTGAAGAGCCTGAGGCGAGCTTTCTCTTCTGTAGGCACCGAAGCATTAGCAAAACAGGGAGAAATCTTCCACTGATAGCAATGGGTGCCAGATTTAACACTTTTTAATGACATCATTGCTCAATTGTCACTTTGAAAAAGATACAGCATTTAGCATAAATAGTTCCTTATAGGCTCCAGCTTATGATTTAACATATATACTAAGCTGTTAAAGGGAAAAGCATGCTAAAAACATAAAGGATGCATATTTCACAACTACCTGATGATAGAAGAACTATTTTCAAGCACTTTGCTAAAAAAATAGCAAAAAAGGGAAATGTCTGAAGTATCTGATACAGGAGGAAAAATTAAATCATAAATAAGACCAGATCAGCCATACACAAAGGGTTTGTGCACAGCCGCCTTTGAAGCAAACTGTGGCTAGGCAAGAGATAAGTATATTTTGATTTACTGGTAGAGGTGTTTGCAACTTTTTCAGCTTGGGCCCATAGCATTGTGCTGTCAAAGAGCATCTCATGGGTGTTTGGAAACTTACTCTGGTGCCTTTTCTGCTAAGTGTTCCTGTTAATAAGTGCTAGCAGAGAACCCTGCCTAACACTGCTGATGTGCAGCCAAATGAAGGAGTGCAGAAATGAGGTGAGAAAGTCCTGGCCAAGCCCTAGGGACAGCCAAGTTTGGGGGGGGAGCAGAGGCTGAGGTTCTTGTGTTATGATAGCTTACTATTATAACAGCACTGCTTTGCATTACCGGGAAAGCTTAAATCTAGAGTGTGGGCAAGTCCAGACGCCAGGTCCAGGGGAGAAACAAGGACTTGGTCCAATCACTGCATGTGCTTTGGGGTTTCGTCCACATCCCTTAGGCATCATAGACTTCACTGGAGCCAGTCGATGTCTGGAAACCGCTAAGAACATAAATAAATTATTAATATGCTGTCAGATAAGGGAGAAAATATTACTTCAATGTCTTCCACGCTTTGTGTAAGAGTTGGCTTTTCTGAAGTCCAATTTCTTTTGTTTGCTGAGGGAGTTTTCTTAAGGAACCCATTATTTATGCTATTATCCTGTTTTCTCTATCCTTTGGGGAATTCAGCAGATGTGAATATAGCCAAGACAAGTTCCTTCCTAACCTATTCATATGTGAAGGAGATTTTCCAGGGTTTTATCTGTCCTGGCTGTCCCTTGCTGGTACTTTTGTCCAGGCACCAGAGGAGTGGGAATCCCCACACTGGAAAAGTGTGGGGATTGCAAGGGTAGTTCCTGAGCAGCCAGAGCCAGCTGATGGGCATCAAACTGAGGGTTTGCATCCTTGACTAAAACAGCTTCCCAAAATGAATGAAATCAAGCTGCATCTTCCTTCCATGCTTTCTGAGTGCCCTGGGCTGTGACCAGCTCCTGTGCCACAAGCGTGGAGCACAACAGCAAGGAGCAAGCAGTAGAGTTGCTACCATACAGCATTTGGTGCTTGGACTTCAAATGTAGACATAAAAGTAGGATAAAAATACAGAGGCTGGCATTTACCTCTTCTCTTGGTTTAATTTTTACAGGGCAGCCTAATTTGATCTTCTCTTTTTTTGTTGTTTGATAGTGTACAGCACATTCTAAACAATCATTTTATAAGATGTTTCTGTGAGGTTAAGAGCCATAGCAAAGTAGTCCCTATTTATTGCTAGCTTTCTACCTGAGAAGCTTGCAGGCAGCAGACTGTGAGTTGTGTGATGATTTTAATGTGAGGGTGGCATTTACATGGATAAAATTTCCATTATTTCATAACCAACCTATTGTTTTCTACCCAAGCACGCAGTGGGAATGGTTCAAGAGAAAAAATATCTATTATAGTTCTTTCATACATTATACTTTGGCTGCATGTAATATCTCTCTTACTTCTGTATTTATTTCCTGGTATTGTTGATATGATAGTCTATTTTCAGAAAAATACTCTTTCTCTCTGGAACTGTTTTTTAAAAATATCTTCTTTAACAGGCAAAGCATGCAAGTAATTTTATTTTGACTATTTATACATAATGATTTTACATTGTTCATTCAACAATAAATATCTTAATGGATATTTTCAGGTAACAGCATTTAAATAATTTCACTATCTAGTACAGCAGTACCAACACTGATCTAATTTGGGTCCATATTAGATAGAACATTTTAAGATGTTCCATGAGGCAAGAATTCTTGCGTATGTGGTTGAAACTGTGTGCAGCACAAGGCTGAGCAATACTGCATGATCTTCAAAATGGTCCTGAAAATCAATCATTCTGAATTTTCAATTATGCTGGAATGTTTTTTGGCAGATAGAGATATATTATTAAAAAAAAAAAGGAGATGCTAGGGTGTCAAAAGTGCTTGAAATGTGCAATACGTATAAAAGCCTGCCTTGGACAGTGAAGCCAGAAGATGGGAAGAAATTTGTCAACAAGCTATGCCCACTGATAGGTGCCGCATCCTGTCCATCTACCCATCCCCAATATGATGGAGTTAAATTGCCAACCATTCCTTGATGATTCCTTGCATCTGACTCTGTACTGAAGCACCAGCACACTAGCCTTTGTTTCTGGTTGAACCAGCTTTGTCTTTAGAAACATCCCTGGACAACTGACTACTAGTGGATCTCAGAAATGGTGTCTCTTAACCTAGTTTCTTTGTCCTCTCAAAATTTGTATTAAATTTCTGTTTTATACCTGTCAGGTGTGCTACAAAAAAGCATCCCAAAATGCTTATTTTGACAGCTTGTTTAGGCACAAATTTACCTTGAAGGCATTTCCAGGGCACTTTCAGTCCTTCCTTATCTATTTGGCAGATATGTTGAAACAGTTGCCTACCTCTACTGTTAACCTTCTTGTGCCAACACTTGTCCCCAGGTGCATTACCCTTTGCACTGAATTCACAAGTAGGTGTGGATGTAGCCAGCAACTTTGGAAAGAATCGAAGCACCTCTGATCATGTAGAGACCTCCAGAGAGTCATCTGTAGGCTCTTTTGCCAAATCAATGTCATCCAGGCAAATATATATGCTTCCTATGGCACCAAAAAAACTTGCATTTTCCTGATATCTCATTCCAAACATAGCCTTGCTGAGGAGAAAGCCCTTTCTCCTGGTTCTGATAGGGCTCAAATGTGGGCTCTGTTGTCCAGAGCACCTCTTTTCTCTAGTTACTATAAAGTGTTTCTCTTGTTCAAATTGCTTCTGTGTCTACACCCAAGGAAAGGGTCTGGGTTTGGTAGGAGCTCTTGCTGGTGACCTTCAGTTGGATCAGCCCTGTTCTACTCCCTAGGTGCCTCAGAGCAGTGAGTCTTTCCAGGATGCAAAGAGAGAGTGCAAATCTAAATCTGTTCTGCTTTTCCACCCCCCTTTACAGATTTCTAACCTTGGTGGGACTTTGAATTGCCCCAGTATTGGTAAAGTGGGATCTTTCTCATTTTCCCCTAGTCCTGTGGTGCCTGGTCACTCTTTGCAGACAAGCAGGAGGGCCACTTACCGCCATGTGCACTGGACCTGACAGCCCAGCCCTGGGTAAAAGAAGACATGGGCTAACACAGCACTGCATTCCCACACTAGGGCTGCTCTGGATAACCCTGTCTCATGGAGGAGCCAGGGCACATCATCTCCTGAGCTCCCTTCCAGCATGGTACTTCTAATGTGATTTAGCTCCTGGATTTCTAAAGCATCACATAAGTGTCATCTTCATGCTCTTCAAGTATGCTAGCAAAACTCTCACTTTATTGTGAAGAATAATGAAATGTTGTTTAATGTCCCTCCTCCAAGCTCTTAGCAATTAAACTTATTTCATCGTGCTGATTTCAAACAGTCTGGCAAAATTCTTGCAGAGTGGCATGTTGTCTGGAAACTGTTCATGCAACTTCTCTCTCATTCTTTGCAAGATAATCAGGGAAGGCGCACACCGTGCAGGATCCTTGCTCCCCATCCCAGCAGTGCATACCCAAACCAGCACCCACGGGGAGACACCCTGCTTGCTGGGAGGAGGAATGCACTGTGTGCTGTTGTTTCCAGCTGGTGTGGCAACCCACTGGGGCATCGGACTGTGGACGCTAAGAGGAGATGTTAGCCATGGAAATGCTCATAGGCAGGGGATGAAGAAGTACCAGGAATGATTTCCTATGAGCAAGACAAGGCTGGACTCACCTTCTTCTACCTTGTATGCTCCTTAACAATGAATTTTAAGAAATCATCCAGAGTGACAATCTGACACCTTCTTCTGATTAAAGGACATCAAATCCAGTTACTGTAAGCTCTGGCTTGGCTGTTTTTGTGATTTCCCTCAATTCCCAGCAGAAATTAAGCACGGGAGCTGGGATTCAGACGTCTGAGATTAATGGAATTGCTCAGGTATCGAAGCAGTGACAAAATGGAAAGTTCTTCCTTGCAGAAAAAGTAATTAGTCCCTTTCAGATCTTCAATTTGACACTAGCTCAGCATCACTTATTCTCCAGTGGGAATATTACATCTTAACAAGGTTCATTGTAATATCATCCTTTTTCAGTAGTAATCGGAAGAGAGAAGGCCTCTTAAAACTGTTGTCTTGCTGCATTGAGATTTTTAACATTTCAGCCTCCCACTTATCAGCTGATATTGCTCGCATTGACTTCAGCACATGAACAATCCCAGTACTCTCAAGTGTCTAGAAATCAGCTCTTCCTTCTTCACCACCCCCCCACCCAACCTCCACCCCCCGTATTTTTGGCAGGAGTCTGCAGAGAAAAGCAGCAATGTTTCCAAATTAAAAGGTAGTGTTACAACTGAAGTTAAAATCCTCAGGGTGGGGAAAACATGTCAAAATAATCTGTGAGGCTGGGTTTTGGGGGAGAAAGGATAGCTCCATGGTGTGGATTTCACCTTAATAAGAAATCGTGTCAGCCCTGGGTCTCTCTTCCTTTACGTCAAGGCAATTCTTCCAAAAGTAGAGTGTGCCATCCATTCATGTGTAAAACAGGCAAATGCAAAAGTGCTCAGGTGAAAAATATGCTGTATTTTTAAGAGCTGAGCTGCTGTCCTGGCACACACTTCTTTGAGAGTTTAATAAAGCCTGGAACAGCCTATGCTATTTGGTTTTCTCAGGCCAAGGAGATCCTTTCTCCGTGCCACCATTCATAGTACAACCCCACAGCCCTGGGTTGCCCTGGGTTGCCATGTGCAAGTCCTACCTGTGTTTAATTGCTCGTTCTTCCATTTCCCCATCTATCATGCAAAGTCCTGTCTCCAATTTAGCATCATGTGTTTGAGGCTGTTGAAAAACAGTTGAGAAGACTTAGATGTACATCTGGGTGGCTGCATCTCCTAGATAGGTTTGATAATCAGCCTCTATGCACAGCTCCAAGTTATTTTGAATAGAGGACTGCTGAAAATAAACAGAAAAAGAATTAAATAAATTGTAAGTGACCTCCTTTCCTGCGCCGCCAGATTGGGACACTCTGTGGGTAAACATCTCTGAATAAAGCTGTTCTAAATTAAATAAATCGCTGGCTGTGGTGGGTATAATATGAGGCTGCAATAAAAGCTATTTAAAATCCCATCAAGATGTTGAAGCCCTCATCCAGAATGCAATGGGACAAGCACGTGCTGTTGCCAGCAGACCTGAATGCAGCAGCTGTCTCGAACCAGCAGCCCCTGGTGTGACAATCAGCTTCAGAGCAGGGGATGTTCAGAAGGGTTAAGGCATTGGGCATCTCTGAGGGACTCACAAGAACTGTTGAGCTCAGCAGGGAAGCTGTGCAAGCTGTGCAAAAGCAGAGGGCTCCCGCAGAGACATTTGCTGCTGGCTGCCAGCACCCAGCCAGCCCAGTTGTCACAGGGCCTTAGCTGGAAATGAAAAGGCATTTTTGAAGTCAGTTGTGCTGAGTACTTTAACTTGATTATTTGAAGCATTTGTAATAATAGCATTGCAAACCTCATCTTCATTTATGTGGTTCTCTTTGCAAATTGTTAACAATTACAGGTCACCATTGAGATGGAAGCATCTTAGCATTTGTTGCAAAAGCTTTTTAACAGTAATTCAAGTCTTATTTACTCTGTCACCAGATCATTTCATGTGCTAATGCACTGGGAATGTCAAACTGTGCTGATGATAGTGGAGTTTTCCTTCTGCTCTATTTTATTCCTGTGCAAATACAATTAAAGCAAGAAGTGTCTTAGAGGGGCCTGAGTTAGCTCCCCTTTTGCTCCTAAGGCAAGCGCACCCAGAACTGTAAGGTCTCAGGGAAAGAGACAGGTCTTGTACCTGTTAGGGCAACACCTTGCAGGCTTGGCTCATGGCCTTAGCACCCATGCGGGCTGTTGGCAGATGGTTGTGGAGGGTGATTCACAGAGAACTTAAATAGGACAAGCCTAGGGCATAACTATATCTTCAGAGTAAATTTTGCAGTGTGCTAATGTCTCCCTGCAGAGTCACAAGGAACTAGAAGTATCTGATGGGGCTCTGATCAGACCTGAGGCACCCAAAGGATAATTTCACCCATCCCCTGAAGTCTGTGGTATGTCAGAGACCAAGCACTCCACTAAAGGGTGACTTGATCCTAGACCACCTAACAAGCAGTCGTCAGTTATTATCACCATACAGAGGGAGCAATTTAGGCAGTGACCCACGCATGCTGACCACCCCTGCAAACCAGACTGGTCTTGATTAAGCACCTGAGAGTGGTTTCAGATGCCTAATACAGGATCTGTTCAGATAACGAGCCTACAGTGACATGGCCAAACCACTCCATCACTACATCAGTGTCAGGCACGGGCATATAATTTGACCCTGCGTGATCCATCAGCGTTCATCTATCTCAACTAACAATGACCTTGTACATGAATATATGAAAGTTTAATGCTCTCCCGTTTTCTAGTCCCTCAGTTTCCATAAAATAAATGTGTTCAGTAGAAGGCTGGGAATATATAAGTGAAAGGAATCAGCTCTCTGCCCTTTTAGACTGACAAAAAATCATAGTAGACTACAACTAAAAAGTAATAATAACTTGTGAGTCACAAAAGACCTTTGGGTGAACACAATTAGAAAAAGAGAATTAGTGGTATATTGTCTGTGTATGTCTGAACTGCAGGCAGACACTGAAGTGGCAATAACTTGAAGCAAGAGAGTTTGCTGTTGTTGCTCAGTTTTTTTCAGACTGCTTCAACATCCCATGCAAAAATAATTTCAACAGCTTCCAGTTGTGAGGAAATATGTAGCCAAAATTTGTTGCTATAAACATATATTCAAGAGGAGGACAGAGTAATGCTCTGTGCTAATCACTGTCAGCATACTGTTGAACTGTCAGTGTCACCAGATGGTGTACATGATGTCTAAAAAAAACCAACTATTTTTCTGTTGTTTTTTGCATGGTGTTTTTTACACTAGTTTCACCATTATAGCAGAATATCAGATACAGTTGTCTCATACCAGTTTCAGTGGAGATCTGGACTGGAATAAACAGGTGACATAATAATGCTGCACGAGGGTGCACCATGAAGATATGACAAGCCATAGTACAATCAGTAGTATAGCAGCATCATTAACCTTTTTTTTTCTTGTTTTTTCTTTTTTTTTTTCTTTTTTTTTTCTTTTTGTAGCTGCACTAAATTTTCCACAGACAAGAGCATTAGTAATTTTAACTTTGATTGAGAACTGCTATTATCCACTCACAGCATGTGGGAGCAAACAGGCACTTGGATAAATCACAAAAAAGAAAACCACTTAGCAAGCTGCTTTCCTCAATAACACCTTTTTCTGAAGGTACAAGGCTGAGTGCTGTAGGGAAAGTGTGTGTGAAGAGAAAAGCAAGGCTGCAACAGCGCACTGAAGCGCGCTTAAGGTCAGCCCCCCTCATAGAAGACCAAGAGGTCACGTTTTGCTTGGAAGGTATTCTGAAATGTTTAAAAAATTTAAGTAATTAAATAATTCAGCAAGTGAAAGCCATCAGGATTCTAATGCAGTGTTAATGGGGTCTTTCAGGAATCACAAAGATCAGCTTCAAGAATGACAGGACTGGAGCCATTAGCAAGCTCATCCAGCAGTAGTCATCCATCAGAGGTGAGTGTCTCCATATCCTGATGCAGAGGAGCGTGAGGAGCAGCACCACATTCCTGCCTGCAGAAGCTCCAAGAGGCTTGGGACACGTGCAGATAATCTCCTGAATTCCCTCATTTTCCTGCTGCAGACTGTCAGCCCAGGGGTGTGTTTGCCACCGCTCAGCAATGGATGAAGCTGGCAGTGACTCCACCACGCTGAGTAGATGCAACACTCAGTGAGAGATCATCTTCTCCTCAACCAGTGCTAGGTGAGAAGCAGTTTGACCTGGTTTGTAATTTGGAATATCTCTCACTTGGTCATTGATATGAAGAGTTGATGGACAGTCTCCAGGGAACTGCAACACCAATTTGGATTTGGTATTTCCTACTGAGAGCACAGGCAGTGCCAACACAGCAGAAGAGAACGAGGAGTAAGGGCTCCAGCTGCTCCTCCACTGCTTGTCAGCTTCTGCAGGCCTCACCTCCGTGAGGTAGCCTGGTGGTACCGGGCAGTGTTCGAACTGGTCAAAATGTGGTGAGAAACAGACAATTTCATTCTCCTCGCTCAAAGCTGGGATAGCCTCCAGATTAAATTCCACCTCCTGGTAACTCCTACTGGATGTATCTTCTACCAAAGGCCTGTGGAAAGGACCTGAACCAGAGGAGGTTTGGCCTTTCGCATCTGTGGTGCAGAATCCAGCGGTACATTATTCTGATTAGAAGGTCTAATACAGCGAATAGAGCATATAAAACTGTCTACTGAGTTTCATCATACATAATTCGCTGCAGCAACCTACAGCCATCCAAGCTGCTTCAGCCTCCCTCTCACAACCCACTGGTGCCCTGAGAGATGCTGTCCCAGCAGAGGGGTCCCTACGTCACCAGCACCTCAGCACTGACAGAGCGGTGTGATGCCTTCAGAGCATTCAGCAGGTCCCTCACCTTTTACTGGGCGTCTGAAACTGCCGCGGGGAGAGGCAGGAGGCACCCCGGGGCCTGGCTGTCCCCACAGAGAGCGGGTGACCACCTCTGGGGCAAGAACTTCGGGAGCACCCAGGCTGTGCAGCAGGTTGGTGCATCTCAGTGGGCTTTCTCCAGACACAACCTCCTGTCCTGTTTTGTGGTTTGGGAAGGATGTGATTCACTACCACGCTGTGCCATCTGTGCCCCGTGGTGGTGCTTAGTGCTACGGCAGGGATTCACTGGTCCCCCCAGGATGGTGAGAGGTGGCAAGAGTGTCCCAAGCTCTAGAACAAGAAAAACATTTTTGCTGCAGTAAGATTCAATTTTAGCTGCTGTGAGAGTGTGTTGGCTCACTCGCAGGCTTGGTTATTGGCTGCCAGTACAGGACATGGTGCGATCTTGATTGCTGCTGTACAGTTAGGGATGGCCTGGAAAACGTAAACTGAGAACGATATATTAGAGAGCTTAAGTTAGATTTTATCTAAATATACTTAAGAAGCCCAGGGTCAAGAGGGGAACAAATGAAAACTTCAATCTTCTTTTCAGAGTCTGATCTTTAGCTGACTGTCCATGATCATTACACCAACTGGGGGATACTATGTATTGGTAGTGAGTTTATGGAGCTACTACACCCTGAGAACTAGATAGTCTTGCAAACTAACTTTTCTCATTCGTAGTAGCAGCCAGAATAATGCACTCCTGTGCATTATCTGCATTATCTGGCAGATAATGCAGAGTGAGAATGAATGAAAGTGGCATGTTTAAGGGTATCTGGAAATTTAGTTAATCTGTACTCAGAAGCGATGGAGGAAAGATGTTTTATGTTCCATAACGGTAGACATACATTTGTTTGTGTGCCACTGATCTTCAGCACCAAAGATGACAAAAGTGGTGGTACTAGAATAAAAGGTTTTCCTTGTAAGTCAGATTTTCATAGAGCTCTATCTTGTAAGGTCACAACACAGCAGTACGCACAAGCAGCATTTTTAGGTTGTATTTCATAAATGCAGTCTACTTTTACACAGAGCAAAGAAATGGATACGTGAAGTTTGTGGTGAAAAAATAAAAATAAAAATAAAGAAGGAAAAAAAATAAAACAAAGGGAAAAGAAAAGTAATGCTAAAACGATGCTAAAAGATTACTCCTTTTGGATGCTTCCATTATAAGTCTTTCACTGTGTACATCAGTGCTGGGATTTGGGGCCAGAGGTGACTGTTGTGGCACATTGACAGCAGGTGTGTAGGATGAAAAATGTTCCATTTTTGCTTTTTCCACTCATTGACTCCTTAGCACTTCTGCACTATGCTGTCCAAAGCAATGGTGCCGTTAAGGGGCAAGAGTCAACACCTGATTATGAGGATTATTGCTGTGGACTGGGTCTGACCTCCTGTCAGTCAGCCCTCACCCTCTGCAGCTACTCATAAGTCCCCCGTGGGCTGAGAATTCCTATGTTTCAGCCTCTGTGTGATTTTTTGCAAGTCTGAGCAAGAACATCAGCTCCTGCTGTTCTGCTAGTAGGGAAGAAGTTTAATCTCTCCCACATGGTGCAAGCACTTGCACAGCTCAGAACTGAAGGAAGGCAGGAAGGATAAATTGCCCTACAGAGAGGTCTCTGTCTTATCTATTGAAGGAGCTTTGGTGGCAAGCTGAGACTAGAAGATTAAACCAGAGTTTGCTAAAGCCTGGTAGAAGGTAATGGTGGGAACTACTTTATGTGTCCATCAATAAAGTTTGCTCCATCTTAAGCCCAGTGACTTGATAACAGAAGATGATCTCCACTTCCTCCATAACCTGTGTGTACAACTTAGTGGACATCCTAGGAAACGATATTAGATTGCTGGACCCTGCCAGACTTATCTGTTACTCTAGCCTGCAGATGTAGAGGCCCAGACAGACGGGCTACTTGTTCTTGACCAGTAACCAGAAAACGTTCCAAGCTAGACCAAGTCCTCTCCTTATCTGAAGAGTCCAAATGCAAAGCATCCACCAGACCACCACAGGTGAACAGGTAGGAGGGAAAATCATCTCATAGCTACCTAACCTTATATTTTCTGCAAAGGTTTCTGTCACTGCCCTTCAGATTATTAATTTAGGAAATAATCTCACTCATGCATTCTGGGGATCTGGTTCTTCTATACCTGTAATTAAACTGCCATCAAAGTGGATTTCTGTTTGGGAACAGGTATTTCTGTTTATTTCCTAAACCATTCCTTTGGATCTATTCTGTTTCATGATTACTGAGTTCTGAATTCCTCATGATGATTACTATCACGTTAGCCCAGAAATAAAGTTGTATAACAGTGACACAGAACCACAGCAGCCCCTTCTCCTACCCCAAGCTCTGCTCTTTTACATTGTTAGTGTCCTACGGTCTCCACTAAATGGAAAAGGAATATTTACCTAGCACAACTTTTGACAGAGAAAAATTTACTTGCTCTGGTAGGTTTTCAGGACAGTCCCTCAGAAACTAACTCTCCTTCCAGCTGATGTTCCTCAGGTCTGTATGAGCTCACTTTAGAGACAGAGGAGCATTGCCTGGTGAGCAATGTCCACACTTAAGAGAACAGGAGGGGTGTCAAACCTAACAGCCTGTCTGCAAAGGATTGGCATTGTACAGCTGGATGCTGCCCATCATCTCTTACTGCAAGTAACACGGGGCTGGGTTTCAGCTGCAAAGCTGACATGATCCAGAAAGGGAGCCAGCAAGTCTTACCATGTGGGATGAGGAAGCCTCAAACACCAAGAAAGTGTTGTTCATCTCTTGCTGGGGGCTACAAAAGTCGCACAGTGCCGGGTCCTTTGCTTTTATCACTTCAGAGGCAGGTGAGTCAGTATAGTGGTGGCATTTGTCAAAACTCCTCAAACTTTCAGCAAGATTGTAAGGAATAGCATACTGTTTTATACAGTCTCATTGGATTTGTGTATGCACATGCAGATACGCATTTTCAGCCCATGTATGACTTAGAGAATATATGCTGTTTGAATTTTATAGAACTGATGAATTTTAAAACACTTTGCTTCGTTAGAGTCACCTCTGATCCCACAGTGAGTTCTACCCAAGCAAGCATCTGCAGTTTGCTGAAGCAGACGTCTGGTAAAGTGAATGAGGCATACGCTTTTCATCTTCTACCCCCTCATCATCTCCTTCATTTTCTGAGGCGGCGTAAATCAAGGCTTTGCTTATGGTGATGATTAAAGCACTCTGGTTTATTCCAGAATTTAATATTGTTCTTAATGAGAAAAACATATTTGAAATGCACACAGTAGGTATGAAATCTATCTTGCCTTTAAAATCAGTCTTCTGCCACTGAGACACGCACCAGGGTGGAGCAGTAGAGGAGATTATGGTTGATTTTTTTTTTTTGGTCATTGTTTTTTTTTTCTATGTGTCTATGTGTTTGTGACATTTCCTTTGTTAGCACAGTTTTAAGAATTCTTATTTATTATGACTGTTAGCTGCTGCAGCAAAACCTAACCAACGGCAGGACAAATATCCACATTAGGAGTCTAATAGAGGGACGTGATGTACCAGTAGTCATGGGATGTTTTGAGTGTGACCCACAGCCTTCTGTACTCATTATAACCAATCTACTACAAACAGGGAAAACGGAAATATGGTATATATGGTACATAGCTGAAAAATGCATATTTCACATAGAGACATCATAGAGAATGACAGCCAAACACTGTCCTCCTCTCTGTCTTTCTGTCTCTCCAACACACACGCAAACACCTGCTGTCAAAATATATGTTACTTCCAGCAGAGTTTGGTTCATCACATTTTGTTACACCTGTTAAAAGACAGCTCAATCTTTGTAGTGGATGAACTTTCATAATTACTCTGTATTTATGTTGTATTTGTGGGTTAATTATATAGCGCTTATGGGTTTTGACAGCTAATTACCACTAATTCATATAATGACATGTCTAATATTGAATTAGTTTCATAATGCTATATTTTACTTATCCTGTATCTACATGGTAATTGATCCAGACATGTAGTTACAGTGCCAGTTATGTGAGGTTAGACAAAGTTAAAAGTTTCCAAGAACAAAGATATGGATTATCCCAGGCAATGGACAAAATTAAGCACATTAGTTTGGTTGTAGGTAATGAAGGGTCTTCATATCAAAGCTACAGCTAGAACTAGTTACTGCTAGGACTCCAAAGAACATAACTGCAGTATTACAATAGTCACTGTATCACACTGGTAACCAAAAAATTCTCCATATGTGCTGTCAACTCAGTGAGTTCTGACACTGATCTCTTGGTTAGCACCACCAACAAAGTTTGGAAACAAAAGCAGCAATTCTCTTTTTCATGTGATTTTTCTGGTGCTATTGACTGGGTTTGGTTTGTAACTTCAGTTCTTAGCTAGGTATATTGCTAGGGACAGTGCTATAAACACTCCCCCACTCTGTCTAACTCCACTCAGCAAATACGCAGACTTCACCATGATGCTCCAGCACAGGAAACCTGGCCCCGCTGACCTGCACTTGGCAAATACGATGAAAAACTGCCTTCTCCCAAGGTTCCAGGGCCATCGCCAGCAATTTTGCTGTGGCAGAGCCATACTAAGCAGGAGCCTGTCCTTGACCTGCTGGGTGTTGTACACCACGTGGGCTGTCAGTAATTCATTTCTCTTGCACTTGCAGCGAGCGTGCTGGCCAGATGGAAATCCCACGCTGGCAGCCCCCAGCAGCAGTCTCGTGCCACTAGCACAAAGCTCTCACCGTCACGAGACATTATTCAGCGTTAGGAAGGACTCACAGTTGCCTTCTGCTATGATAAAACTATTTGTTCTGTCACAAAATTTTCCTTCCAAACCAAGTCTGGAGCCATTGTATGAGTCATTTGCTTTTTTTTTTTTTTTTTTTTTTTTTTTTTATCAGCTAGAAATTGGACATATATTCACTAAGGCTTAATCTGAAATCTGTTGCTCACAACAGAAACATTTCCATTGATTTCAAAGGGCCTTGGATCAATCTTCCACGTCTTTAATACACCATTAAGTTTTAGTCTGCCAGATTTCTTCATTTGGGCCATTATGAACTGCAGAACAGCTGTGTACAGAACCAAGTCACGTGGATCAAATAAACCCCATTGACATCGGTCTCCTGACAGGGAATAGCAGCAAGAAGCAAATAATGACTTGAAAAACAATGCATGTACAGTGACATTTAGCTTGAATAGTGATTGTCTCCATATAAATACAAATAGCACCATTTCCCCAGAGCTGAATAAATGATATTCATCAGCAAATATTTGTGTGTCTCTGACATATCTCTAAGCAGCAAGATGAGAAATTGAGATGGAAAATGCATTTGCAGGTGAGAATTCAGTGTAGATTTTTAGTTGTTTTTTTTTTTTTTTTTTCTCACAGTTTTTCTCAATGCATTTGGGAGACCTTGACAAGCAGATACTTCTTTTCCTAGATATTGGTTGAAATGTGAAGTAACAAAATAATAACAGACCATGACATAATAGGCTCCTGCCAAAAGTTTCCTGATCCCACCGCTTATGCTGTGTTATACTGCAAGCTGCAAGCCTGGAAACACTCCTCAAATAGAAAACCTAAAGCATTCAAGTAATTCGGAGGCTTCATTCCTGTTTTCAGAAAGGATTTATGCACAGTGCTTCACAATCTCTATATGAGAGTTAGGGTCTTTATGGACCAGGGTTTCTTCTCAATTGGAGTTAAGTGACTTAGGCATCTTTAATAATGTAACTCCTCTATAATGGGCTTGTTCCTCTGTAAGAGAAAGTTCTGTATGAGACAAAGCATTGCTGACAGGTCAAGGGATGTGGTCCTTTCACTCTACTCAGCACTGGTGAGGCCACACGTGGAGTACTGGGTCCAGTTCTGGGCCCCTCGGTACAAGAGAGACCTGGACAGACTGGAAAGAGTCTCCACCAGAAGGCCACCAAGATGATGAAGGAGAGCCATTTACCATGAGGAGAAGCTGAGAAAGATGGGACTGCTCAGCCTGGAGAAGAGGAGGCTTCAGGAGATCTTATCAATGTCTATAAATACCTGAGGGGAGGACGCAAAGAGGATGGAGCCAGGCTCTTTTTTCAGTGTTGCCCAGCACCAGGACGAGAGGCAATGGGCACAAACTGGAGCACAGGAAGTTCCCTCTGAACATCAGAAAACATTCCTTGACTGTGAGGGTGACAAAGTGCTGGCACAGGTTGCTCAGAGAGGTTGTGGAGTCTCCATCCTTGGAGACCTTCAAAAGCCACCTGGACATGGTCCTGGGCAGCCTGCTCTGTGTGGCCCTGCTTGGACAGGGGCTGGAGCAAGTGGCCTGCAGAGGTCCCTGCCAACCTCAGCCATTCTGGGAGTCTGTGTTTTTGTGAATGACCGCACAGACTCAGACCCTTTAGGCAGGAGAAAGACTGAAGTCCAACTGATGGCAACAGAGACCTTAAAACCACAGGTGACACAGGGAAGACGGCTACGTGACAACTGACAACTGTTCACCATAGCCTGCAACTGTTCCCTAAGAGGTGCAGTCTCAGAAACATATTTAGATTCTCTTTAAGAAAGGCTATAAACCACTGAGAATGAAGTAGGATTTCGGACAGGGGCCAAGAGCTAAGCACAGTTCATCAAGGGGTTACACGGCAGCTGAATTTCCAGTGCTCACTCAGCATTCGGGCATTGGGGGCTGCAGGACGGGTCAGTCCCCTCGTCCTTACAACTGCCTGTGTGCAGTAAGTGAAGCATTAGGCTTGCAAGCCTCACAGGGAGCTTCAGCTCAAAGAGTAACAGTAAGGATTGCCATGTGGGGAGGAAAACCAGCTGTAGATCCTTCAATGACTTTTCCTAGCTGTATTAGATGTAGTTCTCTTACACCTCAGGGGATTTTTTATGATGTTCCAGTGTGGCGCTTTAATAGTTTGCAAATGAAACAAGCTTCTTTCCTAATGAAGGATTTTTTTAAATATACTTTTTCCCTCATAGGATTTTTGCGTATCAAAATTGGCTTTGTTTACTACAATTTTACAATGCACGACTTTTATTCTAAAAGGACCGTGGGGGGAGAGTCACAGCTAGGCAGTTCTGCTTCCAGTTACAAAACAAGCAAAAGATTGTATTAGTTCAGAAGATACTAACCTTCAAAATCACTCATTATTTAAAAAGTTTTGGTTCCTGAAGCTTTATGAATGAACTTCCATTCTCTGGAAAAAAAAAAAAAAAAAAAAAAAAGTCATTAATCAAAAGGTTTTACATACTGGATTTTCTTTTTGTAAGTCCATTTGAAAGGGAAAAAAAAATTCTTGCTTAGCTGTTAAGCCAAGCTGTTAGTGACCAAAGGGACACTGAAATATTTTGACCCTGGGTCTATTTTTTGAAGTGGTTTTGTTTGTTTTTCCAGAAAATAATAAAGTGAACTCCTCTCTTCCTAAGTCCTCCAGCTCCTTGATGCATCATACTCTGTTTCCTCAAAACACCAAGACACTATCTAGCCTCTTCCCAGCTAGGAAATGGGGATGTCTTCCCATGGCCTTCCAGCTTCATGACAGCATAGCCCCCACAATTAGAATCCCTGGCTATGGTTTTTGAAGTGATTCGCTTAGGGTTTTGAATGTGATTGCATTTCCTTTCTCTTTGGAAAAACGTTTCTGGGACTCATTGTGGATGGAGCTGCATCTTAGCTGCTGCCTCCCTAAGGAAGGTTGTAGGTGCTGGAAGTGGCATGGTCCTCTTCCTTCCCTTCTACAAATTACACTTAGCTGGCAATATCTAACGTGGCATCTCATTATCTGAGCTGTCCTCCCACCTGTATTTTATCTGATTGTGGATCTTAGTCATGCAGTCAATGAATAAACAGTCTGAATGGAAGCTGGAGCAGTAGGAGGAAGGGTAGTAGAGGGCCCCACAGATCCGCCAATGCTCAGCATGGGTGCTCTTTCCTTCTGCACGTGTGTGTGCTTCTAAGCCATTCAGTAAAACCACTCAGAGATCAGTGCCATGGTCAGTCTTATAAAACAACAAAATTGAAAAAAAATTTAAACAGCGTTTAAAAAATTAGTTAAAAAACACAGGAGAAGGAATGTTGGCAACCCAGAATCTTTTACAGATGTGTGCACAGAGGTAAAACAGAAAATTCAGAGAAAAGGGCTTCTTTAGTGATGAAAAGCATTTAGCAATGTAGAGTTGAGTAAGATGATCTGCACCACAGGCTTTCTAAAAATAAGTAAATAAATAAATAAGTCAGAGAACAACCTGTCTGTGTGAGAGTAACAGCTAGGCGTGAACATTGCAAGAGTCAGCAACCTGCGCAGACCATATTTTTCTTTCCCAGACAAGAGGTTAAGTGTGCAGGTTACATGTCTCCTGGCTATAGCTATCTACTAAATTAGGAAGTCAGCAAGGATTAAGAGCTCCCTCTCTGTACTGAGGCGAGATCTGCCGATAAGCACAGCTCTGAAGGTTGTTGCCTCAGGGCAACCAAAACAAGCTGGTGCTTCTGCTAACAGATGCCCTATGTGCCAGGGAAGGGCTTGTCAGCTCTTTCATCAGGTTAGCTCACACAACAAGGCTGTTTCTCATCATTTACACCAATTTTTACTTCCTCAGTCCACTCATCATGCCGAATAGCAGCTCCAAATATCCATAACTCTCAAGAAAGAAGAGAGACATAAGGAGGTCTCTGCCACAACATAATATGAAAGGCAGCACTTGCATGTTTTGGCAACATACGGTTATACGACTGATTATTGCAAATTCTGTCCAAAAAAAAGTTTGCAGGATCCAGCTACCCATGTTTCCTGGCTCCAGCACATGGGGAGATACAGCCTGTGGTGTTCATGGGATTAAACTCAGGATTTAAGTTAGTGCAGGAAAGGGGGAACGTGAAGTCAGCTGCAATGAATGAGCTGAAACTTAAATGAGTATTTTGTGTACTATAAAACAAAAGAGACTTTTTAAATGTACAGTGTTAAGAGTCTAAAGTGTTATGACAAGTGGTGATGAGTTTTAAAGTCAGTTTTTTAATTTGATAGTCTCTATAAAGCAAATTATTACAAATGAGGCATCTCCTTGAGTTGTTCATGAGAAATCGGGGTATTTTACCTGAACAGAGGATTTTACATATATTTAACTAAAGACGGGATGAAATCCACATTGAGTCCTAGTTTGTATCAGATTGCAGCTCAGCACTGTCTTATGAGCTTGCACTGCCTAAGACTGAGTAATTTTTGTATTAAAAGTAGATAAAAATGAGTAGTCATCTGTGAATGACAATTACACTGCTGCTTGTGGGAGGAAGCATGGTTTGAAGATCGTCACCAATTGTTTCTCATTTGAATGTGCCAAGATCTACACCAGAAAACCTTAGCTCTGAAGTGTGATCCTGAAAGGATTTCTTTAAAATTTGCTTCACAGAGCTCCCTGCTTGGGGTCTTTCATTGACTATGGATTGGATTGATTCAGGCCCCAATTTGCAATGATTAGGCAAAATGGTTCATTTTCAAACGTCACTGTAAAACTCCTCCTGGAGAATCATGAATGAGCTTAAAACTGGTGTACATCGATTTGACTTAAGTAGGTTTGTGACCTGTTGAAAACAAATGAATAAGCCCACTCTAAGGTATTTGACTAACAGTTTCATATAGTCGGTATTTCCAGTTAGAGTGTAATTGTTTTCAAATACAATGATTTTGAGCATTACCAACATGACACAAGCATTTATGATGTGGATGGGAAGAGTCTGTAGAAAGCTGCATACCTTGCCCCTGGAGAAAGTGCACACACATCCAAAAATGGCCTGTATGAGCACTTGGTTTTTGCCCTTTGACAGGCAAGAGGCCATGGTTGGCACCTCGTCTCTCTGAGGAGGTGGTGGGTTGCTGCCAGTGCCACCAGGTCTGGGGAAGCCACTGACACCGTGACACCAGGGTGCTGCGTTCCTCCACCCCCCAGGGCCCCCAGCTGGCCCACGGAGGTGGGTTGGACTCGCATGCTCTGGTCTGAGCAACCGGTTGGCTTATTGACTGACTGTGGGCAAGCAATACATACCCCTTTTATACTTGTTACATCTTCTGCCATTTCTTGTCCCTCCTTTTCACCAGCCTTGAATGTCCTTTCCTCCATCCCAGTCTCCTCCCAGATGGAAAACCCTGACTGAATTACCTTCTGCACCTTGGTCCAAGTTTGGCAACATCCATACCCAAATCTGGTATTTCTGATACAGTTTCATAGGCAAGCTCAGCCATATGTTCACTTACTGATGTGGTGACCAAGGTGCTGTGGATCTTGCAAGGTTGTGGACTCCTAAGGGTCCCCACAGCCCTAGCAATCTTCACTACACAGGCATGCTGGAGAATAGGCTGCAGGCCATTATCACCTTGATTGTAATGTACTGCACCCTGGCTATTTATGTCAGGGTGAATATATATATCAGGATTAGTCAGATAGTCAGAGATACAAATAGACAAATAGCCAAGCCTCCACGTGTCTTGCTTGGTGCTGAGCCCCTCTGATGAAACTGCATGCTGCTCAGGTCACCACTGCAGAGTGAAAACCTGACTTGAAGGTCAAATTTGTACCTCAATCCATACAAATGTCATAGTAATTTTGTTCTGGGCCTCATTCAGTCTGCGTTGAAGAAGGCTGGATCCCTAAACCTGAGAACCATAATGCAGCTAGGAACTTCCCACAGACAGGCTGAAAATTTCTGATCTAGCACGAAAATAGCCACTTCATTTATTCTCCTATCTATCTCAGTTTACTCTGTTGTGAGGCAGTCTCAGCCCACCTTCTGATAGTTTGCCTTCAATACAGTCAGCATCAGAAATCTCATGCTGTGAGTGTGAATATGAGCTGTTGGTGACTGCAGGATTTTATCTTGCTGGCAATCCTTCCAGGGGTTGGTGTGATTCTGACCACCTCCATTTGGTTGGCTCTTGGGTACCACTTTTTGTAATATGATGTTACAATCAGAATCAAGTGGCTATATAAATTGTAGTTAATTAAGACTGCTGCTGTAGCATTACCTCTGCAGCACTGAGGTACTCAGAAACCCAGAGAAACACCAGCATGACAGAAAACAATACAAGGTACTTGGCACCTGTAATCCTCAATTAAAATCAGCTCTATCAGTTGGCTATGAAGGAGTCCAGAAAGTCTTGACTTTACAAGAGTAAAGTACAAGGATGATCTGGAAAGTTGCAAAACCTTGCAACCTAACTTCAATGTGAAATGCTTGAATTTCAGTGCTTTTTGTGTTGAACTTGGAAGAGCCAACCTCTTTGAGACAATAAGGAGGAGTATTGGAAGTTTAACATCTTTCCATAGCTTGAAATATCAACATTATCATAAATGTGCTAAGTAATATTTTCCATAAGCTAACCACCTGTTTCACAAAGCACATCGCAGTTCTTGCTCTTCACAACTATGGAAATGGAAATATTGAAAGTGAAAAGCACTCAGACCCATTCAGAGTGTAACAAAGTCATATTGATCTATTGCTGCCAAAAGCATGAAGTACCGTAACTGCCCAGTGCCTTAATTGCTTAAAGGCAATGTAAAATCATGGTTATAAAGGAACTAACCCCTCTGCACACATATCCACATGCACATGCACACAGGCACATGCAGACATACAATGCTAGTTGTCCTTGTTCTCTGCAAGTGATTTTATTCTATTTCTTAAGAAACAGTGAAAAGTTCAGTGGTCAAGGAGTTGGAGTCATCCCGTCCACTTATCTATTAGAAATTCAGAGTACTGTGCCATGTGGCAAAATATTCTTACTCTATTGAGATGATGGAGATATTTCCTGGCAAGAGCAGACAAGGACACTGCCATCTCACAGCTTAAACCTGTCCTGTTGTTTTTAGGGAACAATTAATCACCCTTTTCTCCCCTTCTCCCTCCCAGACAGCACTCAGTGCCATTACCAATAATCAGCTAATATGCGATGTGATTGATTCTCATTTGGAGGAACTCACGCAGGCTTCTCCCACCAAACCAGTAAAATCAGTCTCTGTGTGAGATGACTGACAGCCTGAAGGGATACAAGCACAAGCCAAAAGCATGGCAGTGCTTTTAGTGAGAGTACTTTAAATAAGATAACTATGTTATTAATGACGCTTCCCAGAAGTGACTTATAAAACCACAGTCGATCACTATAGTGATAGTAATGCTATAAATAGCAACTATGTGGTCCCTGGCACTGGGCAGGGGTTGACAGGTACCTCAGAAGACAGCAGACAATGAATTAAAATACAAGATCTAGAAAATGTGTGACCACAGTCACACCTGCATTTTTAAAGATTAGTGATGAATATCATTTAAATCCTGCCCTATATTAATAAGCAAGGTCAGTCACTGACATCTACTAAAGTCACTTCCCAGTTTAGAACCCCACCTCTTTTCTGGGCCAAGATATTTTGTATAGGGTGCCTTCTGATTCAAAGGCAAAGAGATGAAAGCTGGACAAGCAAGGACAGTGAGGGATGGGGCAAGCACACTGAAGCTGGCTGAGCTGCTGGAGGTAGAGACTGAGGCTGCAGCAGAAGGTCAGGAGAGTCTCAAGCTGGTCCGGCACAGGGAGCTTAGGGTTAAGGGACTGCACGTGCTCTGGGAGGCAGGAGTTGTGATTAGATCCTATAGGATGCTTGGATCCTATAGGATGGTTTGGAAAATGGGGAGCAGCAAGGGGCCAAGCAGCAGGAGAAAGAAAATTTCTGTTGCTCCATCCCACTGGGAGTGTGGTGGGAAGGACTAGGTCTAGGCAAGATAGTGCTGGTCTGTCCTGAGGATGGGAGCTCACCAGTGCCTCCAGCTTTGCCACCACCTTGAGCTACCTGTGCAACAGCTCCAAATGCTCTGACTCAGCCAAAAAAGTGTCTGCTGTGTCCTCACCTCGGTGAGAACTGGCTGGTGATGCCAGGACCTGTCTGTACCAGGCCAGAACCTCTCTGATGTGCCTCTACCATGAGTAGGAGAAGTGCCCATACCATAAGAATGCCTCATAATGGGTGAAAGGGATGAGAACAGGGGAAGGCTTAAGCCATAGAGGAAATCTTCAGCCTGAGTTCTCCAGATTTTTCAGCATTTAAATATACTTCCCTAATAACATTGGTTTAATACAGTTCTTGTATGTGGTATTTCTATTGTCTGAATCGCTAAAGGCTCGTTTCCTATAAAGAATGTGGGAATTAAAACCAAATAGCTCTTCTGTGATGGTCTTTGACATGACACACTGTGTCTGCCTGGTCTGAGGTACCTGCGAGCTTGTCTTCTGCAGGGAGGATGCTTTGTTTATATTTCTACTCTGACTTTAATTATTGCAGTGATTTTCCAAGGGGAAAAAAAAAATCATACCTGCTGAGCAGTGAGCAGACTTAAACAAACTCCTCCATGCAATCAGCAGCATCCTTTTTTTTTTTTTTTTTTTCTAATGGAAGCCACAGCACTTGGGCCTGACAAAGTATGATAGGTTTTGTTTAAAGACAAATCCATTAAGAAAAAAAAAATATATATATATATTATTTTTTTCAGAGTATCTTTGTGGTGGTGCAAAGAAGGAGGGCAGAGCTCAGAAAGGTTATGTTGGTATGAAAGGTCATCTAGGGATTTAAAACTCATGTTCTGCTTGCCTACAGTCTGCAGTGATGCAACGAAACAGATCTTCTTTCCTAGGGCTGATCTGCAAAGTACAACGCTTTTTTCTTTTCTTTTTTTTTAAGTTTCTATTTTTGATTGTTCCTCATTCGGCTCATTCAGAAGATGGCACTCCAATTTCTGAATAAGAGTGTATGTACAGACAGAAGCAGCTGACTAACTTTACATTCATAATTTCTCATTCAGACTCTTAATTACTCATTAGCTTGCATATGCAAACTCTCTCTCAGAGCCTAACCCAAGTCCCACTGGTGTCAATGAGAATGGATTTTACCTATCAAATTTAGCCATCGAAAAATCAGGCATGTATTCTAAGAGCAAGTATGGAAGAGCCACTTGTAGTCAAAATTGAGAAGGATCAATGTTTCCAGGGGGTGATTCATACCATCTGCTTTATAGACTTGTCTGGAGAGGGGACAAATATGTTTCTGGCAGCAGCTATCTCAATCTACTCCTCATCACGGGAGCCTACACAACTAGCCTAGAGGACTCCTTACTTTTGGATCAGTAAAGCCAGGGAAAGGAATCTTTTGGTTTATTTGAATGGTAAACGATGGTCAGGATTTCAGTTTCCTACACCCTTTATGAGGAAATAAATTACAAACAAGAACGCAAGGCCCTGGAGAGTATCTGAAGTTGCATCCCACAGGTTGCTAACTCTGGCCTCAGTCAGCATTTGGGATGCATGGAAAGGACTTACATGTTTTCACAAAATAAACACCTGAAACAAAAGTAAACCTTTTTTTAAATATATATATTATTTCTATATTGCAGTGGACTTGGATTTGTGGACTTAGTGGACTGCCTGACAGGCAGCAAAATTTGATAGAAATCTCAAAGCAAATGCAAAAGCTTTTTGTCTGTCTCCTTGAAAGACACGCAGTGGGATATGTGAAATGTCAGGAATAATTAGCCAAAACTATATAAGCTCCTAGCAACACTAATGTGCAGTGTAAAACTAAGCGTTCACCATAAAGCTTTAAACATTGTTTGAAACCTGCATGTTAAAGGCAACCTGAGTAATTTTTAAGTACTGTTTCCAAGATATTAATAAAGTCATGGATATGAAAAAGCAGAATAGAAAACTATGAAATTTTGGCATGTCTATTCTGATGTAGGCTGCTCCGTTTCTTTTTTTCAAAGGTGATATATAGAAGTAATTGATCCCTTTCATACAGCAATTTAAGTGAAAAGGCAGATTTCCTGAACTCTTCATTTGCTGGAGCCTATTTAACAAGCAGGCAAAGACTAGCTGCCAGTATCAATAATTAACAGAGATCACAGAAATGTTTGTTGGAAGGGATCTCTGAAGGTCTTCTAGTCTAACCTCCCACTTCAAGTGACATCTTCAAAGTCAAAGGAGAAATAAGCACTTCACACCAGCAGAAAAATCTGGCCCAAAATGAGAAAGAAATGACTGCAGAGTAAAAGGGGAAGAAAAGGAAGCAGAGAAGAAAAGGAGGAAAAATGAGCAAAATTTGTATTTGAGGTGCTAATATTAGAAGTGTGGGATTTTTGCCAAAAAGTGGGATTTACCTAGATTTGCTAAAAGATGTACTTTTGTCTTCTAGGAAAACAATGAACGGGAGAAAACCTGGAAGCTTTTTGCTGCACTGTTGAATAAGGAAATATAAAAACGTTTGTACCTGGAGCATCTCTGTCCCTGTTTCCAATGGGTGACTTCTGAAGCTGGAACTACCCCGCTACCTGCAGCAGCCACTTCTTTCACTGTGCATCCTGCAGGGCGAAAATGAATTTCACAAATTGCACCACTGAAGCCAACGTGGCTGCAAAGCCAAAAACTGTAACTGAAAAGATGCTTGTTACCCTGACCCTGGCCACAATCACAACCTTGACTATGCTGCTGAATTCAGCTGTGATTGCGGCAATCTCCACAACCAAGAAGCTCCACCAGCCAGCAAACTATTTAATATGTTCGCTAGCTGTGACGGATCTCCTTGTTGCTGTCCTTGTCATGCCCCTGAGTATCACTTACATAATGATAGACAAATGGACTTTGGGATACTTCATCTGTGAGATCTGGCTTAGCGTCGACATGACCTGCTGCACATGTTCGATTCTTCACCTGTGTGTCATTGCTCTGGACAGGTACTGGGCAATCACAGATGCCATTGAATATGCCAGGAAAAGAACAGCCAAAAGGGCTGGGCTGATGATCGTCACCGTGTGGACTATCTCCATTTTCATATCCATGCCCCCTTTGTTTTGGAGAAATCACCACAGCGTCAATATTCCCAGCGAGTGCCGCATTCAGCATGATCACGTCATCTACACTATTTACTCCACATTCGGGGCATTTTATATACCTTTGACTTTGATCCTGATTCTGTACTACAGGATCTACCACGCTGCCAAGAGCCTTTACCAGAAGCGGGGGTCAAGCCGCCACCTCAGCAACAGGAGCACCGACAGCCAAAACTCTTTTGCCAGCTGTAAGCTCACACAGACGTTCTGCGTCTCGGACTTCTCCACCTCCGACCCAACCATGGAGTTTGATAAAATCAACGCGTCCGTGAGGATCCCTCCTTTCGAGAATGACCTGGACCTGGCTGGTGACCGGCAGCAGATTTCCACCACTCGGGAGCGAAAGGCTGCTCGCATTTTGGGACTGATCTTGGGTGCTTTCATTTTGTCCTGGTTGCCCTTTTTCATCAAGGAGCTGCTGGTGGGCCTCCACGTTTGCACTGTCTCTCCAGAAGTAGCAGATTTCTTGACCTGGCTTGGATATGTCAACTCCCTTATCAACCCTTTGCTGTACACTAGCTTTAATGAAGATTTCAAACTGGCCTTCAGAAAGCTCATCAGGTGTCGAGAACATTCTTAAAAGTACTGGGAGATGATGATGATGACATGACTCCTGGCCTTAAGAATGAGAAAACTAATTTGACTATTGTCACTGCCCTTGACAAAGGGAAAAAGGGATTTTTGTGTTTGCCTCTTTGCTCGACTTCTCTTTAGCCTGTAAATTTGTTTTGCTGTTTTTTTTACCTCTGGTGTTATTCATGGTAAAGAGTTTGAAATAAATTTATTCTACAAAGAAACAGATTTTTTAGCAATGAAACAAACAAACAAAACATTAGATAGTCATGTTTACAGCATTCTGTGTAATCAATGACTTGAGAAGAAAACAATATTCACATTTCTTTTATACTTTTTTAATTTAAGAAGCGAATGTCTAACTTAACATGCACTGTAGTAATATGAAGACTTATAAACTGAATTCCATATATATGCATTCAAAATTAATAAACACTTCATGGTCATAACATCTAAACAGAAAATATTTATTGTGGCATTTTGAAAAAACTGTAACAGTTTTTTAGAAGGATAGTAGCCACCATTTCCAGCGTAGGTTACAACAAAAATAAACCATTTATTCTTCTTACCCCCACAGAAATACACTGCCAAAACAGAAAACAAAGTTCAGTTCATGTCTCCTAAAAGCAGATCGCATCTCGTAGTCCAAAATAAGTGGCTCTTTTTTTTGTGCAAGTGACCTGATTTATGTTAAAAGTATTGGACAGACTCTGAAGTTTGTTTAACAACTGAGAAAACACAGCTATCAAGTGTTGTGCTTGTACGACCAGCTGCACATCTGACTGGTCACCTTTTAATACCACTATTTATTACCATCTTTCTTCAGGGCTCAAGCTTTGTGCCTCGGTCAGCTGTGGGGTGGCATTGTTCAGTTTTTCCCTGCTTCCTGTGGACCTTGCAGTGCACAACCCCATGGATTGACAAACCTTACCCCACAGACTCAGAGTGTTGTGTGTCTTCTCAGAAGGCCAGTAATGTATGGTGATCAGAAATATCATCTAAAAACAAATTACTTTCTATTTGAACAGCAGCAGCAGAAGAAAAAAAAAATAGGGAAAAGAACTTTTTAAAATAGAAGTCTATTGTATGCATGTCCCTCTTATCTTCATCTTAAAATTCACAATGGCATTCTTGAAACTTAACCTATGATCAAGTCCTCTAGTAGGATTTCTTGTTTTGGCAGTCCACCAAGGAGTTACTTGCCTTGTCCATACAGAGACAGAGTCCTTCGTATGCTGTCTTCTGTGCCTATGGAAGTTAACATGCCCTGGTTCAAACATTTTGGAAATCAGGCTGGGAAGAGACAAAATCCAAACTAAGAATCTGGTACTGTCCATTAGTAACTCCTAAATACTGCTTAGATATTGATTACTTATCTTGCACCATAATCTTCTCCCCTGTCCATTTTTCTGGACAAATTCTTTTTGAATTAAACCAATATACCATATAGAAAATATCACATATATCAAGCTGACGTGCAATAACAGTGAACTACAGCATGGCAGCTCCAAATCCATCAAAACAAATATTAGAGGTAGCAGAAATGTTGTAACAGCACTGGAAGCCAGCCCTGAAAAATGTTTTGAAAATTTACAGCACAACGATCATTTTTCTTATCAAGAGTCAAGGAAGTGTAAGTAACATGAGTAATAAACTCCAGATGGAGCTGAGAAATTACATCCTTATTTCTGAAGGAAAGCGTTCAGTTGGAAAGATGCAGTTTTGCAAGCTGAGTGTAAATCAAATCTGAAGGTGACAAAAGTGTGACCTACTGCTTACCCACATCCCAGTGGGACTCTGCTTCAAGGCCTACAAGTTTCCCATGCCTAGATTTAGGAGGCTTATCTCCAGCTGCCCTTCTGAAGCTCTCCTCACTGCTGCCTTTCCCATCTGCCTTTAGGTTTCCTACTAGTTAATATCTAAAATGAGGGAAAAAACAATCATCCCAACCACTGAGAATGTCTTCCAGTGTGAAAGTCCAGAGATCCATAGTGGTTTTTCCCTTTCTCAACTTGTTGGAGACTGAAACTGTCAACTGAATCTGGGAACAGTGGCCTGACCCTGCCCATTCAAAACTCTCAAAGCAGCTTTACAGAGTACGTATGCTATTAGGGAAAAAAATGGCTGAAGGACCAGAAGTGATGAGCATGATCTCCATAGTAGCTGCTGCAGGTAGGTAGACATATTTCAGACAGGTATGAAAGCTGTAAAATAGAGGGGCTGCATTATCTTCATTTCTAGCAGTCCTTCTAGTATCTGGTCTGCACTATTATCACTCAAACCACCAATCAGTGTCAGGTTGAAGACTGTGTTTAGATTTAATATTTAGAGGTAATTAACAGGAAAAAACAGATGGCTGGCTAATTTTCGTGCTTCCCTGTTAAATAAAGACTCACCATTCACTGCCAGCTGACTACTGCTTTTCTAATTAAGTCATTAGCTAAACACAGAGCTATGTTTTCTAACAAATGCCACTAGACTGATGAAGATGTCCTGTACGTTTTCCGCACGCACAAAGTCAGGAAGAGTTTAAAGTACTATTTACTTATAACAATTTAACTTGACCAGAAATTACCTGTTATCTGATGGAAATAAAAACCTTTGCTAGTCTGGCATCATTATTTAGCAAGTTTTTATATATATATATATTTATTTATTTATTTATTTATTTATTTTTCTTTCCATTAAGTATTTGCTGATTTTACAAAAGGTTTGGAGACATTTCCTGAACTTAGACTTCTTGTCCATGGCAATTACCCATTCATCCCTGGCCTGGCCCGGGCCCACCCACACTATGCCCTGCCATGCAAGCTTCTCCCAGCAAGCTCTTAATGAAGCATCCAAGACCTTCACCCAACATCCACCTTAGCCTCTCTGAAACGTCTTTTCTCCTCAAAGTCTTATTTTCTCTGATGGTCTCCTTGATCAGTTCTCTTATCACCTTTCTTCCTGTCTGTATCTAAAGGTTTCTCTCCGTATCAATCCCCTATCTCTACAGCAGGCTACATACTTTCAGTGGGTACTGTTTCATCCTATATTTACGCCCCCAATTTACCATCCCACCTTTGGATTTCTGACTCCCTCTAATCCCAAATTTAATGTGGTCCTGCTGGAACAAGGCTCCACGCTCTCCTCCCATCTCAGCCCAGGTCTCAGTGCTGTTAGCAAGATTCTCATGGTCATGGGTGTTCAAGTCTGAAAGTTTTTACTCTCTCTTGCATGTGCTTCACATCTTCAGGGAATATTTTCTCTCTGTAAGCAGACAGTGCTTTGCTGTGAGTTTGTATATCCTTAGCCCTGAATACCTCACGCATCAACCAGCTGGCCTCCTCAGAAGACGTACTCTTCAAATGCTATTTTACCTGCTATTTTTATTTTGTCAACCTTCTTCTGTACCCTACATCTGTTGCTCCTTTTCTACCACATTAAAATCAACTTTCCTATCTTCACTTTTAGGGTCTTGTACCCATACCTGCACAGGAAACTCATGTTGTACTCAGCCCTTCTGTTCTGCCTGTGTCAGCCTCAGCTCTCTTCTCTGCAAGCTTTCACTTCACCACATGGTGCCACATCCCTCCTTGCAGCTGGTGCTTTTTTCTTTCTCTAACCCACTTCTGACATGACTCTTTGTGGTTGTTTCATCCTCTTGGACAGCTCAACTCCACCACAACTGGTCTATCACTCCCCTTCCTCAAAGGAAAAGGGGGAGAAAATATGATGGAAAAGGACTCAAGGGTTGACATAAGGACAGGGAGATCACTCAACAATTATCATCGTGGGCAAAAAAAACTCGGTGTAGGGAAATTCATATAATATATTGGGGTCCCTCCCACGGGATGCCGTCCTTCCCCAACTGAGCCTACAGGGGCTGCCCACAGGCAGCAGCTCCTCAAGCACTGCTCCCACACGGCTCCGTCCCACGGGGTCCATCCCCCAGGAGCAAACTGCTCCAGCACGGGGCCACCACGGCTGGGCAGCAGCTCCCCCCAGACCCCCTGCTCCTGTGTGGGCTCCTCTCCACGGGCTGCAGCTCCGGCCCGGGGCCTGCTCCTGCGGGGGCTCTCCATGGGCCGCAGCCTCCTCCAGGCCACATCCACCTGCTCCACCGGGGGCTCCTCCACCCATGGGGGGGCTGCAGCGTGGAGATCTGCTCCATGTGGGACCCATGGGCGGCAGGGCGACAGCCTGCTCCACCAGGGGCCTCTCCACAGGCTGCAGGGGAACTGCTGCTGCCTGCCTGGAGCACCTCCTGCCCTCCTGCTGCACTCACCTTGGGGACTGCAGGGCTGCTTCTCACTCTCTCTCTCAGCTACTGTCCCACAGCAGGTGTTTTTTTTTCCCTTCCTTTAATCTGCTCTCCCAGAGGCCCACCCAGTGTTGCTCCCTCGCCCAGCTCTGGCCATCAGCAGGTCCTTTTTGGAGCCATCAGGAGCTGGCTCTGATCTGACATGGGGCAGCTGCTGGGCTCTGCTCACAGAGACCACCCCTGTAGCCCCCCACTACCAAAACCTTGCCTTGTAAACCCAATGCACTGTTGAAAGAAAAAGAGTAAACATGGGCATAATCACATAGGTCACATCATCTCCCAAGTTACGTTATGTTTCTCTAGTGCATAACACATCCTAGGCACAGCAAAAGTGCATTAATTGCTACTGAGCCACTCAGATGTGACCCATCCACATCCATGAGCCCCAATGCACTGATCTGTTTGCAGCATGTCACATTTATGTTGATGATCTTCCTGAATGGAAATGGACATTTGAATTGAGCTTTCCGAAAGACTTTGTAAAACAAAGCCCCTGTTTCACCAAGTTTATGCTGTAAAGGGCTGTCTCTATTTGCACATCACTGTTGTATGTCTGAGCTGTGCAGTTTTCTGTAGTTGTCACTCCTTATTTGTCTGTACTACCAGCGGACTCTGTCCTTTGCAGGTACCAGAAGGGAACACAAAAATAAATAATGTGGCTTTATTTGGCGCAAGATGCTAAAAGAAGAAAGGAATCTTTTCGAAGGACTCTATTTATGCTCCTCTGTTTTCAATCCCAGTTATCAAAAAGTAAACAGCGTTGCAGAGTTGAGGAGAAATGTAGGCTTCCAGCACAAATAGAGAGATTGTTCTTGTGCCTTGTGTACTCTGTAACCACTGCAAATATCAGTGACAGACAGGCTGTTCTGCAGTCATCTTTTACACAGCCAAATGATTTGTATGAAGAATTATCTTAAATTGCTTTATTGTCTAAGCGGGTACAGATATTGTGATACCTTTTATTGGTCTAGTCAATATATTACGAGTTGTATTACATAAGAGTCCCATACAACACACATGCTCCCTTTGTGTTATCTGTTTATTCTTGAGGCCAAAAAGAGTAATTCAAAAAATAAAAATAAAAATCTGAGTTTGGATAAATGCCGCCTTCATGAGCTGTAAAAATATTCTTTACCATTTTCTATTTTATACTATGTATATAACATTGCCAGTGTTTCTCACTTCTTCCCCTGCCACTGCCAGGGGATTTTTACTTTTCCATGAATCCCATGTAGGTGTTCGCATGTCGATAATTTTATATGTATTGTCTGCAATATGATAAAATTATTTCTTCTTACCCAGTCTAAACTAACCATTTGCTACTTTCAAATTGAAATAAACTGGAAATTATATCCTGCCATGCCTATCAAGCGTGGAGTACAATTTACAACATTTCTCGTGGTTTAATGTGGCCCTGCCCATGTGTACAGTAACTGTACTACAGATCCCTGTTCAGTAAACATGCCTGGGAAGAATTCCACTAAATTCTATGAGCACTGAATCAGCCCTTTACCTTTAAGGTAAACTTTTAGTGTTGCTGCTGTAAGTAGAAGATGCAACCGTGAGTGAGCCATGGAAAAAAAAAAAAAAAAAAAACATATGCTAGCAAATTATATGAGCCTCTGCTCAAAGACCTAAGGAAGAATGAGTCCTTTCACATTTTTTCCTTCTTAATCATTTTGCTTTCCTCCTCATCTCACCATTTCCTGGTCATTCATTTTTCCCCATGTTTATCTCTCTCTCCTTCCTCTCCACTTTCCTCTGCGTTACAGTGGCATCTAGTAATCTGCAGCAAGCAGCAAGGCTACCTTGGGCAATGCTAACACATTCACCTAAGCATCACTCTGCTCTTGATTTCAGGAAATCAGGCTGCGGATGTTGCTGTTCCATGGTGCTGCTCTGCAGCCTCTGCCACTGTTTCATTGCAGATTCACTACAAACCAGATTCCTAACATGCATCAAGAGTCTTCCAAATGAAAGATGTTGTATAACACACCACGATAGCTTCCAATGCACTATGATTTCTAAGATCTCTTTTTAATAAATATCCCTCTTCTCCCTCATGGGGTTTCTATGCATAGAAACTACTGCCATGGCTAGTATGGTCCCCAGATGCAAAAAGCAGTGATGGAAATGCTCCCCCCTCCCCCCCCCCCCCCCCCCCCCTCATACTTTACCCTTTTCCAATTGCTTGCACTGCACTCTTAAAATACATTAGCATATAGATCAGCTTTCTGAAGTTTTCATGGATTAATTTCCTGCATGACAAATTCTCACCCTCATTTCTGTCTGGTGCAAGGTCCCATGTCATTGGGGTACTCAACTCTTCTGAAGTATTGTGCCTGCAATACCCATTTCATATACCACATGACTGCAGATGGACACATTTCTATGAGATGAGGCACAAAGCAGTCTTCTTGTAACTATGCTTTATAAAAGATGCACATTTTGTCAATTAAGAAACAAAACACAACTTCTGGGAAGAGGGAGGACAGAATTTGTACTCCTTTGTAAACTGTTGTTTTGCACGTAATGTGAAATGACTCAACTTCTGGCTATTAATTTTAAAGGAGTACTAAGAATCAAAACATGAAATCACACGTGCGTGCCTGAGTTACCTGCAACAAGCAGAGTGACCTTCCCATGGATTTAACAAGAACACAAAAGATTGTTTCTTTCCAATGCCTTCCACGACAACCTTTTCAGAGAAATAGAAAGTCACAAATGACTACCACTTCTGTGATGCCACTAGAAAAAAATATCTCAATTGTTTTTAGGAGGTACAGCCTGACAAGCTGCTAAAGCACTGGGATAAGCTCCAAGAAGCATATTTCTCTAATAAGTACAAAACCAGGTTAACACCTCCAGCTTGTTAGTTTTTGGATTGCAGAATTGGACCACTGAAATCAAGCTTACCAGCTAGAGCTTTATTTTGATTTATACATACTCCAGTGCAATTTCTCATTCTTTTATTGCTAAATTTGCATTTAAGAAATAAAAGGGATCACTTCTTAAATACAGAATAACAAGAAAATATTCTCTCATTCTTGCAATTTCAGCAGAACTTCTCCATATTATGACTGGTCATTCATTCTGAAGCAGGCAGAAAGAGAAGAATTTAATCCAATTAGGTCACAGAAGTTAATCTAGGATTGCAAAATTAAGCTTGTTTGTCTTGGTCCAATGTTTGCATACACACACAAGTCACAGATCATAATCAGATTCATGAGGAGCAGTTTTGCTTCTTGCTAGGGAACAGTGTATTTGTGTTTTTAATAGAGGTCAGTAAGAGGCTGCACTCATTCTTCTCCAGCAAGAGAAATAAAAGAGCAAACAGGCAATGGCCTTTAGTGGAAGAAAGCTAGAGAAACTGTGCGTGGCAGAGCAGGAGAGGCAGACAGACAGGTGACAGACGGGGAACAAGCCATTGCACCAGCATTGCACCCAGTGGACATCTCTGTGAGGCACTGTTCCTTCCCTATGGCCCAGCATACCCCATGTGCTCCATGTCCAGCGACCTCCCTCCAACCTGCAGCAGAAACCCCCAGGAAAGCAGACCTGAGAGAACTGAGCACATGCTACTATATCCCTGCATGTGTCACCCAGCCATATGGCAAATCGTAGCAAGGAAGAGATAGTGGCAAGGTGGACAGTGGGAGGGGCTGAGTGTTTCCTCTGGAAAATCAGTCGTTATCAGTGGATCCTGATGGAGCCAGCACAGTCACCTCAAGGCAATGGTGAGGACTAACAGCACGCAAAGGCTGGAGGCCCACACATTCCCTTCAAAGATTACAGCTATTTCTATATTGAAGAAACAGCCTGCAGAATATCTTCTAAAGGGGATTGTTTTCAAAGAACAAACTCAAAAAGTTCTGGATCAGCTCATTGTGTTAATTTTTAAAAATATTGCACGCCCATAACATTTTTTGGATTTCATCAAGACACACAAGACAGTGGTAGACCTGGTACTGTGTTCAACTGCCTTTGAATCAGTCCCTTGATGAACAAAATTTGGAGCGATTTTTGAAGGTTGACTGAAAATTTGACTTAGAAGCTGGCTTTCAGAGTTACAGTAACCAACATTGCCTGAATGCTGATTATTTTAGGTTTTCTTGATTCTCTCTCTGTTTCCTCCCTCTTCCACACATTCCCTCTTTATCCTGATAGACTAATTTTACTGAGCTATTTCCTTTATATTGAATGGGTCAGTTTGACTTCATCAGCAGCATGTAGGTTAGAATGTGCATTTCTCAAGCAGTTAAACCAAAGCCACAGCAAACATGAGCAGCAGGATGTGGAACAGCAGCCTAGCTAGAACATATGCAGGATAAAGGTTGATTTGCCCTCTTGATTTGCTCCCTACCATTTTTCACTGTATTTCTCATCAATTCTGTATCTCTGCAAGAGCTCTCTGCACTCTGTGGTACTCTGAGATCAACACTCCTGGCATTGAAATGACAGGAAAAAAGCTAGGCAAGCTAAAGAAGTGACAGGTTAAATGTATTATGCTTCTACTTATGCATGTGCACCATTAGGGACAGAACTACCATCATCTGTACAAAAAACACTGCCTGCTGTCATCTGAGCTAGAAGGCACACTGTTCTTGTAGTAAGCCTTGCCTCCTACCCAGGCCAGCAGCTGGAGGCAGAGATGATTTCATGCCTCTACACCGACCCCTGGTACAGGAGACAGAGGTGGGCTGCTCGCCCCCTGCCCCTGCCCAATACTGGAGTGTCACAGAGTAGATATGCTCTGTACCGTCATCTCACTTGTCTGGGAAGCTCCTTTGATGCCGACACAGCTCGAGTCTGTGTTTAATTCACAGTTGTCAAGGATTGCCTTCTTTTGCACAGGAATGTGATTGCAGGCTGGAGATGGCACATCGCAGGCAAAACAGAGGTATGGAAGTGAACCTCCTGGCAAAGCCTCTTCCTTACTTGCCTAGGTGCCATAAGCTCTGCCATGGAGCTGGAGAGACCAAGAAACCTGGGTGCACAGCTGACCATGTTGCTCCTGTGTGCCATAAGATGGAGAAACGGCACTACACAGAGTTCAATCTTTTGTTTTAACATCACTAAAGGGTTTGATTTGAAGCATCTGACCCACCAGGTTCATCCCCCTGGGCTCACAGGCCTCAGAGCCCAGGAGCACACTGTTGCCATGGATGTTAGCACCCCGTGGGAGGGCAGGCAGCAGGAAGGCAGAAGTGCCACCAAGCCAAAAACTTCAATTTCTCAGTACAGACATGAAACCATCACCTTGAGAAACACACTTAAATGCCCGGATTTACCTTGTAGTGCCAGACAAGTGCCTGCATCAGATCTACAGTACCACAAGGGCAGTTTGGGCTGAAAAAGGAAAGCTAATGTTTAAGTTAACTTATTCAGTTCTGTTTATTAGCAGAGTTTATTTCACAAGCAAGTTTCAGACACCACTTGTTAGACATATTCGCAAAAACATGATAAAAAATTAACATGCACAAGCCTAAAACTCAAGCACTTCCCATTTAAAATGTTCTTTGAAAGTAGCAGAGAAACATTTTTAAGGACATTTTGAGCTAAGCAGTAGCAAACAGCCAGGGGTTGCTCTGGACACAAATCTCTTCCAATAGGCTTCTGCTTACACTGATGAATTTTCTCTGTGCCCTAACTTTCCCCAATTACTTTACAGTGAACATTTTCTGATGGTAGTTTTCAGGGTTTTGTGGTGATTTAATCATCATGGACAGCTAAACTCTACTGCAGCAACTTTCTCACTCCCCTTCCTCAAAGGAAAAGGGAAAGAAAATATGTTGAAAACAGGAAAAGAAGGAGGGGATCAAGGGTTGGGATAAGTTAGGGAGATCACTCAAGATTATCAACATGGGCAAAACAAACTTGGCATAGGGAAATTAATAGAATTCATTGCCCATCATTAGCAGACTAAAACAGTGAGAAACTATAAGAAAACTCAAAACACCTTTCGCCCATCCACCCTCTTCCACCTCCTCCCCCCAAAGCAACGCAGGAGAATGGGGAATGGGGGCTGCGATCAGTCCCTGACGCTTCGTCTCCACAGCTTTTTCATGGTCACTCTCTGCCCTGGCTCCCACACGGCTCCGTCCCACGGGGTCCATCCCCCAGGAGCAAACTGCTCCAGCACGGGGCCACCACGGCTGGGCAGCAGCTCCCCCCAGACCCCCTGCTCCTGCGTGGGCTCCTCTCCACGGGCTGCAGCTCCGGCCCAGAGCCTGCTCCTGCGGGGCCCTCCATGGGCCGCAGCCTCCTCCAGACCACATCCACCTGCTCCTCCGGGGGCTCCTCCACCCACGGGGGGGCTGCAGCATGGAGATCTGCTCCATGTGGGACCTGTGGGTTGCAGGGGGACAGCCTGCTTCACCAGGGGCCTCTGCACGAGCTGCAGGGGAACTGCTGCTGCCTGCCTGGAGCACCTCCTGCCCTCCTGCTGCACCAACCTTGGGAGCTGCAGGGCTGCTTCTCTCACATTTTCTCACTCCCCTCTCCCAACTGCGGCCACACAGCAATATTTTCCCTTCTACTCTCCCAGAGGCCCACCCAGTATCGCTCCCTGTCCAGCAGCAGGTCCCTTTTGGAGCCAGCTGGAGCTGGCTCTGATCTGACATGGGGCAGCTGCTGGGCTCTGCTCACAGAGGCCACCCCTGTAGTCACCCACTACCAAAACCTTGCCTTGTAAACCCAATACAGCTGTTTACCAACTTCACACACACATTGTTTTCACTGCTCTTCAGGTGTGTTAAGCACTCTGTTCTTCAAGTCAATCTTTTCATTTTTTCCTGGTAAATCACAATTTTGTGATCCTTTTTTTTAACCAATCTACCATTTAATGTATAGTGAATGACAAGTGAGTATCTTAAATATTCAAATCAATTAAAGAGCAAAACTCAAAAGCTTTGATAATTATAAGACCTCTCACTGGCTCAAAAGCAATTTTGCCACTTATTTCTCTAATTCCTGCCAAAATAATTGCTACTTTATGTCTTACATGAAGGTCATTAAAAAAAAAGTAGTACTTGGCTTTCCAGGTACAGAATTTTAAGTGATCCAAAGCTTTTTGTTGCCCAGTTCTTAAGCACATTGTTTTCTAAAGCCAAAAATGAAAGCCCTGATTATTTCATGTAATCTCTTGCTTAAAAAGGAGAGAGCGTAGAGTTCAGCTGCTTTTTGCCAGCAGAGATGCAAAATTAATTGAAATCCCAAATGGTCAAGGTTGCGTCATATCCTTTGCCTAATGAGACTGAGATTGGGGTACAAGAGGGGTATCGAGGAGTGCATGGAGTGGTGACAGACAGGATGGGGTCTGGCTGCAGAAGAAGATACCGAAATTTAGATATGTGTTGAGAAGTTTCTGTGTGTGCAGGGCCTGTCAGCTCCAGCACAGGCAGGCAGCAGGAATAACCACAGACTCACAATGGAAACACAAAGCGTACATTTATTTTCATTACCTTGCCAACCAGGGGACCCACAGAACAACACCCAGGTAGAAGCACACAAATGGGGACGCAGGCACCACTGAGCTCGATCCATGCTAGAGGATCAGTCACCTGCCTGCTGTTTATGTCTGTTTACTGACACACAAACATCGTTTACTGCCATGTTACGATCCTTGCTGTGCTTTGATCTTCTCCATACCAAGGCAGGGAGCTCAAGCATGTCTGATGGGGTACCTCCAAGTCTACCGAATACCTATGCTATCTATACACAGATGTTTTACTTGTCAAACACACAGAGGATAAACAACAATAAGTATGATATATGTGTTTTCCTACATTACCACTCTCCAGGCTGTATGTATTCCCAGCTGCAAGATCACTTGAATGTACTTACAGTCCTCCTCACCAGTCTTCTGCTTTTAACCCATTTTCTCCAACAGCTCCTGTTACTGTCAAGAGAGATCTGCTCAGCTCAGCCTCTGGAGTCAGGGGTTGTGATTCATTTTGTCCTGGAACAGACACCTATGCCCAGGCACAACAGATGCCTCACAGATCTGTGCCTTTCCAAAGCAAGAGCTTTGCTGTAAAGCACCCCAGGTATCCCCAAATGCCTACCTGTAGGACACCCAGATTAAGCACTAGATTGTCACTGTTTCCAGCAGTGGCTTGGACCCCTGCCTTGTCTGTAGGTAGCTGCACGTACACTTCAATGCTGAAACAGTCATCCAAGAATGATTTTTTTTAATTTGACCTTTTAAAAATAGCCTTCAAAAAAACACCCTCTGTGTGAATAGCACATCTTCTAGAGAGATAGTTTTCTTCTTTTTCCCACTAAGCACTTGCTTTGGTCTTTCTTTGAATCACATAAAAGTATTTTCTACCTCACTTCTTCAAAATAGTCATGGGTAACCTACAGACTGCTGGAAACAGCAAGGCTAACCAAGGAAATAAAGGTGGGAATACATGTTCGGATGAAGAAAAGGGCCAATTTTTTGTAGTGAATACATGAGCACACAGGGAAAAAGGAATGCAAACAAAGCCAGTCTTCTAGGTCGACTAATGAAAGAAAGAAAGAAAAGAGAGAAAGAGGGAAAGAGAAAGAAAGAGAGAGAGAGAGAGAGAGAGAGAGAAAGAGAGAGAGAGAAAGAGAGAAAGAGAGAAAGAGAGAAAGAGAGAAAGAGAGAAAGAGAGAAAGAGAGAAAGAGAGAAAGAGAGAAAGAGAGAAAGAGAGAAAGAGAGAAAGAGAGAAAGAAATCCCCTGCTCATGTACCACAAATGGGTTAAAGGGTATCAATTTTCCTTGATAGCATTTTTTTTCTAACTGATGATGTAGCTGCGTTGTTGAAATATTTAGTAATGTCCTGTGCAAAAACATCCTTGGTGTACACATGGAAAAAAGAAATACAACCATGATGCAAACTCGTTGCCTTGGCAATAGCCGTGAATTCATGTGTGACCCGCACCCTTGTGCAGCAGCTCTCCAGGACAGCCTGGTTTGCACGGCTATCCAAGTGAGAGGCACAAGTGCTTTGAGGAACATTATGGTGATAGGATCAGTCTCCAGGACTATAGCTTCATTAAAACTAGGCCCTTAGGTCACTAATCTGAGAACGCAGGTGGATCTTCATGGTCCTGGGCCCAGAGCAGCCACCAGCTTTGTAGCGGCAGCTCACCAAAATCCCAGTACTGACACAGTGACTGCTCCCTTCTGTAGGCTGCTCACATCGGTTTCCTGATTAGGAGCACACCATCAGCAAGTTCATGGTGGCCATCCTTACCATTGAGGCCTACAAGCCCTACTGTCATCTGCTGCTTCCTCAGCTCATCCTCCTGTCCCAGGCCGGGCGTCACCACCCTGTTCCCTATCAGAAGTATGGCCAGCTATTTTGGAGCTGCTGACTGGGCACCTATACCCCACCTATATCCCTTAAAGCCAGGCAGTTGTTATTGCAATCATGGGAGGAGCAGTTTCTTCATACAGAGAGGCCTCACCAGTCACTGGCACAATTCACGTGCACCAACATCGTTTTCAGATACGATGCTGGCATACTCTGGAGCCCTGTTTTTTCTCTAGGACGTACTTATACTGACACCTAGGGTGTGATGATGATGACACTTGCTGATATTGGCTGAGATGGCAGTAACCCAGATCACCACCATTTCTGCCACCATTCTGTCATCCCAGTGCTCCTGGTGGTCACTAGGACATTGACTGTGTTGTCATTTACCAACAGACACTTGTCAAGCATAGATTTTGGAGTTTGAAGGCCTGCTACTACTAGCTACAAAATCAGGCAGAGCCAAGGGGGCCAGCTAGACCACTTGGGTCTTAATCTGAATTGAGTATAACTTGTATAACAAACAAACAAAACACCAAAAAAAAAACATTCCTTAGAAAGCGTAGTGCTGTATGACCCAGTTTGCAATATTAGAAGCAGTAAGTGTTACACTCACACCTTTCAAAACAAGCTTCCTACATAAATTCCTGAATCCCTCGCTTCATTTTAGGAAATAAACCCCAGTTATACATGAAGCATTAAACTTGCAGCTGTTAGGCTTTTTGTGTGCACTTGCGAAGATCTAAACAGTCTGACAGATACATTGCTTTGGTGTTGATGCCAACGGACTCATCTGCAGTAAATAATTCATCTCAGACAGCCGAGGGATCTTGGGGCTGGAAGGGTCTCATCCATTCCCCAGCCTTAAGGCAGGGTCACCTACAGGCATGTCACTTCTGACAAATGTTTGTTCAATCTGTTCTTAAAGCCCTCCAGTGATGGAGATGCCTCAGTTCCCTCAGACAGCCTATTTCCTGGCTTCATTTCTTTCAGCAACAGTAAGCTTTATTCACTATCTCATCTGAGTCTCTCTTGCTGCAACTGGAGCATGTTGCTTTTCATCCCGTCTACCACAAAGAGAAAAAAAAATAAAAATGCACTGTTCTTGCAGCAGCCTCTGAAAACTTATCACCTGACAAATCTTCCTTCCTTTTCTGCTTATGTCTTGCCCGTAAATAGATTGCAGCTATTCGGATGCTGTAGTCGGAAAAGTTTACCTCAAATGTCATGTATTTTTAAGGCTGAAGACTGCTGCATTGCTGCAATTGCTGACAGACACACACACACACACACACCACCACCTCTTCAGCTCAGTTCAGCTGTGGAAGAAGGTATTAATACTTTTACTTATACTCCAGCTCCCACTGAGAACATTTGTCGATAGCAAATTGCAAATTTGCTTAATACTAACATTTGCTGAGCAAACTGTAGCTGCTCAAAAATACATGGGAAAGAAACACAAAATTTGACTGACGACAGACATTCAGTGTTCTGTACTAGAAACCACCCTCTGCAAAATAACGTCTTTGAGGACAGTCTTCACCATCACCTCCTACCTGTGTCCAGCCTCATGGGCTCTCCTGTGCTCTGCTTTTCCCAACCCAGTGGCCTCCTCCTCTGGGCACCACCAACCACTTTGTCTTCCTTGGTGTCCTCCTCTTGGCCTCAAGCCCCAGCAGTGCTACTGCAGAGCTCCAACTAGCAAGCTGAGCACAACTCAATAGGGTGATTGCTGCTCTGCTGTCCCAGCGCCAGTGTTTTTGAGGTTCACCTCACCAGTTAGTGACTGGTGCTGTAGGAAACACACAGCTGGGGTTTGTTTCACCCAGTTCTGGCCATCCAGAAATGAGACAACTGAGCAACTTGTGTAGTCTTCATCACAATGCAACGAGGAGACAAATGAGCTCCAGCCAGGGACCTGTCTCTCTGCGTTGGTTATAGAGGTAGCCCTGGTATCTAGGCACGTTAAACAAATTTCACTCCCAGTGAAGGACAATAGTTTCCATCATCAATGGCAAAGCCATTTGATTTCACATGGTTTCCAACAAAACTCCAGCAAGGACTGGGGTTTAAATAAAATACGACTATCTCATGCCTAATAGTGATGAGGTCGAGGTCAGTACCAAAACCTCACTGCACAGACCTTTTCTTAAGATGCTTGTTTTTCTGCAGCTTTCAGTCCACGAGGAGGCTGAGACCACTGAGTCATAAGCCCCTCTTAAGCGAAAAAGAGAACCAATCAGCATCCCTTGAAGTCAACAGGAGCAGAAGATGGCAAGAAACAAGCCTTTATTCAATCTACAATTCAGATCTTTTACTCCTCTTTAGCTAAGTGCCTACTACAAAAAGTACTTGTAAGTATGAAATGATCCATACAGTGTACATTTAACTATCAGAATACTCTTCAGCAACTCTTATCTCAGGAGCAAAGTATTCCAGGAAGCACATCACTTAAACAAGTGTGTGTTTACCAGAAAAAAAAAAAAAAAAAATAAATAAATAATGACCTTTAGCAGCAAGAGAAATCTCTAAAGTGTCTCTCTGAGCTACAGGCTTTACAGCTGATTGCTTTTCATATGCCTCACATACATGCATGAAAAAAGTTGCTTTTCAAATAAGTACATCATCCTTGTAAATAAAATAACCTTTTATCCTCCTGTGGCATTCTCAGATATCCCTGGCGGGCACTGACTATGGAAGGAGAGCACAAGTGGTTCCCTGCTCATCTAGCAGATGGGATGACAAACCCCATCTAGCAGGTCTAGCTCCAAGTACAGCAGCACTTGCTTATGCATAGCCTGGGCTACCACAGATAAGATACCAGTGTGACAAACAAAATCTCAGCCTGAACAAAGCAGCTCCACTCATCTCCTAAACCTCTCACCAGAGACTGATTTTGGGTGGTGAATTCAGCTGGCATACCTGTGGCCCCTATATGCATTCCTCACCTCTCATCCACAGGTTACTACTCCTGATGCAGGGACGTCTTAAGAGGACAATTTTCTGCTCTTGAGGAGTTGTGGCTTACAGTTAGTGAATTAATAAAGTGTGTAACGTAGCATTAATGCAACTATATAAATTTCCCTCTACCTCTTACATGACAGCACAGTGCGGTGGCAGCTGCAGTGAGTGGGAATTTAAAAGGATATCAAAGACAGCTGAGAACAGCCACATTTCCTAACATCCATTTTCAAACATTTAATCTCTCCCTCAAAGAAAGAAAACAAAAAGGAATGTATTTCAGGAGATTTTCAAAACAAACCGGCAGTATGGCCCTCAGCCACTTGTGCTGTGAGCATCTTGAAACAGCAGTATTCCCAATTAACCTCAGCGATAAATCACTGATGTTTATTTGTCAGATCTTAGCAGTTCCTTGAAAAGAGTTTCTGCGAAACAAATGGTAGAAACACTGTGAAAATATGCTTTCCAAACTGGCAGAGTCCCCAGAAAATCAAAGTCCAGGCTTCGTTTGTGGCAACAGGGAAACAAATGACTTCATGAAGTGTCACCTAAAGTTTGGATTCGTGTGCAGTGCAGTGGAGCACTGACAAGCAGCACTTGCTGGGAAAGTTTCGCAGATGTTTTCTAGGCGAGACTATTGAGGCCCTTTCTAGCAAGGCAGCATAGAAGGTTTCCGAAGTAAAATTCTAGCAGGCAGCCACAAAACAGTAACTTCTCATGCAACTTCTCACTCCCATTTCTGGGAATATAAGTGGGACAGGGCTGAGCAGCTCCCAGGTGGCACAGGGTTGCCTCTACTCACACGTTTGCTGGCAAGGAGATGCTCTCCTCATGGATTCCTGTCCAGCTGGTTCAGCAAAAGGTGTTGTTTGTCTTTTTTTGTTTGTTTGTTTGTTTGTTTATTTGTTTGAGTTAGCAATGCTTGTTTTACTTCTGTGCAGCTTGTGACAACAGGCTTCTATTCTGTTGCTGCAGTGCTTTTTTGTAGGTAGTTATTTTTAGATACGTGCTTCACTATCAGACTTCCTGAGCATTGCACTTTCACTTGCATTTGTTTTTACTTCATTTCCTTGATTTTGGAACATTTGCCCGATTTATCAAAATCAGCTTGAATTCTTATCCCCCAGGGTACATACAGGCACTGACTGCTTAACGTTATCCACAGACTTTGCAAGCACTCCATCTAGTTTGTCCTCCGAGTCATTAATAAAAACAATGATTAGAGCTGCCCTCGGGTCTGGTCCCACAGGACTGCATTTGCAAGGTCCTCCTTATTTGACAGTGAACCCCTGATAATTATTTATGAGTGTAGTCTTTCAGCTATTTGCACACTGCCCTAGGAAGGAAAAAATTCTCCAGTCCCTGCCATGGTTTGCAAATAATATATCGTATGGCTGTGCCAGAAGTTTGACTTAAATGCAAGGTAAATTATATTTCTCGCTTCCCCGTATGCAGTAGGCCATTACCCTGTCAAAGAATGAAACTTGTTTTCTTTGACATGATTTATTTTCAACAAATCCATGCTGACTATTTCTCATGAACCGAGGAGTTCTGTACAGATTGGTTGCTTAAAAGCATGTCCTACATCTTCTCGGGTGGCAGAGTTAGTCTGGCCAGTCTTGCAGAAGGCTTTTCTTTTTCAGGAGTTACATTATTCAAGCACTATTTGCACTTTTCTAAGTGCAAAGACACATTAAACCTCCCCACACTCTTTTAATTCACTGTGATAGTTGCTAATTATGCAGAGGTGGCTTTGACTTGTTCTTTTGGTACTTGTTTAACCAGATGTGGTCAGTCTGAAGACATCAAACTTGCATGCTCTTTAACCTGTTCTTTGAATTATTTTTAGTCTGTTCTTTAATATTTCTTTCCCCTCTCTGGCCTTGCCGTGGTGAACAAAGGAGAAGGCAGGAAAGCAGCAGGGCTGTCCTCCCCTGCGAACCTGTAGCTTCTTGCTTTTTGTTACTTTTGATGGCATCTGCTGGCGGATATGGGATATGCCACAGTAAGGTAGAGAGAAATTAGTGCACAAGCACGGGCTGTCAGCAGGAATGTTTGCACTCTCAGTGGCAGAAAGCAAAGAAATAACTGTAAGGACAGGGACTGCTTCCTCTGTCCCTCCACGGGGACACAGGGAAGGCAGGGAAACTCGAAAGCATGGTACCCGTAAGAGGTGATGGATGCTACTATTTTCTTTTCTTTTTTTTTAATGCTAAGCTCTTAATATTTAAGGCTTGGTCATCTGTGCTTGTTTTGCAACACTTGGAGAAAAAGAACTGCTACGAATATTGGCTGCTAAGAGCACTTTGTTCCTTGAATTATGTGGCAGATAAAAGAGAGATGTGATTTGCCTCATCAAGAGAAGAGTATGTAGGAACATTATAAAAAAAAAGTCATTGGGAATATGCCTGTGAAAGGAAAGGGTAAGGAAAACAACACCAACAGAAGCAAATGGTATTTGTTTCCAGGAATCAGTGTTCAGAGACAGAGAGACTTGGAGTGTCAGTCCCCATATGTATGCCACTGTTCTTGCGATGACTTCCCTGGAAATATACCTGGAGAAACCACTGACAGTGCTTATCCTGCAGTCCCTGTCCCACACCAGTCCTCCCAAAGACGCAAATTATTTAAACACTCAGGATGAAATGAAAACAGGTGTAGGTACCATTCCTTAGCTACCACAAAGGCTAAGGACTGAGGGGCCATTAATGCTAATGCTAAACACAACTATAAGAGATATTTACAATAAATTCTGCCTAGGACTTGTAAACGAAAGCTGGAGACACTCAGCCAGCTGACAGTACAAACCTCTGCTCCCTGAGGCCAGCTGGCAGTCTGTCCTTGCCCAAACTTGTCCTCCAAAACTGGGGCCATAGTGGAATAGTCTCTGATGCACACTGTTGAACCAGGTTTGGGGTTTGTGCTAGGTGTCATAAACCAGCTCAGTGCCATGGACCATGCTGATGGGTCATCAGAATGAATGACCAAGCAGCTGGGATGTCCTCTGGCACTGTCAGGGGGACAGGAGCTGTTAGGTGGAGGCAGCGTGAGCATCTCTCCATCTCTGCACTCCAAATCCTTGCAGGCAACCTGCGAGGAAGGGTCCACAAAGGAAGTTCAGGACAAGGTCTGACCCTTGCAATTTGGTGGTCTCGAGCTGGGCAGCTTAAGGGGTCCCTGCTCAGAGCACTATGTAGTAGTCTTGCTGGCAGGCAAGAAAAGTGCAGTTTGCCATGAATCTCACTGAAAAGCAGAGGTGACTGTACAGAAAACATTTTAAACAGGAAAATTTTCCCCAGATAACATGAGTTTTGAAAGACTGAAAAATCAAAGCTTGGCAGAGAGATAAAAAAGATGCTTTTCTTTGTAAGAAGAAATGACAAAAATAAGGGATTGTTCTTTTTTTCCTTTTTCCTTTTTTCTTTCTTACCGTTTTCTGGTTGCTTACCTCTTTCCTTACTTTTCCTCATTCTATTTTGCCATCATTGAGTTGCAGGAGAGGAAAATGGCAGAGAAAAAAGAGACAACTCGAGTTTAAAATTGTCATTTAAGAACTGAGCAATCACAACTATTTGAAGAACTGTTATTATTCTATGCATTTTTTAATCTTTTTAATCAAAACAAACTTTTTTTTTTTTTAAAGATGGTATGTTTTTAACTTCTAATCAAACCTGCTTTTTATCAAAGGGGCTCAACTGAATTTGCAAGAAGTCCCAAGTGAAAAATGGGAAGTTGCTACCTACAATCTGTGTGTTACATATTTGTAATTATGGAACTGAATCCTTATCAGATTCAAAATAAATAAATAAATAGAAGGCATATTTTGCAATATCTGTGTGTCAAGTTTCTAAAATACACAGTTATTCCAAAACCCTGCATGGAAATGGTTAATGAAGCAGTTTCCCTTACCTCATGTTTTAGCTCTCCTGAACTACCTGGCAAATCCCAACAGAAAATTCTGCCTTAAAAAAAAATCATAAAGATATAAAAGTCACTCCCTGCAGTTGTACTCATGAACACTGGGCTTTAAAGCTAGACAAATTCAAATGATAAATAGGATGTATTTTTGCCTTAGACTTTAAAAAACTGTAAAACACCAGATGGCTTCTCTGTTGGTGTGACCTTCCATGTAAAATACATTTTTAACACTTTCTGATTTCGCCACAAATAGGGCACGAGAATGATCTGCAGCTAATTTCGAAGTAATTTTACGTGTGAACTTGGCCAGGCTGGACACAGTTACCAGCAGGCTGGAAGATGCCTTCCCACCACTGGATGGCATTCAAGGGCCATAAATACTCTCACATCAGCAACCGCAGCAAAAGAAAATGCCTCTTAGAAAAATTAAATCATAAAACGCCTGAAGCCTTTGGATCCTCAGCAATGCTTCCATAATATATATTCATATTTTCAAAATCCCAAGAAAATAAATCTGGAAAAATGCAAAGAAAAATAAATCTGAGGAGAAAGGAGCTTTTCTCTGAGACACAACTGAATACACATGTAGGCTGCGGGACAGGAGAGCTGAGGGATCAGCTCTGAAAGCAGTATTTCATTTAGGAGAATTCACCACATAAATTCTGCTGACTCCACCTATGGCAGCATCAGTAGGGGTTGGCAGGAGGTAACTGGACGGGGCTTTTCTTCTCTCTTCCAGATATGGACACAATGGAGAGAGAAAAGATGAGATGTTAATTGATCTCACACAAGCCTGCTGTGAGCAGGAGCCTGAGCTGGGGGCCTCCTGGGATCCTTCTCACCCAAACAACATAGTTTTTCAGAATAAACACACTGTAATTTTTTTTTTTTTTATAAAACAGAAGAGCACCCACTGAGGTAACAGCATTTGTGCATCTGAGACCATGAGTAAGATCACAACCAGGAGCGAGGGGTGAACTTGGCAACAGATAAGCATTTAGAGCCATCACTAACCCGTGTCCCTTAGTGCCACAGTCACAAATCTCTGAAATACCTCCAGGCATGGGAACCCCGCCACCTCCCTGGGCAGCCTGTTGCAATGCTTGGGCCACCCTATCCCTGAGGAAATTCTTCCTGATATCCAGTCTAGACCTCCTATGGTGCCACTTCAGGCCATTGTTGCCTTGCATCCTGTCACTTGTCACCTGAGAATAGAGACTGACACCCTCCTTGTTACAATTTCTTTTCAGGTAGTCGTAGAGAGCAATGAGGTCTCCCCTCAGCCTCCTCTTCTCCAGACCAAGCAACCCCAATGCCCTTAGACGCAACTCATAACTCTTGTTTTCTAGTTGCTTCACCAGTTTTGTTGCTCCTCTGCACACACTCAAGCAACAAAATGTCCTTCTATCCAGATCCCTCTGCAGAGCCCTCCTACCCTCAAGGCAGATGGGCAGTCCTGCCTAACCTGGTATTTCCTGCAAACTTTCTGAGGGTGCACTCGATCCCCTCATCAAGATCGTCGATAAAAATGCTAAACAAAACTGGCCCCAAGACTGAGCCCGAGGGAATACCATGGGTCGACAAGACTGAAAGAGCACAGCAAACTACATGCTAACCACAGGCAAGGAGTGTTTGCTGAGTTTTGTCAAATTAAAGACTGTTAAATAAGAGGATATTTTGCACCTCTGTTAGTACAAAGAAAGGCTCGAATGAGGAGAGGTGACAGTCACAGCTTCTGTGCTGTAAAGACAGGGTCGCAGCAATGAAGTCTCACCAGGGAAAGCCGTGGTGTTCTAGGAAAACAGTGTCTCTGCCAAGTCTGTCATCTTTGTTAAAGAGCCTAACTATGAACTTCAGTTCCCACTTTAATTTCTGCAAATCTGCCTTGTCATGGCCCAGGGGATAGCTGCCTCAGGATAAAAAGGGGGAATGTGACGATACATAAGTTAAAATGGGATCTTCTCCAGTTATAATATAGGACATTTTATAACAAGGAGAGGTGTACAGTTGATGGAGCTTCATATTTGTACTGCAGTATATGTGTAGTCAGGCAGTTCACCCATCCATCCATCTGTCTACTTACATATCTATCCATATTCATGTCCCTGGACGTGTCCTTTGCTCAGAGAACATCCCCAGTGGTGCATGGCATGCTCCCCTCACAACACACTGATGCCGTCTCAAAGCCCAACAATGCACAGCTTTCAGGGGTGCCTGGTTGCTGGTTTTCTGGAGAGGATCATGTTGGTCTTTGATATATGATCAAAAGTAGTGACCTCTCTGATACAGATTATGATGTCTAAAAAGAAGATGATGGAGTTACAACAGTCCTGCACATACTACCTTGTTCTTCCACCCTTTGCCTTTTTTTTTTTTTTTTCCACAACAGGGCTTAAGGGTAGGGAAATGTCTTCAGGGTGCAATCTTTGGGGATTTTACACGATCTGATAAGAGGACTCTATCAGATACAGAATTTGTCCAAACCTGTCCTGTAAGGCCAGTTTTGTGACACCTGAAGAGGTAGAAGTGGGTGCTGTGGTTTCTAGCCTTAAGCTACAATCTACCATGCACAAGAATTTTTGCCCAGCTCGTTGAAATGATGTTTTAAAATAGCAAAAGCAGAAAAACACACTTCTTTCATGGAAGAAAACAGTAACAATTTTACTTGATATTTTATACTTCAGTGTAATATAAAACAGAAGAAATGGGAAATATCAAGGGCAGAGTTTCATCTATAAGTATCAAAACAATGACTGCAGATTGGGTTTTAGAATCTACAAAGCACAGTCCAAATATACGATCATTTCCCAACAGATATTATGTATACAGCAAAGAAAGGTGTTATAGTTTAGCACATTCCTCATTTAAGATTCCTGGTGTTTTCTTCGCCCCTTAGCCACTCTGTAATCAAGCAGCCCAAAAGGAAAAAAGCTTTGTTATTACCTGTGCTGAGTTTATGGCTACATGGACATAGTGCGTCATGTCAGCTACTAAGAAACGTCCCATGGTCATCAGCTTCTGCTTGCAGCACCAAAAACCCAGTCCAAAAGTCAGGAGCACCAACTCCTTCCTGAGCTGATCCACAACACAACCACGGGCCGACCCATAACATCACCACCTTTTCTGTTTCCAAGCCCTTCATAGAAATCTATTAGACTCATGGCACCAACAAAAATACAACGGGCTGATGGTGCCCAAGGTTGAGGAGACAACCCCAAGAACCAGAAAGGCCAGTCATCATGATAAAGCTTAACATTGTCTCCACAGGCTACCTTATTATTGTGAGCACTCAGCTTTTTTTCTAGTCTCCTTTTGCTCCCCACTACCTGACAATATATCCAGAGTAAGAATGTGTTTTCTGCTTTGTTTGGGACAGAAAATATTCAGTAAGACCAAGAAACCAGAAAAGATCCTTGTTAGAAACCCTGTATCACTAGGAACTGCTGTACCATCGCCCCAGGAATGGATAATATCTCCAAGGAAAGGTAAATAAATATATAAGTAAATGGCAAAATGAAGAAAAATGGCCATGAAAAAGCATTTGGGCTGACCAAAAAACGCACAAAGAAAAACATTGTCGCTAATGCCTACAGGGCCAACTTCCTTCTTGAAGTGCTGGATTTGTTTATGCTTGCCATTATCTTTGCATTCATAGCTGCAAATGTTACTAATGGCCATGCAATTACACATTTCTTTTAAACATTAAATTAGAGCAGTTTCAGACGCCCACCTCCAGCCCTCCACTGTGAGGCCCTGTCAGCTGGAACCCCTTCCCCCAGGCTCCTAAGCTCCCTTTATGTCTTTTCAAAAAATACACGGTCCAATGTTTTGCACTTTAATTTATTTGGTGACTTTTTGGAATTGCTTTGTTGTTATATCCTCCTCTGGGAGGATATTTGCATGAAAAGAACATTATGAGCTGCTTAGGATAAAGATATAAAACAACTGAAATGACAAACACGTGTTAAAACATAACTATTCCAAATCAAGCTAACACAAAAACTTTCAGGGGAAAAAAAAAAATAATAATTCTCCCTTCATTCCCTCGCCTGGCCTTATCTTACTTGGCAAATTACTGACTGTACGCTCTTGTAAAAGAGTGAGAACAAGGAAGAACAACCTCGAGCCTTGTCTGCTGAGGATGAGAGCTGATGGGCCTCTGCACTCACCAAAGTATCACTGTGGAAAAGATGGGCGGAGAACGGCAAAAGGGAAAAAAATGGAAAAGAAAGAAGAATAAAAAAGAGAAAGAGAATGCTGGCTCTTCCTCTTTCAGCACTATTAGCTGCAACTGTGCGGTGGAAGTTCTTGTTTTGATACAGGCTAACAGTAACTTACTATAATAATTCCTGGAAGGAGGAGAAGCAGGGACAGGAGCTGTGGTCGGAGCAGTGGTTTTGTTTCTGGCCCCATTCTTCTCTGGGCTCGCTCCATGCAGAGGTGCTGGAAGTGGAGATGCAGCCAGGAAACCTGGATCCTGCTTTCCCCAAGCCTAATTACAGCTAGGCTTGGTCCAGAAGAACATACCCACACTGATTTTTCAGGAAAGAAAAACAGGCTCCATTGCAAGCAAACCTGACCCCAAACCCAGTGGCAGAGTAAAGGCAGCTGTTCGGTCTGTATCAAGTAGCACTTTGAGGCAGCTTGACCTGGATGCTAAGATTTGGGGTGTTTTACAGTCATAACAACACAGAGAATGGAGACATGCCAAAATAATGCTGGAAGCGCATTGTTAAAGAAACTTAGGTTGCCACAGGGTTGGAAGAAAGGCTTCTCTTATGATGTGAGAGCTGGCTAAAGGATGGAAAATGAAGGATAGGGCTTAACATGGCTTTTCACTTTTCAAGTAAAATGCTGGAACCAGTTTTGTTCAACATATTCGTAAGAGATCTGGTGAAGAAAACCCACAGTGAAATTTCCACATTATACTCAAGTCTTTCAGGCAGCCAAATGTCATGCTGATGAATAACTCCAGAAAGACCACACACAACTAAATGGGCAACCATACGGCAGATTAGCTTGGGAGGAGACAAATGCAAGCAGGGAAAAATAATCAAGGCCACAACTATGTGATGCTGGATCCAAAACTAGCAGCAGTATGTCAAAAAAGAAAAAGATCTTAAAAGTCATCGTTAACAGGTCCCCGGTCATCAATAAAAGCCAAAACAATATCAAGAAAAACAGTCCCAAGAAGGCTGAGTGCATCATTTTGCTGCTACTTATAACTTTGGATTAACCACACTTGAGCACAGTTCATGGTCTGCTCTCTGCACCTGAGCAAGGATGCAAGAAAGTTAAAACAGGTACAGAGAAAAACAACCAAAATGATCAAGCAGCTGCCTGACAGTGGAGAACCTGGAAATGTTAGGCTCTCTGTCATGGAGAGGAAAATGCTAAGCAAAGAAACTTTTGAGGATTACAAAATCATGAAGGCAATATTTGGAGATAGTTTAAAACAGATTAAAGCGTGTTTCTGTTTTGTTTTGCTTTTTACAATTCTGTAACTTGTGACAAGAGGTTATGGAGGTAGATAATAGCAGCAGCTTCAAACAGGACTAGATAAATTCATAGAAAAGAAGTCCACAGGTAGCTACAAAAAGGACAAGGAAGAGAAGTACCCTCTAACACCCCCATCAGACAAATGTGGACACTGGGGGTGACACAAAGGGAACTGCCTGCAAGAAGTGGCCAGCCTCATGTGTGCCCTTTAGCAGCATTTGATATGGCCAGAGTCAGAAACAGAGTCCTTGGGCTTGACAGATGAAAGCGTTGACCTGAAAGGCATTTCTCATGCTTTTAGAACAATCAAACTGTGGAGAGAGAAAGATGTTTTCAAGAACAAATTACCAAATAAATAAAAAACAAATTCCCAAGAAACTGCAGTGAGCTGAAGCCCTCTCACAAAGCAAATTTGCTTTTTTTGTTACCCTTGTTGAATACTTGTTTCTATCATACCTCAACACCCTGAATGGTCTGGCAAGACAGTAACTGTGACATTTACTGCTCACATGTGTGCATATAACGCATAAGCAGAGAAGGCATCTTACTGCAACCTGACTGCGGGCCACTTGCTGGGTTAGCATGTGCCAGAGACATAGGAAACTGCAGAGCAACAGGGAGGAAGGAAGAAGGAGGAAATCCTCCAGACACTAATGAATTGTTACTTTTATTCTGTCACAAAATGTGTTTACACATTTACTAAAGTTATTTTCGAATCTCTCTTTCTTCATGGCGATGCTCTTTGACGTAGCCGAACAGCCTTCTCCCCACTGCAGGAGGCTCCTGCTATATATAAATATATTCAGCTCTCTTCCAAACCAGAAAGAGCAGCCTTCTTTCACCCAGCTTGTAGTCTGTACTTAGCCAGCACAGGTCCTGGGATAAGCTTCTCTTTCCCCCTCACCACTGTTTAAAATCATTGTTTAGACAGGGTGACAGGATGAGGAATGGAAGGCTACTGCTAATTTGCAGCTTCCCAGACTTCCTAAGAGTAAGAACGCCTGTCAGAAATTTCATTTCATTAAAATCCCTACAGCTCGAGAGCTTTATCTTCCTACTGAGAGCTCACCCTTCCTGATCTTGCCAGCTGGGGACTGGAAATTGCAATCTCTCTGAATCATTGGAAGGATTTTTCGCCCAGTACCTTACAGCATGGAGGCACTCACGCCGTCTGTCCATCTGCACATCTGCTTCTCAGTAATTGTGTAACCCTTTGATCAGTTTTGAGCATTTTTTAGCGGTGAGTAAATACCTCAGACCTCTGCAAGGAGGCAGGTGTGCTGAGGACATGGCAAAATGGGTCTTCAGCGAGGCTGGGCACAAACCCTTAGGAAATAGCTTGGCTGGCTTGCTTCTCTCCACACTGAATGAATTTGTTATTAGGGCGATGGTGATGTAGGTTTATGTAGGTCACTGTGACAGTAAAAATGTATCATTTATATCTTCAGCTAGTTTGATCTCCAGCATTTTTAATCTGCAGTATTAGCCTGACTGATTTATTGCTACTTATAAACCACACTGACAAGGACTTCATTTTATCTTCATCCTCAAACACCCTGTGCCTGAAATACAGAAATGCACTTTGGCTACTGGCGTAAACAAGAGATTAGTCTCTCTTCTGATCTTGTGATGTTGTCTCTCCGCGCCCTCCTGAATATATATGAGTGATCTAGCCTCTGCCCCAGCCATCTTCTAATGTGAGGAAGCTGTATTATACTTTTCTTTTCCATTCCTCCTGGACATCTGGTATTTAATCTCTACATGCATGAGCCTAGACTGCCTTCCAGCCTATAGCCCTACTCACACCCCAAGCAGCTTCTCAACCACTTGTTCTCTATTACAGTCAGCCACATGAGCTTTCTTACGACACGTAACACCCACACCTCTCCACAATAAATTTTGCCCTTCCTGACACCCCATAGACAGCTTTTCACTGGCAAGCCTCCCTCAGATATCTCCCATGCTCAGGTCAGGCTTGTTTCCTCCACCACCACCACCACCCCCTCCACGGCAGAGGCAATGGTCCATCAGGCAGTGGCTGAAAGAGGTCTGGTCTCTGTTATTGTCTCCGTTATCACCTGCTGTTAGGTTTGTGTATCTGCATGTTTAATTTATCACCCTCCTTGTTATGCGGGGTTTCTTTTAAACTGCAGGGCTTTAACCAGATAATGAAGTGGATGCGCGCACATTCCACGCGCCCCCACAATAAACACTTGGCCAGCCCTTGATGCATGAGGTCCCTGTAGGGGGGAGAGGGACCCGTGAGTTGAGAAGTTCACGAGTAAGCAGTTTTTGTACAAGCAGGAGAGAAAGGCCGCCGAGAGTGAAAAATAGAGCAGGCATCCTAGAATGACACAGGGCTGCACCATCTTCTCGGGGCTACACCATCCCATGTCTTCTCTAAAGCATGGGTCTCACTCTAATTTGTTGCTGTTTCTGAATATTTCTATGGTTTTACAATGAAAAATATGAACTTTTTTTTTTTTCCAGAACATGCAAGCAGAAGTTTATCGCATCACCAACCTGCTGTCGTGGACAGCACAGGAATGGATAGACAAGCAAGTAAAAGATGCTGCCAGAGGAGCTCACTTGAGCAAGAGGCCGTCCAAGGAGGTTTGGCAGGGCAAAAAGGCACATCTCCACCACGACTTCAGAGAACGCGTCTCCCTGCTCTCCATCTCACTCCTGTCAAAGTTATGAGAGAAAGCAATACCATTCCTAAAGGCAGTTGGCTTGCAGCTTCAGATGACTCCTCTCTCGTTGCCTGGAAATCCCAGGCGGGACCTGGCTCCCCTGCAGAAGTATCTGCATCAATCACATTTAATAAAATCGCACAACAGGTTGGAATTGTGAGTCAGCTTTAGTAGCTGCTTGACATGTATTCCTGTAATGTCTTGAGTGATGATCCAGAATGAGAAATCAGACTTCTCCGTATGAAAACTTATTCTGCTGATGTTACTAAACTCATCCTAAAGACCACCCTATTGGACTACCTCCCCTTTGACCAGAAGTAATAATGAAGAAAACAAGTCACAGATAAAACATTACCAAAAAAAAAAAAAAAAAACCTTTCCTGGAGAGGGATATTTTCTGGCATAGCAACAACTGTGAAGCAACAGGGTCAGTCTCTTTGGCAGTTTCAGGAATAACCACTGGAAGTTTGCTCAAGAGCAAGTTAGGCAAAACAGCTCCCAAGAACAGCTCAGTATATCTGATTCTGTGCTAAGACATGGGACTGGATCAAACTGGTGGTTCTGGGGGTGAGACTGAATCAGATGGGGTAAGGCATGGGGATCAGGCTGATGGGATTTACTGGACATATGCTAAATAATTTACCTTTGAGAATCTGATCTCCTCTATCTATGAGAAGTCTTCACCACAAAGCCCTGTGATTGTATTAGAAAACAGCAGTGAATTTACACTCTGGTAGACAGAAGGGTGGGTGTACTGTGGATTTAAACCATCATTAGATTCTGCCAGTCCTGGGCTGCTCCAGGGCCCCATCACAGCTCAGCCCCAGAGGTCTATCTAAAGCACTGCAGTCACTCAGGACTGCAGCAGACATCAGCCACGACCATGCCCCTTGACCGAGCAGCCACCCTCACAGCCTCACCCCAAGGCAGCCTCTCCTTTCTCCATCAGAAACTCTGCAATGGATCCTTACTGCTACCCTCACAGCACCTGCTGCAGTGAAATACCCCGCAAATACATCTGAGGCTTTTTGAGAAAGCATATTTAAATCCTTGCATCCAGCAATCACTGCAGGACTGATGTTCGCATCCCAGATATTTGGGCTAAGGGAGTGGAATTAATTTACTTCAGTTCCTATGGGCAGGCACCAGACTCACAAGCAGAGGCCCTGCTCCAACCCATTGCAACTGAACAAATGCTATCTCTAAAATCCCTGTCTACAATTTTAAGGTCGTGTGTTCTGAATACATACTCTGTGGTCCACTTCTGACCTAACACAGCCTCTTGCCTTCCTATTTGTATATCTCAGTCTGACACATTGCATTTGGGAATTACTAAAGCCCAATACCATGCTGCTCAGCCACACATTAAATAGCTAATACAGTTGCACTATGCCCCTCTTCCACCATTGCTAAACCAAACTGCACGGTTCTTTCTAACATATCACTCTGCACCTGTTTATCTATACAGGAGGAGAGTCCTTCAAAGAAAAATCAAAGATGGCAGAGAAAGACAGGGCAAGATACACAGATGAACTACTGTTAAGCTTTCTACCCACAAGGTAAAGAATAAAAAAACAGAAGAGATCCAGCAAAAACAAAATGTTGAGTCTTCCAAAAAAATCCAAACATCACTAAATGAATAAGGGGAAATTACTGTTTCTTTTTCCGCACACTATTCCATCCCTCTCTTCCTCCTTCCTTCCCTCTCCCCTCCCTCAAAAAAAAAATCTAGAAGTTAACTCCAGCATATTTTTTGTTTGTTTTAAGCTATTAAATCATCGTTTTTCCTCAAGAAACATTGGTAATTTAACTGACAGTTTATTTTAAAAATAAATTGAGCCTTTGGTTGTCATGCAAGTGCCATATTTTATCCCTAATAGAAATAGTTAAACTTACTTAAATGCATGAAGAAGCAAAGAGGAAATAAAACAGCCATCCATCTTATTCGAGGGCCTACTCAGTGTCTTGACCAGAAAACATAAGACTTTACACAGCAGTGCTATAAAAGCTGAAAAACAAATATTCCATTCACCGTTGTCCTTGATCATTAACAAAGGGACAGGCTTTAGGATTTATGGTAGTAGCAGGTACTGCAGTGACAGTCTGTGTGGTTCTCTATCTTCACATTGTCCTTAAGGGTAATCTTAAAAAAAAAGAAAACACACACATGTAAAAACATAATTAGGATTAGCTACACAGTTAAAACCACATTCTCAAGCAAAAGATTTCTGAAACCTTTTTCTTAACCCCAAGTAGTATGCAGGCTCTATGAAGCACATGAACTAGAATGGCCTCTGAACACCAGTGCTGAAGCTGCATCATCAGTGGCTTTTGGAGCCGTAATGAGATGGTTTTCAGTAGCGACATGCAGCCTGGTGTCCTTAATTTGGCACTTCTTCATGCACCTATTTTTCAAAAAATGTCAAGTAACCAATCTATGAAAAATCAGGAAGTGCCCTTAGAATACTTCCCATGGAGAATATAAAAACAGAGACCACAAAACACTGTGAGTTATTTTTAAGCTCAACCAAATTCTACTTGCTGTTTCAGGGCAGGTATAATGTTGGTGGCCTAGAAAAAGATCTGTGCTCTGCTCAGATGATGAGGCAGGATGGGTTCAGCTGTAAGGGTGTATAGGTAAGTCAGGTATTTAGCTCTCATTGCAGACAGAGGAGACCCAGGGCTTTATCCAGCTGCACACACCACAAGGTTGATTGACATTTGAGATGGGAGAGAGGATCCCACCAAGCCTCCAGCTGCCACTGCAGAAGGTCTTTTATGGGTCCTGTGTCTGCCAGCCATACACAGATGTTTTGGGTACCCCAGGGTATCTCAAATAGCACCGAATCTGTGAGTGGGTAACTGAACTGAGTGTCTAGTCAACACACTCATTGATCCTGAGTCAGATCACCACAATGATAGATACCTTAGCTTCTATCAGCTAGCTCACCATCGATTACATCAAATTTAAGTTTTCTTCACCTGGAGCTGAATCACTCCCAAAACAATCAACTATAGCAGAACCTTCCAGGACTGTTAGATGCTGAAAGTAGTTGCACATGTTTACAGTTCCCTCCTGGTTATACTATCAAAAGTAAACACAATCACAGACAGTTTGGGTCCCTCATTCCCATGTATGCAATTGATAGTATTGACCAGCCACCTTCCCAGAGGACTCCTGCCTATGCAGGAAAGAAGCAAGGAAAATGACTAATTAAAATAAAATCCACATTGTATGACATTTAAGGACAGGGTACACCTCCAGGAGAGTTAAAAATGAGGGGACAACAAATCCACCACCAGACCTTCACACATTATAAGTCACAGTAGTTTCACTGAAATCAATGGCACTGCACCAGTTTCCACATCCCAGCTGAATATCAGACTTGGTACTGGCCAACACTTTAGAAAAAAAAGCATGAACCCAAGCACAGATGATATAATGCTAAGGATGTTTCCTTCAAATAGCTGTTCAGTGTTCTCCAGCAAAAACGTATTTATTTATATTCACTACTTCAGCTAAAAATTGCAACCTAAAACAAGCTTAAATGGTCTCATCTACATCCTCACCTTGGTGAAAGCCTTTGCTACACAGCACGTGGCTTCTGATGTAATGTTCTTTGGAACGAGCATGGTCTTCTTGGACCTCATTGGAGTGGGATAGGCCCGGGAGAAACAGCACCCAGTGCACTGGTAAATGGGTGCTCCTGGTTTGGAAAAGAATCTGTTCTCCCCTAGCTTGCACTCTGGACAACCTGCCATAAAAATATACAGAAAAGACTTTTATTTGATGGCCAGCTGTATTTTCATTTTCAAAAAGAGAGGGAAAGTGCAAGCATTAAGAGGAATTACTGGCTGCATTCTGCGGTTTGATGTGTGCAAAACAGAAAGGCACAGAAACAAAAGCTCTCCCCTTCAGGGTCCTTCAACTCTGCAACATCCCCTATTTGTAAAACTAGAGTGTGGCTTTCCAGCTAAGGCACAAGCATTGCTTTTTTTCTATTCTTCCAATTTAATTTTGTTGACAAATCTTTTTTTTGGCATTTCTACTACACTAGTTCTCCCTAAAAAAACCTACTAGCTAAAGGTAGTTAGCTAGCAACAGCAAGATTAAGAACTAGTGCTTCTCAGACATCACTTGTCTTCAGACAAGGCTCTATTATCAAGAATTTTTAAAATGCCTACTGATCCCAAGACGTTTTTTTAGCTTGCATTTTTCTATATTCAGTTCAAGGCTAATTAAAGAAACCCAATTGGCAGGAGGCAAATGCTCGACACTATTACAAGATTAAATCATTTAAAGTGTGAAAATGCTTTTTTATCAGAGTGTTTGCTTGTTAAATTATGAGACTAAAGGTTGAACACAGAGACTTGGTGATGGAGAGGAATAATGACAGGCAGAGGAACTCCTCCTAACCTAGTCATTGAAAGTTGAGCACTCAGTTCTCAATACCAGCAAAGGAAAAGCCATAGTCTGATGGCCCTGGTGGGAAGTAGGTTCAGGTGCAACTGGAGGAGACCAAGATCTTGATACCTGCTACTACATGGAGGTGAGCTTAAAGCAAGGGTCTAAGCCCATCTACTGGAGGGACCCATACTGTGTCCACATGTATGAACACTACAAACCTCTGTCCTGGTCAGCCAGAGAGGACAATCAGGATCAAGTTGTGTTTATGTTTGTGTGAGGATTGTTTGTTTACGAGTGGGTGCTAGGAAAGGCACTTTCTCTCTATGTTACTCTATGGCACTGGCCTTGTTAGTGAGGAGTGTGCACGTGTCCCTGCTGGGAAGTGGTGCTCAGCATATTGTGTGAATTAGAGGCTAGACTGAAGCCTCCATAATGCTGGGAATCTCTATGATATACTATTGTACACCATAGCTTTGTCCCACTAAACCCATTTGGGTCTTTCAGAGCCAAATCCCCTTGTAACTACGGTCTGTACTGGGTGACTTCTGTGACGCAGAGGTTTCTGTGGTTGCACCACAGTGTTCCTAACCCTTGAATCCAGTGAGAGGTTCTAGAGGGATAAAGGTCATACTTCTAGGGTATTTATAAGCTTGAGATCAATTTCACAGAATCGCGGAATCATAGAATAGTTTGGGTTGGAAGGGACCTCAAAGCCCACCCCCCTGCCATGGGCAAGGACACCTCCCACCAGCCCAGGTTGCCCAAAGCCCCATCCAGCCTGGCCTTGAGCACCTCCAGGGATGGGGCATCCACAGCTTCTCTGGGCAACCTGTGCTAGGGCCTCACCTCCCTGTGAGTGAAGAATTTCTTCCATATAGCTAAGATAAATCTACCCTCTTTTAGTTTAAAGCCATTCCTCCTTGTTCTATCACTCCACTCCCTGACGAGTCCCTCCCCAGCTTTCCTGTAGGCCCCTTTAGGAACTGGCAGGCTGCTATAAGGTCTCCCCAGAGCCTTCTCTTCTCCAGGCTGAACAACCCCAACTCCCTCAGCCTCTCTTCACAGGCGAGGTGCTCCAGCCCCTTGATCACCTTCGTGGCCCTCCTCTGGATTCGTTTTAATAGGTGAATGTCCTTCTTGTGCTGGGGGCCCCAGAGCTGAACAGAGTGCTACATGCGTTAGCACAGAGCATACAAAGGAAGTGAAAAAAACAAAACAAAACAAACAAACAAACAAACCCTCAGACACCCCAAAATATCCCTAATATGCTTCTTTTACAGAATGCTACAGTCCCAACATCCCATATTCTGGGATCTACTGAGGAAATATATTCCTCTACTGAGGAAATACATGATGAGGAGCTATTGTTTTACTATTCCTGGTGTCACGTTGCCATTTTGATGTCAGAAGTACAACAAAATGAAACATTCCTATTTATTAATGTTTCAAGGATTAAGATCACACACATCAAGATGAGGACACTGTCATTTGGGAGACTTGTGACCTGGAGAAACCACGTTTAAAGAAGGAATAGGAAGGATACTTACAGCAAAATTATTTTGGTTAATTAAATTTTCGTACCTCAGCATCAATAAATGCAACAGAATGATGAGATTTATGACCATATCTATAAAACAAATTTAATTACTACTCTTCATAATTGTCCTATTTCTGAACACTGAGAGCAGCTTACCCTGCATGAGAAACTCTCCATCAGGGAAAGAATGAAGAAGATGCAGAAATACAGACAAAATGGTCAAAGTGACAGCTGCATACTTCCCGTAGCAATCCATGATCTTCCTGGAAATACAAGTAAACACATTTTAAAGGACTATTTCACGCTGGGTATGGAACCAGGATCTAAGCTACACACTAATACAGCATTCAGTGCAAGTCACAGAGACAATTTAGAAACAGGATCAGAAACTGAAAACGTGCTATACTGATGTGCATTTTATAGCCTCAGAAAATTGATTTCATCACCACCATCATAACAAGAATGTGCCTTTCCTTCTAGCCTTAACAATCTTTTCTGAATATTAACATAAACCATAGCACATCAACTTCAAGTATCATAACTGCCTAATATTTATGGTAGAGTGGAGAAAGACATCAAACGCTTATGGAGAAGACAACAGAATCTGCAGTATCTGCGCCATGGAAAGACTCATTTCAGGGAAATAATTTCACATTAGATCATAATTTCCTGAGCCAAGAGTCAGATTATTTGTACAAATACCGACCTCTTTAGTACCCAAGACCTCACGAACAGATTTACACAGTCCTGTCCCTTGGTGGAAAAAAGCTCCTCTGACCTCTACAGTGACAGAAAACTAGAAAGCCCAAGGGGACAGGGTGCCCAGGGGGAGCTCAGAAGGGCTTTGAATAGCTCCAGAGCCACCTCTGTGGTATGGTGGCCTTGTCAGGAGAGTCACAGGGAGTTCAGAGTCACCGTTATCTTAAGGACTGAGATTTCTGTCAGGCTTTGTCTTACTGACACACCAAATTGGGTTTTCAGTTCTGAACGACAGATCAAAAGTACAGAAAGCGGGTTTGGTATAAACACACCCTGCTTGGCTCAAACTTTTAAAAATCTTTTCAGTAGGTTAATTTTGTGCAATATCTCCTGCACAGCACATCTGTTCTTGTACAGCTAGCACACGAGATGAAGTGGCCATACATATCGTATCACATGTTCTCTGGGTCATTCAAACAGGCATGCAGTTGTGTGGCTGTATTTGATCCAGATCAAATCTGTGCCACAGAGTTATGCATCCCTCTGATATGAATAAATGGGGGACAATAACATTAAAGATGTAGTGCATATAAGCTATGGCCATATGAATATAATCTCAGTTTCTATGCTCAATTTTTAAAAATGAATTTTCTTGTCTTTCTATTATTATTATTATTCCCAGTAAGATTTCATGGAGGAGGACACAAAACCTCAGATCTCTCTGAGCAATTGGACTGGCAATTTCAGTGTCCAATCAGACTGTTTTTGCCCAGTCTCTCATTCAGAAAACAGAACTTCCCACTTAAAACTGACTTTTCTTCCAAACCACAGACCTGAGCCCTTCCTTCAGAAGTGAGCAGGCATTACTCACATCCCACGAGGAAGCAATTGGGTGCACAGAGAAAAAACACTGCAGAAAGGATGCTGCAGTACTCAGTTGCACAGCAGAGCATGGAGCCAGGCAGCACCCCTTTGTGCAACCAGCCTGCCGTGGGACAGCTTTCTCCTGGAGGATTTAGTTATAAGGTCTTTCGATTGCTGAGACAGAGTGCCTCACAACAGATCATTCCCTTGCAGATTATCCCCTGAGGGTCTCTGTGCTCATCACTCTTTTCATCCACCCTAAAGAAAGGGTGTTTTGCTGTGACCATGCAGCAGTGCATGCACTTGCTCCAACCTGGCTTCAGCAATGTGCCCCAGGCAGTGATCCCAAGCAGCCCACAGCACCACAGAGCCCACAGCTCCCAACCACCAACCTGTTCACCTGCCTCCTCAGAAACCTTATCTGATCGTGCAGGTCTATTCGCTCCTGCAGTCACAGGCCCAGCCCGTGCTGGAAGCCAACTGAGTGCTGGTTTGGGCTGTGTCTGAATGGCAGGCTCCACAGCACCCCGAAAATGAAAAGGACAATCATGCCAGCAACACAGACATTAATTTTGAGATTTGGTGTAGAGGTTATTTAAGCACACCAAACTATTGGAGAAGGCACTGACATCCCTACGAAATAAAGAGAGTAGAAAGTCAGGAAGGGAAAGTGTGATTCAGATAATGCCAGCTCATGTCTGGAGAGAGATGCAAACCTGAGGGGGTCCAAGGAGCGAAGCTCCTTGCCTGATATGATCACCTAACTGAGTAAACCTGGAGCACTGGAGTGTGTGCAAAGAGCATATGGATTAACAGGGGGATGCCCCATCACCCCACAAATCCCCAGAGATATGTGGGGATGTGAGGCTGCTAGGCACAGGTCAGCATGTCTTGGTTCTCTGAGCAAACAGGCTGCAAGATAGTCATCAAAGGAAGCAGTCAGCCTGCAGTGGAGCACCGGTCATAAAATGTAGCTTTGAAGTCAGGACAATGAAGGAAACAAAATCAAGGAGAGCGTCATGCTTCCAGCAGTCAGAGAGAGCTCACGCCCAGGCAGATGAGGCTGAGGCCAAAGGCAGGAGGAGGAGAACACAGCCTTTGCCTGACCAGGCATAACAAAATCATAGGAAATGAAGTTTCCATGGGAAACTGGGGATGCATGTTTAAACAATCAAAAATAAAAAGCCTGCATAACACAACATTGCATCCCAAGGGACAGCCATGGCAGGCTAGGGTAGTGCCCACCAAATCTGTGAGGTGAGAATCTCTGCTTCAGCTTTTATTTTCAGGCTCAGCTTTTATTTTAACATATCCAGCACTTGTCCTGATTTTTGTTCAGGTTTTCTGATGAGACAAGCTTTCTGCTCCCCTTCCTCCTTTCAGATCTTTAAGGCAGACCCAAACCAGCTTGACCTGACTGTGTCCACCCAATGAATTTGAGGTGGCCATGCTGAGAATGACAGTCAAGGGTGGGTGATAGGATAGCCTCACAGGAGCTTTCAGCAGGGCTCTCAGGTTCCTGAAAGGCAGCTGCCAGCTCTCTGCGCTTTCCTCCCTGGACAAAAGTCACCTTTGCCCACACCATAAAGGTGGCGTTCTTCATCCTCATTTTGCTAAGAATGCAGAGCATTATGATTTGGTACATTATCAGGGTTTGAGGCCATCCCAGAGGGAAGTTGTTTAAATTACATTAACCAAAAAGGGAATTGAAATTGCAGTTTTGCACTTCCTCTATTGAGTTTGACTGTCAGGCTCACACTAAAACCAACAAAGATACATGTCAATAAAACCCAGACATGATCTTCTCTGCTCTTCCGACGTGACAGCAATTTTGCCTGATGGACTTATTCTGCTCTGTGGAACACATCTGCTCTTCAACCCCTTTGCTCTCCTGACTGTGCCCATGCTGCTAACCCAGTTAACAGCCACACCACTTCACCATCAAATCAAAGCAAGCTTTTACTTTGCCCTATTAATTGTCTTAAGCCATTGGAATGCTATAGAAGGCGTGAATTCTAGCAGCTCTTTGGAAAGACGGTAATTTCAAATGTTCCCCAGCAGTCAGTCTCACCTCACTATTTACAATAACTTGTATTTTTCTGTAAAAAAAAAAAAAAAAAAAAAAAAGTTATCAAATTACCATTTATCACAACAAGGACAGCTGATCATCAGTGACTGCAAACAGGTCTTCTTGTCACGTGCACTTGGGACTTTGTGGATGCCTTTACAGTCATGTCATGCTCCCTGGTACCAGAATTCCTACTAAAATTCTGTGGTCTGCATCCTTGCAGAGACATGCCAGAGAGCTATGTTAGATGGGTCTGCTTTGTACTGACTGTATGAAATAATCTCAGGTCTTCAGCATAAACTTGAGATGCCCCTCTATATTTTTTTTTGTATATTCTGACTGTGGTGATGTTGTGCCCAGCAAGACCGAAACACTCTGCACACTGTGCTCATTTCTTCCCAAAGCACTCAGCAGTGACATATTGTGCCACAGCAATGACGAAGTGCCAGGACCTCGCTTCTGGCTGCGACTTGTATGCAGCAACCTGTTAGGAAACCACTGAAGAATAAGAAATCTTGACTAACATTTTATCCCCTTTATGTTTAGTCATGACTCGAAATTCAAAGACTCTAAAAGATGTGTTATTACCAGAAACTGCATAACATTTGACATCTGACAGCAGTACTGTTGACCAGGGGAAAAACAGGTTATTAATCAAGCATCACCAGATGCAATCAGAAATCACAAAATATCACCATTTAGCTGTCATGCAATCCTACAACCTTGTTTTCTATTACTTACAAAATTAGTTTAACCCCAAGTACTGATGTCTTAGCTCCAATACAACCTTTTCAGTTAGTTTTCAGAGCAAGAACTTTGACAGAATGGAAGGAGAAAAAAAGTTTTGTAGAGAGAGGGAAGAGGATGTCAAAAGCATGTAATTGTTCCCCTTTAGCAGAAAAATAAAAATATATTACCTCCCTTGTTCACCAAGAATGAATCAGCTGAGAAACTGCAGGATGGTGTTCGATGTAAGCTGTCCTTGATGTGTGGATGTACCTTCCTGAAACTGATGCACGAAAAAGCTGCATCTTTCTTTTATACCAGTGAAGTTAGATCATATTCCTCGCCCACATCTAAGCCATAGGATCAACTGTACATTTTGTCTAATGACTGAACATCACTTTATGTAATTACCAGCCCACCATGCTGATCTTATCTTCCACTTGACTTTCATAGAGACCATTATTTCCTTATATAATGAAAGAAAGGGCAGCTTGCAAGCACAAACTCAATGCCACGTAAGTTTCCTGGGGAACTCAGATATCCAGCATCTAGTTATTTGCTGCAGTGAACAGAATCTCATTTTAAAACAAGGTAGAGCTACTAAGGTTTCCCAATGCTTCTTAAACCAAAGGGGAAAAAATCTATAGCAATGGCATTGTTTTAGCAGAGAATAACAAAGAACAGCAGAGATCCATACAAACATTTAAGAGTATAATCTCTGTTTGAATTTAATGCCCAGAGACCAAATTCATGGATAGATACAGAACGATTACTTCTTTTAAAGGTCAGATGTCAGGCAAGATCTCATCTTGTTTTCAGAGTCAAGCTAGAGCAAAGGAGGCACTTTTGAAGATGGCATCCGGATGCAGATTTTTAAGGCTTAGGGACTCGCAAGTCCCCACTCCCAAGTGACAGAGCCTGTGTTGATGCTGGCTAAACAAGACAGGTCCCACTCTGCCTGCTGGCACCGAGACCAAGTAGAATGGCAGGGCCTGCATCCACTGAGCTCTTTTCTTCCCCATCCCAAAGCAGAGGTGTATGTCCAAGAAGCTCCTGGGAACATGCCTTGGCAATGCAGATAGCCCTGGGTCCCGCGGCTAGTCACGGAGCCTTGAGGAAGATTCACTTCAGATGTCTAAAAGTTACCTGCCTAAATCTGAGTTGCTCACTCTAGGCTGCCGCTGTAGTCAACAAAGAGACATAGGCCTAAACCCAAAACAATTGTCCCCAGCCTACATTTGGCTTGAAATTCACTTCTGTTTCAAAACTGAAGATGGATTTTTATTCTGTTTTTCATCCAGAAGTGTGAGCTGGTCTAATAAAAGATGGTCTCTCTCCCTACAACCTTGCTTCATTTAATAATAATAATAATTAAAAAAAAAAAAAAAAAAAAGCATAAGGCTGAAATCCGAAAGCTGCTGGTAAACACAGTTTACTAAGAAATATTTCCTTGGAAGACAGAAGCTTAATATTTGATGAAAATTGCTGAAGGTTACAGAGTACCTCTGACTTGGCTCTAACCTGCCAATTTCATACTCCAACTCATCTTGTAGTCCTATGGGAAGCCCAACTTAACTTGTGATGGTCAGAAAAAAAGCATAAAACTATCCCCATCATCAGGAAAATAAATACGTGTTGTATATATTTGGTACTTATTTACCTATGTATTGCAGTATACCATCAAAATAGGAAAAAATAAATGTGGTACAAAATAGTGCTTTCATTAGAATGATTCGGGAACACTGATGACATTACCCTCAAAGCATGAAGAAAAATAAAAGTGCCCACAACCTGCTACTCCTTTCTTATCAGAATGTATTAGAAATAAATCTTGTGGAGTCAATGGAATTACAATGGTATAAAAGATAGTTTAAAAAAAGCTCCTATTTTTATTAAGAGGATTTCTGACTTTAGCCGCTCCAAATCTCCAACTAAAAATACTTGGTCAGATCTGTCTTAATGTGCCACTGAATGAGAAATGAGAGAACGTCGCTCACTACTTTAAATGTATGAAGAAAATAAACTGCAGTTTATTAAAGAGGGTATTCTTAAATCACTTAGCAATATCATCACAGTTTTTATTTCATTGATATTACCATCTGATGGCTTACAGAAGTAAATGGATGAAAAGACAGCTAAGTCTATCTGCCAAACTGACCGTCAAATGTGCTTTGCCAAGATCAGTATTTTGTTTTCTATTTTTAGGAGCAAAAAAAGTAATTCTGAGGTGGAAAAAGGCAGCAAACTGCTTAAATTTCCAAGCTTCTTCGAGGCTGCTATACTCCTAAATTAGACTAGGACTCTATTAAAGAGCATAAGTTACACTAAATTTAGCACTCGTTAAGACTGAAATCAGTGTGAGCTCAGCACTTAAGTGTTACTCAGTTTCACAACTTCAGGCTCTTTTTAGGAGCTGGATCCCTACAGCTGCTTCTCAGGCTTTCTCTGGAAAGGAGGGTTCACGTCTCCTCCCTGTCTCTGCCAGATGCTGTCTCAGGGTATCTGTCCTACTTCCCTACTTAGCGATATCTGCTTATCAAGAGGCTGTTTCCTGATGCTGCCTTTTCCCCACTAGGGGAAAGCTTTTCTTCTTTGCTACTCTGTGGAGTTGCAGGGTATCCTCCTGCTCCATCAGTAAAACAATGGGGAAGGGCTCCAGTACAAAAGAAAGGGCTTCAGTACAAAAATTCTTCCACTCAGCAATGACAGTCCACACTATGGATAAATAGTCCCTACTCCCCAAAAAAAACTGTGATCAAAGATATGCACTGTAAAACAGAATTGATTTAGTAAGGGCAATACAAGGTTTGCTGTGCCTTACCCACAGCAGAAAGGATAAGGAAAGGAAAGGTCTCTCTTCCAAGAGACCCTGGAGGACAGAAGCTGAAGAAGCCCCAAGGCTTCTTCACACAGATATATGGCATTCTAACACAAAGACCTCCTGCCCGCTGAAATATATCATATAGCATTATGCAGAGAGTCAAAGTCAAGTTTTCTGCCATTTTACGGATGTCTTCAACAGATTATCTAAAATTACCTCTCAAAGCAATGTTTTTTGGCCTCTTCCTCCTTCCTTTAAAATCAATAAGAGTTCTGCCATTTTTTCAAATGAAACTGGATCTGGACTTTTAAGATTAGCTATTAGTGTTCTCAAGCTTCAGCCAAACATTGATTATTCTGAGATAATAAGGCTTTTAGTATTTATTCCACATAAATTATTGACTTCAGAGACTCCTCAATTCTAAAACCATAGCGTAAAGAGACTTCACTAATATGCATTTTTTTGCTTTTTAAAGGAATTAATATTACAGGTGATGGATTTCACCAAAGCTACCTAAGAATTCTGTCTCTGAAGAAAAATTGTAAGACTATAAGGAATACCTACATTTTTTTCTCCTTTCTTCTGTAACTTGTCAAGGTCAAAATGTTTATTCATGGCACCTTATTAGACAACCCATGGTACTAATAGGATGATGGCTTCTGTTCAGCTGTTTTCTCATGCTTCTTTTTGAAATAGGTTTATTTGAAATCCAACTCCTCTGAGCAAAATTAAAATGGATAATATTACAACTGTCACAGTATTGTGGAACAGCAAATAAAATGTCATTAACATGCAGGTTTGACTTCAAGGCCTTTAAAGATTGTATTTCAATATTCTTTTTCTCTGCTTTTAATTAATAGAAGTAACTACGCCTCATATAGTGACTAAACCAACTTACAAGGTCAGAAAGGACTATAGCTTTTACGTATAACATTGCTCAGTTGAAGATTTGACTAGATTTGTTAGACTTCTGAAACATTAAGTGCTCACTATTATTCAGAGGGAAAACACTAAATTTGACAGACTACTGATCTGATTGTGTCAGTGACTATGCTCCTGCAAAGCAAGGGTAGTCCATGAGAGACAGATAATGCGGTTTTATTTTAAACACACTTCAGTACTTAGCTTTTCTTAATGAAAACAGAAACAAAACCCTAGACATATGAATGAATCATTGCATGTCGGGTTCAGATCAGATACGTAGCCGTGTAAAAGGGAAATGTACACTTCCAGTCCGATGAAAAGAAGCCTGATCAATAATGCAGGATGTCTCATTTATACAACTAACAATTTCAGCGACTCACACCATCTAATACAAAAAATAATTGTTCATACAATTATCTAGTAGCTCTCTGTAGCCCCAAATCTGAACACTCTCAAATGCTTGCTGCATCACTTCTTCTACTAGGAGAAATTTCTATTACAAATTGCTTTCCCGTTTCATAGAGCTGTATTTCTTGCTTTTTACAGATGAAAGCAAAAAAATGCTTAAGTCCACCAAATTCCAATCAAATTGTGGCAAGCAAGAAGTAGCCTAGAGCACTGATAATAATATTTAAAAAAATGCACTGACATAGAAAACGTAACTTGAAAATAGACTGAAGAAAACAGCTTCTTTCTATCACATTACCAAGAGACTTGTTACCAGGTTGCCGTTAGCCTCTCTGCTGTCACTGCACAGAGAAACCTGACTGTCAGGTCATCCAGCTGAATAACAAACTCGCCTTGCTTAGATCCCTATTCCAGCAGCACTTAAGAAACCCACACCGAGATCTAGCAGTCATGGGCCTGCCCAGCACTGCCTGAGATGGCAGCAGGCTTGTCCCAGCGATCCAGCCAATCTCATGATGCTCCTGTGCACAAAAGTCAGGAAAAGATGCCCCCCCCGGAGAATTCATTGTCTCATTTAATGTTTGGAGGAATAAAGCCATTTCCTCCAACTCCTGTTCCACTCAGGTGCAGGTGACACCTGGGTATTGGCTGAAGACAACAGATCTGAAATATTCTGAAGTCCTTTTGGCTTCACCAAAATTTCCAGATGAGATTTTAGGTCTACGTAGTGCAGAAAGTCGGTTTCTATACCCACAGTGGTCTCTTCAACACATCTAAGCAATCCCTTTCTGCAGCCACCAACCCCTCCTGAGGAGCTCTGCATTGCATATGCTTCATGTTTGTGCCAGACTTTCAGAGCAACAAATGAAAGGAATTATACAAGGCATTTGGTTATCAGTGTTAGTGATTTAGTGCATGGAAAATGGTCTAGTGCATTATAATTAAAGCCATACTGGAAAGCAAAGCAGGCCAATATTGCCTGTCTCCGTACAGCTACCTTTCAGAAATGAAAAGGGTTTACATTTTTATAATAACACTGCAGTAGAGACCTTAAGGTGCATTAATGCTGGATACTTGGCTATATCTTCAGAAAGCTGCTTTGGAAGTTGATTTTCCATGTTGTTGAAATTTAACTGCTATCAAGAGGCAGAACAGCAGCCATTCTCTGCCCGCAACATTATGTGGCTGTCATCAGAGGGACAGCAATGAACCATAGCAATGTCTCATATGTAAACTAAGTTCCTATCTAAATAGACCAGACAGGTCTAAGCCGTACATCCTGGGGGAGAGACAGGCCATGGAAGGAGATCCAAAACCCAGCAAAAAATGTAAAAGATACTATTTTGTGGTCCATCCTATTTCTTAAGCTAAGCTTAGATTATAAATGAAAGAAATTAAATAGGACTAAATAAAATCTCCTATTTGAAATGGTCTAGATGGTGCTTACATCCCCCTTCCAGATACAAAAACACGCACAAAAAACAAAACAAAACAAAACAAAAAAAATAACAGTGCAAAATGTTTCAGGAGACCACTCGCTGCTTCAGCGCTCGAGTATTATTTCATTCATGTAAACTTCTACATGTGCTTCAGTAAGAAATTTGGTGGTTAGGAAAGTCCAAAACAGACTCTGACTTGAAAAAGCCATTTTACTGGGCTAGGACAGAGCCACGACAAAATTATACGAATGCCCAGCCAGATTCAACTTTTTAGCTGTTCATCTTTCTTCCCAAAAGGGCTGTTATCATGTATTTCATCACCTGCATGTTCAATACGTGCTGTCTGTCAAGAAGTACAGGTCATTTATATTTGACGCTTGCAGAAGTGTGCAGAAGGAGAAAGGATAACGCCGTCAGATTCAATTCCTCCAACTTCAGACATCTGTGGTGTCATTCATCTGACGGTGAATGTCCAAGCTGGTTGCTCTGACTACCTCCACAGTCAATGCAAAGAAACAGGCATTTTCAGACTGCACATTATCTACCTTATCTTAGCACCCTTTTAGCATGAAATGAGTGATGCCTTACAACTAGCCACAGGGTCAAGAAAACTGGCTCAGTCATACCCACTTTTTAGCTGTCCGCACTTGACCAGATGAATCCATCCCAAGGATTCTTTCATTTTATCGCTAATGTACAAGGAATAGAGATAATCATGCTTTTATCACACTTAGACAATTTGGGGTCCATGCTGTTTCCCAAGTTCTCTGAAACTTCCTACAGCCCAGCCAGGAGGCTAGGAAGGGGAGGAAGTTGAGAATTGATCTTTATCTATTAATTGCTTCCTATGTTCTTCCCCTTTGCCTGTGTTCATTTTTCATCTCTTGTCTTACTTGGCATTTGGTCTGAAAATTCTCTGAAGCAAAGGCTATCTTCTCATTCAAACTATCTTTCTCCGTATCTACAGCTCCTAGAACATTTAACTATCAAATACCAACAGTCAGCCTTTCTGGATACCAAGAAGGGAATGCACCGCATGCTTTTAAAGGATGGTGCTGCAAGGACAGCTTCTGTGATGACAGTAGGCAGACTTTCAGGAGCATAACAGCCTTCCCAGAGCTATTGCTATGTAGGGTTGACTTCCCAGAGACCCAGCAGGCATACAGAAGCCCACAGACTAATACAAAATGCAGTTAACGGTACTTGTTTTGATGTCACAGAAATACATATTGAGCTCCTTCAGCTTTTAGAGCATTTGGGACAGGCAGTTAAACGCAGTGACTGGAGAAAACCAAGTCTCCTAAGTGCCACAAAAGCCTCTGCAAACAAAGCCTCAGTTCCAGATTCGGGGTGTTGATTTCTTTCTCAGGAGCGTGCTGCACACTATTCCAAGCATGTAGCCAGAGCTTTTGGCTAGCAATAAAAACATCTTAGTATTTTAACCACCATTCATTAGCCGACTGCTTTTTTTCCTGGGATGCCCTTTAGAGTTCTTTCTCCATACTTTTTAAACATTTAAAATGCCGTATCTAAATGTTAGATAGGAAATTCAGAGAGAGCATAAGTTTGTCACTCCCACTAGCTATAAACAAGCACTACCACGTAAAGTACCAGTAAGTAACAAATGTTAATATTTGATATGCCTTAGCGAGCTAAAAGTAAATATATATATATATTTTTTTTTTTTTACTTTAAACAGTACTTTACTGCAACACTGAAGCAGGCAGAGCACACTGGCCATTTAAACCAGATTTGCTGCTCTTTGATATGGTGCAGAACACGGCAATACAACTGATTCATTACAGCAAATAAGGTCACAAGTTTGCCATTGATTTATTGGTTTAAAGGGTTGCATGTGTGAAATCAGCTCACTCTGACAGGGAAAAGTAAAGGTTGGTGCCCACGTCTTTGTTTTAACAGTTTCCTAACTGCTGTAGCTCTTCCTGCTTTAATGAGTGGGAGAACAGAGGAAGCGGTGTCCTTGGGAACTTCTCAGCCCTCATACCCATAACAGAGAGCTTTAAAAAGCACCAGTGGCTGTCCTGAGGAAACTGTGAATTAGGGCTCACATGCATAGATACGATCAGTACTCCTCAGAGCACAGCTTACAGAATTGCTCTGCGCAGCCTGGCTGGACAGGGAATGTAGCAAACAATGGGTCCAATTTCCTGGGCTGTACCAATGGCCCTGCAAAGGAGTCCTCTGAGCCTGCCTTTAATTTACATCAGAGTTACTTACCCTGCCGTCTGTGAACCACTGCTGGGCCACAAGGCATCTGGATGGTGGTCTAGAAAATGTCTGCAAGAAGTTTTAATGCTGTGTGTATGCTTCCCAGCACTCAACCAAATCCTACGTACAAAGTTGCAATCAGCACCATCTACAAATGAGGAATGAGCAAGCACTAACCACTGAGAAAGTGATTCATCAGTCTAGCAAATTAAAGCCTAACAAAATCAAATTGAATGCAGATGAAAGAGTAGGGCTCAGAAGTTTAAAAAAAAAAAAAATGAACAGATACTTTCATGTTTACCATATTTGAGATATATCCTTGAGGGTATGGCTACACATTCTGCAAAACTGACTTGAATAAGGCTGGGATTTGCCTGATCAAATGAGGGCAACTGCAATGCCATAGAGACACCCGAGCTAGCTCTCTAGATTCCCTCAGAATCAGATGAGAAAAAAAAGGCATTTTTAAACCTCTTTTTGACAGCTCTGTCATGACAAGATGAATTGACCACTCTCCTTGGTTTTAAGGGGAAGCTAGACAACTAGCTCAGATGTAGGTATCTACAGCTGCACTGCACATTCTTACATCTGGCCAGACAGAGCTCACAGCAAGCCCCAGGAGCCCCCAAGCTCATTTTTTAACATCCTGCCTGAATCTTCTTTGCCTATTCCCTATTTCAACCACAACAACTTTTCTCAGTAAACATACTGAGATTCTGAAAGCAGATATAAAAAGGCCAAGGCACATCAGCCCAGGATCTAGACACATCCGGCCAGCACTGAACTGCATCAGCACGTCCACTAGAGTGGTGTGCCCATACAAACATGCCAGCTTGGTCCCAAAAGAAGCAGGCACAGCAGCATGATGCCCACCTGGAATTACTAAGCTCAGCTGTGACGCAAGGCTTATCGTCAGAGGCACAGAGATGTCCTGGTGCATCTATATCATGTCTATACGTGGAGCCAGCGCCGCATGGGTGCCTCTGCACGTGCTTCCCCATCTGGCATGGAGCTCGTCACATCCATCTGCTCAAGGCCTGAAGCACAGATGCAGTGTTTGAGGGTAGGCAGATGCACACCCTAATTTAACACCTCTGCACACAACTGGCTTGCACTCACCTGGGACTGTGCTCACCTCTGCTCTCTTTCCCCACTGACACACTCTTTCCTTTCATCTGGGCAAGCAGAGAAATAGTTTCCAACAAGAAGACATTCAAACATGACCTAGGGCATGGGATCACACCAGGTCCCTAGTTTAGCAGCCTGTGATTGTTTGCAGAGCAGTTACTGGTGTGAAGTCTCATTAACTTCACTAATGTAGTAAGTCCCAGGGATTTCAGCAGCACTTAATCACGTACTTACAAGCCGGCTGAGCAGGGGTGTACATAAGCACACATGCTTTGCTGATTACCACAATTTTTTTGACACTAACCACACACACTCGAGAATCAGGCCAATCGCATCAGAATCATTGAGTATAAGCTTAGACAGCCCAGCCTTGATCCCGTGATGCTGGAAAGACGAAAGAAAAAAAAATGTTATCAGTGCTTAAGTTAGCAGGCTATGACAAAATTCCCAGTAAGTGTTCAGAGAACTCTCTGCAGTAATCTTTGCACTGTTAATGATCATTTTCAAGAAATAAGAGTAAGCAAGAAAGGATCGAACCCTAGAAAAGTAGAAATCCAATACTTACTTTTAAAAGAGAGGATGGAGGACTCAGAGCATTTTACACCTGTCAATCTGACTTTTACTCCTTGAAACAAAACAAAGTATTACAAAATTTGTAAATACCTGGAAGATGATGATAATCATTTAAAAAAAAAAATAGTTGAAATGGGTTTGTCAAGAAAAAAATTATATCAGTTGAAGCTAAGCTCTTTCTCTGACAGGATAATTGCCCTAGCAAATAAGTGGGAAGTAGCAGATATGATGCATCTTGACAATGACGAGCTTTTGACGCTGTTCCGCACAGCATCTTCCTCAGTCTGCTGAGAGGCAGCATGTTCACAGGCAATCAGTAGGTGCAACATATGAAAAAATCTTCTCCGAGTGCAGTAACGGGTGGTTTGCTGTCAATCTGGGAAGGTTTCTCCAGAGGACAGCCCCAGGTGTTTGTCCTGGGGCCAGCTTTATTCACCACTTCCATGTACACCTTGGATGACGGACCATGGGTGTGCTTCCATGGTTTGGTGATGACATCAGGTTGGGAAAAAGTGCAAAGTGCTTTGAAGGATGGAAAGAGCACTGAAAACAAGCCCCAGAAATTCAAGAAGCAGCTTAAAACCGACCAGACTAGATATAAGCCAGGCAATTACAAAGTGGTCCACTCTGCAAAAAGAAATCTAACGAGGAACAAAAATTAAATATAGAATAGGAAATGGCTGCGTAGGCAGAAAACAACGTGGGAGATCAGAAACTAAAGCATCGACAATGTAATGTGTGACACAAAAAGTAATCACTCCACTTTACTCAGCTCTGGCGAAGTCCCAGCAGGAGCAGTACTTTGTCCAGAACTGGTCACTGCACCCCAGGGAGGGTAACGACAACCCACAGGGGGACAACCCACTTCCAAGGAGGGCGTACAACTGCAAGGAAAGCTTAGGAAATACTAACTGCGAGGACAGCCGAAGGAATTTAGGAATAAAGCAGGAAACTTGGAAATGATGAGATCAAGGTGGAGCACTGTAGAAGCACTTCAAAGTGTAGATAGCAGCCATAAAAGATTTGGCGGCCATTGTTCCATGGGGACAACTAAAGGCAGGACAAAGATCAGATCAATTTGCAGCCGAGGTTTAAGTTGGGTATTCAACACATTCAAGCAGAATTGCTAAGCACTAAACCAGGCTACTTCAGAGAATGTGAAATCCTCCTTCCCGAAGTCCTGATCCTAAATCTTCCAAAAGAGCACGCAGCAACCTCGTATGTATGACTACTAAAAATACTAAAGGTGTATTTGTGTACATCACAGGTCATCACTGAGTCTGAAAGATAATTGTTTGGCCTCTCTAGGTAAAAGTTACTCAACTCCCAGTAAGCTCGTGTCTCAATCATTCAATCTTTCTGTGAGCTTGAGCGGCAACGGGATCAGCCCTACATTTTTCCTCCTGCAACTGTGCCTAAGTAATGGCATGCGTGTCTCAGATCTTTTAATGTAACATAATTTAATGCAGTTTTTGTATTTGAATAGCATGCATAAATCACTGCAAAAGAACTGCTATCTCCCCGTAAGAAGAGAGCTACTAAACTGTGTGTCCTAGACAAAGGAAATATTTTTCAAGTGGTTTGCCTCAGGGGGGATTTAAAGGAGGAAGTTAATGCATTCCAGCAAGAATCTCCATCACTATAATACCAATGGATTAATTGTAAGTAAAGCTAAGGCTGTGAGAGGAAAATTTGCAGCATAAGGAATGTTGATGAAAAGTGTGGGATGGCTGTTGAAGATAAATACATAGTTTGAAATGAATTTTATTTAAAAATGGCTATATTCTTTCAGCATTTTGTTATTCCCATGACTACCTCTCAGCTCTAAGAATGACTTTTTCATTTGATTCCAATAAATCATTTCTGAATCAAGAATTCATTACATTTCCATCTTTTCATTTTCACTGCAGTGGTTTCTTTCTCTGTGCAATGGTTTTATCATCTGATTGCAATCAATATTTCTGTAACAGGCAGTACATGTACTTCATCATCAGTAAGAGAATGGTAAGGGATTACAGGGCATTTATACTACCCTTGTTTAAAATCCATCCCTCTGCCTCCTCTTCCTGCCCTTTGCAGGCGTACCTCTTTTTTCCTTCTGTTGACATTTGGATCTGTACTACACCACAGACTTTCACTTATTAATTTGCTGGAAAAAAAAAAAAATCAAAGAAATAGTCTTCCTTAAAATACAAACGTTGCTGTAAAATGCTCTTTCGAGAAGCGTTTTTATGCTTTATGACAGCAAAGAGCTGTGTAGTGTACCACTAGGTACTAAGCTGACTAAAAAAGAGCTAAATTGCAAAGTCAGGAATACAAAAAGCAGACCAAAATAAAGAAATAAACCTTCTTGTAATTGACCTCACACCTGTCACACCTTTTAATTGACCTCACACCTGCCAGCAAAGGCTTCCTTTACCTTCAGCAGGATATTGGCAGTCATTATTTCAAACTCCCCATTCACTCCTCCTCCCCGAAGTTGTTCACAAGAGCTGCCGCATCCTGATGCTCAGCGAAGCTTTTGTTCCTGTGCTCATGAAAAAAGATCCACTTCTTACAGACAACGATTAGAAAGAAAAAAGAAAAAAGAAAAGAAAAAATAAAAAAGAAAAAAAAAAAAAGTAAAAGAAAAAAAAAAAAAGAAGAAGAAGAAGAAGAAAAAAAGGCGTTTCTGTGGAGCCTGCTTAATTTAAATGTTTATTTTGCAAAATAGCAAAGGGAACGAAGGAGCATGCAATGATGGGAAAACACACCAGTCTCCAGGACACCGTTTCTTTCTTTCAGTAATTTCTTCAAGTACAGCTAGAACTCTGTTAGATTCATTAGATCAGCAAGCACCTATTGAGCATGCAGGCAGTGTGCATCAGTTAGTGAGCAATGATAAACAGAAAAGACAATGGAAAGCTAGAAAGGCACCTTTAATTCCAGGTAACAGTACTGCGGTTTCTATTACATTACTTAAAATGAGAACATAACCACTCCCCTTCTTCTCACACAGCTCCGAAACTGTTTTGAGAGGTTCTCTTTTGAGAAAACAGCTCCGTCCAGCTGTGCTTTTTGCATGCGCTGTCCTCTCTCATCAATAATTTGCTCCCTCTGGAAAGTTGGACTCTCCAGGCAATCTGAAAGGTTTTGCAACATCCTCTTTCTCCTTTCTCAGCTCACGCTGGAGACAACCTACAGACCAGACTCTGCACACTTATTTTCTTCCTCCTGAGGGACTTTTAGGCTGCTTTGATCACTGAGAAATACACAAACCTACACAGGTGATTTTGAATACAGGTGAAAACAGCCCCAGCCGGCAGCAGTAAGGAAGATGTGAATACAAGGGATGAATTTTGTTCCCCTTTTGGAATTTATTTGCAATCGATTCTCATCATCAGATCCTTTACATTGCTGCCTTGCGCAGATCTGCCTTTTGACTCTTTCACAAAGTTTCCTTTATAACACTGTGGAGGATCACATTAAGCTCCTTGGAAACAGCAGTATGTATTGTCTAACATGATAGTTATGTCTGTTCCAACGCATTCAGAACTTAACGGCAAGTTTTCTTCACCCAGTACCATCCTTTGCTTGAAAAGCCTTTTGTCCTAATGGCTTAGTATTCCCAGACGAAAATCATACTTTTCACCTTTTATTTCAGTGAGCCAAAAGAACTGTTTTTATTCTTCTCCCACAAAACGCATTCTCCATTCTACTTGTCATCCTCAGAGTCCTTCTCTGCACCTCCTGCAGTGCAATCTAATCTTTTCTGAACAATATTGACCACGATTGCACAAACTGTTTCGCATGAGATGAGACCAACGTTTTTGTTTTATTTTTATCTGCAATATCTAATGGAAATATGTGGCCCGTCATCTCGTATGATTTTAGCGTTGGTGGAGGTTGTTTTTTTGTTTTTTTTTTTTTTTTTGAGGGGGATTGTTTTTCTTTTCACATGGATCATATCTATGACTTAGTCATTCTCAACTAACACAATGAGCACTTTCTATCCAGTCATACCCAACTGATCAGTTTTCCCTTTGCAGAAAGTATTGCTATCAGTCTCCTTGTACCTTGTGTTATTAAAATTAATCCCATACTATTATTTAGGTTTTCAAGGTCATCCAGTCTTGATTGCTCTCTTATTGAAAATGTCTCACTATTTCACGTCATCAGCAAATTTCATTATTACAGCTCGTATTTTTGTACCTACATCATTAATGGCAGTTTCTGGCTGAATAAATATCTTCTGATGTTTCAGATGGGTATGCGATAGGTTTTTTGCTTTCATCTCAAATGTGGAAAAATTCATTTCCATATCTTCTTTCTCATTAGCCCCTGCTTTAATTTCCTTTGTAAGAAAACTCAGCTGGGCTTCTGACAATTCTCACTTTGTTCTTGCCTTTCTTCATATTTTTAAGCAATAATTTTGTTCCATTCCCTTCAAGCTTTTGATTGTTTCCAATAACTCTTCTGAAGTGGCTATTTATCCAGCTGGGAGCAGCCATCCCTCTTGTTTGAGATACGAATTGCAGATACTGCTTTGCAGGGACTTGACAGATGCCAAGCCTTCTCCACACGCAAGTCCTCAACCACCTAAATGCAGTTGTCATCCTTAACTCATTCCCTTCATTTCTCAAAGTCTGACCTTTGAAATTAAGAACTTCAGTTATCAACCTACTTTTGCTCCAGGTTGGTATTTTTCCTAATAATCTCATGAAAACTATTCATCTCCAGACTTGAACTGAAACATCTCTGGCACATCTTCATACTAACAGAAGGTCTTTGCCAGCTTCCCCCAACCATGATTCAAACAAATTTGACTTTATATATATATTTTTTATCATGGCTTCTTTCTTTAACACCTATCACACTGCAAATTCTATTCCTCTAACAATTTCTTCTGCCTCCAAAACATCATGTCTTATTATTTGTGCTCCTGTCCCAATTTCTAGTCTGTCCTATCTTCTGGTATCCCTAAAGGACCTAGTTTAAGAATCAGTTTTAATCACTCCAATGTTGTTTCCTGGGCTCCAGTGACAGACAGACATCGTAGTTGTTCCTTGCCAATATGACATTCTCCCTAGGAAAGTTGACAGTTCTCCTCCCAAGTGTCAGCTACATACAATCTAAGAAGCACTCTCATTGCTATTTTGTGTAAAACAACTTTCTCTCCTTGACGTCCATTGTCTTCACCTCTGGTACTCCTGTTCACTTGGCTTTTTCTTCTTCCAGCATTTTAAAACCAATAGTGGGACATTCAGGTTGGAAATGGGGAGACATTTCTTCTCAGGAAGAGCTGGCAGGCATTGGAATGGCTGCCCAGGGAGGTGGTGGAGTCACCATCCCTGGGGGTGTTCAAGGAAAGGCTGGACGTGGTGCTTAGGGACATGGTTTAGTAGGGTAACATTGGTGGTAGGGGATGGTTGGACCAGATGAGCTTGGAGGTCTCTTCCAACCTTAATGATTCTATGATATTACACAACTTGATTCATTTTTTAAAGCTATTTCAAAACACTGATCAGTACATAATCTACATGCAGGAGAGCTTAGATCAGGAATCCCAAAACATACAACCAAAGTACCTGAAAAGCCGTAAGGCATGCCTCTTCTTGGTGACGGGTTTATCTGAGACACAATAACTGAAACACGGAGCCAGGAAAACACCACGCTGTGCATATATTGACTCGGGTCAAGGAAGCGGCAAGAGTGGGGAAGAGCATATCTGAATCCCAAATGAATTTTTGATGATGAAGAATCTTTACAAGTCCTTATTTCAAATCTTTATTTCTGGCACACCCTAGTAATAAGCCTGTCGATTCCTCTTAACAAGAAATTCCATCTTTGTACCAGTGCAAAACTCAGGTTCTTCCCTTTTCAGTATTCCATCTTTACTCTGTTCTTTCCAACAGTCTCCATCCCCTTTTTCTTCCGTGGACTCTTCTCAACCCACTCCCCCATGGGATTTCATTGTACCTTCCCCCTCCACGGTCTTCTGCCTCTTCTGTTTGTCTCTTCTGTGTATTTTACAGTGTAACAAGTCCATTCCTTGACCGTACTTCCCCTGCAATAGCCAGTCTCCTCTGTCTTATATTCCCCTTTTTGTTACTGTCTTGTAGTCTACCCCCCAAGTCCATGGAGAAAATGAGTACCCGAAAAGCCATTCTTCTCTGTAGGGTCTCTGTCACTCCTACCATTTTGAGGCAGCTGTTATTCTCTTCCATAAGTTCTACTTACCACACTGTAGCTTCTGTCAGGATTCAAAGACTGGATGAACATCACAGCTTTGTACCTGGTCTTTGTACCTCTTCTTCAGGCCACTGATACACTTGCCTCAGTAGCTGACATCATATTCTTATTGTTGTCAAAGAGGAAAAAAAGGAGAATCCCTCTTTCATTCACAGCTGCTTGGGGTCTTTCCTTCTAGTAACTCCTCCTTTGGTCCCTTAGGTGTAAGCTTAGCAATTAACAGCCTCTGAACCACGACTAAAGACAGGAGTCCTCCCTTACATAAGGCCCCCGGAGACCTTTACACAAGTCCTCTTCAGAGCAGGACAGATGAAGGGCAGGCTCCTTTCCACTTGATCCTGATGAGAACAAAACAAACGATGCTTACTCTACCCTCTCTGAGCACTAATCTTTTGTATAAGCAAGAAATGCATGTTCTCTGTTTCTCCTCCCATCCTGGCCCGGCCTCAATTCAGAAAACCCTCTGGGCAAAGAGGAAACAAGACAGCAAGCTAGAACAATGACAGACTATGAATATGAACTTGGCTACTGTGGTTTACCCATAAGTGAAAATAACTACAAATAGGGCAATATACGACTGAAAGAGCTATCCAGAAGAGATATTATTCTAGCTTGCACAGAGAAATTAAGTGATTTAGAAAGAGTACGTAGGCTTTTGTACAGTTGTTACTAGTATTTGCATCACTCATCAGTAGTGGTGCAATACATAGTTTGGCGGTGAGGAATACATGCTGTTAGATTTTTCTGGTACCACAGTAAGTCTAAAATGTGAAAGCTGAAAGTTTTCCCTTCCACTTGGGACTGAATGGCCGTTGTGTATACTAAGCGTTCAAGACTTTCAGGCTTATAACCACAGATAAGATACTTATCTTGGAAATTGGAAACATACCACTTCGGGTTTACTGTTGTGACTTGAGACGGGGTCTATTTTGAGCATGACCCCCAGGCCTCTCTCCAAAGTTCTGCATATTCAATACCATCACTGTGAACTTGTACACTTACAGGCCAGAGTTTCTACAATCTCTTACAAACCTCTTTTATTTCCAACTCTTAGTAGTGTTCATTCCATCAGACACCTCAGCTTTCAACAGCATGCAAGAGATAGGTAGTGCTGCTTTCCTTTCATGACTGGAAAAAGAGAATGCAATCACCAAATCGGTGTGATGGTCACACAAGGAGGTTAGTAGAAGGCCATAATAAACTGGGGCCTGAGCAAGACTGGACAAAGTGCCAAGGGACCTGCAGGTAATGGTCTCTTTCAGACAAAAAATGAGAAGCCTGATTTAAGCTAGTGCAAGATACCAGAGCATTCCTTGTTTTCCAGATGAGGTGACATGCCCAGGTTAGCTTGTGCACCTTCTCTCACTGCTGGCTGGCTGGGAGAAACCACCCGATTGTGTCAGCCTGCGCTCTCCCTGCAGGAATGCATTCCTGCCTCCCTTCCTGCATGTAACACCAGCAGTGCGAAGAGCACAACACCATCCATCACGCAGTCAACCCATGGGGCATGAAACACTGTGAACGATGTCCTATAAAGACATCCCATGGGCAAGTAGTGATAGGAGAAGAGAGAATGGCCTCAAGGTGCGCCAGGGGAGGTTCAGGTTGGAAATGAGGAGACATTTCTGCTCAGGAAGAGCAGTCAGGCACTGGGACGGGTTGCCCAGGGAGATGGTGGTGTCACCATGCCTGGGGGTGTTGAAGGAGAGGCTGGATGTGGTGCTTGGGGACGTGGGTTAGTGGGTGACATTGGTGGTAGGGGATGGTTAGACCAGATGGGCTTGGAGGTCTCCTCCAACCCTAATGACTCCAACGCTAATTGGTGACAGGATGAGGGGGAATGGGCTAAAGTTGTGCAAGGGGAATTTTAGGTTGGATGTTAGGAAGAACTTCTTTACCGAAAGGGTTGTTAGACATTGGAACGGGCTGCCCAGGGAAGTGGTGGAGTCACCATCCCTGGAGGTCTTTAAAAGACGTTTAGATGTAGAGCTTAGGGATATGGTTTAGTGGGGACTGTTAGTGTTAGGTCAGAGGTTGGACTCGATGATCTTGGACGTCTCTTCCAACCTAGAAATTCTGTGATTCTGTGACTCTCACACATCCACACAAGCTTGGGGACCACGGATCCATCTTCCCCTCGCGTGACTGAACACCATGAGCACTTCTGGTGTCCTCAAGAGCCGAGGGTGTTCCCTGGGCTGTTGGGGCAGACACAGCACCCTCCCCACCCCCCGGGGGCTCCCCAGGGCGCACAAAATGGAAGGCACAGCCGTGTGAAGGAGGAGGAGGAGGAGGAGGAGGAGGAGGAGGAGGCGCCATTTGCCGCCAAAACCCGTCGGCGGCAGGGCGGGGCGCGGCGCCACGTGACCGCGCGCGGGGGCGGGCAGACGGGAGCGCGCTCCCTCCCCCCCCCTTCCCCTCCCCTCCCCTCCCCTCGCGGCACGTGACCCCTCCCCGGAACGTGGCATTGTGTAATCACGTGACGCGGCGCGGGGGGGGGGTTGGAGGAGGAGGAGGAGGAGGAGGAGGAAGAAGGAGGGGGCCGGGAAGGCCGAGAGGGAGGAGGAGAGGAGGGAGGGGGGGGAGGTGCAGCACGGGGCGGGGGGGTGGGGGTGGGGGTGGGGGGGGGGGCGCTGCGTACGCGCCGGAGCGGGGCGCGAAGATGGCGGACGAGGAGGCCGAGGCGGCGGAGAGCGGGCGGCGGGGCCTGCCCGAGCTGCGGCGCCTGCGGGAGCGGCTGCTGGAGCTGGAGACCGGGCTGCGGGAGAGCGGCCAGCCCGCCGTGCAGGCGGCCAGCGAGTACTGCCAGCAGCTCTGCCAGGTCAGCGGGGCCCCCTCCTGCCCTGCCCTCCCCTCACTGTGTGTGTGTGTCTGTGGGGGGGGGGGGGGGTGGTGGCGGTTGGCCGGGGGCGGTTGGCTCCCAACGGTTCTTTTCTCCCCCCCCCCCCCCCCCCCCCCCCCCTTTTCTCATCCCCTCATCCCCCCGGGGGTTCCGGGCCGCCTCCCTGCCTCCCCCCGGCGGGCTGCGGGCCCCTTTGTTGCGCTCCGCCGCTCGGCTTTATCCCAGGGCCCTTTGTTCCCGGCCCCCCCTCCCCGCCTGCCTCCTCCTCCTCCTCCTCCCCAGGCTGGGGTTTGGGGGTGAGGAGCCATGGGGAGCCCCCCCCCCCTTGCTGCTTCCTCCTCCTCTTCCCCTTCCCTGTCTCGCCCCCCAACGGGTGAGGGGGCTGAATTGGAGCCCCTGGGGACAGCAGAAGGTTTATGGGGCTGCCTCTCGCCCTGTCAAGGGAGCCGGGTCCCGCCTGGGGGCTGAGGCTCAGCACCATTGTGTGGGTGCCTGGGCATGGCCAGGCCCCGGGCAGGGCCCTCGGCAGGTGCCTCTCCTGAACTGGTGACCCCGCCGAGCATCCCTGGCTGAGCAAACTTCATGGCGTTGCCTGCTGCTAGGGCCGGCTGCTCCCATTTGGTCATCTACGCGCTTAAACATCATCCCCGTTTCTCTTATGTATCCTTCTTCATCCAGCATTGGGTATGGCACAACCTGTACAACAAATTCTTACGTATTTTACTCCTGAAGCACTGAAATTTGCAAAAACTGCTTCAGCTTCAATCTCAATTTTCACAACCAGCATATCCAATAACAGTGGTAACATCTATTTACGTGTTGCGGCCAACCCTTCGTGGTCCATAGACAACTTTCCAAAAGGTGTAATGGCCAGGAGGCAATTCAAAGATCGGTTTTACTCCTGTCTCATTTGTGATTTTATATCTCCTCTTCTAAAGAGTTTATTCCTGGTGGTAGCCATTGTAGCGTGCTCATTTGCATGTCTGTCACTTCTGGATTAAACTGGGCACTACTTTTTGGTAACCAGGGAGATTCACTACTAAATATTTTGAGCATGCACCGTTCTCATATTTCATGTCACATATACAGCAGTTGTGTTTTAGGTTCTCTTTCACCAAAATTTATCACGCTGCACTGGGGTAGGATGCCTGCATAGATGCACGGGAACGAGATGGGTTTAGGTTGGCTCAGATCGCCGTGTTTGTTCTCAGCCTGCTCAAGCTTTGTGACCACTTTCTTAAATTTGGACATGCTGAGGTGGAAATCTGGCTTTCCTGCCTCTGGCCCGCTTCTGACTTTTGAATGAGCTGTTCGTGATCTGATGGGGTTGGGTAAGTGGGAATGAAGACACCGTTTGTGACTGCTACCAAGTAGATCAGCAGTGTCAAAAGCAAATTTATCGCTTAAATTATGCTTGCGTGTGCTTAAGGAGTGACATTGTAGTTACTTGATGTTAAAGTTGAGCAAAACCTAATTATTATGGTTATAATTTTAGTGGCTACTAATAGAGGTCCATTGTAAGGCCTGAATTTGTTAATTCTTTCTGAAACTCGCACCTTTTCCGAACAAGTCTTCTGTACCAAAAAGTTACGTAGACATTGACTTAGATAAAAATCTATGCTATCTGGAGATGTGTTACCGTCACTTCTATACCAAGGTTAGTGGGAAGGCTGTGTGTGTTTCTGCAGGCTGGAGACTGATGTGTAACACTGAGAGTGGAGACGTGCCAGGCAGTATTGAAAGATGCTGCTTTTCACACTTCAGGCTGAGGTCTAAACAGATGCTCGATGTAACGAGTGGTAATGCTGTTGGGTGGGGGCTTTTCCTGCTGGTTCAACGGAGGTGTTTTTGGTTTCTTAATCTGTTCACCTGTGCTGGTAGTGCCAAAATACCTCTTCAGCTTCTTTGATGGTTTTAATGCTTCATTGGAGCTAACACAAAAATGCATTCGTGATCTAGGTAGTAGGCTTAGCTACTGAGCATGCACTACGTGACAGAGGCTATAGAAGATTCATGTAATGGTAAAAGCAATCTCGGAAGTCTGTGTTTTAAATAAGTTTAAGTGCACCTGCTGTGATTTCTAGGATAAAGTCTTTTAATGTGTATACGTACAAGAATAATAATTGGTCTGACCATATGTATAAAACCAAGCATCTCTTAACAGTCTGGAAGTGTTGTGCTGAAAAAGCATTTTAGTGTTTATCTCAGTGTGACTTCACGTACGTGTTTTGGGGTTGTTGTTTCTCTTTATTTTCAATGCTCTAGTTTCTAGGCATGAAGTAAGTACGCAGAACTACTTGGAAATCTCGTGTCCTTATTTGATTTTGCCAGGTGTTGACACTGGAGAGACCAGCAACCATATAGCTTGTAGCCATAAATTGTTTTTTTTTATTAATAAAGTTGGTAGCATAATGTGTGAGAAATAAGCATATTTACATACTGGAGGAAGCTAAAGAATCTGCAGTAGAGCACTGAAAGAGACTTGGATTCAAAGGGAAATGAGGGATTTAACTATCCTACTCTCATTAAATGAAGTGGGAGATGTGCAGCCAAATCCTTTATCTAGATTTTAGAAATCTGTTTAAACTATTCCAACTATTATAACCCAGCATTGTAGATTAGTTGTTGGAAGCACAGAAAACCAGGACCCTTACACTAGAAAACCTTGCGCCTTGATGGAAAATAATGTTATTCCAGAACATTTTTTTCTCTCGGAAGAATAAAGTTTACTTTGATGAATTTTATATGAAGCATTCCATTAGCTATAAATATTTGGGTTCTGTCCTTGCAGCTGACTGCACAGTGAAACATTACAATTATTCTTAAATTTTAAGTGGATTATAGACGGTACCTTGATCTCGTACCATATCTGCATAATTGTTGTGTTCTCCCTTGTCAAGATGCGGTAGAGAGCATTATTTTTAATTGTTATCAAGCCAAATTCATTGTTACGGATATATGTAGAATGACTTTTTAATTGTGGTTCATGCTCTTGTGTTGCAATTTCGTAATTAGCAAATTCATGGCAAACAGTTATGTTGTCAACAAACTGTGTGTGCAGACGGGCAGACAAAACAAGCATCTTCAGCTGGAGCGACTAGAAATTGAGAGTGTGAATTTTGCAAGAGTTCAGAGTGGTCCAAGGAGGGATTTTTCTTGTCGCCATGCCGTAGCTGGTTAGATTCTTTCCAGGCTTTGCTCTTCAAGGGTATCTGTTGATTGTATTTAGTTACAGAAGAGCAAAATGACTTTTATCTGTTTTTCCCCTGAGAGCTAGGGGAACATGATGCCAGGGGGCATATTCAGTAAGTGCTGCGCTCCTTTCCACTGCTCGCTGACCGTGGTAATCTTTATTTTCTTAAATGCTAAATTGGTAACAAAATTTCTTTTCTAGCTAATTAGTTGTGAGGTCTTTGAGGGTACCTCTGCTTACCCTGAGTATCCTTCTGTAGCTGGTGTGTTGCATCTTTGATATTATCAGTCTTCCCTCCGTTACTAGTTTTGACTTCTCATCTATTTTCTGAATCTCCTACAGAGGATATTTTTTCTCCTGCTGTACTTTGTGGTACAAACTCTCCCGAGCTAAGAGGTTGTCAGGTTTGTTGTACTGATGCGCAAGTTGTCAACAACTAGTGAGTTACATTAAAACTCTGAAAATAATCTGGGCTGCTGTGCTGTCCTTCCTCAAGAACTCAGCCTGTGCTTTTTTGCCTCATCTGTTGGTTATCTTGTCACTGTTTTCTGCCTGTTATGAGAAAACTACCTTGATACCTTCAGGTCCTACCCCACTTCTCCTCCTCTCCGCTCATGTCTTAACGTGCTAGGTTAGGTCTTGATAATGTTGGGAAATACTAATCTGATAATCATTAGCGAAAACTTTATTACTTTATTGCGTACTGATTACAGGTAATCACCAGTGATTTGTCTGTACTGGAAGTTACTCTGACTTTCTTCATGCGCCTGAATTGTTGTTTGGTTTTTATAGCTCAGGCTCTTTCTTCACAATGTTATGATGCTGTCACGTTCTTCACTGTTGTCATCTTCCTTGCTTTTAGTATCTACATTCTTAGCTTTCTCTTCAGACTCAAAATGACTGAAATAATCTTCAGTTCTGTCCATAGAAGTTGGAAATAAAGCCTTTCTTAAATCCTTCAACTACAACTTTTGGATTTATCCAAACCCAGACTGTCTTAATCTAATGACAAAAGAGTGTTTCAGAAGGCGTCTTTATTTTTCTTGTTGGAGTTAGAGTACGATCCCTTGCAAGGAGTCATTGTGTGTATGAAGACCTCAGCAGCCTTTGAAGGACTTGTTTGCTGTTTCATCGAGCACCTGTGTGATGTTCTTCCTCCTGATGAGACCATATGATCAGTATTCACTGGCAGTGAAAAACACCATCAGCAAAATTTCAGGTGCTCTTCTAGTACAAGACGTTTCCTCTGTTTCTTAATAGCACGCCCGGTTGCTTACTCCAGACAACATTCACCAAACTCTTCGTTAAATGCAGCATCCTGCCTTGATTTTGCTTAGCTCAACAGCTAATCGTGATCTTTGGATGATACTGTCACTTTCTGCTGGAGTAAAGTGACTTTTTGGTGAAATCAGGTGATGGATGCTGGCAAGGTAAAGTTCTTCACTTGTAAGCAGAATCTATGAAGACACATTATTATGCATTAACCATCGGTGGCCTAGAGTATTTTCAGTGGAATGGTTTGTGCTCTTGCTATTTCTTGAGCTTTCAGTTTAATGATTTCCTGCGTAATCAGGTCTCTGTATCTTCTTTTGAGTATGCACAAATTCTACAGTATTCTTCCATTTTTCATGTGAAAAGTATTTTCTTTAGAGTCCAGTGAGTGATTTCTGCACTGAGCTAACCCTTAAAGGCTTCTGTTTTGATGTCTCCATCTCTGCGCTTTTGCTTCTACCACACTGTTTCTTCCTGATCTCACAGTAGATTTTCTTTACGTACAGTACCACTGTGGGCGTAAGATTCACATCGTGACTTCTAATATTTCTGTTTTACAATAGTCCCTGTGACCTCTAGGTCATCTGCCGTTCAGGAGACACAGCTTCCAGAAATCGCAGTGAATCCTCTAACCGGCAGCATATCACACACGTTCCCAAGGGTGCAAAGAAAAGCACCTGTAAGCACTGCAAAACCTTGTTCAGACTTTGAGCTGCTTCAGGCACATTTCTGTTCTTTCATCACTATCGGACCTGCCACGTTAAGTCACATACTACCTTACTGACCTGAAAAAAAGACACCCCCTGGTTTTTATGTTAAACTGTAAGAGTCAAGGGAATTGTCATCTTTCCAGATAAATGTGGTATGGGTGCTTATCTGGGCATAATGTGTCTGTGCTTAGGAAAAGCACCCTCACAGTTCTGGGTAAGTCTAACCAATGACCTTGATTGTTCTTAGTTTTTGTCCTCAGTAATGGCAGAGCTACTTAGCACTGTGCCAGATAGGAGCTGATTTTCACTAGAACTTCTGAGTTCTGTCCAATAAGGTGTGTGTTGTTTTTTTTTTAATTAATAAGAACTTTGTGTATCAAAGTAAGTGGATGTGATTGAAATAGTTAATTTTTCCTACCTGTGAATCTCTTTGAAAATCAGAATCACGTTGATGTGCTTTCCTACTCATGCTAAACCTTCTGCTATGCTGTCAGTCCTTTATTTTGTCTTGATGATAATTTCAGTCAAATATGTTTGAGTGTGAAGTTCTGGGATGTGATACGCATTGACTTCTTGGGATAGCGAACACATTCAGGTGGTGCATTCAGTTCAATGTGTATTTCACTCATGTCTTAACTTATTTGTGCTATAGCTCAAGTCTGATCACCTTTATAAAATGTAGTTTTCTGTAGTTTATTTGAATTATTACCCAGTTACTTACTAGCTTACTTGGACAACTAGAACTTGAGCAATTAGTTTTAGATGTGTGTGTGTTCTATAAACTGCATATGAAAAGAGCTGAATCTTTAATAGCAGCCTTCTAATAGTGTTGTTGGGCAGGTGGCAGGGACTACCTCAAAACTGCCACTAAAACGAGTTTAAGATCTACTGTGATAGGAATTGTATTTTCATTATTGTTCTTTTTACTTGCTGTCAGTGTAAAAATGGATAACAATTTATTCAAAACCAGGAATAAAATTTTCTTCTTTACTTAAAACTCTTCAAATAAAGGTAGAAGTTAAGTCAAAACGGTCACGATAATTCCGTGTTTCAATTTGGAAAACTTCCCTTTTGAACTGGCTGGGTTTGGCAGTGCGCTCCCAACACAGAACGCGCATCTGGAAGAGATCTCGGTCACATAGACCGTGATTCAAAAGCAGGATTAGTTTTTGGTGTAAATACTATAAATGCTTGTTTAACCTTTTCTCGGAAAATTCTGGTAAGAAAGATTCCCCAAACCCTATAGATCGTACGTTTTGGTTCAGTTATGCTTGTCTGTAAAGGTTTTGTTTCCCTTGCTTCCGAATTTAATCTCTAATCTCTTGGGGGAATTTAAGACTATTATGATTTATCCCATCCCTAGTAGACATGGAAAGTAGCATATTCCTTTCCTGATGGAAGCACCATTTATGTTCTCAAAGCTATTCCTCAGTCCTTCTCCAATCATCGCAGTTCTGAACAAGCAATTCAGTAAGATGGTGACTATCCATGTAAGGCTGCCTCATAGTTACCCTGATGCAGATTTTTTGCTGGATTAAAGTTACGTGATGTTTTTACTGGAGTTAAGAAAATCCTTCCTATCAGCAAACTGCCATTTCTTGAAGAGGAAATACTTTCAACCAAAAATGAATACTTGCTGGGTATGAAGTGTAGATTAGCTAATTTTGCTCCATAGCATCTTTGACACTGATCCTACAAAGATGGGGAGATTTTTTTTTATTTTTTTTTTTTTAAAAAAAAGGGGGGGGGGGAATCTTGCTTTACCTAACCCTTCAGCTATTTAAAAATAAAAATCTGAAGACCTTACTGTAGACTTCAGTTTAATCGTAGTAGGTGGCGGCGTTTGCATCTGTACTACTGTAATTAAACATACAAGGTACTTGTGTACTGGCGAATGTATTTCTGCCATTAGTTTTTTTCCTCACAAATCCAGACTTTTTTACCTCACTTTTGAAGCAATATCAATAATGTTGCTTTGTAAAAGGGCAATTATCTAAGCTTTACTGTTTAGCCTTCCCTGCTTAAAAAAACACAAAATGATGAATGCTGAATATCTTTATTGTGCAGGACTGTATAAGGAGTGTATTTTTGATAATATTAATGTTCAGTAAGGTATCTCATAATATCAAAACACCCATGTTGTGTTTCTTGTAAGGAAGGCATCTATCTCTTTGTTCAGGACACTTTCTGAAACTTTTTATTATTTCGTTAGAGAATGAACAGCTCGTGACTTTAAAACTTCAGGGAAGGCAGCAAAAAAAAATGCTTTTTAGGAGAATCTTTTACTTCCACTGTGACTGAGAAACAAGGAGTTTCATGTGGCCTTTTCCACTTGCTTTGCCATTTAAATGATATATATCTGTGTGTGGATATTCACTCGAGACTTTATACATACAGGGTCTATATAGCAGGTGATTCTCTGTAAGACTTTGTTGGATTAGGGATCAAACTGGTACCACGAGTAGGAGGCAGCAAGATGTTGTTTCTGAAGTCTTACACAAGCCACAAATGCTATTGGAAATTTGTGTATGTACAGAGCATATTGTCAGGAAATAGTGCTCCAGGCATTGATTTTATATCTTTATTATACTAGTACTGTTTATAAAGGTCTCTGTGAAAATCCTTGAGCAGTTACAGTACAGGGTGTTACAATGCTTCAGTTTTTGTCAGGGAAGCTGGCATGATGTTCTTGTGTCATCAGCATCTCTTAAATAGAGATGTATAATGACTTGGAAAGTTAATAGGTAAAAATGTGGGTTAGAACTGCCTTGTAAAATAGTATGCCCTGTTTATTAGGTCTGTGTCTTTGTACACGTTAAGAACTTAATGTGTTTTAAGAAGCATGCAGGTGTTTCTCTGAGGCGTGGAATGCTTTTTTTCTATTCTATTTGCCTTTCCAAATATGCATTAAAGACAACTCTGTGGTATTGCTTCTGGGATCTTTCATCTCTACGGATGAACTGCACTGCTTTCATTTGGGAAGAGTTAATCTAATAATACCTAGTACTCGGCAGAACAAAGGCATTCACAAAGAAAGGCATATGTGACATCAAAAAGGTGATGGGACTTTATACAATTATTCCATGACAATAAGTCTCATCCAGTAGGAAATAGGACTAAACCTGCAAAAACACCGTGGCTGTAAATTTTGCAGGTTTATTCCAATCAATTTTTTTCTCTATCTTCTCTTCTATAGCGGTTATGTAGTCTTGTAGTATGTTATATTTCTGGCTTGATGATTCCCTGTCTGGAGCTATTTATTCTGGGGAGCAGGTAAATCACGTTGGATATTTATGCGTACAATGCACTGAATATCACTTCCGTGAATCAGTGAAGTACGTTCAGTGACCGGGCATTAAATCAAATTATGAATAAGGAGTTCCTCTGTCCTGTGATTGCTGCTTGCCTCAGGAATTTGTGATAGTACGCTGTTTTGTAACAGAACGAACACAAGGAAGAGGACAAGCAGAGAAAATATTTAGAAACTCAGAAAACAAAATCTGAACTTGTTTCTTTTATTGTTGGGGGACAATAGTTACAAAGGGAATAGCTGGGATAAAAATCCATATGAGTACATAATAGTGAAGATGTACGTTTTTTTCATCTCCACGTCCTGCAGCCCTGGAACTTACATACCAATCTAGTTGAAACTGGTGTGGCAATTAAATCCTGCTTCTGGATACCCAGGCGGACTTTACAAATCCTACTGGTGTGATGGCAGGAGCTCCCGGTTCTGCTATGGGCTGTTTGTTAATGGGATAGAGTGTAAACTTGGCTCCTCTCCTTCCTCACACGTGGACGTAGTGGCTGTACCTTGGCACTGCTGTAAGGACACGCTTGGTTATTGGACTCCCTCTGAATCAGGCAGACGTTGCCTTGTTCTTGCACAGGAAATTTGGATCAGATGGAAGCATCCTCTGGGATGCCAGTTTGACCGTACTGAACAGGCAAGCTAAAATGACAAGTAACCTTTCTGTGGAGGAGGAGATCATCAATTAGGTTCTCATCAGAATTAAAAAAGGTCTTCAGTAGTGCTAGAAGAAGTTGCATACGGCTGATAGACGGCTAATGCAAGTATGTTAAGCAGATGAACTACAGAAATATTTGTAACATCTCATTTTACTTGACCCACCAGAACAGGTTCAAGTCATCTATATTCCAGGAAATACACATCTTTTCAGATTAGTAATAGTTATTTTTGGCTGTCTTCCTATTTTTAATCTGCCCATATGCCAGTCTGATAATTAAAAGAATAGGTAAATTGCATTTCCTGGCAGTGGATAAAAGTTTACTGTAATGAACATCCCACCACATTCCTGAAATGCCTGTTTAATAGCCAACTGCTGAATGTTGTTTTTAACTAAACACACCAAAACATGAAGGTTGGGAGGACAACATTAATCTGAGGCCTGGATGAGAACTCGAGTAGAGAGAAATGTAGCCTGGCACTATTGTAACTTCTCCCCTTATGTAAGGACGCAAGAGAGAAATCGTAACCGCTGACAAGATCAGAAAGAGCATATTGAATGCAAAATGCTAAAAGATTAAAGGCAAGCCTAAGGAAGGATAATTTCTGCTTTCTGCTACTGTGTGTGACAAAGGATGAGACTTAATGAAGTCATTTCCTGATATTTTAAGTAATTACCTTTTTTTTTTTTTTTTGAAGCAGTTTATGGATTTAAGCAGAGAGTGGCCATTCATTTTGTAGGTAATTCTACTTCTGTTTCTAAAACTAGCTGGGTTTCAAATCATAATCAAAATAGTGACTAAAAATCAATGGGAAGAAAGGCACCTTTTATTTTGCCTCTCTCAATTTAATAATTAGCAGTCTGAGCTCATGAAGTATGTGCAGCGTGCCCTGATGAAAGACATACAGCGTACTTGCTCCTTTAACATATATCTGGGGAGAAAAGCATCTCTCTATCAATTAACAGCAAGTTCCGTGTTTGCTAATTAACTTTCCAGAGAGAGTCGTCTCCGTTCCTCGCTGTCTTTATTTGTGATATTTTCTTGGTGATGGTAGGCAGCCTAATTATGGCTCTGAGAGTTGTGGCAGCCTTGAGCCCCTCAAGCCTTTCTTCTGTTTCTGCCTCTGTGGCAGCTGAGGTGCTTCTGTCAGCCCCTGCTCCAGTGCAGACTCTGCCTTAGAAATGTAAATATGTCTTCGGGTGGCGTTCTTGTATCTGTCCTGGTTTAGCATCAGTGATTTGGGGGCAGTGGTAATTTGCTGTGAAGTTGCATGCATTGGAAAATGCAGCTGGATAATCTTTTCCTTTGTCACGGCAATTACTTTACCTGCAAAGTGAAGTAGAAATAGGTGGTAAGAGGCCTGGTTAACTACATATGCTTGTGCACTGGAGACTTAGGCACTCGTCTCCTTACAAATGGACTTCTAAGAAGAATTTAAAATTAAATTAATCACAGTGTGAGTTTCTTTGTCAATCATCATTGCATGGATTCTTCCTGCAATTAGTCCTAAGTCTCCTTCATGTAGATGTGCAACAGAGAGATGTGAGCTATAATCATGTAGTTGTAGAGAACCACCAAGATCATTAAATAACATGATGGAAACGAATGTAGGGAAAGGAGGAGGGAGTTCAAATAATGGTTGTACTCCTGCATCTTTGGGAGTAATGAAAGCTGTTCAGTTAGTACATGATCATGGTAACTATGAGATTTGTAAAAGACTTCCATGAAGAAGACCTAAATAGATCTGTGAGTATGTTTTTAGGGGAAAAAAATAATAATAATAAAAAAAAAAATAAAAGTAGCTCATGACAATTATCATTATCGTCCAGACAACACCAAGCCATGTGGTGTGGCCAACACGCAGGAGGGAAGGGCTGCCATCCTGAGGGACCTGGACAGGCCTGAGAGGTGGGCCTGTGCGAACCTCATGAGGTTCAACAAGGCCCAGTGCAAGGTCCTGCACCTGGGCCAGGGCAATCCCAAGGACAAATACAGGCTGGGCAGGGAATGGATTGAGAACAGCCCTGAGGAGCAGGACCTGGGGGTGTTGGTTGATGAGAAGCTCTCCATGAGCTGTCAGTGTGCACTTGCAGCCCAGAAAGCCAACGGCATAATGGGCTGCATCAAAAGAAGTGTGGCCAGCAGGGCGAGGGAGGGCCGTGAGGGATCAAGGGGCTGAAACACCTCTCCTTTGAGGACAGGCTGAGGGAGATGGGCTTGTTCAGCCTGGAGAAGAGAAGGCTCTAGGGTGACCTCATTGCAGCTTTTCAATATTTAAAGGGGGCTTATAAAAAAGATGGAAAGCAACTTTTTGCTCAGTCAGATAATGACAGGACAAGAGGATATGGTTTTAAACTAAAAGAGGGAAGATTTAGATTAGAGGTTAGGAGGAAATTCTTCATTCAAAGGGTAGTGAGGCCCTGGCTCAGGCTGCCCAGAGGAGCTGTGGATGCCCCATCCCTGGAGGTGCTCAAGGCCAGGCTGGATGGGGCTTTGGGCAACCTGGGCTGGTGGGAGGTGTCCCTGCCCATGGCAGGGGGTGGGACTGGGTGGGCCTTAAGGGTCCCTTCCAACCCTATGGTGATTCTGTGATTATTGAGTTTTTATCTTCTTCCTCAATTTCCATATTTTTTAATTTTCATAGGATGATATTCAAGAAACTTATTTTGTATAATAAACTACTGTATATAGTGGATGTACGTATACATTATATATATTTTGTACATAGGGATGTATGAAGGGGTTGAAAACAATGAGAAGGTGAATCATTCATTGCAGGGTAATTGATAAACTTTACTGGATTTCAGGAATATTCTAATTCTCTTTATTACATGAAAATTAATTAGAAGTTAGTTCTTTGGCAGGTACCTTTTCCTGGAAAAGTTATTTTTCTGAACTAACTTACTGTTGCCTTTGAAAATCTCCAGGAGAGCTTTCCTTCAGTATGGGTATACAAATGAGTTACTGCAAGATAAGCATACAGGGCTTGATTTCCTGCTGTTTCTGTGCATCTCCTTTTCCCTTTATGGCAAGGCTTGAGCATAAACCTTAGGTCTGTGTCTTATTTCTGCAGTTCTGCAGCAAGAAAATTGTGCCATTGTAATGCAATGTATTCTTTGTGTTCTGGTGTGATAGACAACAATTCAGCTTTATGTGGTTGTTCTGGAAACTCAGACTGAAGAAAAACGAAGAGGGTGGTGAGGAGAGAATGCTTATTTAAAATATATATATTGTATATTGCCCAAGGCTTGCAGACGTATGGAATTTTGCAATACTGTTTTACGGATTACCTTTAAAACTGCTCAGAAAACTGCAAGTAGAAAGTGCTTGAGCTAACACCTAACCATATTAGTTCTTGAGAAGTGACAGTCATTTACAGCAGAGCGTGGATACCTATGTGTCTGGGTACAGCAGATACCATACAACATCTCAGTGCCATCACCTATGTGGTACTTCACACTGCGTACAGAGTGGACTGTTTGTGTTCCAGAAGGAGAAACATTAATAGAGGCAAGGGCATGTAAACGTGTTTATACACTAACAAAAATAGTGTCGTGAACATCTGTGTTCAGTAGATGAATGAAAGTAAATGGCTGAAAGAACAGCTTCCAGATAACGTAGCATATCCATAAAGGCTGCGTGCACCAAAATAGCAGGTGCCTGTACGTTAGCAGTGTGGCTCAGACCAGAACTTTGTTTTGAAAGTGGTGATCTCAGCAGCCCTGCTTACCATACATTATTTCACAGCGTGGAGCATTCTGGCAGTGTGGAAATTGGCTGCGTTTGGGGTGAAACTAAACCAGGAGCTGTGCCTCAGAAGTGATTGCAGGCGGTCTAATTCAGCCACTACAAGGTTATCTAGCGACTGGAACCAGCTGAAAGCCAGCCCCAGGTGGGATCTCTGGTGGTGCTGTCGGAGTCCAGTGCTCTCTGACCAGGTTCTTTCAGGTATCCCCTGCATGGACGGTGGGATGCTTAATACCAGGTGTTCTTCTTGGAAGATGTATGATGTTACACAGGGCTTTAATTTAGAAAAGTGATACAGCAGTGCACTGAAATAACTATACAAACACAAGAGAGCAACTGCAGTAGATGGTAGGATCTTAACACAAGTGTGCCCGTTACTGGTCTCTGTGCTTTGCTTTCACAATTTTGGGTGTCCCAGATGCTGGGGAGGAGTGTGGGTTGAAGCAAGCTCAAGCCCACTGCTCTGTTCAGAGCTCTTCTAGTTGTTAAGACATTATCCTGTGCTTTGGGCTGAGCCATGTATTCTCTCCCCCAACTTGCCACTCTGGCTAACTCAGGGAGACATTAACACTTGCTTAATGAACATAGGGAGGAAGATTTATTCAGCCAGTTGGTCCACTCAACTGCTCATAGCTGCTTATCTAAAACCAAGGCCACTCTCCAGTCCCCTTTGTGCTGAGGTAAAATCAGCTTCTTTGCAGCAGCAGTGCTCAGTCACACCCGGCGTTATTCCCTGAGCTGCACGGGCACATCCTCCTTGCCCATCTCTGCGGAGCCTTTTTCTGTCGTAGGGATTTATTGGTCAGTCACATTCCACCCCGAGGGGCTTAGTCAGCCACGGGTGGATGTGTTGTGGACTCAGCACCAGCTCTTCTGCTGTGTGGATCCGTCTTCATTGCAACGCATCGTGCTGAAGTCGCTGTGAGCTCTTTGTGGACCAGCAGTTACCTGCAAACTCCCATGGTGTGTAGTTTAGAAGTTTTTGCTGCTAACCTGCATTTCTGAATGAGTCTCTCGACTTTGCTGAGTAGTGTTTGGATTCGCTAATTCAGTGCTTAGTAATCTTGACTTTGCTCTGCTTTTAACTGCAGGATAGAGCAGCTGATGGTGTAAGGATGGGGGTGTAGAGCAGCTGGAATTTTTTGTTTGAAGGAAAAGGTAAAAACAGGGAGTGTTGGAACTGCTGCCTTTCAGTGGAGAAGAGGAATAGTAATGAGGAAAAAATTAGATAGTTCTGTACGATGCCTGCAGAAACTGAGAATGAAAATAATTGCCTAAATGCAATCTCGTAGTAAGTGATAGAATTGAGTCTGGCTTCAGCCCTCCCTTCTGGGCACAAGTCAATATCACCACAAGAATTAAAGCAGCATCAGCTGACTCTTCAGCCAAGGACATCTTGACTTTCCAGAGCTGTGCTTTGCTTAACTTTACTGTGAAACAATTCAAAAGCAGCACTCAAAATAAAAATAGTTCATTGGCAACTTAATTTTGAAAGGTTTTGAAAACTAAAACTGAGTAAAAATTGGAACTGATGTTCTTCCATCATGTGTTAATCCTAACTGTAATTTAGATAGTACCTGCACAGTAGAAGAGGTGATCGTATTTGGTGATGTAATCCTTTATTTTGTAAATGCAGTCTTGTGTTCCATACCTGCTGCAGTTTTGTTCTGTTCTGGATTATATGGCATGATAATACCAAACAGGTAAGAGCTAATACTCTCACAGTGTTTGTGTAGCTACAAAATTAAGATAACAGTGGTAAACAAATTGGTAAACAAATACAGAATAAGTTAACTGGTATAAGTCTTAATTTCCATAATTAAGCTGGTTTGGAAATGAATTAGAAGTGCAGTTCTCTGACTTTTTGTAAAAACAACCTCTCCGTGCACAGATCTAAATAATGAAGATAAAAACTAATGTTGTTGTCTTCTTGATATGATCTGGTTCTTTATTTAGGCGTATCTGTGAGGGCTGGGTCATGTCAGAGGTTTCCGTTCTGTCTGAAGCTTTTGTGAATGTCTATGGCTTTCTGTGTAATTTTTGTGCTAGGCTTAGAATCCCTTTGCATATAAAGCATGCCAACTGAAAAAGCAAAAGGAGAACAGGCTGTTTGTGTGAGCTTCTGTGTTGGAGGCAATGTGAAATGAAAGGAAAGGTGGATTGCAGTGATGGTGGTAGGGGAAAAATACCTTGATCCAGAGGGTTAATGCATTACAGAGATGTCATGGATAGGCAAGATAATGTAGAGGTGTAGTTTGCTCTTTAAAACTCCTTGAAAATCATCTCAGCCGTAGTACTTGTTTAAATGTCTTCGATATTGAAGTCTCACAGGAAATCTGAGGTAGACTTTGTTTGAATTAGATATTATTTTATTAAGTTTTCTTCAACGTGTGGAACTAGTTCAAGAACTATTCAAATTTCTCCTTGAATATTCCATTTGACTGACATCTCACTTCAGTGGTCTGTGCTCACACAATGTGCACCTTAATGCTTGTTGCATCCCAGTAGTTCCTTAGCTGCCTCTAGCTTCCTTCTCATAGCAGCAAACCCAAATGCATGGGACCCGCAACTGAAGAATGCTTTTAAAAGCATCAACTTCTTCTATTTCTCCCAAGTTGCAAATCATAGGCGAGTTTAAGCACTTCTCAAGACTCCTTATACATGATGAAAGGTTTGTTCTCCATCTTCTGGTAAAACACTGAACAACAAGGAGGAGAGAAAGCAGCTCACAAGAAAGGTGGTCTTCAGCTTTAAGGAGCTGTACATCACTAAGTCTGAGAGTGATGATATTTAAACAGCTATAAAGATGGTTCTGTTGTTCCTTTAGGTGAACAGAAGAACCTGAGGTTCTGGTGAACTTCAGGTTCTTCGGAAGAACCAGCAAGATACCAGCTTTGTTACCTGAAAAAGTTCTTATCCCACTGTTGAAGGAGACGTCAGCAGCTGCCTACTCGATCCGAATGCAGATCAATTCAGATATAGTTATGTTCCTCGTGTTTTATCACCTAGGTTCAGGGGCTCTGTCAGGAATTAGGCTGTCTTGCAATTTGTAGCACTTGATTACCCATGCTCTGATGCTGTTCAAGGACTTGTCACCTCTGCTTGCACATTGAGAAATTCCCTCTTGAAGAGGGAGGAAAAAATATCCTTAAAAAGAATAGAGAGCGTTTCCTCCTGGTGTACTTATTCCCATAAAGAGAAGTCTTTCTTACAACAGCCATTCAGTGTTTTTCCACTCCTTTGATAAAGGCATTTTATTTCTCACCATGTTGCTCTGCCCCTGATCTAAGCAATTGGTTTGTTGTGTATAATAGCTTTATTTTCATATTGCTGTTCGCATGCTATAGAATAGTTTGAAATATTCTAACTCATTAATCTGTGAAGTACTTGGGGTTTATATGGGTTTCCTGTAGGTGTTGCGCTAATGAATCTATCCGTATTAAAAAGCACCATTCTATTTATTTTTTAAAGAAACATGTTAATCTCATCTTGGAGCAAGCATATAAGCCTGTACATTCAAGAGACTGTTCTTGAAGCTTCTTTATATGATGGCTTAACTGTTGAAATGGAAATTCAATTGCCAGTTTCTTGAGATCTCAAAATGCTGTGGTGTCCACAGAATCCCAATATATGCACTATGATGTTCTCTGTTGTTTGTGCTCAGTTACCCTCCCTGCTTCCTTCTCCGTGCTGTACCTCTGAGATGTATCAGTGTCTTTCGTTTATGGTACTGGTCCCGAATGTAGGAGCTTTCAGTGACCACGTGTACCGTGTAAGAAGTGACCGGCAGAGACTTTGAAGACTGAGCATGGACATGTGCCTGTATGTGTGTTTCCAGCACTGGTGAACAATTCATCTCACAGACCCGTGTAGCAAATGGTTTGTGGCATTCTTATTCCCTGCTGCACAAATAGCTCACTTCTGGAAGTGTTACTATAAATAAAATCTTTAGGAGAGTTATTCGGAAGGGACCTACAACGATCATCTGCTCCAGCTGCCCTGTCTGAAATACTGGTCTCTTTTCTTTTGAACCAGAGTTAAACAGCCAATTAGTTGGAGCTCATAACTATTGCACCTAAAGGGAAGTCACCAGCGTGAAACATGCATGTAGGAAATACTGTTTCAAAGAGAAGCAGATTTGGGTTTGGGGAATGAAAACTGCCCTAATGTTGCAGACCCTTGGAGTTGGTATTGGGGGTCTTTAATGTACTAACTGGGCTATTTTTTGTTTCTGAATAGTACGCAGTTCCTTTGTCGGAGAAAAAATACATCAGAGGAGTGACCTAGTCAGACTTCTAAATCCTTACGTTCTGTTAATGATCATCTGCAAGGTACAGAGATGGATGAAAAAGGCAAAAAAATGAAATACTGATACTTGAAGGGGAAGAAATGATTTTTTTAAAAAAAAGAGACACAGTAAATCTCACTTGTATAAGCTTCAGTAAAATTATTTTTGAAGTGTCAAAACCAAAAAGATGGCAGTTAGTGCTAGAATGAGGACACATAGGATACTGGATATTGGGATACAGCAGGTGATGTTTGTTTTCAGTTGAAGTTTTGGTAGAAGTGTTAAAGCTTGCTTTCAAGACTACATTTTAACTTTGTAATCCAAAAGAGTGGGTTGTCCTGGTAATACAGACTTGGTTGGAATCATCCCTTCCTTTCTCCAGAGGTCAGTATGGCTGCGTTGTCAGTGTTTGTCACATCCAGCAGCAGTCACTTGGGATAGGAAGACTCCAAAAAGACACAACAAGCATTTTCATGGCCTTAGAGCTGCTGTGTCATCTGGCATTGCCCAATTCACCTGGCACATCATTGCATGCTTTAGTAACTTAGAGACTGACAAGCAGGAGGCATCTTAGACTCCTTATTGTGCATTATGTTCTTAAAAATGCAGCTGCGTCAATTCAGAAGGCAGTTCTTGCTCAATTGAGGTAGTACACATGAAATTTAAGGCCGAGAGGTGAAATAATTGCAGGCAGATAGTAATGTGGAGTTCCTGGAGGCTAGAGTATTAAAGTTACTAAAACTCTTTGTGCATAGTTCAGTAGCTGACCACAGCCAATATATTTCATGACCTGAAAGAAGTAAATACCACAGCCTTTATCCTTCCCCGGTTTGTATGGAAAAAGAAAGTGCCTCGGCTGGTGAGTACCATTTGAGCAGTACTTACAGGGAGCAAACAGTTCACAGCACTTCAGCTAATATTCCCGCTCACTTTTGCTGTGCGTTTCCAAAAGTCAGTGTCTGCCAATGAATATGAGTTTATAATGAGAGCTAATACAGAAGGCAGCAGTTTCCAACGAATATGTATTTAAATCATATACATATGTGTGGCATGCTCTGCTGCTCTTAAAGCCAGATAATAGTAGCACCACAGTAAAGTGATTTAGCCTTCAAATGAAAAGAATTTTTTCAGGCTTCTGACTGATGGTTTACGCGTTTCTGTATGAGGTGTGTGTGTCTCTGGCACTCAAAGCTAAATAAAGAGGATTGTCTGTTTTTCCCACTATCTGAAATGTAGGATTTTGACAGGAAACTCCTTCTACAAAAAGTACAAAGAAGGATAAAGATTGTGGCAGTTGATGTTTTTGAACTAACTCTAAGGCAAAAATAATTGAGATTTTTTTCAAAGCAGTCTTGTGAACTCAAAGCCTTACAAAGGCAAACTTCAGAGGTTCAAATACAGAAGGAAAATCATGGATATGTTGCTTCCCATCTTCCCGTGCACTTTAATTTCTACTCCCGAAGTTGTAATCTTCTAGGGAGGAAAAAGAATCTCACAGGTCAACGTTTTGTATTGTTTCACTAAATCAAGAGAAATGAAAATTTATCGGAGTGGTTTGAATGTATCAGTATTGGTACACAGTTGGATTAAAAATGGAGAAATGAAGCAGGTGCAAGAAAGATACAAAACCAGAATGGGCCTGTACAGTGCAATGAGAATTAATTCTTTGGTGTTTGTATCTAGGCTTGTTGCTTTGCAAATAATGCCTGAGAGCGTCGCTCAGGATAGCATGCGGTTTCTGTACGACTGTCGCTGGTCTTCAGCCCAGCTGCGCAGTCACGCTGAGGTGGGAGAAGGATATGGAAGGGAATTAGAAAATTAATTCAGAAGACTCCTAAAAGAAAACAAAAGGAGAGCTTTAACTTTGTGGCCAGTGAAATTCTATGGCCAGTAGTTTAATTACGGGTCTTACTCAATTCATTAATTAGGTATATGAAGCATACCTAACATACTACAGAAACATCTGTGGCCAGTTCTTAATTTTCATTCAATTTCAGAGCAAATTCTGGTCACTAGTTTCAGAAAGCGTACAGTGTACAGTCTGCAAGGCAGTTACCATGAAACTCACTGCCTGTTAGTTGGTATTAGTGTTCTTCAGAGAAGAAATCAGATATATCTGTCCATGTTGTCCTACTGATTTCATGCAGTAGTTAAAGAGTCTTAAGACAACGCTTTCCTCCAAAGAAATAATTCTGCATTCTTTGCTTTGTGCTAGCACAAGCACTTGAGTCTACACGCTGAATGTATTTGGGGAGCTGATAGGAATTAAATCTTGTTCTGTTTCTCGCTGATTAAGGATTAGCTCTGGTCACAGATTTCCTCAAGGTCCAAACAACCCTTACCCTATAAATGGTATTTAAGAGATGATAACGAGTGAATGTTAGGAAAGTAAAGGGCTGCATACAGTGCAAGTAAAGCTTGCTAGTGCTAGTAAGCACAGAATCGCTGCTTGTTTCAATTGACAGTAGTGTCAGTGATGCTGAGAAAAACTGTTCCTTCTCTGTTTGTATTAACCTATGTAAAGCTGTTCTTCTAGCAGTGAACTGCATGTGGAGCAGGGAAAGAATGAAGATGTTCCCATGCCCTTAAACTGGAGGAGACGGAGACAGGGCAGAGAACTGGGGTCACCTCTGCTCTGTGTAACTTGGTCTGTACTGGGAGCTGGCCATGGTGGTGGTGATTTTTGGTGGTTTGTTTTTGTGTTCAACCCCTGAGAGTTGGAAACCAAGTGAGGAGGACTGTGATGTTCCCCTATGCAAGAAACTGGATTTATTGGCTTAGACCTATACCCTGTACCCCTTCCCACTACTTCTTGGGTTTTCTGTTTTTGAAATCATGATGACACCGCAGAACAAGAGAGGGGCAATGAGCTCATTGAATTCAAAGCGTTGCCTCAAGGACCTTGATCAGTACGGGTGTTTTGTGGGGAAGGGTGGCTGGTATGCCATTTGAAGAGTTAAATAGCCACCACTGTATCAGCTAACATCAGGAAAAAAATCAAAGAACTAGAAATGATTTTCTTTTAAACAGAAGCCAAGACGTTGTGGGCTTACAGCCCACAGATCAGGTTCCAGAGTTAATTTTGTGGGCTGGATCCTTGTATTGAGACCTGGATTTACATATATTTTTGTGTACATACATGTTAAAAATTAGATCTGTTCTACTGTTGCCTATGTCTTGTTATATACCTCTCTGAGATACGCTGTTTTATGTAATCCTAAGTCTTTTCCAAGTCTAGAGCTTCAAGAAAAGATGAGCGGTGGCAAAACAAATATTTTCAGGACTTGCTAATTCTTAAATCAAGGCATCCTTTATAATAAACTGTAAGTGCTGTAATGTTAGAAGTCCCGTGAAGCTGGAAATTTATCAAGATACCCAAAGTCTGGGTGGCTTTTGAGTTGGACAGTCGACCAAAAGTTTTTGTTCAAGTATGAGGTGCTGCAACATCAGAAATTAAGCACTAAATAGTCACATTTTAAAATGGTGCGTACCCAATGTTCGTTCAATTGCCAGCTGAATAGTGTAAAAAATCAAAACTGCTGTAAGTTTTGTGGTGCTGATACTTCTTACGTCTGGAAGATTTATTCCTGTACTGAGCTACTTGCTGGTCCCACTGACAGGTGGAGAAACATTGTTTGTTTAAAAACTTAATTATGGATGAGTTTTGATTTGAGTGGATTCAAAGTTAAAGTTTGTGAGCTTGGCTTACGTACATCACAGACCTGCTAGGTGTCTGTGTGTCAGTGAACACCCTAGGGTGTCACACCCACCTTATCTTAATCATTTTTATAATTATGTAATGTTACTTGCCGTAGCTACTTAGATAACATGTGGATACGATGGGGTTTGTGTTTATAAGTGGAGGTGTTAACCACTGGATCCCATGGTGGTGTCTATAGGTTTGGCCATGCACATAAAAGAAGCAGGATTCCTTACTTTTATTGTTTTGGGGTTTAAATTGCTTCCTGCCACATCGAGGGCAAGCACAGCAGTCGTATCTGAGAGAGGAGGAGCGCTGGCAAAGCAGCTTGAAGATGAAGTGTGAATTTTTTTGCTTGCATTCATATAACACTTTGCAAGAATTCCCTAAGTCGCATGACTCCAGAACATACCAATTGGATAGGAGTCCATGAGAGAGTTTAGAACTTGAAATTTCTCTTATGCTCTTATTATAGATACTTTATCCCTACAGTCTCCACCACCAATAAACATCTCAAGTCCTCTTCTTCACCCACCAAAGTAGTATGCACTGTTTCAAATAATAAATGGTTCCCTGTTTAGCTTGGCTTTTTCCTTATTGCTGAACTTAGCTTCTTACATACCACAGAGTATGTATTTTGCTGTATAAAATGTTCAGATGCCAAGTAGTGTAGTTTTGAGCTTTGCTCACGTGGTACGTTAGCCAGAAATGTTCAGATGTGGTTGTCTTGATCTGTCAGAGTAATTGGTACTGTGAGATTTGGAGAAGGAGTGGAGTTTGCTTGTAGGGGAGCTCTAAGACTCGAGTCTTTTTGAGTTATTACAGAAATGCTTTACAGAAAACACAGTTTATGACTTCTAAGAAATTAGAATCGTTTCCAAGATAGACTTACTTAGACTTTCTGTGGTTGTTTAAGCTCATTTGTAAAATTAATTTATTTTCAGGTAACAAACAAATTTGCCTGGCTTGAGAATAGCAGAATTATTGTAGTCCCAAATGAAGAAAAATGTAACTGAAAGGCAACTTGTCTTAATATGATCACCTGCATGTGTATTTGCATGTGTGTGGATTTAGGTACACATTGATGGAAGAGAGAAACTTCTTTACCCTTGAAGTGTTGCTAGAGGTTGTTCCCCTGCCCTATCCAGTTCAGTATTTGGGTACGTGAAGGAGAATTCACCTGGCCTTGCCGTTCCTGAAGGAGACATCAAGACCGAGTACTCAGGAGTCACTGCCGCAGTGCCTTAGGTTCCCTGCTCAAGCTGCTGCATCTCTGGCATCGCTGCTGGCGATCTTTGGTGCCATCCAGCTCTTGGCACCTTCTTGTACCAAGCCCCACGTGGATCAGCTTTCTGCCCAGCAGTGGGACCTGGCAGGCCGTGACCACACGCTTACAGCTGCAGCATGCTTCATTCTAATTCGCTCACGATCAGGCTGACAACACAAGCTGTGAATGAATAAAGCTTGCCCTATTTCTTGAATCAGCCCCTTCTGATGCTTCTTGTGAAGATGGCTTTGGTTTTGGATCAGCCAGTGACTGACACGTGCTGGAGGAGAGGTCGGTGGTGCGCCAGCTAAGGGTGAGCCCTGCCGTGGTGGGAAGGTGTCTGGGGCATCTCAGGGAGTGCTGCTGTCACCCTTCAGCCTGGCTGTTTGCTCGGACTTGTTGCTTGTGCTCTTTTTCCAGCAAGGATGTGCTGGTGTCCCCTCTGGTTAGTCCCCTGGGCTTGGGCAGGTATGGAGGCAGCAGCTCCAGGCACGTTCCTGCATACCGGGGCAAGCTTGCCTTTACTCAGCTGTCTACAAGGGGAAAGAATCCGAGCTGAGGAGCTGAAGAAACATGTAGGTGTGGACTGCACATGTGGAACTGCAGTTAATAGCAAGTAATCCCTTCCTTTTGTATGGGACGGATTTTTCCCACAGCTGCAGTACTGTAGGGCTGCTCTCAGCAGAGGAGGTTGCCCAGTGTAACATTTGGAAGTAGAAACAAACACATCCTCTGGTAGGTGCATTGCTACTGCAAGCATTTGTGTAAGTGCTCTGATAAAGGTTGGAAAAGATAAAAATGTATTGTCTGAACGTTACCCATGGCTAAGTACTTTCCACAGCTTAAATCACAGATAGGACATTTCTGTTTTGTTTTTTTTTTTTAATTGCACAAATTGAAATGCTTCCATTTTTTGAGCATTCTCGTGTGTACGCTGCAGCTGAAATAAAATGCAGTTTGGGTCTCACAGAGGAACAAAACTTCGCTGCTGTGCTCTGAATACAGCACTTGGCTTGATTAACAAGCATGTCCTGACTAGGGAGATAAATAACTTAATGAGGCCCAGGGCTGGGGGTAAAATTCTTTCTTTTTATGGTCGTAAACGGAACACAACAATGATTCATTAGCAAAGCAGAATGTATTTGATTTTCTTTGTACAGTGGCAGTGCTGTATAGTCTGGGGACATCCAGACAAGGAAATCTGTCATCCTGAAGAATACTTTTGAAGGGCGTGGTGGGCGTAAGTGCTTAATATAGTTCATGTAATGGCTTGGAAGTGGTGATCTATATACGTGAGATACAAATAACACTATTTAATGCTGAAATCAGTGTCGCTATGTTAGAGTGCAAGCCTCCCTGCTCGCTTTGTGCAGTGTGTATGCGTCTGCACTTGCTACTTTTAAAGAGCAGTAGCGGTAGTAACAGATGGCCAATATGCCAAATAATTTTTGAAACTTGCCAATTTGTTGATGAAGTCTACTTCTAATTTGGTTGATTACTTATAAACCTCATTTTTTCAAAATAAAACTTTACTTCAATTTATTAAGCTGCACTTGGACTGGAATAGTGTTGGTAGGGCTTTCGTAGGTTCTGCAAGTGCTTCAGTGATTCCTCCTCAGTCCAGTTTTCTGGTGTTAATGACTACGTGATAATTCTGTGAAGTTCCTAATTACCTGGGAGAATCCCAGCCGGGCTCTGTCATAATAGGCCTGCGGTCTTAAATACCCTCCCTGACTCAGATCAGACTGCGATAGTGCCTACTGGAGATCTGTCAGCATCCTGATTACCTACAAGCTCTCTCTTTCCTGCCCCATGAAACTTGAGATCTGATCTGGTTGTTACAGGGCTGTCTGCGTGGTCACTTTTCATAGCTTGCTTCGGTTTCTGTCTACCAGCACAATTAATTTCTTCTTCGAGGTGTTGCTGTCTCTTCGCAGCAGCTGGCCAGAATCCTCTCCAGTCATGCTTCTCAGATGAACAGTTGCTTAAGTTACATCTCCCTGCTTCCTCACTCCCTTTCTTCTTTCCTGTGTCAAAGCCTGTGTTAATCTTGGTGCTTGCTGTGGGCTTCTGAAGATGCATTTGGCCAAGTTGGCTGTAAAGGGTTTAAACTATCAGCTGAATAAGAGTAAAGGGCAGTGGTACGACAACCTGCTACTGCTGTGATCTGATATGGTGATTACCACCAAGTTGTATTTTTTTGTTGTTGTTTGCTCTAAGTCAAAACAAAGGAGAAATAGCTTGTTTCAAATTAATCAAAATGGAATGTAATTCATGACAACATTAGCTTTAATAATTCATCCCTAATTATGAAGCTGCCTCACTGTTTCAGCGAGGTTGTATTCAGTGCTAATGCAGGCAAGTTTCCTGGCTAATTTAAGAATCCATGTGAACAGTAAGCAGTGCTGGATGCTTTATTACCATGTTTGTTCCTCACTTACTCATAATGTCACCAACAACTTTCACATTTTCACCAGAGAGGAAGATTCACTTCTTTCAAAAAAGTGTAGAATTAGTTAAGCCATATTGTTCATTTTTAATGCAAAGTGCTTGCGTGTTTTTTCTAGTGCAAAAATGTCATCGCTGAGTGCTTAAAAGGAGAAGTTTATTCCTTTTCAAAAAAGGATTACACAGTTATGCTTTTTCTAAATTTTGTGCGTTGTATGCTATACTGTAATACTCTGTGAAAGATACTGCATTGATTTCTCTGATGTGTTCTTAAGAAAGAAACAGGTTAATGAGAAAACATTTTCTTCTGCAAAACTGTGGCATTCAAATAAAGCTTCAGATCCAGTTCATTCTTTGAACGTGAATGCTTCTGTCAACTCAACTAGGTGGATGTATTGTTGTGCATACTGTCCAAACAGTTGCTCCTTGACCCAAAAAGTGAATGATGTAAAAGATATTCTTACAGTTCTTGTTCTTCAGGTTTGCAATTTTACCACTGGCATCCTTAAACGTGTCACCTAGGATAAATCAGTAATAGAAATCACAGTATGTCTGGCTGCGTGAGTATTTGGGAAGAGGGAGACTCTTTGCTGGAGTTTCTTAGAAGATGCAGGTGGAGCTCAGTAACGAGCGGTGTTCCTTGGGGTTCAATATTGGAGCTGATGCTATTTAAGATCTTTGTTGGTGACACAGGCAGTGGGATCAAGTGCACCCTTACCAAGCTTGCCGATGACACCAAGCTGTGTGGTGTGGCCAACACGCAGCAGGGAAGGGCTGCCATCCTGAGGGACCTGGACAGGCCTGAGAGGTGGGCCTGTGCGAACCTCATGAGGTTCAACAAGGCCAAGTGCAAGGTCCTGCACCTGGGCCAGGGCAATCCCAAGCACAAATACAGGCTGGGCAGGGAATGGATTGAGAACAGCCCTGAGAAGGACCTGGGGGTGTTGGTTGTTGAGAAGTTTGAAGCTGGCAGTGTGTGCTTGCAGCCCAGAAAGCCAACTGTATCCTGGGCTGCACCAAAAGCAGGTGGCCAGCAGGTCAAGGGAGGTGATTCTCCCCCTCTGCTCTGCTCTTGTGAGACTACCTGGAGCCTTGCATTCAGCTCTGGGGCCCCAGCACAAGAAGGAGAGATTTAGTGTAGCTAAAAGGAAGAAATTGTTTACTCAAAGGGTGGTGAGGCCCTGGCACAGGTTGCCCAGAGAAGCTGTGGGTGGTTGCAGCACCCATCCTGTGGATCCCAGGAGGCTGAATGCCTCCAAGGACGTGCAGGCTTCCTGGCCTTGAACAGGCTGCCTGGGGCTGTGAGCACCCGGTCAAGTGAGAGGTGTCCCTGCCCACTGCAGAGGGCTGGAAGTAAATGATTTTCAGAGCCCTTCTAACCCAAACTGTTCTGTGATTTTCTGATTCCTTGAAGCTGACTTCTTATGATCTTGTTGTTCTAGTACATTGATCAGATTTGCCAAATGATGCAGGAATAGACATTTTCTAGCACTGGTGGCTTGTTTATCCTGTCCTCCTCTGCTGCTGCCTCTTCATTGCTTCTGCTGTGTTTTGCTCTCCCTTGATTGCTCTGCCATGGTCTGTGGTGCCTTTAAGCTGCTGTTGTAAGAGGATCAGATTATTTGCTATCGTAAAGCAGACAATATTCTGGTAGCATCCAGGGTTCCAGCAGGGAGCACTAGGTGCTACAGAAGCTATCTTCTGCTGCAGCAGAAGGTAGAGTGTGTGACTTCTCTTAAAGGTGGCTTTGTATTGAGGCTTCCTTTTAAGATAAAATCAGTTTCAATGAAGCTGTTTGCCAAAAAATGCATGTTTTTCTCTGTTATCCTTGACGGGAATACCCTGGGTCTATGTTTTGTCTGTGCTCTAACCAGGCTTTGGTACAATGACTGCAAATAACCACATTAAACAGGGTGGGTTTTTTGATTGAATTTAATACAGATAAAGTTTTTATGGAGAGAGCTTGTTTTGGATACCACCAAATAAGAATTTTAAGCATGTTCTGAGTAGTACCGCTAGCTAACTGAGGGCAGATGTATAACGTAGACAAGGCAATACTGAATGTAACTCATGCTCAATTTAGTAGAGTCGAAGACTAGAATAAACCTAGTTTTCTTTTGTCTTGTCTTTAAAAGCGATGGACTTGTCTCTCCTGAAGAACTAATGTTCTGCTCTCTTCTAACACATAACGCCAGAGTCAGCCTGCTCGAAGTTGGATTTTATAGTTTGAATTGCATCATATCCCAGGCATAAAGAGTTCATTAAGATTGTTATATTTGCATGCTAAAATAAAAATGTAATATTTGCATATTTCAAATTAGCTGAGAAACACTTGGTTCTGGTTTTTACTCGGGTGTATGGGAGGTTCTTTAGCAGAAGAGGTTTGAGGGCCCCAGAGGGCTCTGACAGGATTGATTTTCTTTGCCAGAAAAAACCTTGTCAGAGTTGAACCAATATTGTCTAGAAAAGCTTTAATTACGGGTGACCTTAATAAAAAAAAAAAAGGAAAGCATGAATTTTGGTAAATGGCCTTGATGGTAGGAGCTATGTAAAATGCTTTCACATTGGCAAACTTTATTTCTTTCTACACTGAACCAGCTGGTTCTGCAGATGGGGGGACAGCAGCAGATGGGTTTTTTTACCTGACATCAGCAATGCCTTGAACTTTGTCTCCCAGTCTCCTTATAAACCATGAAATAGTCCGCTCACCCAGGCAATATAACGAGGTGGCTGAACTGTGGGTCTCCAAGACTTGTAATTAGTAGTACGAAGTCCAGATGGCAGCAGGCTACTTGTGGCGTCCTGTCAAGGCTCAACACTGGTGAAAATCCTGTCCCGCTGACTTACTGGTGAACTGGCTGAGGGGACAGAGCACGCTGTCAGCAGGCTTGCAGGTGATACTGACTAGGTGGAAGCACTCAGTACGCTACAGGTCAAGGATATTGTTTGAGAGGGACCTCAGCAGCCTGGAGGAATTGCTGATGCAGAACCCTGCGTGCAGGAAGGAACAGCCCAGCCCTGTGCTTCTGCAGCCTGGGGAGCAGTTCTCTGGGACAGCCCCAGAGAACTGGTGCACAGAAAGCTGAACAGCCAGCGGTGTGCCCGCACAGCAGTGCTGCTGCACCCTGAGCTGTGTTAACAGCACTGCAGCCAGCACGCTGAGGGAAATAATCCCTTTATGTTTATGGGACTGCATCTGGGTACTGGCGGGGAAGAATCACAGTAAATGTTAGTCCTACACAGGAAGAGGTTGCCCGCAGAAGCTGTAGGATGTCTGTCCTTCAGGATACTCACAGATCCATTGGATGTTACTCCAGACATCTTACTCTAATAGCTTTGCTTTGAGCAGGTTGTTAGACAACCTAAATTGTGATTTTTCTACCTGTTACACCCCCAAGAAGCATACAGCAACATTGATCATCTTACTACATCAGTTGGCAACATGCAACAGCGTAGGAATTGGCTTGCAGTCAGATGGCACTGCCCAAGGCTTGCCTAATTCAACTTAACGTGTGTCTGAAACAAATGGAAGCCTTTTGTACTTCTGGTGGTGGTAGCTATTCCGTCTCTTGCAGTTTGGTATGCATCACTGTAATTAGTTTTATTTCTAAGTCATCCTTTGTAGGTATTCACATGGCAAATAGGAAAACAGCTTTTTGACTGAGTTTCAGGTGTATATGCTGTCTTTAAAATGCTTAGTTCCTGAAAAGCAATATCCTGAAAATACCTATATTAACAAAATGGCAATAGAGAGGAAAATTAAAACTTACCAAAAATGTAGAAGTTATTTACTTGCTTTAGAAGCTGAACTGTAGAGATGAGTGTCTTTAAAAAAAAAAAAAACAAAAAAAAAAAAAACAAACACTTCAGTCCATCAATTGTGAATATTGAAGAGGGTGGGGACAGGAGTATCTTTGTTCCCAGGCGTGCTCTTTGGGCTTCATATTTGGACAAAAATGAATGTAAACTGAATTACACAGTGATACAACTGGGGGAAGTGTCAGCCATAATATTACTGGATTATCAGAGAACGATTTTTAGGGGGTGTGGGGGTTAAGTTTCAATCTTTAATGAAACAATACATTTTAAGCAAAAAGTATGTTTTGAGAACATGTAATTCATATTAAGGAGATGGATAACCCTTCTTGATGGTTACTTTTTATTAGGGAGGAGTATAAAATTAAAAACCTGTAATTGTTCCTGAATTTTGTGTTTGTTTCTCTTCCTAAACAGACTTTGCTGGAATATGCAGAAAAATGGAAAACATCAGAAGATCCTCTGCCCCTCTTAGAGGTGTATACAGTGGCTATCCGAAGCTATGTCAAAGCACGACCTTATCTTACCTCCGAGTGTGAAAATGTAGCCTTTGTGCTTGAACGTTTAGCACTGTGAGTATTTTTTTCAGTTACTAATACCAACCTGTATAGTATTAACTTTTTGCTTCCTAAATACTCTCAGTTCAGTTTGCAATCTATAAAAAAATCTAAATAGGTTGGTGGTGTGGGTTAAGCCTGTTGGACAGCTAAGCACCACACAGTTACTTGCTGACTTCCCCCACACACACACACTCCCAATGTAACAGGAGAAGAAGAAAAGAATAAAAGCAAGAAAACTTGTGTGCCAAGATAATTGTTTAATAAGCAAAGGAAAAGCTGAATGGGAGAAAGAAAACAGAAGAAATCAAGGGATGTAAAGGCAGTCGCTACTTCCCCCTGGTAGACTGATGCCTGGACAGTTCCTCAGCAAAAGACAACTAGCTTACGTAAATCTCCTTTTTTTCCTATTGTATTGCTGAGCATGACATTATATGGCATGGAACACTCCATCTGCCTGGCAGTGTCCCCTCTCAACCTTGTGCACACCCCCTGGTCTCTTCATGGGAGGCAGAGTGAGAAACAGAGAGGGCCTTGATGCTGTGCAAACATTGTTGAGCAATAGTTAAAACATGGCTGTGTTATCAGCACTGTTTTGGTCACAGCTCTTAAAACACAGCACCATACAAGCAGCTATGAAGAAAATTAACTCTATCCCAGCCAGCATAATAACAGTTGCAAAAACATTCCTCATGGTGAATGGTGTATCTGAGAAAGAATGTCTTTGGTTGTTAGCAATGGAGCTGTCTTCAGAAGGACTCCCCTGATGTAGGAAAAGCCAGCATCTCTAGCTTGAAGCATTTTTGTCGCTACTGATCCACCTGCAGTCTGAAAATGCATCAATTTACAAAGGTTATTACAAGGTTGGACTTCAGTGACAAATCCATTGTTTTGCTGGAATTAGTTGTTTTTAGAAAACCTGCTTTTATAGGTTCTGCAAGAGTATGCAGGACCTTCTCTTTATATGTTCAGACAAAAATAATTTTGTGACTTCGACATTTTGTATGATCAACAATTCTTTATTTTAGTATCCATTTAAAAAAGATGCCTCAAATAATATTTACATTTGCATTCCAGAAGCTGTATTGAACTTTTACTGTGTCTGCCTCTTGATTTACCTGAAACTAAATGGGAAGAATTTCAGGCTTTTGTACAGGTGAGTTTGGGTCATGTAATGTCATGTAACATTATGTAATATGGCTGAAGACTTGTTTCCTGTTGGATGATAAAGATCAAGCCCTTCAGCTATAAATTCAATGTACTCCAAAGCAATTGCTGTCAATCATATCACTTCTCTATGTCATAGTTCATGTAGCAGCTTTGGAGAAAAAATATTTTTAGATGCTTCAAAGGAAGTCATGTTTTAAAAGCTGCTTGTCTCTCAACACTGTTAGAAATTGAATGTTGTGGAAGTTATTATTATTATTATTTTTTATTTTTTTTTTACTGTTTGCTGTTGTTCATTTGAGGTTTATTTTATGAATGAAAGATGCTTCAGGATTTTTAGATCTTCCACAGGGCAGTAGTTGGTTAATGATTAGAGCTCTGCTTTCAGAGAAGGGCGTTGAAGCAAGTTCTGCTTTTTTGTCGACTGGAAGCTAGTAAATGTTATTCCAATTTTCAAGAAAGGCAAGAAAGATGACCCTGGTAATTATAGGCCTGTCAGTCTCACTTTGGTGCCTGGCAAAATTATGGGAAAGATTATTCTGGGAGTTATTGCAAAATACTTGAACAACACTGAATTCATCAGTTAAAGACAATATGGGTTCATGAAGGGAAAGTCATGCCTTACTATCTTACTATCCCACTTAGTGGGCAAAGGGAAGGCAGTGGACATGGATTTGGGGGGATTTTAGCAAAGCTTCTGATACTGTCTCTCACGGTATCCTTTTAGATAAAATGTCCAAAATACAGCTAAACATGCACGCAGTATCATGGGTGAACAATTAGCTTATGGGTAGGGCTCACAGAGTTGTAGTAAATGGGGTGAGATCAGGCTTGCAGACAGTCACTGTGTTCTCCGGGGCTCAGTTTTAGAGCCAGTACTCATCAGTACTGGCTGATGTCACTATCAGTGACCTGGACACTGGGTTTGAGTGCCTAAATTAGGAGGTACTGAATTAGGAAGAGTTGTTAATTCCCTTGAGGGTAAAGAAGCCTTAGAGTGACATCTTGATAGGTAAGAGCACTGGGCAATAACAAATTGTATGAAAATTGCCAAGAACAAATACCAGATGCTGCACCAGAGGTGGTGTGCAATCCTGGATGTGTACATGTAGGTTGGGGTACAAGTGGCTTGATTGCAGCCCTGCAGAGAGGGGTGCAGGGGTTTTGTGGCTCCTTTCCAACTCAAGGTATTCTGCAATTTGCTGGAAATATGGGGGCTGGGAGATGTAAGGAGAATGAAATAATGACAGTGAAAAAGATGAGATACAGTTACCACAGGATTCTGAGCCTAAATAATGCAGAAAAAATCAAAGCGATTTTCAGAACAATTCTTTTTACTAGCATCTGCCTAATGTAAATTAATTCTTAAGAGCTGTGCTTGAGCCAGGAAGCTCTGTAGCTTTCTGATCAGGTTTGAAGTAAAAGAAAAATGAAGAGCTTGAAATGAGCCCTTCATTCTAGGACCAGTGTTAGTTGCGCATTTCTATTTAATCCATGGAGTATTTAGACTATTTACTTTGCTCCCAAACACAACTCTGGTTCCAGAATCAATCTTGCTATCTAAGTGAAGTAAAAGGTATTTTGGTTGGATTTAGGAATTCAGTCTGCCTTGTATAGAACCATCAAGTGAAGTCTTACAGCTTAAGACTTTGCCTTTGCAAAAATACTTTGTTCAGTGTGCCCAGTGCATAAAAACAGTCAAGTGCTGAAGAGTTGAGGCAGCTGATGCCACACAAAGATGTGGGCAAGAGATTTCTCAACCTCCGTTTTCAAAAGGGGGGCATATTTCAAAAGTTAGTTTCAGAAATGTAAGTAGCATCTCTAGTTGATAAATGACAGTGTGAGTTTGGGATGCTCCATCTCTTTGGTTTTCTGCCTAAATCTTAGGAGACGGAGGCAGAAGTAACACTGATAGGATAAATGTTAAGATAGTTTTGATATACATTCAAGTCTTTATCTGGTAGGTGAGTGGATGTTTTGTTATCAGCATAAGGTATAAAGGAATATTAAAGACATGTTCTTTTTTTTTTTTTATAACATTTCATTTTGTAAAATGTATCCTTCAGGTGGCTCATAAAAATTTGATGGAAAATGGCAGCCGGGAACTGCATATTTTAACTACACTTACTCAAGAGAAGGGAGTGTGGAAGAACCCAATATTGTGTGGCATTCTTTCCCAGGAACAGTTGGATCCAGATAAAGGTAAAATTCAAAATGATTAGAAAAAAATATGCCTCGTTATTATAATACTCCGGAATATTATTTTGTTAAATTAATCTTCAACATAGCTTGTGATAATTTATAAGCTTTTTAAATAAAATGCACTTGTATGACTCTTTGAATTATTAAAACAGTATGTTCCTAAGAATGTACGAATAATTTCATGTTAGTAATTTGCATAAAATGTAATAATAGATGGGTATCTCTTGCCATTTTCTTTATAACTTACGTGAAAGGGAGGTTGCATATAGGTTATTCTGTGATGGGATTAGTTCAGTATTGGTATTCAAAAACTATTTTACATAAAATATATTTAAAATGGGTGGTATTTACTGAGCTATGAAATGCAAAGTGGGATAGCACTGAAAATTAATTTATAGCACAGTTCTGAGATTGGCTCCCAGCAGTTGAAAAGGGAAAGGTATAGGAACAGTGTTAGGTGTACAATGATATTTTCCCAATGTTTTATTTCAGGTGCCAGAGATTTGCAATTCAGAGTTGGTATCCTTGTGTTAATGAGTCTTGGCTGATTGGTATGATTCTTTGAGGCTGCCTAATTGGTTTAGAATCTGTATGAACTGGCATACAGAAGTGTCTGTGGCAGAGTTGAACAGTTCTCACGTCAAGTAAAGCAGTTCCTCTTACTGTCAGCCTCCTTTTAGCCCAACACCTGCTTATTTTGTGTGGTATTCTCTACTGACAAAAAAAAAAAAAAGGTGAACTGTTACTCAGATCTTTTAATGAATGCATCCTTTCAGTAAGACATGATTCATTAGACTGCTATCATATCCCTATGCTTCTGTTTCTCCTGTAGTTTCTTCAGTCTTTCACACTGTCTTCCAGTTCTACCGTCCCATTTCTAAATGAGATGAGTCAACATGTATATGTAGTGAATTCCTGCTTCGTTCTGTGTTCCTATCATGTTATTTCCTAACTTTAGACTTGCTTTTTGCTTGAGATACAAGAGACCAGTTTTTTCTTAAAACTGAATGGTTTAGTACCACTTTGTTTCTTGAATATTTAATTTACAGTATTAGATTTTTTCCCTGACACACAGCCTATTTTTCTGCATATAAGGTTGTTATTGTGTTTTTACCCTACAAAAATCACTTTAGTGTTTTATTAACATTTGAATGTTGATAGAACAAGTTGTTAGAACTAGTCCAGAGAAGGACCACAAGGATGGTCAAGGGGCCTGGAGTACTTCTCCTGTGAAGAGAGGCTGAAGGAGTTGAGGTTGTTAGGCCTGGTGAAGAAAAGGCTTTGGGGAGAGGCCTTATAGTGGCCTTCCAGTATCTAGAGGGGGCCTACAGGAAGGCTGGGGAGGGACTCTTCATCAAAAAGTGTAGTGATAGAACAAGGGGGAATGGCTTTAAACTAAAAGAGGTGAGATTTAGCTTTGATATTAGGAAGAAACTCTTTACTCAGAGGGTGGTGAGGCCCTGGCACAGGTTGCCCAGAGCAGTTGTGGATACCTCATCCCTAGAAGCATTCAAGGCCAGGCTGGATGGGGCTCTGAGCAACCTGGTCTGGTGGAAGGTCTCCCTGTCCATGGCAGGGGGGATAGAAGTAGATGGTCTTCAAGGTCCTTTCCAACACAAACCATTCTGTGGTTCTGTGCATTTTGCATTATGTCACTTAATGTACTGTGGTCCTCCGGTCTTCTGCAATAGACTTTTTAAATAAACTTTGTCAGCAGATTTTGTCAGCTTGTACTCTTCCCCTTTTTCCAAATACTTATGGAAATGCTGGACAGCAGAGGTCCTGGTAGAGATCCTCATAGAACCCACTGAGAGTTTTTCTTTTTTTTTTTTTTTTCATTTAACTAATAGTTTATCCATATAACAATCTGGTTTCTAATAACAAGATTGGTATATTTACAGGTTCTGAGGGACTTCTTTTAATGCCCTTAGAACATTAATTGGATCTTCCTTATCCTCAGTCTCGTAACTCCCTCAGATAAATACAATAAATGTATAGCACGATTCTGTTTTAAATCAAAAAAAAAAAGCTTATATTTAGTCTTCTGCAGGATTTGCATTTTGCCACTTAATCATTTATTATGTACCTCATACAGTTGTTGGATTGTTACACAGTTCTCAGAATCCCCTTGGATACTGTTTTACTAGCTTCACGTCAAGAGCCTTTTAGCAACAATAGGGTACTTCTATGAGAAATTTGGAATTAGTGTATAGTTGTCTTATATTTGAGTTCCTTTAGAACTTGCTTGTGGATCTTGTGATGAGTATTCATTTTATCAGTGTTTTCCTATGAAGACTTCTCCTGATGTTTCTGGATTCCTTTTAGTCCTGAACGTTTTTTGCTCAAGGACATCTCTTCCTACGACTGACTGCTCTTTTGAGCAACTCCTGTTAGTCATTACTTGTCTTGATGGTAGAAAATGGTACCTACCTAAATTACAAAAGATTACATGTCATGATAAAATCTCATCAAAAGAAAGAGTTACCCCTTCCACAAAGAAAGCCAAACAGCAGTGTACATGACATTCAGGAGAGAGAGAATTCTGAAGCTACTGATGAGTTTTTCTGTTTCTGAATTCTGTTCAGTGTTAAAATTGATTATTTTTTTAAAAAAAAGCCATTGATAGTGTGCTTGGTGCTTATGAGTTTCTCTGACTCTTTTTTTTTTTTGTATTGGAAGGTGTTTGCATCCCCATTCAGGTAATGATTCCAATGTGCAAAACATATTTGACGTCTGTACTAGTATTTCTGTATGGCTTTGAGACTCGTTAAGCCTAGATGTTAGTATAACTCAAGTTATTTTCATGTTGTAACCTCATTCTGTTCAACTTGAAGGTCCAGGTTGGTAGGTTTGTAGTCTGGTGATTGTCAGTCTGCCTTCCATCATTTTATACCATGTTCTCATCCATTTAACCAATGTGAACCGTTTGGTCCTGTTGCTATGTTTTTTTTAATCTCTTCTATCAGTGGCAAGATTGTAATATTACATATCAACTGAATATCAAGAATATGGATAAGCTGTACTTTAGCTACTGCTGTTCTGTAATACTGCATTGTTTTGTGCTCTCTTGCTAATTTGAAGGATATTTTAGTAATATAAAAACTCAAAAACACAGGGAGTTTTCTTTCTTGTCTGTAATCCAGCACTCCCACTGGTTACCAATTAGCACTCTTTCACTGGACAGCTGCCTCTCAGCAGTTTTCAACATTAATTTTTGTATAACAATCTTCAGAATATTAGTAAACTTTCTTTACAAGATCTTGTTCTTGTTCTTAACATCAAACAGTGAAGGCAACATTGCAGAAGTTCCCAAGTGTTGTTACACTGAGATGTTATCATTTGTCAAGTTTGATCAGTTCAGTCTTTAAATAACAATTAGTGTAAGCATTTATCTGTTTGGTATTGTAGAATCATATAGGTTGGAAAAGATCTTTGAGATCATTAAGTCCAGCCATGAATCTGACCTACCAAGTCCTATCACCAAAGCACATCCCTGAGGGCCATGGCCACGTGTCTTTAAATACCTGCAGGCAAGGAGACTCTGCCATTTCCCTGGGTAGCCTGTTCCAATGTTTGAGCACCCTCTCCACAAAGAAATTCTAGTGTCCAATTCCCTGATGCAATTTGAGACCATTTTATTGTGCCCTGTCACTTGTCACCTGGGAAAAGAGATACGGGTACAGATTTGTGTGTATACATGCATAAAATCTTTTCAAACTGTAAATATTCTCTAGGTGCTTGATTTGTCACCTCTTTGAGTGACAAACATTGGAATTGCCCTAATTCATTAGCACACTGGTGATTACAAATGTTGACAAATTTGTCAACAAGCTATCATACTCTGTGTGATAGATGTTACCAAATAAAAGAGAATCTCCTCTACGGCGAGTCTTACAATGCTGAAATCCCACTTGAGTTGTTTCTGAAGAAAACGAATCTCTCCTCCTACAACTGGAACATCAGCACTGTCTTTTTGCTTTCTCTTTATGCCTTTGAGTCCTAGGGTGGAAATGGGAGTTTGGATTCCTAATGAGCTGAGGGGTATATTTTTTTTGTTGTTATTGTTGACCCGTGACTCTGAAGATAACTTATTTTCACAAACCGAAGTGTCAATAGGGACTTGGGATGTCATTTGTGGGGCCCCTTGGATGGACGTCTGAGTCGATAGCACTGCTTTTGGCTGTCACATGAGATTTGCTGTGAGAATCTCCTTTTGAGTTTCCTGAACCTGCTTGGAATGGTCTGTCATGAATCAACCTACAGTCATTTGAAGAACACCCACACCATCTTCCACTGCCCTCAGAGCAGTTCAGTGCCCAAAAAGAGATTCTCCCATCGGTTCCACAAACTTCTTCCTTCTCTTTCCTGAGCCTTGCCCATCCAAAATGACGCACAAAAATGTTTGATGCACAACAAACAGCCCTGCAACTTCTTGATTCAAATCGTGGTTCTTTAAGAGAATTTTCTCTTAAAAGTGTGCTTGGGATCTGTAAATTCCTCATGCAAATTTTCTTGTTCTTTTTCTACCTAAACCTGTCTCCTGTGCCTTTAAAGAATGCGTCAAATTTATGTTTTGGCTATGTAGCACCATACGTACATATAATCTCTAAAGGGGACACTTCAGAGATCACCCAGAGTTACATGAACCCATTGGGTCATGACAATAGCAAAGTACCGGTGTTCTCATACAACATTTCAGGGATGCCTTGTGAATGTGTTGCTAACATTCTTTACTGTGGACCAACACTCAACCAGTTCCCATATCCCTCAGATAATGGGAGTAACCAGTCCCAGCACCAAAGCAGGAAAAAACTGGGAGATACGTACTAGACATGAAAATATAATCTCCTCCACATCATGAAATTCAAGATGACTGGACCTGTCACTACTACAGGTTTCAACTGCAAGGCTTTTTTTTTTTTTTTTTTTTTTTGAGATTGCATCAGAATGCTGATGAACAGTCGATGTTTATATCTGGAGTGAGGAATTTTTCATGTTTCCCTGCTTCATTATCTTACCTAACCAGTCCAGTATTAATTCTTCAAGTGATAGTGAGTCCTTTGTCTTACTGCCTCCTGAACTACCATTTTAATTTTGAATGAACTATTGATTTTAATTTTAGGTCAGTACTGATTTTGGTCTTGAATCAAAACTCACCTGAATTCATGACAATTAGAATTTACACAACCAGAATTTACCTTTCTTGAAGTTGTATGTCTGATCTGGTCAGTCTTAATGCTTAGTGTCTGAAAGACTGAAAATTGAAATATGGCTTATGTATTTTGAGTTATGTAATAACCTTTACAATGGCTAAAAATGCTCTACTATTACACTTCTGCTACCAGTTTCTGTCAGTGTGGCTTGTGCTCTTCAGCATGAACCTTCTTTCCATCCTAGAGGTTGTCATTTCCTTGCAGTGATCATGAAATCCTCCAAAACCTAAGGCTGTACTGTCGTTGGTATCGCCTCATCTGGTACTGAGGGTGAGTGGAAGAATTGTCCAGAGGAAAATGATCTGAGATAACAGTACAGAAAGTGAGGCGGCTGCATTTATTAAATCTCATTCCAATTATCCTTAGAGATTTAAACCTTGATGTCAAGAATGAAGTTATTGAATTTTTCATAGATTTAAATGTAGCAGGCAGACTTCTGAAGTACAGTCCACTGAAGAGATGTTCAAGGACACAACCATCACTATTTGGAGAATATCAAGGTGGATAAAGGGCAGGCTAGAATTTAAATAGCCAGCACGGAACTATTTTGGGTAATCAGAGCGCTGCTACCAGAAGTCAAATGATACCAACAGCATCACTTAAAAAAAAAAAAAAAAAAGTGTTTTCATCCTGGGTATATGCAAAGCAGCCACCTGGAACTTCTACCCTTTCATCAGACAGTGTGCCCTCGTAGAAGCATACTGGATGGGTGCTGCATTCAGCAGAATTGTGCTGAGATGTTGTTTGCATGAAGGATTCTGAGACTCAGCTCCAGGTAATTAACAAAGCATCAAGTACAGATCAGAGTCACCCCCAGTGTGAACGCACACGTGGGCTAATGCTTGAAGATGACTAAGAAGGTTACTTCCCTAGTAACTGAAGTGATTTGAGATGGATAGTCTTCATGTACGTTCACCTCCTGCCTTCATCCTTCTTGGCCAGAGCGAGGTTGAGAAGAAATAAAGGTCTTTGGCAGATTGACTTACTCAAGAATTGGCAAAGGGTAGGATAGTAGGATTATGAGTGCTTTGATTAAGGCAGATGTTCATTGCTTTGTGTTCTGGAAGTCTTCCAGTCAGCCAAAACGTGACATGCATGTGGACTGTCCACATGGAGAACTTCTTACTTACAAAACTGTGCTCACAGCTAGTGCGCTCTTGTGTGCTACTAATCTCAGGATTACCTCTTCTCTTTTTTTTTTTTTTTGTGTGTATGCTATAAGCATTACCTGTAATAAAAGCTCATAGTAGTTCTTGTGGACTTGCTGTAGAAACACTTGGTAGTATGACCTGAGACAGCAACTGTGGCATGCAAGGGAATAATGGGGAAACTCTCCCAAAAGGTTAGATTCCAGTATCACCGGGTTTGACAGAGTTCCCAGGTCAGAGTACCATCCATCAGATGTCACCTGCTTGTTTTTTTTCTTCTCCTGTTAACTGGATATTTTAAATGAATGTTTCACGTGGCTTGTACAAACAAGTTTGTGAATTTCAATGAACAGTGCTCAGAAACAGCATTTAATAATTCTTCAAAGAATGATGCTATCATTAAACTGTCATTCTTATTAAATACTTCAAGTTCTGTACTCACAGAGATTAACTGCCTTGACCTGTAAAGATGTAAAGCAGAGTATTTTTATAAAGTTATATTTGTTACAGTAAACTAGCAATTTGTCTGCACTAACTTTTAAACAAGACATCATACTATAAAACACATTTATAAAATGCAAAAAATAAATCCAGGAACAAATAAAATCTTACACTTGAGGCTGTTCACCACCATGGACTTACTCCCTCAACCTTGGTCCTGTCTTTTGTCTTTAAATACACCACGTAATTCAGTTACGAAATAAATATAATTAAAACTTAACGTTTGACAGCTCACTCAAAACATAACTGTAATGATTATAATCAGTTGGATTAGAATAAAGACTTAAGAGCTAATATGTAGCTTTAACCCTAAGGTCTTCCTGTGTCTTGTTGAGGAGATAACAGAAAATGTTCTAATGATTACGTAAGGTAAGCTAACTGAAGCAGTAAACACTAAAGGGAAGGATTACTGAGGATTAGTAGATAGAACAAAGTCTCTAAAATATTAAGTGTAGTAATTAAATCAGAATGAAATGTCCTGCGCTACCAACCTAGCTTAAAGTCTCCATGGTCTTCCTGTATTGTGTTACAGAAATAAGGTAAAATGTTCCAGTGTTATTCCAAGCAGACTAGCTGACCGTAAACACTGTGGGTGAAGGGATTACGGGTCCTACCTGGTAGGAGGAAGAGCAAAGCGAAGCCTATCAGCTGTAATTAATCAGTAGGTCAGGTGTGGGTTGACAAGAGTGTGAACATTTGTAATAAGGCACCTGAAAGGACACTGAAAGAACATCTCTGCTGTTTAAAACAGAAATGCACTATAATAAACATGAAAATGGCTACCATCTATCAATTGTCTGTTGTGTGCTACGTAGTCTTACTTTGTTTCCATGTGGATAAAAAACTGGCTGTATCTTCAAGAACTGGCTATATCTTCATCGACAGAGAGAAGGGAAGAAAGAAGTCTTACTTGATTGAATGTTCTTACGCATCAGTGAGCCCTGGATGATCATTTGTCATGTTGCACAAGAATCCTGAACAAATAACTACCAAGTTGGTTGAGATAATTCAACCAGATATCTTCATGCGTAAAAATAATGAAGGGGTGTAACAGGCCTGCCCTTTGCAAAAGGCAGTATTTCCTGCCCTAAAATTCTGTGCACTAAAATGATTAAAAAAAAAAATGGTTGACCTAATTTTGATTGTAAGATAGTCTTTCGGTAATATCCTGTATGAGCAGCTAGAAGAAGGAGAAATCATGAGATAAAATGAAAGACAGTCATGAATCAAAAGCTAACTAGGATGGGAAGAAGTAAAGAATAAAAGATGGATCGTTTTTCCTTTCAGTAAACATCATGTTCAATATACTAAAATTTCAAATACTAGACTGAATTAATCAATGTTACAGATGCTGAAATTATTTAATTATTTCATCAAGACCAAACAGGACATTGGAAATCAAGAGAATATAATAAATCAGGTGAATGGGCTACACGATGCAAGTGAAATTCAATGCAAGTAAATTCAGGAGAATATAATGAATGTTTCTACCAATATGTATCAAAAAATGAGCATTGCAAATGCCCAGAAGGTTTCAGGAAGGGGTGATGCAAATCCTCAAAGGCTGGAAAAAATCCCATTTAGTAAAGACCAAGAGTTTACCCTAACACTGGGAGAATATCATGAATTTTTCACAAAAGAATGGTACAGAGGAGGTATTTAGGGAAAGCATGTGTTTATTGTTTAAAATGCTGTTTCATTAAATTAAGATATGGGAAATTGAAAAAAAAAAATCATGCAGTACATAACTGGCTTGTGGAAACAGTTGTCACAGGGTAGTGGTTGATGTCAAAAGGATTAAATAAAACTGATTGTGTATATCTAGATTAAATAATTAGCTTTAAATATTTTGGAAGTAGTAGTATATCTCATGCTTCAGAGCTCGAGTAATTTTGATCTTGAAGACCTTGATGGCACCTGAGCTGTATTCATAAAGAGTTGGAACAACCCGTGCTCTGTGCTCTCCTTTTCTGTAGGATTCATAAGCCTTCCACTGACGCACTTAACTTTGGATTGTATGAGCAGCACACTGGAGTTTTAACTCTGGTAACAGAGCATCTACATGATATAGTTGAATGAAATCGAGCCCTTCGTGTCTCTTTGAATTTTAACCTATATACAGTCAAATGTATGCATCCAAGACATGCCTCTTTTTGTAAAAAACCTGACTGAAAAAAAGAGAATTTGACTGCACTGTGTAAGTGCTTAACATGCAGTATTTAACAGCATTTCAGAGAATTTCAGATAATTTGTCACCTTCATCCTTCTATCAAGGTCTTTAAAAAGCAACTTTTAGCAATGGCATGGCAGAAAAGCATGAAGATGGATGTGAGAGCTGGGACTTTCTGTTGTCTTTCTGTAGAGCTATAATTAAATGGTACCTAATCATTTTAATTTTTAAATGCTTCCTAAATCTGTTTTGTGTGCAGCTGTTTACCAAGAAATTAGAATGAATTAGAACCTGCAGATAGATAAAAAGTCTGCTGTAGCAGGGAGTCCTTGTAATAAATAAACAAGTACAGTTCTCAGATTTTCTATCGTCTGTGCTTCGTACCTTTTGTACCTGTTACGATTTGCATAGAATTTCTGGGCTAACCACAAATGAGTAAATGTGATTTGTTAATTCTGTAATCTGCTATGAAACGTGTATGTAACATTTTGGCTTGTTTTTCTTTGAAGTGAATGAATTTTTAGTGTTTGAAGGCCCTGTCCTGCTGGATATGCGTATTAAGCACCTAATGAAAACAAAGCAATTAATGCAAGCTACTGCCCTGGCAAAACTGTGCTCTGATCATCCAGAAATTAGTGCAAAAGGCAATTTCAAGCAAACCTACCTGGTCTGTCTTTGTTCAGGATCACCAAATGAAAAGCTAATGGAAGAAGTAAGTAAAAAAAAAATAAAGAACTTTTTTTTTAGACTTCTTTCTTTAATAATAATAAACTCACTAGATATAGTTAGGCTGTTTTTTATGTAGAAGATGTTTAGTTTTAAAATATGATCTAACATACTTTGGGTGTTCTGCTTTTCTTTGTGTTTAAGGCACTTCTAAACTGATCAGAAATAATTCCTGACTGGAACGCTTGTGGAGGTGCAGTATTAGGTCACTAGAAGGCATTTTGTGCCTCTGCCACAACGTTACGTTTAATTTTGCATAGAGTATTTTAAATCTGTACCTCAGTTCCTTTTCCTGAAGTGGAGATAATGATTTTTCTACTCTTACTGATTTAACTGTAACTTTCTGCATAATATCTAGCACGTAGAGTGGAGCCCTTTAGGTGCTACTGTACATTCTTCCTCTGAATTGAATGGTTTTGACCCATGTCAGGAAATCACAATTTACTTCTAATAGGAGGTGAAATTGCAGGTGAAATCAGATATTTGATCTGGTTCGAAATACAAAATTCTTCTCATTTTTAAATGCAAAAGTCAAAAAAGAGATGACAGCTTTGCTATTCTGCATTCTTTCAGGTGACATCTCCATTTCTCACTCAACCCCAAAATTTTACTGGAGCTTTTTTTTTTTTTTTTTTTTTCCTTCTTAAAGGAAAATAAAGGAAAACTAACTTCAGTTGTCGGGGTTTTTTGTCTGTCTGCATCTCTTTGCTGTTTTTTGTCTCTATCATCTTTTATGTTCGTAATAAGTATTAAGCATGTTGAAATTGGTCTTAAAGGGATGAAAATTATGCAATGATTAGAGTTGGAAGAGCTTCCTACCCGAGATATAGACTAAATTCTAAGATGACAGCATCTCCCTGGGCATGTTCTTCTGACGGAGGTAGGATCGGTCTTACACTCCCACCTCTGGCTGCAGGGGGCCATTTCAGAACAGGCTCAGTGATCCCAGCAGGAACTCCGTAGGAGAGGCTGTGACAGGACTGTACTTGTGTTAGCGTGCTAAACTTGGAATGTGTGACCCTGCAAACATGCTTCCTTCATTACTCAGCCCTGCCACGCTCCCAAAGCAGACTGGGCTCAGTCAGTGAATGAATCGTGAATCCCGTGTTTCTTAGCACACAGAAGAGTTAGAACTGAGGTATCCCAGATAACCTAATGCAGGTATTTCTTGGCTTGCTTAGCTTGGCTTGCTTAGCTTTGAAGCTTCAGTGGCAGCACTGTTTGCAGTATTACTAATTGTTTTGGGAAGTTCACGTATTACAAACAGAAGGCAGGTACACTATTAATGTGTCAAGGTGGGCTTCTGAACTGAAAGGGCTCGTAGCCCTTCCATAGCCTGAGAATGGTAGGAGAAAATGGAAATTCAAGGTAAATACAAAAAGCACAGATCACTCGGAAACGTTATGGAGCTTTTGATATCAATTCGGAATAGGCAGAAAAGTTGCATTTGCAATCATTTTCATCTTAAATTGCTAAAAAATGTGGAGAATTGTAATCTGCAGGACGTTGAAGTGCTTAGACTGACAGACTTAGTGGCTTGATCTGTACAGACTATTGCTGGAAGCTGGGTCCATATAAATCCAGAGAGGCTGGAAAAACGTATCAGAAAAAAAAAAAATCCTTTTATTTTTAAAACCAGCTTCATGTGTTCTTCCCTAAGCTTTTAACTGAGAGTCTCTGTCTGAGAGAGGGTGCTGAGTGAAGCAGACCTTCAGTCTGAATTGGTATGACAATTATGTTTATCCATCCTCTCTGAGGTTTTGAGAGAAACGGTTTTCTTTAGAAGATGAATTTGAGATTCTTAAGCCTAAGTTCAGTGAAGGGTTATTAGCAGATTTACAGTGTCAATTTAGAGGAAAAAAATGAGTTGCTGTACTCTTCAGAATGGTAGCTTAATTGCTGGGGAAATAGCTAGATAACCATCATGCCAAACCAAGCTGGGCTGTCACCCTATCCAAAGTACTAAAGTATCTTGTTATTTGGGTTGGGGCTTTTGTTTCTTGCTTTGGGATTTCTTCTGATTACTCAAAAGAGACTTTCGGTAGTGCTGTTGGAATGGCCAAGTTTAATTTCAGCTGCCAACATCGAAGAATAAATACCAGCATGTCCTGCCAGATGTGCTAATTGATGTAATCAAATCAGTCTGCTGAGAATCAAAATAGACAGTAGTAGTTACAACAACGATGCTGATTCATTATTGATGCAATTGCCTAGTACTACTGAGTGACTGGTTTTTGCTTTGTTGTGCTATGAAACTAAGTGCTTACATTGTGGCTTAAATTACATGGCGCAGACTGTAGTATTCCTGTAGGAAAGCATTTACTTGATCTGCTCCTTGCTGTATAGCTTCACTTTTCTTTTAGTCTTTGATTTTTAAAAAATACTGGAATGCTCACATTAAACTTCATTTATCGACCGCCTGCTGTATTCAAACAGTAGTAACATCAGTGACTGGGTTAGAACTTCAGGTAATAGTAGTCTTTTTGTGTTAGGCTGCGATTTAATGTTCTAAATCTGCTTATTATTCCGCTTACCATATGCATGTAGTATGTAGGAAAAACTAATGCTGTACTTCAAAAAGTTTAAGTAACTGGGACATCAGACATACGACTAATGTCTTTGAGAAACAAGTTTGTATTCAATTCAGGAAAAAAAAAAAGTTTTTCTCTTAGCATAATGAATTTTGATGCTGTCTAGAAACACACTGATTTGCTTTCAAATGTATCTCAGTTTGATATTTAACTACCCACTAAGTTCTAAATTGTCTTTTTGTAAAGGTTTAGATTCATTTATGTCTGTAAATGAAACCACTTGCTTAGTCTTGGTCTTGTTTTCTTTCCTCCCAGATTGCAGAAGTAGATTGCAAAGATGCTCTAGAAATGATCTGTAACCTAGAATCTGATGGAGATGAAAAAAGTGCTCTAATTTTATGTGCAGCATTTTTGTCTCGCCAACTGCAGCAAGGAGAGATGTACTGTGCCTGGTGAGTTTGGATATTGTTTTATGTCTAGTGCAACAACAAAAAATATTTCGCGAAGATAGAACTGATGCTTAAGCCATAGGTTAACATTCTTTATTTGATAAAATCTGAGCTAAACAGGAACGAGATAATGCTGTTGGAAAGTTTGAATTAAAAAAAAAAAAAAAAGAAAGAAAAAAAAAAGCTTGGAGAGGAGAAGGCTTCAGGGCAGCTTAGAGCAACTTTACAATACCTGAAGGGGGCCCACAGGAGAGTGTTGAGGGACTCTGTCAGGGAGTGTAAGGATAGGACAAGGAGTAATGGTTTTAAACTAAAAGAGGGTAGGTTTAGATTAGATGTTAGGAAGAAATTTTTTTACTCAGAGGGTGGTGAGGCCCTAGCACAGGCTGCCCAGAGACTCTGTGGATGCCCCATCCCTGGAGTTGCTCAAGGCCAGGCTGGATGGGGCTTTGGGCAACCTGGGCTGGTGGGAGGCGTCCCTGCCCGTGCCAAGGGAGTTGGAATTAAACAACCTTTAAGGTCGCTTACGATCCAAACCAGTCTATGATTAAAAAAATTAGACTTTAAAAAAAAAAAAGATTTTGATCAGATTAGCTTCCATTATGGGAGGTTGAAGGCTGTACTGTGTGAGGAGGCATTAACAAATACTAGTAGCTGACTAATCATTTTTCTTGACAATAATCTTGTGTTGTAGAAATGAGGAATTTAATATCTGCAGGCAGCTAGTCAGCATTATGATGAATTTAACGCATAAATACTTTTCCCTTCTGTCCTTATTTCATAACACAATATTTCTTCCTCTGTCAAATTTCTGGAAAAGGAGGTGCTGTTCACTCTATAACTGGAGTAAGCAGCTAGATTAAAATATTTGTTGTTTAGGGCTTGCTTTCAGTGATGTGGGAACAAATAACTGGTCTTTGTTGGCAGATACTGGAGCTGCTAGTCTGAGCTCCCATCTGCTCGCAGCGTGGTTGTGCTTCCAAACCTGTACAGTTCCTGAAGGATTTGCTGTGCTCTGTTTGTGCACCTCTTTTCCATGTGCAGCAGCAGCAGAGCACCTGTGCATGCAGGATTTTGCATTAACAGATAATAATAAATATTTGTGGGTTACACCATTCTGTAGGATACTAAGCACTCCTTGGTATTTGCACCTAAGGAGGACCTGTTACTTAGGAAATGTTTAATGTCAGGGGTGAAGTAGTGCGTTAATGTAGATACAGTATTACTGTTTGTCTTTTCTGATTAATTTCTCACTAAAACAGAGTAAAATTCAGCTCTTAAAGCAGAGCAGATCAAGAAAAATGTTGGTACCACAGAGAAAAGCCATCCTCTTATAGCTATTAGTTATTACTAAGAATACAGAAGCATAAAATTCCAGTTAGTAAAGAATAAACTACTTTGCAAGATGTTTTTCAAGACAACATCATGAGTCTGCAAATTCTGTAGCATAATATGTGGCATTACTGCTTTTCTTCTGATCTGTTCTTCTGGAATTGAGCCATTGTGATAGTTTTGAAAGTTAAATATTAATCATGTGAGTATAAAAGCTTTTCTCTATATGATAAGGTGTGAATAAATTCATATTATTATTTTCCCAAACACAAAATAGATACTGTTCTCAACCTTGCATTTCTTCTGATCAGATTAGTGGTTGTGTTGCTGGCCTTGAAATATTGTTCTCTTGTTCTAGGGAACTGACTCTTTTCTGGAGTAAACTGCAGCAAAGGGTAGAGCCTTCTATTCAAGTGTATCTAGAGAGATGTCGTCAACTTTCTGTGTTAACTAAGACTGTTTATCACATTTTCTTCCTGATTAAAGTAATTAATTCAGAGGTAAGGACAATCCTGAAAGAATATTTTGATGGGACTTTAAATGGAACTGTAAGCAGGAAAATTAATGATAGCTGCTTTTAGACATGCAGTCTCTTTGTATAGAATCAGCTGTGGAGCAATCATAATTGGTTTTAGGAAAGACCATAGCAACCTCCTCGCGTAGGTAAACTCTAAGTTGATTCATTTTAAATCATTAGAACTCTTCGTTCCAGTGGAATGAAAAAAAAAAAAAAGGATAAACAAAGGATCTGGATGCCACAACTGAGATGAAATAAAATGTAAAGGTGAAGTTGTAGACTTCTGCAATTGTCTATGTCCGGTAATTTTTTTTTTTTTGCCAGGTCCTAATATTCCCCTTCATTATTTTCCATATTTCAAATATTTTAAAAGATGGAGACTAAATGAAGGCTCTGTATTAATATATAAGAAAATCGTTGAAAGAGGAAAAAAAAAGTCAATCCCACAAAAGCCAAAGCCACAAAGAATACGGTTTGTTTTGATAAATGCAGTACTTACCTTTTGTGGACTTAGAGCCAGTGTTGCATTAAAAATTCAGTTCATATATCTCAGTTACTTTTTTATCTCATTTTCCTAGTTTCTTATCAGTAGTTGCATTATTTCAGGTTTATAGCTAAGTTTAACTCTTCCAAAAGTTTTTAGTTGGAGGATTTCTGTAAGTCCATGCAGTTTAAGTATGAAAGTTGCTTTTTTCTTTTTGCAGTGCTCTGGCATGGCTCATCATGGGCTTCTAATCTTAAAGATGATTTTTCCTCTAGACCTGAACTAAATCAGAGGGGGGGAGATGATTTTTGAAAAGGCTTGTGATATTAAGAGCTGTCTGCTCCATGCCATACTGATTTTTCCCTAGTGAACTGTAGGTTATTTTACTGATGGCTGAAATTTGAAGCCATATGTGTAGAAGCCATATGCATTCATAAATTTACTTGACTTTATACTCATGTATACTGTGGCCTCTCTATGTATCCTTGGCAGCATAGAGGAAGTGTAAAGTGAACATAAATATAATTTTCTTTGCTGGAGGGCATAAATGATAAAGGGCTATCTACATGAACTTTGAAACACTTAAGTGATGGAACATTTACCTGTACTTACTACTTTCGGTTGGAATGAGCCCTTGTGTTCAATTATAGTCAGTTGATTTTGAAGTGGTATAATCTTTAAAAACAAAAATAAACCCTTACACCTTAAAGGATTTCCAAATTACAGAGCTTTTCGAAAATGATGTGCTTCTCTTCCTGTAGCCGTAGCACTTTTAATCATTTAATTCTACCTAGTGTTAACTTAGTGCTCCATAGAAGCTTATCTCAAATAACTATAACACAACTGGCAGGTTTTATGTTACAGAAAAGTCTCAGTATTGCTCTCTAATATAAACTGAACACCCCTACCATGCAAGCCAAAAGTCATCAAACTAGGCAGAGCATAAAATTGATGAGTATTTTAGTTGTATGAAAACTTCCACGGTTTTTAGCAGCATGAAGACAAATGACATAACTTAAAAGAATAGCATCTAAAGATAAACCACCATGTTTCTTAAAGTAAAAAGTATTCTATAAGTGTATTTTCCTGACACTGAGGATTAAATAATGATACCTTTTACTTACAAATGTAAGAAGGGTTATGGTAAGCTGACTTACTAAGTTTAATCTTGCTTTACAGATTGATGGTGCTGGACTTGCAACCTGCATTGAGCTGTGCGTGAAAGCCTTGCGCTTGGAATCCAGTGAAAATGCGGATGTCAAGATATCTATTTGCAAGACTATCTCCTGTCTGCTTCCAGATGATTTGGAGGTTAAACGTGCTTGTCAGCTGAGCGAATTTCTTCTCGAACCCACTGTGGATGCATATTATGCTGTTGAAATGCTTTATAATCAGCCTGACCAGAAGTACGATGAAGAGAATCTTCCAATACCAAATTCCTTGCGCTGTGAGCTCTTACTTGTACTGAAAACTCAGTGGCCTTTTGATCCCGAATTCTGGGACTGGAAAACTCTAAAGCGTCAGTGTCTGGCATTGATGGGAGAGGAGGCGTCGATCGTGTCATCAATAGATGAACTTAACGACAGCGAAGTTTATGAGAAGGTTGAGGATTGCCAAGAAGAGACTAAAGAAACTTCTGTGAATGGGCTTGCTGGCACTTTTGATGACGCTACAAGCCTTCTTAAGGGTATCAGAGACGAAAAGCAGAAAAAGAGAGAAATTAAAAAACTCAGAGAGAGGGGTTTCATATCAGCTAGATTTAGGAATTGGCAAGCTTATATGCAGTATTGTGTGTTATGCGACAAAGAATTCCTAGGTCATAGAATAGTTCGGCATGCGCAGAAACATTATAAAGATGGAATTTACAGTTGCCCTATTTGTGCCCAAAATTTTAATTCTAAAGAAAACTTTGTTCCCCATGTAACTTTGCATGTTAAAAAATCCAGCAAAGAGAGACTGGCTGCTATGAAACCACTGAGAAGGTTGGGAAGGCCTCCAAAAGTAGCAACTGCCAATGAGAATCAGAAAACTGATTCTGTATCCAAACAGGAGCAGCGACCCATTAAAAAGAACAGTCTCTATTCAACAGACTTCATTGTGTTCAATGATAATGACGGCTCCGATGATGAAAATGATGACAAAGATAAACCTTATGTACCAGAGATAGTGCCAGTTCAAAAGCCACTACCTGTTAATGAATTCACTTGCCCTGTAACGTTTTGCAAAAAAGGCTTTAAGTATTTTAAAAACCTAATAGCACATGCAAAGGGGCATAAAGATAATGAGGAGGCTAAGCGTTTTCTTGAAATGCAAAGCAAAAAAGTGATTTGCCAGTACTGTAGGCGACATTTTGTAAGTGTTACTCACCTGAATGATCATTTACAAATGCACTGTGGCAGCAAGCCTTACATCTGCATACAGATGAAATGTAAGGCTGGTTTCAACAGTTACGCTGAGCTGCTGACTCACAGGAAGGAGCATCAAGTCTTCAGAGCCAAGTGTATGTTTCCTAAATGTGGCAGAGTTTTTTCTGAAGCCTATTTACTGTATGATCACGAAGCACAACACTATAATACCTATACCTGCAAGTTCACAGGCTGCGGAAAAGTGTACCGTTCCCAGAACGAACTGGAAAAGCACGTTGAAGATCACAACAAGCAGCCTGAAAAAGTGCAGCAGCCCGAAGGCCAGACTAATCCATCTGATCTTGGTCAACCTTGTAATGCTAATGAAAGTACTGTTGGAGTTGCTGTTAAAGAGGAGTTGACATCTGCTCCGGCTGACAACCGCAGCGGTTTTACTGAAGGAGAAAACAACATCTGGAATCCAATCAAAGCAGAACCCGTGGGGAATGGAAGCGTAAGCGCACCTGCAGGCGCTCTGCGGCAGAGTGATTCCTTGCCAAATGCTGGTCCAGAGCAGTCTGCTGCAGGTTCGGTGAAGACAGAAGTAGCAGCTCCAGCAGGCAGTGTTAAGGTGCCTGCTGTTAACCAGAAGGTCCGAGAAAACTTTGTAAAAAGAGGTAAATTGGCTGCTGCTACCAGTAAAGCAGATACCACTAAACCTGGAGCCCAGCAGTTGTGCTCACCAGTTGATTCTTGTCTTCCAGTTTTCCAGGAGAGAAAGGAAGAGAATTGTCTCAGTCAGTCCCAAAATAGTCAAAATATTCCTGTGAGTGCAGACACACTAAAACCAGAAGCCCTTGAATCCAAAAGCTTAGAAAGGCAAGTGAGCATTGTAAATCCCTTCAGCGTGCAGAATCAGGCAGGGTACCGAAACAGCGTACCCATTTCCAAGCTTGAAATTGAAGACAGTATTAAAGCTGCAGCTAATCTATATAACCTGCCTCTAAAAACTTTAGAAAGTATTACGTTCGTTCCATCGCAGCCTAACATAAATAGCTCGTTAGTTCCAGCTGCCTCACCGGCAGCCCCAGTTCAGAAATTCAGTTGTCAGGTCGAGGGGTGCACTCGAACATACAACTCATCGCAGAGCATTGGCAAGCATATGAAGGCAGCACACCCCGATCAGTACGCTGCTTTTAAAATGCAGCGTAAAAACAAGAAACCACGGAAGTCCAGCAATTTACCAACCGTGGGAAATGATGGGAAGATCGTCTATCTGATGCCACCGCAAGCAGGCAATCCCAGTGGTGCTGCTTTCACTGCGCAGAACAAAACCAATGTGAATCCCACCTGTTCCAGTCAAGTGCAGCATGTCTCCAGCCCGCTGTTCCCAACCCACTTAGAAAATCTGGCTAATCCTATGCTGCCTGTAGTGGAGAGCGTGATGAACCCAAGTTTGTCTACTCGTATTAAAAGTGAGCCTGAAAGTGTTTTGTGTTCGCAAATGGAAAATCTGTCAGGTGCAACTCTACCTTCCCAGTTGGAAGATCTGGCAAAAACAGTCATGCCTCTGAATATTGACGGTGGTTCAGATCCTTTTCTTCCTTTGCCCGCAGAAAATGGTTCTATGTCTCTCTTTCCTTCACCAGCAGAGACTGCCCCAACTTCAGTCTTCTCACAACTGGAAAATAGTTCAAGTAACTTTCCGTCTCAGCTAGAAGGGAACACTAGTTCTGCTTTCCCAAAAGAAGAAACTGTTGATCAAATGTTTCCCTTGCGAGTGAGCAATGAAAATAACTTTAATGAAACTGGTTCTCAACATCCAACCTCAGACAAGGTAAAAAAGGACCGTGGCCGGGGCCCAAATGGGAAAGAAAGGAAGCCAAAACATAACAAGCGGGCAAAATGGCCAGCAATAATTAGGGACGGCAAATTTATCTGTAGTAGGTGCTTCAGAGTTTTTACTAATCCTAGATCACTCGGTGGTCACTTATCCAAAAGGTCTTACTGTAAGCCTCTGGAAGGGTCAGAAATCTCTGCGGAAGCTCTGCAGGCTAATGGACAGTCTTTGCTCGCCAGTATGATTCTTTCCTCAAATTCGTTAAGCTTGCAGCAGCCCCAGGAGTCAGCCTTCAATCCAGAGTCGTGTTTTAAGGACCCATCCTTCCTGCAGTTGCTTGCAGCTGAAAATCGTTCCACAGCCTTATTGCAGACGATGTTTCCGCGGGCCAACGTGACTAACTTTAATACCGGTGGAAATGAGGAAGGGAATCAAATCATAAAACAAGCCTTGGAAACTGCAGGCATCTCAAGTACGTTTGATAATACAGAAGTACTTCCACATGTAGTGACCACAAGTTGTGTCACTGGTACAACGCAAATAAATGCAGCTGTTCTCCCCAATTCAACCGCGTCACCTCTGTTGCAGACAGTCTGCAACCCCAGCACCCTGCTAACAGACCAAAACAGGACCCTCAATGCCAAAATACCTTCAATAAATGAGTGCAAGAGTTTGCCTGGTTTTGCAACAGATGACTTAATGCTAAAGACAATTGAAAATGGCTTATGTTCTAGCTCGCTTCCTAATGCTGTTGCAGCAGCACAAACCTTTGCAGGGAACACTTCACGAGTTACGGTTATAAATAGTCCCAATAATTCAGGATCGAGTAACTCAAATAAGAAGGGAACCAGTGCTTCAAAGAGGAAGAGAAAAGCAACTACACCCTTGCTTGCACCTAACACAGCACAGAAAGTAGCAGTAAATAATATCACAGCGATGGGACTTCTAACCAAAAGCACTGACGGAAATGTGCAAATACAGGGAGATAATTTTCAGTCCAACTTGCTGGCAAATTGTGACTCTCAAGCAGTGGTGGAAAATCTCACACAGAAACTCGGTAATGCTGACAATCAGTTATTCATGGCCAGTATCAAAGAGAACTTCAAAACAAATCTCGAGACTCATACCCCATTAACAGTAAAAACTGAAAATGGGGATTCCCAAATGGTGGCTGTAAATTCGTGTACGCAGACAAATTCGGAGGAACAGATTTCAGAAGACAACGTTATTCAGAATTTTGAAAAAACCCTTGAAATAATTAAAACTGCCATGAACTCACAGATACTCGAGGTGAAAACGGAATTTCAGGATGCTGGCACTGCTTCGGGGCAGAACTCGCAAGTAAGTAACGCACAGGCTTCTTCAGGAAACTCTTCCAATAATGTAATGCTGCCCACTCACGCACAGTTTGCAGTGCATGCAGGCAGTGCCACTGCTGCAAAGAGCAACTCTGCTCAGTCTGAAACATCTCAGAAAGATGATACTCAAATACTGGAAATCTTGGAGGGCTTGCAGAAACTGAAACTAGAAAATGATTCATCCATCCAGGTCTCTGAGAGTGTTTCCCAGTGTCCTCCAGCAGATACAGTAGCACCAGCAGTTCCTGTTGTATCAACTGAAAGTAAACCCCTGGTCCAGACAGCCTCAGAGACAACTCACATTCACTTCAGTGATAAAGTTAATAAGCCCTTTGTATGTCAGGACCAAGGCTGCAACTATAGTGCTATGACAAAAGATGCGTTATTTAAACACTATGGCAAGGTTCATCAGTACACTGCAGAAATGATACTCGAAATTAAGAAGCATCAACTGAAGTACGCTCCTTTTAAATGTGTTGTCGCTAGCTGTCCAAAAACATTCACAAGAAACTCTAACCTCCGAGCACACTGCCAGCTTGTACATCACTTTACAACAGAGGAGATGGTCAAATTAAAAATTAAAAGGCCTTATGGCAGAAGATCTCAAAATGAAACCGCAAACGCAGCCCCGCGCCCTGTTGAAATAAAAAATGTGCAGACACTAATAATAGAAAACAAAACTCCGGCTCCCTTGGTGAAAGAAGCTCAGATAAAGGAAGCTGTAGAGCCTGTGAAGGTCTTAGAAAAATTACTACCAGAAAAAAGTATTCCCGAAAGACTGGAAAAACCTCCCCAAGTGGTTTCCGTTCAGCCTGAGCAGCCTAACGCAGCTGCTTTTGGTAATTCCCAGGCACAGTCAAAAGTGCGCAAAGCGAGGAGACACAGGAAGGAAAAAGAGGAGAGGAAACGTCGGAAGCCCGTAGCAAAATCTCTGGAGTTTCCTACCAGATACAGCCCCTACAGACCGTACCGATGCGTCCATCAGGGCTGCTTCGCGGCGTTTACAATTCAGCAAAACCTGATCCTTCATTACCAAGCTGTGCACAAGTCAGACCTTCCTGCCTTCTCTGCTGAGGTGGAGGAGGAGAACGAGCTGGGCAAGGAGGACCGGGAAGAGGCTGAAACCAAACCCGCCGTCAGGGAATTCAGGTGTGAGGTGAACGACTGCTCTCGAATATTCCAGGAGGTGCCCAGCTTGATACAGCATTACATGAAGCTTCATAACATGACCCCCGAGGAAATCAGAAGCATGAAAGCGGCTCCAGAGGTGGGAAGGTTTTCTTGTGATCAGTCTCAATGCAAGTCCTCGTTTACAGCGTATTTTAACTACATCGTGCATCTTGAGACAGAACATGGTGTTAAGATAAGGCCAAACAAGGTAGAAGATGATGGCGTGTTCAAGTGTGACTGCGAAGGTTGCGACCGTATTTATGCTACTAGATCTAACCTCCTCCGGCATATTTTTAATAAACATAATGACAGGCATAAAGATCACCTCATAAGACCCAGGAGGCTGACGCCAGGTCAGGAAAACATCTCCAGCAAAGCAAATCAGGAGAAACCATTGAAGTCCAAACAGAGAGGGTTGAAAAACAGATCGGGGAAAGAAAGTAGCAGGCTGTCGGTGAAAACAAAACGAAAGAAAAACATTAACTTAGAAAACAAAAACTCCAAAGGAATGCAAATTCAAGAAAATAAGGCGTATTCACTGAAACGTGGCAAGCACGTGTATTCAATAAAGGCGAGGAACGATGCCCTGTCGGAATGTACGAGCAGGTTTCTAACTCAGTACCCGTGTATGATTAAAGGATGTTCGTCTGTGGTTACGAGTGAAAGTAACATCATACGGCATTATAAATGTCACAAATTGTCCAAGGCATTTACTTCGCAGCACAGAAATCTTCTTATTGTATCTAAAAAGCACCCTGTGTCACCAGTAAAGGAAACACCGTGTGAGCAAGAGGAGACTGATAAAAAAAGCGATGTGAAAGAGGCAGAACCGGCTCCGTTAGCAAGCAATAATGATTCAAGCACATCTACGTTACCACAAAATGAAAGTGAAAAAGGTGAGAAGGACGAGGTGGACGAACTGACAGAACTCTTCATTACTAAACTGATTAATGAGGATTGTTCAAGTGCTGAAAACCAAGCAAAAATCTCTTCCAGTGTAAATAGTGACTCGCAGGAGACCAACTCCTGCCCGGCAGAGAAGCAAAAATCAAACAACTTAAAAAGAGCAAGCAAAGAGAAAAATGTGTCTCAGAGTAAGAGGAGGAGAGTCGAAAAAACAGAGGAAGTACCGCCAGTCGAAGTGAGTAGCACGCACAGGGAGGAAGAGACTGCAGTTGCTATTCAAACAGCTGAAGAGCAACCTGCAGCTTTCGACTGGAGTTCATTTAAGCCTATGGGTTTTGAAGTTTCCTTCCTCAAGTTCCTGGAAGAGTCTGCTGTGAAGCAAAAGAAAAACACTGAAAGAGACCACCATGGCGGCGGAACCAAAAAAGGATCTCATTCAAACTTACGGAAATCTACCGAGAAGACCTCCTCCCTAGCAAGTAATAATGTCACTTGGTCGTGTTCGGAAACTGAAACCCTTGTACAGTTTGCCAATCCATCCCAGCTTCAGTGTAGTGAAAATGTAAAAATCGTTTTGGACAAGGCTCTTAAAGACTGCACTGAGCGCGTGTTGAAGCAGCTTCAGGAAATGAGACCTACCGTCAGCTTGAGAAAACTTGATGGACGCTGGGAGAATAATCCAGACGTTACAGCTGCAAAAGAAACTGCTATGGGTAACGAGGAAGGGGAATCAAAACTGAAAACCTAGTGTGTTTATCCGTGATCTGTAATAAAGTTTATTTTGAATAGGAAGCCATCAAGCATGCTAGTAACTGTGGAGCTCTTTTTATTTTGAAGTGATCTAATCTAGCAAAAAACATGGCATCAGTCATGTAAATTTCTTATTTGTTTTTATCCCTATGGGACTTGAAGAACAGAATAATTGCTTCAGCTTTGTAAATACTTGATCAAAACCTCAACTTTCTATCAAATTGTCCTTTCCATGAACTAAATCTTTGTGAATTGTCTGTGATTGGTATCTTTCACCAGGTCACTGCTCATGTATAACAGTACTCTTTATTTGTAGATACATTTTTTTTGTATATATTTATTATTGTAAATCATTTGCTGCCACCAGCAGTCTGTAAGTCTAAACTATTAAATGACACATTTATATTCGGAATTTTAATTTGTAACTAAGTGATCAAGTTTTTAAAACTGTCCTTTAATCATTTTAAATTAAGACCTTTTGAACTAAAGCTAGGTAAGTCTGCCATATCCAGTTTATTTTGCATAAAGCATTTCTTTACAGGAGAGGAGCTGGATAAGATAACATTTCATAGGTTAAACGTACTGACACACTCATTTTTGTAAATTTAACATCCAGTATCTATGGATGATACTCATATGTAGTTAACTCATAAATATAATAGTTTTCTTATAGCTACATTTTTCATTGCTTTTAATTGGATACAAAGCATTTATGATTCCATAATAAAAATGGAAATGTGAATAAAAATAGTTTGCTACATTGGAGATTTAAAACAATATTTGGTATTAAAGAATCCGTTGTGAATGTGATAGAAAATTAGTAGTGTGGAGCAGTGTATATATTTGAGGTGGTGATTTGTGAAGTAGCCCAGTATTGCCTTAAATAAAATCACATTTCATTTCTTGTTTTATACATGTGATCTTATAAAGGTTATTTTTGTTTCTGTAACTTAGATTGGTGTATAGTTTAATTTTTGTTAAAAAAAGAAAAAAAAAGAAAGAAGAAAAAAACCTTCAGAAACCGTTTCTGTAAATAGTGGGTTTATAAAACAGATGGTTTATTTTGATAATACCACTTTGGTATCTATCTATCTATAAAATACATGAGTCCTTATGCCATACCGTTACAAACTGAATAAACGAGGCACTTTCTGAAAGGGAAGTGAGATTGTGATCTTACAGATAACCGAGGTGCTTGTGCTCTATCGATGGCACGGGCTCTCCCTGCACTCCTTTTCCTCTCGCTGGCTGCGCTCGGCAGCCCTTCTGCCACCTCGGTGTTTCCCACACTGGAAGGAGCCCCAGAAGCAGCGCTGCGCGTAGCAAGCACCCGGGTTTGGAGTGATTTCTCTGTTTGCTGCTGACCGAAACGACAGGCGTCCAGTTGGCTGAGTAACCCAGAGAGCGAAGGCGGTAGTGGGAGCTGTCGGTATCCAGGAATCTGCCGTGGTGTTTTTAGGACAGGATTATGCTTAACTCCCGTGGGACAAGCCAGCTGGATTGTGCGGTACCAAAAATTTTTTGTTGGATTATTCTCGTTACTGGATGTGACCTACCTTCAGTAATATAAAATAGTCTTTATCTTGGGAGAGATCGGCTTGCTTTTTTTTTTTCTATCAACTTGTCTTGCCGTGTAACGCTTTGCATTAAATGCTGCGCTTCGTTGCTTGTAAGCTATTCACCTGGAATCCTTGACAGCTGACTTGCATACCAGTTCAGAGGGCACATTCCTCCGACAACACGAAGTGACTTGTTTGGAGAGTGAAAATTACCTCTGAAAGCAGAAAGGCGGCAGCGTTTCAGCCTCGGGAGTAGCTCCTGTTTGTCGGTGCTAACTTGCTCGCCTTCCCACAAAGCACAGGCTTCCTTTCGAGCAGGGCCCGTTTGCTGCTGCAACTTTCAGTCCCTCCCGAGTGACTGACCTGCTGGCTCCAACAAGTCAGTAAATCAGAAGTGCCATCTGAGAACGATAGAGGCGAAACAAACGCTTGGGTTTTCTCTCTAGGAGAGATGGTTGTAGGTACTTGGACTTCAGGAGCGGGCTCCTGCTGGATGGCAGCAGCTGGGTGTGGAGAGGAGAGGATCTGCAGGAGGAGAGGGCAGAGCACCTCCGGAGAGGGATCCCGGAGCCTCTCGTGAGACCCGCTGCTGTCAGGCAGTTGGCTGGGCACTGTCGACAGACCTCACAGTTGTTAATTTTTTAGATGTTAATCCCTTTTTGTGTTCTGTAAGTAAAATACTTCCAACCATAATGTCCCCGGTTAGAGTTACTGCACCATTTGCACTTTTTAGACTGAGAATAGCGTAAAACTATTTAGGTACATAGTGTTACACTACGATACTATAAAACAGAACCAAAAAAAAAAAAAAAAAAAAAAAAAAGGAAAAAAAATCCAATGTCGTAAACATCCAAGAAATAAATTCTGATCTGAATGTAGGACCTGAATTTCTGAGAAGTAAATTTTTAATGTTCTCTTAGCCCAATAATCCACACTTCTGAGGACCAGCATAGCCAGCTTCGTGGCACATTACCTGTTAGACAGGTACTGACAGCCTGTCCAACAGGCAATCTAGTATGGTATTTTTTTCCTTTTTTTTAATATATATTTATATATAATTTTAACAGGGACGGAAAGGAGGGTTTGGTATGAGATGTCACAGACTGCAGAGGGTACTGTAGTTTGCTAAAGCCACTTACGAAAGTTGCTGATGAAATAAATTTCTCTGGTGCTTGCATCTAGGCCTTTCCCCGTGAGTGATGTATCACGCCTCCTGCTCAAGCGTGCTGGCAGCCCCTCAGGGCCCCATGGGCCTTACCTGTGCCTTCGGGACAGGACAGGGCTCTGGGGGTGGCCGAGGCCAACCCCATTGATGCCTCCTCAGCCTGTGGGGTGCCCAGAGCGCTCCCTGATTCCCCCTTGCCTCCTCTCTACCTCAGCATCTCTCTTCTCCCCACTCCATCCCTGTCTCTTGCTGCTTCTCCCTCTCTCGCCATTCTTCTCCCACCTCTTTCTCTCTCCTTTAGCCTCTCTTGTGGTTAACTGTGTTCCTAAAAAGAAAGTCTTACACTGTCTGAGCCCTAATCGAGCGCAGTGCAGGTCCTCACTTGTTTTGGGATGGCCGACATTGACGTTCTGGAGGCACGTCCTGCCCATGGCTGTTATGAGGTCAGGGAGAGAAGCTTTTAAGAAACACCAAAAGCAGATTTCAGCTCAGGTAAGGAGAAGCAGGTGGCCATACTCCTGCCTTTGGGTTCTGTGCCACAGGAGCCCCCGGGCCTGGGTCCCACCTGCACTGACACCAGGCCCCGGGGAGCTGCAGGGCGCGAGGAGGCTGCGGGTGCTGAAACTACCAGCACATAGGGAAGTGTTTTTTTCCCCTATTACTTTTTTAAAACTTATCTCTCAAAAGACAAGATTTCTTGGGTTTTAAAGGACACGAGGGTTTACAAAAGGTTTGGAACTTTTCAATGTTTGCGGAGAAGTTTTAAAAAAAGGCATGAGGTAAATATTTCTGTGTGAATGTGTATGGAGGGATTGTGGTATTTTTCCATTACAGTAAGGGCTGAGGTCAGCTTCCTACCAGTTGCTGTGTGTTAAAGGAGACAGTTCTTTTAGCTTTTAAAAAGAGAAATACAGCATTAGAATGGGAAAAAAAAAAAAAAAAAAAAAAAAAAAAAAAAAAAAAAAGGTATTTTTGTCTGGGTAGCATGGAAGTTTGATATATGAGGGGGGAAAAAAAAGCCATTTGAGTTTAGGCTTTGAGTCTACAAACTCATTTGAACCAAAAACACAAGCATGAGTGACTTCAGAGATGGGTGGATGAGGAAGATTTAACCTAGAGAGGAAGGAATGTAAAGGTGATAAGGGTGGGAATGGGGCTGGGGTAGGAAGGGAACCAGTAAAAGACCAAATGCTGGACAAAAGCAAGGCTTCGGAAAGTAGAGGAGTTCCTGCTCTCGTGTTAAGTAAAATCTGGCAGAGCTGCCTTGTGTGATGCTCATTTCCTTTACATTAATGGCTCTGCTAAATACTCCTCTCATTTTGCAGCACGATGCAAAAGCCACTTGGGTGTTTGCTACCAGGGAGTCAGGGCTTACGCAGCTGGTCCATAATACCTTGTCAGAATAAAGTGGTTTACATGAGAAATAATTTCTAGTTGTATCAAACCTGAAATGTCTTCCAAGACTTGAAACACTGTCATCTGGAATATAATTTATTATTTCATGATTGTTGAGGATAGAAATTAGCGAGAAATAAAAACTTGTATACGCATTTTAAAAAGTTCTTGTATCACATGAAAATTTTTGGTCCAAGCAGGAAGTTCTGGCCAGCTGCAGAGTTTGGAGGGATGCTCTGAAGCCCTTCAAGCCCTGACTAAACATATTTTTTATATTAGAGAGCAGCTATGACAAATTTAATCAGAAACCTGTTAGCTAAGCTGCATTTGCTTCTTTTGCTCTCAAATAAACCCTGCTTTAAAAAATAAAGAGCTTTTTCATTAACGTGCTATCTTCAAATCTGTCCTCGATAATTGCAAAATAGTCTTTATGGCAGCATTTTTCATTTGGATAGTGTTCCATTGTCTTAAGAGATGATGCATTAGTGTACAAGAAGGATGAGATAATTTTGGTTTCCTTTCTCAGTTACTGAAAGGGTGGCAGTACCGTTACACGGAGCAGACCAGCAATGGTTTTGCTTCACACAGTACTTGACGGGGTTTGTGCAGTAGTTATAAAAGACATTGTAATTGCATCCCTCTCCTGAGCCACTCTGCCTATGTAGAGACTCAACAGAAGACGTTTGGAGCTGTAAAGCACGTTGTCTCGACAGACACGCTGCTACCGCGCCGTGCGAGATGTAAAACTTTAACTGGCCGCAAGCTGGCAAGCTAGTCGTATCTGACATGCTGCTGTTGCAAGATCAGCAGAGGCAATGTATTTTCACCTCTTATAAAATCAGGTTTATAGAAAGAAAAAAAAAAGAAAAAAAAAAAAAGCCAACTCGCATGAGCTTGAAAATCATGGTCAAAAGTACATAATTTTTTCAATATTTCCTAAAGTTAATTGTGTAATTGCTGCCCCAGTACTCATAAAAGTAATGCTTTGTAACCACAGCTGGAGTTTCTGGAGAGAAAAAACAGTTAACATGTTTTCACTAACTGTTTCCTCCTGTATCCTGGAATGAAATCGGTGCAACATCCTGGCAGCTCCGCTTATTGCAGGCAGCTTTTTCTCTAAAAGCGTGTGTTTTGATCAGACTCAGCACTGATGTCAGGTCTTTGATCACGGCAAAGGAAGGAGAATGCTAGCCTGAAATAAGTCTTTTTAGGAATGATTTCTATCATCTCCGAACCTTGAGTTCAAAAGAAGACTCATTTCTGTCCCTTTCCTGTTAGCCCATGTTACAACCGTAACAAAGAGCGGAGATGTGTAGTGTTCAAGAGACGTTCTGAAATTTGGGGGGCAGTAAGTCATTATTGTCTACTGAGTTTCCATGGGAGGCTGCGAGTGTCTTTACATTGCACATCTTCAACAGCACGTATCTGCTGAAGGAGCAGTGGTGTTTTCAGCCCTACCAAAGGGACCGGGTTTGGGGCTACTGAATGCTAGGACCGCTGGCCCACATTTTGCTGCATTGCAGAGTCTACATTTCTCTGCTTGGATCCTAGAGAACTGTGGAAGATTTTTTTCCTTCACCCACTGCAACCACCAGGCAGATGAGGTGTGTGGTGGCTGGGGTGCTGCTCGGTGTGGGTGACCAGGAGTTAAATCCACACGCCAGGATGCAATGCCTGTGTGAGCAAGGACCTTTTCTTATGGGATGTGTTCTGCTGATAAAGGTCCTACAGACTGCAAAGGGCTCAAGTACCTACAGGAGGAGGTGTTCCACAAATAGCTAAATAATCTGCTCTGCCTTTATCGCCATTGGCATAGCTAGATGTATTTACCCCTTATTATTTTTTCGTTTTTTTGAAATGCTTCATAGGAGGACAGCTGGGATGGGCTTGGGATGATCCAGCCTACTTTGAGACACGAGTAGCTGTTGTATGCCAACACCTTCTGGTCACTATCTCAACATTTATCAGATCCACCTACCTGGGAAACGCTCTAAATCCCCTCACTGTCCAATGTCTTAATTGCAGGTTCTCTAATAATAATGGTATCTTAATTCCAGGTTCTTCCATCTCTGGATATAAAAATCCCCTTTTTGCTTGTACCAAAGCAATTCCATGTAATATGCAAAACACAGGTGTTCGAGCAGTTGTTTCAGTGTGATTTATCTTAAACATTTGCGTAGATATCAAAACCCCGTGGAATTTTCAGGCCTCTTCAACATGAACAGATCTAGGTAATTCTATGCATGACATACATAATGCAAGTGGATTTATTTGCTTGTATAACAGAGGGAAGGAACTAATAGAGGAAAAATACTTCCTAGATAACTCTCCTTTCGCTTCTGTGAAGCACTGATGGGAACAGGGCAATTCACGAGATACAGCAGGTATAACAGGAAGGTGTTGTCCGACCTTTCAAGTCAGTGGGGAGATATTCTCCTGTCCATCTTGTTCATTCAGAGGCAAGGACAGGGGGCTGTCATGGACTGGTCTTGCAGCTGCTGCTCTCCTGTGACTGATGGTTCCCGATTTGTGGCAGCCGCTTGCTGAGCCTCGATGTTCCTTGGTGTACCTCTTCAGATAACACTTCACGGAGTATTTGCAAAGGAGGTAACTCAGTTCACTTAAATTTAATACAATGCACAGACATGAAGTTGCCACCAAAAAGTAGAGGAAAATCATCTTCTCAGTTGGCTTGGAGATATAGCAGTCAACAGTATTAGGACACGGTCTCACGTCGCATTTGACGAGATGTGGTATTTTGAATCCGTTGTACAATTTGTAAAACAGAATGAGAAAAACTATTTCAAATCCTGTTTTTAAAACAAGACTGATGAGGTAAGTGCACAGCAACCCACCATCTATCTCACCTGGGCTTTTGTAAAGTGTCTGGTTGTGCTTTTTTTCTCTGTTCTCTCGATAAGCAACATGGAAAATAACCAAGAGCGAGGGGGTGGAGACCAGGATTAACTGCAAAGCCCAGAGCCTGACGTGAGAGACAGGGAAAAAATGGTCAAAGCAAACATTTTCACAGCCAGGCTGCTTGATGTTGCATTCAAATTCATCGTGTTCGTATTTCCAGATGTTTTCTGCAGCCGCAACGTAAACCAGCAAGCGGAATATGAACACAACTGCTACCCAGATTCTTCCGATTCCCGTTGAATATTTATTCACTCCACTCAGCAGGTCACGCAGGAATGCCCAGCTCATCTTTCTCTTCGGGGGAGGAAGGAAGTGCTGTATAAAAGAAGCACAAGATCAGAGATGCTTCCTCTTGGCTGAAGAGAACGGGAAGCGTGTTCAAGGTGAAATGCAGCCAGGAGTTGAAGCAATTTAAACTGACTAAGCAATTAATAAGGAAGGGGGAAAAAAATGGAAAAAATAAAAAGCAAATCTTCTCCTACCTCTAATAACTTGTACCTTCTGAGGCTATCATACGAAAACTATTTGCTGTTAAAGTAGGCTCTTGTCAATTAGGCTGAAGCCTAATTGTTCTGTCAGGCGGTGCTCCCTGCAGGTAGATGTGCCTGTTCTTACTAAGGGCCTCCTGAGCATCCCTGGCTGAGTTCAGATGAGTGCTCCATCACCAAGGCACGCTCCATGTAGCACCATCCATTTTGCAAATAGTAGGCATCACCAAATCCCATTTAGCTTTCAGATTTATGCATAGGAGCCAAGTATCCCAGAATAAATTGACTACCAGGATGCAAATTGTTTTCTTTTTGTCTCAGTAAATTTATGCAGTATTTTAAGTCCTGTACTGCTGCACTGCTGTTTTGTTGTTGCTTTGTTTTCAATTTCTTATCATTTAAGAAATGCACAACTTTATTCCCAGAATTTATAGATTTTATATATATATATATATAAAAATAATAACAGGTTTTTTTCAATGTGAGTCTTCCCCTGCCCTAGCTCTGGAGCTTTTCTTTTGCGAAGGGATGCCCCTGCGTACGAGCAAGAAGTACATCCATCCACGGGAGGCAGAATGGCTGGGAAACATCAGGAGGGGAATCTGAGAAGCCTCCAGATCCATATTTTAGATCTTCATGGCCTCGTCCCATCTACTGAGAGAAAATGCACCCACCTATGGCTGCCCCAGTGTTTGGGAACCCTCCTGCCACTGCTGTAGCTGCAGATTTAGAGCACCATAATTTGCACCATTAGAGCTGGGGACTTCCTGGAGGAGCTGAGGAATGGCCATACGGCCAATTCACACTGGGAAGGATGCTGAAAAGATGTTCTCACCACGACTTGTTACCAGACTACTCTTTTATGCTGTGGGTATAAAGGAGTAACAGGAATACCGTTTGGCTTGTATCCTATCAGACATATGCTTTTAAATATATTTGGTGGACTGGTGACTTCATTAAGGAGCTATTTCTATCCTCTACATCTGCAATTAGAGCTCAAGCAGATGTTTAAATCAAGCTCTCTGAGGTATGAGCACTATGCCTGTAACGATTTCTAGGCAAGTAATATGTGTATTAGCCTCGAAGGGGCTGAGTAGCAAAGGGTGAAGATGCTACCGACCCTGCTATTCGATAAAGCATGGGCCAGGAAACAAAGCGTTCACACGAGCAAGTACAAGCATTCATCCACGTCAATACTCACAAACAAGCTGTCCTCCTGAATGGATTTCTTGTAGAAGGAAAGCCTCAAAGGCCTTTTTCTGGGATTTTTAGATGTGCACAGGCACTGCAGAGGGAAGAGTGAATTTTATTATTCCATGGAAGACCAGTGTGGTTTTTGCTAATGGCCATAAGAACCGTGCCTGTCTTTCCTGATGCCAAAAGCCCGGTGTCACCCACTAGCCCGTGCTTACAGGCACCTTCAGAGTGGCTGGAGGTGCACCAGTCCTGAGCCCCCCGCTGAATGAGTGAGGCCAGAAGTTGCAGATAGGCTGGGTCTCCCTGCCCAGGGACTGCAGTGGTCAAGGCCTCGACAAAAATCTTGAGCAGGTCTTGAGCAGTGGGCAAATTCCAGCTAGGCAAATGATGGGATGGGTGGAATTGCTGCAGAGATATTGAGAAATACAGCAACAGAGGCTGGCACCTAGAAATCTGGCCCTTAAATGAGTCAAAGGTTCAAGAAAGAGAGCAACAAATGGGTCATAGGGGAATCTGTTTGGCACAAAGGAAATAAAGACCACCACCAAAAATAGAAAAGCTTCTATTGGAAGTTGTAAAGGAGACACTACAGTGTCAGATCATTAACTCCAAGTGCTCAAGAAGATGAATGTGGCAAGAGGAGCAGGAATTTGAGGTTAGATTTAACTCAAACTCCCTGTGCACATACGCACACCCCAGCTTGGACAAAAGATGAAGGCTAGAGATACCTTGACGTGCTCTGCTGACTTCTGCCTGATGTAGCAGGGATGAGAATGAAAACAAATTCCTGGGCTGCTTCTGCTCCCTGCCAGGAACCGGAGCAGCTAATCCCCTCTCTTCACGTCTATCTCCTCTTCACATACAAAATGTGTGTCCTGGATGTGACTTGGACACCCCTGGTGAGACACAGGTCACCAGAAGACCCCTCGCACACCTGGTTTCCCTCAGATATGGACGTAGTTTCAGTTCTGCCTCAAGCCTGCCCACAAGCTCTGCCGAGCAGACAGAGCAAGCCGAGTGCTCCAGCAGCTCCAGGAGTGAGGAACAGAATTCATTGAGTAAAGCGTTTGGTAACGCCACTGCTGCTGAACATACCCAATAATCCTTTCCATCCTTTAGCGAGGTCTACGGAAGGTTGGCTAATGTGCGTGGAGTAATGCATCCGCTGAAGAGCATTCAGAGAATGAGTTCATCTAGATTTCTGTCGGCTCTGCTACTTTAATGACATTAAAAGCAGACAAGGTATCTCTGTGTAGAGGAGAATTGGGGGAAAAAGTATGAAAATGCAAAAACCACCTACTCAGAAAGAAGGAAGAGGGGAAAGCATCCGCACTGTTAAAGGCACACAGGGGGCAGGCAGCTCGGAGCAAGCAGGCACATCACAGGTCAAAGGTGCTGCATTAGTGGAAATGGAAATGGAAGGGTGAGAAAGAGCAGAAAGGATGGGTCTGGGCACTGCGGGTCTAGCACTCGCACAGGCGGACACAACCAGCCTTGCGGGCTGAGAGATGGAAAGTCAATTCCTTTTTCTGATACAAACATTGCTAATGGGAGCTTTCTGGTGCACCTATGGCTTAACCTTGTCTTTTTTATTTTTTTCTTTTTTTTTTTTTTTGATAAGGAAAGAATCATAAATAGTGTAAAATAAAGCAGAGAACAGTAGTAGAGGAACACAGAGTATCGGATCATAATAAAGCAGACTTGGTAGCAATCTTGAGAGGTCATCCTCTGGAGCTTTTATATATGTAGGGTTTATATATAAATATATATATATATAAACAAAACATAATCTCAGCCCTTTTCTTTTAAAACAGCAATCAGCTCTGCATTTTGAGAAAAGGAATAAAAGCATTGGCACGATGATTTCTGTAAATGACCAAACAAATAACGAAACTTAACTTCAGATTCTCGTTTTGTAATTTCACTTTCCCTTTATTTTCTTTGTTTGGTGGTATAAGGAAGTTTTACTGTTGCTGATCCTTTGTGCTTGTTTCGTGGACTACCCACTGCTTCCTTACTGAGGTCCACAGGCTGAGCAGCACCGATTCACCAGTTCCCCTAAGAAGGCTTTGTCATGCTTATAACTCTTGCTGACAGGTGTTTGTTCAGCCTGCTCTGAAATTTATGGAAGCTCCGCTCCCACCCTACCGTGGTGCATCTATTCCAGCGCTCTGCTGCAGGAGAAGAGGCAGCAGGAAACCTCCTGGGAACGCAGAGGGACAGCCCAGCTCCAAAGCCACCCCGCCAAGCTGGGCCTGCAGCAGCTATTCACGGTGCTGAGCATCAGCAGCAGGAGCTGAAGAACTACTGCTGCAGGTCACTCACCTTGCAGCGCCTTTGCTTCTTGCTCAACAGTCAGCGTGCCGACGTGAGTGGTTTTCCAGGTCCTTGTGAAAGAGCCAATGAAAAAATATAGAGGTCAGAAAACCTAGCCTTGGGTGGTTTGGATAACCCGTCTGCTTCCTCTCGCAGATCAACTTAAGATCAATCTGTAGGTTCTTTGGACTGAACTTCCCCGGCATAAATCCTTCATTAACTTGATAAAAAATTGAGTCCTCTGCTCAAAACATCAAGAATCTAGACAGGGAAAACCCGTGCTGTGGAGGAGATGTCCATAAGGGAGGTGAGGGGGTTTATCCAACATCACCCGACACATCAGGGGCAAAGCTACAGAGCCAGGGTCTCTCATAGCCCAGTCCATTGCCTTCATCTTCCTTAGCTTACTGATTTTAGGCTCTCGCTATTTCGTGCTTATTATTAACTTTTAAGTCCTCAGAACAAGAAATGTGTCCCTATGTAAGCCTCAGGGTACTGCAGTAAGTTATACTAAATGCAGAATTCTGTAGACAATTAAATCCTGCTTAAAATAGACGTGGTGTGTAAAAACATCAGCCTAGATATTTATTTGCCAAGTGACTACAAAAGGAAAAGAAAAGGCTAGATGGAAAGAAGTTCATCTGGATGATTGGAGATTTACATCTGACTTTGGCACAGGCTTTCCGAGTGGCTTGGGACAAATCCCTTTCCTTTCTGGGCTTCACTACCTTAGCTGCCAAACACTCACTTCTCTGAAAGCATCCCGTATAAATTACGTCTTCAGTAGGCTCCGTAACCTTAAGAATGTGTGGCATTCTTTTTCACAGCCAGCAGTGGCAAAATCCCATCTTGTTTTGTGCTTGGGAAAACCACAAACCCCACTTAATAACCCAGCAGCTGCTGAGAGCGCTGCTTTGCCAGCTGCTAATTGCTGTGGTCTCTCCTCCACAGCAGATGAATGTTTTTTGAGAGAGGGCAGACGCAGTTCACTCTTGCCTTTGTTACTTCGGTAAATCATGTAATTTAAAAATAGAAACTCAGAAGAAGCCAAAAGGACTTTAAAAGAAATGGCACCCATATTTCACCCGTGCAACTGGTAGAGCATTTTCCATCAACTTCATGCCAAACAGATAACCAGCAAGTGTTAGAAACGAAGTCATTTGTCCGTGGCTACACTGAGTTTGCAGCTCGTTAGTAGGTACAAGCAAGGCACCAAAACTGGGATTTGATCGGTGTCTCATGCTGGCAGATGGGACACTGCCACGAGGCTGTTATCAAACCCGTTCAACCTTAAAAAAACAAAAACAACCCCTGGTTTGGTAAGACTATATTTTATAACAAGAAACCCGAACTCACCTGTGTGGCTGTGAGCGATTGCAGCTGGACCCCCGTTTTCTAGTGGCATTAACCTCCAGCGGTTCATTTCCCAGAAAGGGAGTCACTGCTCTAAGCCTTGAGAAGGGAAACCGCCCGTCTCCCAGGCAATGCAAACTAACCCAGTGAAACGTGATCGCCTCCTCCAGCACACCCTTCACCCCGAGCCCTAACGTGGCCGCTATCAGCAGAGAGATGCCAGGAAACCCAGGCATTTGTTTAACTTTCTTTTCATCCTTTGAGCGCACTCTCCGGCTGCACACCTCGTGTTTTTAGGCTGGCGGAGGCAGGGTGTCATTAGCTAACATACATGCCTTTTAGCATGATGCTCCTGGCCCCAGAAAAGCCTCCGGGCACACAGCTTGGTGCCCGACAAAAGCCACAACCAGCCAAGCCAAGTTTCATTCGCATCAGTGATTGAAAGGCCAGAGCGATGGCACGAATATTGTCATTACCTGAAGGGCAGTCGCTGCGGGAGCGAGAAAGCTAGAATTTAACTTTAAAGCTAGACTTTATTACAGCATTAAAGGCACCTGAGCAATTACAGAGATGGAAAAGAAAGCTGTAAAAGCCCCGGCAGCCCATTCTTTATTAATCAGAAATGCATGGTTGTGATCGGGTCACTTAAATGTCAAAGTTGTTTAAGTATCTTGTGCCACTGGCTGCTGTATTTCCAACCTAACCAGTACATAAATGTTAGGCACTGCTGCTCCGCGATGTGTTTCGGTATGCGGTGATATTTGTATTTAAAAAGACAACTCTAAGGTGCAGAAAGTCAAAAAGCACACAGATTACGGAGACAGATGGATTTTATTCTGTTAAACCTACGAAATTCCTGCCCTCCAGAGTCCTGCCAGGAGCTGCGTTCCCTGACTCCAACTTGAAGGGTGCCCAGCTCTGAGCAACAGAAAAATCCCACCTCTGTGAATGTTTCTCTGCCCCTCCTTTTCAGGAGAAACTGGCTTTCTCCTTCCAGAGGGGATGGTCTGGGTTTTTGTTTTATTCTTTTCCCAACTGGAAACAATTTGCCCACTCCTTAATGAAAGTAGAGCCCAACTGAATGTGTTTTCTCTTCTGTATTGAATTCAGTTCAACAGACTTATAACCTTGATCAGTAGCTGAAGAATAACAATTGCTTGAATCTTGGCTGGCAAGCATGGCTGGGGGATTTTTCTGTCTCCTAGAGACAAAGCTGGTTAACAAGTGTTTTAACAGACACATACATAATGCTATGAAACACAAAAGATTCCCTTTAACAGATTCTCATTTTTAAAGAGTTTATTGCCTTCAAACTATTTTGCATCACCAGTGGTAGGGGCCCAGCAGAGGCATGCTGCTGTCTGAAAACTCTGCTTTCTTTCAGCGAGGATGAGACGAATGAGCAGCAGCCGCTGAAAGGGCTCTTGAGACTGACACGAGCTGAGCAGCGCACACAGAGAGCTCTCAATGGCACCTCTGTCTAGCTGCACATCGGTTTGTTTCTTCTTCAGCATTTATTTCCTCGATATGAGTGAAATTATTGTTCCCCTTGCCATTAACAGTGACTAAGGCAGAGGAAGTACCTGTAATTCCCAATTTTTTGCTTTTTTCCTTCCCACCCACTGTCCTTTCCTCCAGACTTGTTTAGCTTTTTCTGCCAAAAAAAAAAAGGTCCCAATTGCCAGCTCTAATTAAAATATAAACTCACAGTGTCTAAAACATTGCAAAAAGCAGGCAAAACAGGCATGCATTTACACAGTACTCAGTCACGTATAAAAATCCTAACAAATTCATGGTGTAAATTGCCTCTCTCTGCAAGTCACACCCGTGCTGAAGTCCCAGTGTTTATACAGAAGGAAGAATTCTGTGTCCCTGGCAGATCTGTAGCCGTGTGTCTCTAAAACAGGGCGAAGCTTATCGGCAGCTTGAGGCATCCTATCTTCATTTGGAAGACAGCGCAGAGCTCTCCCCTTTGTGTGGCACTTGAAAGGAGTAGGAGCTGTGAGGTGAATCAGCAAAGGCGCAGGCCGCCGTGCCGAGTGCTGCATTAGGCTGGCTACTGCATGCTAACCATGTCTGCGGGTTGCGCTATCAGATCCCTTCTGTCCTCCACAGAGACTTCTGCGGCTCAAACGATAAGGGGATGCGAGTCTCGGGAAAAGCAGGAGCTGCTATTAAGTTCTGAATGGCCACAGCACACAGCACAATAGGGAAAGCGAAATCCCGAAGGAATTCGCTTAAAAGGAAAATAAATCTCAGTAACAGCCTTGGATTTTGAAAAGGAGGGTTTGTGTGTGTGCGTTGACTTTACAGGAGAGATACTCAGATAATAAGATGATGGCTGACTTGTAAGGACTCAGAAATACCACAGATGTTTACAGTTCTACCCTTTAAAGAACACCTTCTATAAAAAAAGATGCCAGACAGCTTTATAAGCATTGATGGACAGAGCTTTTCAACATCCTGAAGTGTCATACACCAACATAATATTCACACTGCAGACAAAATAAAACACTTTTCCACAGCCATGGAGCAAAACTAGAAACAGCAAGCAGCCCGAGCCTCCCTCCACTGCAGAGCTAATTTGTATATTCAGCACCTGCATAATGCATGCTGAGCACCAGCACTCACACCAAAGCCCAACCCCATTTCTCAGCCCCTCTCTTTGTATGCATAATGCTTCATCCCAAAACTCATCCTATGGAGAACAATTTCCCTCCAGTCAGAGGTGTTCTTGGTACAGTGTGTGCTTTCTTCCCCCATCAGCGATGTCTGTGGGACCTACCTGCCCCTTATAGGAAAGATGGGAAGCGCCAGAGAAGTACCAGCAGCCTAACAATCTGTCTGCATGGCCAAGTGGCTGCACTTTCTGGCATAAACCCATCCTACCACGACCTGGAAAATATTATAATGGCCCAGGCTGACTTTGAGACAGGAGTTTTATCTGCATGGATGCGGTCAGTCAATGGCGTGACCTGCTGTGAAGGGGTGCATGTGCTGATAAGGGAGCATGTCTCATGGTGGCGATGTAAAAGTTTTGTGTCCCCACGTAAAACGTGTCGATTACTTTGGAGATCTATGCAGAATGTCTCCTGCAGTACTGTAAAAACTCTGATTTACCTCAAGAAAGCAAGATACCCCCCAAAACACAAGGGTCATGTTAAAACTTGGTATTAGCTTCTTTAAATTACACATGAACCAAAACAAGTGAGAGCAATCATCTTCACTCAGAGTGACTTTTTTTTTTTCTACTCAGTGGTTTCTGAACAAAATCAGCTGTGCGGCATATGGTGCCAAAACAATAGCTATGAGATTAGCAGATGGTATATTGTGAATTAAATGTTGACAGAAAACACAGATATTAACCACTGAATTCTCTCCTGATACCAAAACTTCAATGTTAAGCATCACACTGCATTTCTGCCTGCCTATTTTCACCATGGAAGCTTAATATGGATAATTTTAACAAAACACCGCAGCGCAGTGCACTGGGGTGCCCAAAATCTAAATTGTGGATCCAAATAACAGAAAGGGGAAGCTTTAATCAAAACTTTATTTTTTTTTTTTCCTGCTCAGACGGACTGCACTTCCAGAGGCACGTGTGATTCCCGATCGGGGCGATAGAGGGGAATTTGGGGAGGGTTTGGGGCCGCCATTTTGTGTCCCCCCCACCCCAGCCCTCAGGGGACGCGTGGCGGCCTCCGCCCCGCAGGGGGCGCGAGCGCGCATGCGCGCCCCGCTCCCCCCTCCCGCCCCGGGAGGGCCCCGGCAGCGGCGGGAGGTGAGCGGTGGGGGAAGGGCGGGGGAAGGTGGCCGTTAACGGCCGCCCGCCGCCGCGTGAGGGGCCGCTGAGGGGCGTCGCTTCCAACAGGGTTTTTATTATTTTATTTATTTATTTTTCTTGAGAAGACCCTGGCCGAGGGTCTGGTGGTGGCCTCTCGCCGAGTCTGACGTGCCCTTGTGCTTGGAAATGAGACCGGGGGCTCCTTGGGGGGGGGGGGGGGGGGCTGGCTGCCTCGCTGGGGTGGCCCCACACCGGCTGTCCTGTCACCCGTGAGATTAAAAAAATAAAAAATAAAACAATCTGCCATGACACTGTTTCTCGTGGCAAAGCTCTTTCAAGGTTCTTTCGGACTGTGTTTTGTAGGCTGGTGCTAGGGGTGCAGGTAGCTAACGCGTTAGCCAAAGGTAAGAAACAAAAACAAGCCCAGGCATGCATTTAGTATATAAAACTACACGCTGCCAGAGGTGTGTTTTAGGATGTGCAAATTTGACAAGATTGAAAATCAGTGTGCTTAAGCAGGGAATCTTAGACCTAACACCAGAAGCAGTCAGTATTACGTAAACACATTAAAATTCACAATGGAAGAAGACAAGCTAAGCAGAGTGAGCAGTCATGCTCAGTGTATTTCTATTATTATTTCTAAAATGCAAATGACGTTTATTTTTCGTTCTGTTTTTAGGAAGTGTTCAACATCAATTACAATGTCTTCCAGTAAACCTCTGAATGAGAATGAAAAACCCAAAGGGAGGAATCCAGGATTGAGGGGTGTTCAGACAACTATGTTGTTCCGAGCTGTGAACCCCGAGCTTTTCATCAAACCTGTAAGAGGCTTATTCGGAGAGAAACTAAATGTGCTTAGAGAGACACGTTTGCTTTAAAATAATAATTGCAGTGCTTTGTGCATTATATAACTCTCTTGTTATGCAAACCACCCAGTAACATAACTAAAAATATTTTTGCTTTTTTTCCACTCTGATTGTTAAGAGCCCAGAATTTGCATTGTTTATTCCAGCTTTTATTTCACTATTACGTTGTCTGATTATTTAGTACCTAGTTGAGTTACTTCAGGAAGAAAATAATTTGTCACTACTCGTGATTTGACGGGTTAAGTCACAGCAGTCCTTTTTAATATTTGAAAAGGAAGAAATTAGAAAATGGAAACTTTTTGATATGAAAGGAGGGGCTTTTGGGTAGCTTTTCATTATTTTGGATTTTTCTTTTTCTCTGTTTTTAATATGCCAAAAGTTTCAGGAATCCAAAATTCTGGTGCGCTTTCTTATATCCTTCATAAAACTCTATTACCGTCCATGTATATGCAGTTTTTCTTTCATTTATTAAATGAGTTAATTTAATTGTTTGTAAAATAGTCAGTTTCATCTTGGTTGACCAGAGGTAGCATAAGTTATTTCACACATTTTGTTGGACTGAGTCACCTGGTTCTGTGCTGTTAGAAAATCTACTAGTATTGTTAGCTCTGATGAAATTTTGTGCACATAATAAAAATAGATCTGGTGATGATAAGTGATTTGTTCTAGAAAAATGTAATCAAGGTTACTTGGCAGGAGTGGAGTGTGTTGTCCCAGCAGTATATCCAGATAAATTCTGGTAGAGGTCTGTAGTAGTTACCCTTAGAAATTGGCTGTGGCCAGTTCATCCATGCTCAAGCAGCACAGGGACCTGTGCACTGGCAGTGGGATGTTCTGGGATGTTCCAGAAATGGAGAGCCCTCTTTTTTTCAGAGGGAATTCATTGTGCCTTGTGAAAATTGTGTCTCTCTTCTTGCTGCTGATCAAAGCCATTTGGAGTAGTCTGAAGGAAGGCATGGTAATTGTTGCAGACATCACAGTAGTTCACTCTTTGATTTGTAAGCTGAGATTGAAGAACGTAATGTTTGTGGTGAATGAAAAATGTAATTTAAAATGCATTTTTTTTTTTCTTGTCAGAACAAACCTGTGATGGCATTCGGGCTCGTAGCAATTACCCTCTGCGTGGCCTACCTTGGTTACTTGCACGCAACAGCAGAGAATAAAAAGGAGCTCTATGAAGCAGTCGACAGTGAGGGGTCCAGATACATGAGGAGGAAAACTTCCAAGTGGGACTGATGACGTAAGGAAGGAAAGAAGCAAAGTGTTCACAGAACTTTTCGAGGCAACTACTGTTTTTTCATCTCCCCACTAAAATAATGCTTAAATATCTCTGTTGGCATTTAATCCAATTGAGGTGCCATTATAAAATACTGCGCCTGTACAAATAAATTGTAATTATGATATACACACACATAAAACTGGTTTTAAGAATTGTCATCTGCAATCTCCACAGTATGTTAGAAGAGACACGATTAACTTGGATGTGCAGTCTAGACTGGTAAATGCCTCATAAATTCATATAATGGTTCAAGTCATTTCTCTTTCCTTAAGTGAAAGCGGGGCTTTGTCTTTTATTTTTTAAGCACGAGGATATAGTGCACTGTGTGAAAAGCAAAAGTTGGTCTCTTGACCTGCTGACAGTTGATAATGGCAGTGCTAAAAGTAAAATAATTCTAAAGCAAGAGAGATCTGATAGAGATCTTTATCAAATGGTGCCTCTGTGAGGGTGGCTGCAGGGCAGGTAGTAGTTGTGGTGTTTCCTTAGCACGTGAGGCTGCCCAGCATGAGCTTTCCTGCTTCCCTTCGCCTTGAGCCAACTGTACGGGTGGGTACTTTCCTGCTGCAGCATTGAGGCCTTCTTCGCTTCTCCAGCGACGTCGGTGTGTCAGAAGCTTCCTAGGCAGAGCACGTGGTGGGAGGCTGCGTGCCAGGCCGGGCCCTTTCCACCTCACACCCTTACTACTGTTCTGGTCGCGTTTTTTCCGTTCAGCAACTCTTATTTACACCGTCACCACAGGTGGCCAAGAACTCGAGAGTCCTCCTTGTTGAACCCTTCTGGCCAAGGTGGCTTCTGTCAGGCCAAAGAAGAAAGAAGATGTGAAGGGCATCTGCTTTCCTGTTCTGGGACTTGTTTCTGTTTTGTTTTGTTTGGAAAGTGGTTTGTTTGTGTTGTGTTTTTTTTTTTTAATTGAAGATAACAAAAAGGTGACCAGCTGCCTTGAGGTACAGCGGTAGCTCTGTGGGATTTCTCTGTCTCCATCTAAATCCTTTGTTTTGAGCCTCGCTGTTTTTCTTCCTGCCCATGTTTTATAATTATCGGTATCCAAAGTTCAGCTTGGCCTTGGTTTAGCTGCTTCCCTCGCAGGAAGGGAAGTGAGCTCTGCCTTTGATGAAGCTGTATAAAAGCATTTTGCAGCCTTTAAAAGCATATTCCCCTTCGTGAGCCTAGAAACATCACAACAGCAAGGCTCTGGGACATATCCAAAGGCTTGCAGGTGAGCAGACTACCTGCCTTGTGATGGGTGAAAGAATTTCCTGGTAAATTGATTAAATACCCAGAACTATCAGATGCTCTGCATAACCTGTAAAATATGTTTTTGGGGGTAGGATGTGATGGATCATTACAAATAGCCTTGTAAAAAGGGTTACACAGGATTTTAGCTCCCTTCAGATCATTAAAATTCACGAGTCTTGTATGTTTGGTGGCCAGACTGGAGGAAGGATTAATATTGAGACTTGTTCATATTTTCAAGTATCTTCTCTGTATTTATTTGTGGTAGCTGTTGCACAGGTGACTCTTAATGCTATTTATGCACATAAAAACTGTGTGTGAATTGGGATTTAAGTGAAAAAAATACACCAAACAAAACTACATCAGTAACAATTTGTTCACTTTAACAGGACAGTTCCCCTTATGCATCTGGAGGGTAAGTAAACAGCACTGATACAGCCTCTTTTGCCCTGTTTCTCCCTGTTTTCTCCTTGTTTTCTCTGTTTTCTCCCTGATTCTGAATTTAGTTTTCAGTATAGCAGTAAATATTTACAAGGCATGATAGCTGGCTTGACAGGAACTGCAACAAAATGATTTCCTGGGCAGAGGCTTTTTCAGCTTTTGCCAGTCCCTCATCATCTCTGCTTTCACATCTTTACCAGTAAGGGCAACAACACGCTATGATTAAAACATCTGAAGCAGTGGCTGTTCTTCTGCTCCTCAAACCTCCTCCGAGGACACGGTTTGTTCAGGAATCGTGGAAATTCGACAACGAAAAAAGGCACTACAGAGCCTGAGCCCGCTGCCGGAGCTTTGTGAGCACCGAGTCCCGCCTGGTAACAGTTGCTACGCCTCGGGGCTGAAAGGGGTCACCTCATACCAGCCTCCCTCATCATCTGCCTGCAGCACCCGCCTGCCACCGAGCTCTCAGCATGCGCGAGTCTGAATCTGAAGGCAAAAGCTTCATATAATACAAAACACCAGCCGGTGATTTGTCTCCCTTCTCTGGCTTGCGTGTTGTCTGTAGCAACAAGAAGCGTTTCGCCTGCGAGCAAGAGATCTCTCTGGAGCAGAGCCCTGGTGTTTTCGTGAGTGTGTTACAGAAAGATCTTAGAACACCACAATGATTAGAAGTCCGGATCTGGAGTCTTTTGTTTGTTGCGCTGTATGTTCAAAAATAATACCACCGCCGCCTTCTAACGCCACTTTTGATCGGATCCGGGAGTATAAGCCCTTCAGGACACGGTATTACACTCATCGTGATATACTGGGTGAGTTTCTGAATTCCTTTCCTGGCGAGCTCAGATTTAGGAAAACTCCAAGTGTGGCAGTATCCACGTGTTGTTGAGAGTCCTGAAGGCACCCGAATCTTGGTAAGGAAACTGCACTGACCTCCTGAACATAAATAAATGCTGCGTGTTCAGAGGGAGGCGGGGTCAGCTGTCCTGTGGTGCATGAACGCACTCAGATTTGTGCATAATGAGGTGCAAAACAGAATTCGCTGTAAGACTTTGCAAATGTTTTTCAAAGCTCACATACTTTGGAAAGAACTACGCCTGTCTGGCATTTGCAAAGATCATCCCCTCATCTTTCAACAGGACACAGCTGGGATGTTTAAACCCGATTCCTAACTTCTCACACCTGATTCTGGCAGCTGACCATCGCTTGAGCCTCTAAAGAGCCCAGGTTCAAACTGTATTTAAGTCAACAAAGAGTTTTGATGGAATAAGGACCAAAAATATCCTTCATCTTGCTAGTTTTAGCATAGTTATCCTAAATCTCCGTCTTCTGTTACACATTGCACAACTTGAAAAATAAAAATAAGCATAATTATTGTCTTAATTTTTGGAAAGAGGTAAGCAGCTGACAAACCTCTCCGAAGCATGCTGTGCTGATAGGAACACGCTCCAGAGCTGTGGGTTGATTTTTCTGGCACCACAAAATGAGGAGGGGAAGCGTGTGGCGGGAGTCCCATGTCTGAGGATCTAACAGGAGCCTGCAGCACCTTCATACGCTATGCCGAATTATCCTAGAGGTTTCTGATCACTGGTGTAAAGTTTTGTAGAAATTATATTGTGCATTTTAATCACCGTGTGGTGCACAAGGAGTATGCTTGGTTTGTGCTTTAAACAATGCCAAGAAATCATCGATCCGTGTGCTGAGAGCCCCAGGGACTGGGTGAATGCCGGACATTCCTCAGGAGACAAATCCTCAGCCCTGTGTTGACATACACAACGTAAACCACATGCAGAAGGCCACAGAAAGTCTTCTTAGGTTATTTTCTCGCTGCTGCTTAGCGTATCGGACTGGGGCAAAGCGATGCAGGCAGGGCCCAGCATGCTCGGTAAGGTTTCTGCCTTGTTGGACTTGTTCAGTTTGCTGATTGCAGTCACTTGGCCCCTGTGCCCCATCCTGCTGCCATTCCGCGTGTGCTTCATGTGAGCTCCACAAAAGGGCTCTGCCCACCCAAGAAGCGGAGTGGGGAAGAAGACTGATGTCAAGACTCAGCCCTCCAGTGGCTGTTTGAGAGCTTGGTCTCGTGGCTCTGGTGCTTTTTCGTTCTTCTAATAACGCAGGGTAACAGTATGTGACTCTTAGCTCCACTAAGCACGGAGAATGGGATCCAAAGCAGTGCTCAGGCCAGGCACCGAGTAGGAGGGGAGGATCTGAAATCCCACTTTTGGGGGGGAGTTTGGGGTTACAGAAAGTCAACTTTACCCACTTCCCTCTGCAGCAGCTTCTCCTCTGGGGGGCAACCACCAGTGCTGAAGACCATTCTTTAGAATACGTTAGAAGAGCTACCTACTTTCTTTCATAGTGTGTCTGCAGCAAGAGATGGTGGTGCTGGTATTTATTTTATTTAGACTCCATCTGTATTAAAGGAAGCAGTTGGTGTTTTGGACCCTGTGAAGCAGCTTGGCACGCTTCCATGCTGCTCCAGTCCCCCTTTGCAGAAGGGATTCACTGTGCTCCCGCAGCACTTGGTCTTCCTTGGGTCTTGTCTTGCATGAGCACAGCAGCCTCAAAGACAGAGAAGGAGTTTTGTATGTGCATGCCCTGTTCCAAACACCCAAAAAATGTCCACCTAGGAATATTTGTCATGTGCCCCAAGGAGTGGCACGAAGGCACCTGAGCACCTTCCTCAGCTTTGAGAAGTTCAAATTAGCACCTTCAGAAAGAAGACTGAATTATTCTGAAGTCCTGTGCCAAGGACCTAAGTCTTTTTGTGTTTCCTATCCTAACCCCATGGGCAAGGCCCTTTGTTAAAGCCAAATTTCTATAATTACATTTGTGGAACTACACAAGCAATAATATATTTACCAGTACATAAATATATGTGAAATGAAAGTGCTTGGGTTTCAGCCTTTTAGTGTTGTGGTGTTTATCTGTGGGACCAAAGGGGCCAGGGCAGAGTTTTCAGCATCCATTTGTTTACTGAGCATGATTCGCTTCTGTTGGTTGTACAGAGATTGGAGCGAGCATTCAACAAGAGCAGCATGAAAGGAAGGAAACAGAGATACAAGAGCGCATCGAAAAAATGAAAGCTGAACTTTGGTCTCAGGTAAATTAAATTGCACCATTGTCATTTAAATGACAACGATGTTTTGGAATAATTGCTCTAGCATAAGGACAGTTAATAGAGACCTCTGAGGTCACTCCTACAGAGCTGTCATTAATTTCTGCTCATCCTTTGCTCACAGATTTCTCTGTGCACATATTTCCCCAGTTTCTGATCCCAACAAAGCCTACTCTGAATCAACACCAAATTTTACATCTGGCCAGAAAACGGCCTTTAAAAAGCACAAAAGTTAATGGTTGGTAACGCTGTTCCCCACAGTGCTGTGTAAGACTCTGAAACTGCCCTTTGTGTTATACGTACGTATGGTGGCAGCTCAATGCTATTGCTGTTGAGCACATTTTTAACAAGATGTTAAAATGTTAAATGAGATGCTCTTATTAAATTGCCAGAGGGGCCAAAATGCGCTTTGCTGTCTGGCTTTAAATTTAACTTGCCCTGATTTTTTAAAGAGAAAATACAGAACTATTGATTACATAACCTCTGCTTTATCTTAATAGGACATTAGTAGAGCACGAGCAGCTATACTTACATAATAACTTCTTTTAAAGGCTGAAATGCACAAAGAAGATGCAGTGGATAAAGCTCTCAAAGAGGCAGCCGCTAACCACAATACATTTGTACAAGACCTTAAACAAAAACTTGGAAAGGAAATAAGGGTATGAACTGCTTTGCTTTTATTATCTCGGAAGTAGCCATCATGACAAAATCATTTTTTGACAACCAGGAATGTCATTCCACGTTAAAATATACGTATTTCTGATGCTTGCCATACCCAAGACCTTCATTCATTTGAGGTTTGAACTCCAACGTCAGGTGAAGTGGTTGGCCTGAAAAATGACTGGGTTTCCTTTGTGCCAGGTGGGATGTGAGCTTGGGCTAGCTGGATTTTTAGTTCAGTTTCAGCATGTTTCACTTTTTTCTGTAATTGAATGAAGTTTGTGGGCCCTGTCGGAAATTTCCCATACTACGGCCCTAGCTGCTTAAGCTGATGAGGTGCCTGTTAAAGGGCAGTTAAATACAGGCTTAACTTTAACTCTGTTCTGAAGCTTTGTACCTGTAAAGCTAGATATTTATCTGATTTACTGAACTTGGAGCCTAAATGGTGCGGAGGAGAAGGAAAACTGCTAGCATATGTATATTTCTAAATTAAGCACACCAAGTGCAGCTTTATATTTCTATATACACTTAGCACATGCTTTATATGGCTCTTTGGATGTCTGGGAGAAGACTCAAAGACACAGCATCCACGAGCTCCTCGGCCAGGCACTGCTCAGCACCTGCCAGTGGATGAGGTGCCCCCAGGGAATCGCTCGCTGGAGCGTTTTCCTTCGGAATTTTATCGTGTGCAAGTTTCTAAACAGCTAGCTGTTTATGCTGCAGACAGTCAAAGCAGTGTGCTTGGCATTTCAAGAGCAAAAGCAGCGAGGTTTACAGTGGTCTGAAGTTTCTGGCAGAGTTCTTTTTATGGAGCTGCTTTCCAAGGCAGCTCTGTCTTTTGCTGTCACAGCACTTGCCAACAATAGTTGGCAGAGGCTGGGTTCCTTGTGTTTAACCATTCAATTACTTGCCATAAGCCTATTACATATCTTTGCAGACCTGAGTGCTCAGGGTCTGAACATGAGCTTTTTTTTTTTTTTTTTTTTTCCCATACAAACAGTACAAGTGCAGAGCAGAGGCAGAATTCTACAGCTGAAACAAAAAATCTATCAGTGCCTTTTAGTGCCTTAAGCTGAACGCATGGATGATGTGGAATGATGCTCTTAAGGACAGAGCAAGAGCGTTAGTGCCCTGTTTGCTGGAGATCAAAGATGCAGAGAAGCACTTTTAATGCCAAGCAAGGCATTACACAGATATCCAATGGGACTGATGTGTTGAGGGGGGCTGCGTGGAAGCAGAGGGCATGAAACTGGGAAGCTTTGTGGAAAGCATGGTACTAAAATGGCAGTTTTCACTTCCAGATCTGGCACCAGGCAGTCATAAGGATACCCGAACGTTTAAAAACATTTAAAAAACAGCCCCAACATTTTATTTGGGTTGCATGTATTGCAGTGTGTTAGTTACTGTTACCCCTGTTACACCACAGTCCTGAGCTGCTGACTAAGCTCTGGCCACTCGTAAGCTAAGACCCTGCAAGGAGGCACTGCACTTGCCCTGTAATGTTTCCCTGAAGGCTGTTTGTTGTTTTGCCGGGCTTTGCTTGAAGACGACTGAACAATCCTGCCGCTCACACCTACTTTTCGCTTTACTCAAGGAAGCGGTGAGGAAGGCGAAGGCAGAGATGCAGCAGTACATGGAGGAGCAGCAGAGGAGGGAGGCCGAAGCTGCAGAGCAGCGCATGGCGCACAGGCTGCGGTGCGCCCTGATGGAGTGCGCGCAGGAGAAGATTCAAGCAGTGGCAGAAGCCAGGAAGCAGGAGCGGGAGGCAGCACTGAACGAAGCAGCCAGGCATCACAGGTGCTTTTAGTGTTTCCCCTGACTCGGCTGGTGGATGTGCTAAAGGAAACAACAAAAAATTCGTCAGTGTAGCAGGTCTTCTAGGAAAAGATCAATAGACTCTTCAGAAAAAAAAAGCTACTTGGAAATATCAAGTGACTAGCAAGAGTCCTAGGCTCTCTCTGCCTCACTGACTCCATGTAAAAGTGAAACGTATTTTTATTCCTAAATGCAAGTATCCTAAATCAAATTGAGGACCCCAAAGTTTTGCTTTTTATATCTCATTTGCAGTCAATTGGAAATGGGTCATGTGCCTGTTGTGCCATTCTTGACAACTGTGCAAAACTGGAGGGGAAAAAAAAAGTGTTTCTAAGGAGATCTGCAGGGTGGAGCAGGATATACAAATATAGAAAAAGTTTTGTGAATCAAACAGTTTTGATTTTGTAATAGTAATACACCCCAATACACAAAAATGAATGCATTTCATTTTTGAGAGCACAAATGACAAAATAACTATAGTTTCATAGTGAAAAGATTGGTTCTTCCAGAGTGTTCCATTTTAAGATTTTTATTTTTTTTTTTACTTTTTCTGGACAGAGTCACACTCAAATTTTGATCCACTACATAGTACCTTCATAGTACCTTCATTTTCACTATTAACACCTGCCCTTCCTGGCAGAGAGAAATCACATTCTGCATAAACTAGTTAGCCTCTTTAATTCTCATGTTAGTAGAACACCAGCTCTGGTGAACAGCACCCGTAATATTTTGGCTTATACATTCTGCCCTTTATTACTGACCTGCTTGTACAAAAATGTTGTCAGGACAACCTAATCAAAAATTGTGGATGAATCTGTAGTCTAGAAATCAGCTCTCAGATTTCACTTCAAGATAGCATTTTTACCGTGGGGGCAGAACTGCTAAATCTCTATTTGAAAATTAGTGTGAACTTAAATGCCAGCTCAAAGAGAGACCTGAATGAAGCATGTAACACTAGTCCTTTCAGTTATATTTTTCATCTGGAAGTAATCGTGATTAAAATATCACTGGAGGCAATTGCAGAAACAGAATCTTCTGCAGCTGGATACCAGCTACCCTTCTCTATTACCAGTGTCCTTCTTTTACACTGTTTTGTTACATAAATTCTGATTTCATGTATATTTGTAGTCGAATAAGAAAGGTTTTTAGGATAGACTTAAATTGTTTTCTTTTTAATAATATTTAATAGCAGGTGTTCTCTGCCATTTTTCTCTTCCTTTCTTCCTTTTTTTTTTTTTTTTTTTTTTTTAATAGAAAGCACCTAGAGCAACTCAAAGAAGAAAGCCTGTTAGCTGAGGCACTGTATCGTAAGAGAATAGATCAATTAAACAAAGAAAAATGTAATGAGATGAATATTGCCCTGAGCATCAAACAAAAAGAGAATCAGATTGAGATTGAAAAGCAGCTCAAAGAAGCAGAGATCCTACATCTTGATGAGCTGGAAAAAGTGATGGCTACGCTGAAAGCAGCAGAAGAACAGGTAAAGACTCTCATGCAAAAGCTGGAAAAGATGACAGCGTGGAAGGACAGCCTGGAAAATGAAATACAAGCAACAAGAGAAGCTTTTCAAAAGTATATTGATGCCACATTTCCTGACTTGTCCCCTGGACAAGCGGATTTTATTCTGCCTTTCAGAACAACGTTGGAGCAGAGGGACACCCCAGAAGAAACAGAGGGAAGTGACAAGGAATGTGAGAGAAGGAGTAGTGGAAGTGTGAGATTCACAGCTGTGGGTAAAGAGAACTTCAAGTAGGTGATGCTGAAAAATAAAGTCATGTCAGTTCAGTGCATTACGTGAGCGTGGTTGGAATGATTCAGAGAAAAATAATCAGGAGCGATAAGCCTTAAAAATTATCCATTAATCTCTCATTTACAAATGCTGTGGAAGAGGTTAGAACATGTAGCACCTGAAGAAGTTCCCACTGAATCCTTCCTTCCTGAAGAGAGTCCAGAAAATCTGTCTCGTAGTGAAGCATCAGCACCAGGGCTGAGGACTGGTGGCTCTGCCCTGGATACTGATGTATGGAGTCACACAGACAAGCTTTGAACACTTGTGGCTTTTGTTATGAGATTTACATGGTGGTTATTCTATGCAATTTTAATGAAAAACACTCATTATCTCTGGATCCGTTCGTGCCTGGTCACTTGGAGGAGTAAAAACGGCCCAAGGCAGTACAGTGTGAGAATGAGGGTTCACTGGGAGAATCTGATAATTTTCTGTAATTAATTATGCAAGATGACCCAACCCATGCTTCTTCTGTAAAGTGGATCCTCTTGTCTGTTCAGGTGGATTATTGCACAATTTTTGAGCTGTCACTTAGAGGGAAGTGAGGTAGGACAGGTTTAGAGCTCGCCTCCGTTGTGTTGATGAATAGAGAAGACAGAAAGCTGGCAGTCATAAAAAATACATTATGAATGTAGAACTTCTGTAGAACTCCTTGAGAGTGAGCTGAGGAATGAAAACAAGCCGGTCTTCCCCTTTACTGCAGGTGACATGAAGTGTAATACCATGAAATCTGTATGCATCTTGTTTAATAGAACATTTAAAAGACTAATCTGTGCAGCCTTTTTTTCCTCATGCTCAAAAACAACCCCAGAAAACAAAACAAAAAAATAATCTGAGTGAAAATCCATCGCTCTACCAAACCAAGAAGCAAAGACAAATGAAGTCACTGGTTTGTTGTGGAACAGCTTAATTCACATGAAGCACTTTGAGCAGATGTTTGGCATGTTCTGATACTATTTCCAACCTAGCTGCCTATAAAACCTTACCCCACAGAACTGTGGAAGCTCCTTCCGTACAGCTAATGCTGGCTGCTCACTTTTCCTCTTGAAATCCAGATGAAAAGAATCCAAGCCTTGCTTTCACAGTTGTCTAATTGAATGCATAAACTGCTCAGAGCCCGAGATAAAACTCCTGTTTACATCTCAAAGTTCTCCAACAGCCTGAAACACTCCATAAAGTCTCTCAACTGATTTTATAAAAACATTTACATGTGTGATAAACATAAAAGTCTTTTGAAACCGTACCACGAAAATACTCTAACTGGAGCACTAGCAGCTGCTCCATGAAATAGCTGAAGCTGGGGAGTGCTGGCGGGTTAGCTGGCTGGAGGCACATCTCACACACACAGCAGATCCCCACGGACCAGGAGCGAGACCTGTCACCGTGAGTAAATGGGGGAGGCTTTCTGGAGCACCTTGCAGACTCCAAGAGAGGGTGGGTGCTGCCTAGGAGCTGTGGGACTCCTTAGGATGTAGGGAAGAGCATCTCGGGATTGTACAAGGCTTACCATGGCACTTTTAGAGGACAAAACAAAAGATCAAGTTGTTCTGGAGAAGAAAAGTGGTGGGAAAATAGAGAGATAAGGGGGAAAACGACGCTGATCACATGTAAACAGGTTGGTCATGCCTGGCCAAGCCCTGCACCTGATGAGTGCAGCCTGCCCTGTCTTCTCATTAAACTCCTTTGCTAACTTTCCCTGTGTGCATGTGTGTGTACGAAGGTCATCCTGGACCTCTGATCACAGGGGCCGTGTGCCAGCAGCTGGAGAGACTGGAGTGCATATTGCATGGGTACATAAATCAGTGCGTAATCACCAGCAAATATCGAGACAGATTAGCCAAAAAACAGGATGAGAGGTACAGGCACCAAGTGATCAAGAGGCTGCAAACCTGGGCCCGATACTGAAGAGGAACAGAGGGTCTGAAAGTTGGCTACTGAGGAACCAGGAGATGGAAGCCAGTGCCTGAGGAGACTGTGAGAGGTCTGAGGTTTGCTGGTAAGGTTGTAAGCCTGGTCCAGCTACCAGACACGCTGGTTGCGTGCATGTCTGTGCACGAGGCAGCATGAGAAGCAGGGGGCTGGGGGAGAGAAATCGCCCTGTCTTGTAGGGTTAGCCCACTTCTGTCTGGGATGTAGTGGTATGTGAATTGGGTGGTACAGACCAGGACTGTCTACACCATGGTCAGGGCACCCTGTGGTCAGGGCACCCTGTGGGGGGACATCAGTCCTGGGAGCCTCGGCCATCCAGACCAGACCAAGGCCCTGGGAGTGAATTTTCTCACCAGTGTATGTGCAGCACATAACAGCCTGTTGGGCAGTGGTGTTGCTTCTCATTAGCTTTTGGGAAAGGCAAAAAATGTGTGTTTTTTTTTTAGTGCTTCTAAATGTTTAGTTGAAATTGTGATGGCTCTCCTCAGAAGCAACGCGTCCTTTTAAGCCTGCACTGTGTGGAGATGGAAAGAACCACAGCTTGGTGTAAGTGCCAAGCTTTGCAGTATAAATGGACAGACAGGGTAGCTAGCAGGAGGATCAGCGTTGGACCTGGAGAACCATTTGCAATTAACACTATTTGGTATTTAATTGAAATATTTTAGAAAATGAAGTATCTAACTAAGCCTGGTTTATGAGATTTTTTCCCTTCTAGTTGTACTCACGGAACAATATTTATCATGGGTGACTGGTAAACTAGGAATAAAACCTGCTTTTGGTGCTCCATAGGTTCCTGCATGTCAGATACTTACCTAGTGAAATCTGTGAGCACACGAGCTGTGGGTAAGTAGTAAAAACGGGGAGTTCAGACACACAGGGAAGCCTTTTACTGTGTGAAGCAGAGAGAATATATGCTCATTGGCCTGGTTTTCTTGCTGCTTGAGAAGGACTAGTGACTGAAACATCACACTGCCCACTTTACTTGCACTCTGAATCAGAGAGGGCATGAATACACGGGGTTTGAGTGCCTGGATGATGCAAATAAAGAAGCTTTCAGATAACATCTGGGCACTGGGGTACTGGTGATGGCACATGTTGACGGCCAAGTGCACAAGACAAAATCTAGAATGGGGAGCTGCAATGAATAATGCAGACAGCAGGGTATCTCTATTAGTCATTCAAGCTATGTCTGAAATTGCCAGAAAGTCCCATCGTTTCTGTGTCTCGGGAACAGTGAAACTTTCTGCCAATGGCAGTGCTCTGAAAGACTGAAACATGGGCTGTCTAATTGCTGCAGCTGAACTAGCAGGGAGCTGTGGAGTATGGCTGATAAGCAGCTAATTATTAAACTGGAGACATCTTGCTCATTAGCCCCTCAAAGGTCTGCAGAAGAGCTCTGTAGTGTCTTCAGAGGAGGCCTCCCAGGGGACAGACCGCAGAACGAATGCACCCAGCCTGTGCACACACACATAAAAGGGTAACTGAGATTTAAGTTACTGGCGTGATTTCCTTTGTTGTGTTTAGTTACAGTTAGCAACAGCTCAGCGTTAGGTTTGTTGCTAGTTGAAATACAGGTTGAGTAAAGGAACTTGGGTGACTAAGCACAAAATGCATCAAGTGACTGTGGGAGATGCAGATTCTGGAAGAACTGGCATTAATGCTAGCCAGTAGGGACATTATATGAGTGATTTGGGGGTATTTAAAACAGGGTTTGGGCTGTGGAAGTGACAACAGTGACCAAGGGACAACTGCTAGAAGGAGAAATGGGCCAACAACACTGACAGAAACAGCCTGGAGGGTGAGGAAACCTGTGCCTCTTCCAGTGCAGACCGTGGGACTAGCAGTTAACACATCACCCGAGCTTTCTTTGGGCCAGTGAGCAAACCAAGAGCCAGATAAGCAGCTCGACTAACAAAGGCTAGAGAACTAATTCCATGTAGAAGGGTAAATAAAACTGCTGTACCCCAACTGTGACGTGGCCTGCCCAAACCTTGGCTCTTTTTCTAGGTATCATCAGCAATTTGTCTTGGTCTTTGTTAAATTAGTCTCTAGATTAGTCTCTAAACTGCCGGATTAGTTGTGTGGCTCTGGGTACCACTGCCTCTGAAGGTGCAGTCCCTTCCCTGTGCTATCTATGGCATCCCACAGTTGTTCTTGATTTTTCTGTTGTCTTTTCTTCTTCTTTTGTTTTCCTTACCTGTAAAGTACTGCAAACAGACTAAATCTGAGGCTAGCATCTGAGCTACTTTGACTCCATATTGAAGGTGTTAACCGTCCCTTTACTTTGACATGTTTCTGGTTATCCCTCTTTAGTATGAGGTTTATAATCCCCATTTATACCTAGTTCTGATTTTCAATGTGGATTTAAAAGTCAGTGACCTGGACCCTCAACCTGAAACATCACCTAGAAAAATCTTGCAACGTTGTTATATCTGAAGGACTCTGATAACGAGACACTTAGCTGTTCCCCTGAGCACCCAATGCCCTTCTGTGACATTCCTCTAAGATACTAGGTCTGTCTGTCTGAAAAAAAATGCTTATTTCTGAGTCAACAGACTAGACAGTTCCATCTCACCCATAAAACGTGTCTGCTGCCCTCCTTCTCCTAGCTGAAGAACCTCACCTTGGTAACTTTCTAGACGTTTCATCTCATTTCTCAGTTAGGAAGGACATTTCTAACAGCAATAATGATCTCTACTGGCATGTATCCTTTCCTATATTTTGAGGAAAATGACTACGTATATTGTCATATTATAAAGACCTCCTTTTATATGGGAAGGAAAACTGGAGAGTTTTGAAATAAAGGTCATTGTAATAAGAGGAGCTGAGTTCTTTGAAAGGTAACCTGGCTAGAGCATCTAATTGCATTAAACCTTTAGAGCTGCCTGCCTCAACACCCTCAGGACACCTATTGTCCTGTGTTCCCTGCCTGAGCTGATAAATGATCTGCATGAGCTGTTGTTCACAGACATAGCTTTAAATAGCCTTGGAAAGTGTTTCTTGAACATTCCTCTAAGGTCTAACATTTCTGACTGCCAGATACTTGTTCTTCTTGACTTACGACTTTCCCTGGCTGCAAGGACGGAGGAATTAAGGTGCTAGCACTTGATAACTCAGGTAAACTAACTAGAAGGCCTCCTTAACCATCTTGTCTAGTTTCAGAGCTTAGCTCAGTGGTATTCAGGAGGTGCTCCTAATACACAAAGAGAATGTGTGTGAAGCCAATTTTGCTTTAAGTCAAAGCTGTCCATGAAATGCGATACACAAGAAAAAAGTCCTGTGTAATTTTGTGTTTGAGGAAGAGGAAGGTACAACGCTGAAAAGGTGTTGCAAAATCATAATGCTTCTTTGAGTCTTGTCACTAGCTCATTAGTTAGTGGAACCAAACCATAACACAGAAGGTTTTGTGTAACTGCATTCTCAAAGCCAATGTTTTCTCAATTTTTGTCTAGCTAGATTAAAAAAAAAAAAAAAATGCACTTCTGCTTTTGGGCATTGCCTCGTGATATATTTAAGGCACCCTAAGGCTGAAGTTGCTTTGAAGTCCTTACAATAACACAGATGGGGTGCAAGATAAGGTGTTAGAAATGAATAATCTGTACTGCTCACCTGGTACTTCAGCAGAGAAGGTGCGAAGAATCCATAGCAGAAACTTGTGGAGGTTCTCGCCAGGCTACCGTAGGAGCTGTCATGGCTGAACATGCACACAAGTTATCTGAATGAAGATGGGCAGTCCTAGAAAAAGGGAAGTGTAGCTTATGGTACTTATAAAGAGTACCTTTATGAAGAGTGGCTGGCAAACACAAGAGGAGAGCGTCAGAAAATCTCAGAGGCCTGCAAACTCACTGACCCACAAGAGGCAGGGTGCACATATCCCAGGTATGTCAAACCTCTGACCTGTGCTTGAGGTTTGAGGTCCCAGCACTGGCAAAGCTAGCATCTCAACGCTGGCTTGGGCCAGCCCTGAAACTCGGCTGTCAATGTCATTCAGGGTACTGCAGGGCTACAAGGGAGTGCTAAAGGTAGCATCATTTGGGGTAACTCTTCGTACAGACTCTCCCCACTTACACAAAATGAGTTTTGTACAAGGAAAATAACTCTGGCCTTGGAGCTACATGTTTGAAACATTTCTCCCCTTCCCTTTCAGAATCAGATGATAAAAGTACGCACTCTCTGTTAAATAGGCATTAGCGTTATCTTCAAGTAAGGCTAAATTTTCACCAAACAAAGCACCCCATGGTAAAACTATTAAATTATTGTTCTCCCCATCTTCTTTTATTTTGGCCCAGCTGTTTGCTGTGGTGCAGTGAACTGACTCAGGGACCCGATTCCTCTTGAGAAGGGGGAGCAGAGAGTTTAGACAACACAGATTTATGTAACAGCGTTTGTAATGAAACAGGACCTTTGCTCTTGATTCAACAGAGAACAAGGTAAATGCTCGCTAGCATGTTTTATGCATTATTGTCAGCCACGTGCAGAATGTAGAAGAGCTGGATGCTGCGGCAATGTTTGTGGTAAGCTCTTCCTAAACTCTTTCATCTCTGGGATTGACTCTTTTTTGTTTTGTTTTGTTTGTTTTACAAAACTTGTTTCTCCACTAGAAACTACGTCACGCCAGTGAACACTCAAGAGTAATAGCATGGATGATGCTAGGTTTAAACAAACTGCTTCGGGTGTCTTCCTTTAAAGGGCAACTCTTAAATTCCCCAGCAGAAAATAAAACAAACTATAAGTGTGTTTGACTTCTGACTTTGATCTATAAATACATTCAACGCAAACAATGCGGTGAGATGCTAATAACGAGGAAGCAGAAAGTAAAGATGAGACTCCATCCCTGTGATGGGAAAGAGGAGGCTCTTCAAGGAAATGAAAAATAGCCGCCTCTCCCGTTCCTCAGTGCACTGAGTCACTATCAGAAAGCAGCTGCTAAACTGTTATTCCATCACCTGCTTATATTAGCTATTTCATTTGGTGGCTGCTTAAATAGAAACAATATTTTTTTCTATAGATAATTGAGAATGGAAATGGAGTAACGTTCAAGAACATAAATGCACTGAATAATGGCCATCTCTTGGTTATTAAACTGGTAGTGCTTCATCCATGACTCGCTTACCTCTCCTGGACAAAGGCTCCTAAATGGTTTGGAAAACTATTTGTTGATGAGAAGAACCTTTCTCATGAGCTGAGAAACGTGAGCAGTTCCCTCTGCTACACACCCTGCTAGATGAAACTAATTGCTGTAGTCAAGAGCAGAAAATTCCCGTGCTTCTCACAAACCATGTGACAGAAACTGTTTCACAGCGTGGCTGGATGGAAAAAGCTGCAGCACTTGGTTCAGTTCAGTAAGCCGAGCTTTGCAAGTGGAAGCTCGGAGTTCGTGATTTTACTGCCAAGGGAAAGGTCTTGTGCCTTTAACTCTGCTGCCAAAAGCGGCTGCGTTGGCAGGCTACTGGAGGGCTCCTGGCTGACTGCTGAAAACCCCGCGCTGCTACAGGCACCATCAGCCACCCGGTGTGATGGGGGACACGACCCGTAATGCCTGACATGATTATTGCTGGTCAATTAGAGGTGCAGCCCCGGGACCGAGACCTCGAGCCGTGCCTGCGCTGCACAAGCTGACACAAGCTCCTGCAGGCTTGCCAGTCCCGAACAGAGCCCCAGGGTGACCGTCCTCTGCCGGGCTTTCAGCGAGGACAATGAGGAGCTGCAGCCCTTTGGCAGCGTGACGTGGGACCAGCGTGATCCCTCCAGAGGATGCCTGGAGAGCCGCCAAAAAGACGGCCAAACTTCCTTTTGTTCCATTCAGGAGGAAAATAGCCTGGGATTCTCTGTGCACACCAGCAGAAGTCTTTCAGTACATGCCCCCCGCCTTTGCAGCTTGAAATTCAAGGTTAAGATGCTGGAACGCACACTGCTCAGGGATTCTCCTGAACAAAAACCTCCTCATATATTAAAAGCTTGAAAGCCTTAGCTTCATCTGTTCCTGTGCTGGGTTCTGTCTAAGCAGCAATATGCCGAGTGACTTGGAGTGGGGCTTGAAAGGCTGGAAGAGGGAGAGGACATTCACGTTGCTGAAAGACTGCTTGAAAGAACTGGGCTCATTTGTAAGTGAGTAGTATGGGTTCAGCTCTACAAGCTGCTTCTGAAGTTCCTACTGCTTGTTTTGTTGTTGTTGTTGTTGTTTTCCTTTGCTAAAATCGCTTTTCCTCTGCAAATACTAAATCTGCATTTTTTTCTAGTAAAAAATTGGCTTTAGAACACTGAACATAAACTCAGTATACATTTTATTTTAATTGCCTTGCAGCATTACGTGGGAGAAAAAGATCTGTGCTTCTGCAGTTTACTGATCTGTACCAGCCCAGATGCTGCCACAGGACGCGGAATGGAAAACCTGAGAGACACAGCACGACCCCACAGGGGGATAGCAGCTGGTGGTAGGTGGTGACCTCTCCTTGGATCTCAACATGTTCCTCTCAAACCTCTTTCCTCTTGGATGCCAAGTCTTTTGGTAAAACCAATTCATGGCATGAAGGCATGTCCAAGTTCAAAGATGCTGTGTGGATTTATCACTGTGAGCAATACTCCATGTGCAACCACAAACCTCCTTCCAGGACTCCTAGTGCTTATGTTCTTGCAGCACCTTCTTGTGAACTATACTTTTAAAAATTGGAATTGTCCATCCTGTAAAAAGTCCTGCAGACGTGATACTGACCTCAATGTGCTGGAAAAGCTGGATGTCAGCTGGTATCAGTGTGACTTTATACAGAGGCTGGCAAAACTCTTTGCCCTTCCCCTTTCCTTGCAAGCTATCCTAACGAATCTGATGTGCGTGGACCAGAGAAGTGGTGGATCTGTGGAGGCTTTTAAAAGGATTGAGAACAGTCTAAGAGCGACTTTCTTTAACCTATGCTGGAGGCAAGAGCTTGAACAGTACTTGGTAGTGGTTTCTTTCTCCTTCCTCCTGGAAGCGACCATGTTGCAACGTCACTGTGTGCACACAAGATTCATGCAGAAGGGTGAAAACTTAAAATGAAACTTGAAACTTAAAATTTTAAAGCTATTGCCATGGTTTTGTCTGATCTACTGGAGTCAAGGGAAGCCAGAACAAGCACAGAGAAGTGTGAAAGCTAACAAACAAGACTTTTGGAAGAATTACTATACGCATATACAGTCAACTCTTAGCATATTTCACCCCCACCCCAAGAGGTATGCGTAGCCAATTTCTCTTACCTGTTGCATTTTTCTCTTCTCAGCTCCCCATGGTGGAATTGTTCACTCTGCTGCTGTCAGGACGGATAAGAGGGAAGCACCTTTTCCTGAGGTGCAGGCCTCCTGCTAGACCCAAATCTTTCATGGGATATGGAGAGAGCCTTTTCCTTCACGTGCTGGTCAGAAGCCCCTTCTGCAGCTCATTGCAAGGCTGCTCTGAGCTACCAGGATGGGAAATTTTTTATAAGCAATGTAGTCCGATGACTGCCTCACCCCCTAGATAACCACAGATGTGGGTGCTGGGAATATCTGTCTTTATTAGCATCAAGGGGTGCAGGGCAGGAACAAAGCACGAGGCTATTTCATGCCTGCCCTGAGTACAATAACATTCCAGTCTGGTATCGTGTAAATGTTTGATCTGCTGCTCATATTTTAAGGTGTGGCTTGAGCACGCTCTGCTTGACTGAGGCATAAACAGGTTTACTGCTAGATATACCCATTGATACGGAGTCATTAACGCAAGGTTTGGGGTTCAGGCACTCCTACAACGCTGATGTAGGGAGGATACAGATCTCAGCAGGCTGTAAACTTCCATGCTTGCTTTGGGAATTTTGTGTTTATTTACCTATTTCGATGTCCATTATCTGGGAAGTTTAAGCGAGAGCCCAAGGAAATGTCCAGTGGTCTTCCAGCAAAATATCCTTCCAGAGTTTCACAGGTATTTCTGAGATCACTTTCTACATTCACAATTGTCCAAAAAGGTTAGAAATTAGCTGCCTTTAATGCCAGTGAGGCCTTCCTTGGGAAATTTGTAGAGAAAGTGGATATTATTCAGCATAGAGTAAACCAGGATGTTGTTTTGCAGAGCAGTAGAGCTTGCTGGAAGGGCGGAATAGCTTCTGAAGCAAAGAATTGCATCAAGTGCAGCCACTAGTGGTGGAGGTGGCATGAAATCCCTTGCTTTGCTCAAAGTGCCCCTTTTTAGAAATATACAACCAACTACATTGCCAGTTGTAGGTCAGATCCTGAGTTCTGTCTCTGTGAAATCCACTTGTGTCAATGTGTGTTGTCTTCTAAACCTCAGCCTGCAGGCTGCTTACATTTTTAATTTCGTCCTATCCCTAATTGAACTTTGAAAAGAAGTTGTGAAACCCTGAGCTTCACAGTTATATTTAAATGCTAAATTGTCTTCAGGCTATGGTTTCCAGTGAGGTGGCAGGTGAAATCTCTGGGTGTTCTCAACCTGCTGTGTGCAAGATTAAAGAAAACTAACGCAGATCAAATCAACACAAATGACTCCGTCGTTCAAATGCTATAAAACAAGGCTCGCACCACCAGACTGAGTTGATAATAGGGAGCCTAAAGGAACTGTACTCACTTAAGAATAGAGAAACTGCTTGCAATTGAGCCAGGAGCAGTATTTCCAGATCACTGCTTAAACTTCAGCTGGATGGTGACACACGAGTAGAGAGTAATAAATTAAATTCAAAAAGATGAACCTGCAGCTGTTAAAAAACAAATAAAAATGAAAGATTATGTACCTCTGCAAAAAAGGGGACATAACTCCCTGATGTTTCTTCCACATCATTGAGACAAACCCTTGCAGCTCTAGCATTACTAATTTTGCCTCAGCATTCACAGTTCTTCTGGATGTGGCTGCTGACAAGTACAACATCAAATCTCATAGTCTCTGTTGGCACTAGTCCTGGATGAGTCTATCTCAGAACCTGTTTCCTTTTGGGGCAAATTATTAGGTCATGCTGTAATGACTCAGCATGGTTTCTAAAGATTTGCTAGCTTTGAAGGAAGAAAAATTATAGGGACTTAATTCATTCAGTCACTCGAAGCATCAATATTATTCCTAAGCATTAGGATATTTCATGAATACCTAACAGGATAGGCCTTGCAGCCTCATTGAATTGCTGGAGAGCACAAGGCTGACGATGCTGAGGTTTGTCACCGCAGGGCTGTAGAGATGCTTTCAAGGTGTCCCTGTTCCTGCTGCTTCATCAAGTCTTCAGCACTGAGACTGATCACCTAAATTTTCCTGGAAACCAAGAGCACCAAATACAGACTGCCCCTCATATACCAACCAGCATAGCTCATCTCTTCTGAACTAATGAATTCTCAGGGAAATGCCAGCCTCATGTTCATTAGTGTTGCAGATTACTTTGAATCAAAACTCCCTACTGTATTTGCTTTGCACAAATGCTATTACTTTGCCTAGACAAGACTGCAAGGACAGCAAATACGTATACGACGTGCCTTTGATTCAAAGCAAAACCAACTGTCCTTAAATATTTGTGCATGCCAGGGAAAATACTCCTTTCTTTGTTTCAGCAAAATGGACTTAATGCCCATCTCTAACTCCTTTTCAATCATATTCTATTTCTACGGCTAAATGACTTTACTAAATTACTTCTACGTCAGGTGTTTTCTGTACTTGTAATTTCACAAATTGGATTCCTATCTCCTCGTGGCATTTTCTATCTAAGTATTTTTTCCATGTCCATTAACAAGATTAGCTGACATGTGAGACTGAAAAAAACAACTGCAGCTGGCCAGTGCTGTGCATCTGCAGGAGAGTCTTAGAACTCCCTTTTTAAAGTAAAAGGTAAGAACTGCTAACTCAGCTGCTCTTTGCTTCTCTAACAGTTACCAGGCACCCCACGATGTTAAAAAATCACTTTTTTTCCAGTCTATAGCACTCCTTTTGAAGGTTGCTACAGGCACGGCTGTCTAAAGTGTTACTCAAGTATTCATCACAAATCTACAGGATCTTAAGCTTTAATAGCTGCTGCAGGGGAGAGAAGCTGCACTGGGAATAGAATTGCTTTGGGGCAACAAAGGCCAGAATTTTGGAGAAAGATTTGCAAATTTGTACATAATTTCAAGGGCATCCATCCATTTGGTGGGTTGGTTCCCAGCTAATGTCTTGACATGGGGAAAACACTGCAGGGAAGGTAGTTTCTGGTAGTTTCTGTTTCTGGGGTAGTGTGGATAACAATCCTCTTCCCCTCCCAGTCTGACTCACTGATCACGCTCTTATATTTTGACAGCTGAATAAAGAGCATCCTTGTACAGAAGTGAGCATCCCTTTACAGAAGTGAGAAATCCGTAATTGGAAGAGTGAGCTGAGTGAGAAGTTGATTTACAAACTGCAGCATTTTTACTGTCCCATTATTAGTGCAGTTTTCTTCTCCACTAATGGGGTCAGAGCCATAACTACATATTTCCTAGACAATTCCCTCCTTCGTCGGCATGCTGGAACGTTGTGTTTCTACGACTCTGGAAGAGGTTCCTATAGCCTAAGAAGAAAGTCTCCAGTCCTTGATCTCCTGATATGTCCCATCAGGATGGGATGCTGCCCAGCAGCAGTTTCTTACACCTCTTGGACTTGTAGGGAAATCAGTGTATTGCATTTTTTTCTGCTTTTGCATATTTGTGGGATTTGGGACTGTTACAAGGACTCATTATAGCATTGTGCAAGAAGGTAGTCTCCTGTGAAAAGGATGTTAAAGTTACTGATTTTTTATCAGCTGTATGGACATAAGAACTAGTTAATAGCTAGCTAACCCATGAAATACCAGCGTGGGCTGCTGGCCAAGCTGCACCTGTTTTGAAACATAACTCAAAAGGTATATAAGGGAACTACCTGATCTATAACAAGTAGTGTATGTGTCCCAGGTCTAATTTAAAGCATTTTTAAAGAGGGATGATAAATGGAAAAATTTCTTGATCTGTGTTGTTTTTATTAATGCCTTAACTGAAATGTTAAAGTTGCTGTGGAGCCTTAGGTAGTGATTCATCTGCATGCAGCTGCATAATGCATCTTTTGCAGGAGTTTCCAGTTGAGGCACTTAGTGATGGTATGTCTGGAATCTCTCCGCTCCCTCCTCTCAAAAGGTTTGAAGGACAAATAATTCTGCTCCCCACCCTTTCTGTAACCTAGCAAGTACAGTGCATCCATTGTGCTGGCCAAAGGATCCTGGCTAACAATAATGTATTTGTTAACTGGGTTTATACATCACTGTTTTGTTTTGTTTCCTATAAATGTTTAAATCAAGGGTAAACCTCTTGTGCTGTGCTATCTGTGAATGAAATCTGGGAGGTTTTTTTATTTGTTATTATTTTCAAGGTAAAAGCCAAACTGGATTTCTTTGGCCACCAAAATGTTGCTGCCTTGGAGACTCTCATCACCGGGACAAGCGTCAGCTTCCCTGACCCAAGTTCTCTGTACACTGAGTAAGGCTGTGCTCCATGTCAGGTACCCTCATACTTGTGGTGAAAGTCTGATATCAGAGGAACTGGGGGTAGACACGGAGCAGGCATACCCAGCAGCAAAATGATGGAGCTGGGAGAAGAGAGCAGAACAATTTAATATTCCTTTACTGTATTTTAACAGGGAGGCTCAAACCCTTAATGATACCTTAAATAATTGCTATAGATGTCATCTGGGATTCCCTTACATGTGAACAAGCAGTCTGCATCTTGCCCCGAAGAGGCTGAAATGGGTGTATACCTACCACTTGCATAGCTTTCCAGGACTTAAAATAGTCCTGGAAACTTAAAATAGTGCTGCATGCTCTTGTGTGAAGGTGTCCTTAAAGCAGAGCAGGTCAGTGCAGCTTGCGGGCATCCCAGTGTACTCTGAGCAGGGTACCATGAGGACAGGGCCTCTGGTTGGTGATGTGCAGGCTTGAGAAGGAAGAGAGGATAAAAATCCATGCACCAAAACATTCTCAGCTTCAAAAAGCAGTTTTCCTGTGAACAGACAAATTCAGGAAGGTGGCATCACACTTCTGCCCTCACAGTGTAGATTTCTGACTGTGAGACTTCTGTGTGATTCTATAAAAATATTAAAAGCCAGACATTTCTCTCTTAAAAGAGACAGGCTTTCCATTCTTGTGCTTTCCTTGCACTGCTCCTTTGACAGAAGCAGAGATCACAGAATCTCAGAGTGGCTGAGGTTGGCAGAGCCCTCTGGAGGCCACCTGCTCCAACCCCTGCTCCAGCAGGGCCACCCAGAGCAGGCTGCCCAGGCCCGTGTCTGGATGGTTTTTGAAGATCTCCAAGGATGGAGACTCCACAGCCCCTCTGGGCAACCTGTGCCAGTGCTCCAACAGCTGCACGGAAAGAAGTGCTTCCTGATGCTCAGATGGAAAGGCAACCAATTGCACATTAGTTTCTGCATCAAGGTAGCTTCAGGACCCTGAAATGTAGCAAACAAAAATCTGCATTGCATAACTCATGTTTTAACTTCAACAATGAAGAAACAAATGGTAACTCAACTTCTGCTTGCATTCTGGATTGTCTTATAAATTCCTGCACCTGGGTGCATCTTCAGAGAGGCGCAGGTGGTGCCCTGCATTGCTTCTGCAGCCACCCAGCAAAGGAGGCCTGAGCACAGGTAGAAGCTAACTGAGCTGCAAGCAGACTTGTCAAGCAGGTGATAAGCCTTCCCTTGAAGAAAGGACCAGGGTCTCAACCTCTGCAGTAATTTTAAAACTACTGCGTTGTTTCTAATGATTCTGCAAACTAACATTTAAAATCCTTCCACCACAAATCTAAGAATCTCTTTACTGTGCATGTTTTGTTAGAAGTGAATGGCTCAGACACACCACTAGAGGGAATAGTTTATCTGTCTTTCAAGTGAGTATGACACGGGCTCTATGTAGCTGACATAGGGGATTTTTGAGGAGGGAATATGGGTCTTTAATTCTAGCTACAAGAACACTGGATAAACCAGGCCTCCATTTCCAGAAACTCTGTTTAAAACTTAAAGTTAACACAAATTATGGGGGAGCAATCCAAATGTTTTTAATGCGAAATAGTGTTCTGCAACTTCAGTAGCTTAGTGACAAGCTAAATGATTTTTTTGTGGTCTAACAGAGACTGCAAACCTCTCCTGAAACCATGTTTTTCTTTGGCAAATGTATAATTGCCTTGCTTGCTTGTTTGCTTGCCTGCTTGCTTTTCGCTTCTATATACACGGTTTGCCTGTTGATGTTTACATACACAAGCACATCTATACTTATGCCTCTGCATCCATATGCTTTGCATGTATGCAGACATGCACGTGTATATACACAGCGGAGAAGAAACTGGGAGGTTCCTGGAGTGTGTGGAAGAGAACTTCCTGACCCAGCTGGTGAGTGAGCCAAGGTCGCTCCTGCTGGACCTTTTGCTTGTGAACAGAGGACTTGTGATGTGGGTTGATGTGGACAGGGGTGATGTGAGGGTTGGCTGCTGTCCTGGACATAGTGATCATGAAATAAAAGCTTTCGATTCTAGAAGAAGTAAGGACGAGGTGTATCAGAACTGCTGCCTGGGACTTCCTGAAGGCAGGCTGTCCTGTTTAGGAGACTTAGGAGACAATATCCCTTGGGAAGCATTCCCAGGGGGTAAAGGAGCCCAGGAAGGCAGGACACTTCAAGAAGGAAATCCTAAAGGCACAGGAGCAGGCTGTCCCTACATGCCGAAAGACAAGCCGGCGTGGAAGATTGGCCTGGCTGAACAGAGCTGTGGCTAGAGCTCAGGAAGAAAACCAGGGTTTATAACCTTTGGAGGAAGGGGCAGGCTGCTCAGGAGGACTGCAAAGATGTTGGGGGGCTCAAATTCAACACAGCTAAGTGCTGGGCACTGCACTTGTGGCACAACAGCCCCATGCAGTGCTACAGGCTGGGGGAAGAGTGGCTGGAAAGCTGCCTGATGGAAAGGGACCTGGAGGTATTTATTGATCGATAGCTGGCTGACCGTGAGCCGGCAGTGTGGCCAGGTGGCCAAGAAGGCCAACAGCATCCTGGCTTGTGTCAGGAATGGTGCAGCCAGCAGGAGCAGGGGGGTGATCGTCCCCCTGTACTCTGCTGTGGTGAGGCTGCACCTCGAGAGCTGGGTTCAGCTTTGGGCCCCTCGCTACAAGGACATCGAGGTGCTGGAGTGCGTCCAGAGCAGGGCTGTGAAGCTGGTGAGGGGCCTGGAGCACAAGTCCTGTGAGGAGCGGCTGAGGGAGCTGGGGGTGTTTGGTCTGGGGAAGAGGAGGCTCAGGGGAGACCTCATCGATCTCTACAGCTGCCTGAAAGGAAGGTGTGGGGAGCTGGGGGTCGGCCTCTGCTCACAGATAACCAGTGATAGGACCAGAGGGAATGGCCGGGGGAGGTTTAGGTTGCCAATGAGGAGAGATTTCTCCTCAGAAAGAGCAGTCAGGCACGGGGACGGGTTGCCCAGGGAGGTGGTGGCGTCACCATCCCCAGAGGTATACAAAAGCCATTCAGATGCGGTGCCTGGGGACACGGTGGACCTGTCAGTGCTAGGTTAGGCTGGACTTGATGCCGTAAGACCCTTCCCACCCAAATGTCTCCATGCCTCCACAGGCACCGCACGCCCCCAGACCCCCCCTTTACACCCCCCGCGGCCCGGGCCCGCCCTGGGGCGGTTCCGTCTCCACGGGAACGGGCAGCGGCTTCGGGTAAATGCCGCTTGGAAATGCCTCAGCGCTTAGCAGCCCGCCGGTGCCCAAAAATAAGAGGCCGCAGGAGGCCGTGGTACAAGCGTCCCCGCTGCCCGCCGTGGTGCAGTGGGAGCAGGGCACTGAGAAGCCATATAAGCCCGTCAGGGCGCTGCCTGGCCGCGATGTCTGGCGAGCTGACCGAAGGAGTCATAAAGTTCATCATCCGCGAAGTCGGAGAAGAGTGTGCTGCCAAGGGACAGGCTGTTTCCGAAACCTTGGTAGCTTTCATGGTAAGAGCAAGTGGGTTGTCGTAGGGTTTTCGTGAATCCAGCTGGGCGTTTCGCCAGCCACGTTCAGGTTCTGTTATGGTCAGTAAAATCCCGCTCCCTGTATATGGCTAAAGGAGCATATGGCATTTCCAAACCTGGCTGCTTGTAGCTTGGCAGTTCAAACCTCCTGTCAAGGCTTGCGTGATGCAGGATCTTAAACTTTACATAATGTAAGTAGTTCCCCCAAAGTTGCTGACGCTACCCAGAATGAATGATCAAAGAATCATAAAATGGCTGAAAGCCCACCCAGTCCCACCCCCTGCCATGGGCAGGGACACCTCCCACCAGCCCAGGTTGCCCAAAGCCCCATCCAGCCTGGCCTTGAGCACCTCCAGGGATGGGGCACCCACAGCTCCTCTGGGCAGCCTGTGCCAGGGCCTCACCACCCTCACAGTGAAGCATTTCTTCCTAACCTCTAATCTAAATATCCCCTCTTTTAGTTTAAAACCATTTCTTCTTGTCCTGTCATTATCTGACTGAGCAGAAAGTTGCAAGGGAATAAATCTTTCTATGGTGTTAAAAATCAATAAACGTCAGATACCAACTTCAACTAAGGGTGCCAAAGCTGGAGTGGCTGCAGCTGAGGCTTTCCGGAGTGACTTTAATTTTGAAATGTCTCAGTTTCTGATTGTCCACATTAAGAAGTTTGGTGATTTTCAGTATGGGGTCTTAGCAACCTCGGAAAGTATTTCATTTGTCTGAAATGCCATGACTGTGAACTTAAGGCCCTGAAAAGGCTGTAGGTCCTGAGCCGTGGGACTTCTGTGAACACAGAGCAGTTCTCCCTCATTTTTCTTCAGTAGGCAGATAAACCACTCTTTTTTTTTTTTTTTCTTTCCAAAGTGCAAATGAGGGTTGTTTCTGAGCTTTAATAACATTTCTTCCACCTCTTTCATAAATGAACAAAAAGGTATGATACCATAGGTGGTTCATTGCAACAGATATATTTATTCTTTGTGATTTACCTCTTCCATCTATTTTGATGGATTCTTTTATGTGTGTTTTTATTTTTTATTTTCCTGAGTTTAGGCAGGGTTGGGTTTTGTATATGGTCACACTTTTGTACATTGGATCACGCTTAAACTAGAAATGAAATAGAATCAATCTTTGTGTTGTCATTGGTGGACAATTTTTCAACTATTAATATCCTAAAAACCATTATGGACTATGGCATTTCTTCTTGGTTCACAGCAATAAGCTGTTTCGTTTGTTTGCTTGTTTTTAACTAGCTAAAGGTTAACATCATGTCTTTAAAAATAAGTTTGAGTTCAAAAGCAGTGTTAATCAATTAAACATGAAAATTTTAATCAGATAAAAACTTATGTGGCTAGCAAGACACTCAGCATAAATACCATTTGCAAGCATGCAAATATTTCCCTGTATGCAGAACATGATTTTTTTTTATCCAAAGGGCAAGCATTTATACTGATGCATTCAACACCAACATAGAAGTCTGTAAACAAACATAATGAATTGTTATAAATTTTTGCTTAGAAAAATATATTTCCAGGACATTTTTAAAGGAGCTGTAATTTAAAATGTTCTATTCAAAGTATTTCTTTTCAAATAGATTTTTTATTCCATTATGTCTGAGAACTGAAATTGAAACTGGCAACACAAGCGAAATAGACTGACATTGTTTCATTATCAAAGATTGAAATGAAACTAAAGAATAATAAAAAATATATTTGTTTTTAAAATTGTATCAAGTAATTCTTTGCACAATTGAATAATATGAAGTATCTTAGTGGTCTTACAGATAACAAAATTTTCAGATTCCCACTTTGAATTATAATTGTCATAGTTCCTTCTGTGCAGTAAATGTATAAATGATTTTCTTCTGCCTTGCGTTCCCTAAACGTTGGACCCAGTCACTGTGAACAGTTGCTCCTGCAAAGCTGTTCACTCCATCTGGAAGTCTCACAGGTATGTGGCGTTCTGGTTTGCTGCAAAGAAGGGTGATTACAGGAACACGAGCTGTCGATAAATCACAAGGGGAAGTGAAGTTATGTTAAAAGACTTAAGCTTTAATTATTTCCTTTTAAAGCTGAGGAAACGCTGTCTACACCAGAGATTTTTCAGAACTTAAAAGGCTAAATGCAAAGAGTGTATGCTGAGATATAAATTAATAGCTTTCTTTTGACAATTTCTAGGTGAAAGCTGTTGTTCTAGATCCAAGAAATGAATTTAATGTGGACCAAATCCTTACAAAAAGAGATGTGCAACATCTTATCCAGGTAATTTTGACATGAGTGTGAGTGTCAGTACTTAGCTAAGACCATACCGTTATTTGCTACCTGTTCCTGTACCTATATTGCCATTTTATTTTGATACCAACACTTAAAAAACTCTAGCTACAGAGCTGTGAGAATCAAGTATCATTAAAGACTGGACTATGTGTTCCCTCATGTTAATAAATGCCTTATACTTCATAGTATTTATTGCATATCTAGAGAATGAAAGGGAAGGGCTCTGCTGCTGTTAGGAAACCTGTCGTATAGACCTGAACAGTTCAGAAGTTTCTCCAGTAATTAGAAGGAATTCTCTTTTCTGTCTCTCCTCTTAGCTTTGTGTTACCAGACTGCTTGACACAACAAACCCATCCCTGAGCACAATTAAGATGCAAGTTTACTTTGATATGAACTATGCAAACCGAGGTAATTTCAATACAAATAAACGTTTTAGTAGAATAAGTTGATTCTGAGTTTAGATTTTACGGTCTCTGTGTGGGACTAATACTGATTCTTGTTAAATGACTGCTGGCAGCAAAGCAAAATAAAAATCCCTGGAGAGATGTACTGTACAAGAGTACAGTGTTTTGGTGTGGATATTTTAGGGAACAAACATGCACTACATTTGAGAGTACGCTCGCCTCCTCCTGTCTGAGAGACTTACTGAGCTTATTAGATCACTTCAGAACAATTCTGTTCTCAGGCACACTGGCTAGCTTTCTTCAGCAAGAAAAGCTTGGGCTGCACCTGCGTATCTGAAAAAGAAACACTACCCAGAACTTCACTCATGTATCCGGAAGAGAACCTGTTGTTCTATCAATATCGATAATTAAGAGAGATGAATAATTCTGAACAGCCACAGTTTTAACCAAGTCTGTTTTGGTCTCATCAGTGGTGACTTCATATGGTCTCGAAGTGGAAATGTGGAAGCGGAAGCAAAGTGATATGGGGTTACAGTCTCTGCTCTGGCTGTAAATTCAGACCTCAGCGGGACAGTGAGCACTGGCTGGGACACAGAAAACACAGATCAGGCATAGATGGAAAGTAAATGTTTGAGGTGGCAGGGGGCATCATGAAAACGTTCTCTTGTTAGCATATACTAAAACCAAAAATTAGTAGAATTAGGCTCCAAAGCCTTCTGGACTCAACAAGCTCAATAACTCCAGTAAGAGGACTACTGAGATCTTGGGTGGTGTTCAGAGTTGGGTGTGTAACTATAGGGTGTGTGTGTGAGAGTTAGGTATTCTGTGTCCTATTGCAAGCAGGGGAGCCCAGAAAGCCAGAGTTGCTGCTTCAAGTTGGCCTGGATATTTTTCTGGCCTCTACTGACTGATGCTAATCATACTAAAGTTTAACTCCTCTGCTGTTAATTATAAAGGTATGGTGCTCTGAACATCTCTTCCACATAGCTGTGCTTCAGAAACCTTCAAAGTGGCTCTTTGACTGTGGTAATGAATTGCACCCTCTGTACAAGCCAAATTCCAAAGGATTTAGACTTCTCTTTCTAACTGCCCTTCTTTCTTAGCTGAATTACTCAGAGAGCAGCATCGTGTTCTGGAGGGAAGGCTGGCTCCTCTGGTCAGAGATATCACAGACAGCCGTCCTCGTGTGCAAGATGAAATGATGAAAGTGTATCAAATGATTGTTAGCTACATGCTGCTGAGCTCTGGCCTGGGATCCCCGACAGATATTGAGGTTGTCAGGGAGGTAACAGGTCAGTAAATTCCCAGTTGTGAGATGGGACTTTTCTTACTGAAAAATAAAATGTTACCTTCTGTTTGCTGATCTTTAGATATCGATGTGATAAACCCTGATGAATGCTTGCTGTCCGAACTGTCACAGCTCAGCCTTGAAGTCTAAATTTGCCATAATTTTTACTTTCTGCAGTTGTTGTTCAGGAGAGGTTATTTTTGCTTGTTTAATCATTTTATTTTCTGCTTTCTCACCTTTTGCAATGGTTCTAGCTGCCCTGCAGAGTATATTCCCCCAGACAGCGCTGGGTGCCTTCATCTTGCTCAGTAAGAAGGAAAAAGAGCAACAGCTGAAAAATCTCGCCATGCTAGTCACGGGGATTCGATTGTTCAACAGGGAGTGCGGGAAAGGAGGAAAGGGTATTGATGACTGTAAGTATACACCTGCCTTTGGGTTGTGAATTCCCAATTAATTGTTCCTGGCCTTCTGTGTTGGAGTGGCTCCAGTAATGTCCCATCTCTCTAGATAAACAGCTTTGACCCAGGGCCTGTAAACCTGGAGGAAATATACACATTCAGTATTTGGTTATAGGTTTCCATGTAGGCTGCTGCTATTTTGCTAAAAGAGAATCCGGTGTGGTTTATGTAGAAGGATTATATGCATTAACTTGATGCACTAATTTACCTCGTGATAACTTGTTCCCTGATCCTTGGCCATTAAGTGAATTAAATGTGTAACGTTTGCCTTAAAAAGCAGTTAATTAAGATCTTGAAGGAACACTGTCAATCCAATTACAATTTTCTGTTGAGCAAGTGTAATGAGAATTCTTAAAAGTTGCTGGGGTGTTATCTGTGTTCTGATAATTTAGAGTAACCCCTTCAGATTCTTAACATGTTTGCAAAGTTCTTCTGGATTTTTAATCCTTCTGCTTGTTTAATGGTAAGAAATGTCAGTTGGTATCCTGGACTTTTTTTCCAAAGCTATATTCAGAGTAGGGCAGGACTTTCCTTTGTTACTTGTATTTTACAGATGGGGAAAGTGAGAACTGAAAATTACACAGATTGCCTACAGCCTCACAGGAAACCCATGTCAGTGTTAGCAGCTGAGCTGCATCTATTATAAAGCAAGTTTTCTCACAATCCTTGACTTGACTGTTATATTTCCACACCTGTAATTCTGACTGTTTGGAACAACTTGACTAGTAAGTCAGGTGGCTGAATCTATACAGAAGCAGTTGGGAGTATAATGATAGAGGTTAGAAATCAAGATTTTATTGGGAAACTGCTTTGCCCTTATACTGTACTGAAACCATTTGCTAACGATTTAAATCACTCTTTTTGTATGTATCTCTCATTCTATATAAACAGTGCCAGCCATTCTGAATGAAGTCCTTCCATCAGCTACACAGACTATTGAAGACAGCCTCAATACTTGCCACGAGCTAGCCCACTGTTACACAGCCCTGTTGGAATCCATGCATGAAGACCAGCACAGACACAGGCAGCTCAGTTCTTTCAAACTAAAAGAAGCACTGTTCAACGTGAGACAATACGAGGCCTTCCTCTGCATCCTTATGGTGAGACAACATCTTGTTGGGTTTAAAAAAAAAAAGATTCAGAAATCATTGAAATCAGATTTTTCTCAGAATATGAGAGACTGCATAACCTGTTATGCTGAGCTTTGTGCCTAACTTGCTGGGGTTTGCTACTGTCAGGTAGAAGACAAAATTAATTAATTGTTCACTTCACTGTGACTGTACTTCCATTTCATTTCTGAAGCTTTACTTTTTGGGGAGCTTTAATTTCATCACCAAAGAATTAAAAAGGTAGGGCTTTACTTGTTTGTATGCTGATACTTAGACACTTTGCAGATGATTGGAGAATATAAAATGGGATTCTGCAATAAAATACCTAGTAAGAAAAGCCAGATTACCTGAAATAACAGATCTCTGTATCTGAATAAAATTGAAGTGTAACAGGAAGATTTGTTTCCATTAAAAGCTCTTCCCCAAAAGAAACATGAAAGAAAAATTCTTGTTCAATACATAAATCATCACAAATTTAGGCTGTAGACATCCCTAGCACACATGGAGTCATCAGAAGTCGTAAGAACACAACTTAAATTCCTGAAATTTGTTTTGCATATGAAGACCTTTTTATTTGTCTTTATTTGTCTTTTAAGAATTGCTGGGTTTATGTTACAACAATTATGTTACTCTCCTGTACATCATAAAGCTTGAGAAATTGTTTCTCTCTCTCTCTCTCCCTTTTTTTTTTTTTCAATTTCTTTTCATTTCAAAGGAGTTGAGGTTTTACGTAAAAATTCCTAGTATTGGTTTGAGAGAAGTGCCTGGTCTTATACCTAAACACTCAAGAAAAAAAATCATTTTGTTGAAAGTTAGAGTTCATTTTGTTCTTTAAAGTAGTTGAACAAAGAGGTCAACATAAATATTTGTTGCTAAATATTTCATTTTTTGACTCTCATACTTCTTACCTGAAGTACATTCTCTTTCCAGTCTGATGCAATTACGGTAGCTCAAGAAGTTGAAAAGATGAACGTGCAGTTTGCAACAACAATGGAGCAGTTAAAAAACACCGTCCAGAATAAGGTTTCTGTAGATACCAAAGAAGTTTTTGTAAGTATTTTGAATGGAAAACTTAATTGTTTTTAATTATTAAAAGAAAAAAAAAAAAAAGAAAAAGAAGGGAAACGATTACAAAATACTTTACAGGTGTGTTTTTGCATAGTTTGCTTTAAGAAAAAGGCTGCATTATTTTCTCTTTTATAACAGCACTCCTGGTAGTTTTTCAAGGGGTGACTAAGCTATCAGACTTGATCTCAAGGTACAAGGAAAGCAAGGTACAAAACAGAGGGAAGGATTTAAATACTGTTTTTCTGTAAGTGTCTCGAGTGGTTTGTTGGTATTTGTAGAATTACAGTGATACTTTCCTGTTTTGTGTAAATATTCTCTCCTGTTCCTGCAGAAATTGTTAGGACATATTGATAACAGCACATCAGAATGTGATTGCTTTGAAATCCTTTCAGATAGCAATTCTGCAATTACAGTATGGCTCCTTGGTAACATTTTCTAAAGAAATTGGGTTACTGTGATAGGGATTTCAATCTTTTTGCCCTTCCTAATAATTGCTGAATCCGTTGGCCAGTTTCAGTTGAACTTGTCAGAGCCCAAAGCTCTTGGAATATGTCATTTTCTGCAAGTTCTCTGAAAAATAAGTAATTGGACAGACACAATTAGAGCCCTTCTAAGGGCTCTGCAACGGGAATGCCACAGTTATGAGTCCAGCCAGCCATCTGGCCAGTGAGCAGACACATACCTCTGTGCAATCCATGTTCTGTGCTTGGTTGGTGGTTACAGGACATGGGGGGAAGAGAGAATGAGTGATGTGAACTGTAAATATTTAAAGAAGGTGCCTGCTTACGCTATGAAAACCTGGGATTAGTATGGTGGTGTGGTAAAAAGAATATGGGAGAGAAAGACGTCAGAAAGCAGGCTTCCATAAATATACTTTTCTTGGAAGAGCTCATTATTTTGTGTGATGTGCCTACCATTTTAATTCCACATAGGTAGCTGCTGAACTAGCATACCCTTTAGACATATGTTAGGTTTTATTTCATCCTTCAGAACAAATAATTAAAAAGCAAAATAAAGCCTGATGTGGAGGAGGGAGGAAGGCAGATCATTCCCCATCTACTTAGAGTATTTTTGCACTTCCCTTGGGGGTATCTGTGCTGGAAACTCATGGCAATGGCACTTTGAGGTGCAACTCAGGTGTGATCTGACATTTCAGCTTATGTGTGCTGTGATTTTATAAGCCAGATGTTCTCATTTGGAGGACATTTACCTTGCTCACTGAGCTGCTTAAAGCAGTTTTTCTCTCTTTTTCTGTATCTTCGTGGGGCTTAAGTGCCTGATACACACTTTAGTACAGTGATAAAGACAGAGGGAAGAGATGAGTAGGCTTTTCTGAGAGGCACGTGAGAAAAGAAAGCCCAGTTTAGGTTCTTTGACTTCTCTGGGAAAGCCTGTTTCTTCCCCTGGGTGGTAGAAGGAGCCTAGGAAGATTCAGTTCACTGATCTGAATTTAGCCTTTCTGAATCCACGTTTTTCCTAGAAGCTGTCTGCTCTTGGATGCTTCCTGGACTATATTTGTACCAAGCCTTTGTTTTAATGAACATAGTAGATTTCATTAACACTTTTTTAATCCTTTTTTTTTTTTTTTTTTTTCTAGTAAGAATGGTTTTGGTCTTGCTTCCTTTCCTTTCATTTCTTCCATTTTTATACCCATAACTTATCCACAGCATTAGAGATGCTGATGAATTCCAGAGCCAACTCTTCTGACCGTTCATGTAATAATGTCAGGAACAAGCATAAAACACAGTGCTGTTGGCATGAGTTTCAGATCTCTTGAATCTCTTCCCATAAATGTTACGTACTTAAAGGCAACAGGGCGCATTTAGTATCACTGTAATTAAGCATTTATACTCAAAGCTGAGGGTCTTCTTTGACAGGTGAGTGCACATTTATGTCAGCATTGCTGCTGGGAATTGCAGCTTCCAGTTTTGTCCAAAACCCTGCACCTCTCTGAGGCTGGATATAGGGGCCTGGAGTGATGGGATGTCCACTTTCAAATCCCCACAGCCCCCCGCCCTGGGATTTTGGGGTGCTGGAGGCCTTGTGGGTCAGCTTTGTTCATGTTAGGGATTGTTGTGCACAGCACTGGGGTTATGTTGCAGACATAAAACAACTCAAGACTTCAGATGGTTTTCTTTATTTTACAGCCTCTCTTTGTTGCAGTTTGTAGCGTGTGGACTGGGTTTCAGAATGAGATACTACTCCTGAGCTTTCTTTCCAATATGACTAACAATCTGCAGCAGTTCTTGGAAGCACAATCGCAGCTTTTTCCTGAGGAAGTGCTAACATCTCTTCTTGAAGGAGTGACTGTGAAAACCGATGAGGAAAGGATAAGAGAAACCATGGGTACTGAAAGTTTTTTTTTTTTTTTTCCTTTCACATCTCAAGATTTTATAATTTAAATTTTACATACAGAAGGAACTACACATTGATTTTTTAATAATTAAAATGTCCACAGTAAATTAAAACGCAGCCTTTGTAGTGTGTGGATTTATTTTTCATGTACAGTTTGGGCTTTTATATATAAAACTAAAATATTTCTAGTAGCTACAAACTACTTATAAACTAGCTACTTATAAAGTAGCTAGAAACTGCCTTATAAAAATTCAGAATTGTCAGAAGAAAGAATACTTCTAAGAGTTTTTTTAAAGTTTTGTAAGTTTATGACTTCTTACACCTTTCAGAACTTCTGAAGTTAATGGAGGAATAAAAAAGCTAAATAATGGGGCTTTATCTTTTTGCTAGAAGTGTGTTTTTGGTCAAGATGCTATCCCTAATGACCACATTATACTGAAGGAGATTTAGAATGTGTGAGTGGGTGAAACCAAAGTGGGACCATAAGATATTACCTTCCTTTTTTGTCCTGTTTCCAAAAAAAACTAACGCTTTTAACAAAGGATCCTGCAGGACTGACTTTTCAGTCCTTCAGGACTTGTTCCTTAGGATCTTTTCTAAGGTAGGCCTGAAGTTTGGGAAAATAATAGTAATCAGGTTATCCTGTAACATGATTATATTTTAAACATCAGATGTTTTGTTAATGAAATCCTTCCTTTGTTAAATCGTTTCTTAGGAACAAGAGTAAACATTTCTGATTTCGAGAACCAAGAATGGCTTTTTCCAGAGACTGCTGCTGATTTTGATCAGTTGCTAATCCAGTACCATGGTTTCTGTGCATACGCAATTGGTGTAAAAGGCCTCACCCTTCCAGGTATGCTCTGTAGTTAGGTCTCCTTACTTCACGTGTACACAAGTACAAGAGAAGATGTGAAGATGTTCTGAATGCGTCCTCTTTTTTTGTCAAATCTGGAGTACTGTAATTTCACGCGTGTAATTTTCACTCCCAGATAACTTATTTCCCCTGTTGAAGTATTTTTCTTTAAAAAAATACCCAGATAAACTGCCCAAAATAGAAGGTAGGGGGGCTTCAAGAGAAAGTAGGCATGACCAAGCAGAGATGAAATGGGATGGACAAATGTTTCCTCCTGCTATTTGTGCATCTCTATAACCTACATTGCAACTGAATGCAGGTTTGCTTATTGTTAATGTGTTTTCATACAGTCACCTGTAAGTGGTCCTTCCTTCTATGTTGTGTATCTTGAAACACACCCATACGTGCCTACATCATACATGCCTACATACAGCTTTAAGCAGTGGATATAAAATATCAAAAGTCTTCTCTGAATGGAATAGTGCAAAATTGCACTTTGTGGTCAGCTAATGCTAGGATTTATTTGGTTTGATTCAGGGCCATTTGTCTTGAAAGCAAATTGTATTTCAGCTACCCCAGTTTTTCTGTATCCTGTCCTCCAGTGTTTTATGGAATCTGTCCATGTAGAACTATTTTAAACCTACAGCAGGCTGGGAGGAAAATGTGGCCAGTTCTTGGCATTATTAAAAAAGTGTATGCCTTAATGGCAGTGTAAATATCTTACATATACTTAGTATTGTGCGTGAGAACAGCTGTCCTGGGTTAGACTGAAGGTCTCTCTAGCCTTGCATCTGACCATGAGAAGTCACGTAGGAGTGGTCCTTCCTTCGTTAATATCCTTCCCTGTTCTAGCAGCCAGTGGTTATGGGATTACTTCAGAGAAATGTTGTGTTTTCACCTTTCTGTTAAATAATCATTGTCAGAGGTTTTTCATTTATCTAATTGCTTTTTGAATCCATTCAGAGTTCACCATGGGATATTCTAATTGTCAAAGTCCCACAAGTTGTAAATATGTATAATATGAAAAAGTACCTCTTTCTGAGCTGGGTTTAAGCTCTGGCTTGGTAATTTCATCACAGCTCATGGTTTTTCTATTAGGAAAATCAGCAAATAGTCATTTTATATCAGAACTTCTGCATGCAATTCATGGTTTTCTAATCCTGAATCATATTATTTCTCTTTGGTTGCTTCTTTTTAATACTGGAGACGAGTGTTTCTTTAACCCTTCCTTCTGTGAAGAGTAACTCAAGCCTCTGATAACTCCCAGCTCACTTAATTTTATTTTTCTTATTTTAAGGGGTTGGAACAAAATGTAGCATAGCAAACATAGCACATAGGTTTTTATAATTTTATAATTTTTTTTTCTCCTTCTCTGTTTATGTGCTACTAATTCCTGACATTCTTTGAGCTTTTTTTGATTGCCACTGAATAGTGCCATTCAGTATCTTCAAGACACTGTCTGTGATAATTCTGAGTCTTTCCTAGACAATGACAGCTGAAAGAGGGTCATTCGTTGTAGCTCAGTTTATGTTTTCCTCGATAAGTTATTTGGCCATTATTGACATTTAATTTTCTCTGTTAACTTATTGTCCAGCTTCTCATCTGCTTCATCCCCTTTGCATAATTTCAGTGTAATGCCCCTTGGTATAAATTGATTGCTGATCTACAATCCGATATTTGCTGGAGATTATAAGGGGAACATTTCTGAGGATGGACATTTGTTTTTATTCTTTTGCTGTGGGTGTTTTATCCATAGTTTTTCTCACGAACATGGAATCTGATCTTGATTAAAGCATGCTGGATGTAAACTGATCAAAAGCAGTTGTATTGGCCTAAAGGAATATACTTTTCTGTATTTAAAAGTATTTCAGGGATTTATGCTGATTTCAGGAAGAAAAAAAAAAGGAAATGAAGCTGACTTGAAAGAAACATTTTTAATCAAGATCACATGTCTTTTGTATTGGATATCATACTGTTTACTATTTTGTTTTGTTTCTGTTTTGTTTTGTTGTTGTTTTTTTTTTTTTTTTCCCTAGGAAATCCTGCTATTGGGATTTTGAAGCATAGGGACAGATGCTACGTTTTCAGTTCCAAAGAATCTGCTTACATTTTTGCTCAAGACCCAGATAAGTTCATTCAGCTGAACGTAGAAAAAGCAAAAGAACACGCAGAGCTAATTCATCTGCTCGAGCTTCACCATCACTTTGAATACCTTGCTCCATACACACAGGTACACAACGCCCCTGCCTCCTGTGTAAGAGCTGTCGGATCACTGGTTGATCTGTCCTTTCCAGAACATAAAGGGAACAGATGATGCCCAGAAGTATAACAATCTGCCTATCGTACAGAACGTCTGATGGTCCCTCTCTTCCAGACCATCGTGGTGTAGCTAACAGCAGAAGGGGAAAATGTTTCTTCTCACCTGGTCTCTTCCTAGGAGAGTATGTAGTGCCAAAGGATTATGGCAGTGATGAAAACTGCTCATCCTTATCCTAGGCAGATCCCGTGTCTGATGTTTCTTTTCCCCATTATTGCAAAACTAGCTTAAAGGGACAGGAAGTAAATGCAGCAGAAGATGAGCCAGATACCACATTAACTAGAGCTTTAGCTCAGGAGTTCATCAGCGTGTGCTGGATGAGCATGTAGTGATATCTGGGGACAGGATTTATGGAACGTATTGCAGAACAAAAGGGGATTCATTAATAATGAACGTCACGCTGCTACAATGTGAAATCCAAAGGCTTGATTTTGATGTATAGATTTTCTCTGTGACACATTGTGAATTCTAAATCCCTAGCTATACAGAGTATGTAGTCTTGAATTGACCCTTGGTGAGAAAGATATGGTTTATATCCTACTTCTGGCAGAGATGTAGGCATTTCTCCTGATTATTATTTATGATTTTTAGTCTGTTCCTGAAGGTAACTGAGATGCCTGCCTCATAAAATACTGCCCATGGACTTTTATCAAAGTCCAATGATTAAGCACTTATGCAGGATGTGAGAGTCTGAAATTCAGCTGTGGTGTCTACCTAAAGGGTTTTCTGTCAGAAATTAAACCCAGCAAATTCTGATTGGTTTCTTTTCTTTTCAGCAGGCTTGGGGGAACAAAAATATTGTTGAATGTAAAAATCATGGCCTGCTTGCAATTTACAGGTTTCCAGATTTCTATTGCTTTTAAGAACATGCATATCTGTGTTCTGTCTTAGATGCCTGTATTCTCCTCATTAATGCCTTGCTTTTTGGCTTTTTTTCCTCTATCCAGGCAAGAAGTGCAGAAAAAAGTTTGATGAAACCAACCACAAAACGTGACAGCAGCACTCAAACTGACACTCACATCTTGCCTCCGTCTATTGTGAAGTCCTATGAATGGAATGAGTGGGAACTGAGAAGAAAAGCTATAAAACTGGTTCGTATTGTTACTACCAGATTTTCATGTGTTGGATAACAAAGTTCAGACTAAATTATTACAAAGTATTGTACTTTGCAGGATGAGTCTAAACTTACCCAAAGATGCATGCCTTTATTAGAACTGGTTCAATCATTTTTTCACCATTTTTTAAGCAGTGCTTCCATTGCTAAGTCGATTCATTCTTAATTTTTCATCTGCCTTCTTTAAGTGGTAAGTTTATTGATTAGCACTGAATTTTAAAGTTGTTTCCCTACACTCAAATAAATTTAACAGTTTTAAGATATTGCTATATACATTGTTTTTTATATTTTTTATTATTATTATTTGGTTTTAAACGGGGTTGCAGAAGGGTTTGTGTCAAGCAAAACTTTATTTCAAGTTGAACAATTTATATTAGTATCACCGTCAAGTAAGAGGAGAAAAAATGTAACAGCTGGCAGACAGCAGTCAGGAATACCTTTGGATGTGGTTCACCCTGCAGAAGCTTTCTTTGAACTGACTTATCCACCCTTGAAAGAAATCAAAGCACAAGGCTTTTCTCTTTTTTTTTTTTTGCATAGTGAGGTATTTTTCATTTTATCTTGAATCCTCATGTTTGCTAAAACCAACTCATTGGGTTTTATTTGAAAGTGAAATTCCCCTCTTTCATGTACGACCAATCCAGATATGTAAGAAACAGAGCAAATAGCTTTTCTGTTGTGTATGTAACCCAGAGGAAATGGTTGTTATATATAAATCATGATGATTTGCTGTTGGATTGGAAATCACAGCCCCACAGAGGGTTGGCGACATACATAAAAGCTTCTAAAGTAACAGCATATATTTAAAAAGCTGCTTACTAGGAGCTTTTCTTTTCCCAGCCCATGCAGTTGTTAAGGTGTAGCACCTGATTTTCACAATTCAGTCAAAAGGAACTCGTTTGTGTAGGTCACACTGCAGTTACCAACAAAAACTGGACACAGAATGCTGCAGGGAGGTGGGTTTTGGGTTTTGTTTCTGTGAACAAATGCATTGTGAAGGCCTGTGGTCTGCTGTCAGGCTTGTTTCTTTTCTGTCATCCTTCTTGCCATCAGCTTTCGAACATTATAAAAGGGAAACAAAAATTTTAGAGTGGGATTTTTTTGACAATATGAGCTGGTTTACAAAGGCTTCTAAGCAATAGGTGTTAATGAAGTATATAAAAATAAGCCATTGAGGTTTACAAGTGGCCTAGCTTAAGGCCTCTAGTGGACAGAAGGACATAAATAAGTGCCAAGACATGTTCAGTGGCTGTGCTTATCTTTAGCATAAGCAAAGGTGTATGTTTTCTAAGAGCTGAGCTTGGAGAGCTTACAAGCTCGTTCGTTTGAAATGTTTAGTGGCAAAGTACTCGGGGTGTCTCAGCATCAGCTGTCCGTATGGGAGATTGGCGGTGTGGGGTTGGAACAAAAAATACGAGGCACCTGCAAAAGCTTTTGCACTGCCTATGCTGAATTTGTAATGTGGAGCTGATAAAACATTTACAGCCAAAGTGCTGAAATAACAGATGCAGCTTACCAATGCTTCTGTAAATTTGACACTATTAGAGGAGCAATGGACATATCTGCAGGTTCTGATACAGGATAAGCTCAGAGGCCTTGGGTTTCTTTTCTGTTGTTTGTGCTTAGACAGAAAACTTGAGGTATTAAAATAGGACTTTTTAAGAAGCCTTATTTGATGTTAGCAGTAAAATTTTCAGCTCACGTTTGTTTCTCTGTACAAGCATGCAATATTCCTTGCAATAGCACTCACTCAGCATTCACTCGTTTCAATTGTCAGCAGAACCCTCTATTGGGAAAAAAAAAAAAAAAAAAGAAAAAGAAAAACTAATAATAAAATATTCTTTCTTTCCATCACATTTTTTCTGTAAATTCATTATTAAACAGGGCTTCATTATTACCATCATAAATCTTGTGCTATCTTGTGCTGTTTGCCAAGGGACTAACAAGTAATGCCTCGAAAGAAGGCATTTTTGCCCTTTTATTTGATACTCTGTGACACCAATGACCAAATCTCATCACGTTTGGTAGAAACCAAAGGCTAGATCCTGTAGCTTAATTGTCCACAAGGTTTGGGATCCTCAGATTTGTTTTAGCTTGTAGATACCAGGAGGTTAATCTGCCTTCCACTGCATTCAGTGTACTTTCCAACTGATTGAAATAAACTTGAAGCCCTGGCAGAGCTTAACATGAAAATGACATTTCATTCTAACAAAACAAAATCTTCAGCATTTAACAAAAACTTAAAATTTTAAAATTGTGGGGCTGCATACGGTTTTGTTCACACATTCTGTTAGCTTCAGGGGTTAATTTCAATGAATTTAAGGTAGGAAGAAGCGTGCAACATTACAGGTTTGTGAAGCCCATAGAGGTACAATATGCAAATGCAGAACGTGTAACATCTAAGCAAATCCCACTGCTAAAATGTTCAAATAAAATTTTGCTTAATGTGATTCTTTTTGTGTCCTTAGGCCAATTTGCGTCGCAAGTTAACTCATGCCATGCAGACTGATCTCAGCCATCTGAGAAGGGAGAACTCCACCCAGGTGTACTTGCCAAAAGACGTCAGCACCCAGACTAAGCGCGAGAACTCCAGCAATGTACCCAGACCACAGATTTTCTTGGCAGGTCTCCGAGGAGGATCATCTGCTGCTACTCGTATGGTCAAAGTGGACTTAACAAGACCAATAGATGAAACCTAAGTGAAAATGAGAAACCTACAGAAATATACTAAATACATATAAAGGTCCCAATATAGATCTGAATGAAGTTACCAAATAATTTTCTGTGTCTGTTGATTCCAGGAGCAGTTGACTTACTTTATTTGTCTTACCTGCTAGGGCTGCTGAATGGCATTAAGAGATAGAAATGAAGAAACACATTTTAAACTCTGAAACACACAGAGTTTAAAAAGCAATTTAGAGTGGACATGTGCCTGAAAACTTTAACTTAAACTAACATTTAAATGTGTAGAGTGGGTCTGAGATTTTCTTGGTGTTCTAATACGACTGCTTGTTGAAACACTATAATTAAGAGACGTGGCTTTGGTACATGAAAACCAAAATGTTAGACTCACTGCTTTTATGAGATGCGGGGCCAATCCCGCAGCTCCTAGAGGCATAATGCTCAGTGGTGTGAAGTAAAACTGATCCCGAGGGAGTCACCCAGATGTCACAGCTCTACCCGCAGAGCGTAAGTCACCCAGATGTCACAGCTCTACCCGCAGAGCGTAATTGCCCAGAAGGTAAAAGCAGTGAGATGAAATCGGGTTGGGTTCTTGGGCCTGGCCGTTCGTGCTGCTGTTAAGGGCTTTGCAAGTAACGGGCCTGATGAGCAGAGGCTGGGGCAGGGGGCTGAATCTGTCTGGGATGACTCTGGCAGCCATGTGAGGTCTCCAATAATTTCTGTGTTTGTTGGCTAAAACGTGTGCTTCCCAGCACACAGCAAACAATAGGAACTCGAGGCATCGTTTCACTTATGTTTAGAAAAACTAAAACACAACAGGAAAAGGTTTTTATCTCTGTTTCACTGTGGTGCTGAAATATGTGCCAGGTCTGTTAAGCTCAACAGCAGCTATTATTTCTCTTTGTGAAAAGCTGAATCAGTTGAGCTTTAAAATCTTCTCAGACGAAGCAGGGAATACATTAAAGCAGAGATGCTTTTCACAACAACAAAAAGCTCCACCAGTTATTTTCTGCAAATTATCCTGATGCACCTGTGGGACCATGTGGGATTGGCTCAGGTTTGTAACTCTCCTTTTGGTCAGGTGCGCCATGGTGCATCGTATTTTCCTGGGCCACTGGCACACCAGCTTGTGATAATGAAGTGTGCAGATATGAGCTGCTATGTGGCTTTCCTGTGGTACGGTGCAGGGTAACTTTCTCTTTTTGTGTAACTGTCCAAGGTGTATTTGGCTTCACTTTTTAAAAGTTAAACATCTGGGAAAGGAAAGGAAAGGAAAGGAAAGGAAAGGAAAGGAAAGGAAAGGAAAGGATCAGTAGCAGCCAGATATGCTGCTTCTCCAGGTTTTTCAATGATGAGCTGGCACTGATTTTCAGATTTATTAATAAATACATGAGTGCTATTACTTGCAGCTTTTTTAATTCAGAGAAGATAGCCCATTGATGGTTAACGCAGTACTTTTTGTTCTGTACATTTTTATCATCATTTGCTTTGAACCTTTTATGTTGAAGTTCTTACCTCGGACCAATAAGCTGGTATTTTAAGAATATATAAATACACTTATATAAAAGAAAATTGATGAGTGAAAATCCTTTTTATTCTTTTACATTTGTGGAAGCTATGGCAGTGTTGTGAAATAGTGGGGAATATGTGCAATTTCAGATTTGACAAAGCAGAAACATGTCAGCATGGAAAAGTTTACTACTGGCAGCGACAGAGGTGTGTGAGATTGTTGCTTCCTGGGTGTTACTGCCATTAAAATAGTACAGGGGAAAAAAAAGGAGAGATTATTTTTCAGAATGTCTTTATTCATGTGGAAGGGGAGACAATTTTCAGTCCATGCCCATTTGAACGTGAGCTTGTCTTTATATGAATCTCCACTTCTTTTCAGGAGCTCTTCCTGGTGCAGTGGTGAGTGTGCTTGTGATGGAAAGATGAGGCAAGACCTAGCCTTGTAGGAAGAGACTGTGCAAGTAACAGTGTATACGTGCAGTAAATACAAAGTAGAAAACAACATTCACGTTGTAATAGCACCGTTAGTAAAACCACTGTTTTGTGCTGCTGTGGGCTTCCCTCTTGCCATAACCTTTGTGGAGAGGGCCCTGCCACACACCTTGCAGCATCCAGCTCTCCTTTTGGTGCTTTCATTTTGTATCGGGACGAAGGGACGTGCTGGCGTGAAGGGATGGAGTCCAGTGGGCATGGGCGCTCCATTTTGTGCCAGGGGAGTTTTAGGCTGGATGTTAGGAAGAACTTCTTTACCGAAAGGGTTGTTGGACACTGGAACAGGCTGCCCAGGGAAGTGGTGGAGTCACCATCCCTGGAAGTCTTCAAAAGACGTTTAGATGTAGAGCTTAGGGATATGGTTTAGTGGGGACTGCTAGCGTTAGGTCAGAGGTTGGACTCGATGATCTTGAGGTCTCTTCCAACCTAGAAATTCTGTGATTTGCCTGTCCGCACTTGGCACCAGTGGGACCGCAGCTCACCGCAAGGAGCACAGCGAGTTGCTTGAACACCACTTTTGACAAAGGGCCGAGAAAACCGGAGTTGTGAGGAAGGAACCGGGGCTGAGGGGAGCTGAGGGGGGCACTGAGGGGAGCCCCGCGGGGCAGCCCCGCGCCGTGAGGCGATTCTCCTGCCTCCCACCCCTCCACCCGGGGCTTCCCTCAGCCTAGCACCACCTCCCCGACACACTTCGCACTCTGCGGCTCTTTCCGTGTATTTATTCCATGATTTAAGGCACCAGGGCGGCCACACAGCCGGCAACACCCCCCCCACAACCCCCCCCCCCCCCCGCTCCTCCCGCCCTCTGCGGGAGGACGCTCTGGGCGCGGCGCTCCTCCGCCTCCACGGTGCAACGCGGAAGCGGGGCGCTCTAGGCCGGCTCCGCGCTCTCTATGGTGCGATGGGCCCGGCACCATGTCGGCTGCGAGGGGTGAGCGCGCCTCGGGGGGGACGGGACGGGACGGGACGGGACGGGACGGGACGGCACCGGGGGTGTGTGTGTGGGGGGGGGGGGGGGGGGCAACCCCAGCTCGCCCCCCCCGCGCGGCTGCGGTGGGCGCGCCCGGCTGGCGGGGGGGGAGCGGCGGCGGGCGCGACCACCGCGGGCGCCGGGGGGGGGGGGGGGGGGAGGTCTGTGGGGAGGGGGAGCTGTGAGGGCGCCCGCGGCGGGAGGAGGCGGCCGCCATCTTGGGGACCCCCGGGGGCCATTTTGGGGCGGGGGCTGCCCCTTGGGGGACCTTTTGCTGAGTGGGGGCACGCAGCTCGTCCCCCTTTTTATGAGTAGTTATTGTAGGCAAATGCTAAATTTGATTTTGCGTGCCCCTGCTTTGACGTAATATCTTACAGATTTAAAAAAATAATGAAATCCCCGCAGTTGCGCTGGTGCCACCGCGGTGCTCACACCCTCCGTCAGGGAGCACACCCGCTATTTACCTGTGTCTGTGCCCTTGGTTCACCTGAGCTAAATACAGATGGGCTGGGCTCACCTCACCTCCCAGCGGTGCCCTCAAACTCCCCCTTCCCCAACACAAGTCTAAATTTCAAACCATCTGATAGCTGTAGGTCACTTCTGAGCGTCATTACTCCAAAAACTAATTGGCTCTACCTCTGAAAAGTGGCTGCTGAGGCGGGGAGATGTTACCTGTAAGGGAGCGCTAATTTCGGTGGTGAGAGGAGGAGCAGGAGGTCATGCAAGGGAAGGCAGCGCTGGCTGCGAAGAAAAATGAACCAAAGCCTCGCTTGCGCTGGATTCGGCAATTAATTCCCATATTAAATGAACAAAGTTACTACAAAACTGCCTGGAGCTTATCTGTTAGCTCATCTCCTTATCAGCAAAGGAACATAAACTTCTCCTAACGAGACACAGCTTAATTGACACACTTGGAAGACGGCAGACGATGCTTCAAAAGATGCTGCAGAAGCACCAGCGGGTGCCCATGGGGTGCCACAGGGAACGAGGATATTTTACTGCCACCAGGCCTGGGACAGGCCAGCTCCCAAACTGCAAAATAGCATCGGTCTGGGCCACAGCTGTTCCCAGAATTGCAGCAGTGGTCGGGGTAGGGAAGATGCAGGGGCTACACCGATGATAGGCAGTCCTTGTGTGGTTCAGGTTACTCAAATAGACGTAACTTTAGTGTTTTCTCCAATGAACGAGGCGAGGACAGGCTGCCGCTCCAGAGCAAGCACGTACTGTCACCTTAAGGGTAGGGAGGCACAGAAAGACAAATATTAGTCCATGGTTAGTTTTTCTACAACAAAGGATCGCTGTTAGGGCAAGAAGATGGCTTTTTGTCAAACACCTGGAGCTTCTGTACTGTCTTTGTTGAGAAGAGACTTTAAGGTTTATCTTAGACTTTTCGTACAAAACATTTCACAACACTGTATAGTCTTCGGCACAGTTCTGGGGCTGTAGGACACCCTGCTTCAGTTCTTAAATAAAAGCGAAGGTCGTGCTAAGTTGGTATCTTTGTTTTCTTTCAGAAAATGTCAGCTTACCCTTCAAGTTGTACTGCCTCACTGTGATGACCCTGGTTGTGGCAACGTACACGGTAGCGCTGAGGTACACGAGGACAGTGCAGACAGAGCTCTACTTTTCTACCACAGCCGTGTGCATCACCGAAGTTATCAAGTTGTTCTTGAGCGTGGGCATCTTGGCTCAGTAAGTATGGGGATGCTAATTGGCGTTTTGGGAACGAATCGCCACTTCTAACCCCATGCTCTCAGTTACTGAAGCGCAGATCTGTGTGAATGTCTGGCTGGTTAGCTCAGCTGAGACTGCTTTGTAAACAGCTCAATATTCAGGTGTGTCTTTTCTGCATATTTTCTGTATTCATGTGCTGTCTTACCTTGGTTTCCCCGTGCTGCATCCGTCTTTGGAAGGGCTTGTATTCTCCGGGTTCTTCCAAAGCCCAGCTCTTGCTGTTTTGGCAGAATTTGTTCTTTCAGGGTCTCTGTGTGTCTTTGTGGCTTTTCATACATCAGAGAGCCGTCTGTTTTGTGCTAGAGGATTGCGAAGTCACATGGGGTGCCTCTTTTTCTTCTTTATCAGATCTTTTCTTCTTAACATCAAAAAGGTGGTTTTAGTTGCTTTAGAAATGAGCCAGTATTCGGATTTGTAGGCCTTCTGTTTAACTTTTCATTAAAAACGGCACTGTGGTTCTCACCGGGTTGTGGCCAGAGCACACCTTGACCCAGGCTGCTTTCTGGCGATGTCAGCAGCCCATGTTTGTGAGCAGGGAAGGGTCTGTGGGTTGGTAACTTCTCAGATCTGTGGGACCCAGACCCCTCGCAGCCTTCCAGCAGGGTAAGCGGTGCGAATGGTCGTTTCTGACTCAAATAATTAAAAAGGCAATTACTTTTGTCTCAGGAGTTTTTTAGGACAGCCCTGCAGGGCCAAAAATCCGTGTAGCCTGCCACCTGGCCCTTGCCAGTAGCCAGCAGTGGACACTTAGGAGCAAGAGGGCAAGCACAGGCTGCGCTTCCCTTGCTTGCTGGCAGATGCTCGTGGATTCCCAGCCTGGAGGCTGCAGGTGTGCTGTGGCTGCAGCCTGTGATGATCCTGCCCTCCGCATGACTGTCTGGGTTCCTTCTGAACTGCCAGTCCCTGTTGTGCCTGTGAAATGGGTTCTGCAATATAATTACACAGTATATATGGAAAAAGTGCTTCTTTTATGAACACTTTCACTGTATTCTGTCATCATGTATTGAAAAACATCATGAATAACCTTTCCTTCCTTATATTTACCACCCTTGTTTTCACATCTCTGCAGATCCTTTTTTTCTTTTCACCGCTCATTTCTTTCCTAAGCCAGGTGTTTTATCTAATTTCTTTCTGTGATCATCCTGGTGCCCTTCTTGACAGCATCCCGTGTGAATCAGGATCCCGAGCTGCATGCAGCACTCAAGGTGTGAACGTGCTGTGGCATTACGCAGAGAGGGAACGGTGCAGAAAGCGCCCGGCTGGGTGTCAGATCCTCTCCTAAGGATCCCTGACAGCTCCTTTCTCTGAGCACAGCTGAGCCTTTGCTGCCCTGATAACTGAGCTGTTCCTCGGGTGGCAGAAGACCTGATGAGTTCTGTTGGGTGTAGTGCGGGGCCCTTTCAGCAATGGCTGAAAGTTTTCTCTTGGACACCACATACAGTTTAGTATAATCAGCAAGTTTTGCCGATATCCCAGTAACCTTCCATTTTAGATCACTTACAAATACGGCAAGCAGCGCGAGTTCCACCATGGCTTTCCTGCAGCGTCTGCCTGACGGCTTCCTCCAGTTTTAGACTTCCATCCTGCCAAGGCAAGGTGCCTTTGTAGCTTAATTGCCAGTTAAAAGATAAAATACAATTATTTGCTCGGTACGGTTGGATACGTTTCACTACCTTGTCCTTCTGAAGCAGCCAGTACTGCATGCTACAACATACAGGATCCTGAAGTATGACACCCGGGCTGTTCCGGCTGCTGAATTTGTTTTCTTGCACATTTCTTCTGTTACGCCTTCCTTGTGTTTACCTTTTGGGTTTCTCCTGCAGAGCATATTGAAGGAGTGAATGAACGCCAACAGATTTCCTTTCCAAAAGGAAGCTTACAATGGTTGAGGCTGTGTAATTATTTATTCAGCCGTACTGTTACAGGAAAGGACTCAACTTCTCACATTTATTTGAAGTCCAGCTCACCCTTTGGCAATTACAACATCCAGATTCTTAGATGGTACTTAGTTTCTTAGCAGTGGATAAAGAAAAGTTCATTTGCAAACCCTAGTTTTAGCTTTGGCTTTTTTAACAGCTGAGTATTTCCGTTGCAGAACTGATTCTTACGGGTATCCATCAACTGTTCAGACCAATGCAGAAACAGAATACATGTTTAAGTCAAATGTAGATAAACATCAGGAATGCTGAATTCAAGCTAAATGGTTTTTATTGATTTTCTTATTTATTTTGCTGTGTACATCTTTGGGCAGCTTATTTTGCAGTACAAGCTATACACAGAGGCTTTTTCTGAAATTCTTTTCTGCATAGATGTGCCCTTTGTACTGACCTCAGCTTTCGGTTCGAGATTCTTGGTAGCACGTGCTTCAGAAAGAGAACCCACCCAGAGATGAGCTACCACGCAGTACATCTCCTCAACAGCTGAAGTGGAAGAGCTGCCTGCTGGGCAGCTGTTACTCTTCACTGCAGGACCCCATGCCTGAATCCGTGGGCACCAGCCCACTGAGAGTTGCTGCTCTCATCTCACTTCGGGCATGCGATCAGCTAAGTCACCGAGCATGTTTTGGGACAGAATAAGGTACAGGCTAAGTATTAATTTTGTGTTCATCAGCCTACCTTAGTACTGACAGATAGAAGCCATGACCATGTGATATCTTCTGACTTCTTACTATCACCGAGCAGAGCTCTCTCAATGTGCTAATTATACTTTATTTACAACTGGACATCTGGAAGAGCAGCACTTCAGCCCAGCTGTACCTGGGCGATTACCAGGTGCTCAGTGTTTTCTTCTGCATCTTATCTCCCAATGCCAGGCAATAAAAGTTCTTTGGGAAATAAGTTCTCTGGAGAATAAATAAACTGACAACTCTGCCTATAATGTCAGTGACTCATAGTGCTTTGTGCAATTAGCCGTAGTGCACTGGCATGAACTCTTCCTCCTCCTTGTTCTACAAACGTTGTTGTATCAGTGCTTGGCCCGTGGCCAGACGTGTCTTGCTCTGTGACGTGCTCAGTGTCAGCAAGTCTGTCCCACGCAAAGTTTCCCCGAAAGTTTGGAAAGAGGGGGGCATCAAGAATTGGGGAATATGCAGGAGTGAGGTGGTTGATGAAGGAGCCTGGGACAGAGGTTGCTGATTTTGCACAGGAGGAGTTTGGGGTAGGTAGCTGGTGTATGTTTGTAGGAAGAAAGAATTTGGGATGTGGGTGGAAATGTGGGAAGTTGATTTTCTGGGGCGCTGAAGAGGATGTGAGCCGTTTGTATGGGTGTGCAAGGGAAGCAAAAAGGAGTGTTAAATTTAAGAGCAGTGACACATTTCCATCGCCGGCTCTCGTGCACGTGGTAACTGATAACATCACTGATTTTTCCCACTAATTCTCTCCTCTGATGAGCAGAAGGTAAGATGATTACTAAGAACACATTTTCAGCCATCCCAACAGATTTGTTGATTTGTTTTCCGTTTTCAAATATCAGCTCAGGATGGCTCCCAGCTACATTATTACTTTATTTTGCAGAGAATCTGGAAGCCTGTCAAGGCTAATAGCATCTCTGAAAGAAAATGTATTTGGAAGTCCCAAGGAATTGCTCAAATTAAGTGTTCCATCTTTGGTGTACGCTCTCCAAAACAACATGGCTTTCGTGGCTCTTAGCAACTTAGATGCGGCAGTCTACCAGGTAAGGCACATTTTTGTGAGCAACTGATCCATAAATATATTTCTCTTCATAGTTTTGTGAGGCGTGCTTGTTAGCTACCTGTTCGCCCAGGCACTGGAAATGGTACAACACCACCAAGTTCTGTAGGGAATCGACAAATATGTTACTCGTCGTTCTGTAGTTGAATTTCCTGTGTGCTTGTTTGGGAGGAATTTGTACAGCCCCGTGTTCGTGCCTCTAGGTGACGTACCAGCTGAAGATCCCCTGCACAGCTCTGTGCACAGTCCTCATGCTGAAGCGTTCCCTCAGCAAACTGCAGTGGTTCTCGGTCTTCATGCTGTGTGGCGGTGTTACCCTCGTGCAGTGGGAGCCTGCTCAGGCTACCAAAGTACAGGTGAGAGTTTCCATTTTGCCATTTCTCGAAGAGTAAACCGCCTTGCACTGTGCATTTCACTTCACAGCACCTTGGACTTCAGGTAATGTTTCGTACCTTCCACCCAGCAGTACCCATTTCCTCTCTCCAGCCACCTCACCTGCACCGCAAACACTGGCTCCATCGTTTGTGTTCGGATTTGTTGTATACCCGTGCAGACAGGCTTGCAGCATTGCTCCACGCCACGGTCAGCTTGTCACGACTACGCCGAGCTAATCTGCGGGGCAGCTCTAGCAAATCAAATCTGTACCGTAATGAAATGCCACCGAATGTGATGCGCTTAATGAAATAGCCCTGGCATGGGGTTTTTGTAAACGGCTGCGGTGTTGTATCCGTTTAACACAACGCTCCATGTTGCAGGTGGAGCAGAATCCGTGGCTGGGGTTTGGAGCGATTGCTGTCGCTGTGCTGTGTTCAGGATTTGCAGGTACAGTATTGCTTCCACATGCAGTTCATGCCAAAATGACTGATATTTTGTGACATTTCAAACAGAAAGTTCTCTGTTTCGTACCTTCTGTGCTGATAGGGTCTGGGCATGGCATCATCTGCATGACCCGCACTTCACATTGATGGGCAGCACAAAGCTGCACCAGGGGAGGTTCGGACCAGACATTAGGAAACATTTTGTTAGCACGAGGGTGGTCAGGCACAGGAACAGGCTTCCCGGCGAGGTGGTTGGTGCCCCAGGCCTGTCAGTGCTCAAGAGGCACTTGGACAACGCCCTCGTTAACGTGCTGTAACTCCTGGTTAGCCTGGAGCGGTCAGGCAGCTGGATTTAATAGTCTGTGTAGGTCCCCGCCAACAGAACTGTTCAATTCTGTGCTACTCGTTAGCTATCTTTGTTGATTAGAAGATAAATGAGGACTTTATCCCCTCTGCCTGTAATTATCTTATGCTCGCAGTAATTACAAACCAGATTCGCGACGTGATTGCTCCAGTTGTAAAAACAAATGGCTGGGAGCACGTACTGTTGGTTTGACATGATGCAACATGGAAGGCTGTTTTGCAAGTGGAAGGAAGCGCCTTTCGAATGCTTAGAATAATGTGAAGGGAACCTCCAGGATGACCCAGTCAGCACAACTCATTCATGTCCCTCAATTTTATAAGTTAATTTTACAGTGAATGGCTCTGTTATGGTGATCCAATGAAAAATTTGCCTTTTTTTTTTTTTTTTTTTTTTTTTTTTTTTTTTTTTTTTTTTTTAAGAAGGGGAGCTGAGCTTCTCACTTACTTCTTGTGGCAGCTCAGCCCCAAAATCCACATTGCCATGGTCATAGGTGGTAAATCTCCCCCTGCATCTCAATGTGGGAGAGAGGAAGCTGAGTAGCAGGAAGCCTGGATAAGCTATGTGATGCTTTTGTTATGTTACTTCAGTTTCAAGCAGCTTTTCCTCGCAACAGTCATTTTTCTCTGGCTCCTGTAGGAGGAGATCAGAATTGGAGGACAAATGAGCTGGTGCTAAGAAATAAGGAAATGCAATTACTACTTTATTTGAAATTTGGCTCACAGGGGCATGTTTTCCTGGCTGCAGATTGGATTCTCCCCTCTCCCTCTGTAAGGAAAGGAGTAATCACTGACCTCTGGTGCCGTAAAATCATGCAGGAATCATCTTGTGCTGTGCATACCTGCTTGGTACTTGTGGAAATCCTTCTAGCTAGCAGGTGGGAAAAGGAGAAGGGTGAGGTTTTTGTTTGGTGTCTTTTCACTGAAACGGGCATTTTGAATTAGAAACAGGAAATAAGGCTTTGTAGATCTCAAGCAGCTTTTCCTGGAAGGTTCAAAACTTACTCATTTCCACAGACGCTCCCAAGCCATGAGACAATGTACAGCATTCACAGCGAAGCCTTCAGAGCCTTGTAACGCCCTCACGATGTGGGTGGATAGCTCTGCCCCTGCAAATCCTGACCTTTTAAAGGGCTGGAGAGGGCTGCTCTAGAGGATTAGAGACCCAGGCGGCTCTCTTCTCCAGCCGAAGGGTTGCAGCTGGGGTGTTTCCTCCCAGTGATTCCTTGCTGACAGCCGTAGCTTTGAGGCAGCTGGGAAGACAGGAGATTTCATCCACGCAGCCTCTTGTGCCCTTGAGGCTTTACATGTTGAAAACATAAGTCCTATCCAGACTCCTTTCCTCTTTCTACTTCCTTCCCCCGCCCACAAAATGAATTAGTTATTCTTGGCATTAAACCTTCAATTTCTGGACTGACCATATTAACTGTTTTATGTTATTCAGCAAAGTCCAAAAAGTTAGGTGGTTTTGTCCCTCAGAGATGGAAAAAAGCTTTCTTCAAACCCCTTTTCCTGTGGTAATTTGCAAAGGTTTGGGGGCACAACAATGCTTATAAAAGCGTTTTAAACAAATACCTAATGGCAGAGCCCTTGTGACTTGAAACATTACTAAAGAATTTCTCCTAAACAGTACATTTTCTTTCCTAGCACAGTGATTTTTATGCATTTTCAGAACTGACAGCATCATGTCATTGCCCTACTTACTGTTTTCTTAGCTTATTAATAGTTTATAAACATGGGTCATGCTCAGCCAAGTTTCTGGTAAATTGATTCTATCTGCTTGTGCTCCCTGGGTCTTCTCAGTGGGCACAAAGCTTGATAGACTGCTGTGGGTTCTTCGAAGCACTACAGTCATTAACAAGACTAGTTTTTTGTTTATATTGTTGATTAGACTTTTAAAATAGTTTTCATGTAAAACAGTATTCCCTTGTTTGCTTTTATAATTTAAACACCTGAAATATACATGTGTTCTCTAGGTAATTGATTCACCGTACGTCCTCACTGTACTGTATTATAAATTATAAATTGCATTTTTCATGAGCAAAAGAGCGAACTCAGTCATTTCAGGAGGAAGAACGGATGTCTAGGGTGTCTGACCCATAGGTCTTTTCGCTGTGCTTTGTCACTTGGTGTACTTCTCCCTTATCTTTTCAAGGATCTTGGGCGATGTTAATGAGCAACAAACACTTAATCAGTAGGACTCATGCCAGGAAGTGTGGTCACACAACTCTTCTCACACAAATGGCTGAGATGTCTGAATGCTGTGAAACGTCTCTGTTTTGGACTGCAGAGGAAATTCCAGATACGAGCAGAGCCCTGGGAGCAGTAGTTAGAGGCAGCTAGCGATGGCCTTGTCAAACGGAGGCTGTTGAGTCTGACACACACCTCCTGAGTCATGGAAAAGTAGATGTGGAATTTCAGTAATGCAGGATAAAAAGTCAAACATGCTGGTCAGTGTGGCACCATGAAACAGAGCTTTAGATTAGCATGAATTCCTTTTTCCTCAAAAACAGCCTGTAGTTTCAATTAGCGGAAAGCAGAGGTTTTGGTTCGCTCTTATAATCTTTGAAGTTGTGATTTCAGAACATGTCTGCGCTCTGAACTCAAGGTTTCCAAAGGAATTCTCAGTCTCTGTACTGAGGTAACAAAGTTCCCCTTTTGTAGCAGGCTGGATATTGTGTTGCTGTTATTTGATTTTGTTTTATTTTCATAGAATCATAGAATCATAGAATATCCTGAGTTGGAAGGGACCCTTGAGGATCATCAAGTCCAACTCTTGACACCGCACAGGTCTACCCAAAAGTTCAGACCATGTGCCTAAGTGCACAGTCCAATCTCTTCTTAAATTCAGACAGGCTCGGTGCAGTGACCACTTCCCTGGGGAGCCTGTTCCAGTGTGCAACCACCCTCTCTGTGAAGAACCCCCTCCTGACGTCCAGCCTAAATTTCCCCTGCCTCAGCTTAACCCCGTTCCCGCGGGTCCTGTCACTGGTGTTAATGGAGAAAAGGTCTCCTGCCTCTCGACACCCCCTTACGAGGAAGTTGTAGACTGTGATGAGGTCTCCCCTCAGCCTCCTCTTCTCCAGGCTGAACAGGCCCAGTGACCTCAGCCGTTCCTCATACGTCTTCCCCTCCAGGCCTTTCACCATCTTTGTAGCCCTCCTCTGGACGCTCTCCAACAGTTTCATGTCCTTTTTATACTGTGGTGCCCAGAACTGCACACAGTACTCGAGGTGAGGCCGCACCAGCGCAGAGTAGAGCGGGACAATCACCTCCCTTGACCTACTAGCGATGCCGTGCTTGATGCACCCCAGGATACGGTTGGCCCTCCTGGCTGCCAGGGCACACTGCTGGCTCATATTCAACTTGCTGTCTACCACGACCCCCAGATCCCTCTCTTCTAGGCTGCTCTCCAGTGTCTCATCGCCCAGTCTGTACATGCAGCCAGGGTTTCCCCATCCCAGGTGCAGGACCCGGCACTTGCTCTTATTGAACTTCATGCGGTTGGTGATCGCCCAATTTTCTTCATTTTTATTTTTTTTTCACTGCTAAATATCCTGATGGAGGAACAAATTGGTTGACACTGTACTGAAATGCATAAATAGTGTCCTGGGGATAAAATACCAGGTGCCAAGGTGAAATGCTTTTTCTTCTGGTGTAAATTGCAGAGGAGAAACTGTGTTGGTATCAGAAGTCTGGGAAAACTAAACATAAACGAGGAATAGTTTAACAATGAAGCTCATCAACAACCAAAATGACTGTAAAGAGAAACAGAATCTATTTTTGATGTTATGTACACCTGCTCCAGAAGACGTACATTAGCAGGATGTGTTGATGGGACTTCTGCTTTGGGAATTTCTGTGAAATGTACAATTCTGGAAGACAAGAGGATTCCAGTAGTCGTGTCTAGCTTTAAAGCACCATGAGCTGGGAATCACCAAGGTTGATGCTTTGTTCATCTTATAAAAAACTTTTTTTTTTTCTTTTTTTAGGAGTTTATTTTGAGAAGGTATTAAAGAGTTCAGATATATCCCTGTGGGTGAGGAACATCCAGATGTACTTATCGGGGATTGCAGTGACTTTATTTGGTGTGTATGTGTCAGATGGAGCCCAGGTTCTCGAGAAGGGGTTTTTCTACGGCTATACACACTACGTCTGGTTTGTCATCCGTAAGTATCTCATGGTTTTATGGTCAGGTTATGTTGTTTTGCTTTTTTTAACTTTTGGTGTAACTGGTTGTGTGAACCTACAAATACAGTTTGACCCACTGTTTCTTACTGTGTTTTTTCTAATACTGTTTTCTTGAAAATTATTAGTTTATTCAACTTAAAATTGTGCTTAAAGAATATTCCAAATAACTGAGCAGCGGGTAGAGCATCTTCAAATGAGTCACATCTGATCTAGTAGATGCCATTGTAGATGTGCCACTTTGATACACGTTGTGTTAGATCACCAAGTAGGATGATGTCGCCCAAACAAGGAGTGGGGTAAAATGCATGGCTCTAAAGAGGAACCTGCTGCACCTTTGCTAACAGACAGGTGCTGTCTGCTTTCCAGTTCTCGCCAGCGTAGGCGGCCTCTACACATCTGTGGTCGTGAAGTACACGGACAACATCATGAAAGGATTTTCTGCAGCAGCAGCCATCGTTCTTTCTACCGTGGCATCGGTCATCCTCTTTGGCCTCCAGTTAAGTAAGTGCCTTTTTGCCACCTGATCTGACTGTAGGACAGGTTTCCATCCTCGGTAGCAGACTGTACACCAAGGCAATCGCTTGTGCCTCCTTTGAATGTTTCTGTTTTTAACTTAGCCTTCTCCAGGAGTGCTGTGCATCAGTGTATAATCTGTGTTGTGTTCCGTAAGGTACCCGACCATCCTCTGCTTTCACAGGCATTCATGATTTGGTCTTGTAGAGGCACCCTATAACTTCACAGGGAAAGGGTCTTTCCAGTTTAAACAGCTTACTGATTTATACAGCTCTGCTCACCAATCGCTTCCTAATGCAGTTCAGTATGCAAATTGTTGGAGCTGTTTATCTGAGAGAGCTGTCGGTAAGGTACCCTTTCTTGCTGGTTTTAATAGAGCCAGTGCCAAATTAATTCCTCATCTATTTCTGTGAGGGCTTCACCACATCCTGTTAGGTTATACCTGCTGCTGCCTTCCCGCTTGCTGTGCCCAGCCATGCACCAGAACGCATCCCGCAGCCACCAGGGTGAATGCTTCTGAGGGGAAATAGCAAAGTGCTGGGGGCTGCCTGCAGCCACAAAGGATTCTCTCCCTGATAAAGTATCTGATAAAGTATCAAGTAACTCCTGCTCAGTACTTTGGTATGGTTTTTGACTTTCCCACCGTAACCAGAATTTAGAGTTGGGATGGTGTAATGGTTCTGATTTGGTGTAGTGAGGCGAAACTTAACAAAGGTTTGTCTAAGAAAACCATCACAAGCTGAAAAAGAGGGCCTTAAATCAAGTGATGAAAAACAACTGCTTTTAAAAACTCACCTGGGCTGAATGCTTTCCTGCTGTTTGACACAAATCAAACCTGGACTGCTGAGCTTTCTGTGAAAGCCTCACTAACAGTATTTCTCAGGTGTGTCTAAATTTGAAAAGGCAAACGAAATGTGTCATCACAGGCTATGCTATCACATCCACTGTGTCTTTACCTTAGTGCTATTGTAACAAAAGGCTGTCAGAGCACTTCTGGAACTGTAGAGGGTGTTTCACACTTGATTTTCTGACCATCACCACGTTTTTGTGACAGGAAACTAACTGAAATGCTTTTCGGATTGTAAATGCTCAGGAGTTTTCAGTGACAGGGTATGATTTTAGGTTCTGTGAATTAACAGCTTGTTGTCCTGCTTACTTTTGAGTAACGTTAAGACTGTCTGTCAGACATCATCATAATTTATGTAGCTCAGTCTTCTGAAGGTGGTTTCTTCTTTTACAAAGGTGCTTATTTTGAACTCTTTGTTCCCTTGCAGCTACTACCTTTCTGGTGGGTGCTACCCTGGTGTGTATTTCTATTTACTTCTATGGATTCCCTCGGCAAGACACCACAAGAATCCAGCCAGCGGAGACGAAGAGCCCAAAAGAGAGACTTGACAGTGTGTGACATTGTCTTTAAAAATGGACAGACAGGAGGAAAAAATGGACTTTCAAAACTTAAACTACGTTTTTTAAAAACCTAGCCTTAGCTAGTTGTGAAATGGTTTAAGTGGGATAGGCTGAAACCAGAAGTTCTTTCTTTTTTACACGAGAAGTTACCCAAGGTTGCTGCTGAGGCTCCGTTATGGCCAGGAGCTGGATGGGTATTTCATGGAAGGCATTACTCAGTCGTGATGGAAAATGAAGAGTCCCAGTTACAAGGAAAAGAGAATGAAGGAACTGAACACTCACCTGTATATAATGTACATAACGGAGGGAAAGTGGGAAATGGGAAATATTGCGTATTTGATAAACTGTTGTGCCCTTTGAGGGCAAAAATGCCCCAAAGCTTCAAACAAATCTATTAAAAAGGGCAACTACTGCCAGCATTTTCTCTAAAACCACTTGGCAATTGCAGTTTGATTCTCCACAGGGAGTTTCTCTTTTAAATAATACATATCAGATAAACAGAGAACTTTGCTAGAGTTTTTGTGATGGTGTAGCAGTATTTTTTCCTCTGTGCACTTGTATCACTTGTCAGCCACGTCTCCCCCAGTAATAAGCACACTTCAAACTTCAAACATCGTTTACCCAGAAGCAATTAGAAATAACGCTTGCTGTTGGGTTAAAAGTTCATGATGAAAATCTAGCGTTTCTGTTAAGTTGTAGATTCTTTTGCTTTTCAGTTTTATTTTCCACTTGCTGTAGCTGGTGGAGAGCTGGCCTCTTCTTTTACAGATTTTCTTAAAACTTGTGCAGGGAGAGACAGGCACGTTGTATCTCCAGCTTGGTATGAACAAGCGTTGGACCAGAGGAATTTCATCTTTACACTTTTTCCCTAAACCTTTTTATGCACAGCAAAGTGATGCTGGAGAACAGTTCCTGTGATGCATGTTAGGCTTCGATTTAATTAGAGTGCCAACTAAAATTCTCTCCCTGCCTCCGGGCATTGCTCAGTTCAACCCTTCAAGGAAAATGCAACTGCATTTAGGGAAAACTGCCTTTGGGGCATTTGTTTAAATCCACAGTGGAGTCAAAAATCAGACTTCGATTTATATCTCGTTTAAATTCCTTCAGACCTGAGCTACCCAGCTGGATTTTACTTCAGCTTGGGGCATGTTAAGCACAGCAATAACAAAATGCTTAAATTTGGTTCCAGTGGGAGAAGGTGCTCCTATCTGCCTTTTGCCAAGCGTTCTGTGCACGTAGGATGGAGCACGTCACCGAAGTGCCAAGGCTTTAGGGTCCGGGGGCCCTGTCAGCTATTTCAGAGGCTGGCACTGCCACCGGCGCTGCCGCCTGGTGCTCCACCTCTCTTCAGCAGCGTTGTGGCTGTGAAATTGCTGGGCAGCGCCTGCCACACGGGGCTGCTGAGGGAGTGCCGTGGTTCCTGCTGCACCAGCTGGGCAGCACACCTCCCTTCTCCTTCCTCAGCGGGTCAGAGGAGCAGGACGGGACAGGTTTGGCAGTGGGGCTCGGTGCGTGAAGGTGGGAACGCGATAGGACACACGCAAGAGAAGGGCAGGGTCTGACTGAGTGTGTCCCCACACGGAGCACCTGTCCTGCCACCAGGCATGAGGGCGACGCAGGAAGGGATTTTCATTGCTTAGGGCAGGGCGCTGTAATTCCCCTCCCTCTTCAAAAGGAAGCGTGATGTTTACAAAAGGTAAATCCATAAAATTGCCTTTTATGGGGCCTACCAAGGACACTGCTACTGTCTGGGAGAAAGTGATTACGGCAGCAGTGGCACCCCCAAATGGCGGTGCCATCATGCTCTTCTGCAACAAAACCTTCAAGAGCCAAGTTTGCAGCCTGCATTCACAATGACTGGCAGGAGAGCGTTTATGTTCTCTTGAAAAATACCTTTTTACTAGGAGCTGACATCGCGCAGCTGTTACATCCGCGTGACGGGGGTGATGCCGAGGAGTTGCATCCCGCCGCCTAGAACGGAGCGCGCCGCTCGGAAGAGACACAGCCTGGCCTGGAAAACAAGAGCAGGGCTCAGCAAAACCAGAGCAGGTGCTGCTGCAGAGCAGCGAGGAGCTGCCTGGGAGAGGGGAGGACAAATCCACAACCTCATGGCAGCGACCAGAGGGGATGCTCACAGAAGAGCCAGCAACTACGGAAAAGTAAAAACCATTTGTGCACCACAGTGGCAGCACAGGCTGTTAGAGGCCAAGAACGCTGCTGAAATCCCTCCTCTCACTGGGCACAGACTGGAGGCTGTCAGGGAACTTAACTCGAGGTTGCTCTGAAAATTTCACTTGTCAGTTCCATGACTGACTGGCTGGCTGGGAAGGGCTTACTCCAATAAAAAGTAGCTTTTGAAAGCTATTACTCTAAGATAGGCAGGGGGTTTTTGTTTGTTTTTTATTTTGTTTTTACAGGATAAGGAACTGCAATGCTCCTTGTAGCTCGAATTGTCTTAGTTCTCTAGAAGAATGCGTGGAACCATCTTCAAAGGCAGAAAACCTACAGCAACTAAGCTATAGCATGGAGCTTTATCAAGTCCACAGCGCTGTCTCCCCCCACAGCACAGCTCCATGTTTAAATAGGACTTCTTGCCCAAACCAGACAGGGAACTGCTTTTGAAATAGCTTGAAGAACATAAAGGCAGTGCAATTCTTATAGCATTTATAGAGCAGTTACAGGGTCAAACATTGCCTGGGAGATTAGTAGAAAATAGTTTGCGTCGATTTGGAACTGCACATCAACAGCTGTCAGCCTCGCTGCTTTAGCCAGAACGGCAATTTAGACAACTTGGGATGTGTAGGTGGCGAGAGGGAGGAGAGAAATTCACTTCTCTCCTAATCCTCTGCCTTCCCACATAACCACTGAAGGAAAACTGTCAGGAATTAACCAGCGAGTTACAGACTTCAGTATTTCCTTTAAAAGTTCAGAAGGAAAGGTGATGAGAGGAAAAGTAGGGGGGAGTTGTTTTGGTCGGGAGCAGTTTTCCTTATGGTGTTGTGTTCCAGGAAGATGAGGCAGAGCCACGAGCAGCAGCTCCTGGCGTGGTGTCACCCTGTGGGACCGCCTGCCTGCTGGCTCCTTAGCCTGCGGGGGCACATTCTGCTAATTTTGGCAAAGCCCCAAGAGATCGCCCCTCCACCGTGCCATACCTGGGCGAGTTCAGGTGCGCTGCCTTTCACGGGAAGGGTTTTATGCGCCACGGCTGCAAGATGGCTGAAACAGAAAAGGTGGTGAGAAGGAGCAAATCGAGCAAATCGCTCTGCAAGAGCAGTCTGCAGGCTACAGAAAGCAGCAGAACTGGAAGAGCCACCACTGCAGCGTGCCACAGTTGTATTTTCTACAGCCTGTCTCACCTGGCTGAGGGTGGTCATGGCTTTCTGGAGCCTGCGTGTTGTCTGGGCATGCCACCAACAGCTTGGTGCTTGTACAAATAGCAGCCTCTCCCCCAGTCCCCAACCAAGCAGATCTGGAAAGATCCCCGAGAGCCACACAGCCTGTCATTGCCAAGGTGCATAAAGCCTTACACAGTTTTTTCTGACTTGTTAAAGCCTTCCCCGTACACAGACTGTACAGCTTCCTCCAGCAAGCCTACCCGAGAGCTTCACTGTCCTGACACAGGTCCCTCGGGGGACCCTCCCTACGGCGGCTGCGTGCCCAGTTTGACTTTGAGCCATAACATGCTTTTTCCGTCTCAACACACAGGCTGAGATCAGTGGCTACAAGGTTTTTGGACAACCTAGCTAAAATTTTGAGATTTGAGAGCATGTTATCAGCTCAAATCTCCTCTTAGAGACGTGGTTAGTCTGTTATGATTTTGGTTTCAGGCACCAGGTTACAGTCAAAGGATTCTTCTTGAAAGCAGCCAGCTTCTTGGGAGGCTCCTGACTCCTTTTTTCCTGGTTCCAACCTTCATCTCAACTACTTATGCTATCATTTGCTACCCTACTTGATATCTTTTCTGCTCCAGAGAGGTCCCACAAATTTACATCTTCCCACTATTTTTCTCTTCAAAGCAGTGCAGATTTAGGGCTGCAAAGCCAGCTTGGGAAGACAGGCACTGCCTGTCCTCCCCGGAGGAGGATGCCGGTATCAGCGATCGCCTTACCAAAGTGTGAGGAGGTAGCTGACTATGTGCTTGGGTTGCAGATCCTGAGAAGATCTATACAGGACCTCATCGTACCTGTGAAGACAGAAAACAACAGCTTGGTGTAAAAATGGTAAGGTGTCCTCAGATAAAAGGCTCAGACTTGCTGAAACCAGAACAAACACAACTGCAGAATTAACCAAAATAGCCGTCTGAGCCGGACCTAAGCCATGTAATTAGCACACAATTGCTTATTTCTTCCTCATTCACGTCTTGTTGGAAAGAGATTGCTTCTGCTCCTCGTCATGCAAACACTGTAGGCTGCAGAGCTCGGAGGGGCACACGATAGCGAACAGAACACAAAAGCTATATTTGCTCCTGGAACATTATGTCTGGTTTTACATTTCAACACTAATTGTAAGTTCCTAGGAGCAAAAAAACATGTATTAAATAACCAAGGCAGACAAAATAGTCCCTTAGATGCTGCCTTTAATAAATGCAGCTTAGAATTTTAAGTTGCTAAAGGGAATTTTGTAACATTAGAAAAGACAAAAACAAAGTGGGTTTACATAACCCCGGAATAAAACACACTTATGTAAGACAGTATTCAACTGGAAAATGCAAGCAGATTCATGGAAATCCATAGTTTTACTTCATGGGTTCTGCTGTCTGCTCGTGCCTCTTTTTTTTCACAGCCCCTAGCAAGTTACCCAGACCTCTCAGGCTAAGCAGATTTCCAAGTGGGGAGTGGGCCTCCGGATCTCTGCTTAGCTTCCAAGCCCATCCCCACCATCACGGCCACGCCGAACTTCCTGGGATCTTCTTCCTTTAACAGCTGGCTGTAGGGGAACTGTGGAGTGAGCTCTGGTAACGAAGTTACCAGAAAGGAAGTTAGACAAACATCTCTTACTGATACTCAGAACTGGCCAGCTAATTTTGAGGGCCAATGTTTCAAGCAGCAGAACCAGAGCCATGGGAAGCAGGCTTCTGACAGCTCAGAAGTGTTTATTATGGAAACTTCTCCAGAAGAATCTATTCTTGGCAACTCACAGGGAGGACAATCATAATTGTTATTCCTGAAATCATGACATGTTCAACTATGAGTTTGTTAGCCACCGACTGCCTGGCCTCACGGATAGCCTAAATACAGCTTCCTGCTGGAAGTAAAGGTCCCAGATGTTTCACCCAGGTTCCACATGCTATTTGGATGGACTCAAAGGCATTTACAACAAGCAGACCTGAAGCTCTCTAAAAATAAGAGCCCCGCAGTGGAGCGACAACCTCTATTTGAAAATGGATGCACACCTGGGATGCGGCAGTCCCTGCAAAGTACCCTGAAATACACTCACCCTGTCAGTTTTCACACACAAGATGGGCAGCTATGCACAAATCTGATAAAGCCCAAGAAAAAAACACGTTTTTTCTGTGAAATAGTTTCACTGGGGAAGTAATATACCATTGGCCTTACCTAGAAGGCTACTGTTGCAGTCATTATGATCCAACAGACAAGCTGCTGCCCAGAATAGCCACTTTTCTCTTATGACTGTGCAATCTGTGTGTCCTCAACAGGCTGGCAGCAAATCAAAACGTTTATTTTAAGGGAACTGGTATTTGCCAAGAAAACCGGACAAACCTGAGAAGATGCTGAAGAACAGAGATGGCATCTGGCTCTTGCAAGCACGATGCATTAACATCAGTTAGCTGCTCATTCCCATGCATCTGTTCTAAACTAAAATGCAAGAATCAAAAACAGGTGCTGAATGAAAACACTTGTTAGCAAAGATGAACAAGAAAAACAGTAATTTGTATTTTGAGAAGAAAGGACAGGGATTTTTTATTTGAGCTGAATGAAATTAATCCATGATTTGCTAGACATTTGGTACCAACAAGCTTAAAAAGGGACTGGCCAAAAAAAAAAAAAAAAAAGTTTAAGTTCTGTAACTTGGTGTATTTTATAAGTACTGGCAATTCAGTTTGCACATGAGTTTCCTTAATCCTCATGCCATCATTCCTCATCACTGACACCAACCACACACAAAGGCTGTAGCTAGAACTGTGAAAGTACAGGGACTGTTTAGCTCAGCCCTATAGAAATGAGATGGAAATTTCATTTTAATTGTCTTGCTCTTCTGGGAAGTCCTGGCAATTCCTATTGTAAACTCACACCCCTGCTGAAAGAGTGAACATGTGCCTTATTTAGGGAAGGAGTTAACACTACTATTTAACGCTACTATTGACAAAGCGGTAAGTTAATAAAATTAAAGTAAGTGTCAAAGTGTATTTCTGCATACCAATGTTCCTCTTACCTGTGGAGTCTGGCATGGGTGTACTGCAAGAATACGCCTGTATCTCCACGACTTTGAAGAGCTCGATCCCAGCTGAACTGATAATCAGATGACAGAAGGCCTCGGAAATCCTGCAACAGGAACTTGATGTTACCTAGGTATGGATCTCCATCTCCATTTATAGCTTTGCACATTCAGGCTCACCTGAATTATTAGTGCCGCAAGACCAACTTTCTCTGCTGTCTCCATAGGGTCTTCTACCTCTTTGGTTGCTGAAAAGGAACAGAGAAAAAGAAATTTCAAGTCCGTAACAGTATAAAGACTTGCTCAGACTTCGAGATGTCAGTAAAACATGAGATCTTTCAGAACTGTGAGCTAGCGAAACAGAAACTGTCAGGATGCATACAGCAAGTCCAAGACAGAAATCTTTCTTCAAATGGGAGATACAGCTGTTTCAGACAGGCTTTTTCCCACTTCCTCTGTTTAATACAGATTTTAAGGCTGGCTCATTACACCAATCTAGACTACACTGCGTTCCTCTTTGTAATGCAAACAGCCAATCTGTAAAACTAGGGAGAGAATGACAGAGGCGTTCGGGTTTTGTTTAAAAACTCGAAGTGATAGGAAGGCTTAAACAGTCAAAGACAAATTGTTCCAGTGACTAATAGAGCACTCGGCTGCACATTTACAGAGTATTCATGCCTTCCACTGCAGACACCTAAACTGGCTGTACTCAGACAACCTGAGCTGGGTGCTCCAATTTCACTTTTAAGCCGCAGGAGGAAACCAGTGCTGTCTGCACACGCAGTCACAGAATCACTTAGATTAAGAGGCACCTCCAGAAGCTGTCTATAAACTCTCCTGCTCAGGCAGGGGCAGCTACAGCGGCCTGCCAGGGCTGTGCCCAGACAGATTTGAAGCATCTTCCCAGATGCAGACTGCACAACCTCTCGACAACCTGCTCCGGCACCCAGTCCCCCTCACAGCAGGGAGGTGTTTCCCGATGTTCAGACGGAGCCTCCCGTGTTTCAGTTTGTGCCCACTGGCTCTTTCTCTGTCACTGGGCTGCCACTTTACTTCTGAAAATGGACTCCAGGATTCGTTGTCCTCAGGGACTGACATAAAGCTGACCAGCCTGTAGCTAACTGGATCCTCCTTCTTGAAGACAGGATGGACGCTTGCTTTCTTCTAGTCCTCAGAAACCTCTTCTGATCACAAAGACCTTTCAGAGATGACCAAGAGTGGCCTCAGGCAGCATCAGCCAGCTCCCTCAGCACTCATAGGTGCAGCCCTGTTCACTTATGGTGCACAGTTCAGTCTGTTCAAATGCTCCTTAACCCGATCCTCCTCCTCCAAGGGCAAGTATTTCTTCTTTCAGACTTTGCTTCTGGCCTCAGGACCTGGGTTTCCTGAGAGCACATCTCACCAGAAAAAAGCAAGGTGAAGAAGATACCAAGTGCCTCAGATGGGTGAAGGCAATGTGGAACATCCAAGTTACAAGCCTAAAATTGGTGTGTGAATAATACTTCCGTTGCAGTTCATCTAAATTCATGTTCTTTCACTGGACATTATTAGTTCTTTGATTAAAACCACTTTCCTACAAGGAATCTTCTTCCTGAGCAGACATGACAAGAGCCTCTCTAAAGCTCTTCTGATTAAATACTCTGACCTTATGTCTATCACTGCAAAACCTAATTCATCTGGAAGAGTCTAAGAGCTGTGCCCAGCTTTTTTGCAGCTCCTTAATATACTTCAGCAGTATGCTGCTGCGTACAGAAATTCACCGAAGGGGCAGTTTCATTTCCCTTCACACAGGGAAGGTCACAGGGCCAAGCTGGTGCTCCGGTTCATCAGAAGCACAGTGCCCTTGCCTGCATTAACAGCACTTTAAATGCTGGATCTTCAGGGAAATCAGACTTGTGCTTGGACTCACAACCTCGCCTAGGGAAAAAGCGATCCTTCTGATACACATCACCCTTCTAAAACTAATTTTAAACTCAGAGCACAGTGCTCTCTGTCAGGGTCTCCTCCTCCCCTCTTCCAGTTTGTCTCTGCTGAACTGAGAGGAGGATTTTTATGTCTTTGCAATCCAAATTTGCTCCCCTTTAGCAAGGAGCAAGTACATTTTTTGATAGTGGCATATGTGGTCTATTAAATTTGCCAAGTTCAGCTTATGATTTGCTGTCCCAGATGATCTCCCACCAACAGCTGAAGATGCAGAACTGATCTGTTACCTTAAAGCACCACTTAAGTGGAATCAGTTTTGCAGTACAGTTTTAGTACACTTAGATTTCTGTCTTTTACTTTGTTATTTCTTCATGCCAGGTCAGCAAAGCCAACAGAGAGAACTTTAGCAAGGTCATACTACTCATTGTTATTTGCAAAATTTAGAAAGTACTGAATTTTAAAAGTGTGGGGGCAAAGAAATGTCAGACAAATCCATCTAAGACAAAAGTTATGCAGCAAAGGAAGTAGGCATTAGAGAGGATTTTTGTGGACAGCAGGGTTACTGAGATGAGTAGAAAGAAAAAGGATGCCAAAAATGGAAACTTCAGTAGCAGAAGACCTGTGTGAAGCTAACAGCAAAGACAGTTTATACAAGGGTATTTAGCTAACCAGCTTCAATCCCGTATAGGCATGATTTTTAAAGCCAGCACTGGCTGTTAGATGCCCAGCTCCAGCAATCTTTCAGTGACAGCCTGGCATCTCAGTACCACAAGCAAATGTGTAATACCTTCCACTGTGCATCCAGACACTCTTCAAACACCGAAGGTATCGCTATGAGCAAGGGATTTATGATTTCTAATTTAGGGAAGGGAAGCAAGGCAGGAATTCAAACACAAGGGGAAAAAGTTTTACAAGCACCGGTAGGATTTAGGATCTAACTGATCTAATGGATAAACTCTGGGGAATGCTGCGGTGCCATCTGAACACATCACTTCCTTTGGCTGTTCTGCTCACTGCTTGTACCCCTGCCATGCCAGTTCAGTCCAGCACAAAAACAAACTGGCTTTGCACTCAGCTGTAATACTGACCTTTAAACTGGAGCTCTGAGATCCGTTCCTCTCTGCAGTAAAACTGACTGCAATAGATGGTCACCCTCCTGTCATTCTGCCCGCCTCCCTCCTCTCTGTCTGCTCTTCAAGCAAAATTGGATGCACACCAAGTTGATCACTGATTCAATTTAGCATGCAACTCTAGAAAGCACAGGAGGGGGCAGCATTTCCCTGGGAACTGCTTGCATCATTATTTGCTTCCAGAGAAAACAACTCTGCAGCCTCAGGTACAGGCAAACGTGCCCTTCAGCAGGCTGCTGCAGACCTGTGACCTCCTGGGGACTCTGGAAACAGTCCTGAGGCTGGGAGGATGGCGAGGCAGTAGCTGCAGACAAGGTACGGTCAATTGTGCCAGAGAAAACTGTCAGAGCTACAAATCCTTTGGATGAAATCTATTGTTCCCTGAACTCCAGCCCCAGCTCTACTATTGACTGGTCTGCCCCTCCAGAAAAAGCAATCAATGGCTGTCCCCCAAGGGCAAGTACATCCTTTCCAGTGCAAGAGCATGATGAAATAATTCCTCTGAATGCTAAGATTTGCAAGTCTGTAATTTAGGGAGGTTCACAGAGTTGCAAAGGATTATTATCGTGTTGTTTGAGTTATGGTAGATAGGAAAAGCACACAGGTCAGAGCACATTGCTATGATTAGTCTGATTCAGGGGAATGTAAAAGGCAGAAAAGACAACAGGTTTCTGATCACACAGAACATCAGAAGAAATGAATAAGACCTGAAATAGCTAACTTTTTGCAGAAGCCATGTTTTGTAACATCCTCGAACGAACTTCATCTAAAACATCTTCCAGGAAAACAACTTCTCCTCTCCGCGTCTTCATCCCTTGAACTAGCCCAAAGGACACATGCTGGCACCTGTGTGAACAAGCAGCAGGACCTAAAATTACATTTTAATCAGCAGAAATGTTTGCAGTGTTTGTTTAGAGCTGGGTTCTGACCAGGAAACAGCAGTAACAGCTGAATAAATAGCGCTCCAATGTGGGAAGCTGGGTGATATTATCAGTAACTCTCATTTTGGCAACCAAAACTCCATACATATTATATAATGAGAAAATTACGAGCAGAACTATGATAACCTGCTCATTTGTGCGCTCCTGGGAACCTCTCCTGCTACTAGCTTTAGTACAGAGGGCTCAACGCAATAAATTGATGAGAGGCAGGATGTCGACAGATCAAATTACTGTGGCAACACAAACCTGTTAATAAGATTAGAGAGGGAGTCATAATAACTCTATTGTGGCCACATTAAACTAAACGTGTAATTAATCATCACTAATAATAAAACATTCTCTGCTTCTGCTCACACTAATCCCAAACATTATCCTGGATCCACAACCTAAGGTAATTTTAGTGCAACTGTAAGGAGTGTGGAAGGAGGCAGGCTAATATTCCTGAAGGCTAAAATCCTATATTTAACTACAAAAGGCATGCGGTCTATCAGAGAGGAATATGATTTAGTCTGCAGATCCGTTATTGACCTTTGCTCAACTTGCTAACAAGGTCGCTAATCAAAATGAGTAACAGTGGGGATACATTTCCCTGCAATAGATATTTCAGGCCTGGAGCATGATTCAAACTCAGATTCGGATCAGTCCTAAAATATCATACTTCACGAAGCAATAATTTAACAAGGGATCATACAATATCCCAGAAGCTATGCCGTAAAGTCTCTGAAAGACTATTTTCCTTTCTCTCATTTTTATATCAAGCAGTTATGGAAGACCCCAAAAAGTGGTGGACAAGGCTACTGGGTTTTGCATCCTGAACACGTGGTGGTATCTCCGCTTGCAAGGAAAGCAGGAGCAGAGTTAGAGAATGAAACGGTTGGTGCTGAGGACCTGAGCCTGCACTGCACACAACTCTGGGGGTCTTGTTTTCTTATTTTTCCTCCTTGTTGAACTAGTATTAGTTGGGTCTTACAGGCCAAATGTCTGCTTGCACTCTGCAGTTCAATAGTTGCTCACCTGTCACAGATCTTACAGCTTAAGTTTCATCCAGAATGTATACATGAGGTGCTACAGCATGGTGGTAGGTGAGCACAATCAGGAGATACTCTTCAAAAGTGCCCCCCACTGAAATTCCACTGTACATATACTAATTCTTCCACTCTCCCCGCTCTCCACCACCCAAAAAAGTACATAACCAAAACTCGTAAATACGTACCTTTCAGCCCAGTCGTAGCCCATGAGCTTCAGTATTTGGAACAAATGTTGGAAGTGACTACTTTGACTTTTATCTGTCTAAAAAATAGAATTGGTGCATAATAGAAAACACTTCAGGTTAGGTGAGAATTAGCCATTAACGCACACAGCACCACTGATGCTGTGCCAATAAATCACTACAAACAGAATTAAGGCCTGCAAAGAGAGACAGGACTTGAAAACTCTAACAGCTGAAACACGTGGCAACAAGATTTTGCATTGTTACAAAAGAAATAACCTCTTTAAAAAATGATTATTCCTAGGTCTTGGATGCAAAGCCATGAATTAGAATGAAACCTTGTTGTTCTCTAGTTTCATGTTATGTTACCTGCCCATCAGATTAAATGCCTCTATTTTCAATGCAGAGCCTTGCTGCTCTTGATATGTTCCCATGTTTTACATCACCAGACCTCAAGGATCCTTTAACACGGGAAGAGAAGTCTTCCTGAAGCCTGTCAGTGATACAACTACATAACGATACAATATCAGTGATGTACCTGCATAGACTAACACAGCTACTAGTGAAAGCCAAAAGGCAGCTTGCTTTCCACAGACAAAACCGTCTCCAGAATCCACTAGTTTCTATTGTCTGCAGTGTGGCTTGTGGAGCTTTCAAAAAAAATAAAGCATAAACAATAACATTTTTATATTAATGATGCATCTGTGCTCTCTTCTATTTCCAGTTCTTCTCTCCTGGGACTTAAGGCAGTTTCTGATGAAGTTTCTTTATGTCTAGCAAGGATCTTCACAAGTATTCTAGCCACAACTGTTGCTATAAAGTTCATTTTTCTACCTAGTTGCTTTGTCTACACCACTAAGAGTCTTCTTTATCCCTCCCTAAAACACACAGCTGACAAGAGTGCTGAGATAATTCAATAACCAGTATTTCCTTATTTGTTTGGCATTCCAAGACAGGGAGTGAGCAGTGGGTGAGGTGCTTATCTGTGTTTTTTTCTCAGCTCTACCACTGCATTGAGCCTAAAGCACCTGCTTCCTCTTTCACAGTTCCTCATAACTTGTTCAGCTCCTCATCACCTCTCTCCCGCAGAGGAGCAAGGCTAATAAATAAATGGACAGTGGTGGTTCGCATTTCAAACAAGGCCTTCCGAGCTCTTTTCCATGCACCTCACATACAGGAAAAGCTCTCAGTACATGAAATAAAGCAAGATCTCTCTTGTTAAAAGGTCTTTCAATAAACTTTATGAAGCTTAGATTAAGGGCTGCTCACTGTACTGGCCAACGCTGCCTTGCTGTTTCCTCTGCTCCACATTAGGTCTGAATTCAATTCTACTCCTGTTTTATGAGACATTATACATTCTGTGACAGCAACTAGCTTTGTTTTCTGTGTACAAGAGCATGTCCCTTACCACTTGGGCCAGCATTTAAAAGCCTCTTTGAAGGGCTGCAGTCTTCTGTAAGCAATCAAAAGATGCCAGTCCTTCTACCACTTACTTCCTTCATGACTGTTCACAGTGCAGAACTTAAGTTTGTAATTACCTGTAGGACCTACGTATGTAAAAACAATGTACAGAGCAATGTTTAAAATCATTAAAAGAAAATAATCTAAAAGATTATTTCTGTAGTCCTGTAAGCCACCAAGGAAATAAGAAGATGAAAAGAGAGGCCAAGCTAAGACTACTTATTAGGCAGTAGAAGCTAAGTGCCAGGTTTCAGCCGGTCACCTGAAAATGAAGCATCGACTCCTGTGGTTTGGAAGCTGTGTGATACTGCAAGAAGCATAACAGTGACTGTTATGCTTAAACAAATCACCTAATTAAAATTTCACAAAAACCAAATTTGTTGAGAAAGATGGAAATAAGTACTAGGAGTACCACACAGCTTTATCTCTGCCTAACACTAATAATCAAAACACGGATGTGTAAGCAGGAAAAAAGACGAACCCACAGACACTACCACTTCATAAACACCACATTTTTTGCACAGCTTCACAGCATGGCAAAAGTAACACAAATGCTTAAGAAGATTTGTATTATGAAGAATTTTTATTATTTTTTTTTTAACCTGTACAAGCCCCTAACTATACACGTCCAAATGTAATCCAAGTGGTTAGCTTTATGGGAGAAGTTTGCTGTCTGACAGTAGGGATTATGATTTATTTTTCATACATAAGAGTTTTCATCTCCTGTTTTGCGTGCAACATTCAGCTGAAATTTCCTCACATTTTTAATAAGTGTCATGCATTTTATAACGTTTTGGCTATTTTGCTCAAATCACTGCATTTCTATGAAATAAGTAGGATTATTTTACTACAAACCACTGATTTACAGCTTTACAGCTACTAAACCAATTTAATGTTCTTTTAAGCAAGTTGACCTAATGAAAACAAAAATTCAGTTATTCCAATTCAGCTGTGAGCAACCTGTTAATATGAGACTATTGTTTCCACACACGTTAAGCTAATGGAGTGAGCTAATGTGCTCACTCCATTAGCTTAACATTCAGCGCACATCCTGATTTGTGCAGAATACCCAGTAATTTTCTTTCTAATTGTTCTTTCTCCCTTGGTCCCCACTAGCTCATGGTATAACAAGTACAAATAGAGATAATTACCTAGCTACATGAACTAGCAGGAAGCTTCCTTAACTCCTAATGAATTGCACTTTCACAGCCACACTGCTCTTTGATGCCAGTGACTCTAGCGTGTCGCAGCCAGCAGAGGCAAAAAAAAAACAAAAAACAAAACACAGCACCACTAAACAAACCAAGAAAAATAAAACAACAACAAAAACCTGTTCTGTGATCACATGTTGGAATGACAAGCTAGCAGAAATTTCCTGAAGACTGAAAATAAAAGGAGGAATGTGACTTAATGAAAAGTTCCACTTAAACTACGTTGGTATTTACTTTTATGTTTATTGATTTCTCCCTCAAATTGTGGTATTTGTAACATTATATTGGCTTTTGAAAAAACTGTACCAGAGAAAATACACAGGCATTATCACATCACAAAGAACATGCCAGAATGTGTACGTTTTTTTCCACAGGTCATTAATTGACTGTTCATTGGTCATAATAGAACATGATTTTCAAAACATTTTTTTCTAAATCTGGGAAAAAAAGAACATTTAAAAGCATCATGTGATCCATCCTTGGTGGTTATGAAGCTAAAAAAAAAAAAAAAAAAAAAGTTCCACATAATTGAGAAGATAACCCTACAGCTTATTACTGACACTGCTGGAATTGTTAAAAAGCAAAACAATCAAGCACAGAAATATAAAAAGGCTCCCTGCCTACAACTGCTTTGTTCAGATTGATTAAACAGTATTTCATGTATAAATTCTAACATAATGAAATAGAGGCACTGTTCAACACTAGAAGAATTTACATCACAGATAACATATCAGGACTTTAGAATAAATCTAGATTCATTTTAGAACATTAATTTATAATATTACAACCCCTTATAACACTAAAAGCTTTTTCTGACTCGTTTAAATATTAATTACTACATTAATATAGAAAATATAATGCCAATGGAATAAAGGTTTCTTTAAAACAAATTAAAATGAAATTTAAAAACAGAGAATTGCTGTTCTAAAACAGAGAATAATTTTTCAACCATTCTGTGGGTCATGAACTGAAACAGAACCAAGAAATACTGCCAGACTGAGGCATAGCTTCTGGGAAACGAAGACAATCTGTGTTACTGCCAAAACCACCACGTGCCTAAGTTGTATTTGGGAGCAAGAGATCCCCCCAGATTATTGGAGAGAGGCTCAAAGTGTTCATGTATCTAGAATTACTTACCACGTAAATCATAGTATCGCAGCTATGCTTGTTCATTCGGTCTATAGCAGCAGCAAGATCTCTGAAAGAGATAGTAAGAAACTATTTGGACTTTTACTCAAACTAAACAAGCCTCATTATTTGCCACTTCAGAAAATTACCTACTCTTATGAAGGAGAGAGGAGTGCCATATTGGAGCGAAAAAGAGGACATCTGTGCTTTGTTCACAACATGCACTTTGAATTGTTTTCTTAAACCACTGCCTATGAAAATTACCGAGGAACCAGTTTTTATGGACAGAAGAAGTCTGTCTGGGCTTGGCCGTGCTTTGCACCTGGTCAGTCCAATCTGTCCTGCCTTCTCCTTAAACTCCATTACTAACTTTTCTGGGTGAGGGACTCTCTTTTGTGTATATGCAAGCATTTGCAGGTCTACGTGTCAGTCACTGGAACTAAGGGCTACAGGTCATACAGCAGGTAGTTGAAGCACCCTCAGAGCCAGGTAGGTGTGTGTCTTCAAGGTTGGGGTACCAAAGGAGATGGCTACTGGAGATAACAGGAGGTCCACGCCAACTACCAGACTGTGGGGCCGGCAGGGTTGACTGAGAGACCCATCTGTATATGTGTGGGCCTCTGTGTAGGAGGCAACAGAAGAAAGTGAGGATCCAGGGCCAGCTGATGGATGGACCCCATATCTAAGCCCAGTTACTGGAGGAATCCAACGTGGCTGTGTCTGTACAAGCAACTGGAGCTGCCCTATGGCCTTGGAGGCTCACGTACCCAGGTATTGGTTGGTTGGTTGGGCCTATGGGCATGGAACTGTGGCAGCCTCGTCTCTGTCAGGCTCTGAGATTCAGCAGCTACCTGATGTGCAGGATTGATTGCAGCCCCTAATACTCTTCTCCTGAAAAAATGTATGGTTTATCCCAAGGGCTAGACATCTGATGATCTGATTTACATTACTGGCCCAAATAAGCTTTTAAGACTTCCCTATCAAAATATCCAAGAGGAATTTTACTGATGAGAAGGGAGAAAAACAGTGATAAAATTGATGGTGCAGTGCTGGTGGTCCACTGAGTCAATGAAGACAGGGTTGAACAAGCCATTTTCTTCAGCAGCACACTGTAAATAAACGTTTTAAGCAATGGTTTTTCTAAAACCTTCATTTGTCAAGTGTTTATGAGATGAAGAGATCTTGGCTTTGTTTTCAAAGCTAGTAGCTGGAGAAAGTATTATGACTTATGGAAAGGGGAGATTTACTAACAGACTGGCTAAGGGAATTAAAAGTATTTAAAAACAGTTGTTTTTCCCCAGTCATTTTCATCCCATCATAGTTACATTGCTAGTTCCAGTTACAATTACTCATTAGCCAATATGTTCCATCACAAAAATAAAAAGCTTCAAAGTCTGTACTGTTACAAATGTGCTCATGCACAAAAGTTTACTGGCCAAATAAAACCTAATAAACACAGATGAACTTACTTGCCTTGTTATATAAAGAGATGTCCCATCACTACGCATGACTGTGGAATACAACGAGAGGTCTTTCTTTTCTGAAAGATCCACAACTCCTGTCCCTTTTCTGTAAGATGAGAGAAAAGGCTGAAGTAAATGCAGTCCAGATTCAAAATACAGGTAAACTTCAGGTAAGACAGAAACAAACCAGAAGGCCTCTTGCCATATGACCCCATCCACTCTGAACAATCTTGATCTTTCCTTGAATGACTGCCTCCCAGAAGCCTTGTCAAAGACCATTCCTCCAAGCCTGTTGTCACCACTGGTGATGTCAGAGAACCACCTCCTCATATTCTGGTACATTCTGTGAATATAGTTTTCTTCCCCATTCAGGCAGGAAGCACGCGGAAGCAAAGATCTCCTCTGACTCTCCTTGTTAATTGACACACGCAGCTACCAAACTAATCAACAGCTGAAAAGGCCATTAGGAGCTGACTGCTGTCATTGCACCTAATTTGTCATGGTCAGGCTTCAGGGTTAGTGACAAAAAAGGCAAACATTTTTTCTCTATGATTGCACAAGCCCTGTTGGTTTTCTATTAGAACAGCTATTGAAACCATATAAAGAAAACACTTTCCTGTAGGTTACATACACACCGCAGTCATCTTATCTTTTAACTGAAATGTTGAATAAACCACACCAGTAGACTGAAAACCAGGTCATACATTGTTTTCTGAAGGAGTCCTTTATCCTCCAACATCCTCAGAACTTCCTGGGATTTCTCTTGATAAAATGATTCGCCAGAATACTCATCAAAGTGGACTCCTAGGCGCTGAAAGGTTCCAAGAATATGAAAGAAAAGAAACATTGTTAGATTAAGGCAAATCATTTCTTCCAATTAAGTTAGATCACAGATCTGTGCCATGGGTCAGAGAGCAAAAATGGATTTTATTCCAAGAAATGTCACTTCATTGTTAAAAGGAAAATACATTTGGATTTTGATATAATCAATTTCTGCATGAGAATTAATCTCCCCGAGCTGAATGCAATGTTGGATATAACGTTAGAGAAATTAAGAATAAACTGGAGAGAGTGATTACTATGGAAGTTCTGGGGTATGTAATTAACTTGCTGTGCTAAAGGCAAAACCAGTGGACTACAGTTACCTGGCCTTGAAGCCAATCCTATTTTAAAGGATTTAAAGGAGGAAAAAAAAAAAAAAAAAAAAGCAGGAGCTGCTCACAAACTTTGCTGAGCACACAGAAATCACCATTGCTAGGAAGGCTGAAAGTACACCTAGGAGAACCTGGATGACTAACTGCCAAAACAGGGTGAAATATAATATAATAGTACAAGGGATGAGGTTTTTAACTGAGGATAAGAAAAACTGATATTTATTGGTTTGAAAAGGAATTGGGAGAGCGAGATCTAGCTGTATCTACCATCATGTGATGGATGATGAGTAACCATCACGATGCAGTTGCAGACACAGCCCAACACTCCATTCACCCTAACAGGTCAGGTTCCCACTAGAATTATCAAAGCTGTGCCTCACGTAGGAGACTTAACTTAGGGTGCTAGGCATGAATCCAGTGATACCTTCCAGGGAAGAAATTAAAGAAACAGCGAGGTTATCTGGATTATTGAGGGTAGGGCAGGCCACTTCTCTTTTAACTTCGCAAAACAAAGATGAAAGAAGACACGTCTATAAATACGTCATGAGGAGGGGGATGAAAAGTGCTATTTGAAGTGAAGAATCATGCTAGCAGAGGGCAGTTGCATAACTAATTACAAACTCCTCAGAACTGGAAGTTAGAAAAAAAAAATAAACAACCAAACAGTTCAAAATCAGGCACCCACTCCAGAATCTTATTGCAAGAATGTAGGAAAGAAAAACACTAGCTTGTTTTCAGATGGCTTCAGGTGGTTCTGGAGCAAGACTATGTCCTATTAATACCAAGAGACTGGGTTCAGTGACAGGAGGTTTATTTCCACTCCCGTTTCACAATTTCATAGCACCGATTTTGTGGTCAATAGTGCAAACTTCTCCCACAAAATGGTGGACACCAGCTCCACTCTTGAGGTTACAGTATACAACAGATGGCTGTATGTTAGTTCAACTCGACCTACAGAGTACTTACGCACTGATTACTATTGTAATCTCCTGCTGCTATGATTTCTCTCACTCAATTTAATGTGTGACATACACAACTCTACATTATCACATCAGAAATGTGAAAACAGAGTTACCTCCCAATAAAATTTATAACGTGGAAACTTAAATTTAGTGGATTGTTGCTGACTTCAAACGTGAAGCAGAACTGAACGATATTTAGCTAACGCTGGTTTGCACTGTTGCTGAGTGCCATACTCCTGGCTTCAGGGCTCCTGAGAATGGAGGATTAGTCAACAGTCCAATTAGACGGACCCCGTTAAACAAAACCTGTCTAGGTTGCCAGAAACTAAATGACTCTCCACTTTGATGTTTAATCAACTACTGTGCTTTTTCCAAACAGAACAGAGCATAACCTGGCATATTTAGAAACATCTTCCCCTCGACAGTGTGAAGTTTACCAGAAAGGCAATGAATTCACAACATTACATCAGCCTCTAGTCTTAAGTCGAAGTCTCTTGGATGAGAAGGTGCTGTCAATTATATTGATGGACCAACAGATAAAAGGAGACCATTTTACCAGCAACACATAAAAAGCAGTGGATTATTTGTACCTTATAAATTCGGATGTATTCTTCAATGCTGAAGCCTCTAAATTGTTTCCAAAGCGACAACGTCTGCTCATCATGTTCCTCCAGTTTTCTAAAGAAATCTGCAGCCAGCTTTTTAATGTTTTCATCTTCTGCTGCTTTGTTAATCTGCACATACACCTAAAATATAACGGCACTGAAATTGTTGAAGAAATATAATGCTCTCCTCAAACAAAAATAAAGTTCTACAAGAATAAGACAAACAAACAGACTAAAGGTGACGTTTTTAATGTCAAAAATGTTAAAGCTGTGTTAAAGGAACACATTTCCTATTTAAAGGATGAACGACTAGCCTAAACTCCAACAGGAAAATGTGCAGCTAGCTTATCTTGAAACAAGACTAATGTCATAATTTTTTACTGCTGTTCCTACCAGTGTCTTCATAACCTTGAAACAACCACAGCAACAGAATATGGAAGAAATAATTTGCATGAAGGGGAAATCATCACACACTTTTAAACCAGAGACCTTTCTTCAGAGGACCACAAAGTTGATACTTTGCACTGCCTAGAAATTAGCTGGCAGTTGAAGCAGCACCCTAGGTGGTGCCATTGTTGTATCAAAAATAAATGACAAAAAAACAAATTGAAACCAAACCACCACCACCACCAAGAGTTCTGAGTCAAAAGCCACATACTTATAGTACTACGTATCTACACTAACACTTGCTGCCTCTCTGTGGCTGGAGTCAAGTATACGAATGTCAACACCTGACTAGAAAGGCACATGCACTAATAGTTAGCTAGAAGTGTTACTAACTCGTTAGCTGATCTTACCAAGGTACACCAAAATTGGCTCTCCTGTTCATAAACAAATTCCTTTCTATACAGAGGCCAAATACTTCACCAGACAGTGATTCTCTTGTCTCCATGTGTAAGAATTTGAAAGCTGATTGAAAAGTTTTTAAAAAGATATAGTATTACGTAAAAATAATAACATTGACCAGTGGTTACACTGTGTATTTAGACCCAAAGAGTTCAAAGTGGATTAACTTTCAAGTCTTTGTAAGAGAGTTTTGATCCCCGAATCACTGCAATCTTAATAATATAAACTTCACTCTTGCAATGTTCAGATGAGTTTGCCAAGAATACCTTGCTTGAATGGGTCTGCCTATAAAAAAAAGCTTTCACAGCAAAACTCTTGAACTTTTCCCCTTCCTTTCATGCCCCAAGATTTTTAGAGTATTGCTGACAAGCCTCAAAGATTAATGTTTGCTTAGTTCTGCCACAAAAAAGGAACTTAAAGTAGAGGAAAAATTCTACTGTGTCCAAGAACAATGCTCCCCCTCCCACGAACAATGGCTTCACACACTCTAACCCCTTCCCCATCTCTGATGCTGTAGTGCAAATATAATGCAAAAGACATATTTGAATCTGACGCTTGGCCAAAATATAAGGTGCAAAGCTATTTGGAAAGATACGTTCATCCACATATTTATTTATACAGAGACGGTGCCACGGAAATTTTTAAAGTTCATGTAGCTATAGGAAAGATTGGTTTCATACAACAGCAGAAAAACACCCCTTTAAAACGTGCTTCTGTATTTGATACAGTCCAGGAACACAGCTGAACAAACAGTTAAAAATAGGGGATATTTGAGAACTGTAATTTGGTTTCAAACAATTACTGCTTTAGAATCTTACAGCTCAACTGAACACTATTCACTAAATCTAAAGACAATTTTTAAGGTCCTAAGGCCTACGTGCTGCTGCAATCTATTGCAGCAGCATGTAAAGCTGCATTAAGCTAAAGCTTTAATGTAAAATTCAAGTAGGCAAATTTTAAATCCTAAGAATGGAATGAAATTATAAATAAGAATTATATAACATACATCAATGCATAACCACAAGAATGCGACTACTACTTTCTCCCTCTGGAAATCAGTCCTAAGGCTCTAAAACACATCCACGCTAATAATCTATCAATTTTCTTGAGCAGGCTTCATGGGGGAGGGAACGAGAAAACAAAACACTCCTATGTCAGAGAGGCTGGCAAACTCAGAAGAAGCTATTCTGCCACATAAACAACCTGCCTAATATGTATTCAGTTGTACAGTGCCCAAGCTTTCAACCACACTTTGTTCCTTTGCCAGTAAGCAGGTTTATGTGAAAGGGTTAGCCCGACGTACTGCCTGAACACCTGCATTAGCAATAGTTCCCACATCCAGCTTGGAAAGTAAAGCTTAACTCAGCATCCTTGTGGCTGTTGGATGGGTACAACACACACGGTCAACCAAAGATAACTTAAAAGTATCAAAAGATTCATAAAAGCCTTTTTTTTTTTTGCCTATTGCACTGTTTGAAACAAGAAGTAATGTAGGAACTGGTAAAAAGGAAGAAATAAATACCAACTTGCATGATATTACACATATTTGGATGGAGCAAAAGAACATTCAAAATCCTATCAGTTCTGTAAAAAGAAGACTTGTTAAACTATGACAGTCTGTGTGGAGACTCCAGGGAATTCGTTTGTCCCTGATGCATAGAAATGCAAACTGTGACACCTGCACTGTGCCGAGGCAGGCATGGTGGGCAACCAAGAGAGCACCCTCCTGCAATTAAACAGCTTTCCCTGCTGTTGGAAGGCTTTTCATTAACGCCTGCCAACAGAAATTGCACCTTCTAATGGTCCTGGCTCTTACACACAGCTGAAAGAAAGAACAATCTGCAGGGCTGGAACAGCAGTCTGAAAAGTGACAGTCTCTTCTCGCTACCTGTATGTATGTTAAGGCTCCACAGTAGCTCCAAAACACCTCAGAGATAACCTGCCCCCAACCATAGTGAATTGTGTACTGAGCAATGCAAATGAAACATTACTTGTTCTAAAATACTGGCAACAAGAACATTTTTATACCACTAATGCCACTTCTTTCAGTGTAACTGAACACAGCTTTGGTAACCAGCACACAACAGTCACCAAAGCTGAGCTCAGAGGTCATTGCTGTCGAGTTAGGACAGCTGATACTGGTCAAGCTGTGGCAGTAGCAGCACCCCATGCAACCCGAGGACCCATTCAATTCCCTCCCTTAGGAGGTGTATTTTTCAGTCTAATGAAACCTGTCCCTGTTGTCACGGGCAGCTGTCTTTCAATGAAGTTGTTTAAATACAACATGATTGCAGAAGTCCCTCGTGACCCTGCAGAGGCACCATCCTGTACAAAACTGACAGTGACATTAAATGGATTATCCTCTGAAGTACCCAAATGGTCTTCTCTGAACTTACCTCGAAAAGGTGCTGTAAAGGACTGGATTTTAGCTTCTCTTTATCGCCAAACTGTTGGAAACCAACACCCAGTAAACCTTGAAAAACAATTAAATACAGAGTTAGACAACAGCCCAGCCCAGAGTGTATTGTTTTGCTGATTAAGTTGTTTTAATAAGCAAGCCCTGTCTTAGCTCTCTATGTAACAAGACAAATTGCCTACATATCTAAACAATGTAATAAGTGCAGGCTATAAAGAGATCAAAAGCATAGCCTTTTATTCTGCTGTATGAAAAAAGCTTTAACAGCTAGAAATTAGTATAAAATATAATGTCAATTTTACAGTTCCTCATAAATGGAATTTCTTTCTAGACTTGCAGATAAAGTTGTATTTTACACAGTGACCAGCTGAAAACACGAAGCCATACGGGGGAAACTGTCCAGCAAACAGAATAATCAACCCCCTTGTTTGGCTTCCTCCCTTAGCAGCATTATCACTTCAAGGACAGTAGAAACTGGGACACAATGCAGTTATTTCACATACCACTCATGCAGTACTTTGAAGGGAGCTTTTTGCTAAATGCTGAGAATGTGCAGCTTTTCTTCACGTTATCTGATCTGGCTTCAGCACTTTCTGAAAGCCATCTGAAAGGGCAAGAAATTCAACTCCCCAACTGATTGTCTAAGTCAAAAGAGCCCATTAATTCATTCCGTAATCTAGCGATATTAACCCCATAGCCTCTTGGATTATCTGAGGCTGCTTTTAAGGTCATCTCTTCATTCTGAGCCAACAAGGACCTGGACTGATATAAAGACAGCATCTGAGGAATGCGGGCACCCCTTTGAAAAGCCCTCAGCAGCTAAGCAAACAGCGCTATCTCCAGAACTTCCCTCCTGAAAACAACGACTGCGATAGAAGCTGTAGCAGATTTAGATAGGAAAAATAAGTTAGAGTTTAGGAAACAAAATGCGTCTGATCCTACTGAGAGGGTGTTTCTTTAATGATAGCCGGTTCTGTGGGCTTGGCTTCTTAATGATCTCTCTTAGTGTACATACACACCCCACTTTTCCATGCTGGTTTCACAGTCCAACCCCCAGCAAGGCTTCCACCTTTCATTCACCCCAAACGCTTCCTTCAACGTGTCTCTGTCTTCTCCTAAATATTTGTTACACTCCCCAATTACTGGCAAGATGTAGCACGAACTGGGACTCAATTTGACTGAGATGTGCTGACTGGTGAGCTGACAGGCTGAGCTCAGAAGTTAACTTTCTCTCCCTGAAGGCACTACATTGTATTCCTACCCCTACACGTCCGCCAGCTGTCACAAAACTAGGAGAACTTTGTTCTCCGGGATATTTTTTGTCAGATCTGGCTGAGGTTGCCCAATGCATTCAGAATTTATTAAGAGCAGAGCGTCAGGAAGATGGATGGACTGACAGACAGAACAACTGCCTGAGATTTGTTACCTGAAGAAACCTGCCCCAAAACTGCTTCAAGCTTGAGGACTGCTCCGCCATTTTTCAGCAAAACACATTTTCAATTATTATTTTTTAGAGCCTTCAACAATGGGAGTTGTAATGGAAATGCCGACAGATTGTTAATTATAGCACTGCTTCTGGGAAAGGACTAATATACTAATATTCCTATGCTATAATTCTGTGAAGCATGACTGTGTTATTTGTTATAAAGCCTGTCACATATTTGAGCTGAGCCAGCCCAAATAGAGAAGGGAGCACCCATCTGGAAAGCTACAGTTGGGACTGCTCTGTCAGTGGTACCATTTTTAACAGCTGCGCTCTGGACAACAGGAATATAGGTAAATAACACACAGTCATCTTTATTCTTTCTAGAAACTTTGTGTTAAATTTCCTGATATTCAGACTTACGAGTACCATTTATCTCCAAAGAGTGAATGAGGTCAGCTGAGAAGCCCTTTGCCTTTTGCATTTTATTGCTTAATAGCCATTGCCACATTCATTATGCAAGCGCTGGTGATAAAAAATAATGTCTATGGGGTAAAAATGAATGAAATACGTAATGATGAAATTTATTTAATTTTATGTAAACTCATTTTGTATTCAATTCTTACAAGAAATCCTAAGTAAAGTGAAACTGCTATAAACTATGGTTTGACTAGAAACACGATCAGAACAGACAAGCTGTGGAGGAAATAATTTGACAAAGGAAAGAAAAAAAATAATAAAATAAATTATATTACTGCTCTCACAGTCATAAGAATATTTTACCCAACTGTCTACAACCCAGGAATTTACTCTAGAAGGAGAGCTGATAGAACTAAATACCTTTTAGGCGTATCATCATTACTGATGAACATGAATACATAAACAGAGTAGGATATTTCTGCTAAATTTTTAACCCAGTTTTACTCACAAAGTTGATTAATTAAAATCCCCCGAAGCATTGAACCAGCTCAACTGAAGGGGGCAGTATACGGGCTGGAAAGAGCTAAAATGACTGCTTGATAGACATTTCACTTGGTGTTTGGCAATTAAAAATAAATATAAATGCTGTTTCCAGACCCCACTGCAAAAACTGTGTGGCAGTTCTATAGTTTCCATGAACATATCAGTTTTCAAGAATGAGAAAATGGGCATGGCTGTGTTTCTTTTTTCTTCCTAAAAATAGGTCAAAATCAGCTTTCAGGTGGGGGATTAGAAAAGAAGGGGAGAATTTAGATAAATTTAAAATGCAAGATTAACATAAAAAAATAACAAAATTGGGAATCCTATGGATGGGTCAACTGCCATATGTGAACAGTATTTACAGACCTAGCAAGCAGACACAAATGAATTCTAGTCAGGGAATAAATACCAGCCAGGCAGGACTGCATGAGAGGATTTCTCAGTTCTCGCTTACCTGATGGACATTTTGGTGGAGGTAGCAGTGTGTATATGCATGCAAGCAAATGCACATGCAGGCAAGATTGACGGTCTTCTAAGAACTCACTTGCACATTCTCTACCTACACACCTCTACTTTTGCTCCATTTTAATGGCAAACTGAATATTTTGGGGGAAGTATTGGGATACCTTTAATAATACAAACACTCAAACACATTGACCTACCAAAATGCTGTTGCTAAACAAGTTAGTTATACTCTGTGAATAACAAACTTGTTTCCACAGGGAAAAAAAAAAAAAAAAAAAAAACCAATAAAAAAAATATAAAGACACACACAAAGACAACTAAATACAAGTATATAACTTCCTTTTTTTTTTTTTTTTTTTTTTCCCCAAACAATCATTCTATTCTTATGCATACAGGTGTGGCATAGCTAAGTTAACAAACTTACTCTCCCACTATTCCTATTACCCATGCAAAATCTGAATAAGGAGGACAGTAGTATCACCACTGACATGCAACAGATACGGTATCATGTATTTGTGATGTATGGAGGCAGCAACAGTAGCCTGTTCAGCTACTAGAGCACCACAAGTACAACCACCACACTCAAAATATTTCTCCTGTGCTTTAAAAATAAACCTCAAGCAACACACAGGTAATCTGAGAGCTACTGAGGAACCATTGGGCAAATTTCCTCTTGTATTTCTTGCATGGCAGTGTACGTCATACCACTGATGAATCACTCTGGATTGCTTTGTTTTTGTCTTAAGGAGACTAACAACACAATACTGTTCTTTATGAGCTCAGGGTGAATCCAATGTGCCTGCAAAAACTGAAGTTGGAAACCCAGACCACATTATACAGTTGAAAAGTGAACAGGAGAAACAAATATCAGAACATACCAAACTGCATGCCCCAGTCACCAAGGTAATTTATTCTTATTACTTCATGTCCCAGTGCAGCTTTGAGATTTGCTATAAAATTCCCTGGTAAGGAATCAAAATTGGTGTTATTATGCAAAGTTGTAGGTCAACCTCAACCGATCAATTTTATGGTTTTGTCATATTCAAAAGGAAAAGGAAAAGCAAATCAGTCAGGTGAACTACTCTACACAATGCGCTAAAATACTTCCAAACTTAAAGCAATAATATTTTGAGCAGGAAAAAAAAGCAGCTTTGCATTTGAGAGGTGCCATAAAGCGTCTCACGCAGATCCATATGTTTATGTCTCTGTTGTCTGTGCATGCACATTCTGGAAAGTACATGACTATAAAAAACCCTTATGTTCATAAGGAGCCATGTACGACTTCTCGTATATTCACAAATACGTGGTAGTATCCATAATTCCCTTCTCAAAGCCAGGAAACCTCATACCAGGAGGTTAAGCAAGGACTGAAATTCACAAACTGCTCTTAACTGTGCAGTTAAACAGAGAACAACTCCACGTACTTGAACAGTACCGAACTCTTCACACACTGTGTGTCTGATATGGTCCAAACTTACCACATCACATAGGAACATCTTGTTTCTAATTGTTATTACAACAAAAACCCTTCATCTTTCTCCTGAGTTTGGCTGTATCATAGAATTACAAAGAAGTAACACATGCAACCAAGAAATAAGTGCAGCCCTTCCCCTATTCTTCTGTGCTTCAAGGGTACCTTTTAATTACAATACTGATATAAAAGGTTGCAAAAAGCTTTATCTTTTCCTTTATTGTAACGCCATACTATAGTCTGCAATCATTTTCCATTCCTATTCCCTGACATCAATTCATTCTGTTTCTATTGGATGAACATCCACCTACAGAACTATTTTCCTTTTTTTTTTTTTTTTTTTTTTTTGGTAACAAAGGACCTGGAAATGCAAGCCAAAAATACGTAATGCCATTCAACCTTCAGTCCACGAAGAGGCAGATTTATTAATTTTATGTAACTGATAATTACATATGATACATTAGTATAATTAAAAATAATGCATTATTAGCTCAACAGATGCTGTAGGGTCTTCAGCTAATAACCTACAAATTTTAATGAGACAGGGCAAAGGCAGGGAGAAGTGATGTTTTCCATATGCTATTAGAATACTGCACAATAAACTACTTAATTATTCCATGACAAATGACAGCAACTGTGTCAGTAATAGTAGCATAGAGGAATTAACACATAAAAGCAAATGTCTTGCAAGACAGCCACCAAGACATAACTATCTGCTCTGCAGTCCAGCACAAATCAGAAATTTAAAATTCAAAGGACTTTCATAACACCTCAATGAAAACTGCCATGGGTGTCTTCGTGGAACAATTTTAAAGTACTTCATTTAATGTTCACAGTCATAAAACTATATTACGTGTGACTTAATAAATCTGCCAGCAACACACCATGCTCTTTTCTTCACTGTATAATGAGGAAAAGGCTTTTAATTAGCAAGTCAAGCCTGACACAGCCACTCCACCAGGAGTGAAAGGTTAGCCGAATTCCCCTGTCAAGTGAATCATGGAGACAAAGAAGTCCTTTTAGGACACACACTGAAATGCATACTCACCTATTATTGTGGAACGCAAGTGTCCTATGTGAAACTTTTTGGCAATATTAGGGGAGCTGCAACAAATTTCCACAAATAGCATTTGTTCAATGTACAAGGCTACCACATCTCCAACTCAGAAGTATTCAACTCATTAGTAACAGCAGAAGAACTGTAATTAAACCACAACTTTCACCTTGCCCTTGTAATTCTCTGATTAGTTTCTGTTCCAAGTAGATCTCGATATCAAACCAACTTTTCCTCTCGTATCAGCAAGCAGCCAGTGTTAAAGAAAAAAAGAAAAAAAAACACACCAAAGAACCTCCCAATATCCAAATATACAAGTGACAAAGGACTTACACTAATGTCCCACTTTCACATTTATTGGACTTAAGAATCATGTTCTTCAGACTTTTATTAGACATAAATCTGGTACCAGATCAGGTGACTTGGTGTACAAGAATCAGTAACTAAAATCACATTTTCTTTCAACAATGTCCTTTTCAAAACTTGTAAATGGCATATCATTATGCAAAACAAACAAACAAACAAACAAACAAAAACCACACCTCCAACGCTGTTTTATAATATGAACAGATGTTTTGTTTAGTTTGTTGTTTGTATTTTAGTTCACTTCAAGCTTACAATAGTGGCATATTATTAATCACCACAACTGTTTGCCCTCAAAAACAAAATTAAATTTCAGCTATGAACATCCACCCTCCAAATTAAAGGCATGTGCTGACTTTCTGACTAAGGAAGCCTACACAAGGAGAATAGGTGAACAATTTTATTACTTTTTTTTCAATACAAAAAGTGATCCAAGTCAACCACTTTTCTTTCCCTGTACAGGTGACCACAAATAAAATAGATACTGGCCAGAAGTTCTGGGGCCAGCAACTGAGAAGATTTAGCAAGATAAATGCTTGGCTGCTCTAGCAAGTCAAGGATGAAGGTAGTGAGGACAGCTAAGTAACAGCTTTGGAAACTGAAGCCCAGGTGGAAGAAGAAGTGCATTACTGGCTGAAAATTCAGATGATGCCTCTTGATAACAAGATAAAAGAGGCCTACATAGAAACTGAATGCTATTATGCACTAAAGGAGAACGAGGCATGAACTCTTCAAACACCAAAAATACATTCTGGGAAAAGCCTCAATTCCCTAAATAAAACTTATATTCTACTTGGCAAATCTATCAGAGTATTAAATACAGATGAATGTAATCCCATAAATGTGGTTTAACTTCACAGGCACCGCGCATTACAGCAATGAATATCAATCAGCAGACAAGGCTGTATTCTCAAAGGACTCATCGCGAGTGCTTACCTGAACTCAATCACTGCCTTTTGTCTAGGCACCATCGAGAAAAGTTCACTTTTAATTCCATATTCTGAGCCATCTTTCAACACCTGCTGCAGCACAGTCTGAAGCACAGGGAAGATAAAATGAAGGAAAATAAGTATCAACAACAGAAAATGTGATCAGGAAAACCATCCACCAACCACACAGGAGTCTGATCCCACAGCTGGTTTTCACATTACCAGTTCGATGGCTGGTCTGCCAAGAAAACAAGGTATCACATGCAGATGGAAATGCCATTAACTTTTGAAAGCTGCACCGGATCAATTAAATAAGTTAGACAAATTGTAAGCAGAGATTTTGGTGAAAATCTAAGCTGATTTTGGTAAAAACTTAAAAGGAGAAAGCATAGATCTCATTAAAACTGTTTAGTTACACAACATCAAAGTGCTGGAGGGTCACCCATAGGTAATCAGTAAGCAGGAAAGGAAAGTCAGCCCAAGAATGTGGGTAAAATAGTAACCTCCTATAAAATAAAGGCATTCTCATGTAAATACGACTCTTACCTTACTCTGTCTGACCAGGACCCTTGCCATGCCTAATTCAGGTAACACATTTTAAAATAAAAGCTACCTTGTAGAACTAGACCATAGATTTTGATCAAAGACTGGGAGAGCTTATAAGCAGTAGACTTGATGAGAGAATTTATTTCATTGTGCAGCCAGATGTTCTCAGCAGGCTTTTTTTTCTCCTTGATTTAAAAAGAAAAGCTACATAGCATACCTCTGAGCTTCTTCAAAAGTGCATTCTTCCCATGAATAAATCTTATCAAGGCACACTTTGAGGACTTTGGAATGAAATTCCTATGAGTCCTGTCCTAGATCCAAAGTTTTTGTCAACGTGTGCATATAAAGGACATCCACTGCACACAGCACAACCCAGTCACAGAGGTCCAGCCCTTAGGGACACATCAGATCTCCCACACACTCCTTGTCACTGAGGGCCTGCAAGAAATCCAACGTGCTATAATTGCACGAGCATTACTGTGCTTATCCAGGTCACCTCAACAGCACATGGACGTGTTTTTATTTTCAGGAAATCCAACACAAAAGTTCAGGATTTCTAGCCTTTGTGACCACCACTAAAGCCAGCCTAAGGCACGAAACTGCAGAATGCTCTCCATCAGTTCACTGCAAGTAGACTGAAACAACAGCTTATGGAAGATACCTCATGGTCTGATCATTCTTAATAATAACAGGATACATACACGTCAACCAGTGGTTTAAGTGAAGAAAAACCAGACAAAAGAGGCTTAGCTTTTTCTGATTTCAGTAATACAAATGCTTTCGTTGTTCTTTCTAGAACATGAGGCAGACTAACATCTCTAGCTTTTTCCAGTTGCTTAACATCACTGCCCACTGTATGTCTTCATTAATCTTTTTTTAGGAATAGAATCTGCCTAATGTTCTTTTCCTTTCCTGTTGGATGAGAGTATGCACATACAAAGTGGAAACAGAAAAACAGGAGACTTTTGCAAGAATTTAAGCCTCCTCAGAATCACCAAGTCACTTAACTCTGAAACAGGAAGAAAAACAACAACCCCCAACACTCACATTCTACTAAGACTGCTAGATTTTCCTAGGCATCAAAAGCCAGCCTGCTTTGTACACCTCTAGCACCAAAGAAAGCCAACTATTCAGTCTTCATGTGTCTAAACACCCCTTCTGCTACCTGCGAGTCTGTGAGAATGGCTTGTACAAAAGCACGTCTACTTTGAAAGCACGGAGATGATCTAAAATTCAAACATTTCCTCAACAACATGAATGTAGTTTGTGGAAAGAGGAATCCTATGCTTAGATTATCAGTACTGCAATCATACAGCAAAATACACCTTGCATTCTTCAGTTTGTCACAGTGATGCCAATACACTTTGAAAACTAATACACAAAGCTGTAAGTATCGGACAAACTTCCTGAAGATAGTACAGGCCTCTAGCAATGTGAGCTGAAGTGGAAATCTCATTCCATTCAGTGGAAAGTTGTTTGTTTGATTCTGTTTTTCCAAAAGTCACCTTAAAACACTTATGCAGCAGAAATAACAGATGTAGAAAAAAAGGAACTATGCCTGTAGAGAAACCTTTAATGCTGTTTTCATTATGGCACCTTAGAAGGTAAGCCAGGCACACAAACAAATCCTCAAATTTATCACAGCCTTATTCTCCTTATTAGTGAAAGTCACAGCTAGGTCTTATCTCCTCCTCTCTCCTCAGTGATATAATGCAAAATTCTGTGTTCTAATCCCACATTTCTTCCAGCAAAATTCTACTAGGCCAGACACATGGTTTTGCTTGACTCATTATACTGAGTAAAATCCCTACAGACAAAGCACCTTGTCAAATCCTGCCCGTGAATACAACTTAACACCAACACTGTTCTTTCAGTGAATAGTCAGGTGTTATGTTCCTATCATGATGGATTACAGCTAGTTAATGAGAATTTAAGGAGATGTTTCCAGGCAATACATAAAGCAGATAGGAATGCCTAGGCATTAGCAACTCACAAGGCGACCTATCATTCAAGAGAAGATGATAACAAGCCTAAGTGACTCGCTCACTGGAAGCCCTGATAGGAAGAGAGCTTCACCAGCATGAGGTAAGATCTGATTTCCTGCCCAAATCACACGTGGCTCATTTTCTAAGACCACAATGTTATTTCCACAAAAGCTGCTTAGATTAATGCCTTGAACACCACCACAACGTAGCTTGCAACCCAGGTTAGTTCAGCTGGCTTAGCAGGGCTTTCATTCACTCCCCAGTCGAACAGCACCAGCCAGCCACCCATCCTAATGCAAGTTCTTGAAAATAATCCAGACCGAGTGCAATCAAAACACTACTTCTACGGACCGAGTGGTATCTTCCTTTCACTAAGTTACTGGTTTAACAAAATTAGGATTTTCCATTCCAGTCAGATTGGACGTTGCAGAATTTTTGGCAACAAAGTACATAATGGTAGATTTGAAGTCAGGTACTTTTATTTCAGGTATCTTTCTACCATTCTTCTTTATTTTACACAAGAATTTATATGCAAGACCAAAATTTTGAGTTGTGTACTTCAGAAACACAAAGAACACGTGAAGTCTGCCTTTCAGAGCAGAAACATGAAAGAAAACGAGAGGGATTGTAACTGAAGGATAGATGCATTGTTTCCTCAAGAGGATAGACTTCTGTGAGCCTCATTCCCAATTCTAGACCTACCTAACAAAGCAGCATCAGGAATCCTTGAGTAGAATTGATGAAAAACAAGCAGATATGCATAGAAAGTATCAAAGACTATGGTTAAGTATTTTAGAGTTTTACATTGCGGAATTTATTGAGGAACTTTAACACATCTGAAATATTGTACTCACCTTTGCCAGTAATTCCCTGTTTATCGTAAAGTTCACTGTTCCTGGACCGGTGCTGATTTCACTCACTACAGCATCACATTTTAGCTATAAGAACAAAACAGAACAGCAACTCTCCATGAAAACAGGTAAATTAGAAAATTTTAATTCAATCCACTCAAAATATTAATTTAATCCACTATAAATATTAAATGATTTTTATCTGATTGGAAGCAATCACAGATCATTTAATCCATCCATTTGAAAAAAGGATGATTTTATTATTTCTAATCCATGCTTACTAGCTCTGAACACAACTCACTGAAATGTCACACACTTGTTTTGCTTCAGTCCTTGCTTGTGTCCAGGCTGTGTTAATTTATTTTGGCTACAAGCAGCAGATGATCTCTTTGTACACACAAAGGCTGAGATGCATTTGACGGCTTCACACAGTGTGTGTGACAACAACAACAACAAACAAAAGATCCATGTCTTAAAGAAAATCTGAGACAAGCTTTGGACTGCTGTTTCTCAAAGTTCCTGACTTGAACTACAATGCCTTGCAGCAGCCAGTGATATAAACTAAAGATGTTAAAGGTTTATATATTAAAGATTCCATTTACAATTTTCAGAAGGCTCATGTTTTGAAAATTCTGAAGCTGTAAGGAATGTATAAGCTCCTCTAATGTCAACCTCCTCTTTACACAGATTGTAGTCTCTTTACAGGTTGAGAGTTTTGGCTTCGTTTTCACTAAAGTAGCTTCCTTTCATAGGCAGGACATTTTCTCAAACAACAAAAACAAACAAGTTATCTTCTGTTGCTTTTTGTTTGTCTTATAACTTGGTCTTTGAAAGAGGCAAGCTACACATTCCTACTGAAGCACACCAGCACGAAGAAGAAATTCTATCCCCATTCTAGGTCTTGTAGTTAGACCCTACCTCAAACAGGAGTAATTACTGTTAGCCTGTAAGTTCTTTAACCTTAACAATCTCCAATAACAACAAATTCCATTGTTTATTCATAAGCTATGTGAAAGAAATATCTCTTTTATTGACTCTGAATTTCCTTCCTCTTTGTTTTACTGAAGGCCCATTTCACCCATGTTATGGGGCAGATATAAAACAGAAATTCCCACTGCACTTTCTCCATACTGTTTGTTCTGCTAAGTGTTTTCTACATCATCTGTCACTACCATCTCAGTGTTTTTTTCAACTCTTTAATATGAGAGCTTATTTGTCCTCTCCATAGCTGTATCAATTCTTCCAAGTACTTAACCATTCTTTAGTAACCAGATCGCCCCATGCCTACGGCTTGGATCAGAATGCTGTATCAGAATATCCTATAAAGGCATAAAAAGAAAAAAAGTTCCCTCTCAGCCAAGAACTAACAGTTGAAAGATGAAGCAAGAAGCAGCCACCCAAATAAAATCAAAAGCCAACAGAAACAAGACAATTAGAATCTTAATGACAGACAAATCTCAGCGTATCTTAGCATATTATGTTCCATTTGGCATCATGTTGCCTGATTATTTTGGCTACTTTAGTCAGTGGGAACTATTTCAGTCTCTTCTGCCTAACCTAAATATCTGTATTTCAAACATTGTGACCCATTTCCTCTTCAGTGACTAAGAGCATGCTATTGAAACTCGAGGTACTCTATCAACTTTTTTTTTTTTTTTTTTTATCATGACAAACACTGATCACTGCCTACATTTCTGTCTCACTGCTAATTTTTGATATTATGGTTATATTCTGCATATTTGTATTTCTATACTGCTTACCTTTGTGGATGACATGATCAGTCTAAACAAATCATAATAAATGCATTGCCTTTATCCAATATCCAACAAAAATGATTCTAAGAGATTAGAAGTTTTTTTTTTCTTTTTTTTTTTTTCCCCTCCTTTGGTTAACCAGCGTGGTGTATTCAATTTCTGAGCTTATATTGATGGTTTGCTCTTTTCTACTGTTACATCCGCTTTGCCGTGTAAAGATGTGAGGCTCGGTGGCCAAGATTTATTTAATGAGCCAGAACCAATAAAAGAGAAAGACACATTTGTAGCTTTCACATCACTGGTAACAGCAGTTGTTTTTAAAGTGACAGACCAGACACCAGGAAAAGAATCGCTACCATGATGTTACAGTCATGGGAACAGAATGCCCACAGAGGCTGTTAAATCCTTGGAGGCCTATAAAACCACAGTGGATTTCAAAAGTCTTGAGCAAACTCATCCAAAACCCCTCAATAACCCGCTTTGAGAAGGAGACTGGAACAAATCACTTCCTGAGGCCCTTTCCAACTTACATTATTCTATGATGCTAGATCATCTTAAAGTAGTTTCAGAACTTTTGGTTGTACATCTGTGCACCATCAGCTCTTCCTTTGCCTGAGACAGAATACATGTATTCATGTGTTACAAAAATGGGTCCAAAGTATGGTTCTCTTCAACATCTCAGCAGTGAAGTATGAAATGAGGAAATAGCTTAGCTTCTCAGTAACAAATTCTTTTATTTGTCCTTTTAAACTCCTGATCATATAGCAACCCTACTGATTCCCTCTCAAACTTATTATTTCTGAGGCAGATGAAGCATCTTTTTTACACTTTTATTATTTGATCTACTGCCTCTTTGCAGCTAACATTGTCACTACTTCTTAGTTTATACTCCTCTTCATCAGCACCAGTAGCAACTTCTTAGATTTTGAAGGATTTTTTTCATCTCTAATGATCCCTCAAAACCTAGCATCACCTTTCTGGTCCCTCTTTCAACTTTATACATACCAACTTCTCTGAAGTTTTCTTCTCTTCCGTGTACCTTTTGTTTCTTCAAGATTCATGTCACTTATGTATATCTTGTTTTGCCTGTTGCTTCTTTTTTATTACAGTAGTTAGCCTTAATGACTCAGCCACTGCAATTTCCCATGGCCTGAAATGGCCATGAAAACATTGCTGTTCTAAGAAACCTCAATTTCAAACAGTTAGTGAGAAGACTGGCCTGTTTGACCAACAGGTTAAGTTTCTTCATTGTGATTCTAGTGTTGGAGTTTGCCATCTTTGATTTCTCAGGCCACTACGTACTCAATTTTTTCCTCTAGTTTTGGTCAACACTACGGACCAAAGCAGAGCTTTTAGGCAGTGCTTCCTAACTCACAAACATGACTTACTCTCAAACTATTTTAAAACCACAATTTCACAAGAAACTTAACTAAAACTGCTCCTCTGATTACCTGTGAAGACTGTGTACAATGACAATGGGTGCAGTCATTACACTCCTCTGATCCAAAGAGATATATGAAGAAAGAATACCATTTACTTTACGATGCCTGTTACATCCCTAGTCTGTAAGTTCATTACTGTGTCAAATACATGAAATTAACATGTTAGCATACCTTCTCAGCTAGCTTCTGAGCTTGAAGCTGAAGATCTTGTGCTAAGCAATCACCAGAATGGTTTTCTAGAACAGAAGCAACAGAAAGCTGGAAATCAGCAACATGCCTGGAAAAAAAAAAAAAAAAAAAAAAAAAGGAACAGATGAAAATCAGGGAAAAAAGTGTTGAAATGATGTGGAGATTTGACAAATCCAAGCTGACTCTGCACTCTGCATATGGCAAGTCTAATTGGCAAGCATAACCCAGTCACTGGTACCCAAAAGTAAGCTACATTTAGAAAGCCGCAGTAGAAAGCTAAATATTACCTTTGCTCTAATACAACTGTAAAATACATATGGTAAAATAACCATTTCACAGTAAAAAAAATGTTATACTTATGAATAAAAGTAGTTTATCTGACAAAAATACTACACCTCTTAAGCATGACAGGGAAAAAATCTGTAACTTCACATTAGTTCTAAGCAGTTTCATATTTAGTTAATTTATTAATACTGAAACATTTACCATTCAAGTGGTGCATATTATTTATATGTTTGAAGCAATTATATTTGTATTGAGCTTGCTTCAAAAAACAGAGTGGTTTAATTAGATTTAGGTATCTTCTTATAATTGGACTGGTATATTAGCTTCGGTTTGCTTTTCTGTATTTCTATTTCCCTGAAGCCCTGTTAAGCCATTGCACTAACAAACACAACCAAAAATAATATAACATGACAAGATATTGTAAGATAAAGTGCAAACTCTACCGTTTTTTGGAGACAGGAACTGCAGATATGGACTTTATTAGTTTTTCTGGCGGCAGATCCAAAACTTTGGAAAGCTAAATTCGAAATAAAGAACAAAGTGGCTTAAGTGAAAAAGACCCAGGAGAAGTACTGCTCCCTGCTTATATACTTGTGAGGGATTTGAGGGATTTTCAAGTAAATTTCCTCTCAGGGGAAGGAAATAAATAATTATTTAGTACTTGAAAAAAGCTTGCTTTTTTCCAATTTGCAACGCAAACGCAGGGAATAGTAAAGAAACCTTATAAAAGGAAGAGGAAAAAAAATAAAAGACAAGACAAAACATCGCGTACAGGTCCTTTATTTCACAGGATAACGTTTATTTTATTTATTTAGTTATTTATTTTTATCCTCGAGCCCCTGCACGCCATGACCGGACTCCCTCCCACCCCCCCCCGGCCATTAGGGGTGGGCGGGCCAACGAAGCCCGCGCCGGTCCCCTTGGCAACCGGCCCTACCAACTGCCGGAGGGGGGGGGGGTCCGGCTAGAGGGCTCAAACCGGGCGGCTCCGTTTTCGGGGCAGCCCCGCTCCCGGTGACCGGAGGGCGGGTTGTGGAGGGTTACCTGGCTGGCGATGCTCCTCCGGAAGGCGCAGGCTGCCATGACCGGGCGGCGGGGCGGGAGGTCAGCGCCGCCCCTTGCCCCCGCCCGCCGTCTTTCGGCCCGCCCTGTCAGCGCCGCGCGGCCCCGCACTGCGCATGCGCCGTGGCCCCGTCCCCTCAGGGCCGCGCGGCCGTTACCTCACGGAGCCGTTAGCGGGGGGGGTGGGGGCGACATGAGCGCGGGCTCCGTCTCCAAGGTGAGGCGGCGGGGGGGGGGGGTGGCGTTTGCCGTCGTTTAAGCGTTAAATTTATGTGATTTTTATTATTATTTTTTTTATTATTTTTTGAAAGCTTAACGTTTGGTTCACGGCCAGGGGCGATAGCGAGGAGGCAGGGCGCCTCGGTTGAAATGTGTGAGGGCACCGCGCTGTGTGGTGTGGCGCTCGGCTGTGTCGCGGGCTGCAGCGCGCAGGGAAGTTTTTTTTTTTTACCTCAGGAAAAATCCTTCCCCTCGTGTTGTTTTCCACGGGACCCAGGCGTGTGTCTGCGTCCTTCGGTGTGGAAGTGGCCGTGCTTTCAGGGGGGCAGGGAGCTGCTTCCAAACAAAGTTAAAATTGAATTCAGATCGGGTGGGTTTCCCTTTTAAAAATGTTGCTTTTAAGGATTTGGGCAGTGAAGGGTACTTCTGTTGTGTCTTGTGTCTTAAATGTAATACTTGGTCATTTTACATGCTCATCTCTACTACATTGAATGAAAACCATTAAATAATATTTATATTTCATTAGACTTAAACATCGTTTCTTCTTATATCTATGCGCTTTATACAATTCTTTTCATAGAATCACAGAATGCTTTGGGTTGGAAGGGACCCCAAAGCCCACCCAGTCCCACCCCCTGCCATGGGCAGGGACACCTCCCACCAGCCCAGGTTGCCCAAAGCCCCATCCAGCCTGGCCTTGAGCACCTCCAGGGATGGGGCATCCACAGCTCCTCTGGGCAGCCTGTGCCAGGGCCTCATCATCCCCTGAGTAATTTGGGCCAATTCCAGCTGTCCTCTCAGGAATGACTGTGCTGACTTACTGTGTGTAATGCAGCGTAAATAAGCCTGTATCAAATATTTTTGTAGTGGAATTGTTCCACAGCATTTAGGGTATGGACGACACAGCTGGACAACTTTTGTCCAGCTATTTTTAAATGGTTTTTAATATACTTATTAAAATGAAAAGTATCCAAGAACTTCTCCAATTCCTAAGGCAGTTTTTCAGAAGGGGACAATATAGGTATCAGTGTTTGACTTTAGATCCTTATTTGAATCAGAAGGGAAATAATGTGTCCGAAGATACCCAAAAAACTAGTGTCTGTAATCAAAATTGAACATCTTTCTAGAGTTTTACTTTTATTAGATCATTCTTACGCTGGTGGCTGAACTGTCTCAGTTTAAGTTCAATAATCTTTGTTTATGCGAGCATCTCTGTGGGAAATACTGGATTGAATCAGTCTGTTTAAATACCTTGAACATTTGTGTTTTTGCTTCACTCTTGCTGTGGCATGAGAACCTTACAGCGAGAGCTGGGGACAGTGTACGATTGCTGGTATAAAGGAAATCACAAAAAGAAGATGAGTATTGATTTGGGAAGATGATGGGAGAAACTTCAGGTTTTCTACAGAAAAATGAAAAGCCTCCCAGAACTCAAAGCTTAATGCTTGCAGTTGATTTCATCCTTCTTGGTGATGGATCAGATCTAATTGTGAGATGACTTATATTTGGAGGACTTCTGTAGGCAGGGTTTTTATTTATCTGAACCTTTCCCAAGCATTTGTCATTCTGCTTTTATCCATCTTTACTTTTCTGAGTTGGGATGGACTTCTTGTCCTCTGCAGTTGCAGGGTGTCACTGGCTTTTGGATCACCTCTTCTGTGCATCCTAGTCTCTCGCTTTGTTTTGCTTTTAACTAAATCTGTATTGAGGAAACTATTGATGTGTCCCCAGGGAATCATTTCCTCTTAATTTTAAATCTATTGAATGAAGGTACATGAGGAGTTCAACGATTCCTCTCTCGCTGCTGTTCTAGCTGATAGATGAATTGAAGAACATAATGGAAGGGTAATAGAAGTTGTGCTGGAATACTGGTTCCGTTGCTTTTCTAGAATGAAACAGGACAATAAAAGCACAACTAATGGTATCCTTAAGACGCTGGCAATTTGGTTAAATTGGTGATGGAGCACTGCGATTAAAGAGAATAAAATGGCCTTAGGAGTCACAGTCAGATAGATGCTCGTTTTGAAGTTTATATTTTTCTTGTTATTCTCCAGGGCTGCTTTGTTTTTAAACCAAGTCCCAAGAAGAGAAAGGTGTCTCAAAAAACAGGTTAGTGCATTTTGATGTATGTTGCTGTGCTTTGGGAGGGTTAATCCTGGAAGCTTTGGTTCTGATTGAATTCTGTCATAGCTGTGTGAGGATTTCAGTTGCTCCTTGATGTCAGTATTTCCGAAAACTCATTTCTTCAGAAGTAGTAGGTTAGCATAAATGTTTTTTCATCTCCAACGATCAAGCATGTATAGCTGGCATTTGTCTTTGCTTTTTTTTTTTTTTTTTTTTTTTTTCCTATACTGCCATAAATTGTTAACTGACAAACCATCTATCTGAAGAGTCCGAATGAGCCACTTCTAAGCTATGGGAGTCAGAAATGATATCCCATTCATAATTCTTACCCTGTGTGGGTAGTTTTTCTTCTTTTCCTCAAACAACTTTGGCAGAAGCCATTTGTGAACACCTCTTGGCTTGTGTTCACTAACTTTTGTTGTTATATTTACGTTCTTTTCTCCAATCCGAAAGGCATGTATACAAGTCTCGGGGCATTTGAGGAAGACCAAATGGGACAGGCTCTTATTGGAGCCATAAATAAGGCCGCTCAAATAGTTGCTGTGTGAGAGTTGGTCAGGGAACTAATTGTTCGTATTCCCAAGTTAAACTTTTTCGGCAGGGACAGAGCTGTCAAGAAGTGTGACAGTTTGAAAATATATATTATAAAAAAAGTGGAGGGGAAAGTAATAAAGCTTTGGAAATCATCACAGGCTCCTTCATTACCAGAGGGACTTAAAACAGCACCTGCTTTAAAATTAATCTCAAATTATTTTTTTTTTCTGTGAGAGTTGGCACATCTGTGGCTCAGGGAACGAGAGGTAGGCAGATATAATCCAGTCTGTCATTTCAAGTCATTGCAAGATAAATAAACTAACAACCAAGACCTGTGCACTTAAGCCACACTGGAATTTTACCCTGTACTGAACAGTATGTTTTTGCAGGATTTATAAATCATGGTCGGAAAAATGTGTTGCTCCACTTAGCACGTACTTTGTCACAGAAAAATGAATTTGACTGGGCTGTTCTGAAAAGAGAAGCAGAAGGGAGCTAGTCTGACTGCTAACAGCAGTTGATTCAAATGGCGTTCTAAATAAACATGACTTTGATGTGCATATGTTGAGTTTGGAAGGCCAAACCTGACAAATGTGAAGTTTCAGGTGTGGTTGATATACTCTTGCACCTCACAAAGGCCTTCTGTGCACATTTGCACATGCATTTTGAGGTTTGGTAGTATAGAAAGAATTTTATTCTTTGATTATAATAACAGTGTGGTGGCTGGATGGTCTTTAACTCAAAGCCTGTGTCATCAAAGTGTGTTATGTCTTTAAGTGATTTTTCTTAGGGATACAAATGAGGTGTCTTTAGAAAAATTTAGATGTAATATTTAATGTTGCCTTGTAGCAAGCAACAGGTAACAATAGGCTGTTTGCTTCACCTTCAGCCTTTGTGTTCTTCCAGATAGCTTTTAAGGCTTCTCTAACATTACACCAGCTGGGAGTTAGGTGTGGGTATGCTGGGAGCAGGACAGTTCCAAAGCTGTGCCATTTTATTTTATGAAATGTAGACTGTGTGAAGGTGGGAGGGAAAACAAGAAAAAAGTAACTCAGAGGTTCTGTTCAGGCTGCTACTTTACTTTCATCGCTGTCCTTGTTGGGAAGCTGGTAGAGAGTTTCTGTACTCGTATCTGTCAGCTAGAGGAGCACCTGCGAAGCCAGATGCATTCAAAAATGTGCCAAGACATTGTGGTACTGAAAAGGTGCTGATTTTTGAAGGATTTGTGGCTTTTATGGCTCAGATTTTTTTTTTTTTCATTTTCTTCTTTGTAAACAGCTCACGTAGAAGTGAGAGGCAGCTTAGAGATAATTCAGAAATACAGGTTTGGTTTGTGCATAAAAGTTCTGCTGTGATAGTTATGGTAGTTAAGATTATGTATTTTTTTTAAAAAAAATCTGTGTTTCAAGTAACCTAACAGTCCTTTCCCAGAATACCTTTTTGTTTGTTTGGGAAGCTGGTATTGCTGCATCTTTCCAGGAAGACAGAAAGGATTTCTTATGCGTGTGTTCTTGCAAGCCTTTGTGATTTGTATCAGACCGTAATAGTGAAGGACCCACAAAACTTTCTGAAGCAAGAAAAATATATATTATATTATATATATGTATATACCTAATGTTTGTTTGTTTGTTTGTTTGTTTTTTTCCCCTGATTTTGCCTTTAGCTCATCTGGGACTTGAGGTAGAAGCCAGCTCTTTGACTGAAGCCTGTATAGTTGGGCAGTAGATTCTGCTTATTCTGTCACTTACTCTACCAGATACCAGCAGTTAATTAACTGGCTAAGAGAAAAGTCATCCTCCTTATACCTGTATAGATAGATATAACAGATACATCTATCTAGATATCTTTATCTATAGATCTTCTTGATTCAGTTGGGTACTTTGCTTTCTTCTCAAGAAAAAATGATTTGTTCTAATAATATTTGTGTTTCCCTTTGCTTTCTAGCTGACTACTTCAGGGAAGGAAACAGTGATGCAGAGGATAGCGAGTTACGGTTTGCTACTTGTCAGTCATTATGGAAACACGTGAAATTGGAAGCAGAGGTGAGTCTTGCACCTTATACTAAAGCATTTACAACACCACTGCTTGCTTCTTTGTTTTTGGAGGTCTCTTTTTACACACTTAAAGAACAATTTGTTAAAGCAATAAAAGGGCCAGAAATACTGACCAAGACTGAAATCCTTTTCTAGTGTACAAAAGTAAAAAAGTAAAAATAAAAAAATCCATCAGTTACACATTACTTCTTACCACAGAACGACATGCTTTTGATGCGTCAAGCTGCTTCTTCTAAGCTGTTTTAGCTAATTGACCTTCTTATTAATTCCTGGCATACTTTTTATTTTCTCTATTTCCAATTCTATTCTGTGTCTGCCAGCCCTCTGAGGACTTCAGGCTGCTTTTGACCTCAGTGTTACGGAACTCACAGCAGCCCAAGATTCACTGGATTTATGTGAATACAAGTGCATGGATGTCAAATAGTGAAACATAAGGCTGCAAGCTCAGTCTGTTGAGTTAGTACCCACAGTGTCAGTGGGTTTGTCTGGTGGGGATAGGAGTTAATTTCGTACTGAACTGTGGCCTCCTAATTGTTGTGTGGTGGATGGCATGCTGTTGTTGTGTCTGAGTAGCCAGCTGGCTTGTATTATAGCATGAATAATTGCTTCCGTACAGCAGGGATTTCCTCCTCTATTTGGTGTCAAGGATTCTGGGCAAGTATTCCGTATTCCTCTGCCTGCTATTGGGCATTAAACATTATGAGATTTTTTTTTCCCCGAGTTTGTTTTGGGATATACAGTAGGAGCCAGCTGGATGGAGCTTACGATCTGGACCCTTGGGCTGAACTCGTAAATTCCTCTAATTCTGTTTCTACTGTTCCATGATCCAGCTCTCTTGGACTTGTCAGCACACTTCTCAAACCGCAACAACCAGGGTGCGCAAAGCAGCGTGCAACACCGCAGTGCTGATCCCAGAGAACAGAAGCTTTGGGAGGTGTAGTTGGTATCATCCTGCTAGCTGCTTCAGCCCGACAGGTTAGCCACCAGCACTGGCAGAAACTGCCTTGTCAGTTACACAGTGAGGCTAGAGGGGCAATGACATCTGTAGTCACTTCTGGAAAACCTTTTCTTGTCTTCTTAATTTGGCACAGTGTTGTCAAGGCTTTTGAAATTATGCTTCTAGATAGCCAACAGTGGCTGCAGGATTTTCAACTTGATGAAGTGTTTTTTTTCCTAGTGCTCTGCAAATATTTGTCCAAGAGCAGCCAGCACAACCCATCATGGTAAAAGCCTCCCTTAACTACTTAGAAGCACAGAATCATTGCCATCTGGAAAATCATCATTCTTTCCTGTCCTAAATATTTCGCTGTTGGTGGCTTTTTTTTTTTTTTTTTTTTCTTTTTTTGAATGCTGCTAGGAGTTCACCAAATACTTTTGTCTCTTTTTTTCTCCTCTGGGTGGAAGACAGTTCATCTCTACATTGACAAATTGGCATCGGCCTTGCCTTAGTTTGCTTTACCCAACAACAGATTATCTGTAGTTATTTTTGATGCCATACATCAAATTTTCTTCACTAAGCTTCTGGGGTATCTGTTATGTTTTCTTACAGAATTTTGAATTTCTGTCCTTTTGTCCTGCTGTTGGAAAACTTGGAGGTGATAATTGTTTTTACTTAGATGTGACAATTCAGCTTAGAAGGGATCTTAGAAAGTTTCTAGTCCTTCAAAGTCTCTGAAGTGCTTCTCAAAGCAGCATCACTTTGTGAGGTCAGGCCAGGTAGGTGAGAGCTTTATCCAGTCAGGATTTTATTTTGCACTTGGAAGCCCTGGTGTAGCAAACCCAATCTGTGGTAGAATACCTGAGAAGTGTATGGCTTGCTGATTTGGACTTTTATTCTAGGGCACTAAGTAGTACTGCACTAAGGGTAGGATGTTCACTGAAGTGTTTGCCAGGATACCCGACATTTTTGTGTCATGCTATGTGCTTGTGTTGGTCTTTTTTCAGTTCTCTGAAACCTGTCTGAGGTGTTGAATGCTGACGTAGATTTGACCTCTAAGTACTTTGTTGTGGAACACTCTCGGCCTTTGTATGTCTATCACAAACTGTGCTGCAGTGGTGGCATTTGGTGATGACATCCTCTCAGGCTTCTCACAACATGAAAAGCTAGCAAAAATACGACAGGAATTATGCTCTTGTCCTTGTTTTTTTGTTTTTTTTTTTTGAATGTGAATTTTTGACCTCCTTTGTTCCGCTGTTGCAGGATATCCCGGGCTTGACCCCTGCTTTCAGCAGTGGTCATGCAAATATTCTTGTTATGATATATCTCATTGAGGGCTTTCAGAAACATTCTCTTCTTGTAAGGTCACAAATTTTAGGTGTTACACCAGAATCCAGGTTAGAAACACAAATCCCAAGTGCAGGGCTGTAACATGGTAATTTTAGCTCTAAGGTGCAAATAATAGTTTTCAGAGCACACGTGGCAAAACCTCGCTGGGTGTTAGTGTTGTAACAGGGATTGAATTGCCAGATCAATTTTTCAACTTTTTTTTCAATGTTTCCAGAGTAGTGTCATGCAAGTAAATGAGTTGGTCACTTGAGATGCAGAGCAGCCTAAAATACTTGGTGGAAAACTACCAGAATAGTGCAAATAATGAAGTTATTTTCACAAAAGACTGATGGATTTAAGAAAGCTAAGCAAATGTGTAGTGGTACGGCAAACTGAATTCGATCTTCACGAACGCACAGTGAAAAGAATAGTAGAAAGTGGAACTATGCAATGTGAGGACTCGGAATCTTATTAGATGGGCTTAGTGAAAACTTGTATGGTAATAATCAGAAGCTCAAGGCCTGATGGATTTTGAAGCAGAAGCTCTGATGATTGTTATGGGATGAATGGTAATGGAGAAGCTCTTATGATACTGTTATAAACTGATGGCATAAACTGTACTTTTTGAAATGTTACAGTTTTTTCTCAGTTGCCATAGAATTTACCTGGTGTGAGCTCAGAGACAGACAATCAACGTCAAAAAGACAGAAGAATAGTTTTGAATAAGTAGAGGGTGAGAAGATGAAGACTATTTTGCATGTGTTTTGTCAGTTTATCAGTCCTTTATGAAGTGTGCAGTAGGAACTCTTCTCTGTCATAGAAACGGAGCTCAGGTTTTTGAGGAGGCATCATATTCCACATCCTGGAGATGTGTTCGTAACTCTTTTGGTAGCTGCCTCAGCAATACTGCCAGAGACAACCTTTGTGGCTCCTTTTAAAATCAAGTTCACAGCGGGGTGTGTCACTTCTTGTTCCTAAGAAATCTCAATCATGATTTTATTGGGAATAGGGGCTTAATTTTCATCAGCCTTCTAGAGTATGTCCTGATAATTCTAAACTTCAGAGCATGTTTTTGGCTCTTCTAGCAGAAGGGATATTGTGGATTAGAGACAGATTTTCAAAGGCACATACATAATAAAAGAAACACAAAATGTTTCTAGTATATATCTGCATTTAAAAGTTGTTTTTTTTTTTTCCCACTGCCCATCTCTCACCTTGCAGTATATTCTGGTATGAAGATCATCCTGAAGGGCAAAAGACAGTGAAGCAAATGAGGCAGTTGCATGGTTTAGTATTTATTTATTTTTTTATGTAATGCTTTGTTTCATCATTTCTTTTTTTTCCCTTCAATTTGAATTAAATTTGAAGGACCTGATTGTTAGTTCTCATACGGATCTCTCAGAAGAGAACTTATGGGAGTTTTTTTAACCTAGGAGGGAATAATAGAAGTTTTTATAAACATTCGTTATATTCATTATATTTATTCCTTCTGTGTCACTTCTGCTTTGCCTGTGTATTTTTGTCTCCTTTAAAGCCTGTGGTGTTGTAACAGTTAAGCTCATTTGCTGTACAGGTTATTGTTGAGACATTAGACCAGAAGTTCCAAGATGGGAAATGTCTGTGTTTTTCACATAGTGAATACACTGGCATGTTTTTAATTAAAAACAAACAAACAAAAAACCCACTAGTGTTACATCAGATTTTGCACTGGAGTTTTGAGGATTCAATCCAATGCAGGGAAAGGGTAGGAAAATTAAGATATACTGGTGTTTCCACATTTCTATAAATAAAAACTCTCTGCTTCTTTACAGCAAATAGAGGAAGATTTGAATAAGCAGTTATTTGATAACCTCGTGAGTTTTTTGAGGCGGTCTCATTCCGAGTTCCAGGAGAAGACAACAGAATGGAATTGTCGGATGAAGTCCAGAGAAATCCCTACTGCGGCTCTTGTCTTAGGTAACTTTTTAAAGATGCATTCTGTTATATCCATTTGTTCTCATACAGAGGCTTAAAATTGATACAGAGATCAAAGAAATTGTATTGCTGATTTCCAGCAATTAGTGTGAGCAACATCAGCTTTCAGAAATGTTAACAGAAGAGATTGGGCTGGGAGAAGGAAGCAAGATTTGACCTGCTTGCCTTTTGTCTGTGTACACAGTCACGCAGTAAGGAACACCTTCCTTTAAGGTGTGTCTTAGACAACTGGCCATTCATGATCCCTCCCTCCCTCCTCCCCTGCCGATACCACAGAGATGCTTTGATTCTGTCCTCTTTTTTGGCACTAATTTCTTTGGTGGTTTCTGTGACTAACGATGGGATTATACAGCCTGTTTTTCTGATAACTGTTAAAGAGTTGATTCTTGCAGTGCATCTTTTCATGTAGTCTTCTACATGAAAAGCATTATCTTGGAAAAGGAGCAGAAGGTGAGAAAAATAGCTGAAGGTTTTAGTACTGAAAGTAGCAGAGGTCAGAAGTCTTTTTTTTTTTTTTTTTTTTTTTTTTTGCTTCAAATTTTTATAACTAAACCTGAACCGGGTGCAAGACAACCTGATTATATTTTTACTGGATCATGTTAGGTAACCTAAAATTAGGCCTGCGCTGCAGAATTACCATGTGAACACTAACAGAGCCTGGAAGGTTAGTCTGCTTTTGTAGGTAGCAGAAAGTTCCTGCTTTGAATATTTCTGTGGAAGAAGCTGTGAATTGCCCTCTGGAGAGACTTTTTCTTTCTTTGTTTGACTAAGAATGTTCACAAAGGCAGTAAAAGTTGAGTAGTTCATAATAAATTCAGAATGTGTTTCACTGAAACTCAGTAATTCCTCCCCTTACATAAGCCTCGTGAGGATCCAGGTCTCAGGTGTCTGCACTGCTGCTTTTCTAGAGAAAGCAAATTTCATCTTTTTGTCTGCGGTGCTTAGATGACTGTGGATGTCTTCGGCAGTTATGAGAGGCAGGGAAGCTAGAAAACCAATCCCAGTCCCTGCAGGTTTTCACCCTTGAGAAATCTTTCATAAAAAAAAATAAGGCAAAGTACTACATGAGCCATCCTTAAAGTGATTCCCGGTTCCTTTCAGTTGGCCAGTATGAATATGCATGTTTAATCTTATGCTAGTTTTTCATCTTACCTCATAGATGATATGATGCTTTTCATTCCTTCCCTGAATATTTGTGGTATCTTCTGTTTTTTTGTCTTCTGTCCATTTTATTGTTCCGTCACTGTGGTCACAAGTCACAGCAAAATGCACTTAGTTTGTCTTTCTTCTAGGTGTAAATGTTACAGATCATGACTTGACTTTCAGAAGTCTCTCGGAAGTCCTTCAGAATAGAGTTACTCCTTATGTAGCCTTGCTGCAAGCCAAAGATTGCCCAGGTAAATACTGCAGTATCTTTGCTTCTTCGTCTGAATAAGTTGTCAGTTAACTAGTTTTTGCCCCAAAGGTAAGAATAATAGGATGGAGGGATATTGAACGCCTCCTAAAGATTTGTTCAATCCTACATTAACATCACAGTAATGCTTACTATGTTTTAAGAGGTGTCCAGTTCTGTTGTCTGGTTCTGTTTAAGACAGCGAAGATTGAAATAATTTGTACTATGAATATCAAGAGCGTGCTGTTTTGTGTACTGCATGTTGATATTGAAGGTTGGCTTTCCCCTTTTTTGATCAGATCATGTATGTATGCATTTCATTTTTATCTGCTTAATTACACCGAAGAAATGGGTAAAAAATTATTTCTCCCCTGCTCTTTATTTAAATATAGAAGGTTGTTTAAATAAAAAGGTTTGAATCACTCAGCAGCATTCCCCAAGCTATTGATCGGCCTTTTCATTTATTTTTAGGCCACTCTGATAGCATTTCGGGAGTTCAGGAAAGGTGCAGGGCCACCATCTTAACTTGAGTTGTTGCTATCTCAGCAACTTAATAGGATACATTTTACTGCATTAACAACATTCATGCCATGAATACTTTGAAGCATTATGTAGCGTGAGATGTGCGTCCTGGAGAGAGGAGGAGAATAATAAGAAAAGTGAAAAATAATAACTTGGGGAAATTTCTTAGAGCATGAGTTGGGGAAGTGCTAAGATTCTAGGCAACTAACTGAACACATCTTTATTGTCTGTCTAAAAACGTGTTGTGAAGGTATAAAAAATCTGATGCAGAAGCTCTTGGGGCAGCTGATGAACTGCTATGTAGATGTGGACTCAGAGGAAGACGACTACGTGCAGACTTCCCAGAATAGAATACGTTGTTCAATGACTTCTCTAATCACCTGGTATGAAAGTGTAACAAAGGTATGATTTTGGTTTTTGTATCACCAGTTTACAAAAATGTCTGACCTTTAGATTCTTTTAAAAGGGAAATTGAATACCTCAGATTTATATGCAGTAGTGAAGGAACGCCAAAGGTTAGCTTTTCATTTAATACTAAGAAACGACCGAGACTGAGGTGATTTGAAAGTAAATCTGTAACAGATGTGGAGTTAGTTTCTGATGAGGTATGAATGTCAGCATTCTGGAAATTGGGTAAAGTACTGTTTTATGATATGTTTACATGGGAACCAGAAGCTTAAAATGCAGTATCAACTTCATGCCAGATGCTGTTCTCCCTGGAGCGCTGAGATGTTTTGCTTGTTAAAACAAAACTTCAAGAAAGAACAGCCATCTGGGGAGGGGGCACCATTTTAGTGCTGTATGTCATCATGTTTGTTATCATGTTATCATCATGTTATTAGTGGCAGTGTGTCATCTGCAACCCTTACTACGTTGAAAAGCTGTGACAAAATAACTGTAAATGGTTTTTATCCTTTTATTTAATAAAGCTAATGATGTTTTATTCGAGTATTTTCTTCTGTCATGAATAAAAGCTAGAACTGATTTTGCGAGCAGTGTGTTAAATAAAAGTTTAATGAGTACCTGCAGTTTTTATTACAGTGTAAATGTATAGAAAATGGGCAACTTCCAGGTACCCAACTAAAATCTTTATCCTCGATCGCAACACACTTTTACTTATTCTGTCCCACAGAGCTATCCTTGTCTTTGTTGAATGTGGTGTTGTTTGTTTAGCTTTTAAAAATGTATTTATTCTTTGCACTTCCTGCTATGCAATATAGAAAGAAGAACATTTGCGTTCTAGATGCTTGTAATACATACAGTTGTAGCAAAATACGTACAAAATATGAAGAAAAAAAGTCAGCCACATCACTTTGGAGCATTATAACATTGTACGCGTGATTCAATCTTTTTATTTTACTGTCTTCTGTTTATTAATGTGTAACCATTGGCTTTAAAGAAAACGGATTTTGAGACTCCAAGCAAAAAAAGAACTTCCTCCAGACACTGGCAGTCTCCTCCAGTTGTGGTTATCTTCAAAGATATGGAAAGTTTCACCACAAAAGTACTTCAAGATTTCATAGTTATCAGCAGGTAATGTGACTTTAAGTTTTGTTCTTCCACTCTGTTACCCATTTTCTATTTGCAACTGTTTAGAACTGCAGGAGGGTTGGACTAGATGATCTTTAGAGGTCCCTTCCAACCTCAGCCATTCTGTGATCTGTGATAACTGATGTAAACTGTTTAAAGGTTTCTAGCTTACTAATGGAAGTGCTAGAAATTCTCTGATTTTTATATAGTTTGTGTTGACCAGGATGTGTAATGAGTAGCTGACTACCTCTGGTGCTTCTGTCCTTCCTTAATACTGTTCTCCTTAATATCATCTCCAGCATTTCAGTCAATAACCCCTGCTACTCTCCAAAAAGAGCATCTTCTGTTCAGTTACAGTAGGATCAGAGCTGCAGCTGTAGAGTTAATTCAGTTGCAGCATGCACATCTGACATCACCTCTAAAAATGGCTGAGCAGTTTCACTTGCTGTGAGGCCTGCAATAAAATTTTTTGCTACTTTAAATCTGGCAGATGGGTTCTCCGGGGAACATTTCAAGATGTAAAAACAGAAATCATAATCATCTCAAAATAATTATGCTGTAGGGCAGGGGAAGATGAGGTTTTAATTGTTTTTTAAGCATTGTGCTTTATTTTTTATTTATTTATTTATTTATTTTGTAGCAGGGATAGATACCTCATCGTGAGCATGTGGAATGCAGTATAGTCTAGTTCAGGTCTGTCACGGTCTACTATTTGCAAATACATTTTTAAAGTAGACTGTATTTTGCTAAAGCCTCCCCCCCATATTTAACTCCATAGAAAGGACTTTTTAGGAGTTAGAGAAATGAAATAATTGTAGGATGACAACTGAAAGGTCAAAAAGTGTGGCTGTCATAAAAACAAAGAGAACATGAATAAATCAACATTCAGTCCTGGCCATCAGTTCTCAAAGCATATACTAAAAACAAATTATCTGTAGAAGATGGAATCTGGAGAAGCTGATTTTTTTTTTTAAAGTACAACGGGAAGATAGAACTTCAGAGAGGTTTCATATTTATTTTGCTGCTACTAAGTTGTGTAAAATTTGTAAATGTTCTTGTGACTGTTAGCTGTCAAAGTCTCCTCTCGTTTTTCTTTATTTCTTTGGAAAAGAAAGTCATATGCTAAGATTCAGTGCTTTGAATATAACTTTTTTGGAAGATAGGGTCAGTGCAATACTATAACTGAAAATGCTTTTTCTGCTGCTTCCTGAAATTTGAATCCTAAAATATAATTTAATTTGGTTTTCTGCTTTAGGGCTTTAAGGATTTAAGTAGCTTCCTTTTTTTTTTTTTTTTTCTTTTTTTTTTTTTTCTTCTTTTTCCCCTTTTACTCCTCGTCAAAACTACTGGCAACAAATTTTTTAATTGGTCCATTGCTTCCATGTAAATCATTTGAGCTCAGTGCTGTAGTATTAATAGAATGTGTTTTATTTATGATTTTCTATAATGTAACTATTAACGTTTTTTCTCCCCTCCCCACCCCATGATCTAGTCAGCATATCCATGAATTACCTCTAGTACTGGTTTTTGGAATCGCTACATCTCCAATGATTATCCATGGCTTACTTCCTCACTCTGTTTCCTCTCTGCTGTGCATAGAGCTTTTCCAGTCCCTTTCCTGTAAGGAGCACCTGTCTACTATAATTGACAAGGTAATTCCCTTTCTAAATAGGAGTGTGTGTATTCAAGGACAGTGTACATGTGTGGCCTCTACAAACAAGTTTTTTCTGAAGCTTTTGGAATGGAATCTGTTCCTGAGAGCTGTGAATTTGGGAAATTTTACTCATAACTGCAGAGCAGCTTATTAATGCCAAGAGCTTCCTCTCTACGTTAATAGACACCTGCTTTCATCTTTGATTTGCATTCACATCTGTACGTACATACTGGGACAATTACATTTCGACATTCCCACATCTTCATTAGACAAGTGCTTTGATCCAAGTTTGGCTTTGTTCAGAAAAGGATAGTCTTTAAAATAAATGAGCTCAGCTTTAATTCTGCTGCTTGTCAAAAATTAGCAGAGTTATCCAAATGGTTAATTCATACGGACACTTTGCCGTTGTGGTTTTTGGTATACCACTTTGTGCAGGATTTATGAACATGCTGAAAGCGGTGACATCCTTGGTTGTTACAGAGATCTATTTTCTATTATTTGTAACTTAAAAAATAATACAAAAACAACGTTAAGCTAAAACTAACTTCAAACATTGCTTATTAGTAAAAAGAACTTAGAAAAATGTATTGAAATAAACTGAAAGTCTTTGCACAGGTATTTGTTCTAGTAGAAATACAGTTTTTACAAGTTGGCAGTGTATTTAGTAACTCACTTAGTTGCATGTTAACATACGCTGAGAATTGTATTAAATTGTACTTAGAAATTTTACTAAATTGAATTAAGGAAAGAATTTCTCCTATGGCTATGTTTTCCTTTTTGTCTCCCTTAGGTACTTCTAACAACCCAGTTTCCACTTAAACTGAGTGAGAAAGTTCTTCAGGTTCTCATCAACATATTCTTGTACCATGATTTTTCTGTCCAGAATTTTATCAAAGGCTTTCAGGTAGGTGATGGTAACAAAATCTCAAGTAATGGGTGCTGAAAATGAAGTGTTATTACTAGACATTGAAAGATTTTTTTTTGGATCCCATTCTTGCTGTGATTGACGTGGATGAAAAAAATGCCCTTTGAAAACATCTTGGTTCTGTGAGCAGGTGGGTGTTTCTCTGCTAAAGGTTTAAAGAAAAACTTACAGGGCCAGGTATAAGGAGGCATTTAAAAATCAGTTTATTAGCTTATTTTGCCACAAAAGAAAGGTGTTTTTAAAAGTTGAACTTAAAAAGGTGACCTGCCTTAATGGGTAGGAAAGGCCTCTTTATTGCTATGGATTAAATTGTGGCTTCCAACACCTCTGGCAGAACTCTCCAGTTGGTTGTGTAGCAAGTTCCTGTATTTGTTCCTCTGTACCAGGTTCTTGGGCTGTGAACAGAATTTGTCCTGATGTGAGTAGGCTACACCAGTATCTCTTCCTCGCTTCCTGCTGGAACTCTTCTGAGATAATTTCTGGATGCACACTGCTTACCTTTTCAGAGAAATAGGTGCTCTAGGGCCTCTTGCTTTGTGCCTCAGAGTAGATGGTTCTTGTGCTCCAAGCAGCTGTGCAGCAATTGAAGGGTTACATTTACCCTCTTGGAAGACAAAGTGGAAGACTTTATTAATTTTTAATAAACTTTATAATAAAAAGTCCATGCAGAGTATATTTTTATTGGCTTATGTTTGTATCTAGATGTATTTCCATGTCTGAGTCTCTATGTAGCTTTTCTGGGTTGCGGACAAGAGTTTTGTGAGGAATCTTTTAATGCAGGATGGTGAAATTGTGTTTTTTTTTTTTTTTTTTTGATTGGTGCCACAAAGGAACCTGTTAGTAAAACTTGCCATTTTACAGCCCTACTCATTCAGAGTGTCTCGGGTTTCTTCATTTTTAAGATTCAGTGATTGCACGTGGCTTGGAGAAATATCCTTGCAGTAGTACCCATTCTTTCAGACAGACCTGTGGGGGTTTCTGTGTATTTCAATTCCTCTTATTTGAAAGAGTTGCCATAATTTAATGATTCCCCGCTGGCCTGATGCGGAAGTACAAGTCCTAGCCCTCACAGGGTGTGGCTGTGTCTTTGTGCTTTAAAATACTCAAGTAAAGTGCAAAAAAGCAATTTCAGGTCAGATTTCCTAAGTGATTTTACAAGGGATGACCACCTCAGTTATGTCTAGGAGTGACGTTAACATTTCTGACAGGAAATGTCTTTCCCCTTTGGTTTTAATTTTAAATGGTTTTGGTGTGGTGGTTCGTTTGTCTGTTTTGCTGGATTTTTAAGACTGGATGTGATTGAAATATGCTGCTGTTTTGCAAGGCCCTGGTACTAGGAATATTCAGCACAGATGAAATCAATGATAGAGCATATTTGTATTTGTGCATAGGAGGAATTTAGCAGTGTCTTTTTGTCTACATGAAACAGAAGATGAAGTGAGAACAAGCGATAAGTTTGCTTATATATTGCAGTTGCTTTTCATATCTTGAAATGTACTCTGTTATTTGTGAACATTAGAGCTGAATATGTAACCTAAAGAATGCAGCAATTTCCATAAATGAATAGGAAATATTTGACAAGCTGTAGTTATGGTTTTGCAGGAGGGGAAACAATGAGGTACTGCACATGAATAGCACACAGAGCAAAAAGGTGGTTACATGACTGTATTTAAAACTGAATAATCAGTGTGGTGTAGTGACGTGAGTTGCGGAATATATATGAACTGTAATGAATTTTTTTAAAGGAATGGCATTACTACCATTATAGAACATGCACTGTAGGGATTAAGAAAGCCTTAAAAGGTAGACATAGCAGGGAGGATGAATTTTATTAACGTCACTGGTTCTTGCTTTTTTCAGCTCTGCATTGTGGAGCATTTCTATACCCAGCCTCTTAGTGTACTGTGTTGCCATCAAGAAGAAGTAAAGAAGAGAATAAATTCTTTATCACATAATCAGTGTGAAAACATTCGAAGGCTGCCCTCTTTTAGAAGGTAAGAGGGGGAAATAAATTTTGGCACACTCCCATATTTAGTCAGCATTGGAAAAGGTAAAGGGAACCTATAAACTTAACTGATAACTGTAGGCTACTTGAGCATATGTTTGTATAACAAGGGTAAATTCATCAAAAGGAGGGCAGTTCCAAATATTTTCGGGCACCCTTTGTCATCTGGTATAGAGAGTACAGCTTATGTGGTTTGCAATCTGTTGCATCGTTTGGACTTTTTTTTTTTTCCTCTTGTACTTAATACAGAAACAGGCTATTATGACAAATAACCATAAATCACTTCTCAACTTGTTAAGCTGATACGGAGCATAATCTCTTGGGTTTAGTTGTAGCTTTTCAACTTGCTGGGATCTGGCTGTCCCTTTTTGAATCTTTTCAAGTAAATCCTTATATTAGCAGAAACGTTTTGAAATTTTTAACCTTATGACCTTTTAAGCACAGTTTACATCATAATTTTTATGCTCCTGTTTTTCCTTGCCATCCAGGTACGTAGAAAATCAAACATCAGAGAAGCAGATTGCACTGCTGACAACAGACGGTTTCTTAAAGGTAAAATGTTAAGAATGCCTTTGGAGAGCAAAAGTAACTTTCCAAATGTATTGGCTTATGTGAAAGATAACAAATTATATGATTAAGATGTACAGATCTGTAAAACATTTTTTGTACAGTGCATACTGTGCTTCATATCCAGTAATGGAGAATGAGAATCCACAAGTCAGAATTTGAAATCTCTAGGCTTGCTGGGTATACCTTTATATGAAGCTGCACAGCTTTTCTGACGTCAGCTTTTAGCTATGTGTAGAAATAAAAGTGCTTAAAAAGAAGGTTACAAGGTTTATTTATGGCCTGGTCTTTTAATGCTTACTCAGACTGAGAGTGCAGTGGTTGAAGAATGAGTAAGTAATCTTCGAGGTTACTTCATGAGCTCTTACCCTTCCGTAGTCTCTGATTGAATTCAGTAGGGCAGACCGGGTCCCATGGTGCACATTCACACTCGATGTTGTACAGGATTAAAACTTTGTTGCATGTTTATCTGGAGGTTTGTCAAGTGATTAAAGTCAGGCTACTGCTATTGTTGTGAGCACTTCAGGAATTCATCATACAGTAAAAGCGTTTGTAATTATCATTAGCTGAACCACTCCCTGTAGATGCATTTCTCTTAACTTCACCTCAAGTACAGCTAACCTGTCAGGCAAATGGTACGACCAGAGATAAGGCTATTATTATTAGAGCAACCTGGTCTAGTGGGAGGTGTCCCTGCCCATGGCAGGGGGGTTGGAACTGGATGATCTCTAAGGTTCCTTCCAACCCAAACTGTTCTGTGATTGTGTTAATGTATCCTAGCAGGTCTTCCTGGTCTGTAAGAACTTTTTCAGATGTGAAAAACGTTGTTAATGGTTGGAAGAGAGCAGACAAATTTGTGAGTGCAATGCGATTCTAGTAGTCAAGGCTAAAGATGATTTATATGGGATTTTATGATCTGCAGTCTTCAGTGTCAAAAATAGCTTAAGCTATTGCTGTTTCCATGCTGTTTATTCACACCTCAGCAGATGTGCCAGGACAACAGCTTGCATGGCTGCACCATGAATATAATCAGAGAAATAATCCAACTTAAAGTAACCTGACCAAAAAAAAAAAAAAAAAAAAAAAAAACCCAAAATGTGGATTTTTTCTGCTGTTTTGTTTCTGCAGAATAATTTCCCCAGCCTGTTCCCTCTGCAGGTGCATAAATGCTTCCGCTGAAATAACAGGAACGGAAGAAGGAAGGAGTGGGAATGAGCAGCAATGGCTGTTTCTTTAAACAAATACCATTTAATGGGCTGCTACTTTAAATTTTAATACCCATCAGTATGTTCAAAAAGTATAATATATCCCTTATTTTGTAAGTCCATTCCCACCATGGAAGTTTGGGAAAAAAACAGTGGGAATTCTTGTGTTTATGTGCACATGATGCTCCCAACCAATTGTACCTTAAGGCACTAGTTGTAGTCTCTGCTATAGCAATAGAACTGTTACTGCATTGCCAAGCTGATAGTGTTACCTGCTTATAAATTTAATTGTACTTCTTATAAATTTACCGTTCACGTTCAGGACTAGGTAAACTTGCCGTTCAGGCTTAGCAACCCAACAGCTGCATTTCCTTCCCATGTCGTTACCACATTTTTTTTTTTTTTAGTAATTTAGGGAGGAGTTCAACATACTTAAAACAATCTGGGTTTAAATGAATTTTCTCTCGGCAGTTTTACATCCTAATTAATTACAATGTTGTCTGAAAGTTTTCATGGCAAATTTCATTTAAAATTATGTAAATATGTCAATCTATATGGAAAGTATGTTGTGTGGCCTTCTGATAATGTTTTCAACCTCATCTAGAACAGAAATAAGGAGGGAAACAGACTGTCTTTCCACTCTGTTATTTGGCAAAATATGTAGTCTTACTGTGTTTTAATTTATGTAACCTCATCAGTTTTGATCTGAGAAACCAGATGAGGGAAGTATAGATGCTATAATGCTCGCAGTTTGAGGGAATAAGATTGATTTAGCAGCATAAAACAGAACTTGTTACCTTCTCTCGGCTTTCTTATGGTGAAGATTTTTTTTTTTTTCTTTTAATGATCCTACTTAGAATCTAACTATAAACTTACAAATGTCTGTCTTAGGGACTTGGAAGGCGTTTAAATTGTTAAACCAATGACCCTTACTTTTTAATAGATAAAAAGTCTACAGAGAGCAACATTTTCACGCTTTTTATCATCTCAAACCTTTGTTAACATTGGAAAGCTCTCTGCAGCACCAAGTATCTGTGTTACTTTCAGCCTGCAGGATGATACTTACATATTTCCACTTCAGTCTGCCTTGTGTTGCCAGCAGCACGTAACTTTGTTTGTTTGTTTGTTTTTTGGTTGGTTTGTTGTTATTGTTGTGGTTTTTTGATATGTTTTACGTTTGGTATCGGTATTTTCAGCTTAATTTTAGTGGATTTCAGTGGCTTGGGTGTGTTTTTTTTCTTTGTTTTGTTGTTCCGTGTTTTTTTTTTCTCTCCATTTGGAATAACATGTTCTGAGTTGATGGAAATGGTACTGAAAATGTAGACAGCCCTGTTTTTCTCTTTTGATCTTTGAAATCAGATGGGAGAAGATTTTTTGATTCATGAACTTAAATGTAATAAGCCTAAAATACTTAAATGCAGCTACCAGAAATTGCTAGTAGGATTTTCCAGAAGTCTTGCATATCCTTCCAAGGGAAGTCAGTGATAATGAAGTGCGATCTGGTAAATTCAATAGCAGCAGTTCATAATTTCTTTTTCCTAATACATGATTTATTTATTTTTTTCTGAAGATCTCAATCTATGAATAAGCAAGCCAACTGAAGAGCACATAGAAGCAGCAACTCTAGAATGTTTTCCTATGAAATTTTCTTTTTATGTATACCTCCTAGTAAAAGCAGGAAGCACCCATAATGTAACAAATATATTTTAAAATGTATTTGTAATATAAAAATGCAAATAGCAAGGATTTGAATAAATTTAGCTATATAATTTCTCAATGCGTATTAAAAGTGTAGTCCTGTTTGTTGTGAGATGACACGGCAAACAACAGCTAAATATAGTTGCAAATGATAAGATAATAATGCTAATCAATAACAACTCTTCAGTGAGATGGAAGAGGAAAGTAAAGTTTAAAATATGCAGCGTGATTGCAGCGAACTGTTGAAATAGAACTTTTCTACATGGTGGTCGTAATTTCACACCGGGGATTTAAGTCACAGCACATCAGAATGTCAAAACCCCAGAGTCATTTTAAGTACTTCATGAGAGTTTTAAACAAATGATTGTCAGAATGACTTACAAAGCAATTATTCTGTCACTGTAGGAAACAGTACAGCAGTTGCTGGAGGACCTGAATGTTTACCATGAAAATTATTTTCCAGTTCTGAGATGTCTTCATGTTTTCACATCTTCGCTTCCAAAGTATCCTTTAGGCAAGCAGGTGAGGTACTGTTACTCCATTTTAGTGAAGCATGTTTTGTTGTTTCATGGTATGGCATCTGAACAAGTATTTACTCTTTTCTCTATATGTTCTCTTCTGCTGGTTTGCCCTCTGCTTCCCAAACGGAGGCAGATTCTTTCTTGCTATGGGCAGAGAGAAACAGCACGTCTTATCTTTAGTGGAGGGGATGGTACTTCATCAGTCAGCAGGAAGGAGTTTGTAGGAGGAGGCAGATGGACAGATCAGCAAGAGAATTGGCAGGTTGACTTTCCCGCATCTGGAACACTCTGTATGTATTGCAGACGATGTGTACTCTTCTACCACCTAAAAGAGTCAAATTCAGAGGATGAGACTGAGTTTCAACAACCTGTACAAAAAATGATAGCAAGGGAACAGTGATAATGGTTCTTAATAGCCATATTGCTCTAATGTCATTAAATCTACCTTCTCATGCAAAGCAATTTCTTCCACTAAAAAAAATTAATTTATTCTGTGCACGTGTATTTGTCTGTTAGTTCTCAATCTATTACACACTGTTATTAGAGTCTGGCCCTAATTACAACATTGGATTGAACTGTCCCTGTATTTGAGATTTGCGAGATGTTTTAGCCAGAGCATTTGATTCAAGTTCCTCTCTGGTCTCTGCAGTTACCTGGTGCGGAGTGATCTATATATAGACTCCATCAAGTTAGTTGTGTAAGGTACTAAATAATTTCAATTTCTGCTGTGGTCATTTTGCATCTCTGGGAAACAAACTCCAAAGGATTTACATGTTACTTTGAAAAGGTTGTTGTAGGAGTTCCCCATTGCTTTGCTTGTTTAAAAAAAAAAAAACACACAAAAAAAACATGTTATTCTTTCTTTACCTTCCACATAACAGATCAGGGAGCTGCACTGTGCATGTTTGGAAAACCGTGTGTGGGAGACAGAGGAGTATGAGTCATTTCTTCAGCTAGCAAGGTGATTTTTTCCTTTCCATTTTGTTTTAATACCACTGTACATGTATAGAATATCAGTCATCTGTTATCCTAGAACTTGAAGCTGAGGATGCTACCTGTTTGGAAGCTTTGCAGCTAGTTGTCGGGTTGTTTGCAAGTATAATGGCTTTTTTCATTTTCTGTTCCTACTGTTTTCTGTGAAACTCAGCCAGATTCTAAAATCTCTTATGCCCTGTGTAATTGTGCCAAAGGCATCAAGGTGCCTTTGTGTGAATGAGAACATCGGTTGGACTTTGTCTTTTAAAGTATGATTGTGTTAGAAATTCTTTCAGTACATTATTGTGCTGTGTTTTTTAAGGCCTTCTTATTAACAGTTGACCAACAAAGTTGTTTTAGCTTGCCTAAATTTTGACCCATTCTTAAAAATGAGAATCTGTTCCAAATGAGTAGTTGAGGCCTTTCTTATTTACTGCTTTTTTCCTTTTCATAAGCATGTCTACCAGTTTGTACAGGGGTTGGGCTAATTTTTTGTGCTGTTGTGAGCTTAGGATTTTAGGAGAGCTTACGTTTGCATTGTCCATCTGTGTTTACAATAGAAAAGTCACCTAAGGCAATTTTCGTAATAGAAAACCTTTCAGTTGCAGTGTTGCAGCTTCCGACTTCTGAACATGCTTTCTCATGGCAAATGACTGTTTCCTGATGGCTGCATTCATTCAAATAATGCATTGTTTCTGTCACACAGGGAGCTGATACAACAGTTGTTACCATAACTGCCTCCGCAAGAGCCTCTGGCCTTGTGAGGTTTGATGTCTGACAGGAAAACTGCTTAGAAAAACCGTGTCAGTGTTGGGTGGAGGATCGCTCTCTGGGCTCATACTCATAAGAAGCATTCTCTCCATCCTGTACCTTCGCCGTACTGAGTTTCTCTCCCACACCATCACTTTGCTCTATTTTTACCCTCATTGCTTTGAAAGGATTATTTGCTTGAGTTGCCATCTCTGCAGTCATTCCTTCTTAATTTTTTTCTGACTCTCTTGAATCTTGACAGGGCTCAATCACTTATCAGCCCATGTCTACAAATGTGTCATTGTGCTTTCCTGTACTGTCTGTTCTGTAATCTCTAGTAACTCGTGGTCATTTTTGCCTCTCCCTTTTCTCCTCCTATGTTTCATTTGTTTTCCTCCACTCTGAATTCACCTGCCTCCTAGTTGATACTATCATCAGATTCTGGCTTGCTCCCTCTTTGTTCTTACCAGTATATCTTTCTCCTGTTTTTTCTCTCATCCTGGTACCCACTTTATGGAGGTTCTGATAGAAATAGCACTGCTCAGGGTAGAATAGATAATACCAGGTAGAAAATAAAAGGTAGAAAAGAAATAGCAGTGATCAGGGTTATTGCTTTCATAAATTCATTTTGTTTTTTCTAATTCAGGTATTCTGTCATTTTCTTAACTCCTTCAACAAAATTCCTTAAAATACTTAGAATTCTAGCTGTGACTGTATTTTTTCAGCTTTTTCTTTAACTCCTTTCTCTGTTTTACACTCATTTTCTCATCTCTGATCTTTTTTTTTTTTGCGTAGTATCATGCTGCTGTCTCTTAGAAGAAAATGATAAAATGTGATCTTTGTACTTCTACTCACAGTCTCCCCCTCACCTTCCTATGCTCGCCTATGGAAATTATTGACTGTTCCTTAATATCTCTGCTTTCCCGGGGGCCTTGCCACCTATTGGTATTCCATATGTTCACCCTTCCATTATTCTTTTTGATTTTTTCCGGAACACATCTCTTTTCATTTAGGAAGTAAAAATTGAGAACATTTTGATCAGCTTATTTCTCAATTTGCAACGTGATCTCACTTTTGCTCTTCAAAAAGGAACCCTGAGTTCCTTTTTCTTGCTTTTGGTTAGTTAGTTTTCTCTACTTCAGCCTTTTCTTAGACTGCTTTTATCCCTTCAATTCATCCAGAAGTGCTGTCCTCAAAACTAATTTTTCAGGTGATCTATCTTCAGCAATCTGGAAAGTAGTTACTCTACGTTAAGCCAGTTTTCTAGAGCCCTGAAAATATCACAGGGAGAGGGAGAGTGCGTGAGGTGTAGCAGGTAATCAGTCCAATCAGAAGAAAGATAATTGAGAAATGTTGGTGTGTCTCACTTAGCTATATAATTTCTCAGTGCATATTAAAAGTGTAGTCCTGTTTGTTGTGAGATGACACGCCAAACAATTAATTTCTAGGGGTCTAACTGGTTTGGACATCTGGCCAAGATTTTAAGTGATAAAACTTTTGAGGATGATCTGACCTATCTTCTGTCTTGATACTCTGCTCCTGCCTTCGAATCGTTGATGTCATTGGGCACGTACTGCTGCTTGTCACGGTCCTGCCCTTCCATGTCCTTTTGCTGTTCACTTGTTATCCCTTCTTCAAATGATCCTTGCTTCAGCATTCTGAGGGAGTTTCTGTGGACTTTGTCCTGGCTTCCTTTCTTCTCTTTCATAACTCATCGCTGAGTAATAAGAGACATTTATTGGATGTCTCTGGATGATCTTCCTTGCTTAATAACTTTCTCTGATACCTGGAATACCTTGCAGTAATCTCAGGCACAAAAAAAAGCTGAAAGGGAGCCTTTTCTGTTTCTCAATATATAACATCCTTTTGCAAGTTGTTTGGGCCTCATAGCCCAGGTAAGTTCTTCTCTAGGCTCTTGTATCCAGGACAAGACTCTTCTAGAATTTGCAGGTTCTTTCTGAATAATACTACTAAGATAAATAATGGAAAATGTTACTAAAATAAACGACCACTCTTCTGTGTTCAAGGTCACCTTTTCATTTTGTTAGCTCTTGCTCCTTTTCTGTACAAAATTAATGTATCTGAAAGCAACTGTTGACTTGTGAAAATCCATAACCATAAATCAGATAAAAATCAACTGCCAATCAGACGCTACAGCCTGAATTGCAGTTGTCCTTCCAGACATCGACAAAGCCACCTTAGACTCTTACTGATGCATCCTTGAAACTCTGAGACAATGTTTAGGTAGCTGACATGAGACCTACTCCCATCGTTTCATTGCTGTGTTACAGTCCCTTCTTTGTGTATCCATGTTTTTGCAGTCTTCTGCAATCCTTAAACTGTTAGCATCTTTGTTTTGTGCTTCTTAAAGACAAAGCAAAAGCACAAGAATAAGCTGAGTAGGGCTGTGAGTAACTGCAGCTGTTAGGAATGTGAGATAGTTCAGAACCACTGGGTGTGTTGATTGGAATCTCTTGCACTGCATGAAAAGTGATGGGAGTGCATGTGGAAAGATACTGGCTTGGGGCAGTGACTGATTCTGTAGTTCACTTAAGAACTTGCTTTGATAACTTGTGAATGAAACTGAGCATTGAAATGGTGACATTTATAAAATGCCCTTAGGACTAAGTAAAGGCTAGGCTGGACTAGATGATCTCAAGAGGTCCCTTCCAACCTAAGTGAATCTGTGATTTTAAGAGTGGCTAAATTCATACCAATTAAATGCAGAAGGCAGTAATTTAAATTTAGTTTGAGAACGCATTCTGACATCTATCCAAGTTGAATTGTTGTGGATTTATTTGTTTGTTAATCATAATGACATCAAGAAAAATTACAGCAAGACTGAATGCTTGAAATTTTGGAGGCTTTCTCTTTTTAAAGGATTTTTTTTTCAAATTACCATCTTTTTTTCCAGCTAAGGACATTGAAAGACACTTCATCGTTCTGTGTCAACAATTGTGTCTTTTAGGATGTTGAATAAGTGTGATTTGGTAACCATGCTTCAAAAATGTGTGGAAATTCTTGTGTCATCTCCTGGAAAGGAGTTTGATAAGACAGTAGAGAAGTTGAAGGAGTTCTTGACCCAGTTTCAGAAACTAGAAGGTGGGTGTGCATTATCATACGTTCCTTTGCAGATTAAATTGAAGCTGTTCTATAATGGGACAAATGGGTATCATTTTCTGTGGTATATTCTCGTACTGTACCAAGTTGTCAAACATTTCAGGATTGTTTTTAAATACACAGGCACAAATATGCCACTTCTGTTTTATTGGTTTGTGGTTCCTGCTCTTCTAATACAGAAGAGTGATGTAAGATAAGAAATTGGACAGATCAGCAAACATTACTCACTAAATCTGTCATATGTGTATTCTGAGCATTTTACCAGATGTTGCAATCATTAAAAACATTTAACAAGTAAAAACAGATTTTGAAAGATAAGTAGAAGCAGGCTTGCTTATGGAAAGTATTTAATCCAGATTTAGCTATTTCTATGTTTTGTATAGATGTTATTTTACCCGCGCCCTCAGTTAGATTCATATGAAAGCAAGGACACCCACTGTCAGTTGTCCTGGCTCTGCTGCCGTGCTGTAACCTGTCGAGCCCCTGTATGTGGTTATCCACGGTACGAGGACATATCGGGGCTGTGGTATGGCAATGTGGTGATCCTTTCGAAGAGGCTGTATTTGTCACTGAAGGTGCTGGCACTGAAGAATCTGAACTGCATTGGAAAACAGGAAGGTTCATCTAATTTAGAAAAGAAACACTTTAAAATGCAGAAGTATTGGATAAAAGAAGTATTGGATAAAATATTAGGACTCCTACCTTGAAGGAATAAATAAAATCAAATCAAAATGGAAAAAAAAATAATCAAGGAATTCAGAGATGTGCAGAACTTTAAAACAAAAAGAAGGGCGGTATTGATTTCAAATATTGATTTGAAGAAGTTTTTAAAACAGAGTGATCTTCGTTTTCAAAAAGGATTTAAGGTACTATCAAAAAGCAAGAGTGGGGCAATTAAAATAAGCCTGAAATGAATAGATTGCCGAGTTAGGTGACTTCTTCCTGTATGTTTCTGGTTGTGTTGATCTTTAGCAGAAGTTTTCAGACGTCTGCCAACAATACTAGGTACCCAAAGCTCCCTTCTGGTGAATGGATAGTCTAAAATATTGTGTTAGTGGTGGTGTGTTTTCTAAAAACAGTCCATCTTCTCAAGACTTTCTGATGAATTGGAAAATAGCAAAACATGAGGCTTGAGGAAAGAAAATATGTTCAATCTATTTTGAGCAGAAGGATTTGATTTTTAAAATACCTCAAGTTATAGCAGTGAAGAGAGGAAGTTCTCTGTTTTGAAATCTTTAACTAAATGCAAACAGTAGATAAAATTCCAGTGAGCTAGATAGTAAGTCTCTGCTGCTCATTCACCTGGAGGTCTTTTAAAAGCCTTTCTGTTTTGACGTTACTCTGATAGCATCATTTTATTTTTATTTTTATTTTTATTTTTATTTTTATTTTTATTTTTATTTTTATTTTTATTTTTATTTTTATTTTTATTTTTCAGAAGAAGAAAGAATGAATTGGCAAATGTATTAGTGAATGTGTTAGGAAAAGGTCTTCCAGGACTTGTGCAGTGTGTGCTTGTATATGGGTACTGTTGACGTTGAGTGTTTGAGAAAAAGATGAGGTTGTTTTTAAACGTACATTTTAACGATCTCTTCAGTTCTTAGTACTGTTTCTGAGCTTTTAGGGGAGAGTTACTTGATACCATGGGCCTGAGCATTTTCATAACTTTCAATAAAAATTGAAGTTACTAGTTCTAGCTAGTCAGCTTTCTTTCTCCAGAACTGGAGAAATGGATCAGCCCTGCAAGATACTGATCAAATCAAGATTCTGTAACGCTGAAACTTGGCACCAGTCTGCAGTCCTGCCCTATTCACTGATGTGTTTTGAAACACCAACTACAAAAGATAATTTTGTTGCCGTTTTCTGTTAGATCTTTTCGGTTCCTACTAAGGGAGTTACGGTGATGATTTTTAATGATGTTGACACCTCTTCAGAAAGCAGTAAAATATCAGCTCATTCTATGTAGGTCACCAGAAAGCTTTTATGGATCATGATTGTTACTGCTGGTCAGAGCTTTACCTGTGATCTGTAGATGAAATCTCCCTTTTGTTCTAGTAGCAGAAGCTTGCCAAGAACGAGATGAGTCCGTATCGTCACAAAAGGAGCTCCAGAAGAAGACAGACCTTTATCATCTTCAGAAGGTCAGGCCTACATAGGCTTTACTGACTAGTTCCTTCACTGAATCTTTAAGGTGTATTTGTCCATGGTTAGCTCTTCCCTGCTAGCTGGAGCTCTGCCTAACAGTTACGGATATTAACTTTGCTTCAAAATGAAAGAATAGTAACAATCATGTATGTCAGTCCTACCTGATGAATAGAAAATAATAGCAACTAGGATTTTAAAGTGCAAATTAGTTTGTATTTTTGGGTTGAACTTGTAAATTCCACTCTGCCTAACCCACATTTCTTCAAGCTTGAGGCTTGAAGATTTAACCTAACTCCTACAAGTATGAGAACTGAATACACTGGCTTCAATAAAAATAGCTGCACGATCACAGTTGGGATCATCATTAGTGAAGACATGCCAGCAAAAAATAATTCTACATGTTCAACATACACGTTGTGTTCTCTGGAGAATAATTACTTCCCAGGTAGTTTCATGCACCACTTTTTTTTTTTTTTTTAAAGACTCTGTTGGAGTTGAAGGAATCAAGGCGGTCTAAGAAACTGACAAAGTTTGAAATGCTTCGTTTTGAAGTTGTTGACTATATAGACAGCATTGTAAGGTGAGCTTCTCTATTTTATATTCCTGTGTTAATTTGCATCGTAAGTTAAAACAGAAAGTTTGCTAACAAGTTAACATGGGAATAATCTTGTCAAAATTATGTCTTAGTCCTTGTGGTATGAAGTACACTATTTTCTTTCCCCTTTCTTATTCTTCCTTTGGTTGAGCACTCTGAAAAAAAAAACACAACCTGTTTTCCATAGGTTAGAAGTAATTGGCACATAAACTGACAAACTTACTTTGTCTGCAGAGTGAAGTTGAGGGGAGGGCTGGGTGTATGTTATGAAATAAAGTCAAGAGTTTTTACTCTAATCTTTGCTGGTCTGTTCTATTTATGAAACTCTAGATGCCAAGTGTGATATCCTAGCCATTTTTGGCAAGTAAGGCATAGCGAATAAGGTATTGGAGGCAGCTTTGTGGATGAAAATTTGCAAGGCTTGGGGTGTGTGGGGTAAGAGATGAAGGCACTTGTTAACTGTGCAGCCTTAGTGAAGGGAGGTGGCAGGTTGAAAGCCTGTGTTGGCATGGGTGGGGGAAGAGAAGCTAACAGAAGTGCCCAAAAAAAGCTTCAAATATGAAGATAGGGATGGCCTCAAGATGGATCAGTAGGACTTGTGGAGTAGAGTACCTAGCTGGTGTTAGCATTTATGCCCTTATTTTTTAGTTTGTCTGGCCCACCTAGAATTCCAAGTTAAATCCCTCAGATGCAGAGTTGCTAACTATTGACTTCCCTGCTTAAAAATTGATTCTGGTCCTGTTCATCTTTTTTGGGGGGGGAGATTTGTCAGTACTGGTTGAAATACATTATCGCAGTCTCTGACTGCAGTGAAGTTCTGTTGTTTTCCCTTAAGGTAAAGCTTGTATCTCCCTTCCTCGCCCCGTACCTCATGTTGCTTTTTCAGAAATTACCTTGTTCCTGCAGACCACAAGACGCTGCATGAGATAGTGTATTTCAACACAGCCAGTGTTCTTCGCGAGCACTTGAACGCTGCCCCCAGGGTTGCACTTCACACGGCTCTGAATAACCCATACTCCTACCTGAAGGTAAGAAACCAGTGAGCTGTTTGCAGAGCTGGAGTAGTTTCGGAAGGCTGTACACGAGGATGATGTTCAAGTCTTAGTTTTGCTGTTTCATGAAGCTTGGCACGTGCTCAGATGTTTTGCAGAGAACCAGCACGGCCGTGTTGATAAGCAACTGGGGACTTTGCTAAGAGCTAGGGAATCTGGCTGGCTGAAATAAAGAGGCTGATTATGGAAAGAGTTTTATATGGGAAAGCTGTTTTCCAGAGCCTGTTCTAGTTGTGATCTTCTATAGATGTAGCAGAAAAGTCATTTTGTCCTCCATTATGAATGGGAGGACTGTGTCCAAGGGAAAAAAATTGTGTCAGGGGCTTTTTCCAGAGACTTTCTTTGCAGTGCTGGTGCTGAGGCCTCACTGTGTAGGCTCGCTGTGAGGTGAAGGCATAGTGAGGAAATTTACAATAGCTTAAATACAAGCATATTTAAAGGAGTCCTTTTCTTTTTACATTAATTTCAGTATCCATTGTGTATTGACATCCTGTCTTTCCTGAGCCCAAGAAAAGGATTGTCATTGATTCTGTTAGCGAGCCTGACCTTTTTCTAGAGAAGAAAAACAGCCCCTTCCCTGGTTCGTTCATGTATCAAATTCCTGGGATGACCCGTGAAAGGGAAGAAAGGAGAAGCACACGATTTGGAGCAGGAGTGAACATACATTTCTCTGGTTTATCCTTGATTGTAGCATATAGAATATAGCTTGTAGCATATGGAATATGTATGCTACTTGGAGTTATCCTTGTGCCTTGACATTTCTCTTAAAAAGTGTGATTGCAGTTTTGAAGAAGACATTGGTTATAGCTGTATCTGTGTGTTTCTGTGGTACTTGAATCGGAGCCAACAGTTAATTACCAGAAACCAAGCTTAATAAAGATCGGTCTTTGAAATCCACAGCCCAGTTTGTGTTGGGTTTGTTGGCACCGTGCCCCTGTTTGAATGAGGGTTTTGCTGTGTGCAGGACTTTGTCTAAAATTGCTTGGTCTGATTTGTGAAAATCGCAGTTAGCAGCAAATGGACTACCACTGAGGAAACCTAATGTGAACATCACTAACTTATGCTGTAGAAAAAAATGTAAAGATCAGGAAAGTTAGCAAAATCCAGGTGCTAACGTGTTGAATGAGTATTCTCTTTGATGAGCTGACAGGACTTAAAGTCCTCTGCCATCCTGCACTTTGTTCTGTGACGTACTTCAACATGTTTTTGATGTTTGAGTAAATTGTGAAGGTTTTGACATAGTTTCTAGTAGCAGCAGTATTGGCTGAGTACCTTGCTTAGCATTTTAACCCGTGTGAGTCAAATCTTTTTCTTGCTTGTACCTGTGACTTCTGTATGGCTTGTATTTTCCTGGGATGTGACCAGAGCAAGGTTTTTTAGAGCTGTTCCTACCACAAGAATAGGACCGAAGAGGATCTGCTTCGGTGGAGTACTAGCAAATGATTAATAATGTGATGCATTTCTTACAAGAGTCTAGTCTGGTTATTTATTTAGCTAAATCCAAACCGAAGAGCATACTTATCCTGAAAAAACAATGCACACAAAAAGAAGTACAATTCTGTTTTCGCTGATCTCATGAAAACACAACAAGTTATAACCTGGAATATCAGCAAGTCACTGCTTAGGGTTGTATCAGCTCAAGGAAATGTCATTTTTGGGTCTTCCCAGGGTTTAGGTGGTCATGCAAATTTTGTTCTTGACCGTGGGGTAACATTGATCTCAAGGAGTGAGCCCTGCTGCATCCTGCCTCTTGGTCTAGTTTCCTTCCAGGGACAACTGAGGTTGCTCTGGTGCTTGCTGGATGCTCTCCTAAACCGATTCAGGTTGTGAACGGACAAGCTTTAGGCTGGCATTAAAAACAAAATCTGAAAGATTAGGATTCAATGCCAAGTGTCCAGCAGCACCAGAGTTAGCACCAAGGTGAGTGGTTGGAAGCCGTGGGGTTAGGAGCGGTAGCAGAGAGGACAGAAGTGTAGGGCAACCCCCGTGGGTAGTGGTGAGCCACTAGATCCCCCAGAAGGTGTAACTTCGCCTCTGCTAGTTGGTAGCATAGTAATGAGGTTGGACTTGATCATCTGAGAGGTCTTTTTTTATTGAACATGAGCCTCACAAATTGCAGGAACTGAGATAGATAAAACATAAGCTAAAGATTCCTGATCAAAGTTGTGTGTTTTGCCCAACCTTCTTTCCTATCTTGAAAAGCTTTTATTTATGAAGGTAGGACTAGGCGCTAGGGCTTTATAGACTTCCCAAGTCTGGCATGTTTGCTGGTGTATTTTTACTGCCATATAAGAGCATTTTAGTAAAAATTTCTAGGAACTGAAAGGAATGATCCAAAGTTGTTTTATTAGAGGAGCTGGCTTCTTAAGAGTATGTGAGACTGAAAACTGAATAAAATTATGAACTGAGGTGAAATATCATAACTTTCTGCAGCCGTGCGGAGACTTTCTTCTAGCTCCAGTGGTTTTTGGTTTTTGGTTTTTGGTTTACTTACACAGTAAATGGTTTGGTGCTGATGACCTGGATTTCCTGACACAGTACAGTTTATGAGAAATCAGACTTCTGCCTTTGTAGGTGTTGAGTTTCAAGCCAGAGAAATGATTGTTGCATTTCAAAGATAAAACTCTGAGATGAAAGAAACAATTCTGGTTTTTAGCCCATGTGACAGATTTTTGCTAAGACTTTCCTTTCTGAGGGGGGATGAGGGCCTTACTTTGTAAGGCCTGAGATTAATCATGAGAGGTTTCTTTTCCTGAATCCACAGAACAGAATATTTCTCTCTAGAGAAACAGGAAAAAGCTCAAGCAGAGAATCATTTGAGTAAGTAGAAAAGATGGTAGAAGGACCACAAGGAGCGAAGTACCTAGGAGAGCTGTGGTTTGGTTTTGTTTTTTTTTTAATAGTGTGTTTTTTTGTTTGTTTGTTTGTTCTATTTATTTCTTTGCACCACCAACTTAGCACTAAACACACAAGCAGTAAATATTTGGTTAAAATACTTACCGTGTGAATTTCCTGGTGCAGTGTTTAATCTAGCCTTATAGATTGTTGAGGATTAAGAACTGATTGGGGTTACTGCCTTTGTCTTTCATCAGAGTCAAGCTTTGAGAAGCGATGGAGGAAGCATTTCTAATAAAGCCCCTGACATATGCATAGTCTACAAGCTCCATTTGGAGTGCGGCAGATTAATCAATCTCGTTGATTGGTTGGAGGTACGTAAGGATGCAAACAGTGCCTCCAGCTGCTCCCAGTATTTTCCTGATTTACCTCTTTGCTGTGTGCCTGCTTTTCTGGTGTGCCCCTCAACAACCAACTCGTTGCCGGCCCCAGTCCCTCCTGCACAAGAACACGGTGTCTCCAGAGCCCCAGCCCACAGAGTCCTCCCTCCCGCCTGCTGTGAATCATTTATTTCCAGCATTGTTACTCCGTGATGAAATTCTTCTGTTTCACATTTGCAGATCAGACGTTACGCTTCGCAAAGCTACCTTGTTCCCCCTTTCAATATTTTATGACGCTTTCAGGGAGACAGGGAAGCCTGAACAGACCACTGAAGCATGGGGCATTGGGGCAGAATGCTTATGCTAGGGAAGAGCAAAGCGTCAAGCCCGATACCCTGTCTCATACCATGGCCAAAGGGCAGTATAAGAAGAGAATGTGCATCAAGATGATACATTTCTCTGAGTACTTCCCAACAGCCATGTTTTAGTTCCACTATTTCCTAATCTGGAATGTTTTCTCTGTATTTTATGAAGTCTAACTGGATTACTTGAGCAGTGCAAGTTTTCAGGAACCACAGCAGCTTGTGGGAAAGAATTGTTGAGCTTCACTACATGCCGTGCACAGAACACCCCTCTTCTCTGAATGTGCTTCATTTGCTGCTGCCTTGCTTGTGTACTGGAAGAGAAAGTGCACCTCAGATCCCTATCCAGCCTCCTGATGTCACTCAGTTTTATAGATCTCTCTGCAGCCAGCTTAATTTTTCCAGATGGTTTACAGACTCTCGCTTTCTGAATTTTTTTTTCTGAGAACGGGTCAGGAACCAGAAGTGTATTTGTATGTAGTCGTGAGTTCAGGGAGTCACCTTCTTTCATTCTGTGTGCCTTCCCTGGTAATGTGTGACCTTGCTTGCTCTCTGGATTGCTGTGAAACTGACATTGTCAGAGTTACCGTTCTGAGATCTCATTCCCCCTGAGTGACGGTGATTAGCTCAGAGCTCGTTATTTTACACGCAGCTCTGCCTGTTCATGAAATGTGTTAAATCTGTGCTGCTTCTCCCTTTCTAGGCTTTCTCAACTGTGGTGACAGCAGTCGAGGGACCAAATGCAGATGCACCTTCCTCAGACCAGGTGGATGATGTTATCCAGTATCCTTTCTCACTTCGGTCTTAAATTTATTTGACGTTCAAATGCTTATGGGATTAGTGAACCAGGATTTTTAAAATGCAGCTTTTTGTGCACTGATGTCTTATTTTTCCTGGATTAGTTAAGTGGCTCAAGCAGTCTTTATGCGCAGAGTCACAGAACTGGATCATGTGAAATAGTTGGGCTGGGAGTGGTGAGGTAAGGGAGCAGCTTTTGTCCAGAGGAGCGTTTTGGATCTGAAATAGAAGCAACGGAGCTTGAAACAAGATGAAGCAGCTGTTCTGAGTTAAATCATCTGAGAGTTGGTACATCTGCTTATGCAGGGGGAGAGCGTTACTGAGGAAGAGGCAGGACAGTTGTGACCTAGAGAGGAGATGGAAAGAGTTGGTAGTTTACTCTTATGGGGACAATTAAAGCATTAGCAGAGGAAATGCTTATGAAGCAGTCTCTGCAGAAACCATGAGCTCTGCTGCCTCAGAGCTGAGGCTCCTGGCTTGCACTAAACATCCATCCTGCTTCTCGCTCGGTCCTGATTCTCGCTTCAGAGGATCTGAAGGACGGGCACTGGGACCACAACTCATGGCTACAGCAGTAGTGCTGCCGCAGGGTTGAACAGCGGTATGAGGATGAGTTTGTGTATGTGGTGATGCTGTGCCACTGCACCTCTGCTGTTCTATGAACCCCCCCAAAAATCTCTCTGCAAGGATCTTGCTCCCCATTTTCTTTCAATGAGCATAAGTGGAAATTCTTCAGAGAGACATAAAATTAGTATTTTCATAGGTTTAAAGCTTCTTTTCAAGTGAAAAGGAATGTTCCTTTGTTGCCACGTTGTTTTCAGGTAGCAAAAAGAAACACTGTTTAGATTATTTGTGCTTCCGGAGGCCAGGCATGCTCTTTCCAACAATTTTAGTGTGCAACACATTTTGTGTAATCAATGCTTACCATAACTTAACAATCTTCCCCTCTGGGAGATGATGGTGTCCCTGTTGGTTATCGTCGTTAAAAGTGTCTTCAGTTTCCTTGACTGACACATCCAGCGCTCGTTTTATTCGAGCGGTTTCGGAACTGGAACTCCTGGGTTTCATCAAGCCCAGCAAGCAGAAAACCGATCACGTGGCGAGGTTGACATGGGGAGGCTGTTAATGTGCCACCAGAACCTTAATAAAGCTGTTCTTTGTAACGCTGGGCGATGGCTGTGTTCCCACTAAACTAGTCTTAACTGACTTAGCAAGCTGAGTCCGAGTCAAGGCTGACTGAACGCTGAGCTGCATTCCCAGTGCCTGGAGGAACTGCAGTCACAATGTTGTTTTTTAACACCCTGCCTCCATATCGTAATGCGCTGCTCTATTGCTGCTCGTGTTCCAGATACTGTAGTGGTGTGCCAGTGTTCATCAGCTTTGATGTGCAATACTTAACGCTGTGCTGATATAATTCAGGATGCCAAGCCAAAATGAGAACAGGGGATGTGTCAGCTGCAGAAGTGATGAAGCAGCATTATTAACTTGCTCACGATCTGATAGCATTTGAATCATCAGTATAAAATGCCTTCCCCCTCCCTGAAGTACAGATTTCAGTATGCTAAGGAAGACAATAAGCTCCTGTGCTTGGCATCTGCTGCGTGTCCTTCAAAGCAGAACCAGTCCTAGCACCCTGAAAAACTTGATCTTGAAGCAGAGAAAGTGACAATACGTCTGACGATACAGCGTTATGTTCTCTGAGAAGAGCAAATGCAAACTTTGACTCATTCCCTTGTTGTACTGAGGGTAAGTAGGAGCTTAGCTGTGGGGAATTTGTGTCAACAAAGGCCAAATAAGAATACGGCGCTCACACACCTTACAGGAAGGCAGTAAAATCCACACACCATCTCTTTTTCTCTTTGCTGATGATTTGTATTCTACACAAGCAAAAGAAAGAGCTGAGAGCATGGAAGCACTGCTTGTGTGACAGCTCTCCAGTCCGTGACACCGCATCAACGAGCACAGCAGTAGAGGCAGCACTACCAGTAAGAAAGGAGACTTTTCTTTGCCCTTCAAGAGCTGCCCTGCCCATCTTATGCATTAGGCTTTGCCTTCACCCTGTTTGGGCAGCAAATGTGTTTTCCAACCATGGAAGCAGCCTTCCCCTGCAGCACAGTGCCTCTGCTCCACGCTGATAATCTGCCCCCCCCCCGCCCCGGGCTGTGGCTCGTGCTCTGCAGCCACGGGGTGGAGGCCTCAGGTCGGTCTTATCACCTCGCGACCGGCTGCACTGCTCCAGAAGTGTTTAGACTTTGCGCTGGGTGGGAATGACTGGGTTTATTGTGAAAGACTGTGTTTACCACCAAAGAAAACCTCCCAGCCGTCCTCAGCTGAGTGCCGTCACTCTCCTTTGGTTGGAGGCAGCTGAGCGCAAACAGAAGCCAGATGCTCCCACTTAGCTGCAGTGGCACTTCAGCCTTCCTACCCAAAGCAGCTGATAACGATAGCCTGGAGCTCTGAAGTTTGTACCACGTAAGTAAAACAGAGCCCTACAAGGGCAGGATAAGTCCTCTTACAAAAAGCTGGAACTTCACGAGCTATTTACACAGGAGTTTGTGTTAAATACCCTTGGAGAGTAGGAGTGTATTTTCCAGTCATTCTGACTGCGGAGACAAAAGAAATGCTTCCTGCTGTGTGTATGCTCTAAAGGGTGTCAAGCAAATTAAAGGTTGAGGAAGATGAGCTTATCAGCCTTTACTGCTTAAACACACAACTTGGGAAAGGCAAGGACAGGAACTCTGAACAGTAAGTTTTAAGAGCTCACTGGAGCAGTGCTGACATTCCTCCCTTCCGCCAGGACATGGGGGTAAACTAACTCAACTGTGCTTCATTCCAGAGACAAGCCAGGGGCACCTACATGTGCTCCACAGTCTTTTCATTTCCAAGAAGCAGAGAGGAAAGACTAATTTCAGGAGGAGAATGCGGCGTAGGCTTCCTCTGCTCTGAACCTGACCTGTTTATTTTGCAAATAGGCTTGAAATACCAACATGAGCAGCAGAACAGCCAAATGTCTCACTGGTCAGCAGGATGAGCAGCCAAACACCCCCCACACCTGTCCTCAGCCACCTCCTGCAGCCTCCCATCCCCTAATGTGACCTGATCCTTCAAAATCCAACCACACAATCTCTCAGAGCTTTTAGGGATTGGGATATTTGGAAACAAAGCGAAGCAAGCTTTCACAGTATGTGATGTTTAACCACTAAATGAGCTGGCAACATGACATCAAAAATAAATAGCAAAATTAATAGTTCATGGCCATTTCTTCCCTGTAATGACAAGAGGAATTCAGAACCTTGAAGTCACCCATGCTATTTATGGTTGCTTGGGATCAGATCCTTCAGTACGTGGCACTTCATACACTGAAAGATGCATAAAAGGGAAAAAGATGACTAAAATTATGTAAGGAGTAATATTTCATTTCCTTCCGCAAGGAGGGTTGGACATTTAAAAAAATAGACCAAATTTGTGAGCCTTATCCAGTTTGTCTCTGTTCAGAGGCTGGTTTCACAGTCAGGATCCCAGCTGCCTACACAGAAATTAACATTGCTGAATCTTGCACCAACATCAGGAAGAGAGGGATGGTACAGCTGTGAAACTGTCACCCTGAACAAAACCCTGGTGCTAGGGGTCTAGGGCTTCTCTCAATTTATTTTACTACTGTTTGCTGTAAATATTCCAAATTCACCCTCGCGTACCCTAGCTGAAATACATACAGGAAGAGTGGAATCGACTGTATGTATGTAATTAAAAAATTTAGTTTCTACAGTTGCCTGCATAGTAGCACATTCTGCAGCCACCCCAGGAGCCCTTCCCTGTGCGCAGTGCTCGTGAAAAGCGAGGCCAAAGCTGGCACTGCGATACCAGATCTGAAACTAAGCGCAAACCTCGCTCACCTCTGAACCAGTAACCGTACGGTGTTCTTCAGCACCCTCAGCTGTCAACAAAAGCGTGGCCCAAAGTTAAACCTGGAAGTCACTTAACTGCTGTTTGAAGCATTTCCTATTTTCTCTGTTCTTCTATATCAAGTTTTTTGTTCCTGATACCTCTACTGGTTTCAAACAACAAGAATGTGAGAGTTTTTAAGAGAAACTAGAAGATCCACGGTGCCTACTACAACAGCAAGTAAAACCTGGTGTTAAAGGCAAACATTCACCCTCACATTTTTCATCGCATTACATCCATGCAAAGGTCACAAGAGCATAAGCTCTTAATATTTTTTCCAATTTAAATGCTTTTCTTCCCCGCTGCAGAATCGCTCAGATAAATCCTTCCCAATTCCCAACTGAGGACTGGAGAGAATCCTTCCAAAAACACAGCCTCTACCCAGAATCTGGTAATGGTCTTGCTGTGCTGGAGTGCTTGAGCAGATCTCAAGCATCAGCACACCAGATTGCACCAATCTCCTTCCTTTTCATCCTTGAAAAATGCTGAAGAACCTCCTGGCTGTATCTTTCCTATCTAGACAAAAATCCACACACACAGTATGTGCTGCTTTTTCAGTTTACAGTAACCAAGATCTGCTTGAAAAGAATTTAAGCGTCACTATCTTAAAAACAGGTTAACCAAGATCTTTGGTTTCCATCTGTAAAGTTGCAGTCAATTGTCCTCAATTTGCTTTGCTTTTGGACTGCAGTTACACACAAATTGCAAAATCATCAACAAAAGCTCTGGAAACCACAAAACCCAGTGCCAAGAATACACTAATTGTTGAGTCTTACCCACTTCTGCTTTACCCTAAGCCCTCCAAAACACCTCTGAAAAGGTTCTCCAAAGAAGGTGTTGCTTTTTTTAAGCACCACCCTACTTCCTCACAGAACCTGAGATTTCCTATGTTGTTTTTTTCCCCCAACAGTAATGGAGCAGCCAACCATTTCCCCACTGAAGAACAAGCTACCTGTTAGAACAAGCCTTTCACGCGACAGCCATCGCATCAGACATTAATCACTGAGATTAGAGAAAGAGCCAGTCTGAAATCAAACAACAAGCAGCAGGTTAAAAAAAAAAAAAAAGAAACTTTTCAAAGAATGCGACCTCATTTTCAAAACAGGCACAAATTAGGCATACCACGGCTGTGAGCCATGAGCACCCATGGTGGCATTAGTCAGCCAGAAGCCTGTTTGCTATGCGTTAATTTGGAGCAGCACAGGAATGACTGGGTGCTAGCATGACATCACTTCTTATTTATAATAACTTTTAATATCCCGAAGGATAAGATAAGCCGAGACAGAGAGGCAATCACAATGGCTGGTATTTTAATTCTACCTCCAATTATCAGTTAGGCACATACTCTTCCCTATCAAGCCAGAACAAAGATCTCCTGGAGCACTGGAGATACAGGAGATGCATCAGGAGGCTGGAATCTGGGTAGTGGTCCACCCAGAAGCAAGGGCTTTCCTGCCCTCAGCAAGTTAACACCAGGAGGAGGCCCCAAAACGAGCAGGAAGGAGTGGGGCTGAGAACCCCGAGGCAGACAGAAGTTAGGTTTGAGGTTAGCAGAACCGTGATCGTTCAGTACTCAGTACTGGAAGAGCCACAAGAGCAGTCTGGCAGAGAGCTCTGACAGTCTGAAATACAGGTTAAGAGGAATCCAAATATTAAGGTCAGGCAGGCTTCAGGGAAGCGTGCAGAAAATCCTCAGAGAGCACAGCTACATGCGTAATTTTGGACTCCATCACTGCCAACGGAATGGAAGTTCACTAAGAGCTAGAACGTGCTGGGCTCCTCTGAAATCATAACCAACAGCATGAGCCAATTAATGCACAGATCTACCAGGCTCCATGACATTTCAAGTAGAACTTCCCCACTCATTTGAAGTGGTACGAAGATCCAGTACACACAGACTTCCACTTAAGCAGAAGTTGACATTAGGTAAGTTAATTTAGAGAGCAGTTTAATGGAAGGATTGCTTTAAAACTGCTTGTAAGTCCCCAAAGCAGATAATCCGAGTCAGGTGATGAGCAATACTCCTACCCGTGGCACAGAGCTCTGGAATTACCATGCAGTAACGTTTCAGTCACTCGTGCTGTGACTCAGAATGACACAGGCGGCAGCAGCCACCGCTTACACAGCAGTTTGAGAACAGCTGAGCGTATCTAACAACAAACTCCTAGGCCCAGAACACACAGAGGTTGCACGCCTTCGGCTCCTCCAACACCTAGGGAGCTGCAGCTTGTGGTGCAAGCGCCTGCTCTATCTGAGGACCAGACTTCCTTTGGTGTCACTTCAGGCTGAAGGAAGACGAGCACAGCTGCTTCGAGTCAGCTGCAGTTAAATCAGGATTGTGTCAGTTGTGTCTCAAACACGCTGCCCTAACTGAAACAACACAGCCAATCTAAGAAGCGTTTCTTGGCCTCTGAAGAATTATGTGAGGTTTCCATCCACTTCCTTTCCTGAAATTCTGACCCACCCACTACTGCTAGTAAATACAGCTTTCATTTAAACACTCAGATTTAAGTTTATTCATACACAGCAAAAGTTCCACCTGCATATTAAAAACAAACAGATTAGAAGTAAATGTTTTATTCTTCCAACTAAATTCCAGTACTACAAGGGCAGTAAAACAATGATACACTGAAAAATTGCAGCAATAAACATTTGTTAAAGACTGATAGAATAAATAAAAACTACAAAAATGAGAAATCATATAAACCCATTCTTAACCCCCAAAAAAAGTCATGGAATACAGAAATGCCCTCCTTCACTATTTCACAGGCAGTACTGTGGGCTATTTGCTTAAAATTGTCCTGGGATTACATTCTAATTTAACTGTGATTACAGCTCTGTTGTAGTGCACAGTTATGAAAACCACACTAACTTCAGTCAGAAGTGTCATTCTACATTTTTATTTACACAACCAGTGAAGGGCAACTTCTAGAACACCAGCTTTAATCCTTTACTTTTTCAAACTTATTAACATAAGAAGCCAAATTGTAATGATACAGCAAATGAGGCCACTGGTATTATTACAGGTAGCAAAGGTCCACATCCAGGTGGTACTGACATCAGGGAGCACTCCAAAACCAGTTGCTGCATAAGAGTGGTTGCCACTGACAAAAGCTTGAAATAACCTGTGTTCACAGGGGGAAAAAATATGGCATTGCTGCAAGTCATTACTGGGACAGCTTGCAACAATAAAACGGGGTGTATAGGGCAGCCCACGTATGCAGAAAGTATGATTCATGAAACGTCTGAAAAAAGAAAAAAACGAGAGTTAGTGGTGAAGGTAACAAAAGGCAGGGCTATCACAAACCTGGTACAGCAACACCAAAACCTTGCTCAAAATCAAAAACCAGCATGTAACGGGTGACAGCTCTGCGTGTTTTAAAACCAAAGCTGCATTTTACCGCACATCTTTTCAACCTCCATACTACCAACATGAAGTATTTTTGCCCTGGGGCCTTGTCGAAGCTCAACAATGAACAAAGGCCAGTTAAACCATTGAGCATTTGGTAACCCAATGCTGCTGTAGGAAGCGGAAGGAAGAGATACTCACAACTGGCAGGCTGTTCTCCATATCGTCGCATGATTTGATCATGCGTGAACTTCACAAACGCGTCGTATTGTTCTGCAAGCATGAAGCATAGGAAGTGTGAGTCTACTAAGTTTAACCCAGGCTGAAAAATAGTCAAGGCTACTTTTTACACCGTACAAATCAGATCAATTAAACACACATCCACTAACAGCAGTTTTAAGCGACTCTGCACAGTTCATAGCTGCCGTTTCTTTTCCATCCCCCACGAACAACAATGCAGCACGTCCCCTTAATTAATAGAATTTCCCTTAGAAAAACAGTTAATATTACCAAGGATAACTGTGCTGCACAGACACAAAGACCTTGATACACCCAGTACATGCTAAGTGTCAGAATCTTATTTTGAAGTAACTGAGAACGCCCATTTCACAGACACTAACAGGGGTGGAGCAGTTACACACAGCCTTACGGTCAGTGCTAGGGTTGGAAACATAACTTCTCTCTGCTCCTGCCCTGTCCAGATGTAGACCCAAATTAATTTAATGGTATGGAAACAAAGTAGTACAGGAAAGGGACTTGCTACAAAGTTAGAAAGTCTTTATGGTCACTACCCAAAAATGAAAAGCAAAAGGCAAACTAAAAGGATGAGCTGCTAAGTGACTAGCACTTGGCTAATCCCAGCCACAGAAGTAGCCACGCTGGGAGACACACAGCTGACTGTGGACTTCATGAAAACAGCTACTGCGTGATCCAAAATGAAATTCGGGTATCAAACATTCGTTTAGCTTTGGACTAAGCACTGCTCTTTCCCAGACAGGTTATTTCTATACACGCATACATACACTCGCAATACTTTATTCAGCTTTAATACTGCACTCATCAGCAGGATATCACCTTTCAGAATTAGGAAATTGAACAAGGAGAGTAATATCTACCAGATGCCGCTCCTCTCCATTCCCCTTCCTCCCTTGTGGAAAAATACATGTGCAGCAATGTGGGGTGTTCTGAGAAAAGGGCAAGGTCAAAGAAGGCAATCTTCAACCAAAAATGCAGTTACATTGGTAGTGGTTCCTAGTCCCACAGGTTTGCCCCATTAAAGTCCCCATCCTCTTGCAGGGATGAGCTTCACCTTTGAAGTAAACAGCGTGTCAGTAATCAGCAAGTAGTGCAGCAGCAGCAGCCCCATTACGGACCTGACTCAGGGAGCTAAGCACATTCACCCTTGCCTGAGCGGGCCCAGTGTCACGGCAGCCACTTCCCCTCTGCCCACAAGCAGAAGCTCTGCTTTAGTGCAGTTCTGACTGATGGCTTTGCTGCAGCCATGTGAGGATCTTGGCCAAACAACAGAAAAACACAAAGAGCAGATTGAAGGAGTTGTTGCCCAGAAACCATTTCCAAAAACAACAGCAACCAGAACTTCTCCTAAAAGTTATGTATTAAAGGCCAGAAACCATCTCGCAACCTTTCTTCCTGAATGGTTTAAGTCAAGACATACTGCCACTCCTGTAGCATCATCTTTGTCAAAGCATGGCTTTGGCAATGTGAAGAGTCCACGGTCACTAAAAATCCCCGTTCCTGTGGCATTCAGCTTGAGGAAGTTAAGCAACCCAAAGGCAAGAGCGAACTAAACTGAAGTGTTTGAAAACCAAAGTGAACAACTGGAAAGATGCTTGTGCAGCTGGAATCCCATAGCACACGTTCTAACAATTTAAGACAAAAGATGGCCATAAAAAGACAATTAATACAAATGTTATTGCTAGACTAACTACTCTAGAACTTGAACCACAGTACTGAAGAGCCATTTTTCACAAGCAGATTCTAGAACAGCTTTCAAGCTAAAGTTTCACAGAGCCCCTTGCACTCCCTCCTCTGGCTTTCCAACCTGCAAAGGATTTTGCAAACCCAACTTTATGCTAACACAGAGGTTTTGAGTAACAGAGACAGAAGGGGAAGTCAGGGCGTTACAGCGATCTGAGTTTTCCATTCATCAAACGCTAACTGTAAGAAAGGCCCTGCTCAAAAAGAACAGGGCAGAGAGGGAAAAAAGGCAGTATCTGGCTAACTACTTACAAGAAAACTGTGATTCAGACAGGAAACAAGGAAAATACCTGAGATCCAAGCATTTGGTTAAGTCACTTGAAAGAAGCTATTCAATTAAGATCCCTTACTGAATTTCCAGTTACATTTCCATTGATTTCACTAGTCTGTAAGAACGAGGATCACCTTACTGCACAAAGTTTAGAAAAGCATATAATCACCCTGTCAGCAGAAAAACGTTACTGGCTGCCTAAGGAAGGAATTAGTCTAAATTCTTTTGGCAGTCTCTCTTTAAATTCCTATACAATGCTCAAAATTTACTAACAGCTTGATATACGGGATGCAGCAACTTGACCTCTGTCAGCAGTGACTGTAAAAACAAATACACCTCATCTCATCTCACTGTAAACTGCCCCATGCCCCCCAGCAGAAGCCACCCCTCCTTCCTAAGTGACTCTGACACAAAGAGCACATGCAAGGAACTTGCCAGAAGGGTTCCTGCTGCAAAGAAATACAGAAAGCGTCAGAAAGTGTCTGGGGCAAATCTACAAACGTATCTGCTCTTCAACTGGTTATAATCACAGAATCACAGAACTGAAGGGGTTGGAAGAGACTTCAAAAGATCATGATGATCACTGTTAACAGAAAGATGTTTTAAGAGAACAGAAGAAGCTATCCAATTCCTAACACACGGACTAGAAGAAAACTCTACAGAATCCTAGTTCACCAGTCTGAAGCAGGTTAAAAAGAAAAATGTGGAAATGGAACATTAGGCCCAAAGAAAATTAAGTATTTAAGGCTAGTTATGTATTAAAGAGATGTGGATTTAAGAGGGGCTTCGAACTATGCCAGTTTTTACACAGGCTCGGGTGCAGAGACAATACTGTCATGGGCAACCCACAAACCTGGTGACCTTCTGCGTGGCCATACCCACAGAAGGTTTTGCTCCCATGCCTGGATAGATTTGCAATCTTTAATCCTGAGGTGTTTTCAGGTGGGATGCGCAATGGTGGTGGGTGGGTTTTTTAAAGCAGGTTTGCTGCCAAAGAGTGCACTCAGAAGATACTTGCTGTATTCACACTAACCACTAAGTATTAAATTAGACACCAAATCATATTGTGAAGGCACCTACCTCTGAATGCACCAGAATTTAGGTGCTCAGACATTACCAAAAATGCTCAGAAGTAGAGGAAAATGACAACTAAAGCAAGGTCCTTTTTTCAGTGCTGACATGAACATGATCCTTAACAAAAGGTAAGCTGGCATCAGGCACCAAAAATATCAGCTGAGTGGTAGGAAGTACAAGAATTCAACACAGGATCAGAAATGCATCTCAACTACTGATGCTCGAGCAGCAACCAAACTACTCCACTGACAGCAGCAAAATGTGAGTAACTGGGAAGAGAAAGGGAAATCTTAGGTACTGTCTCTTGCCAAATTCCAGAAAAAGGAAGTCAGTTCCCAAGCAGGGAAAAAAAAAAAGTCCTTCACAAAGAGCTCTTAAGTCAGTAAAATAGAAAGTCTTTCTGGCAAAAAAACATGAAGAGGAAATGATCAATTCAAACACAATAGCAAGAGAAAATTCTATCCAAAATAAAACCTCTGTTTCCATTGATTGGTAATACCCAGGAGTCAGTTTCTATCCAAGGAAGCATAGAAGAGAAAATCCTATCAGAGAGACTACACTTTTTTTTGTCTGTCCCATATACAATCTCATTCCTTAATCAGATTAGGTCAGAAAAAAACACAGCGTATCACAAAAATGAGAAAAAAAAGACACTTTTGAACCCATCCTAGCACATTATTTTCAACTATGAAATACCTGCAAGTTTTGTGGTCAAAATTTCTTCATACTCTTCACGGATTTTCTCTTCACGCTCTTTCAGCAAACGTTCACAGATCATTCCAACTTGTCTGAGAGTAAACAGAGGCTGTTCTTTTTTCAATGGTGATGATGCTGCAGATGAAGTACCTAAGAAAATATTTGGGTATACCAATTTACCACTTGTAAGCAGTTCAGAACCACCATTATAATCAGTTTTCATCACATCTTTTATATTAAAGAAACTTTACAAAACATTTGGAGAAAAGTTTGTGTCATTTGCACACACTAAAGTAAAATTTGACTGAACACTCACAAGGAAGACCTCTCTGATTGATAATAGGCATTGGTATCGAAACACCAGGAGTGTTGTTCCACAATGCTACACAAATGGCCACCGCCCCTTACATTCAAGCTCCTGCTTTGTATTAAAATTGTGGCATATTTTTGCAAAGACAGCTGCTCCACAAAAGCCTATTATAAGATCAGCTGCAGGGTAAGCAGGATGGTCTCTTGAAAACCTTAAAAGCTTTGCATCCCACTGACTGCTAAAATAAGAGGGTACAATCTTCCAGATCAATGCGAGTATTGCCCAAAAAAGAAACAAGAAGCGATGAGAAGGTGCCACAGAACATGAGACAACCAGGGAAAATTATTGACTCAGAATCCGAAAACATATAGAAAATTACACAGAATTTTCTGGGTACCTGGCAAAGCTGGTCCAGTAAGGAGAAATGCATGTGGCTGTGCATCAGTAGAACAACAAGGATCTGTCTGCTGGAAGCTATTTTCTAAGTGTCTCCTCTTCTGCATGCGTTTATACTCCTGTTTTATGTTGTACAGAATTTGTTCTAGAAGAAAAACAATAAAAGAATTACAAGGCTAAAATAATTACACTTCAGGATTTTACTTCAGTTTATTTCCACTCAAACGCCCAATACTGTAGATGACCAACAGATGATAAGAGCTAGACTCTTAAAAACATGTCCGAAAAAACGACACCATTTTACCTAAGACGCAAGCCAAATAATGGAACTTAACCGAAAGGAAGGTAACTCCAGACTGTTTTCACAAGGAAAACACTAGCAAAGTGTGTTGTTAGTTAGGGGCAAACATCTGTGCCAGAGTACTGCTAACAAAAATTAACAGCAGAACTTTGAGATTTAGGAACCATCAACCGTACGGCACACGTGGGTAAAAAGCAAGCTGTGGATCTTCCACTGGCATTCATCACCTGCCCTCCAAACGTTTCATCTGCAATCACCTTTCTCCTCCACACACCACAGGTATCACTCACAGAGCTACGGGGAACAGAAGACTCCAGAGTAACACATCTCCAAGAAATCCCACTCCTCTCTGTGCAGTTACTGCCACATAGGCAGCAAAGGAGAGAGGGAAACCATTTAGACAAAGTATATCTAAAGCAACTACTGCTTAAAACCTCCAAGAACTGGAAACCAACGGGCAAAATAGGAATATATTCCTCAATGTTTCTTCATAGCCCCAGATCTACTCAAATAAACCCTGTGGATGGATCAATAGCCTCTTTTAAATGAAGCATGGCCATTTGTAGGTCAGCATTTGATCACACTGTGAAAAATGCAGCAGGTGCTTTCAGTAACCTCATTTCTGTCGAAATGAGAAATGTCAAGGTAAAAACAACCCTTGCAATAAAACCATCAGCCCTGCGTGCTTTCTCTCTCCAATTCCACGTGACAAAAAGCTCCCGGGAACATCAGTGCCCTGAACGGATATCCCCTGGCTACATCAAATATTTCTAAAATGCCTTCTACCCCCCCTCACCTTCCAGGGGACCTTCACAGAAAGAGACTTCTTCCTTGTGACAGCTCTTAACCACTCAAATACATTTTGAAAAATCATTTCCCTAAGCAATCTGCTTCCACGGGACTGAGCATCCAGGCCTCTGGCAGACAGCTTTCCAAAGCTCACAGCCACACGAATCAGCATCGTTGTGTCAGTGCTACAAAGGACTCCACTTGGTTCCTTCCTGCCTCTGTTCATTTCACCAATACTGTTGAAATTTCTCTACCAAATTTCAGCGTTTGAGAACAGACTGTCCTTGAGGTTCCACGTTTGCACATTTCCCAGTAAGCAACCAGCCGAAGCAGGTTAACTTCAGCACACAGCTTTTTCAGCTGGTGGCAGAAGCCTGCGCTAGCACAAGCAGAAGCAAATGTTTGCCAACTCCTAGATCCGAGGTTTAACGATTGTGGTGGGTCTCCAGTTCCATAAATCAATCCAGGAGCTCCCAGTTTATTAGAGAGGAAACCTTCTGCAGTCACCGGGAACATCAGCGCCTTCTCAGCACAGAAGCTTGTTTGGATTTTGTTCGTTGGTGAAGAGCCCTGCAACTTCTGCCTTGTCAGTCCTGTGCCTACAGAGCCTGCCCAATTTCCAGCCTCCTACAGGGAGAACAGTAACTCTGCTGAAAGCAGCAGCAGCTGCAGAAGGCATAATAAAGAAATACAATCAGGAAGTGAAGGAAAGCGAGGAAGGGGGGAAGAAATGTACTCAAGGCTGGCTGGAGGATTTATACTTCTTGTAGGACGGATTTATATATACACACCTCCACTGTGGTACAGAAATTGATAAATCAGGTTAAACCACGACAAAGTTCGGCTTCCAAAACGAGGCAGAATCCCATGTAGGGTTTGTCCCGTGCATACACACCGCATCAGACATTTGGAGGAGGCGCTGCAACGTTTTACTCAACAGCATTATGGCCACCAAACAATACTTTTCCTCGTAATCCTGTGCTGCTCTAGCCAAGGAGATATTGCTTAGTTGTGAGCGGGAAGTGAGTTAGCTCCTGAGATAACATCTGTCCTAAAGCATGTCCACACCGCAAGGCCGCACGCTGCATCTACACCAACAGACCAACGCAACGCGCCACGTGCTGCCTTCACTACGACTGTGTGGTCTCAGGCAGGCTTTCCAAATTCTGTATGAACTGCAAAAATGTAAGCCGAATTTGGGGTGTAAAGATAGAAATCTAACTCTTCTTAATATTATATTTACACAGATGTATTTTCAAACCAAATTGACCTCCAAATTTGTTAAGAAAACTCCATTGACCAGAGTCTGTTTAGCAAGATCACAAGAGTTAAAGCAACAATCATCAGCTAGGTTTTTTTCAAGCCCTAAAAACCTCTACAAATTCAAGAGAAAATAATTCAGAGAAAACGTTAAAAAGGCAGAAAAGAAGGATCAAAAGCAAGATATACAAGCAGGGGAAAAAAAAAATAAAAAAAATATGTGCTGATTTTGGGAAAAGTTTCAACTGGGCCAGGAAATGAAGGGCTGTGCACCAAGGACACACGATTCTATTCAAAATTCTTTTGAATAGTGTGCACAGAAATCTCAATGATATTAGACTGATTGACTGCTTTCACCTACTTCTAATTTGGCAATACTTTTTTTATTTTTTTTTAAACTCACTTTCTTCTAATCTTGCTCTGACAACCAAAAGCCTTAAGAAAAGCTACTGACAGGCACAGTGGGACGGCTCTCCCCCCTTCAATAAAAAGCTGCTTTGATGGCTTGCACAGCTGTTAACTTCAGGGAAAGGGCTAAAACTAAACAAATACGGGAGGGAGAAGAGCACTAAGAAGAAATGACAATGCACTGTCTGCACTGCAAACAGCCAGCAGGAAAAAAAGGCTGGAAGTTGAAGTCCTGGCTGCACACGTGAGCACACAGTTGAGCTCCCTGGGTTACCAGCACTCCTCTATTTGGTCTAACGGGGGATTTAAAGCCCTGCTGGTCAGTGCGTAGGGCACAGGAAAGCGACTGAGAATGCCTCAGGCTTCCCCATTTCCACCATTTGTGACATGGAGACCAAGAGGCTCCTTTAACACACCGTCAAGCCGCTCAATCTGGACTAGTAATACTTCAATACTAGTAATACATTCTTGCAGCACCCAGGACCACATTGGCACATTCCTTACTAGCATACAGAGGCATAAAATCCATGACTTCAAGCTAAAGGACTTCACTGTGAGGTGTAAACCTGCAAACATTCACAACTGATCTTAAACGAAAATCTTAACAAATTGAAGTCGCTAAACCATTGGATTAAAACTGGCCTAGATTACACTTGTTTGTAAAAAGAACAAACATTTGAAGTAACTACTGAAGGATGCAACTAATGGGCTAATGCATTATTTTTAGAAAAGCATAGAAGACTTAAGAGTATGTCCAAATTCACAGAGGTAATGCAGGCAACACACATTTATTCACATTCTTAATTTGCATTTATGTTTATGAAAGTGAATGAAGCATTCTGGATTTGCCAGAGTGCATTTACACAAGCACTACATAAAGTGTAAAGCATGATTCTGACCTTAAAATGTATTTATTTTAACTGAACCTAGCAAAGTAAAAGTAGCTGTTGAAATGCATCAAGCCACTTCCAGCATTTACAGCTTTGCTTAGAAAAATCCAGACAAATATGTCTGAGGAATAAACATTTTCTTTAGAGCAGTTTTTATAGAGCATCAGCACACGAAAGCAGCCAGGAAATCCTAAGGCAGCGAGAAGCAAGTAACTTCTGAACAGTACCTACAAAGCAGACATCTGAGTGTCAAGCCCTTTAAAACTCTGGCCCAGTTAAAGTTTAAAAATTAGCAGATCTCATTCTCCAACCTACTTTGGATTCCAGAAAACCTTCCTGCCTTTTCACATCCAGTTTCTTCACTTCCAGTTAGCTCTAGCTATTCTCTCTGCACTGACAACTAAATTAAAGCACTCATTTAACTGGTGTCAAAGACCCGACAGGTTTGCTCCTTAAATATGGAGGCCCAAACTGTCTTTTTCAACAATGGCATGCATTTTAATTAACAAGTTTCTTTATACGTAGAAATCTAGAACCTGAAAGTGCACTAATTAGAGAAAACCTAAGCTTAAGGTTCTCTAAGACTTCTCTAGAGCTTCTCCAAGACTGTAAAACAGAATTGAGAACTTGAATCATGTGTATTGGAATTGGGTAGGTGTTTTAAACAACGCTTGCATCCATCTTATTGGTGCTGAAGTTCAAGTTGGACACAAGTTCATTGTGTTTGAGGCAGCAATGTTATGTATGAGGTAACAAATGGAATGTACTTAACAGAATCAGACCTACAGCATGGTGGCCCACCTTCGGTTTCATTTTAACTTCACCATCTCTCCCATGCTCGGTGTTTCCCACAGGCTAGGGGTAGCTCCGGAAGCACAAAGAGAGCTCCAGGAAACCCCAGGCAGAGGGGCTGAAAGTGAAAGCCGGGCCTGCTGAAGGCAGGGCAGCAGCAAGGCAAGTCCACGCTGAAATGAAGCAGCACTCCTAAGTGACGCTCCCAATTCAAGAGGACTGTGGAAGCCAGCAGTTAGGCAAGACCATGCTGTGCCCTCCCTTCTCACCCTCATCTAGAAGGCCGGGTTCAATGCCAGGACAAAGGATAAGACTGCTGTGGTCACCGTGACTGTGCACAGCACGGGGATTTGGCCACAAACACCTGGAACACAATGAAATGCAGAGATACTCTCTCTCATCCGGAGTGCTGCCTGCTAGGAGCATCATGTGAAATCTTTCTTCATGGAATCTCGCGTTCGGGTGACGGATGGCACTTGCCCAAGCCTCCTTTCCAAATCCCAGCTATGATTCAGGGAAACAGAATTACACATTGCAGTTGCTTTCGCACGCAACGACGAGAGGTGAAAAGCTGAAGGGGCAATTCAGAATTCACGTTTGACAACTGAAATATGATCTGTCACACTGATGCATTACCAAGCCAAATATTTACTTCCTGGGAGTGATGTCTACTTCTCACTTCCTCTAATTCATGACAAAAAGATGAGAAATTATTTTTTCCCCCAAGTTCTGTCATCTAATTACTTCATCCTGACCTGTAATTACCCAGAAATTATGTACAAGGGAAGCAGCAGTTCAATCTGAAAAGGTAACAAGGCAAACAATTATTTTCTCCATTTTAATAACCTCTTATCAACTACAAAGGTGCTGATTGTTTCCCCTGAAGGATTTTTCTTCTTGGCTTGCTTTTCAAACCGGCAGTCTCGCATCGCAGCTCCCAGCTTCTCTCGTTTAGCTGAGGGAAACGTTGGCAGCACAGGGAGGGAGGTGACTCAGTGGGCTGCAATCAGAGCAGCAGTTTTCCTGCCCTGAAATGGGACCTGCAGCTCGGGTTTCCGCTTGCAGTGTCCCCGTTCAACGTACGCGTTCGGACCTGAACCGTGCCTGAGCTTTCTTCCAAGCGAATCCATCGAGCGCTACCCCCACGGCAGCAGCGCGCATCTTAAGGGTGTTGGGTCCTGAAGTATAACCAGTGCCCTACTTCAGCCTCCTCTCCCTTACTCAGCATTTCGTTGCAGCTACCACGTTCCTCATTGTGATCTCCCCACCGCATTCCTGACACACCAAATCGATCTGAAGCAGCTCGCTGCCCCTAAGGACAGCGCTGCCGCAGAGCGGTGGGTTCACAGCGTTCCTCACTGTTTTATCTCATACAGAGTGTCCGCAGACACGGCGGAGAAATTAAAATGATCCAGCTATTCTACTCCTCTTCTCGCTCTGGTCACAGCCATCCATCACTCCAGCTACGTTTCTTAATTAGGCATGGTGCGGTAGGCTCCGGTAATCGAACGAATACTTTTGGAAATCACGTTCGTCTCAGAGGAACACGCTCCAAGACAGAAAACCCTGTAACGGGTCCGTGCTGACACTTCACAGCCGGCATTTCCAGCTCCAGAAGCAGCTCGTGCCGGGTCCTGCGAGATCCAATTACTCTCCTTCCCAGCCCGATGAAGGTTCTGGTTCTGCCACGGCAGCCGTGAGCTTATCCTGCCAGCACGCTATTTCAGGAAATCCCAGCTCTCCCAATCGAGGGCTTGAGCAGCGAAAAATAAATCAAGCAACGCAAAATGTATTAGATACAGCAATTAGGTCTTCCTCTTCGTGCACCAGAAAATGTCACGTTGCGTTTATCAGACTTGCCACTGGAATGAAAAAACTGCTTCGACATTTTACAACATCTAAGTCCAAGGGTACTTAACATTTATAGACACCACAGGCATCTATACAGAAATTTCTCATATAAATTAAATGATCAAGACCAGATGCAGCCATTAGGATCCTTCCCCCTGCCTTTTTTTTTTTTTTTTTAAAGGGGTGGGAATGTTTTGTTTTTAAAATCCTGATGGTTTCTGCAAAAACTGGAGCACAATGAGAAGCCTGGCACCTTGCCATGGCAACTTAGCAATAAATACACATGCCAATAGATGTTAACAAAACAGAAATGAGGCAGAAAGCGATGCGGCAGGACCTACACTCCTCGTTGCGAGGCTGCTACGTTTGTCCATTTAAAATGCAAACCTGGACGTGGCCGCTACCCAAGCACAAGTTTCAGAGAGAAGTCCCTCTGAGTTTGCTCAAGAGGGCGACAGAAAGGTCACGGGAGGACAGCCCATGGGGCAGGCCAACTGCTCTTCCTACTCCAAAAGGTCAAAGTCATCTATCTTCTTGCCTACCTTTGAAAATTAGTGCTAATTAGGCCACTTTTTCTGATTCTTCTGTCAAAGGCCTTGTATGGAAGATGTTTCTCTATTTTCTGTTTGTAAATCTTGGGTCCTCTCCCAGAGGGCGGGCTCTTCCACCTCCCTCTCTGTGCCATCTCCCACCAGAGGTTTGCCAGGGGGCTGCCATGAAGCACCAATTCCCCCATTCCTATCCCCTGCCACCTTCCTGACATGACCTCCGCCTGGCTTTCGGCCGGTGACCCGAGGTGAAGACTTCTCTCCGTAACCCCAGCCGTGCAGTTTTGGGTTTGCAACCCTGGGGAGTTACTGGGGAAACGTTCAAGCAGACGGATGTTTCAGATGGAGAGGAGCGTCGCACGCGCAGATGCAAGAGCTTGCTTGGGGATTTTTAAGAGATTTCACAAACTTGTTTTTAAATGCAGCATTCTTCTGGACTCTACAAGGTTCTGGCTGCAACTTCACCTCAGATTTTGAAATAGCAGTAGGCAAGAAAGCTGCTGGGCTGGGTTTGCCTTCTCAGCTACTGTGTACCACGGACAAGGGGATTTCAGCTCCTGCCAACATTATCCCCTCTCACCCTTGGCCGCATGGTTTTATCTGGACTGCGTTTCCCACTGCAGCTTCTGTCTCAGAAATACCCAGGCATGCAGGCTTCCTGTGCCTTTCAATTCAAGAAAGGCCTCGAATGTCATTTCTTCATGTATTGATATGGATCTTATTTCAAATTAAATATTTTATTCATATGTTTATAAAGTTTTCTTGCCCAGACTGCAATCTTTCTTCAGGGTAAACCCACAGCCAGGATTTACACCAAAGTCAAACTCATCTGTGGGATCCGACCAGGAGGAAACTCCTCAGAGGACACACTGCTTCGGGATCAGGCCCTCCCCATGGCGAGCGTACTTTGCAGGAGATAACTCCAGATGCTAACAGTGCCATCCAAAAATTAGCAGACGTCCTCACGGAGCATGCTCCTGTAGGCGTAAGGTCAACCCCACAGAAAACATGGATGGCGAAGCCACAATTACAGCTTGGCTGCCAGCTTCGTTGAGAAACTGGAAGTGACCTAACAGCTGTTCAAATAACCACAAAATATTAAAGCACTCTTGTGAGAGATGAATTTCATCTTGAATAAGCCTTCCCTGTCTCAGGCAGCCTTGTCGTTTATTTGTCTGCGAGCACTCCACAAAGACAGCTGTTTTCTCATCTGACTGCCCGCACCGCTCGTGGCTCTCAGCACCCCCCCCCCGATCAATCCCTATTCTGCTTCCAGATAATTCGCTCCTGAAATGATTAACCGTGTGCTAAGCAGTTCTGGTGCTGACAAGTTAAACAGTACCACGGCACGGTATTAGGGTGAAAAAAACACTTCAACATTAACTTAAAATGAAGTACTGGCATCTGGCCTTATGTCCACACCTCTGTTTTCATACCGAAGTGATTTTCCTTGCATAAAATTCAGACAGATACCTGCTAAGTGTCGGTGATCTTAGCATTACAGCTGCACCCCGAGAAAACCCTAAGTGAAGTCAACTGAATTCTGGCTATTGTTGCTGAATTTCTCAATATAAAACCGAACAAAACAGTGACTCAGCCCGGAACACTTTGAAAATCAGCCTGGAATTCTTTTCAGACAGAGGGCAAGATTTATCCGACCCAAATGGAGACATTTGCATCAGAAGTGGCCACATAAATTCATTTTACAGTCAATGGGAAGCCATACATATTTCTAAAGCAGGCTTTGCCTCAACCCCAGGCAGAGCCCTGGAACAAACCATCTATGTCTTCCAACTGCCTATCAAGAAGACCACAAATTATTAGGTCAGATGGACGTTTACAAAATTAGATTGGACCAATCCCGCAGAATCTTTGCGGCCCCTTTCAAATGATAAGCTTTATTTTGTCCGCTGATGGCTGACATTAAATACACCCAATGTCATTACAGCCCTGAATTCAACCGAAAGGCAAAAGCAAGCTACCTCCTTTACGGTGACATTTGCACTAGCACTGTATAAAGGTTTTTTTTTTTTTTTTTTTCCCTTGTCACAGAAACCAGAGGGAGCTTTTACACAAAAGCCACGTAAATGCGCCCAACCTGCACACACATCCAGCCTCGCTCAGGAGCAATCGGTGCCCTGTGAGACATTTTGCTTCAGTGCCCTTCACTTCTCATTACTTTCCATGCTGCCTTCCATAAACCATCCTCGCCGGTGCAGAACCACCTTTTCGCATGGATTACAACCTCCACCTCCGATTTTTTCAAGAGAGGCCTGTATCTGCTCAAGCGCAGTAACGATTTCGTTTTTAAGGGCTTCAATCATTAAGAGCGGAGGCATTACCCCAAATACTGCTGTAGGTATAATCTCTGCTGGAAATTTTATTGATTTGTCTCCTTTCAGCAACGCACATGCACTGGCCAGACAATATTTATATTAAATATTCATCGCCTGAGCTTTCCAAATCCCGAAGAAACAAGCCAAAATAAATCATCGCAATGAAGCGACGCTTATCTTCTAGAAAGAATCCAACGGTTTCTGATGTGAAAGGTCTATCTCAAAGCACGTATAATGCCTCACTGTACCGGGGAGTGCAATCCATCACAGCTCTCATCCCAGACCGCTGACTCATTCAAGATCTTTTCCTAGAGGTTCAAAAAATATCAACGCGCTGATGCCAAGTGTAAGTACTTTGTATGCCCTCTATACACTTCCCTCAGAGCATTTTTTTTTTCATTTTTGTGAACCCATAAAGAAAAAGCAGCGTTCTCCTGTACAGCTTTCAGAAACAAGGCACACGGAGGAGATGACAGTCTGAAAACGCATTCAGACTTACTGCCTGGTCAACACTGGCAGCTATCTGGGGCAAAACTTCTGTACAGAAGGGCGTAATGAATGCGAGAGCAGAAGGAATTCCATTGTACCAATTACAGAGGGCTTTTTCCTGCACACAAAGGACACAGACCCACACCTCATCGCTGCAACCACTCATGGCTGCAAGCAGAAACGTTCTCAAGTGCGTTACTGGAAGCCACCCACTAGCCTAACCAGAGGAAGGGCCAATCAGCCCTGCGTGCCCAGCCAAGATCCAGTCCTTTCTTCTCTTCCTACTCATTGGTAAAACGAACTCGGTTGATTTTTAATTGACACAATTACACAAGCCGACCCGAAGCTTTCAAGGCCACCAGTTGAATCATCATCATCATCCCTCTCGCACGTTAAGCTCGGGGAAGGGTTTCGCTCTCGCCCAGCATCTGGGAAAGCCAAGCAGCCTGCTCGATCCCATTTTCTCTGCCCTAAAGGCAACTCTCACACCAGCACCCGATGGCTCCCATCGCTCGCTTTTCGCAGGGAACTCGAAGGATGCCGCAGGACGGCTCCCCCGGGATGGCGGGGCTGGGAGCGGAATCCCCCCTTTGTTTTATCTGCCTTTTGCCTTTTCCCACTGGCGTTTTGCGGGTGATTGATGACAGGCCGCCCTCCCTCCCTCCCTCTTTTCCTCCCCTCCCTCCCTCCCTCCCCCCGTCTGGGCACGGGGAGGAGGTGCCGCACCTCGCCTCGGGCCCCCGGGAACGGCCACAACGGCCCCGGGGGTGGGGGACACGATGTGTGGGGGGGATCCCAGACCCATCGGGATCCCCCAGGGAACGGGCACAGCCCCCCCACAACCCCCAAACCTCCCCCCACGGCAGCCCCGGCCCCGCCGCCCCCTCCCCCAGCCCCCCCCCCAAGGCATTTCCGCAGTCCTCGCCCCTGCGGCTCTGCCGGCCAGGAGAAAAAATAAAAAAAATAATAGTAAGATAAAACGAGCCGTAATTATAATAAATAAATAAATAAATAGGAAGATAAATAAATAAATGAAGCACAACCCTCCCTGCCGAGCCCCCCCCCCCCCTCCTTTGCCTCGGCACCGGCTCAAGTCTCCCCCCACCCCCTAACCCCATACCCCTCCCCCCCCCCTTTCCCCTTTTCGGGTCCCCCTTTCCCCAGCGCCCCCCCCACACATCCCAATCCCCTTTCCCCTTTCCCCAGCCGCCCGCGCCGCCCCCCTCCTTTCCTTCCTCGCCGTCCCTCCTCCCCCTGCGCTGCTGCAAACGGCCATTTCTATTGTGTCTCTCCCCGCCGCCGCCGTGCCAAGCCGAGCAGGGCTCCCCCCAACCCCCAAACCCCAAACCCAGCCCCAAACCCAACCCAACCCCCGGCTGCGACACAAAATGGCCGGAGGGGGGGCGCCGCGCCCACCCCAACCTCCCCATTTTCCCCTTAAAAAAATAAAGACAGGTCTAAACTCGTGAAGGAAGGAAGGGGGGGGTTTCCCCCGAGCCCCTCACCTGTGGTGAGCCGCGACGACACCTCCCCGAAGGGCGAGGGCTCCATGCGCAGGTATTTCTGCGGGGAGGAGGCGGCGGCGAAGGAGGAGGAGGAGGCCGAGGAGGCGGCGGCCGAGGCCGGGGCTGACAATGGCGCACATCGCCTCCGCTTCGGCGACGCCGGGCTGAGCAGCGGGTCGAAATCCAGAGTCCTTTTCAACGTGGCGCCGCACGCCATGGCGCCGGGGAGGGGGTGGCGGTGGGGGTGGCGGTGAGGGGACGGGGACGGGGGGGGGGCGGCCGCCGCCTCAGCGCCCTCCGCCGCCTCCCGCTCGGCCTCTCCCCGGGCCCCCCCCGCGGCTCCTCGGGCTGCGGCTCGGCCGGGCGGGCTCCCCCGGCTCCGATAGCGGCCGCGGCGGGCAGCGGGGTGCCGGGGGGGTGTCCGGGTGCGGGGCCGGGCCCCCTCAGCCGGGCCGGGGCCGCCGATGAGGGGCGATGGCGGCGGCGCTGCGCTGCGCTGCCCGCCTGCCTCCCGCAGCCGGCAAGATGGCGTCAATAACAACGCCGCGGATTCAAACGGCAAGCCCGCCGCACCGCGCACGCGCCGCCGGGGGGGGAGGGGGGGGAGGTGGGAGGTGTAGTCCGCGCCCGCCCCTCTCCGCCGTTTGACGCAATGGAGGAGGTGCTGCTGTGAGGACTACCAATCCCGGCGTGCCCCGCGCGGGGTTTCCGGGGTGCCGGTTTAAATCCCCCCTCGGCGGGGGATGGCGGTGCCGGCCCTGAGATGGCGGCGCCCCCGGGGAGCCCGAACCCCGGCTGAGCCCCGAAATGAGGGCAGGGCGCGGGCAGCAGCCCCCCAGCGGCCTGGGGCGGGCAGCCCGAGCTCAATGAGCCCCTGATCACCGCTCACACGCGGCGCCGTGCCTGTGGTGGCACCTGGCCGTGTGGTGATGCCCGGTGTAACCCAGGTTTTCAGCGCTGGGGTGACCTGGCAGAGCCTTCCCGCAGCAAAAAATCCAATAAAAATAGAAATACTAATTAATGGCTTGCGTTCTCTGTGACGGAGGAGTTCATAACAGCATGGGGACAATTAGGGGACGCTCTCCTTAGGTTTACCCGGCTTGCCCTGGCCTAAAAACAGTTAGCAAAAAAAAATAGAAAAAAAAAAAATAGCAAAAAAATAGCAAAAATGGTTCCTCGACTGCTGTCCTTGCCCCTGCGGAGGGAATGCTTGAAGTATTTCCCCAGGAAGGAGGGTGCTGAGGAGCTTTCCTACAGCTGAGGCGCTCCATAGCGAGGCTGAGGAGAGGCAGGGCTGTTGTTATGTTGTAATTGCCCTCCTGTTACTCTACCGGTATAACTCCTTCCGCGGATGCTCTTCTTAGGAATAATGATGTCTGGTTTTCCATTCATTTAGTTCTTAATTCCCATTTACATTTCCCTAAGCAGATAAGTTTCCCTGTGTTCATGCAACAGTCTTAAGTATTCTCACCAAAGCGTTTCTCCCAGGAAGGCTGAGGCGAAGTTCTCCCTACAAACTCTGAATTAAGCAAACCTTGCGTGTCTCCCGCTGTGTCAATGAGGCCAAGAGCGCTTTGAGCCCACACAAGGCTGACACAGCAACTTCTGCCATCATCTGTTTGCTGATTGTCTGCATTTGGGTGCAATACCAAAAAAGTTGACCCCAATTTTAGAATAACCACCACTTTCCCACTTAGAATTGGTGCTGTTTTATCTCTGTATAGATATCTCTGTAGATATTCTGCCTTCCCCAGCAGAGAAGATTGGTTTCTGCTAACTCATGTGACGCCAGATCCTAAGGACCATTCAGCCACAATTTAAGTCAATTAAGAGTCTGAGGAATCGGGCAAAACTTCATCAAGATAAGCTACTAGAAAGCAAGCTTTTGCCAGCACAGGCAGCACTGTAATTGTAAGCAATTGATTAGAACCATGATTGTCCTAATCAACAGAGCTACTCGGGCTTTATCTGACCTCTAATTTGTTGAGCTAAACTGAAATAATTCTGATTTAAGTCAAAATAAGAATTCACACGTCCCTTTGCAGCAAATTAAACCCAGCTAAACCAATGTAGCTTTGCATGTAGACAGGCCCTAAGGCAGCAAAATGTCCAACAGCAGTGACAAAGTGTTTGATGGTTGTCAGAGAACATGTGTTTTTACTTTCATTGTGGCAGGAAACACCATAGGGTCAAGGCTGCAAACCACTGTTTATATTGTTCTTTCTTCTACTTACTTATTATATAACCAATTTGCAGTGTCCCATTATGTGCCACGTAGGGTGTCTTTAAAATTAAACCCTGTTATGGGCATGTTTTTAAATAACATCCACAAATTTTATTAATACTGGGAATGGAAGAGCTTATTTACAGCCAGTGCTTGTACTAAATTTTATTGGATCCGCACTTCAAGCATGACACCTGCTGAAAGGACAAGTCCAAATGCAGGACAACATTTTGACCTTCATGCAGTTCGGAATGGAGTAGCCCTTCCACTATATTGCTTCGGCACTGTGGTGAAAATTCAGTTGTCTGAGTATTACTGAGTATTATCTTCCCCTTCCTCCTGCAATTGTTCCACTCCCCCATTGTTTTGGGGTTGCTTTTTTTTTCCCTGTCTTCCTCTCATTCTCTTTAACTTCACCTTGACTCTGCTTCTTCCTTTTCCTTGAGACATTTTATTCATTTGATGCGGGGTCCACATCACTGTCCTTTTCTTTTGTGCTGTCTAACTGTATTCCTCCCACTTCACAGTGTCCCGTTTCTCATTAACAGGTTGTGCTCACGAGCAAGTGACCTTCAGTTGGCTGAGCTCTTTTCGAGGCCTTGTTCCATCTCACCCTGGGTGAGGAAAAGTCATCTTGAGCAGTCTCTATCATTCCGCTCCAATTTGGTCATACATATTGAAGGTTTTTTACTGATGTATCAAGCACTCACCATGTTTGCAGATTGTGTAGGTAAAATGCAGAAAAACTTATCTGTCAGGATTTCAGTGGAGTGTTTATGTAGCGCTGAATGAAAAAAAAAAAAATAATAAAAAAGATTAGTTAAGAAAATTGGGAATTAGTGCAGAAAATGCAAGGCAAAAAATCAGCTGAAAGAAAAATTAAATGATTTTCTCAATCTGCTTTGCTACACAGTTGCACAGTGCTGGCAAGAGAAAAGGATAAAAAGGAAAAGGAATGAAAGCCAGAGGTCAGTGAAGGTCACCTGTGCATATTTCAGCGCTGACTTACGCTGGTAAAATGTACCAAAAATTACGGCCTGAACTTGCAAAATGGAACAACCTTCAATAGGACAATGCGTTTCTCAGATCTGGGGTATTAAGGTATTTCTAGCAGAAAGTATCTTTGCCAGCATGAGAGGCATTGAAAACACATTTCAGCTGAAATACTGTGTATAATTCCACTCATACGTATTCAGGAAAGATTAATTAAAACCAGAACTTCACCAGAAAAAGGTGAGTGGGCTGCTTGGGAAAATAGGAGTAGAAAATGTGGTTATTGCGAGAAATTAAAAGATTAGGACATGTTTAGCCCAAATAACTGTTAACATCTTTTTTTTTTTTTTTTTTTTTTTTCTCTAAAAGTGTAAGGAGCTATATTTTGGTAAATTTTAAGATGTGTTTTAGTGATAAGGAATACATTGGAACTGGCAGTTATTTCACCCAAACTGGAAATAAGAAAAAGACTTTTAGTTGTCAGAGAGGAATGAGATTCCAGAGCACTCTTCCAGTAACAGTGGTATGGGTGAAAGTAAAATCAAACTCAAATCTCTAGATGAGGGTTCATGCTTTAAGAAAAGGGTTTCTGTGGTGTGGTTGCTTTCAACGACCCAGGCAGCCCTCACAGTCGTTTTGTGATGCAAGGTGGCAACCATGAAGTCACAGTGAAACAGAACTTTTTACTTGCAAGGAGGGGAAACAGTAATAACCCATTTGAGTCAGTTCACCTATATTCAGGACAATACATTGAGGCTATAAAAAGAAAATTACTGAACTCACTGGTGTATAAGTGTGACTTGTGCTAGCAGACCTGGATATAGAATAATTAGGAAGCAGTGAGTAAAATTTTGCAGCTCTGACTACTGCAATTACCTCTACAGTTTCAGGAAAGTGTCACCACTGGCAAGAGGTGGAACAATTTTCCATCTGCTGTGAATCATACCATTGAATACCGGGGTAAGGTGGTATCGGGAGGGCAGTGTTGTGAGGTGCTGGAAATGTTACTGCAACCTGAAGAACAAATGCATTACATCCCCGTGTCCTGCACACCCTCACACTCCACTGTCAATAGTTAAACAAAATAATAATTAAAAATCAATGCTTGCATTACCTCTATCTCTTATCTTCCCTCCTTCGTCTCCTCCTAAAGAGTTCGTGTTTTGAAAGTTCATGTAAAAGGTTCCCTGACTGCATTTTTGGAGAAATACTGCACCGAACTGAATTCTGCTTTCCTCCTGATCTTCAAACAAACAAACAAAAGCAGCTGCCACGGTGTTCAGCAGAAATGAAAACCACATTTTTTTTCCTACAAAGCATTTTCCAGAAGACTTGATTACATCTTTGTAAGACAATTGCTCATCAATGATTATACTGGTAAGGGAGCAGTATGGGATTGCGTATTAACTGGAGAGTAGAATCAAGTCAACTAAAAATACGTTGAACTGGAATGTTGAAACAAATTACAGGCCAAATGTTAATCAGATGAGTAATACCGAACGTGTGAACTATGGGCTGTTGAAGTTAAACACGGTTAGAGTTGTCAATGTCTCAATTGTTGGGGTGGGGCGGAGCCCAGATCCTCCATGACCTTATGCAGCTGTTTAAGGCCGAGATGTGAAGATCGGGCTTTTTTTCCACGCAAATATGTTAGTGAACAAACTAGCGTAAGATACAGTCTCAACTGAGACTTATTAACCATTTCCTACTAATTACTTGGACTAGGCACAGGAGTGGGACCTCTTAGAGCATCAACCAAGCTGTAAACTCTGGGGATACTCTCATTTTTCAGAAGTGTGTTTAACCTTGAGGCTGGTAGGCAGATGCTTGGATGTTCCTCAGGTGGAAGAAACCACACGGCTCCTTCATCAGTATAGACACCTTCCATCCTGTTCACTCACGACACCTAGTCCTCTACTTTGGTGTGCACATTGAAGAAATGGGCTCATACTTGTAGTTGCAAACTTGTTGCTTCTTTGGAAATTTTGCGTGGAAGCCAGCTGAAAATTTTACTTTTTTAAACTCAAGTTTTCTACAAAGAACAATGAAAAACCAAGGTCTTCAATTCAAACTCTTGTTTTCCCAGATCATTTACTAAGTGTTCAACTTCTCTTTCAGTATCTTTCAGTCTTCACCATTATTTTATTTTTTTAATTTTTTTTTTGTCACTTAGTATCTGGCTACATTTTGTTCTCAAAAACCTCCTCTTCCTCTACAGCTTCATCCTCCCTGCATCCTCCCTGGTTTTACAGGTGATATGCATGCTGTACCATCTAGCCACATCTAATGCTTAACCTTCTTCTCCTCTGCTCATCTATCCACCCCTGAACTTCCATACCTCTACCTGCCCTGCCAGTCCCATGCATTACCCCTCACTGAATGTACATTTTCTGTTCACAAAAGTTTCTTCTTGTTTCACAACAAGAAACTTGTTCCCTTGTGCTGGCAAATCCCTTCCTTGTCCTTTCTCCACCACCGCAGAGAAAAGTGACATCCTCCCAGCTCCTTGTTCCCTTTTCTTCCCCATGTGAAAGCTGCTTTAGGGCTGTGCTCTTCTTCCACTATTTCCACAACCCTAAATTCTTTGCTCTCTGTTCAGGGTCCTTCTTTTCCCCATCACAGCAGATAAAGCTTTCACTACCCTCCTCCCTGTTTCTCGTTGCCATGCAGCAGCACCTCGCCACCCTCGTGCCCCTTCTTGGGCCGTGATGTTCTCTTCAGCTTCAGGCCTTGCCTTTGTGGTCCTGCATTGTTCTGCCACGGCTTTAATTCAGGGTTTGTGTCTGTGCTTCTGGTCCACCTCAGCTTTCCTCTGATCACTTCCTTCCTTACCTCCTCATGCTTTCCTCTGACGGCTCTCATTCATGCCGCCCTTTTCACTCCAGCCTGGAACAACTGCACTCATCTGGTGAACCAAATCCGCTTTGTCTAAAGTCAAATCTCCCTATAAAACAAACTTCTGCCATAAAGCCTACCCAGCTCAGATTGCTCTGCTGAAATACATCCCATTCCTCTATAAGAAAAACAAAGCCTGTTTCATAACAAAACAAAAAGAACCGAGCGAGAGGCTGAGTACACGATTAATTTTTGCCAGTTGCTTTCTGCCAAGAGCAACATGCTCGCTCTTATCCCACTCCTCGGATTGTCCTCCCCTTGTGCCTCGTGTTTGTCCTTTTGTTTTGTTATCAGTTTCCGAGTCCTTCCTGACGGGGCCTGACCGGATCCCGTGCTTGCACTGGTGTAAAGCGAGGAGGAGTAAGTCACTGCAGCGAGCTGAACTTTGCCATGATGGCATTCGTCTGAAAGGAAGGCGAATCACCCCTTTGTTTTAACATTAGCTAATAAAGACTGCCCAGCTTCACTCCAGCTTTCTGGTTTTAATTAATCAGAATTAGCATATACATCTCCATGCACTCTTTTTTTTCCCTTTGTGGGCTCGGCCACTTTGAAGAAAACCTTGTTGGCATGCCTTCCTGGTTATTCTATATCTTGACGTTAAAAAAAAAAAAAAAAAAGACAACCCCAAAAACTGAAGTAGCATAAAACTCCCACGCACACAACAGGATTAGCTGCTCCGGTGCCGGGGAGCCCTGGGAGAAGCTCTCCCCGCCTGCCGAGAGGAGCTGCTGGGGAGGCGTCCAATTCCCAGCCCTCTATCCCTTCCCTAGTATTTGCACAATCCGGCTGCAGCGACTTCCCGGTCCTAATTGGAGCCTCTGGGCATTATTGTGTTATTATTATTTAATAAACAACCACATAAAACGCTGGTTGACATTTAAATAAGAGTAAAGAAAGGGAAGCTCTGACTCCTAGGCTGTTTTGTTTTCCTGTTGACTTCGGTGGAAGCCGGCTTTCTGTGCAAAACCTGCACTGGCATGACACATGCTCACCCTCATGGTTTGGGGGAAAGCACCAATGCGGATAAGTGGGGCAAACCTACTGCAGCTTCCAGCCCTGTCGTAACATAAAACATAACCTGGGCATACCCAAGTAAAGTGCATTAATGACTTTTCCTGCCTGAGTTATCCTGAGCGAGTATTCAGCGTTCTTTCCTACATTGTTACCCGCAGCATGTAGTTTCTAGTGGTTATCTGAAAGGCACAGCCATCATCGGGATGCTCTTAGCGGGAATAAATGGAAGGGAGAACTTTGTTTTTGCATTCGATCGTAAGTTTGAGACATTTCAGAATAGGAGTTATCCTGACAAAAGAAAACAATCTGTCCTTGAAGTGAACGCAGAGGAGCACAGCTCGTTCAATAAGGTTTTGAAAGAAAACAAAGAGCTGAAGGCCAGAACTGACTCCTTCAGAAAGAAGTATAAAATGAGACAGGGCTCAAAGCGCTTAAAATACTTCGGTGACAGGCAACAAAGAAATGCCTGTTACCATAATTGCTTGAATTAAGTAAAGAGCCAGAAAATCTTGAGAACTTTTTAAAAAGTAGAGGTTTGATGTGTGGGGAGTGTAAGAACAAAATTCTCTCAGGCCATGGCCGGAGCCCTGAATCAGCAGAACTCTTTTCCTTGAAGAAAGTGAAAAGTAGAGGAGGGTGAGTACATACACCCTTATTATCCTTGCTCATTGTGGATCAAAGAGGTGGAATTCTCAGGGCTGCCAGCTCGCCAGTTTCCTGCAGTGAATCTGGTGCAGGTTGGGCTTAGTTCTCTCTGTTGGGCAATCTCTCAAACACTCTAGATGATCAGGTCCTATAATGGACTTCTTATGAGATCTGAATCTTATTTACTGGCTTGTATGTGGTATAAATATTTTAAAAGCATTCAGTAGGAGTGAAGCATTCCTGCATTTACAAAAATTATACACATGTATGCTTTAATTCCAGGGAGTTCACCCCTCGTTCTTCCCACCATTTCATTACATGCTCGTTCTCCCTGTGTTTTATATATTAAATGCCTCGTGGACTGGTTCGCTTGCATTTACATATGTGGACGGTAATGATTCTGTGATGTTGCTTGGAACTTCTGCATGAACATGTTATATAAAGGCAGTGTGGGCATGACAAATGTATTGCAGATTCTTCATAGATAAACACAGTCAGTGATTGCAAATATGAATGAAGCTGTGTGCAAGTTTTAATATCTAGGCAGAGCTTTTAAGTGCGTAACACCTGTAACCACAACTGTCAGTGCAAACAGGGAAACTAGTTTTAAGGCATTTGAGCTGATTTAAAAGTGCTGGACTTTGAAATACTTCAGCTGGCATGGTGCAGATGTGTTCGTCCTCCGGCAGGTATTTAAGTGCATAAACTCTGTTATTAAAGAATACAAACTTTATTAGCAGATGATATACCAGAGACGTTGGGAAAACAGGTATCTGAACAGTGAGACTGCCTTATGAGGCGAGCTGTGGGTTTAAAGACATGTAAATCTTACTGGGAAATGGATTAAAAAGAGAGGGTTGATGGTCCCAGGGAGCTGAGTGTTAAGCACAGAGAGTTTTTTAGGTGCCAAAATGGAAATGTACAGGAGGGGTGGTGGATTTGCATCAGTATCCATGTATCTGGTAGTAGGGTTAGATCAGAAGCAGAGAGCTTTCCTATGAAAGACACTGCAGGGCTATGCAGCATGAGAAGAGAATGGGGTTGTTAGAATATGGACTGTAGTAATCTCCCCCTGAAGGGAGACTGAGCAACTGTTTCTTGTGAGAGTACTGAAACAATAGTAAATTGCTACCAAAAACGTAGAGAGATGCGTCCTGTAAAGTTTTCTGCTGCATTTTATCAAAGTTGTTCATGTTGCAGGAAGAAGAAGGTACATGGCAGTGCAAGACTTTAATCAGCACAAAGGCAAAACAAACCTCTCTCAGCCTTTTCTTTGTGCAAGAATATAAACCTCTGCTTGTTTTGTTATTCGTTGAAGGTAAAGTTGGCATGAACTGGCCTGCAAAAAATTTCCTAAATGTAGAGTTCAGGTTCAACATGTGAAGGAAATTTGTTTTCAAATTGACAGATGTCCACCTGCTCAATCTAAATAACACCATATTAAGTGTCTGTTGAACTGCTGGAAGGAAAGTTATGTTCTGTAGGGAGAGAAAATGAAATTACCTTTGCGATTGCGTCTCTTTAGAGCTCAATCCGAACTGTTATTCATGGAAAATCAAAAGAAGGCCATCTTCAAAATGTCCAGTAGACTGAAGAAGCTGGGCTGGGAGCACCTCATTTGACAACCTCGACTGTTGTTTGCTCCTGCAGAGTACCTAGAAACACCAGTAAAAAAACAAACAAACAAACAAACAAAAAACAACAACAACAAACACGACAATAGTCCCATTGTTTTTTAGAAACTATTCTGTATAACATTAGGATGATGTCAGAGGTTGATTATTAGTTAGGTTGTCCCAATAAGAACAATTAATTTGGGGGCAAAAGGCGGTGAGGACCCTGTCAGGCACTGAACAATGTTTTCGGTTTTCATGCACTGAATCATCAGTGTTTATAGGCCTCCAACATGTAAATCACCCTGAGGTAATCTGGAAGGGAAGGATATGAATAAGCCAATTAAATTGGCAAAGAGCCTAAGGAACACCCTGTTTAGGGATAAAATCACATGCCTGTCCTAGTGCCAATAGTTTGGGAGAAAGAAATGAAGTTCAAACCTTTGTAATTCATTTCTTTGCATAGAGACATGATTTAGAAGACTTTGGTCTTCTCCTTTTGTGTGCGCGAGATCAGGTGACTGAGATAAGGTAGTCAGTAATGTGTTTTGTGCAGGTAACTTTTATTTCGATGACACAGAAGGATGTCATCCAGGTTGCAGAGGGTGTAGGAACTGGTTGCCTCACTTATGGTAATTATTTCTTATTCAGTTTTATGATATGAGCACACAAAGGACTGAATTGCCCTTTACCTTTCTAAGTACCTACCTTTTTTTTTTTCCCCTTTGGAAAGGGAGGCACTATTTTCCATCCGGAAGCCCTCTCCACCCAACTCAGCAGTAACTAGCATACTTTAAGTTCCCTTGCATCTAAATAACAAAAACAACTGTTCTCTTCCTACCACATGCCAAGCCCATGCCTTCGAAGGTGTGAGGTAACGGGGAAAAAAGGCAGAGGTGAAGAAATCTTTTCTCTGGAAGTTGTGCGGGGGAAATAGTATTTGCATTCTTTGTTTACTTTTCACAGTATGAATGGGCAAACGGGCCCTTTTTGTGTTTTTGAGAGGCTTGCTGTACTTGTTGGAAGTCTAGCTAGATATTTCTGCCATCCTGCCCAGATCTTTGAACTCAAAGGCCAATTCCAGTCAGAAAAATAGCTGGCTCTCTAGAAGAGACATACCCTGCACATGCCTCCTCTGGCAGAAAAGCTCAAGCAGAACCCGTGGTTGACATCAGACAATTTATGTGGGAGTGGAACATCATGACCTCCCCAAGTGTGGGAGAAGCTCTAATTGGCATTTGTACACTATTAGGCATCAGAAATATGTCATAAACACAAATCCATAGGAAATCAGGAGTCACCAGATACACTTTTCACTTGTTTAAGGCACTTTTGGGCCTTAGTTCTACAGACACCATTAAGAACAGGGGAGATGCAACCTCTTCTCTTTCTTCTCCATCCTCTTTGGTCTTAGAATTACGTTCCTGGTTGAAGGGACTCAAGTCCCAGAGAACAAAACCATCCAGAAAGCAACAGAGACATCAGGTCACTGGAGGCACCACCTAACCCCCCTCTGGATGCCTTGCAAGTAACAGTACCAGGAGATCCTAAATACAGATGCGTGGACTGGCAGAAGACCCAGATAAACACAGCCATTCAGGATGGTTTAGATTCCTTTCGCCTAACCCCAGCCATCTGATAGCTCGCCATCTAGCCTCAGCTGGTCTCCACTCCCTGTGGAGACAAAGAGGCACCTTCCAGGAACAGTTAGTTCCAGCCCAGAATAAGCACAAAATGGGTGTGATGAGCTTTTCTTTTTCTGTCTTCATGCTTTGTGTGCAGAGGAGGCCTCGATGACGACCTGAACTTATTAGACAGCTTGTGTTCATCGAGGTGAGGCCCACCTGGGTGCTCAGCTCCCTTGGGGCCTGCCCATGTGTTGTTAACAGTGAAGCAACCTCCCATTACCAGAGGAACGCTTGAAGCTTTGCACCAGAGTGTCCCTACGAGGGTCCCCTTCGTTTTGAGCTGGAACTGAGTGGATCTGGAAGTCCACTCAGCCTCTCAGCGATGTCTCTGGCCCTTACTCATTTTTAGCCATTCAGAGACACTGCTCAGCGCTGTGAAAAGAAGCAGAAATAGCTGCTTTCACTTCTCTGTTGACGTGCGGGCCCTGCACAGAAACAGGAACCAAAGCAAGGTTAAGCAGGGTTTAAAGGAACAAGACAGTGTTCGGCAGAAGAAGGGAGAAGCGCATGAGCTGGCCAAGCCTAGCAGCAGAGCAGTGCCCGTAAACTGTTGATATGTCCCCAGGGAAACGAGGGACAGGGGAAACAGCAGAAAGCTGGGCAGCACAAAACACAGAGCACACGATCCAGCCCAAGTCCCCTTGTCTCGATAGACAGCGCTCTAGAATCGCGGTGACCTTCCTCCTGCCCTTGTGAGGCTGAAATATGTAGTGCAGCTGCAGGACATAGTTCATCGTTTATCAGGGGTAAATACAGTTCTGGATGGGAACGGGGAGGTGAAAAGTGTTCGGCACACAGCGTTCGCTCGCGTGTTGTAACTTGCTGCTCTGAGAAAACAGAACGCTTTGTCTTCTGGTAACGCTGGTGAGTGACTCCTTATCATAACCTTGCAAGAGGTTTCAAGTGCTTTCATGAATAGGAAGATGATTAAGATGACACATCAAGGTTTTCTGAGTGCTTATTGCTATTCAGCAGCATCCTCATGTTTTTCTTAGTTTTCCTTCCAAAACAAGGTGTTTCTAATCGCTGATGTGATTGGTAAACCACATCCTCTCACTCTTGGTGGCCCCGCTTGCTGTGAAGCTCAAGCAGAGCAATAGGAAACTGAGTTTAAATGAGGAGCTGTCAGAGCCACAGCAGATAATTTGGCTGAAAGACACCGAGGTGACCTCTGCAAAGGAGGCCTCCCTTGCTCTGAGCAGTCACTGTGACAAAACCCAAGGCTAAAAATGAATTGACCTGACTAAAGAGCTTAGGGGGAGAGAGGCTAACTGGGGGATTTAGAAGATACGGTTTGTAGAGGAGATAGAGAAGATAGCTGTGTAGCTGGGGAACAGCTGAAAGTCTTGCTCTGAACGCATCCATAAATCATCATGCCAGGTAGGGTATTTTCTCTTCCCCTGACTGTTTTGCAGGCTGGGAGCCTGCTTCGTCCACAGCTGCTTCTCTTCAAGAGTCCATTAGAGTCCCGAGTCTCAGTTTGGAGCAGGCTGTGTATGAAAGATGTAATGCTTGTCTCTGCCATGCAGCTGGAGAGTTAGGTCTGCAGACTGACTAAAGTGCCTTTTCTGAGGAGAGGACTCATATTAATTACCCTACATCTAAGGAGATCTAATTTCAGAAGTACAAGGACGCAGAGGGAAAAAAAGGAAGCCTGATTTTTCCAGAGCTGAAGCGATGGTATTGGATGTGTGTCACCTGGAGTGCCTCTGGGCCCTCTGGCCACCCTGCTTGTTAACAGAAGAAAGGAAAATGACTGAGGCCGATGTTTTCAGTGACAGACACCCCCAGAGTGCAGATGGTGTCTTTTGCATAGGGCTGAGGGGGCTGCAAGAGACAGTGCAAAGGCTGAAAGGTTTTCCCAGGTGTCTGATTGCTTCTGGGGCTGTAAATGAGTCCTGACCATACAGATCAGCAGCACAAGTTTCACCATGCTTGCAAAGAGAAGTAGCTCTGGTGGTTTCCTTTTCTTCAAAGTGTTTTACACTTTCTGCAAAGCCATGTTTGGGGTACATGCGTTATAGGCATGCCCAGTTCAGAGGAGGTCGAGTTAAATTTATGTTGTAGCCTCATTTCCTTGGTTTAACAGGGCAGAGAGAGAAATTCCAGGAGCCACGCACCTTGAGAGTTATTCCAAGTTGGTTCAAAAGAACAAATGCAAAAAATAGGTATGCTTCTTGACGTTGCCACCTGTGGCACATTGCGCTTCATGTCTGCTTTTCCAGCTCGTCCCCCTCAGCCCTGTAGCCCCAAGGGCCCAGTTGACACCTGCTCCTTGCTATCTGGTGCCCTCTGGTGCTGCAAAGACCTGTCCAAGCTGATCCCATCACACCCTTGTGCAGGTGTGGGGACCAGCAGGTACCCCAAGGGGGGATTTGTGAACTGCTATCTGCTTTCTCCCCATTGCAGCCTGGCTGTGGTAGGGGCCCACCAGTATGACACGGTGCAGGTGGGACTGGGACTGGGAGGCAGGAAAAGCTAGTCCTGTTCCAGTCAGTGATGGGGAAAAGTGAGAACTGGACAGGCTTGCCCCCCACCTCTACCCCCATCTATCTCCCCCTTGCTTTACTCTCTCCCCTTCCCTATCTTTAGCTCTCTAGCTCCTTTCCCCTCTTCTACCACCCGTTCCCTCTTTATATTTGCCTGATCTCACTGCAGAAAGCCTCATCCCTTTTTCTTCCTCCAAGACACACCTCCTCTTCCCCTCAGATGCTGTTCCCACCACAGGCAGTCTCTGACCCTGCTCCAAACACCTCCTGGCTCAGGAATGCTCGGACCTAACACGTGCTCAGATCCATTGTTCAGAAAACAGGATTACAGTATCTCTCCTGTCCTTCATCTCCCCTCTAATTAATCAATGCTAATTGATTGATTGATGGTGGCTTTCTGGCACAACAATCTCCCAGGTCCGAAAAGCAGCCACATGCCTATCATTCTCACGTATCTGCCTGGAGCATATGGAACGTATTAACCTCCCGAAATTAGTTAGAGCCTCTTCTAAATTAGTTTGTAGGAGCTGGCAGGGCTCGTCTCTCTGAACTAAAAGAAAGCTGATGACAGAGGCAGATAGCAACGACAGGCTCACGGGTCATTCTTTCAATCCAAGTAGACTTCACCCTTGCAGGGAAGGAGTGGATCACATCATGCCTTCAGGGTGCACTCTCTGGTTTGCAGACACTCGTGTGTCCCCAGCTTCTGCATGAAGACCCAAGTCACTGAGCCCTTCTCTCCTGCTCCAGCACTCATCTCAGACTCCTCAGCCTTCCCTCATTCATTTTTTTTGGGACAGCCTCGCTGCTGGGCTTTCAGAGTTGCAATCAGATGGCTGCTCCCATGCTGCTGGTGCGGTTGGGAGTAGCCATGGTAAGGAAGGGCCATCGTCACCTACTCACCTACTGTGACCCCATACAGCGGCTTGTTTGTGATCTCATTACCACCAGGAGATCATTTGGCATGGTCTTTCACAACAAATTCACAACCTGAGGACCATCCACGTGATAAATATCAGTACTCTGCCACAGGGAACAATTGTAGGAAGAAAACCATCTGATTATTTATTTATTTATTTATTTTTAAACAAAGATCACACTTGGAAACAGCTGAACTGGTTAAACAGAAAGTAAAATATCCTCCCCAAACTCAACCAAACCGAACCCCCAAACCCAACAAACAAGCAATGAGCTGTAGGCGAGCACGAAGCTTGAAACATGTGATTTGGAACTGATAAAGGGCTGGCAAAAAAAAAAAAAAAAAAGTGGTGCTACCAGTCCTGTCAATGAATACTTAGATATGGCCCTTGCAGATTGCAGGTCCCTTGCTGCCGTGCTCGCTGGTGACTCATGTGGAAGATCGCTAATTGAAGGATAGCAAATGGCCTGCTGTGGCCTGCAGCCATTATGAGCTGCACATTTTTTCAGGGATGCTTGTTGCAATCCCCTCTTCTTCTGGAGATGGGGTGTGGCTCTCCCATTCCTGGCAAAGTGGCTGGTGCTGGCTTTGGTTGGGAAAATATAGGTGCTGCTGCATGACAAGCTAGGCGTCCCCCGGGGGGGATGTCACCTTCCTCCCCAGCACAGCATCAGGGGTGGGACAATGCCCTAAAGCACAACAGAGCCACACACAGATCTGTCAGCTCTATCCAGCGTGTGGTTACGTGGATGGGGCTCATGGAAATGCCTGAATCATCTTTCACACTATTCACATAACTACATTAACACAATCCAATCCTCTTATTGGGATCTGGGCGTTATGTTCTCAGACTATCCTTCCTTTTCCTTCTTTCACCAGAGGTCTCATGACTCCTGTCCCTTGCATAATTACTCGTGCTTGTGTCTAAATCCCCCAGCCAGCACTGAGAAGTTGCTCTGTCCAAATTTAAGTGCAGGTCCCCCAAGTTTCTTTGGCAGTGGCGCATTGGGCAGCTCTCTCTCCATGTTGGATGGGGAGGAACACAGCACTCAGCCCTGCAGATGATGAAGCTCGGGTACCACTAACCCTGCAGCTGACCTTATGGTGGGTGAGACAACCCCTACACTTCCCTGTCTCCTTTGTGCCTTTCCGGCGCTTTGCCCTCCAGAATTTGCTTCCTTGGACAACCCGGGATGTCTGGGGTCACGCAGCAGAAGACAGGGCACCACGCTGCAAGTACACGAATCACAGAATCATAGAATCACCTAGGTTGGGAAAGACCTTCAAGATCATCAGGTCCAACCATCAACCTGACCTACAGAGTTTCATCACTGAACCTTGTCCTTTAGTTCCACATCCACACATCATTTAAATAGGGACGTGCACTCCACCACTTCCCTGGGCTGCCTATTCCCATGCTTGGCCAGCGTGGGTGAATCATGGGCTCACTTTTGCAGAGGCTGCAAGGAGGGAGCAAGCTGGTGAGTATTCTCACAGATATTGCATCCAGCCTGGCAGGCAAAGAAAAAATGTGCCCTCATTTATAGGAAGCCATCGGCTGCTGTGCTAGTCGAGACTGATGAAGTTTGGTATCTTGCTTCAGACAACAATGAGCACTGGCTGCTATGTGATATACTACATAAATGCTGTAGTAAAACAGATGAAATCATTCACTGTGAACATTTCTCACTGTCCTACTGATAACGAGGTCACTAGTTAACCATGTCACCAACTGGTGACCAGCATGAGCTGGGAAGAATGAGGGCTTTACGCTGAACTACTCCACTTGCTGTCCTACATGATTCCTCTCACGTGGACGAAACAAAAATGAGGAAAGAATGAAACCTCCATCCTGTTCCTTCAGAAACCGATGACAAACCTCTCATTGTTCTCAAAGGTGCGGGATCAAACCTGTTGTTATCTCACACGGAGCGCGATTAATATCGTGACTAAGACTGAGCAGTGCGTCAAAACTGATCATCTCTAAATCTGGCTGGCAAGGCTTTGCAGGAGCTGAATGAGGTTGTCAGCTGCCTTCTTCAGTGGCAGTACAGCAAACTACCCGGTATAAACATTTTCTGTCACTGTATGTAGAGGTGAAAAATGCAGGTGAGCAATACTTTACACACACACACAAAACTTGTAGTGTTAAAAAGAACTGAGTGAACAAGGCATTTTTATTTTTAATTTTTAGGAAAGTGAATGGTGAGATCTCATTACCCAGAATCAGGATGCATCTTGCTTGGTGAAATTAAAAAACAGAAGAGTTCTTCAAATCCCTAGTTCACAAGCATTCAGAAGGAGGCAGTTCAGCAGCACGGGAAAGATGTGCTATTCCTAGAAATCTCCTGACTCAAGTCCCGTCCTGCATCTGTCAGTGATTCAGTAGCATGGCAGTTGTAACTGCACAGAAGAACACTTCTGTCAGCAAGCAGGAAGAAGCTGGTTGGAAGCACCAGGATGAAGATGGGCTGTGGGGGTGCCAAGGTGGAGATCACACCTGGTCGGGGCCCTGAGGCCAGTGATGTGGGCAAGGTGGTCAGGACTGCAGGGGGAAATCTGAGCTGCCTGTCACTGGGTGGGGAAAAGAGAGGTGGATGCACAAGAAGCATAAGTTTGATGGGCAGTTAACGAGGCAGAAATGAGAGATAACAGTACTTCATTTCTATCTCTTTATCTAGTAATTCACTTAGCTTTTCCTTAAAACAGAATACTTTGTATACGAAAGCACTGGCTGCAGCACTTAGATGCTTTGCACATTGTGTGTAGACCTCTGTAGGCTTGCAGACATCGTGGTGACATGGCTGGAGAGAGGACGGATCCCCAGCAGACAGCCAGACAGCCTCCCGGGGAGAGGTTCACGAGATTTGGCTACTTCCATATGCATCTACTCAATTTCACTTTCTCTGCTGAAGATCTGAAACAAAACAAACCCAAACAAACAGCAACAACGAAAAGCAGACTCTGTTCTATTTATGAAAGTGATAACGATGCCATAAAGACAGAAATAGAACAGAGAGGTGATTTCAAAAATGGACATGATGCATGTAGTTCCTGAAACTAGAGATTTCTTCCAATGGCTCTTCAGCCAGAGAAGAATCTGCCCAAATTATCCCAAAGAGAGATTATAGCTCCAGTGATTAAACTCCTTGGGACAGTAATGCATCTAACAAGGCTGATGCCTGCAAGGGATGCTTAGTTTCAAGCACAGTTCCAAAGGGAGAAAAGGTCTTCCTGCCAAATCTGAGTGGTTTTCTAGGCTGAAATGTTTGCTGATGACTTTTATGTGTGAATAGGTCATGTCAGCGAGCTATCTTGCTCAAACAATCTCAGTTACATTGGTTTTATTGCTAACTTCTTCTGACAGCCTTTTGGAGAGAGGAGAGGACTCATGAATGCAGAAGTACATCTTCATTACTTATTTCTTTTCCTTTTTACCAGTACATGAATCTAAAATGGACTTGCTGCCCTCTTACTGTAACTTAATTGCATGGATCGGAATTTAATTCACATTAATTTTCTGGCCCTAAATGTTTGAAGTCCAGAGCTAATCCAAAGAATCATTTTATTTCATTACAGCCTCATTTTCCCCACTGGTTCTTATTCTCTGTGCCACGAATGTTTTGTGACGGTCTTTATTTTAGCCATTTAGAGACAGACATCTGAGCTATTCTTAGGGAAGCAAAATGGTTTCTGGCAGTCAGTGCTTGCAATTTTTTGGAATAACACAATTTGTAGCACAGAAAATTCGGAAAGGCTGGGAGATCACCAGGGAGTCGATTACAGGATGGCGGCGTTGTCCTGATTCTTCCATGTTGTAATGCAGGGAGATCCAGCTGTGTGACAACCCCAAACCACACCGAAGCCTTGGGCCCTGACAAAACCGATCTCCCTGTGTGCTCAGGGTGATCGATGCATCCCCACTGATGTTAACTCCGGTTCAAAAGAGGGCAAGAGCTTCCAGCCAGATGCACGGGTCTGCGGGGCACGTCTGGGTGCATGTGGCATCACCACCAAGCAGAGGCTATCATCCACAGTCCTGCATTTGGAAGAGCGTTGTAGCAGCGCCACCAACAAGGCTACTGGGGACAGCCACGTCCCTGTGGTGCTCCTGGGGTACCTCAGCTCTCACTTAAGCAACTGAGCGAACATCCAGGAAGAGAGAAGGATGCTGTCCTGCATGCATCACTTCCTATACTTTGCCCAGTCTCTAATCTGCAGCTGCTGTGGACTTTCCTTTCAGCACAGAGCTGCTTTGTCTGAATAAGCAGCAACGGCATCTAAAGAAGCAATAGATTTGGAAACCGAGACAACTGGAGCAATCACACTTTGGTCTCTGGCAAAGCCCAGGGGCTTGGTTGTTTCCCAGTGGAAGGAGCTGAGATAAATGAGTTTTTGGGACTAGGGAACTCGAGGAGTTGAGGCTGGAGGTGGATTAGAGCGAAGGGTTAGGGGGTGCACCCTCTGCCGAGGATAATGAGGGCAGTCACCAGTGAGCTGCGGGGTCCTCTCACTCCCTGGCACTCCACGGGGCTCACACACGCATTTTGGAGGAGCTGGCAGGAATGTTTCTTTCCACAGACCTCTGCCACCTCCTTGGAAGTCGATCAAACCCGTTTTATTAAAACCTCCCATTTGACTCCTTGTGTTTTTATACTGATTAAGAACCCTGCCTTGGCCAACTGAACAAGGGGACTGATTGTAGCTCAGCTGCTTCGTGCTGGAAAAGCTTTGATTGGGCTGAGTGGGAGTTTATGTTTAAGGTACTGTATAAAATGAATTTTGGTGATAAGCTTATAAACTGAATTTGAACCTTGCTGGGCTCCAGAGAGAAGGAATAAACAACTCGATTTATATTCTCCACAGATACACACTGAGATGTCCCTTTGACCTTCAGTTATTTTCCTTGGGGGGTCAAACTGTTTCTTAAACTGTTTGAAATTATTTGTCCAGATTAGCTGTCCATGCTGAAGATGGAGAGCTTTCAGGGTGGCTCCCAAGAGCCCTGAAGCCAACTATAATGAATGAGTTTGGTGTTTTACTCTGAGGAGAAAAAAAAAATAAAAAAAAAAGAGCTGAATGAATTACAGAGCTGCCAAATAGCCCTGGTTCATTCACACAAACTTGAGGATAATGCGCTTCTCCTGATCCCAACACGATAGCGCTAGAATAGCCTATTTCAAGGGCATTCATGTCTGACATCTTCTCTCCCTCGTTACTCACCAGCCTCTATCGTTATACGCAGCAGTGAGCTGCAATTAGAAGGCGCTGGGATCTGACACGAAACCCCGAGGAGCATGTAGGGTTCGTCTCCCATTGATGCCGAAGCTGGGGACCAAACCTGAAACGGATCCAAGTGGAAGCGAGATCAGATGGTCTGCCTGGGAGAGGTTTGCTTTGGAAGAAGAGGTTGTGATCTCTCTGGACAAATGTCTATGCATTTTATCAGAGAAGTCATCCAGCTGATGTGCAAGTCCTACAGCTGTAGGAAAAGAGAGTTTAGTTTGTGTTTTCTTGAGGCAGAGGGCTAGAAGCGAGAAGTCCAAGGTTAGGCTCAGTGATGGCTTTCTGCATACCTGTCTGCTCCAAAAGGCGATTGCGGAGACACCACAGCACCCTGAGCTTCCACAGTCATTCCCCCTTCCCTGCCTCAAAATTAATCTGCTCCATTTATCATAATAAAGGGAACACTTTTTTAAACCTGGCTCACAGTTCATGCCCTGTGCCTGTGTATCTGCCTCTTTGTTCCTCCCAGTGACTTGTGACCCTGATGCCCAGCTCCAGCCAAGAGTCACTGAAGTGTAGAGGTTTCGGTAACATCAAAGTCAAATCAAGTTTCCAGAAAACTGGGAACTGAGTAGAGGAGAGTGAGTAATGCTTCAAATATTACCTCTGCTGAAAGAGAAGTCTTGCCGGATACCAGAGGATCCCAGTGGGAAAGAGGAAAGGGGGACAGAGAGACACGTAAGAAATCAGGCCTTATTTGTTCATTCTGTTGTGCATGTTCAATGTGGGTTTTGTTTTTGATTTCTCATCAAAACCTAGTTATCTAAACCTTTCTGGGGATTTGAAGTGTAAGTAGGTACACCAGCAACCAAAAACTCCTCCCATTAGTCCTCATTTGCTCTCAGCAGGGTGCCCAGAGGGGATCAGAGCTCACTCAGTGTTGACTCTGCACCCTGACAGGACTGAAGTATATGCAGCAGGAACGCTGAACATACCCAGGGAGCAGGACTAGTGGAAGCTGGAACAGACCCATTAATCAACCAGTCTCACCGTACGCTAAGGGAACGCAATAATGCAAGAGACAGATTGCAAAGCCTAATTTGTGATCTGGGACCCCGTTCTTCGGGGTAAAGTTCTTCTGCTTCTAACCTACCCTGCTAGCACTGTTTGTATACAAGTAACTATGGGAAAGGATACTATGCACAGTCGGGCTCTGCAAGCCTTCCGAGAGCGTTATTGACTTCTCCAAATGCTGCTGCTCAGAAATCACAGGCTTCCTGCATGCTCAGCTTCCACCTGGATAGCTTTACTCTCAGGATACTCTCTTCATCACGCATTATTTGATTCTGCTCTGCCCTGAAATAACAAGGTTTAATTGGCAATCTGGCTCTGATTTACTAGTATCTCCTTGTGCATGGAAGGAGACCTCAAATTCAACGCACTCATTCTTAATCAATGTCAGCTTGGTATTAACTCCATGTTATTACATTATTGATTTTATTCATCCCAGGAGCTACATCAATTTATCCTGGAATTTACACTTCTTTAACAACCAACACAAATCAAGAACATTTGTTACGCTTGCAATGTAGACTGGAAGGTTTTTGGAATCCGATCCTTATTTTCCTTTACATTTGTTTAGATTTCCCGTTAATCTGAATTCCTATCTCGCCCCTTTGAACTTTCAACCAACTGTAAATACTTTTTGATAAATTTCCCTGCTAAAAACTGCATTGCAACATAGTTCTGAAAAAAAAAATAAAAATGATCAGCAACTGCAAAATATCCACTGCCTTCTGATGAATTGATATAGCTGGTTTGGGGAAATAAATGGTTGGGTGCTTTACGTTACACAGTGCCCACATGTAAACAATAAAACCTGTTTGTGGTCTCGGTCATCCATTTGGTTCCATTATACACAGTATAACCATTTGTAGCTTTAACTCATGTCTTGGAGGTGTGTAGCAAATTAAAAACATAGCGAAAAGTTGGTCCTTTTCCACCACGTTTTACTGGCTGACTTATTTGAAACAGATAAAGAAATTCTGGGAAAGTTCGTTGTCTGTTTCTGTATTTGTTAGGTCTTCCTCCGGCTGGACTCTGTGATGGCTGGAAGGATGATGTCAGAAGAGTGGGAAGTGAAAGCTGAAGGGGTTTTTGAAGTTGAAGCTGAAGTCGATTTTTTATTTAGTCAGTTTTTTTAATTGGTTAATGTCTACATAGCTGAAATGATGATCTAGCATTTAGGAGAAAGGATGTGGGACTTCAGAGCAGTGCCTGCACTGGCCTGGGTGAACAGAGGTACATTTTAGAGAGCTAAAGCACATTTAGCGTCCTTCCTCATTCACAGAGAAACCCACTGCTGGCTGCAGAGCAAGGCACGAGTGTGAACCCTCTCTTCTGTACAGTAATTTTCCACTGCTGTATACTCAGCCTGTTGTTTCTGTCTGTTACCTGTGTGCAGTAAAAATAAAACTTTCGGGATGTACTGTTCCTTAGCAGTAAGAGGATAGAGACCAGTCATAAACACAAAGAGGGGCTTTACTGAAAATAAAAGGGACGATACAGCTGTGTTTAAGTTAAAGTGCATGAGTAAGCTAGAAAAGGGAGGATTGCAAAATCTGTGTTTCCATGGCAATGCCACCCTTCAGTGTTACCTAACACAGCCAGGATTACATCATCAGAACAAACTTTCATCAGTTCATCACAGTTTGGCTATAGGCGACATGACAGTGTGTTGAGCTCGGTGTGGAAGTGACACTTTTACGAAAATTTGCAGGGAACCCCATCTGGCCGTAGCCTGGCACAGGCTGCCTTGGCAGGGAAGGCCACACCACCCAAAACACTACATGAAAAATTCAGGAGATAGAGGATTTGTAGGGACTTTCTCTTCAAAGTCACCAAAGCAGAGCTTTCTTGGCCACACAGGTCAGGAGAATTTGGGGGACATATAGCACCAGTAGTTCCTACTTAAACATCCTTGTTTTGTGTTTCATGTCATCACACAGGAGTGGTGGATACTGATGTACCTGAGTGCTTGCAAGGTTTGAAATGGAGGCATGCAGCAGGCAGGGAAGAGAAGACAACCCCAGAAGGGCTGAGGCTGGCAGGGCCCTCTGGAGGCCACCTGCCCCAACCCCTGCCCAAGCAGGGACACCCAGGGCAGGCTGACCAGGACCACATCAGGTGGCTTCTGAAGGTCTCCAAGGAGAAGACTCCACCACCTCTCTGGGAAATCTCTGCCAGTGGGCAGCCACCCTCACAGGAAAAAGTGTTTCCTGATGGACTTGCTTTGGATTTGCCTGTGTGGACAAATGCATTTTTACTTTGGTAATACAGCCAGCTTCATCTGTTCCAGAAACCTTATGTCTGAGGTGCTCCCCTAGAGCTACCTGTGATGCTGAAGGGTTGTGGAGAGGTGTAAGGTATCTTCTCAGACTGAGAGGTGTGTCAGAAACCCTTCTCCAGGTCAGACCTGAGACCACTGAAGCACCAAGGAGACCACAAACCAGAGCAGCACGGCAATGCTTGTGGCAGCAGGAGGAGATGGAGCAGCTGTGGAAGGTGTGAACCATCCCTGACACTTTCCCCTCTTGCCCTGGACAGGGGGTGAGTGAGGAGCAAGCAGTGCCTCCACCAGCACCAGGTATGGCCATGCAAGGTTAACCCATCAGCGTTTTTAAACAAACATGAGCAGCCAGAGCTGATTTATCCAAGCTTTTCACTGTGTGGCACTTGGCTTGGCATGAGGCATGTTGAGGCTGGCTTTGGGATATTGCTGAATCGTGGCCCTGAGCTGTGGCAGAGGCTTGGCCGTGGTGCCTGCAGGGCTGGTGGAGGTGCCTCTCCTTGGGGTGGAGGTTTCGGCGTGTTCACCTGCACTGCTGGTGCCGCTGGTGCCGTGACTAAAAGTCCCCGTCCCCCTGGGCTGAACCCCAGCCTCTGCAGCAGCGTCGGGCCTGCACCAGCTGCGTTGTGCAACCCTGACCATTAAAATATCTTCACTTGTTGCTGGGACTCCATCGTTTCCCGTTTGCTGTCTGGGCTGAGATCGGTGCTGCTTCCAGGGTCCATGTCGGCGAAGGTCGCCGAAGTCAGATTTCCACACACGGGGAACACTGTTCTTACCCTACCCCGTAGCCATGGTGACTTGTTTTCTTTTAAATTCCTTCCCCTTAGGTTCAATGCTATCTTTAGATGTCATCCTGTTTTGACAAATGTGCGTGCAGTTCCTGATGCTATCAGGGAGCTATGGCATGACAAGGACTGGCTTAAGTAACAGCTGCATAACTGTGTCAGGGATGAATGATGCGGCTGGTGCCCTTTCTGGAAGCGCTCCCATTTTCGGTGATTCTTGCTCTGACCCCGCACCCAGTGGTGGACTGGCTTGCCCCTCCTCTGTGGGTTTTCATTTTTCTTCCTCTCCAAATCTTGTGCAAGGACCTCCTCACCACAGAGTTTTGCTTGCACTCCGGACTTAAGGAGGCCTTACAGAGGCCTTCCAGCACCTAAAGGGGGCCTACAGAAAAGCTGGGGAGGGACTCTGTCAGGCAATGCAGTGATAAGACAAGGGGTAATGGTTTTAATCGGAAAGAGGGTATGATAAATTATCTATGAGGAAGAAATTCTTCACTGTGAGGGTGGTGAGGCCCTGGCACAGGCTGCCCAGAGAAGCTGTGGATGCCCCATCCCTGGAGGTGTTCAAGACCAGGCTGGATGGGGCTTTGGGCAAGCTGGGCTGGTGGGAGGTGTCCCTGCCCATGGCAGAGGGTGGTGGAAGTAGATGTTTTTAAGGTCCCTTCCAACCCAAACCGTTTTGTGATCCCATGATTTCAAAATACAAGAGGCTGGAGAGCTGGGGTGTGCAAGGCTGACAGGGTAGGGAGATGGGAACTGAGGTCTGAGGTGGTTAACCCTACTGATAGCTAATGAGGCACCAACAGGCTGGAATATAGGACCTAGAAGTGATTTCCCTGGCTCACAGCACAGGCCAGTTGCGTTCAGGACACTGCTGAAATGGGCTTCCCAGCAGAGGTCATGGAGACAGAGGGCAAGTGAAATGTTGTCCTCTGAGTTCTGAGGTCTTGTGGCTGGTGCATGGTTTGTGTATCTTTGTTCCTTTCAAAAGTAATTTATGCCTCTGTTATGTGATAATATCATGCACAGCCAGTGAAAGTTGAATGTTAAATTGAAAGTTGAATGTGAAATTGAAAGTTTTGTCTTTTTATTTTTTTTTTTAATTCAAAGGGAACCTTAAATTTGCCATGCTTAAGTGATGCAAACTTTTTGTTTTGTTTTGTTTCCTGCAACATTTTGCATTAAACCTCTGATGCTCTGGCTACAGCAGCCTGTCTCTCTGCAGGTGTGTGTTTACGGGGGGTAACTCTACCCTACTGCCTTTGCTCGTTCAAAAGCCAGTTTTCCTGACGGTTTTCCCTCAGAGTGGTGGGGTGAGCGGGGCACACACCTGCTCTCACGCTTCCTATTCTCTGTTGCTCGGGTCTGGTCAGGGTGAGGCTGCTGTGTGTGTACAGCTGTTACCTGTGCAAATACAGCAAATACCACCCCAAAAGTTGTTCTGACAGCTAGAGGAGATGTACGGGGCAGCAAGGCTGTCGGCTGCTCCCTTGGCATCTCCGGCTATTTTTGCACCCCCATGCTTAACGGTGCTCAGAAGCCAAAGTCTGACCATTCAAGTCCATATGTCAGAGACATCAAATCAAAATATTATTGGAAATCTGGCCTAAATTATAGACCATACAGTGTGACATCACCTTCAGCTAAATCACACGATGACATTTCCTTCTTATAATGGACTGCATAAGCCCGAGCTTGAAATGGCTAACGAAATTATCCCTTCATTACGCAGCTGATTTAATGCTAGTGTGCATTCGGAGTCGCAGAGGTGATCTTTAGCATCACACATGAATTTTATGTTTCTTTAATTAACTGCATCATACTGCACGTTGGCAAGAAGCAGTAATGATATGTCATCCTTCCACTGACCAGAAAGTTGCAGAGATACTCCTGTCAAGAGACAGGCTCTGAATACCACAAACCAGAAATATTTGAATAGTTAAATATTATATGCTCAAAGTACTTGCACTGTAAGTGTAATAGTTCCTTGGTATAAGAAGCTGGGACCAAAGTCAGTGCTATAGCTGGGACAAACACGTCCTTCCAAACAATGTTTAGGATCCAAATAGCTATAAGTCTTGAGCATCATGCAGGTTGTTGTAGGTAGGAGGTGCAAAGCACGATAAAGTTAGGTCACTCATGTTTACTTACAAGAGCATACTTGGCTTTTCCTAAGACACAGCCAGGGTTCAGGACGTGTCAGGCTTCCTTTCCAGGTCCCAAGAGCAGAATACTCCTGGTCTGCCCCCGAGCACCCGGCATCGAGCCAGGCTGGTGTGGTGGCACTGCAGCCAAGGTCTCCAAAAGTGGTGTCTGCGGCGCAGCTATCGGCTATGATCTCCTTTGGAAATAAGCTGACAAAAGGTCTCTGAAGTTGCTGTGTGCACACCCAGGTTTGTCTGGGTTGGGAAGCAGGAGTTTTTTCTCACTCCGAGCCAGCAGCGCTCTACAGCCGGTTATGTTTTCTGATCCAAGTCCAACAGGTCTGCTTCTGCCTGTTGTCTCACCGCTCCTTTCCCTCACACACCCCATGCTCAACGTGATGCTCAGGGTGCAGCACCCTGTGCATTCCCTTTCATACCGAGCCAGGCTGAGAAACTCCCCCTCCACCCCTGCCCCTGGCTGCTCATTTCCCCTGCTGAGCCCCGGGTCACTGCCCTAGGGCAACCACCACCAGCCCAGGGCATGGGAAGGGAGTCTCACCCTCCAAGAAAATGTGCAGCAACTCCACCCTTGGCCAATCTCCTCTGCCCAGAAGTTAGAGCAGCTCGGTGTTTGCTTTTGTTTTGGGTTTAAATACTTGTTCAGCTATCTCTCAGAGCTATCTTAAATGAAGGGGTGTGGTGAAACCGCCTGATTTAACCCAGCCTGGGACATCTGCAGATGGATGGCCCATCTCCATGAAGCTGTTTTATCCTTTTCATTTAGAGTGCTTGAAAAGTTGACCATTTATAGACTGTCGCCACTCTTCTTCTGGCTTAATGAGACATAGTCTATATTTGCCGGCAATCAAGACAAATAAAGTAAGCCCTCCCAGAAACAGAAAAGGCCCCTGCAGACATCTGAACCTTGTCTTTCAATGGCCGGGTGAAGGCCTAGGAGAGATTTGGTTGTGCACCGGATCACGCTTTGAGGAAAGAAGAAATTGAGGTGTGCTCTGGTTGTTCCTCCCCAAACTTTCATCATCTCCTCATCATTTCCCATCCTAGGGTTCTGCAAACCCCAGCTGCCAGGCAGAGTGCCTGCAAGATAAGCCACCTCCTTCCCAGATCAGCAGCTGGGTACTTGAGCATGGTACTTGGGTACTGAACACGGAGAGCTAACTCCCAAATCCATAGTCACTGGAAAAATGCCCCTGGCTTTCACAGGGCTAGGATTTCAGCCTAATGAGTGCTCTGTAGCTGAAAAGCTACGGGCCAAACACACCCACAGGATCCAAAACATACATCTCCAGCAATCTGTTCTGATTTTAATGTATTTGCATATAATCTTCTTGATGAGGGTTTTCCCACTGAACTCCTGCTCTGACATGACAAGGAATGTTTAAGGCAGCAAAATGGAAAACACAGCAGAGAGAGATGAACACCTAAACACAGATGAGAAGGGCAAGCATCATTAGCTTTTCTCCACTCTGCTTTCCCTCCTTCTGGCCCTATTACCATCCTTTTTTGCTTCCGGAGGTACTCCATGGTGACCCCAAAGGAAATGCTGGTGGTAGCCTGTTCCTCATGCTTGTGCTTGCTCATGTACATCGCAGTGTACGTTGGGTCTGCACCAAGCTTGCATGCACATCTCTGGCCAAGCGCCCCACAGCTATTTTTTCTCCAGCACTGGGTGGATCTCCAGATCTCCAGAAAGGGGGATCCCATTCTTCTTCTTGCTGCCAGGGCCTTAGAAAGTATGTTTTTAGTCGTACAGAAGATATTTCTGCGCCTCTGTCTTTTCTGTACTTACCCCTTTGTGACAGAGCAGTGCTGTTACTCACTTTCGTGGACTACCTGAGGTCACAGAGCACGTGAAAAGAGAGAAACTGAGTCCTAGGTTAATACCAGAAACACGGCACTAACTACCCCCCTGCAGCACTGGACTCATCATTGGGAAGAGAGAAAGAGGTAGGTGCCTTTTCCAAATCTGGTCACTCCCACCCATCCAATGGCAGTGGCACACATTTCTTTCCTTCTCTGGTATTTTTCTAAGGAAATGTTGTGTTTATTCATGAGGAATAAGGATCCTGGCCACGTTAGGTTGGTCTGTGGCAGGCAGCAGTGTTGTGGGCCCTGCCTGGGGTTCAGATCCTCCGCAAGGTGCTCTGGCGAGGGCCATCACCACAACGCCTCTCCCTGCTCGCAGCACTGCCAAGCCCTGGCAGGGATTTCCAGACATCTGCCAAGTCTGGTCTGGAAGAACCAGCTCTAGGTAGGAACAGACTTCCAGAGCCAGCTGCACACACCAATACTGATTAATGCCTTTTTATTTTTCCAGATACACCCCAGTCCAAGAGGGACTAGACACAGACCACCAGCAATACAGATCAGTCATTATATCAGGGTGCTTTTTTTTTTTTTTTTTTTTTTCCTTTTCAGTAGCTATTAATTTGGGATGCATTTCAACTGTTGACCTCAACTGGAAAAGTACCAGATCCCATGCTGTGTATCTCATGGGTACTTCATCTCATTAATAAGCACCTTCATTCCAGGGTATTGTCTGTTTATTTTGGAAGGTTTTCCTCCCCTCCCTGAAAAAACAGAGATGAATTGGGATAAATACAGGCAGGAAATGGTTTCCCTAGCAACACTAAGAATACATAAGAACAACCTCATCATTCACTTTTCTTCCTTAGATACACTTTTAAAAGAAGTTTGAGCTACATTAAAAGACATCTCCTGTTCACAGTACAACACCCAAGTCAACAGAATTAATCAGCCCTGATTTCACTTTCAGTGCAAAGGGAACTAAGTCCTTTAAAAAAAAAAAAAAAACAGGGACATAAGGCCTTAGATTCCAGGGAATGAAAGCTGAGTCAAAAGAGGAGTTCATTCAGATTCAGCACTGGTCAAAAAAAAGGCGCTTTATGTAATGTTCAGCTTTGCTGAAGTGTAACTTACACTAACGAACTTCCAGCGTGTCCTGTTCACAGAGCCTTGAGTTTTGGTAAACCCTGGGTTGGGCTGTCTGTAAGCAAAATCTAATCTAGTTGTGTAAATGTGCTGGAAAGGAAATCAGAAAAAAAAATGTTTTTGAGAGGTTATTAGGGGAGACATCAAAGCTTGGTGCTGTGTAATTCCTACTCTCATCACGTTGCACTAACACAGCCCCCTCCCTCCTGAGCTGCTTGCCATTGCTGCCAGCCTCCATGCACACTGCTAGTTGCATGAGGGACATTTCCGCAGCTGGGATGGCTTCATTTTTTCATCTGGAACAGCGTGTTGAGCCTCAGAGGCCAGGGGAGACCTCACTGGGCACATCCTCCTCACACAGGTTGGTCTGTCTCCAGCCTGTAGGGAGGAGGGGTTGTTCTTGAGGGGAAGCCATGAGGGGAGCAGGGCTTCAGGCTTAGCCCTGCCAGATTTCTACCTCCAGGGTGGTGGGCAAGATCTACCCTTTCTCATCATTAAAGAGGGATCAGGTTGGCTAGCAGTGGTCACAGCATCCCAAGGAACTGGTGTTCAGCCTTCTTCCTTGTCTCATGTCCATTTTAGGATCACTGCTTCCAAGACAAAGTCCTTCATCCTGTATGAAACACCTACTTTCTTTGTTCCTGGTCTGCCTAAACAGCAATAGATTTATCTCCAGTTACTGCTGGGAATCAAACCATGAGCATGGATACAAATCATTATCCAGAAGCTGTGTTTCTATTGAACATTATTGATGTTGTGGAACAACATCAGCATCAGAGAACGGCTAAGGAGTGGATAAAAAAGAGCTCAGGTCACAGGGCGATCAGATGTTCCTCTGGGCACAAACATACAACATGATCTGCCCAACATGTGTCTGACATGAAGCCACAGATCTGGGAACAGAGGTTGCAGCACATTGGGAAGGCTCCAAGAGCCTCCCTCTATCTGGCTTATTGGAAAGAAGGTTGAGAAGTGGGTTGGTCACTACTTACCATTGTCTGGTTGAGGAGAGATATTTGATGGTAGAATGCTCTTCATTCTAGTAGATGAACAGAAAAAAACAGTGGGTGAATGCTGAAAGTAAGCAAATTTAGAAAAAAATAAGATGTGTTTTCTTGGTGTAAGTGCAATAGCCGTTGGAATGATCAACCAAGAGTGAAGTGGAGTTTCCTCCCTCACAGGAAACTTAACATCCATTTTGCTTTTCTTAAAGGTGGACATTTGATCATTTCCAGGAGGCTCACTGAGCTATGCTGAAAGGATCAGAGAAGATAGTCACAGTGGTACGTTTCTGGTTTTACGTTCTATCATTTCCTGCTCAAGAGATGCAGAGCAGCTGGAGAAGTCCAATATCATGGCCAGGCTGGTATGCTTAGCCTCTGGGAAAGCATGATGGGGACAAAGGGGAATATATTGTGCTTTCACACCCTGGAAGGGCTCTGATATTTGCAGGTTGGTGCTTATACACAATTTTGTCCCTTGGATCTGCTTGACGTAAAGACCCCTAAGAAGGAGGATGTCTTGTTTTACCAGTCCCACTAGCATAACTCTAGGGTTTGTTTGGTCTCATCATCAAACTAACTCTATGCTCAGTAATATTGTTGCAACTTCATGCCAGAGAAATGGGTTAGTGGTCTTCTGGGATGGACTAACAGCATCTTTGTCTGAATTTGCTCTATGTGGTCCAGCTGATGGTGTGCAGAGAGCATGTCATGGCAACTTGTGCTACAGAAAGTTGGAGGAGAATGGTAGGATTTGGCAAGAGCCTCAAAACCTGGGTCTGGTTCCCACTGATGTTCTGACACTCTGAACCAGCTCGTAATAGGAAATGATGCTGTAGTTTGAGACAGCTCTAGAAACTTAGTCAGTTCCTCATTTCCAGTGTACTGATTAAATTCAGAAATGGTTTCTCAAGCTGGTTCTCTATTTTCCATCTATAGTAGCGTTAACCTCAAACTTTAAAAAATCCAAAATGCTGCAATGCCATAATGATGAAATATAACAGAGCTGGTGGTGAAGCACTGGAACAGGTTGCTCAGAGAAGCTGTGGATGTCCCAAATCTGGAGATATTCAAGGCCAGTTTGGATGGAGCCCTGGGCAACCTGATGGGTGGCGTCCCTGCCCATGGCAGGGGGGTTGGTAATAGAAGATCTTTGAGATCTCTTCCAACCCAACCCATTATATGATTCTCTGACTGAGGTTCAGATGGTTTTGTTCTGTAGTGAACATGTATGATTTGTTTCAAGACAAAAATTCCACAATCATATCCAATAACAGAGCTTCCTTTCTGGGGTGGGATTCTCCCAAGCACAGCTCTCAGTCAAGAAATGATCAGCCCTGGGAGGCCCAATGAATCAGGTCACAGAGACCAGATCAGGTAACAATGGTGCCCCCTTCCTGGCTTTAAGCTGTAAAAGGGGATTTCTTGAGCACGAGGAGCATGGCAGCCTCAAGAGGTAATCCAGTATGATGGCCGACCACCTAGGCCCTGACACCATGGGTCCTAGGCCCACCTTCTGGGGAGTAACGATGGGAAGAAAGGAGAAGGATGTCCACATGGAGGACTTTGCAGGGCCCATGCGCTGGAAAAAGCTCTTCAGAGCAGTGTGAGAGCTGGGCTGCAGGCCAGGAGCAAGAGCAGCCAGGATTGATGGGGCATGGCCCAAACTTGCACGATCCACAGTGACAAAACATGCAGGGCTCTTCTTTTGGGAATGAGGCACCTAAGGGCTTGGTTGTGCCCCTGCCTGCCCCGGGTGTGTGCAAAGGGCAGGACTGCGAGGAGGAGGTGGTGTAGATGCTCTCTTGAGCAAGGGTACGGCAGGGTTTGGCTGGAGGATTGCTCTGCTCCTGCCCTGGATTAGCTCAGCAGCAAAACCCGCACTGATTTCAGCCCCTCTCTCCGTGCTTCTGTGCTTCCCTGCAATGTACAGCAATTAAGCACAAGCCCCAGACATCCCCTTGCTCATACAATGCTTTAATTATAAAGCAGTTTGCTTCTGATTGGCAATTACTCAGCCTGGGAATGGGCCTCGCAAGCGGGTGGGCCTTTGAGACCCGGCTGTCGTTTTCATCTGCCTCGTCCCCTTCTCCATCTGGCTGCTGAAGAATAAGGCCTCACAGGCTTCCCCATTAAGCAGCAGCACTATAAAAAATTAAGGAATGGATGGGGTTGGCCTTCACCGAGGCTGTAGCTTCGGCTTGTCTCTTTGTTTCCCCCTCTCCCCCTTGGTTGTTAATAGGAAATGTCTGATTCATTGCCGTGGCCTGGCTAATCCCATCACGCTGACAGTGCCGCACGGCGCCCGGCTCCTCCTGCCAGACGTGCCGTAGGCAGGGACGTGACACAGTGGTGGCAAGCGGGTGACCTGCCACCAACCTTCTCCCCAAGGCGATGGGACTGCCCTGGGAGGGGAGGAGCACTTCCCAGAAACACGGCCCTGGCCCCAAACACTGGGGTCCACGCGCGGTCTGGGGGCACGATGGGGCCTCTGCAGGGGATCAGGCTGGATCTTCTTGTGGAGTCCCCGGCACTTGCTTTACTCAAGGCTAAAAGACCAGGGAGAGAGAGAGAGAAATGCAGAAGTCTTCTCTGCATCCTGACCCTACTTTGCAAGGTGCCCTCAGGTTGGGGATGGATGTAGGAGCTTGGGCAGAGAACTGTGGTCCTGCTCCTGGCCTGGGGAAAGCCACGGCCCTCTCCTGACATCAGCTGCCCCCAGTTGCTGTTCAAGAGTAAATATTGGTGAAGAGCAAATATTTAGGGGGAACCAAGCACATTTTGGATGAAACTCTCCCTTTCTTTAGCAGCCTGTGTTTTTTTGAGCTATTTAAATTCAGCCACTAGAGAGCAAACTTCTTCTTTTTATCAAACAGCATTTTATATATTTATTTTAAAAAGAATTGTACAGTTCTTCGGGCTAAAAAACATAAAAATTGAAAACAGCTTTTAGTTTACAGAGGGGAAAATAAGCTTGCTCTTCTCTCCCCTGCTCCCCCCCCCCCCCCCCCCCCCCCCCCCCCCCCTCTTGCTTTCCTTCTCTCCGTTTCTTTCTCTCTCTGTCTTACTCTTCACAGGCTTCATTTTAGGAAGGAAGAATAGACAAGTGTGTTTTGTTGAAGTGAAGGCCTCTGCTAATGACTGCCTAAGCTCTCTTCCTTCACGTCAATCATCAGAGGTAATTGTCCATCCTGACGCGTGGCAGGCTGTGTGAGGAGCATCTCAAAAGGAGGCCTTGGGATAGTAATAGGCCCTGCAGCGCTGTGCATGCGATTGAGCAATATTTAGAGAGGGGGAAATCTGCAAATTGGCAGGATTATACCCATTAATATTGGAGACTGCCTCTTTCTGGAGTAGCACCGCAGCAGCTGTGATCCTTGGACCATGTGGTTTAAATGCCCTTGAGATTTTAATGCAAACAGGTTGGAGAAGTCAAATTTTTTTAAGAGCCTCCTGCCAGAGGCTTTCCTTTGCCCCTTGGTCTTTCACAGCTCTGAAATGCCCTGCTTTGACAGTTCCTGTGCAGCTGAGCTGGGGGAGCAGGGCCAGGGCAGAAGGGGGATGCTTTTGATGGAAGGAAGGCCCTTTTGTCTGTTCTTTCAGTGAGCAAATGTTGATAGGAATAATGTTGAAGATGCTAAAAGTGATAATAGAGGAGCAATGGCATTTTACTAACTTGCTTGATTGCTTCAGAAAACAAAACAAAACACAACATACAGAGTGCTTCTGGGCTGCAAGGACTGTGGGGCCAGGCTCTGTGGCGTTCTGTAATTGCTGCGCTACAGCTCTACGTCCTTGACGAGGTAATGGCTCATGTCAAGGCTGCCTGCAAGCTTCCTTTAAGCCAGTTCTAATGACAATAAACCCTGCAGAGGTGCACAAAGAGGCTTCCTAACGTGACGGTGGTGGCAGAGACGTTTCAGAGCTGGCGGGGGCAGGCTGGAACATCTGTACTTTAACAAGAGGCCTGCCTGGGTGGCAGCAGCAGCAGCAAGGAGCTGGCTTTCCTGGAAACCATGTCCAAATGGCCCAGAGCACACGCAAAGCAAATGCTGCTTCAGTCAATATCTAGAGACCCCCATCAACACCTGATCAAAAGCAGCCATTCCTGGGAAAATGAAAGAGGATTTTGTGAAATACTTCATGTTGTCAGCGTTGTGTACACAGTGGGTTATCTCCCTGCCTTTCTCTGTGAGCTGGCCAAGGGGCCAGCTGCAGATAACACGTGTGTTGCCTAATATTCAGTGATGTGGCTCTTTATGGGGACTCGCAGGCACGCTATTAGGGCCCACGGCCTGACATGGGCCTTTACAGAAGGACACTCCAATGGGCTGTGGGTGGTATGTGATTCGACTGCTAAAAGGACAAGTCCTACCTCTTAATGGCCCACTGACATTATGAATTGCCCCACGGAGTGATGTGGCCCAAATTTAATCAGTTCCATCTATTGTACCAAACTGGAAACTAGTGGTTTAGAGTGAAACTGCTTTATTATCTCTGTGAAGCTTCAAGCATGACCATGCGGCTACGAAATGAATTAGTTGCACCCCTGCAGCATGCTGTGACAGGCTCTCCAAGCCAGATGTTCTGCGAGCAAAGAGGGACCTCAGGATTTTGGACTCACTCAGAGCAGCTATGAAAGTCATGGTTGGCCAATCTCACCAGGTCAATCTGTTGAAATGTAAATTTTTATATTTTGCTGCGAGGCCACTGATCTTGAGATCCAATACAGCTTAGGAAAGTGCTATCCGAATGCAGGCAGCAGGGGATAAAATCCTTCCTGTTCTGCTCTGAGAATATCAAAGTACTGGGGAGATGATGAGTAAGTTTGGAAAATGGGGCCCCACCATCACCACCCCCCTTTTTGGTGCAATTTAGCTACAGTTTTGACCTCAAAGAGCCATGCCTTTCGGGGCTTGGATATGAAAGACCCGTATCTCTGTATGGTCACAGAGATACAAAGCCTGAGAAGCGAGGATATAAACAGGATGTATCAGACTTCGGAGTGTCCCATGCCACCAGACATCCAGAGCAACACAAAGGGCTGGGGACTGGTGACAGCTCCTCTGACCTTCTACTGGTGCCTCCTCAGAAAACATCTGACAGCCCTTTGTGAAGCGTGGCTTTGGGCAAGCTCACTTCACTGGAGAAGCTCCTTGCTGGTGCACACTCAGATAAAAAACAGCCACTGGACAAAACAAGCAGCTCCCAGGGCTCGTTGGCAGCAGCTGCATAGCTCATGTCTTTGCTTTGTGCATGACAGCACAGACTAGTGTCAGCATAAATTCAGCCAGGGGCACACTCAAACCTCTCGTGCACTCTTACCTGCCCAGATAGCTTTTCAAAGCATGCTAGCAGCAAAAGCTGATGATCAGCTTAAGTAGTGCTGTCTCTCCTCTTTGGCTCTAAACACCGGACACAGCAGGAGCAAAACTGGCACCTTGAGTTTTATTTAGGAGAGGCTTCCAGATGGGGACTGCTCAGTCTCCAGGCAATCATCACCTACTTCTTCTGGGCACATCTGAGAGCGCTTCGTGCTGTTTCTCTATAGGAACAATGTTCTCTCTCTTTTTCAAAAACATAATTAACACCTTGGTGACTTTTTTGTGTGTCTAAAAAATTATTTCCTCCACACATTCATGCCTCTGAAATTAGACCCCATGGGCCCTGAATTGGAAAGCTCTTGCACACTTTCCTCAAGCAACTTTTCTGAAAACCTCCCATTATTGATCATTTCCAGAATTGTTCTCTGTTTTGGAGTATCCATTTTCTTTATTCCCTTTGGGAAAGACTTCATTGCCATTACCATGCTGCAGTCGCTGAGGTCCCCCTTTGTTGATGCTGAACCACCCCAGCACCTGCATTTTGTGCCCCCCACATGCCAGAACCTGAGTACAGGGATGGGAAGAGGATGCTTGGCTGGCACCATGGGGGAAGGACCATGTTGCTGAGCTGTGTCTGAGGAGTGCATCCTCCTGTGGACTCCCTGGGTTACTTTAAGCCATGGCTTTCCTACTGAAGACCCAGAGCTAAAGCAGTTTGTCATATGTCTGTCTTATCAGGCATGGGAATTCTTCCTATGCTTCTAAGCCCTTTGAAAAATATTCTGCCAAGCCCTGGGTTGCGCCCAGGGACTGGGATTTCATTCTTGGCTTCTCTTCACTCTGAAGAACTCTTTCACCTTCCTTCTTTTCCCCCAAGAAATATATTAATTTTCTTAACTTTTCTCTCTGCTTCTCTGCCTAAAATTAGACTGCCACTTTCCTTATCTCTGACCAGCTCTACGGTGCTATACTTTTCCATTTCTTGCATTATTTTTTTTTCTTCTTTTCCTTCTCTGTGATTTATTTCTGGAAAAAAAAATGTGTCTTGCAATGAATGTTTACTAATGCTGGAAAAAAAGATAGGACAAAGTACAAACTGGACTCATTCTTGCCTTCTTTACTGCGCACTTTTCAGGAATCGTCAGTTATTTGTCCTTCAGCCAAACCTGCAAATCTTTTCCAAGGCCTTACCTCTGTTTGCCTTCTGATGTGGTCAAATCAGTCTGGGGTCTGCATGTGGCATTTGGTTTTGTTCTTGGCTTCAGAGGGGTAAGGCTAGTTGTACCTGAGCCCAAGCCTTGCCTAGCAGTTCTTTTCTGCAATTTTAGGTTTAAGCTGGCAATTAATGCTGTTACCCCTCCAGTCTGTCAGCACGCTTGTCATGCAGAGAACATCACTGACTTGGAGCAGTCCCAGATGTGGCCTGGGGGGAGTGGATGGGGGAGACGGAAACGGAGGCAGAGGAGGGGAAAGAGGCCAATCACCTCCAGCTTTTATGAAACTTATGCCCTGTAAAATGCTGCAATTATATTGTTTTCTAAATCCAGTGGGAACTGTTGTTTTTCACGCAATAAATATCTTCCTGCAGTGCTGGCAGCTGTAATATGGCAGCTCTGAAAATCTGAAAATGAAATTCATTCCAGTAACATGAGACTGATGCTAGTGACTTTCCATTAGCTAAGCTGAGAGAAACAATCAAAAAAGGTAAGTGATTTGGTTGCTTAAATTTCTTTCATTTTCCATTTTAGTAACCCCTTCCCTAGGGATCAAGCCCAGGACTTCACCACCAGTATTTTTGACAGCATTTTGCTTGAATGATGCAGGAGGAACCACTAATGACCAGTAGACCAAATATCATAGTTTTTCTTAAGACCAATGCCCTATTTTTTATACTTAAAATGTTTCAAGGCAAGATGATGTAAGTAATCATTCATTCTCTGAACACCAAGAGTATTTTGTGATTCTGTGATTTTCTTTTCCCATCTTTCGGCTGGTTTGGGGTCTGGAATATACAGAATATTCTATTGATATTCCTGTAGCACAAATTCAAGTGAATAACAAATACTTAATAATGAAAACCAGCATGCCTCGAGTGACAGGATTAAGCTGAGGTCCTAATGCAGCAAAGCCTTTCTTAGCAGAACAGCCCTAGAGTTGGGTGCTTCTTGGCACAAATGGAAATGAATGTCCAGAGCATTTCACTGTGAGATACTGAACCTAAGCCATGTGCTCTATTATGGTTAATCAGTGTATTTTGTATGAAAACTTGTTTATGAATTATCTGTCATTGGTTGGATGACAGGATCTACAAGCCAGGTTTTCACATTTATTTTTTTTTCCCAATGCAAAACATCACTAGTTTGGTTCAACTTAGTACTTTCAGGTAGATTAATAGGCTCCATGTGTACAAACAAGCCCATTAACAGATGTTAGGCCAGATGATAAAAATGCAATACAAATGCAACCAGCTCCCTAGCATTCCTAGCATGTAGCAGCCCTAGTGTGTAGCATTCCTTGGCAAAACTCTTATGATGGTGGAGGTGATGTGGAGAGAGCTGCGACAATGTACAGAGCCTCAATTTCTCCTCCATGAATGCTTTCCTCCACTGTCTGTTAAACCACGTGGCTAACTTTAATTAAAGAGGCAGACCTACTGGAATATAACCTTACATTTCCCAGTTAAAAGGGATGTATTTTGCTCACTAAACCATTTTAATCTGTCCAAGAACACCAACCATGTGCTGCTGTTACCTCGGTGTTTGTGAAACATGTCCATAGCTCTCACACTGTATCTTAGTTGACAAGCTGTGTGTTGACGCAGCTGATGCCAAATTAAACCTTTGGGTTTGGGTCCTCTGTGTTCTACAATTTAGGCACTGCAATTGAGTTCAAGATGAACTCGGATGAGAATAAAGTTTGCTGCAGAACTCTCCCTATTGCAAGAACCTTGCAAGTGCGTTTGTAATTATTAGTCCATTACCGGAGACATTAGCACAGACACGATAAAAGGGATTTATTTTATTTTCCTGCCAGCCCATGTGTGTGCCTTAATTGCATATCGAAGATACTCTTAGAATCCTCTCTTTCATGTAAATATACTCAATGGTTAGTAAATATTAATGCTGCTCTCTGGCTCCAGCTGTGAGAAGATTTTATTGTTGTGTTAGAGGTTTTGATTAGCCTCCAAAAGGTTTCACAGTGTCTCCTCTATTTATCTGAAACATACAGAACTGCTGCAGGCAAGGGTTGCTACAAAGAAAATCGTACACTTTCTCCCATTGTTTTTAATTTTCTCTGTGCAAGTATAATTATTTCTGCCTGTTTAATGCTTCAGCATCACCCTCTGTGCAATTCCAAAGGCACGGGAGAAGCTGCCTGGTACCTTTTCGTTCCAGTTTTCAGCAGACAGTGCTGAAGTAAAAGAAACATATGTCACGTCTTCCCATTATTCTGCCTAATTGTCACGGCGATTTAACCACGAGCTGACGTGATAGCCATAGAGGGAAACGGAGCAAGACCTTTTGCATAACTCAGGGCTCGAGGAAATCCTAGACGCAGACGTGAGGGGGCAGCTCGGTGTCTGCCGGTCAGCACTGCGGGGCTCTCCCCACTGAGATCAGCTGGTGAGTTCGGTGGCCTGTCTTGACCTCTCCTCATCCAGCTGAAGGAATGAAAACCTTCTCAGCTGTCCCTGCCATATCCCTTACAGCAGGCAACGTCTTTGCTGCGGAGTCATCCGAATTGCTGGGTGCTGGGTTGGTGTCCACCCATAAGAGCTGGTGTCCACCCCCACCCCACACAGGGACCCCAGTGCTGCTGTGCCCATACAAATGCAGCACTTGGCAGCTCTGGGTATACCCGAGGGCTCCCAAATTTTTGCAGAGAGTGGGTTATCCTGAATTCCCACATTGCAAAGGGAAGAAAAATTGGTGCTGCACCCCTCCTGGCTCCAGAGGGGCTTTCTATGAGGGCACCAACTCAGATCATCACGCACGTCCCTGCGGACAGGCCACTTGGTGGCAACAACTTTACTGGTTGTTGTATTTACTGGTGGCTAGGTCTGGACTGAGGCAGTTGTCTGGAAACTGAATTGCCAGTCCCCACTGTGCTCCAGTCCCCTTTAACCTGCTGGATATTCATCCCACAGGCTTTTTGTCTTTTCAGAAATCAGTGGCGTATTGGTGGGGCTGATCTCTGTTAGTAACACTGCTCTCCCACGGAGGTCACCAGCCTCTCTAACATCCACGTCTGCTTTACATAAGCCTTCAATATAAAACCACAATAGCTTTGCATGCTGAAGGGCAAGTCTTGTTTGTGTTATGCAGGCATTACCACATTTTCAGCTGATCTTTTAAGTGGTTCCTAATAAAATTATTAGGCGACTGGAAAATCTTCAGTAACATTTTTAAATGCAGCCCAGCTTCACAATAATAAACTCAGCTTTTAACAACCCTCGTTTATAACAATTCCAACAGCAAGAACTAATTTTCTCTTTGGTAATGAGGACTATTAGAATGACTGTTCACACAGAGTGACCTGGATTCAATAGTCATGCTTTTTGCTATTTTCACAACACACTGTGTTTAGCATGTAAAAATGTACAGCTTTCTGTCTTTGGAAATTGTTTAGAAACTTCTCTCTTTAGAAATTGTTTAAAGGTTGCTAAAATGAAAGCACAGAAGTAAAATACAGCCATGTCCTATGCAAATAACAGGTTTCCTCATTATTCTGATCTGGGAAATTGCTGAACCCCGCTATGATGTGTACTTTCACAAAGGGAGCATTCATCTCATTCCCACCGGGGTTTGTTATGGTGAGATTACACCACTTTAGCTTTCAGTGTGGGGAAAGGACATGATTATTTTAGTGTTGATAGCATTTATCATTCCACGGGCCTGCTGGCTCTAGCTTGCAGAGTTGGAAGGTACTGTCTCCTGAAAGCCCGGGTGATGCTCAGATGAATTCCTATTTCTTGAGGTGGTCGAGCAGTTCCCACCAAGCCTTGTCCATCAGAACTGGGACAGGGTCACCACGGTCTCTCTGCTGCTCTTCCCCAGTGACCTGCTGGTGGCTCAGGAGCGAGGCTGAGCTGGCTGGGAGCTGCAGGACCAGGCTGGTGCTCCTCATCCAGGTGGCACCTCCCATCCTCCAGCCAGCTGTGAGCACATATCCTTCACTGGCAGGTCTCAGGGAAGAGCCCTGCTTGTACCTTCTTTCTGCTGAGCGGGACATCTCATCCTGGAAAAGGTAAGTTTGGTCCTATTGCCCTCTTGTGGCTGCCCAAAAGAGGCTACAACAGAGTCTCATCGGCTGTCATTTGCAGAAGTGGAACCTGCTAACGTAACTTTCCTACAGGTTGAAAGCAGGGCTGGTCCCCTAGGTGCAGCTGTGCAGGGTAAGCTGGTGCACCAGCCACGGGACCGTGATGTTTCTGATAGCAACACGGGGGCAGGGCATTGAGACAACAGGAGAAAGGCATGAGGACATCTCAGACCAAAACTTCCTCCCCTCTTCTTCCACCACCCTTGTGTTTGCCTTGTGCCTATTTTTCAGCCACATGGGAAAACCCCCCTGCTGTGGGTTGGCAGCATGCCCTGCCACTCTCCCATTCAAAGATGGCCACTAAAAACACGCCGGCAGCCCTAGCAGGAAACGCTTTCCTTACTTACTATGTGTCCTGGACCCCATAGGTTTACAATAAGGTGTATGGGAGTAGCACTTCTCTCCCTGTAGCACGGTGCAGAGCTTGGAGAGGATGCATCCGGTGCCTCTGCTGTCGTGACAGGTGTTAAAAGCTGAAAAACCATGCCCAGGAAGGTACAAAACAGTTTTAAGAAGAGCAGGGGATCATTTTGAAGGGTTTCACAAAAACAAGGATTAGAATCAAACTGTGAGGAAAGAGAGCAAAACAAGAAAATGAACACTACACCCTTCCCAAAGCCTGAGCTGCCTTCCATCCATGCATGAGCATCCTGGGTTCAAGCGCAACCGAACTGCTTTCTCTCTGCTGCTCCTTCCATCAGGCCCTGGTGCTTCTGCTGGTGCTTACACCTATGGGTAGCCTGAAAATTTAGTCTTAAAAGGCACAGCAATAAAAATCAAAGCAGGCTTGTACGCAAGTTAAATCTTCTGATAAGGAGAGGTAATGTTATTTGTTTTCTGTCAAACGAGGGCAATAAAAGCCAAGATGTTTAATGAAACCCCACCTGGTGTATATTGGCCTTGACACAGTATTTTTATTCAACATAGCCTGCGCTTAATGGAAATCCTTGGCAAACAGCCCGAGCCAGGGCTATAATGTTTGTAAAATAGCTGTTGCTTTCAGCGTGATTTTCCCCAGCGAAAGCCACGCGAATAAAAAAGCGGAGATTCAGTAACAGTGTAATTGTGTCACATAAAGGCCACCCCGGGGGAAGCCATCTGAAGTTTTAATGTTTTAAAACGAGCACTGAATTCACTCGTCTCTGCTAACGAAGGCGGCTCCCGCTCCCGGGCGCAGCTGTGTGAGCGCACCGAAGGGCTGCCTGAAGGAGAGCAGAACGAGCGCCATTTGCAAGTCAAGTGCCTTTAGACCCCAGATGCTGCTGCCTTGTAGCCTCTTGCCTGCAGTTCTGTGGCCTTGACGAAGAATAAAAGTTCTCCCTCCAGTACCAGCACTCGCCTGTGGCCACTGTAGGCCTGGCTCCGATCTCTCGCTATCGCGGGTGACGGCCCTCCTCAAGGCAGCAGAGGAGCAGGCTGGTGCCAAGCTGGTGAAATGACACCGAGTCAGGCTGGATTTGAAAAGGGGCCGTCACATACTGCTTGCTAAAATAAACACATCCAGCTTTGGTAGGACACAGCTGGAGCTTCAGAGCCTCCCATGCCTGTCCCCAGGGTCTGTCCAGGCCTGAGCTCCCCTCCTGGCGGCCAGGAGCACCCTAGGGCCACCTCATGCCTTCTGGGCTCTTGGTCCACTCCTCTTCCATTTGGTGCTTGACCATAAACAGCTGCAGGTAGCACACACCATATATATATATATAATTTATGAAGAATTAACTGTTTTTCATCAACAGCCCAGCCACCCTCTTGCTGTGTCTCCATCACTGCTGTTCCCTTGGATCCCCAGACATTAACCCAGCCACTTGTGTCCAGTCCTGGATGACATCTCGGTTTGTAACTCTTCTGACCCTAACAACCCTTTTTGGAAGCCACAGAACCAGTTAAGCTCTCTGTATCACACCTTACAGCATTCATTTCCATTCATTAGCATTTTTTTATCGTCTGTTTTTACCAGCCATTACTCATTCAGGTGTTCTTAGTGTCAAGGTGAGCACCAGCACCTTTCAGTATGAACACAGGGCCTACAGCAGGTCCTGGGGAAGGCAAGTGTATGTGCTGAGGAGAAATAGGCTACCAACCGAGCCATGCTGTCCTCTCAAATAAAGGCAGAGGGTAACAGCATCTCCTAGCTAACCTCATGAGTAGTCTCCATAGAGATCAGTAGGCTAACCATGAGGGGGAATTTGTCTGAGAGGAAAATCTCTCCATGCGGGGATTTGGGTGAAGAGAGGCTTTCAGTCACCTCCTCTGTGATGCTGCCTTGCTATGCCCAGCTGCTTCACTGCTTTACTGCTCAAAGATGGAAAATTTGGCATATTTGTAGGGGATGCTTACCTTAGGGGATGCTTACCTTAGGGCATGCTTTGTGATTATCTGGCCTTGGTCATACCCACAGCTGAGAAAAACAAGGAGCTCAGATACTGAAGTTTTAAGTTACCAAAAGTAGTAAGGCATTTATTTTCAGGGGAAAGTTCTGTTATATTGAACTTAAAAAGGACAGAAGCTGCTGTCTGTCAGACAGGCCAGGCTTCCCCAGGCGTGCCTGGAGCATCAGATGATGCGGAGGGGGAACAACTGGTGTTTTCTGCAGCAGTGGTTAGAGCCCGTGTGTGATTTTGTTGTATCCTTTTGAACATGAGCTCTGCGTGATACAGAGCATTTAATGAGGATTCATGGGCCACCATGGACCAAAAGATCACTGATGAGGAATCTGGAGATGGGCAATTAATGTTTTATTATCTGTGCTCTTAAGATAATTGCTGTGTCTTCTTCATACTTGTACAGCTCCTAACATAATGGGGTCTTGTTTCACTCTGTGACACTTCTTCCTTGTTCCTTTTTCACAAGCTTCCCTCAATAATCTGGCCAAATGTAAATAGCTAAGGGAAAAGTGACCTTTCTCTTGATATCCGTCAGTGCATGGAGACTCTCAGCAGTGCCTGGTGTCCTCTTTCAGCTGAGATTGGTGGGAGATGTTCAGCTGGGTTCATAAGAAGCAAAAGCAGACTCTTTGGTCAGCCCCAAAGTCCATCCTTTCCACATTGGACAGGAACTGAGGGGTTCCCATTTGGCGGACGGGAGGACTTGTCCTCCCTGGCAGCTTCCACCAGGCCCTGGACCTGCTGCTGGCCTTGTATGGACACAGCAAAGCAAGAAGGTCTTCTTCATGCTCCTGGTGTGTTGGAAAGGGTACAGACATCTCCCTCTCCCTCACCTCCAGCTGTGTTTTCCTGCTTCTGAGGAACAGATTTACAAGGTTACCCCAGACATATGCTTGGGTGAGGAAGATGTCAAAGCTGGAGTTTGCCACCGCAGCGACCCTGTCCTGGTAGCCCAAACCATTACTGATCCACACCAAATGCTACGAGTGAAGCACAGATACATTTCAGGGTGCACTTGGAGCTCCAGGCCAGCCATACTCACACTTTTCCCATTCCTGCTGCGGAGCTCTGTGGGAAGGTTAGCCTAAACTCACTTCGGTTGGGTCACTTCACAATTTGAACACAGTAACTCCTGTCTGGGCACGTGCCCTGCCCTTCTCTATCCATGAGGCATTTTAGTTTTAAAAATCCTTGAGTTATTTGCATTTCTTAGCCCCAATAAACCTTCAAATCAAGTATTAGCTTCTTCTTTTTTTTTTTTCTTTTTTTTTTTTTTTTCTTTTTTTAATTATTTTATTTTATTTTATTTTGGTTTGTTTTGGTTTTCTTTATTTTTGGAGAAAAAAAGAGTGTTTTGGTTTATGTGGGTATGAATAATACCTTTTTCACAGTCACATTTGTTTCCTCTGTTTAATTTCTCTGATATGACTAATTGTTTCAAAAGCTTCATTCCCAGAGCAAAACAAACAAATAAACCCCCAGTGTTACACCCTCCCCAGCTTTCACTACTCCATATAAGGACAAAACATATTTTACCTTCTGTTGCTGTAAGTTTTCTCTTCCATCAGACTTTATGTTTGAAACAGATAAGGTTTTCTTTGCATGAGCAATTACCTAGTTATCTCTTTTTGGGCACATCTGAATTAATCGTCATCCTAAGCCAAGATCAGAAGCATAGGTAGCAAAACTGAATGCAAGTTCAGCAAAGTAGAAATTTCAGTTCAGGAGACACTTATGAATTCAGACTTTCTTTATTAAATTAAAAAGAAATATTCTCTTGGGATCCAGCAGTCTTCAGGAGAAATACCTTCAAGACATTTTATTTTTTTTTCTATAGGTTTTCATTCCCATTGGCATTACTGTAAGGCAAAACAGGCTGAGAAAAATGCCTTGTTTTATAAGGGTGTTCCATAGGAGTCTGCTTTGGTAGCAGGATGTGTATTCATTATTCATGATGAGAAGGGCTGTCTTTCTCTTGGGCTGAATTTCTCTTTAGTCCATAAAATCTGGCATTTCCTTCATTGTGGGGTTGACCCAGCTTCATAAATTCATTTTTTTTTAAATCTCCATCACATTTTCCAGGTACCATGAGCACTTGTAGAGATGTGGAAACGTGATCGGTCTGCAGCAGGCACTGAGATCCTGGGGGTGATGGACATCAGCCCAGAGCGGGCAGCAGGGCCACCTGCCTGCCCCCATAACCCTCCCATGGCATGAGCTCACCGGTGCCATAGTGGGAATGCTGGTGCATGAACAGAAGAGAGAGCGAGATACCTGAATTTTAGACAGCCAGACTTAGGGGAAATGAATCCTGCCCTGGTGATTAAACTACTTTCATGTGAACCACACTGGCATTTTGAAATAAAACCACTGGGTTTCTGGGACTTTTATGCACAAGGAAGCAGCAGGATTAAGGGGGGCTTGTGGTCCAGTGAAATAATCCATGTAATTTGCTTTATCTCATTCCTCCCCCCCCCCCCCTTTTTTTTTTTTTCTTTTTAAAACTTTTTAAGTCAGTGACAGCCATTTCCCAGGTGCTTTCAGCAGCAATGAGGAAGTATATTGGTGCTGAACTTCATCAGCCTGCTGCAACCACATTTATATTCATGCAGCGACTTCAGAGCCAGGCTCCTGAGGAGTGTGAGACTAAACCAAGCAGACACTTCTCTCAGACTTGTTTCTGCAGTAGCTCATGGAGGAAATGGGTTTGAGACCCAATACCGCTGCTTTACAGCCATGTGTGTCAGTGGTGTCCCAGCAGAGCTGATAGCTGTGATGAATTAACTAACGACTTATAATAATGAATAATGATGAATTAGCTATTACTGGAAAAGCACATGCAGTGGGATATAAGCCACTTTCTGAAATGGGTGATGCAATTTTTGTATTCAAGTACTATGGACTTCAGTGCTTTCCCATTGCTCTATTCATTCTGTGGAGCCCAGTTACTCTTCTAGTTAATTGAAAGGTTTCAGTGACCATTGGGAGAGAAAATACAGATCTCTTTCAGCACATTCTCCAGTGGCTGGAGAACGATCAGAAGATGGAAAGGTGGATGGAGGCTGATGAGGGGTGTCTGCTTTATACCACAGTTGCTCCCTGTGTGTTCTATGATCTAAGAGCAGGGAGTGAGGGTCCTTTGCCAAAGCATACGGACAAAAAAGGCATTTGGCAGAGCAAATGTCTCTAGGAAACTGTTCCGGGTCTAAGAGCACCGTGTCCTGAGCCAGAAGCCATATGTCAGCTTGTTGCTTGACTGGGTTTGTATTGGACATGACTCATCAGAACTTCCCATAAACTAGCGGGTAACTGCAGTAGCAGTAAGCTAGCTTCACACTTTGTGGGGCATTGTGGTAGGTTTAATTAATCATGCTTTAGTGTTCGATGAGCAGAACTGCAAGGACAGTATGAATTACTTTTTGGTACATAGCACTAAGTAAGCAAAGTTAAAACGTGTAGGAAGAGAAAATATTGGACAAATCCAGAGCTGAGCAAGGCTGAAGAAGCTGCTTAAGATGGTGAAGGGAAGTTTGTGCTGGCTGTGCTTGCTCCCCATCTGAAAACTTTGACTTTCTATTTCTAAGTCACCTATTTGTACACTGGTGAGGATTCAAGGAAACCCTAAAACTCCCAAAATGTAAAGAATACTGCTGTTTCCAGAGGGAAGAGTGTCTTAGTTCTCAGCAGGGAAACAAGCAAGAAGGCAAGTGCTCCTGTGCTTCTCAGGCAGGAGCATCATGAGGGGCTGGCTCTGCATGAGCCACTGATGAGCGAGGGCACAAGCCAGCCCCAAAGCCCCCAGAACAGCACAGCCCCCTGAAAGTCAGGCTGCTTGATGCATGGCCTTGGCATAGTGCTGTGTGAAAGCAGAGGGAGAGCACTGCAGGTGCAGCAGCTGCTTTTCAAGGATATTCATCCATTTCCAGTGTGTACGGGGATGCACTATCCCTCCATTTTCACAGAATCACAGAATTGGAGGGGTTGGAAGGGACCTCAAGAGATCATCCGTCCAACCCCCCTGCCAAAACAGGTTCCCTAGAGCAGATTGCCCAGGTAGGTGTCCAGACAGGCCTTGAATATTTCCAAATATTTTAGTAAAGTTTTCAGGTTAAAGAAGTGTAAAGTGCCAGGTGATTTTTGATAGAAAGTGATGAACACGAATTCTAACATGACAGACCACGTACCAGCCTGCGACAGATATTCAGCGTAGGCAAGCCTTAGGTCAGAGATAGTACTTCTGGGAGTTGAGAAGCGCCGCAAGTAGCCAAGCGCTGGTGATAACAGAAGTTGAAATTTTCACATATGGAAATCTCCGGAAATATTAAATGGGGCGCCTGAGCAAATCCATAGGAAATTCTACAGATTTATGAATATTATTATCTGTGAACTTAAATTACACTGACATTTAAAATGAACAGAAATGGCACTTTAATTGCACTGTAGCCACACTTTTATTGCATACATTTTAATACATTAGAAAGTAGTTAGAGCTGTACTGTACTGTATAGGGTCAGCCCAGGCAATTAGACTTTAAAAATGTGGAAATAAAATAGATCTCAGAGTCCCCACTCAACTAAGAAAAACTGGCTCTGTGGTTCTTTCTCAGTATCACAGAGCAGCAAAAAGAAATCTTCTCCCAGCTTTCTGAAATTGTCCAAGGTGCTCCAAGGCCATGGGTCCTGAAGCCTACTTACATGAAACTGCCTGTGGGCTTTGGGTAGGTGCACTCCTCTGCAATGCTATTCCAAAATAGACAGTGTGTATGAGCACGACTTTGCATAACCCTACATAATCATGCACGTTGGTGTAGGAAGGGTCTCACACCAGACTCTGACATATCTGAGATGCCTCCACTGGAGCTTATGGGCTGGATGGCACTTCAGACCCATCGAGGCAAATTCTGAGTCTGACATTGCCTATCTACTCAGTTGTGGTAGAAATCAGGCTCCTGCTGTACTTTCATTTTTACAGAGAGCGCTGCCATATGGGGTCTGATACTGCACCTCTTCCCTGCAATCTTTTTTCTTGTTTGTGGAAAGTCATTAGCAAGGAATTAAAAAGAAAAAAAGAGTTCTGCTCTTTCACAAACCCTCAGAAGATATGTTCTGTTAGTGTTTCTTCCAGCTGCTCTGGCAGAAGAACAAATAAAGCCAATGCTAAACCTTCAGCAATATCAGAATTTCATCCCAAATCTTCTTGGTTCAGGCACTGAAAAACTTCAGGCAGTTCTTCAGTTTTTATGCGTCTCTAGGCAAGTGACTCAGTGGTCTCTATTCAGCTGTGCAATATTAATGACTGCGGAGCAGTGTGCCTCAGCCTCAGCTCTGCAGCTGTAAAGCCATACTAGTCCCTAATGCATAAGTGTTATTTGTGATATAGGGGTAGGCTCGACTACAGAAGAAGGCTTCCTGGTTCAGAACTTTCAGAAATGGAAACCAATGGTTTGTGCAGCTTCTGCACTCACAGGCTAAGACTTTGGGCATTTGAAATGGAGCGTTGCACGCTCCTCTGGGTACAATGTTTTTTTGTTCCTTGTCCCACACATCCATCTGGTGCCTTGAATACACAAATCTGAGTTCAGCTCTCATGTTTGACAACTGCACAAATGTATCCTCTACTTTGACTGAGTAAGCAATCACATTGACACCACAGATCCTATGCACTGATATGCATATGATATCACATGGTATCTTTCAGGTAAAAAGGATCTGAAACAGGTGCATTTGCTGGACTTTTAAAAAATAGATTACTACTGTGATTTTAACTTGGGAAATATTTATGTAAGAGAGATTCTGACTATCTAAAAGTCCCTTCCTAGGAGGATTTCTCTCTCCATGATTCACTGTGTGCTTAGGCAAGGGTTGTCACGCCCTGCCACTGTGTTGCTTCAAGATCCCTTTTCAGTGGGTTAAGTCTCTGTGTCACTATTTCCAAAACACTGTTCCTCATCCCACAGATGTGACCTGCATTCTTTGTTTTTAAAGATGTTTGGGATTTGCATTTTGGCAATTAAAATTTGTGTGTCTCAGATGAATCCAAATTACAAAATGATCCAGATCCCTTTGTATATATGCCTCGTTTTTATTTAGTATGCCACGCTGTACCACCTGTAAACATCAGTGATCATAGCTTTAGAATTTCTTCTTTTAGATTAAAATGCTAGATGCTATTCTTTGCTCTAAAGAGATGCTATGATGATGCCATAAGTCTGTTCTGTGTTCCCACTGGTGACTTGGATGATGGACTAGAATATGTATGCTTGCTAAATTTGTAGGTGATATGAACCTGGGAGGGACTGCTAACATGCTAAAAGAAAGGACTGGAAATTCAAAACAGTCCTCCCAAATGGAAGGCATGATCTGAAAATAAAGAAGGTGGTTTCAACCAGGAAAAGTACAAGGTAGCAACACTTGGGTAGAAATTACCATCTATAGAAATACCTAATGTCGAATACTTGGTTTTCAGAAAATCTGCAGAAAAGACTGGAGTTTTCAATGGATTGCAGGCTCAATAAGCCAACTCTGTCTATATAATGAAAAAAAAAAAAAAAAAAAAAAAAAGAGGTAAATGTTACAGTGGGGAACATAGACATCTGTTTAGCTTGCAACATAAATTAAATATTCCTCCTGCTCTGGTCAGCACTAATATGTCTTCTGCTGGAGCTCTATGTTTCAGATGCTGTACTTGTAAGAAAATGTGAATCAGCTGGAGGGAGTGCAGAGAACAACCATGTTGACTGATCACAGAAACATGGGCTCCACAGAAAGACAAGACTTACTGGGTCAGCAGAGTCCAAAGAATGCAGGAGTGATACCAGCTTTCCAATTGTAAAGGTATCTCCAAAGAGAAAGAGAATAACCTCTTTCCCTATCCATAGGACAAGAAGTACAGAGCTTAAATTGCAGCTAAAACTAGAGGTTTTAAAAATCACTTTAAAAAAGAATTTGTCGGGGCTGGTAAAAGTGTCATTTGACCTCTCCTTGGAATGAGTATGATTTGGGTGACCTCTGAACTTCCTTCTGGTCCTCTTTTGCTACATCACAACCATTGACAGACAGCCCTATTGTTTTTGTATTTTACTATATATGATAACATACTGAGTTTTGGAATCACAGCCAAGCTTTGCTAAATGCCTTTAGAAATTGCCATTGGATTCTAGTGTAAGGATATGTGGAGTGTGAGGCTGTTTATTCCTTGAAGAAAAAATGTCTGACTAAGGGATTCATGAAAAAATCAGGGAAACAAAGGGGGAGGGGGAAGAAAAAAAAAACAAAAAACATTTACAATCAGAGAAACTGATCAATTGGTGGAAACAAAGACAATGACCAGTTACAGTTGTGCTAATCGATAAGAGAGGGAATGTGGGGACGTTTATTTCAGCAAGGCTGTCTGAATGAGGATTTCTAAATTGGGATAAGAAGAAAACGAAGGGCAAGCAATAAGCAAAATGTGGAGACACAGACCTGACAGAGCAATAAAGGAGGCAATGACAAGAAACAAACCTCCCAGTGGTCCTAGGCCGGAATGGCTGGAGGGGACTGTGTTTGCCCTTCGCCTCACAGATTCACACGGTGTTGAAGTAAACCTGTAACTCTAAGCACCTTAAGTAAAATGAATACTTCCCAAACTATTCTGTATCAGGTCTTTTTTTTTTTTTGCTTTCGACTTGACTTTATCTACTGTAATTTCAGGGAAACCTCTCTGGATTTCATAGGGCAGAGGCCAAGTTCACTTCTCTGGCACCTGTGTGTGTGCTTCCTTCTCAAAGTAGCCATCATGCCTGATTTGCACCTGCTACCTTATTCTGGGGCTTTTAAAATCTTGAGCACAAGTTTCTATATTCGGAGCCAGCAGGGGACAGGGAGATGGGAAAAGCAGGACACAGCTGCAGAAAACACTCAGGTAGGTTTGAACCGAAGATGACTTCTTGGGCTCAGGCTTCTTGGTTCTGGCTCAGGAAGCGCAGAAGCCGTATTGGTTTGTCTCCAACCACAAGGTGTTGATGCCCCTCAAACACGGCATAGTATCTCTGTTACCATGGTGTAGTTTGCCCACACAGAAGCTGGACTGTGGTCCAGAGTTTGCCTTCAAACCAGCTTTGCTTGACCAGACAGTGCCGCTCCTGCGGTGCATTAACCTGAAACATTAGGTGGGATACAAGCATTTTGAGGGCACCTGGATCTGTTTCTTACTTATCCGCTCCCCTGCTGTGTTTGCCAGCTTCTCGGGAGTGAGTCGTTTCAGGTGTGCCTGTTAAATTGACAGTGACTGACATTTATTGCTGGCACCCAGGGATTCCCTGTCATTGACAACTAGAGGGACCTGTCTAAAAATCATACTTTTCACTTGCACCTTCCCATCCAACCCTTCCTTCAGCCGTTATTTTCTAATATGATCAAAGCATTTCCCCATCACATACTCTCTCTTCGCTTTGTCGCTTGTGGGGGCTGATGAATCGCCCTCGTTATTATTCTGCATCTGCAGGTCAGCCAGCCACAACACAGTGCCAGCACAACGGTGACAACTGAATTATAACAATTTCTCAGCTTTCTTTGCAGCACGGATATAATATTTATTGCACTATTAATGCACAGTGCTGTCAGGATCTTTAAAAGGAGAGTAACTCGCCTGTCCCTGTCACACATGCACATCCTTCATGTTTCAGAAGTGTTAGGAGAATCCTTATCAATTTTTCTTTCTTAATAGTCTCTGCCATGAAGCCCAAACCAAAAATGGCAGGCTCCAGCACAGGAGAGCCTGATGGATCTTTCTGTGGAGACAGTCAGGATAAAACTTCCAGTTGTGCTGCTTATGAAAGTGACTTAGCCTTCAGGCCATAGAGAACTGTAAGCATTGTACCTCTTTATCTCCCGATTTACACAGAATTTAAGCTTCTATATATCTTTCTGTTTTTGTTCCACAACATTGCAGGACACATGATACTTGGGAAAACCAACACATGGTACCAAACTCACTCTGCTGAGTCAAGAGACCAAGTGATGCTGGGTTGGATGTCAGCTATCTCCCCAGGGCTGGTCCCGGAGCTGGCATTGACACTGCAATTGTGTGCTCTGGCTACATTAGCAGAAATATGACTGATTGACCTTGACCATGAGTGATTTGGAGAGTATTTGTGCTGTCAAGGAATGGGAAAACAGACATTTGGCATGAAAGAATATGGCAACTCAACTTTTAGTTCCAACCGCTTTTGAAATAAGACGTAGACCTTGCTAACACAAAAAACCTCTTCACATTTATAACCAGATGTGCAAGCCACTCCTATGGCCAGTGAAGATAAACCAGAAAAAAAGATTTTATTTTGCTAGTGTTATTAAACTGCTTCAGAGACCAGAATAAATTCTAGCAGTGGATACAGACCATATGGGACACACTAAATGTACCAGAACCAGGCCGTTTATCTGATTGATAAAGCTGGTGAAGTTTCTACTTACCTGAAAGCAAAAACTAAAACATGCCATAGGATTTAGAGCTTGGAAAAGCCTGCTCCACCACAACTAGGAGGAAACTAAACTCACATGGGGGCATCTATATTACTGCTGTTGAAGTTAGGTGAGATGAACCTTTGGTTCTCCTTGGCCCTGGACTCATCTAGCAAACACTGTTGGTGATTGAAGTGGTCATCTCTCAAACTTGTGTACTGGTCTTTGCCTGCATGAAAGTCCTACAGCACTGCCATCAGAGTTGGCTAACGAACACAAAAATACTCCAGTCAGACCAAATCATTGCCTTGGCAATGGGACTGTTCTTTTAAGATACTTCTTGCAGACCACTTAGCTACCATCCCACCTGATTTTAAACAAAGGCAGATGATCCAAGTGATAAGATGAGGGGAAATGGCCTCAAGTTGCACCAGGGGAAGTTTAGGTTGGATATCAGGAGAAATTTCTTTATTGAAGAGCTTGTACAGCATTAGAATAGGCTGCCCAGAGAAGTGGTTGAGTCACCATCCCTGGAGGTCTTCAAGAAACGTGTAGATGTAGAACTTGGTAGCATGGTTTAGTGGTGGACTTAGTACTAGATTAAAGGTTGGGCTAGATGATCTCAGAGGTCTTTACCAACCTGACTGATTCTATGATTTTGCCCAAAGCTGATGAGGGACCATGGATGTGAACTGTTCTGCAGCAATGTGGTGGGGCCTTACACTGTAGCTGGTGATACCGACTTACACCTACAGCTAAAAAGGTTGTGGTCTTGCAGTAACTTTGGGGAAAAAAATGTTTGACCATTTATGACCTTTACTGCTTTTCCAGCAGAATTTTTGGTGTCTGGTGACCTGGCTGTGGAACTGTAAGTCATTTAAGTACTTCTGGATTGGTCTTCCTCAGTCTTCTCCTGCGCTTTCATATGAAACCCCAGGAAAGAACTGAGAGAAAGCTGCAGAGGAAGGGAAGTGGATGTACAACTGGCCTTCCTCCTAATTTTTCACAACAACTTGCTTTTATTTTTCTGCTTGAATAGCTGGCTATTGAATTTCTCTCATGCCTTTGCATTGACCTGGACAAAAACCAACCTCGATTGTAGTCACTAAAACAAATCTTGTCTCAGAGAGACACACGTGCCACTCGTGATGGACATTTCATGGCACAGCCTTTCACTACCCCCCAGACCAACTCTTTTAAAATGACAAACCTGCATTTAGGAAAAGGAAATTTACTGTGGTTTTTCTGTGCAGATGGTGATAAGCGTGAGTTAGCATTTGTAAGCTTATAAGCACATATGGTTTTGTACATATCAATTAAGGCAGTTGGCTAATCACTCTAATATCGTTACTGATTCATCCGTATGCCTTCAAATAGGCATTTATGCTCAGCCTGCTGGTTTTTGTACGTATGGATTGGATTGTGCAATTCTTCTTGTCTCCATTTGTAGTCAATAACATTTCCTTGGCACCAAAGGGATTAAAAGGGTACATTTCAGAGCTGTGTGGGCAAGTCGTTTGGCCCATGCCTTATGTATAAGGCATGCACATAAAATATTTGTGCGTGTGTGGTTTCTTTTTAAAGGCTCTGCTAGTCATGCCGTGGGCTGAGTGACAACAGCACTATGTCTGTGCACATGGGACATACATGCAGACTCATGTATGCACTCATCCTGCTGTTTGTGAGCTTGCTGTGCACAGCCACCGCATCCTGACCCTCCCAGCCTCACCTCCCAGCCCCGCCTGGGCTCACCATCATACCTCCACCTCCAGCAGCCCTGGCAAAGCTAATTGCACCCCAACCTCTCTAGTGGCCATGAAGATACAATATATGCCCCAAAACAAGAGGCTAAACACCCTTCTGGCCAGGCTGTGGTCTCAGCATGGCGCACCCCCCTCGCTTCCCTGCCCATGCGCAGCTCTGGGCTTGTACCCCTCCCTCCTCTTGCCATTTTCCTTCCTGTTGCTGTATGGATCAAGTTTCTCCTGTTTCCAGACAGCACCTGTGAGCTCTGTACCCTTAAGAGGCAACTTCAAGAGCTGGCAAGCAAGTCATGACTTGGTCACACCCACGATCATGGGTTTTAGCTGGGCCTTCCCCTCAAGGGCTATTGCTCTTCAATGTCCTCACAGGTATGGATGGGTTTACCAGTAGCCCTGGGACAGATGGACAAGTACTTCGTTTTGCTGATGGGGAAGTTTGACACACAGAAATGGGAATGAAGCTCTCATCTGTCAGACAAATCATTGCAAATGGCATCTCTGTGCTTAAATCCACTTGATCGTCAACAGCAGTTAGCAACCATGAGCCTTTGGAAAACACCAGCCCCCTTAAAGCAGGTATCTTGATAAATGCCAAGCCACCCAAGTCTGTTTGGACTCTGGGAGGTGTTTAGGATCAAAGAATTATGCGAGCTGTAGCTCTTAGGAGGCCTTAGGAACTGTGTTGGCTTGGGGTGCCATGATGACATGGGTCCTCCCCTGGCACGGGAAAATAGGACCAGGGGCGGCCTGACCTGCAAGGCCACCCATCGACCAGAAGAAGTCCACCCCTGCTCCATGGGGGTTTTTCATAGTTTTACTTTCAGGCTGTGGACCATTTTCACAGTACGCAAACACTCTTTTTTTCTTGTTTCTTTTTCACTTTTCAGGACTTCATGTCCACTTATATTAATTTCCAAGTGAATGGTGCCACTCCAGAGCCAGGAACAGAAGTATTTTGAAGAACATTGAATTACTATTACTTTTTTTTTTTTTTTTTTTTCATCTTTACCTCTGTCTTTAAGTTGCTCTTAAACCTGAAGAGTTCCTTTTGTCCATTTTTAAAAAAATAAACTGCTTTTCTTCCAAAAATTATTTCTGGTTTTGATTCTAATTCCTATCCTATTCCTTTGTCCAGATTCCTATCCGGACAAAAACCTTAAGTTCCTGAAAGAAAAAACAAACAAACTCAAAAGGTCATAAAATTTGTGACTGGTTTGCTCCCCCAGCTGTAGTCCTACCGAAAATTTTTATGTCAGCTCTTCACAGGAGATTATTTATAGACTTTTGCTAGCCACAGTGTTAAAGCTGCTACCAAGAGGTTGCAGGATGGTATTTTTAGCACCCTACCTAGAACCTGGGCATGTGATTTCCTCATTTCATCATCCCCGAAGAACTGCATAATGGAAAAGGTGTTATAGCCAGAGCGAAGTGAGGATGAAACTGATAGGTCTATGAACACCCAGCACAGAGCTCTGTTTTTAGGGAGTTGCATAAAAATTTTCTTGTCACCCAAGACATTCTTCTAGATTTTCTTTTCTTCCTGGCAATGTGACCGATGAATTTCCAGCTTTTCTCTTCTCTACCAGCTCTGTCTTTAGTTAGCCACTCAATTAACTAGTTGGCCTACAGGGACCTGAATCCTGGTAGCGCTGCACATTGGTAATTCCTGCTGCCATTAATTGAAATGGGAGGTGGAAAGTGCTTTGGAGACTGGGTCCAGTAAAAGACGGGGCCAGATTTCCATTTCCAAATTTATTATTTCCCTGTGGACAAATTAGGCTTAGCTAGCAAATGGGTATTTTCTTATGATGTTTTTCAAAACAAGTTAAGGGGAGGTGAGCAAAGCTGTCCAGCAGAAAACGCTTATGTTTTTGACAAAAACTTGACATACTCCTCATGAGTGTGGTTTAGATGCATCCCACTGCCACTTTGGCTCTGCAGCTTGACCATGCCAGCTGGGATGGATTGTCGTGCCCCCGTGGGGGTGGCATGGGGCTCACCTGGCTGCAGTACCTCACGAAAGAGGTGTCTGGCTGGTGGCTGACGTTGAAGCATGGGAGCATGGGGAAAACAGGCTGTATACAACACCGTAACAGCACTTCCAAATCAAAGCACCTCAGTTGTAGTCTGAAAGAATATTGTTCTTGTTTATAAATTTTTGCAGCCCTAAATTAAAATCCCTGTGGAAATCAGGCACAAGTGAAATATTTAATAGAAATTTAACTCAAACTTTTTTTTTTTTCAATCAGAAAATTGATTTCATTTCAGCCCAGAGCAAATCTTGCTATCTTGATTAAGCGAGGCAGAGAATATTTGCCAGTTGATCTCATCTCTCGTTTAGCTGTGTGCTTTTGGAGGGCAGAGGTTTCTTGCATGACGTCTTTGCACCCTGGCTACTTCATGACAGAGGTCTGGACCCAGCTGTGGCTGCTTAGTCTGTTTTTGCCAAGACCTCTAAGTCCCTTACTTTTCACTGGAGCTGAATGTTTTGAATAAGACATTTAAAAATCAGAGCCTTGCCAGCTCTCTAAGGACTTCGGCTCCTGTTTTCCTCTCGTGTAAGTGTAGCTGCTGAAACACGGGGCACTTCATCTGAAGTAAATGTCTGAGCCTCCTCTCCAGGCAAGCAGCAACGGGCACCTCTTGGAGAGCTGCTGTTCTCATCTGCTTTTAGGAGGGAATAATTGCAAGCGCTTATCTCTCTCTTCATGGGCAAGAAGGAGAGCTTAATTTGTAGGTGGATGATGTCAGGTGAGATAAATCAGACCCTAACTGGTCTGAATTTTGAGCCTGTGTTTATTCTTCCTGTGGCCCCTCTTGACTTTCTGGGCCCAAGGGATGGTTTTATTACACTGGGGTGGAGTGCATTTTTGTAGACAGATTAATGGGGCCAAGACATGTAAATGTATAATTAGCACTAATAGCTTAGCTTTCATCATACCTGTAAAAGTTGCTTCATCTTCAGTAGGTGCTGGTGCATTAACAGTATTGGCATTATCAGACATCAAGGTTTGCAATCTTGAACTGGAACATTTTCTTGACGGAGTAATTTATACAGAGCACTCACAGAAAAAGCACCTGCTTGCCTGAAACTGACCCTCACCCAGGGTTTACTCTGAGCAAAATTAGTCAGTGGGACAAATTCTGCAGCCGAGGGATGGAGAACAAGAGCGTGTGTGACTTCTATTTCAGATTCACTTTTAAAGGTAAGGCTTCATGCATCTCATATGGTTATAAAATGCTTTTTGGTGTCCTGGGAGATTTGCTCAACCCTCATGGTGCCCCCTGACTTGTTCCAACAACACTTTTCCATCTCCATCTCCTGCCTTCCCACACTTGTCCCATGGGATGGGGCAGCCAAGCAGCGGTTGAAGGTTGGGGAAGAGGTGCCCACCTGTCCACCCTGGGGCTGCAGCCCAACACCTCTCCACAGCTCTGTCCCTGCAGCCTGCACAGGGCAGCAGCCCCAGCCTGCCCTGCACAATACCCCTGTGTGCTCACAGGCACACGTCTGCTCCGTGTTTTTTCCCCAGTGCCAGCACGAAGGGCTGATTTCCATCCCCATCATCCCCGGGGCCAGGCCAGTTTGTGAGGAAATGTGGCAACCAACACTTTGTCTCTCTGTCATGGCCTGTCCTGCTGGGCCTACTCATGTATGGCAACTCTGCCCTTCTAAAACCCAGGCTCGCTTCAAAATGGCCATGAATTTTCATGTAAAGCCTTCAGAGATATACTGCATAATGACCCGATTTCATGGCTAATGTATATTTCATGTTAGGGTTGCTGTACCTCGAATTTCCCCTCAAAACCTCTGAGCTTTGTTCTCATGGTTACCAGCGTGTCCTCTGAATCCCTCAATAAAGTGCATTAGAGTGGTACCCACTGGAAATATTATACCCAAACTTTAGGAGACCAGGCCATTATCATGCTCTGTTGTCACTGGCTCCCTCATTCTCCTCACAGGAAAAAACAATTTCTTCAGAGCTGAAACCTGGCTCAGAGGATCTCTCACAGAGCCTGAATTCAATAAAAATTCACTGCAGACATTTCTGACTTAGAGAAATACAAAATAAAACAAAGCTTGGCAGGTTTGAATTTCTTGGGGGATGCGTTTATAAACTCAGAACTCTTTTGTCTTGGAGAATGAGTTCTTATGAAGAAATGGATCACTGATGTATATCTCTTTTATTAAAGAAAGAACCATAGAAATTAATGACAATACGGAGATAAATAGATTATATTTTAATTGTTTTTCTTTTCCTTTAGAAAATAGAAATTGGTCTGAAAAACAAAAGCAGTGTTTATGGATTTTGCTGGCTTTCAGTCTTGGAAAGTACACTTGCTGGTGTCTCTGGCCTGCCAGAAACCATATTGCTCACGTAAATAATTTTGTCTCAAAAGCAGATTTTTCTTTCATAAACCTAATGGCTTCTGACTGATTAAAGATACATATTTTAAATCCTTATCAGGAGAAAGGTCAGTCATACAGTGATGTGATTTTATTTGTAGAGATTCCACTTAGTATAATGCCTGATGAAAGAAATTCAGTTTAACCTTTTGAATGACTTTGGAAGCCTGAAGAAATGTCAGGATGCTGTTTCCTTTAGGCATTGTCATCTTCAGACTCTTTCATATTTCAGCTGCCTCATCTCTCTGTAACGGTTGCTTGTAAGAAATATGCCCTTCCTTCCTTCATAATTAGTTGACATTAAAAAAAAAAAAAGAGAAAAGGAGAGAAAAGAGAAGAAAGACCTCCAAAAAGGTCTTGTTCCTGTTTATGTTCATGTTCTGTCCGACTTTGCTTATAACTCACCCACTTCTGTGCCTGCCCCACTTGCATGATGGCCACATATTTTTGGTACAGAGAAGGTGCTTAACTCCAAGAAGAACAGGAGTACAAAGAACTGGCCTTCAAGAAAGCTTTGCACTTCTTCTCCAGGTAATTACACTCCTGATTGCCTGTGGGTTTTGCTTCTTTCCATTTTAATAGGTCTATGTTCATGTTTTGTTCACTATAACAGGCTTACAACAGGTTGTGCCAATAGAGCAAATATTGCCTGAGGTGGAGTAGCTCCTCTCCTAGGCTCTACTACAAATGGATTTCGTTGCAGCCACAAATCAGAGGCCTTCTCATTTTTCCTGTTTCCTAAGAGGTTTTCTTCATAGGTGAAGTCCTCACAGAAACGGCAGTGCTGTTTGCTGAAAGCTTCCAATTTTGTGTGAAAATATTCTGCTTACTGAAAGCATCCAGCCGAGCCAAGCATCCATCCTTTCAGCAGTGGAGCACAGGGGTATCAGCCATCTCACTGTCCCTAAGCAAAGAAAACCAGATTATTCCTACCCCATGCCTCCGAAGCAGCTCCCTATGGCTTGAGCAGCTGTGAAAGTGGCCCCTGAAGTGAGGTCTGTCCTCTCCCTTATAGCTGTGATGCTGTAGCAGTAATTTTTGTTGGTCATGTATTGCTGTGGGGGCTGATTGAAACGCGCCTCCAGAGCCGATCTGCTCAAACCTTTGAGCACCTAGGGGAGTAAACACCAGTGACTCCTGCCCAGCACTGCCCACAGCATTTCCGCATAAAGTGCCTTCTCCCACACGCCTGCCGTGGTCATACATTGCCTGGGGAGCAAGGCAGGAGGAGCACTGCCCGGTGGGTGGGAAGACACCTTCATTCTTGGGCTGTCCAAGGGAAAAGAGCATCAGCCTTCTGATTCCTACTCCAGGTGCCTGATGCTTCCCCACCCAAGGAAGCTGTGGCCATTCAGATTTGAGAAAGGCTTCCTACCCACCAGACTGAGCCTGACACCTCTCCTTTCTCAATCCCTTTTCCCTCCTTGTTTCCTACAGGCTGGCCCAAGGCACTCAGGGTTTCAAAGAGCATAAAGTTTAGTGCCATGCAAAACTTGATGACTACTTTTGTTTCCTCCAAATACCCTAAGCACGAAATCGCATCCTGCTCCTGCAGATGGGGGCCAAATGTTACTGCTGAAAGCATCGCTGACGTCTCTGCTGAATTTGGCCCGGAGACTTCCAAGAAAATGTAGTCTGCCTACTCCAAGCTACATTTAGCACAAGCCAGTCATTTGTGACTGTAGCTTATAAATACTCTCAACTACTGGCATACACAATGGGAAATATAATACATCTTATCTGAGGGCCAAGTGTTCGTTATTTATTGCGGTCATTATTCATTTCCATTGTAGCTCCTAATGGGGCTTTAACACTTGCTGGGCCATTAGCCCAGCTAAAGGTCCCAGATTTTCTTGGCATACCTATCATGTCTTTTCTCTGATGTGTGGTTCGTGGCTGGTACGTACGCAAAGGGGAACTGGGCAGCACAAAAGAAAATTCACGCTTATTACGTCTCACAGTTCATTATAAAGTCATAGTTCATTCATTTCTTTTCTGTTTTCTTCACTGAGTTCCTTGTAGCCAGATGAGGATCATTAGCTTCTGAAATGAAACATTCTAATTAAGCTGATCTGCGCTGTGCCTTCGAACTCTTCAGATAGCATTGCCAAATTAGGAAGGCACAATCGCTTCTGTGTTTGTGTTTAATAAATATTTCAGCACTGCTTGATAAGGCTGACACTACTACATTAAGGACACTGGGAGCCATGTCCTACTGACTCACTGTGCTGTGTCTTCCCTTCAGAAGGTGGTGTGTGAGGCTGAATCACACCACACTAGCTGTGTGTGCATGGGATTGAGCAGGGAGACGGTTGGCATGACGGGCATGTCCCTTGTTAATCCGATGGAGAGAAAATGTGAGTGATAATTAATCATCTTCATTCATTACCTCCAAAAACAGCCTGTTCCATCCTCTCCATGAAAGGAGAACTGCTGTGAGCTTAGCTCCTCTTCCTCTTCCGGAAAGTTCAAAAGGTAAAGGAAATGCCTTTCAGCATGAGTGTAATGGGAAACTACTACAAACATATATATATTTTCCAGTGGCTGGACTGGTGTTAGCAGCTCATGCCCCCTTTGCTCTTAGCCAGGTGTTTGTGAGAACTTGTTGCCTCCTCAGGTCTGCTGCCTTGTCTGTCCAAAGAACCACATGTGGAACAGACACAGAGATGGACCTGGCTAGAAATAAAAAAGCCAAAACAAAGACTATTTCCCATCTCTGTGGGCTTGCAAATAACTGTTCCAGAAGAAATGAGAGGTTGCAACAGAGCTGTGATGGAGCGGATGGGCTGATCTTGAAATGCTTCAGGGTTGCTGCAGGCATGCCTGTAGGTGTGACTCTGTGACCTGCCCAATGCCTGGTTGTGCAGAACCACGTACAGCTGGCAGGCAGGCATCCTGATCTCCTGGTACCTTTAGCTCATTTTGCACGGTGATAGAGGGCTGGGAGAGAGAACGTGATGATGTTGTCCAGGTCTGCACTTCCAAATGTAATGGGCATCAATGGCTTGTTATATTGAGGGGTGGCAACCAGGTTGGAATTGGGTCACAGCCAAAACACAAATTGGACCAGAGCAGTGGCCACAAGCCTGAAGGCACTAATGAAACACCAAGGTGTTTTCAAGCCCGAGTGCCATCTCCTACCTGTCTACCAGGTCCAGGCCAGTCATTCATCTTTTTCGACCATACAGTCACAGGACAGAAAGTGACTTCATAGACTGTCATCAAATCCAGTCTTCTGCAGTCACAAGCAGCTGCATCCCTTAAGTAATATGTCAAACTCCACCTTGAAATCAGACAGGTTTCTTTGCCATCTGTTCCAGAATCCGCCACTAGTTTAATTAGAAGAGAAAGTCTCAGGTTACTCAGTACTACCATCACAGCGATCATTCTGAACCTTTACTTAATCATCTCTCTGATTCTCCCCACAGAGTGCATGCTTCAGGTATCTTACTGCTGACATTTCCACTCAAAACTTGATTGTGGTGCAATAATGCAGGAGCAGTTTCTCATCACTACTTGCAGTGACGGAGACCTGATTAAACTTCACTTGAAAGTCGGGCCCTCAGGTCCTAATCCTCAAGCTGGCATGTACCAGGGGTGGAAGCTTGTTTACCCGCTCCCTGAAATGCCTCTCAACATTGGCATTCACTTAGTGTCTTCGTCACCCCAGCTCTGATTTTTTTCTCTCTTCAGTGAATCATTTATGCACTTTGCTGCTATCAAAGAAAAGTCTTCATTTTCAGCATGCTGTCAGAAGAAATTCCTTTGAAAAAAAATATCTTACTTAGGCAAGCCTTTCAAATGAAAGCAAAAAAAAACTAGTGTCACTCCTGCTCCTCAGGTTTATAAAAAATAAAGACCTTTTAATGTGATTTTGTCCATCTTTCTGCCTCTACAAGACTATCTATTTGTTAGTATTTTCTCCAGGGTCAATTCAGTATTTTTTATAATGTTTTCATTGCATTCCTCTGGGGGGGGAATTATTCCATAGGCTGCGGTGGTCCTGCTCTTTCTCTGCATAGAGGAGCTGACAGTTATGATGTCTCCTTCCTACATAATGTCTATTGCATACTTTATCCCTCTTCAGTCTTTGTCATCTAGCAAATGCCTATATGACTTCAAAAACCCTCCCACAGGAGTCAGCGTGAGACACGCATAGGCTGTCACAGCCACACCTAAGCCTGGGAAGTAACAGAATTGGCCTGGTTTTGATGGATTTCTCACTGGTTTCGTAGCTCTGTTTTGAACTCTCTGACTACTTATCAACATCTTCTTCAGAGGAGGAGTGATCTTCGCTGAAGAGTGGTTGCATTAAGAGCATCACTCTGCCAGTGCAATTACACATGGTAATTTTCTGTGTGGAGAGGTCGTATGAGAGTGAGTGAGTGAGCCCATTACTGTGAAAGAGAGAAAATATCCTGTCTTCCAACACAACACCCCTGCTGAAGAAGCCCAAAATTGTATTAATCTGTATTTGTCTCTAAAGCTCATTGCAGGTTAATATCCCCTGAGCATTGTCACTGCTCGGTCTCTTGCTAACGCTGCTGCTCCACGGACTGCTTCTTCTGGTGGGATATTTTTATAATGCACAACTGATCTCCTTGTGTAATTGCATTCTGCCAGTGAATCTGCTCCTCTTAGTGAAGAACATGGAGTGGAAAGGGCTCTGTGGGTCACCGAGTTTCCAATTCCAGGAAATTGTGACCTAGATTTAGAGTGCCAAGGTGTCCCAGAACAGGAGCCTTGCCACACATGTATCCCAAACACCCTCCAGCTTCCTGGAAAAGGAATTTTTAACCCCCCTTACCTCAAGATCATTAGTGTGGCTATTAAAAAACAGTGCTGGACACTATGACAAAAACCATGTTGGACAACTATGCTGCACCCCCAAAACACTAAGCCTTAAAGTTTATGGGGGTTGAATGATCAAAAGAAAGGGCTGCACAGGGTGTTTGTGGCTGAAACTGGAGACTGGGGGTGTTTTTTTTGGTGGTAGCTGGTCATACCAGCCTGTGGATCCATCCTTACTGTGGGGAGTATTTAGAAAAGGAAAGGAAATAAAAACAACCAATTAATCTCTCACAAAACACTCGGCATTGTCAGCAGGTCATTGGAGGTCCTCCAGGACATGGGGCTGGGTGGTATCAACATACCATAGCCTCACTGCAGCTTGTAAATGATTTTTCTGGTACTCATGCTGTGGCCATGCCTCTGTCTTCAGTGAAAACAGAAATCTAGTGCTGGGAAAATAAGTAGTAATTCTATAAAACCACTATTACTTGTTGTGTAGATGAAGACACTCATACTTTAACAAAGCCACTAGCTGAGGTATGAAAAACATGTTTATTACAAAACACAAATGCTTTCAGAATATGGTGAACCTTCCCACTGCAGATGGCCTCAGGATGCAGGGCATGAAGCTCAAACAGGTAAATTATGCATTGGCTTTGGACTGAGACTTCAGCCTGGCTGATGGGACTGGCAAACCCAAAATGTGGTCACTGCCCTGGGTGTTTCTGGGCTGATTATTTACAAATCATGCACAAAGCCCCATTCCTCTGCACACTGCTGGTAGGGCTGAAATTGGGAAGAATGTTTCTTTGCTGACAGCTGTCCTGGTTTCAGTTAGCACAGAATTAATTTTCTTCCTAGTAGCTGGTGGAATGCTGTGTTTTGGCTTAGAATGAGAAGAGTGCTGATAACACCCCGATGCTTTAATTGTTGCAGAGCAGTGCTTATACTAAGCCAAGGACATCTCAGCCTTTGCTCTGTCCTGCCAACGGGCAGGCTGGGGGGTGCAGTAAGAGCTGGGAGGGGACAGACCCAGGACAGGTGACCCAAACTAGCCAAAGGGGTATTCCATACCATCTGACGTCATGCTAAACAATATATAGGGGTGGCTAGCCGGGGGGAGGGGGCCGGACTGCTCGGGGTTAGGCTGGGCATCGGTCAGCGGGTGGTGAGCAATTGCATTGTGCATCACTTGTTTGTACATACTATTATTACTTTCGTATTATCACCATTGTATCATCATTATTATTATTATTATTATTATTTTCCTGTCTTATTAAACTGTCTTTATCTCAACTCACGGGCTTCACTTTCCATTTCTCTCCCCCGTCCCAGAGAGGGAGGGGGGAGGGTGAGCGAACGGCTGCGTGGTGTTTAGCTGCCAGCCGGGTTAAACCACGACAACAGCTAAGGTGCCCAAGGCTGTGCTGCAAACCACCCTCTGATCTTCCTCCAGCCTCCTCCATCTGCTTTCCCTACCTTGGTATGGAAACAGGCTGCTGTACCTTCCCCTCTCTAACACAAATCAATTACCCCTGGGCATTTGGATTTGGCCACAAGGAGACATCTGCCATGGCGGGGTGTTTTGAGCAGCAGCTCCCATAGTTTCAGCTATTTCAGCTCATGTGGAAGCCTCTCGGCCTCTGCAGCACTCCCGCACAAAGAGCATCTCTCACATCCACCAGCTGAACGGGCCTAAAGGCCCCTGGCAAAACAATATCTTTGCTTTGCAGCTCATTTTTACTGCCCTCCTGATAACGAATGTAAACCTTAGTTGTGTGTATGTGATTAAACTCCGAGGGAGGCACAAGGCGATGGCTCCCCACACTTCAGAGCGCTTGTAGTGAGTTGTTTGTCTTCTGCAGTTTCTTTAGTAAACACCACATAGTGTCAGCCAGCAATTTAATGCTTTGTACTTTAGCATCCCCCATTGCCAGTGAAAGAAACCTTTCAAAAAAAGAAGAAAAGTTTTTTAGGGTCTTGCTAACTCACTGAGAACACAAAGTGACTTGTGCCATGGCCTCCTCCTGCAAGCCCCAAACCTGACCTGAACACAAGTGTGGTGTCTGGGGAGATGAAGAAGAAATGAGTAACACTAAATAATCACTCTCTCTATTTTCCCTTTCCATCCTCTAGTGAAGTGCTCTGACCCTCACAGGAGGGTCATCCAACTGCTACGCCTCTTATTTCTGGAATTGTTGTTCCATCCTGTTACAAAACCAAACACTAAGAAAGGGGAAAAGGCCTTTTTTTTAGACAGAGCATAAGTAAATTGGGAGAAGAGGAAACAAAACCTTGGGAAACAAAGATAAGCTCTAATGGCAGGAAACTATTTCTGAGCATCTGGCAACCTCAGGAAAGACAGACCTTCCAAATTAGGAACCAAATCCTGAGGCATTTGGGGCCAGTAACGGTGCTTTTGTACTCCCAATCCATGAAGATTAAAACAATTATGGATTGGAAATAGTGCATTTATTTACTACCATTTTTAATGGTAATGTTCATAACCTTGTTTGGTTTAAAGTGTTATTTCATTTGGTTGATTACATTGTTCTAAGTCTGCAATATCCTAAGGTTTAACAACCATGCCATGTCTTCACACTTTTATATCCATAATGAATTTTTGTATGTGAATAAAATACCAGTGCTTTGGCTTCCAAAAACCTCTGAGGCAAACATTTTATTACATCATGAAATTAATTTTTATTGCCCTTCTGTTCTGTGAGGCAGAAACACAAAGCAATATGAAAAAAAAATAAAATAATAAAAATCAACCAAAGTGGCCTTTTCAGCAGCTTTGCAGCCAGAATTTCTTTGTAAATCTCAGAGGCGACATGCTCTTCAGATCGATGAGCAAAACTGAGGGGGTAATGACACATCGTATGAACTGAGTCTACTGAAAAACTCTCTGTGGCATGGGAGTGCTAACTGTTATGGGACCACCCGGACCATCCTGCTGACTGTCTCAGAAGCACGATGGAGTTTCTGCCTCATACACTGGTGGGAGGTGCGCACATTTACATCTGCTTTTGCGTGGTCAGAGTGCGAGCCCACCAGATACCGCATTAACTTTTAGGGCCCGCAGACTTGGAGCCCTGCTGCAACATCTGTTGCAGCTTTCTGCCCTGACAGCCGAGGCATAAACCCTGAATTATGGAGTTTAAAAGGAGATTATGGGGTTTATCCACCCCATTTGCAGGTGGGCAGGAGGTGTCAGGTGAAAAATGCATCCAGAGGCACCAGGGCAGCAGCAGCGCTGGGGATGCATCAGAGGGATGCTCCCAAGGAGGTGACCTCCAGCGGCAGCAGCAGATGTGGGGCTGGGGGCCTCTGGGATGCAGGCAGGTGCAGGAAGATGCCACCAGGTGAACTGGCTGTTTATATAGTTAATTGCTCCTGTTTATGTAGCTGCTCACCCAGGGAGGGGAGGCAGGATCAGGCCGTGGCTGGGTAGGTGAAAGGGGGGGGGCGTATGTGCAGCATCTGAACAATTAGATGTCTGCGGCTGTAAATGGGAGCTCTGTGCATCCTGTGCTGTTAACACAGCGATGTGTGTGTGCTCACGCATGTCCTGTCAGCGTTTGTTTAATGCTTCGGTTGCGCTAGCTTTTTGCCTCTCCGCTTGTGTTTTAATGCGCAGGCACTTGCTGAAGTGCATCCACTTAGCGAGCATCTGGCCTGGCCGCGGCTTTGCACTGAACACACATTTTAACCATGTCTGACTCCTCAGTCAGCGCTGAGAAAATTAATAGACCCAATATCCCCCTGTGCCAAGAGGGCCAGCCTTCCTTCCCTTGCTTCTCTCACATCTTGTGTGTCCCACCGGGGCCTGGGGCTGGTAGGAGCTGACCCCAGGCAGCACCTTGCTCTACAGAGGATGCATGGGGCTTTGGAGACCTGGCAGGAGCCCCAGGGCTCTCCAGTGGCTTTTGGATGCCACTGAACTCGATTGAAAATGGGAAGCCTGATTTCTGTTTGTTCAGGGAGACTTAAAGGCTCACCTGAAATTAAGGATTTGCTTAAGTATTTATATTAAGTGGAGGTCTAATCACTATGGTTATGCATTACCAGGCAAGTCACACAGCTGAGGTAATTTGCTTCGTTGGGTTAGTATTTGGACCAGTTATATGGAGTAAAGCGCATTCAAGAGTAAACACAGGATCCAGTCTGTCAGGAAGCCTCCATCAGACAAACCTTTGCTTGGTGTGGCATACCATGAACCACACTCTGGCATTAACTCTTTCTTCACAAGCCCCTAAAAGATCAAATACTTCAAACTTCCACAGCCTTGTGCTCACCATCATGAGACTATGTGATGGAGATGACCCAGAGATCCCCTGACACACATACTGAGATGGGTAAGTGATTCAGGAGCAAGCTCCCTCACCCTCAGCCAGTGCTGCCCACAGCAATTCCCTGCTACCCAGCATGGTTCATTGGGCCCATTTCCAAGTCTGTGTTTTTTTATTTTTTTTTCTTTTCTTTTTTTTTTTTTTTTTTTTTTTTTTTTTTTCAAGCTCTTCTCACAAAGAGTTGCTCTGGAGGAGGATTTGGGGCTCCTCATCCCAACAGTGCCACCCAGGTGGGGTGAGGACATGCTGCAGGTGCTTTCTGAGTGACTGGCACATGTGGATCTTGAGATCCAGCACCTGTGAGGGCCGTTTCCAACTCTGTTTCCAGGGTGTGCTAGTTCATGCAGCCTGGAAACACTCGTTTTACAAGTCTTTGTGCTGATAAAGGCCCGTGATATGAATATGCAAGACAGCAAACACCATGGGAGGTTGCTGGCCAAATTCATTAGAATCTGTGAGTGGCTGTGTAGGGGAAACGTCCTGGCAGAGCTCATCCAGCTCTCAAACTCATTAATCCTTACAGCAAAGCCATTATATGGGGCAGATGTGATGGTGATTTGTTTTATCGCTGTTTAACAGTTAGATGAACTTTGGCAATACAACACAGACTTCAAGGACTTAAAGGACTTCAGCTGGAGGACCTCAGCTCGTAGCATGGTCTGGCTACCTCTGGCAGAGAGGACACCCAGCTTTTCCCTGCTGCTAGCAATGCCCTCTTTTGTTCTCTCTTGTGTTTCTGGAGAGGACCCTGATAACCAGTCTCATTCATGGGCCTCTGTCCCGTGCCTTCAATTAGCTGAGAAGATTCTGGGTCATTCTGGAACATCAACTTTTGCACTGTCAGTATTTGAAGTGCCCTTTGCAGGCAGGGTGAAGGAACGGGCCCTTCACCCCTGTGAACCAGGTTAGCTACTACTGATGGATGATCCATAAGGGTTTCTTATAGACATGGTGCAGGAGAGTCCTCAGGGGACTTTTGAGGAGAACGGCTGAGCTCTAGGCATGTGACAAGCCCTGGAAACAAGATTTCGTAGCCCTCTTGTGATGCATTGACTGGTTTTACAGACATCTCCAGGAGGCGAGGGCTCTTTGAGGGAAGACAGACAACACTTCCAGTTCACATATATGAAGGCCTTTTCAGCATCATCAGGGGAGATGAGAAAGGTACTTTCGGTTCATACATAAGATGAAAGAGGTTAACAAGGAGCAGTAACAGGAAGGCATATATATGTGAATAAGTGAGCAGAACAAACAGACCTCCAGGTACCAGAGGCTTGTGTAACTCTTGAGAATTTCATCCTTACCGCTTTCACAAGTGGGTCATGGAAAGTTGCTGATGGGGTCAGCCTTCAGCCTGATATAACTCAATATAATTGATTCTAATGGGTTTCTTAGGTCATAAAACATCATTTCCTTTAGGCCTTCATGCTGTGCTCCTTGGTTATATTTCTAAAACCCTGGATAAGTCAAAAATGCATACTGAAGTGGTTACTAATACTCAGGGCTTTAATGAGACTGCTCTCTATCATTTTTACAAGATGGTGATGAACAAGCTCTCCAATTCACTCATTTTCCTTAATCTACACGGATAGGAGTAGATGGTATTACAGCTACATAATATGAAGAGAGAAGCATAGGAAGGCTAGGAGTTTCCAGACTATGCATTTCTTCAGCATGTACATATAAAGAAGACTTTGTCTATGAGGGAGATCTCTGCTGAGAGCTCGGGCTAGCCCAAACCCACGCTTTCAATACACAACGATGCAAACAGCCTTTTGTAGCCCAAGCTGAGGGGCTTGGTGAGGGGGGCACGGATCCTGACTGCCAGCAGTGTATCAGCACTAGCTCACCTGGGCTCAGAAGCTCCTCCCTAAGCATCAGGGTCACTTTATTTTGAAGGGCTTTGGAGCCCCCACTGCACAGAGGAGCAGAGGCTGGCAAGGGAACAACATCCTACAAGCACTAAGTGTTACCCCCAAGGTTTAATCAATGTCATGCAGCGGTCCTCTCAAAGCATCAAAGGATTAGTTTAAAAGCAACGAGATCTTTTCCAAGGAGGTTATGACATTTATTATGCACTGCCTCTCTGCCCATGAGGCTGATCCACAGATGTCAGAAGAGAGAAGTGAAGCTAAAAATAGTCCTTGGTTCACAGCCTGTACAGAAACACAGCTCTGCCCACACCCCCTTGGAGCTAGCAACCCTCTCTGATAGCAGCATCAGGTGTTGGGTGACAACACGCGGTGGGGTGCACGTTGGAGAGCTGAGGTTAACAGCAGCTACTTCCCAAGAAGTCCTCGCCTGTCTTCTCAGAGGGTGCCTGGATCCCACAGCACGAGGCAGCCCAGAGTGCGGAGCCGTGTGGTGGTGCAGCGGAGATGAGGCATCCTGGAGCAGCCAGCTGATGCTTCCAACAATGCCTCCTTGTTGAGACGGGGCAGTCTCCAGGGGGGAGAGGAGATTAACCGTGAACAGCACTGCCGTGTGCTCCCAGGGCAATTCTTCCAGGTCACTGAATGCAGATAAACAAAACCCACAGCAAAGCTAAAGGCAGCCCCTCCATCTAGTCACAGCTACCAGGACAGTAGGTTTATGAATCTGTTTCCTTCTGGAGCTGCTAAAGGTTTGGAGAAATTAACCATAATATGTTGATGTGAAGATTTATGAGAGGATCAAGGAGATATGAAAATGAAAGAGTCAACAATATCAGAGCATGACACGAGATAGTCAAGTATTTTATTTCCATTGCATTCATTATTGTCTCTCGGCTGACAGGAAATAATCTGAGAAGGGAGGCTGCATAGCAGAGGTACGGAAAATAGATGTGATCATTTTCCACAGACGCAAAGAGTAGCGCTCTAGATATTTTATAACTTGCTAATGTTTTATGTCATTTCTTCAGACATCTGTGCATTGGAGTGACTGAGAACTGCAAATGATGTATAGTTAAGATATCCCCCTATAATTAGGCTGAAATAATGCTGGATTATTCTAGCGTAATTATAGGGGGCTATTTTAACTATTAGCTCATTAAAAAGCTATGATGCAAATCTCGTTCTGAAAGAGATGAAAAAAAATGAGGGTATATGAACAAAATGTCAGTGGTCCTCTGCTAAGACCAGATGGAGAGGTATAACTACACTCATTTTATCAGTCAATATCTGTAATTACAGCCAGGGTTGCATGGAGCCTGCAATGGCCTTTTATTATGTTTAGCATTTGCAGATGGACACGGTGATGCAGAAACACTTGGGAAGGGAAGGTGGTACCTATGCAAAAGGGTGGAACTCAGCTGAAATCAGCTGGGGTTTCATGTGAAGCCCTGCCATGTGCTCCTCTGTAGACATAAGCCATCATTTAGTCCACCTTGCACTTCAGCTGGGGCACACAGGGTGACAGAGCCAGCACTGCAAGGCTAAAATCCATGAATCAGTGCCTTGGTCCTGTGACAAGGCCAGCACTGGGAAGTGTGGAAGTGTTTGCAGCCAGTGTAATCCCTGCTGGAGCATGAGGTGCTCATCTGTGTCTAATCTGCCTGGGGTCACCACTGGGCAAGTATTATGGAGCCAGGCTCCTTCCAGTGATGCACAGCACCAGGACAGAAGGCAGTGGGTGCAAACTGGAGCACAGGAGGTTCCTTCTGAGCATCAGGAAGCATTTTGTTACTTTGCAGGTGGAGCACTGTCATGCGTTGCCCAGAGAGGTGCTGGAGTCTTCTCCTCGGAGACCTTCAGAAGCCACCTGGACGTGGTCCTGGACAGCCTGCTCTGGGTGTCCCTTCTGTATTTGAGCCACTCTGGGATTCTGTGAATGCAAGCATTGCTGCCACCTCACTTGGGGTGATTAAGACAACATTTTGCTTTGCAAATGCAGCCTGGTGTGCCCAAAGGGGCATCTAATCTCTGGCATCCGACAGCAAGTGGCAGGGCAAAATAAGCGAGCAGAGGCTAAATAAGAAAAATGACTTCTCGCCCTCCAGCATTATGGCAACAAATGGTGAAGAATGTGCCCTCAGGGAAAGGAGAAATGAATGGGATGAATGTGTAATGTCCAATAAGTACATGTCGAATCAAAGAGTACACTCTTGAAGCATGAAGTTAGCAGTGTCTGGTGAGGGCAAGGAGCAGAGAGCCAGCCGGGAAATTTATTGTTGTGCAGGACTGCACGGTACGGAAATCTCGCTGGAGAGCTCTTTGTGGCTGCTGCAGGCTTTTGAAAGGGGAGGTAATTAGTGAAAGACTTTGTTTTACAGGAAAATCACGAAGGAGCAAAATCAACAGAAGGGCAGGAATGGCTCGGGCAAACCTGAGGTCCCAGCCAAGCCCCTTGGTGGTCTGGTCCTCGGCTCTGAGGGCTGGAGAGGAGAAAGGGGGGTTGATGGAGAAAGCAGGTAGAGGGGCTGAAGCTGGATGATGGAGTTTCTCTTTCTCCCCTCTGCTTTCCCTCATGGCTCAGCCCAGGAGCTGAGGGGGCACGAGAGAAAGGGATCATAGCAAAGAGGATTTTTATGCTTGACTGAAGGACAAAGGGGCAGAAGTGAGTGGGGAAGGAAGCCCCAGTGTTTCACCCAATGTTTTTATTTTATTTTTGTTCATTTGATTAAAGGCTGGGCGAAGAACTAGAATTTGAGCACACACCCAGGAGAGCCAGCAGAAAGCATCAGCGTGTGCATTACGTCCACAAGTGCCTGGGAACTGTCAATACCGATGAACACCCCAAAACTGGAGGGCGAGGCTCAGCACCGACACGGAGACGTGGGCACGGGAGCTGGGCCAAGGTCTGTGAGGAGCAGAGGACCTCCTTCTCCCTTGCTGCGTGGAGATGCTCCACGGGAAGGTTTGGGCTCCTGCTGGGGGCTGTCTCGCTGGTGAGAGCCGTACCCAGAGCCTCGGGAGCCACTGGGTGGCGTGTCGACACTTCCAGACGTGGAAGAGCCGGGTCGGTGGAAAAAAAAAAAAAAAAAAAAGAAAAAAAAAAAAAAGAAAAAAACAAGGCAGAAATAGATGGGGATAATTTACGTGGCCTCCCTTTGGAGCGGGGCAAGAACAGGTGAAAGCGGCCCGAGGTACACGAGGGAAGTGGTTGTATGTCATGCCTCCTTTAACAAATAAAAGTCCGAATGATCAAGTGTGCGGGAGTGAAGTTCAGGGGCTGTAAAAGCAGTCGGCTAATGACAAACCACGGCTCTGCCTCGCCTCCGCCGTGCAGGGCACAGAGAGGGGACGGATGCAGGTCCTCTGGGCAGGCAGCTGCCCCAAAATCAGTCCTGGTGCTTAAATGCTGCCCTGTCAGCCAAGGGGAATCTCTCCTCTTCGTGCCTAATTCTGCTGGGCACCAGTCAGGCCATGGGTGCAGTGGTTTGGGCTGGGGGCTGTGGGGGAAGCAGGTCCCCAGGCATGGGCTCTGTGTTTCCAAGCTGTCCTTCGGTAGAGGGATGGCATCTCCTGGCTGTCACCTTCACTGCTGGGCTGAGGACAGCTGGCCCCGAGCTGGAGAAAGCCAGGAGAGAGATGCCAGCAGAAGTCAGGAGCCAGAAGGACCTTATCTCAGCACCCTCTGGACCTGCCACATGTTCCTCCCGGCTCTGCTTTGTCCCTGGCTGATCCATAAGCCCTGTTGCACTTCACGGGCTTGTTTCCCTCTGATTGTTTAACATGATTAGGAAAATATTTGCAATGCCTCCCTCTCAGCTCTGCTCGCTGCCTGCAGCTCTCCCTGAAGGAAAGCAGGCTCCAAAACCTCCTGCAGCTGGGCCTGCGAGCACTGCAGCGGAGAGCCACTTGGAGGAGTTCCTCGTCCCCTGGCAGGGTAAGGGCCTGGAGCAGGGAGACCAGAAGAGAAAGTACCTCGATGTGACTAGCGTCCTGAGATGTGTTTTATCTCTTTTTATCAACTGTCAATACCGATGAACAAGCAGCTCGCTCTGAGGATGTTTCATTTATATGACACCGGGGCTGGGACAGGAAAGGGGAGAACAGCGCCAAGATAAATGATGCTGCTTTCAGCTAATTCAGATAAGCACTTGTTCTGAATGCAGCGGCATCGCCACAGACACTCCTTAGCATCTCTGAGAGCTCCCTTGTCCCTACAAGCCACCGACCTGCCTTCGTGGCGTGGAGGCATCAGCAGGAGAACCTCACAAGCGGCGAGGGGCAGGGAGGTGGAGTTATCAGCCAGGCTGGGGCTGTGTTTGCTCGTGTGTGGGCTATCCCCAGTCCTCCACCTTCTCTCCTTTGTGTGAGGCACGACCAGGAGGCACATCTGCTCTCAGGTACTGGCCACCAAGTTGGCCCTCTCCACAGCACCTCTCCTTCGGTGGCACAAAGGTGCCCTCTGCCCGATCCTGCTGCCGGGAAACCGAGGCAGAGAACAAAACCGAAGCAGCTCTCACCCTTTGCCAGGAGCTCTGTGGTGGGACAGAGACCGAACCTTGTGTCCCAAGTTCTCAGGTAATCTGCCCTTCTTGCAGGTTCTTGTAAAGATCCCCGGGGAGGAAGATGCTTCATCCGGATCAAGACCAGGACGTACCTCTCCTCTGAACAGCACCCTGCATGGCAGCTGGCTCCAGCAGGCTGTAGGAGGCACAGCAGCAAAACCTAGCGAGATCCCAGGCACAGCATCCCCAAAGCGGCCGTCGCTCCCATCCCAAGCAGGATGGAGACAGGTTTTGTAGGGCAGCCCCAGCGTCGTGGAGCCACTGGCTAGCTGAGCATCCCCTCCGGCAGGCTGCAGGGCTGATCGTGCTCTGTGGTCCTTAGTCCTTACTCCTGCCTTTTTTAATTTTTTTTTTTCTTTCTCTGTTCCTTCCAGGATAATAGATTCCTCCCCTCCCCAATTCTGTTATTCACATGAGATCATGTAGTCCAGGACATTCTGTCCTTAAAGACAAAATGGAAAAATGAGCAGGAATAATGATATAAGTCAGAGGATATTACACTTAATGAGTAGGACTGCCTGCTTTGCCTCCCCCTGCACTGTCCAAGAAAGTGCCGATAAAGCAGGGTAGATATGGGACTTGATGCTGGTGCCTGAATACATTAGTCAATTTTAATCTTTTTATTTTGCAATAATTACAGCATTGACTGCGCCCTTTCTGTCTGAGAGAAAGTTTATAATGCTTGGGAGCACCTGTGTGAGAAAAATGGCTTTTATCGATGCGTTTCCATGTGATGCTTTTGCACAGCATTGCTCGCGGCCCCAAAGCACCGGGAGGTGATGTTCCTGCTCAGTGCCAGCTCCAGGCTCTTGGCACCTCGGAGGGTTTTTAGGAGGGCACGGTGCCACCAGCCTCACTGCGAGCTCCAGCCTTCCCCCTCCTGCTTTCGGCTTACAGGTGGTTTTAGTGTTCACCTGCTTGGGTAAACAACATCTTTGCCTTGTGGGAAGTGTGCTCAGTTTATTCACGAGGGCAGCCTGGATTCTGAATCCAAAGCTGATCGCTGAACTAGGCACGTGCTGGGTCACAGCAGAGCCGTAAGCCAGCGGGGTGCCCGGCAGGTGAGCCCACCGAAGATGTTGTGTTTGTTTCATTTTAGCATTTCTCGATTTCAAAACAATAAAAGGCTGCTCGTGTGTAAACTTACTAAACAAAGGAGGCTGCCAATAGGCCCGACAACGTTTCCTTGGTAACATTTCTTAGCTTTTACCCCAGTGATTGATATCCAAGGATAGCCATTTGCTTTCTGCAGACGAGCAGGAGAACAGGGCTCAATGATTCCCTTCCTGGCTCCTGAAAGCCGAGAGAGGAGAAGCAATCCATTACAGTCGGTGTGGTTTTACTCATTATTTAAAGGGGAAAAAAAAAATGAAGAAAAAAAAAAACAAGCAAACAACAACCCAAGGAAAACAGCAGACAAATTGCACTTGGCACCTGATCCAAAAAATCCTGCACTGGGTAGAAAAACTCTCTTGCTTCCCGCGGCTCCAGCCCAGACTCCTGATGCGTGCTTCAGACTGGCTGTCATCTGACCACGTTTCTGTGCAGTGCCCTTCTCTTTGCCTGATTAAAAACCTTTTGTGCAGGCACTGTTTCATTCTCTGTTTGTTTTGGCATCTGCCCTCGACGCCACCTACCTTGGAAAACAAAACTGGCCAGCCACCGGGGGCTGGCTGCTGCTCTGATCTACCAGCCAGACATCCCCGAATTTAATACAAGCGAGGAGAGTGGAATCTGTGAGCCCAGTCAGAGCTTGTCCAGCAGCAGTTGTAGGTGCAGAGGGGTCTCCCACAGATGGAAACATGCCTGATGCATTTGGGTGAAGCCTTGGGGTTGCCCAAATGCCAGGGATCTGGTGAAGGAGCCGGGGGCAGTGATGCTTTGGTCCCGTTTGCTTCTCCGTGGCCATGCCCCCAGGCAGCCCCGTTTGCAGGGGGCTTGATGGAAGCTGTCACGCTGGCTCTGTGCTACTTGTCATGTACTCCCTGGGTTTTCATCCTTACTAAAGGGTTTTCTCCCTACCTTGCCCATTTTCGGGGTTTGAAGTGAAGCTAACTGCAGTTCTGCCCCCCTCTCCTGTATCCCCAGCAATGGGCAGCAGCAATGTCCACGGGAGGACAGGGGATATGTTTGCTCCAGCACCCCAAAAATCATCGCAGCCAAGTAAAAAGAGAGAAATTCATACAAAGACACATCTGTTTTCCAGATGCTTGGACACCTGAGAGCTTCATCCTTCCCTTCTTTCCCTTTTCCTGCAGTTTATCCCAATTTTAGCTTCTTCCAAGCCTCTCCCAACCAAAGGTCTCTATCTGTTCATGTCTCCTAAACCCATCACAGCCCTTCCCTGTCTTTTCCAGGACTCCACTCCTCTGCAGCAATCTCAGTGCCACCGGTGGCCCCCAGAAGAGCAGCAGAGGTGGCTGTGGCCTGCTGGTGGCCTGTCCCCCAGCCCAGGCACAGCTCCTCATGGAGAAGGTGGCCCCGGTGGGCTGATGGATGGGTGAAGGACAGGCGGTGGGATCACAGCACATCTCGTTTCTGTTGGGGAAGGGGAGCAATCGATGAACATACAACAAATCAATGCTGTTTGGTTGGGTTTTGTTTCTTTTTTTTTTTTTTTCCTTTTTCCTCTTTGAAATGTGATCTTCTCCATTAGGATGCCAGCCGCTGCTCCATTAATAGTTCATACCCAGCCGCCAGTGCTAGGTGGTACCCGAGGCCTGAGAAAATGCAGAATTAAAAAAAATATATATATATGGACAGCAATTGATCCAGCAAGTTGTATAATCATATGATAGAAGTGGGAGATTTTATTTTTGTAAGCTGAGTACCTTACTTTCTGAAGCCTGAGATATATCCGCACACTACAGAGGCATTATATCGCTTATAAAATTATCCAGTCCTTTTTATAATCCTGCTCCAGTACAGCCTGTCCCAAATAACTCTTTTAAAGATGTGCTCCACAACCTTACCGTGCACATAATTATTCCTCATTGTTTTTCCCTGTGACTTCTCTCACCTGGTGTCTCCCTCTTTCCAATGACAGATCGCCTGTACCTACGGGCATGAAGTGTGCTAGTCCTTTAAGGACACCGTCCATCTCCCAGCTCCAGCACTCCTCTGGCTGTTTCTCTTTCCAAAAACGGAGATGTTTTGGTGGATGGGTTTGCAGGGTTTGGCAGAGGAAGGAGAGGGGACCCCCTGCAGAAGGAGGCTGCAGCCCGCAGGGACAAGGAAGGGCCAGGCTGCAAATGGCAATGTGCAAACAGGGACCTGCAAAAAAACAACCCCCTGTGCTCAGGCTCGAAATGTTTAGGAGCCCCCTGGGCTGGTGGGATGCTTTTCTTCGCTGCAGGTAAACTCTGTGACTGCCTGCAGCCTCCCCAGAGCCTGCCCGTGACTCAGCCTGGCTTCAGCATCAACCCTGCTGCCAGGGCCCTGCCTCCCTGCCCACTCCGGGAGTTTCCCCAGCTGAACTGCTCTCAGAAACCCCCCTTTTTCTCCCCGTCCTGACCCCAAATACAACCACCAGAACACCAAACCCAGCTGCTTTCTGCTCTGCTACCCAGCTGCCCCTTTCAGCATGGCTTTTAAGAGCCCAGAGCAAGGAGATGCAGCGTGGCAGCTACACCACCCGTGGCAGCTGCTGTCTCTCCACTTGCAGCACCAAAATGAAACTTTGCCCACATGCCACAGAAATGGGTTAGGTCACCAGAAACTTTCAGACTCTGCAGGTAATGGCAAGCACCTTTGTGTTGTCAGATCCACGCTTCACAGCTTTACCTGCACCCATGTAGGTGGGAGGCATCTAAGAGAAACTGGCCTCTAGGAGCACGTAATATCTGGGGATGTTTTGGAGATGTTGAGTATCACTGGTGCTGCCTGGTTCTGCCTGAACCCAGCTGGAGCAGATGTGGTTTATGAATTACTGCTCCCACCGCTGTGAGGGGCACACATCTGCTCTCCAGAGAAGGAAACTCAGTCTTCAGTGAGCTAGACCTAAACATTGTCAGGCAGAGAAGAAAGAAAGGGCGATACCCCAGGAAGGAGACCCTACGTTACATCTGGATTATTGTCCGGGGCTTTGCTGACCTGGAAGAGGGACTTTCTAAAAGTCCCTCTCAAAATGTCAGGCTGGCTGTTCAGGATATGTGTTCTTAATATGTGCAATTACCCTTGCATGTCCAGCTGAGGTAATGAAGCAAGCACACTCTAAATCACCCCTTTCCCTGCCATGCTCCAAACAATGGAAAAACATTGTTTCCTCCAAACAATGGGAACCAGAAACTGCCAAAGTGCTGATATGATAAGGGGGGTGGAGGAGAGGCAAGGTCAGAAGTACCCTTGTTGCTGACTTCCTGGCTATGGACACATGCTCTGTACTTCCCTAAAAATGAAGGCCGGACTCAGATGCTCTAAAAATCTGTATTGGCTGTGTCAGGCCCTTGCCCTTACTACCTGGATGCATATGGCATGTAACTAAGGAAACTGAGCACGCTGCAGATGCCTTGGTTTGAAATGTCTCTGCCGGGAGCTGGTTGAGGCACAGGGCTTCTATTCCACAAGAGAGCCTGACGTTTTAAAAAGTTTGGCTTGGCAGAAAAATGAGTCATTCTCCCCGACCCCACTTTAAAAAAAAAAAAGTCAAAACCAAAAGGAAAATCTGTGGGGAAGGAGGGTAAGGGAAAAAGAGTGGCGTGCAAAAACCAAACCATTCTCATTCTTTATTTTCCCTGGTGCAGAACAGGAACAGCTGCCCCTGTCTCCTGAGGATGCCCCAGCCAGGCGCCAAGCAGCCTCCAGTCCCAGCGAGCCCCCGTAGCTTTGGGCTCCCTCAGCAGAGCTGAGCCCCAGCTGGGGCCGGGGATGCCATCCTCGCCCCAACATCACCTTGATGTGGGGCCCTGCTGAGCCCAACTTGCTCCTGCAGCCTCATGTCAGTTTTATTTCCCACTCAGATTTTGGACCAAGGTTGGTTTTGCTGGGAAATTCCTTGTTAGCTTTTCTCGATGCATTTCTATGGTATGCAGTCACACCCACGTTTGCACCTTTAAAGAAATGATATTATTTATCGCAGGGAACCATCACACGTCTGTGTGGAAGCACCAAGACTCACTCCTTGGCCTGGACGGCAGCACTTATGGTCGCCGAAAGAGATTGTGCCGAGATGCTGGAAAAAAAACAACCTGTTAAAGATGACTGGCTCACTGCTCGGACCGAAATGGCAACATTTGAACACACAATACGCTCAAAAATGATTAAGCTGGGGAACTGTAATGATATGTGAGACCAATTCTCATTAATACCAGACTGAAACGCATAGCCCCGTGCGAGGGAGAGAAATTTCCATGCGCCTAGTAATGGAGATCAGTGCCTTAATGATCATTACACTACTAAAACTATACACTAATACCACAGCAGGTCACGGGGGTCAGAGCAAATGCTTCTTTCTTTGTATTACATGCTTTTATGTCTTCATTTACTCCACCAATTCTCTCATTATTTCCTCCTCATCTGCTATTCACAAGCGTAATTTCTTTGGCTGACGTTCCCCTCCTCTCTCACCAAGAGACGATCGATACTACAGCATCTGCCTCCCTGCAACGCCTTGTGCACGATGAGATACGTCCGAGCAGGTTCCTCTGGGACCTTCTTTTCCAGCCCTGCTCCATCTGAATCGGCGAAGAGATGAGGATGCGATGCACAGCGCCCAGGCTTTCACCTCTCTCTCTGTGAGGTGATGCCCGGGAGAAATCCATACGCTGCCGTTTGCTCTCGGAGCCTGCGTTAATAAGCCATTGATGAGGGAAATAACAGCGCAAATTAGCTGAGCCCATATGTGAATTAAAGAGAGAGCTCTCTAAAGAGAGGGCAGGATGGGGCTGGGAGCCTTGCTGGGGCACGGGGCAGTGTCCAGTATGGAGACGTGGGAGAGTTCAGCCTACCCCCGTGCTCATCTAATGTTTGTGTTATGATAAATAGAGATTTATTGGCGTTTAACTCGGTGAAGCAAAGCAAGATCTTTCCCTGTTTGTCCTCCAGAAAAAAAAATAAAATAAATCTGATTATCAAGTATTAGCCTGTCTAGCCTCAGCACAACAGCAGCAAAACCTGCCCGTCCCTGCTCCGTGCATGCATGCACCAGAGCGCTGGGGCCGCTCTCATGGCTCGGTCCTCGGCTGTGGCACAGTAAAGAGCCGGGTGGTGAAATAGCTGGGTGTTAAAACGCTGCTCCTTTCTCACCATGCTGATTGGGCTTGGTTTGTCACGTAGCAGGGCGGCCATATGAAACAGAGACCTTGTATCACTGTCAGCTGGGTCAGGAAGGAGAACTCTAGCATGTTTATTTATTTATTTATTTTCTTCCTTTTATTTCCTGATTCAATACTGCCTGCCTTCCCTTGCTCTTTACTAGCCAGCATTTCCTACTCCTGGGCTGTCTGCAAAGGAAAGCTATCTAACTCTGAAATTTAATAAAAGCCTCTTAAGTGATTTGGGAGTGCGTAGGAGAGAGAGATCTTTAGAGGCAAACATTACTGCTGGGGTGTACATGTAGCTTAATAGGATTTTCTTTGTGAATCTGAGCTCTTAATAAGACAATGTGAGATTAAGGAAGAATGGAAAGATTTTATTTATTTAGGTATCCATCTAAATGTGTTTTTGTTCCTTTCAGTGAAAAGTGCGTCAAAAGATAGCCCCATCCTAATAACACTGAGTTGGGATTGTATTTTTTCCTCAGTTGCTTGTCGAACATCCCCATCCTCTTTGCTGTTTTGTCTGTAATTTTGCATTTTCCTTTACCTAGTCTCTCCTCCAAATTTCTTTCATCCCTCTCCAGATTTTTTTTTTTTTTTTTAATCCTCTAAGACCAGGCTGCTTCTTTCCAGAGGATGACTGAGAGGAGTGTGAAAATGAGTCTCACCAGACTTACTCGCTGTTTCCTCTGTGTTTGCCCTGGATTACTGGGACAGACCAAAGCTCTGCAGATGAAAAGATGCCCACGAGCTACTCTGAGTAAGTGCCTGCTCAGGATCCTTTAGTGCGGTGTATGTTTTTTCCTAAAACAAGATGCACTAACCCAGCAGCCCCTGTAAAAGAAAAGCAATTTAATTATAGCCAAGAGATAAAAGCAGAAATGGCTCTCAGACAAAAAACTCTGACGATTATATCTGAAGTCATGTGAAAGGACACCCACCGAGGAGAAAGGAACTCAGCACAGACAGCATGAAGCACTACCACATGAAATACCACTTCCTAGGGTCTTTTTTTTTTCCAAAATAAAAATGTGGGAGCTTATATTAAAGGGACTCATGGCTCTGTGTGGCAGGTGTTTCTTCTCTTTCTTAGGCTTTCTGTAGCATCCAGGCCTGATCATGTTCTGCTATGGTGAATAGGGAGTGTAAGAGAATAGGGAAAATGACATATTTTGAAATGCAATTACAGTAGCATGTCAAAAATAGAGAGAATTGCAAGGAACATCAGAAGGATCTTTAGACAGCGAGAAAGCTGGGCAACATTATGGCAAACGAAATGGAGTGTGAAAACTCCAGGAGGCAAGGGAGAACAGAAGCAATAATTGACTGCAGTCACTCCGAGGGAAGAATACATCACTGTCATCAAGGGACGCAAAATCAAAGTGGCTGGGCAGTGGTGGTCCAAAAAGAAGTTGGAGAGATGCTAAGCTGTGGATAGAGAGTGTTGCTGGGTAATGCTGACACCCCAAAGCCTGCAGGGTGACCCAGGTGCAGGGGACACCGCTGCTGCCTCATCGCACAGCAGCCAACAAGGCTTCTCACTGCCTGCATGCTGCAAGCTGCCTGCCTCTCCAGTGATTGCCAGCATTGTCACAGGGACTGTAATAGCTGTAGCTTGTTTTCTGACGAGCTGCACGAGCCCAGGGCACGATCTGCCAGCAGGGACGAGCCAGGCTCAGACCTCCTGAGAGCAGCGCGGCTGCAGGGCTGGGACAAGGTGGAGCCACCCAGCTCTGGCGTTTCTTCCAGCACTGGGTGTTTCTTCCTAGCACCCTAACGAGTTTGGTGCCTCTTTTTCTCAACCTGCATTTCATGCCATGCACACATATTAGCAAAGAGATTTTTATTTAAAAAGTAAAAAGAAAATATAAAGTCTAAATGGGCAGCCTGTCTCAGTGCTCTGTCACCCTCACAGCACAGAAGTGCCACCTCACATTCAACCTCCTGGGCTTCAGTTTGTGCCCGTTGCCTCTTGCCCTGTCCCTGGACATAACTGAAAAGAGACTGACTTCATCCCCTCGATACCATCCCCTCAGATATTTATACACATGGATGAGGTCTCCCCTCAGTCTTCTCTTTTGCATGCTAAACAGGCGCAGCTCCCTCAGCCTATCCTCATATGACAGGTGCTCCAGTCCCCTAATTGTCTTCGTAGCCCTCCTCTGGACTCGCTCCAGTAGCTCCATGTCCCTCTGGTACTGGGGAGCCCAGGACTGGAAACATTGCTCCAGGAGTGGCCTCAGCAGGGCTAAGCAGAGGGGCAGGATCACCTCCCTCGGCCTGCTGGGGTCTCACCTGCAACAGGGAGGTGACACTGGAGCTTGCAAAGCTGTACCACTGCACAGAGTGCTATGTGGGGAAATGCAGTGAGATGTCAGGCATGGAAACACAGCACCTGAGTGAGGACTGAGGCCAGAGAGAGCTGCTGTGCTGTGGGGCACCGTGCAGTGGTCACACATCACCCCTGGCATGAGCACGTGCCATAGCGGGTCAGGGTGTTGCTGTGGGAGGAAGGGGGAGGACAAGAACTCTGCCACCTGCTCCTGAGCAGATCTGCTACCGTGTAGTTTCCCGACTACAATTTTTCTGTCTGCCTCCCTCTCGAGGAGCAGATAACTCACCTCCCTGCCTGCCTCCTCCCTCACAGATATTCGGCTCCCTGATGCAATTAATTCACTCGTCTCCATTTCACAGGTCTCAGATGCTGGGTATCACTTAAGCCTTTGAGCAGTTGCCTTGACTTCAGTGAAACCATTTGCAGAAGTGAGAACTACTGAAGTGGAGAAGAGTTTACCTGCAATTTGCAGCAGTTGCTCACATTTCGACTCAGGACTGCGTAGCTTTCTAAGCCAAAAAGATTCAGGCGCTCTATATGCAGGGTTGTTGCATTCTCCTAACGCAATGAATGATTCATTCCAGTCGTGACTGAAGAGCTCAGGGCTTGCCTGCAATTGGAAATTTACCAAAATAGTTATTCTGGAATAACTCTTGGGGTAGCGGCTCGTCTTCTGGCATGAAAATGCCCACACAGCGTTTGGCGACAACAGCCTGGCTCTGGAAGAGCTGCTCTGGTGCATTTGCAAGCGCCGACTTCCTAATGTCAGGGGCTGCCTCGCTGCTTATCCGAGCTGTGGGATTGCAGGCGAGGAGGTATGAAAGGGTTTGTTTTGGTGTCTGAACATAACAGTAGATCTGATCTGCAACTGTGTTTTTGAGAGACCCATAAAAATAAATGGGTGGAAACAACAGAGCAGATTATTAGCACCGAGGTCCTCAGCCGAACCAGAGCCGTAACAGCACAGTGCAACTTATTTTATGACCTAATTTGTAGTTTAAGCTTTCTATCAGAGATTGCCTGGGACATAAGGTTACATTGTTATAGTTTAGTTGTATTTCTTTCTCAGTTCATGTTACAGCTGCTAGCAGACAAAAGCTAGAATATTAGGGATTTATTTTGGCCCTTGCTACTTCTCAGCACCATCATTTCACTACTTGTCTCCTAAATTGACGGAGTGCAGGGCCAGAATACCTCTTCTTTGCAAGCAAGAAATCCAAGCAGTCCCTCAAATGCTTTATTTTCATTTTTTAAAATTATTATTACTATTATTATTATTATTATTATTATTATTATTATTATTATTATTATTATTATTATTATTATTATTATTTTTGGTGAAGTCCCCACACCTCAGGGTGCAACTAATAAGACAAGTAAAGCTTTTAGGTCCTCAGGGTACACAATAAAGCAGCAGAAGGCACAATTCCTCCATCTCCCAGCCCTTTCCAGTTACGTTTAAAAACCAGCTGTTGGCAATGCTGTGGCCAGATCCAGCCTCCAAGCACCCTCCCCGTCCACTTGGTGGAAACACCAGAGCAGACACTGACCGGGGAAGGAATCAGAAAGAAATAAACCACTTTACTACCTGTGCAATAGCCTTTATTGTCTGGTTCTTAAAATATCCCTGTGGCCTAATATATGCTGTAAAGACAGTTTAGGCTCTTAATGGATAAAGAACCATAAACAGCAATGCACAGGCAGGATTTAAGACCATCCATCCACAAACAGTTCATTTTCAGGCATTGTAAACTGGCAGGAAGACATTAAAATCTATGCATATTGCTGGAGAAAGTATAACTGGGAAGGGAGCCTAGAACATCTCACATGTTTCTGCCCCAAGACAAATGTATTCTGGGCAAAGATTACCAACGTAATGACTAAAAATTACATCCAGGCTCAGGAGAGCTGTTTTCCATCCTCCAGGGTGACAATGGGGACAGCAAAGCTCTGTGAGCAGAGAAAGGGGTGCAGAAAAGGACTCGAAGCCCTGGAGGCTGAGGAGAAGCCTCCAAGCATGGCCAAGCCCATGCCCGTGCTCCCACTCTGCTGTAGGGTCTCCAGAGTCAATATTGCATGTTATGAGCAACACCTTCCATCTTCAGGAGATGAAAGCTAAGAGGGTCTTTTTTTCTGGGCACATTTCAGCCAATTGCATTTATCTGTGAGCCTGATATGGTCACGGCAAGGGAGAACGTCACCGGTAGGTTGGGAAAATGGAGATTTAACATTTTATGCATGTGTTCATTCCAGGAGCCTGAATTATCAGAGCTAGTATTTTCCTAATCACCACTATTCTCTGTGTACCCTCTTTCAGAGTATTGCGTTCTCTGGAAAACTGATGCTAGCTTATGAATAGGCAATTACTTGTTTCTTCCTTCCCGCCTGGAGGAGGGAAGAGAGGAAGGTGCCCCAAGGATGTCTTTCCACTTCTGGAAGATGGCAGCTTGCAAATTCAAATGATGCTTTCTTTGTTTTCATCCTTTACGAGACTCTAGGTAGGAAAGGCTTTTAAAAACAGCACAGCACAGGCTTTCCCGTGGAGGTTAGGAGGGAGGCAAGCACAGGCTGACGTGAGGGCTGTTACCAGCAGTCGGGGATTAATCAGGCCTCAGGAGAAGACCATTAGAGCTGGAGGATGTCCTTGTCTTCAGGTCTTCAGGTTCCTGAGCTAAGCTGGCTGCTTCCACCTCCCTGCCAAGCATCTCACCCTGGGAGTGATTATTTCCCTCCGATGGGTGCTTTCAGTGGTGGTTTCTGTGCAGCCAGCTAGCCAGTGTGTGGGAACAAGATTTCCTCTTGATTTGCAGGAGCTGGTATACCTAGAGGTTTGACTCAAACTTGCTTTGATGTTCCAATAACAAGATATTAAAGCTGTAATGTTTGTTATGTTAACAAGCTGTGGTGTTTGTTTTAGTTTAAGGCTTACATTTTCTGTAGTTCAGCATGAGGCTCCCTGTTCTTTATGAAAAAAAATTTAAAAAGCAGTCGTGTCTCAGTGCTCTGTTTACATATTTTTCTTGCAGTCCTTTATTAAAGGTGCTATTAAAAAATAGGAAGTTACATTAAAGAACCTGTATCTTTTTATCGTAAGTGTGCTGGATGGGATTACCAACCCAACAAACATTTAAAATTCATTTACTGACCCTCTTATCTTCCCAGATTTGATGTATGCTTTATATCACAGTTTAATTTAATTTCCATATTAACTCTATTATCTGTAAATATAAAGGGCACAAATTCTTCCTTTAAGAGAGAGAAATAGATCGAATTGCATGAAATGGCAGCAGATGTTATTTTTCTCCAAGAAATTCATTTAAATGAACTGCACAAAAACCTGCAGAAAGAATTGGGGAACTCAGCCTATGCTTCTTCTAGAAAAAAATCAGTTTGTGGCAGTTGTGTTCTGGAAACATGGTCTATTACAAAAATAATTGAAAACTCCCGTTTCTGCAGTAAGAGGCCAATTTTTAAATACGATTGATTTGCCGGTGATGTACCCACCAGGCTGGAGAACAGTTGAAAGCGCAGTCATTTTCGCAACCCGCAGAGAGTCCTGCCCAGATCTCAGAGGCCATTTGCAGTCAGATGACTTTCAAGAACTTGTAAATCTCTCCTTGGCATTGCAGGAGAAAAACACGACTGCCCCAAGCGCTCAGCCGTAGCTTTATCAGCAGGTTGAAGACTGCATTTCCATAGGAGAATTTCCCTCCCCCTGAACAACTAATATATCCTTCAATGCCATCCGCACAGATACATCCTGTACTGACTTTGCTGAGGTGAATATTCATCAGGCTCCCCTTTCCCTGTGCCCATCTGATCTCAAGCTGCGATGACTGGTTTGAGGCAGGGGGTTTGTGTGGCTGAGAGAAAGAGGATGGAGGAGCAGGTACCTCTGTTCCCAGGAGACCTGGCAGCCCATCTGTGTCATGCTGGAGGCGATGGCCGTCGTCCCACTCCCCGTGAGTGGACTGCTTCCCATCCGTGCCCCGGCTCTCCCTCCCTGGTACATCTCCATTTATTCATTTTGAAAATCTCATCATCTCCCTAAGCACTCCACGAACACCCTCTCTTTCATTGCTAAAACAGACTGATGAGAAATTCACCCTTTCTCTCCTAAGATCACTTTCCCAACCTCTTATCATTACAGGCAGATCCAGCCCATAAGCTCAGCTGTGTCAGCTTAGCAGCTTCTTCTTAACATAGGCATTTGCCAGAGAAATAGAAATTGCAGATTTCTTGGAGCTTATTAAAGGAGAGATTTCTCTGGTGATCCCTCTGAGGGGTCTCAGCGTGGAAAGCAGGAGCTAACTGCCTATGGGCAGAAAACGGTGGCAAAAAAAAACTTCAGTCCCACAGGGTTAGGGTATACAAAAGCCTCCCAGACCCCTACAACAAAGCAGACTTAAATAACTTGTTCTCTGAAGTGAAAAGCAGACGCAGTGGAAGAGATCCTCAATGACAGCTTAACAGAGCTTTGTTGACTGCAGGGAAGCTTCTGGCCCCTAAATTTATGTATTTATTTATTTATTAAAGTGTAAACTCACCGTTTTTAACAGTAGACTTACTTCGCCCGTTCCCCTTGCCCACATCTGCCCGTGGTGCTCTGGCCCCAGCTGGACCTACCAGCCACCCTACTGGGAGCCAGTGCTTGAGTTTCAGTCAGTGGAGCAACTTTGAAGGCTTCTCTGAGGAAGAAAATGCAAATTCTTCTGCAGCTCTGCCAGCCACTGCTGCAGGGCTGCTGCACATTCGTCTGGCTTTGACGGAGTCGAAGCACGACTGAAGAAATTCAATGAATAAAAACATCTACAGAGGACTGTTAAATGAAAAATCAGGGTGTTCCCGGGCCCCAAACTGCAGGATACCTATGCCTGGTACCTCTGGTGCCCTGGGAGAGGGGAAAGGAAGACAGCAGGGACCCCATTTTTGTCCGCTGGCAGCAGTCTTCCCTGAAGACCTGCCCCTCCTCAGCTTTCTGGATATGGCACTTGGATGTGATGGGGAAAATCGTGCTTCTAGGGCCTAAAAGGAGGTTCACCAACTCTCTGTCTCTGCATGGAGGTGAGCAAGTTCTGCCTCTGGAAGGAAGAATGTGGAAAAGTGACCCAATAGGACCACCACAGAAATATGCTGCCTCCGTGGTCACCACCAATGGGCCTTCCTATAGGGCCTGGGGATGGATTCCCCATTCCCACCTCTAAGATTTACAAAATCATCAGGAGCTCGCTATGGGGCAGAGCAGCCCAAAACCTGCCAATCAAGCACCCAGTAAATGCATCTCCCACTGTTCTTGTCTCAGCTGCTCAGCTTTAGAGGAAAAGGACTGACTACAAGGAGCATCACTTAGGTCCCATTAAGGGCACAGCTGGCGGGGAATGTCTTGTCAACCCTGATAGCCTGAAAGTGCAGCAGAGCAGCTCAGGACTCTTCAGCCCTTCAGAGCATGTAAGACACTGGCTGGCTCAGGCTGTCAGATAGCAGCAGTAGCATACAAAGTGGCAAGAGGTTAGGAATGCTGCTTTTTTATTTTTATTTTTTTTAAAGAAGATTTAATGTAATGACTGTGTCCAGAATATGGGGTAGCATGAAATTGCGCATTGCCATTTGCTTTCCCAGTGCATTTTGAACATAGACCATGAAAACAACTTGGGAGTTTAGTAGAGGTTTAAAAAGCATTTTATTATATGTGAAAATAAAGATATATCTTAAGCATCATGTCTCACATTCAGAGGAGATAACCTCAACCTTGACTTCCCTTCCAGCAGCACCTCCCTCCCTAATGGCACAGTCTCTGTGTGCACATTTAAAAGCTGAAGTGCTTAGAAGCAGCCAGACCCAGCAGATAAGCAGCCATTCAGCAATGGAGCATCTCAGTCATAAGGAGAAGGCAATAAACAGACTCAAGGATTTGGATAGGGAGGCAGAGGCCAAAAGGAAAAAAAAAAAAAAAATCTTTTAGTATACTTGAAAATGGGCTTACTGCTTTTTCTCCTTGAAACAGGATTATCACATTTCAGAAATAACACTTTCAGACCCATTTCTCATGGTATTTTTCAGTCTTCTGGCTAGGAAATCTGTCCCACCTTCAAGGTAAAGTCTTGGAGGCAATATATATCCCACACTACAGGAGATACAAGTTAATTTCTTGTGTTGTCTGGTTTCTGAAGTTTAGGTGTATTATATGAGAGAGATAAAGCATTACTCCAAATTAAACTGGATGCCCAGTACCTAATTTTCAAAAGTTTCTCAGTCCCTTGAAGGTTGAGCTCAAGATTAAAAAGAGTGGCTTTAAAACTGTGAGTGGCCCCCTTGACTTCAGCAGAACTCCCATAGGCTTCCTCAGTGGCTTCTGAGGTCTGCTGGATTAAGATCTTCATGCCTTTACTGTGATGCAGACGTCAGCGCCTCTGCACGCTCCCCACAATTAGGAACCCCTCTCTTTTCATGTAGAGAGATGTGGAATCATCTGCCCAGATACTGAACCTAACTTTTTAACTACTGAACAAGCTTTTTGGCATCAGCACTCAGAGCCCAACAACTCTCTCCTGGGTTCCCCTTCCCAGTGTTCCAAGTCTTCCCTGTTTGATTTTATCACTGGCATCAAATTGTATTTTTCTTACTCTATGAAAAACTACGGCTGTTTTAGATAAAGTCTGGTATTTGTGCTGCTGGAAAAGAAAAGCTCTGAAAATATATATATATATATGGATTTTCAACCCAACAAATTCTGTATTGAATTTAGGGCTTCAAATAAAAATCTGACAGTGCATAGTGTGGTCCTCAGTCAAATGCAATTTCTGCTTCTGGCTGGAAAGTGGAAATTCAGTATAACCTCCACGTGAACCTATAAATCACCACAAGCTTACAGAGGAGTTTTATGGACCATTCAATCCACCTGGTTGCTGAGATAGATAAATGTCTAATTTTACAACATTCCCAAGGAAGACGAGGTTCGTCTGTTTTGCCTACGAACCTCTTACACAGCTTCATCAGTAACACAAAGTCCCGAACTGGAGAAAGCTGTTGCTGAAGGAATGGCCTTATGCCAGTTTGTGCCATCTGAGACTAGCTCTGTCCAGTATATATATTAGCAATTATAGTGCAGGGTGCACTGTACATCTGACAAAACGAGCTGCGGCATAATCAATAAACTTAATTACCTATCACAGCCTGCCCACGTAGTACACAATTTTAATTCAATTAGAACTTCCAAAAAATGATACATAGCAGAGCAGATATATTTATCACTGAGGTCTAAATCAGCTGTGCGTGTCAAGGCTGACACTTAAAAATGAAGACATTTATAGTTTCTGGAGCCCAAAGAAACCCACATAGAAAAGCACATTCTTTTCTTCTCAAAATAACTAAAAATGATTTGTCACTGATGGAGGAGTCTCTGCCCAGAAAATGAGTCCAGAACCACAGTAAGTAGCTCATTGCCTCCCCAGAGCCCTGGCAGCATGCAAATCGACTCACACACACAGTGGTGGGGGGAATCGCAGCACGGGCTCTAATGAAGTGGCCAAGAGGCTGGCCCTGCCTCCACTGCCCCAGCCTCCGGGATGCAGCAAGTCAGAAGGATGCCTCTTGGTCCAACAGGGACACAAACATCCCCCCACCTTCCTAGCACAATATTAAAAATATAAGCCTTCATCGCAGTCTTCCCAAACACAAAAACTTTCCACGTGTCCTCACCCGACAGTTTCAGTGTTTCATCTGTAGGGATCTCTTTCATCCATACTGCTGCCCCTGCGTGTAAGCAAGTTTCAGCAGCAGCCCCAGTTTTTAAAGTTCATGTAGCTCTTACCATGAGTTGCAATTTATGCTGTCCCTTCTTTTATCTCCCTGGCTTTCTCCCACCAACATCAGGAACAGCTTTTCCCATTTCCTGCAGGAGTTGGGATGTGGGTGGTGGGGGGTTAGGTGCTCTTGCTCTAAATATGTCCTTCCTATGACAAATGCACAAGGATGTTACACCCTGAGGAATTAAAAATGACTAGCTGGCAACAAGTATAAAGCTAATAGCAGAAAAACTAATCAGGAGCAACAGACAGGGGATTCGCTGCAGAACTTAAAACCAATGGGGTGTCTTGGTCACCAAGGCAAGTCCTTTGCTATTGTAGGCACCATGTCCTGTAATCAAATTCACAAATGTATTCATGGCCTGCTCATACCCTTTTGTTCTCGTGCAAGTGCTGTCCTTCAGCATAACAGCTGTTTTCCTTCCCTGGTGTCTACCCCCAATATGTTTATAGGCAGCAATCAGATCCTTTGTTTTGCTAGCTTTAACAAGGCGAGCTCCTCCTCCTTCTGCGTGAGGCTGCCTGTTCCCTCTAGCACGTCCCTTGGCTTGTTCCAGCTGATTTTATCTTCCATGATGTGGGATATCAGGTTGGCACAGATGGACTGAGGTCTTGCTGGTGCCTTCAAAGAGCATTGCTCTTTGCCTTTCTGTGGTGCAAAATACCTGGACTCTGAACTGCTCTGACATTTTTTTTCTTCTTTCTGTTACTGTTAAGTCAGGTTTGATAAAAATCAGCCCATGCCATATTTCCAGACACTGCTTACCCCAAACTGTACGTAGTTCCTTCCAGAGGCTGTTTGTCTGAGAAAGTTTTGCAAAGATGAACCCACGCCCAAAGTTAAAATGTCACCTTTAGGCAATGTCTATTTTAAAATCCATTTAGGCTCCATTTAGGCTCCTTGGTCTGGAATAACACCTCAGCTGTTGATCCCAGCCATGTCTATCTAGTGCCTGTGACTGCCAACACTGGATCCCTGGGAGCCTGCAGCTCTCCTGGAAGGAGAGCCCATAGCAGCGGGGATCCAGCAGTGCCTCCCCAAATCATGTTGTCCTTCACCCCTGCAGCCTTAGGCCAAAGCCATTTGGCCAGGCCATACTCCCGTTAGCTTGCTGAGGCCTGTGTGGCCCTGATCCTCCAGCTGTCCCCGCAGAGAAGTACCAGTCCAACATCAGATGGGAGTACTTCATTTTTTTGTGCTTCCAATCTGGACCTGGAGCCAGGACCTGCAGCAGCCATTTCAGCTGCAGGCCTTCAGGTAGCGCTCCTGAGGAACTCTGTCCACAGTGCCAGGAGACAGGATAGCCGGAGGGCCCCCGAATAAATGAAGCTGAGAGAGCCTCATTCCCTAAAACCTCCCGTCTCTCCAGGACAGAAATGCCAAGCACCTGGCCTGTTGGCTCACTGTGTCAGGACAGTTTATGTGTCTTCATAAATAGGCCCTATCTTCATCAAGGAGAAAGACCGTGCTCCTGCTACGTGCCAGCTGTGACTGAGGACACCAAGACAGTTTGCAGAATTAAAACAAGCCACTAGGGCAAGATGTAATTTCCTTCCTTCCCCGTTCTGTTAATTTTGACACGCAAACAGCCATGAAAGCTACAGATTGCGTTGGCTTCAGCAGGGCTTTACCTCAGCAGTACTGCACATATTGGCTGATGTCAGCGAACAGCGCACCTCTCCCTCCCTGGCAAACCCTCTGCTTCTGCAGAATCTAAACTTCCATGTAAAAAAAGGAAAAAAGAGAGTTTCCAGCCTTCCTGATTACAAATTAACCCCCAAATGTGAACCGAGCATAGCTGATGCTGTGCAGGCTCCTGCTGTTCCTGGCAGCCTGAAACAACGGCTCTGAGATGTGTGAAACCTGGGGCCCGTGCGAGCACGATGGCAGCATTAACATGGGGCCTCATCAACAGCCCCAGCCTTCCAGCACTGCAATTTCTTGTCAGGAGAGGTGTGTGTCAAGTAGGAGCCGGAGGACAGGGAAGGTGTGAGGAGATGTCATGGGGAAGGGAGTGCAAAGAGAGTAAAGATGGAGGGGAAAGAGCAGGGGGAGGCACCATGCTGCCACCTCTTCTCTCTCCTGGCACTTCTGGGGGGTCTCTATCTGGAGGGCTCTCCTCTCTGGTCACTGGAGGAGATCCAGATATCCTCTCTGGAGGAGATTCAGAGCTCACTCCATGGTGAGGATGGAGGCAGATGTTTGTGGAATATCTGCAGATAGGGCCCAGAGACCCTTCTGAAGGAGCACCTGGTGGCTCAGACTCAGGGTCTGGCATGTTGACATTTCTTTCATTTATTCAGCTTTCACCTGTGGCAAGTAGAAAGGACGGAGACGAAATCTGGGGGATCTCACTGGTGATGGATGAGCTTTCCTGCACCACAGCCTGCCCCAACAGAGGTCTAGGGAAAAGACATTAAATGGGAAAGAAGCACTTGTAGGTGTCTGTAGGAAATGAAGGAAAGTTGGAAAAGGAGATGTGATTACTGCTGTGTTTGGAAAGATTCTGTGCTTGAGAAATGTCTGGAAGACTTTTTAAGCATATTGAGAGAATACAGTAGAAAGAGGGTAAGAGAAGGGCATAGACTGAGGTGAAGGTCTAGGAAATGCATGTTGTCAGTGTGATGGAGGCTTACACAGCAGAGAGGGTGGAGAATATAAGAGATGGTGGTGTGGAGCCTGGGATGGCTACTCAGAAGTGCCATGGAGCCAGAGGTGGCTGGAGGTGTCTCCCAGCCAACTTTGGACAGGAAGATTCAAAATCCGACCTATTACAGAAAAATAAATATGTTACATGTGTGATGGCGGAGAGACGAGTCAGATCTGCTCACAGGCTAATATTCTGTTAGCAGATGAAATGCCTGTGAGCATTAACGAGGTTTAAGAAAATAATGTGAAGAAATTTCTGCAAATAAAACTAACCTGACACTTCTGCTCTCAGATGCAAGGATATATTTACGGTGATTACGGTGGATGAGCAACGAATGTTCAGTCTTTATATTTTTTTCTCCTGACATCTATTCTGATTTGCAAATGATAGGCCAGCACTCGACTGATTACAGGATTATGTGACTAACTTCCAGCAGAAAAAGAGAAATCTGTCTTTTTTTTTTTTTTCTTTCTTTTTTTTTTTTTTCTCTGCTTGAGATGGAAGCAAAGTCATCAGCACTGAAGACTTGGCATCAGGGCTCTAGTTTATTTTCAGCTGAATATTGAGAATTCTGGGCAAACTCAGCACAGTCCATCACATTCAGATCTTTTTATGTGAGACTTTGCAAGACTCATGGCACTGACGGAATAGAGGAGAATGCAGGAATTATTAATGCCAGCTGTATTGTGTAGTGCTTGGTACCTACCTTACGGGAATAGTAGGAAACATTGCTGACACACAGCACAGTTTTATTTATTTTTCACTACTCAATCTGTTTCCAAATTACATGAATCCCAGTTGTTAAGGCTGAGATGGAAGACAGGATGATCTGGGGAGCGAGGGGAAGTAATCTGCCTGCATGCAGATATTCTGCGCAAGATGTGCCTCACTGTGATGTCTTGTGTGAGTCCCCATGCCAGGCAGGACTAGCATCTGATGCTTCATGCGATATGTCTGCATCCTGCCCCAGAAGGGCATGCAGCATTTGGGAATGCTCTGGAGGTCCTGAGGTCAGTCCTAGCCCTGCTTCTGACCCCGCATGGCCATTGCCCACTCACCTCGCTTTCCTTTTACTTTTCCATAAAATTACTCCTATCAGCATTGTGACCATCACAGCTGTGTCATGCTCGATGATACCGGGAATACAGCCTGTGGTCACGCAACAAAAACAGCTCCTGAGTGTGCTGTGGGTCAGTGTGTGGCAGTTCGGGTTGGACTCAGGACCACAGCCAGGGAAGTCCCTGCTCCTGGGTAACAGGGACAGTGCCACAGCCCCAGGGGCATGAGCTGAAGGAGCTGGGGACGGGTGGGAATGCTGGGGCAGAGCCTGGGGGTGCAGAGCAGAAGGGGGAGCTGTCAGCCTTCCCAGTCCTTCTGACAAATCCTCACTGAATATGCAACTTCTTCACGAGCCCAGTGCAGTGATCAGGGTTTGTGCAGCTCCTGGAGAACTAAATGTTCCAGGTAAGTGCTATTATTAGGTGTCCTGCAAGCAGAGGAGCAGAACAAGCAAGCATCCAGCTTTGTAACCTGCGGGTACTGAATTTGAAAAGCTGGAGAGGACAGAAAGGCAGACTCCACGGGAAAGGAGAGGGACTGGGAGAAGGAGATGCTCCTCCTGTGGGCACAGAAGCTGCCCTAACAAAGATGTGCATATAGAGTGGGCAGAGACGCAGGGCAGAGGCGAGATTCGAGCTTCAGCTTAAGAGGTCTGAATTTTGGATATGTAGCGAGTAGCCTTGCAGAAAGAGAAATGCTGCAGGATGCCACAATGCTCCTCCACCTGGGGAAAGAGCTGTACCTAGGAAAGCAAAAATGGTGAAAGGGCTGCAGTGATGCACGGGGAGTAATTATTTGCTGTTTCTTGTAACGCAGGGTTAGGGTTTCCCCTGAAAGCAGGTGCTGCATACACCGCCAGCTGCACGCATTTTCACACACAAAGCATTGCAAACAGGGGATCTCCTTGCCACAGGGACTGGTGGAGAACAAGTGTGTTCTCCACCAAGAACAAGGGCTCGAAACCGGATAAGACACACCGAGAAATGTTAGATCCTGCGGTGCCTATCAAACGTGACAATCCAGTGTGATCCACTGTGGAAGCCGACGAAGCTTGGCCCCGGAGGTGCACAGCCTGGCGGGTGAGCTGCAGATGGGGAGAGCCCAAAAAGGACCCAGAGAAATTACAGAAGCAATGCCCTCCCCCCAGCGAGCCTTCCAGCTGCTGCCGCCTCCTCAGCTGCTGCCCGACAGCAGGCAGCAAGGTCTGGGGGAGCCGGGGAGAGGGAGGGGAAGCTCTCCCTGCCCCTAGCACCCAGTTCGTACAGCCGAGCCTGGCTCAGGGGGAGCCCTAGAGAAATGCTGTACGAGCAGAGAATAAAGCAAAACACCACCCTGCCCATTTGCAGCCTGCAATACTGCAGTCCCCCATCACCAGGCTCGGGGCTGTACCCCCACAGAGCCAGAACAGAGTCCCAAGGTGGGAGAGCAGGGATGCCCATCTTCTTCGGGCTCTCCTGAAGCTTCCCCGAGGACTGACTGAGCCTAATGGCAGCGAGCAATAATTACTACTGCTTAATCAGGACTGTTTGAGGATAAATTCTATTTAATGAGGATCCGTTTTGCATGCACCAGGTAATTAAAGAATGTTTAAGCAGGAAAAGAGGTGCGAGATTCTCAGCACTGCTCTCTGGAGGAATGGAGCAAAATAAAGCCAAATGTGGATTTGGCCAAGTGTTTCCGTCAGGCAGAAGTGCCCAGAAGGGGTGAAAAATGAACCCCTCTGCACCCTCTGCTACTGCACCTCCCCAGGATGGTGCTGGGTGTCACCCCCAAAACCCACAACCCATCCTATTGCAATACCCCCACACTGTGGTGCCTCCCTTCCTTTCCCTTGCCCTTCCTTGCCAATGCCAGCAGTGGTAGCTGCTGACAAAGGATGGGAAAAGCTTCAGGGAAAGTAGTGGTTTAAATGATACATCCACAAAAAATACCACGTTTGGATTTTGCTCGTGCTTAGAGCCCTTTCCTCCTCTCCTGGCACTGCCCGTCTGAGCATCCCGCACGTCTCCAGAGGCAGCACGTTACGAGCACAGAAATAGCCGTGTGGGAATGAGGCACGGCTCAAATAACTTTAATTCCTATCAGCTCACACTCCTCAGCAATCCCCTGAGGCTCTCACCCTCCAGCAGCAAATACCTCCAGAGGGCAGCTCACACCAGCTACCAGTTGGTAGCCGAGGGAGTGGATGAGACCCCTGGATGTGGCTGTTCCTCTGCCATCCCAACCAAATGACCAGTTTAGATAGGATAACCAGAGAGAAATGCCCCTCACTTAACTCTAAAAGCCTGCATTGTGGTGCTGGCACTCTAGACTCTCTTTATAGCCGATGGAGAATGAGCTACCTCGACATGTGACTCGCGGGATCTCTTTTAGACATATTTTTCAGGATGAGATGTGCTTACGCATCAGAAGTGCTTATTTCTCTTCACTGCCTATAAAGGAGCCGGTATGACTAGCTCAGCTGTTGACGTGTGCACTGTAGGAATCTAAATTTGGGCAGATGAATCCCGTTTCCAACTTTCCGACTGCTGAAGTTAGGTAACATGAGTTCCACTGTGGGCATGTGCTAAATATTTGAATATATGCTATTTTTTAATTCACCCCCTCTTTGCAAGACGACCGCATCAGTAGGGCTATCTGTGGGAAGAGGAAACACAGTGTGTCAATAAAACTAGAAGACATCTACATTTCATACTTTTTTTTCTAGCACTGATTACCATGAGAGCTACAGCAGCTTCCTTAATCCCTCTGCATTTTAAGTTTTACCATTATTTGATTTTCAAGTGTTAGCTTATATTTCAACTCCTGAATGTACAATGATTTTGAGAACTTTGCCACCCTGTTTTCTCCTCATATTCTTATATGAGCACGTAATTTTGTGTCCAGATTCCTTATGTTTTGAGTATTTTGGCTTTATTTTCCCCCTTCCACTGGGAATTGCTGTGCATTTCTTTCATAAATCTGAACTCCCAAACCCGGAGGATGATCCTAGTCTCCAGTATCAGAGCCGCACTCCTCCGCATTTGCTAGCTGCAAGAAAAGCATCTCTCATTTTCTCTCCCTTCTAATTTTCTTAGTTTCGTTGATTCTTAAATTCTTTGCTGATGTGTAGGGCAGTATGTTCTGTTCCAGAAGAAGCCTTGGGAACAAATGCCTGCCAGAGAAAAGGCTTTTATAATCTATTGTGTGTGCGCGCCATTGTGCTAGTGGGTAGTTTGTCACCTATTTCTGCTTGGCTCGCTGCTCCTTATGGCAAAAGTTCTTTCACTTTGGAGACTTGGGAGGGAACTACTGAAGGCAACTATCACTTTCAAGGATGCATACACTCACCCCTTATCCCATATGGCGGATATGTTACAGGGGATTTCTTGTTAGTCATAAACATTGGTTAAAATAAATAAAATAGATGGATGAGGTTTAAAATCCACCAGGAAAGACGCTGTGTGGGGAGGGCTGTCACCATACCCAGGTTATTCTGCCCAGGAGCCCATAAATTTTAACCAGGGGTAAACCTCTTTACAAGCACCAGCAGGATGTCCACCACCTCTGAACAAAGGGGAAGCAGTAATGGTGCCCCGGGGAGCCCACACCTTGTGGTGCAGCCCAAGGAGTAAAAACCCAGGAGTAGAGCCCAAGGAGTAGTCACCAAGGTGATGGCTGAAAGGCTGGAGAGCATCTGAAGAGCTCACAGCCGTCTGTGCACTGAACAGGAGTATTTTTCCCAAGAACACACACGAGAGAGCCACAAACACGGAGAAAGTGTAGAACACGCACCCACAAGGACTAAATTTAAAAGATGTGCTTAGCAGGGAACACATGCATAGCATATGGATGCAGCTGACGGAAGAGCTGCTGGACTCCGTTCAAGATACCACTCACACAGCAGATGAACCGTCATAAATTCAAGCTACACATGTCACATCCCCACCACTAAGGTTCCCTTCAGCCGTGTGTGAACGCAGTTCAGTTGCTGGCTCCGTCGCTCCCTGAGCGCGTCAGCATGGTGGGCAGGACACACAACGTAGAGAGATCCTCAGCTGCTCCTCGCCTTCCTCCCCCTAGGAGCTCCTATTTTTTTTGCAGCCCCTGCCCTGGCGTGTGCGAGCCCTGATGCTTGCTGCCTAACGGGGGCCGCGTGCCGACTTCTCAGCTGCTGGCCGACTGGCGGGCCGTCTCCTTTCACATTTGCTCTGATACATTTTCTCGCATTAAGTTAAGCTCCTTGAGCTGATTAAAAGCCTTCCAAGATTATATCGTTGCCAAGCCTTCTACACACACAAGCACACACGCAGCCCGAGACAATCGTTGCGAACAAGGAGACAAATAATAAAATCTCTTCTGGATCTCCAATTATGATGTTTGTGGCTAAGTTTCTGTCCTCTGGCCAATTTTATATATCACTGAGCCAATCCATGTCTCTGATGAATATATATGAATACCAGGTTATTATTCTTTGGCAATTACTTTTGGCTATTACAGTCTTTTAATGTAAAATACAATCTACAGGCAAAACTGTTAGAACAGGTAAACATTTTCTGAGCAGAAACCAGACCTCTCATTTCCATGCAGCACTGCAGTCGTAAGAAATTTCTAGCAGCTGCTTGCAAGGAATTAAAAGTTTTAGCTTTGCACCACCCTTTTGGAGCCTAATTTTATAAGCAGCTGCCTACAGTCCATTAATTTGAACCCAAGATGCCCTCTGAGTTAATCTAGTGCTAAAGAAAGCATTAGTTTCCATTCCAAAATGTACTTTATCACACATCCATGCTGCCCTGTTTGCATATCTGTTTGACTCAAGGCAATAGCAGTGTGCTATTTAAGCACCAATTACATTTTGGTAATCCACACAATATATAACAAGAAGAGGAAGACTGAATGACCTTAAACCTTGTTAGAATCAGAAGGAAAAAAAAAAAAAAAAAAAAAAAAAAAAAAGGAAGAAAGAAATAAAAGAAAAATAAACCCCACAGATTTAAGCCTTCACTGGAAGGATTTTTAGGGAAGTCTTGCATATTTCTTGGTAGGGAGGTAGGGAAGCTTCTTAACATTATGCCTAATACTCAGATTTTGTGGATGTACAAATCTGGAGTCAAATATTCTGGATGTTCGGGTTCCCTTTTCTCTAATGAATCTAAATGAAATTAAAATTCTAACACCAGTTCTCTTTGGTTAAAGGCAGATGTAAGCAGAATAATGATACTTGTCCCCAGTGGATCTATGTTATGGTAGCAGCCGGTGATACCACTCTGTGATGGCAGTTTCTTTCAGATTTGGGGCTGTATGGTAGAAACACAGATGCAGAGGCAGTCATATGATTTGGGGCTGTATGGTAGAAACACAGATGCAGGAGCATCTGTGATATGATTTGGAGAATAACCTGCTGTTTGATGAGGCTATAGCTGCTGCAGGGTTTGGAGGTTTCTTTGATGGCAGGTTTTGCTGCTGATGTTACTGTTATTGACTTGTGGCAAAGAGGTAATGAAGAGAAATGGCATGAATGGGAAAGTAAGTTGGAACAGAAAACATAGGGAAGAAAAATTGTTGAGCCACATAAAGACAGAAGATTTATTATTATTATTATTTTTAAAGATATTAAGCAGAAGTGAATATTAATACCTCCGTGAACTTGGAGATTTTCCCCAAATCTAAAATGCATCATGGAAAAAAGACGCATCTCTTAGCTGGAAATGTAGATGGATGGGCAGAATAGGCTGAAAACATTCTGCAATGAATGGCACAGCCAGGGTCATGATTTATTAGCCTAAATAGAGATAGTGAGGATAAGAAAAGGCCCTACACTAAGAGGTGATTAAATTTGACTGAACCATGGGATGCACTTGAAGATCAGTGGGTTGTGGTTATGGTTAAGTCCTGAAAGGCAACCAGAAGAGTTAACATTTTAAACAAACTCCGGGGAGCTAAAACTGCTGTAGTGAAAGGGAACAAGAAAGGAAGTGTTGATGAAGAAGTGTTGACAAAGAAATAGTGTTTCTGGACAAGTGCTTCAGGGATGGAAGGGCCATAATTTAAAGGTGATGTGAGAGGACTAAGTCAAAGGCAACATGTCCATGACATCAGAGAAAGACGGGAAGAAGGCAGAGCTTTGTGCAGAGATATGACAAGCATCAGTTTAGCCATCCTGAATTTCAGATTGCAGGAATAAGAGGGGAGGGCAACAAAGTGAAGGGAAGCAGAGAATTGGTGAAGAACTATGTCACAAAACCCCAAAGTGAACAGGGCTTCAAGAGCAAAGTGGTAGAAAAATTTGAAAAGCCAGAGGGCAGAAGATGTAGTATGCATGCTGGGGCACTGTATCAGTCCATATCTAGCTAGTAAGAGAGCTTTTGCTTGCATCATATTTATGGAGACCCTGTATTTCAAGAACGTTTACTGTATTCTATATTAAATTGACCATGATCTACCTATGTAAGATTCATAATGTTTCCCTCTGCCTGGCACTTTAGACTTGTGAACCCTTGAAAAGAGGAAGACATCTTGTATTAATTTTTTCTAAGCAGACAGAATGTTCTTTTTTATTTTTTTCCCCTCTAGTTTAAATTTAAATTTATGTTTCTAAATTTACATATTCAAAAACTTATTCTGAAACCTGTTTGGAATTAGGATGTCTCTTTTTATCACATTTCACTTAATTGCAGCTGCTTCTGGAATTGAGGCATCACCCCTGCAGCTACTGGATGTCGAAGGACAAAAAAAAAATGAATTGCTTGAAACAAAACTGAAGCCACATTTCTATTCTGCATTTGAGCTGCTGACATTTTCTAGATAACACCAAGAGATGTCAGAATACTGGCTGTTAAAGCAGTCTATGTTTGGAGCCTATTAAGTTGAATTCTGAGAGTGAAGGAAATGTGAAGACTTCTGGAGGGACTGACATATACCATTACTTGCTTTATTTCAATTTTATAGGAAAAAAAAGATATATATATATATATATATTTATTTTTTTTTTATTTTTTTTTTTTGCCCAAGAGTTCCTCTTAAAATGTGACAGGTCTCTGAGAGCCTGCAATTTCACTCTAATTCCTCTGTGTATTTGAAGGCTCCACAATACAGCTCCTGTCCTTCTGATGAGGAAGGGCTGAGAGGTACTCCTATCAGAGCCTCCTACTCTTATTACTGTCAGTAGCCACTACTGATCTGTTTTACTCTTTGAGCCAACAATTCTGCCTCTTTTTTGTTGCCACATTAAGTTGCTCAAGTGACCCAGATTGCCTCCTCTCATTGATAAAGGTGTCGCTCCACCGAGGTCCAATGAGTTACACCAGGGTGTAAGTCTGGAAGGAGGAGGGGGCTCTAAGCGTATTGTTCAGGTCATTTCTATGTCATATAAAGCAACCAGAATGATCTTGGTCTTGCTTCCTAAGCATCCCCTTGTCTTCCCATGCAGTAGTAAATTCAGGGAGGTTTCCTGTGAGCAGAACTGTACATACGAGACGCTAAGAAAAAAGCATGAAGGAGTGACAAGGACACAACTGCAAACAGCTATCGCTTTCACAGCCAAGCTGGCTCTTTACCAAGCTAGAATATCCTGCTCTTCCACACCCACAGCCTTGGAAAAGTTGCACAGGGTGGGGTAAGATGCACAGGGCTGGGTAGGGTGCATATGTCTGGGGAGGGTATGTAGGGTTGGGTGGGGTGCATACAGCTGGGGAGAGCTGAGCCTGGTCTGCCAGAGCCAGATGGACTCCTTCCAGACCTCGCTGGGATGTCTCCGCCAACCTGCTAACCTCAATCCTTGGTTAACAGGCAGCTGGTGGCATTGAATCAGAGGCACTGTTCATGTATACCACCACACCAACAAGCCTTCTGAACTGTGCTGTGCTGGGTAATGCAGGTCCATCGGTTGCTTCCTTCAGCTGCTTGCAGAGCCTTTTGTGTCTGGCAGCTTATGGATTATCTTAAATATTGTTTCTGTTTTCAAAGATAAATGCGTTTAGAGGCACTCGAACATCCATCATGTCTGAGCAAGAAATATTACACAACAACTTCTCCTCCTGCACAGCACTTGGCCAGAGGATTTCTGCTGAAGCTCCTGTGAAGCTCAGCCTACACTACTACCCTTAGCACTGATGTTCCCCGTTTCCCTCTATCTGCCTGGGTTCATGACACGACCCTTCAACAGTACTGCTGCTGCCAGCCTCAAAGGCACCTAAAGTGTGTATCAACCTGATCAGGGCTGCTACAGGACCACACAGACCCCTTGCCAAGACACCAAAAACTTAGAGGAAGCAATCTGAGCATGCAGAGCTATGTCAGGCAATGCACATCCTGGTCTGGAAGGCTGGATCCAAGCAGAAGCAGCCCAAGAAGCTGAAACCCTTTGTATATGATTGTGTTACTACCACGTGAAGTAATGTGTAGCTAATTTCACTGAATTTAGCTTTCTGGTGATTCTTTTCAGGAGCTAACTGAGCTTCTCAGTTTGGATCTTTTTGTGTTACGACTTGTAGTGATGGAGGATGCAAGAGGGTAGGAGTAGATAGCTGCTGCTGACTTGGTGGGAGCACTGTGCACTAGATACAAAAAGTGCAATGCAAACACTTATCTTCACCAGCAGTTTTCTTTAATTCAGCCCCTAGAAGACCTGAGTGCATTAGAAATGGCTCAGGCCTTACTAAAAGAGCCTGATACTCCAATCAACTAAGCCAATGTCAACTTAAAATTCAGTGAAATGTTTCTTCACAGTGGAAACACAAGAGGCTGAATGCTCTTCAACCTAAGCAGTAATGGCTGACTCTTCCAAAGACCCAGTGACTATCAGCCTGTATCTGTGTGCTAGTCAGAAAAATAACAGCCCGTAATACCCTCTCAGACTGGGATCAAGCAGGAGATAGTCCACCAAACTCAGTTCACCTAGGAGGCTCAAGTGTAACGCAGATGAAGAATGAGGCCAACAGATTTTATGGCTTTAACTCTTTCCTTAGTTTGAAGGTAAAATACCCCCTTGAAAATACCAACATATATTCCAGAGGAGGCCAGAGAAAATTATGTAAACACCCCAACCAGTACTGAACGCCCTCCAAAGGGAAAAAGCATTGCCCCCAAACTGAGATGATATCCCAGAGCATATAAGAATGAGTTAAACCTCTAAATTACTTTCAACAATGCATTCAAGGACACAATCACTTCATTTTGCTCAGTCCAGTCTTTTTTTTTTTTTTCTAATCAGATTAATAAACACATACACCAGGAACTGTTATTATTTTGCATATGTGGGAGCTGATTCTATTCAACATTTCAAAAATCCTTAAGCCTGCTGTTTATTTTGATTATTTATCATTTTTGCAGAAGGAAGACAGGCACCCAGAGCTCAGAAAAAGATCAGAGAGTCTAGCTTTCCTCAAGGCTATTTTTTCTCTTTAATCCTCAGGGACCCGATTGAATTTTTCTCTGTTTATTATTATTTTATATTTATTTTCCACATTCTATTTATCCATTTTGATTCCTACATTATACCACCATGCTAAGGGCAACTGCCCTCTCTGAATCATTCCTCTTGCGCCTGTGACATTTGTGGCAGCCTCGTGTCTGCGTTCTGCTCCTGCTTGAGCCCTCAGCCCCAAACTACTTCAGGCCACCGTATTGTTTAATTTTTTCCTCACTTGACTAAGCAGCCTGAAACCAGCCGCATAATATTCTATTTGACATTAAGCCTCACATATACTTTACAGGCTGTGAGTTCTCTGGGGCAATAGCTGTCTTTTAAAATTATGTATAGCCAGGCCAGCATAATGGGGCCTCAGGCCCTAGGATGGCTCCCTCAGGCACTGCCACAGTACAGCACATATTTCTAACAGCAGAGGAGACGAAGCACCAGGAGAAGTGCTGAATTCCCTGTCCCTTGGTAGCTCTGCATCCCCACTGGAACATGCGTTATAGCTAAACATGAGTTCAATACAGGGGTAAGTGATGACATTTAAGGGCTCATGGAGGTCAAAAGAGATGATCCAATGGTCCCTTCCAGCCTTCGATCCATGAATCTATGAATACAGATAACAGCAATTAAAAAGCAGCTCTGTGAAAAGGTTTCCTCAGCCACTGCTGCAGGGACACTGAGAGTGTTGCTGGAAGACTTTTTCAGGAATGAGACCATGGAACAACTCAGCTTTCAGTGCACAGGTATCACACTGGGGGAACAAAATATCTGCCTGTTTGGGGGAGGGAAAGAAGTGGGAGTGATGTCTCCAGAATAATGGCATAGCTAAGCTGGAGGTATGAAGACTCTATTGCTGATTCCAAAGGCTTGCTACAAATGCATTAATTAAATTCTCCAGAGGTAATATGTAGGAGTGAGCAACCAGGAACAGTGACCAGCATTGTTGAATTTTGAATCACTCACTGACTGGCTACTGTCCCTCCGTCAAATTCCCACCAGTTTTGGAGATTCTCACTTTTGCTGGCCCCGCGTTCACACTGTCACTGAAAATAAGCTGCAACTAAAAGAAAAAAAAAATATCTGGAAATTATTTGCAAGTGTAGTCCAGGCAAGACAAGGACTAGGAGTCCCAGACAGCCCACCTATGCAAAGCTGGCTGAGTGAGGCAGAGACTATGTAATTCCTCCAAAAGCTCAGCAGCAGGTCTTTGACACAGAGCTGTACTTCACCTTATTGTGAAACCATACAATCATAGAATGGTTTGGGTTGGAAGGGACATTATAGACCACCCAGTTCCACCCCCCTGCCATGGGCAGGGACACCTCCCACCAGCCCAGCTTGCCCAAAGCCCCATCCAGCCTGGCCTTGAGCACCTCCAGGGATGGGGCATCCACAGCTTCTCTGGGCAACCTGTGCCAGGGCCTTACTACCTTGTTTGAGCCCAGATAGGGAGCTGGCAGTCAGTATGCACGCTGCTGTTAACTTTATGCCCTTGTTACACCTTCACGCACCACTGCCAAATGCCAGTGGATCATTTATGGCCATGGAAAAAGGAGCTGCCTTTCACAACCAGCCTACTTGCTTAAACAGCAGGCATCAGCAGTAATTGGCAATGCGAGCAAAAAATAAACTTTGAGCAACCTCACCCTCCCACCAAATCCCTTCCCAAACATGTATTGTTTTGCAAGCAGATAATATTTCTAGTAATGAAGCAACAAGGCAAATACAGTTCAGTGCTCTGTAAACACGAATGCACTCAAACCAATACATGAGCCTCAGGATAAAATACTTCAAAAAAAAGCACGTCTTCAGATGCTTCCCAGTGATGGAGGACCTGCCAACGAGAAATCAGGACTCTTCAGAAAATGCTTTATGATGCAAAAACACTGAAAGTCATGCTCACAACTTTCCAAAACAAGTGATGCTCAGGCTCCGAGAGGCAATAGGGAAGGCTAGAAATACGGTGGGCCTTGGCTTTGACTCAGCTCAGAATGACCCAGCAACAGTTCTTCTTCACTTCCCATGCTCTGCTGTACTTTGGCACAGAAACATCCCTAGTTCTCTGGCATGATTTCATGAAAAATTGTTTGATCTTCGCCCGCACATTTCTGCAAGGCCTGGCTTGTTTCTCCTGCCGCAGCATGACACCTCCCTGACTGCTCTCTGTCAGGACTGGTGCTGTCACTGCTCGGAGGAGCTGATGAAGTTATAAGTCTGGGTAACCTCAAGCCACCCCCAGCAACCGTAAGCCTGCAACACTCTCGTGAGTGCTGGTCAGCTCCAGACGTCTAAGAAGTGCTGGCAAAATTCAATTTTGCTGCAGAAGAGCAGCAGCAGAGCCAGGGGAGGGTCCTGGAGAGGCAGGCCTCCCACCTCTGCCATGGCAGAGGGCTTGGGGGATCAGTGTGGGTGTGGGGTCGATGGCAGAAGCCCTCAGGTCTCCAATTCTGCCACCAAAGGCCACAGGCAGGGCCCTGACTCCTCCACCAGCAGCCCCAGGCCCCTGGCACTGACAAAGGCGGCTGCCGGAGCTGAACTCTCTCTGGTTTCACCAGCAGTCTGTTGCCATAGGCAACTGCCTATTTTGCCTATACCTAGAGCCGGGCCCCGAGCAATACGCACAGCGGGATTGCTGTGATGAGATTAGCACTCTTTATTATACTATCCCTGCTCTTATCACCATCCCCAGCTCTCACGAATTCAAGATAAGGAAATTTCCCTCATGTACTCGCCATGGTCTTGAACAGCACTTTAGAGAGAAACAGGGAACGCCACTGTGTTCACATTTACATGGGAAAATTTAGGGAGTTGTTGCTATTCTTGTTTTCAGGTCCTCCAAACCCTTCAGTGTCCCAGCTCTGGCCTGGTTGCTTATCAGTTACCCCAGCTTGAGTAGCTTGAGGGTGTCCTCTGCACTAGGCTAATGCCAATATGGGACCATGGCACCATAATCCCCTCGCCTGTAACCCATAATCTTTGTCATTTGTTAAAAGGAAAAAGTATTTTCCTTCTGATCCTTTAAAACACACGTGAATAACCAGCTTCTTAGTCCGGCTTTAGCCTGTGCACCACTTTCAGCAGCTGGAGGAGAGAGCTGCACCTGGCAAGCATACCTGTTAGTGCACAGGAAGGTGAAGCACCTCTGAAACAGCTCCAAGTCGCACTGAAAGCCAAAAGAGGACTTTGCAGAGAATCAGCCACACAAACAGATCACAGTGCTTAACAAGTTGCCACACATCAGGTGAGCAGCTCAAATGCAGGTGCAGCAGCTTCGTGCTGCCTTGGCCTGACAAGGGATCACTAGGAAAAACTGAGTTAGTTTCTAACTCTAAGTTAGAAACAGTGAGCCCAAACCCTTTCTTGCACCTATTTTCCATTTAGGTTCTTAAGTCTTTATGGAAACACCTCGTTGACTGGAAAATACCTCACTGGATGTAGCCCAGACAGTCGGAGATATTGCTTTGTAACTGGGGTTAGGCATCTAATTCCCTCGAAAATCTTAGGTTTTAGATTCCTCAATACATGCCTAGCTCTAAATGTGTAAGCCTCCAGCTTAGTTCTGCAGGAAGATATTTATGTAACGTGAAATCTTGTTGTATGAAACAACAAATATGGGCCTAAATTGACCTGACAGTGACCTTTTTTAATAATAGAAAATCATCAAAAATAAACAAAGCACAATGCAAATGCAGATGATTTGGTTACAGTAGATTTGATCAAATAAAACAGACAATCTAATTAACCAGTGATTAGATTAAGTAGAAGTCTCTGTATTGAGTGATGGATAATTAACTGGAATTGTATTTACTTATTTTTATTGTACTGCAGAACAAGGCACATCTTTGCCTTTCTTTCCTTTCACTGCAGTCTTTTAATTAAACAAAATTATTCTGAATGTTCTACACAGAATTTGGGCCTCTAAGTAAACACGGTGAGTTGGATTGAGAAAGGCAACCCTATACCGAGATTTAGTTGTGGATCAATACTGCTTGGATAAATCTCATCCAACTGAGCAGCTACAACCCTGGGTTTTTGGAGCTGCGTGGCATTTATAACTCCAGCTGAGTGGAATGGGAGCTGCAGGTGCTCAGCCTTTCAGGGAGCCATGCCCTTATTGTTCAGACGGAATTTATGCTTGAGAGCAAACAAACAAACATGTTCAAGGCAGTTCCTAATTTCTGCACCTGAGTCGTTCAACGTTTATTTTTATCAAGGCAAATGCACAAAAGAGAATGGCACACAGCAGATCAACATCGAAGACAGGAATGGATCTTGCACTTTGAATTCCTTATCAGAATGTGATGTGGTGACTTTTAAGTGTAGGTTATCGAAGAGGCAGTCTTTTAAAGTGATTTAATTCCCTCCTTTTAAGAACTGCAATCTGGGAGATTGGTTTGGCTCCCCATTACTACCAGGAAAGCCCTGTACTATTGAAGAGGCCCTTTTAATAACACAGCTTGTCAAATGTTAGATGTCATTTTAATTTTTTAAGTATTATATTAATTGCATATTGGCCAGAGGCTCTGTAATGTCCTATAAAAAACTCTGTCGCAGAAAACAAACACCAGGTTCACTGTATACATGGGTCATGTAGTTGCATGTTCCTCTGTTCAGAATACATCACAGTTAATTTAATGAAATAACTGCTGGCAAAATTCCTCCCCTAGCTGTGGGACTACTGTCTGTCTGTCTGTCTGTCTGTCTAGACACTGTTACTGCTCTCATTACCATGGTATCTCTGTGCATCCAGACCCATGGATATCTGAGGAGGAGTTAATAAGCATTAGCTCTTGCTAGGTCTCTTCAGAGGATGCTTCTGCCAAACTGCAGGGGACAGCACATGAAAACAGCATGATTCCCGACTGTGATGAGCTGCCTGAAGAGCAGAGGTAGCAGGACAGTGTGGGAGCTCTGGCATCTATTTAGCAGTGCCTTGCTATCTGCCTCTGGCCAGGTGGCAGAGCATTCGTGTGTTGGCTTATAAACAGGCGTTTTTCTCGCTTGTGTGCAGAGACGAGCAAAGCTAGAGCTACTGCAAGCTCTGTGCTAGCAAAGATGCCAAGGAACACCATGTGGAGGCGGGTGGATTCTGGATGAGAGAGTGGGTAAACAGAAAGGCTCAAGTGCCAGGGGTAGCCTCGGGGGCATTCCCTTAAGGAACAAACAGCAGCTGATTATTGGTGAGAGCTGGAAAGTAAGGCCTCACCACAGCAATTAGCTTCCTGACCTGGTCTAAGATATCAGCAAGACTTGGAGCAGAAAGACCTGGCTAACATGGTTATGTGCGTGCCTGCAGCTGCTTTATTTTAAGGCTATAATTTTGATCCTGAAATGACATTTACCCATTTACTTGTAAGAAACAGAATCTCTTTTACTTTGCAGACTTTATTTTCACTGGTGCTGAGTGCAAGTCAGAAACAAACAAACGCACCTTCTCAACACTGTGATGCTCAGGGCTTGGATTCATTGCATGGATTCCCTCCATGCTATGATGAAAACATCTACAATCCTTCACATGGGCAGGCTTTTAACTAATTGTACTTGTACTTAGTCCCCACTTACATTTGAACAACCACTCTGACCAAAAGGGGTGTTACTCTGGGAGCAAAATGTGGCCTCTGGTCTGTACAGATGCACTAGGACATTTTAGGAGTCATTCTCTGTTTTCAAACTCCCTTCCCTTCAGAGGGAGTTCCCATGCCTCTAACCTTCCTCACAAAAGTCTGTTCAGAGTGATAGAAAGATGGATGAGACTATGTGAGAAAGTCTAAGAATACATGCGAGTTCTCTGATATTTCTGGCATAAAATCTTTAGCAGCTATTGTCGTGGAAAAGGCTGAGTGACAGGAAGGCATGCGTGCCTCCTAAATAACATGAACAGAATCGTATCATCAGAAAAGTTTACATTTCATTCTGAAGCTATTCTTTGTGATGAACAGGATTCAGCGTGTTGTGCCTGAGCAGAACTCTCAGCTGAATCCCCCCATCTTTCTCTTCACAACACCACTGAGACAAAGACATATGAGCTACAGAACTCAAGGGTGTTTGCCAGTGTCCAGCAGCCTGGATGCATCCTGACTCCATCTCATGACACCACCCAGATATGTGTCTCCTCCTCCTCCTCTACTTCTTTTTCTTCATGTCTTCATTTCTAGAAGGCCAGATGTTTAGACGTAGGCAAGATGGCCTTGCTGCCACTGAGGAAGAAGTTGTTGTAGAAGACAAAGGAAAACTCCAGCTTTGGTTGGAGGAAAGAACAGGGGAGAATAAGTAAAAATGGAGCACCACATCTCCTGAGAAATGTCAGATAAGACGAATAAGAGAAGTAGTGCCTAGTTTTTCTGCACAGTTGTGATATATGCAGACACCAGCCTAGGAACTGTCAGGGAACTCTAATGAATCTCTCTGAGTTGTGTCTATGGTACTGATTACTACTGTTCCTGCAGAAGCCACTTGTATTTGTGATTTGGAGATGTTTTCAGCAGGCAATGAAATATTAGTCGCTATTTAAAAATGTACTGCATAATTGCAGAAGATAGCATGTTCCTGTTCCAATTAGAAGTGAATAGCTGTAATACCTGAAGAAGCCTTGTGCAGCATCTGTAGGTAAATACTGCTCTTTGTAAAGGAATCTACGCATAGAAAAATGCATAATAGATTTGTGAATGGTAAGGTTTAGATGCAAACTATTGAAGTAACAGAATCACTATTCCACGCAGAAATCTAAGCAGGGCTTGAGATGTTTTTTTCTAAAGAGATGCAAAATACATTGCTAGCAAATTGTGCTCTCCTTAATTCCTTGTATATCAGGAAGGCAAGCAGAACCTGAGAAAAGTTTGTCTTTTCTACCTGAGAAGAGTTTGTCTACAACTCTTCATTGCAAAATATTTAGATGTGGCAACGCTTCATCTTCAACCAATGCCTGACTTTGTACAACACCCACACTTGAAGCCATTCTCCAACACTGAGGATGACTGGCTCAAACACACCACATTGACTCTTAAAAAAGCCCAAACAGCACAGCTGTAGCAACCCGTTTACTGACAATGGGACCATTCCCAGTAAACATCTAAACTGCCTGTGTTGAGATGTGCCCGAGCTGCTAGGTTACGTAGGGGAAATTCAGGGGCCTCTACTCATCATATACACAATCATTTGGCACGTGTATAGCCAGAGAGCAGATGGGTAGGCCTTCTGATGATCTATGTGTTGAAGGTAGCTGCTGAAAGTGCCAGTGCAGTGTCTAAATCCATGCTTTTGTAGATTCAGCCCTTAACTTATGGAAAGCTCCCATTTCATTCCCATCCTAGACTTAGTAGCACCTAACCAGCTTCTGTGTATGTTGTGACAGTGTCACATTCCTACAGAAAGTGTCCATGAAATGAGTGATGAACTTTAAATTGGCTAAAATAACACCCCTGATCTGTGAATAGAAGTAGATCTGGACCATCAGTAAAAATGCAATCAGTTCTGCAGCTTCGTGTCATTCCTGCGTTTGGTGAGGTGTGATAGGAATACAAGGGCTAAGTCCAAGGCTTTGATTAAGCAAAAACAACTCTTCTCACTAGTCAGAACTGCATTTGCCCATTCAAAGTCGGATTCTGACCTAAGATCTGTGTACAACATGTTTTTGTTGTTTTCTTTGCATAATTGTACAGCACTGAAAGACCTTTGAACAAACTTACTTTAAAGAAAGGAATAGAAATATATGTGGGGTAAGACTGCAGGCTTGCAAACAACAGGAGTACCTGAAAAACCCTCTGTTCTGCTATTGATCCAAAGGAGTGCTGGAAACATTACTATGGCAACAATTCTTACCCAGTGGAAGAAGCATGCCATTATCTGTGCATAGGAATAAAACGAGAGGAGGCGTTTTTTTCAGAGCTGTTGCCCACCTCCCCTCGACCACTACAGATGTGCTGACCTTCAGGCATGAGCTCCTGCTGCAGGAGCTTTCAGTGAGCTATGACCTGCAGAATTATTTATTGGCCCATGCACAGAGAATAAAGAAATTGTATTGAGCAATAGAGGCCTGCCACAGAAAACAGCACTGCATGGAACTCCTGTTTTCTAAGAGTATCAAACATCTTCCTTACATCGTTAACAAGCTGGGTTCTCGTTGTGAATAAAAGAGATAAGGGTGCTCTGGCTCACTGTGAGTGTTGTTTATGCCATGTGGTTCGATGCCACTTGAACCTTTCACAAGTACAGTTATTAACTCAAGAAACTAATGAGCATCTAATCTTGCCATGTTCTTACTGAGAATGAGTTCACGCTAAAGTACAAATCTGCTGGTGTTGTGGTGCTGCCATTATTTGGTCTATTAATTAGCAACTAGAATAATAGAGTCAGCAAGAAACCATTTTGCATTATATGGCTAAATTGAAGGTCCACATCCCATGTAGCCTGAAGGCGGAATCAAAAGCTAATCGTATTCCAGGTGTTTGTAACACTTAAGAAGCCGTCTGCGGCTCCTAGCTGCATCTCCCATTCCCTGCTTCACATAGGGGTACTTCTAAAGGAGGACTGTGACTCTGCCCACTGTTGCTGACCCTGAGGATGGGCGTGATCCTGGCTACAAGTCCAGGCAGACTGCTCTTCCTGTAAATGGCTGAGGAAAGCGATTGTGTGGGAGATGGTGCCAAGTGAGGAGAGAAAAGGAGCAGCCTGGAAGAAAGCTTCCAAATACACACTCCCACTGCAGAAACACTTTATGGCTGTCCTGAGGCTGGGGAGAAGAACAAGCAGCTGCAAGCTCTTTCCAAGCTGTTTGTCTGCCAGGCTTCTCTCTGGGCAGCCTGTGGCACAGCCAGCTGTGAGAGCAACACAAGTAGGTGTAACAGCTCTGCCCACTCGGTAGCTCGCTGCTGCTCCAGAGCCACTTCACAGCAGGAGCCAAGTGCATCTTGCCCATCGCTGTTGCTAATGTTATCTCTTTATTTTTCAGAACAGAAAAACAAGGAGGGTTAGGAAACATGAGGGAGAACCTGGGCAGAGGATAGACTGTAGAAAGAGACCGAGACTAAGAGTAAGTATGTGAACTACAAAGGAGGAATGGAAAAGACATTTGTACTAATAGAGAAAATACACAAAATGTCAGCCAGCCATTTACTAGGTCCCTGCCTAAAAGGCTGAGTTCCTGATTATTCTGTAGAGATAATAAAGATCTATCTCTTCCAGAGAAGTATGTATCCCTGCTAGTCCTGGAAATTATTCCTCTTTTCTTTATGGTAGCAGCCACAGTGGCACAGGACATGCGTGCATCAATGTGTATGTATAGGTACATATTATACACACATACGCATACATAAGAAAGCACGTTGAAAGTGTCTTGATGAAAGGAAAACTACAATGCACACTTGGATTTAACCTATTTCCTCACTCATTTTCCTGTCCCTAGAGATAGATCCTCTGTTCAATATTGACTTTTTTTTCTGGTTCTAGATGACTTTGGGTTCTGAAGATACAGTAACCAGGGCTGTTATTAAGGATATCATTATTATTTTGACAACACTGACTTTGACAGCTTCATGAACTTTATTGAATAAGCAGTGTTTCACTACCCGTCAGATAGTATTTTCACACTTCTCCAACTTCCTCTGCCTTCCGTGGTGCAATATCTGAGGATGTACCAAGTATTCAATAAAAGTAATAATCTTCCCCTTCTTCCCTTTAGAAAAGCAGCTTGATCAGTTGTGGGAATTTTCTTCCATGTTTGCTGTTGCACACCTACGAGCAGGTGTGCTGGGAAGAAGTTATTAAGGAAAATAAGTTTTCTGGCCATAAGTGAAAGAGATAAGACACACGGACAATTTCAAATGCAGTGAAGCCTCTGCTCATGTTCGGCTCCTGCAGGAGTGGGTTTCACACCGCCCAGGTCCAACCCTGCACTCACAAGTCTGCATTTCTTTATGCTAGGGAAATGTGACTGCTGATGGAGGCTGTGCTCACTGATGGGGACACTCTCCCCCGATAGCTCGGGACACCTCTGTCCAGGGAGAAGGGAGGTGACAACACAGGGTCGATGTACAACATGGGAACATGGCTCACACAGCCTGGTCTAGGGGTGCAAAATGACGTCCTATGTGGCAGATATGTGCTCAATTGCCACTTGCACCTTTGCATGTGGGGGGTTTTCTTAGGCTTGTACAGCCCTCCTTGTGTTGGGATCTGGTGTATTGGGGGTTGAAAGGCACTGTGATGAACCCAAGGCAGTATTTTATGAAACAGGAGCCAGCCACAAAGAGTTGAACCTCACTGAAGAACAAGAAGCTTCTGGAGCAAATGAAAATGTTATTACTCAGGACCACCTCCAACAAGGAGACAACGGGGCACTACGCAGCCCACTGTTTATTTTATGAGAAAACCCTGCTGCAGCTGGGACTCAGGAGCTCAGTGTTTCTGTCAGACGTGACAGCAAAGCCAAGCATCCACACACCACCCCAGACTCCTTCAACACCCCACTGGGGCACCGAGCCGGGCACCTGACAGCTCCGGGGACATCTTTTGGGGTCGGCTCCCGGCCCTAAAGGCCGATCCGAGCCGTTCCGAGCCGTGCCGGGCCCCTTGTGACGCCTGGGCGGTGGCCGGGGCTGTGCTGTGGGGGGCGGCCATGGCGGGCGGCGCGGCCTTGCTCCTACTCCTGCTCCTGCCCATGGCCGCCGCCGAGCCCCCGGGGGCCGGGGACGATGGCGACTGGGAGGAGGAGGCGGTGGCCGAGCCCCGGGGCGGGCGGGTGCTGCCGGGTGAGGCGGGGAGAGGGCTTGGGGCGGCGGGGCAGGAGCTGCCAGGGCTGCCCGAGCCAGGCTGGGAGCGCTGGGCAAAGGGGATTGGGGTTTCTGCCCCCACGCCCCTATTGAGCTTCGCCTTGGGGCTCCACCAGCACCCGGCGAGAGCAACAGGGCATAGCATGCAGGCTGCTGGCATCTTTAGGAGGGCTTCTGTGGGATTTTTAAGCATTTATTGGGTTATTCCGCACGTCTTGCGGGATGTGGCTTGCAATTAAAACGCCATATATAACGGGAAGGACTTCTGTTCCACACGGGGTTTTACAAGGCGCCCAAATGTAGAGAGGAGCACAGGCTGCCTTTGCTGCGCTGGTACTAATTGCAGCCCCCTGACAGGAATGCAAATGCAGTTCCTTAGCACATTCTTATCTCAGCATGTGTGGGATTTACATGCATAACTCCTATTAATGCTAATGGCAGCGACGTACAGAATTCTCTTTGCATGGGGCTGACACTGTATTTTTATCTGAACCTGATGCAACTGGAAACAGCCATCTTATATAAGTGGGAAGATCTGTAGTTTCTTATGGGAAACTTACTTAAAATGTTGCCTCATTTTAAATGTGGGCAGGAAATACAAGCAAAGGGAGGAATACAAGCTTTGCATGGCAATGTGGATGGATGGTTCATAACGTTCATGGCATGTGTAGTGCCATAACATTCATATAAAAAATACTGTGTTGTCCAGAGAATTATCAGTGAATCGGTTTCTCTTGAAGTTTCTTTATGTTGTTTTTAAAATTTCACTAAATCAGAAATTTGATCAGAAATCAGGAGCACTGATTCATGACGGACTTGTTAATTTAGAACTAATCAGCTTCTACTAAAGTTTATCAGAGTATTTTTACTTAGACAGTACAGTATCTATTTTATTTAGAGCTCTTGTGCATCAGTTCATCATTCTGATTCTCTGGCAAAAATGTCATGTTATATGTTGTGATGCTCCTGCAGCCAGAAGCATCTTTAAAGGGCACCATGGTTGGTGTCCTACTCTATAACTGGGAGAAGTTTGCTTTCACTGGCATCAAAGTCCCTCAGCTTTCTATTAGTAATATCTGAAGTTTACTATCTCTGCTTGTTTACAAAGTTTTTTGTTTGTTTGTTTGTTTTTAGCTTGTGTCTGGATGGGAAATGACAGCTTCTCCTTTCAGATACAACACCCTGCCATGGCTACACTTAAATTGCCACATCCAAATTGAATTAACACCTACTTTCAGGGTGGAGGTTTGGGGTTTATCATAACCGGATACAAATTGTCAGAAATCTGCTGAGCTGAGAATTTGCACCATCTGAAGCTGTCCTAGCCCTCCCTCCTGCATTTTTGCGCACTTATATTTACTGTGCACACACAAACAAGCATATGTAATGTTGCACCAAGTTGAAAACAGGCATTTTAAAACAGGACGGTATTTAGACTGTAGACAGGATCCTTACATTACCCTCCTTCTTTGGGGTGCTGTGATTGTTGATATGAGACAGGACTGTTGAATGACTGTCCCATTGATTTAAAGAAGCAAAGGGAAACGTGATAGGACTTCCTATCATGGGTGGGGACTGTCTTCTAAAGTGATTATTTTGCAAGGCTCATTAGATAATGGCGTTTGAGGCCACACAAACTGTTTTACAAGTTGGTTCTGTTTTCATAGGATTCTAAATCTTAGCATTTTTCCTCATGCTTTGACTAAGGCTGGAGTCTTAGTTTAGCATTCAACTGGATAGTTAAGTTATTGCTTAAGGATTGTTCATACGCTAGAAGGCTGTTCTGACGAGCACGACTTATATGCTGAAATAAATGTCAGAACCATAGAGACAGTTAGAGATAACAGAAGAATAAGGTTTTGATGGCTCATTTATAATGTCGGGGAAAAAGAGTTCAGTATCAGTTTATCACTGTGGAGAATAGTGTGCTGCTGTAGTGTAAATCCTTTACAATGGGGGAATAAAGCTTCTATGTTTGCACATCACTGACGGGAAGAGAAATGGAACCATTCTGTTCGACCTGAGATATTTAAAGTTTTGGGTAGTGTGTGAAAAATGTAAATGTTGCCCAAAGATTTAATGGCAAGAAGTGATATATAAACTTACATTGCTGCACAGAAATAACGTTTTGTAAACATAAATCCTGAATATAAAAAACTGAGAGACAGCGAAGCAAACTTTACATTAGTAAGTATTTGTTAACAGAAAAAAATAATAATCTGAGTAGGCAGGACTGGCAATGCAGACTTGTAAAAACAGTCATAGTGACTTGCCTGTTCTCCTCACATTTGGAAGAACTGAAAAGACCTATTGCTTATTTAATGAATAATTTCCAAAGGTGCTTCACCAAGTTCCTCTGTGGAACAATTACTGCATCTCAGTATCCTTATAAACAAACATTCAAATTGCATGCTGTTAGGAATAAAATATATAATCCAGATTTGAATCCCAGATGGAGACGAGAACCTTTTGCTTCTGTACATTCTGTGAAATCCATTCTGTAACCTCAAAGTACCATAAAAAAATGGAAGGAACCCAATCACAGTGATTAAAAGCCCAGCACCTAATTAAAATACTGTACCTGGTTGACTCATCTTCGTGCTAGCTGTCTAAACCTGACCTTGAAGTGTGATGGGGAAAAAATCATGTGGCAAGGCTTACGTTAGCAAGAAAAAAAAAAAAAACAAAAAAAACACAAGGAAGTGAGTTGACTGAATATTGTTTAATGAAATTTTTTCTTAACTCTTTTCAAAGAAGACCTGTAATTTGCATAGGACCTAGACATGGCATTTTCCTGAGGAAGACAATTTAACATCATATGCTCATTTATAAGAAAAATACATTTTTTCCTCCTAAAGAATCATCTTAAGGTTTAAGTATGAATGCTATTCACACTGGATTTTATGATAAATTTTTCATAAATGTCTTGTTTTTCTGGTTTAGTTCATGAAAGCAAAAACGTTGGCAAATTTCACATTTCAGCTAAAAAGTAGTAAAGATTTCAAGGAATGAGTTTCCTGTTAATTAGGCATCTCTACCCCTGTCATTGTATTAAAGATGTAACTTTAGACTTTGTGTTCAGGTCTGAATGCCCTTGAGTCCATGGACCTAGAATTTGGAGTATGCACAGTTACATGTGGTAAGTAGCAAAGCAGATGAATAAAACATATTGTCCTTTGTTTTTTTGGGGAAAAAAAGTGCTAACTGTAGCAATTTAGCAGTTGTAATTTGCTTGCCCTCGTTCACCTCTCATTGGTTTCAATTGCCAATAACTATAATTAACAAAAACAATCAGGCTGATTGTCATTAGAAGTTTAGGTCAGATCTGTTGTTTTATTAAATTCACAGCCTGCAAGCTCCTATTTTAAACCAGTTCCCTACGTTTATTGGCACATGAGCTGCCTTCCCCAAAGTAACAATTTTCGCTATTTGTGAACATCTGTGAGATGTTCAGAAGATGAAAGATCTTCTGATGCTTCTCACAGATGTCTTCCCACATACAATATTGCCAAAAAAATTGCTTGCCTGCAGTAGCCTGTTCTGTATTCCACATTTATACAATTTATAAATCGTGCAACGGAGAGGAGAGGTATCATTCTGGAGTAGGAGGGGAGAGAGGAAAAATGAGTTGAGCCTTAGGAAGACATCTCTGTTTAGGGTGGTGATAGAATCTGCTGTGAGGTAGTAATTATAGCACTTAGGAAGCAGTCTTGAATCAGAAATGATACTTTTTTTTTTTTTTTTTTTTTCTGAACAATTTCTGCTTCTTGTAAGGCCATGGGAAAGAGAAAGAAGAGGTTTTGCCCCCATCAGTCTGAAGTTTTCTAGAGTATGCCTTCATATTTTTTCTTCAGCCACTTTTGATATTTCCAGTGACATAATTGCCTTGAGTGCTTCAGGGAACCTATTTCACATAGGATAATATGGTTTTAGAAGAAAAATAAAATATATTGCTTCTATATCTTTTAATATTTCCCTTTCCTCATAATTTCAAAGTTGGTTATATGTTTGGTATACCCATACTGAATATGTAGCCCCATACTCCCCATACCCCATGCTTTGAGGTACACATTTTTTGGATACTGAGAAACTGCTCTTTATGTCCCACACCTCTAGAAGACCTCTCAAATGTTCTTTGAGAATTTCAGTGAGTTTTGCCTCAGATCTTGGGTCCCTCAGAGTTAACATTTAACCCCTTTACTGTTGAAAATTATATACTGTTACTGAGAAAGCAGGAAATGAAAGCTCTGACAAAAAGAAAATAAGAAAAGGCATCATCTCATAGCTGGACTTCAACCCATGTTTGTAGCCCTTATTCTAGTCTGGGCTGTTCAATGCACAGAGTGTTGGTATGTTGAACGGCTGAAAGGTACCTTATTAGTTCTTCCAGTAAAACTGTGAGCCCTTTGTCTCCATCAACTTCTTTCTTACCCCTTAGGTTCATCTTTCTAGCCTTTTATATTTGTTGCTTTCTGAACTGGCACCACTGTCTTAATTTTCCCCAGTACCACTGTGGCTCAGATCCATTGCTTCTCTGTTCATAGTCCAGGTTTACAGAGATGTTGAAGCATAATTAAAACATGTTAATGATGTCTTGTCATATCTGCCTTGGTTCTGCATTACTCTCTCCGTGGTCTTGCTGTTTTGGCCACTGTTGCCTCTAGATTTCTCTCATAGCTGCTGTTTTTCAGTTCTCTGTGGGTCACTCTCCCTGCCCCCCCAGTCTGTTAATTTACATTTTTCCAAGGTGAACTTCATTTAGATCACATATTTTTCCTGCATCCAGATCACTTTTTCTGCTAGGTTAACTTGGGTGACTTGGTGAAGTTAAGACTTCATTTGTTAGAGCATCTCAGTAGATTAATTTCATCAGCATTGGAAGCTACAAAGAAAAGGTAGAGAAAGGAAACATGGGAGTGAAAGAAAAGAAGCTGTCCAAAAGGAAGAAGCAGAGGAGTGCTAAGAGAACTTCCAGATCTCATTAAAAGAGCTTTTTTCATCAACCTTTTGAGTGTGATATACTTCCCCAATTTTAATATTGCAGTAGATAAGACACGGGGAGGTTTTTTCCTGATGAATGTGATTACAGTTAGCCCAGCACCCAGATTTTATCAAGCCATCCTTTTGGATTTTCATAGGTTCCCTGTCGTTTTCGTTAGCTAAAAAAAACCTACATGGCCCTGAAGAAAGAGGAATGCCTTTAATAAAAGTGTCAGTTCATTGCCATTTACACCTCTGTCTCCGCATCCATGAGATGAGACATTCTCTGGAGTGGAGAACGATCCTCGTTTTGTGTCATTTTCAGTAAGTGGTGTTGTCTCCCTCTGTCACTTGAAGTACTGTTTCACGAGGAACATGACATCTCTGAAACGCTCTGAAATCCATCGGTTTATATAATACACACTTAAGGAAGGCATAGGCTTCGTAAATGCAATATTCAAACCAATTTCCCGTTTATTATTATACTGCAAGGAGGGAGGGGGGTTAACTCTCCTCTTTCCATGCCTGTTAGTAAACAAAATACTTCTGGAAAAAATGGCAAAGCCTTCTTCTGTTTACTGGGCCTAAACATATTATTCCTGCCTCCCCCACAAGCTATGTCATTCCAGTGAACTGTGTACACACAGTTTGGCAAAAACAATTAGAGCACTTGTTTTGAATTTGTTCGTAATTGTTAAAATGAGGATGTTCCCATTGAAATCCTGATAACGAGACCGAACATTTTCTGCCTACCTGAACACAGTGTTGGAATTTTCCTATACACGTTTGTGACGGGTTGTCTCCTGATCTTTGTCTTCATTAGGAACCTCCACGTTGCAGGTGGAGTCCTGGTCAACCCTTGTTGTCACCTATTCCTCATACGAAGCCCTGTGTTATGGACCACTAGGCTCTTGGAGGCTTAATTCCAGAGTCTCTTGGAGGAACTCCAGTATCATGGGCTGGTGCTCACCATTAAGGCTCCCCAGTCCCAGTCCCAATCCCAGGAGGTTTTAGAGGCATTGGTTTCTGTTGACCTTGGTGGGAGCAGAAGACACTCAGACAGTCACAAGACTGGAGGCAGACTGAGTTGGCAAGCTGTACAGTGTACTCTGTGCCATCTGATTTGAGCATGTAAAGGCCAGGAGCCCGAAAGCTTTGATATTTAAAGTGAATTAACTGTTTTGCAGAACATACATTAGCTTCCTTTCAAATTCTTTCTCTGTAAGGAAAGTTCTGAATTCATATTGAATTCTTTTTCTGACACATAGGGACGTGATGATGCTAAGGATCTGGCTCCCTGTGGTGCAGAGCCTGACAGACGTAGATGTTGTCTCAAAATCTTAGATACCCACATGGGATGGCTGTAGCAGGCACTCTGAGAAGATCTGTTTTTCCTGGTGTTTGGTAGATACATCATAGTAACATCCAGGATGAAGAAAGAGAAAGCAAACACTTTATGGAGAAGATGAAGAAGTGCAGAGAATAAGATTTTTATTTATTTTTATTTTTTTTTCCCCAAAGGGATTGGCATCCGAGAAGTTCTGTTAATGAATGGATGCCCTGGGGGTGAAACAAAATGTATTGTCGGTGTGGAGGAATGCCACGGGCCGGTGGACTGTGGATGTAAGTAGAACACTGCGATACAGCAATCAAAAGCAAATAAGTTGATTCAAAGAAAACATCCTTATTCTTTGTGAGTGTGGAGGAAGTGGAATGAATTGATTGTATCCCACCCTCCAATTACCCTGCTAAGCAGCCTGGTAATGTTTAAGATCTCATTTCTGAACCGATGTGCATTTGGTTTCCAGCCCCTGTAAAATACCATTTTTCTGCTATTAGCTTAGTTCCAGATATTTCACCAAGCAAAAACAGAATTTGAAGTAATTTTAAGGGAGAAGATAATTTCGAAGTAACATTTTGTGGTTTGAAGAATTACGAGCTTGATGGTCTGTACCAAGATGTTTCGTATAGTTGAATATACCTATTAAAATTCCTCCTCTAGTGGGAAGACCAATTTCTGAGAACTCGAAAAGCGTGGTGATGACTTGTATTTATATACCTCCTGAAAATCGATTTAAATATGTTTGGAAGATCTTAGCTCCAAACAAGGTGAGTAATTGCACCCCACTTTGTGCAGAAAAATGGCATGCTGGATGTGTTTATTACATACACCATATGAAATGGCCAGATGCCTGTGCTGATTACTTCCTTTGCTGTCACAATGCAAATAAGCCCTGATTTCTCACTGGCGATTTGGTAATACAAGGGCTTAATTGGCTTTGCACCTTTATGCAGCATCAATTTCCTCTTTATGTAAGGGAGACAATAATTTTAGAGAATACTGTTTCTTTACTCTTATTTTAGAGAAATTGGGCCCAGTGACTGGTGAGTGATTACATGTTAGCAAGTCACAACCACATTGCCCTTCCCAGTTGTTCAAGGAGGTGCTGTAGAGGTGGGAGGAATTTTCCCAGGGTCTGAGAGGTCCTGACAGGCTGAAAACTGATGGAGTAGAATGAGCACTTTTCTGTGAGTATATTTGAAAAGAGACAAACCATTTTTTTTTAATTTTCTTTTGCATATGGATAGACAGCACACATTCTTCCCAATGATTCAGCTGTTATGGAAGTGCGCAGAGATACGCATCCAATTACTTACCAGTGTGAAACTCAAGGAAATGAAAGTGTAATTGCCTCCGTAAAATACACAGTGCACGCAACAACTGGTAAGCTTGTAGAGACACTTACAGACCTCTAGTGTTATGGCCTTGTGTTTGTTATGTGGCATTCAATCATCATAGGATTGCACGTCACCGGTAGCATATAGGCAGGAGCTTGTGTGCTGTGGTAATGACTGTCGTGAAATGCAGGCCAGTGAAAGAGACATAAAAAAGGAGATGACAGATTGGGAGTGAAGAGGTTGTTTGTGGTAAAAATGAGTATTTTCTTTACCTTGGTAAAATCTCAAGCTAAATAAGGAGGTTCTCCTATTACCTACTCATTTGTTGCAGCAACCAACTTGGTTAACACAGACTTATTCTTGTCTCACTGAGCTACGTAAAACCAGCAGCACGCTGGGCAGTTCTGCAGGTAAGTCTCCTTTCCACTTCAGTACTGAAGCTGGAAAACAACCTTTTGTGTTTTCACTTTTAGCTGCCATCTGGAATTTGCTTACGCACAATATATTTCGGGAAGCTTAACATTGAAAAGAATACCTGGTGAAACAGTTCCCCAGTAACATCTTTCTCCCCTCCTCTGCTAATGGGATGTTTGCTGACTCCATCAGGAAAGCTTTTTTCCTTTCTCTTCAGTACGATGGGTTATTTATTTCCTGCGTGTCTCCTGAGGTTCTTTCTGCCATTGTACAGTAATGAGGAATTTATTTTCTAAATCCATCTGCTAGTCACAAAACACCCAAATCTTTGATTATATCCATTTGCTTTCGTTTTCTTTTTATTATTTTCTTCTCCCACTATTCAGTTTCTACATTTCTTTTTGTACAAAGAGGAAGTTTCCTTTTTGAGACCTGAATTAGCAGAGCACATAATCTGTTTTAGTTTTAAACATGCAAATAGTCCCATTGACTTGAGTTGGTGAGTCATCAATAGGACGACTCACGCTCTTGAATTTAAACTGTGATTAAGTCCTTTTGGTGAAAAGTGGTCAGATGAAACCCATCCAACAGATGATCTACTGAGAACTTCTTACAAGGTTTGAGGCTGTTGGTTCAGAAACTATTTATGACTAGACAGAAATATGGAGAAGACAAAATCTAAGGTTTATTAGGAGTAATTTAGGCATGTTTAGTAATTTAGGAGTGGATTGTCATGATTAGTGACAGATTAGCTTCCTTTAGGTTTGTAGAGGTATTTAGATATCCAAGAGTTTCTGGGCTTTACTTCCCCAAGAGTGCTACTGTTTGGACTTCTGATGTTATTAGCTCTTAATCAGGTACATGGAAAGAGTTATCAGCAGAAGTTTTGATTGAGAATGTACTAAGGTTTTCATCATGTAGGTCTAGTTTTGTTGTCTGTAGATGGTCAGAAATCTAGTGAGTTCAGAATACTGTCAATTAAAGTTGGCAAACTAAAATAGAGCTGGATGGTAGGAAACAAAGACAAAAACTAGGACACCTTACCTCCTGCCTCTTTTTTCCCAAGCTCAACTTCACTGCTCATTCCTGGTTCTTGTACTCCCTGAGCACCACAGGAGGATGGGGAATGGGAGGTTGTGGTCAGTCCATAACAGTTCCTCTGTGCTACTCTTTCCTCCTCCCACTTTTCCCCTATGGGTCTACCATAGGCCACAGTCCTTCAGGGTAAACCTGGCCCAGCATGGGCTCTTCAAGGGTTGTATTTCCTTCAGGGAATCTCCGCCTGCTCTGACATGGGATGCTACACAGGCTGCTGTGTAGATATCTGCTACAGTATGGTCTTCCATGGGCTGCAGGGGAATCTACTCTGTTGCCTGGAGCACCTCCTCACCTCCTTCTTCCCTGAGCTTGGTGCCCTGTGTATTTTTACCTCCTAATTTTTTATTTTCAATTTTTTTGCCACCAACTGAGATGATTCTGATCACTTCTCAGGGTCACTCAGATGAATAAGCTTAAGTCTGTATTTTGTCTTTCTCATCACCTCGAACCCTGCCTATTCTGTCCCACAGATACATTTCGTTGTGATAGTGCCAGAACTGCAGAATGGGGCCAAGGAAGTGGAACTATGCTTGCTTAGTGGCTGTTATTTCTTCTTGACACTTTGCTAGAGAGAAAGACTTGAGGTGGTCAGCAGAGCTAAAAATAATCAAGACAGCTGATAAGGAGTAAATGTATTTCCTTTGGTCTCATCCTTCGTCCTCTCTCTAGTGCTCTGTTGTTTTACTTGTGTGAACAGCAGTAGTCAGATTGAGAAAAATATCCGAGAACCTGACCCCAAAGACAACACTTGAAAATACATAGCATGACACTCTGCTTCAGATTTTGATGCATGTGAAGTGGGGAGGATGTGTTGCAAAAAGACAGGCAAAGCCTTAAATGAATGTGGCTATATTTGCCACGTGGCAAAACTTCTTATGAATTGATTTTCATACCATGCACGGAGAACTTCCATGTGTCCTTTACCGATGATCACTGCTCTTCTCAGTGACCTTTTGTTGAAAAACAGTAATGACCTTTTTGTTTGAGTGAGTGGTCTTTAGTAATTTGCCTCTTCCCTTTGTTTGCAAAACTGTTCAGACTGATGCCTTTTTGTCTTTTACACCAAGAGAAAGGTAACAAAGATGTGCTTTATCTTCAAAAATATTGAGATCTGTGCAAGGAAAATCCCATCTTTAATAACTGACATTTCTTTACGTCCTTCTTACTAAATCACGACCCTGGAGTACAGTAGAGGGTCTTGTTTCACACTCCCACCCATTACGTTGTTGGGTGTTTTGCGAAGACTTTGGAGCTGGAAGGCAGTTTGTTCATATTTACTAATAATAGTGCTGTGAGGAGGGAGGAAGGACTTTGCAAGGGAGGAATGTGAGAGCAGAGAATGATCCTAATCACCACGCTGTGTGAAGGGTGTCAGCCTTCTGCGATCCCAGCTGTGCCCCCAGCTCCACGCTTCCCATGGGCGGAGGAGCGAGTCGGTCTGTGTGTGTGTGCTGCTTCTGTGGAGAAGATGCAGGCAATGGTGTTAACTGTTTCAGAGGCCATTCCAGGCCCCACTTCTCTTTTGTTTGTTTCCTGATAATGGCTTCAATGCCAGAGCTTCCTTTAGAGGCAGAAGCCACATTGCTGTGATGGGTTACTGTACAAACGCATGACCAGTATTACTGTGTTGTCCTTGCGTTTGCACAGAAATGACATGGGGAATCCCAGTGCCCGAGTGTAACAGTGTGGATCCTCTGTGTGTGTGTTTCTGTGTGCAGTCCTGCTCATGCATCCATGCATTTTTAATATGTAGGAGAAGTCTTAGAGATAATCTGGAAGGGAAACAGAAAAAGCTATGCATCATCATTATATTAAGGGGAAAACATAGTCTGCAGAGGCAGAATCTCACTGCCCTCTGCCAAACTGATACATGCTTTCTGGATCCGAAAACTGGTGGAAAGAACTTGTGTTGGCTGCTGGACCATATACACAATTGGTTGAGCAGCTGCTTATAGATGGAACACTGCTATACAGTTGACATCATGATCTAGGAGGAACCCCAGCTCACTGAAAAACCTGGGGGAAGAAGAGGATGAAGAGGAATGGTGCTGCTGGCAGAGCTAGTGGTGTTTCCTTTTGATAGGAATAGTGCAGAAGACATGTTGTAGCAGGAGACAATCTGCTTGAAACAAGTGGGTATGCTATCAATCTCTTCTTGTTCTGTAAAACCCTAGAAAATTTCCAGTGGAGGTACATACAACTTTATGAATCTCTTTACAATGCAATTGTGGAATATATAATAGTGTTTTTCTTCATCATTCTTAAGGGCAAAGTAGTCCGCAGACCTGCAGCGAGCTATAGACTTCAAGTTGAATGTCACTGAACTAAACCTCACATGTTTAAAAAATAGTTGTTCTTCCTACTTGTATTAAGCAAGAGGATTTTTTCTTTTAAGAAAGCTGATGTAAATATGTCTTTTTAACCTTTTCTGTTAGCTGAAGATGTTTCTAAGGCATATTCTGGCTGCAGCAAAATTCTCACTGCCCAATTGGGAATGTTGCCTGGACTTTAGGAGTGCAGTCAGGGGCTTAAAAGTGCTCCTGATGTGAATCAGTTTTTGCTCATTGTAAAACAGCTTATCGGGAAGCTGCTTTTTGGTCTGTTTCCTGTTTGCATTTTAAATGTGTGTTTACTTGGAAGGAACTCCCTCTGTATTATCAGTTTGTCTCTTGAGCAGTTCTAGATCTTGACTACTGGAAGAATTTCCTGCCTAGGAAGAAAACGAGTAGATCAGCAGTGGATAAGAGAAAGTTTGTTTTCCTCTTCAGTGGGCTCTTGTTACAGCCTGTAAAAAGAGGTATTCTTAGAGGTCTAAATTCACATTTTGTCAAGGGGAAAAATACATTACATTAATGAAATTGCAAAATCAAAGATAGTTTTCATTAATGTCCATTCCACACAACTGCATGTAATTCTAAAAAGACCATCCAGTCATTGAAATAAATTAGCCTAAGAGCAATGAGCTCTGCACTGTGTGAAAACCCCAGTATTTAGACTTACCATGCATGATATTCTAAGCTGGTTCACCATTCTTATATGTCTTGTATCCTGCAGAAAGATCAGGAGAATCCTATAGGCAAGCTGCGGTTTAAGAATGTCAACAAATTCTGTGATGCAGGAGAAACAAAACTCAAATAGTGTGATGGAAGAGTTGCTTAGATACTACAGTGATGACAGTGGCACAAGAGCTTCTATAGGAATAGCAACGCAATGGAAATAGAAATGGTTTTCCTGCAGTCATTCTGCTACAGAGAATACCGACCAGTGTAAGAAGAATTTAGTGTATCAGGGAGCAATGAGATGCCACATTATAGTTCTAGAAACTCCTATCAGGGAAAATGAAAGAAAATTAAGGTTGGCCTGTGTAGAGTTGTCAAACCTGGAGGGATCTGGAAATATGCACTATAGTTCATTGTTTTGGCTGAAGGTTGTTGAACAAGTTCAATTAAATCTCAGACCAAGGTGACTGGGTTTGGTTTCCAGGCATTTCTTTATCCAGGGTCAAAAAACAGATGGGAGAAATTGGTTGACTGTCTTCATCATTCAGCATTTTCCACTCTTCCTGGATTTGTTAGAGTCATCTCCTAACTGCTATCTTTGGTCCTAGGTAAACAGCTAAACTAATGATAGGGCCATTGGTTTCCTTCAAAATATTCCAAGGTCTAACAGGTTGTAGCATTGCAGAATGCATTTCTACTTGAAATCCTTGCTACATTTTTCACTTCTCATCTTCATACAGCTGCTCCTCGCTATGTGTTTCTGGGCCGTGCAGAACAACTCCTTTCCGTGCTCAGTGGCTATTTGCTTTAAATAAAGGCAGCGCAGACCTAGATAGAGACAGGGAGCTGAAAAGCAGCGTTTAAGTTATTGAATCCATTTCTTTGTTAGCATAATCTCTTTCTGCTTCATTATTATTGTTAGTATTGCAGCAATTAATGTTGTTAGCATTCTCCTGTACCACAGTGGTGCCTTGGTGCCTCAGTTGTGGATGACAGAGCACCTGGTACCCGGCGCAGAACAAAGAAGTCAGCCTGCCTTGGGCCGCAGACGGTCTGTGCTAATTCTTGTCTCTCTGTCATTCATTTATCTTACTTGAACATGTCTTGAAATCTTACATTAAAGCATCTCCCAAAGCAAAAGCATTGTTGTATCAGTCATTCTTAACAAGTACTAAATAGATAAATTTTCCTCTCCTTGATTTTTTTTCCTTGTTGGTCTTTAGGAACTGCAGTCCCTTGTGTTACACAGCTATAGGTAGTATTCTGAGAGCTGTCCCACTGTGACTAACACTGAGATTAGCTTGTGTATATGTGTGTAGTGAAAGCCCTTGCGTACTGTCAATGTTTTGGCTAGTTATTTCCTGACAAAATATGGCTTTCCAAGGTCTGATCTTTAGGTCTGTCACTTAAAACAGTAGGTCTTCTTGGATGTTAAGAGTGGAAAGAGAGGGATTCTTCCAGCCAGATATAGATGTTTGCATCTGAGCTCTGTATCCAGACTCCTTTACAGTTAGTGGAATGTTACTGATGAATCACAAAGTATTTTGTCTTGTGCTGGATGCCTAAATCAAGTCAATGAAAGGTAGCTTGGAAGTGCCAGTTCCTCTCCAAAGTCTATAGAGAAAACCTAAGACAGCTATCACAAGCATCTACATAGTGAACTATCTTAAGTGAGATGTGTTCCGCTCCACATGCCTTGATGTCCATTTCTTTGCATCTTTTTTGGTTAGATGCAAAGAAGGTATAAAATGTTACTATTTTGACTTCTGATTTCATAAAGGCATGAAGGCTGTAAAAGATGTCAGAAAGGTAAAGAATAAAATCCTGTTCCTTCTCATTTCTGTTCATGACATTAAAAGCCTGATTCATCTGAAAATTTGAACATAATAATGACCATCTTTTTTTTTTTTCTTCAGAGCACCAAACAAAACAATCAGGGAGAATAGAAACAGGACAATCAAGGAAAAAAAAGGCAGATGCCATTCTGGTGTTTTGCCTGGTAACTGGAATCATTTTCACCCTCGGCGTGATCTTTGCCATCATCTTTATAATTCTTCACTGGTAGGTGGACAGCACACAATATGATTTATGTGTTACTTGATCAAAATACGGTATTACCGATGACAAACATGACCTGGGGTGAACTATTTAAGTTTCTCTATAGTTTAATATTTGTGTTGCCAGTAAAGAAAACATGAACAAGCTTCTGGAGATCAGGCAGAAGTACTTTACAAAGCAGTTACAGTGACTGTTAATGGGAGGGAAATGTTTAGAGCAATTTTTGTAAACCTACTTAAATGTGCGGTTTTGTTTGATTCTTTTTTTCCATTTCAGGGCAATTGTAAAAGCTGTTTTGGGATCAAAAAATGGGCAAGATGACACGTTCGAAAGGCTGACCAACAAAAGTTCACAGAGTGACATGTAGTAAGTAGCATCCCGCTCAGGGTCAGCATTTCTTTTTGGAGGAATTGGGGTCCGCACCTGCAACTACAGTGTTCTCACCATCTGCATTAGCCAAAATACAAGAAGTGCCAGAGCCATCACTCACGGAGAATGAAGTACAGAAGTCCTTCCAGCAGTGGCATAAGGAACAGAATTAGAGAAAAAAAGAACAATCAGATTATGCAGGAACAGGATATAAGAAAGATTAATAGATGCTTGGAATACTGGTTTAAAACCAGTATAATAAATAAATAAAATAATATAAACAAATAAAATACTTTTTATAATTCATTCACTGTTTTGGATTACTGAACTTTAAATAAAATGTGCAAAAATACTCCTATTTTAAGGTGGACATCACTTCCAGGTGATATAATAGTGTGAGCACCTCTGAACTGGAAAACCAAACCCAAATTTTTGTGCAGATATTGAAACCAGTTTATTTAACACCTCTGAAATTGGTGGTGATGTTAATCTACACTGCATGAAATGGGGCACATAGTCTAGGCAAGGACTATTTTTTTGTAAAATGCTCCTTATCTCCCTGGTGGTGCTCAAGTATGCAGTCACTGTAATCCAGTGTCTTCTAGACATAATAGGATAGTGTGTTTTGTTAGGGAAGATGCATGAAAGGTGTTGCATAAGCTTCATTAATTTTTTACCTTCACATTTGCACATGTAACCATTTCTGCCATCAAGGGCACCAAAGTGTGTGAACAGAAGAGTAGTCCCCTGGGTTCAGACCAAGGGTTCGTCTACCTCAATCAAATCAATGGACAAAAAAGGATGTGAAGGGAAGAGTACAAAAACAAGACAAGGTTGTGTGGTGTTTTCTCCATGTATTCTTCCAGCCCCCAGCCACTTACATTTTTTCTAAATCAGACTCAATTTGTAAGCAGGTAGAAATCTTGAGTGGACTTCTTTTCCATTACTTTGTTCAGTGTCCCCTTGTACTTACGTAAGCTTCTGTCGCATCGAACATCCTCTGATGAGGAGATCCAGAGCATAGAAACGTCTTTTGTCCATTTTGAACCCACTTCCTGATAGCTTCATTTGTTGCTCCTGACTTCTTGAAAGGGCAGTGAACTGTCAACTGGTACTATCCTCTCCCTGAAGGGGACTGTTCTCTAGGTCTCTAACATATTCCCTGGTTATTTTCGTTCTAGCTGAATAGTGTAAGTTTTCTAAGTGATCCTTCATCCTGAAGCTGTGCCATTCCTCTGACCATCCTTGCTGACCTTCTTTAACTATCCTCAATTATGTGATTGTCGTGTTTATGAAGGTGCTTTCTATTTGTGTAAAACATTGTTTGATGCAAGTAAAAAAAAAAAAAAAAAAAAAAAGGAGCAGATAACATATTGAAAAATGGACTGCAGAGTGATTAAAATATTTAATAGATTTTATGATTGATTTTTTTCTTTGGTAGAAACTCTGAAAAGAGGCCAAATATTGAGAACTCCAGGTTAAAGAATACTTCACAGTAAAGAACATTGAAAAAAAAAATAGATTGGAGGTAGTAACTCATCCTCTCAAAGAATTCCTGTTCTCTTCAGTTCCTCTATTGCTGCAGATGTTTAACTGCACCATCTGCACATCCTTAAAAAGCATTATCATATTTTTCAGAGATACATCATTTTGTTTTCTGTTTAGTGAAAAGATCATTTACATTTTTGCAATAAAACATCATATTCAAAAATGACGTGCACTTAATTCTATAAAAATATCTTTTTTAAAGGGAAATGATATTTTTGGTAACACTGTCATTAGCTATGTCATTTTATATCATTTGGAAGACAAACCTAAAAGTCTTGCAATGTTAAGAAGAAAATATATAGAGAAGGAAAGAGCAGACAATAACACTTCTGCAGTTTGCAAAACTAGATTATGCATTCCAGGTGAGTTTTTGATTCCATGCACTCAAAGACAGACCATTGTGGCGAGTCTGAGATCAGGTCTCAAATGCAGATCTCAAAAATAGACCCAAACCAGTGGTTGTTACTCAGGGAATTGTTCCCACTGAAGTTATGGGAAATATGAAGCAGCTCTGTGACTTCTGAACTCTTGTTTTCATGCTGTAATTTAGGTGGGGCGTAACTGAAAGAGAGGGAACTAGACTATTCTTTTTCATAAAGATGCAAAGGATACAAACTTTTTGTATTTTAATGGCATTAGCAGTGAGCCTCCAGACTTACTTGGGTTGATATTTTGAAGGTTTTAGATTTCCATGGTTTGCTGGCAAGTCCACCGAAAAGTAATAGATACATAGTCTGAGCATTCAGAAAATGAAATTCAGGAAAGGCTGAACTAATCCACACTGGAGCGTGGGGGGCCTCAGGGTAGATCAAGCAGCTTTTGCTCTTTATTGGCTCGTATTTTATAAAATATGATTACCTTCTGCCTTTTTTCACTCTCTCATAACTCCTTAGAGCTTTCTACAAAATAGAAAAAAAAAATCTCTAGAATAGTTGATGCAGAAACTGTAGCATAAAACATGGAAGAATGGCTTGCTGTTCAACAGATAGGGTAAACACACTGCTTGTTCTGCTGCCGAAGCTGCAATCAGAAACTCCAAGAAGTGGGGGAAATTCCTGAAGGTTACTCTGGCCAAGCAGCCATCACACAACCACCGTGTTATCATTCTCTCGCCCTAAATGTGAACCTGAATGGGTCGCTCTTTGTACTGCATGCACTATAAAGCACACAGAAAGTGCAAAATAATTGTCTTAATGTAACCCCTATCAACCTTCTCTGACTTTTGATCCCGTAATCTGAAAAATAGACTTAATAGTTTGGCAACAGAGCAAACAGCTATGACAGATAAAGGACATCCAGAAATAAATGTTTTAAGTATTTTTAAAGAGATGAAGAACATGCTACAATCTGCTCAAGCACTTCTGACAAAAAAGTATTCACCATCTACTGTTCTTGATGCAACTCCTTTTATCTGCAATGCCTAAGAAATGCAAAGATTGTTTTCATTATTTTCTGGTAGTGGATTAATTAAGAGAACCGACCAGAGTTTCTCCTTTGCCATAGGTTTAAGCACAGTATTTCCACCTCCTCCAGCTTGCTGACTGCACTGGGAACCTTACGTCTGCTGCTCACCCCAAGCGATGAAGTTTTCTTATTCTCAGGCCTGAAGCATGTGCCCGGCTCCTGTTAAAGCCTGTGTCACTTCAGCCCTTGAAGTGAGATCTGCTGCACTTGTAAGGGAGAGGCACTGAGGAACCAGAAGGAGAAGGGGCAGAGGTCACATAAAAATATCGGCATGATCTCGGCAGTTTGTGCTGCCTGCAAGAGCTTTTGGTCGATGCAGTGTAGGCAGCCTCTCTAGTCTGCTCTGTAAAGTGTGGTCCGTACAGAAATCCCAGTGCCTTGGGAGCTTGTAGCTTTGCCCTCCTTCTGACATCCTCCCACAGCACGCCTTGGAGGGCTGTCAGCTACAACACATCTTCCAGGGGACCTTTTCGCCTGCCTCAGCTGCACCCAGGGCTTGCAGCATCGCCCCCGCTGCTCCAGCTGCTGGATCCAGCGTGCATGGGCCAGAGCGAAGGTGAAAATCTCATCATGCTTACATTCAAGCTGGTACTCATGTCCTTTCCTGAATTCAGATGTCCTCGCACATGTGTTTAAATGATTTCCTAAATCAGGGCCAAAATGAACTGCCAACCCTTGTTTTCACTTGCTTTGCGTAGTTTAATATCTCTGCATAAGCTTGTGGGTTTTGCTTTAATTTAGTAGTGTTTTAAACATTTCCCCACTGTTCTCTCATCTTCCTTTTCTTTTTCTTCTTAAGGAAAAAATCTTTTTGGAATGCATAGCTTGTCCGTATATGATCCACCATCTGTCTCAGGAAATTTAGGATGCATTTGTATAGTTATTTAGGTCTTGATGTATGTGCAGTTTCATTTATGTATGGTCTAATAGTATATGCCACAGAAATGATCTTTTTTTTTCTTTGACAGCTTTATTGTCTCTTTTTGGAAATGATTTTTTTTTATGGTGAGTCGCAGAGATTTTCATTATTTCTCTATAATTTAATTTAGTAAAACACACTTAAAATAATAAGTACTAATATTTTTTCTTTCTTTGCTGCTATGAATACAGGACAGAAATCGCTGCAGAAATATGGGTCATTTTTAACCTGATGCTCTATAGCATAAAATAAAGTAATGGTAGTTCAAAACAGATATAGTGCTCCATGGTTGGTGGCAAAATGTAAGCATCATGCAGATATTACAGGGAATATATAAGCAAATAATTTGATCTGTGAACCAGAAATCCACAGCTAACTGGTAAGTCAAACGTACAGCACTTTATTTGGGTTTTGGAAATAGAGCTCTGCAGTTTCCAGTTGTTTCTGTAAAGTCTAGAGATGGGTTTTTCAGGAGAGCTGGGCATTCAGCTGCTACTTTATTATGAGAAACTCGTTATATTAAGCCAGTATTGTTCACTTTTGATTTCCTAAGTTTTTACTTAGCTGTATAGAAAACTTTTTTTTACTTAGAACTAGGTCAGAGTGCTCAGACTGGAAAATTCATTATGGCAAATTTTCAGGACAACGCTACTTTAACAGGAAATTGTGTTTGTGGGCTGTGAAAAGATAACTGGAGGAAAAGCTTGCATGTCTGAAGCAATTAAGCCCCAAATCCAGCATGGCTGGTTGTGGATAATTGGTTGTTTAAAATTATTTAACCTGCATGTGTTTTGCACTCTGTCCTCGTGTTCTTACAATGAGAAAGTTACAGGGCAAAATGAGAAGATTTTAGCCTTTTAAATTTTCATTTTGGACTGCAAACCCTTACCCAAAGAGATGATTTTGGGTTGCATGTGCCTACAAAGTCTTATAACATGGTGTCTTGATCCTTTTTGAGGGTATCACATTATAACGACATAAGAATTAAATAATGGTATGAAGTTGTCTTGCAGATGAATCAGTTACTATTTTCATCTAACATTATGTTGTATTACACCTAGAATAATGGCAAATTGTTAATTAAATCCCTTGATATTTGCAATGATCTAATTTTCCGTTGCTTAGAACTGCCAAATTTTAGTCTTTAGGCAGAAATTTTCCATGCTGAATCTGTGGTCCTCAGGCTACTGTCTTTCTTTCTGAGAACACAGAAAGTGCAGCCAAATGTTTTACTTTTCTGGGTACTCACTTTATGCAAAAATAGGCTGCTAATCCCATCCTGGCCATTTCTCTAGCATTCCTAGTTTCTGCTTCCTTCCTAGTTCCCAAACTGGGAAGGTGACAGAGACAGAGAGTGCTGGAGAAGTGGCTGTGGAAGGAGGGCTGAGGTAAAAATAAACTAGGAGGAACAGCATCATAAAATTGGTGATACAAAGAGGCTGTGCCTAGAAACCTGATGGAAGTGGGGAGAAGGGACAGATGCTTTGAAACAGGAGATTCCTGTGAGCAGGACCTTCACGGAGTGGAAGAACTGGCTAGAAAGCCAGATGGGAATCGTGAGGAATATGGGGAGGGAGGCTGGGATTGTGAGATCTTGGGTGGCAGAGAGAGATTGAGAGAGAGAGCTGGGTACATTGAACAAAAATATGCAGAGCAGAAAGACAGGGTGAAGACATTGACACTGGGGAGACCATGTCTGAGGGCTAGGACAGGAGGGATGGGGAGTGGAGGGATGAGACTGGGATGGACAAAGCAAGGTTGGAGGGGAAGACCGGGACTGAATGGATACGTGTAAGAAAGGACACTGGAGCATTTAATGTGGTAGAACACCGAGAGACAAACCTCATAATCTGGTAGATTCGTATGTATTATTTACCTCAGTGTAAATGGTCCTAAAAAAAAAAAAAAAAACAAAAACAAAAAAAACTTTTAACCTTTTAAAGCCTGCAAATTTTTATCTTTATAGATAAATAGATAAAGGTAAATTCTTTGTCTTATAAAATGTTCAGCGGGTGAATGATGTGGTTCTTTCAAAATGTCATCGGTCTTCCTGGTCTGAGTGATATTCACAGCAGGTTCTCAGCCAGTGGAAGTCAAAATGACAGCTCCCTTTGAACAGCATAGAGGCAGGTCATGTATAATTGAATCTCTTTATTTTTATTGTTGCAGCACTGATTTTATCCAGGCTGCTCACGTGCTGCACTTGCTGCTCTTGGGGGAAAACGTTTGCAATCTTCTCAAAAAGCTTAAAAGACCTTGAGTTTGTGCGTTCACAGAGCACACATCCGGAAGGACCCACTGGATCATCTACTCTGATCTTGTGTCTGCAAGAGGCTCTTCCCCATCTCTCTATTACTCCCATGCTGAGCCTGGTAGCTCAACTGAAGTTTGTGTTTAAGTGATATCTGCCAGAAAAGCACCCAGCCTTGCTTGGGGAACACAGAAAGAATGGAAGCCCAGCACTTGGCAATTTGTTCCAGAGGTTTATTGCCTTCTATCCTAAACAAGAACCGATCTACTTTCAAAATACGAATACATCTGGTCTCATCTCACAGCCACTGGTTTTTGGTTCTGCTAAATTCAGCAGTCATTTAGCGCTTCTTTTTTTTTTTCATGGGAAATTTTTTCTTCACTAACACACTCTAATCAATCAATTCTCGGTCTTCTTTTATGACGAAGCTTCTTAAAAGTCATCTCAGAAGCCTTTCTCTCATGTACTTAGGCATTTCTTCTGACTCCATTTTTTACAGCTTCTGTTTTTTTCAGCATCCTCTCTTCAGCCAAGAACAATATATGCCCTATGACACAGATAGCCATGTTCAACAGCTTGCTGTATCCACATCCTAAACTCTTTGCAGAGTCATATATTCATAAAACACAGTTCCTCATTACATTGATACACCCTACATTCTGTGTTCCTGGACCAACTTCTCATTTGGCCCCGGTAAATCACACGGGGATGAGTTGTTCCTATATGTTCCTGGCTGTGCCACATATCTGTCCCATCTTTGTTTACATCTTCTTCCATCTTCATGTCCTCCACCCATTTCAGCAGTGGTGGCTATTGGAGCACAACCACTATTCAGAGAAGAATTCAAAACTCCTTGGCCTGGATGTGAAAAGATGCTAATAAGAACACAACCCTGAATCCTGTTCAGTCTGAAGAGTATGCCTGTGTCTGCATTTTGCATTACGTGGTTGTATACTAAAATTACAGGAAAAGCACAGGTCACCATTTCACCACACATAGCCTCTTAGCAGAAAGGCTGAATAAGGACAGGTCCCTGATTCCCCTCCTGCCATACCCCAGGAATTTCTCATGTTTCTACACACTGGTGCAACTTGAATAGACAGGTAGGACATGGGATGCAGGGAGAAACCCTGCATGTTAGTCCCCAGCCTGGTAGCTGAGGTACTTTCCTGGAAGACACAACCCTTTTCTTTGGCTGAGAGAATGGTTCTGGGGTCGCTGTGCCAGTGAGCAGCACAGCAGGTTAGGTAATAAAGAGAACAGTCCACGAAACTGCACTCAGAAGTGCTTTTGGGTGCTTTGTCAGGCAGGCATTGCCTCTGCTCTTTGTAGGAGACCTTTCTTGCTCCATTGCCTCCTGACTTGTACAAATTGTCACATGAGACATGCATCTGGTGAAGCTCTCCTTGCCTCTGCCTGGGGCTAGTCTTGGGTAGACTGGATAGATTCTTCATGTTGTCTTTCATTCTGGGTATGAAATACATGTTTCAGCATCTTTAATAATGAAAAATCCAGATTTTTCTAAAAAGTTGTAGCTCCATTTCTCTCTCTCTCTCTCTCTTCCCCCCTCCCCCCCCCCAATCAGGACCAATAAAGTGAATAATGATCCATGACTGTGGTCTTCTCATCTTTACTTTTCTTTCTTTCCTGCCCATGTCAGGGGGGTTGGAATTAGATGACCTTTAAGGTCTATTCTGACACAAACTATTCCATTATTCTAGGATTTTTGCTCAAGCTCTTTTAACTGGAGAGCAGACAGAGTGGTAAAAAAAAAAAAAAGAAAGTCTGTAAACCTTTAAAGTTTCAGAAGATAAAATGGCAAATTTAGTCTTGCATTTTCACAAATTTTCTTGCTCATAGTTTCTATAAATCATGTCACGGTTAAGCTGTATCCAGGCATCACTTATATCATCTCCAGACCAACAGCTCTGATGGGTTTTATGTCTAACTTTTAACTCTTCAATAAAACTGCCTTGAAAATCCTGGAAAGGACCTGCCATACCCTTCAGTGATGTCTTAACATTTCAGCTGGTGTTGGGCAAGATTGGTTCATCAGGCAGTGACAAGTCAGACCTGAGATAAAGAATTGTATCTATCACTGCCTCTCACAAGAGATGTCTGTCTCTGGCAGACTGATTCACAGTGGTGTTTGACATATGAACTGTATTGCTAGACTTTTCAAATGTGAATGAAAACACATTAAATTAGGAAGCAAAATGGAAGGATCAGAATGCAGTGTAGAATCCTTTTCAAGTGTCACTTGTAAATGCAGGTATAATTTAACCTTATCTTTCTGGCTACAGAGCAGATTCCTTCCTTCCTTCCTCCCTTCCTTCCTTCCTTCCTTCCTTCCTTCCTTCCTTCCTTCCTTCCTTCCTTCCTTCCTTCCTTCCTTCCTTCCTTCCTTCCTTCCTTCCTTCCTTCCCTCCCCTCTTCTCTCATTCTTTCGATGTTTTCTCTTCTTTTCTTTCCATCTTTCCCTTCCTTTTTTCTCCCTCCGTATTTTCCCTCCTTCCTCTTTCCCCTTCCCTACTTTCCTCCTTCCTGTGTGCTCCCTCTCCTTCCTTTCAAAAACTATCAACTCTGGGTAAAAGGAGACAGTTTTTAAAATTAAAATTGGCATGGGGAAAAGTACAATGTACTGCCACTTCTCATCCCCCATTCTCAGGATTCCAGGATTGTTCAAAAATAATTTTTGAAAGCACAGAATTAGCTCAGGAGTCTGGGTCAACTCTCACAGAAATCAGTGAAAAGTTAGGTCACGATGACTAAAACTGCTCAGGAACAATAATTTCAAGGTAATAATCAAAGTCCAATGCTTTGCTTTGAAGCCCATGGCCAAGCTCCTGGGCTGCATTTTGGGGGGACTTGGGGCACAGGTGGGGGGACCAGGCAGCAACTGCTCTTCTCATGGGGTCTGCAACACCTCCTGGCTGCAGTTTACCGTCAGGGCAGGTGACAGACTTCACTCGAGAAAGTAAAAGTCATTTTATGTTTTTAGGCTTACATCAAAGTCACCATCAAAGCAGGGGGAACCACAGAGGAAAGCAAGCCCTTGAGCTTGATGCCACTGAGCCCTAGAGCTCATGGAAGCAAAATGTTGTTAATGAGATTGGAGTCCAATTTTTTTCCTCATAATTGTGAAGCTATTGGAAGGCTGAGGTTGAGCCTGGGGAAGGCACAGGTTTCCTCGCATCGCTGTCTGGGATTGTGGGTATTGCCTCCTCACACCAGGATTTCCTGATTGAGCTGATGAAGTTCTCCTGCCTTTCATGATCAAAGCCCAGCAGTTAATGCTCTGTGGAATCAAACACAGAATCACAGAATTAAAGAATGCCAGGGTTGGAAGGGACCTTAATGATTCCCTGCCATGGGTAGGGACACCTCCCACCAGACCAGGTTGCTCGAAGACCCACCCAGAAGGTGGCATCTGTATTGGAGCAGCACCAGAGAACTATGTGACTTAACTTCGGTGTGATAAACTCTTGACAGACAGCTCACACTAATCAATAAATGCCATCCCATAACAACAGACTCTGCCGTCAGGTGTGAACTCAATTCACAAGACATGCACCTTGGATGTACAGAAAGCGTTGTAGGACCACCGCTTGGCCTTGTTACATTTCTCGTGAAATACAGCTCTGAGATTCTTGGCTTGCATCTCTCTGTAAGTCAATGCATGTAATGTATTTTTATTTTAATTTCAGTGTGGGTCAGTCTACATATACACAGCAACAAAAATGATGCCAACAGAATCACATGGCAGGAAATATAATGTTAACTTGATCCTGGATGTGCTTTTTATGCTTAACAAGAGAAAATCAGGAAATAAGGAGAGTGTTGGATTTAATTTTGAATTTCCTGGTCCCTTGCTGTTTGTTGTCTTGAAGATAACACCAGCTAAACATACAGGGTCTTAAAAATTTAATTTCCTTTTGCTATTTCCTAGTTCCTATTGCTCAGGCTTTCAGGCTTCTATTGTGGCTCCTCTCGAAGCGGAGACTTCTTGTAATTCTGCGTGTGCCTTCTGATTCACGCTGCATTTACATTCCTCTTGTTCCTTTCCACCTTCCTTATGAGTGAAAGCTCTCTGTTCCCCCACACAGAGTCAGCTAGAGGGAAGACACAGAAAGGAGAATTTGTTGATACTGCCAGGCCTTTTGTATTTTCCTTTTCGTTCTCCTCTCTGTGCCACTGAAAATGGCTGCTGCCCAACAGGGCATGTCTGCAGAGCTTACATACAGCATATTTGATCTCACTGTCCAAGATGCTCTGCAAGAGTGAGAAATACTCTTTCTGGAGGCCAGAAATAAGCATCATTATGCCTTGAGACAACCGGCAGAAACACAGATGGTTTCCTGCAGTGTGATGTGACTGAGCTCACCGGTGTCATTTCCAGCAGCTACCACATCAGCGGAGGAGGGAGCACGGCCAGGATTTCATCCTCTGTTGTTGGCCTTGCTGCCCTGTGTGGGTCTGGTGGTCACCCATGGGCTAGGGAGCTCCCTTCCCATCTCAGCATGAATCCTCCACACATGAGGCCCAGTAAATTAAGAAGGATTCCAGCAAGGGATGTGGATGCCACATGTAGGGCTCTTTGAAGGCTGAGAGTTTGCCCTTGACTGATGAAAACAGAGGGCCTGCAGACAGAAAAGTGCCTGCTGCCTCACATGGTGTGAACTAGCCCATGCTTGGTCTTTGTGTCGACACGTTCAGTGATTTAAACCTGCTCAATGTTTCCCATCACTGATATTTTCACATGAGCTATTCTTTTTAGCCATGATAATGCCACATCTCCTATGGCCTAGCAAGTTGCAAGGCCTAGCAAGTTGTATGGCCAAGCATGGCCTTGCAAGTTGCTCTCCACACAGAAAGCAATAAGGCCACATTTTATAACAGAGGGTCTTCTGTTAATTCTAGCCAAGCACACTACTTCCCACTAAAACCTAAAACAAATTACAGCAAATGGTTTGGGAGATGTGGAAATTATTTTCCAATAATGAGTAGATATTCTTGTTTATTATTTATGTGCATATAATTCCGGTAGCAATTAACATTTTAATGAAACTTTTATATAGAATAATTTCTTTAATGAAAACACAATTGTGAATATGATTTGCTGCTCATAGCAAACCCAATATAATTATATTTAGTTCAACAACGTGCAAAACTATTAATGTATGAAGAATATACTCTGAAAACATTCCCATGTTAGCACAGGATCAGCAGAAGAAGCTGAACTTGCATTTCCCAAGTTCCTGCACCACAGATGAGGGTGAGATGCTGTAGCTGTAAGATCACGGTGGTCCCATTGGTGAGATACTCAGCCATTTATTTGCAGAAAGCCTGTGCATTGTGAACCTTTATTTGCTCTTCCTCGCCAGAGGATTTTACCCCTTGAGCAAGGGATGAAACCTCTTTCAAGTTTAGATTTCAGGAAACTCAAAACTCAATGAGAAATTAAGGTCTTGTTTGATTTGGGGATTTGGCCATATTATATCCACTGGTGACAGCGCCGATGGGGCTTTGTCTGCATTGTCCCCAAGCGCATAGAGGCAAAGCTGCTATTTGTGCTGGTGGAGATTACCAGGCCCCCAAGAATCAGTAAATTTCACAAATGCAAATCGCAGCTTGCTGCACCTTGCTGTCCTGCAGGAAGGGTTTCTCCCGTGTCACTATGATGGGCCTGCAAGTGAAGCATCTCTCCAGGGCTGCTAGCCAGGTGTTTGGGTGTCAAAAAAACAGGGTACATCATCCAAACATCACCCAAAACAAGGGACAGCTTGACACAAATGTGAGGCAGGCAGCTTGCATCCCACCAGCCTCCTCCCAGAGTGCCCAGGAGCTTCTGCAATACCTCTGATAAGCCCCTGCCCAAGAATTGTAGCAGACCTTTTGTGACTTCTGGCCAGGTTTCCGTTTGATTTCATTTTTACAATGAAAGGCTCACCCTGTTCTGCTCAAACCCACACTGGGCAGACCGTCATGGGAACTTCTCTGGGTGACTTAAGAGCCTGGAGGCCATTAGAAGCACTTGAGCAGGCTTTGGCCAGGGCTATACCCAGATGGGATGAATCCTCTTGCTGACATCCATTTTGCCTCAGCCCCATAATTACTAATACATCAGGACTCACATTTTCGAGTGTGGCCTTGTACAGCCGCTTTTACACACCTAATTAAACCCAGAAATGTGTGTTTGGTGTTCTAGCGACGACAGAGCCGCCCAGTAATCTTTAGCACTTATGTACATATGAAATGGTGCGTACAGCATCAAAGCTGTGCACACACATTAAATAATTCATCCTGATAATAAGCCCCGGAGGCAGTGGGGAGAGGCGTTAGCTGAATAACTCATCCCTGCTCCCGCAGTGTGTCCCCGGCGGATTTAGGGTTAAGCGCTGTGAGTGCTGGGCACCGAGCTTTGTGCTTCATTTATTCTCTCTCCCTGCTCTGCGGTGGATGTACATAGCAGCTCGTATGTTTTTTGGAACGCTTCCTACTCCAAGGCGTGCTCCTGTGGGAAGCAGCTACAAGTCCACATCAACAACATATCCCACAAAAATAGACTCGCCATCCCCGGGTTGGAGGGGCTGGGGCTGTCGAGGAGAGGCAATGCCAGGCAGATTGGTGATGCTGTTTGTGATGCTGGCACCCACGCGGCCATGCACCCCCGTGCTCCAGTGGTGGGCAGGGTAGGGTGCTGGGTGGCGGAGAAAAACCCAAAACAAGGCGAGCACGGCAGCCCTGTCATGGCTTTCTGCTCTTCCAGGCTCATGACCAAAGAGTACAGCCCTTCCGTGGTCACCCTCCTACTCCCTGTCGTGATTAAATTCAATCAGCTGTTATCAAAAATGACATAAAAAATGACCCGAAGAAAAATCCCTTTTAAAACATGAGGGTTTTGAGACTAGGAGGGGGTTCACTTCCCCCTGCCTCAGCCTTCAGCCGAAGTGAGCAAACAGAGTGCTGCCAGGAAGCTGAATTTTTCTGCAGGCCTCCCGTGGCATTATGATCAGGATGTGTCCTCTTGCATGATATTATCTGCATGGTTCAGCGCTGTGTCACATGCGTTGGCTTTTGTTTGTCTCTCCCCCTGAGCGGTGAGGTGTACGACACCTCTGAAAAAGCCCATCTGCGGAAGGCAGCTTTCTGAAGCTGGTAGAGACGGAATCCAATGCTCTGGGAAAGAGCCAGCTCAGATGCAATAATCATTTGATGTTTCACTGGCCGAGGATGGTAACTCTTGCTGTTCTGCTGGCAATTTGCAGGGATATGGTTCTCAGCATCCTGCCATTCTGACAGGCAGTGTTATTTTTCCAAGACGTCTTTGAACTCGAGACATTATAAATGCCTTGCTGTTTTATTTTAATCTTGATTCCCATTTGTTGCAGGTATCTCTCTGCTCAACACAAGTTTACTTGTGAAGTTTCTGTAGCCCCTTTGGGATGCTGGCACCGAGCCTATGCATTATTTAAAAAGATGTTTTATCTTCAAATACCCTAAAATTCCTGTACATGCTCCAGAGAGTCACACGATGTACAAGATGTTCTGGAGAGACCTGGATAACAGGGACCATTTTCTATCTAGATGTGTTTGGACATTCCTTTATAGAGCATGTGGAAATGTATTCCGTTTCCAAATAGATACACCCTCCTCCTGTAACATGAGTCAAGAGGAGAAAGCCCACACAGTTGTTTTGGTTACTTAGGAACTTCCATGCCTGATTAATCAGTTTCTCTCCTCTGCTTCGAGGAACCTAATTGAACTTGTCATTTTATTCCTCTGAAATGTAGTCATAGATTCAAAAAATCCTGGCATTTCTAGTATTTATTTTCCACATAGCAGTTGCCAAATGTATCTCCCTTGGGGATGCTATAGGTTGGCTTCCATATCAGCTAAGATCATCCTGTACATTTTCTGGTCCTTGCCTATGAGGAATGGAGCCTCTTCTGCTTTTTTTTAGGTGCAGTTTGGCAGGAACTGAGCCCATTTCTATAAGATGGGGTCTTCCATATCAGTAGTGCTCTTGCTCCCACCATATCTTTCCCCTCCAGCATCTTCCAATTACAGTATGCCTTCCATTACCATTAAATTTAATATAATCCATCAAGTAGTCCCAGAGGGGATATCTTTCACTTTGGATTTATCTGCTAATAGACACACGGCAGCAGATGATCTCTCTCTCTCTCTTTACTGGGAGATTATTAATTACTAACGCAATTTTATCGCAGAAACCTGACAGTCTCCAAACATAGCCTCATATCTTCCCGTTTCATTTGAATTTCTCCAGTGTAAATTATTGCCTCACAGTCCTGGATTCTATAGGTGCTCATTACATTCCAACATAATTCATAAAAAATAGGAATAGGTGATTTTATGGGCGTGTTTCTTCTTCCTTAGCTCCCCATCCATCGTTTGATTCTATTCTCTTTGGCGCATTTATACACTCATTTTTCACAGGTTTATAAATGTTGCAGTGGGGTCCTGGGATCAAATTCTCAGCTATAGATGCAGGGCTCCCATCTAGATGAATAGCTTCTTAGGTTTAAGGCCAGAAAGAACCATTAGATCATCTGTTCTTACTTCCTGTGCATCACAGGCCATTACATTTCACACAATTACCCATCTATTGAACCTAATAGATTCTTTGGCTAAAGTACATCTCCTAGAAAGGCATCCAGCCATGATTCAAAACTCTCTAGAGATAAGAATCCACAGCCTCCCTTGAGGATTTGTTCCAGTGGTTAATTACCGTCACTCTTAAAAACATATGCCTTATTTCCCATTTTAATTTGTCTGGCTTCAGCTTCCAGTCACTGGCTCTTGTTATGCATTTTTCTGCTGGTTAAGGAGCCTTTCAGTAGCCGGTATTTTCTCCCATGGAAATGCTTCACGTGCTACCAAAGTGTCGTCTTTCAGTCTTCTCTTTGATTAAAAATAAATAAATAAATTATGACCAAGGTCTCTCACAGAAAAATTGTTTCTCAAGCTATTAAATAATTTCTATGGCTTTTTTGGCACCCTCTTCAATTTTCCCTCACGAGAAATGGCATCCATGTATCTGAAGTCACCTCCTTGTGCAGAAGGATGTGCAGAAGGAAGCCTGGCTGCCTTCTTCTCTATCCAGTTAAGATACAACCCAAACACTATTAAGACATGGTCACTCATAAATGCAAAACTCAGGGTCCAGTCCCAGTAGCTGGTGAGCTTTCTCAAGCAGCTCAACACAGCCTGAAAACTACGTCATTATCCAGATGTGCCTCCTTCCTCCGACTTTCCCAACTTGTCGTGAGATTGACGAGAAGGCCCATGGGGCTGTGAGTTCCCTTGGCCAAGCTGGCTGGAAAACCTTCAGCAGCTGGTGGTGTGCCTCTCCAGGGCTGGTCTCCTGGCCTTTGCTGCTCTCCCTCTGAAGCAAACCTCCCATAGCAAGATGTGTGTTGAGGTGCAAAGTGTGCAATGAGGGGTGGTGCATAACTGCAGGGTGGTGTGGTAGATAGGCTTCTTGGACATGGTCTGCTGGGGATCTACCATGGAGAATCTGTTTTGTTGTATTGTCCTCTGCTCCCTCAGGTATTGGCAAGTTCTCTGCAAATTCTGGTGCTTCCAGAGAAGAAGCTCTTGTGTGGCCATTCCCATCCAGTACTTGGGTGAGGAAAAGGCAGTTATTGAACAAGTGCACTGATATTCCTAGCATGTACAGGGCTAATGCTTATTTTCATTAACAATAAATAGCTGTGTGTCTCTGAATGTCTCTTCTAGATTATGAAACCTCCACTTCAAAACAAACAAAACAAAAACAACAACAACAACAAAAAGACAAATAGCTTTAAGGAAGTTTTATGGATGAACTGGGACACACTGTTGTTTTTGCGGTTTGAGGACCCCAAGGGAAGCGGGGACTGGAAGCACTTTGCATCAGGCTCGGGCTGCCTCAGCTCCATCTGTGTTCAATTAAATCCCGGCCAGCTACCGATACCCATCATTGTGCCTGCCGCCAAAACTGGCTCTACTGCTGGAGGAAAGAGGTTAGATGTGGATGGGGTCGCAGGCAATGGGTAGATGCCTGAGAAAGACAGTGCTGTCTTCTAGCATGCATGTAAGGATGGCAACTGGTGCCAGGCAGCTTCCTTCTGTGCATGCTAGCCTTCCCAGTGGAAGCCCTTTGAGCTTCATTAGCAGGCTCTAAGTATACGTTCCCAGCCAGGAAATCAAGGGCAGAGGATAAATTCAGCCTCGCAAAGCAGATTTGGATACTGTGGGGGCACTGGGAGAGACTGTAGGCTGCTGAAGGCAGCAAGGAAGGAGGAGGAGAGGCTGGGTGCTCCACCAGGCCTGCCCTGCCCAGCCTTCAGCTTTGGGTTTTGTGTTTGTCTTAGAGCCCTGCAAGAGGGGTTAAGGTGTGATTATCTGTCTCACACAAGTCCTCCCTGGATCACTGAGCTCATAGACACACTGGAAAGAAAATATCTGTGCTAATGGGTGTACTCTCTGGATCTTGTTCTTCTGCAAACCTCAAGGCCATGGTGCAAGGCCTTCCCCTTGGGCACCTGCAGAAGGGAAAGATGAGGCAGGGAAGAAGCTTTCCTTGCTGTTGAAACATTTTATTTTCCAGGGAGGGGGGATAGCTATTTATTTACTTTTGATGGACCCCGTGAAAACCATTTGTTTGATGGATTAGGCAGTTGGTTTTAATTTGTCAGGTTGCCTAGGGTACAGGACAGGCAGGTTAGCTGGAGCAATTGTCTCTATACAAATGGAAAGAATAATGTCCTGAAAAGACAGCATTAAGGGGACTGCTCTCTCCTCTGCAGACCATTCCACAATACTTACCCTTTAAATCCTAGTCAAGTCTCTTGAGGAGACCTGAGTTAGCAGTTAAAAGTAAAGGCTTGTGTGGCCTTTTAGCTACAGACTAAATACCACTCTAATAATGCAGCCTTTGACATATGCAGTGCTGTTTTTTTCTTCTCACAGGAATGGCTTGATAAAGGCTGTTTATTTTTTTGTGCTATTGCTATTACCCCAAGCCCCTATTACTGTGAATTGCCAGGTATAACAGCAATATATGTAAAAGCAGGCCATTAACTCAGTGACTGCAAAGGAGAATATTATGAGTCTAGTCCTCTTTGGCCAGAGAACCTACATGTTACTGCTAATGTCTGTCTTTCTGGGTCCCCAGTTCAGGTTGAAGCCAGGGATGAAGCCAACCCGCACAGCTCCCCATGTGCATCTTTGCACCCCAGGGCACAAGTGGGGTGCTTTGCCCTCCTGTGAAAGGATGTGGTTGCAATGACTTCTGTGCAGCAAACACATCCACAGCTCAGCAGCGTGACTGACTGATGTACGGCTGGCCTCTTGCACTCCTTGGGAATGTGGTAAAGCTCCTCTAATTCACAGCAGCTTCTCCTCCTGATTTATTTCCCTACCTGGCCTCTAGAGAAGATTGATTTTTTTATTTTATTTATTTATTTATTTTTATTTTTTTTGTTTGATACAGAACTAAATAGTTTCTTTTTTTAACAATCCAGGTCTGCAAACATTTCCTCTAAAATCAACGTTTGACCTCTTTTTTTTTTTTTTTTTGGTTGTTGTTGTTGTTGTTGTTGTTGTTGTTTTCTAAGAGTGAGCATTTCCCATGCACTCATGTTGTACTTGGTAGGAATTCAAATAAAATTAGAGGAGCAAGAAGGCACCAAGGGCTCATGGTACCGGAGAGGACGTAGTGGTTGTAGTTGTTGTGGAGGCACCTGAGAAGGTTGCACCCACCAACAGGCCAGCAGCTCCTGCTGCAAAGCATCTCTGTGCCTTTCTGCAGCAATGACCAACTGACTGCTTTGATTCCCAGTAGCTTACCACCTTTATTCCCAGTAGCAACAGCGCAGAAGTAGGCACAGCAGCAGAGAGAGGGATTTCATGATGCAGGCAATACTGTGGGTTTGTGCAGGTGGCGATGGGCATCTGCACCCAGGGGTGCTCCCATTGCCATATGAGGGCTGCTGCAGCACTGAGCTCGCCTTGCCTGCTCTGGGATTTGGTGTAGCAATGAGAAAGAGGCATTGATCATGGCATGCCCAGCGCAAGGCTGGCCACCTGGATGGCTCGCGTGTTCTGCCCATCCCCTTGAGCACAGGAACTTCCAAGGACTCACCAGAAGCAGAGGTATCTTTCGAGAAAAAGAAACGACAACAGTCACCGTTGTTAAAAAATTACGTTTTCACACCTGCGAAGTCACTGGCACTGAGAATGGGAAGAGTTTTCTTAGCTCTGGTGAGGACTTTGCCTTTGAAGGTCATAGATTGCAGCCCTAAAATAGCCCTGCAGTTCTGGTGCTTAAATGGGCTCTGAAACTCAGGTTTCCCTCAGAGCTGCCTGTGTGGAAGAGAAGAACACTTTTAGATTGCTCTGGTAATGAACTCCAAGACCCCAAAGTCCCATTACACGCTTGGCACAGCAGAAACCTGGTTTGGTGGAGCTGTTGAGTTACCCATGTGACAAATCCAGCACTATTCCCCAGCTCTGAAACCTGGGCTATGGTCACAAGCCTGGAAAAAATCTGGCAGACATAGCGTGTCCAAAAAAGAAAAAAAAAGTTAGTTTTTAGCTGGATCAGTACAGCTCACTGGACAGCCCTGCAAGCACTTGCGTTGGCATGAGGGAGGAGATGAAGCAAAGTGCTGGAGGGCAAGGGGCCACGGAAAATGTACATCAGCCCATATTCTCATGTTTCACCGTAGTTCACTTTCCTACAAGAAACACTTTCCATTCATCCCCACCTCCACACGCTGCTCTCTTGAAGGCGAGTGCCCTGCTCCATTTTGAGACTTCAGTCTACTCTTTCACAGTCGGCAGAAGGATTTAAGCCTCAGCAGGGGCCAGCTGACACACCAGCTAAGATTAGATCACAAACAACTATTTAAAAACCCCGTGTAATCAGCAAGAAAGGGCAAAGAGCAAAAACGTAAGAATAGAGCAGCGCTGAGCTTGAAAGCTCCGTCTGTCCTTTCGTATGCTAGCCGGTAGCTTCATCGTGTCTGCGGTAATGAAGTACAGCGTCTGCAGGGCCCAGCGGTATTTCGGATGGGGTTAAAAGGAAATGAGATGATGGGCACTTTCACGTCAGATCAGGGCTGAGTTTCTTGAATGAAGGAACCCAAAAGGTCTCAGCTTGTACATCTGTTTAGGAGGTCAGCTGCCAGTCACTAGAGAAGTCCTGCTGCCTGCATTGCCATCAGGAGACAACTTAGCCCTTTAGCGAAGCTCAGCCAGGCCTTCGGGGCTAACGAGGTTAAACAATTTACCTGCAGGTATCAGGTGCAAAGAAAACTGGGTTAAATGCCAAATTCCTAGGTGGATAGTGCGGTCCTTTTTGAGTCCTTTGTGACATTTTGCTGTTACGCTGCTCCTCCTGTGCTGTGGTTTAACCCAGCAGGCAGCTCAGTACCACACAGCCATTCGCTCCCTCCTTGCCAAGTGGGATGGGGGAGAGAATTGGAAAAAGGCGAAACTCATGGTTTGAGATAAAGACAGTCTAATAGGACAGAAAATGAAGGGGAAATAGTAATAATCTATGTATTTACAAAAGTGGAAGCTTTCCTTAACAATATGGAAAAAAAAAAGAAGCAAACTATGCATGACCCACACCCATTGGTGATGCAGTAGAAGTCCTGGAGAGCTCTGCTTGTGTCTCATCTCCCTTCTCCTCTCCCACCATCCCTCCCCATCCCTGGCCCTGCAGACCACACATGCTGGGAGGCAGTCCCCCTGCCAGCACCGCCAGCCAGCCAGGTTTTGCCAGCACTATAATAGGAATAAATAAAAGCCCTGAAATAAATAGGAGAAGATAAGGAGGCAGAAAACTGTAATTCTCATGACTGATGGTATTACTCCATTTAGACATTCACATTTGAGCTAAAGCTCTAAACCTCGGATTTACTGAGCATGCCTGTTATTAATTTTGCCTACTCAGGCTGCATTGGTAGTAGGTAGGTGTATAATTTAAAAATGACTTTGAATTAGGTTACAAGTTAAGCGTTGCAGAGACAATGATTATATTTTTTCCCAGGCTGCTGATGAAAGGCCTTACTGGATTTATTTTTACTCTTGTGAAGGTTTGGGAGGAGTGTTTGTTGGATGGATCCATACTCTGTATAATTCCTCATGTTCTTCTATTAAAATAATACCCCTAATCCTTATTTCTTAACTAAGAAATGATGCTTACTGGAGTTCCCACCTCTGCATTCTGCTAATTCACTCCTTAAATCCTTCCTTTTTGGAGTCTCACCCAGCAAATATTGCTCTTCACCCCTCCTGATGAGGTTTCTGCTCTGGGCCAGGTTGCAGCAACCACCGAGCCCTGCCCTGGGGGACAGGGCACCATGGGGGTGTCCCAGAGACACTCACAGCATTAAACACACAGCGGGTCTGGGAACAGGCCACCACCGATAAGCGGGATGTTTCTCCTTCTCTTCAGCTTGAAGGAGAGCTGGGCATCCCAGTGGTGCTGATCCTTGCAGGGACTTTTAGTAAGATCAAGGAGGAAGAAGAAAAAATGGTTCATAGAGCAATGGCAGGGATCCATGCACCCCATTATGGCTGTACATGGCAGAAGAGGTTTTCCTTTTGTGGAATCAGTGCCCATGAACTTGCATTACTTTACTGTTATTATTATTACAATACATGTGGAAAGACCTTGATTCAGGGGGAAACTTTGAATGCTTGTGTATCCTGTTTTCACCATGCTTACACATATAAGCATATATATGGGGAGAGAGAGAGAAAACAGTGCCAAAACAGCATCGCTGCGCATGGTCACGAGTGATTCTGTCAGCAGCAGCACAGTCAGAGATGTTTTGTTCATGATGTACTCTACCCATCTGCACACACATGGGTAAATAAATTGCTACACTCCCATGGCAAGTCCACTGAACTCCCACAAGGCTTTATGATTCTGCGCTGACCCACCAGAATTCAACATGGATTATCCTGGAAGTAAAGAAGAAAAAAATAAAAGGAATTTAGAGGCTGTTGCTTATTCTGTCTCAGCTTTATTTTAATGTCAGTGAAGATGCAAGTACAATGGAATATAGCATTGCACTTTCCAAATGCAGACATAGTTTGAAAACCTGGGGTAAGCTATCATTTTTGCTGAAGTCAATGTACAATTCTTAGTGACTTCACTGAGGCAGGATCCCATCCCTTAATATGCTTTAATGTGAAACTGAGTGCTGTTCTGAATAGCAAGGATGATTTATTGAAAAGCAATACCAGGACATGTCATATCTAGTCATTAAGATTACCTTGGACTTATTATCACTCCTTCTGCTAACTGAATTTTAAAGATTAATAATAGATGGCCATTCACATTAAGGAGACCTGTTAAAGGCAATCATGTTCTTCATATGTTCTGCTGCTATTTAAGGAAAACTATGGTGATATTCTTTATATTCATTACCTAAAAAGACAAATGAATAAAGGCAGTAGGGAGGAGGATGTCTACTCCAAACTATCAAATAATACTCCCCACCCTGATGTCCTCTTAAACACGGGCAGAAATTATAGTAATGCTTTTTCTCTCTTCTTTTCTAATCTGTTCCCAGATATTAAGATTTCTAAATCAAGCCAGAGCCAGTCTTTCACCAAGGGAAAATCATATTCAAAAGACAAACAAATAAACAAACAGATATTTTACTGACAAAAACTATTGTTTTGTGTGTGCATGACGATCCTGTGACTCCTTAAAACTATCAGAAGAGCAGAAATAGTAATGGATGTCACTGTGAAAGGCTGAAATGATGACAGTGTATTTGCCTGCACACTTCCAGAGATGGTTTAGGCTGGGAAAACAGTTGCTTGCAAAGTTGTCAACATTTCCTCTTGCGTTGTGCAGAATAGACTTACAGATGCGGTGAGGTGTCACTGTCAAGAGGAACTGTCAGTTTGCAGCAGTACAGCCTTTATTTTCTAGTGAACATGTGAATACAGAGGGAATTGTCCTGGCTGTCTTGGAAGAGAGCTTTCAGCAGAAGTATTCTCACTTCTTCATTAAAATGTACTACACGGTTAAAGATTAAGACCTAATCTTTCATTTCTAGTTGCTTTTGTTTTGTCAAGGCTATCTCAATTTATCAGTCATCTGATTTTTAAAAATGCAAATACTGTGGCAAAACCACAATCCAAGGCCACGGGACATGCTCGTGTCACCCCCGTCCCCTAAGGACACCCACTAGTTTGAAACTGTGCATGTTGAGAAGGAAAAACGCCCAAGTAACATGAATCCAAGATTAAGTCATATGGAGAACTGACCCTCTGGATGAGCAGCAATCTTCCTGTGGCATTTAGTGGGCTTTGGATTGGGTGTGTGAGACTGCAAAGCACATAGAAGTGTTTTTTCAACCCTTCTTTTCAGCTGTGGATGGGCAGTGGTGGGAGTCCGATCGTGTGCCCGGTAGGCAGTGCAATGGCTGAGCTTGTTCTTCTTGCACAGCTTTTGTGCATCACTGACCACTCCATCGTCCCCAGCACATACCCTGTGGCAAAACCATGATCCAAGGGCACGGGACATGCTCATTTCACCCCCACAGCTCTGTCCCCACTGTCACTGGCCAAAGCCAGACCAACTTTCTTTTGTCTCTTGTCTTTTATTACTTTTGCAAACAGCGATAAGTAATTTAGGTTGCCGTTGGTACTGGCAGCACTGTTTTATTTGTATTCCTTCCTTCTGCTCTTTTGTGTTTTGTTTTTCTAAAGTGTATGGGTTTTTCCTAACGTGACGTCTCTGTGCAAACATATGCATCTGAGGAAGGCAAAAGAGATTTATTGCATTTTGGCTAATACAGAGGAAAGGGGAAATTGCCTACATAATGGAGCAGGAGATTCAGCTTTAACTATGTCATTTCTCTCTTGTCTCCACAGTACCGAATACACAAATATGAAATACACAATCTACCTCCTCCTTCAAAGATATCAGCGTACAATTAAACCCCACAAGGCTTGACAACCTGTTGTCAAGTTGTTTAAGCAGTTGTTTCAGAATCTGACAGACAAACTTATAAACAAAACGTAGAGCACCAGATTGTGGGATGAGGCAGCATCATCACGTGGCTTCCTCAGTTATCTCAAAATTTGGAAAACAAAACAAAAAAAAAGTAGAGGAATGCTTTTTCTTTTTTCCTTGAATAAATAACAGTTTAATTACATTATAGAAATAAAATATGATATGGTAGTAATACACTGGAAATCTTACAGAAATACTATTCTGCTACTGGTAGGTAAATGGTCAAAGCTACTTTTCATGACAATCTGAACAGTACTTGTGTACAAACTATTATACAGGTTGCTAATGAAAAATATTGCAGCAGTTGCAAGGATGTTACCAGCTCAAACAAACATCTAATGATACAATATTCTTCTAAGAGGAAGTAATAATGTTAGATTTACAGACAATAAAGAGTTATGTTCTCCACTTTGAAACACTGGAAATAAAAAGCTCAGGTAACCCAATTTCTTTACCTTATAGTATCACGAGGATTTTTTTTTCTCCTTTCACTATCAAACAGCATCCCAAGAGACCCTGTAAACAGTTTATTCAAAGGTAGTATTTGAGATGTCACAGCAACTTCAACAATTGTCCTAGTCTACAATTACAGACTTTTTAGGCCACTGCTTGTACAGATGACTTTTTCTTTTTTTTTTCCCCCCACTTATTTACATACATTCAGCCCAGTAACAGCAGGTAAAATGCGCTGTCTACCTCACAATAGACACACAAAAATTTTCATCCAAAGGCCAGTGCAAGAAAAACGTGGATAGTGATTGCACAGCATCGAGGAAATTATATTATACAAATATACAATCAAGACTGTTTGAGAAATCTAACTCTGCACGCAACGTGACACGGATGGGCTTCGTCTAGCTACACGAGACGTGGAGTGGGCAGGGACACGGAACGGCGACTATCGCTGGTCGGATGGTGACGGTGTGGGTGGCCGGGGAACACAGGGTGGCTGTGCTACCACCAGGTGAAGGTAGGCAGCTGCAAACGGGGAATACCTAGAGCTGAAGGTGGAGCACAGCTTATCTGGGGACGGCAGCGTATTTTCCTAATGAAGCAGTCATCCTACTCCATTTGCAACTTGTAGGGGAATGGTTGCCACCCCTTGAATAAATGGTTCAAAGTGAACCGACACAGTTCCCAGAGCTTTAGAAAAACTCATTATGCAAATGAAGGTACTGATGATAGACGGTAACATTTCACAGGATGCTATTTCTTATTATATCAATAAGCACCAAGTTAAGTGCCAAGACAGCCCCATTGTCCCATGATTTATCACGTAAAATTTAGAACTTGAATGCACGATGAAAAGTCCACAAAGTTTGCATTTAATTCACAAGAAGACGGTTTAAAAAATGGCTCTTAAAATACCTTTACATTTGAAACGGGCTTCCCCCCTCCCCTCCAAGAGGATTGCTTTAGGATGGACTACGTCTAGATAGGAGAAGGATTAGCCTTGGCCCCTTGGGGAGCGGGGTGCCCCATCCCACCACCCAGGTTAGCTTCAGGGAGGGAGGCAGAGGAGGAGAATACCCTTGCATCTTCTGCTGCCCATCACCTTGCCCAGGGAGATCTTCAGAAGGTGCCACCCCACGCAAGGTCTTCACGCCCTGAACTCACAGCCTCTTAAGCCACTGAAGAGCCACCAGCTGAACTCAGCTTGGATGTTTGTGCTACCAGCTGCTCTGACCTGTGCTACCATATCCAAAACGCCACGGGGACATCCTGGTGGCCAGCAACCCCAGGACCACCACCCTGCTCTCCTTCCCTGTGTAATCCCACTGCAGGATGGCACGGATTTGGCTCTGCTGACCCACTGTCCCTGAGGAAGCCAACCTCAGGCACGTGTCAGGCAGCTAGCTGGCTAAGCCTCCTTCACAGCTATTCTGGCAGAAATCAGCTGAAGAAGGGTGAGGAAAAGGTCCAGAAAAGCAAGGCAGCAGAGAACAGGACCCAGTACCCTTGATGTTACACAACGTCTGTGCCCCAAAGACTATCTAGCAATGCACACCTTGTGCAAGTCCCAGGTTGCAGGAACAATCCCACCACAGAGCACAGTCGCCACTTTCATCAGCAACTTCTTCCTCGAAGATCAAGGTGTCAAAACTTGCCATCTGTATCCTGGTTTCACAGTGAGGCTCACCTTGCATCAAGCAATCGGATTTGAGTACTGAAGGATGTGAACGGTTCCTTATTCCTGGTGTTCTCTGTTTTCAGGAACACCCTCAACAGCCACTGCGGTGGTCAGGGCTGGCTCACGCCATGCTCTGCCTCCTGCTTCACCTTATTCTCAAACACAACTGGAAGGCTGCTTTCTCTAGCACACAGATACCCCCCTCAGCGTGGATCTATATGTTTGCGACACGGTACTTTCATCGGTAATCAGTTGGAAGAACTCTATTTTAGAAACAGAATTTGTGTGCAAAGCGTGCAACAAGAAATACAGCTTACATTTGGTCATAGTGTCCTATCTTAGTTATGCTACCATGACTCACACTTAGTATACTTACACACACGCATACATACACACACATACACACACATAGATATTTATTTATATACACGCTCACACGGTAAGAAAATGCCTAAACCTGACAATATTTCCTCCTCTTTTAGTGAAGGCTGGAGTTTGGCATCTCAGGCTCTGGATCTGCTTAAACCTGGGATACAGGAATGCAACACACTTCAAGTATACATCGACGGCACAGTGATAACATCACACATGGAGTCAGACACATGCTGTCTTCAGTGGTCCAGCACCAGCATGCGACTCTAGGAGCCAAAATCCGGGACCTTTGCTTTCAGTGTTCGTATTCACACAACGCCCACGGGAAGGGCGATAGTCTGTACAACAGTGAACGTCCTTCTGTATAAACGCAGTGGTATTTAAAAGTCTGAACCAGTGCATTCCTCTCTTATATTCCTCCTCTATTCCTTTGTTGCTGTTATTCTCATATGCATGTGAAAGTAAAAGGTAGTGGGGAAATAATTTTAGTAGAAGAACACAAAGCCTCTCCTCTAAGTCCACAGAAGACCACTAAAAGTGTAAAATTTCCAAAATAGCTCATAGGAATTCTTCAAATACAGTATGTGTTTTCAATGGGGTTTACATATCACATTTCACATTATTTCCACGTAAATCTACCTTATCACTTTGTTTAATCGGACAAATATCAATAACACATAATAAAACAGCATACAATTCACGGGACAACACATTTTTACAAAACCTCTAAAACTCAGCACTGCCGCTTTTGGAAAAAATCAAAAACTCCTATTACTTACAGACATGAAATACATTTCACATTGAAATGAACAGCATGATTACAAGGCTTTTTTCTTATTTGATGGTATTGTTTTAGGATGCATTAGTTTTCAATTAGGTTTCACAATTTTTCTTCACACACCCTTAAGGAACTTTTGCTAGCTTGATATTTTTCTCTGTGCTCTTTCAGGAAACTCACTATTATTCAGTAAACCCTTTTTGAGAAAAACAAAAACAACTTTTGAAAATTTAGCTCGAATCCCTAATTGTAAAACTCGAAGAACTGGCTGATGGTAATGCTCTTAACACAACCATTGCTTAGCTTACAATGACAAACCAAAAAAAAAATTATTACAGGAGGGTACAAACACATTAAGCCATGGGTTTGGTTTTCTCTGTTGTTGATTTTTTTTTTTTTAAACTAACTCCTTTTCTCACAATGCTGAGAAGTCTCTGGCTTACAACGCTTCAGCAGTCGTGTCTGTGGAGACAGACATGGTCACTTTGGCAATCTTAACTGTGCTCTTAATGCAGCTCTCGGCGGCCCTGTGCACGTTCCCCGTGTTGTTGGCGTGTTTGTGCTGGCAGTCAGACTCCATGCTGTTATCCAGAGGCTGTGCAGTCCCTTCGCAGGTGGGGAACATGCTGCGGAAGGCATGTCGTAAGTCCTTGCTCCTCAGAGCGTAGATGATGGGATTCACTGTCGAATTCAGCAGACAGAGCATGCTACAGAAGGCAAAGACAGTCTTGATGAGCTTGTTCATTTTCCCAAAGACATCGTACACCATTATGGCGAGGAGAGGGCCCCAGCATATGATTAAAACGACTAGAATAAGGACCAAGGTTTTGGCTAACCTGATGTCCATACGAGTTTGATCAGGCCTAGTGATCTGTACTTTACCATCCTCCGTAGTCTGAATGATTATGCTTTTCTGTGTGCCACGCTGAATCATGCGAACAGCGTGGCTGTGCGCCTTCCACAGTATGTACATGTAGGCATAGACAATGAACAGCAAGAGGACGCTGGTGACCCCGATCCAGAACATCAGGTACGTCTCGTCGATGAGGGGGAATATGTCTGAACACACGGAGTTGAGCTTTTTGCAGTTCCAGCCGAGCAGGGGAAGAACGGCTATTACGATGGCGATGGTCCACATCACACAAAACGCTACGACAGCCTTTGGTCGGGTAACAATCCTTTTGTAAGCGAGTGGCCTGTGAATAGAGATGTACCGGTCTATTGCCGTGAGGAAAAGGCTACCTACGGAGGCGGTGAAGGAGGCTGTAACTCCACCCAGCTTGAACAAGAAGACGTTCGGGCTGTCCTTCCGGTGGAAAACATGGAAATCAACAAAACTGTAGACAAAAATCACGCTGCCCAGGAGGTCGGCCACAGCCAGGCTGCCGATGAAGTGGTAGGAGGGCCTACACCGGAGGCTTCGGGAGTGGAGGATGACACACAGGACCAGGAGGTTCTCGAGGACCGTGAAGGTGCCCAGGGTGAGCGACAGAACGGCAATGGCCAGCTGCTGGCTGGGGTTCAGGATCATAAAGCACTCCATATCCATGAAGTTCTCCCCACACTGTATGTTCTCCTCATTATCCTTAAACGTGGACAAGGACTTGTTGTAAAACTCTGTGATATTGATCTGGTCTGAGGGAATAATGCTCAGCAGGGGATCATCTCCCGCAGTCATTTTTTCTTGGAAAGGATCACCCCTGAAGGAGGAGAGGGGGAACTTCTGGGGGTAGTATCCCAGCTTGGATGCCATGTCGCCTTTCATGTCTTCGTACTGGATATCGTTGGAGCCCACGTAAAGGAGATCTGTCGTAATTGTTCGGAAAGTTGTATCTGCGAGGCCATCTAGGATTGACTTCATAACCCCAGTCTTGCTGGTTTCAAAGAGACTTGGAGGAGGGAAAAACACATCTGAGGAAGCCCTAGAAGGGGAAAAGATCAAAATTCATTAGGATAAACAGGGAGACAAACTCCACAAACAACTTAGTCGAACTGTGTCAAACAAAATCAACCTTTCTCTTGTATTCACCGCAGGTCTAGCCTTTGCCACCCGCTGAAGTCACGATGAGTTGCGCACTCAGAAAGAAATCACCTGGATTTCACTAAAACTGAATTACCTTACCAGTGGAGCAAAAGAAAATTGGAGGTGCAGAGAACTGAGTATTCCACAGAAAAGCAATTTTCATTTCTCATCAAAACGTTCCAAGCCGCTCCACCATAAAGATATTTTTCTCTAGATCTGAACTTAGCTTCTGATTGCAAAGTACCTTGCAGACTAATATTCCTTGGGCTTGCTTCATTTAGATAATACCAAGTGCCACTGCAGGAACAGCATTAAACTGAATCATCACCTTCATTGCTTTTCTTTCAAAAGGCACCAAGGGCTTTGAAAACCTGACAACACAGAGAGAACAGGGAAGGAACCATGCACTCCAAGTTTCCTGCTTCACCCTGCATATTCATATTAACCTGTTCCAGTAATCTGGGGTCTTCTAAGATCCTGAATTTGTTAGTGCAAGTATATTAGCAAGGTGTTTCATCTATAAATATGGGGACCTGGATATATTTTCAGTGCTCAGTTCCTTCTTTTTGCTAAGCAAACAAAGGTAATTGGGATGCCCGGACTACAGGAGGGAGGGGGTTGTTTACCCAGTTCTCTCCACGATTTCAGCAATAATGAAGATGGCTGCTAAATCAGTGAATGTAGCAGTGACCCATTCAGTTTGGGTCAGAAGCCTCAATCAGGAGAGTTGATACTTGTGTAGAAAAACACAGTGCAGAGTTTGGGTCAGGGTGCCACTCTTGCCAATACTCCAGGCAAGAGGGACCGGGAGCCACTGCTCCCATGAGAAACATTGAAAGGTAGCTCTTCCCACTGGAGACTTTCCACTTAATTCAGTTTCTGTGGGGACATTTGGTCCCCCCAGAAACTGGGAACCTAGCAGAAGGTGCCCAGGTAGCCATTGGTCTCTGAGTCCTGTCATGCCCAGCCTGTGCTCATGGGTGGTGATTTGTCAGGATGTAATTCCTGGTCAGGGTACCCCTGGGAGAGCACGCTCATCAGTGTCTGAGCCTCACATAGTCATCAACATGTAAGACAGGTCTTACAGCTCTTTTTATGCTGTGCTCCTTTATTTAACTTTGCCCATGTAACACTCCTTGAATATGCATTAAACATCTGCTTTAGGGTCCCCTTCTATTGCCAGAGTGGCAGTGAGTGGCCTGAATGCAAAGAAGAGTTGGAATCATTGGTTTGGTGTGTTACAGCTATTCTGCATCTGCTATGGGACATCTAGACAACTGCGTCAGCATCAGTAACAAAAGCTATCTTTTTCATGCTTTTAGAATGGAGGAAATTGCCCGAGACACCCAAGAAATCCCCGATGCCATATACAGGCTTGTGCTGACCTGATCTCTTAACTTTACACACCTGACAATAAATGGCCTGAAAGGCCACCAGAGGTTAGCTGCCAAAATCCAGAGAACTGCAACTCTGAAAGAGGAGACTCGCACTCTTAAGTACCACAACATTTCCATTAAAGCTGAAAGAAAGAGGAAAAGGATTCCTCTTTACAGCAATACCAATATTAAAAAGTGAAGAAGCCATGATAATCTCCAAAAGAAGCTGAGATTCTGGCGAGATTTATATTTATACTGTGCCTTCACTGGGTATCTAGACACCTGAGACTTCATCCATAGCTCATTAATATAATGATTTCCATTTAATTCAGCAGGCCTGGACATTGACAAGTAAAGGAAGCATAAGACCCTCAAGCTCCAGAAGACACTGCCACGTTGGTGCTGAAGATGAGGAGGACTACAGAAAACCCAGGGTGCACAGGACAGTCAAATACGTAACACAGATACTCGCTGTGTCAGCTTTTGCAGACACCGCTGCTCAGCAAGTAAAAAAAGAATTATTAGACGATCGTAAAATACGTTAAGGAATTAAATTTTGAGGGTTTGATTAGTGAGGGAGGGAAATGTCACTGAAGGGCACATTAAAAAAGAACTGCAATAATCTAATTGCAGGCAAGGTACCTTTCTTCCAGAAGGTGCCTTACAGCTGTTCTTAGTAGTTTTTGCAGATTTTACGTGTTGCAAAAATGACCCTGCTGACAAGTCTGCTTTTGGTAAAACCTGGCAACTTTAAACTCGGAGTTACAACACCAGTTTAAAACCAGAAGTGAAGAAATTGTTATTGAAAAACTAGTTTTATAAACACGTGAAGATGTCTGTGGTACTCAGTTACTCCAGTTTATTTCTGTCAGAAGAAAGACAACCATTTTAATGATTAAAGCCACAGCCCCATGTTGAGAAGATTATGTTTGAGTAAAGCTTCAAAAATTGTATGTGACCGAGCACTTCTGCCAGACAGACAAACAAATTGTTATGAGGTAGCTACTCCCCGCTGGAGTCACGTTAAGTGTATACATCCTCATAACAAGGTGCCAGCCGTGCTACAACCCCTACCTTTGTCTGAAATACAAATGAAAGAACACGAATTCCTGTGTGCTCTTTTAAAGGTGTCAGTGAGTTATGTGACAACATCGCTATGCATGCATATGCTATGCTAACAACGTGGTTAATGGGATCAGGAGAGGCAAGCCTTATTCTGAATTTCAATGACTTTTTTTCCTCTGTATTTTTACTTTGAGATTATTACAGTAATTTCCACCTTATTGTCTCTGTAAAGAGTTTTCTTTGAGAGTACTTGGGAGTTCATTAGTGGTGTAGTTTAGGCTTTGGGGGATGCAGCTGACATTAATTTTGTTTTTGTTTGCTGCTGGGAAAATCATAATTGGAAATTTCTAGCAGTATGTGTGCGTGCACCTATTCAAGTAGCAGTTGATTTTTATTAAAGTTGCAGTAAAACAGCCATTCCTGTGATCTGGAATTGTACTTTACTGGAATTTAGTTTATTTTAATTCAGATATAGCTTGTCCTACTGTAAACTACAATACTGAAATGCAGTCAAGCAGTCAGGGAGGTTTTTCATGGCCACGTAGTGAAAACAAGACCAGGATTTTGGCACTGTCTGTCCAGGTCACAGTCTGAGGCGCTGCACGATTTAGATTGACTGAAAAGCTGATCTTTTTGTTTGGGGAGGTGGAAGCATCAGCGTCACACGAGTTTTGGCTCTGAGCTCTTCTATCCCCATGCGCAGCCAGACACCTGCGGCCGGCACTGCTCTTCCCAGGTGGCTTCCATCCAGCACAATCCAACACTGCCCGAGACCCACTAACATCCCTCTTGGGAGCCTCTGCTGCTTCTTCCAGCCTCCCTGGCAGACAAGGGTCCTCTGCATTGATCCCTCCTCCTCTCTGGATGGAGGCTGCAGGTGGGGGCTCAACTTCACATCCAAGGTGTCCCTCCAGACCAGCAGCTGGAGAGGATGAGCCCTCCTGCCTAGCCAGGAGCCACTCTTCGACACAGGGTTTGAGACTCCCGAGCTCTCAGCTTGGTCCCTTCCTTAAATGAGCTCTACAACTTTTCTCATTTTAAAAACGGCTTTAAAAAGAGCAGAAACATTGATTAGAGATGAGTAAGAGCCTGCGCCGATGCCGGCACTCAACATTTTCAGTGTGTTTATGTGAGTGCATGCAGCAACTCACAGTAAGCAATGAATTTTGATGATGGATAAGGATTAAAAAAAATAAAAAATAAAAAATTCGAGTGTCTTTTTTTATCCTGAAGGATAAAAACAGCAGGCCCATAGCTGCACACCATCTTAGACTGTGCCACTTCTCCCATTAGCCCGCTGCTGCTGGCTGGCACTGCCGGACTAGCTGTGCAAAGGGACTGCCACTAGATGGAGTGGCTCTTACAAGCACGTTGGTTAGCGTCTTCAGAGACCTGGATTTAACTTCATCTAGCCTATTCCAGCCTGTCTTACCGGGGTCCAAACATGCGAGGTGTTAAACATCAACTGAGTGTTGAAGACACCCCCAATTGGCAAGTTCTCACCCTCAAAGTGAACGAATTGGTGAAGGCAGGGGCACATCTTTCTGCTGCCCTCTGCTGTGTGGTTATACACAGCCTAACAAGAAGCTGGGGTGCTATCAGAGTATCAAGACCCCTTAGATAAATTCTAAGTGAGATAATATGCAAAAGGCTGGGAACCCACCTCAGACAACAGGGAGAATTACACTTGCCCTGGACTTCTAGATGGTCCACGGCACCAGTTCACATGAGGAACAAGAAGGTGACTCCTTAAAATGCTTCTCCTGCTGTTCTGGGGGAGAGGGAGAGCTGCGAAGTTCTTATAGTTACTTAAAAAAAAAGGCAGAATTTATTATAATTTTCCAAACAGGATGAATGATAGAGCAATTTTAATTGGATAGAAACACTGAACATTTGACGCTCTTCCTCAGAAAGTAATTATCAGCAATACAATGATGCTACTGATAACCGCAAAAAATGTTGATGTGGAAAGAAATCAAAACAAGGGAAATCCACAATCAAACCTTCCCAGTTTCTATTTTAAAATATTTTGATCTTCATGTTTATACATTCCTTCTATGATATCTACAGCTAATTAAGAACAGGCTAAAGGACAAGTAGGTATAATTGAAACATAGTTTTGATTGCACAAAGATACATAAATTCATTCTTCTTGCTCATGTATTATAAAGCTTGTGAGTCCTTCAGAGAAGGTCTTTTATCTGCTAATATGTCTGCATAGCACCCAGTACACTCAGACTCCAGCCAAATGAGGTCCACAAATTCTGCCACATGAGAAATAGAATAATTTATACTCATATGGAGTCGGCTGAAAACATGGTGAGAGAAATGGGAGCCACTATAGTAACTGCTGGCCTCCAGGAATCAGAACTGTCCTATAAAATGAAAATTTATATGGTTAATAATTACCTTATCCCATATAAGGATGAACAATACTGCTTCGAGGACAGAACAAGGTTTCTACGCCTCAGAGAAATAAATACAGAGCCTGAGAAATGGCACTCAAAGACTCGGTTACATCAAGAAAGAAAAAAAAATGTTGAGGGGAGCATGAAAGCCATGTTATCCCTTTCCTATTTACTGTTTTACCACGCCAACACTGCATAACTCCTAGGCTATGAATGGCAAATACACTGTCAGTCCTGATTCAGGAAAACTTGCATTCACTTCAGTGGGGATTTTATCTGTGAGGACAGAGCACCGAAGCTAGGACAGGAGCAAATTAGGGATGATATCTTCTTACAGCAAGGCACTGCCAGCTATGGGGTAAGCTACTGCGTGCAAGCACTGAACCAAATTTGGTTCTTATGCAACATGCTGATTGGTATCAGTCTCAAGTTGAATATGAATTAGCCAGAAGCCACAGCTACCTGGTTATTTATGCTAATACACCATTTGCACACTAACGGGACGGGAGCTGGCTTGCTCTAATTTTGGGGCAAACTGTCCCTAAACGACAGCCCCCAGCAGCTGACAGTCAGAATGACAAAAGCCAAACAACTGGGGGGTGTAGGGGGTGCTATCTGGTGACTGACAATGTTTCTCAAAGAAATGCCATTATTTCCTCCCTCCCTCCCGAGTTCTGTCAGTGAGGTGTGCGTGCACCCGTTGTAGCACAGGCAGGGCCTGCAGGCACAGGGAAGGAGAGGCCGTGCCTCCCTCCCACATGGCCAGGTACCTCAGATCGGAGAGGCCGGAGTCCTGCAGAGGTGATGTTGAAGTCCTGTTCCATCTGGTGCAGGAGAAGGACCTGAACTTTGCTCTCCTGCATCCCAGGTGAGTGTGATGGCAACCTCTGATCCACTATTGGAGTTGTTCTGCGTCTTATCATGAGTTAAACAGCCAGAAATAAAAATGCTGATGGATATTCCAGCACGCTGTGCAGGAGAAGCTTGGTTTGAAGCTCCTTCTCTCACCAAGCCAACCAAGGATTACAACTCCCATATCCAGAGAAACACCTGGATCACGTAGCTGCAGGGGAAAGAGCAGGGACAACTGCCCCACCTGGCCATGAAAACTCTCCAAAGCTCCTGATGTTGCTCAAAACCCCCTTGTGTTGCTTGTGAAACCCCCACATTTCCTACCCAGTTCTGGGCAAGACAAAGTCCTGACAGGGAAAGCACAGCCACCCAGCCTGCCTGTCCTCTGGGAGAAAGGTGGGGACACAGAGGTGGCTTTCTTATAACAAAAACATGGTGCAAACATGGGATTTGGCAAGCTTTCACAGTTCGTTTTGCATCCTAATATCATTGAAAGACAGTTTTGGGAGGCAATGAAGAGGCTTGCTGAAGTATGACAAGTTCATATGAAATGGAAGCACTGGAGTGACCTGGTATTTGCTGAAAAACAGCTCCCATTTCGGGACTGACTTCCCAATACAACAGAAAGGATACAATAAGAGTAGTTTGATACATTTTCCTTAATTTACAGTAAGGAAAACAGATGAGGACTCATTAAATTGGTCAGTGTGGAACTCAAACTTTTTTTAGAAGAGGACTTATCTTGGATTTCGATACTCAAAGAATAAATATTTTTTCCCTGCACCTTTTCTGACCATTCTCTAATGCCAAGAGGTGCAGATGCTTACCACTGCTGGGCAGAATCGACATAAATGTGAAATGGAGAAAGAGAAACCTAGCAAGGTGCAAAAGAGATGGGGAGTGAACACTCGATTTCCTGGAAGAGACAGCAGCTTGGCACACAAGATGTGTCTGAAGAGAGAGAAGTAACTGCAAAGAGCAGCACAGGACATAAAGGGCTCAGACTCCACTGCATGCTGAATGCTAGAGGTCCCCAGAAGAATCTGACATCTAGAGCATGAAGCTGTGAGAGAAACACACTTATGAGCAAAGAGTTAACCACTCCAAGAAAACAGCTTCCACATAGCAGCCAGAGCAGAAGAAAAAAGGTCAAGAATTTGTAGCAGCAGAAAATATTAGTGAACTTTATTAAAAGAGTACAGATTAGAACCAGAAAGGCAGGAAAAACATTGGGCTCCAGGGAGAAATCTTAATAAACCACACAGTGCATGACTGCTCTCCTCCTTCCCCCCGCAAGAAACCGTGTCTGAAACAAGTTTTAATTGAAGTCCCTGCTAGATTGCAAAGAGATGATGAAAGGCAAAGTAATGGGGGTTAAGCGGTGTGAATGAGAGTGCAAAGAGAAGGGGAAGATAACTGATGACCGAGACAGGGAATAGGATGTCTCCAAGTGAGATTTGTGCAAACCAGGGGAAGGTAGGAGAGGAAGACAAGTGGAAGGAGACCCTGGTAGGCAGGGGATGCAGATTTTAGGGAAGGAATTACCTTTGTGATTGGCTTGGAGAAAGCAGATTGGGTGAAGGAGAAAACTCACGAGAGAAAACCTCCCTGCTCTTCTGAGCCAGGAGGACTTCAGAGACACCTCCACAGGCTGAAGGATGTAGCTAGTGGGACTTTCAGATCTCACCTGAAAGAAAGAATAGACCCACTGCTCTGCAGGCAACAGCTTGCTCTTTTCAAAGCCCATTTTTGATCTGTGTTCAAAGGGTGAGAGAGGAGACGCACAGGGCCCCGAGAAGCCGTCTTGTGTAAGGTCACCGAGAAGGACAGCGCTGTACAGACCGACACACGGCGCTGAGCCGGGGACAGTCAGCGGAGACCAGCTGAGTCCACCAGACTCCATAGGAAAATGAAGCACGGGATACATACCTCAGAGCAAAAAGGGAGACAGGATGCTCGAATGTGGCCACTGGATGACCCACACGGTGGGTAAATGCAGCAAGAAGGAAAAAGGAATGCGGGGCTCGCAGATAATGGCCGAGAAGGTCAGCAGCACATTGCAAAGCAATGTTCCTTCTGCTCAGCCCTCGGGAGCCTCCTTCTCCCAAAAATTGTTATTAGGTCACCACACATGGGCAGTGCTCAGATGCTGGGACAGAAAGGCTTCTGGTGAGCGTGATGTCCCCCACACTGTCAGCAGAGGACAGAAATATGCACACCAATTAAGAAATGTAAAACATTTTTTTCATTTCTGGAGCTGTCTGGCCTTTCATAAAATTTAAATAAGCTCAGATAACTCTCTTCATATCTATTTGAATATCATTATATTCTGAATGTATACTTCCTTCACACACACAAACAACTTGTGAAATTATTTGCCAGCATATTAAGCTACTACACCAGATTGCTTGGCAATGGTGCATGTCTTTGAAATATGCAGATGCTTTTCTTTTTTAAAAAAAGGAGAGAGGGAGAGAAAAGGAGAAGTGAGAAAGAATTACAGTAGAATCTGGTATCAAAGTAACCAGAACAACAAAATGCAGAGAGACTCCAACCGATATTTCATGGTATCTGGAGAAGTGGTTAAAAGATACTGAGGGATGAGCTATGAATTTGTGTGTATATATATACACACACGTATAAACTTACAGATAGACATACACAAACACATACACATGCCTAGAGGAACAACTGTGCAAAGTCTCACAAACGCTGCAGCAGTGTTTGTCATGCGTAAACCCAAATTCCTGGTGCCAGAGGACAGACAGACAAGCTAGCAGTGTAGGTACAAAACATACAGGCGAGATAACTGCTGAGTATCATTTTGAATTCCCCCATACCCAGCCTTCCTGGGGAAAAACAAGCATCTAAAATTAGCACATCTATCACTGAGATCCTGTGAAAATTATTTTGCTAGATTATATACGTATGGGTATCTACAGACACAGACTCCAAACCTATTCCACACACTTTTCCAGGCACAGTCTGGAATCCAGCACTGCATTGTGTTCCACAGAGGCAGAACCGGGTAGAAATAATGACTTCTCAGAGCAACAAGCACATTTCACATGTTCGCCAGAAAGGGAAGGTGGGAGCCCCCAACCCCCCAAGTACAAACTTTAAAAGCTTTCCTAAAATGCAGATATGAAAATTATCCCAGCGAGGGCTGAAATGGAATTGACAGTACTCCCTAATGAACTGCTGCTGCTCAGTACTTTGTAGTATGTGAGCACGCCTTCGCTAAGGAGAATATACAACTGCCATAAAAAGAGGTTAACACAGGTTGAGGTAAAATTCGATGCCATCCAGCCTTGATCTACACAAACAAGACAACATCTGAAAGGCACAAAGCAGCCAGTTTCGCCAACAGCCCACCTGAGGTATAATGAATGAAATCTTATTAACTAATGCAGTAGTGAAATATCTATTTTATCTGTAATCTGGATGTGGGCAGCTAGATGAAATGAGAAGGATGTTCCCACTCAAGAGAGGCAGAACTGAGCTCGTTGTGTGCATAACCACAATGCCCCTGCATGAGGCACCAACGTCGTAACAAAACGTGGGCCACCCTTATGGTGCAAGCCAAATCATTTTTCACGGGTAACAATGGCACCTTCAGCAAAAAAGAAAAAAAAAAGTTCTTTCTAACGAGCAATTGATTTATAAGTCATTACGGCCATTTCAAAAGGACAGGCCATGGCTGGTTGCAGTGATCATTAACAAAGCCACACACTTGCACCGAGGCTGAGTTCTGGGGGGCATCCTTATCCCACCAGCAGCAATTAGGCGTGCGCTTTTTTGCAGCAGCGCAGCGTCAGGCTAGAAATGGAGACATAAAGAGCAATACTGAGAAGACAGGTTGTCACATTTTTAACTTTGCATTAATAACAAATGCTGTTGCTGTCTATTCTGGCACATTTGCAAGCTTGCTTTTAAGTACAAGGGGCTGGCATGCATCTCCACTATAGATAGGAAAACAAGAGCAGCCTTGTTATGATTAAAAGGGTCTATTTCCCTCTGCCTTCTGTCTTCTATGTCCATCTGCACAGCTGCTTTGAACTTGGCCAAATCCCAGTGTTAGGGTCGCCTGCAGTACATATTTTAAATCAGCAGCAGACTGTGCAAATTTGCTGCTACCAAGGAGAAAAATCTCCAAATTCTCGCTTAAATGCTTGATGAGTGGTTCTGTGGAACATTCATCATCATAGATAGCCCAACCTATCTGGGAAATTGCAGCAAAAATGTATCTAAAACCATTTACTGTTTCATGAGGAGAATGAGATAAAGCCAATATAGACATCTGCAAAGAAATGAAGAGAAATCACTGTTGACAAAATGAATGCTGCTGATGCCTCGAGAGCTGACAGAACAGCTAGAGAGAGGTCGCAAAGTTTGCACGTGAGAAGTGAAGGTAATTCCCCTTAAAAAGGGCACAAGGAGAGAAACCGGGGGAGTGGAAGACAGCGCATGAGACAGACCTGAGGAACCAGGAGCAGCGATGTATTTCCAAAACGCTCAGGCAACACGAAGTAAGTGCACAGGTTTGGGTTCTCCCCTGCCATTTAATCTCCTCACCTACTTTTATCCAACAGAGAGGAAAGCCACCTGAGCTCTCCTTCCCCAGTGCGTAACACTGCCAGCACCAAAATCTGAGTGGAATCACAGTTTGCAAGCATTTGGGGATGGCCACGTTAGAGGATGGAAGTCAGAAATGACTGGGGGGGAAAGAAGTTATTCCGTTTCTAAACTTTTGTTGCCCAATCAGAAACCTGTGAACACAGAAACAGACAGACGGACATGCCTTGGCTGAGATGTGCCATTCCTTCAGCAGAGCATGAAGGCTCTAAACGGTGCTCTTCATGCAACTGAGCTAACATAATTCACCAAAGCACAACAGCCAGGATCAAAGCACCCACCCGCCCATCCTCGCAATGCTAAAACCTGCTTCCACTTTCCCCTAGAGTTTTGTAGGTATTTTTATTTAATTACTGTGGTTTCAGGTGTTACCGAACAGTTGATGAGATAAATTCAAAGCAAATAATCAATTTCTTTACCTTGCCAACTTTTTTTTCTTCCCCCCTCAGCAATAGATGCCTGATGGCTCAGTCAAACAATTATTGCTTTTATCAGTTTTGTTTTAAAATGCTTTTATTCAAATGGCTTTGCCTCTCATTCCAAAGACCAATGGATAATAAAGCAAAGATGTATCCCGGCTGCTACAAAACTAATTTTAACCTCAAGCAAAGCAGGAATTACACATTCATCTTCTAAACTGTTTAAAGACATTATATTCATTTCTTTTACAGTTGATTTAATAAACTCTAGTACGGATATTTATTATGCAGGCAGAGTCACACCTTTTTTTTTTTTTCTTTTTTAGAGGAGAAAACCCGTGCTAGCAGTTGATACTAGGTGTAATCTGAGAAGAATTAAGTACTCCCAAGATATTTTTTTTTTTGCTATGTTGCACATTTTGCTATTATATGCTGTACTAAAGAGCACTCTGATCCTCCCCACGATCTCGATACATGTGAGCAGCAATGCCACCCCCAGCAGAGAAAGCCATATTCCTTTAAGGAAAGGTGAACAATGAAAACACGATGATACATGCAAGGAGAAAAAGAACCACCACACACCTTTAACAGGTCAAAAAAGCCACACGATGCTATTTTTTTTAAAAAGAGCAAAACTTGCGGGTACTCCAGAAGGAGTATTTTGCTCTCTGGCTCTGTGGAGCACCTCTCCCTTATCCTTCTTGAAGGGAGAAGCCATACGCCAAAACTGTGCATGCGATCGTTTACCGGCGTACAGAAAGCACCGCTCACGATAATTTTAGCCAAAAAAAAAAACCACCCAAACAACTCCGGACTTCATCATCTGACACCATTTTCCCCAAGCGAACCGAAGGCACGGGAAGGAGCCGCCTGCTGCCGGGTACGTACCTCCTCCAGGGGTGCTCCCGGCGGAGCTCCGCAGCCGGCTCGGGAACAAAAAGCTGCCCGGCTAGGAGAAACCCCCCCCGGCCCCTCGGATCGGCGCCGGACCGCCCGAAAGCTTCACACGACAGCCACCGCCTGAAGTTTCCGGAGCTCCCCCCACCCCACACACACCCCTCCCAATTTCAGGCAGACCCCAGCCGGCCCCAAAACCCCCGCGGGGACACCCTGCGGCGGGGCTGCCCCCTCTTCCAGCCGAGCAGCCCTGCGGAGTTTGGCGACCGGGATGCGCACGGGGACTACCGAGACGGGGCCGGGACGAGGGCAGCAACCCTCGGGTGTCCCGAGGGACCCGTCCCCGACCCCAAAGCCGCTCGGGCTGATGGAGAAGGGGGCAGCGCGCTGCGGCCGCCCCGCCGTCGGGGCAAGCGGCGTCGCCCCCCACCCCCTAGGCGACAAACTTCGAGGGGCTCAGCCCCGCCGGGACCCTTTTTCCTTCCTTCCCTCCCTCCTTCCCCGCAGCCCCTCGCCCTCCTTACCCTCGGCACGGCCCCGGCCTCGTGTCCCCCTCCTGCTCCGGCCGCGCCGACCCCCGGCAGGGAGCGGGGAGCGGGAGCGCCGCCCCGCCCGGGCACCCCGGCACTGGGGAGCGCCGAGGAGGAGGCGGTGCCGGCGAGGGGAAGGAGGAGGTGGGAGACTTCTTCTTCTCCCCCCCTGGCGCCTCCTCTCCGACCACCGCCGCCCTCGCTCCACGGGCGGCTGCTGCTGCTGCTGCTGCTGCTGCTGCTCCTCCACCAGCACCAGCACCAGCACCGCCGCCCCCGGCCCTCCTCCGCCGCCTCCGCCCGCAGGCAGCGAGCGGGGCGGGCAGGCAGCGGGCTGGGGATGGGGCTGGGGCTCCGGCACCCACCGCCGCCTCGTCCCCCGTCACCCCCCGCAGCCTGCCGCCCCTCTCCGGTCCCATTTATGAAGCCCGGCTGCCATCACGTGTTAATGTGCCTTTTGTCCTGGCCCTGGCAGCGCCGGGGGAAGCCAGGCGGCGGCGGCCAAACTTCGCCCCGGGGGTGGGCAGCGGGCGGGCGGCGGACCCCAGCCCTGCCCCTGCCCCGGCCGTGCCCCGTACCCCGCCGGGCGGCCGCCTCCCGCTCCCTTCTCTTCCCCTACCCCTCCCCGAGGGGCTCTAAATTATTAATTATAATTAGCCTCGTCGTGCCGCGGGGCCCTGCCGGCAGCCGACGGGCGAGGCAGCGCCGCCTGCGGCCCGCGGGGGCGGCCGGCGCCTCCCCGCCGGAGGGGAGGGAGGGAGAGGAGGATGGAGGGAGGGAGGCAGAGACCCGGCAGGGACCCGCCCGCCGCCCTCTCCGCCCCACCGGGCTGTGGCGGCGGAGAACGAGGGGCTGAGGCCTCGGGGCAGCCCCCAGGAGGGAGCCCGGCTTCCATCGAGGGGCCGGAGAAGCTCCCGAGGGCTTGAGGGTGGGTTTGGGGAGGCACCCCGAGGGGCTTCGCCCATCAGCGGTGCGCCTCAAGGCACGGTGCATCTCTGCGTGGTGGTGCCCTGCTGCGGGGCACTGGAGTTTTGCCAGCATTTGTTCCCCACGTTACCCCCGAGGCTGGCAGAGAGTGGCTGTGGTGGTCTTGTGCTGGTGCAACAGCCATGGGGGTGGCGGGCACGTCGCGGGGAATCCCTCATCTCCCCGGGCTGAGGTGGCTCCGAAGGCGCAAGGACAACTGGCAGGCTGGGGTTTATTCGAAAGACGGTTCCTAAAGAATGTGATATCCAGCTGGCTTTGCTCCGTGTGCTTCTCCCTCTGCAGTGTCATAAATATGTATTTGTCTTCACATGTATTAATACAGAAACATGATAAATATTTATCATTTGTCATAGTGTCTAAAGACATTAACTGGTCCATCTACCACATCCACCCGTGGCAGAGGAATAGCCCGGGTCCCTCATCCCTCAGAGGAGAAACCCACAGGGAGCTACGCTCTTCACGAGCGAGGATTAAAGACTTTGGGTGGCAGTATTTTCGGGGATGCCCAACCCGAGAGGTGTGAGCCATCTGATGGTGAGCCTTCCCCTCGAAGGTTTCTCCGTCTGGGCCCCCAGGGCTTGAGGCACTCAGCATCTCAGGGCTCTGGGGAAGCGGGCTGGTGCATCTGCTGAGGATCCCAGACCCGCTGCCTCGGTCTCGTCTTCCCTTGTGCTTAGTCCCATACCGATTCTGCTCAATCGTAATTACTGCCTACATTTTTTTTTTCCTTCCCACCGCTGGCTCTTCCTGATGATAATCGTTAAATTAACAAGAAAGGAAGCATTTTCAAGTGGCATTCCTGTGAGAAAATTGGAGAAGAAAAAAGGCTAACTCATTTGTGCCCAACTCAAGCTTCTGATATTAGTCAGTCTGTTTGGTAATTCAAAAGTGCTGGTGTGTAAAAAGAACTTTATTTAACACTGCAGTAAAATCAGAGCAGATTTCTCTTTGGCTTTACATTTCAGAAAGTACCGACTTCTCCTCAGAGGACTGAGAGTTTTCATTTGATTCTTTTTCCCTGAAAGGTTGGTACTTTTGCCTTTAATGTGAACCTACTTGGTTAAGCTTCTCTTCCGCAGTCATGGAGGAACGCAGCTCCTCAGCAAAGGCAAGTCCCATCCAGAGGACGTCGCTGGACACAAGTCAGCCCACGGGGTGAATTTAGGGCAACGCGTTACTTACTGCTTGTTCCACCTCCACGCTCATGGCTGGATAAAAGATCCCCATCCTGAACTGGGATTTACTCCAATCTCGGGGTAATCCTTCTTTCTGTCACTTCTAAACTCAGAGAGCAGAGAGGGAAATTGTGATGTTGACAAATGTAGCCATGCCTACACACCGAGGTGGCTTTTTTTTCCCCCTAAAAATCCTCCACAGTTGCTACTGCCAGTTCATCCCACAGGCACAGCAGTTCGGTATCGATAGCCAGAGGTGACTCGAGCACCAGCTTCTCAGCCTTCTTCATGGTGGGGTGTCCTGTGACCCCTCGTGCCTTGAGCTCCCCAAACGTTTATCCAGATCTCGCCTTTAATTTAGCGATTTGGCAAGGGGAAGGTTGTTGCGATCCTGTGACACCTGTTCCTGGTGGAGCTGGTTGGAAAACCTCTGAAAGAACAGCTTTCCACTGGAAAATGCAACCCTGTCAAAATCAGATCGCTTTGCAAACTTGTGTCGGTTTCACTGAAAATGTCATTTAAAAAAGAGTAAGTGGTGGAGGGATGTTCCAACAGTGTGGGAACATCTCGTTTTGACATTTCCAAGCTAAATGTTTCAATTTCTTCTTTCAAAATGAGTTTTGGTTTCAAAATATTTCATTTTATATTATATATTACAAAATAATACAAAATTTGAAAAGCTGAATCATGTTTCCATTGAGCTATAATTAATTTTCTCCATGACTTTCTGGAGGTAGAGAGCACCGTTATTCTGATTTGGAACAAAATTTGAAATCCCAAACATCTAGAAAAACTAGAATTTTGTGGGGCTTCCAACCATGTGATGGAACTCCAGAATACGTCAATGGCCACTTTTTTAAGCTACATGATTGTCAAAGACTTAAAATAGTGACAGGCTACTTGCAGTCTTGTCTTTCCTCACACTTTGAGCCTTGCTGCCAGTGGAAATAAAGCCATCCAATACCAATGACGAGGTCTGAAGGAAGAGATGGGGGTGGATATAGACCCTAAGTCATACATTCCTACTTTTGTTTTGGTTGCTCCCAGTTAATGTGCTTCAAAGCAGTGCAGTGGTCAGGTATCTTCTGGCCACCCCCAGTACTACTGCAGCTGTAACTTCCTTCACTCCCTATTTCAGAAAGAGAAGGACACAAGGTAACACAGGAGATAATCCAGCTGATCCTGTGCTCTTTCTAAGCCACAAATCACCAATTGTTGCTCTACCAGACAGATTTTTTTTTCAAATACTAGTATATCATATTTTTATGATAAATAAACTTTGCCCATCATTTTATGAATGTTGTATTCCAACCATGAAGCATTTTATTTATCTGTATGCATTGATCAGATGTGCCTAATGAGTGGGCTTGATGATTTACTTGGCAAAAATCCATGTAACAATCAGGTGAGGTTGGTCAGTAGTCTCACTGAGATCGCTTGCACCCTGGTTTTGTAGACCCTAGAGTTCCATGGCTGCTTTCGAGACTTCCCCATCTCTTCTTCTCAAGCGTGTTTCCTGTTGCTGCCTTGTGTTATAAGCTTGAATGTTTTGTTCATTTTTTTCTCACCATCCGTAGGTAGATAGAACAATCAAAGAAGATATAAATGATCTCCAAAGAGGCACTTGGAGGTACATTGTCTTCTAATAACCACATCCCGTGTCCTGCTCACAGACGAACGTCTTTTCTCAAGGTTTATGTGGCAGTTTCTTGACTCATTTTGAAATGAGAGAAAAGATTTGGTCCTGTTCCTAGTTTAAAAGACTGTCTGCTTGTCCTAAAGCTCTATCTTTATTTGGCTGGCTTTGGAGACTTTGCTGCTAGGATAGCACTGAAAACCAAGGATGCACACAAGCTCTTCCACAGTTTCACAGTCATAAAATCTCTGGAAAAGAGAAGAGGGTCTCCACCATAAATATTATTCTGCTCATCCTAGAGGCCATGATGGAAATTCATTTTTGCAAGGAGGAGAAGCTGTGAAACAAGACCTTAAACAATATGTATTTCTTGCCCCAGCCTTCTCAACCCACAGAGCAGCGTGCCTGAGAACCTCAAATGATCAGGTACTGCAGCAGCAGATGGAAGAAGTGTCTTAAGGGAACATGATTTTCCAGCTTTTCTACATTTGCTCTGCAAGCTATCCATCAGGGTTAGGCTGGCGCCCAAAAGCTCAAGTCCTGATTCTGCCGTTCTTTTTTTCAGTAGCACTGAAACATCCACAACTTTCACAGCAAGAGCACCAGGAGCTCAGCCCCCCCTCCTCACCCCCCCCAAATTTGTAAAATGAGGATAATAGCATCTCACTTCTTTCACCACCGTCAGACTTTTCTATTTAAATTTTAACTCCATCAAGGCAGGGACTGTCTCTTACTAGTAGTTTGTGAGCATCTATCACAACAGAGCCACAATCCTGGCTATGACCTGCGGGCACTGCCACATTGCAAACAATAACAATAAAAACCCAATCAGAAATGTTATTGTCCAGGAGTAACTTTACTGCCACCAAGCAAATAAAGGGAAAAAAAAAAAATCCAGAATCCATGAAAGTGAATGGTTTACCCAGGGGTTTTGCAAAGTGTCCAGCTCCATATTTAGCCAAATGTTGGTCCCTTGTGCAAGGTGGAGGTGACAGCAGGCTCCTGTCACAGGCGAGGCATGGCAATGTCCTCATTTCGGGCTGTTCCCGCAGCTGGCTTCAGCCTGTTGCTCAGGTGACACATCAGCCCTGCCCCTTTCCCAAATCTGACCCTGCTTTTTAACTCAGCCAGCTGGTGAGAATGGGAAATTTGCTGCTGGTTTTTGTAATGCAGATATCTGCCAGCTAGGAACAGACTGAGACCACCAACTCCTCTCAGGCAGGAAAACAAACAGCTATCATATGGTAATGACTTTGTGTCACTACTGCCCCGAACCAAATTAAAACCAGTGATGCAGGCATTCAAGTCTCTCTATCCTGTCATTAACTATCCCCTGAAGCTATCCAGTTCCCCAAATATTATTCTCTTCTGCTTCTTGCTTTGTCCTTTCAGATCGGAGTTGAGCAATGATGAACTAATTTAGCCACTGTTCTATGTAATTTAGGTTATGAACTCGGTGAGTTAGGAAGAGGAGAGAGACATGTCACACAGTTAAGGACGCGTATGCTTTTGTTAAGAAATCTCAGTCTACTACTGATGGAGGTGTTAATACCCATACCAAACAGAGTGCATTGGAGCTTAATCTTCTGCTGTATTGATTTTTTGTAGTGTTTTGCCCACTGTGTTGTGGGTAGTACTGCAGGGTACTAATAAGGTTCTTTCCTTTGCCCTGATGGCAGCGATACTGTGCCCCGTCACATTTCTTCCACCAGCTCCTTGAAGAAGATGACAGGGAAGAGAAGAGCCAGAAGACTAGTGAGAATCCTCTGTTTAAAAACAAAGACTTGCCCAGATCCAGGGCAGGTTGTTGCTTATCCGACATCTGTTGCCTGACGCTTGGAGAAGGACTCTCAGAAATGGTCGTTTGGGCATCAGTCCACAGTCCCCTCCTCCTTCCTTGCTCATTCCCTCTTCAATGCCCAAACCTCAGACCCAGCATGCTGGAAAGGAGCCTTTGTATTCAGTGCGAAACCATGGCATGGTGATTGCCCTTTGTGGGAATAGAAATGTTGTTTTTGCAGAGTTACATTGTTTAGAAGGAGGGAATGTGGTACTGAGATATGCTTACAGTGATAAGAAAGTTTAGCAGGCGACCTTGTAAAATGCAGACAATCAGACTCCTTAGGACAATTAGGTGAAAATCACGGTGTCAAGTCAAGTCAGATAAGTGAAGAAACATTACCACTTCAAGCAGTAAAAATGTCAAAAGAAATTTGAAATTTAACAGGCCGGCGACTGAAGGCCATGCATTGTTTGTGAAGCATCAGATAGATTGTGAACCTGGATTACCCACTCAGTGGGGAAACAGGGGAGGGTCCTGCCATCAAAAGGTATATAAACTGTGTTTTGGAACTAGTAGAGGCGCTCTCTCCTGCTTGTGGGGCGCCCGCCATTGCAATCGCGAATAAATTACTACTTCACTGAGATCCTCGCCTGAGCCTAAGTTATTGGCTACGGAGTGTTTCTCACAATTTGGGGGCTCGTCCGGGATCCAGTCACCTGCTGGGGAGCCCCACCGCCGCAGCAGCAGGAAGGCATGCCCCGCTGATTTCAGCGGTCCTGTGCATCGACGGTGGCGGTTCTGCGGAAAGCTGACAGAGGGCCCGAGACTGGTTAAAGAGGCAGGATCCGTGAAGTAGTGGGGAAAGGAAGAAGGTAGGCACTCCGGGTTTTTAAGAATCGATCCGGTAACTCTGTGCACAGACCAAGGTAAGAAATATTAAGTATTGCCTTGGGGGTCGGGTGATCTGGTGTATGGTAAGCCCTTGCACGGGGAAGTGCTGGCACTACACCAGGGGAATCTGGTGTACGGTAATCCTTGCACGGGGAAGTGCTTGGAAGTACACCAGGGAATCTGGTAAACTCAGGTGTGCGGTAACGCTGGCACGGGGAAGTGCTTGGCGGTACACCCCCATCTTTCAGTACGTTGGTGTGTGGTACACTGCAGAAGGGAAAATTTTGTAGCACATACTGGCGAGGGTTAGGAAAGATGGGAAGTACGAGTTCCAGGGAATCTGGTAAACTCATAGGTGTGCGGTAACGCTGGCACGGGGAAGTGCTTGGCGGTACACCCCCATTTTTCAGTACGTTGGTGTGTGGTACACTGCAGAAGGGAAATTTCTGTAGCACATACTGGTGAGGGTTAGGAAAAATGGGAAAATATGAGTTCCAGGGGACAGGGAGATATCCCTGGGGGAGTGCCTACTAATAGTTCTTCCTGAAAAATGATAAGAAATTGGAAACATAATCCCAAAATTAGAGGGATTGTAAAAGAAAAGTAATTAAAAAAAAAAAAAAAAAGGTTAAACATTGTGTATCAGTCTGGACAAAACAATCAATTAAGGAAACAGCAGTATTTTGGCCAAAATACGGGTCTGATGAAAATTCAGGCTTTAAATTTATGTGTAAACAATAAGATTCCTTTTTCAGAGAAGGAGCCAAGTTATGCTCCCTATAATCTTAATATTGAACTGGTGGCAGCAGCAGTCACTCCAGGAAGGGAGACAGGGACTGTAATTAACACTGTCCCTAAAGAAGGATCGTACTCTAGGCTCTGGCAAGAATTTGAACAAGGTAGAAGATATGTTGAGAATTTTGCCTTCCCTGATACTAACAGTACTAACACTAACTGTGTATCCTCTTAGGTGAACTACCCCCTCCTCCTTACCAGCAGAGAGGTTAGGACTTTTTAAGAAGGAGAGGAAGTCTTTATTCAAGGACCCCAACAGCCTAGCTGAACAATTAGACCAGTTCCTACGACCTGATTTATACTCTTGGGGGAGGGAATTATGTCTATAAGTATGTTGTTTACAGGGAAAGAAATGTGAATGATCAGGAGGAGAGCTGCTATACAAGAATGGGAAAGAGCTCATCCTCCAGGACCAGGGGTAATACCGGCAGGGCAGAAATACCCACTTGCCAATCCTGGCTGGAATAATAATAGTGTGCAACACAGAAATCATATGAGAGACTTCGGGTTAGAATGAGAAAGTACTTGGGGATGAGACCTGAGGATCCAGTATCCCAAGGGCTCTTGAAAGTTCATTGTGTGATTAAAGCCTTGCAAAATACGCAGAAAATGCTTCAGAAGGTGGGGGAATGTAGTGAACAGTCACTGGGGGACCCTCCTGCGGGAGGCCCTGGAGGGGTGTGTCTGGAGGGGAGATAAGAAGGGAAAAAAAAAAAAAAAAAAAGAAAAAAAAAAAAAGATCGAAACTAATGGTATTGACAGTGCAGCGGGTAGTGAGGCAGAGGGTTGGAGAAAGATGAAGAAAATCTTCAGGGGGAGTCAGGGCCAGGATGGAAAGGAGAGGAAGAGAGATGAAGGAATGGCAGGCAAAGAAGGCTGCCTGTGTTGTGGCCCGAGTCCTAGCAGAGACAGGCTTTGATAAGATGTTTTAAGTGTGGCCAGGCTGGCCACTTCGAATGGGAATATCTGGAGTGGAAGAAGGAGGAAAGAAGGAAAATGGGATGAAATATGCTATATTGATATGTTGTTTCAGTATCTTGGAGGGAAAAGGTATGGAATTAAGTTGGACCCTGACTGAGCCTTTGGTGCTGGTATTAGAAAAGTACAGGCTGGAAAAAGATAAAGGAAGTGTTAAAAGAGTTGCTGAAGGTGTTATAGGTGTGGCATGTAATATTTAACAGAGCTGTTTGAAGTTGAATGAGCAGGGAAAGAGGATGTAGGCATTATCTAAGTAACAGTCTAGAAGTTATGGTATATTTGCATATTTGCTGTGGTGTTTGTTCAGTTTCCCAAGCATCGGGGAGGGGGGAACAGCCTGCTCCACCAGGGGCCTCTCCAGCGGCCGCAGGGGGGTTTCGGCTCCAGCGCCTGGAGCGCCTCCTCCCCCTCCTTCTGCACTGACTTTGGTGTCTGCGGGGGGGTTTCTCGCTCTCCCAACTGCTGTTGAGCAGCAGGCTTTTGTTTGTTTCTTTGTTTGTTTGTTTTCGTGGATGTGCTCTCACAGAGGCACGGACTGTATTGCTCATGGCTTGGCTCTGGGCAGCAGTGGGCCCCTTAGGGCCAGATGAAATTGTCCCTTATCTGTCACGGGGAGGCTTCCGGGTTTTTTTTTTCTCACGGGGGCTGCCACTGCAGTTTCCCACCCCCCTGCTCACAGCCCCCGAACCTTGCCATCAAACCTAATACACTGGGGAACAGCTAGGTCATTACTGACCTGTAAAGTATCAGGGATTAAATTAACTAATGAAACCCTAAAAAGTGGGGCTGGGATAACAGTGCCACTTTGGGGGGGGATACCAAGCTGAGACTAGGGGATAAAATGATCACTGGGTAATTATTGTATGTACCCAAGGCAAGGACTAATTTGTTGGGAAGGGATTTGATGATTAAATTGGGCATTCAAATAGTAAATTGTTAGACTGGAATAACAGTGTTATTAATGGAGTGCTCTCTGGCCCTGAGAGCAAACATACATGTATATTCACCTCTGACTGGAAAGACCCTTAAATGGGGGCGGAAGCAACAATATAGGTGGACAATTTTACCTCAGGGGTTTACAGGGCCACCTATCTATTTGGGTCAGTTTAAATAACAAAAGATTTTGGAGCAATTACAACCTCCCAAGGAGGTATTAATGTTAACAAATATGTGGATCGTTTTCTATTGTCAGGACAGGAGAAAAGAGTTGTGAAGAAAGCTACTAACAAGCTATTCAACTTTCTGGGAAAGCAGGGCTTGGGAGTATTAATAAATAAATAAATAAATAAATTACAATATGGAGAAAGAGAAGTCAGGTATTTAAGGCATCTAATGTCTGAAGGAAAACAAAGAATAAATGCAGAGAGGATTCAGGGAATTGTTGAAAATTAAGAAAGAACTAAAAAGTTTTAAAAGAAAGATTTTTTTAAGGAATCAGGAGCCATGAAGTCTGAAGGAAAATCGATACTCCCTGATGGGAGAGAAATGCTGAATAAAGTGATAATGAGGCAAATATTAACTGTTTTACATCAGAAGAGTCATTAGGAGGTGCAAGCAATGTGTGATGTTGTGCTAAGAAAGTATGTCTGTGTAGGAATATACACTTTAGGGAAGCACATATGTAGCGGGTGTACCATATGTCAAAAGGTAAATAAAAAGGTGTTCTGTAACCCATCTAGAGGGGGACGGGAGCCAGGGGTTTGACCTTTCCAAAGTATACAGGTAAACTTTACTGAGTTACTTGTTTGTCCTAATTGACCACGTGACTAGATGGGTGTAAGCTTTACTGCAAGGGTTAAAGCAGGCCTTAGAGATTGAGTGGGATTTTCACAGCCCCTGGCACCCCTCCTCTTCTGGGAAGGTGGAGCGAATGAATCAGACATTAAAGAAGCAATTAACTAAACTAGTGTTAGAAACCCAACTTCCTTTGGTAAAATGCTTACTCCTACAGGTTTAAACAGCACCAAGAAAGGATGTAGGAATTTCACCATATGAGATGCTGTTCAGATTGCCCGATCTGGGCAGAAGGGATGAGATACCACAATTCAAAATAAGAGAGTTTCCTTAAGAGCTGTATTCTGGGGTTGTCTTCTTCTTTGTCATCTCTCAGGACCTGTGGGTTGTTGGCTCAAACCCCACCTTTGGAATTCCCCATTCACCACCATCATCCAGGAAACTGGGTCCTGATTCGGACCTGGAAAGAGTCAACTCCGGCCTGAATGGGAAGGACAATTACTAACCGCTGAAACAGCCGTAAGAACTGCGGAAAAAGGTTGGACTCACTATACTCGAGTGAAGGCATCTGTCGACGCTAGTACCTGGGAAGCTGTTCCTACAAAAGACTTGTTGGAAGTTGAAATTGAAGAGAAAAAATCTCGTAGTGGACTCTGAGCAGGATAAGAGCTTACAATTGTAAACTAACCTTTTATTTTCACAGGTAACTAACGAGTGTGACTTGTGATTGAGAGAAAGGACAGACCTATAGTGAACTGCAGTGCTCCCAAGGGGGGGGTTGTTATAGTAGTAGTGTACATCTTATTTTTGTATCGATAATTATTTGGAAACCTAAGGTTTAAAAATAATGACAGGGAAAAATTGATTACTAATTTTGTTTTTAGTGATTCTAAGCCTCAGAGAAGGCCTCGGTCAATTGGTAACTTGGAAAAGGCATGACCAGATAATAGCAAAAACGGGATACCCCATCAAAATATGGGTGACTGTGACAGAGGGTTATGTACCACAAGCCGTCACGTTTGATGCTTGTGAGGTGTTAGCTTGTGGAGATTTAAATGCCCAATGACAATTGAGCAGAAAGAACAAATAACTGGGAGAGACACAACAGCCAGATTGAGAATAGCTGTATGGAAACAATCCTCTATTGCCATCAGAGAAAGGGAGAAACTCAAGGAGAAAACAGGAGAGTAAACAGGAGGCCCTCTGAAATGTGGCAGTTCAAACATTTGAGATTCAAACAGGGTATGGGGACGTGAATGCCTGGATAGAATGGGTCAAATATACTGTCCAGAGTCTCAACCGTAGCCACTGCTATGCTTGTGCCTCGGGATGACCGATTGCCCAGATAGTGCCCTTCCCATGGGGGTGGACCAAAGACTCCCAAGGGATGATTGCATTGTACCAAGAAAAGACTGCCTGGGGAAATGAGGCCTGTAAGTCTCTCTTTGCTGTTTCTTGCATGATAACAATATCACAGTTCCCCCTGCATTCTCTACAGCTATAGGTAACCATACAGCTTGCCTCTCACGGCAGGGTGTGAGTGCTACCTGGCATCTGGGAGAATTTGCCTTGTGCTACCAAGGACTTGATGGGAAACTGCTCAAGACTAGAGATCCCCAGGGCAGATCTCTGGTGGTACGGTGGAGGGAAGATCTTACGGTCCACCCTACCATCTAATTGGGAAGGCACTTGTGCACTTGTTCAATCAGCTATACCCTTCACCCTGGCATTTGAAAGAGAAACATCACAAATACCCAGAAGAAGTAAAGGAGGCTTAGGAATATCATTTGATGATAGAGTATACATAGATTCTGTTGGGGTACCTAGAGGAGTTCGGGATGAATATAAAGCCAAAAATTAAATTGCTGCAGGGTTTGAGTTACTGTTCTGGTGGGTAACAATCAATAAAAATGTGGATTGGATTAATTATTTCTATTATAATCAGCAGAGATTCATCAATTATACCAAGGATACGATGAGAGGAATCGCTGAACAACTAGATGCCATCAGCAAAATGGCTTGGGAAAACAGGATAGCATTAGATATGATGCTTGTGGAGAAGGGTGGTGTATGCGTGATGCTGGGCAACCGTTGTACTTTTATCCCTAACAATACTGCCCCGGATGGCACAGTAACAAGAGCATTGCAAGGGCTTACCACCCTTGCCAATGAATTGGCAGAAAATTCGGGAGCAGACGCTTCCATCACAGGATGGTTGAAATCTTGGTTTGGTAAATGGAAAGGGATGGTAATGTCCATATTTACATCCTTGATTATAGTAGCAGGAGTTTTGACAGCTATTGGCTGTTGCGTTATCCCCTGTGTAAGGGGACTTGTCCAGCGGTTAATTGAAACCACATTATTGAAACAAATGACCATAGATCCACCACCCTACTCAGATAAAATGATATTAGAGGAAATGGAGAGCAAAGAAAGTGAAGAAGAGGAAGATATTTACCAAATTACACTAAAATAAATAAATAAATAAAAATAAAAAGAGTTTTTGCAAAAATCAACAGTTTATAAAAAAAAGAAAAGGGGGGAATTGTGGGAATAGAAATGTTGTTTTTGCAGAGTTACATTGTTTAGAAGGAGGGAATGTGGTACTGAGATATGCTTACAGTGATAAGAAAGTTTAGCAGGCGACCTTGTAAAATGCAGACAATCAGACTCCTTAGGACAATTAGGTGAAAATCACGGTGTCAAGTCAAGTCAGATAAGTGAAGAAACATTACCACTTCAAGCAGTAAAAATGTCAAAAGAAATTTGAAATTTAACAGGCCGGCGACTGAAGGCCATGCATTGTTTGTGAAGCATCAGATAGATTGTGAACCTGGATTACCCACTCAGTGGGGAAACAGGGGAGGGTCCTGCCATCAAAAGGTATATAAACTGTGTTTTGGAACTAGTAGAGGCGCTCTCTCCTGCTTGTGGGGCGCCCGCCATTGCAATCGCGAATAAATTACTACTTCACTGAGATCCTCGCCTGAGCCTAAGTTATTGGCTACGGAGTGTTTCTCACACCTTCAGAGGGTTCATGAGCTGCTCTGTTACCGATGCATGCAGCTTCAAGCACCTAGTACAGCGTTTTTGCCTGTTCCGTAGGAGCTAGCAGCTGGCTATGGCACATGAACTTCTTTTCTCTCCACCATCTGAAAATTACAAAATGCTGGTCTAGGTAGAAAAAGGAGGTTGCCAGGGAGGAGAGTGAGTATACTGTGTTAGGGAGGATGGGCCTCTTTGACCTTGGGGAAGCTGCCTTTGAACCTTATTTTTTATATTTTTTCTGACACAAAGGAAATCACTGCTGCTCCTAAGTGATCTTTCAATGCAGAGAAACACCCTCATTAGTTTTTTTTTTTCACCTTCTCACCTTCTTTCATTAAACCATACTCTTTACAGTCCCAGTTGAACAGCAGGGAACATTATGAGCTGACGGAAAAGCATTTTCCTTTGTTAACATGTTTTTTCATCGTTGAGCAATAGAACAGTAATGAGGATACAGATCATCTTTTCATTATAAATCTGCATCGCAAAGTACAAAAAGAAAAAAAAGTGGGTTCCAAAAATAAACAAATAAACAAAATAGCTGTGTAGTGAAGGGAAGAAATTGAGAAAAACAAGATGACAAAGCTTTTCCCTGATGCTCTACCTTTGGTGGTGTACAGGAGCATCAAAGTCAGGAAAGTCTCCAAGTGATGTTGGGTGCCTGAATGTTGCATTTAATGTAAATAGGCGTAGGATTGTATCTGCAACTTCTATGCAATGCAAATTAATATCATTCATCAGTATGGCAAGAGAAACCAACAAATAAACAAACAAAACCTAACTAAAAACACAACCTAAGATGACTCTAAAATAGATTGGTTCTTTCATGGAAATATACAGATTTGTTTTCACTCTTGACTTTTGTTCACATTTTCCTTGTTCCTGCTAGATATGAAAACAACCCATCATGTCAGCTTTTAAATAGGGACGGTATATACCAGTCTGTAGCGTTCATGCTCAGTTCCAGAAAAGAGAAACAATTACGAGTCTGGATGAGGGCTACACATTTTCTAGCTCAAGTTCCTTACGAGATGTAGCCGTGCGGAGGAGGCACTGCTTCTATACGCGCGTTTGTGCGGTGCTTAATAAGAAGAGGCTGTTTTTGGAGGGTGAGGGAAAGAGCTCTCGTATCTATAAAACCCAGCTATGATGAAATGCCTCCTGAAGGCATCGGTGAGTAAGTGCTGTCCCAGGGAAAGGAGCACTGCTCGGCGCTGCTGCAGAAGGAAGAGGGATGGACAGCTCATCGTCCCTTTTCTTCGCCCTCCCCTGCAGCTCTGGGGAGGTTGCAGGGGACTGCAGTGGGATTTTTCCCTGTCGTAGCACTCCATTAGAGCTGTTCTCCTGGGAAACCCAGGGTGTGCATGCTTCAGGCTCTCCTCAGCCTGTGCTCCCTCCCCAGGCTGGGTCTTCCCACCAGTTTGCCTGGCAGAAGGACGCGCAGGGAGCGTGGAGAAGCCAATTCCCCATGTGTTTCAGGAGAAGTACACAGTGAGTCTATAGGAGTAAGAAACACAAACTTCCCCCTCTTCTTTTGTGCCAGGCTGTATCACAGTCCAGCCTTCAAGAGACTGCCTATTTGTTTTATTTATTTATTTATTTATTTATCTCTGCCAGCTTTTCTATGCCTTTTCCACTGTTATTACAATTATTGTGGCTACATTTGCTCAAATGGTCAACGCTTGCTAATGCTATCACAGATATCCATCCCTTCCACCCCTGCAAATTATTCATTATAGTGTCACTAGCCTCAGCATAAAATGTACATTTGCGTGCTTGTTTTCATTTAATAAAACCCTTTGGTCACGGAAGCACTGTCAGCCCAGGTTTTATTATTCCAGAATATTCAATTTAAATCTTGGGGCACCCGTGTGACTGAGAGGTCACCTAGCATCTTCAGCTCTGCAAAGAGGGGGGCGAGGGGAGGTTTGCAAACTGTGGGCTTAAACAACAAAACCAAAGTGGCAAAGCTCAAGCCCACTCATCCTTTTCTTTTCTTTTTAGGGGGAAATGGATGCCACAAGCTTATCACGTTGCAGCCCCACACTGTCACTGGATCCACTGGAAAATAAATCCACCGTAAAGGCAGTGATGCTCAGCGTGGGATCTGCCCATGCAGCTCACCTTCCAGGACAAAGTATTAACTAAGGAAGAGAGCAGGTGGGACAGGGGTTCTTCTTCAGAAGCCTTGCTGTGATTGTTTTGGCATGACCTCATCTCGAAGCCCTGTTGTGAATAGTTAGATTTTCTCACATCATTTTGTGGTTGGGAAGGGCTTTTTGGCTTCTGTAATCAATTCACTTTATGAAGAAAACACTAAAAAAATGATGGCCAGAAAATGTGGTTCATCTTCAGTAAAATCAACAACTTGACCTCTCCCTGTGAGAGCACTGCGTTGGAAGCAACCTTTCTGTTAGGCTAGGGAAAGCTGACTTCTGAGATCCAACCAAGGCAGGAGATTCAGTAACAAAATGTGGTCTTTTCATAGCTACTTCCCTACAATATTTAGATTTACATCTCATATTACAGAATATTAAAAAACAACAGGACCATTTAAGGACTAGAAGATGGAGTAGATTATTTTATTATCTACTTTTCAATGCCCTTTTCCTTTTCCAGTGGCCTGAGCTTAACTTCTCTTCATCTATATTGGCTCGGGCTCAAAGGGTCATATAACCGTCTGAGTCAATAGCAGAGCTTTTAGCACCAGACCCAGGAACCATCTTGGACAAATGGAATCCCAGATACATTCTTCAATTTTCCCCCATCAGCCATTTATAAAAGCTACTTTTATTAAAATCTTCTTGGGTACTTCTCCTGCTGCAGCCAGGAGACCATATGAGGAGCGTTTGCTATTAAGTCGTAGAAGAAAGAAGCAGAAGGGTTTTATTTACTTCAGCATTGCCTTTCCTTTGTTTCTGCAATTCTGGTTTTCTTTGGGGTGACCAGGAATACTAAAACGTAGCAGAAAAGCCCTAACACATACTGCAGCATCAGAACTCCTCCGTTCAGAGGGTATTTTGGGGTGAAAAGACACGTTTAGCCTGCTTGTCAGGAGACTGTTGACTGGTTAACTCTATTTAAGTACGACACAGGAAGACCATCTATTTTATACCCTTAGGTTATTCGGGAGGCCAGCCTGCTGGACCATGCTTTTATCTTACCAAGTAAGAAATGTAATGGTAAGGCGAGGGGTACTGTTCAGTTGCCACAAAGTAGGGATGTCTCCTCTCATTAAAAGTGGTGCGGTAGTGCTTTAGTTGTTCAAGGCAGAGGAGTGATGAAAGACATAAAGCCCACCCATGTACGTGTGTTGTCGAAAATGTGAAAGAGTCTTAGCCTGCATACTTGCTCAAGTAAGTTTTCTGCTGGATTCAGTGGAACAGAAATGACCTTAAAAGAGGAATTTCTATAGCTTGGATCGCAGAACCCAACTCTGTTGTGCCTGATTTTTGTCCTTTATGCAAGTCTGTGCAACCTGTGCCTCCCCCTTGCTTTGTACTCTCCCCCCAACACACACACCTTCACCCCTTTGGAATGGGTATTACTATGGAAACAATTGTGTCCTTGCTATTGTTAAGGGCAGCTGAGTGACATCCAGAAATCCCATATACCCGCAGAAAATTGTAATAGTAAATCATCTGACTGGCTATTCTTAGCCATTCTCTTTCTCAGTGAGAGAAGGATGATATATAAAGGGAGATTATATGAAGAAGGCTTTTTTTTTTTTTTTTTTTTTTTTCCCCTCTTGGAAATTTATGACCGCTTGGCTGAAGCGTAACAGTAAAGGTAGGAAAAAAAAAATATTACACAACAGAGCATTTCATGAGCAGCAGAACTAATGAAGCCTGGTTCCCTATGGGTTTGGGCCCGTGGTTGGATTCTCTGGTGACTAATACAGCGCTGGCTGTCTGATCACATCTGTTCTGTGAGCTGGGGCATTCAGAGTGCCTCCCTGCCATGTGGGTCCTTGAATACCCAACAACAATTGGGTTCAATTGCAGCTTTTTGTCAACGAGGGAACTGACAGGGTCTGCCTCTTCTACCCACATGCCAGTTTTCATTAAACTTGTAGAAATCTACCATCAGATCACTACACTTCCATCAGAACTGGTTGAAAAAAAAACGCTATCAGATTTGGGAATTATTAGAGGGGAACAGACAGGCACAAACACATTGAAAGTGTAATCTTGTGAGCCTCTTTTACTTGGGAAATCACCCTGAAATTTTGCTTGGCTTCTTCTTCCTTGTAATAATGTTTCTGTGCCCTGGTTCTTCATGCTAGGAGGTGGATAATACTTCTCTACTTTGTAAGAGATAATATTAAGACTTTTCAGTCTTTTGTAAAAAGCAATTTGAAAAAGGAAAGTTACAGCAAGGGAAATTGATGTTAAATATTCATATTTTTTGCGCAGTGAAGGTGATGAAGCTCTGGAGCAGGCTGCCCAGGGAGAGCGTGGAGTCTCTGGCCTTGGAGATGTTCAAACATTGGCTGGGAAAAGCCCTGAGCTACCTGCTGTGACTTCAGAGCTGGATCTGACTTCAAAGGTGATTCTGCTTTGAGTGAGGACGGTACCAGATGACCTCCAGAGATCCCTTCTGATCTGGAGTTTCTGTGATTCAGTGTTATTTGCTACTTTAGATTTATTTTGTGCAGGACTTGGTTACCCAGGAAGAATCACAGTCAAGGTCAAATTCTTCAGGAGAACGTTGTTCCAAAAATGTGTGCCCATTGGAGTGAACCAGCCATCCATGTGCAAGTTCAGACTTTTACTGAGACATACTAGAGCCCTCCTGTTGAGCCTTCAGTATTTTCTGAATATTAGTTTCATCATCAGTTCGTGTTAGCTGTGTGTAAAGTCACTGTGAAATTTCATGCTATATAACAAATTCCTCCAGCTTTTCCCACCTCCATCTCTGATAAACTAGATAACGCCATGTAGGCAACAAGACCCCCCAGAGTCGGTGTCTCTTGCAGGTAACAGATACCTTGTAAAATCTTGACTTTCCCTGCATAATTTCGGGTTGTATGCTCTGGAAAACTTGGCTGAAGTGCAAGTAAAAAAAAAAAAAAAAAAAAAAAAAGATGTATTATTTTCATGAAGCACAACATTTTATAATGTGATTGCCTGTCCCAAGTGCAATCAATCTGTCCATTGAGCTGGCAGTGTTTAGAAGTAGATGAAAGTCTCTACAGATCTGAAGCCTCCAAATGTTCCAGAGCCCCGTGTTGGGAATACAGTGACACACAAGGATAATATGTACACATACATACATCATAAACATATTTTTTTCTTACTCTATTTTTCCTTCCATGAACATTAGGGCAGTGAGAAATGGTGAAATTGTATGTTAGTAATGAGCCACGTGGCCATAATAAAACATGTCCAGTGATAGCACACGCCAAAATCCTTTCTTCCTTCCTCTCCTTGCGCATTTATCTTCCTTCCTTTCCCTTGCACATTTATCAGTGCTGCCTCCCGTGACAGCAAATCGCCCCATCTTTCCACCAGGCTTTGCTTAGCTTGAACCTTTTCACCAACTGCTGCAGCACAGCTAGTAGGATAATCGGGTGCTTTGTGCTCTATCACTTACCTTGTGGTAGCACACAGGGGCCCGTGGCGGGGTTGGAGGAGGCACGCAGGAAAGCAGCAGCCCCAGTAATGCTGAGATGAGGAGCTCAGCCCAAAGACAACAGGTGGGTGCAACAAACAGCCAGAGGCAGTGCAAGGTATCAATGGGGCAATTATGAACAGCGTGACAAGCAGCTGTCACGGAGCACCAGCTGCCTCGCCACCGACATCTCGCACTTAGGAGAGGAAAGAAAGAATGAGCCACCAACAACTGACCCTCCCCCCCGACCCCCACTGACAAAGACATGTCTAATCGGAGCTGCTACATCAGTGTTTTTTGGTTACTCACGTCCTTTTTCACCCCTACCCGCTTCCCGGTGGATGTTGTACCCTCATTCATCTGTCATCTCTTGTATTTATGGCATGAAGGGCACGAAGCAAAACTTTCCTGACCTCATCAGGAAGGAAGGGGAGATTTTAGATACTGGGGTGTGTGTGACATGTTATGGGCAGGAATAGGGGAATATTTTCTTTCTTTCTGTAGCACATCCTGGTAATTTTAGCTGAGGTGCACCATTCTTGGGACTTCAGTGGCATGGCTGTTGTGAGCGGATCTGCTAGTGGATCTGAAGCCTTCATCCATCCCCTAGGGTCATTATAGCAGCAAGCATGCTGGCCAGCATGCTCCACTCCACAATCACGTAGTGGGAATGGTGGCCAACTCTATATTAAGAAACCTATGTGTGTGCTTGTAGGTGTCTGCATGTGAGCTGTCTGCACTCCCATGGTAGTCAGAGAAGGCCCAGTCAATACAATCAGTCCTGGCAACTGATTCTGGTGACCCACCTCTGGACATACCTAAATGCAGACCTCAGGTGCAACCCAGTCCTCCTTAGGGCATCCCATCTTGCCTTCAAATGCCTCTCCAGAAATGCTTACATCTCCTGTAGGTCCAGGTCATGCCTGTTGCCCCAGGGTAGACATTTCAGGTATGCAGGCACTATGAATGCACCTAGTTTGGGGAACTCAGCCTTAGGTTTCTAATTTGGAGCTGAGTTACTCTGCAGACTTCACTGACTGCACAGACTTTTTCTCTACTGGCATATCTTAGGGGCTTGGACAGCAAGTTAACACCTAAAGACCTGCATGAACATGCCAATATGTAGGTGTCTCAATCTAGAGCTGATTCTATGTTGGGCTCTCTTGTAGTGAGACCCTAAGAAACAACAGATACTTTATTATAAAAGTCATAGCATTTACTGCAAGGACACAGCTGTTAGTTGAGGATCAACTTAAATTAGCACATGCAGAGCTCTGTGCCACTGCAGCAAAACAGCTCCCAGTACCTGAGCTAATGTATTTACAGCTCAGTGCTATCCGTGTGCTGCATTGCTGTCTGCAATGGAAGCACACCTGAGGATTCCTGGTCCTGAGGCTAATGCTGCTGTTGAACCACTCTCCCCAGGATCACAGGTCACTGCACTTAGCAGGAGAAGTGAAGATTAACTTAGTGGTGTAACCATGCATTTTTTTAGTTGGTGCCAAAGCCATTAAACATATAAATCAAAACAAAATGTCCTGCATTTTCCCTGCAGTTTCTCTTGGAGAGATGAGATATCTGCACCCCACAGCTCAGAAGAACCATGAAGGAAAAAAAAAAAAAAAAAAAAAGTGTTAAATTATTAATGATAGCAGCCACTTGACCAGCAGTGCTACTAGCATGGAAAGTGTCCCTAGCCAGAGGCTGATACCAGATTTAAGATTAGCTTCAGGCTTAAACTAACATCAGAAATGTAGACATAGCCCAAACTCTTACATGTGAATAATAATTCATACGTGGAACACATAATGAACAGCAGTGATATATCATGTTTTCTTGATGTATCGCTAAGTTATACCCAACCCACAATCAGTCACACAGAGACATGAGTAAATGTGGATTCAGAAGAGGAAGGAATAGTGATTGCAGGCTATAAGGGCGTTTGCAAATGACTTGCAAATGTCAGCCAGGCTTTATTTGCATTAACTAATTTTCAAATCAGAAATAAATGGATTTTTGATTGGTTAAATTAAGAAAGACTTGGGAAAAGAATAAGTGAAAGGAAAAGCATTTGAAAAACGTAATTGCACACTACAATATCCATGAACATTATGTAAGGATTTACAAATCAGCCTTGAATTACCAGGTAGTGGAGACAGGCATTTTGAATTGTTTTTCTGAAACCCTCATGGAGTTCAAAAATAATTCAAGAAGGATAAAGGTTGTCTCAAAAATGATGCTGGAAATGCACCCTCATATTTCAGTTTATAAGGAGCTTCTTAAAAATAATCCCCCCTCTGTATTATTATTTGAAGTAGAAGAAAGAGAAGGAAGTCTCGCTTGGACTACAACCAAGTGAACTTGCCAGCAGAGCTTTGAAGGTATGGCCATCAAAATGTCCATCTCATCAACTGAACTCCCCTCAAAAAATTGCTGCTACCAGCTGAGGGAGGTTTGATGAATGAAAAAAAAACCCGCCCAATTCTAAGGAACTTCTGTTTGGTAGTTAAAGGTTCAGTTTACCTCCTGATCACTTGAAATAGATGCATCTGCTACAATTATGCTCTCTTGTTAAGTGGTGGTGTGAAACTAAAAGTTTCAAACTTTTAGTTTGAAACACAGGCTCTTTGTATTCAGTTCATAGCTTTCCTTTGGCTGCTTCCTCTGTTCTCCTTTTGTGCGTATCACATTGAAATCTCCCTTCTTGTAACTGGATGTAATCCCAGTCCCAGTTCCTAATAACAGTGGTCACTGGTGGTAAGCAGCTTTCCAGGGGAAAAGCATTATCTGAGGCATTTATAACTGGGCTGGACAAAACAGCCGAAAATGTGTAGGAGGGAGCGGGAACAATTCTGCAGTGCTGAGGGTTGGGCTGTGTGACCAAAGGGGTCTTTTCTATCTCCAATTTCTATGCCTATCATGGAAGCACACAGTCTAATGAGCCAGATATTCAAACATCTTCAGGCAAACCATTTTGGCCAGGAAGAATGTACACTGGATGCTCAACTTGATGCATCTGAAAGAAAATCAATAGTTTTCCAAAGGCCATAATAGGACAGAAATAGTTCTGGCAGTTCTGGATATTTCTCTGTGGAAATTTGTACCATCAGTTATATAAGCAACCAAGTATTTTTTGCATCAAAGGCTGTAGAGAGCAATTTTAGTTACTTTTCCCTTCAGATCTGAGTTTTGCTGTCTTTATATGGATGTCATTAGCATATCCCAGCACTCCAAAGTCTTTTTTGTTTAAGCCACATGGTTTCCCACCCAATGGATTACACTGCAAGTTCTCTGTATTGCAGAAGGTCAAGGAAAGGACCCCCACCATTGGAAACGATTGTCATGTATGTATGGAAAAGGGGGAACAATCTGATGGGCTGACCCAGCTTCTTCTACCATATCAGACTTCATGCAGCATTAAAAATACAAGTTGAAGAGCAATCTTACGGAAAATTTTGCAGGGAGATGTGATGTTCAGACAGTTCAGGAGGAGATGTTTCAAAGCAGGATAGTGGGGAAATGCTCCTCAGGGGGCCATGTCCATGAGGTATGTAAGTGGGTGTCATCAGGACTGGGTTTCAGCAGGTACAGGTCACCTGCCCTAAAAAAGGGGGAGGAGAGACCTCATTCATCACCCCAGGAGACTCACCCTTGGAGTACTCAGCCCTGGTGAGGCTGTACCTCAAGTACTGTGTTCAGCTTTGGGCCTGTCACTACAACAAGGACATGGAGGCCCTGGAGCACGTCCAGAGCAAGGTTATGAAGCTGGTGAAGGGCCTGGAGCACAAGTCCTGTGAGGAGCGGCTGAGGGAACTGGGGGTGTTTGCTCTGGAGAAAAGGAGGCTCAGGGGAGACCTTATTGCTCTCTACAGCTACCTGAGAGGAAGGTGTGGGGAGCTGAGGGTTGGCCTCTTCTCAAAGATAACTAGTGACAGGACTAGAGGGAATGGCCTCAAGTTGCACCCAGGGAGGTTCAGGTTGGAAATGAGAAGACATTTCTGCTCAGAAAGAGCAGTCAGGCACTGGGACGGGTTGCCCAGGGAGGTGGCGGAGTCACCGTCCCTGGGGGTGTTTAAGGAAAGGTTGGACCTGGTGCTTAGGGACATGGTTTAGTGGATGACGTTGGTGGTAGGGGGATGGTTTGACCAGGTGATCTTGAAGGTCTCTTCCAACCTTAATAATTCTATGATATAAGTGGGTACAAAACTGCCTGTGTACTTGTGGAGACACCTCACCCTGCTGTGTTATCCCACGGGGGCAGCAGGCGGGTAACAGACAGCCTCCGGATGGTACAGCTAAGCCAGTCAAAAATTCTCCAGGAGAATACACACTTAATGGAAAATAACTATTTGCTGAACCTGAAGTACTGAAAGGATCTTGTTGGTTTCCACAAAGTTACATTTTTAAAAAGCCCTTAAAATTGGGCATTTTTCTTAAAATTCAGCATTTTTCATACAATGTTTTTGGTTTGGAAAAGTTGGATCATCAGTTTCATAAACAAGCTATAATTTCAAAATTATATATATTTTGTATTGTTAATAAATTAATGTGTTTTGATCACTTATTTTGTACTCACTATAATGCCATTTTCTAAATCAATTACCAAACCAATTATCTATTACAAATGACCACTTTGCTCTGTTACCAATGAGCAAACCAAATATGAATTACCAAACCAATTAGAATACCAATTAACAATTTCCATTGTAATTACCAGTCACTGGTAAGAATTACCCCAACGGCCATTTTGAATAGCAATTGCCAATTAAAATACCAATTACCAAAGCAAACACCAGTTACAGTAACACTTACCAATTAGAATACTAATGAATTATTGCATTACCCTATCTGATATTGTTTATAATTACAATAATTATTATGCTCTATTCATATATAAAAATTAAACTACAAACTCGAAAAAGCTCTCCAAATCAAAACAGAAATAAAACCTTTTAGATGACTGTAATTATATTTCCTCACAGAAATCTGCACAAGGGTATTATAAACCTGGGGGGCTTTTTATGCCAGCGATGAATGAAGAATGCCAGAATTCCCTACGGGATGGAAATTTTTGGCTCCCATTTTTAGCAGCAAAACCCAGATTGGACGGAAAGCCTACTTGCTCCCAGGCACTCCAGCTGGTAACCTTGGGCTCCCTAGTCCCAAATCCCTGAGGTGGGCAGGGTGGTCTGTGTGGGAGGTCTGGCAGGGTTGTCGCAGAGGTTGCCACCAGGATGGTTGCAATGCCTTCAGTCCTGTTGGTGGGGCAACGAGGCCTGGGGCAGGGATGGAGGAGCTCCAGGGCTGAGCTGAGCGGATGCTTCCAGCTTTGGAGCTGCATGACTCGAATACCAGGTGTGTGAACAGTAGTCATGAAATCCTTTCCCCTTGCTGTGCCCAGCCATGAGAGCACTCTGGCCTGTGGCAATTCCTGACCTATGCCTGGCCCCAGTCTGCAAACACACTGTTTTTTAACCTTCCCAGGGCCCATACTGTTTGACAGCATGGACAAGAGCATGCAATGTTTTCTGCCTGTGACCTCTGTCTGTTTTCCTAGTGATGTAACCTATACAAGTTTTTGGTTCAGGCACCCCATGGAGCTGTAGTTTGGCATTACCATTTCTACAATGGGCTCAGGGACTTGATACACACAGACCTCAAACTGATAGTTTTATTCAGATGTCCATTGCTGATGGGCCTCACATCCAGCAGCATCGCTGCAGTACTGCGGCAGCTCCTCTACATCACGCTATATGAATATATAACCTCCTCCCCAAGCTGTATGAGAGCCCAGCAATACACAGGCTATTGCTCATTACATAGAATCTGTGAGTCCATATGTTCAAATGAGGATGTGTGATACATTATTCACCCTCACAGTAACTTTATAACTGCACATATTTGACTTGCTGGGGCACGTAACATCTCCTAGGTTCCAGTTAGTGAGTTGGAGGCTTCTCTCAGGGAACCAAAATATTACAGGCTAATACTTTTCTCATGGCTGAGCAAGTCCTGTGGGATATTCAATAGAGAACATACGCCCTGGCAAAAGCCTATGGGTGATCCAGCCTCAGGGGGCTTCTTAGCAGATGCTGTTACTGACAATTTTAACCCCCATGGCATAGATTATGAAATGACAGAAAGTCTGTCTGACTCAGGGACTGAAGCATCCCCAAAGTGCCCAAGCATAACATCACCTTGCACGAACACAGACTCTGGAAAATAAAGTGGGAAGGGGCAGAAACAGAGCAAACCTCTTTCCTCAAAGTGCCACAGCATTCAGTAACTCCAGAGAGAAAAATATCTGAAAGGAAATATTTATTTGGATTAGGAAGGAACGTGTGGCATGAAAAAAATAAAAAGAGAAAATGATCAATGTTCTGCTTGCAGTTCTGGCTTCCCAACAAGTACTTAATCTTTCTCAGACAGGTTTTAAACGATCTTTGTCTCTTTCCAAAAATTGTGTTATTCACTTTTTTTTTTTTTTTTCACATTTCCTGCTGCAAAGTGTGAAGTTTAAGACTAAATATTGGGATGCCTGAAGTTTAACGCAACTCTGATTTTCCCTGTGCAGGTTCTGTTTGCAGCCAATGAGCCAGCAACAGATTTTCCTGTAAGCATTTGACCAGGGAGCAACAAACCATCACTTTTTGCTTACATAACTTTCATCCAACACGGGCAAATTACAGTAGTGAGCTGGCAATATTATCAACATCACCATCAAAGACAGATTAATCATCTGGTCCAAACTCTCTATTAAGATTAAAATATATCCTTATGCAATACTGCCACTTCCTCAGAGCTAGACCAGGGAGGGCTTTTCCTGGACTCCTTAAATTTAGAGAGGAATGATCATATTTTACCTTGCTTTGCATCAGAGCACGGTAAATTGATGGAGATGTTCACAGTGCTCTATCATTTTCTCTCCAGTTCATGAAAAGCTGGATTTAGGAACTACAGAGCAGCTGGCCAGCTCATCAAAGCAATTTCACAGGGACTTTTGTTGCCTATTTGTCTGCTTCCACTCTCAGCTCTTTTAGAAATATTTAGGCAAATGTAATTGATTCATGCTGCTAATGGGTCCTTTCTAGTCTGCTTTTTCTTACCACATCTCTAAAAGATTGATCTTCTTTTTCATTTTTGCTGCTCCTGTGCAATGGACTGCAAGTCTGTAATTAACCATCTTTTCTTGCTCTATATTTGATCAGAGAACAAACAAACAAACAAACAAAAACCTCATCCATCACTTTTTTGGGGGGCGAAATAGAGGATTGTCCTCTACATTTCTAGTCTTTCAGATGAGCCATAAGTCTGAAAAAAAACAAAAAATGTTTTTTCTCTTGGAAGGACCATACACCGTGGGCTTACCAGTTGAGAGACATGGCCATTCATTGTATAATCTTGGTGGCTTGGGAACATTTTGTTCAATAACTTAACAGAAACTGATAAAACTGCTCAGCGATTGATTCCTATTAATGTGCCATGAACTGGGCAAGGCTCAGGTCTGGAAAAGAACGAGCAAATTTTGGTAACGCAGTCCAGGAGCGAGAGCCTATAAACCAGTGCTTGCTCCTGCAGATGCCTCAAATCTTTAGCTGCATTTTTGACAGCTATATTCTCTAGGATCCTTAAGCACCTGAGCGCCTTATCACAGCTTAGCAACTGAGCCCTTACCGCATGCTTAAGCCCAATGACATCCACAAGCTGTGTGTTTTCTGGGTGGTCCAGCCGGGAAAATGGATTCTGAGCATAAAGTGGGGATAGAGAAAACGGATATACCTGATTTATCTTCCAGCAGAATGGTGAAAGTACTTGCCCTAGCTGTGACAAATATGGGTTTGGTTTCCTCTCCTGCCTGCAGAAGATCAAATCTACTTTGCCTGCGTTGCTGGGGACCACCTGCTCTTGTGTCTTGCCTAAAACAGCCCTGTGGAGCAAGGACTGGCACTCGCATCGCCCCATGCTAGGAGGAAGTCAGATTTAACACATTTCATACCTGATTTTGAAAAATGGACGGCTGTAAGAGGAGGGATAGGGGGTTCCTTCCCTTCTCTTTTGGGCAATTACCAAGTGCAGCCTCCTTGCTGAGAGAAAAGAGTCTCCACTACCCTAAGTCGCAGTCATGAGGACACTGTGAGAAATGGGGAGGAGGCAGGAAGAGGGGAACCACGAATGCATCCAGGCCCGTGGGCTCCTGTCGCCAGCCACCTCTTTCCCACAGCACACGTGTGACCTTGAAAAGCACCGTCATGAAAATGTGGTTTAAGGAGCTTTGCTAAAATGTGACTTCTGCAGGAGACAGGTGATAAATCCGGTGGGTCAGGCCAGGATCTCCACATCCATCCATGAAATATAAAGCTTGTTAGAGCTGGCAGACGGTGGCAGCCTCCTGGGAGGTGACCAGGCCCGTTGGCACCCTGATGCCATCAGCTCCTGCCGACAGCAGCTGTGCTGGAGGAGCTATGAAGTCCAGGGCTGGCTGTGCCTCACACACACCCCCTCATTTCACCACCACCCACCGGGCCCCCTGCTCCCAAACCCACAAGGTGCTGAAGGAGCTGGGGCAGGAGCACAGGGACCAGGCCCTGCTCTGCACACCAGCTGTGCCCCATGTCAGCCCTGCCACCGACAGCTGGCAAGGGACGTGGGTATTAGGACCCCGTGACAGACTGCTCAGAGCTCAGACACCCATCTCAAGGCAGGTTCCTGCTGGCTTATTTTTGGGACCAGGATATCCCTGTTATCGAGGCCTGTCAGCAGCATAACCGTGCTAGCAGAGCCAGCGTGCTGGGTTAACTCCTCTGCACTGAGCCGGTGGGCTGGGGCTTCATCCTCCTGCAGCACCCTGCAGCCTGCAAGGGGATTCTTGCTCCTTCTGCCTCAGCACATGCTTAGAAAAACCCAACCGGCTGCAGGAGGATCAAATTTTGGTCTTGTCAACCTTGAAAATGTTCCTTTAGCTTCTCACCGCCCACACGTGCTGCATGTATTCATACACATATGCAAATAAGAAAATACAGTCATATGCGAGCGCATACACACAGAAACACATACAGTTGCACCTACATGGGGTTTGCGTAGTAAGCATAACATTAATGTATAAAGGACCAGAAGGATGTGTAAAACAAGACAGTCTTTTGGATCAATGCAGGAGGTTTAAGCCCACCAGCCTGCTTTTTGTCATCTTAATTCTCCAGATCTTGAAAGGTACTGTGCTGCCATCTTCATTCTTTTTTTTTTTTTTTTTTCAGAAGTCCTATGGCTACCTGTGGGATGGACAAATAATTACAAATATTGACTGGCTTTAAGGCAGAGAGCACTAAAACATCACCTGGGGGAAAAAAAAAAAAAAAAAGTTCCTCAAGTTCTCATACATTGCCTGAAGGCAAAGAGCCAGCAGAAAACACACAATCGAAAGGAACTATTTTTACCCGAAGACAATTTCATTTCCCACTCTCATCCTCAGAGACAGTCCCTGCTTGTTGCCATTACCTGTAGCTCTGGCGTGCCCAGCTGTGCAAGGCACGCTGTGCGGGGCACTGCACAAAATGTATTAACATTGTTGGTTTTCTGCTCTCCGATTCGCTTTTCTTTCTGCTCCTAGAGCAGGCTCCAGGGATGAAGGCGAGCCACGAGGTGCTGTCTGTGGTCAGGAGCATCCCGCAAGGAGGAGAGGAGCAGCTGCCCCTGGATAATGCTGCATGCTCAGCACTCTCCCATGTGTACATGTTCCTGCAGGATGGGTCGGGGCTGCTGGATCTGGCTCAGGAGAGGTAGCTCCACCACTCCCGCTGCCACAGCTCGCTGCTCCAAAGCTGTGATGAGAAGAGGGAGATGGCAAAGAAATATCTTCAGCCATCAGCAGCTTTCTGTTCCCAGCTCTGGTCTCCCCAGACAGCTGATACTTTGCAGTCCCAGAGAGCTGGTATTTCTTAGCAGCATCTTCTTGCTGCTGGCACCTGCACTTTATGTTCTGAGTCAGACATCCATGCTATATTGGCACGCACAGTACCATTCTCTATGGCCAATAAAAATGTGTTTCTGCCTGTGTTCTTGGAAATGAGTCCCCATCCCTCCTCGACAGCGTTTAGCTTCTGAGTTACTGTTCAGAAGGGAGGTAATTAGGTCCTACCAGGGGTCTGGCTCTACCAATAGCTCTGAAACCAAACAAATGCATGCTGCATCACGCACATTCTCCACCCCTGAAAGCTGTCTCCAGTGTTTATCTCTTTGGCCCTGGCTCTTCTCCCCTGGGAGAACCAGCCTTTTTGCCACAGCTGCAGCTGGGACACCTGGGAGAGTGAGGCAGGAGCATGCTGGCACAGATCTAACATGTTGTCAGCACAATACACAGTCGTATCCCTCAGGCTACTTTGCTGCCATCTCAAATGCAAGCGACGATGTCTTTTTTAACAGCAATGCCATGAGTGCATTAGCAGGGTTTGCTCTCTGACCTCCCTGTACAGATGGAGCAGGGAGCCCGCCACGTGCCTGTGATCCCTGAGCGTGCTCCTGGGGATAGGAAAAGTAAACATATTACGGGGCTGTAACCCATGCGGTGGACATCTGCAGTGACTTCCCAGCTCCTTCAGTGGGGAGTCGGAGTAACCAAAGTGCTCAATACCTGGAGATCACCACCCAGCCAGCTGAACCATTAAAATCAAATGCTGTGAGGGTGTCAGCACATTATAGGGATCACTGGATGTAAAAAGGCTCTTGTGCACTTCAGCTCCTCTTACACTCTGTGTATGCACCTGTCTTGGCCCCCACAATAAATCCCGATCAGTTGGTGCTCAGTAGGTTGTGCTGCCCCAGTGCTGCACATTAACATTTTTTAACCTTTCTGATTCTGCTGTTGTAATTAACCCAACACTCTGAAGCCTCCTTTGCCAATTCTTTGATATATGCTGATAGAGAAATAAATCTAAAGGCTTCCAATGTGAACCTGCAGAACACAGCAGTCTGGACAAACACAATTTCTAAAAGCCATTTCAGCTTCATGTAAAGAGACATTCTCTGTAATTAATATACAATTACAAAAATCCACACATTTATTTGCACACATTTATGCACAGCCACACATACATATACATGTGTGCATGTCTTACAGAAAATGCTGAGGAATAGACAGGCACTTGGTATATACAGAACCTACTATCCTAAGAAACCAAATGGGGATATTAATTTCCTTGCTACAGGAGAGAGCTTATCAAGACCTATATTTTTTGAAGTCAGATAACAAGCCCATAATCTCCCTCTTTCCCCACTGAAAGAGCAATGATAGACTTCTGACATCAGCACACAAAAGCAGAAAAATTTAAAGTTAAAGCTTCCTTTCTCTGAATGTCTGCAATGCATCATACTTTAACCTAAAGACTGCTACAATATCCAGACATGACTAAAAGAATTAAGGTCAGGATGGAAGATGTATCTCAGAGGATTTCTTCACTGGGTTAAGACAAAGAATATTACTGAATTTTCAAAAGCAAACCTAGTGGGGAGAGATATTTCTGTGGAAATGTCTAAGAGAAAGCGATGTCCTTGCCTTGTAACTCCACACACACCTACACAGACATGCACTCACACACACACACGCACATACATGCATGATTGCAAGCTGCTAAAAGAGTGTATGTCTGTATTTTTTAGGTGTGGTGTGCTCTTGTACATGTATTGAAAATCTGCTCTTGCTAGTCACCCAGACTTTTTTCCCCTGGTCCTTCCATTTAAATACAAGTTTACCCACTTCCGAAATCTTTCCAATGACTATATGAGTTTCTATCATTATTACTTGCATGGGATATTCCAGTGTTACACTTTACTGCTCAGTTTGATTTCAGGATATTTAAAAACAGTGCTGACAATGGGTTGACTCTCTGTTCCCTAAATCTATCAGAGAGTTCTCATGGGAGGGTGGCTGGCCCATGCATTTTAAAATGTAGTATTTCTCATTCATTTCACTCATTTAACCTTTCATCAGTAGATAATGATGCTCAATATCACATTCAGATGTTAACCAGATAACCAAAAATGAAAATAAACATCTTAGGCCACATTGTTTAAATGTGTGAAACTGGCCTCATTTCAAGGATTAAGAGAGAGACTTGCATTTGACTGACTGTTCAGCTAGTACAGTGTTGACAAATTGCATGACTAGTGCTGAAAAAAAAATCCTCCAGAATCTCCATCTTGCTAAAAATTCTAATATCTCACTGCTTTTTTAATACTGCAGTGAAGCAGAAAGTTTCCCCTGGAATGTGTTGATTGAGAAATATGAAAGGTTAACCTTCCCCATGCTGCAGAAGGTCAAATGTACCCCCTTCCTGGGGATTAGCTCTCTGGTAATTCAAGCTACAACAAAACATATGCCTTTGCCTCGCTTCTCCCCCAACCCTGGCTGTTCTTAGGGTTTCCTGCAGGACTCCCATCTGTTAGACCAGTCATTTCTCTGGTGTGTGTATATAGCAATAGCTATAATTATCTAGGTATAGATATGTAAAAGATAGACAGAAATGATGTAGATACGTGTACGTTCATGCACGCTTACCTACACATTTGTACTCCTGGACACTTTGAAGCCTCTGTCAGAATTACCACTGATTTTAGCACAGCCCAGGTTTACACGCATGAGTTTATTTGCAGGTGCAATTGAGCAATGCAGTTAGCAATAGCATTGATCTGAATTTTTCTCTCAGAATAGTTTCCCGTTAAAAGATGCCAGTTTGTCCAAAATGAAGTATTGCATATAAATGTACTAATTATGATGGCATTTCTCTTTGCAGACAGAAATTTTTTAAAAAAGCATATTGACTGGGTCAAAACATCTCCCATTTTGGACATTTTTGGAGCGGAACAAGCTGATACTTTTTCTAAGCTGCCTTGCATTTAGGAAAGTTTATGTAGTGTTTGATATACTTTTCTTAATTAAAATACCAGGATAAGTATGAGTTTATCAACATAAAGCTCTTTGGTCAACATGAAATATTACAGAGAAATGTTTTTGTGAGAAATCTCATATGTTTTTTGTTTGTTTGTTTGTTTTTAGATTTTGCTACAGTTTAAGAGATTTTCTCTTAAATTGTAAAGAAAATTGTAAAATTTCTCTTTAAATTGAGCAAAACTCAATCCAGAGAAACTAGTTCCACCCAAGTGGAACCCAAGTGTGTTTTAGGCAAATTTTCCATGGGGACAAGCTTGAAATGCCTGATCAGGCATAGAAGGCAGAAGAGAGTGCCATGGTTGTGTTTTCATTGGTAGGTCCCAATGCCCTGTAGAGACATCTAGGATGCCCTGGGAACCATCTCCAGAGACCACAGTGACAAAGAGGAGCTGGCTTAGGGTCTCATGCTGAAATATACTGGGCAGAGCTCCTGTCCACCTGTGCCTTATAAAGCCTTCAGGATATTGTCGGTGCTTAGCCAACACCAACGTCATACCAACAAGCAAGTAAGAAACTGCTTGCAGCGCTTTTTGAAAATGGCATGATAAGGCAATCGTCTCCTTCTCTGAGGCACTTGCCAGGAAGAGGCTATTAGAATTTTTTCCTTTATCCTTTAGAAACCTTTTGAATAGATTTATAATATCTCATTTGCTGTTAAATGTGCTACATGGCACTGTGTAAGTGGGTTGCGTTCATTGCTGAATAAAAGAAGAGTATGTCACGAACCTCTCATTATTTTAATTTTGATATCTATAGTTGGCATTTCAAGTCGATGAAAGACATGTACTATTCACAACAAAATGATATTGTTTTACTTCATTTTGAAACATTTTCACAGAGAAAAAAAATGACCATATTTGAGTCCTCAATTTTCCATTACAGATAGACAATTTTATTGTCAGGTTGATAGTTATGAGATTATGTCTTCTTTGAAAATGTTGAAAAAACCTGTCACGTTGTAGATAAATTTCAATCTCACTAGCAGCGGAAATTCCAAAATACACTTAGGTGACGCTATTATGAGCAGCAGAATCAATCCATTAGTTCAGAAATAGGCAGGATTAGGTAAAAAGTTAAAGAAAAAAAAAAAAAAGAAAAGAAAAGAGAAAAAAAAAGGACTGCTCACATATGGAAATTAAAACAGTCACTGATGACTCCACAAAGAGACAGCTCAAATTATACTCACAATTATCAGGTAGAAGACTGCAAATTATACTCCCAATTCACAAAGAAAAAGCAATCTAGAGGAGAAGCACTGATTTACATAATCAATATAATACAAATTCAGGGAGGCCACTTTTCAACACACGCACACACACACACAAAAGAAAGCAGAGCAGGAGATGGGATTTGCACTAGGCAGATAATGGAAGAAGAACCCTGCAGAGAGAAAACTGAGATAAAAGGAAAAGGACTTTAGAGAGAGGAGGCAGGACAGCACCACCTTGCCTGTGTGCCAGCCCAAGTGCTGGCTCTGAGGAAGCTCTCGTGGGGGAGATGATTTAAGGTGTCTTTTAAGTTTCATAATGTCATCTGGAATGGAGAGTAAGCCCTTGGACTGGCTTTCCGAAGTCTAACATGTTCTTTGCTGGAAGTCAGAAGCACCCGATGGCTTCCAGCAGGTATAGGCAGATCCTGAACACCCCTTTTAAATGAATAATCATAATTTAAATTATAATGTTCAATTAAAATTATATTATTCAGTTATAACTACACTATTTAAAGTACATTTAAACTGTGATGATCCAATGAATCAAACCTTTTTGTTTTTTTTCAAACTCTTTTTATGCTTTACGGGCTCCAGGAGACAGGTTAATAGCTCAAGTAAAAGAGAAGTATGCCACAAGCTCAGGCACTCTGAAAGAGTCCTTCCCTGATCATCAGAAGGAGCAAATGTCTCACAGTGAGTCCCATACAAATATTTCTACCTTCAGCCTCTTGCTACTAGGGAGAATCTGAGGTTTCCCAGACATCACCCGTTTTGCAGATGTGACTTCAAACATTAATGAAAGCATTCATTTGGGCTTGGAGAAGAAACTGCAAAATCTGTAAATAAGAAAGGACTCAGTTTATGAAGAAGTTCTTCACTGTGAGGGTGGTGAGGCCCTGGCACAGGTTGCCCAGAGAAACCGTGGAGGCTGGATGGGGCTTTGCACAACCTGGGCTGGTAGGAGGTGTCCCTGCCCATGGCAGGGGGGTGGAATTAGGTGGTCTGTAAGGTCCCTTCCAACCCAAACCATCCTGTGATTCAGTGTGGGTCCTGATTTGGCCACATTACACTTGGCTTGATCCAAAGGTGGGAGGCAATTCCCATGGGATGGTGGGCATTGAGTATGAGGGACTTGGTCCTGCAAGGCAGGTTTGGCCATGGTCTAAAAGGGCTTGGACAATATGTAAACATATTTCCATGGTTCAGTGCAGCCACTGGGACTTGGTGAGCTCTAGACCATGAACAGACAAGATGAACCTCTGGAAAGCAGCAGTGATGAGACAGAGTGTACTGGAGCAGAGGACGAGCCCCAGGGCTCCTCGCTTCCAGGATTTGGCCCTCATCCGTTCCTCAGGTCACATCTCAGGACACAAGCCACAGTGATTGCAAGTGTGTGTCTGCAAGGAGGTCACTGCAGGCACAATACAGAAATGCAAGTGGCTGAGTGTGCTCTGAGCACCTGGAAGGACACAATCCTCTTGTGGGTTTTTTTCCTTTGCTCAAAAGCCACTGAGCCAGTAGACCGGGCTGTAAAAACATATTTTGGTGCTGTGGCAGAAACTCCCTCCTGCTTCCATTGCCAAAACTCCCTCCGACTTCCTTCAGGTGGCCCCAGCCCAAGCATCCTGCCAGCTGCAGGAGCACCGCCTGGTCCCGCGGGGATGCTGTGAGCTGGCGGCCTGGCCGGACCGCGGCACACACCGCAATGTTCGCACCCTCGTAAGGAAACTAAAAATAAATTTACAGGAAAATAATACATTCTTTCTAATCTGAGTCAAACCTAAAAATTAATCAGCTATAATTATCAAACCTAATTTAATTAAAACTAGCTACTCACCATCTGGTGTTATTTGTATAAATTTGGAAATCTACTATTTCATATTAAATTCCTCCGTTTAACGAATTATGTTAGAGAATATATTTCTCCACTATAATCATTATGTAATTAATCATTCTACAAATTATATTTCCTTCCACTTGATTGTTTGTATAATAACAGGGCAGATGATCAGCTACTTTTTTCGTCAAAACTGGATTTAAAATGAAGACTTGCAACATCAATAAAAATAATTCACTGAAGTCGAAAGATGAATGACAAGGCAAGATTTTATTTCTCAGCTTCATCACTGAGAGTATAAATGACAACCCCGTTTGATTTTTTTTGCGTATGTGTAAGTTTATAGACAGATATATAATACCACAAGAATATTATATATGTGCATACAGTATGTAATACCCAATTAAGAACAAGAGCTTGATTTAAGGCTCTCCCTCCCGATGGAGTGTGGAAACGTATAGTTCAAGACATTTAAAAATGTGTCATCAGAAGTATATTCCAAGGAGATATTATGTTCATTTATATACTGGTGCGTAAAACGCACTAAAATGAACATGATGAGAAGACAGAGAATTGATCAACACTAAAACAAGAATGTTTGACACAGCTGGCATGGCGGTCACGGCTTTCTCAGTGAAATCTCTAAAAATGCCCATACTTTTTGACATGTAGGTATTTCTGCAAGAATGTAGAGAAACGTCTATATCAGTTCACAAAAGGCTGTTCCCAAAGGGCATCCATGGGAGGCCACAGGAGGGAGAGGATGACAACAAAGTGTTGAGGCAGCAAAATGGGGGGCAGTTTGGGGCACAGGCTATCTAGACCAGATTTGGAGACATGGCACTTATCCCAGCTTGACTGTTCACCTGCTATATTAATTTAGGATTATGTCTTCATGTGTTTTGTCTGTGTAGATGGTAATTAAGTGGCTCTCCAGCTGCATTTGCACAGCACTGGGTTGAGGTGGGAGCTCTTAACAGTGGTCTTTACGTATCTCTGTAAAAATAGAGAGTAACAGCAAAATACAAAATACAAATGCACTGTTCAGGTGCATTGAAAGTGAGAGAAAGGAAAGGAATCCCACAATCCCAGAAGGGCTGAGGCTGGCAGGGCCCTCTGGAGGCCACCTGCCCCAACCCCTGTCCAAGCAGGGACACCCAGAGCAGGCTGCCCAGGACCATGTCCAGGGGGCTTCTGAAGGTCTCTGAGGAGGAGACTCCACCACCCCTCTGAGCAACTTGTGCCAGTGCTGTGACACCTGCACAGCAAAGGACTTTCTTTTCTGCTAGGTTAACAATTGGGCTTGATGATCTTGGAGGTCTCATCCAACCTAAATGTTTCTATTTCAAATAAATTTCAATTCTGAAATTTAGAAGGAAGAAATGAGGAAAAAAAAAAGTAAGAAAAAAAAAAAAAAAAGTGGAGGAAAAATTTCCTCCCTAAATCTTAAATATTTGTAAAAACATGCTTGTACCCACAGTTTTCGCTTGCCATCACCCATGGCTGAAAAACTACCCATTAGTCCCTAAGTCACCTACTTGCAATAGCATTGGACTCCCTAAAAAAAAAAAAAAATAAATAGCAGGGGCTCTCCTAAGCCATCCACAGTAACCAAACCTCCCTCAGAGTGAACATTCATTTGTAACAACAGCATTTAAAAACACTATAGGAAAGAGTGCTCATGTTCAGCTTGTTCAGTATGCAATTATCTTCTGTGTAGAAGTCTTGGCTGGTTTAAGTTTCCTGGGGCTCCTGAGCACACAAGATGCTCCCACCCCTCTTCCCTTTATGCAGCATCTGGGCTTTGTCCTCACCAGCAGTATTTATAGAAAAGCATCCAGTCCATCACGTTTGGTACTTCACTATTTAATGGTGAAATAAATCCAGTAAGGATGAGTTTTGTTGTTTGGTTGCCGTTGGACTTGGTCCTGATGGGAGCCTGAAACCACTTAGGCTCTCTGGGAGCCCAGGAGAGAGATTTTCAGATGTACGCAGAGAATGCAAGATGACAAACTGCTAGATTCAGTTAAATCGGGACTGTTAATTATAGCAGTTTAAATTGGGTTCTGACTCAGATTTTGAATTCATAGTGGCAAGATGACAGCCTGGAGAAGGTGTTTGCAAATGGCTGACTCAGAGGATGATGATCAGCACGACGGTGCCTTCTGCCCGTGCTAGTACTACGTGTTTGTAGGAGCGCTGCTCCCCGGTGCTGGTTGCCAGCCCAGCTCCACCCCTTGGTCTGTCCACCACAGATTACGAAGCCTGGAAAGACAAAGTGAGCAACTGGAGGAAGGATCGTATAAATTGGGTGAGTACTGAATGGCAGCCCGCCATCTCTCTTAGTGCTCTGTCCTCTTCTTTCCACCTCTAATGCTGATTTTCCAGATGTTTCTGTAGGCATCCAGCTGCTTCTGACTTGAGTTGATGAAATGGCTTCTGAGTGAAGAGCAAGCATTTCCTAAATCCTTTGTGAAGCAGAGAGGCTGAATTTCCACCCGGTTCTCCAAATTGTGAGCCAGCATGTGAGGCTGCGGTCGGGAAGGCCATGGGCTGCCAAAGGGATGGGTGCTCTGGGGAAAAGCTGCCTTGGTAGGGAGGTCACAAAATCTGTCCAAATTTCTGGCCAAATTCCCTCAAATTGAGGCCTCCTCCTGGAAATACTGAATGCTGGCAGATTCCAGTGCTGCCTCTCCTCTCCCCAAAGCACTTTTGCTTTTTTCTGCTAGTTGTCCTTGAAATCATTTCATTCTTGCTTTCATACAAGACAAAAATTCCCAAGATCTGGTTCCCCGTGTACTCACAGTGCAGATCAGCTCAGATGCTCAAACGGTTGCTGAAATTAATTTGCAAGCGTCGTAAATGACTAAGTTTCATAACTGTATTTTGTTAGTTGCAAGTGGGGGTCAAGATCTAATACCACATGAATAATGCAGCTAACTCCTGCTTTGATCTTTGAAATCCTCATACCTGTGCTTTTCTGTGTGCACTGTCAGCTAGGCACCAAACAGCGAGTGGGGAGGGTTTGTTACAAGCTGCTTGGGACCGATCCAGAAGCCAAGGAGCACATCTAGTGAAGTAAATCACATATCAGTTCCACACAGAAATAATGCACCAATCCTGAAATTACTGTTTTCAAATTTCTGACTCTGCTCTAATGATTATTAGAATGGAGAGAGTAATATATTCAATGAATTACTGGTTTTAATCCATTGAATAGCTAAGAACAGATTGTGATTCCCTGGTCTATTTGGTATTCAAATGAATTCAACAGATACCTTTTCTAATCTTCAACTTGGTGGTCTGAAAGCAAATTTCCACTGTACCTAGTTGGTGGTGGTCTGATTAATCACATGCATCCTATCTGTTTCCTGACAGGAACATTGTAGGAACATCTAGGCTGAATCCCTATTTGCACAAATGCACAACTGGGTTTTCACAATGTGGAAACAACTTACACATGTGGCTTTCCTCATGCTCTTTTTTCCTTCTTTTTCCTTCTTTCTTTCTTTCTTTCTTTCTTTCTTTCTTTCTTTCTTTCTTTCTTTCTTTCTTTCTTTCTTTCTTTCTTTCTTTCTTTCTTTCTTTCTCTCTTTCTCTCTTTCTCTCTTTCTCTCTTTCTCTCTTTCTCTCTTTCTCTCTTTCTCTCTTTCTTTCCTTCTTTCCTTCTTTCTTTTTCTTTCTTTCTTTCTTTCTTTCTTTCTTTCTTTCTTTCTTTCTTTCTTTCTTTCTTTCTTTCTTTCTTCCTTCCTTCCTTCCTTCCTTCCTTCCTTCCTTCCTTCCTTCCTTCCTTCCTTCCTTCCTTCCTTCCTTCCTTCCTTCCTTCCTTCCTTCCTTCCTCTCTTTCCCAAAGTGTCACAGAAAATGAACTCAAAATGAATTTAAATGGGTCCAGAGCAAACTTGTTTACTTTTTTTTTTTTTCCCCTCCTATGGCACATCTAGGAACAGACTGTGATTGAGGCTCTGATACAGAAAGGTGATTTATGATAGTCTTAGCTTTAGATGTGCTGCCCTGCTCCTGTTGCATTCAGTGTGACTGTGCAAGCAAAAAATGAAGTATGAGCATTGTCTTGGGAAGATCAGGGCCTAAGCTAAGATTATCTGAAAACTTTTTGAATTATTCAGCTCAAATACTCACTGTTTGGACACTACTCCTGAAAGAACTAAGTCTACCATCATTACTTCCTAGTCCTCTAGACAACTTGAACCATGAATTATTGTCACTATTCCCCTGTACAAACAAACAAACGAACAAAAAAGATGCCACTGAGCATAAACAAACTTATATTTTCTGTAAGGGAACATGCCTGAGAGAGACAAACCCAGGCAAAGTAACATCCACTGTGAATTTCCTAGGCCAAGGATATTTTTTTCAAATTATTTCACCGCTAGGTTCAACTTCAACTTTAATATATATAATTTTAATTTCAGAGTAGATTTTACATTTTTTGACAAGTAAACTGGCATATTTCTTGAGGGCTCCCAACAGGATATCACGTAGCTGCCTGTAATTGAGGGAAGGAAGATGGGCAGAAGCATGCCTCATTGAGGTGATGTTCTTCTAGTCCACAGCAGAGTTCCTGCAGATGTCAACAGTGAGCTTGACCACTGCCAAAAGGAAGAAGCTGATCTTCATGTATTAGCCAAACTCTATCATACCCACAGAAACTGTCCGTGATTTCCTGGAAAGTATTCTTGCACTGGGAGGACTCCTCTTGGTTTTTTGTGCTGCACCCAGTTTGGAAGCACCCAGTTTGAGAGGCTATCCTTCCCACCACACAAGAGAAGCGCTATGTTTAGGTTTCCATGGCTGTTCTGTAGATAAGCTGTGTAGATGGATCATGCAAACTCAACCCAACACTCAGTGCCTGCAGTAAAATAGATGTTCTGAAGGTGCCTCTAGCGAAAGTGTAAAATCAGAGTGAAATGTCTTTCCCCAGCGACAGACTTACAATCAGCCATATGAGAGACGTTCCAACCTACATTTGTGCCTTAAATTTGTGCCTCAGTCAACAGAAGGAACAAGGCGTAGTTGTGGAGATTTACAGTTTCTGAAGTTCTCCGCTGTAGAGATGTGGTGACAGATTTACCCGTCAGGAAACAGACTGGGAGAGGAGGGAAGACGGGGCAGGTGTGAGGATCTCCAGATCAGCGTGTGGTCTGGATGAGCAGCTCTGTTTCTCTCTGTTGCCATCCTATTTTTCTCCTATCCATACTATCCATCCAGCCATGATATATCCCAATGGATATAACCCTCTTAGGCTGTGGGACACCGTGAGAGGCCCTCAGAGAAAACAGTTCCTGACCCCTCACCATGGTGGGGTAGAGCAGTGGATGGTGGACTTTTGGTGGCTCCAGGAGCTGAATGCTGCTCCGGAGAATGTAAAAAGGCAAAGGGGAAGGAGGAAAATGGGGACTGAGTGGTGAGAAGGGCTGGCAGGTGCTGGGAATGGTGTGAGGATGCTGGAGGGCATGTGCTCAGCTCCTTGGGCTTGTCGCACCTTCTCAGGGCCTGTGGCCTGCAGCAAAGCAGCCATAAAAGCTAGCATTGTCTCAGAGCACTTAGCCGGTCATGCTTAAAGGGATTGTAAGTGTTTTAGAGGTTGGAAGCAAGAATGTGAGTAAAAACATAAGGTAAGCCCTCAGGGTAGATGTACTCTGTGACAGTGTAACCTGCTCCTCCTAATTCCCAGTTTTGCACCTGGTTAACTCTAGGTCAGAATGAAGCTATAAAGTCATAAATGATTATTTGTGACCCCAGACAAGAACATAACCTTTCTATCTTTAGACTGCATTCAAGTGGCAAAACCCTGATTACAGAATATTTTTCCATGAATTAGGAATGCAGGCTCTGTAGGTCACAGGGAGTTCAGACTATTCCCTTGGCATAAGCAGATGTCTTCAAGATAAACCCCTCCTGAACACGTCAACAGTTCCAAACTAGCTTGTGTGCCCTGAAAAGGAAGAAAAAAAAAAAAAAAAGAAAAAAAAAAAAAAGAGAGAGAGAGAGAGAGAAAGAAAAAAAAAAAAAGAAAGAAAGAAAGGGGAGGTATCACCGTATCACCTTTCCAAAAGACAGAACAGCCAGGTGACTTCAGGAGCTAGACTAAATTGCATTTCAGATGTTGGCTCTACAGCACGTGGCTATCGATCTGGAAGCAGGCCTTTTTGGTGATACACAAACCTGAGGGAAGGAGGATGTGCTGCACAGCCTGTAGGTGCTGCAGGGCTGTGCTGCCTTCATGCAGGGACTGTGGGGCCTGCCTAGAGGAGGTGGCAAGCAGGGCACGCAGAGGCACCCACAACAGCCTGTGCAAAATTGCTGCAGCAGCTGCTTTGCCACTGTTTCTTCCTGCTCCCTATTTTGCTTCTTTTTCTTGACTTTATTTCCCCACAGTCCTCCTGCTGGCCTTCTACCTACTACCCAAATTCTCCATTCCCCTCTATATCTCCTTCAGTTTTCCTTAACATCCCATTTTAAGAAAACCTTCTTATCTTCTCTAAACTTTATTCCTTCCTTCTCTACCCCTTTTCCCCAGACTATTTTCTGGTTCCTTATTCAGACGTATGCCTTGTTCCAGTTGCAGTTTATCCAGGATCCTCCTCCACTCATTGTTCTTGCTGTGACATTCTCATCTGGAGCACATCCCTCCCTCCCAAAGGCGAGCGGCTGTGTTTCCCGGTGAAGCTCCCTCCATCTGCCTTCCAATCAATCATCTCTGTACCAACTGCTGGGATTCGGCTGGCAAGCACCGTGCCCTCCTGGCAGCACACGACCCTCCCAAAACACTTACTCATGGAGGAGACAGATCCTGGCACTGTGGTGCCAGTGGAGAAGCAGGGTGATGGTCACTGCTCCTCTGAGCAGGCACGATGGCTGTACCTGTCCAGAGCTACGCCCTTACCTTCCCAGCACATAGCGAGTATTTTATGTCATTGGCCAAGCGGGAGAGCTGAATCATTAGCAGCATCATGGCTTATAAATCTTCGTGTGACAGGGCACGGTGGTGAAGGCATCTGCCATGCTTTGCTCTTTGGGAAGCAACTGGCTGAGTTTCAGCTGCTGTAATATGGAGTGCTGTGTAACAGGGAGGCAGCCTGCCTCAGAACTGCTCCCTGGGCCATTTTCTGGAAGGATGATGTACTGCCTGGCTTCATCCAGCCTGCACAATGAATACTGTGACCGTACCCCTCCTAGTTATGTCATGGCTTTTTATCCCATGGGACACTAAAGCATTTGTGGTTTATAGAAATGCAAAACAGCGTCAGCTCTCCTTCAAGTGCCAGGCTGGAGTTTTAGCAGCTCTCTGCTTGTGCTGCTGCACAGCCATCTTCACATGAAACGAGGTGATAAATAACAGCCCGAGTCAAGCCCAAGCAGGTTTGCATGGGCTGGCCACCCCAGGACACACACACATGCTGTCCTTTCCCTTGCTGGCACAGAAGAGCTGCTCCTCTGCCCCCGTGCCCTTCCTCAGCCCAGCAGAAACACCTGCACACAGCTGGTGGGGATAACAGGGCAGCCAGGACCTCGCTTTGGTACCTGCATTTTTACTTTCATTAGTGGAAGCATTGTCTCTGGTTCCTCCTTTATCTCCCTGATATCTTACTACTGTTGCTTGCATGGGTAAGAGCATTGTAGTACCAGCAGTATGGAAGCATTGCTGTAAATAGGGGCGTTTTTAACTCCAACCCTTTCTCTGTCTCTAATAGGACAGTTTATGTATTGTTCAAAACAGGAAAGGCAAAAACATAGCAGGAAGACTATTTCTCAGTGGCACCTGTGATGTCGGAAACAAATATGCACATTAAAAGGAAAACACCTTCTCATCTGCCATGTAAAAGAAATTAAGGGATGATATCTGCTGAGAAATATCAACCAGGCACCGTAGCAGGACTCATTCCATGCCCTTGGGTGTTTAGCAGTTATGGTGTACTTGGCTTGGACTTTTCCAGATATTATATCTGCATAAGCTGTCTTTTAAAACATAAATACTTTTCCACAGAGGAAGACTATGTCTCCCCTTCTTTGCCATTAACAAAGGTATTTTGACTAGATGAATAATTTAGGCAGGAAAGGGCCTCAGGAGGTGGGAAGGGACTGTGGGAAGTGTCCAGACCAAGCTGCTGCTCACAGCGGGCTCAGCTTCAAGGTGCTCAGGGTTGAAAGCCTTCATGGATGGAGACTGCTCAGCTTTCCTGGGCAATCCTCTCTGCTTCCTCATGCAGAAAGTTTCTCCTTAAGGCCAGTCTGAGCTTCTCTTGCTCTCTTGTTTCACTTCATGTTGTCTCTCATCCTGCTGCCACACAGCACTACACAGGGTCATGCTTGCCCTTCTCGATGGTCTCCTTGCAGGTGGTGGGCGGCTGTTAGGCATATTTTGGGAGAAGTCACAAATGTCTCCGGTGCCACGCTGGTCTCCTAAGGGGTGAGACCATCACTGTCAGATTTTCTTCTGCCACAAAGGAAAGCTGGGTATAAAATCTCCCTTCTTCTCTCCTCGGTGCTTAAATCACTGCTGTGATCATATACTAGAGTGCGTTACGATATTTAATATGATTTACCTTTTTGTAGTAGTCCTGTGAGATCGGAAACCAGTTTCATTCTGAATTTATGAATATGTAAATGAGGCATGGTGAAACTAATTGGCTTGCCCACAGGAAGGTTGTCACAGAATAGGAGCTTGAACCTGTTACACCTGTTAACACGTTCCGTGCTCTGGCTATTTGTCCTTCCCTGCCTCTGTTCTGCTGCCCAGCTGCATCCAGGGGTGAGCTGACCTGTACCACCACATGCTGCTAGCATGAGCTGCAGGCTGCCATCAGGTCCCACGCACCTATGGAAGGGGGAAAGGGCTTGGGCTAATCCGTGTGCTCATCAAAATGCAGAGCCCCAGGGGAAGCCCAGCTTGGGCTCCTCCTTTTTTTCTTATGTTTCCTGAAAATGAGTTGATTCCTCCTGCTATAAGGTGACAATACAAAACATTGCAGAAAGCAAATTCTTCACGTACCAAAAAAGTAACACCAGCGGAATAAACATGACCATCCTTGTAGCTACCCTGCTTTTCCTTTTGTTTTTGACATGGGACCTTCTCTATCCCTCTTCTGCTTGTTTCCGTGCACAAGTTGTACATAGATCTCTCTACCCAATTTCATCAACAACAACAAAAAAGGAGTACGAAAGGTCTGCAGAAGGCCCCGGGGAAGTGATGCAATCACAGATGTTGTAGGATCTATGTCCCAGCTGCAGTGAACCTGCATGTGGCAGCTGCTGTTGCACAGCCATCACCAGTAACAGCTGGAGGGGCTCTGCTTGTAATGGCACATCCCCCGGGAAGGAGCGAGTGCGAGCAAAAGCAGCAGGCGCTGCATACAAGGCATTGCACTGCAACGCTTTACTTTGCCTTTTGTTAGGAAACAAGCACAAAAGCAGGGAGAAAAACAAGAAAAATTGGAGATGTTCTCCTGCACCCCCCTCCCTAGAAGTAGCATCAGCTATCTAACCACCCCAAATTATGCTCTTCCCTCTCTGACTGAGCCCATAAGACAGCTGAGACCAAAGTATTTGCTATTGTTTGACCTTTTCTAAATATCCTTCTTAAAGCAGTGGAAGGACTCAGTGCAAAATAAAGGTGGCCAAAAAGCAAAATAAAAATGAAAAAAGAGCCGCGATCTCTGGAGCCTGCACAGAGAAGCTGTATTCCTTGTAGGTTTTTTTTTTCTCATTACCTGAGAAGAAGACGTACATTAGGAGAACATATAAGAAATAAAACAAAAATGAGGTTTATATCCTCACTAAAGAAAAAGCAGTTCCTACGTTCATTGTCACTGTGTTTTGATATATGTTTAGCTATATTATGTCCTAGGATCATCTAATTTCCATATAAAGTATCGCTACTTTCAGTTTTACTAGACAGTGTTCAGGGGAGACTTTGATTTGTGTGCCCGAGGGTAGATCTGAGAAAAGCATAATTTTCTTTAAGTCCCCTCTGTCATGCACCATCAGTAAATTCCTGTACAGATTACAACATGGGTGTTTAGTCAGAGGTCTGCACTCCCACGGAGGAGAGTGGGAGGGAATAATAAATGTGTGGACCAAAGTGGAAAAAAAAAAAAAAAAAAAAAAAAAAAGGTAAAAGAAAAGAGAGAAAGAGAGAGAGAAATTTCATTAAGAAAGGTTACTGAATCAAAAAGAATTTATCAAAAGTAGACTGGTGAGAGTGGCTCTTGAATTTTTATGAATTTGTGGGGCACACAAGTCAGCCTGCTTTGGACTGTAATTTCAGCTAATAGCAGAATGGGGACCACTGAGGCACACTCTGTCACTGTTTCTAATCTCCACTGCTCTGGAACACCAGTTACGCATCAATTCAATTAATCACCAGTGATAACAAAAGCTGTTTTTTTTCCCCACTTTAGAAGTGATGCCTTTTTTTTTTTTTTTTTTCTTTTTAAAGTGCAGAACTTTATCAGTCACAATTTCTTTTTCCCTTGGAAAAAAAAAAAAAAAAAAAAAAAAGCTTATAAAGTTCATCTATACAGAGCGCGTAAATCCTATCTCCTACAGTTTTCCCCTGTAACCTTGCATGAAATACGGCTCGAGGCTGTGCTAATTCTCAGCGTTTAATGCGGACTGATGAAAGCAGTTCATCACTCACAGGGATGTACCGTGCTCTCAGTAGCACACCCATGGATCAGGATGCACACACGTGTCAGACCAGCAAAGCCACAGGCAGTGGTGTCATGGCATGGCATGTAAGTACACCATACCAGGTACACCACAGCAGCCAGCAGGTAGCTCTTTGGGGATACATTAAAAAATGAACACTTTCCACCGTACAGAAAAGCCTCTCCTTCTTGTCACTCTCCCCCCTCCCTAGATTTATCTCCTTCTGCTAATGACTTTTTCAATTTGTGCCTTTCTCTGACAGATAAAGCTTTGTCTGCCTGTTCTCTTGGCTTGGTGCGACTCTCGCCTTGTTTGCTGCTCATTACCAGCCCTCTGCAGAAGGTAGAGGCACGAACCCTCCCATCAGCAGCTCAATGATCCCACTTCAAACCCAGTCGTTCTGCTGCCACATCTCATCCTGACAACTCATTATCCACCCGCCCAGGTCAGTCTGGCTCTTGCATATTCTCTGTGCTGCGACCCCAGACTCTCTCTCCTGCCTGCTACGCCTTAATTCACTGGTAAGCTTCCCCTGCTGAGTGTGACCCTCTCTTGCAGTGGAAAGGGAAGGGAAGTAGAGGAGCACAGACGCGTGGCTATGTTCAGAGGTGGTCCTTCATCTCAGCCCCCTTTCTGCTGCCCAGAGGGGCTGCTCCAGAGGAGGTGCCAGACTCTTCCTAACTCCCCGAATGCCACTTCTGTGGGGAAGGCACAAAAGGAGAGCACATGGGACTCTGCCTGTGCTCCCAGCTTGTGACATATGAATGATTAGAGCTGACATTTACAACATCTCCCATCTGAAGCCTTGTAGATATGTCTACCAGGCTGCGAGGCAGGCAGGTGTGATCATCTCTGTGTAACGGAGGAGCAAACGGAGGCACAGTGTGAGGACACGAGCTCATGGCCCATCCTTTCCTTTCCTTAACACCAGGGTTGGGGAAGTCAGGCATTGAACAGGCTGGGCTAGGCCACAGCCTTCCCAGTGAGGCAGGAACATCCATGTGCAATTATTGTGTCAGTGTGAAAGGGAAAAATTTGAATATGAAGTTTTCTAGGTAGAAAATAGGTCTGTCTTTCATCTTCCTCTCTCTTTCAGTCAGGAAAGAATAAGTTTGTTCCTAATGACAGACACCCTATCTGTAACCAAATACATTGCTTCCTTTGGTGCAGTAGAGGACCAGCAAAATTTCACGGCCTGGTTGTTCTCAGATGGTGCACTCGAGGCTGAGCATTCCCGTATCTCTCAGGAGATGAATCAGGGTGCTGGCTCCAGTTCCCTTTCAGAGACAGCAGCCCCAGTGATGACCAAAGAGGTGGCTCTTAGCTCAGCTCTCCCGAGTGAGAAATGTCTGACTCAGTGTTTGTGCCAGGCCGCACAGCACCACCTGGCTCAGGCATCAAGGTACTGTCACAGCACCAGTGATGTAAGGAGGCGGTGTGCTCTGAAATACCTCTGGCTGCCCACTAGAGCAGACAGGAAGCTCGGTTACCACCACTCTGAGCTGGCTGTGAGGGTCACGGCCAGGCTTCATGCACTCCAGCACCATTGACCTTCACTGCTCAGCAAAATCCTCCTTCCTGTAGCACTCATCTACACATTCCCTCCTCAGCTCTGTCCTGACTGGCATAAAGGGTCTGTTCTTTGACCAGCACCAATCTTCTCCATCCCCAAAAGTGCAGCCCACACAAGCAGAGGCAGGACTTAGACCATTTCCAGTGCCCTGCAGGCAAGTGACCCCTGCAACGGCGCCCAGGACAGCCCTCCGTCATGAGCTGCACATGCAATTACCATGATCTTTTCTAAAAGGGCTCTGCAGGGACGTGTCTATTTAAGCACAAGCAGCAGTTACCAGACTCCAGAGCTGTCATTACACCAACATTTGCAGCTCTGCATTTACCTCTTTGTGGCTCCCTGAGCTCTTGCAGCACTGACAGCCCATACCACACGGCGCTTAGCTCATACCCTACCTGAGCAGCAAGCACATAGGCAGACAGGTCCTGGGGGAAAAAAGAGAGGTGATATTTGCTCTGTAGCCTTTATTTTTATGGGTTAAACCTGACAAACCCAGTCTGCTCTCAAAATGCTTCTTGTAGGACAATACTATGTCTCAGGTCTCCATGCTTTGCTGCTTCTTTTCTGCCTCACTTTTTCCACACCTTCGGATGTTTTTGCTTTTCTCCAACCACCTTTCCAAGCTGACTGCAGTTCTCCCCATGCCTTCCCTCATATCCATAAGCCCTGATCTTCTGGGTCTCTCTAGAGGTTGCTCACCTCGCTGTGAGTGCTGAGCTGCAGTGACCACATCCAGTTTCTGCACCAGCCTCCCTTTCTTCTGTAGGGTGAGCCTGGCTGTGTCCCCACCCTGGAGGGACAGAGATCATCATGCCTGCCCACATCCCCCTGTCAAGGACTGGGCTCCCCAGGCATTTCTCAGAGGCCTCATGTTTCTTAATACATTTAAGAGAAATCTGAAGGAAGGAGTGGAAGAAATGTTCATACAGCGGTGGCCCAACACTTTGGGACAGCAGTTAATAACCTAGGAGTGATTGCAATGACCTGGGTGAATTAGAGGAGCTGTCAGGAAGGAGATGAAATGTAACAAGTCTAAGAACAGCACAGTTAAGAGAATTACAAATGCAGCTCTAAAGAAGGGTATCCGTGACTGGGCAAGAGCAATGCAGGGAAAGAACCTGGGGTAATCACTCATGAAGGAATTAGGATGAGTAGTTAATGAAAAGCCATAATTAAGGGAAGCAAATATAGTCTTGGGATGTGTGAGAGGGAAAATAATATGAAAAATTTTACCCAGAGTGTTTTGATCACATCAGCTGAAACGCAGCTACCGGCGGAGTTGGGTTTGTACCTCTGGAGCATGAAGCTGGGAATCCCCAGCTCAGAAACTGTGCTCGAGAGCCCCCATCCCTCCAGCAAAGCCTCTGCTTGTTAACTTTCACATATGCTGCAAGGTCAATCTGTTTTCAGGCTGTTTACAGGGCTGAAAGAGCAGGGAGGGATGAAACCACCTTTTTCTGGATCAGACGAGAGTTTTCATCTTTATATTTCATGTCCATTTTATAATCTCCCACTAGTAAATAGAGGTATGAGTCCTAAAGCTACAGCAAACATGTGCAGGGAGGAAAAGTTTATTTTCTGCTCACAGAGCACCGTTGTACACCCTGTAGGAGTTATGCATGATGGTGGGCACAAAGGGAGATGTGACGTTGCTGATAAGCAGGTGGAAGCCAGCTGAGCTGCAGCTGGGCAGCATTGAACATCTGCCTAAAAACACGTGGGGGCTCCTCTGATTTTAGTGCAGTTCCTGCATCCAAGAGCTCCCGTACTGTATGACCAACAGGATGAGGAAGAGGAGGGAGAGCCAACAGCAGGCAGGTTGTCCAGCCTCCGAAGGCAGCTGATGGGAGGAAGGATTGCAAGACTCAAAGGTGGGATGTCCAAAGCCCACGGTGTGCTCATTGCAGTTGCTTGCCTGCCTCAGTTCTTTTGGAAGGTTTCTTACCCATAATAAGAATAACTGAGGCCCCTGGGGCTGGTTTTCCTTGCTCTCTTCCTTCCCCCTGTGTTTGCAGTGCCAGTAGACCATCCTCTGAGGAGGCTGAGGGATGGTGTGCTGAGATACAAGCTGAAATGAGAGGAAAAATAGCCTGTGCTTAGAAGATGCAAATGATGAGGGAGACAAAGTGACCATCTGTCTACCCAACTTCCTTAATCCTGTATAGGCAAGGAGCTACTTTAAAAGTCAATATTCCTTCTGTTTCCTCACCCACCTGTCTCTGTAGTCAGCTCCTGCCTGAATTCTTTGATGTCCATAAATGAAGGGAAGGAAAGGGGATCTGGGCTGTCTTACCTCAGGAAAAATATCCACACAGATAACTGCCTGCCCTAGCCTTTGATGTAATGAAACTTGATTATCTAAGTACCACTGCAGTAAAATTGGATACCAGTGGGCCCAGTGTCCATTTTAATGGCATGGTAATTCACTTTGCCTGCAGCCGTAGAGAGGCTGTTACAACAAAATCCTACTGCTAATAGACAGAAGGTCAGTCTTATTCGTCCTGTCACAGGTAGATTACCACAGCTGAAATCCCCATCGCAGTGGTGGCTTTCTACCCTTTGCATGTAGTGAGCCCCTGCACTTTCTGACACGCAGAAGGAAAACCTCAAATATGTGTTCTCCACCTGCAAATCAAATGCGATCCACTGTTAATGCTACAGTATTCAGAGGGTGTTGCACTTTACAGGCATTCACCTACTGGCAGGTCCCTAACACAAGGAGCTTTCCTTACGTGTTTAAGCATCACGAGACAAGGACAGGCTGGATGGAGGGGATGGGAGGGCTAAAAAAATAATATTTTGTGCCACTGTGGTTTGTTAGGCACAGATCTTACACATGCTGCAACATTGCTGAAGCCAGGAAAGGATTTCATATTTTACTGCTATGGGGAAGCTTGTGTGGTTTCTAGTAAGTATGTGTGATCCAAAAACCTTACCAAAACCACTGGGGATTATAACAGCCTTCCACGAGGGCTAAAAGAGGTAGTGATTAAATATCCCTTTACTCATTGTTAGCTGATCAAAAAGAAGCCCAAATTATGTGCTAATATGACAGCCAGGGCACATAGTGTCAGAGTATTGATGCAAATGCTTGATGGCATAAAATGAGGCTGTAAATCAGAGGTAAAAAGACAAAAAAAAAACTCCTTGAAGGTGTTGAAGTCTGGAAACAGCAAGTGTGGCAAACCGTAGCATGGCTTCATGAGAAAGCCATGAGACTGACAACCTTTTTGGGCAGAATTCTGGCTGAAAGAAAGGGGTTGAAATTTCAGCTAAGGAAAATGCATCCTGTGTTCATGGCACATCAATAAACAGGGTCGCTTCGGAGAAGTATCTGTTGGTATACAAACAAAGGCAGGCTGAGATATCTATGGCAAATACAAGTACAGAGGAATCGGTCAAGGGGTATCCAACAACTGAGGTAAATTAAACACCATCTGAAGTTATCCCCTAGGGCTCTTAATCATGTTTAAGCCCACAGTTGCCTACCATTCATGTACAAAACCTTAGATTTGACTTAACCCCCTGGGTTCTCCATGGCTGAGGGTACAGTTTAAAGCTGTTGGTCTGCTCCAGCCAATTTTGAAGGGTGGAAAACAGTCCTGTCCGTGTGAGGGACTTCATATAACAATCAGTGGGGAATCCTTACTGTGATTCATCCCAGCTCTCTTGAACTCCTACCTTGGGATGCATGAAGCAGCCTCTGGAAGTGCTTGTTCCTTTTCCCTCCTCACAGCAAGACCCCTAGGTGCTTGGCTGGATAGGCAGCTCACCTCTGCTAATGTGCACACCTCTCATACAAGTGGGACCGATGTCCCTACACCTACTGTCCAAAAGTTGGCTCACAGCCTCCAGGAGGCCTCCATGAACCAACTGGAGAGGACAAAACACACAGGGAAACTCTCCTTCTCACAGGCAGCTCTCACCCCATTCTGTACATTTTCTGCTCTGCCAGTCTAGTCTTCTGAGGCATACACTGGCATGTTTTGTCTTCACAAACACAAAACATTATTATTCAAAAAAAAAAAAATTACGTTTTATTTATTGGAATCTGAAGAGAATTACACTAGATAAATGTGGTCTTAATTGCCCTCTCTGGCTGTACAGATGTTTATTCTTTGCTCGTTTTGTTTCATTTTGTGGTTTTTTTTTTTTTGTTTGTTTGTTTCTTTTTTTTTCCATACACTTATGTTAAGAAGAAATATTAAGACTACACAATGTACGCAAACACATTTCACTGTTTGAGCAGGAGGAATTGGAGTTGGGCGATAGACTGTAATTCGTCAAAAGGTCTGATACTGCATTATCAAAGGACACTTTCCTGTATTTTGAAAAACCTTTTCCCAACAAACATTCAAGTACATTGTTTGATCAAACAATAACAACACTTTAATCTACATCGTGTACTTTCTTCAAAATAAGAAGTGGGGAATAATGGTTCTCTCTGTTTTAAAAATGAATCCTTTTAGAAATGCTTTTAGAGGCAAAGACTTGGTGCCAGGATTTTTCTTACTCGGAGAATTTAGTGTTTTGCTGGAACAGAAACCTTATCCTTGAAGTCCAAGATGATGCATAATGTGACTTAGAGTTTAGGTGCCACAGATACATGCCCTGCACAAATGTACTCTTCCCATCTTTGAGCAGATTCAGACAATCTTGGTCTTGAATCAAGGTCCACTGAAGTGACTCCCAACCTCTTGGTTGACATCAGTCAGCTCTGGATTAGGCATCCTAAAAGTAAAGGAAGATGTATCTGACCCTACATGCTGACCCTGCCACAAAATAATACTGATCTCCAGGAATGATTTAGAAGGACCCCAAAAACATGTATGTTTCTATCATCAGCAAACAACCCAGATCCTATAGTTCTTTCCTTTCTTTTATTTACTTATTTATTTATTAACATCAATTAAATTAAGGCTGGGATTCAATTCTGCCACATTTAGCCACTGAAAAGAACAGTGCTTGTTCTAACCTAGTTCACCTCCTGTTGCTACCAGGCAGCAATGGCCAGTCCAGAACCCAGTGCATCCCACCTATCTTCCATACCTCCCTGCCAGGAATGTGAGCTACTAGTTAAGGCTTTTGGCTAAGCAACAGGAGGTGATATAAATGCCTCCTGCAATGACACGGATATTGCACCGTGCTTGATCAAGGTCTCATTTACTGTAGGCTGTTAGTTTCAAAACCGCACAGCATAATTCTTTTCTCTCCTGGCTGTTCCTTTGAAAAAGATTAGGTGCCTGGCAAGTTTTCATACTCATTTAAAAAGCTAGAATGCAGCCAGATAGCACCACAGTCAATCATGGCTGTTATTATCAGGACCTCATCTGTTTCAGGAAGTTAGTGGAAGTCCTGCTTAACCAAGCAGGGCAGGAGTTGCCCTCCACTTTTCCCCCCTCCCTCAGGCTATTAAGTTTCCTCGTCAAAAGTTCGTGTATTTCATCTATAGTTTTAGGAACAATATTTGCTGGAAGCTAGAAAAGTGAAAGTTAAAACTGGAAAGTTATATTCAAGAACAAGTTAGTAAGGATAATTAGGCAGTAGTGTAGACAGGCCCCCGTCTGTCTGAATCAAAAGCTCTGGATCTGTATGACCACGTTAGATAAGATAATGGTGGGAATGATATAATAAGGAATTCTGTAAATGTAAGGGGTCAAGGTGGAGAGCCGAGATGATCTTTTTTTACCTGTGATTTTTAAGTATGTCTAATGACATAGCCTTTTTAAAGGCAACAAGAGAAAAAGTGTCTTTCAAGTTTGCTCATTTGGCAGACATTAATTCAGCTGAGCTAAGCAACCTGTAAATGGAACTGACAAATGCTATTATGCCAGGTGCTAAGTTTTTTTTTCCTCTTTTATTTTTAATGAACACAAAAAAGATCCAAAATTCTTCCCACAGAAGACCATGTCTGGGAATTTGCCAGAAAATTCGGGGTCACTGATTTGTTTGAAGCACAGCAAAATACAGCTACCTTCATTTTTAATAAGCAAATAGGACCTGCACAGAGCACAGCCCCAACCTGCCTTGCTGATCTGCTGCATGCAGCATCCTGAGGCACGGCCAGCCATCTCGGTGGGCTGCAACCATGTGTTAAACATGCATGAGGCTGCAGGACTCAGCAGTACAGGCACACTGGGATCATTGCTCATCAACACTGGCTGACCAAAACTGTTCTCCCCTGAAAAGTCATTATTTAGAATGAAACCTGGCTAGACAAAATGAATTTCTCCTTGTATCTTTGAATAGGAATGAGGTCCATGCTTTTTTTCTGCAAAAATAAAACTGTAATTCTATTTTTTTGCATAATTTCAGGCAAATTTCAGTTCCTTCCTTTCTATAGAATAAGTTCCCATGTTTCTCGAACAAGCAAAAGTAGATAATCTAAATAAGTATCATAAATAATTTTATGAAGCCAAAGGTGATTAAAAAGCAAATTCCCAGGCAAAAGCACCAATGCAGTCAAATGCTTGTGAACCTCCACTGACCCGCTCCTTGTGGATGCTTATGTTGTATGTTGCTGTTCTGAGTTGGTCTCGTGTAGCCACGTCCTGGGTTATTGACTGGAGAACAGGTAGAATAGAGAACCAGCCTCACCACTTAGTATTTTAGTATTTTAAGGTCAAATTTTATTGAGTGAGCTCCTACCTACCATACTGAGACATCACAGGGCATGTTATAGTAAAAAACGAGCCCTCTTGAGTGACTTTCAGGCATGATGCTGTTGGTGGTTTTCTGTAGATCGGGAATACTTCGGATGTGTAGGAACTCCACATCTCCCTGAGAGTCCATCCATGAGGGACTGTCACGGTTGGCTCTGCTGCCAGCCCCACCGAGAAACCTGTCTCTCCTCTCCATCCCTGTGCCACAGGGGACTAGGTAATCATATGTAGCCCATTACACAGCACAAGACACCCGGCAATTGGTAAAGTTCAATGGCACCCCGGGAAAAAAAAACAGTTTATTTCTAATTCTATTTCACTTGCGTTTTTGAAACTCCGTAAATGATGACGCAATTTGCATTTAACTCAGTTACTATGTTGTGGGATTCACCAGAGCTTTTCAATTCAGGTTAAAAACTATATTTTCCAACCAGCCAGGACATGTTAGCCTGCATGTTAGTCACCAGTCTATCTCACAGCTGCCTGGACCTGGCTGGAAAAGGAGGGAGACCTGCAGAGCAGCAGCCAGCAGCATGAGCTCCATCACACAACTCTTTGAGACCAGCAGGAATTAAAACCTCTGTTAGGTTGGTGAGGTGGATTGAAAACCTGCTGAATGACCAGGCCAGTTATAGGCAACTGAGCTGTGGTATACTGTGAGGGTCAGTACTGGGGCGAGTACTGTTTTATATCTATGTCAATGACTTGGATGATGGCACAGGGTGCACCCTCAGCAAGCCTTCAGACAATAAGAACCAGGAGGAGTGGCTGATACACTAGATGGTTGTGCTGCCATCCGGAGGGATGTGCAGAGACTGGAGAAATAGGCAGAGGAGAACCTCCTGAACTTCAGTGAGGGGAAAAGCAAGTTCCTGGAACATCCCTTTACACCAGAACGTGCTGTGGTCCAACCCACTGGAAAGCAACTCCGCAATGAAGGAGCTGGGGTTTCTGGTGGACACCATGCTGAACATGAGCCAGCAATGCATGCCTGTGGCAAAATAAATAAATAAATACATAAACAAACAAACAAATAAATAAATAAAAAGACCAACAGCATCCTGGGCTACATTAGGGGAAGTGTTGTGAACAGGTATAAATATGAAATAGTAAAAGTCAGTAGTGTTCCCAGAGAAGTTCATCTATTCCAATCTATTCCAGATAACCACCTGACAAAACCTCCTGAATGCTATAGAGGAAAACAAGAAGTGCCATGACAATTTTACCACGATTGTCATTCTTTCCATGTCCCAGAAATGCAGGCACAGTGGGATGATGGGATCGCTGTCAGTTCTGGGTCGTACTGTGTAATTTGAACGCACGATGAGAGAAATGTTACCTTACTTCATCTACAGCTAAAAACTATTTTTATCTCTGTATATGCTATATCATGATGGCCTCATGTTCTTGTTTACATTTCCACTTACAAAGATGACCAGTTAACTGCACTTGTAGTTGCCCACACATTTCCAGTCATCTTTAGCTTAAGGAGCGAGGTTTCACAGCTACAATTACCACTGTCACATCCTCTATCATTAAAGATTTTGTTATTTAGTTGTGTCTATTTTATTTCACTCTTCTTATCATAGGAATTCTCCTAGAAATCTTATGTGTATTTGGTTTCCTCTAGTCTGGCAATATTAGGTTATAGCTGTGGAATGATATGTAACCTCTTGTTTCTAAACCCAGAATCGTGCATGTAGGCAATGCATCATCCATGAAGACTGTTTTGTTTTGCTTTGCTTTTTTTTTTTTTTTTTTTTTTTTTTTTCCCAGTAATGAATCACTTTCTTCACACCACTGTACTCTAACTTTATAATGACATTCATTATCACAACATATTCAAAGCCTCTGCTTGTGAATGTAGTAAGGAGTTGTTATTGTAAGGATGAATGCAAGGGGAAATTTGGTAGTTAGAAGTGTTAGAAGAGTATCAGTTCAATCCAGAAATGGTTTCTTGAGACTCCGCACATAAAACATGATTACATACAAAGATGCACAGTTACACACGTATACATTATCATTTCCAGTCTTTCAAAGGAAAGAGAATTCAGTCACTGAAGATGTAAGCTGTATACGTTATATACACACCCAGTTCCTCCAAACACAGCAGTGGGAACGTGGCAATGAAAAAGCAGTGACAGTCTGTCCCATGAGTGAGTCTGTCCATAGAGGGGTGGAAGAACAGGACAAGATCCAGCCTATGACATATGGGGCGTGTGCATCCTCCATATAGAGGCAGTAACATTATCAAAATCCTGACTTCAGATAAGGAAGTCTATTTAGGGTAAGAGTTTTTGCATTCATAGCTCCCAGTGTCCACTGGGGGGTAATACAGAGTTTGGATTAAAAACAGATGTTAACATCTGGGCACCCCAACTCTACTTTGAAAAAACAACCCATAGCCAGATATGTCCAGCAAAGATTTCTTTGTCCTAAACATTTATTGCTCTGTCCAGGGCTTTGAGACATGCTCCGGTATTATGATCTTTGTGTTTGTAATATCACAGTGATCTCACTTCGGAGGCTGATGTGTTCCTTGCTACAGATATCAACACCCTCATGATTTTTAGCAGTGCAGCAATGCAAATAAAGACAAATCAGGTTGCTGAGAGGCCCTGTCAAGCATTTTTTTATTATTTTTATTATATTTTTTTATTTGATGTAAGGAAGTGACTTACAGTGAAGAAGATACATCGAATAATTTGCTTTCCACCAGAAGGGATAAACAGCTGTATGTCAGCAGAGACATACAAGCCAACCTTGTTTTAGCTAGGAAACAGATCATAAAGCTATCAATGCTTAGTAGTTTGAGACGAGTACAGAGTAAGTTCTGGGATCATTTTGCTTTAGGGAATTTTGATATGACATCCACAATAGTGTTATAGCAACACATATACACTGTAATGATGATAAGGTAACCATGGCAATGATGATAAGACAGAACTGATTCCAACATACCATAAGAAGTATGCCATAAGAGGAGAGATACATGAACATACAGAGTTTCAGAAAATGAATATGTCAAGTACACGTGCTTAGGCTTAAAAGCCTCTTGTGCAAGGGGTAGTTTATTTCCCCATGAGAGTATCACCTACCCTCCTGCTCTTTTTTCCTGTTAGGCCAGGGAAATGATAGCTCTGAAATGGTAACAGGCTGTTAGTTTGGCTTATAAGGATGCTATCTTTATTTTAGCAATAGAGTGAGTTAGTACTGTGCTTGGCTTCTGGATCAGCTATACAAATATCACAGCAGTAATTTCCATGTGATTGGATGGGTGAAGGGAGTAAGGGACAACATGTCTGAGCATTTTATCTAATTTATTTGGGAGAAAACCTGAAGCTGGACCCATAATTGCTTCAGAAATTACAGACAGCAGTTTGCACCTGGGAAGCCTGAATCATCACTGGAAGTTGACTGTGAAGCAATGGGTCCAAGCAGGGAGCTGATGGGGAGCTGTGTGCTGTGTTGGCTGAGCTTGGTCACACACTCAGCTTCCTACTCGTGCAGCCTCAGGAGCCCACGGGGGCTCTGTTGGTGAGTCTCAGCCTCTGGGCAGGCAGCAGGGGAAGAAAGGTGTCTGTATAAGCAGGGGCTGCCCAGCTCTCTGAGCTTCATGAGACCCAACGCGACCCCAAGGCTCTGCAACACTGCAACAAACACCCTGGGTGAACACATTTCTTTGGTGTGGTTCCCGCCTGTGCTGCTTAGGTTCAGCTGAGACCTGGCCTTGCTCATCCAAGGGCTGCTTTCTGACCTGTTAGCTGTCTCAAAGGTCGTGTCATTTAAGAACAAAAGACACAACAATGTGCCACATGTTGGTAGTTGCACTCAGAGCATGCCATCACCTGGCTACCATAGTGATCTCATAGAGGCAAAGAAGAGAAGCTGCCACAGTACAGAGCATATCCCTTACAGAAGAACAGTTGTTCTTCAAGTGCTAACTGATTTTATAACCCTAATATAGAGAAAACTCACTGATTTTAGGGTCAAACTTCCTCTGTTGGAATTACAGTATTCAGCACACTGCAATGCATTTCATAAGCATTTGATTGCAAAAATGGTCCACAGGTCCAGCAGGCTGGGATTAATAGTGCTAAAGACATTGAGGTTTCCAGTCTGTGTTTCAGGCTTGCAACTTCATGGCAGCGTCAACTGTTGCTGCTCTTTTCCTCTTTGAAACAGAAAGGAAAAATACAAATTTGCAACATCACAAATCTGTTTTGCATAAACCCTTGGGCCAAAGCCATCTCCAATGTAACTCTATTGCCTTGAGTCGTATATATTTTCTTTCTGCATTTCACTCCAGAGATGTAGTCACTGCGGGCAGTAAGATAATTTGGTGAGAACGATTGCAGGGATTATCACAAACAGATCCCGATCTCTAATCTAATCAAAATCTCTGCCTAATACCCAGCGCATTAAGTCCGAGTTCAAAGCACTGCAAACTAACTGATGTACTTGGCATCCCTCGGACCAGGCAGCAGAAGCAGGAGATGAATGCATAAAACAGGAAATGGATCATGGCCAATTAGTGGTGCAGAAACCGTGGCGGGTCATTTCCAAAATAACAAATGAGCTTGGCAGGCTGGCATGCCTTTGTGTGGTGACCTGAGTCAGGCGGGCGTCAGAGACCTTATTCCAGCGCTGCGGGTGGCTGCACAGCCCTCATGGGCTTCATTTGGTGCTGCAAGTTAGGCTCAGGAGGCCGTGCTGGTCCACAGGCACAGCTGGGTGGGTGGAAGAACAAGAGAAACTTGAGATATAAGTCAAACTTGTCACTGCGAGGCATTTACAAATCATCTGAACTATGGTCCCCATTACTCAGAGCCTGGCTCTGGCCAAGAGGGATATCCATCCAGCAGGGAGGATGGGGAAAGGCAAAGCTCAGATTTCAGCCCATTCCTGTCCTCAGTTATCAAGAGGTAAAAAGGGGATAGAGGAGCAGGGAACGTCTAGTAGACAGAAAGACTAGCAGCCAGTTAGAGTCTGTGAGCCCATTAGTCCAGGCAAACTGCAAACAAGCCCAACAAGCTGCTCCTTGCAGCAATGGGGCTGCAGCACAAAGAAGTGAAAGGGAAGAAGGGGAAACAGAGGCACAGCAAGGTGAGGGGGGTTGCTTTGGTTTGCCCTTGACCACAGTGGTGGGCACTGACCTGCTGAAAGGTTCATGGGGTGTCTCCAGTGTGATGACTCCAGCTCCCGGCTCTGCTGGTGGGCACAGGCTGGTTGGTAAGGGTGGGCAACCCACATGCAGAGAGAAGAATCTGCTCTGCCAGAAGAGGGTCCTAGTAACACTAATACTAGGGTTTTAATGTTTAAAAATGTCACTGTTAAACAAGGATGTTTGAATTAGTCCATTGTTACTTCAGGTCAACGTGAAATAGAATAAAATATGATGAAAGGACCAGAATCTCTTTTTTCATTCTTCTTTTTTATTTTCTTTTTTCTTTTTGTGACACATGAGGACACATGTGAGAGAGGCAGAGAGTAAAAGAGAATAGAACAGGGCATAAAGGTGCTTGAAAAGCTTTTCCTCTTTTTTTTTTGTTTGTTTGTTTGTTTGTTTGTTTGTTTAAAAGAGAGCTATGTGTTATGTATGTGCTTAATCTGTCTCTCTTGTTTTCCAGGCAAAGAATGGGTGGGACCTCAAAAGAACTGACTACTTAAGTCCCATTATATATTTTTCTTTATTGAAGCCTTCATAGTTCTATTGTGTGCCAAAACAGCGTTTGAAAACCTTTTCAATGACCTCTTGTATCAGTTGTGCTCTAAATTTCATTCCATCATCAAGGCCTTCAGCAAACAGCCTCCCTCTTTGGAAACACCTGGGGGGCTGGGAATTAAAAACTTTGATTTCTAGAAGCTGGTACATGAGTTGATGAGCTATAGGTGGAAATGAAGCCAAAGGCAACCTTCTCCTGAAAAGGAAGGTTTGAATTGTAGCCTGGAATTAGACTTTACAACATGTATTCCTGACATCAGACCGGTTTTACTCATTCCTCTTTCTTTGCTTGTTATTGAGGCTATTACAGATAAACATGTTGACAGCTCATCTTGGGAAAAGAAACATCTCAGCTCTGCAGAAAACCACCCTCAGAGTGGTGTGTGTGGCTGCATAATCTATACCAATCCTAGGGCAGAAAAACATATCTGCTCAGACAGACAGGCAGAAAAATCTTCGATATTATTTTCTAGTTCTTGAAGTCTTGAGTAACAAAACCATGCCAGGACTAGCTGTGGTGTGTTGCACTGAATTGTTGAACGTTTTTGTGTTGAGACAAGCTGTGCAGAGAATAGAAATTCTGTTTAATGTAAATTTTCAAGGTCTTGATGTCAGTTTTCACTGTGGTTAGCTGTGAAACACTTATGCTTCAAAATTCTTCAAGAAAACTTTTTGAAGCTTCACTTCAGGTTGATCAAAATACATTTCAGCTATGATACCTCATTTTGATTTTATTTCTCAGGAAAGTTATTATAACATAAAATAGAATGCAAAATTAAACAATTCAAAGGAAGACAATACTTTCAAAACAAGAAAAACTAGTGTTTAATTCCCCAAATGTCAAAACAAGATAGTCTGGTATCAGAGATACTTTTGCTGTTGAGACTGAAATATGGCAAAATCAACATTTTCTGTACCATGGTACCACTAGTGTTTTCCTGTCCAGCCTTCATGGACAGGTACTAAAAGGAGTACAAATTATTAACTAATTTATCAATATCACCATTTTTCTTGTTTATCAAATAAGTAACATAACTGGATCAATTACATAATTTTAAGTGAAGAGAGCAACTTTTTGTAAATGAAATTTTGTCCTGTTTACAGTAGAATTTTTCACAGATACACCTTTTTAAAACCACTAAAAGCTGCAAAACATAGACATAGGACAAATAAAGAAGAAGAAGAAGAAGAAGAAGAAGAAGAAGAAGAAGAAGAAGAAGAAGAAGAAGAAGAAGAAGAAGAAGAAGAAGAAGAAGAAGAAGAAGAAGAAGAAGAAGAAGAAGAAGAAGAAGAAGAAGAAGAAGAAGAAGTCTGGCCTTATCAGATAATCAAAAGTTTTAATTTAAAAAAAGAAACAGGTATTCTGCAGGAGATTGTACTGTTCTGCAACAGGGTCATAACACTATTTGGTCCTATGGCAATGATAGGTATTTACACTGACACATTATCCTACCAACCTCTGACATGCCACCTGCATAGATAGGATGAACAGAGGCTTTAGGAGGCAAAAAAAATGAGAGTTCCCAATCCATGTGCACAGAACCAAAAAGTTGACCCAATAATAATAATAAGAAGAGGACCCAAAATACTGTTGCTTACAGCCACAAAGGAAGCTGGGATCCACTGTAAAGAAGCTTCTTGAATTTGAGATGGTCTTGAACTGGAGATATACAAAGGCATTGAACTCCAGAACAACAACAACAACAAAAAAATACATTGGGGAAAACAGGAAAATCAGTAAAGCAAGAGCAGTGAGAGGGAATAGTAGGAGTTGGGAGGCATGACTGTGGAGATGAGGACAAGGACAGCCTTCCAAAGGAGTGGGCTGACTGAAGGACTGTGTTAACTCATGGGCTGGATGAAATGAAACAGCAAAATGTAAAATAAATATAACGTAACGTAACATTAAAAAAAAAAAAAAAAAAAAAACTACAACAAAAAGCTGTAATTTTAAGCTTTGCTAATTGGAAATGTCAGAGAATAAAGAGCTGGGTGGACTCATTTAGCCATAGCTATGACCTGACCATAGGAAAAGTATTCCAACTGAGCTATTTCCATTTATTGCATGAAAGCGTTAATAGCAGAGCACAAACTCAGTTATGGAGACTTCATCTGGACTTTTGTGTGCAACTGCAATCATTCATCTTCCAGGAGGAGACTTAAAACTAGACCAGGCAAAGGAAGGGCTGTTAGGATGATCCAGGGAATGGAAACAACTACGCAAGCGAAGCCTGAGAGAAGTTATGCTTATGCTGTAGTGAACCATAAATTCAGGTACTTACCGTTATGAAAATACGGTGTTTTCCTGAAAAGATTACCCTGCACGGAAGCAGCATAAATCAGCCCATGCAAAATCCCACGCCTGGATTAGCTTGCTAAAAACTAATCCAGCTGTTTTTACACTGTCCTTTATCAGTCAGTTTATGGGAGAGTTTGGCATGTGCAACCTCAGAAAGCAAATGCTGAGAAGGTATCTGATTGCCATCCATAAATATGCTGAGGGAAGGAATGGAGAATCAACAGAGAGGAAGAAATGCTAATGAAGCTCAAGGACTACCTTGGCACCTGGACAAGTGGTAAAATCTGGCCATGAGCAAATTTGAACTGGAAATCTGAAGAAGGATTTTAACCATCGAAGAGGGATAGCTCCAGAGTGGCTTTCTTGCAGAAAAAAAAAATAAATTAATAAAATCAGGAGCAGAAGACTTAATTTGTTTTACAGTTTCATCAAACTGGATCTCAATTAATATTTTAAAGGGATTTCATGGCACAGCTGTTTGAAATAATAGGGATCTGGATTCATTGATCCAGAAGATTGCTTTCAATCCTGTCTTCCTAAAATACAGCTGTAAATAAGCCAAGAAAACATGAAAGTCCACAAAAAAAAAAAAAAAAAAAAAAAAAAAATCCTCTATAAAAATACCACAAACACCAAAATCAAAATGAGCGGAACAAAAAAGAGGTGCAAAGGGTGACATCACAGTCCCAGGAGAAAAGGGAATCTAGCCTGGAACACAAAAGAAGGAGAAGGGTGGGAGAAAACATTAGGCAACAGAGCAGAGACGTCTAGTAAAAATAAGTGGTGTTGGTGTCAGAAAAGGTGTGATTTAGTGTCCTTATTAATAATCTATAGGGAATGTGAGCTGCACACAAAGGGCTCTCACAGATGGCCCTGGCTTTGGAGGAGCTGTAGGGTAAGTCAGGACATGGAAATAACACAAAGTGACCTGCTGAGACTGGGGACACTGCTAGAGAAAACAAGATGAGTTGCCACTTGTAAGCATGAAAACATACCTAAGGCAAAATCCTCCAAAACACTTGTAGTCAATGGCAAACTGCTAGCAGGAATACTAAAACACTTTGCAATGAGAGTGGGTGGCCAATTGAACATAAGTGCATATTACAGTTTGGCTGCAAAAATGCTGATGCAATTTTAGGGTGCGGTTCCCTTGATATTTGAATCAAAGGCAGTAGCAACCTATTTTCTACATCATTTTAATGCAAATGTATTTGGAATAATGCATTCGGGGGAGGTGCTGTGCATGGACAAATTGGAACAAAGACAGTGGGAAACAACAAAAAGTATCAGGAAGATCAGGACTGTTTGTCTTAAAAATCAGATGTAAAAGCTCTGTGTGTATTAACGGCAAAGGTCCTTTCAGTCATGTTTTTCTGTGACTCCACACTATGCTCCTTGCTAAGCAGATAGACTCAGAAGATATGAATGCCAAAGGGGAGGAAACAATTTAGACTGCTACATAGACACACAAGTGCCAAATGGGGTGAAATTAGCAACGTGAAACCGCAGGCTGATGAGCAGGAAAATCTCTCAAGATGTATTCAGCTGTAGAAAAACTGCCAGGGGACTGGTGGAAGCTGGTCACTCAGGATTTTTACAACAAGGCTGGACAAAACACTAGAAAATGTACCATAGGGAGCAATTCTTCTCTGGCAAAGAGCGGTGGAGCAGATGATCTAATAGGCTTCTTGCATCTCTAACCTCTACAGTTGCATGATTTCTCAGTATATAGCACAAGATTTCAAGAGGAAAAAGAAATAAATTGAAGGGAAAATATTAGATGGGCAAAAACACACACACACACACACACACACAAAAAAAGGTGGAGAATGAATGAAGTTCTGTCCTCTTGCCTTTCTGTATTTAAAGGAGTTGCTTCTGGCACATTGTTTTCTTGTCAGAGACACTTCATTTTCTCTTTCCCTCACTTACCATTTTTTCTCTCTCTACAAAGGCAGAAAGAGCCACTTGGGACTGCTGATGTCTTTCTGAGGAAGGATGCTGCTCTCATGCTTTGGAACTGCATCAAGGCTTTGGCCATTCAAAACATAAAAACCCCATTGTTTTCTTTGGGAATGGGTTTCTTTGTGAATCAAGCCCCCAGCAAGTACATACATCATGGCATATGCACCAACATAACAGCCCCACGCCCTTTTTACATTGTCTTTGCCCCCCATTCCAGCAAAAGCTTTCTTTTTACCACTTTGCCCACTTCTTGCACAGGTACCCTACTTTTTGGCCCATGTTGCCTCCTGCAGCTGAAACACCCTTTCCTGAGTTTGTCCAGTGCCTTTGGCTCTTCAATTTGCATTACAGCATTTCTTGAAAACCTACTTTTCTCTTAGCAAAGGGGTAATTAGCCGAGTATGGTCAGGCCATTTATAAAATTGAATGGGGAGTTACTTTGGAAGGGACCTTTGAATGTCATCTGATCCAAACCCTTGAAGGGGCAGCTTCAGAGTTAAAGCAGGCTGCTCAGAGCCTTGTGTAGCTGAGTCAAATTTTGGACCAAAATTTCAAAGCATCTCCAAGGACTGGGATTTGACAATTTCTCTGGGCAGCCTGCACAAGTGCTTTGCCAGCCTCATCAAGAAAACGTTTCCTTTAACCCAGTCATCATTTCCCCCAGTGTAGAAAGGCCTCCCCTGTCTTTTTCTTTTCTGAACTAAGCAAACCTCCTCTGTCAGCCCCTCCTTGAACATTGGGCGCTCTAGCCCCTGATCATCACTGTCACCTTCCACTGGAGTCCTGCTAGCTTGTCTACACACAAAGAGGATGGGTTGGAATGCCAAGAACACAGTTAACACCCAATTTCTGACTTTTTTCTCCCTCTTTAACTGACTGCCTATTTGAACATTTATTACAAGTTCTAAAAAACTTACTATAAATTCTTAAAAACATGCCTTTTTCATGTTTTTAAGAGGTTCTTTTGGAAACATCTAACCCATTGGGAACGTTGGGAAGAAAGAAACTACAACTAACGAGGTTTGCCTGTCTGTCTGTTTGTACCCAAGCCTGATTTTCAGGGGAGCTGAGCATTTGCAAGTCCAGACTAGCTTCAGGGAGGATTGCGTGTGAACAGCACTTCAAAAAAACAGGGCATTTTTCACAACCCTGGGTCTGGTTTTTCAATGTGCATTTGGACACCTGAGTCCCACTCATCGTTAGTGGGAATTACAGATCCTCTCGTGGATTTGAAATCTTGATCAGTATATGTCCTGATGACAAGCAAATGCATTTTCCAAGGGAATAATATCCTGATTTTTGGAAGTTGTGAAAGCTTTGACATACCAACGTGTCAGATTTGTAACAAAAGAACATGCACCACTGCCCATTATCTAGCTGGTAGGGATTTTAGGAGAGAATGAGCAGATGGGTAGTAATTACAAGAGGACAGTTTATAGTTGTGTAAAACAGAAAGGTTTTCCCAAATTGGAAGCTTTAGAAACATTTCATAAAGATATGCTCATATTACCGCCTCCAAACCTTCGAGTTGGTTCACCTTTACCTTTGAATTGGATGGACCTTTTATTCAGGAAAATACTTTTCCAATTTTTTTGCAAATTTCATTTACTGTCTGCATATAGATAGAAACTATTTGTCAAAAAGCTGCAGCCAGCTCCATCTGAATAGCTGTGACTTCCTATTCAGCAATGTACAGAAGGGAGTTATTCACCCTAGTGGTGTTATCAGGATAGGAGGACTTCTGCCTTCGATTTTAGAGCACACACTAGGACAGTTGGCTCCTCAGGACCAGCCAGCTCCTAGAAAAATGCCCTCCAGCTCATGGCTAGGTCTCTGGAGATGAGCAAACCAAGGAGAAGTGCTGTCGTGTACTGGGATGCCTGAGGCTGCTTTAGGCCTCAGTTTTGTTCTTCTTCCCCTTTGCCTTGGGTCAGTCCTTCCTGACCTGCTTCAGTCCTTTAGCAACCTGGTGTCTGGAGCTGGTGCCAGCCCCACATCATCTCTGGATGTGGTAGAAAAAAAAAGAGGATTAAAATCAAGGTGAACCCTGAGTTGTCTACTCTAGTGAGAGAGCACTGAGCACAGGCCATGGGAGAGCGGGGCCTGTTTGGTGTCCAGCCAGTGGCAAAAGGGATGCCAGCTGTGTCCAAGGGAGGAGAAGCTGTGTGAAACCTCTGTCTTACTTGACCCGGGCGAGCAGAGGTTCTGGTTTGCCCTGGAAAACTACTGGCAGCATACGCAGATTTGTCACAGTTTGTGATGTTAATGGCAGTAACGGGATGTGGAAATTTTAGACTTTACACCTCAGCTGCACATCAGCACCTTGCACTGGATCCGCTCCAGCTGGGCTAGAGCAACATTTGGATGGGATCTTCTCACCTATTTTTAGTTGCCTAAAGATCTGTCACACATCTGCAATTCTCTTCAGAGCCAGTGGAGAGAAACATGAAGGTGAGTTGTCCCATCCCAGAGGACTCCAGGGTTGGGTAGGGATGTCATGCTGGGGACAGTAGCACTCATCAGTCCACAGGCAGAGGTGGCAGATACTTAAACTATGGACGTGGCTTTGCTCAGGTAATTTAGGAATCTGCTCTTGTGCTCAGCTAAAGCACGATATTTCAGTGAGGGAAGACGTGAGTCATGTCTTTATTCTTGGGTTTACAACAGCAAGGCTCAACCCTTTCAGTCACTGCCTTGGTGCTGCTCTGCATGCAGTCCTGTGGCTCACTTTGGGCTACTCAGCCCTTGTGTTCCTGCAGTCCCCAAGAAAAACACAACTTTATAATAAAGCAAAGCAGCCCCAAATTCAACTATTCTGCCTGGGGGATAAAAAGGAATACTCCAAATGACTCGTTATTCCACACGGAGTGCCCATTACTTCTGTTGACTTCAGGGCTGCAGTCGCTCACGGAGAACAGGGCGATAGTATTTACATGGGGATTTCAAGGAAGACTGCTCTTATAAATTAGTAAAATGCATGAGTCATCCCAGCGCAGCATTTGATCTAGGAGACGCAGCTATCAGCCCAGCACAACATCCTAGCATCTGTCCAAAACGCAGCGCACCCTCATTAGCACGCTGTTCCTGGGAGCTAAGCAGGCTGAGGGTTGCAGGGAGGTGCTATTGTTATACCAGGAGTAATTCTTATGTTTTATTGATACCCAATAAACTGTGTGTTAGCCCAAAAGCAGAAAGAGACGGAGTGAGCGCGCTGGTAGAGATATCTGTTATATAACACTCAAACACGAGGTGGGGAACTGGCCAAATCCTTTTCAATTACTTTTTTTCAATAAACATCAGGTCTGGGGAGGAGGACCATCTGAGCGATTTAATAATTAATGAGAATGTATTCATCCAGGCACCTCACCTATAAATAAAACTCGTGTATAACGTATTTGTGGATTTTCACAACATTTTTTCCATTCTACTTTCTTTTTTAACTTTTTTTTTTTTTTTTAATTTCCTTCTAGGTGCAATTGCCCTAAGATTTTCCCAGAAATCAACCAAGTAACCACCTGGGGGAAAGCAAAGGAGCACATGGAGCTCAGGCCCCTGCCCATTCAGGAGCAGAAGTGGTGTTTGCAATGACTGGGACTTCTGGCAATGCGGAAACCTGGCCAGTGAGCCATGGCAAGATGGAGATTAGGTAATGCTACAGGACTCTGTGAAAAACAGACAAATGTGGGTGCTGCACACAAGCTGAGAATTACTGTGGGTGTCAATTAACCTCACAGATCACAGGGTTTATTTGGCTGAATTATTTATCCCAAAGATAAAACACCAAAAGAAAGAAAAGCATCATTAAATAGCACAGCCTTGCACAGAGTTTAGGCAGTGAACCAAGTTTCCGAACAATTTAATTTATTAGGGACCTAAATTGTACTAGATTATCAAATCAAGTGGAATAGAGGGAGGCAATGCATTTTGCATACGGTGCCCAGAATGTAATAAGTGTGTTATTTCATTCATGCCATGTCTCAGCCTGAGTAGTGAAGAGAAGGCGATGTTTCCTCCGTAGGGTAATTTTCCATTTTTTATCCATTTTCAAAAGCTGTCAAACAGCTGTCATGAAGGAAAAACGTTTCTGGTTTATCACTGAAGCTTGAAACCTGTTAAATGTGAATGTAAAGTGGAGCACTACATATAGTCCCAATACAATGGGAAGAAGCTTAACTGTTTGAAGTCTGTCTTTAGGGAGATTATACCCCGGCAGAAAAGGACAATAAGAGAGTTTTGCCTTGGGAAAAGAGAGACTGACAGGTCTGCGTGTTTTTCTGCAATCAATATTGTAGACAGAGCTCTTCTTACACGGCAGAGTTCAATTAAAGGAAGAAAAAAAAAAAAAAAAAAAAAAAAAAAAAAAAAAAAAACAACAACAAAAACAGATGAGAATTTGGGGGAATTCCCCAAAGAGTTCAAATCCTTCCCGGGAGGAGGGAATGTTTTTTTCAAGATGAGTTTGCATGAAAAATTCATGCAGTGGATGGATACAGTCATACAAAAAAATGATAAATAAATAATTGTCTTAATTCCTACTGCCTCACATAGCAATTGCACATCCATGTTGACCACTTCAGTTTGCAAAACTAGTCCTTGGTGTAAACATGTGTAAAATTAAATCATCCAGAAAAGCAAAATAAGACAAAAGGTCACACATGCTAACTGAAGCAAGCAGCTCATACTGAAGTCTCTCACAACATCCAGGAAACAAGAAACTGCCACACGCAGCCAAGAAGCCGGTACAGGGATGAACACAAAGAGACAGACAAAACACAGCATGAAAACGGGTGATAAGCAGAGATTTGCAGCCATCAGGAAGGAGAGAAGAGGAGGCAGCTGCAAAGACAGGAGGCCGGAAAAGATAGACGAATTGGGCTGGAAATATATACAGTTATGATAACGGGTATGAAAGAGATTACATGAAGCTGCAATTAGCTAGCTGTACTCGACTGCTATTCAGTCTTACTTGCATCTCTCCCTCTCACTCCCCTCCTTTTCCCCAGTTGATCTTTGTTGGAGAAGAGCTGTGTACACAACACTTGGGTTGGACAAATAAAGCACCAGCCTGGGTTTACAGTCTTTGCATCTTCAGGCTGTGGAGAAATGCAAGAGGACCTTCCAGAGGAGCTCAGAAAAGCCCATCGGCCACCGCTGCTTCCCTCCCCACCGCACTCCTCCTCTGCTAGCAAAACACAGTCAAAAAGGAGCAAATGAAATGTTCCCTACACTTTGGTTCCAATGGTACTTTTTTTCTAGCCATTTCTGTTTCTTTTTTTCCCTGCCAGTTCCTCTCCCTTGCCTTCTTTTCCCTTTCTGCAAGATTGTCTTCTGTGTCACCACTCATCATTTTCTTTTCCTCAGCCTGTTCTTCCCTTTGGATACCTGCTGCTCCCTGCACGGACCCTGGATACCTTCCTGCCTCTCTGCTTACCTGTCTGCCCCTGCTTCTACCAAGAGAAGCTTTGCACTGTGTTTCATGCATGATCCCCTTACTTCACTATCTTCTTTGGAGGGGCTGTGGTTTTGTGATTTTGTATGTGCCAAGGAAAGCCCTAGAACACAAGGTTGAAACCTCCAAACACTACTCCAAGGAGGACTCCCAAAGGCTTGCTCTTGGAGACAAACTCCTCATGAACTGCTCCCTGGTGGCAATGAACTTGGGTTCTTACAGAAATCGAATAGGCACACAGCAAAGATACCTCCTCAAGAACTGGGATCCTTCTGGAAAAGCTTTTTAATTTGCACAGAGCAGGCAGAATGAACTCCTGTTCAGTCTGTGGTGTTACGTGAGCCCACGCTCTGGTTTGACTCACCACTGGGCCCAACGTGGAGGTTGTGGCTAGACACCTCAAGTGAGAGAATATCAATGTATAGTAGAAAACACTCGTTTTGAATGAGTAATCTGAAAGCTAGAGGTTGCCGGTTCTATTTAGTAACAGGATGCATTCACACTACATTGTTTTACCCAAAACCATAGCCATCACTATGCTACATGCATCACCACCGAAAACCCCCTCTGGGAAGGAGGCCAGCAGGTGGGAGATCTACCTGATTACTGCCATGGTGAACACAGGTTTTGGCAAGTAGTCCTTGGGCAAACAGCTAGGTTTATGTGAAATGCCCGGAGTCTTTGATTTACACATTTGTCAAATTCCGCTTCGGAGCAAAAAGCAGAAACTCATGTGCCTGTGTGTTTTTTAAGGTCTTGTCCAAAAGACCCTACTACAGAAAACTCATTTAATCTACCTCAGAGGGATAAAGGGCTGAGTCAACCCTGCTAGGATTTGAACCTATCACTCCAGGGAGCCTAATTATTGCAAATGTGATGCTTAGGCCACTAAACCCTTCCCTCCTGCTCTAATCACCTCTCAAAGAGTCCCTTTTGATCCTGGAAGGTTACGCAGCACCGACGATAAAGGCAAAGTATTTAACAAAGTCGCCATAAGTGGAGTAGATCATTATTCATATTACAGCAGGTTTAAAAGAGCCGGGCAAGGATGAGAACATTGTGCTGTAACAAAGATTACAGTAGCAGAGCTGTGAATTGCTTCTCGGCGCCACTCCGGGTTTTCTTTCTGCTACACAATGGGAAAATGGAGCAAGAGGAGAGCGGAGCTAAATCACACTTGCTCCCAAAGCACTGCACCCCTGATGGCGTGTTTACCTGGAAGATGGTTCATTTCCAGGAGCCACGCGGTCACCGCCTCTGGTTTCAGCACGCAGGGACTGTCCTTGCCATGGGCACATCAGTGCTGCAGGAGCGCAGGAGGCTTGGTGTGGGGGCATGGGGAGGACTATGGGGAGCACAGGTGCAGAGAAGCAGATGAAAAAAGTATCTGCGGAGGGAATGTGAACAACAGCTCCTTGAGTTTCTCTGCGTGTCTCAGGATGTTGGTAGTATTTCTGCACAGTTTGGAAGGCACAAGTGAAAGCTGATGAGAATCTCTTGTCTTATTATAACAGGGCTCCTGGTTGGAGGTGGAAGGAAAAGCAGAGCTGGGGAGCAAAAGGAAGCCATTTCTTTCAAACTCTGAGCTTTAAAGAAAGCACATCCCATGCCCCTCCTCAGAGATAACATTGCAGCTGATGACTTTGTCTTTTATTCCCTGCGAGAAGAGGGAATTTTTCTCCCTCCTTCCATTACCTGAAAGGGATGCATGCCTTCTACTGACATGCAGATAGACAAAATCTGAAATGCTAATGGACTGGCAGTGTTTGCAGTGGGGTGAACAGTTTTCTGCTGGAAGGCTGGTTGGCAGGATACCGTCCTGCAGTCATTGAATCATTGCACTGAATCACAGCCATGTTGGCAGGATCCCATTCTGAGGAAGTTCACAGTACTGTCAAACACCTGCTGTTGCCATTGAATGATATTATGCAAGATCTGAAATTCTATTTATCGAGATCCCTATTTGATTTTTTTTTTCCCCATCCTCTTCAGGCACCAGAGTTTCAAATGACTGCACTAAAACCTTTTCCCAAGAGCATTATACAATACTCAGCCTGATGCCAGGATAACAGTTCTTGTAGGGTGAAATTCTGCTCTTCTGACTCTGCACTGATGCAGAAATGGCAAAATAGTGAAAGATACAGAGGCATGTAAGCATTCCTACAGTATGCACTCTGCAGAGTTACTCTGGTAAGGAAACCAAAGAGGTTTTGACTCACAGAAGCCCAGCTACCCTTTTTCTCCCCCTTGAAAGCCCTGGTTGTACAGCCTGGAAGGAAAGGACACTGCTAGAAATGGGTTTTATCTCCTAGTCTGGTGAGACAGTGACTGCTTCAGGAGACTTCTTGAGCCACCATGATGAGAAGTTTGGCTTACAGATGCCTAGAAGTGAAGACTACCAGGTGATGAGAATTACAGGGCAAGTATACTGTCGGCTCTAATAGCTTATAAAATAAAGTAATTTAAAGTGGTATTTCCTTGTTTTATTCCATACCTTCTGTCATGTCATACAGCCACCTTCTCCTTGATCTCCGTGGGTCCTTTCTCAAAAGCAGTAGCTCACACCTTAGGAAACCATCCTGATCTCCAGCCTCTTTGGCTTTCTCCCAGCCCTGTGGGCAGCAGGGCTGTGGACACATCTCCACTGCAGCCATCCCTGCTTTCCACCAGACCCGCTCCTCCTCTCTGCTTCCATGGCTCTGCCCTTTTCCCTTTTGGGAAATCTAGTCTGCCATCACCACTGGCTGGCTGGCCCTTTCCTTGGAGGATGGATCTGCTCTTTGTGCAGAGGTCTCCTCCTGCCCAAGCCACAACACCCACCTGGTTCACCAGGAGAAGCCAGCCAGCTGTGCCAGGCTGCAGCACAGCTCCTCCTGTCAGAGCCCAGCCTTTCCTGACAGCTCCCTCGAGCAGCTGGGTAACACCATTACCTCGCATCGAGTTTGCAGCCTGGGTGTGAGCTTCTCTTTGGCTTCTCACATCCAGCCCATATCTTAAAGTCTCACCTTTTCTTTAAATAACAGTAGAATCTAGGCTTGCTTATCCAACTAAAACTCTCACAACTGCAACTCTCAACCAGGCTCTCGGTATCTCGGGTCTCAGTTATTGCAGCATCCTCTCCTTTAGCACTAGCACAGCTTTGCCTTGCCAGTATTCCTCTGGAGCACCTCTGCAAAGACCTTCCTTGTAGTCTGACTGTGCCAGCTCTCCAGTGAGTCCCTCCACTTTTTCTTTGGCATGAAGACCCTGCTTGTCCCTGTGCTGTCATCGTCTTTTCAGCACTGAAGAGGTGATTTCTGTCTCCTGTTTGCCCCAGTCACTGCTGTCCCTTTTGAATCCCAAACAAGCACCTTTTCTTTCCTACCATGTTCTTCCCCAAGGCAGCCCTTGGAGTTGCAAACAGCATGTCTCCAAAGAGGTGTAATCCATCTTACCGTTGTCTTTGAAATCCTTCCTCTATGCTCACCTGGTACAGGAGAGCCACAGAAGCCTTTATAATAGCTGGCAACAAGTTCTGGGTGCTGACAAAAAGCCCCCCTCCAGCTGTTCATTCCCCCCTGCCCTTCTACAAGAAGTCAGCACCAACAGACTAGGGCACAAAAGGATTTAACAAACCTTTCAAAGAGGTATCTTTAAAAAACAAACAAACAAGCAAACAGAAACCACAAAAACAACCACAAGCTATATATGCAATTTTACACGTGCATTTAAGCCCCACAATTTGTATTTTTTTTTTGGAGGAAGGATGTGACTGAACCTGCTATCAGGATACCAGGTAGCTGCTGGGACATCAGCAATGCAGAACAGCGACCAGAACAACTCGCTCCCGGTCATATGCAAAGCCTGTGGCAGGGCAAGGGCTTGGACCTGTCTCAGAGATCCTCAGCTGGTGCCAGGCACTCGGGCATTAATCATCTGCAAACTTGCTGCTCTGTCTTCAAGCTGATACAAGCTAGTCACTTCTGAGCTAAGAGCCTGGAAACAATGGCTTTTAAAACCGGGAAGTGAGGTGGTAATTAACATGACCGGTCTATCACCCAGCATATTAAACCACGTTATAAATGTTTTGTTGCTGAAGATTAATTATGTAAATCTTCACAGGAGCCTCACACAACTGAAGGAAATATTAATGTTTGTCCATCAGCTCTGATTTCTTCTCTCAGATGCTTCCCAAAGGTTGCTGGAGCCCTAGCCCGCTGCCAACAGCGTGCAATTTCAACTAACAGTGCTCGCAACCAGCTAACATTTCTGTGTGCGTGTGGCCGACTGCAGCTGCTAATGGTGTTTCAGGCAAGCGCTGGCTGGATCTGCAGGCACGGCAGGTCAGGAGCTGCAGCTCTGGCTGAGGGCACATCCAATATAATCTGCTCTTCATTCCGTGGCCCTGGGTTGCCAGGTGATTAGTGGGAAGTATTGCTCGGTGAAAACTAAAAGACCCTGCATTTTTAAGGCCATTGGAATATTGTAAGGTGGTGTTGTTGTTTTTTTTTTTTTTTGATTAGTTGTTCACTGTGTAACACAGATGCCATTTAGAAAAATGACTTGTAAGTCCAGCCTGGACACCTCAGAGCTTCTTAGGTGCAAGCAGAATCAGCTGAGAAACAGGTATTAAGGTTGCAGAAAGTTCCATCAAGTTTACTGCAATTACTTTCAATGTGTCCAAATTTAAGCTCAATAGAAAAATGTTTTGTGGAGAAGGAGTTTTGTAAGCTCTGAGCACAGGTGAATAAGCTGAGGAAAAATGAGTCAGTCGTGAAGTTCTATATCCACCGATTTTTAGTCTAAATACCACTCACTAAAACTCCTCAAAAACATCCAGGCCGGATTCTGGCCTCTGTGGATGATGTGTGTGACAAGTGGGATCCATCCTATTTGGCTCTCAGTGCTCACCATGCGAATTCTGTGTACAAGAAAGTCGCCGGAGGAACAATTTGTGTTCGGGAAAGACACACAGGCACTTCAAGGTTTGTTTCTGAAGCCCCTTTGGTGAGACAAAATGTCTGTTCCACACCATCAGCCCTAAGGCAGACGGAGGCATGCAGTTCAGATGCAGACGCATTTGGTTAGGACATCTGAGCTGTGCCAGTCATGGCCTATCAGGAGAACGCGGTGTTCCTGGTGGCTGTAAAGCCCGTATTTATACCTGCCCTCCAGCTGAGGCCCCTGTCAATAGCAAAGCGCTGACATTAGCTCGTGTTGTAGGATTTGCTGGAAATGTGATGATGTGTCCAAGCTCCAGCATTGTTTTTTGCCAACAGCATCTCCGCTGCTCAAAGATGCATGGTTTTGCAACCCAAGAGCCCTGCTAGACAGAAATGAAGCTGCAGGGGAAAAATCTCATTGCAAATGCTAAAGGATGAAAACAGCATCTCTGCTCAGCTGGAGGGGAGCTCAGCTTCTTCTGGATATTAGTAGACCGGGAAAAAAGAAGTTTAAACTGGGAGCAATTCTGAAGCTTCAGATGCAAGACAAGGTGAGCATAATTGGCCACACGGTTTCAGATTCGGGATTTCTCTTTTGTGCTGTAGACCTCACAGCCACATGACACTGTTTCCTGCAAAACAGAGATCTAAAATAAATAAATAAATAAATAATTCTCTCTTTTGCTAGGGCTAGAACACATGAGAAATCTGTGTCTTGTTGTGCATTGCTGACCCTGAAACATGAAGACAGAAATACAAAATACCATTGATTTTTCATTCTTTCCCTAATGATCACGTTAACAGAAAAAAAACAGCTACTTTGTTTTATAACCTCCAAGCACTTGCCGTGGCTCCTCAGGTGCCAAACCCAGCACTTATTAACACCCTGCTCCCCCGGGCTCCTCGAGGAACACCTCGACATGGCTACAGGCTTTCCAGCATAGTTGCACAGAATTAAAAAACAAGCGTGTTAAAAAAAAAAAAAAGGCATGCAAAATGCAAAATTAACATGTGAACAAACAACAGGGGCCACTCCACTGATTATATTTTCACTGTCATCTCGTATTAATTAAAAATTCCCATCCCTTAATTAAAACGAAGCAGCCAGTGAATCTCCACCATGTTATGCAGGGCGAATGAATCAAAGGGGTCTTCTCTGAGGGGTCTTCAATAGCCCTGTCAGGTAGGACCCAGGGCGTTGAGTGAAGAGATCATCCTCGTCAATAGCATTCAGCGCTTGGATCCATATTTCCACAAGGTACAAGCTTGTGACCCAAGGTTTTGGTCTGGCCCCACCTTTAATTAGAACCTGCTCTGGCTCTCCCTCGCTCAGCTGCAGCGCTTGGCATGGGCCTCCCGCATATTTAGATGACAACTAATGAGGATTTTTATTAAACTTGAGCCTCGGCCGGCTGGGAGGAGGGAACGGCTCTTTAGCATCAGATAGCAAAGACTTTTTGCCTCTGGACTATTTCTCAGCACGGAGCAAAGAGCTGGGGGAGGAGAAGGTGTTGGGAACACTGTCAGTGCCACCGCTAATGGGGCCTGCCTGGGGCACGCTGCTCGGCATCCCTTGGAAGGTGACCTTGACTGCTAACATTTACATTTTAGCAGCCATTTGACATATTTGATTGCGTGTACAGCAACAACGCGTGGTTCTGGAAGCGGCATCTAGCTCAGATCAATGTCTTCAGTGGCACTCTCTCCCCTTGTCCTGCCACACTCTGATGTTGGCTATGCAACCCGAAAGTGCCTGCTGCAGGAGCGCCAAGGCACTGCCCCTTCTCATTAATGCAGGTAATTGATCTCATCAGGCTGCAGCCGTGCAGGCTAGCTCAAGGTACAATCTGCAAGCTAAAGACCTTCTCAAAACAATTAAGTCATTCAAATTGGTAAGAAGAGTGCTCGCTGTCCCAGGAACCAAACAGCTGGCCATCATTATGTGCCTTCAGTGTCATTTATCAGCCGGGGACGGGTGGCAGAGGCTGCCAGAGGTATCACTGGGTTAGATCCCGGAAAGCTCCACGTCTGCAGCTCCTGTCATTTCCTTACCCCACAGGGTCTGTCTTGCAGAAGGTGGAGGTTTGACAACAGCTCCCAGCCCTCATTGCCGCATGTTTCAGAAGCTCAGCAGATGGCTGCGAGCTCCTACCACCTGGCCAAAGGGTGCTGTCGCCCTTCCAAACAAATGGCATTAGCACCTCTGAGGGACAGGCCAACCCACCAGCGCTGCTGGGCTTTAACTCATGATAGAAGGATTGCTAAGAGCACACATGGGGCCAGATAGGACGGCTTACCAGATGGGTGGTAATTTGTTAAGCTGCTATAATGCAAAAGCTTTCAATTGAGTATTCAGTACCCTAAGATCTTCAGCCAACATAAGAGTCATTTGGTTTGCCTTTAATATAATTGGAAAAGATAGGAAATTAAATTTTTAGGCCATAGTGTGTGCCAATCCCTTTATTTGCTTTGAAAATAAAAATCTCCCTCTCCCTGCTGCTGAAAGTTCAATCACTTATCAAAATAGTGATGCCCTTTGTCCTGGCACATTACTCTAATGCTAAAACATATGTTATATTAAATATTAACCAGCCGCTAATTGGTGCATCATTTGGCCAAGGGAAGAGGTGGCTTCATACTGTCAGTGGCCTTTTTCACTCTCCCAATATCTTAGTACTTTGCTTGTCAGCTAGCTTATCCTCCTGCTCTGCCTCTGTCAGCCCCGAGCCTGAGGAGCATTTTGGCTTCTTCCAAAATCAGTTTTGTGCTTGCTTTCACCTCCTAGCTTATGTACAGCTGTTGTGGGCGATATGGCTTGGGGGATGAGTTAGTGGATTGAGTTCTGGATTTTAATTCATTTTGGCAACTGTCCTCCTGGGTGGACATCGGAAAATCACTCCGTCTACCTCGCGCTTCTGTTTCCCAGGTGTAAACGTCAGGGAGAAATACACTGTTCTTTAAATTACCGAGGTTGTACCCTCACTTTAGGACACAGGAAAAAACTTGCGTTGTAAAATCCCCTGTTGGAAAATCTTTGTCAGAATAATTTTGTCGAGTTACACTGTTGGCAAATTCCTAAATATGAGATCATTTCACTCAGCGCACCTAGAGATGGTGAGTGGCACGCATGCCACAATTACGATGCGAGATGAATATCTGGCTGATGAGTTGAGTGGTGGTGATTTTTCAGAAGATGTGCAACGCTACCTTTATTTGCATGGCAAGAGCCTTGCATCTTAAAATAGCTTCCAGATCCCCGAGCAAAGCAGGCTTCCCACCGAGGGCTGCAGCTGGGGCAGCTGCTGGGAGGGACTGGTGGGAGGATCTGTGTGGTGCTGGGGACAACAAATGTCCTACCTGATAGGGAGAAGGATGGTATGTGTGGGGAACTGTGGCCATGCTGCAGTGGGGTCAGGCTTTATCCTTCCTGATGCCCACAGGGGCAAGGTGTAACAGCCAGGCTGGGCTCTCAGAGCCAAGTTGAGGAGAAATGCTGAAGGCTGTGATCAAGAGCCATGTGGAATGGCCAGAAGAATCATGGCTAGAACTGGGGGCTCCTCAGTGACTTCCAAAGTCACTGAGGAGTGACCAAACCCAATGAGCCTGGGTGGCCAGACCCACCTCTAGCACAGCTCCAGATCTGCTGGCCCAACACAAGCACTCCTGGCAGGGGAGAGATTACACTTTGGCCAGGGCACTCCACCAGAGAAAGGATTTTCTTGTTGTTTTCCCCCATTTCAAAGAACTCAAAAGTCCTATCCCGTTTCTATAAGGAGTTAATTTTCTGTTTAGAAAAATCATGCAAAAAAAAAAAAAAAAAAGTTTCCATTGTGCAGTCCCCAAGCTTTCAAGATGCTTCAGTGGGTTCCTGGGAAATCTCTTCAGGACAGAGTCTGGCTGAGCTGTCAGATTGACTGCTAGAGGCGCAGCTGAGTTTCAAATGGCCGAGCAGTGGGCGTGCGAGACGCATCCTGAAAAAAAAGAAGAAGATGTTTGACAAGTGAAGTGTTTTTATTTTATGATGGAGAACGAGAAGGAACATCAGACAGGTAAATCGCCCTGCCAAGCATGAGAGTTCCTGACTGACAGGCTCAGCACCTGCCCCGCCTGCTCAAGAGGATCCAGCATCTATTTTTACTGAAAAGCAACTGCTTAAATTGCCATTTGCTGACTTTTCATTACTGATTATAATTACAACGTGCAGGTTGAGAAGAGCAAAGGGAAGGCTTGGCTTTGCAAGCAGGGGGAAATGTGAAACAACTCTTCCTTAACCAAACAGAAGCGAAGGAAGCTGGAGGGAGTAGGAAAAAAACTTGCAAATCATCAGAAATCAAAAGCAGATGATCCAAGGGAGCGGGGCCAACACTGACATTTATTAAAGTTTAGCAATTAAAATCACGATCTACTAATTAGAATATATGTCAAGGACTGACTCCTACTAATGCGTTCCTGCAATGGGAATATCTTCACATCAGAAAATTTGAAAACATAACACTGTAATTTGAGGTCATTTACTACCATGCTAGGATACAAACATATCTGATTAAGTATTTTGTCTGAATGCTGCGATAAAGAGGCCCAAATAAACAAACAGCCTAGAAAGAGAGCACGAGGACATCAGATAATGCGGTGCGAAGCTGTTTACCCGGCTGAAAGGGAGAAGCTTTCTTTAGGCACAAGCACCACAGCCACCAGAGAATTTGTGTCCTTTCAGCCCTGAGTGGGTGAAGAAAAAGCCTTGCAGCACAACGTCATGCATTTTGTATGGACACTATTCAGCAAAGTGTTTAAACATGTGTTTTAATCTATTACCATTCAGCAGTTAAGTGCATAACTTGTACTAAAATCCAGGAGAAGATAAAGATGTGCTGAATCAGAGACTTATACACTGCACTTTTTACAGTAAAACTATTTTGGCAAGGCTTGTGAACACTTTAAAAATATTATTGGGGCTGGTTTTAGATCTCCCTCCTTCTCAAGCCCTAGCTATTGTAAGGTGAACAGTACAGGGCTGGGAAGGAAAGGAAGATTAAACTTAATCAATCCAAAGGTATTCAGAAGATGTCCAGAATAACTTTGCTGTACATAGAAGAAGGTCTCAGCTTTGAAGTCCAATATTTGGAGAATATTCAGGGCTAAAGGTGAAAGCTAAACATCTCTTCAGAATGCTTTGAAGCTCTCCTTTCCACTGTCGATATAAAGTTCACATTTCTAGTCAGACAGACGATGAGGTATTTGATCCTTCAGCAAGGCCTGGCATAAAACCGATCCCTGGGTGCAGTGGCAGTCGAGACAGAGCAACCCCAGAGGTGAGAGCAGGGAGGATCTTTGGAAAGAAACAAATAAGCAGGATACCCAAAATGGCAGCGTCTGGAAGCCGCTCTGGGGTGGGATGTCAGGATGAACCCCCTGGGAGATGCGATACTGCAGGCAGGGCAGGGGAGGAGGTCAAACGTGCAAGGCCCCGCAATTTGTCAGGCGGCTAACACCATCATTACCTGCGTGTGCGTGCGGGCATGCCTGACGGCAAATTACACTCACAGATTTCCAGGGTAAAAGTCCTCTTGTTGGCAGAACAGAGCACTGCACCCCCTCCCCCCCCCCCCGCACCCCCATTAGGAGATATTGTTTTATAATGAGCGATGAAAGTGAGCTCTCACCGGGTGAGGCTGTGGATGAGTCACTGCTGAAATCAGCAGCAATGTCGATAGTTTTGATTTTTCTGCCTGTTACACACTTTTCTTTTCTTCTGACATCACTAGGAGGAAGGATGGAGGATGAAGTGTGGGCCTGAAAAAGGAGAGAAGGGGACTGCGGGTGGGCCGAGGTACTGGGCTTAGACAGAGGTCTGGGGGCAGCTGTCGCCCATGGGGGCCCCGTGCTGGAGCAGTTTGCTCCTGGGGGATGGACCCCGTGGTACGGAGCCGTGTGGGAGCAGTGCTTGAGGAGCTGCTGCCTGTGGGCAGCCCCCGCAGGCTCAGTTCGGGAAGGACGGCATCCCGTGGGAGGGACCCCATGGGGAGCAGGGGCAGAGAGGGACCATGAAGGAACAGCAGAGATAAAGCATCAGGGACTGACCACAGCCCCCATTCCCCGTTCCCCTGCATCACTTGGGGGGAGGATGGAGAAGAGGATGGATGGGAGGAAGGTGTCCTTAGTTGCTTTTAGGTTCTCACTGCTCTGGTCTGTTAGCAATAGGCAATAAATTTAATTAATCTCCCTACGCTGAGTCTGTTTTGCCCATGACAGCAATTGGTGAGTGATCTCCTTGTCCTTATCTCAACCCATGAGCCTTTTTTTCATCTTATTTTCTCCCCCTATTCTGTTGAGGAGGGGGAGTGAGAGAACAGCGTGGTGGAGCTCAGCTGCCCGTCACTGTGAAACCACCACAGATGAAGGAGACAGACGGGGGAGAAAAACAGTTTTCCCGGGTCCCTCATTACTGCTGTTACCCAATGTCAGGTTCAGAAGGGAAGTGTTTGGGATCCAGATGCTTCCTGAGACTCCCCAGCAAGCGAATGTCTGCATGCAACCCCTCGAGCACCATCATTTGCGGCAGGAGCCCTGCTGCCAGGGAGGAGCCAGCCCTGCATGCACCAGGGGCACAGGCACACCAGCCTCAAACAGCAGGCACCACACGCAGAAGCACGCCTTGCAACGTCAGTGGAGGAAAGGAGGCGAGGAGAGACCAAAAAAATAATAATAAAAATCACATGATCTGCCACCAGTGCTATCCTAGGATTCCCTTACTCACATTTCTCTGGGCTTCTCCCTCGTTGCTCTCACAATGGCCATTTCTTTGTACTTGGTTGGAAAACATCAGCTGCTGCACTGGTACCTCCTCTGAAAAACAATGAGGAAAGTCGGCGGTGAAATGGCAAATAACAAATGCAAGGTAATGCACACTGAAAGAAACCATCTGAACTGCCTGCATGCATTGCTGGGTCCTGAACGGACTGCAGCCATCCAGAAAAAAAAAAAAAAAATAGGGCTCAACAACTCACTGAAATCTCTGCTATTTCATGCTGGCCATTGTCTCAGACTCTGTGGGGGAGATTCTTTAGTATTACTTTTGTGCCATTATATAAGTTGAAGGACTGTGTTTCATTCCAGCCATTTCAGATCTGAAAAGAGAGACAGTAAAAATAGCAGGGGCCTGGGGACAGGTGACAAAGAGGATTAGAGGGATGGGAAAGCCGGTGTGTAAAAGATTGAGATGTAGGATTTGTCACAGTTACAGGGTTTGCTGCCCCTCTGACCTCTTCCTAGTACAAAGGCAGGCTCTGCTTCTCCAGGACACTGGCAGTCTGTCTATCCTTTCCCTGCAAGCAGCCCCCGGACAGCTTACTGGGCCTTTCCTTCAAGAAGCTTTCTAATGTCCAGGTTTCTTGGGATCTCTTGATGTCCCTCTTTAGCGAAAGAAATTTGCAGCTGGCCTCTGGAAATAGCAACCTGCCAGCTCTGTCTGTCTTGTCATGACCCCTGCCATGCCATTTGCTAATCTGGAGGTGCAGTGCAGCCTTCCAGCTAGTTTCCTAACAGCTCTGCTATTAAACTAAACCAGCGTCCACACACAGTAATCCCTGCCATCACACCCCATCCTTAGGGACTGACAAGGCACCTGTATCCTCCACTAGATAGGGCCGTGGTGATGACCCCCCCTTGAAGGCCACGAGACACAATTCCCATTTTCTACTCTGTCACCGCTTCCCTGCATGACCCTGCGCTCCTGAGGTGGGATTCGTCTGACAAACCTGAGGTCCCCTCTGTGAAATATGCCTCCTGCTGTGACAGGGGAGGGACACGTGCAATGGGTCTCTTACCTCAGGCCCCTATCTCAGAATCAGACCTCAGAACAGGCATCAGCAGGCAGGCAAGGAAGGCTGCTTCAGGGCTGAAGGACGATGAGCAGGAGAAGCTCACCTCAGGCCACACTGGGCCCCAGTGAAGGTGGGCTAAGTACTCCTGAGCCACTGACAGAAACCACAAGGCTTCTTTCAAGCAAGCCTAGAAGGACGAACCCATAACACCCAGTGTCTTGTACTTACCAGGCTGTTCCAGGTTAGCTTGCTGCTGTCAAAAGAAAAGCAGGCGCTGACGAACGAAGAAGTGATCAGCAATTTTACCAACACATACACCTTCTTGAAGGCACCTTGCTCTTAATGACCTGGTCTGTGAGTGATTTTGTGCCCTGACTTGATGTCAGTTTGCCTTCTAAGCACAGCCCAAGGGGCAGGGAAGCAGCACCATGGCACAGGGCTACCTTTGGCTCCCCATCACCTCCACTCAGTGTCAACCCGACGCCACGGAGCTCAGAGTGGCTTTCCCTAGGGAAGCAGCCAACAAAAAAATCAGAAGAGATGTTCCTGTAGAGGCAACCACGTACTTAGTTAATGGAGAAAGATAGCACCAAAAATAACAAATTAGAAGTACCTTCAAGTCTCCTCAACGATGGAAATGCAAAAATCGCATTTTTCTTTTCTTTTCTTTTCTTTTCATATTAATAAGCCTGTTTTGCAGAACTGCCGTTCTCTTACACAAACACTTACCACCGTCCATACCCTTCCTTCCTTCACCGTCATAAATCATCTCGTGAGTGTTCCCTGTGAAGTTGCTAACTGCACTTTTGCTATTAATCTCAGCTCTAACTTTTTCGAGAGTATCTCTACTTGCTGATCCATCTCAGGCAAGCAAGACAGTGCCTTGGACAGGGCTCTGCTCCCCCCGTGGGAGCATCACTCTTGTTAGCTGTGAAGCGTCCCTAACAATGCACCTTTTAATGATGCCCCCTTTGGCTTTTACCAGGCTCCTAGCAAGACTTGTACTCCATTTTCCTGTAATAACTCAGCTGCCACCAGGTTGGTGCTCCTGACAGATACATCCTTACCCAGACTTTCCTGACTTGCCCCAGCTGGAGCAGGGAGATGCAAAGTGACTGCTGTGCTCAGCGGGGGTGATAAGGACTCACCTCTTCGGTGACCTGGAGTATTTCCACTGGGGCTGCGATAGGCAGCAGGCGAGCACATGAATTAATGCTCCCTGCAGCTCCCCCGGGTGCTGTTATTCACTCGTTTTCCTGCACGCCTTTCTGCAGACCCACACCCCAATGTGGTCTGTGGCACGTTTACCACCTTAACCTCCTCCTTTAGTGGTCTGTATCAAACTCAAGTCGAAGAAAAATTGTCCCCTCCACTAGATGCTCAGACAAATAGGAGAACTCTTCAGCTGAGTGATTTCAGATGGTAAAATAATTGGTGTAACTATACACAGGGTAACTATATGCATGCAGAATGCAGTCACAGCATTTATGCCCTTTACCTCCAAAGGACACATCTCTACCCAGCAATCTACAAGAGCATTTTCGCAGGCTCAGCCAGTGGAAAGAATTGATAAACACTTGAGCGGGCCTCATGTATATTTCATCTGGGAGGCAAGAGCGAGGGGTGCGCATGCACGCACACACACACAGAGAGCAGCGTGTACGTAAGGTTCTTCTAGCACTATATAATACCTCTGACAGCTCTTTAAATATTACAGACTACACAAGCATCTCCCCGCCTTGCAGACTGGGATGGGGGGGCAAGGAAGTGCAGCACGACAAGGCAAAGGCCTTTCTTTACAAGATCATACGCAAAAAGAAAAAAAGTATTGTGTGGGTTTCTATTTTATTTCCACAGGTTAGTACCTGATTTTGGTAAAATATGTTAGGAGGCTAGTGTCATCCCAAACCCAAGTGGACTCAGACATTTGTTTCAGAGATAAAAATGAATGCCTGCAGGGTAGGATGGAGCTCATCAGCAGCCACACCAAGAACAGAAAAGAGGATTTTGCTGAGAACAAAACAAAACACAACATCCTTCTCTGAACAGCAGGACCTAGAAATGTGAGAACACTCCTTCCTGGAACAGTCAGTTTTGGTGAGCCCAGGGCTCTGCTCCACACCTCAGAAATTCCTGAATCTACCTCTTCTCTTCCTTTCTCCCTCTACAACAATTGACTGCCTACAACGCAGGGCACGTTGCATGCCAAGATGGTATTTTACATACTGATAAAGCAGGCTAGATGCAGCTGTTCCATGCCTTGAATAGGAGCTCTCCAAAAAATCCTGAGGATGAAAGAGGTGTGGTGAGACAGGTGAGTGCCATGGCTGGCACAGGAGCCCTGTGGATGACAGCCAGGCCCAGTCACCTGCACCCTGACTGAACCCTGAGAAGCAAGGTCAAGCACGGGTGAAACCTAGAGAGTAAATAGGGCATGACATGGTTCATATTGAAGATACTACACTGTCATCTTGGGATTTCCCTGGGAGAGAAGGGAGCTCCTGTACCAAAATAAGCCCCAAAGAAGGGGGAACAGCCCTGGTGAAACCACCAGGACTGGTCTGCACCTTGGTGACTTTGTCAGCCTGTCATGCCCAGAGCAGGGTGATAGTATTTCCTGACCGGTGAGTGGTTACAATTCATCTCAAGCCTCATAATCCCAAGGGTTGAATTTTCCACTGGTAACAGATGATTGCTTGCACAAGTGGTGGCCTTCAAAACCAGGTGTGTGCATCCCTTCCAGCAGGACTTGGCAGCCACAGGGGCATGGTCCAGATTTAAGGAAACATCTTTCCAGAAAATCTAGGAAAACTGCAGCGCACTGTCTCATGTTTAAAGAGCTGAAAACCTCTTCCAAACAGGGATCAAATTGCTGATATGCCATATCCTTATCAAAGGGAGAAAAAAAAAAAAAAAAAAAAAAAGAAGTCTGACCAGATAGAGTAGCAATACCTAATTGTTAAAATAAAACTGCAGCTCAAACAACGTCAGAGTTGTCTGTGGGGGCTGGCTTACTTTTCCCAAAATGCTGTAATCTTCCCTCTCAGTCTGCGATTGTTAATTTTTGACAAGTTGCAAGGCCTAATTTAGGCTGATCTGATCTGATGGGGTGACCTATTTCTATTGCCTGCTCCCTCTCTCCTCCTGCTGCTCGCCTCTCTGATGGCCACTCCGGCTCACCCCCACAGCCCTGCTAACAGCTTTTGTTATTTCGGCTCTTGGAAGAGTACCCTTAATGGTGAGAACCGAGCACAGTTTCTCAGCTCACAGGAATTTCTAAAGCCATTTCTCCTGTCTCACACACCTCACAGGAAGCTCTTACACAAAATCTTCTCTCTTTTTCTCCTAGGCTCTGGCCTTTGCACCCCAAAGGCTGGAAAGTATTGCTGGTGATCTGAGGAACCTAGGCACATTCAGGCGGCGCTAACTGGGCTAGATTTCTGCACGCTATTCCAGCTGCCAGTTTTTCTCCATTTAATGCTATCATTCCCACTTTGACAGAAATGCCCCTCAAAGATGGCAACGCAGCCTATGCGAAACAATTCCTGTTGCTGACCCTGGACCCCATACCTGGGGATGTGGTGGGGGTGTGGGAAGGAGGGTGGGATGGGGGAGTTGTCTTCTCTCTGGGTGTGGGCCACACCAAACCATTTGCATCTGGGAAGGTGTTTTTTTGTTTGGTTGGTTTTGTTTGGTTTTGTTTTTTTGTTTTTGTTTGTTTGTTTTCAGAATGAGCATGCAGCATCCTGCCAGGACATGAAGGTGTCAGGATCTGTCCTCTCTTGGACTTCTTTCATCATGACTCAGTGTGAGAAGCAAGCCAAAAGCTCCAAAATTTCTGGGATTGCGCAAATACCACCCCACCCCCCCTTTTTTTTCCCCCTTGGGTTAATCTTTTATTGGTGTTCCCCCCTCCCCCCAGAGTAGATTATATTTTAATCTACTTTGCTAGCTACTGCCCTTTTCAAACTATTTGACAGAACAGTGCTCCATGATACAATGCTGACAAGCAAAAAATATTGAATGGTTAAATGCTATTTTCTAAAACAATGTAGGAGAGCTCACCACCAAAAAACGTACCATGGCCAGAGACACTGGAAGAAGAACCATCTCCAGTTAATGCTGGCACTTGGTATAACATGACTGCACTGGGACTTGGGGGTCTCAGTATCTTAAAACAGGATTCTGAGTCCTAAGAGATATAATGAAAAGGTTTAGACTTTTGCTTCCAGTCTTTATACTAGGAGAAGATGAAAGAGCTTTGAGTTTTGTTATTGATTCTGCCCTAATGTGATATTGATATGAATTTTAAACACTGCGTGTAGATAGAGAGCTTGCAATGATCAGATCAAATATAGTCTATTAATGCTAGTCCGGGCAATTTTGTATTGTATAACATGATAAAAATTGGACAAGGCCTTACTTGGTTCCTGTGTGTGAAGCTCTAGCAGGTATGTGGTTTTTATGTTCTCACATCTAATCAATATATCTTGTGGGGTTTTTTTTGGATTGGTCACAGAGACACTGCCTAAGGACTGATGAAGCTTAAATGCTGTGACTACTTCATACTGATGTTTTGCCTTCCATTTCTGTAAAATCGCTGTCATTCTGGAGAGATTAGATATTGTATATTGAGGAACATATTCTCAGGGCTTTTGTGTTTGCCTTCATAATAGTAACAAAAATACTGGTAGTAGCAATAGTACAGGCAGTAATAAAAATCTAAATACTTGTCCTAAATAGCATCCTATTATGTTTGGGCTCTAATCTTTGTAAATGCTGATCATCTTTTGTCTTCCTAGAGCTAGAAGATGCTTTCCTCTTTCAAGCTTTTCTTCAGAGAAACTCCTTTCAAGGTTGAGGCATTGTTGGAAGCTAACAATAGTGGCTTTGAAATATATCATTTAAGCCAGAGAGTGACAAACACCCTACCCTGCTCCTGGGAGAGTAGCTGTGCATTCACTTAATGAGGTAGCTGAAGACTTCTCTGGTCTTTTTCCCACTTTGAGCCCAAATGCCAGAGGCAAAGTGGTGAGCTTTCCTTGCATTTGCACGAAGATTTCAAGCGCTGTGTCTCCATGCACTTACAGCTGTTGTCACCTTTCTGGAAGGGTCATTTTGACTTGCATAGTTATTAAATCCTGTCTCCTTTGTTCTACCAAGATCAATCCTAGGCCAATGCGTTTAAGGAGAGACGTGTGCGCAGAGTGGAGCATGATGGTGAATATTGTTGGTAGGCAAAGGCAATATAAGCTTGACTATACGCTGCTCCCTTTTGAGTGCATGACACCTCTTGGTGAGAGGGTACCTGGGTCTCCACAACAATTACACCTGTTCATGCAGGGTGGTAGTAAGAGCAACAACTGTACCAGTTGTGGTAACTTCCCTGATTCAGAGCCACTGAACAGAGGCAGACAAAGAAGTTTCACTCAGTGATCTTTGCACACAAGCTGCCACAGAAAAGTATATGGGAACAAGGAACTCTCCATCTATCCCAAAACATATCTTGACCTGAAATGCTCATTTGCTTTATAACCTCAGCTGTGCCTTATGTACTACATTCTTTACAAAACACACTTCAAATATTTACACCAAAAAGGCTCCTGGAAGAGAAAGGCTATGTAGCATCTTTGTATGTTATATTTAGAGCATATGCTAGAGGAGAATTCTTACAGACTCTTCTTCATGTATCACTTGGATAATGAGTATGCCTGAAATTCTAAATATAGGGTAGATGTCGCATGCACAGTGAAGAATTCATCCATGAGATAAGTTACAGATTTATGATGCACAGCTCATTAGGTTTTGTTATCTGATTCACCAAGATTTCAATGAAGACAGATTGCCAAATAGGAAAAGAGGCAAAGAAAATCCAGTCAATTTATTCTGAAGGATCCATTCTTTCCATACTACATTGTGTTGGGGCAGGCCTGCTTTAAATGAAGGCGTATGCAATCGTTTTATGCCACAGTTTGGTCTGACAGTACTTAGCAGTCTTCATCAAATGGTATTTATTTCATCAAAGCAAGGGAAACAGAAACTTGTCCATAAACTGGAAGCTCCACTCATTAATCTAATGAGAGCTGTTTGTTCTTCCCATTTCACTTTCATGCCTGTTGGGGACAAGAAGGCTTTTCGTTTTATCATTGTTGTCCATACAGCCATCCCACACTGCAGAATCCATGATGACTGCATTTTCGAAAGAGTATCTCCCCAGGGACTGTAATTATTCATCTTTCAGGAGACACAAGATCTATAATACACAAGTGCTGCAGACAGGAACTAGTTTACAGGTTTATCTCATGACTGAAAGTATAATCCATCTTCACTGGCATGATTTAGGAGGTGCCACATAAGAGAAGAAAGAAAGTGGGTCAACCCCATTTCAACTTGTATTCCCTTGTTCACATAGGTCCTATTCTTTTAATTTCTCATTGACAAGAGTTAACACTTGAGTGAGCAGAAGAAATGGGCCCTGTTTCTTGTATTCTGCAACACACCTTGTAGCTATTAGAATTGCGTTTGCACGAGGTTTGGATGCCCTGAGAGCTTTCTTTCCCCATGAGCTACCTGGCCTGGCATCACCTCTGCCAGGAGCAAGCAGAACAAAGAAGCTCTGCTTCTGATGGAGATGGTGGCTTGAGATCTGATCACCTTGACATCTCTGTGGGTTAAGAAACAAGCTATTAATGAGAACTTGACCGTACTAATGGGATCTTCCTAATGCTTAAATGGTAGGACTAAGTCTCTGAAGGGGGATTCCCAAGCTCCCATGTTTCATCTAGTGAATGATAACTTAAGACACTTTCTAGTGTCTCATCCTCCCTCTTTTTCCAGCAAGTCACTTTATCCTTCATTACCACCACAGAAATAGCCCTGTAGCAATTACTGCAACTCCTCTCCCAGGAAAGTTTATTCTGAAGACAGGACTTAACATAGTTTAAAGCTTCTAGAAATGCAATTCAGCCTCCAAAGACAATGAAGACATGTTGTTGCTATCTCTCCATGCATCAGTTTGGAAGATCAGGCTGTGTGTATAAAAGAAAATCTAAATGAACATGGCTCCAAACTGAGGATTTGTTTGGATAATGATATGACCTGTCTGATCACATTGTCTCCTTTATTCACCTTCATCCCCATGTACTTCTAATTTCCATGTATGCTTGAATCCACATTGTAAATATCCCACTCCACTGTGTTTATTTTCCCTGAACCCTACAACAACCTTCTGTTTTTCCTAAAGAATAAGCATAGATCATCTTTTTCATTCTGAGACAAGATGTTATACAACAACCCCAAAGATGCACATTTTTGTACAAAACTTGCTGAAATCTGCTATCTGTAGTCTTACATCCAGCCTTGCCTGATTATTAAAGGGGAACTCAAGTGCTATCCAGAAACGCTAACAAAGGATTGTTAACATTGGTCAGCATGGAGAGCACAGGGTCTCTAACATCAGGTACATTAGGAAGCAAGCATCATTCCAGGGTGCCCACATTGCAAAATGCTTCAAATAACCAGAGGAATCAGACAGGCAGGAACAGCTACACTTTACCCTAGACATCTAAATTCAAGGATCTGCATTTCTCCTGGCGTGGCTGACATTATTGATTCTGAAAGTGGAAGAAGTCTCATACCTCTCTGCCTTGCTTTTGGCATTAGAGATTAAGTCAGCTCAAACGGGTCTCTGCAGGTTAAGAGAGACCAAAAAGCTCCTCACATGCCAGTTCAAAATTGCAAACACCAAACTGAAAGGGACTAAATCCAACCCCTGCAACTTCAGCTATCTGAAGCTGTAGTTTGTAAATACCCCTGAAATATAGTGAGACTGATAGAAACCCTAAATCTAAGCTTCTTTGAAGCTGTAAATCCAAATGTAAATGTTGCCCCTCAAGGCTGTCTCTGATTTGGAGTCTGTTCCCTGATTAAAGGCATTCCAGATAGACAGTACTGCTATATCAAATCACCAGTCATTTTTTCGGCAGAATTACACACTGGTTTTAGTATGGAGTCACACTTCAAAATCAATCTCATAATATGGCCAATATTTAGGAAAAAATATCCTCATGGCTAATATTTATAACTTGTCAAATTTACACCACCTCAAGTGAGCTAAGTTCAAAATAAATCTTGTTTATTTTTCACAATTTCACATCAGTCATTGAGCTGTCTGATTTATATGATCATTTGTATCATTGTAGTGTCTAGGAGCACTTGCTCACCATAACTGCCTTCACTTTCCCAGCTCGTGTGCACTACCATGCAATCAGAGCTTGCAAACACCGTGAGGAAATAATCAGACAAAAATAAATACAAATGAATTAGATCGTTTTCATGATTACCAGGCCTTGCAATACAAAAAAATCATCCCACGAGTAAATGAAAATTTGGGCCTAATCTCTTCAGCCTATATTCCTTAAATGATATAGTCCTTCCAAAGACACAACTCATTTCTTTATTCTAAAAGCCTTTCAGCTTTTCAGCTCACCTTCATTCTCATGCAATTATAGGATGGCAAATTGTGGCAGGAATTGATTAGTCTGGACTCATACATTGCTAGTTCTCTGCATCTGCCTCCCATGTTACTATAGTTTCTCCCTGACACCTACCCTTCTTTGACATTTTTCTAGGAAGCTGACCACTGTGCTTCCATTTATTAAGCCCTCCCCATGAAGATATCAATTGCCTCCTGGCAACAGGAACATTATATGCCTTTGGGGGACAGGCGTATTCAAGAAATTTTTCTGAGTGAGATACAACACTTGCTGTTAGCATTTTAGAAAGGAGAAGAATATTTACCCTTTCTTCTATCAGAATTACACAAAAGTAGAAATACAGCCTTTTGTCACAGAGTGGTCAAGAGTCAGTTTTAGAACAGATGTGCACAACAGTTTTGTCCTGGCTTTTCAGAGAAAAAAAAAAATCTGTTGAAGGGGAAAAGGATGCATGATTGTGCCTCTGGTACTTTACAGCTTTGGTCTTGAAACTTTCTGGAATCCCTGATGCAGCCAGGACCCCCTGACACCACAGGTATGGTCACTGAATTTTACACACTATCCATTGTTTATACGGAGGAAAACAGCAAGCCTAGTCTTAATGATGATTTTAAAGAACTGAGCTGGGCTGTTTGGGACAGTATTAAAGGACTAGATACTAAATCATAGATAAACATGGTCTTGATCGTCTCATCATTCAAACTTATTAGTGAGAAGATGTTGCAATCATTACAGTGCTGAGTAGAGTGCATGTATTCACTTACCCATGTGAATTACAAAAATCACATTCTTAAGTACGTGCATTGCAAAACTATTCTGGAGACCGCAGTTGCTTGCAGCAGGGCATAGAACAAGAAATTAACGGGCAGAAAGGAAACAGAGGAGTTCAGTAACAAGACAGAATGATGTAGTACTGCACCCAGAGAACCTGTAATCCAGTTCTGGAGTCATGTAAGAGCTTAAATATAAAGAGTGAAAGCTGAGACAGAAAATCCCCTGGTAGACGTTAACTCCTGAAGCCCCAAGCCCGCTTGTGACAACGCTACAGGTTCCACTCCTGCAGGACCAGTTGTACACAGCACCTACCTCACAGCTGCCCCCATCAACCCTTATCACGCTGACTTTGTGAGGATATCCCCAGGCCATCTGGCTCCTTTTTGTGCAGGGTGTTGCTCAGCTGCAGGTTTCCCCACACCTGTGCAGCTTGCAATCTCATTTAAAAAGAAACACAGGTTGTCATAATGAACAACAGTGGGAACATGGAAAAAAAGCAAATGTAAATTGCAATAAAAACCATTTGGTTTGGTGCCAAACAAAGCTCTTTATGCCAAGTTTTTTCTCATTGTGTGTTTCTACAGCACTGGTCAGGATAGGGCCTAGGCAGGCCCAGGACATGCTAAGGAGGCTGTGACAGTGGGTGGCAGCAGGGAGGGAGCTGGTCCTGGCTGCCAGGGGAGGTGAAACCCACCCTGAGAAACAACAAAAGGAAGACATTGCTCCTTCCAAGCAGCAAGCAGTCAAGGACCATCTCAACTTTCAAGCCTTTTCTTTGATCTGTCCCATACATCGGTATCTTGGTTTGTTTTGCTCCAGTTTATGGTTTTATGTATTTGTTCATTCATTTTAATTTTGTTATACAAATTTGTGTAATAATGCACAGCCTTGGACCTCAAATACCTTTCTCCTCTTTTAACATGCTTACTTAAAGCCAAATGGAAGGTGAATTTTTCTTATAGAGTTAGCCAACTTCTTGGGCCAACTTAATGATACAAATGATGGAACCAAATATAAAGCCAAGTCAAATGGACTTTGCAAGGCCGTACATGACAGAGCATGAAGCAATCTGTAAAGCTTTTCAGTAGGCTGCCATTATGAGTTAACCAGGTAATCTGCTGAATCTAGGAATACCATCCATTTCACAGGCCATTGGACCTGCTTTACATGTTGGGTTACTGTGAAAAATAAGGTGGGATGTGGTGCTCCGTTCATGTATTCTTGAAATGGTGCTGGGTACTGACAGAGCAGTAGAAAAACACAGGACAGTCCTTGGTAATCAAGTCAAAGGCCCTGAGTGGGGTGGCACTGTGAAAATTATTCCCTTAGACAAAATGTGGGCTTAGGTACCTTGCTGACCACCCATTTGTGGCTAAGTGAAAGGACATACATCACTGGAAGATATTAATAGCTCGTCTTCAGGGAAAAACAGTGGAATGCAGTCAGCATTAATCACATCCCTGACTCTATCTCAGGAGCCAAGAAGAGGTCATTTTTTTTCTATCAGGAACATCTTGGTACTTAAGGGAAAAAATGCATTCACACTTAAAGGTTTCTGTGGTGTAACCATAGAGATGTGTTAATGTAATAATCACACACAGCCATGTAGGGGCTTGTGCTGTTTTGTGCAAAGGGACTTAGCAAAGTCCAACCTTTCTCTAGACAAAGACATCTTTTTGAAAGTTAAGATAAGCAAATCTGTAAGTTTTCCAGAAAGAGTTGTTATTTAATAAGACTAATTCCACTAAAAATTATTTTGTTTGTGGTCAAAATTCATGCCTGAATGTACCACACGGTATACCCAGGACAGCTCTGAGGATTTGAATCAGTTAAGGATCCAGTCCATCACTTCCACGGGGCTCTGACATTTTAAAGACTGTGCTACGACACATGCAGCAGTTCTGAAATGACAGCGATCCCACTTTATCACTACGTGATCCTGCTGAACACTGTAGCAAAGCTTGGTTCTCTGTGCATGTGCAGCGTACATTTCAGCACATCGGTTTATTTTCTTGCAACAACAGTTTGCCTCCTTCCCTAATTTTGCCAGCAGTTACAATGCGCCTTGATGCACAGTCATCAGGTGATAGTTGCTCAGCAAACTGGTTTATTACAGCTTCTGGATGGGATGAAAATTCATTACACTAATCAGCTCCTTTGATAATTCTGTGGAGTACCGCTCTCGGGTGCTATGTGGGACCACAAATACAAATATTCTTAGTGTCCAATAGCTTTATACGGTGATGAGATATCTTAATTGGCTGTTCTTTGCTGATGTGTACACATGCAATACATTATATTGAGCCATAAAACTTCTGGAGCAGGCATAGCAAAACCCAGCAAAACACACTGTTTTCTGTGTTTGTAAGAAGTGAGCCCACCTCTATGGGATGCCGTCCCCAGCACAGCACAGAGACATCTGGTAGTTAATAGCCAAGCCACAAATCATCTCTTAACTCACCTAAACAAAGCCACAGCTGGTCTAATCTAGTGCTGGTGACATTCGTGCTTGGAGCAGGAGGTTGCTCTCTGTGGCCCCGAGCAGGCAGTAGGACAAAGCAATATTTCTGGGCTTGAAATGAAGTGAACTGGGGCTGTTTGGGGTGGGGGGAGTGGAAAGAGTTTAAGAGAAAAATTGCACAAACATTTTCCACTCACCCAGGAATCTGTCCCCTTTAATCTTGAAAACATATTTCATTTCCAGCTCTTTGACATGTTCAAAAGCATTATTTCTATAAAAAGTGAGAGGATAATAATTACCTGTCTGCGCATGAAAAAGTATTATGCTACCTTTAGTTGGTTTCCATTCCATTTATCCATATAACTCCTGCGAGTTGGTGATTGCCTCTATACACAGAGTACAGCAACAATATGTTAACTTGTTTTTCTGCTCCTAAGAAGGTTGCTAGTCGTTTCTTTCCTGAACTGTGGCACCACAAAATATATATTGTTCTCACTGGCAGGTAGCTCTCTGATCTACTGCTGCTTTCAGCTTCAAGCAGCACTGCTGGCTTATATCTGTATTTCAGTCCTGAATATGTGTGTACTGTTGAGTACTGAGCCCTGTGTATGCAAGAATGCACTTTTACATGGCTCCAGCCCCTTTGCTCTGTCAGTTGATGCCCCATGGCTCTGAGGTTTGTTTGGGTAATACTCCTACCATCGTGATTGCAGGAGGAAAATCTGGAAGGTTCTCCAGAGACCCCTACAAAGGGGGCTGCACAGATAATGTCCTCTACCCATGGTGGTTATGTGCCCTCCAGGATCTTCATTTACCCAAAAGGAGCTGTTTTAAAGGCCACAGAGCAGTCAGAGCTCTTGTCTGAGCTTCAGTACCCTTACATGCCAAGGGCAGTTGAAAGCAATAAGGAAGATCCTATTGTGCATCTGCACTCAAGCAAGGAAGTAACTTTTTCCAGATTTTATTTTCATAAATGTGTTTGGGCTCTTAACAGCAGCATGTGAAGGTCTGGAGAGCAGAGAACTTGCTTCAAATGCAGACGTATTTGGGAACTTTGTACGGCCACGTTATTTCGAGAGAACTGTGTGACAGATGAGGGTGCGGTGAGCGCTGAACAAAGACGATCTGTTAAAATCAGACCAAAAGAAAACACCACTATCAAAACTAGTCAAGTGTGCGTCCTTCACAACCAATAGCTCGTGTCAATCGTCCTGGTGTGACAGGCCGTGTGCTCTGGGGCAGGTGGAGACACCCAGCACGGCGGGGAGGCCGAGCACCAGCTGGGCCTCTCCAGCTGGCCAGGGGCTGCTGCAGCCCCCAGGGTGTGCACAGCATGGCACAGCAGCAGGATAGGGGCGGTCAAAGACGAGGATGCTGGTAAAGCACCCTTGAAAATACAGGTCACGAGGCAAGGCAAATCAGCAGCCCCGCCGTCCTTTCCTGGTGGTGGGGTGGTGCCTTTTCAGTAGGGGCCTTCCCTGAGGATGTGGATCCACCACCATGTCTGAGGCCTGTTGTCTAAGACAGCCGTGACCTAAACTAACATGAGGAACCACGTTTATTTATCCCTTGACAGCTGAAGTGGGTGGGGTTGGAGACAAACACATCCACACGGCCCTGAGGAACTTGTGCTGCTGCTGGCCACAACAGCAAGGATGACGACAACAAAGAAAGTGGTAACAGCACCGTAGGGCTGGCAATTATCATAAAACAAAACCAAACAAACAAGCAAAAACCTGACCTGAAAAGTGTGCAGGGGGACAGCTGTGAATTTCCATCTTTCTCTTGGTTTAAGCCATGACCAGTTCAAGTTACAGGAACACACGTATCTTTGATGTGCAAGGAATTTGTTGTGGCTACCAGGAAAATAGAAAAGAATGACTGCTCTGGTGATTATTTTTTTTTCTATTATAAAATAAGGGGTAAATGGCTATAAAAGACGAGTGACCTGTACAGAGGATATGTGAAATTTTTCCTCTTTTTCTTGACTACAGCCCCTGTAATAATATAAGTAATTGAACAGAGACTGCAGCCTCCGTTACAGTCCCTCTACAAGGCACTTAGAGGGGATATGAACTCATTTTGTCTCATTTGCAGGCAAACTTTGCCATTCTGAAGTTTCCTACCCCAGAAAATCAGATTTATGAGGTAAAACAATCACAGGGTGACATCAGTCTGATGGAGGAAGGAGGGAGCGAAAGTTGATTAGGTTAATGGTGTGTCCACAGTGTTAACCGTGTTTAAACTCAGGCCAGGGAATAGTGTGATGTCCTTACCAGGTCTCCCTGATCACTCCCTGTAGAAAGAAAGTGGAAGGGAGGGTAAAAGAGAAATCCAAAGAAAGAACATGGTAGAGATAATGCAGAACAAGGTACAAAGAGAAACAAATACGCCCATGTAACAGGGATCGGTCAGTCCAGCTCCTGGCCTGTTCTTTTACCCTTCTCAGCTCCACAGGGTGCCTGTTCAACATGTTAAAAAATAAGATGTGTTTCTTTATTTTAGGTGGGTTTTTCACGTTCAAAACACCTTTAAAGTGCATTAACAATCTTTTGACACTGAACACAGAGGAAAGGCCAAGTACAGTTCTTCCTCCCCAATACACCCAGTCTTCAGGGCCATGCTCAGCCCCAAAAACACATGGCAAGAAAGTCATTCTAATCTCTGCAGACCATTGACTTCAATGGGCTTTGGACTGCTTGAGCCATTCTTCTTTTTTTTTTTTTTTTTTTTTTTTTGTATTCTAAAGAAACCAAGAGAAAGCTCGTGAAGATCAGAGGCAGCTGAACGTCTTTCTGTGTAAAATGACTTGAAAGGCAGAGCTTAACCCAACAAAATGGAGAGAAAATTCACAGTCCTCCTACTCTATCCAGCCATGGATTTGCAATTATGCCATTTCTGATAAAATTAAAAGAAAAAAAAGTTAAAATTACATGGAAAAAGGGGAGGGTGCGGTGTCACAAGTTTGAACTAGAAGCCTGAAAAAAAATAATTTTAGGATTTCATCTGTCCCTACTGATTTTCCTTTTAAGACTGATAGCATGTGGCATTATCTTACTCTAATTTTCTCCAAAGGAAAAATATGACACTGTATTAACATTAAATTAATCAGAGGAGCCAAATATATCTGTATGCACAACATATCTGCATCTATCTCAGAAAACTTCCTACCCCAACTGAGCACCAGCTGGAAGAGAAATTCTTGCAGTGGAGCCCTTTCTGTTTAATCCCTTAATCTTCTCAACATCCTCAAACAGTAGGGCTTCTCTCTCAAACACGGCTGGAAAGTAACATCTGCACTGTTGAAAGAGAGGAAGCAGCAGACGGCAGTCCACTGAGGTCTCAGCTCCCTCTCTCCCGCTCAGTAGTTTTCTCTTGAAGGTGCCTGCTAAGGACAGTTTCTATTTAATGGCAATGACACAGAGCAAGCAAAACTCAGGCTGAAATGTTTTCTGTTTCTGAGCTGTTATGCCTCCGCATTCTTATGTGATGGCAAAGGCAGGGAAGCTTTAAATGCCGCCAAGACCACAGAGATGCATTAACCCATAAGTGTTGTTGTGCCCTGAAAGCTATTAGCTTTCCTCCCTTCAGCCATCACTTCTTCTTGTTCCCATTTACTGTTTTGACAGCTTAAACCACAGTGATGTTCCTCTCCATGATTTGTCCCGACTGTTAGTCCCAGGGCTTTATTATAGGTTGCAATGCCACTTCTAGTCTGGGGGCTGAGCAGAGTAGCTGAGGGGCTGCCTCCCAAGTGCTAGGTCCCAATTTCACAGGACTCCTGGTTAACCAAGCCTTAAAAAATCCCAGGAGAAGTCTAGCACAGAGCTCACGGTCTGGCTGTATCTTTTTGCAGTCTAATAGATATGGGATAGCATCCCTCCTTAATTAGGATTAGATGGAGAATGTGTACCAGTGTATAGAATTCCTATGCATTAATGTGCTCTAAATCCTCAGTCACTCTAATCTCAGATGACCAGAAGAGTCACAAACGTCACTGACTTCATTCTGGTCTCTCTTTGAATATTTGACTTGTTTCTTCCCTGTCCCTTCTCTCTCTGTCTCCTTCTCTCTCTTTAAATAGTTCTCATAATGTTGTACCTATTTGCAGAAAGGAGAGGTGACTCTAACTGGCCTTACACTGTTAGACTGGCCTGTTTCTGAGATGGTGCCCACTGCCAATTAAGGCAAACTTTCTACCAATGACGAAGAAAGATTTCACACTTCCTCCCTTAATAACGGTCCAACTTTACAGCAGTAATCACTTCCTCTAGAGAACAGAGCCTGACCCAAACTGCGCCTTAGGGTAAAAGCTACTTTTCTTAGAAGAAATATGAGATTGGGTGTCAGGCACATGCTGAAAAGAATAGGTGACACTGTGATAAAAATGCATGCTCTTGGTCTTTTCCACTTTTATTCTTCCATCTGAAGCCTGTAATTTACCAAAGGATACACTGGAGGTACCGTGGCTTCTAGTGAGGATTAAACATAAAGAATGCTCTAGTTTAGCTTTCTGGGCTCAGAAACTGTGACTCGTTTCATGGTTGAAGTAAAATTGACCCATGGGCACAGAGCTTCCTTCAGTCTTGGCCAGTAAACTTCTGGCTGCTTGCTGGAGTAACATCTGGGCTGGAACCAGTAAGACACCAAACTACAACACCACATAAAAGATGTTCAGGTGAGACACTGAGATGGCGATGCAGTGGTGGTCCAGATATTCAGGGCCTTGGGACCTATGCCTAGAAGCAGCCCTGGAGCCCCGTAAGCCTAAGTAAAGCACAGTGCCTGTGGGTATTATCTTCATTCAAGTGATGCAGATGGCAGCAAACACCTTCCTAGGGAACAGACCCCACTTTGCAGGTTGTGTGTGCCCAAAACAGAGCACAGACTGGAGGCAGACCTTCTTATCCCATCTCTATTCCATCTGAATCCATCACACACAAGACACCAGAGTACTTGAGTCTCTCAAATCAGGTGTTATTAAAATACACAAATAGTAATTCAAAGGTAGGTGAGTTATTTCAATGGGGAAAATTCAGGTTGAAAACGATTAAGTAGAGAGGCTAGTAAACCGTGTTCCCTCTGTCCATTGGATCTTGAGTAGGTAGGCCCATTCCTCTAATCCTTGTTCAACTTTCAGTGGCTTCCTGAGCCAAACCAACCCTACCATTAGGCAGTTCCCCTGTCACAGACAGGCCTTCTTCTTCCCTTAAGTGCTTCTCAGTCTGCTCCTTGCTTTGCTTGCTGCCCCTTTAGCCTGCTGCCCGCCCCACCATTCATTTGGGAAGGCTGTGCCGTGCCACCTCTTATCAGGGAAAAAGGACTTGCCCACCCTTCATCTCCTCTCCTGAGGTTTTGGCTTGACCCAGAGGAAGAGCTTCTCCCTCTAATAACCTCTGTTACAAAATGTACAGTACGCAGCAGTGGGTAGCAAACAAATGAGACAAAGAACACTTGTGTCGCAAGGCTGTGGTAATGCTTCTCTGGTTTTATGTCTGCGATGTTTCTGGTGGGGGTCTTTAGAAAGCCAGAGTTAATGCAACAGTTCATAAGAAAAGGAGTGCAATTAGTGAAGGCTTCAGGAAGCATGCAAGGCAGGAAAATCGATCCTTGCAAACCTTGGCCTTAGCCTGGAATGAAGCAGTTTATGACCCTGATGCTTTTTGACCTGTCAGCATCGTGGTAGTATATAACAAAGGCTGCTGGTTTCCATCCCCGGAGCTGCACTGGAAACAGAGCGGGGAAAGGGGCAGAGGGCATTGTATCGCCCCCTCAGCTCTCCAAACACAAAAGAGACAGACTGCATGGAAAAAGAAAAAAAAAAAAAAAAAAAGAGTTTGTAATAAAACAACAGCTCAGCACTGTTGCAGGCCCAGCAGCCCAGTAAGAGCCCCCGTGGTGTTGCATTCAGAAGGTCAGATACCAGATACCTTCCTTCATTGTATCTTGACAAGTTGGCTCTGCGGTGAACTCTGATTTGCGATCAGCATCTTTTCGTTTGTGTCCTGACCCATGTCCCGAGTCCTTGCTGCAAACTGGCATGAGGTTGGGGGGATTCGAGGCCGCTTTGCTCTGCTGTTGGCAGCCAGGTGGAAGACTGGCCAGCAAGAGGTGTGGGGGGAGAGGGAGGAGCAAAAAAGGCACGTCTGAAAATCTGATACCTTTGTCTGGAAAATCCTAAAACGCTGTTTGACTTGAGCATGCCAGGGACACAACACACTGCCTTTGGGAGCCAGTCGCTCTGCTGTGCTTAGGGCTTCAGTGGCATTGCAGTCAGGTAGTGTTATAGGCACACGCACCTCTTGCCTCCAGTTCTCTTGATCCCATTGCTTTGATTTCCAGATTCAGTACTTTGAGGCTGAGGATAGAAAAGAAAGAGTTGAGAGAATATTTTTTTTTTCTTTTTTCTTTTTTTTTCTTTTTTTTTAAATTAAATCAAAATCTTTGCAAGTGATCTGAGAAAGGGGGTCGGGGGGGGGGGGGGGGGGGGGGCGTTGTTTGCTACAACACTATTACTGAGACCACTTGTGACACTTTCTCATTAGCCTGTGTAATGGGAAGCCAATCTGCTGCTCAGGAAGCAGCACTGCAGATGATTTTCAGCCACAGATGATGCAGCCTGGCTTTGAACCGCTTGGGCCTTGCTGTAACAACAGAAGCACCAGCAATATTCCCTTAATGTGCACTGACCTTTCCCTGACCTGGGAGACAGAGAGGGCTCCTGCTCGGGCTTATCACCATCCTTTTCTTCCGTACAGCTTTGGAGACTACAAGGAGGAAAATATTAAACCCTCTCTGCAAAAGGTGCAGAGTTTATTTGGCTTCGGCACGGCAAGGGGAGAGAAGCGCGCTTGTTTACCCTTCCCCTGTGGACATGCTGAGGACATTTGAACCGTAAAGGGTAGTGATATGGGGTGAGGGCAAAGATACATGTTTGAACACTCAAAAGATCTCTTCCCCACCCCTTTTGTTGGGCTCACGCAACTTGCAGTCGGCAGGAAACCTGTCCCACACAGGACGAAGCTGGGCAGAGCAGGGAGTTCCTGAACGGAGAGAAATCCATCGAGCCTCATGCTTTGAACACGAAACACTCTGAACTGAATCCTGCCTCGTGCTCGCTCTGCTTTTAAGCTGATACTGCTTGTACTACGTGCAGTTGCAGAACCACAGGCTTTTCATTTCCATGTCCCATCTTAGCAGGAGAGAGACCGGGGATGAGCCAAGTTGTGGCTCCTCTGATCTGGAGGCAGCCTGACGCATTACACGGCAGTAGGCCAGCACTGCCATGGGACCCAGTGCACCAAAATTTGAGTTCCCACAACACGATCCTAAATGAGAAGAGGAAATACGAGGCAGATCTGAAGGAGTGGGCGTTTGTCAGAAATATCTACCCTAAGAGAGAGCAGGGGTGCCTCAGAGAGCCTGCCCAGGACGTGAATTGGTTGTGCCATTGGCATCAGACCTTGAACTGCTCCGGCATCGGTTGTCACCTTGGCTAATCACACAAAGCAAATGCTGGACTGGTGCCCACTGCAAAGGAGCTGAGAAAAAAAAGTCACGTTTTTCCAGAGTGCTGGCTGATTCGCCGCAGGGCTGTGAACTCTCCCTCTAATATATCTGCACAAACTGTGAGGTTATAAATCTTCCTCTAAAGGTGTAAGGGCTTTGTTCCAGCTACTTATCCTATCTAGGATCAGAAACCAGGGAAGAAGGAGCTTAAACATGTTCCTGGCAAAAAGTTGAAACAAATTGCAGAGTCACAGGGCAAAGCCTTGCTGCACGGAAAGCCCAAGAGCCAATTGCCCTCACCTGCTAACCCCGGCACCTCTCACCTCTCAGTGATACTGCTGGCTGCTTTTTTTGGACAGCAAACCTGAGCGTTTACATAAAATTTGTTAAAAACAAATGTTTGCAACATTAATTTCTGGGTTTGGTAGTTCTGGCGTTTCTGATGTTTCTCCTGGTATCGATGTTTTCCTCCTCCAGTGCACAGAAAGCCCCCCGGTGCTGTACAGGCTCCAGGTCTGATTGGCTTGGTACAGTCTCTGCCCTCTGCTCTGAGATCTCCTCATGGGTCCTCGCCCCAATTTGAGATCAATCTGAACATATCCTCTGACAAAATGACTATACCCGATCTCAGCACACTCCTGCTCCACATTCTGCTAAGTTGATTATAGGGCTAATTGGATACAGGGAACAAAGCAATTTAACTTCCCTGGAAGATGACAGCACTGAAATGCCCAGAGCCATTGCGAGTAGCTCTGTGCTGGAGCTAATTTTTCCACCTCGCTTACCACGGGCAGCCTTCACGCACTGGAAGATTTAGGGCAACACTTTTCATCAGAAAAGAAACAGAGTGCACAGGAACACACTGCACCAGCCCAGGACATTAGTTTGCTCGTTCTCTAATCTAGGCTGAGGTGTGCCCCAAAAGGCCCCTTTCACCACGGGGCGGCCTGGGAGCCAGCAGCGTTACGCTTCCTAGCAAAAACGATGCAGAAGATGGAGTAAGCCCATGGCTGCTCTCTAAAGATAGCACAGGAAAATGGGCTGAGAATAGCAGGAGGAAAAAAAAAAATGAAAAAACGAGCCCCTTTGTCCCCTTTGCTGGCATTGCTCTTTCCCAGACACACAGCAATGACATCGAACAACTTTGGGATGAGCTTTCTGGCCACTTGGGAAGAGGCTGCTGGGCAAGGGGAGTACACCCCTACAGTTTCTGGAGCCTCTCAAAGGACTTGTTTACTGCTCGTACTCAACAGTGCTGGTTCCCCTTGGGTGTGGAAGTGAGCAGAAGCATTTTAAAAGCCTTAGCCTCTGGAAGGTCACCTCAAACATGACTCTGAAGATAACAACATGGGTAAATGTAGTTTGGGCCTCACCCACAGGCTCCAGCAGTAAGCTCTGCTGATTTCCATCGTACCAAGGAAGTGTTCCCCAAAAAAACCAGGAGGGCCTGTATATGCAAAATGCCTCAGATGGTTCATGGTGTGGATTGAGCGCTGCCAGATGCCTGACCAAACTCGCAGGCATCCTCCCGCGATGGATGCGGGGCTCTGCGGGGGGAAGGGGAAGGCAGCGCCCTAGGAAATGCAACCTGTTGTGCGTCAGCATTTCACCCCCTTTCCCAAACAAAGAGCAGCTGGGAGAGCACCTCCACCCTAAATGCAGATTTATTAACACTCCGCACCAGGAAAGCCAAGGTCAAGGGTTAAAGCTCGGCTTTATCCATCACCTCTTGATATGACCTTGGTGGGGCTTTTTGCAAAGGGCAGGGACAGTTGACGCTGTAATGAGTTGCTCTTCCCGGGAGACCCAGCATGATGAAAAAGTGCCGAACATCCACCTTCATGTACCAGGGCAAGAATACAGGTTTGATTGGTAATAAGTTTCCCATTAAAAATACATGAGAAGTTACCTCGGAGAGAGAGAGAGGAGACCCCACAGGATAAACCCCGCTCAGCCAGCTTTTAATGAAGGCAATTATGTCCATTTATTTGAGACTTTCCTTCCCCATTCTTCTCCAAAGAAAGCAGTCTCGTTTCAGGGAGGAAAACGAGAATGAAAAATAAATTCACAACTGTTGTTCTGTAACCGGGTCACTTACATTTCGGTATTTGAATGACGGTCTTTTTAATATAACTAAGGTGGTGCATATGCAATATAAGCTTACAAGACGGTATAATTGCCACTTCAGAATGAATTTTTTATTTTATTTTATTTTAATTCTGTGGAAATTAGTAGTTTCTACAGGAGCAATGAAGATACAGCTTGGGTGGTCACTGAGACCACGGATTTTAATTAGTTAGCCAATATAGCCAACCATATGGGGAAGGATCTGATATGTTTTGTCCTGGGGAACTACTGAGGCATTTATTCATCCCTCAGCCAAGACGAGATGTCTCAAGTTTTGGTGTTTGCTTGAACTTTGCTTCAAAACACAGGAAGCTGAGTCTGCTCTTCCTTCAGGGCTCTGTCCTCCTCCACACACACACAGGGATGTGTACCAAGAACCTGTTTGCTCAGTGGATCTGTTTCTCTGAACTTGAGCTCCAATTTCGTATTCATAACCGATGCAATCTGAAGCAGGGGAATTCACTGCAGACAGTAAAACTCCTCTCTGTTCCTCCGAAACCACTGACAGTGACACTCAGAGCCCTGATGTTTTTGCAGGTAAGGGCAGGATGGGGACAGGCACCACCACTCCAGACTGGAGCGATGCCTGACAATAGTGACATTTCGTGCTGGACCAAGGTACAGAGGCTGTGCACAGAAACCATTTTACACACCTGTTTGCTAACAGAACGAAGCCAGGCAGATCAAATCGCCCTCAGGTGAGAACATTGCCTGGGTGCAGATGGAGTTCAGGTATCGGTTTTAAAAGAGAGGTGCCTTGGAGCACTCACCTCACGATACCCAGTAAGTTCAGAGCAGGTGCTGTAAAACCCAGCTCCTTTAAAGTGCTCTCCAGCTGGGGACCAAAAGACAAAGGAACCGCAGTCACTGCTATCATTGAAAACTTCAGCCTTGGTTTAAAGAACTGAGAACCCGGCATCGAGTGAACCTCAGCAGCCTCATAAACCCAAGGCAGATGTGGACCTGCAATAAGCCCAGCAAATGGCCATTTGGGTTCAAACAATCTGCAAAATCCACTGATTTTTCCCTGGGTACCTACTCTGCCATTTAGGCAAAGTGAATCTCTCATTTTTTCCTGACACTGCATCTAAAAGACAAATTTCCTTACCCAGGACCAGCAGACACTACTCTGGCTCCACCCTTGCCTTTCCCTCTCCCTGCCCCCATAAAACTATTATTTAAAAACAGGAAAAAATACCCTGGCAAGCAATCTTCCCCCCACTCTCCCTGCTATCTGTTTAAATATCCTTGACTGCAAGACATCCAGTACAGAACAGCCATCAATTTTTAATTCATTTAATCTCTTGGTAACAGTGTTCCCGTGAACTGAAGGGCCTCTGAGGAAGCTTCGGAGAAACCTCAGACGAGCATCTTTCCCCGGATCCAGGGCTGAGACACCGTGGATGCAGTGGACTCTGTGCAAATGAGTTAACAGGGAAAAGATATTTAAACTTGAGCACCTTTCACCCCGAGCCAAATGAAAACGCAGCGTAAGCTGGAGCTGTACCCTACCACGGCGCAGTGTGAGATATGCACAAGTGAGAGAATTCCCTGCGTCAGAGTTGTTCATGATTCAGCAAACTCGGAGAGGAGCCCTCTGAGTAAACGTGTGGGTTGCCGGCGCTCCTGGTCCCACTACTGCTCCGTTCTTCTCCCAAGAAGCTCGGAGAACATCCTAATATGCTGGCAGTAATTAAATCCTGACTGCTCAAGTGCCTTGGAAGTCTTGAAAAGGGATAGCTTTTCTCCTCAAGCCTGTAGGTGCATGGGGAGATAAAACAGTATATGCACTCTTCTCAGAGAAAAAAAAAAAAAAAAGAAAAAAAAAAAAACTTTCTTTTAGGAATGGGTGAAATGGTGCCTGCTTACTGTGTGATTGCTAATTCCCTCTGAGGGTGCTTTGGGGCAAGGAGTAAGAGGATTCTCGGTTATCTTCAAACCCATCATACAGTGGGAGAGAACCCTACTCTGTCGTGCTGGGGTGTTGCATAAAAACAGGGGAGGAGCAAATCCCTGCCCCCAGTATCTTATCCTGTACTGAGACAGATTAAAAACTAACTGAGAGCTCCGGTTCCGTGGCAGCTGGAGATGGACCGCTTTATCTGAACCCAAGCTCTTTGGATGTATAAGAACTGCTGCTCTCTACCCTTTTGGAAGGGGTAGCAGGTCTGATCACACCGGCTGTGACAATGACCCTAACACATATATCCACATCCACTGCATCTGAGCAACATGGTCAATGTGTGTGTGCACTTACAGCTCCAGATATCCAAAGCTACAGCCCTGTCCCACCGCATAGCACAGGCAAACACAGCCCCATAGCTCATTATCCAAAAAATATCCATGCAGGGAGGCTTCCTGGCAAGCTGCTGTGCAGGGACAGGCCCATGCCCCAGTCCTGCTCGGCTTCTAGAGGTCGAAGATGAATAATTCAGTCAGACTCAGTTGCAAAGAGGCCGTGACTCGTTCACAGTCACGCTAAATCACACGACGTGATTTCCCACCTTTCCCTCTGCACCTTAACCTAACAGGCAGACTCCTACTGTACTGACAGGCAGCACCCGAAGACCAGGCATTATGCTACGGAGCTGCTCAGAAAATGAACATGTTTTTTCTCAGACTCCTTGAGATTATGCAATGCATAAGACATTCGGGGGTCTATTTTTCGCTAAATGATGAATAGAAAATCGTGATGCAAAATGTGGCCTCAATATTTAGTGCTAAAGCCCTTGTCACGACGCCCTCTGGTAGAGCTGCAGTTCAACCAGACGCGCGGATGCTGGGACAATTTGCATCGCTGCTATTTCTTGCAGAGACTTCCCCTAATCTGGGAGGCCTTTTTCTAACCAGGTTATTTGTCATTTGCCCGCAGCAACCCCCGATTCTTTGCTTGTGAACCTTCTGCTCTGTTTCACACTATTAAGAACATTATTTTCCATTCTCCTGTCAGTGGAGAGCACTGGTGATTAGCACTGCAATATCTGGTCCCCTTTATTGAAAATGTTAATCCTTCCTTTTTGCAGGGTTTCTTTAGCCAGGGGTGTTAATACTTGGTTAATAGAATCAGGCTGCCTTTTTCTTCATCTTTTGTGTGCATGTGTGTTGGGGAGGGATTTTTTTTTATCTTTTGGTCAGCATTTATCATAGTCTCTCTTTTGATTCTTTTTTCTTTTTTTTTTTCCCTTTTTTTTTTTTTTCCTTTCTCCAGAGGGGGTGCTTTGAGTTTCCTTGTGTTTTTTTTTTGTTTGTTTGTTTGTTTTGTTTTTTGTTTTTTTGTTTGTTTGTTTGGTTGGTTTGTTTGTTTTTTTTTGTTTTGTTTTGTTTTCCATGATTATCTTAACGCTTTTCTAACATTAGCACCCACAACTCTCACTGTGTCCAATTGTTCGGTGGCTTTTCTACTTTCTGCAGTCCTTAAAAAGGGGAAAAGAGTGTGTCCTTGAAGGAGGAGTTACCTGTGCTCCTCATCGCCCCTCCACACTTAGTAGAAAGAGGGCTGAGAGCTTGGAGCCCTCCATTACCTGCTGCACAGATAAAGCTTTCTTTGACATTTCACAAGCCTCCCTTCAGCCTGAAGATCCTTTCAGCATTCAGATAGCAAACAGCAGCAAAGTTCTCCACCCACAGCCCATAAGACGTTCTTCTGAGGAGAAAGTTTGATGTGGAGCATCCATCACCTGTTGTAGCTTCAGGGATCGCCGTCCGTGTCCCGCGTGGATGGGGGAGGCTGCTGAGCTCCACGTGCAGACCAGTGAAGGCTGCGGGATGAAATGCAGGCCAGGTTTGTGTTGTGCTACAGTGATGCAGTCTTTTAATGCTCATCAGTAGTAGTTCGGTGAAAGCTCCTCTTGTTTTGATGTGAAGAGCACGGATCCTATCTCCCACAAATTGCTGTTGTGATGACTTTCTTTCAAAGTAAAGGCATCACCCAGAGAAAAGTAATCACCAAGGAAAGAAAAGTGCCAAGTCATCTGGAGCTCTGTCCCTCCTGATTGCAATCATATCTTATTTTCAGGTAGAGAGAAGCTCTTCTGGCAGTGGAGGTAGGAAGCAGTGGCTGTTCAGTGTCGTGTTGTGGGTATGGGGACTCTGAGGCCGTTTTCAAGGTATCCCAGTACACAGGTGCTCCTCCACTGGGGATGGTTTCAGCAGGCAGACCTAGAGTTGGATGGAGCTATGGGAATGAGCTGAATCCCTCCACCCATCCATCCACCTACCCAGCCAGCTGAGGTGGCCAGGAGCAAGGGGAGGACACCTGGGGCCTTCCCTGCCTCTTCCACAAATAAACAGCATGAGTTCGTAGGAGTTCTCACTTCAGTCCCTTCTCCTAAATTCCCATTAAAACATGCCTGTGCTGCACACAAGGCTCCCCTAGAGGTGCAGAGGTGGGGAGGTGTCACCCACAGAGGTGCACGGCTCCTGGAATAGGGCCCAAGCGGAGCCGCAAGGAGCCTCTCCAGCCCCCTGCCATCATGATGGCCCTTCAGGAGCCTGCAGCAGATGCCATCCTGTGGCAGGAAGGCAACATTGCAAGAGGAGGCAACCACACCGGCCTTGGGCCACACCATCCTCTGAAAAGTTGTGTCTGGTCGTGACTTAATTACAAAAACACACAGGATGTCTGTGGGCTGTGGTGAAGATGTGAGTGACATCCATCTCTAATTATGTTAATTGCACAGCTTCTTCTTCTTTTTTTTTTTTTTTTTTTTTTTTTTTTTTTTTTTAGAAGCCCTGAGGCTTTTGTTTGCAGGGAATAAATAAAGAGGGATTAGTTAACGTTTATCCGTGTTTTCCCAAGTCTTTACAGAATAACTGTTATGTGTAATTAAGTAATTTGACTGTCCTTGACCAAGCTGATAGCAAATTGCCAGTGTAGGAGAAGGCATTACTTACAAAGCCCCATTGCGTTTTATGAATAGATTACATGGATCTGGGATTTATCGATTTTCATTTATTTATTTATTTATTTTGACAGGAACAACTGGAAATGATGGCCTTGTGAAGGTGGAAACGCAATCTGCTTTGACAAGCTGTCTTTGTCTAGTAGCATGGCTTGTCTCTCTGTCTGTGCTCTCCACAAAGGCTCTGCACTGAGCCATCTGCATGGCAAGTCTTCTCATTCACAGCTTTCCCTTGGCCAGAGTCAAACACATGCTGATGGGATATACTCAGGTAGCCTTTGCTAAGCAATACCATCCTGGATTCGTTCTCTGTGATCCAGTTAACTCATCTATAAATAATTCACACTCTTCTAGGATCCTTCTTAGCTGCTTCCCCCATGCTTTGCTGCCTCTCAAATCGCTAATCCATATACCTTTCCTTTCCTTTTTTTTTTTTTTTAAATCTGCTTTCCTTGAGGTTTCCCATATAATTGTCACCACAGATTGATGAGTTTCTCTTCAGGAACCAAGAAGCAATGATGTGCAGAGAGGATGTAATACCATCCAGTCTCGAAATAGATTCCCTTGTCCAAGATACAGAAATCATTTCATTTACTTACCTTCAAGGTACTTCATTGAGCAGGGTAGACTGCTACAGATTCCCAAGGAATGCATTCTCCGTACAACAGAGACGAGATATTCCATCTTAAAATTTACTAATCTTATTACACTGTTGTTTTTTTAAATATACATTAATTTAGTATAATCACATAAACATATGTCACATTAAACACTCTCACCACTCAGCCAACAGAAGGCTTGGAAGCACGTCCACAGCTCCTGACAAATGGCAAAGAGGAAAAAAAATGTCTTCCAAAGAAACACTGCACTGAGGCATGTATGTGCCAGGAGACCTGGCCAGAATGGGTTACAGCCAACCACCGTGTGCTATGGAGAAAGTGGCACCAGGTCATCAAAACTGAAAGGCAGCAACTAATTGTAATTAAAGGGCTTTATTTATTTATTTATTTGGCTTCCCCTGGGAACTAGCACTCAGGGTGGAAAATGAAAGTCTTTCACCAAACCCTGTTGTGTGGCTTTGTCTTCCAAGCACGCTGAGGGAAATGAGGGGAGGAGATTCAATAAGTGCAGCTAGGAGAAACCTGGGATACCGCCAAGAGTCGTGATCTGGACAGTGCCAAGACGGCAGGCAGCACGGAGAGGAGGGGCTGCTTCCGAATGAAGTTTTGTAGAGATTTTATCCCTGCCAGGCCCGCCTCCCCCCAGCCCTGAAAGTAAACCATGATGTAAGTCAGCCTTTTTTAGTACATGCACAACCTCTGTTCCGATAAATCAGTACGTGCTCGTGATGCTTCTATTTCTCAAGGAAACCTAAGTGAGTTGCATTCAGAGATGCCAATGCACCGGCAGTATTTGGGGTACCCTTGGTCTTGATGGGCACGGGGCAGCTCGTGCCTGTAGGTACACGGGCTGAGCCAGTCCAGCTTCCTGGGGCAGGGGATTTCAGGGTTTGCTTCTCTGCTGGCCTGGCAGCAGAATATGCCCCAGGGACCTTGCATGGGTGACCTTCCTTGAGGCTGTGGGCCCTGTCCCCCTGCCTGTGTCCAGAAGTCCCCAGGGAACTTCATCTCCCCTCACACAGGCCACCTTTGACATGAAGGTGTTCCTCTCCTCTCCTTCATCTCACATACAACAGCACCAGCCCTTACAGCTTTCATTTTTCTCCGACATGGGGAGACACAAAACATCCTTCTTCTGTAGCCCAGTCGTGTCTCTTTGACTGCACAAAACAAAGGTATAAAGAATCCCGAAGAAGCAAACAACCACATGATACTACTCTCATAGCTTTATGACAGAGAACAAGCATGTCAGAAACCTCTTGCTTTTTCCCCTGGAACCTGTCTTTTTATGTAGGCACTTCTTAAAACCGAATAAAAAAAAAAAAAATCCTTCACTTGGTTTCCCTTTTAAGTTGCAGTGGGGAAAATCACACAACATCTCTGAACCCAGCCCGTGGCTCCCCTCAGCCAGCGGTCTCTTTCACAGCAGTACCCACGGGACATCCCTGCTGGCTCGGGCTCTGCTCATCGCTGGTGCTGGCCCATTCTCCCAGGAGAATTTGGCAAGGCTGCCAGCCCTTTCCTGGCCCTGTGCCACATGGGTTCAGATGCAGAGAGGATGCAGGACCACCACCGAAGCACAGCCCTGTCAGAGCTGTCGTAAGCTCGAGGATAAATATAGCTTATGGTGGTCCAAAAAAATTCAAGAGCACCTGACTTTCCTCCTCTAGAAGGGAATACCTCAGCCCCATCACACAAACTTTCTTTCCTTGGCTGTCTGAGAGCCCCGTGAAGCCCAGGAGCTAGGATTTAGTTAGTCCCTGCATCCCTACACGTTCACTGAAAAGCTCCTAGGCTGGGAAGATGCTGTGGAGCAGCTTTCTCTCCAGGCACCTGGGTCTCTTCAGCTCATTAGCAGTAGAATAGAGGCCATCTATAACAGATTTTTCTTTCATCTGATTGCTGATTGTGTAGAAACTCTTGCTGTAACACCTTCTCCCCACTCAATTTTTAACAGACTTGGACACAAATCCACCGTATTCAGTGATGCATCATCATTCCTTATGAAATCCTGGAGTGTTTGAGGATGGCTTTTAATTTGGAGGGCTGCAGAGAACATTGGCTCTCTCCTGATTCCGGGCTCTCAGCTGCTGCAGGGATCAGGGACAAACGAAATGGATAAACACTGAGTTGTGTGCTTGCTGACTGAGCCTCTCTCCTCTTCAGAGGCAGTTCCATTTTTGTAAAGGATTTGCTCTTGGAAGATGTGCTTTGCTTTAATATTTTTAATTAATATTTATTACAATAGTTGCATTTTTCAGTCCCTTGTATGTAGTGGGCACTGTGGAGATTTAACACAGGGAAAAGAGACAATTCCCCTAATCACTGGTGAAAGATCAAATAGTTGTAGTCTCCTAAAGATGGAAAACATTATTTACTCTTCCAGCTTTTCTCACAGGGCACTGCCCATTTTGTTTTACATGGTGCCAACAAGACACTTACATTTCCTGGACATAATAACCCCTTCTACCTTGGCAGCTCAGCAAGCGCAGGCTTTCTCTGAAATCTCCCTAATCAATTGACTTCGCCAAGTTTTTTGCTTAAGAAATCCTGCAAGAGCTTCCAGCGTTTTCCCACAAGTGATAGGAAATTAATGGGTTTGTAGTCTCCTGGTCAGTCTCTTGGCCTTTTATTGTCTTACTAGGCACATGCTGGCCTGCTGGGAGATGTGTGCTGAACTGATAAAGAGGCTGGATGAGGTTAATTTCATGTCCCACTTTCTTTTTACTTTCTTGGACCCACTCATGTCAAAATGTTGCAACAACTGTGGAAAAGATAAAAAGATCAAAGTCCCTCAATACAGGCACTTCTCACTTCATGATTAATCCAGCATCCTACATGGCCTAGGAAGTCAATGCATGCTACTCCAAATCTGTCTTGCATTTAAGATCTGAGCCCAAATTCAAATGAGCATATTCTTAGAATATATTTGGGTGCCTCATTGTACATGCAAATAAAATATTGATAAAAGCAATTTAAGGACCCAGAAAACATAACTTTATGCCTCTGTCAAGCAATCCAAACCAAAACAGTATATGAAATCATTACATTTTTAAGCAGTGTTATTTTAAGCACACAACTGCTTTCTGAATGCTATTTTCTCTGTCATATGTTTAGAGTCGCTGTCCTTAAACAACAGACTTTTCTTAGAAAGAACAGCAACAAACAGGGTTTTGTTCTTTTTTCTAAACAGTTTCAGTTCTGTTCCTGCCTTTTACTAGAAATTGCTTATTTTCCAGGTATTTCTGTAAAAAAACAAACAAAAAATAAAAACACACACAACCAGAAATAGCTAATGGCTGTACCCCACTGCACATGTATATGTTCACACTTTCTACACTCTTATTTTGGCCATCAGTCATGCTGCACGTGTGATAGAGCTCATCTCTTCTTCCTTTAGAGAAATGCTTCAGTAAATCCCAACACCAAGAATAACTCCTACCCTAAGCCACAGAGAGACATTTCTGTGAAGCAGAACCTGAGTTCAGCCTGCTAATAGTTTCCTGCTCACTCAATGTAGGTGTCAGGCTTAACTCCTCCCCTAAAACAGGTAGGTATCTGTGGCCCTGGGCTTTGAGGACAGGCATTGGTTATGAGGCTGACGAGGTGCTCCAGGAGCTGAGGGTTCTGGAACCAACTTCTTCAGCATCCTTAGACAGGGATCCCACCACCAAGCCATTGCAAACCCTGGGCAGGAACGCTCCCCACACCTTCTTGTGGTACTGAACCATTCATTGCACAGCCATGAATATAGACACAACAGGCTGAGAAGGAAGGGCAGGCAGGGGAGACTTCGGTCAGCCTAGCTGTGAAGAAAACAGCCTGGGAGAGGTGTTACACAAGCATCCTGTTTCGTTTCTGTTTAATTTCTCTCTGATGATAGCCTAAAATACACACAGGAGTGCAGCAACGAGAGCTCTGGTTCTGGTCCTTGGTGAGGTTATTGCCTGCCCGGGACTGTCCTTCATATGATGGGAGCTCTAAATCGTGAGGAGCGTTTTTGCATGCCAATCATATATTCACAGATCACAATCCCTGATATTTTTTAGAGCTTCCTCTGGTGTTCTTCAGTCAGCAGTAAATTACTCATTGCCCCCTAAGCCACTAGACAGCAATATTGCTAAACCTTTATCTCACTGCACACTATCACATATAACCTTGCTTACCAGTAAAATATATTTGATTTGTACAGTCACCATAAACGATAATAACAGGTGTCTCAGGAAAGTGAGAATAATAGTTGGAGACAAGAAGATAATGTATTTCATTCGCAAGCCAATTTATGTGTGCTATCGACTAGAGAACTCCTTATTTCTGTTGTTGTTGGCCTGTGCTTCCGGCCAACATCTTGTAACATTTCATCTGAAATCAGCATGCATTTTCCTGAGGAGATTGATGGCCAGCTCTTCCTTGTTCCTGGGTGCACAGGTGCTTGAGTGACTTTTTTTGGCCATAGTGTTGTAGGAGTCTGGCACAGACGCTTTCTTTGGAGGGGTCATGGAAAACTTTGTTTCTGGGCTTACTGCTATACCCTCTGAACAGAACATCATTAATTAGTGACCTCTTTTATTCAAGCTAAGATAATAAAATTCTTTTATTATCTAAAAGTGGAGGTAACTTCTGCAGGAGTGGAATTCCAGGGGATTCTCACCACTTTATTTAATAATGAGCAGTTGGATAAGTGTTGCTGCATGTCCTGGAAGAAGACCACAAACTCTTCTCACCAGTTTTGATCCCCAGCTCCCCCAGCAATGCTGTCTCTTGAAAGGTACTCAATACTTGACACATTTTACCTCCAACTACTATAATCAGTGCACCGCTTATAATCTATACCTTACTGTTATGCCTATCTCAAATAATCCCTCAGTGGGTATAAAACATCATCTTCCTGACAGTGCTTTTCAAAACCTCTCTGTGCCAACAGCACCGCCGCTGACAGCCTGTGCTCCTCCTCCCAGCAGGCTGGCTAGGACATGCCTAACACCCTGTTTAGTTCAGGTCAGCTTGTTCACCATTTCGTCCACCAATCTTAAAAGGAAGGCCTCAAAGCAAATGGTCCTGATGCCATTCCCTGGTGACATCATTTCCATGGACTTTTGGGCAGTGACAGTGTTAGGCAATGGCTGTCACATCCAGAGCAATGTCTGGCAGAGCACTATCAGCCCAGGCAACTGCTATGGTCCAAAAAAAAAAAAAAAAAAAAGGTTCACCAGAAACTTCTCCTCTTTCCTCATATAGGTCAAGGAGTAAGGAAAGGGTAGAGCAAAGCAGGATCCCATTGAAGGCTCTTTCTGTGGTTGTGACTGCTGATGCCTGCAGGTTGTGGCAAGACAGGAAAACCATTGCAGATCTGGATATTTCTTCTCAGCCACTGGTTGTTGCCATTCCCTGTGCTTTCTCCATACTTCAAGCAGCTCCATGATCTGTTTTTATGGTCTCTAGTTTTGTGAATTGCTTTTTTTCTTTTCTGCCTCCAGACTTGCTCCCGAAGCTATTTCAGATTCTCTATAATTACAGTCAACATTATGGGAGTACTAGCATATGCCCTAAGGTTCAATACAAGCGAGGCAGCTGCCTAGAAATTTTTATTTTGTTGTCAAGGGTTAATTAGCTTCACAGCAGCCTTGCTTTATCTCCCACTCTCACTGCCTTGGAAATTTAAAGATTTTTTATTGTTACAGATCAGCCTGATGTTTCATGAGCTCTGAAATTGAAAGATGGACTCAGAAACCTTAGATCAATCACAGGCTATGATAGGTCTTCACCTTCTCTTTACACTATCAGTTTAAAAACATACTGCTCATTTCAAGGGCAGTGCAACGCTTTTCTGCAACAATTTAATAGATAACTACCTCTGTCTGGGTGGATACAAAATGATTAAAAATACCAAGCTCCTCAGGACCACCTGTTGTCAAAAATAAAGCTGCCTTCTGTCTTCTTTTACCTTTGCAGAGCTGACCTAAAGCTATCTTTTTACTTTCCTCAGTTACATGTATTTGCCAGGTTCCTGGAAAACTCAGTGCTGCTCATCTGGCACTCAGAGCCACCAAGTGCCCCAGAGGTGGGCATCCTTTGGCATCTCAAGCATGGGGTTAGCCCAAGCCTCTGAAACACACCACAGCTTGTTCCAGCTGGCTCTTGGCAGGCTCCCTCAAAGCTACCTTTCCTTCCTGCCTTTTGTGATAATTTGCTGGTCAGATTGATGGTGTGCTGCCACCACCAGACACACTTTTCTGGTCCCAGCCTCTGGGCTGGCTCTCAGGTGTTACAGTCACAGAATCACAGAATCATTCAGCTTGGAAAAGACCTCTGAGATCACCTGGTCCAACCTTTAACCTAGTGCTAAAGTCCACCACTAAACCAGGCTTCTAAGTTCTACAACTACGCATTTCTTGAAGACCTCCAGGGATAGCGACTCAACCACTTCCCTGGGCAGCCTACTCCAAGGCCGCACAGCCCTTTCAGTAAGGAAATTAATCCTACCATCCGACCTCAACCTTTCCTGGTGAAACCTGAGGCCATTTCCCCTTGTCTTATCACAGATCCTCCTTCTGGCCCTTCTTGTAGCTATGTGTCACGTTTGCTAGTCACCAGTCTGAGTATTATGTCAGAGTAAGGGAAGTCAGCTCTCTGTGGTGGAACAGGCTGGCTGATCCACAGCTCTGGAGGAGGCCAGGGTAATGGAGATCTTCCTGGAGAAGATGCTCAGTCTATGGAACTGCTGTCTGCATCAGTCTAACGCTGCTGCCTGTCTTGCTGCATCTGAGGTTTGCAGTTAAAGATCTCCTGACATATCTGTGCTTTGTCCACATTCTTTGATCCAAGGGATAAAATATCTCTGTGTTTGTCCATTGACTACAGCTTCAGTCACACTTCCAGCCTGGCTACAACCAGAGTTTATGGAATAGAAAACCAGAACAGACACGAGTAGCTATATCATATATAACCCCTAAATGGATTTCCCACAGCTTATTTTCCTTAGTATGAAGTGACATTCTCTCTTTTGTATAGGAGCTAAGACACTGCTGAACCTAAGAGAAAGCCATAAGTAGACATCACTGTCAATGGAGAAGACTGAGACCATTTAGCTCATGACCCGTTAGTAATACACAGAAATCTCACAGCACTGCTTATTCTGTCACCAGCACAGACAGGGATGGGATAACACCACTAGGCTGGAGGGAACCAAAAAGTTTCAAAGCATTACAGGAGCCTTCCTAAGTAAGAATCAGACTTTCAGGTACAAGCTTTCCCTCTGTTTAAACCACCAAAATGTTGAGTCTTGAAATTGGCAGTGGGTATGCTGGGTTGTATGATGAAGGGTATGCCCTGGAAGCATGCCTGTAACAGCGCTCTGCTAGGTGTTAAGCTGCCCACCAGCAAGTCCTGCCATAGGCTTTATCCTCTTCTAGATCCCAGGTGCCCACTGAGGCTGGTCAACAAATAACCAAGGTGGCAGTCCTGATGCACATTGTCCCAAAGCAGTGAAAAGCCTCAGGCTTCCATTTGGCTGCAAATGAATGAGAAGCAGGTTTGCCTACCATCCAATGCAGAGCTGAGAGCCAGCTCTGTGATGCTCACATCCAGCTCAAGAGATTTGCCAAATGACTGAGAGAGACGTGGTACATTAGTTCAATGGGCTTGTAAAGAGAAGAACCAAAAGCATCTTAGGTTAGATCAGCTCAGCTAGAACAGGACTTCTACCCAAAACACCCACTGGAACATCTAGTGAGGGTGGTTGTTTACCTGTCTTATTACCCAAATTTCTGAGTATTGAGTCTCATAGTTTCATTGCTGCTCCAGGGACACCCAGCAGGAGAAAAATCCTACTTAAGTGCATGACAATTCTACAGTTTTTCTCTCACATCCCAGCTTAAAAGGACAGAAAACATTCAAGTGAAGTTACTTACCCAGTTCAGCTGGCAACTGCCAACAAGGTAAATAAAAAATCCACACTCCCACCCCATAAATATTCTTTACTAAGCACTCTAACAGCACCTCTTCCTGTAAACCTCTGATGTTGCCAAGTCTCATCTGTGGGAAGAGCACACTTGGAGAAGTAGATTCTCCTAATAAGTTACTCTTGTGTTCTTAGTGAACTCCAGTATCAGGAAGTATTTTTCAACTGTGTCATGGAAAACGAGTTTCTTGCCATATTCCTTAATTGGATTGCATTTTAATCAACCATTTAACCAATAATGGAAGACATTTACATTTTGGGATTTTCTGCCTCAAAAACAGCTCCTCCTTACAGATCCCACTTTAAACCCATAGACATGAATCATGACATCACAGCCATTTCAATGGAAAGAAACTTGCATCACAACCTTTGTTGCGTTATCAAACAGAAGCAGCTGGGTAATGTGGGTGAATAATCCTGTTCTGTATATTCAGCAATAGCAAAATGAATACTGAAAATTACTAGCAAACTAAATAGCTACTTCTATAAATACTCCCTTTTCAAAAGTTCACCCTATTTTAAAAGCCACTTGTTAAACGCTATTTAGTATATATATAAAAGCTGATGGATGAAGACCAAAGTCCTTGAAGCAAACACAGGAAAAATACCTCATAGCTAAAAGCAATGTAAACTTCCCTAACAGTTTGTCTTGTCTCTATGTATATTTTTTTTCCCATCAGCCATGAAAAGGCAGTTTACTCTCTATCAATACAGACTGCTAGGGCATTTTGTTTAAAATAAATACAAATGAGCATCCTACATGAGTTGCCACAGCACTTTCCACCACTGCCTTTCATTTCTCTCAAAGCTGAGAGGCAACATTAAGCCCCTACTGGGATTTTGAGCCACCCATTTTCTCCACGAAGTGGAGACAAGTAGACAAGCGATAAGCAAACCAACCTAACTGGGGCCAAATGTAAAGCTGATACCAGTGAGCACAAAACACCTGAAAGGAAAAAAAAAAAATAAAAATCCCTTTCTGATCTGAGTTGGCTGGGAAATCAGGAAGGATATTCAACCAGCACGTTGTTATGACTGATAATAGCACTGCTAACAAGAGAGCCCAACAGCATCTGGGCACCATGATACCACTCATTCTTGGAAAAGGTATTCTGCCCTACAATTGGAAAAACTTAATGCTACTGAGGCATGTCCTGTCTTTGTGCCTAGATTATGAGGTAATTCATTCCAGGAATTAAGGCATACCATGCTTATTGGATACAAAATCTAAACCATAGCCAAATGATTTGTCACTGAAGGCAAATCTGTCTGCACGTGGAGAGAAAATGTGCACCAAGAAGCACTGAAAGCTTTGGAGGAGATTTTGGATAATAGAGCTATTCCCCCTCCTTCACACTGAAACAACTGAATGGAATCCGTTCCCCCTCTTCTCTCTTGAAAATATTAGAAATCATTACCAAAGCTTGTCTATTACATTCCCTGTGCTTAAAAGACCCTGTTTTCTTCTTCGTGTGAAAAGAGCGTTGAATGCATCACATTTGCTGCTGATGAAACGCATTTGCCAGTTCCCTTAAATGCCAGCACAATTGCTTTAGCAGAATTAATAAGGGGGGTGGTAATCTGAACAGCCTTATTTTTGTCCTTAGCGTTCACCCCAAAAGGAAATGTGTTTCTTACTAATAATAGTGCATGTGACAGAAAATACCAAGTACATGCAACTGCTCCCATTCACTTGCCAAAATGGATAATTCACATCAGGGCTTAAAAAAAAAGTAAAACAAAATAAACAGAACAACGCCCCCAAATAAACAAATTAACCCTTCCCCTCCTACCAGCAATTTCTCTAAACCTGAAGCTTGAATCTAAATTATTTTGCCAGTGACCAGAGGGCGAGTTAAAGGGAAGAACAGTGCTCATGTTTATATTCCCTGAGGACCATGTAAGAAACCATCCTGTCTGTCACATTTTTTTCTCCAGTCAACCATTAAGTGCACCCTGCCAGTGTAAAACAGACCTGTGGAGGAAACAGCTTATTCACACCCCAATTTTTTTCCAGCCATCCATTTTGGTAGTGCCCAATACAATTCTGACAGTCATAATACATTCAACAGTCATAAATTCACTTCCCTCCTGCTTCCCCCCCTGAGAAATTGTGCAATTGGGCATGAAACCAGGGCAGCTTAATTAAAATTATTAATAAATGTCGCAGATTTTTGTTTGTTTTGGTTCCTGATTTCTGAAGCTAGACGAGGCACTCACAGTTGCACTTCCAGGGTTTTCTGTAACCGCAATGCTCCATACACCCCTGCACTCCCAGCGCCTGAAGCTGTAGGGGGGGGAGACAAAAGTGATTCAGTATCATACAGCTCCAGATGAAACTGAGATGTGGCCACTCTGGTGCCATACTAGTTCAAGCCCAGTGTGCCTAAATCACACACGCACCAAAAAAAATGTTTTACCATGCACACACAGACATCTAAAGATATATAACGCCTTTCCTCTGTGCATCTATAGATACCCCTGTGTGAAAGAGAATTACTTCCTAAATAAATCCTGCGTTTAAAGGGCAGCAGTGGCTTGTAACAAGTACACCAAATCCATACTGTTTGCTAAGGGAAACAGCAGTCTGTGTCTTACCCTTTTGGCCACAGGGTCACACAGAGATATTGTAGTCCCTTTGTGTGATTATTTTCCTCCACGGAGCAAAGGCTCTCTAAACCCTTTGGAGACTCTGGTTGAATCCACTTAATACCAACCAATAGCTTAGCTGGCAGTTTCTGAAAACCCAGTTTTGACAGGCAAGACCTGAGAAAGACGGTTTTACCTTTCCTCCCCATCTGTGCTTTTGGGAGGCCTGCACATGCCCCAAGAGCAGGCCTTGCCAGCTACCAGGAGCTGGCCCACACTGAGCACCAGCAAGGTTTCTACCTGGTGTCCCCAGGGTTTGGTGTGACAGCCAGGCTCACAGCCAGGCTCAGGCTCCCTTCTCTGCTCCCCAGTTTGGCACCTGGTCACTATCTTGACCCTATTTCCCTCAAAGGCTCATTTTATTTGTGTATTAGGGCCTCAAAGACTGATCATGGCACTGGTCTGGAGCCTCTCAAGACTTTGGTTCCTGATATAATTCCTATAGGAACTCTGCTTTCCCTGCTTTTTTTCCAGGAAGAACATACTAAAATAATGAAAGGAGTAGAGGCTTACTAATTAAAACCCTTGTCCTTGTTGAATTAATCTTAGTGGAAAGCATTATCAACCAGTGGTGGGGATAGTCCAAATCCTTTCTCCTCTCCCTGCTTGGAAAGGCAGTGCTCAAGCCTTCTCTTCTCTCCAGGCCACTTCAGAAGCACTTGGTTGGGATTTAGTAATGGTTTCTTTTAAAACTGTCCTTGTTCTACATCCGCCTTGCAAAGCAAGAGCTCCAGGCTCCCTTCCATTGGCACGCTTGGATCTACTCTCCCACAGGCCTGGAAAGGCCCCTAGCAGACATTCAAAGGCAATGACCTGTGATGACATGCTTGCTCAGAGATCTCTTTGGGACATCCCGTACCTCAGTTTGAGTAAACAAAGGACAGAATAAACTGATGGTACAACTGGTGGTGTAACACCTAGGCCTTGCAGGCCTGAACAGTGTTCTCAAAATTCGCATTCACTGTCTGACAGAGCAATATCTCCACTCTGTCACAAATGGACTGCCTTATTCCTTCACTCTTCAGTGGGCTCCAAGCACAGGCAAAAACAGGCTGATCTCCACAGTTGACTTGATACTAGGACAAGTAGCAAGATCTGCTATCTACAGAGCTAGAGACAGGCCCATGGAAAAAACGCACCTCTCCTGCAGGTGTTTGGAAGGAGAGGCCAGCAGAACTGACAGCGTTCTGGGTGCCTCTGACACTTAGGGTTGGTGTGGGGGCATGGATGTGGATAATTTGCTGTGGTTGGGCAGCAGTGAGGCTAGCTTATGGCCTAGGTGGTCACAGGAGAAGCGATACCTTACTAAGCTGTTTCTAAAAGGTCAGACAGAGGCAAAGTCCTAAATACTGGGCCTATTCCTAGCCTTGTTAGGCTCATGGTCATTCCCAGCTCATATATATATTGCTAGCTAGAACAACAATTTTCATTGTCAACTGGAAAAGTGCCGTGTTCAAAGCCATGTTCTTATTTACAACTGAGAGCTTGAAATGTGTGAAAGCGCTGAGAAAAACAAAAGAAAACAAAAGAAAACAACAACAACAAAAAACACAAGCAAAATTAAAGCACTGTGTGACTTTTTTTTTTTTTCCCTGAGGTGCTGAGGATTTTTTAGACTCTCTTTCATCTTCTTTCCCTTTCAAAGACGAGTCTATTTTTGCTGTGTTTTGAAGACATTTGTTCGATGTGAAGCAGTGACATGGCTCCTTGGGTGGGGAGGTGTCAGCAAACCCAACGAGCTGCTGTACAAACCAGGCTCTGCATGAAGACTTGCCACGTGTCTTGGGGAGCTGTCTCAGGGAGCAGCCACCTTCTGAGAGGAAAGTTTCCTCCTCTCCCCCTTTCTTTCACCATCCACATTTCAATGGGAGCCCTTTTCGCACAGCACTTATTTCTGACTCACACAAATCAGCTCCAAAACTTGAGTAATGCCAAAAATGGGCTATTCATATTCATTCACGCGCTTGTACGCATCTTTGCTCTCATAAAATGGAACATGTGTCTGATGAGCTTATTTAATTCCTAAATGTGTGGCTAGGAAGGATAGATAGAGTGTGCAAGATATAATGGTAGTACCACTGGAATAACACCAGTAAGGCATCTGCAAATAGAAACTTCCCAGTTTGCCTGACCTCTTCCAAGCTCCGTGCAGCCTGGTTTTAATGTGTGTAAGGACTTCTTTGGTGTAGATTTTATTGTCATGCCCTTTACAATACACAGACACGTGCTCCCTTGCTTAATTCCCAAAATAACAATGCTGCTTGGTACAGAGATGACTCATTCCTAAGATGCCACTTGGCTCGCTGCTGTTCATTTCTTACAGGGAAGAGAACAGTTAAGGTCATCACCTGTGCTGTCAGGTAGAGCCCCTTAGGGTCGGGGGCTGCTTGTGTACCCCCATCTGCTGTGACTCCGAGATCTCAGGCAGCTCCTGTTCCACAACCCCACTGGATAATGCAGTAAACACTGAGGGAGCAAACCTCTCGGTCCCTGGTGTACGCGTGATGTACAACATCCCTGTCACTGACAGACAGATGATCCCAAAGCACAGGGAATGTGCCCACCCAGATGGGCTGCACCAGGAGAAAGCCCCCCTGACATGACCCCATACTCAAAGGGAAGATGCTCCCCACCTTCAGCAGACCTTACCCCTCAGCAGTGGCCTCTCTCCTGTCTTCTGCCCTGCCTGCCACATGCCAGGCTGCAGAGCTTTCTCAGATGCTCAAGAAAAAGGCACCTAGGAGGTGTCTCTAGCTAGCTTAGTCTGTCAGGGGGGTGTCACGTCTGCCACAGGGCGCTGAAGAGCTCCATGCTTACACCACAAAATGGCAATCTGCCTCCCCTCTGTTCCTTGTATCTGCTCACTTTTCCTTTTTCCACCGAAGTGACAGCATTACATAAACTTCTGGTTGGTCTCTTTTTCAAAAAAAAGTCAAGCCAGACAAACTTTCCCTCCTCCTCACCCTTTCCCTTCTTTTCTCTGTTTCTTCCTTCCTTCTCCCCCTCCTTTTCCTGGGCACAGGGAGATAAAAATTGTTGCTCAATCCCAGCTGAAGATGAGCACAGGAGAAACCTGAAAAAGCAAGAGCCCACTTTCTCTGTTGCTGTGATCAGGCAGGAAGCTTGAATAGGCAATCAGCCACATGGTCACCTTATCCTCGTGTCTGCAGAAAATGAGGGCAGCCCAGCAGGCTGGTTGGGTCACAGGGCCTGGGAAATGGCAGCAGCACCTGTCCATGTCTCTACTCTGGCTTATCTCATATCCAAATTAAAAAAAAAAAAAAAAAAAAAAAAAAAAAAAAGTGGTCCAGAAGACTCCAGCATCCTCCTAACACTGCAGCATGACTGAAAATCAAGGCAGTGGATGGGCACCATAAACTTTGCAGCACTTTCTTGCAATAATGTTACACATACCTTCTGCTTCTTTTGTCTCAAAAACCTCTCAGTATTAATAACCTTTATAAATATCGTCTTCAAGCTTATTTCTACATATGAGGAAAAACACCGGTACTTACTGAAGCTGTGTTTTGTGGTATTATTTTTACTTAAACCATCTCCCTCTTGCTTAAATCAGTAAAGATTCCAAGAGCTAAAACATCAGGTGATGCTGCAGACCTCTCTTCACGTGGTATAATCTCAAAACATGCACATAGATACAGTGGTTAACTGGTCGGTCTTGAGACCTTTCTCTGAGATTTCTCTTTGGCAATGAGCAAGCATCCTAGGTAAGCTACTGTCTAGCAAGATACCAGAGCAGCTTCCAGGTTTTGCAAGTGTGTTCTTTCCCCACATTGCTGGCATGGTGTCCCCTGTATCACAGGGATATTTATATTTTTGCTAAAAGTATGATGGAATTAAAGGGCAGAATTCAGGAATATCCTCACAGAATTATTTTGCAAATATGTATTCAGTGCTGTTAGTCTACTTCAAAGGTAAAAAAAAAAAAAAAAAAAAAAGGGAAAGAGCTCTTCAGAAGTATTTTTATGAACCTAGGGGATGAGTCATCTCTGGCAGAGGAGATTTAACAGGATGCAAAGAGGGGCTGACTCCACACCAAAGCAGGGAAATCACCACTCCTTCAGCATGATGGCTGTTTTTTTAACAGGGGCTCCCCATAGCACCACAATAGGCCCCCCCATACATGATGGACTGACAGCCCTCTTTGACTCCAAGTGGTGTGCAGCCAACCTTGCTCATAAAATGGGCTGGGAGTATGAAAGTCATAGTGATGGGAATTCTCTGCTACCTTGCGATGGATCCAGAAAGGGCTTTTTGTTTTTTAATTCAGCTTCTCTGAAAAACATCCTCACCTTTCTTCATCAGGCATGGGAACTCAGTATCAGACAGAGCCATCTCTCATCTCTCAAGTACCTTCCAATCTGCTTGCCACAAGGGCACTATGATTCCCCTCTATCTCTGTGGCAGATAAAATAGCTCTGAGTTACACTTTCAGGGGTGTAGGTCAGTTCCCAGATATATCTAGACAGAAGCCTGTAATCACTTGAGTTTCTGTCTGAGTGCGAGCTGAGAACATGCTGCATTTCCTAAATCAACTTATTAACACGATAACTAATCTAATGGATGCCTTCAGATGTTTGAAAGCTAAAGGCAGGAGCAAGCATGCATGCACATTAGGACAGCTTCTACATTTTTAAGCCAATTTGCTACTTGTCTAGAATTAAAAAGAGGATGACAAGTCCAGCTCTACAAAGAGTTTAATGTGAGATAGCAAACTATAACCATGGCAGGCAGGACAGGGATCAGGAGGGCTGATATCTTCACTACTGCACATAGGATTTTCTGTCATGCTCTTAAATTCATTGACTGTATTTTTAAAATAATGTATTACTGTCTGCCATCTTAATCTTAGCATAGAGATTTCTGTGGCAGATTCGCAAGAATCTATTCTGGTTTATTTTTCAGTCAACGGGTAAAAGGAAAGACAATGTTTTCCCAGATACTCCTTCAATGCATCTAGCATTTGTAATAGAAAAATGCATGTTCTAGAAAAAGCCCTGTTTTTGAGGTGTACTCAACAAAATCTTCCAGCATCTTTAGTCACTAACTCCACACCTAGAGTGTGAAGGAGGGTCCTCAGAGGCCCTTAAGCTTTCTCAGATTAAATTGCTACTTTGAAGGGTCATCTTTCTGTCGTAAGTGTTGCTTCAGTTGGATCTTGACCCCTTAAATTTACAAATAGATATGAAAATGATTGATGTTATGCAAATAGCCCTGTGAGGATTCAAATCCTCACAGAATGAGAGCCGTGCATTGCAAAGCTCCTTTGGGTAGAAGCAGTGTCTTTCCTGCCCCAGGCACAGCCATACAGTGCCATATGAATAAACAATAAAGCAAAGCATGAGATCAGAGGAGTATAACAGAGCTCCGACACCTTAAGCTTGGATTACTTAAAAAACATGCCAGTTCTTGGCAAGGCTGACCTAACTCATGATCCTGAGAGCTCAATAAATTGAGTTCCACAGAGTTCACCATGTATTGGTTTTCTGATGAAAACTTCAGAAATCAAGGGTCTTTTTGCTTTACACAGCAGTCTACTTCTGACGGTATTGTATAAGCATTATGATTTCTCTTGCTTCTCTGAGCCAAGTTTCTCTCCATGCCCCGACCATGCTACGCACTGAGCTTTCCTTGGTTTTTGCTCTCCACCCCAGAGGAAGCTGTGTTTTCACAATGTATTATTAACGTGGGTATGTTGTTTGTGAACTACTCCAGTACCCTTCAGTAGGGATACACAATCTAAATGTAAAATAGCATTACTTTGATAAATAAGGGGAAGTCAGAACTCTGGCTTCTTTACTGTATGCGTGAGATGCACTTGGATGCTAAAAGCGATCCTCCTTGGCTTGTAAAACACTAGTACCTTGTAGCTTCTTCACCGAGATCACAGGAACAAAGTCTGACTTCTAAATAACTTGTGCCTGCAACTCTGTTGAGGGTTTGAGAAGTTCATCCCACAGTCACCTGAAAATGAATGACTGATTCAGTACTTAATGACAAGAAGAAATGCCCCAATTAAGAAGCAATGCTACCCCATCAGTTGACAGGAGGCTTACTAGGCGTTTTGTTGATTTGTGGCATGCCAATGTGAGAACTGGAGGAGACGGAGGTGCAAAACCTGGAGAGCTTTGTTGGCTTGAACCAGGCATCTTGCAGCGAGATGGGTGCAGTCCCTTTCTGGGGGAGATGTCAGGGGGAGGCAGCCATGACCCTACTCCGCTGACTTGCTGGGGGCAGCTCGACATCTGACAGTGAGAAGCACCTGTCAATAAATCAAAAGGGAGCTCCCAGCTACATGAGGCTCAATGTAAATTCGCACCTAGGGCTAACAGATGAGAGCTCCATTGCTCTTTCACACTGCCTGGTTCTGCCGTGGCCTAACCAGCCGCCATGTCAGGGAGTGCTTTAGCTGTGGAGGGTGCGCTAACCCAATGGCAGCAAGGGGAGGGATGTGGCCTGGGATTTCTCTTTGCTTGCCTGAAGGACCCCAAAAAAACATTTGCAAAATGCCGAAGACCTCCATTATCCACAACGATGGCAGTATGCGACCCCACTGTGTGTCCATGCCGGGTGGCAGGCCCGAGGGAGGGCAGCACTCCATTACCGGCCACGGGCTGCCTCTCATCGGCATGAGGGGGGATTGAATTGTCTGCTTATGTGAGCAGCAGCAGCTTCCCCTTTGCCAGAAGGCCTCAGGGTGTGATCAATAGAAAAAAAAAAATCACTTTTCAGGCCACTGGGGTAATGCAAGCTGCCAGTCAAAACCTCATAAACAAGGCTGTCTGTGTACCCCCACTATGCAGGCAGCCCCAGGTCCCTTCCCTGTCCCCTGGTGCCTCCATCCATACTGGAGAGTTCCTCAGAAGTAGGGCCTCAAAAGGCTGTCTGCATGCCCATCTTTGTTTGCTTTTAACCTCTGATTAAAAAAATCAGGTGTTTGCTGGCAGTTTGCAAGTGAAGATACAGGGTGGTAGTTCCTTTGTCTGGGACACGGAGCAGTCAAGGAGAGCGTGATAGCAGGGAATGGCTGATGGATGAGCTGCCATGTGAACATCCTCGGGCTGGGCTGTCACTGAATTAAGCACGGCTGCTCTTGACATAAGCTGGAGAATCAGTTTGGATTTCTTTTCAAAATTAAATTAGAAATAACCAAAGCATGCCACGCACAACCAGGTGTACCAGAGGGCATTTCTGGTGTATACACAAATCCAGAGAGCTGCTAGGGAAGAGACCATTGCCTCAGTTTCCCCTTCGCACTCCCTGACTTCCTGACTGGAAGAAACCTCAACAAACTTCTTGTTTGGAAGGCTTTCCAGAAGTTTCAAATGGGAGAAGCTGAAAATAGTGCACAAAATGCCAGTGGAAAGAGGAAGTTGGGGATAACTGACTTTTTACTGATATGCTAGTATATCGACATTCTGGTTTGCTTTTTATATATGAATACACAATTGCATGCATGCACACACCCATATGCACACATAAAGTGGATTAGATTCATTCTGAAGCTTTCAACAACAGCAGCTACACTTTTTACAAGTCACAGGCAGCCATATTCCCTTCAGAAGTCATCTGGTAGGAAAATATCAAAAGCAGAATGTGCAGGCTTTTAAAGAAATGTGTAGGAGCAAAACAAGCTTATTTCTGTTTTAATCCAAACTGAATCATATGTCTTATGTCAAAGCTATAAAAAACAAGGAAGGTAAAAGAGGTAATTCTTGTACTACAAACTTTTTTTTAAATGTTGTATTAAAGTACTTCCTTCTCTTTAAGCCTAAAGAAATAAAAAAAGTCGATTCCTAGGAAGGTAATTTCACCGTTTTCCTACCATTAAGAAAAAACTAAGGAGGCACATCCTCTTCTGGAGTAGTCTGCTACAGCTCCTCAGGCTTCAAAGGAACTAGGACGATTTCCAACAATGGAGGACATGATCCTCATATCTTTAGTAAGTGAAAAAACATCCTCCCTAAAACTATTTGGGAGAGGAAGTTTCTCTGGAGGCAGCTAATAAAATACTTTCAGAGGTCTGCAAAGGAGATCAGTCAGTCTCTTTTTCCCCGAGGAGGAGAGGAGGTGCTCCGTGTCAGCCGCTGCCACTTCCCCAGCAGGAGAAGTGCGGAGCCCGTGGCCCTGTTCCCAAAGCCCCAGAGGAGCGGCGTGTGGGTCAGATGAGACCTTCTGCTGGCAGCAGCCACCATCTGTCCCCTTGGCCACCCCTGCCATTACGTAATGGCACTTATCTGGTCGGCTGACCGGGAGGCCCTGGAGAAGGAGGGCTCCCAGATGGCAGTCTGCTGCCACCACAGACCTTCCTACACTGCTCCCTCCAAAGGCCGGGAGCTTGGGGGAAGGACGAAGTCCAGAACTGGGCTGGGAAGTGCAACACGCTCCCCATGCACATGATGTCCATACAGGCTCAACATGTATCCCGCAGTGGGGCAGAAGATGCTCCCCGCTCTTCTCTGACACGGAAAAGATGCCTGAGGTCTGCCCAGCCCGTTCAGCCAGGCACCACAAAATTGGAGATGAGATTGGGCTAGTACACAAGGAGGATAAAAGACATAAAAAACCTCTAAGCAAGCTGAAAAGTTTCAAGTAGCCTTGGAGCCGTATTCAGATAAATGACCTTGGATGGACATTGATGCACCCAAAGGAAGATGTCTGGTCCAGAGAGGGTTTGGAGGGCATAAATTAGGATCCTATCAGACACATACCCCCCACTGATACTAGAGACAGCTTCAGTGGTCCCCACGGGAGGCTGGAAACCCTCAGCCCTCTTACAGGTAGGCACATCCATCCAAACAGTAGTAAACTGCTAGTACACCCTCCTGCCTGCTCAGTATTTGCATTGCTCCCTGAGGCAGGACTTGCAATTTCTCCCTCCACTGCTACAAATCAGAGTGAATGCACCCATTTCTCTTGACGCACTGTGATGGAAGATGAGAACAACTGCCAAAGGGGCAGGTAATGTTTCAACAACATGAATGTTTTTACCTAGCCCTCTTCTCTTCTCGGAGGATACCGAGAGCTCTTTGCAGTATGGCTTCTGTCCATGGGTCCTGGCCCGTTATGGAGGCTCCTAGATGCAAAAGCAGAAATGAATAAAATATATGTTAAAACAAACAAAGAGCAGACAAACACAAAAGCAGTGCTTGCAATTACCTCTTCCATTTTCTTTCTTCCTCATACCTCTCACTCTTAGATTCTGCAGCAATACCAACAGCAGCAGAACTGACGAGTGAATGGAATAATACTGAGAAATTCGGGTTATCTCTGGAAAATCTTCCCAGAACAGCCTGAAGTGGCCGCACAGTTTTAGAGAAGGCAGGAGGATGTCACCTTCACTCCAAGGCCAGGATGAATTGCTGGGCTGGGTCCATTAACCCCATCTGAGCTGCACTTGACTCCAAATCTCTCGCTTTTTGGAATATTAAAATAATATCAAAGTAATATAAAAAATGTTATCAACCCAAGCCATGTTCATCAAGTGCCGAAAACCTATCACATGCCTTTGCACTAATTCTGCTGGCTTCTTACCCTACCAAAATAGACTTTATTGAAGAGATTTAACCAGGTTCAAAACAAGTGAAAGATCATTTGGCAGACCAGAAAGCCGTGTAAAATTGCTACCATAAGGAAGAAGACATTTCTGTGCTGCTGTCTATGTATTTATTTTTTGCATATGGAATCAGTCATTTTGTATGCTTGATAAAATCAAGGACAATTAAACTAAATTGAGCTTTAATTTCAAACTGAGGCATATATCTGTGGCTGAGCATTTCTTCCTGCAGTGTCTGGAATTACTAACCAGCAGCACAAGCTAAGCTCTGATATCAGACAAGGTGGGAACAAGCTCACTGCTCATCGACAAGGAGACAATGATAAAGGTGTTGGAATACTTTGTGTTCCTATGAAAAGAAGAGTTCGAGCAAGACCTAGATGGCAGTCTGCTAGATATTTACGATGAGAAGCAGGACAATAAATGTTTCAGGAGCTGGGGAGGGATAGGACAAGGTCAAAAAGAAATGACCCAGCTGATGAAGAATCCTACCATTCTGGGCAAGACGATAAATGAGCCCCATCGAAGGCTAGCCCTCTGTATTCATGAACATCAACACTACCTGCAGGCTCAACATCACCTCTCCGAGCTGCACCACTCAGTGGATAAATGACCCTTTTATTTGCAAAGGCACAACTGCAAATAAGTGTTTTTAAACCCAGCCTCAAATCCAACTTTCATATCTTTAACATACTGAAACTCTTTGCTCCTTTTAATGCCTAATGTATCTGCCTTTTGCAAGGTCTGACTCTCCTCTGGCTGGCGTTTCCCTGTGAACTCAATGGACCATCAATCTTCCTGCCAAGTTTTCATGTGCAGCAGACCGATTTCCATCCTTCTTCAGACCTTGGTTTGACTGCAGTTCTGGAAGTTCCCTGCTCCTGCATCTTTCAGGGCTAACCCAATTGCTAGCCTTGTACAAAGTGCTGCATCCCGATGACTTGGATTTCGTGCCTCCCTCCCAAATCCTCAGATGACCTGTGAGAAGAACAAAGCCTTTCCGAACTGAGCAGATGGCTTGCAAGAGGATACTTGTTCAGGAAGGGCAGGCTGTGCTAATGACTTTTCCAAAGTCCCACTCTGTAGTTGCCAAGAACATAATTTCCAAAAGGAAAGGTGGTTTTAGTAACACGGCACTAGCCTTAGTCAACGTGAAAAAATTGTAAATTTTTTATGGCTGCACAAACGCTGATGAAGACAAGTTTTCTAGAGGTTCTGGTTGGGTGGAGTCCTCCCAAGCTGGGTTGAAGGGAGATGGCTTACGTTATCTGGAAAAGCCAAGTCACTTGAGGCCAATAAGTCTAAGTGAATCATTTAATTAGAGACCACACAGGGTCAGAAAAGGATTTTGATTCCATCCGAACCTTCTCTTATCACACGAAGCTACAGAGTAGGATATTACACAGCTTGGGGGGAAAAAAAATAATATATCAAACTCTTTATTAAGTCTTTCTCTCCCTCATTTGTGCAAAATCCATCCAGGCACTCTGCAAGGCACACACAGTAGCTGGCCCCTCAGCAAGCCGCCATTCAAATCCTGCCTATCCAGTGGCAGTCGCATTGCAGCAGAGGAGGTGTTAGATGTCCTGCTAGAGTTTTGCAGAGTGGCTTACCCAGGGAACTGTGGGTCCTACCATTTGCTCCTCATCTCTAATGAACACTCATGTCTAGAACAATAAAGTTAGTGATGGCTTTGAAAGAAAAAATCAGCTATTAAGACGATTAAGACACAGCTCATGTACGGCAAAACCTTCTAATGTCTATTTCCATCTACCTTTGAAAGTCACACTGCTATGCAGAGGCAACCAAATGTCCTGGTTTAACCTCTTGCATAGCTATCGGATGAAAAGAAAGAACAGCGAGAAATTCGGCAAATCAAAGGCTTTGCAAGAGGGTTCAGGGACTTCAAAACAGCCTCTTCTCACATGCCATCCTTGTGCGGGAGAACAGGAGGGAGGAAACAGTGCGTTCAGATCTTCACTCGGTTCAGGACTTGCTCCTATCAGTTTCTGACAGCTTCTTCAGATATAACACAATTTGATCCACTTCAGAGGTGTGACTTATTACCAGTTCTGTTTACTGGCACAGAGTGCCAAGCAAAAAACTTCCCTACCCAGGGATCGGCTTCCTGCAATAACCCAGGTTACCAGCTCCAACTCAATCTCTGAACAGCAGGAATCTTTCTCTTTTTTTTTTCCTATTATTAATTTTTAGAAGGAGATGGGATGCTATCTGAATGATTAGCTGCCCAATTGCATCAGAGAACAGCACATAAATAGGATTCCCTTTCAAAGCAGAGGTAGAAGCAGCTGCTTGGAATAAGCTGAAGGGGGGTGTTAATTGTGCTCTGGCTTTGAAAAGTGACAAAACCATGCCGGTGAAATTGATAACCCAAATATCCCAGAAATTCGCAACTCCACGGAGTTGTCAAAAATATTAAATTATATAGCATGCACAGATGTGATTGAGAAATTACCCGAAGATTTGTTTAAGAAACATCAAAGCAGTTACATTCAATCATTTCGCCTGGGCCAGTATTCTCTTTCATTTTCAGCAAGTTTAGGGAATTAAGGGCGGTATTGGCAAACATTTATTCAGCTAAGTCTCTCTGCAGAGCTCCTGGTTACAGCGTGAAGGCTCGCTCACCGGATCCCAACTCACACACCGGTCTGTCTGCCCACCAGCGTTTTGGAGCTGTGCTGAGCAAGTTACGGCAGCAGAAAATGCCAGCTCTCCTATCCGATCACAGGGGTATTGTGAAACCTAATTCCTGAGAAGAAGAGGAGGATCCAAGCGAAGCTCAGCCAGCTCTGCTGGATGTCTGGGAGCCCCTCTAAGCCTGTTTGCAACAGCTCATACCTAGAGCTCAGCGGAGTGCCCTTCCTTTCAACAGGAGCCTCCTTGCTTTTGACAGCCTTACATCAGGACATCAATGCCCTCGTCCAAAACATGGCAATAGAAGGTCTCATCCTCACTCCACTGTGTTTTGGGCCATCTGTAATGTCTGGAGCAATTGAAGTTTCCTCAGGACTGAGCAAAGCAGAAACAGGCAGTCTTTGTGAGCCACCACAAGTTTTGAGTTCCTATTTAGGGAAAGGCAGACATGGAAATGATCTCCGAATCGCAGATATGAAGAAATGAGCCTGGATTCCCATTTGGCAAATTACAGCATTTTAAATGTAAGGCTGGGAACGGAGATATTTTTAGTGAAACCATCTTCAAAATACCCCGGGCTCTGCATTTTTGTGTCCTTCAGGCCTCGTGTCCTTGGGAAGAAGCAGGGGAAGGTTTTAGTTTGTTGCAGAGGGTGACCTTGTGCCGTATCGCAGGAGCAGGGTCGAGCAGAGAGGAGCTCTGGGTTTTGCCATGGCTTGCCTGGTGGCCTTGGGGGCTTTGCTTATAGCACCTCCTGAGGCATTTATCCCCAGCTGTGAAACGGGACACGAAGTTTAGCATCTCACAGGAGCAGAATCCGCCGCCCACAGCTGTGAGTACCCCTAGGACGGGAGGCACTCCAGAAGCACACCCTTTCCTTTAGGTATTATTGGCAATGAACGCACTCCTGGCACCAATTACAGATCCTCAAAGACCCTGGGCTTGGAGCCCTCTGAGCCGTGATGGATATTCACAACGGGCTCGTGCTGCTGGGCGAGCTGCTGCCGCTGTCCCCGCACAGTCACCGTTCATTTGCGAGAGTGATGGCGCTACCCCGGATGATGATTTGTTGATTAGTTAATGGCTGTCAGCGAGCACACCGTACGTACATTAGCTGTCCCGTTTTAATGAGGAACAGAACTCTTTAACGTTCCGCTCCTGCCGTTTCTTCATTTTTAATATGCAATTAAAAAGTGACAAATGCAGGCCTCGAAAGGGATCGGGCTAGACAGTCCCTGGAGGTCTCATCCGACCTCACCTATTATGTGGTTCTGTGAAAATATCCTGGAGTCTTTAAACATCACTCATTACAATTTCACCCCAAAAGCAGGTAGGAAACGCCATTCCTGACCCGCTGCATTCAGCTGCTCCCTCGTCTTCCTGAGAAAGAAGAAAGAGCTTGGAAAGTTCTCTCTTAAAAAGATTAAAACTAAAAACTTTTGCTGCCGCGTCACTTTACGTCAACACGCTCATCTACGTTTAATGGAGTTGGTTTTCTTCCGAATAACAAGCCTGAACAAAACTTTCCATTGTGCTTGGGAAACAATATTGCTGGTGTGACTCGAGACAGTTTGGATGGCGCCCCATAGCCCAGTAGAAGAGGGGCAATCTTGTGTTGTAAGCCGCCCTGAGCTGGGGTCACAGCACCGATCGCTTGCCTGAATGTCAGAATGAATCTTCCCACTCAGCCACTAAAGTGCTTCAGCCAGGTAGCAGGCAGATAATGTGCCACGTCTGATATCGTTTCTTGCAGCGAGCAACGGGAGCCCTTCGGATGTGAATTGAGTTCTGTTGTCACTTAAAATCTGTCCAGGAACTTGAAAACGAGAGTCTTAGCACTCCCCGCAGCTGCACTCCAGTAATTTACACGGAATATCGCAAGCCATTTCCAAGGAGCTTCTACTAAAGCTGAAAAAAAAAAAAAGAAAGAAGACTTATGTAAAATGCAGGAAAAGTTTGCTGGATTCCACCTACTCCACGGTGCTACCCCAAAGAACAGCCGGTGTTTGGGGGAAATCTTGACATTTCCTTGCCAGTCGTGCTTGTTTCCATTGCAATATCCCCCTGCAACCAGCGGCAGGCATGGCAAACCTCCTGCATTCACACACTGACTGGTAACTTTGGACAGGACAGGCTGGCCACAAACACATCCATTGCTGTAACTACACCGAAATCGTTGCTGAGATCCTCTGGGGTATGCAGTGACCCATAACCATTTTTTTTCGGCAAAGGCAGGCAAAGCCCACGCGATGGACCAAGGCACTCCGGAAAGGAGCCCTGCTGCTCTGGGAGGGAGGAATCCGCAGTAAGAAATGGCTTTCCGATAAATGAGCATTATTGTGAGCCGTTTTGTAGCCGCGGTGCCTCAAGGATAGATTTGCATTTGCATATCACACGCTAACCAGTCCCTCGTGCATCATTTAAACCCTCTCCACACAAGCAATGCTCTGTCAGTTTTCATAACCCGGCTGCCTGTACAGGAATTGCTCTGTTTTTCCTCCCAAAACTGTGTGTGAAAGCAGAAATGCTCTGCGCTCACAACTGGCTTTAGGGAATGGCTAATTTTGTCAAATCTCCACAAACTCGGAAAATATTTTGCCAGTCAATTTATCAGGAGCTGCTGCCTAACGCGGTAAATCTTGCATTTTATACTTAGTGAGAGATGCTCATTTTTTTTTTTTTTTTTTTTTTTTTTTTCCCCTGTCTTTGCAGCATTAACAAGTGTTTCGGGCACAGTCCTGGGCAGGGACAGGGGCATGCATGCTAAAACCTCTTTTCTCCATCAATAAGGCGAGGAGCCCCAGCATTGCAGGCTGCTGCTCTCACTCCATGTTGGCATGAGCCCATTCCCACTGGTCAGCAAATGGCGAAAAGCACAAAGCCAAACGCAACTTTCCAAACTCCAGCGTTTGCCTGCCACGGGTTATTTGTGCAGGACAGCAGCGGGTCACTCGCTCGCTCACACGGGTAAGTCTTACCCGGCAGCAGAATGATCATTGATCTCGTGCCATTGATTTTCCAGCCCACCGGTAACATACTAAATCTTTTCTGTTAAAAGAACAAACTGTCGTGGCAGGAGGAAGTGCGTTAGCCCAGCAGCCCACTGCTATAAAGACCAGAAATCCTTTCAGAGATGCGAGCTTTCCACCGCCTGATGAGGAAAAAAAGACTTTTTTTTGGCTCTTTAGTGCTTTCCTAGCACTTACTTCATGGGTCCCAAACCTCCCTATAGTCAAACCGGAATTCTTCATTGAAAAGATCTTGCGTAAGGCTGTCCATACACTGAACCCGAGGAGGAGGCTGGAAGTCCTTAAATACTCAACAGACAGCACCAGCTGCCAAAACTTGATCATTCCTGCTGGCGGGGTGTGAGCTGGGGGGAAACCATTTCCACCATTTGGTTGAAAATTTTCCATCTTTTGATGGTCAAATGAGTTCACAAACTCTTCGGAGTCTGTTTCGGTAACAAGAAGGTGCTGTTCCTCCGGTGTTACACACAGCTCAGGCGCATTTGGTACGATAACCTTATCGCCTCCTCGCACTAGAGGAAGCTGTGAACACAGGAGTTAATCAACATTTAATTTTCTCAAAGTATCATAGATGAATGCTCCCGAACCCAATTTGCCTGCCTTCTGCTAGTCAAATAGGCACAAAGATACTGAGGGAGGAGAAAAAGGAGGGAGAAAGGGGGCACGAGCAGTGCTTCTTATTAAATAAACTCCTATCATGGGAGCCGACTTGACTATAATTGGATTTCATTAATTTTTTGAGTTATTTTTACGTCCAGTGTTTTCCAGACAAACTGCAAAGGGGTTGCACTTAGGTTTTATTTCTTTTTTGCCACAGTGGAAAGCAAGATTGTCCTCCTCTCATCGGGTTCCTTGAGCATCCCTCACGTTTCCACACGTGGGGCGCGCCGTCAGCGGGAGGCTCTGGCACCAGCGCTTCTTGCAGCGTGCTCAGGTACTCCTCGACTGCTCCCTGCGGACTGAAATAAAACAGATTAAAAATGAGCCCGGCGGAGGGAAAAACCGTGCTGTGTATGTCTCAATCAACCTCCAGCCCCAGCCCTACACATCCCTGCACCTGCACGCACGCTCTCGGCTCGCTGTGGAGGTCAGCAGGATCTCACCAGGGAAGCAGAAAGAACAGTGTCCCGTGCTCCCACTGCGTGCATTCACTAATTAACCCAGACGTCAGCACACCGAGTGCGACTTACCTCTGTTTGTACAGGAAATAAGGGGACGAGGGTCATGAGGGAGGGAAGGAGGAGAGGCTCCTTGCTCGTACATGTATGATGAATACCGGCCCAGCTGGCAGGTGCTGCTTTGATTTCCCCTGAACAGACCAGCAAACCCTAAGCCACTGTTTTTAGAAGGGTGGAAGTGATCCGGCCACATCAGGCATTTCAGCCAAATGTCGGTCTGAGGGAAGTTAGCAGAACGGCTGGGATTTAGGATTGGGTTAAGGAGGTACAAAGGAAAGCAACGCCACATATGGAAAATAAATAGCTCTTGACCAACTAATCCAATACTTTTAATGAGATTATAAATTTCATTGACCACTGCAGCGATTTTGATGCACCAAGATTTACACTCAATAAAATGTTTAATGCTGTGCTCAGAAGAGCATAATAGCACAGGGGACTGACATAAAAGGACGCGCATAATATCGATTCAAAAAGGAACTGGTAGAGGAGACTCTGCAGAGACAGACAGACATCTGCAGGAGGGATGCAGGAGGAACAAATTGAACTTCTGCTCTCATCCTCTCTGCACTGACTGCAGATGAATCCTAGGAGATTAGCTTGCTGTGCCAAAGCCTTTGTGAATACTCCTGGGTCCTGAGACACAATTATGCGTTACACATTATGCAAATACAAAGTCACACCTCACAGACACCACACTGATGAGCTGCTGCGCTGAGGAGTGGGGATGCTGAAGGACTCCTCTCGTGAACAAGCCGACACGAACCACAGCACGATGTGCCAGGCACGCCAGCCTGCCTCCCAAATGCACACAGACCACGGGACGGGAGTTAAAGAAGTTACTGAACCTCCCCAGGTGTGCTCAAATGCCAGGCCTGGCTTGGCAGCTGCCTCGTGCACAACTTCTCATACAACTGCACTCTAACGCTGAGTTGGATAAGCTACCTAACGTTAGCCTGTCATAAAATGGGTACTTCACACACCTTTTGGTTTCCTTTTGGTTCTAGGAGCAGCAAATTGTATTTAAAAATGGCATAATGGATCACTGTGTACTTAAAAAATGGCATAATGGATCACTACCACCACTGGCTCAGGGGCTGGGAGGCTCAAGAGAAAAGCCTCTGACAAATGTGGAAAACCACCTTGGAGGACTGAAGAGTAGTAACCACAGTGTTTTGGTGCTTGATCTGATACCAGGACAGCACAGGGCCTCAGAAGTAAACAAACACATCCTTAGCAGCAGTATTTTAAACCATTGACTTTATTAAAATACTTAATACATAGTTTGCAGAGGAATGTACTTACATTTTTTGGAAACTCCACTGAAACCAAATTTTAATTATATATTTAACAAAAGACGTAACAGTGGATGATATCATGCTGTACACCAAAAAGTAGACAAGTTATTTTTTTTTTATTATCATTATTTTCCTGGCACAGACTCTTCCTTGCTTCTTAGCTTCAGTCTCAAACATCTAATAGCAGACAAAGCAGGTCTGCATTTCTCACAGCATGAAACCCATCTGGTCCAAGTGAAATTCTGTTTGGTTTTGTCAGGTTCTTCATTCAACCAGTAGATTCCAGAAAAGCAAAGGCAATTGACCTCTCTAAAAAGCTACAGGTCATAGTGCAAGGATTGTTCTATAATCAAACGTGAACATGGAGCTCTAACCTTCCTCAGAGCCACTGCTCTTTCAAAATACCCATTTCAAGTAGAGTGTGAAAAGATGCTGTCCGGATACAAGGGCTACAACACGTTCATGAGCTTGGTGGAATGCACATGGAAGCGAGCTGCAGCCTGATTCCCGCAGCTCCAAAGTAAAAGGTAAACCAGAAGCTAGGTCTTGTTGAAATACAAGATGCGAGGGCTGGGAAGGAGAAAGAAGGAGACAGCCTGGAGACATCCTCACAAGAATGAAATGCAGTAACTCATTTAAAAGGCTGCAATCATCATATAAGTTGCAATAGCCACAGAACCATGAGGATTGGCGACAAAAAGTTTGTTTTAACAATCTCAGCGATGAGTGTAATTGGGGGGAAAATGCTTATACTAAGTGGTGAAGAAATAATTAACTGCGTGTTTCAATGCAAGATGCTTAGAGGCTGCATAGGTTTTCACAACAAATTCATAAGGCTCTTTTGAAGAGATGATTTTGCACCTTGCATAGGTGATATTATATCTTTTCTATAGATAATATGCAGAAACTATGTACAGTTGAGAAAAGAACTTTGATGAACACATTTTTTTCCCCTCAAGTTTTACCGTAGTATAAAAAGTAACTTATTTAACTCCTTCGGTTCTCTGAAACACGTGTGGAATATCCCAGAAAGAGACGCGAGGAACACCACCTAAATGATGCCACGTGTATTTACACAGCAGGTTGAAACAGCAAGAGAAGCCACCACAAAGCGTAGTCCTAAGGTTTCCACATAGAAAAGGAAATATTGCAGGAGTTAATTTTGCTTACAAACATTAAAACTCATCCAAATGGAAATGTACTGTAGTTATAACGCATTGAGTATCGTTACTGATCAGACTGCTGGATGAAGGATGACTCGTACTGACGCGGTAAGTAAACTATAGGAAAAGCCGATCAGATCCCTGCTTGTTAAATTGACAGTAAACTTTAAAATCTGCGATAGTTTGGTTTCTAATTGACCCCAGCTCAGAACAGCTCCTCCACGAGACAACGAGGAGGCAGCTTCCCAGAATCAGTATCACCGACAGCTGCCAATGCACTGCCCTGAGAGCCACCACGTATTAACGTGCTGCTCCGTTTGGTTCGGAGGGAAGTCAGACAGTGGCTTTGTGCTGTATCGTTGGACAGCCGACCCTGACCACCCTCATAAATGGTTCATTTTCACAAAAAATGAACCCTGCAAATTACCCCAGCCAGGAGACCTTCCCTGCGACACAGCTGTCTCCCGCTGAAACTGCCTTCGCCTTCATGCAGGAGCTGTCTGGCAATTCTTTTGCCATTTAGCGCCTGGATCTAAGACGTCGTCGATAGCACTGGTTGTAACTCTTGCATATCACAGTGAAGTGTACTTTTTTTCGTAATATTTACAATAGTATCACTGTGGAGAACTAAGCCCTGTACTAGAATCAGTCTCAGAACAGAGACCTTAACGCTAAAGATTTGGTGTATTCCTTATCTACAGAGGAACTTAGAAGGCAAAGCTAAAATCAGCCCACTATACATTTGGTGTGTTAGGTTCAAACAGAGAAAAAAATAAGACACCCAGCACGTTCCCTTTCAAAAGGATGCTATTTACAAGAGGGATTCACTTTTTTAATATTTCAACAACAAAAACCCAGCTAATATTAAAATTAGTGAAATCTAAGAAGGCTTAGTTTTTAACCAACACAGTGCGGAAACAACATTGCTGTTTGCTTTTAAACACAAGTCTCAGAAATGCAGGGAAACTAGGATAAATTATACTATGGGTGACAAACTGCAACCAGTTGAATAACAATAATAATAATAAAAAAAAGTTTTTCTCTTTTTTTAAACACGGCTTCTAAAAAGTACAGCATTCCAATGTTTTTGCAGTTCCAGATTGCTGACATTATAAATTAAAGGTGAAAAGATATCCGTATATAAACAAGGCAGCTTTCCCTTGATTCCACTGTACTGTTCTTGTCTAAACCTTTGGAAATTTCATCTTCAGATACCAGACGGTAAGGTTGACTTTGTCAGTTACAAACCAACGTCCGTTCATGATGTGGAATTTGGAGAAAAACAAAACAAAAAGGGAAAAAAAAAGAAAAAACACACCTAGGTATTTACAGCAATTCAGGTATTTCTTTTTCCAGCCCTCACACTCGTATTTCACCTTCTGCAGCAGTGTAAACACGCCATCCGCTGAGCCCAGGGTCTTATGTGATGGTGCGCGGCCTCTTGGGCGGCGGGGGCGGCATGAGTTCGGTGTCAGGGTCGAGGTGGTGTTTCCGTGTCTGTCCCTGGGAAGCTGCCGTACACCTGTCGATGAACTCGAACAGCATCTCCTTCGTGACCGGGTTCTGGATGCTATTGCACACAGCTGGGGACAAAGAGCACGTTCTGAAGTTACCGACCCGATTTGTTGCAGTATTTATTGCACTTGGATAATTTGATCCCCCTTGTTGCAAAATAAATAATGTAATTTGGCTCAAGTAGTTGGCCTTAACGCGTAATTGCACAAGGCTGCTCTGTCAGGAGTCAACCACCCCTGCTTCGCCTCAGAGGTCAGCAAAGCACCACTACCACAGTGGGCATCGACCTCATGGGAACTGCTATTTTTAACCAAAAAAAGGCATACACATGTGTGTCTGAGGGTGTGTGTGCACTTCTTCATGCAGCAACTACAAACATGTCAGGAACTGATGTCATATTGAGGCAAGGAATGGCAACAAACGCCTCGTGGGGCCTGGCCTTAAGACACTACCCAAATCCTAACACTTCAAAACAAGACTGGCTTAGCAGTGAAAACCTCTAAACTAAGGCCACTCTGTTTTTCCACTAAGTACTACAAACACTATAAACCCAATGCACAACACTTGTTTACCCACACATTTTTGCGTGACAGAGAAACCCGATGCCAAGCCAGGGGTGTGTCTAGCACACCAGGTCTCATGGTGGACAAGGCCGCGGTCCCGCTCGGTGGCGAAGGCATGCATGGATAAGCACGTTCATGTTACTTAACACAACTGCCCAGACCATAGCTTCTAAATTATGGCCAGCAGGGCTTTATGGATCACATAAAAAGGCTCAATTCTCTTAAAACAAATGGCACAAAGAGAGGTTTAAATTGGGCATGACGAAGGGTTTCTTCACAGAAGGGTTGGTCAGGCATCAGAACGGGCTGCCCAGGGAAGTGGTGGAGTGTGGACGTGGCACCAAGGGACGTGGTTTAGTGGTGGATTTGGTAGTGTTAGGTGGATGGTTAGACTTGATGATCTTGAGGGTTTTTTCCAACCTGAATGATTTTGTGTTCCTATATTATTAATAATTTTCAGATGTAACTTTGTGCTCCTCTTCTATACTCCTAGTTAATCCTCCCTAGAGATTCAGGGAGTACAAAACAAACAAACAAACAAACCCACCACCAACAAAAGGGCAAGAAATGAAGTATGAATACTGTGGCTGTCTTGGAAAAAGGTAGAAGATTATGAGAGGATAATGTGTAGCAGGTAGGACTGGCTACAGTATGAATGCAACTTTGTGGAAAAATAAAAATCTGTTGACTCCCTACATTATTAAACCACAGTAGGACTCCCTAAAATTTACTTGCAACATAGCATTGTTTTAAGTAACAATCGGCATATACTTTCCTGACTCTGGCTGCTCAAAAATGGAAAATTGAAGTAAAAAAAAGGGACCGTTCTATTCTAAAAATTCCTATGGAAAAATTTTAGTATCTCTTACAAAACAGTTCTTCCTGTAGCATTTAAGTTATTTTATTTTTAAGGAGTTCATTATTGTTTTGATATGGAAAAGTCAAGAAAAAATTAACTGCTCCACAAAGAGAAAATATGAAGACAAAAAGGGCAGCTGCACATGCTCTTAAGAATTAAGGAAAGAAAAAATATGATACTCCTTAAAGACGAGAAGTCTTTCAGCTACATTTTGTGATGGTTCCCCCTAAGGTGCCACCAGATTTATTATTTCCTGACAAATGACCACATTTTGTTTATGCCAGAAAATCTACTCACTGCTGAGGCAGAAATATAAGTAGAATGGCTTAGAAAAAATCCTACATATTCTACGCATGTTCTAGCAAACAACGTGGTCTTAAATATGATTAAATTTCATTTTGGCTCCTAAAAAAAGTCAGTATCAACATGACTATTGTTGGACACTACTCAACCTTGCACATTTTTATTCAACTTTTTAGACTTTACCTGAAAGTAAACAACAGTGCTTAATTTACAAAACTTGACAAAATCATTTTCAGTAGTAGAAAACAAAACTCTCATAATTCCACAGGGAACAACCTTTCATTTGCTTCCAACACCTTTCATTTGCTTCCCTCTTCATTGTTTGTGATACCCGTGTGGAAACTTCAGATGACATTTTCTCTTATTAGTTTTCTTGTCCATCCACCAAATAATGCTTCTGGCATTTTGAATAGAGGTGAAATTATAATGGATTTTTTGTTCAACAATTCAACTTGTAGCATGCCAGTTTGCATTACTTCACTACAAACCAGCACAAGACCAGGAACTGTTGTCTGTTAGTCAACTACCACTGCAGTGCCATTGTAAATAAAATCTTTCTTGGGTCTCACTTAAAAGGTGTGCCCTACCATTGAAAGTGTTTTTGAGTATGTGTTTGCAGTTGTGCAAAGACTTAGGCACTTGTTGCTGCATTACGTAAAATAGCACATCAGAGTATCTGTTTAATTGACTTCATTAAACAACCCTGCTGAAGCCAAAGGATTCATAGCACATAAAAGCTAAACATGACAGAAGCATTTGCATGGTGAAGCATTATTATAAGTTATATATGCCAGGATTCAAAGTAGAAATGAGAACACACAACACATTTCCTCCTTAAACTAGAACAGAGTTAAGAGATCAAAAGGTGAGCCTGAGAAGTTTTAAAGGGCATTACTCTACTCACCCATGGCAGTGCTGTAGGCATTTGGAAAGCTTTTGTCTACTCTCTGTCTCATGAAGACCCAGCTGTTATTCTCAAACTTGCACTCTATAATCTTATTATCATACTGCTTCAGTTCTTTTGTTACCTGTTTAAAAAAAAAAAAAAGTTGGGATAAACATAATAATGCATTTCACTTTTTTTCTTTTTGTGACAATACAAGAAAGATAAAGAGCTGTCCTGCATTTTTCAGTACCGTGCCTCCAGCCTACACAGAAAACTGCACAGACTCCATCTCCATATACATATGCTCAGCTACTCAACATTTTAAAAATACTTTTCAAATCTGCTGTCAATATAAAGCAATTATATTATGCTAAAACATCAGCAGCTCTAGCAGAGGGGAAAAAAGTCACTTCTGGCCCAAATGCAAATGGGTTTCCATGGGAATAAACTGCTTCCAGTGTAAGTGCTACTGCCAGCCTAAGTGCACGAAATGTATTATCCATGTTTCATCAACCTTCTTTGTTGAAGGTCTCAAAGCCAAATGTCAGATTTCAATACCAGAAAGAGCTTATGGAAAATCATTCCACTCTACTTTATTGAGGATTTTTTTTTCTTTTTTTTTTTTTTCTCTTTCCTCTTCATTTGTATTTAAAAACTAAAATAAAATTGTAACTCCAAAATAATGTGGGACTTCAAGCCACATATGAATACCCTTCAGGTCTCATGTTATTGATTCACAGATTTGTCAGCAACCAATATCCTGAGCTATTTGTCTCTGTTTGGCAATGCCGTGTGATTTGGAAATGTAGTTTACATGCACTGGCCTTCCTAGTTGTTTTGGCTACTTCATCCTATGCATCCTAATCTATGATACAATGCAAAAATTTCAAGTAACCATGGTAACTGGAGAACCTTATCTAAGGCTTTAACAGTTTTACCCATATACTTCACTTTGCTCCAAAGAGCCACTTCATAAGTACAAATCTGTATTTAACTCCTGGCTGCGCTTAGTTTGCCAGAGTTTACCCATCAAGAGCTGCACAGGGTAATGCAACACGGGTTGCATTCATGGGTTCAGCATCTTCGCCTAAGTGCTCTCATAAAAAGGGGCCGGTTATTTCAATTCATTAGCATAATTCTTCACCTCCGTTGCCTACTCGCTCCCGAGCAGTGACATGGGGATTTACTACCGTCAGGGTGATGCAGGTTTCAAAAAGGCCATAACTGTCTGCAGGCAGCTTAATAGCACATACCATGAAAAAGCACGTGAACCTGTTTTCCATTAATTCCAGATAAAGGCAATTAATTAACAAAAAGGTTCTCTACATGGACTGAGTCATCCTACACTGCATGCTACATGCCTTGTCCTTAATTTGATAAGCAGGACCGTAACATTTTGCTTGGCATTTACTCTGAGTATTTCTGTTCCTTCCCGAGCAGGGAGCTCTGGGATTTCACTTGTCAAGCAAAAATCGTGCTACAAGACAATTTTGTTCAACCTGCTTACAACTGACGTCTGCTACGCTCTAGGCTGCAGAGCCAGAGTCAGGTTTCCACATCACGCATTATCCCTTTCGCCATCCCATCACCTGTAAAGAGCTTTTTTTTTCCTAAAATCGTTTAATCCTTAAGCAAAGTTTGCATCTGCTTATGACCTCCTGGATAAAATTAACCAGTTACCCAAATGACCAGCCTCTTCCAGCCTCCTCCTCTCTGCACAGCACCTTAGTTCTTCGCATCCCCCTGGAAAAGCTCCACGCAGTCCAAAGTTTGACTGCCACGTGCTCACTGGCCATATTCTTGTTCCGTCAGGTATATTGAGGAAAAACAATGTCCTTTTCTAGCCCTCTGTGGATGTACAAGCACAGGAAGGGACTCTTGGCTTGGGAAGGTATGCTCCTTCAAAAACAGCTGCCTAGGGGAAATGGGGGCAGCGGGGGGTATGGCCACGTGTCTGATTTTCTGCCAAAGCAGGAAAATGTTAAAAGGATCACCTGCCAGAGAGAGGAATATATAAAACCGAAGGCAGTGACTTCAACTAAATAACAATCTCGTAAGGCTTTCTCGTGGTTTATCATTCTTGCAGTGTTTGGATGCTTAGAATAGCAATAAATTAGACGGCAGCTCTATCTGACTGTGGCAATTAAGCAGCATTATTAACTACCTAGATACTTGCTTGGCCATTCATTAGCAGTCTGAGAGACACATCCTTCTACAAAATATGAACACCTGCCAAAGCACTGACTTAAATGATTTTTCCTGTTAGAAAAATGGTGATCATAGCCTCTAACAACTGCAAGTTGTAGTAATTACTTTTATAAAGGAAGAAATACAGCACATATTGATCCCAATACTTTAAGTGATGTCAGTCTCATAGAAGTATCTACCGCAGCTTTTATGTACATTTTAGCAAATCCCAGGTTTCTGATCAAGACGACAAATACTCTGAGCACAACACATTTTTCAGCATTAAAACCATTTTTCTTTCCTAGCAGACTTCTAAATGAGCACTGTTTACACACAGGGCTAACCAAGCCCACAGCGATCCTCACATCTGTAATTCACACCCTACATCAGCTATCACCTGCACGCTACTTTCTGTTGCTTAAGCTTTAGAGTGGAAAAGGAAAACCATCAAAATTAACTGCCTTGAATCTCCTTCCCTTTGGGAATTCACTCTGGGCAGCTCCAAATGGTGTCCTCCTGGTTAAGCCTTTCTTCTTCCCCTTAAGTTTTACAGCCTGTAGGGGTAACTGAACACTGCACCGCCGTTTCCCTTCCTGAGAGGTATTTCCCCCAGCCAGCACTTCTCAGAAATGGGAGAAGTGTCCTAGGAATGATGGCAGGTCTCAGCCAAAACACTTATCTTCATCAGCAGTGATGCTCCTGGTGGGGTGCCAATACTTCTGCCTTTTGATAAAACGCCTTGAGCCAGCATTCAGTGATTTCAGGATGGAAATTTCAATACAGAAACACGAAGGACTCCACGGAGCCTCCCTTAAATACTCACTCCCTAGCCTATTTTCAGACCGCGGGTCAGAATTAGAATCCCAGAGGACCACATCTCAGACTTGGGCTGTTGGAGGTGACATGCATCAGGACAGTGCTTCTGGTCTGGGCCACAGCTGTGTACTGCTAGATTGCTAAATGATAGGAAAAACAGTGAGCAAGAGTTGCACCCCCACTTTAGCAACAGCTCACCACCAAATCTGGCTGGACACAACACAGACCATCCCCTAAGAACATTAGCCTACAAGAAGAAAACAGCTACTTGCCTGTCCCTGCTGAGAGAGGTTTCCCACTGCCACCATCATCTGTGCTATTCGCTATGAAAAACGGTTGTTTTTTCACATCAGTCTCCCTCCATTCCCCATTTTCAGAAAAATATATATACATTAAAAAAGTGAAACACCTAGCACGTCTTAAGTTGCCTCGCTTAGCAGACTAATGGAGTCATTTTGAGATGAATCACAGCAGCGTGTTTATACACAGCCACATGTTACATTAAGTCAGGGCAGGATGCGAAAAAATCTTGAAAAGAGGAGAAACCATTTACACTGAATGTAGTTAGGTCTGGTCCCCTGAAAACAGCTGCATTTGCTGTGATACTACCAGTAGCCAAGGTTTTTCTGTGCACTCAGCACTTGCTGATCAGACTGGGCCACCATGTCCCCCATTGAGTCACTCTTTGTTTTACTTGACACGTGTTTATTTTCTTTGAAGACTTGATTCAAGCATTAGCCTCATCATCCCTAATTTCTAAGGAGAGAGAAATTCCTGGGCAAGCTGCTGCTTTACATAAGAGGTATTAATGGTAAGAAAATAAAGTAGTTAATATTTCAGAAAGCAAGTCCAGAATGGACAATCTTAAACTTTACAAATGCTCATATTTTCTCACATTCAAGTTCTTAAAGAAAAAAAGAGGTAAGTTTTTGGATAAATGGAGACTTGACTGAAAGAAGACCTCTGTTTCCATATACATACGTTTTTCAAAGCAATTGAAATTATTTTATCTCAGGAAATAGTCTATTTAAAAGACAGTCATATGTTTGTAAGCAAAATCTTAACATCCTATATCCAATCCTTTCTCCATTTCCAATCCTTTCTCTATTTAAATGCCTTTTGTTGCACTTTCCCCTCTATTACCAAACATTTATAGAAAGAAAATTGTTCTTCAGTGCAGCTATTTCTCTTGCTTATTCCACATGCAAAGTCATCAGCCTGTTTCCGAGATCCCAGAAGAAACGATCACAACAGTAGACACAGAAAATGGTAACTTTCATAAGAACAAATAAGCAAAAGCAGCAGTTGAAACCTTATGAAATTAAAAAGATCTTTATTTCTAAATAGAGAAGTAAACAAGGAATTATAACACAGAGGCAAGATAGAGCAGGTCCTTCTCAGAAAATAGATTTTTTTAATAGCTACCATGTGCAATGGAGGCATTCTTTTTTGATAATGGCTCAAGCACACAAACTGCTTTCTTTTTTTAACCTCAAGTTTCAATGCCTGCAGTGGAAAAAAAAAAGCTTAGAGCTGCCACAGAAGGTCTAGAAAGAAAATTCTTCCTCTCTGATCACATAACTAACTTTTCTCCATTAGGATGCATTCTCCCAGCCGAAGCAAACAAACAAGCAAAATGAGCACATTCCAAAAGAAGCGACCAGCCCTACGCACACGAGGGAGAAGCCCTTGGGTGGCTTCCCAGCGCCCTGCTGGAGGAGAACTGCAGCCCACCCTTCTCTGCAAACGTGAAACCACGTTTTTTCCAAGAACCATCCAAGAACATGACATTTGCAAGCTCCTTTGCCCTGAGGAGACTGGGGTACGTTCAGCCACCAGTGACAGCTTAGGAAGCGAAGCCTCTCCAGCAGAACAGCACATCCCAAATCCTGCCTTCTGTTCCTGTCAAACGCTGGGACAGCCCCACCACACTCCGGTGCAGCGTTACAGACATCGTTTCTGAACTTCTCAAGCAGTTCTGAGTGACCTACACAATAGAGAAAATTAACCTGTCCGCTGCGCCTATGACTCCGTAGCAGTAACAAAGAGCAAACGAAGAGCGGTCCTGGCTTCCTGAAGGAACAGGATGGAGACTGAAACAAGGCAGCAGCAGTAACAAAATGAACAGCTCCTGAAGATAAAGTGATAAGCCAAACTCAAAATGAGGTATTTCTGAAGGCTTCAGACTCCAAGCTATCCCTTCAGCGCTTCTTCCCAATTTTTGGACAGCTTCTTCAGATGCTTTAAAGAATTTTCTTCCCCCTTCATGTAGAGTATTTTATATTTTCCACAGTAAAACTAAAACTTCTCAAAGAATTACAGAAACACAAAGGGTGGTTATTAAATGCCTGTACGTACCATTACTGTACACAGACCCACAAATATTAACACTGACAACTGGCAGAAATTCATCAGTTAAGTCAATTGCTTCATATTTTCACTCAAGCCAGAAGAGATTTCGTAATGTAATTTAATATCCATTTCTTAATACAATTCAAGAGATTATTTTATCAAAACCATAGATGTGTCAAAAGTGAAATAACAGCACTGGTAATCCAATTCTGTTGCTAAATTAAACATACTGATTGTGTGTCCTTTTAAGTAATGTATTACCCAACAAACACTGATCAGCCTGGGTAAACACAATGCAGCTGATATGTTTATTTAACACGAAAGAAGCTTTTGGGATGTAGCTACGCCGCTTCTTGCGTGCATAGGAAATGGAAATGCTCCGATTTTGAGATCTCATTCCTGGGAAGGAATGTAAAAAATACAAAAATTTTAACATTTTTGTTCACAACCACATTGCTAAGACCCAATGCTGGAAAATCATGGAACAAACCAAGAAGGAAAATGGTGTGATTCAAAGCCACAAGAGCATGGTTTTTCTGAATTGTAGATTTTTTTTGTAGACTTCCAGTGTCTAGTACTCATAGTTCATGATTTATTCTTTCCTGTTAATATGTAAGATTAAGATATTCTCTGAGAAAACATTACATGTAGTAATTTCAAATATGGATACCATTTCCTTATGCATAAAATGGGTTGCAGTCCTGGGGCTTTCCTGACAACTGACTGATGGCAACATCAGGAATAACAAACCTTCCTTGCTTTGGTGATATTACAAGCTTAATGACTTGCTGTGCCAGCTGGAAATAGATTTCTTAATGTATCCTGGAAGGTTACGGGGTACACCCACCCTTACGACACCATTTGAACTACCTGTAAGAAACCTGTGTTCTTCTGAGCTTTGTTTGGGACCACGGGTCTTGACAAGGTAAACAAATGGAAGTTGTCCCAGATAGGTAGCCCCCGCCCAGGCACCCTCATCACCAGAGGTTTCTGGATCAAAGCAAACCAGATCTCCCTGCGCATCTTCTGCAGAAGCTGAGAAACAGAAGAACCCTGTGCTAAGGACTGGTGAACTCAGCCTACCTCCACTGGGTTGAGTTCCTAAATAAAGTTGTATTAAAAAAGCACCTCGTGGCAGTCTGACGCCCAGCACGCACCGATGGAAGAGGAGGAACCTGTAGGGGATGGGGCAACTTCAGCAACCCTCCAGGTGGTAGGACAGCTGTAACGGAGCTCTCAAGGCAGGAGTCAATGTGAACACACTCAGAGACGATGCGTATTTGGTGCCAACAGAGCTTCACTTGCTCTACAGCTCGTGAATTTGGAGAAACAGGTAAGAAGAATCACCACAAGCACCTGGAAGAACTCTGCAGGGGCCAGAGGTAGCCCTCGTGGATTTGGCACCGCAATCTGTCAGCCCTTCAGCATCCCTGAATGCTGAAACTTGAGGGCATTTGTCCAAGTCCTGAACTAAAACAGGCAGATGCAAGCAAAGGAAAACTGTTGAGGGGGTTACACAGAAAACAAAACCCAAAACCTATCCCTGTAGAATAAGGAACCCCCTGGAGGTTACTGAAAAAAAGCTGCTCCCCATGAGGAAGGTAAGAAACTGCAAGAGAGGAAAGACAGAGCTAAACCAGCAAGGAGATGTGGTGTGGGTTGACTGAAAAGCTGTAATCATAATGCAGCAGTGGCTCCTGGGGGAAACATTTCACCCAGAACCTGAATTATTTTGAGGACTGTATTTCTGCTTGACATGAGCTAGTCCGTGAAAGCCACTCTTAACCCTGATTTGTGTTTTTTATTCACTCAAACTGCTTCTACAGAAGGGAGACAGCCCCAAACTGAGAGCTCTGCATGCTAAGAAACAAAGATCCAGCCACAAGAGTCATGCACCAACAAAGACTACACTTTGAAAACAACACTTACCTCATTCATAAATTATGAATTTCATAAGGCTTACTATTCTCAGCTTGCAAATGGGGAAGCAGAGAGAGATGGTCTGTGGTCACACACCAGGGAAAGCATTTACCCCCCCCATTAGGTTCTCAAACCCCGTCGTAATTACCCCTTAGGTACTTACACTCATGATACCAAGAAATCCAGCAACACAGGGCAGCTGAGATCTCTTTAATAATTTATCAGCAAAAACCAAAACAAATCTTCCAGAGACAAAGCAAGGCTATCGACTGTTTTACAACCTCTGGCTCCACTATTTCTGTACTTCCAAACCAGAGAGGCGACTGTCAGGACGGGATGAAGAAGTTAATTCTGACACAGTCTCTTCTGCATGTTGGCCAGGGGTCTTGGAACAAGTGCTGGTGTTTAGCATACCTCAGTTTTACACTATACTTTCTCATAGGGCTGTTTTTCATCTTTTCTCTACATCCAGGTTGTTACTACCGTAGAAGTCTGTTTTTACCTCGTTTTATCTGTCTGTCTCACACTCGACAAGAGCTGTTGCTTGCTGCCGTACCCCCATGGATCAGTTTGCAGGGAGAAGCCCCGCAGCTGTGCCATCAGAAGCTTCCCATCAGCCTTCCTGTGCCGACTGGAAAAAAAAAAAAGTACTTTTCCAACTCAGATAGCATCTTTTGCTATTTATTTGGGCCCTGGCTCTACAAACTCTTATTCTTGTAAGTTATACACCTCGGGGCGGTTTCATAAAACCAATTAGTTTGTGCTAGAGTTACCAGGATCAGGCCCTGAACCTAATTCTAGCTATTGCTTATCCAGGTTGTGAAATGTTCTTAGAAATGATATTTCTTCTGTTCTTTATGAAAACCACCAAATGATATCGGCGCAAACCAAAAGGAACTGAAACTGGAAGCCAAAGTACCAAGTAATTGCAAGCGAGTCTTTCAAACCCACTTTTAACAACACGCAGCTTTCAAAAAACAGCCATTATGAATCATAGTCTTTTCTTCCATTTTTCTCCCAAACAGCTACTTTTATATGCTTAAAGTTTTTTTCCCCCGTAAATCAAAAACTCACCACTGCGAACAACCGTGTCAACGCTACAAGGAAATCTGTTTGCTTTGTTAAATTGAGCTTCGAAAGCACCGATTGAACATACATTTGTGGTCGCAAGCAATGCCTGTTCTTCTACCCATTCAAAGTGTTTACTTTATTACTGCTTATTATAAATGTACTGCCTAAAATGCAGCAGCATGACTGTTCAATTTCCAGGCCGTAATTTTATGATAATCATATGTAATATATTCATGTGTCTATCCACTGCCTAACAAAGCCCAAACTGGTTTGTTAGCAGCGCTGCCTTCCCCGTGCTTCACATTTCTCTGCCTTGGAACATCACTGAATGACAACAGAAAAAAAAGATACGATCAGAATTTTTCTTTATATTCTCACTATAGCAGTCATATGAAGAAACACATAACACTGCAAGTTGCATTTGGCACGCTGACATTATCAAATACTGGTATCTAAGTGATATGTAAATTATTAAACATGCTATGAAAGCATTATTAGGCAGGTTGGGGGTAGGGAGCAAGATTATAAATTTATAAATGTTTTCAACATCTAAAAATCCTATTAATACTTGAAAATGTTGAGGTGGTACAGAGAGAATGGAGAATGTACCCACGAACTAAGACCAGAACTGAGCAAACCCAATTTTGATCTCCCATATTTAACGCATTTCAGTTTTTGCCTTGGAAATGTTTACAAAAAGTAGTCAATTTTTTTCCATCTTACATTTCAGAGGCAATGTCTAGTTACTCATAAATCTGATACTGGAGCATCAGGGACCTGCAGGAAATAAAAATTCAGACAATTCCCATCCACTCCACTAGACTGAACGGCTTGTCATCAACCAACTCTCCTAAGAACCAGAGGGTCAAGCTAAAGAAGACAGCTGAGCCTTGGTCACTGCAGCTTTCACACACCCTGTGCAATATTCAGTGCCTTTAAGAGTGCCAGATCTTGAAGTCACACCAGTCTCTCACAGCAGAACACATTTTTCAAATAAAAAAGTTTTCAGTTTCTGTGTCTGTAAGAAAGCAAGAACCTTTAAATTTTCAAAGACAGGATAACAAAAAAGTCAAACTACAACCATTTTTTAAAACCTCCTCATTTTGAGGGAACAGGATTACCCCTGACTGCTGAGCTCAGAGTTTGCAACACCAACAACCTTGACTTTTGTAGCTCGTCTCACTGGATCAGTTCAGGTGACTGCTGGAACCCCCTAAGCGAGGAAGCTGATAAATGCCTTAATGAAACGCTGCAACAATAAAAACCACAAAGCCAAGAAGAGCCAAACAAATCTATTCAGTAATACCAGAAAATCCAAATAATAACGCAAAGATTTGGTGGGGAAAAAGAGCTGTGAAAGCCACGTTAAGGCTTTTTCATTGTATTTTTCTTTCTTCTGTGATTTCAATTAGAAGGAAAACAGGCTCTTAGCTTTTTTCATTCCTGATACATCACAACATAAACTGATTAATGGCTACTGGCTTAATGCAGACTTTCAAAAATCAGCTTTGATCAAAGAAACTGCTGTGGTCTAAGTCCTCATCTGCCCTACCTCACTTCTCGACTGCCTTTCTAGTGCTGAGCTGGCTCGAACTCCCTCCCCTTCTCGAGTAGTTTACCTTTAACTTCAAAGCCTAACTGGCTTTGAGGCTTAAATCACAGAAATCTTTATTCCTCCTTCTTCAAAAGCAATTAAAGATGTTCGCTATAATATGACCTGCTATCTAAAAATCGTTGTGGGATTACAGAACGGAAAGGGCTGGATAGGGAAGCTAATGGTGGCTGAGATGCTGCAAATGGCTCGATGGTGCCCGTCAGCTGCTGGGGTCAGTCACCTCAAAGGAGGGTAAGCAAGGGCTAATCCATCACTAGCACAAATTTGCTGGTAAATGAGGCAACGGAGGGGTCCTTCCTGCTCTCCCTTTGTTATTGAAGAATCTGCAGATTCAGGAAGACAGATTTGCAGGGACAGCACCGCGATGGATGTGGGGTGGAGAGGTTGCTGTCATCACAAGGTGGCAGAGCGCACAGGTACACGCAATGGTCACAGCCTTGCAAGAGTCACAACTGGCTTCAGATGACTTTACCAGACATGGTCTGAGATACCACTGAACTTTTGGGCTGTTTGGACAGAAACATTTCTAGATAATTTTTTTGTTCGTTTGTTTGAGTGGAGTTTTTTTACCATCAACTAACAGGGTTACAACTCTGAATGGTGAACTCTAACAAAATTCGCATTTGGAACTTGAAACTGCCAAACCCCTGAAAGAGAGGAAATTTGGAAATGCCCACTCTAGACGAGCACATTTGTCCTGGCTTTGCTCACAAACTTTGACTTTATTCAGCAAACCAGCAGCAGCTGCCAAAGGCAAGCAAATCCAAGAAAAGTCGCTTGGGTTTTCTAAGCAGATGTCCTTTCCAAAAAAACCTCCTCAGACAGCTCTGGTCTGCAAACGCTTCCTGATGGGCTGATTCTTAAACCCTCCAGAAATCGGAGAAATTAGAATTTGAGCACTGTGCTCAAGTTTTGTTTGAGCGGCCATCCTCCTCCACCTGAGGCCCAAGGCTGAAACAACATTAGTGCTGTAAAAAATACAGTTTAAGAAATTTGATTTGCTTCCCGCATGATGTAACAGCATTACAAGTAACATCATAAACCCATTCTAGAGACGGCCAATGTCACAATCAATCACTGAATGGCCCAGCCAGGAAGGACTTGGAAGAAATAAATTCCTAAAGGCTTTTCCCTACAAGAACAGGCAGTGCTGGAAGGAGCTAAGGAAAGAGGAAAGAAGAGCAAATGGCACTGGCAACTCTGGTCATCTCAAAGTGTATTTTTCTACATTAAACCAACTTCATTAGGATTCTTTAGATAAGGATTTTTATATACATAATTCTACAGTTGAAAAGCCCGAAGTAAAAAGGAGCTGATTTGTCAGACCAGAGCGCGCACACTAGGGAAAACCCAAATTGAAACCGAAAGCCCTGTTTTGTAGGTTCCTGCTATAACTGCTAATTACTAATTACAGATTTTTCCTTAAAGTTCTGAATGAAATATTAACAAGCTAGTAATTAAGCTTTTATTCAGAGTCTGTTTGCTTTAGTGTTAACTTCGGTAGTTTAAGTCCAAAACCTCTGACTCACTGATCTCTAAATGTCCTTCTAAATTATTCAGAGATGTCCTTTGTTTTCCTGCTGTTGAAGTTCAGTTACTCCAAAACCTTTTTCTGTGCATTAATGGCAGCCAGAGTGTGACCAGTGGAAAGAGAGCGTAATGATGTAGAAAAATACAGTGAGCAGCATCTTGCATTACCGTGTAAAAGAAAGCATTATTGTCTCTGATTTTGCTTTTGTATATTCCTGTACACTGTTTCTGCTGTAAACCAGCCTCTTCCCTACATCCCACCCATGTTTATTCACAGATTGTGTGTGTAGAAAAGAAACGGTTTAATACTCAGTTCATCCACTGCTACGGTGGTCAGCAACCAAGCCTGGCTAGCCATGACCCACTAACGAAACGAAGCAGAAGCTGGGCTGCACTTGGCTGTATCACCATTAAATTACACCTAGATAGGCTAACACATGACACTAATTGGGCATTTCATTTCTGGTGCGACGCAGCGTTAATATGCAGGCAGCGGGTGGCTCCCCAAGGCAGAGCAGCCCGTGGACGACATAAATACCTCTCCGAAAAGCTGCCTGCGGGTTGGCAGACCTGGAGCGAAGAGCTGGACTAAGAGGCTCTGTTTTCTTACAGCCTCATTCCCTCCTACTGGGTCTTGGATGACCCAGTGCAAAAAAGCCCGTGGATGACTTTTGCAGAGCTGAACAGAGAGAAATGTCCTCCAGCAGAACTGGGGTGTTTATTTCCCTCCGGTGCCAATGCTGACTTCTCTGCCTGATGCAGGAGGAACAGATAAAAAATCCCACAGCAGCGCCTGTACAGGACCAGCGCAGCGCCTCATGAATCTACCAACTGAGAACACACTCAAATATTTTTTATTACAACACATTAAGCTAAAATCAATAGATTCATTTACTGAAACAAATTTAATACTTCAGCTAATCAAGAGAAAGTAACATTTTTCTGAAAAGAAGTGACATTTCATTACAGCACTCAGTTGTAAAGTCACTGGCAGAAATTTTTCAATGTACCAATTAAACAGTAACTCAATGAAGTTAGTAACATAAAAAGCAATATTGCATATTTACAGTTTCCTCCCCAGTAAATGCAAACATCTCTAGCTCCTCGCAATACCAACAGAACGTCCACACAATGCTTCTAACAACGCCGCCACATCTTTGATTTCTCCTTTTCAAATACTTCTACGTTATTTTTCCCAAAGATGTAACATGCTATTTTCTCTACAATCAACCTTTTTTCTTTTTTTTCCCCCCCTTTGGAGAGAAGCAGAAGTGGCATTTTGAAAACTTCAATTTGCTGAAATATAATAGCACCACTGAGCTCCGTTGTTCTTCACTTTTATTCTCACTTTATGCTAGGAAGATAGAGCTGCAGTAGTTTCACTGTTGTCAAACAAAAGTAAATAAATAATGTTTTTGTTGACTATTACATAACAAGATACTGCATCTCTATTATTAAACTGAGTTTTAGTACACATTCCTCTTTCTCAGATGTGAGAATTTACAAATACTGTAATCATTCTGGAGCACCGCCAAGCAATTATATATGTGAGCCTTGCAATGATACACAGGAAAGTCAATTTGATGAAAAAATTCATTTAATAAAATATTTCACCGCGAGTTATACACATACAGGACTGAATTACTAGCAGGGTGATAGGACAAGGAGTAATGCTTTCAAACTGAAAGAGAGCAGATTTAGATTTGATATTTGGAAGAAATTCTTTACTGTGAGGGCGGTGAGGCCCTGGCACAGGCTGCCCAGAGAAGCTGTGGATGCCCCATCCCTGGAGGTGCTCAAGGCCAGGCTGGATGGGGCTTTGGGCAACCTGGGCTGGTGGGAGGTGTCCCTGCCCATGGCAGAGGGTGGGACTGGGTGGTCTGTAAGGTCCCTTCCAACCCAAACTGTTCTGTGATCCTCAGAATGCAAACAGATGTTCATACCTGATTTTTTGTGGACATACAGTTTCGTTTTTCCCTAGGATTACGGCTTTCCAGCTATCAGAGGCATTCTCCAAACCGTACATGGGCTACTTATCAGCTCCTTGCGTAGGAGATAAATATCCTTTTATTTTTATTTTTATTAGTATGGAATCTCATCTTTTTGCAGGCTGGACAGCCTTTCATGGGCACAATCTATTTTCATTCCACCTTCATCAGCAAACCCTGGGTAAGAGTCACCAGCTTGCTCATCAGAGGTCTAACAGAGCTGAAGATTGAAGGACATCTCAGGTTTTACAGATTGTATTTGAGGATGCAAATGGTGGAAAAAAAATACATTTATGGAAATTTATTAGCAGTAGTGGAAGTGAAATTTAAGCTGCCATGCCAGTGCGTGGGGTATATGACACTGGATCTGCTCACTTGTAGTTAAAACAGCTGTACAACAAGCATTTGTTCTTATTCCTGTCTTTACAAGCAGCGAAAGTACCTGCACCATAACTTCAGGTACTCAAAATTTAGGACCTAGCTTTGTATGTAATCCACTGAGGGACACTGGCACCCCTAAATCGATTTAAGGGACCCAGCGAGGCACCGGCCAGGCTCTGCTCTTGGAGGCTCTCGGATTCCCCCTCTGGAATGAACGATTTTCAATGGGCTATACAGGGAGCCTGTGGAGCACGTGGTGGCTGGAACTGCCCTCCTTTATGGGTATTATAATCAGACAGGATATTATCCACAACCCTTTTTCCTTTGTAGGTTGATATCCTGCATAATTATCTCATTTGATATTTCTTCTCCCTTCTCTGTTATTGTTCGCGGGCCTATTCTTTTCCATTTATCTAAATTTAATCTGCATTTGCCTTTTACTTGCCCTAAAAACAGCGCAGTACCTCTCAATACGATAATTTTTGCCAACTGTTTTTCTCCAATCTTATCGTTATCTGACATTTAAAATATTTCTCATTCATGGTGTTCACCGTGAGCTTTATATACCTTATAAAGAAAGGTCTCAGAAACAATATCCTCGTCTAAGAATTGCCCTGCTATACCATCTCTCACCCTCTGCAACTTCAACATCTTGATTTATTCATGAGTAATTTATTGTAAAGAGATTATCATCTGCATTTTGCAAAGGTACTACAAGTTCAAGCTCATTTATCAAGTGCAACCTCATTTGTTCAGTTCAGACTCAAAATCACTCACCCCTAAAAATCTTACCAAATTTAGATCTATTCTGCCTATTAACTGTTAAAAACAACAGTTTGCTTTCTCTTCCCCCCTCAAGGCTGATCTTGGCTGTTCTCATGGTATTTGTAACCAATTAGCTGTTAATAAATATTTTAAGAAGACCTAAAGACTTTGGACAAGTACCTTACCATTGTCGCATTCTATTAGATTTCTAATAGGGTCTGATTTTTATCATTTTATTTAGAAATTATTTTTCTATCTGTTCTTCCCCCTTGACCATTATCCATCCTACTCCTTTTATTTCATTTGCCTGCACTACCAACAAAAGCCTCTGGTCTAATGCAGAAAGGAAAGACAAAGGCTTGATTTCGAAAACGAGAACAGGTTAATCAATAACAAATATGGCATGAAAAGAGTAATTTCTGAAGGACACAATAAAGACACACGGATTTTGGACACCCCTTTCTCTGAGAAGACACTATCTACAATGAGTTTCCTAAATTTGACTACAACTCTGAGAAGCCTGAGCACATTTGCTGTTTGAGTATTGAATTCTACTCAGAAGAAAATGCAAATGCAATCGCATCGATGGAAACTGAGCGTGAGGATGTCTGCATCAAAGGAAAAACAGTCTGTTTCAACCCAAGCAGAGGAGCTGGCCCCATAAACAGCTGTTAGCAAGGTATCCTCAATTACTCAGAACAAATTATGCTCTCGATATAGACAGGCACACCCAAACAGGTTTCAGGATGCAATTATAGCACGGTAACAGCTGCAGCAACAAATTACCACATTCGAGAGCTTAAAGTCATCGTGGACAAATCATCCCTCTTCTGCACAAGATGATTTTTGTAAGACAGAAGAAAGCAAAACAATGACCGGTGCCAGTCCCAAGTTGCTCACACATGGGAGCCAGAATACTCTCAGACATGGAAGCCTGGGAAAGAACAGCATGACTGAGATAGGGAGGACTACAAAACACTGCTTGCCCCATGACATGGTGAATTTGGCAGTTTCACAATGACCTGTTTGGTTATTCCACCGTGACGAGCACGAGGGATCGATGCAATGCAGATGAGAAATAACCTGCACGGCCTGTGCTTGTTTAGTGCTAAAACAAACCTCTCGCTCCCTGCATCTTCCCCAGCAATTTCCAGTTGGCAGTGAGCAATAACTCCGTGGCTCCGTGACACAACTTCACCCTTCTGTTCAATAAGGAAAAATATTATAAAAAAAAAAAAAACTATTTGCATATTAGCACATGTAAATTTAATAATGAGACAAGCTGCATGTCTTGTTGGTCTATTCTCCCACATGCCTGGTGACAGGACGAGGGGGAATGGGCTTAAGTTGCGCCAGGGGAGTTTTAGGTTTGATCTTAGGAAGAACTTCTTTACCGAAAGGGTTGTTAGACATTGGAACAGGCTGCCCAGGGAAGTGGTGGAGTCACCATCCCTGGAAGTCTTTAAAAGACATTTAGATGTAGAGCTTAGGGATATGGTTTAGTGGGGACTGTTAGCGTTAGGTCAGAGGTTGGACTCGATGATCTTGAGGTCTCTTCCAACCTAGAAATTCTGTGATTCTGTGATTCTTAACATTTACATAGTTTGTTTTTATACCATTGTAAGCACAATCTGCACATCACTTGAAGATCCAGTTCTCCCTATGATTGTACTACTCAGAATTGCAAAGTGCCATGCCTCATCTCAAGCACTCTGCGCAGATTTGGGTGTCACAGTATAACAAGGCCATGAAACTATTACAGAGTGCCCAAAGGAGAGTTACAAAGATAGTGAAGGGTCTAGAGGGCAAGATGTATGAGGAGCTGCTGAGATCACCTGGTTTGTTCAGCCCAGAGCAGAGGAGACTGGATGATGCTCTCACACCTATGTTCTGATTTTTGGGTGGCCCTGTGTGGAGCCAAGATTTGGACTCGATGTTCCTTGTGGGTCCTTTCCAACTCTGGATATTCTGTGATTCAGTTCTGTAGTAAAATATTTAGAAAATTACCCAGAACAGTAAGAAAGCAAATTAATTCTGTATGAAGACAAAAAGAGACACAAAAAAAAAAAACAAAACAAAACAAAAAAAAAAAAAAAAAAAAAAAAAAAAAAAAAAAAAAACAGAAAATCACAAAACCTAAAGCGTGATGACACTTCCATTAGCTACTGCTGGTTTCAAATCTCATTATTTATCAAATGAGACAAAACCAAGAGGTTCAAATCAACCATCCCTAACGTGATAAAGAATAGCTGGTTGGCTTCATCTCACAGGTATTATGACAAAAGTACTCAAAATGAAGCAAAGAAGAAAATATGAATAATGTTAAGGATTAATTTTGAGGGACTTTGCTTCGGAGTCGCTGTGGAACAAGGGACACAGACAAGACTGGAGGAGAAGGAAATTTTACTACTTTTTTTTTTTTTCCTTGCTCTCTTTAAGATTAGTTACGTGGCTCTGAATAATCTATAAACCTCTTACATTTTATAGGCATTCCAGAGAACAGCGGCATCTCTCAGTTTCACTTATGTTCCCAGATTTTCAGGTTAAGGCAGCGAAGGCTCTTTATTCTCAACATACACCACACACTCCATTAAAAAAATCCATACTGTCTCCTTACATAAAAAGAGCTGCAAAATTGCTTCAAAGGAAAAACAAAACCAAACAGCCCTTTCTTCTAAGTAACTACTAGAGTGAAGAAAATGTTTTCTGAAAGAAGACTATAGAATCTCTGGAAGGTAATGCAATTCTAGCCCTCAATGGAAAGAAAGACGCATTTCCTCATATTTTTGATATTATGAGAAAAATCAGTCATTCACAAAGGTAAACGTTTAACAGGAAAAAAAAAAAAAAAAAAAAAAAAAAAAAAGAGATGCTAAGAATGGAAGCGCTGGAAGTAAATGCAGTAATAGTCCAAAGTCCTGCTCTAGGCAGGGCTAACTTCAAGGAGGAGTCAGGCTGCTCAGGACCTTTTCCAGGTAAATTCTGAAAATCTCCAAGGATGGACTTCTCTTCTTGAGACCCAATTTCCTTAACCTTCCCTCCTATGCCTGGTGCTCCATCCTTCCTCACAGCCCCCTGCAGCAGTCACTCCAGATGGGAGACTTCTTTTGCACTGGGGCCTCCAGAACAGCATGCAGTTACTCCAGATGTGGCATCCCAAATGCTCGAGTAGAGGACAAGAGTGGCTTTCCTTGATCTGACAGCTCTGCTGTAGCTAACACAAACCAGGCTATGCTTGGTCTTATCTTTATTTGCCACCAGGACCCTCAGGCCCTTTCCTGCAGAGCTGCTGTGCTGGCAGTCAGCCTCCAGCCTGAACGCCACAGGGGGACGTTTGGTCCCAGATGCAAAACCCAGCATTTGCTTCTCTTAAACTTCACAAGGTTCCTTTGCCAGCACTTTTTTTTTTTTTTAAGCTTTTGGGAAAATGAGGCATTATCATTCTAATTTTCTCTCGCTTGGATGTATTTATATTCCAAAGCACCCAGGAAAAAGAAGGCTTTAAAAATTACAATCTGTTCATTTTTACAATACTCATTATAAGCATTTGAAGATATTTTCTTTCTTAAACTGTTAATACAGAAGTAGAAAACTAATGTATATTGAAATCTACAATCAATTAGCTATTATTTTAATCTTCCCAGAAGGCTTAGCCTACCCTGTGCTTAGCAAGAACAAACTTGGATGGATTTTCAAAAAACCTACTACATGCTGAAACAACAAAAGCTGCCAAAATAACCCAACCCCAACAACAACAACAACAAAAAACCCATAGTCCAAAACCAAGCACCAATTATTCTATCTTATTGGCAGCAACAACAGAAAACTGCAGAGGTAATCTTCTTAATTCTGTGGACTTCTATGGAACACTCTCTACTTGACAAAGAACAAATTTGTTAACTAAATTCATGGGCATAATCACGAGAAAAAGCAAAATGGGGACTATCTGATCCAGCAGAACACAGGGAATTTATGAAATTATAGCTCATTAACATTTTGTTCTTATGGACAGCGATTGTGACAGCATACAAAATAAACTGCCTCATTTTCCCAGCGCTCAGGCAGATTTCCTCGTTGTTATTCTTTTTCTGTTTACATCACCAGTTCCGATGCTGGCGTTTTTTTTAGTATTTTTTATTATTTTGCAGCGTGCCTGCAGAGAGCAAACGTGCCCACTGTACACTGGCACTTACTGTAATATAAACAGACACACAAAATATATTGCTATTAATTTATATTATTAGTGTCTGCAATTGGCAGGCAGGGCTGAGGGCTCCAATATTCCATACACAAACACGTGGGCAGTCAGGACTCCTTGCCCCTAGGTGTTAGCAACTGCTTTTGAGAAAAACTGCAACAAAGAACGGTAACATGTGGAGAAGTGAAAGGAAGTCAAGAGATAAAGAATTAAGCCATATGTTTGTGTGTTTGTTTTGTTGTTGTTGTTGTTTTGTTTTTTAATTTTCAAAATAATAGTTGAAAAGGATGCTATTTTTAAAAAAGGAGCTAAATTTGCTACCTTTAACAAACACAGCTTTGGAATCAGCAGCTCGTGATTTATTGCGAGCACCTTACAACACTTTCTAACTTTCAGTTTGTTCAGTGAATTCTCTCTACCCTCTCCCTCATCTTCTTTACAGGATACAAACTCAATGGGTAGGGCAGTTTTCTACTTCCTTAGAGTTGTTTTTTTTTTTTTTTTTAATGCTATCACTGTTCCTCAGTTTTAGTTTTGAGTATGTTCAGACGTTAAGTGATCTATCACTTAATAACTACATCAAACAAACCTGTATTTCTTGTGAGCAACCAGAACCTACAGATAAATCCCCGGTTCTTTTTTCTCAGGAACGTCTCAGTCCAGAGGTTCTAGGGCTGCATTTGCCTTTTTCCATGGCTGCACCAAACCCACTTCTCTTAGCTCCCCTGTAAACAACCACTGCTTTTTCAGAGACACATCACTGACAAATGAGGAAGCTTCAGAAGATGGCAGATGTGCCTGTTTCTGTGACTGCATATTTTTATACTTTATTAGGTTTCATCCTAGCCTATTACCTACAGCCAAAGTTCAGTCGCTCCCTGGGCTGCTTCTCTTTTGTCCTGGCGCTGCTTTCAGACTGTCATCATCAGGACATGAACCAGTCCATGAATCCTCAACTTCTGTACACGTAATCCTCAACCACACTAAACTCCTCAGTAAAATTATTAACTTATTAAAATAACTAAGCACGTTCTCAAGATTAATTCTGGGGTAGCTCCACCAGTGATACACGGCCTGCCTGACAGAACCACACACGCTAATAACTGATGGTTATGGTAATGGTGACAAGAGGGAACTGCAAAGATACGACAAGGTAACCACTTATTTTCTTTGAGTTGAAGGTGTGATATTCTTATGTTTTATTCTACCGCATTTGATCTCACGTAAAGTGCACTAACAGCACAAAATAACACAGGGAGCAGCAGCCGAAGCAACACTCAGATTACGACTTCACGGTGATAAACTAGAAATCCTTTCCTGCTGTGGCACTGCAAGCAAGTACCTCTGTCAATATTTAGCAAAGGCCAATAAGCAATGCCTCATGTAATTAGAGTACCAACATACCATTACTGTCTACCAGCAGGCACAGAAGGAAAACTTTTAGACATATTTTGCTGAAAGACCACACACACGACGCTGTTTTTGTGGAGCTCTGTCAGGACAGGAATTGAGTGGATGGGGAAAGGTGCACTAACCCTACTCCTAAACTTCCAGACAGCCTGAAGAGCTGTACACCCTACCAAGGCTCTCCACATCTGCCCTTTTGTGATTAGACTGGGCAGAGGCACTCCACCGAGCTCGCAGATCACACTAATTGGAAGGAGAAGCCACTGTCACCCTGGGAGGGAAAACAGCCCAGCTTAATCTACCTCAAGAAAAGCTCTATGGAAAGCACCTCTTTCACCAAGTCATGCCTTTGTTGTCTTCTTTTTTTTTTTGAAAAGATTGCTTTGAAAATTGTGGCCAATCACTTCAGCAATCACCTACAGCTGGTCGATCTCGCTGAAGGAGTCACAGACGAGGTCCAGCCTGGTTCTCAGACATGAGTTCATCCTCCGCGTCTGAAGAAAGGTGAAATAGCCACGCTGAAGCTGCTTCAGCTCTTGAGAACACTGCAGTAAATTCTCTGAGTCACCGGTCAGCTGCCTGCAGATCTCACAGTAAAGGTGGACAGATCTGTGCCTGGAGGGTCTTGCTGGTGCTGAGGCGATCAGAGAAATGATCCTGAGGCAACCACCTGAGATCCTGAGGCAAGAAATGATCCTGAGGCAAGGCCTCTCCCCGTGAGGGCTCTGCTCTGCTTTACCATGTTTCAAGTTAAAAGCGTATTTGCTGAGGGAAAATTAGACGGTTGGGTAAATAACAGCTTGGGACCAAACTGCAGTCCCAAAGTGTAGGTGGGAGGTTTAGCCAGCTCAGCCACACCGCCCCGCAGTTTAATAAAACCTCAGATAATGGCTACCGAGCTGCAGGTCGTGGTACAGAGCTCGATCCTTTACTAGTCCTTGACAGGAAGATTGCTCTAACTTCGGCAGAAAATCCCCCGTAAGCAAACCGAAAACTTTCACAATCTGGGCAGAGAAGCGAAATATTAAGAACCCGTCGCTATTTCCAAACTACGCTCTGCACCGCTACCCGCCCTCACATCCCACGAAGTGGAACAATTCTATTTTGAACAAAGTAGTATTTATTACGTAACTTTTTAATAACTACTCTTAAAATACTAAAAATAAAAGAGCGGTAATTAATCTTTATTTAAATGGTAATTTACTGTGTTAAGAGCCCAAAATGAAACTAGTCATTAACGCAATAGTAAAGACTGCCAGAAGCTTCATTACTGATTAATAATGGGGAACACAGCGTACTGAACAGCTTCCCCTAATCCAAGGAGCAACTCAGAACTGAACTGCACAAACTTTCAATCCTCATAAATTGGTGAAGCGATAGCAGTTCCTCTATAGAATTTATAATTAGTGGATATAGTGTAGCTAAGTTCTCATCCTGATCTACATTGACTAAATCTCTATTTGAAAAGCCATGGGCCATGCATGTTATAAAGACTTCTTGTTCTGTAAATAGGTTAAAAATCCCATAACGTACCCTTCCATCACTATTATGTGACTATTATGTATGCTGGAACATAATGACATTAGTTACTTCTAACCACAACGTTTGTATGATAAAATTTTTGATCAGCTTCACTGTTCGTAAAAGAACACTAACAGTAATTCATATAAATAGATTTAAGAAAGTTTGCCAGCTAATGTCAACTGATGTCATCCTGTCATTTCATCCGCTTTCTTGTCCAAGAAATATTTAATAAAAGTGACCATATAAGAACCCAAAGCAGTGCAAATTACTGAATTGTTCCAAAGTTCATAGAATGAATGCAGATGAATATGACAGTGATTACCAACACAGCTACCTAAATGGGAAGAGATACAAAAAGCAAACATATTTATGTTTGAAATTGTCCTAGAGCACCTTTGAACAGATGCTAGAATCAAACAGTCATTTAGAATAATTTAATTCAGAAACAAAAAAATAAGAACTACCGTATATTAAACCAATTCCTTTAATATAACCTTAAAGGGCAGTGTCTTGAAAACAAAATGGGAATTCATTGCCACAGCAAATTTGACTTTCAAATCGTTAATTCACTTAGTGCTCTCACCAGCTAACCGGAACAGCCATTGCTTTTATGAGCTATTGAACTTACCGAAACCCACTGAGTATTACTTCAGAACAAGAGCAACCACAAACTTCATGCAGTAACTTAAAGATTTGCATCATTAATTCTGTTCAGAGTAGCAACATACAAAATCTTATGGTGTCTACAAACAGGCATAGAATATTACATTATAGAAAAATTCCAGGCAGATCCCTCTAGCCAGAAAAACACTCTTTTTTTCACATCTTCTAATCTAACTGCTACTAGATACAGGATTCAAAAACTTCAGGAGTGAATGCTTCACATTCCTTTTGTATAATGAAGCACAGAGATCAAACATCTATCAAGCACTACCACTAATATCTCTGAAAGCAAGCCAGGAGATAGGTAATTTCAGTTAATCTTACCAGTTCATCTATGTCTCAGAAACATTATAAATATTAATATATATAAATATTAATGAATTACTGCATATGAGGAAAAAAGACATAGAATAATCATCTCTAGAAGAGGCATCAGTATTGCGAAACCATTTCACAGACTTGCCATCTCTAGCCTTCATCATCAAAGACACTGGTACAATTATCTTCCTGTACGGTCCTGGAAAATCAAAACTTCTGTGCAATTGCAAACAAACACTTTGATAAGGAGGTTCTCTCTGCAATCTTTTAAATGTACGTAAATTGAAACATGAATTTATGAGTACTAACATGGCAGGTTATATGTTTACTATGAATATTTCAAAGAGCTGGTAACACTCCTATTTGTCCTACTGAAAGTGCACTAAAAATGCATTGGAAGTACTGTTGTAAAAATAATGGTTCACTTAGAGCAATAAATCTACACTGACAGAGGAGTGTAGTGGTTTGGGGCACTCCTTAATGCACACGTTTGGCAAGAAATGCCATATCTTAATAGAAGGCCTTAATACTTCGGATGTTTGCAAATGAACGTGACTTGGTAATTTATACATCGAGAGAGACCAATCCATCACACAGTGAGCAAAAGCAGATCCAAATAAAAGGTTGCAAAGACTCTCCCTTATATATAAATATTCCAGGACAAAGTTTGGTTCACAAGTCTTTTAACTGATGGCACCATTAGCAACCACGTATGAAAAACCTAAAAACCGCTAGAGGAATAATGAGAGAAGCTTGTGTCAACAGTTCCAAGGGACCAGTGCACACTTCCAGAGCACGCACATTTTGTTTAGCAGCACTGTCTCTTAACCTGAATTATTATTCCCCACTTTTGATGCTGAATATCTCTGAGAAGTTGCAGCCTCATCACTCAGTTCTGCTGCTGTCGGGTGGCTGACATTTTCTAGACTCTCCAAGCAATCAGATAGGAGTCTGAATTAAAGAACCGCATTGTGTTTGTTAGCTGTGCATCATTTCCTGCTTGCAAACCACATAAGACATGATCCTGAGACAAATGAGGACTTCAGGATTACCTTTAGCACCAGAAATGAAACAAAGCAGTGTGCAAATACATGCCCATATATGCACCTATAGCTCCAAAAATAAACATTACTCTTTAGAGAGAGCAGCCACGTGGAATTAGCTTGTTCAAACACGTCTCTATATTCTACACTAATTTAGCAGATAATAAGGTTTGTTTTCCCTAGGTGGTAACTGAAAGTTATTTTGAATATCCAGATTGCCTATTCTGTGGCAAACGCAATATTTAGGATGAGACTACAGCAACATAAATTACAAAGTCTAATATGAACGCACTCAAATTAAATGTATATCAGATATTTACCAAGCATTACACTATATATATATGATATGAACAGAAAATATTAAAGAAAATATAATTGAGCCTCTATCTTTAAAATTGTGCCATTGCCTACCTTATAAAATGCAACAAGAGAAGCACAGAAGGATACTAAGAATTTAAATGGTGTTGATTGCAGATGTTGAATGGCTTGGAGACAGGGAGCAATTACGAGATTTGCATAGAGTAAGTTTTTGTAGCTTGGAAAATACAAGACTGGGGGTGATGTGAAAGAGAGGATAAAGTCATGCAGAGAATAACCACTCTAATGGCTAACCATTTCTCCTGACATAAGGCTTAGGTTGAACCAAACTGAAGTATCACTTTAAAAGAAATAATACTATAACTCGTAATCACAGTATGACTTTGAATATTGAAAATGTAGTGAAAAATCACTCAGGCACATTCAGAGAAGAAGATCCAACAAAAGTTGCACAAACATGCAGGTACAACTTCCACCAGAGAAGCCCCTGGATGCAAACTGCAGGAAACTGGATGCATGCATTGCATATGTGCTGGTTTTGCACTCTTTCCCTACTCACAATATGACACACAGTCCTGCAGTTTGATCCTGCACAGGATCTGCTCTGGAGGTGTGAGCAGAAGGGCCTCTCCTTGGCTGCAAGTGAGGGTGACGGTACTGCTGTGAACTGGAAGTGGCTGCAGAGTGCAATAGTGAATTTACAAAATCTTCCCAGCCATGCAGAACTGCCCCCCTCGTTTTGCTGCTCATTATTAGAAGTGGATGAGGTAGGTGAGGGTGGGAAGGGGGCCTAATTTGGAAGGGAGAACAGTATGAGAAGCTGGTTGTATCGTGCCAGTCGTTTTTCCATGGAAGGACAAAATATTTCCACTGCTGCCTGGGCGACCTGCCAGGGCTCTACCTCCTCTCCTCAGCCTAGCAATTACACTTACACAGCACTCCGAAAGAGAAATGCTGTCACATCTTGGAGAACACCTACGATTAGTCATTCAAGGCAGGGTTAAGCTCCCTGATTAACTCTGGGAAGGGAAGCTGAGGGAAGTAACTCCTAAGAGATGACTGTGAGAGAGGCCAGTTCCTAAAACTAAAAATAATATAAAAAAAAAAAATAAAAAGGAATAATCACTCACCTCAGGCACTTTCACTCCTTAGCTGCTTATGGATAAAGGATAATATCTTACCAGGATGGAGCCTAATGGCAGCCCTCACAAAATTGGCATCCATCTCAAAGGAGGACTGACCTTCACTGGGTTGACAACTGCCAGATTACCCACCCAAAGGTGTAGTTTATAGAGGTGTAGGTTATTAAAACAGATTATCTTTTATTCCAGAGACGACAAGGTGATTACACTTAGCTTTGTGGACCAAGTGAGTTTAGACTCCCTCGGTATCTTTTTGTATTTTTTATGTTTGTACCTTTTATTTACTTATACAAAGCATTTAAACAAGTACTATTATAAAAGGGTTGTCACAAAAAAATAGTTGATTTGGGAAGAAACTTCTTGCAACACAAGGTTTCATGCCAAAAACATTTTGGATTGTTTGATTATCAAACTGAGTAATATACATGTAGGAACTGGGAGGACGAAAAGCAAGCATATGTTCTTTTGAAGCAATTTGAAAACAGTACCAAGGCTGAAGGTAGGGCACACATTTGAGTTTTAGAAATTAAATTTCATTTTGGTGTAAAAATAATAAGGCTTTTAAAATTGAGAGGCACAAGAGTGTACACTCAATGGAGGGTACAACATTGCCAAGAGTGCAGGATATATAGTAATTAGTGGTATCACTCGGGACACAAGAGCATTTCGGCATTCTAAAATAGAGATCATGTTTCCACATCCCACTGTAATGACTGACATGCTAATGCCTATCTCTCTTTCCTAAGGAAAATCCCAGCGATGCTCATCAGAAGCAGACCGTATATCCTTGTAAGACATTTTTGTTTGCAAGTGACTTGAAAATAACTAATTAGCAACTGGCAATTAGAAATGTGAAACTATTGTAGTTCAACTGAAGGAAAAGAAACAGTAAGTCACACAAGACAAATGATCTTCCAGCAATTGTATGAGCCTCTCATAATAAATCCAATAATACTGGGAAAACAATCTGTGCTTTTTACTGCAGTCCTTCCCTGTCAAGGATCACTTGAAGAATTACAGAGTTCCAAAGTGGCTTTGTTTGAAATGTCACTGACAAGGTAACCTAAAAGAACATTTTACTTCTCATAATTAAACCAGAGTCAAAATTAATCAAACGACAAGAGGAAAAAACTAAACTTCTTTGACAAGTTAAGTACGCAGTATGCAGTTGTAACTAAAATAAAACCCAGAATATGGTAAACAACACAAAAACTGCACTATTTCGCATTATTCTTGCTGGAACTGTATCGATACACTTGAATTACTCTATATTAAGACTGAAAACATACAGAAGTGAAATCAGTTAAATGGCCCCTTCCCCCCTACTCGTTAATCGTACCTTAATTTGTGCAAAAGGTCTGTCAAAGTTTCCAACATAAAGAAGACCAACATTCTGGGTGAGTAGCCTAAAAAAATGGAAAAAAAAAAAGTCTTTTAAGATATCACTTTATATCCATGAACTTTTTGCATCCCCATTAGTTGTTCCTGGAGTTCATTATGATAGCAAGAGCTACCTTTGCAAACACAATTACGCAACTCTACTTGAACAAGTACAAGAAGGAAGGACGCATTAAAGATGGATATGCACTGGTAATTTGTGTTTACTGTGAAGAAGCTCTTCAACAAAATAATTTCACAGGCTCCTTTGTGAGGAACGTCACTCAATAAGACACAACAAGAACAGCAGGAATGTACCGTATCTATTTATTGGAGAACTTAGAGACAAAGAGACAGCAAGAGCACAGGCTAATAATAAATACATTCAGCAGGCCTAAGAGTTAACAAAGATTAGGACAAATAAAAGCATGCACAGTATTATAAAGACATCACTAAAAGAAGAGAAATAATGGAGAATCTCTGCTGTGTTGTCTAAGGGCTTCCTAAATACAAAGAGCACTAGATCTGGTTTGTGCTAGTTCTTCTCTTCAACTATAGAGTCCTTACGGGCACTACCAAGATTCAAAGGGGTAGTGGGATAAGTTGACTCGAACGTGGGTGCTTTTTAACAAGAATTACCTTGATTTCTGCAGCTACTGGGCAAGTCAGTGTTACTACTACACCAACTCCCAATACCAGGGGGCCATTAGGAGGCCACTCCTAAGAACAGGAAGACGAGCCCATCACTGACGGAAGGCGCCCAGCTGAAAGTGCATGAGATAGTTGTGCTGTTCAGACTGGACTACTGCTATTATCCCCTCACTAAGCAAAGGCAAAAGGTGTCTCTCTTCAATAAAATTTGTATTTTAGGCATGCATATCATGTATATATCTTTAATTCATAGTGAGCTACATGGTTTGTTTGTTTTTCTGCATATAATCTGGTTGTCATTTTCAACTAATTTCTCACCATTCTCAACTCTATTTTTAAAAACAAAAGGAAATATAAACGTAGATGACAGTGACTTGTTCTTTTGACCTTCAATCCACACAATGAACACATCTTAGCATGATTTTGATTCTTCCCAGTTCTGAAACTGATACGCTTGACCTTAAAACTGGTTCACTAACAGTGGGAATTGGTGGAACTCAGCAAAATGGCAAAGTCGAAACACTCAAGTATATAAAACAGATTGCAAGACGTGGTGTCAAGCCGTGTATCATCTTCAAAATCCTTTTGTAATTAGATACTGTATACAAAAATATCCTGGGTATTGACGGAAATACCCAAAGGAAGGAAAGACTAGTGAGGATCAGAGCAAATCAGTCATACCATGGACAGGTAAGCGACCTTCTCACTTTGCCCATTAGTGCGCCTGCTCTGGAAGCCCTGTACTGTTTTGCAATGGTTCTGCAGTATTGACATACAGAAGCCAGGATGAGCATGTCAAATTCATTTTCACTCACAATAAGTTAAATTCATTTAGAACACAGGTCTCTGGAGTTGAAAAAGCCACTGTATTGATCAAATCTTCTCCTAGGAGTATAAAGGAAATTCAGAAAATATTTAAGGTTTCTCTAAATGAAAAGAAACATGTGAAGTAATCAGTGAAAAAGGTTAAAAAGAGAATCCATAGAAAGGATTTGGGGTATGCCACCATATAAGAGGCAACTAAATGCAACAAAGTATTCTTAAAAAAAAATAAATAAATTATGTGTAGTTTTGTTAAGGCAAAGAAAGAAAACAAGCCAACAAATGACGCCAATTACACTTCTAGTACGGGACCAAAAAAAGAGAAGTGATATACAGTGTGATTCTTCTCACGTGGTTATTTTTTATGTTGTTTTCTGTACTGGAAAGAAATGACAGATCATTATAAATTTGAGTCTTTATATGGCTTTATTTAAAGGTAATGAACAGCTAGGGAACCTTAAAACTGGTCTTTTCTGAATACAACATAGCTGTCCCTACTTAAATTGCCATCCCCTGGTGTACATCCAAAGCCAGCAAACACACTGCAAAGATTACCTTCCTTTTATGACCGATAATGACACAGAAGTACAAGCTTATTACTATTTATTCACCTTTTACCACCTCAGTGGAAATGTGTTTCACTTAAAAAAAATTTGATCTGTATTCACAAGTCACTTCAAAATTCAATGCGATGTTGGGAAATTTTTAGGGAAGTGCAAGTTACTTGTATCTCACTTAAATGAAAGGACACATTCTTCAGTTTTCACAATTCCTCTCGAGTTCTGCAGTTCGGAGTCATAACCACAAAGCCAGTCCGTCTTCCATACCATAAGTACTCATGGTTGAAACGAGCATCCCAAAATGAACACAACTTCATGTCCTGAAATATTCCCCCCTGCCCCAAACAGCCTGAGCAATCAACACATTCCAAGCCTCATGACTAGTATAAACACTTTTAGGGTCATTATGCCAATGCCTTCTCAAAACCAGAGCTGTTTCTTATCTAATTTCTCATTTTCACAGTTCTGCTCTCCAAACCACATGAGCAGTCCCCAAGCCCAGCACTGCCAACAGCTGGACTTCACTGTCTGAGATCAATACCAGCCTAGGAAACCATTGCATTGGTTTCACAGTCCAATGATCAGATTTGGACTTCACATTCAAATAATTACCTTAAAATTACAAGAAATAATCAAAAAAGCAAATGTCTACAGGCACTTCAGTACATACACGGACTTTTACTTTAAAATATGCAGCAATATACAAAGTTGCCTAAACTAATCATATTAATTTACAGATTGCAGTGTATTTTATTTGCAGTATATTCTGTTCAATACATTATCAATACAGTGTTTTGGGTTTTTTTTTTTGGTAAGTAATAATAAAATAGAACAAAAGTATGAAATGTCATTCCAAACAGCAGCGGTTCTTTCAGATGTGCTGTCCATACAGAGAATTACAGTCCCTGTCCTCCCGTCCCATATACCAAATTGAGCAACCATCCATCCAGACATGCCTATTAGGGCTGTATAAAAACACCAGAAAAAAAAAAAAAAAGTATGGGGACCATTTCTGACTTTTGGCAAAATAATGCCAAGGTCACACAGGGCTTTCCAGTACCAAGAAAACGCTGTCGTATAGTTACCACCAAGCGACCTGTTTTCTGCCTTCAAAATCCGAGATTTGGCCTCTTCTGTGACCCAAAGCATGGCTGCGTTTTGAAAACCCCAGCTGTAGGAGCCAGGCTTCATGTGCCCATGAAGGATGCTGACTGCAGGATCAGTCAGGAGTGAGTGTGGTAGGACACAGAGATAGAAAAGAGTGGTGGCGACAATGATGTGAGGGGGTGAATACAAACAAGTAGAAAACAGGATTAAGGGCTGGGTGAAAGGAAACTGGGAATAAGGAGGAGTGAGACAGCAGGGAATCTGGAACAAAAGAGTGAGTGGACTGTCTGGATCCTAGTGCTGCTGTGCGGAGCGTGGGCTTCCAGAAAGGGGCATGCAGAGCAATGCAGGAGCAGGGGTGGAGCCAGGAGCCGCTACCTCTCACAGGAGCAAGTTACTGCAGGTGAGCCGAACGCGGTAACTTGCTCCTGTGCGAGGCAGCAGCTCCTGTGCTTGCTCTGCTGCGAGACCCGTGGGGCATCGTGCGGGGACACAGGGGCAGCGCTGAGACTCGCAGCTCTAGCACAGAGGGCGGGCAGGCCGGGGACATGGAGAGCACGGAGAGAAAAAACCCAACGCGCGCGGCAGAGGGGCTGAGAGGAGGTAAGGTACATGGCATCAGGGAGGTGGAAATGCCACAGTGAGACACGAGCAGGCAGATGGGCCTGAGACATCTGTTTTTTCAAGATGAAAAGCTGCATGAAATAAAGCAGCAGGAGGCATGCAGAACTGCCTACAGCTACGCTCCGGTTATTAACTACCCGTCTGAAACAGGAGATGCAACTTCTCCCTTGATTTTCCTCAGTAACGTTCATCAAAATCCAACTTATGACAATCTATCAAATGGTATCTTGCAGGATCTGTATCAGGCGATCCTAAAATGTATCTTGACAGCCATCGTGGTTGATGAATAGTTCAATACTTCACATAACTCACTGGATCCTGTACTGCTTCTGTACTGCTGGTTTTATCCTTGACTGTTGTCTGCTTTTCCACTGTCTTGCAACCACCTGGAACACCCTTGGTGTCTGCATGGAAGGAATTTCACCCTAGTAGATACTATTAAACAAAAATAGCATTGATTTCATTGATTAACAGGATTAAGATACATGCTCTAATTCCATTTTACAGTCAGAAGCAGTTACAGGTGGCTAAAATGGGACTGAGGATCTGATCTAACCACTTCATCATGCACATGCTGCCAAAAGACATTTGCAGTCTTCACAGAGGTTGCTGGTGAAAAGGTTTCAGTCCTGAGAAGCTGTGTACCAAGCATGGACTGGGTGTGAAACAAAACTGAATGAAAAAAAGCGATCCTGGCGCTCAGCAGTGCTACTGACCCTTGAGCACAGCCATACCTCTACTGCTAAGAGTATCTCTGCATATGCATTAGTGAATGATTAAGGCTGGAATGAGAAAAAGAAAAAAAAAAAAAAGATGTTTAAAATGTAAATTAGACAGTCAGATAAAATTTTAGGAAAATCAATGTGACCACTCTCTCATGCTAAACTCCCACACTTAAAATAACTATGGAGAAGGGATTAATATTAGTTATTACCTGACCAATTTTACATTTTAAAATATACCTTCTCTCTGATAAGCACATACAAAGAATTTCATTGTTATGCTCTACGTATGCTTTTAACTATCTGTAAAAATCTCTCCTGATACATTGTCACATTTTAGGCAGAAATGACTGTTTTGAGTTAAAAACACAAATGAACAACTGCCCTGAGAGCAGAAGCAACCCTTTGTGAGTTCAATAACTACACTTCCCAAAAGTATTTGAATGGCTTTGACGCATACCTTCGAAGATAAAAGTAACTTTTATACGTAATTTTACAAATTTTGTATTCCATTATACAAACTAATTATTTCAGAGCTATGACTAGAGCACAAATAAAGCACCAGGGCACAGAAGAACAGCTGTCATATCCACACAATCTTGCTGATGTCTTCTTAATAATACAATAAGTATACTACATTTATCCTGTGTTCACTTAAACTGCGAGGGACAACAGCACACTGTGCTGCAGTATCTTAACCACAAAAAAGAAACAGCTTCTTAGTCTCCTGAACTATATTTTTGTATTCTACTACAGCAACATTACAATTATAGTTTGCTTCTTGTTCAAGCCAATCATTCCCTATTGCTTTTCAACTCTTAGGATGTATTTCCTTGGAGCATCAAACTCAAGGAAAATGCAACAAAAAAATCAGAAAACCATGAAAAGGGAATTATAAAAATTGATACTCTGAAGAATTAATGTTTTTTTCAAGTTGAATAAAGTTAATTATTTTATTAATTTGTCTCAAAGGCTGGTGCAACAGTAACAGAGTGAAAACATGAAATTTTGGTTTTATAAAATAGAGAAGTTTTTATAACAGGATCCTATAAAAATATGAAAAAAATCTGTGTAGATAAGCTTTTGAATTTAATCTGACAGGCATATATGGTTAGCAAACAATGTGCAATTTTGCTTGAGTGCCATTGAGAGTACGGCTCTCCATATACGTATTGAGAGTTTACATTTATTCAGCAGTGAATCCTTTGTGTTGAATATCGACAATGGAAATGCGGGGATTTCACGTATAAGACGGAAGAGATTTTCCCTGCATTCAACGGTGTATTTATCAAACCGTTTTTTTAGGCAGTGGAAATATTATGACAATTTTTTTACTCATCAGTCATGCACGAAAAATAAAATGTTGATGGACAAATATATGCTATTCTAGTGTAATCATCATGGTAAAGAACAGGCAAAAGATTGTATATTTGATTTAGGACATTTTCCCTCAAATTATGAGCACATACTGAAAAAAAATAGATGAGGTGACTACAAAAAGCCATTAAGCAGAGCTGGTTATATAGAAGAGATGCAAAAGGAATGTGTTTGAACTTGGAAAGTAAAAAGCTTGGGAATGGATGAGAAATGTTAAAAGAATAGACTGTAAACAATTTTACAATGTTAAAATCATCTTTGCAGTAAAATGCCCCAGGTAATTTAAGCAAAACCTTTCCATTCCATGAATTCTGAATTTGCAGAATATCCCACGCCAAGTTAATGGTGACAGCAATTAGCATTGAATTGCATTCTAAGTAATATTCATGGAGAAGGAAATGCAGCGGGCAGCACAAGCTACAGAACTGAATTCACCACCCTCAGCCTTCCCCACTACGGTATTCCAACGGCGTAGGCTATTAGTTGTATTAATACCCATGCTGCTTTCTGAAACACACACAACTTGGGCAAAAATATCGGGGTTACATGCTAACTGCCCTCCACAGGAAAAGCTCCCATGCTTCCTACTTGAAAGGCTTCGCTGAATTACATCACTCCTACAGTAAATCACTGTCTGTCATTAAGTATTGATAGCAGGAATCTAGCAAGTAACTGATCCTTGAAAGACATGCTGCCACTGAATAACCTCACCACGGCTATGTGCCAAACCCAATAAAAATGACATTTAAAGAGCTCCAAACTGCAAAACAAAAGGACCTCGTATTTGAGGCAATGGTCTTGAAGTGGTTTGGGATCGAGATCAAAAAGAATAAAAGTGACTGGTATCAAGGTTTACTTTGACTTAGGAGAGTTTAATCAACATTATTCTTGCTCGAGTTTTTGGCTTTTTATTTTTTTTTATTATTATTATTTTGTTTTGTTTGAGGGGAAAGATTATACATGAATGCAGAGATGGAGATTTTCAAAAAACATCCTTGTACTTATAAATTTAACCGTACCATTAGATGTTTCCAAAAGGACTTTCTTTTGTTTGCTGCATTTATGCCTGGTGCTGATAATATTTTAAAGTTTGTCCAGGCTTTGCCTTGCAAGCAAATCACATAAAGAAGCATTTTGACTCCATTTACATACAAGTTATCCATAAAAAGTAGAAAGGACAAGTAAATAGAAACAAAAAGTACCCATTAAATAATCACGGCCATTCCTCCACCAATGGAATATTATTCCCTGTAGTATAATGAGCAATTTGGCCAGGCTGGCCATAAATTATCTGAAAAATGAGGCTGCCTGCCTTATCCTTTGGGAGATTATTACATAGTCTGAGAGATTTCACTATTAGAATCTATTTCTGATAGTAAACCTCAATTTTTCTTTTCTGAATATCATCCCTCTCATCTCACTGAAATACAGGACAGCAGTTAGGAACTATTTCCAACTTGCTGGAAGACTTCCTGACATGAGCTGTGCAGCAGCTCTCCCCACATTTATCCACATCTTGCGAAACAAGAGCTGGCACGTACCCAGCAGTGGATTCACTGCAACTCTGTAAATCCACCTTCTAGGTTATCCCATAAGGTCCTTACAGCTTGGCCATCTTTTAAAACAACAAAACCCACAAAGCTTGCAGATTCAACACAAAGAATTAAGTTAAAAATCGACGCCATAATGCTAAACGTTACAATAGGAGATTTCCATAAAATAAGGCATCTAACTACAGACTTTCCAAAGTCAAAATAAAGACATTTTAATTGTCTCCACAGCTAGTTAAGAATAATGGACTCCTAATCCTAATATACTAAACTCCTAATATCAAATAAGATAAAGAAGAAATAAATGAGATAGTGGTGACAAAATCTCAAGTATATCCAAGTACAAATCCTATAAAAATTCAAGAGATTCACTTGATCTATGGAAATAGAAGGAATAACTAAGGAAGATGGGGGCACTGTGGAAAGCTAGCCGATTTGTTTGTCCTACTGAAAAACAAAAACCTAGTCAGAAACTATTTTTTTTTTAAGTTACCTAAATGAAATGCCTGCAGAAATAGAGGTACTAAAAGAAAAGCTCTGGGGATGATTTCTGGGAATAATTATTTGATAATCAAAGTGAAATAAACCACCAAACCCAGATTTAATATATCCAAGATTCTTAAATCCACGTTTCTTAATAGGTAGGGTCTGAATTGCTAGTAACAAATAGGCAAATAAATATAAATCTTTAACATCTAAATAGGCTAATTTCTGCAAACTTCTTGGAGTCCTGCCCTTTAGCTCAGCATCATTCAGCATGCCCACCTTGGCCATGTGTGGCTGCACTACTTACGGGGTTGCGCATCCCTTGCACTCACACTGTGGCTGCATCTGCTTCTCTTTTGATCATCTTAATGAAAGAGCACTTAAAAAGGAGTGAGGGGACAGGAGAGGCACCACACTGACATAATCGATTCAGACTGCCAAAAGGCTTCTGCTACAGTCTCCCACAGTAATATACTTTAAAAAAAAAAATAATAATAAAACTAGGCAGTAAGTACTTTTATGTGGAAAAGGCTACTTACTATTATGGATCAAGCCTTGATTAAGGGACTGGAAAGGCAGAATAAACGGTCAGTTTTCATCTTGGCAAAGGCCAAGGAACTATGCAATTTCTGTAACAGACTGTTTAGTATATTTATTAGTGACGTGAAAGAGTCATGGACAGAGAAAGTCTGCTGATGAAGCAAGTTACAGAGCAAAGGCAGGCAACTTTAGCTAGATTGCAAAGTTCATCACGTTGAGAGGAGGCTGATACCATATTTACAATCACCCATACCACCTTAACATTACTTTCCTCTGCAGTGAAAGATAGGTGCTCCTGCACATATGACTTCGGGAATTAAATTAGCATTAATTAAGGAATGTATTTTAATGTGTGTGAACCTGGCAACTAGAACTGTCATTTCCAAACACTCAAAGGCTCAATTCTGAAGCCCAATGAACTTTCTTTTCATGTAAGGTTTTGTCATTTATTTGTCTTTGGTCTATTTTTAACACATTAAAATAAGTAAAATAAAAACTGATATCCTGCACAACTATTCTAAATCATTCGAGCAGAGCTGGAAATCAAATTCTTCAGCAATTTTAACACAGGGTGTTACTGCTGAAAAGACCACAACAAAATATTGGCAAGAAAGCTGTGATGGGCTGGTCTCATCTGGCTGTTGTCTCTCCCACTCTGCCCTTCATTTGTCAGAGCAGCTGCTCCAACAGATTCCTGGTTTTCCCAGTGCCCTGCATGCTGCACCAGTGGTGGCATGACCCCGTGGCACTGCCAGACTTGGGCAGCCAACACTTCCAAGCAGAACAACCAGACCTTTCTGCAGGTTGGCCGAAGTCAGGGAGAACTCTGCAGTAAGGAAAAGGCACTTACAGATTGCAGGGAGGTGACGCAATCATGTACCAAGAAGCTGATGGATTATGGATGCAAAAGTTTGTCAGACAACAAATTGTAAACCACTCTAAAGAAAAGCATAAGGTATCCTAAATAAATTAGTTGGCAGCAATATCTTTTTGATAATGCAGTGAAAAACAGAGATTGATCAGGTGATTTGTATTTCATTTCTCAGAAGAAAAGAGGAAGGAGTAATTGAATTATGCCAAATGAGGGAGAATTCAAACCCAATAAATACTTAATCACAAGACACATCATTAGATGGGAGCTCATTGACACTGCCTTGGTGTGAAAGAGTACTGAACACGTGGACGTATAATAAAATAATCTAGGAGGCTGACAGTTCCTCTTTAAGAAAAAAAATCAGTAAAGAACAAAAATCAATTGTCTACGTGGATCACGGACATGTGTATTATGACAATTCCCACCTTCCTACTAAAGATGCTCCAGGGGAAGGCATCACAAATGTGCACTGCCAGACCAGTCTAAGTGATTTATTTTTCTTCCTGTTTCCCCACATCACTCTAATGATTTATTCAAAATACTTTATTAATCAATCATGCCCAACCACAGAAATGCCTGAACTACAATCTACAAACCATTTAGGTATAAGTTCAAGCAGGACTATGCAGACCACAACCCCAAAGAGAAGCACAAGAAGCACAAAGAATTTGTTGCTTAGATGCAGGTGTGAGACACACACAGCCACCATCTACACAGGCACAAGTGCCACTGGCAGCGTGCAGAAAATCCCGTATGTTATGAAGATACCTACCACCCAAAATAAGGTGGGAAGGCTGTCAGGAACTCTGCTGAATGTTTCCCTCTCACTTCTGAAACTGCATGGAAGGTGTAAAACTTCGCTCCTTTGTTCACTATGAAGTCCCAACACGCATTACTTAAATGAGTTTATGAACTCCTCCTCTTTTACAGAAATTCTTCAGATAATAAGAAGACTTCATTCAGCACTCCCAAGTAATTAAGAAACACAGATGAAGTGTTTTCCTGGCTGTGACACAAGAAAGGACTCTCCAACAGCAACTACCAATGCTGTAATATTGAGTTTGCACTCTAGAAGGCATCTCCACAAAGCTGGCCTGTTGTCCTGGTATACCATCCTGCTCAAAAATTAGTATCCTTACCTCTGAGGCTGCTTTCTCTGTAAGGGAAACCACTGCTCTGCTGTCAGTGCTCTGCCTCACTCCAGAAGTGCCCCATCTCCTCCTGTCCCCCATCTCCCCATTTCTTTTCTTCCTTTACTTCTGACTTTAACAGCCAGCAACTCCCCTAACCCACTGCCCCCTTGGTTTTGTTTTGCTTTTTAAGAGGCCTACATCCTTCCAGTACACTGCGTGTACTTCTCCTTTCCCCATCTTTAGCACCTTTTATCCCACGATTCCCAAATTAAGAGGCGAGGCGTGCTTCCCATGGAGCTCCCAGATGGGAGTGGGAATGCAGGGGGAAGATGGCAGCTTGGGCCATGCTAGGAAAGGGAGGGCTGCCAGCCAGAGGATTAGGGACAAGAAACCTCCTGAGATGCCTCTGCTGACACACAGCACTGCCTTCAGCTCCCAGGCTGAGACCTCTGGTCCAGTTTCTGGGCACCCCCAGTCTCCACAGAAACATAAACCAGAGGCAGCTCAGCTACTAAAACCCCATGTGGTATGACCTAGGCTCGCTTCTTCCCAGGCTCCTGAGGTACAGTCACATTTGAGGTCCCCACCCCAGCACCACAAGATGTCTGACACCGCCAGATCCAGCTGCTGGCCTGTGCGTGGGCCAAGGCAGAGGGCCAGGACACAGCACCATGTTCCTTCTCCTTGCAGCCAAAGCGTGTGTAGAAGGGGATGCCTTGGGGGAGAAGACACAGGCCTCAACAGGCCATCTCCAAGGCCCTCTTCCCACCACACACATTGCCATTTTATATTTCCAAACCAAGTGACAAACTGTAAGTCACTCAAAATCCCTACACAGCAGATAGAGATGAAGAGTCAAAAGCAAGCAAGACCATGCTTAAAGGTTATTGCAGCAAATTTACAACAAAGATGAACACAGAAAGATACAATCAAAGCCAAGAAAGCATTTGACAGACAGATACTTTTACAGATTTTTGGTCTTATACAGCCAGTTTGTAAGCATCTTGTATACTATCAGTATTTCCAGACACTTCCACTTCAAGGCCTTTTAAAAATATGTTTTTTACTTAAAATGGTTAACCTACGTGTGACATGCTCTCTAAAAAGTCCAAGAAGCTGAGGGCTGGGTGATGAGCAACTTGTAGAAATATATCTTTCTTATAAGCACTAAGAAAAAATGATTGAATTCTTCATAAAAATTGCTGTATTATTATTACAGAAAGAGAGCATCTTTTCATTTACTGTCCTGAATTATGAATTTTATTATGTGGGGCACAAGTGAAAGAGCAATTATGACTAAATGCTAACTGCACAGGACAAAAAATTAGTTACTTCCAGTCCCTGGCTGACAACGAGTGATTTAGCTGCTATCAGGATGACAGCCCATCTCTTCTTTCATCTATATCTGCGAAGATTTATGTAACATGAATTATTAAGGTGTTAATTAACAAATGTACAGTAAAGGAGGGTGCTTTTTTTTTTTTTTTTTCCTTCCTCCAAGACATCATTTTTACTGCAAGCAATCTTGCATGTCCTTTTGGTCTATATTTTATCTTCGCCAGAAAAAGCCTGCTAGAAGACCAGCGCAACGTTCTTCAGTGTGCTTTGATTTTCCAAGTAGATGATACTCAAGGCAGGATTATAAGCTACTTGTATGGATAGAGAGCTTTTTTAGGTAATACAGTTAACTGCAAAGTACTGCAGAAAGAAATCCTTCATTATAAATGAACAATGACCTTAATTCAGGTCTGATTTAAGGTAAGATGCAGTCTCTAGGAAGACTAACTGATATAGCTGGGAAGAACAAGGAATAGAGCATGCAAATTTTCAAGTCTGAAGAACAGCTTTTACGTCTCAAAATTTGGCTATTTTTCAAACATATCAGCATAATAAAAGCTATTAACGCTTCCTATATACCCAGTCTTACCTCCATCTTCAGACCATAAGCAAGAGAAACATATAAATCAGTATACACGAATGTAATTTCAGTTATTGCTTGGACATCCTGTGTATTTTATCCAGGACTTTAATCCATTGAATAAGAACTGAGAATAAATAAATAAAAAATGATCACTTGTACTGGGAAACCAACTCTGAAGACTTGCATGCAAATTTGGGTGAGAGGAGGAAAGGAGAATAAATAAAACTTCAGCAGTAACACAAAATTGAGTGTATATGGCAACAGTACCACAGAAAAAAAGATGGAAAGGGGGAAACTTTTAGAGCACATATGCCCATAACAGATTATGGGAAACACATTTTAACTCATCTCTGCTGTCAAGTTCCGTAACAGGTAGACACCCAACAACAAAGTGTCTTATATATACTTTTACCACCTGATTTCCTATGAGAAATAAAATTTAGGAGTGGTAGGAGTTATTATTCCATTTACCCAGTTACTCCAAGTCTGTTAACTGGACCTGCCTGTTCCAGCACAAGTAACGCACTGCCCCTGGGGTCGACTCACTTTGGAGGAATTCCACTTCTTTGGAATGCTGGGCTGCAACCTTAACACTCCTCTGGATATGTTTTAAATACACAGGCCAGTGGCAATGGCATTACTTTGATATTGCCTACAATTCTACATTTTTTTGGCTAACATATTTGATTTCACACTCAGAATATCACTTTAATTTTTCACATCCAGCACTTGCACAGGAAGTGATTTGACATAAAATGTGCAGAAAAAAATAACTCTAGGTTTGCTATATGAGCACACACTTATTTTCTTGAACCAGTAAAAGAACATCTACAAGACAAAAATTAGTTTAAATGCTTCAAAATTAAGTTTTAATTGTTCTTTCAGATAAATTCTTTACCTATTTGAAAATTAAATATGCCATTCTCTTCTTTGAAGCTACTTCCAACACCACCTTGTTATTATGGCCAGGAAAACTTACTATTAGAAAGCAAACAGTCACTTCATTTGAACATAAATCACTCAGGGCAATGATAGAAAGCAATTATCGTATTTGAAATTTGAAAATGGGAAGGAAGAAAAGGAGAATCACTTTCCTCGGGACCAGAATATAGGAAGAGACAAGCAAGGGAATTCACGTTCATAAAGATATTCTGAAGATGCCCAGCCTAAAGATGTCTGAATGAGGAAAGTGGGTGCAAAACCACATACTAGGGAGCTTGAGTGAGTTGCAAAATTCCTTCTTATCCAACTTTCTCAAGCTTGAATACATGGCACAAACAGATGTTCTGCAATTGTCCCAATATCCCAGCCAGTTCTGTAGATCCAAGTTCGTCTCAGTTTTCAATGCAGTTAAAACAATGTTTTTTCTCCTCAATACAGCTTATCATTTCTCCATTTACCAGTTTTAAATATAATCCACTTTTGAATAAGTTTGTCAGTAGCGTCTTATATAAAAGGCTCGTATGCATCTTCTACAGAACCTCGGAACTCACATTGCTGGTTTTGTTTTTAAAGTACAGAAAGCTTGTGGCTACCAGTAAAAAGGCTGCTGTGAAATAGTAAATACCAGTAAGTATTTTAAATGAATCATTTAAAAATGAGGATGAAGAGAAAAGCATTACAGAATTAATAACTTGAAGGTGTCTCCAGTCTACTTCGTTCTCCAGCTCATCCTTTCTCACTGCTAATACATTCCCTAACTCCTGCATCTTTGCAGGCCTCCTTGGCAATTAAATTCAGGATGAAGATTTATCAAACGAACATACAAAGCACCTGCTAACTTCGCTTCTCTTCCTGTTTTAGAGCTTCACAAACCCTCACAATCTAACAACAAACAAACAAACAAAAAGGATGAAGTTGTTTCCTCTCTCTCCCACTTTAAGTTTAAAACAAAACAAAACAACTTTGTGATCCTGGAGCTATTGCAGCAGAAGGATTAACTGTAAGTGGTCATTACATTCTTGCCCTTCTGTCATGTTCATCTCTGGTTTTCTAACCCAAGTCAAGGCTTTTTCTGCTTCTCATGCCACCCTGCCAGCAAGGAGGCTGGGGGTGCACCAGGAGCTGGGAGGGGACACAAGCTGGCCAAAGGGATGTCCCACACCAGGTGGCATCATGCTGAACACCAACTCTAGGAGCACTGCTCAGGGATGGGATGGGCATCAGTAGGTGCACGGTGGTGAACAACTGCACTGTGCATTGCTTGTTTTAGATACATAGATTATTATCATTATTATTTTCCCTTCCTCTTCTGCCCATAAAGCTGTCTTTATCTCAACCCATGACTTTTACCTGTTTTTCTCTCCCATCCCACTGGTTGGTGAGAGTGAGCAAACAGTTGTGTGGTGCTGAGCTACCTGCTGGTTTGAACCATGGCACTAACACAAAAATCCTCTATGCATGCACTTTATGCCTTGCAAAAAAGTTTATACCATTTCAAATCTAGTGAAACAAAGCAATAATTAAGGCAGAGCTATCACAGAGATATATTTTCTGCATTAAACAAAAGTACATAATTGGATTGTACTATTTACATACCTCATAAAAAAATGCAGCAAGAAAAGGACTCTGTGAAGTTTACGTCTATACTATCTTTATGTTGTGGATTTTTCTGTATTAAATTTCGCTTGAAGGAACGATCAGTTTCATAACACAGCTTTCAGTGACAAAATGAAACATTTGGACCAAACACTATACAAAATCCTTTGGGAAAAGAACAATTCTCAGTTTACACAATGAAAAGCAACAGAACAATGTCTAACTTCCATACTAGATCCTTAAAAGAAAGGCTTTTCTACAATGGTTAGGGCTCGTTCCTGATCCTTAAGCTTGTCAAGTAAGCTTCCTTGAGGTATTTAAGTGGTTTTTTAAGTAATTCATCTCATGTCTCTGAAGCCTGGCATAGCCTGTACCTATTTATTTTTATTCAAACGATAGCATTTTACATGAGTAAAGCACTGGGCACTCATCTTACCACAGACTGGACACAGGTCTGCCTCTTGCCTACACAGGCTCTATCAAACCACAAAAATTCACCAGCCAAATAACATCATAGAGCCTTAATTTTATCTCCAAAAAAGACAAGATACTATCTTCAGAAGGCATTTGGAAAATTCCTCTGTAGCATATGTCTCTGAATATTACAAAGAGAAACAAGAGGTATAGGAAAACATGAAAAATGTTTTAAGAATCTTAATGTAAAATAGATACTAAAATAAAAAACAGAAATTATCAGTGCGTGAAAAGACATTCATCATAACCTATTATAAGAATGATTAAAGAATGAAAATGCCCAGTTTTAATCATTTAGTTTTCATGATATAATTCAAATAACTGAAGCTTAATACTTCTGCTGCTATTTATGATCTATCTCAACTTGATGAAAGTATTTGCAAGTCTTACCATTTTCTCTTCTAAAACCAAAAATCAATCTAATTTAACCTGATACACAATTCATCTTCCAAAACATTTTTCTTAACACTCAAGTAATGGGTGGAGACTTACTGAAGGGAGCGGTGTGCAGAACTGTACAGCACAAACATCTTGGGCAGTGAGGTTTGACCATTTCTGCTTCTCTTCTTGAATGAGAGTGGGAGTTCTTTCTGAATCAGAACTGTGTATGGCTCATTGTCATGACAAATTAAGAAGCAATAAATATTATTAATCTATTAGTTGAGAAGGGTTAATCATGCCCATAATGAATTTTCGCTTCTGGAAGGGCAAGTAGTTCATAGCTTTCACTAGGGGACATCCAATTCACTTCTGAGTTTCTGTTCTGCTCTGCTCCCCAGATCCACTGATCTCCTAAATTTGAATATCTAACTTCCAGCACAATTTTGCACTCCTTAATAAAAAGATTAAAAATCTGAGTATGCAAGATTTGATGCATTAAGATTCAGCAAGTAAGTGGAGGCAACGATTTAATATGCAGACTTGAGGGGGAAAAACCCAATCAAGTTCACTATGCTGTTGCACTCTCCTCATTCCAGTTTTCTCTCCCCTATAATTAGAGGTATACACATTATATTTCATTTATAAACCATTGATAAGTATTTGCCCACAGTGCAATCCTTCAATATTTTGTGGAAAAAAAGACTATTTTTAAGTATGAAAATATCCAAAGATTATAGCTTTGAAAATATTTAGTAGTTATAAGGGGGAAAAATGCCATCTGCTGGGTACAGCTGAGGACTGAGGTTTTTTAAAATTTCCTTACTATTATACCATGCTTCCCTAAGTGAGTCTTCTCTTCACTTTGGACTTTACTTTTCCCCATCTTAAAAACTGATACAAGTAACTTCAGTTCTTCTGGGAGAATGTAAGAGCTGCCTTGGTAAAACTATGCACCACCTGAGACTTCTGAGTGTCTTGTCTCAGAGAGCAGGAGGTCTGTCAGCAAGAAGCACGATGACTACCATACGAATGAGGATGCTTTTAATCTTTACATTAGAAATATCTTTACAGTACCCAGTACTTCACATGCTTTTACATCTCCACGTATCTAAATTTTATGGTTAGATAATTAAATTGATCTAGCTTATAGAAAGCAGAGCAGCATAACTCCATCTGTTTCGCCGTGAAGTTATATATAACTTTTTTTTTTTTTTTTTTACCACTCAAAAACCAGTGATGGAACACTGGTTGCCAAAATACAGGTACAGAACAGGGTGGTTATCTGGCCTAAAACAATGAAACCATGGCCTTGAAAACCATACTGCATAAGAAGGAAAAATAACCATAATAAGTCAAGAATGTCCAGTAAAGAAATATATGAAAAGAGCCAGGAACTGGAAAGAGCAAAGTCCATTAACAAAATGGATTATTATTTTTTTTTAATTGTCAAAAACTGTGAGGAAAGGAGGACAGTTTCCTCCTCATGGGTACATATGGGAAAGAGAAGTTTTGTTTTGATTCATAACAGCCAAGGGAGTTCTCTTACTTTTTTGTTTGTGTTTTTATTTCACAACACAAAGAAGCAGCTGTCACCTGTTTGTGTACACGCACACATACACACGCAGAGGCACGTATGTTTATAAATAAAAAAACATGATTCATTGCATGTGAAGCTGAAGCAACTTACAACATTGGAAATTTGGGCTTCAAAATTAAAATTGAAGTTTATTTCTCACATATACAACGATGCTGAAAATGAAGTAGGTCCTGTGAGGGAATACATCTTCCATGCGTATAAGATAAAAGCATTGATGTTGATTTCAAAACGGAATTCAGTACGAAGCCATGCTTGTACTTCACAATTGCTGTCAGAAGACCGCTTGGTAAAAAGCAAACAAGCATAAAAAGTATGAAAATAAGGAATTTTGGCCTTTATGAGATCCTCTAGGAGGATGACATGCTTTTAACCATTGTCAGATGGAACCAAATCTCTACCGAAAAGCTCTGACTCCTTGCAAAGCACCAGACATCCCCTGTCAAAGTGCACAACGCGCACCAGCTCCACACCCAGCAGTTACTGTTCTTTTCCATACTGCTTTGATAAATAACAAGATGGGTCCTTCATTACCACTGAATCATCAGGCCTCGATTATGCAAATGGATCTCCCACAGACGGATACGTGTACCTCTAGTCCCGCTGCCTTTAATGCATTTCTCCGACAGGATAAGCATTTTCTCCCACTAAAAAACCTACAAGCTGGCCGTTTGCCAAAAAGATGGCATGTGTGAATTACCAAACCTATGGCGGATCCTAAGTCATTACAGTAACTGATATTAAAAATACCATTTATTTCCTCAGAATGCAAACGTCCCTTAAAATGCTAATTTTAACCAACTCATAACAGACTGATTATTTTTTTCGTAATCAATCATCCCAACTTGAATCCCTACAAAATGAGAGGCACTGTATAATTATGCAAAAAAATAATTACGTAGGTTTCTTCTGCAGCGTCTCTGAGGTTTTAAGATAAGCGGATGTACCGAGAGTTTTTCTTGGCTATCAAGCAGAGAAGGTGAAAACGCTGATAATCTGCCACTGTTCTAGAACAGCACTGTTGCATGCACACCATATTGATAACACCAGCATGGCAGAAATGCAAACAACCTGTATCAGGGTCATTTATTTTGTTGACGTGTTTTGCTGACTCCAAAGTACTTGTGCATGCAGTCAGACACGAAATCCTGGGCTTCTATTTCCTAAACCAATTTCAAAATGTTTTTGATGGTATCAAAGCAAACTGAATTGTACTCCTGGAGTTATGACTGTCATGTATTATCTATAATATATTCATTATTTAGTACTTGTATCGGGTCTTTTATGATTTGTGAGTTTGGTATTATCAGAAAATTAAATAATAAAATGTTTGGAGTAAGACGGATGAAGAGTACAAAAAACACATGCAATATCTTTTGCTGTCTGGTCTGTTTGTCCAATGATAACCTTCTTTTTCCTCTTAGTTTGCTTTATTTTTCTTTGAAATACACCAAAGCATGCAAGGAAGTCATCTGAGCTAAGATTTTTCCTTATATAAATGTTTCTTTAGTTTTGCATACCATGGAAAAAACACTTAAAATTTCTTACCTTAGAGATCTGTAATAATTCTATGCTAATACTCTTTTCCATGAGTGTTTCTAAATGTGCCGATTTGTAAACTCAAGAAAACACAATAAAAATCTCTAATTAAGCAAAACAAACAAACAAAAACAATTGAACACTAATACTTTAGGTAATTCATGAAGGGAAAAATATTCTGAAATAAGTTCTCATTTATGGCATCCTCACAAAATATAACAAGAACTCCTTGTCTGTAGAAGATCACAAAGTTACTACATGCAAAAATGCAATTCAGAGAAGCTCATACCAGCTTATAAAATCCAGAATAAAAACACACTTTGAACAGTATGTTCAAAAAACTAACTCCTATAACTGAAAAAGTAATTTTATATTAGGGCAAAAGAAAAATATGTTCACAAATGAACTTCAGTAAGTCTGACATAACTGCATCTATTGCTCAAACTCTAGCAGAAGGAAGATGAGCATTTCCCCCATCTAAATTAGACAGTCTTTACATTTTGCATCTGGCAAACCCTTACAGCCTCTAACAAAGAACCATGTCAAATTCCTCCTTATGCAAAACATTATTTTACTATGCAACTTAAGTAATCTCTAAAAGGTCAATCCCACAATTAGTAAATTCAATGCAGGTACAGTACGCCTTCTGAAAAATCTCTATAATACTGTAAAGAAAGCATGAAGAAAGAAAAACAACGTTTTAAAGTGTTTGGTAGTTAGATGTGTAACAGTTCCCTATCATTTGCAAAACGTTTAACATATGAACTGCAGATAATCACAGAATAATTCTGATTCAAAGGCCCTCTGCAGGTCACCTGCCTTGTGCTCAAGACTGGGTCCACTTCCAAGCTGAATCAGGCTGTTCACAACCATATCCAGTCAACCTCTGGGTATCTCCAAAGATGAAGCCTCCACACCTTGCCAACCTACTGCAGGGTTTGACCTTTCTCACCTAATTTCTCCCCCTGTCCTTCTACAATTTATCTTCCTTTTCATTCTTTCAACATATATCTCAGTGCCGCCTGGCTCCATCTGATCTATAACCTGCTGTTGGGTAGTAGGAAACAGCAACGAAGCATTACCTGTCTTCCTCTTCTCCGGACTGAACAAACCCAGTTCTCTCCGACTCTCTTTGTAGGTTGTTCTCCAATGCCCTCACTGCCTTGGTGGCCCTCCGCTGGGCTTGCTCCAGCCCATCAGTGTTTTTGTCAGAGTGGGGGACCCAGAACTGCTCACAAATGCTGAATAGAGGCAAAGATCTCTTCCTTCCACGTGTGGTCCAGTTATCAGCTGGCCATCTTTGCCACAAGAGCAAACTGCTGACTAATTTCAAAACTTTGACCTTCAGGCCCCTGAGTTTGTTTTCTACAAAAGCCTCTCCCTGGCAAGGCAATCTCCAAGCTGACTGTTCCCATCAGCTGCCCCAGGTGAAACGTGCTGCATTTAGCATTTACCTACTTGAATTTCATGAGTCTTCAGGAAGTTCAGCTCATTTCTCCAGCCTCCTGAGGTCCTTCTGAACAGCAGCCCTGTCCTCTGCCCTGTCAGCCACTCCCCCCAGCTCCGTGTCATCCATCAGCACTCTGACAGGGCACTTTATCTCAACAGCCAGGTTGCTAATGAAGCTTTTAATATACTCACCCTCACTGTTGTCTACTGAGGAACACTATTCAGGGCTGGCCTCCCGCTGGACTTCACTGACCATTGCTCTTTGAGATTGACAGTCCAGGCATTTTTCGTCCTTGTAGTCCACCTAATCCAGACCATGACTCACTAACTGAGCTACAAGGATACTACAGAAGGCTGCTGAAGGCCTTGCTGAAGTTAAGCCAGCTTTCACTGTTTTTGCCTTGTTTGCAGAGCTATTCTGTTAGTCAAGCAGGGTATGCTCTTGGCAAAATGATGCTGGCTGTTGGCAGTCACTGACTTGTCCTTTTTGTGCATGGACACGGCTTTCAGGAGAATTTGCTCCACAACAGCCATTAAAAATGACAAAATGCAGCCCATCTGCTTGTTGGTTCCATGGATGTACATATCTTTGCTTAAATAGTCCCTAAATTGGACTTCCTCACCTTTGTGTAGTAAGTCATTTCCCTGGGCACTGCCATGAGGTTCAGGAGCCTCACAGGCCTGCCAGCACACCTTACCAGTCAAGACCAAAGCAAAGATGACACCAAATACCTCAGCTCTTATCTTTTGCCACTATGTCTCCCACTGCATCAGCAGCACACTATTTTCCTCAGTTGTCTCTTCATCACAGAGGTACCTACAGTTGTCCTTCACTTACCTTCAATTCCAGCTGAGTTTTAGCATTTGTAATTCCTTCCCTCTACATCCAAACACAATTTTTACATTCTCCACAGATGCCTGTTATTGTTTACTTCTTCCATAAACTTTCACAGGTATTTTGGGGGTGAATTTTGAAGAGGCTGTCCCTGAAGATCTGCCAGTTCTCCTGGGCCACTCTGCACTTTAGGGGAACCTGCCATGGGATACTACCTATACGCTTACTGGAAAGCCAAAGCCAGCTATCCTGAAGCCTGAGATTATTTCTCCACTGCCTGCTTTTCTACCATCTCTTACAGATGTTTAACTAGGGATGGCGTCAGCCTTCAATTTTCTAACCTGTTCTTTCCCATTCACAAGTAGCAAGAAGTCTAAGTGACATGGCTGAATACAAAGTTTAGAATAAAATTCAAACCCAAATGTAAAATAAGACAGAGTACCGAGGATATGTGAGATAAGCAAATTTTAGAGGCATATAGTATTTGGGAGCTTTTCTTGATCTAGTTTACAGATAGAAACAGATCTTAAACAGCACAGATAATTGTTATGATAGCTGATGCAAGCAACTGGAAAGACTGCTTTAAGAAAGCAGCAAGTTCAAGAAAAAGAAACAGGGTATATAAAACACACAAAGCTACATTTACATTCCATTTAGCAAGCGTATAGATAATTTTAGGACGATATGAGGCAAAGCTTTTAAAAATCTGGAGAAATGAGTAGCTAAAGCAGAATAATTATCTGACAGATGGAGATTGCCCCAAGGCTGCCACTTCAACATATAAAAAGATGAGGCTGAGTTCATTTTTGAAATCCAACATTTGAAATTCCAAGAGCATCTTGCATATTAGTTGTGGAAGGTACAACATTATGTTCAGTACGCCAGTGTATAAATACAGGTTAGATTCCAAGACTTACTTTGGAAATTGTTTTTAAAAACTGAAGCCTTACAGAAAGATTTCAAATACCCTCACAGCAGCATAGCATAAATACTTAAGAGTGTAGTAAACCTGAAGTACCTAGGTAAAGTCTAGATGCTTTCGTGGTTTCCATCGCAACACCAAAGGTGACTACTACAAGTGCATATTTCTACCACAGTAATATTTGTGCTTCTCATACTGCCACCTTTCTTTCTGCACATAGCCTTCTCTCAGTCAGATTGCACAGCCCTACCCCTAAATTTTATTCAGGCCTAGTAAGACCTGTTGTGGTAACAATAAATGCCTGAAGATAACAGCTAAACAAATTACTCATTTACTTTCATTTGCAACTCTCACATTCCAGAAAAAGCAGGCAACTTTGAAGCACGCACTTGCTTTACCAACAGTACAGCCATAAATGCAGTTAATAGATTCAAACCTGCACTCCTCCTGCTGTCATCCCAGCACTGTGCATCTTTGCATCTATTTGCAACATCTTGTCCTTATTTGTTCGTAATTGCTGAGGGACATCATCTGCATCCTGCTTCATAACTCCACTGTACTCAATGTAAATGCAACCCTAATCTAGACTGTGATCTCTGGAGGCTAGAGGAATATGGGATTACTATTTTTTTTTTTTTTTTTATCGCCAGGGTACTGTTTGTAAAGCTCCCATTTTGTGATGGATGACAGTCGTAAAAACAAGTTTGTGTTATTTGATAACTGACATTCTGCAAACAGGTAAGATTGAAAAGAGCTCACAGGCCAAAATAACAATTTATGGATCAAATAAAAAAGAGGGAACAGAAATAAGAGGAAACAGAACACAGACCAAACAAACTATCATATCAATTCTGCAGTTCTTAGCTTATTCAGTTAACTTTTACAATTTTTCAGCCAGCCAGCAATTTGTTTCAAAGCAGAACTGTGAGGAAGACTAGCTTGTAAGATGAATAAGCCACCTTGTGACAGGCAACATATATGACAGCAGATCAAGAACATCACAGTTATTTTGAACCAGTTGTAGCTTTTCTTTTTTTTTCCTTCAGATGCTCATTCTAATTTACAGAACAAAAAGGACAGCCTAACATCTAACACAAAAGGAAAACATTACTTGCCTTCAGTCTCATGATATCTATATCTGGCTCTCGAACTGTAATTGCCAGCGTACCCAAGATTTGAAACCCCTGTTGTCTTCAAATATATTGTACTTCACCTTCCATTATTTATTACTCAACTATGAACAAGTGAAACACAACTTGAAACTTACTTGATTCCCCCAGGTAAATAATATAGTTGCTAACAAAGAGTTAATCACAGAATCATCTAGGTTGGATGTTTCATGTTTCCTTCAGGTTCTTTAATATATACAGAATATATCTATTCTTTTTATATATACATATATATATATATACATGTAAATGTATATATATATAAATATACACATATAAGCCTTTATCAGTATTTCTTCAGCATTTCAAAGATGACTAAAATTCCTGACTCCTTCCCATACCTCAAGGTTCTCTATAAAACTTTTATTATTCTGTGATATGAAATGGTATTGAGTGATTGATCACCAAATTGTTTGACCCAGTAAGATGCTCATTCGAAGCCAATAAAGACCTAACCTTGCTTTTCATTTGATTTTAGCATGTCTGATTCAGATAAAATTTGGAGGAACTGCACAGGCTAATTAAAAATCTGGAAAAGCCAGCACGGACATTTTAAAAATTCTGTCCTTGCAAGCTACCACAAATTTGGCACTGAGTAGACATTTTCAGTTGATATTTGTGACATTTAAATACAGCTCAGAGTTGGTTTGGGCTTTTTAGCATTTTTTATTTTTTTTTTAGAAACATTCTTGGAGTCAGACATTTTGGGAAAAAAAATCTCCACCATTTAAAAACAATCTTCTCTGTAAAGCAACTGAGAAATTGCACACAGCAATTAAACATCCCCTATTTTCTCTTCTGACAAGGTCATTTAACTCATAGGCCATTTGGAAACACCGTTTGTGTGCTGTAATTTTGCTTTCCATGAGCATCATCATAATTTAGAAAAAAAAAGGCAAGGTACTGTTGTTATATGATCAAAGGGCTTTGCTTCAACATTGCTGATGAGAGACAATTATCTTAGTAAACCTGAAGTGATGCAGAAGCGCTGGCAAGTGTCTCTACTTTAAAGCACGCGAAATGTGAGGGCTTTTCAGTTCAGCTACGTTGTTTCAGCACAAATACACGTCACCTTACTCTCTCATTTAGCTGATTTAATAGGTTGTTGGTTACTGTGATTGGTTTTGTTTTGTCGTTTTACATGAAGTGTCTATTTGGATGTGATCAGAACAGATTGAGAGACCATACGCTGGACTTCTTGCAAAGACAAGAGAAGAAGAGTTAATGTAAAGCATCGTTCTGATGCTCGGACGGGCTGGTCTATGAGAATACACTGGGGACAATTATCGTGGCTCAGCTGATAAGCTGTAACTCACTAATGTGCAACAGCGCAATTTCCTTCAAATATGTGCACCAAACAGAAGTGTCAGCATTAGGTCACCGAGGTTATGGAGACAATCCCTTTCCTTGGGATGCAATGGTATTTTTTCTTTATTTGTATTCTTTGTTATGCGATCTTCATCTTAATAGTGCAGCTTATTCTAAAAGTACTTCATAGATCATAAGCCCAATCCTCCTTTTTAATTCAATGGCAAAACTCTCTCCTATCAATTGTGAAATAACTGAACCCTAGACAAAAGCAAATTGGTCATTCATCCGGAACTGAACTACATCTGGGGTGAAGCACAGCAGCTATTTTGCGGTTAACATTACTATTACAGACTGATCTATGGATGGAAATGCACAACTGAAAGCACAGGGGAATTTTAGGTAGATAGAAAAATAATCGTACTGACTAAAATCAGGCAGATTCCCCAGAGAACTCCCTCATTCATAGGAAAAATGCACACGATTGTTTACAATTGATCAGGATCTCAATTACATGTGCCACACAAAATACAGGTCTAACGGCTGACAGTGCTCTTGTCTCATGCTACTGAATAAATAATGCCCCTCTATGCTTTTTCACCATTTAAGTGGACAGGAGACTATAAACACAAGGGCAGCGTGGCTGGAGTTGTGTGGTAGAGGTTCAACCTGTATCGTGGCTGTCAGCTCTAAGACCACACACAACAGTAGCTCAGATTTGGATGCCTGGGTTTAAAGATGAGCCTGTAAATCAGAAGAGAGGACTTGGAAATTACAGACCATCCCCATTCTCACTGTTTCAAGCTGCTGTCAAGTATATGAGATCGATACTTTGATTTCAGTTCCCCATTTGTCAGTAGAAGATCAATACAAAGTCATAGATTCCTTTTCCATAAATATTATCACTTTACTGTATCAAAATAACACAATTTTTTATAATAGTACTTTAAACACGTTTGTGCTACTCTGCTGTCAAATGCATGCCAAATTTCTTCTTGGATTACTGAAGACAAGGAAAACTTTTTGTTTTTACCTGAAGCACTGAAACCAGTATCAAATGCTTACTTTTAATCTCAGTGGGGCTGGGGAGAGGTAGAAGCCTAATGCTGTCACATCAGAATTGCCAGCAGCAAGACATTCAGTTCATCAAAACAATTTTTAGTTTTGTCAGAAATCAACCTAGCAGGCTTTCTTCACAGCCAGTTTATTATGGCAGTGCTCAGAACTGCATTTTTCAAGTCTAAAACCAAACCTGCTTCTTTTAAAACTCACATCAACAGCTTCAAAATTGGTATACTTTGGGTGTTTCCTCAATTAAGTTCATATTTTACCACGGAATTAATCAAAAAAATCAAATTAACAAGTGATGTGCTTAAAGCCGTAGTATTTTACTCACTGATTTTGTTTACCTGGGTAGAACCGACTGTTTCATAGGTCATTACTTAACATAAATGCTTTTCTTCCAATGATGGTAAATTATTTTCCACATAGTACTTCATTAACTTCTTTTTGTTGGATGAATGCACCTGCGCTTACGCTACAAACAGCAGTCAACTGTGATATGAGCTGAGGTAAAATTCATTTCAAAGAATTGTACTTTCTCTCACGTCAGATTTCTAGGATTATTTTTTCCTTATGTATGTGAGAGGAACATAAACATTAACATATTTACGTATTGCAGTATTTAGAGACCAGTCCAGCTAATCATTTCCACAGTACCAGCATTGCATGGATTTTCACATAGCTGGAGTATGGTAGAAATTTTCTAAATGTTAGCGAGTGTTTCAAATTCTACAAGTGAACACTCATTCTTTAATAGCTTGCTGCTAACAGCCCAGCTTTTTAGAAACAGTTTTGCTGGCTAACATTTTAAAACATTTTCATTTTCTGATCAAATAATTGTCATCTATTATATTAAACGTAGCAGTAGCACTGACATTTTTCTATTTGAAATCAGTGTTGAGTAATCAGAGAGTACTTTTTTTTAAGGTGAAATGAAAAATAGGTTTATTTTGCTTCTGAATTATAGACTACTACTGTAAATTCATAAGCTTCAGCAGAAGTCATAAGAATCCCATAATAAAAATAGCATTCCTGCCAAATACCAGGTCTTTTTTTTTAATAGATTTTTTTTCCCTGTTACTTTTCTGTGACTTAAATAAAAGTCAAATGTGAAATAGAAATTTATAATGAGTTGGTTTCTCTGAAGTCAAACTTAAAATATTCCTGTATGTTGTCTAAAATAGCTGTGTTGCTTCTAAGGCCTTAATATTCCACTTTCAAACACAAAAATCAGAATAGATGCTTCTGACCTTATGAAGTGCTTAGAAGTTAGTTGCCAAATATCTTCTGTTGAATAAACTCCATATTTTTAAGATCCTATATATTCACCAAATATGTTTAGTAATATGACATGCCAAAGTGTCTAAAAGTTACATGGGTCCATTATTAACACTCTGAAATAAGTAAGCAATACGTCAAATGAACTGTTTAATCATACTGAGGTACCTGTGGCATCAAGAAAAACTAAATATCAAGTGTTTCAAACTGCCAGTTGTAATGAGTCCCAGATGTTAAAACATTAAGCAACTTAAAAATCAACTAACTCAGTTCTAAACAAAATCACTTCCAAGTCAAGCTGTAATCCAGTGACTCAGTCTTCCCCCCTGCCCTCGCTGGCATGAAAATTGCCCCTCTTTAATATGTGCAGTGCCTGAATTAGCAAATAGTATGTGGAATTGATGTAATGTAATGTTTTACATGTCTTCTGCTGTCAAAACTTACCATTTCTGAAAAGACTTTAATGGTTTTAGAGACAATACCAAAGAAAACCTATGAAGTAAAAATTCATTTTTTTTTCTTTAAAAAGTTAAGCATCATTTTTCATTATGCAGAATCCTAAAATGGAAGAAAACTTACGTTGGTATTATTTTGCATAAAAGCAAGGGATAGCAGTTACTTCATGTAAGAATTTAAGCTAATATAGCCTGCCTACCTTCAGAAAACATAAAAGGTAATAATGCCAAATCCAAACAGGGCTGTTTTTTTCAGCAATTTTAGGAAACAATTTAAGAATGAGTAGATTTACATTATGAGCATCTGCCATTGTTTTCAGTACAGCACTGATTGCAACAGTTGCTAAGATTTTCAACGAACAGATTCTTCTGAATATAGAGAGGCTTAGCCCCAGAAAACGTCAAGAAATATCAGAGGAGAGATTAACTGCTAAGGGACGTTCACTTGAGCATTATACATTTAAAAAGGGAAGAGATTACATACCCTTCTCCACCAATTCTTGTTATCTTTAGACGAAAATCAACAGAGTTCAGGCTGGGTGGCTTCCATTTCAAAATATCATCACATCGTCCAGGCTTGTATTTCTGAAGCAAATTAAAAAGCAGTTTAATTATGCTTATTGGTTTTCACTGGTTTTAAAAGTAACAATTCAGCGTTTCGGGCTGTATTAGATGTCTCTAATGAATTACAATAGTTAGTGACTGAAACAATGAATTTCATTACCACAGAGGTAGTTGTGCTTCACTACTTTATTTGCTGCCTCCTTTTAAAACTGCTTAGCACGGCAGCCAAGCCATTGTATATAATGCAAAACTGAGAATGGAAATAAAAATTAGCATACTTCATTATCTCTGCCTAATGGAAAATTCCAAATAAAAAAAGAAAATACAACAGCACAGTTTTAATAAATGAGAACTGTAAAAGGACACACACAGAAGACACATTTAAGATAACCTCAACATTTCTGAGCGATTTTCTGAGCGATGTTTTTGTTATTCACACTGTTGGCTGACACAACGTGAAAAAGCCAGCAGTCACCATACTGCCAGCTCTCAGAAAGGCCCATCACAAACATGTTCTTTCGTATCAAAGGAATGTAAGTTATATAAAGATTAGAGAACACCATGACACAGTGAAACATAAATAAGGGAGCATCTGTTGCTGAAGAGAAAGGGTACACGCTTGTCTGAACCAAAAGTTGCCATACTTATCAGAAAAGAGCAATTTTCTCTTGAATTAGAGTTTTGATTTATCTCGGTCTCTTATCATCTACTTCAGTGTAAGTAAGATGCCATTTTGTTCATCCTCAGCTAACAGTGACAGCCGAGCCAGCTAAACCTTTCCTTCCTGGAATGTCTTTTCATGGCAATGGAGAAAAGTAGAATGAGCATGAACAGGGCAAAAGCAAAAATCAGCTCCTAACACTCTCAGCCACGTTTCTGCTATGCATAACAAAAGTAACCTACTAAAAGCTCTTTTTGGAATCTGAACATGGCTGGCTAGACTGCATCTTCTCATTTTTTTTCTCATTTTTTGACCATGGCTCCAGATTGTTCGAGACTGATGGCTTCAGGCTCTCTGCTGTTGTTCCCATTCAGGCCATTATAAACATGTTCTTAACGCCAGTATTGGAGCATCCTACCCAACTCGCTATTCTCATCACACACAGCTCTGCACTGAATTTCTCCACAACCTTCTCTTTACATCTGAATAAAATTTAAATTATTTATCTTTGTCCTTAGGACAACGTGTAGAAGCTGTTTCTGACACCTCTTCTCTGTGCCTGCTCCCTTTCCATGCCTTTCATTTTATTCTTCCCCCACTATCTCCTAGCTGAAAATTGTCTCTTGGAAAGCAACTTTCCCCTGTGGTCCCTCACATCTGGAAATCTTGCCAGATCAAATCAAACATCCTTATTCCATTAGAGTCAGGAAAATAGTAAGATACAGTGCAATAATAAAGGTGTTGGTTGTTTATTTTTTTTTAATTACTTTCTTCTCTTCCCACCTTATTTCCCCTTTATATGATTTCTGTCCTGTAATATCAACAGCTATTTGAGAAATGCTGGTTGCTCTTATACGTGTCCAAAAATGGGATTTAGAAAGGTTTAAAGAATTTACAAAATAAAAATAAAAACAAATATTTCAGTAGACAATAGAAATAGTTCTTTAGTTGGCTCCATCCTGCTGTCCTTCCCTTATTTCTCTGGCTCTTCTCCATTTGCCAGAGATATCTTCAAATCACAAAGATCTCATCTTTGAGCTCTTGTAGCAATGAAATACATCCTTAGGTTTTTTGTTCTCATTACCAGACTAAAAATCCTGTACAATGCAGGTACGAATATTTAAAGACTCACGCCACATACACTATATATACTAATCGATATTAAATGGATAAGACGAAAGAACAAAAAAGCTCAGTAAAGTATTAAATCTTTTCTTTTTATATACAGATGGAATATTTAAATATACTTTAAAGTATTTGCATTCCATTTTAGAGAAAATACTATTTACTAGATATATTTGAACGTTTGTGTGCATTGAATATGAGAATTACGATAAAGGTGAATGATGCCAAAGTCTCTTTGTCAGTCAAATTTTCCTGCAATTTTCTTATACCTGATATCAAGAGAATACGTAATTAAATTCTATATAGCTCATTGCTAAAGTATGTTCCAGGAATAATGGGGCGAAATATGGTGCTTGTAAAGAAATTATTGTTGCTCTCTCTTGCCTGTTAATTAGGCCAAAACCTATTACTCTTGCTAGGTATTTATTACTTTGCTCAAATAAAAACAACGAGGAACACCTCTGTTTGGGACCAATTTCTCCACAGAGTGAAAATTTAATTTATGAAGCAACTTCTACAGCAGGTACCAAGGAACAGGGAGTACAGCTGAGTAGCTGAAGCTGTCGGCACAGATGTTGGTTTTGCTGCATGGAAGATTCATCTTAATGGATGCTCATCTGTCCCTTTAAACATGAGCGAGGTCTTCAACCGTTCCATAAAAGTGTCATCTGTCAATCACGCCTAAGCCCTAAAATCTTTTATTAAGCCTCTGTGTGGCACAGCTTCTAGGTTATTGACTCGCAATAATCTTCCAAGCAAGATTACTGGAGCATTTACAATGATGGATTTATTAATACATACTCAAGTAATCAATTTCTATTTAAGCCGTAGATCATATTTTTGAGACTTTATGAGATGTTAAGACTCGACCCAGTCTAATTGACTCTAGGAAACAATCCCGGCTGGTTTAATATATGGGTACAAACCATCTTTTTACATACATGTATCACTCCTTTAAAAGAGAAAATAAAGAGAGGCTAACAGACTTCAGGACAGAGGAAATTATCTTTTTTTTTGTATAGAAATACCAGTCTTAACCACAAAACACACCATATTTTGTGGCCAAAAAGAAAACTTGGACTGCTCTGCATTCAATATTACCAAGTATTTTCTCCCAACCATATAGAGGAGGATGTATTTCTGTCTGGAACATAAACCCTGAAAAAGCTTGACATTCCTTTAGGAAATTAATTCTCCTTAACGTTAAAAATACGAACCAACTTCTCAGAGTCACGGCACTGAAATCCCAAAGAAGAGACACATCTGATCTAACAACCTAAGAACAGCCCCACTAGAGCTCTAGCACCCTGGCTCTGTCAGCGCCCAAAAGCTCACACTTTGGGCAATCATATGTGATGTTTTCTCCTGTTACTCTCCCAGAGACTATCCATTTTCAAGCTCAAAGCCATCTTGATGCAGATGTGATTTCCAGGTATTTAGTGATTTTCAGCCTTCCCTGCCCGAGCACATCTAGCTCCCCCCTAGGACCGTGCAAACCTCACCCATCTGTAACAGCCTGCAGCACAGCAGCCCCATGGCATGGCAAGAAAAAGCACCACCTTGGGTTGGTTATGGACCAGCTTTCATTGGTTTCACACTCGCACTCCCTAAGGCTTGTATGAATAGATGGTGAACAACCAGACCCCATTGTTTTGATGCTACCTGTAGTTTTGTGTGCTGTTTTATCACTCAGACACTCGATCTTCTAACATCGAGAATTACCACAATTCCCCACATCTGACAAACTGTTCAGGCATCATCCTCGTTCTCTGAGTACAAGTGACTCCCCTTCAGCTGTGAGGACCGACCTGGACCCTATCCCTTGACTCCTTCCTACTTTTCAACCAATTGTTCATCTGGACAAGAACTCTTTCATCTTGCACCTGCTTTAGTTTTTTCAATTTATTTATTTTTTTTTTCTTTTTAGAAACATCGACAGAAGCTTTCTCAAAGTCTTAGCACAGAACACCATGTGACCCTTACTAAAATTATTTTTGATTACCTGGTTGGAGAGACATAACCTTCCTTTCATAAAGGCATGTGATTTTTCCCAACTATAGGATGTTTACTCAAGCATCAACTACTGCACTCCTTATTATAGTTTTCACTACTCCGTCCAGTAGAGACATCACACATGGAGGCTCTTCCCTGACCTTCTATGACATCTGTCCCCACACTCAGTTTTTTTGTTGTTGTTTTGTTTTTGTTTCTGACATTATATTTGCTGTCCCCACATCCTTGGGCACCAATGTACGTATACATTCCACACAGGATCAATCTACTGCAGGACTTTTTCAACCCCCCCCCTTTTTTTTCCTTAAGACCAACAAGTTATAGCCTCCTAAACTCCAATGTGAAACCAACTTCACAGCAGACATGAGCAACTATTCCAAGATGACTAATGAAAAGCAATGCTTTGACAGGATACATCTGCATACCTGTAATTTCACTGACTCAAGTTTAATTACTAAATTGATTGGCTGACTTGCTTGAAGGGGAATTTGGGGGGGGGGGGGGGGGGGGGAGATTTGTTCTTTAAGATGGAGTTACCTTTCCTGCCTTTCCCTCTAGAACCAGCACAGCGTGAAACAAGTCTTGGCTAAACATTTTGTTATATTAAAAAAAAATAAAAAAAAAAAGGAATGAAGGAACAATCTCTTCCACACTTCATGTTAGCAAAAGAGATATTGTCTAGAAAACAATGGCAATAAAAATAGCCTTTTGACTATTACACTTGGTCTTGATCACTGCCAATACACTTCTGACTTCAGAGCAGATTTTTTAACATTGAGCAGCTGATAAAAGTCACAGTCTACAGATATTTGTCTGAAACATTTACAGAGGCTTAGATAAGTAATCAGACTTCAGAGTTCATGTCAAGAAGCTTCATGGTCTCAGACTTCTGCTGTTATAACATAAAAAAAATGAAAATCACAGAAATGCACCTTAAAATGAGAATTCATCCAGAGGCCATATTAACAAACCCTGAGAGGGGGTTCATTTTTGCAATGGGTGAGCCCATATACACAATAGAGCAGTAGCAAGTTCTTGAATTTGAATGCTGAGTGCAAAATCAATTTCTTCAAACACGAGCTGAAGCCAAGCAAGAATTCTGCTTGTTAAGTATATGAAAACTTCACCTTAGATGAATCACTGCGTACTGCAGACCTGTACTGCCTAAAGTTATTCCACATTCCATTTCCAAAACAAAATGTTAAACAATCTGTCTGAAACCAAACTACTCCCTAGCATTTCAAATATAGCATTTATAGCAATGATATCCTCAACGCTCTCCCCAAATACACATGTAACATGACTACTTTTAAAACGTATCAGGTCACATAGCATTTCAAATACAAAGATCTTGGTTCAGTCTGAAACCTTTCCACCTCATCTAACGACACCCAAAAATATACATTAAGGAATCAGAAAATATCTAAAATAGCTTTAGAGGATTGATTTACAGCTGATTTGCAGTTGCTTCCAAGTGCCAATGACCATGTCTTCAGGACGGCTAGGAACCCCTCCCCAGCCCTCAGATTTTAGCAACTCTGCTACTCACTCAGCATCCACCTATTTTTTTCTTTTCAATCTCTATTTTTGTTATTATCACAATGAATGCCCCACCTTCAGGGCAGAACGTAGGTGCTGTCCTGGCAGAACACCAGCCCCTTTCTTTTTATCATTCCTTTCTTTTTCACAACTTCCCTTTCTAATCAGTGTCAACCACCTCAGTCTCCTACAAAACTAAGCCTGGCCAGTTAGGGTTTGTGAACCAAAAGCTTATCCAGCAGCAGGATGCCTGGCAGAACCGAGAGGCTGCTAACCTCAGGTGTGTTGCAGGTTACAGGAGCACTATCAATCACTATTACCTTAATTGAAGAAGATGCAAGCCAGGCACATGACAGGCCAGCAGCAGCATGGCAAATGTGCCCCTATTATGGATATCTTGAACCTGAGGTAAGAGCACAACAACAAGCGTGACACCCAGCTGCACACCCAGTATTGTAAGACACTGGGTGATCCCAGAAGACTGCCCAACAGAAAGCACAGCCTCCCGCACCCAGCTCAGGTTGCTCACCAATTCCTAACCCCATGCTCTCAGAGCACACTCAGTAAGGTTTTTTGTTGGTCCCCAGTGAGCCACATCAGCACTGTGGAGTAAACTGATGGGTGTCTGCTCATGTCCCAAAAGTATTAAGCCTAGTAGTCCGCTCCCTCCAGAGCTGTCCTCAGAGGAGGCGACTCCTTTCTCCTTCCCTGTGAGAAAGGCTGGCCCTCAGAGAATGAAGTTCCCTTATCTCAACTTTTGCTGACACGTTTCTCTGTTTCTCGCAAGCTGCAGATATTCTTCCCACTCAATTTATGTTTTGCCTGAAGCCACGCATCCTCCCAGCACTCGCATTCACTGAGTGGCTCAGCAGAAGGGCTGGGCAGTGGGGATGCTAAGTGGGGATGTAAGGGGAGTGAAGTATCTCTCCAGGCAGCTGCTTTCTGTTACCACATGGTAGAGACTTTGCTGCTCAGTATTTTGTAGGAGGAAGAGCGGAGTCAATCTCTGGGACCGCGTTCTGGGCAGGCAGCGTGGGCTGTGGGGCGTTGTTGCCTCACCACGAAGACACCCACCTGGAAGACTGAGTAAACCTCAGCCACAGGGCCTGACAAAGCAAATGGATCAGCTCTCCTAATGACTGAAAAGGGAAACGTTGCGGGATGACCAGGAGAGGATGAGCAGTGCTGCTACGTGTCCGCTGTCCTCGCCCTCGGCACACCTTTCAGATCTAGCCCTGCAAACGAGCCAGAGCACTGCTGAGGTAGAATGGGCACACACCAATGCAGAAAGAAGGCCGGAAAAAATCAAAAATAGCTCAAAAGGGAGGGGACACAGAAGGACCAGGAAAGATTTGTTTGAAAACCCATGCTTGCCCAAGAGGTACATGTATGTCAAGCTGAGTACCATCAAGGCATGAGTGCCATGGGGATAGGAGGGTTTGGGGTTAACCAGGACAGACACTGGGAATCTGCTGAAGTTCTTTTAAACCTTCAGATGTCATTTGCTACACTGCAAATGAGATCAACATTTAACCACGCTGAATATATAATTAATGAGTCTTGAATATGAAACATGAATATGAATTTGAAATATAGATCTTTCAGTATCTCATAATTTAAGTTACAAAGAAGTTACCTGGCTAGTTCATATTTTAGCACCAAGAGAAATATTCTGCCCTTACATATATGATATTCTGATATTTAGTCACTCTCACTTATCAGGATAAAGACAGTAAAGGTCTTAAAACATACTAGAATGCTTCAGATTCACAAATACTAAGACATTTCTTATGTTGTAAAATTCACCCATTTCTGTTACCAACAAAATTTTTCTGTGTTTTAACCAAATACTTTGTGAAAGACTTGGTATTCAACATTATGCTACAGCTTTCACCTGTAAAGAAAAAGTTAACTATTGCAAACCTGTAACAACAACAAATCTTTTCCTCTCACTCACTTAAAACAACAGTTGAATGTTTTCTCTGAAGTGTTCTACATTAATTACTCTTAGACCTTTTAATATCCTTATGGCACCTACTGCCCTACCCAATCTAATAGTTTGCATTCGGTTGTGTAAATATAAAGACTGAACAATTACTAAGTTTTTATTTTCCTGAACTGAATGCCCTGAATCATTCTAAAGAACCAAAAAGATCGATTGTAATCAATCATTTCAGGCTAGAGCTGATAGAGAGATGAGCTGAAGAAAGAGAAGTTGCTAATATTGTACGTGAGTGAGTCACGTCAATGGATCAAGAAACCACAAGATGAAAGACAGCCATTGACTCAATTGCATATTCATAGATTTTTAAGGCAGAAAAACATCATTGGGTTCATGGAGTCAGCTCTGTTGCACACAGGACAGAAAAACTTGAACAATAACGTTTATATCAAGCTTGTAATTCCTATTCAAATTACAGCACACCTCTGTGAAAGATACTAAGCAAAGAAACATCATATAGTTATGGAGATTACCATTACACTTAAGATTAAAAATGTATGCTTTCTTCTACACAAAATACCTCTGAACCATGTAATGCCTTAGTTTAGACTGAAGCCCAGCCCTCCACAAAATTATTTCCTTTTGTTAAGATAAAATGTTTAGTTGCTGCACAGGTAATTTTCCATTTGGCTAATGTACGCATGCATTTTCATTGCACAATTCTGCCAAAAAGTCTCCAAAGATTAGACAACAGAATTGATTCTACTATTCCAGTGTTATTTTCACTGCTTAAGTATACAGACATATTAAAAAAAACGCATGTGTTTCCTATTCTTTTACATTATGCATTTTTTCAACGTGTTTTATGCATTAAAATACATTGATAACTACCTGAAATAATTCTTTTCAGAGCAAAGCCTTCAGCTGTGACTTAATACACTTAATACATTTCCTCCTAGATACACAGTCTACTTCTGGCTGTATATCTTTGTGCTAATCTGGCCACCAAAACAGAAGGGAGAAAAAACACACGAAGAAATACAATAACATCTATACAAGGAAATAAATTATTGTAGTTAATCCGTGACTCTTAGCCTCTGAAAGTATTTTGTCTTCTGTCCCTTCTAGCCTCCCATTTCAGTTCCAGCCCCTTTGTTTCTCAAAGTGTCCGTACAAACAACTTACATCCTTGTATTCCTCATAGTCCATCACTGTAATACCCCATTCTTCCCCATGTATTCTACTTACTTTCCCTTTTTTTTTTTTAAAGAAAAAAAAAACGAGGCAAAAGGCATCAGCAGTGCCTTGGTTATTGATGGGTAAACAAGAGTATGCTTGCTCTTGCTGCATATTGAGCAGATAGATCACTCAGAACTGGAGGGAAGAGATACACTAAGTCTGATCACAAGCCCACAACTGCCTGGTGGAGAAGGAGAAAGGTCAGCATTTCTAAATTATGTCTAAGGCAAACTGTATTAGTTTGACTATATTAGAAAATTGCTTCAAGAATACTGGACTCATCCCTAACTCGTATCTTTGGAGGTGTAGGCAAATTACATCATGTGCTATGGCATTTATGGTGTTTGTTTTGCCATTTTTTTGTTTGTTTGTTTGCCATTGTTTTGGCAAACAATGAATCAACTACAAGATTTAGCCAATGTACTACAGGGACAGCCACATTGCATGTCGACAATCTAGGAGACAAAGCAGAGTAAAGCCCAAGAGCAAAAGCCTTCAGTTTCAATACAGGGTGCTTAATTACAAAGATGGATGTACAGAAAAAGTGATAAAATTAATGCATTGACCTGGTGTGGATCATGGAAAAACACCAGGACAATGCTATCTACTAAGACATATTATCAGTCAGGAAGAGGAAAATACTGTTGTTTGTTTAAACATTAAGTCACCCTATTTGGTTGTTATTTAAACTTTATCAGAGCTGCCCAAACTGATTATCTATTATTCCAAAATCTTTACAGAGGTGAACATTTGCCAAATACACTCCACGTACCTCTGAATCAGAAAGGTCCCTGGGAACACTGGCCACACTAGTTTTCACCTGGCTGCATTCCTTACATAGGTAGAAATAACCACCCCTGTCCCTGTCATTATTATTGCCCTGAACCACTCACACCCCACGTTCCCTTCCTGGGACAACCACTGCACAGATCACGAGTGCCACTCGTGTACACCACCCCTTGTGTACACCCTAAACCTCTATACCAGGTTCAGAAAGCTATTGCAATTTTAATAAGCAATAGCTTTCTGAACCCAGACGAAAATCAGGCTTATTAAAATTGTTCTACATGCTGTTCTGTACCTTAGAAAATCTTATTTAGGCTTACGAGAGTTAATGGGACTAACGTGAGCAAACTGTGATTGTTAAGGATGAGAACTGTTAAAACCATTTCCAAAGACAGACTTAATTGTGACTACTTCTCACAGAAAGCATGTTTACCAAGAATAGTTGGAGAAATTCAGTTGTGTTAACAAAATGTTTCATACCTCAGAACCCAGTTATGTAAACTTACTTAGACTTCTAGAATGCCTTTCATAAAAAAAAAAAAGAAACTCACAAGGGACCACGTAAGAAAAAGTACGTGTATGCAAGCCTTTCAAGCCTACAAAACTGTACCATGCAGTTGCCATTGATCTGAAAGTTTTAAGTGCTCATTATCTCTGAAGGCTGAGAAACACACTTTGTTGTGCAACATACGCATTTAGCAGTGCCACAAAATGATTATAGGAAGAGGGCAGTAAAATAATAAGATGCTGAAGCTGGAGGTATAAACAAAATTGGTTGATCGAGTCTGGAGAGTTTGAAGAATTCAGTCATCTCAGGAATTTCTATCAATGGATGTAATAGATGATACTCATTGTTTCCAGATGTGAAGGAAAGCTTTGCTGCATTTAACTTGACTGCGTATATTCAGCTAAAAAAAAAAAAAAAGGTGCTTCAATGAAATCTCTTCAGTAGTACTCACTGTTCTCAAAGATGATTAGGATTCCTTTATTAGCTAGAAAAATCAGATGTACCTGGTGTTGTTTTCTTTCATGCAGATGTGACTTACTTCAGTATAACCTCTTGAAATTTTAGAGCAAGCAGTTCTGTTTGTTGTTGTTGTTGTTGTTTGGTTGTGTTTTCTTTTTTTTTTTTTTTGGTGGCTTCCCCTTCACCCCCCATAAATACAATTCAATTGTCCCTGTATTTGTAAAGGAAATGCACCAAGACACGATTTGTAAGTACTCTTACAAGTGATCAGGTGGGGTGAAACTCCTGGGTAAACACCAATATTTTGCAAACAGCTGTTGTTTTGTGAAAGAGATTTTCATGGCTGAGACAAAAAAAGAAGAAACTAAACATTGAAAACACAAGGACACACAATATAGCCACAGAATTTATATCACTACAAAAAAATACCCAAACACTTCCCAACTTCAGGCAAACACTGTATACACTTTGCATCAAGCCATTCACCCAGCACAACCTGTGTCTAAGCTCAGACAGATGGCCATGAGGCTCTATGTAAAGAAGATAACAAAAGCAAATCGCTCCCCTTTAAAGACAACAAAAATAAACAAAAGTAAAATAATAAAAGCTGCTTTTACTGCTTAATGTTCTGAATTACTGATTTAAAACACCTGAACAAAGAGCTGCAGTCCTCACCAAACTTCAGCTTTTTGCCTGGTTTGGTAATTCAATCAGGATGTAGAGACAGGCTCATGCTCCATAAATATTTGATCAGCTTTAATATAAGGTTGTTAATGAATTTCAAACATTTTACACTGTACTGTCACATAATAGAAAGCATATCTGTAGACAATAACTTCTGAAGCTCATACAAAGAAGATGGAAAAAGACAGCATCCTTGCCTAAGTTCAAATCATTTCATGTCCAGAACTAAGCCAAAATGATGACAAAGACAACTCTTGATAAACTTTTAAATAACTCATTACTTGACAGGGTGCAATGCTGCTTTAAGTCCATGTAGTCAAGCAGATTTGTGCAGTTTCTTCCACTCCTCCACTTTAAAAAGCAAAATAAAGAAAAAATAAAATTAACCTGGGTCCTAAGGTACTCTATCTTTGGTGTACTCCAGAAAAAAATCCTTTAGAAAGCTAGTACCGTTCCTACTCAGTGTTTTTCTTCTTCATCCACAGGCACAGGTAAGTCAGAAGCAGCTGTTTTTATTGGGCAAATGTTATTGTATCACAATTTGTCTTCTGTGAAAACGTGACTGGAAGCTATGTGAATTAGAAAGAGAGCGATTATAATCAAAATGGCCTCTGAAATATTAAGCTTAACTGTCAGCATACTGAAAAGCCAAACATGCTACTAATGTGCACTCATTCAAATAGCGTTAGATTATGTTCCATGCTAAGGATTTTAGCATATGAATGCAAAGAAGGTCTAGAAAGTTAACCTGTATGCAGAAATTATTCTGTTAATATTTTAATAGATATTTTTCAATTGCTTTTTCCAAAGGTGCCTCGGAATTTCAAGTTAATGCAATATTTATATTGGACATTTTGGTAATTATTAGGCTAGCTGTCCCCTACTCTTGCACTTTAATTTAGCTTTGCACCTCCAGCTTCATTAAACATCTTGTTTCATAACTACACTAATAGCTTTTCTTAATATTCCATTAAGCAAGAAGAAAAATGTGATGAAATTTTCTTCATAACTAACTCCATTTACATATTAATCCTTTTAATATTTGATAAATTAAGTTCAGTTCGCAGCCAAAAATCCATGTTTACAGCAATCAGAATACGGCAGTCACAAAATTACTCATTGCTCTTTTTTTTTTTTTTTCCCTTTTTCCTAGCACATCACCGCAGCAGAAACCTATTCTCATACACTTCTGTTTGTAGTCATCCTTTCTAGTTCCAGTCCATAATATTAAATGAAACTCCAACACTTGATCTGAAGCAGAATAGAAAAAATAAATGGCTTCAAGTTGTTGGCTAATATATGTGATCCCTAAGGGACTAAATGGTGTCTGCTGTCAATTCTAAATTCTACTTTTGAACACAGGGAAATTAAAGCAACTGCTAAAAAGCTACATTCTCCTATCTTTGTGAAAACAGACATGTCCTGACTATACAACTATATTTCTCTTGGTCAAAGGAACTGGTGATTTTCCAGGCTTGTTGCAGTTTTATACTCCTATTAATTATTTTCTAATTTTCTTAATGTTCACCATCTAGGATTTATTTCCTACAAATTTGTGCTGCGTAAGTCTTCAGGAAAAGTTAACAAAATAACACAAACAATAAAGATGCTTCACATTGTCTTCTCTTGCTTTCTTTATTGCATTCTGCTTGTTTCACTTTGCATCACTTGCAGTGGGGTGACATCAATACGTAGCCACAGCACGAACTGTTAGCAGCACGCCAGTGTGACTACAGGATACTCCTGTATTTACTTCTCCAGATGAAATTTGCTCGTAAACTAAGCTTCATAAATCACCAACAGCCTTAAGCTGAAATTAATATAATGGAAAAAGATCAAACTGCCATAATTTTCTCCCTCAGCAATATATTTTTTAGTATTTTTTCCTTCTAGAAATACAGATAAACACAACTGAGAGGTAAGAAGCTAAATAATTTGGAATGACTGTCCAGAAAGACTGGTGAGGGATAGGCTAAGCCCATCTTTTCTCCCCAAACACCACCTTTTCTCCCTGAAAACTTCAACACAGTCATTGCTAAAAACTACAAGAGTTAGCTTGGCACTAAAATTATGGATACTTTTATCTTTATTTATTTTTTGAACAGGTCTTTATGGGTAAAATTTGATCTAACTTAGGCAATACAGAGACAGTAGAGTTTTTATGTAATGAAGCAGCTCCCCAGTAAGCCCCCATTTCCCATATTTCTCCCAAGGTATCTGAACCTTTCTGCATGTTTTCAAACCTAATTGCAGAGGACAGGACTCCCTGCCATTTGCCCATCCTCACTGACTACATTTAGGCATTCAAGAAATGGGTCATAATTTGCTTTCTATATTTTCATGCTCTGTCACTCTTCAAGTCAATGTAGCACCACGCATCTGAAAGACCCAACTGTTTCTTAAATAAGAACACTTGATATCATTAATGCTGCTTATTTTTGCTATTCTTTCAGGCCTAATGAGGTATTAATGTCCTTTAGAGAAATGCAATGAAGAAAACGCAATGAAGAAAATTGTTGGGACAAGCAAGATAATGCAGAAGCACTCCTGGCCCCACTCCTTCACTTTCTTTTTCAGTCTCCTAAAGCCATGTTTCTTCTTCTTCTCCTCCTCTCCTCCAGTGAAACAACAAATCTTGGAGAGAGTTTTAGGGCGATCTTCCTTCCTCATTTCACAATTTTATTGTGGAAAAAAATAACAAAATACCCTCTTCACTTGAATAAAGCCGGTGATGTTGGAGAAAAATTAATTTTCATTCTGTGAAATGGTTACATGCAGTTTTGTCTTTACATCTGTCATAAAACAGTAAGGTTTTATGGATCTTACTGTTTACATCTTTCCATATGGATAGAGCTTCATACGTATCAGCCTAAAACTTCTCTCATTTCTCAAAGCCTGATGGTCCCCATCTCTCTTCACCTTCTGTCCTTTCATTCTCACTACCTCCGTCCTTAAGCTTAAATGTAGCCACTTGAATTTACACCAGACAGCGAGGGAAGTCAGTCTCTCAGAGGACAGAGGAACTTATTTCTTTGTGGATGGTTAGTTTGTGATCAAAGGCTCCCAGAAACCTCACTAAAGTTAGATTGGATCAGCAGGAAGCATTCCCTGCTTGACGCCTTACAACAAAAGCATCCTTCTTCCAACAAAAGAAGCTCCATGAAATAAGAAGCAGTACTCCCGGCTGACTCACCGCAATAACCTGATTTGTAAGTTGGATAATTTATGGGTATTAAAGACCACATTTGTAGCAGCTACGACCTGTGAATTTAAGGCTTCATCCGACCATGGGTTGTGTTGACATTTTTCTCAAGCCACAACAGGAATGGCTATACCAGGAACGGGCGTTGCCACAAATCACCTGAGAGCTCATGAAGATTAATGAAAACTACCACTGCTCCATAGAAAGACGCAAAAATATATTCCTGCTTCAGGAACGTCAATCTTGGAGAAGCAGAAACAAGCCTTACATCAAGAGGCAGACAGTGAGCTAATCTGAACATAAGGAGAAACGCACGAGTACAAACTAAGGGATCGCAGCATGCTGGTCTCAGACGTAGTCTAATTTCTCTTTTTAATTCCACAGCTAAAAAGCCCCCAGAGCTGAACAGATACGCATGAAAGATGATACACAGAATTGCCAGCAGGATTTTTGTACATGTTGCCAAATGTATGTTACACAAAATTGTCATTAAGGGCTAGCTTATTACATTTTAGAGGGCTACAAATCTCCTTGAATTAAATATTTATGAGTCTTTCTTCGAACACTGAATCCTGCAGTATTTTGAAAGAAACAACAGAAAGTAGCCTTTTAAACTATGCATTCAAATACATTAATGATAAAAGGATGAATTTTAACTATATTAAATTCATCATTACGTATGTAGATTAAAATAGCACAAAACATACTTTGCATCCTTAGTTTCACAAGGAAACATTCATACAAATTTTCTCAAGACCAAGAAAGTGAACCCAACCGGTGGAGCTCAGCATGCGCCTCGCAGTCCTTCGGCTTTGCTAGCAGCAAGTTGATGTGCTTGGAGTTGAAAAAACAAAGAAAAAAAAAGCGTACCCTGAAAAAAACAGCATGTATTTTTTCTTTCAAGTGTTCTGCCACAAGACGAGTACAATTAAAAGCTGCGTTTTGAGGAGAGTAATTTGGATAATGAGGAGCGAAAAATCCTCCTGTAGGGGGAAGAAACAGCATGCTGAAGGAGAAAACGGCAGAGACCTGCCTGCTCTTAGTGAGAAATTAATCCTTGCAGTTTTGGCTTAGGAACAAGCAAGTCAGTGGCTCTGGTTAAGCGCCAAGAACTGCACAGGATAGCTGTTTCCTGAGCGTTGCAAGTAAAGGGAGAAGAAGTTTAAAAGAAGTTTACTTCTTTTAAAGAAGTAAGTAAACTCTTTTAAGTAACTTCTTTAAGTAAGTAACTTCTTTAAACTTCTTTAAACTTCTTCGGTTACTCCAAAGGTTAGTTGCTGCCCTTAAAGAGCGACATCCTCACGTTAAAGCGGTGGTACTCATAAATGGGAACAAGGTTAGCAGTTTTAAACCTGCTACAAGTGGTGATGGGGGAACAGAAGCAGTGATAATGTACTTAAAAGACAAAATTCTGTTTCTTAAGCAAGAGAACTATCTTCATAGGGCCGATTCACTTACATCCATCAAGTGAGCACTGAAAGTTCAATGAAGTTCTGGGAGAAGCAGACACACCTGAGACACTTTACAAGCAGCTTTCTTCATATCTTATATCCCTCTAAGAGGTTTTTCCACTAACTCATTTTCCCCTGCATCCTTTTTGCTACTGTCATAAGAAGACTGAGCCCTTCAAAATCGCTGGAACATCGAGCTGAGTAGCTCTGTCACAACTGAGAATGGTGCAGAAAAAAACACACATCACTAAATCAAGCAGGAATCTGTGATAACGTTTGGAACATATTTTACAAATCCCCTGTCACCCCCAAGATCAAGCGAGTTTATCATTAAGGAGTACCTGTCACCAGCATCTTTCCAATGCAAATGCTACCAAAATACAAAGAGATAGTAATGAGCATGCTGGTGCGAGCTGTGAGCCAATAAACCCCACTTCTGTGAAAGAGCATCGCATTTGCAAAACAACTTCAATAGCATCCTTCAGAAGGGTTCTAATAGAGTGAGAGAGGAAAGGTACAGAGATGGCAGCGGAGCGAACAAATCTACCTGCCACGGACCCAGCAGGGTCCCAAGAAGGATTAGAGGCTCACGTCGTGCTACACCTCTGTTGACACCAGGAACAGCAAGTTCCTGCTCATTTTGTGAGCTGTCTCACAAGAAAACTTTCTGCCGTGTACAGATGTACACTCTCCTCCTCGACAGAAGGAGAACGTGACTTTCATAGACCAAAGCGTTCAGTAAGTTTTTTCTTTAAATGCAATAATCCTGAATTCAGGGGTGAAGAACCCAAATCATATAGCTAGTAGACACTGAGCCAGTGATCATGATTTTGGCAAAAAGGTCTGCAATTTCCATTTAAGTGGAAACCAAAGACACCTTGGCTTAAAAAATAAACAAAACACTATTACAAGAATTGTGATAAAAGCTGAGAGAGGGCATTAGGTGACGTACCATCCCTCATTTACCAAAATACCAATATAGGTGGACCAAAGTTTTCATTGCTTTAGACAGACAATTCCTAGATTTTTAGGCTAGCGAGATTAGTTCTCCCTTGCTTGCATATAAATTTGTGTTTCCAAAACATGAAACCTCTGAAAAAAATGGGTTTCAGGAGGGATATCAGCTTAAGCGTTGACACTTGTTTATAACTGTGGCAAACAGACATACCAAAAAATAATTTGCTCCAACTATCACAAGCTCACAACGGATCAAAGTTTGCGACTCCCACTTGCAACCAGTGAAAAAGACCATTAATAAAACCTCTGGGATGCTGAGAACTGATTAGCACAGAAGCGTGGTAGACAAAGGGAAAAAACAGTCAACAGTTCATTAGGAACAGAGGACAAGCAATTTTGCGCTGGGGTGGCAAAAGAATACTGAACAGGGTTTAACTGCATCCCTCCTCCCCAGCTCCCTTTGTACAGGAGAGAGCAGGGGGTGCAGCAGTGTTCAGCAAGCAAAACCACTGCCAGGCTCCCTGCATTCACGTGCCTGGGAATTATTCCCACCTGCACGGCCGTGTGTGCACTCCTGTGCTTTTAACTATGTATGGGACTGCAATCAGAAAGTTTCAATAGGGTAACGCAAAAGCTGCCAGTAGGTTACCATGATACTGCCGTAATTACTGTTCTGGGGAAAAACAGTAAGAAAAGCACTTTTTTTATTCCCCCATTCTAAGAAAAAATTTCTTTTTTTTTTTTTTTTTTTTTTTTTTTAATTTACCCCTTAGCCAATAACTGAACAACAACATGAGTTAATTTACAGTTTTACTGCTATCCTGAGTTCCAGTACCATGAAGACCTCACAAAATAAAGCCATTAGCTAAACAGCTAAACCATTTTTTTTCTAAAACCAGTAAATTTTCCCTTTACTTCTTAACTAGCTATGGATTTTCTTTAATTAACCAAAATGTATCTAAGCAGAGCACATTAAATCCAGTTAAAATTGAGATGGAATATCTAAGTTAGTTAACAATAAAGATGCTAAGATGCTAAAAGTTTTAAGAACTTTTCGTCCGCTTTGTTTTTGTTTTTTTAATTTTTGTATTTTTTATTTTTCCCCTGGTCAGTCCAGTCACCATCGATATTCCTAAGGAATTAATTAATACATTTTTGCAGGGAGACACTGAAGGGCTTTGAAAGTAATGAAATAACCACCACCAAATTTGACAGAGGACAAAACTCGACTTTTTTTTGAAGGCCTAGCAAAATAAGCAAGCAAATGTCATGGAAACAAGAGCTCTCGCCATGGTAACACCATCCCTGGTATGGCAGCTAGCCACTCTGATTTCTACATCCTCCAAGACAAGGAACCAGCTTAGTTCCATGTTTCATTTCAGTGTATTTCCATAACATCCCATACGTCCAGTCACAATAAAGCTTTAATAAAAACATGAATAGTTCATAAGCATGCAATATTAAAGCCGAAGCAGAACATAAGCGTAGGGGCAAACTGATTAACTGTATTAAAGCAAGTCTGAGCAAGTCTTTGAGAAAAAACAAGAGGCTGATGGCTATGTAAAGAACAATTATATTACAGATGTTTCCCATCACGCCATCTGACTCATGCAACTACTGTCAGATGCGTGAGCATCTTGCAGGAAACACAGCAGGAGCTATAGTATAAAAAGGTACAACCCACAATTGCAGTTAAGTAATCCTTGTTACCTGCCCTTATAGAGAAGTCGAAATTTTTAGCAACCAACCCAAACTCTCAAAGCCAGCTGAAGACTCGTTAGGAGCATGGTAGCTGCTCTCCAGAGATGGGCACAGCAATCAGAGCCACGTGGATGACTTCCGATGAATAATTTATCTGACAAATTAGGTCCACTTCGGGAAGTATCTGTATGCAACTGATGACTCTGACAAAAACCACTACCCAAACTTATTCTACAACAATGCTTGCCGAGTATGTTTTCCAATCTGATTAGCAATGTTGCAAGTTTCACTTCTCTGATTGATACTGGATGCAACTCGGATAGTGTTACCTGCCCGGCCATTCAAGAAACTGGAAAGGGTCAGCAGTACAAGCGTGTGAAATAAATACAATCCCTAGAATATATTTGCAAGTAAAATACTAGGTTTTACATAAGCACACACAGCAATAGGAAATGTAGCTTATCTTGCAGAAGTCTTGAAATGCGAACAAATATTCACAAAAAATAGCCTACCTGGTTGTTCTGGTCCACGTGCAAGTTATGAAAAGTAAATTCACGTTCTTTTCTGGTTGAAGTATTTTAATGAAATGTAAAGTTTAAATCAAAACCTCTAAGAGTGAGGAAAACATCATGATCGTATTACTCTGAAAATGTGAAAGAAGCTATATTGGTAACTCTCATCTGAAAAGTTACATAGAAAATACTCAGTTCTGTTTGCACGCCTAACCAAGACGAGCAAGAAGTATTTTCTATGGTTTTACTATATGGAAATAGTACTGTGCTCTGCATTTGAAAGTATTGCTGATGGTCCCCTCAAAAACAAAACATTCTCCCAAAACTATGCTGATGGTCTGGAAAAAAGTCTTGAAGGTTTTATGAAAAGGATATACCTGGTGTGGTTCACTGCACACCTAAATATTTGTCTAACAGAAAAATCTGTATTATCTAAAAGTAATACTTTTTTATACTCTGTAAATAACACGCAAGCCGTAACATAAAAACACCAAACAAACCTCAATTTGCTTACTAGCTAATTCAGCTGATGCTAAGACTTGCATAGGAATTTACTGCCTGAAAACTAGCAAAACCTGACCTCTGCCATTCTTTTCTCCAACTAAACCTTAATTTTTTCCCCTCGCCTTTGCTCACTACAGAATGCATCAGATATCTTCTAAAACAAATTTAGAGAGAAATTTTGAACTTTGCATGTTATATACACCAGGACAAAAAAGACACAACCCTGAGGGCTTTGTTTTGTTAACCGCATAGTAAACCTTTTACAACTACTTTCAACTCATCTTATGAGCACTGGATCTTGTGATCAATTTACAGATGCCAAACAATGAAGCATTTCCAAAACTACTTTTTATTAAGGCTATCTTTTTATTCTCCTGTTGTTTTATCTCCTCATTGCTAGCAGAACGAGCCATATTTTCACGTAACAATGGCAACATCAATTCACAGTCTGACAAGTCCCTAAGACACACATTTTAATTGCTCTCACAAGCTAATAGTTCTCTCTAGAGAACCCCATTTTGCATAAAATTCACGTCTTGTTTCAGTGGTTGGATGAATATACACATACAAGATGATCTTGGGATTTCCAGCAATCTTTGTTTGGAAACAAACAACCTACTGGTTGTCAGTTCAAGCTCGTCAAAACTTTCAGACGATGTTTTACAAGTGTATTAAGTGTTTCTTTAATGAACGATTCAAAGTACACAGAACATCTGCATTGCTGAGGGCTGGGATGGTTGCAGCTAGGCCTTTTACTCATTTTCCCCTTGCAGAAGGAACCAGCAGACACACTGCGGTTGCACATCCCTCAGTCTTGGTGGAAAGCTTCTAGAGTAACACGGAAAAGAAGAGAGTTTTATTTCACAAAGACAACTGGCAGCACTAAGAGAAAATAAGATTTTGTTTTCTGATTATCTGCAGTAATTACGGAAGCAGTTTGCATTGGTTTCCTATCTCTGACTCGTACCAATTATGGCACAATGCCCAGCACTGCCCTTCCAGCTCTGTACTTAGAGGAGCGTAACCTGCATGATGCAAACACATCTAAATTATTTAGCACGCATGGCAGTGGAAGAGAATGGACTTCTCTTAAAAAAACAATTGACAGCTTTCATATTAAACTGAAGACTTGCATTTTTAATTGCTCCATTTTAATGGAGCTCTTTTACTATTTTGGAAACGTCAAAGACTAGGAGAGCTGATGAATGCAATTGCAAATGAAACCAAAAGTTACCAGAAGCCAAAATGAGATCAAATTATCACAATAGTGTCCTGCTGTACCTCCTCAACACACAGTGTAATTCAGCAGGCACCTGTGAGCCTGGCAGAGCACACCGTGAGCCTTGAGGAGCGTAGTGCGTTCTGCACAGGACACTGTTGTTAGATAGCTAAGTGTATTTAATTTTAAAATGTTAGCAAATATACACAGCTGCATTCCATGATTTATCTGATAATACGTGTTAGCATCTAAAACAAATGGTATATTTTGCTATTTGCAAAAATTCAGTTACCCATTTGTGATATTGAGCCTCCATTCTCAAATTTACTATTCATAGTGATAGAGTATACATTTCAAATTACGAGTAACATAAAATAGTGTTCTACTTTAATTTAAAGGAAGTATCTTTACATTAAGCGTTTTGACCATCCATATGCCGAAATGCAAGTGCCAATATTCCTCTGAAAGCAACCCTGCTTGCACAAATCTCAGGTACACACATCATCTTCCTCATATATCGGGATGCTACTTACACTACAACAGCAGGATGAGGATCTACTTAAATATTCTTTTTTATCCTGATACAAACCACAATTTTTACTTTACTGCTATGCCCCTGAGTAAGAAAAAATAAGAGCATTTCATGAAGGATCTTCATCAAAATTGAAGAGGCCTGTTGGCTGTCTTGTCTTGGCATGCACAGGTGAAAGTTTGGGGAGAAAACAATCCCAACAAGGTAGCACTTTCAGGTATTTTCTTTCCTAAATCTTTCAGTTTGAAAAGAGTATAGATGAGGCTTTTTGAGAGTATATGAGGAATTCTGTTTATGGATAACTATTCCATATAGTTATAACTATAAAACAGTTATATAACTACAAAGTAGTTATATAACTATTCTTCTATATAACTATATAACGAAAAGTGACTTTTTTTTTTTAAGTTCCCTTCCACTCTACCTTTCAGTTTCCAAGTCACTGCTGCTCTACCAACTTCTCAGCGGTGGTAAGACTGCTGTAAGATTCAGAATGAGTGGGAGCACTGCCCAGGAAACAACTGATGGCTAATGGCAGCCTATGTTAAGGATCAAGAGCCGAATAGACAGCTCTAATCTAGTAAAGAGTTCTCACTGACTCAAAGCAGAACCTCTCCTAGACTTTCCTATCCAGTCACAAAATTGGATTTTGTTTTGCAGAGCTGATCCACCACAGATGTAAGTTAACAGTTTGAGGAATACAGGCTTACTCTCTCAAAAGCATACACGTTTTGTGAAGACTGAACAATTGTTTTGGTATTCTCACCTGAATATCACTTTTACAGTACATATCCCTAACATGTATTTCTTTTAGCTAGCAAGTATGTGCAATCTGACGGTTGTGAGCATCACAGCAAGTGCACTCAAGCAGCTCTTTAGAAGGACTTTGAGACAAAGAAGATATGTAAAAAATCATACTTGAAAGCCCTTGCAAATAATGATTCTGCTTATCCTAACACAAAATACATGTACATCTTTGTTTTCCCAACATTTAAAACAGCAGCACCCAGAAAAACACGTTTTTTCAGAGAATCTCTCAGATGAAACGTATACAGACACCACCATATTAAAGGCAATTGGCAATGCTGAGGATAATTAGCACACAGATCATAAAATACGAGAAATAGACCTCTCCTGCCGAATACCATTGACAGGCACAATGATTAAACCGCACAACAGAAATTGAAGAACCTATTTAGATTGCTACTATAAATGTGATTCATTGCTTGAGAAATCAGAGAATTTCAGGTGGCATAGGTCACAAGCAAACAAATGAGATAACTTACAGAATAGAGCTAGTGCTTTCCTTAGCTAATCAGACTTAAAGCACTGACATCTACTCAGACATATGAGGGAAGTCAGGTTAAACAATTTGGGCAAACAGCATAAACATTTGCTTCTCTAAATGTAACAGAGGACCAACAACAGAAATTTAAGCAAGGAGAACTCTGCTACATCATTTCCTTATTAAATTCAGAGCTAAAAATGACTCATAACTTCTCCCCCTTTCTGGCCATCTTCTGACAAGTGTGGATGCTAGGATTTTGTATCCATAAGACACGATCCCGAGGAGCCAATTATCTCAGATTCTTGGAAAGTAAGTGGAAATCATAAAAGTTTACTAGGTTTGCAAATCACAGCACTTTCATCTCGAGTCTAACAACTCAATTACATGAAGTATAATGAGTTTAACTAGATGCTACTCATTGCTATTTAAGTTCACGTTTCTGTTGTTAGTGTCGCTTCATTTTCTGAGGTTTCTAATTTCCAAAAAAGGTGTAAAAGAAATCACCTCAAGATAGCAAAGCCAAACTTGAATTGGTATATAAAAAAAATTGCTTGTATAGTCACAGAAAAAAGCTCTACGAAACACCGTGCGTTGCTAATAGGTTTTAGTATGTTCATAAAGCATATGATACGATGGTATATTTGAGGTCTGACTAGCAATTTAAAGAGACGAACTGCGAGGAACATTGCCATGGCAATTGAATATAACAACTATTCATAGGCAGAAAAGAGTTGTAAAGCTCAGTGGCATTTCAGGAGATTGACAGCAAGTTCTCTGCTAAAGGAAAACCTGCAGCAGCACGAAAAGTGCAGGCTGACATGACAACAGCAACCCCTGACTACGAACAGATTCAGTCATGAACATTCCTGCTACAGAGGAAATCACATTTAGTAATGAGTCATTGCAAAGAGACACGGAAGGTTTTAGTAGTATGGGTCAACACAAAGATTGATGAACACAGTCTTCGCCTGATTCTCTTCCTTTATGCTACAAACTCGACGGAATAAATAAATAATAAATGCAAGAAACCACTACAAAATTAGAAAGCTAAGTCCAGAAAATTGTATACTTGTTAGAAGCAAAAAATTAGGTTATGATATGATTGTTCCATAAGCCTTTCTGTATCATCTTCAGTACTAACACTACCACTGGGCCTATCTGAAGCCATTATTTGCTGTTGCAGTAAAAATATTGCACAACAACTGATGCCCTATCACCCACAGACATGATGTTTAGGTTTCAAAAACAGGCCAAGACCTGGCTTAGTGTATATTACAAATGATCCAGCAAAACATACTGTGGAAGGAAAGGCTTACCAATTATATAGGATAATACACGGCACTGTTTAAGGAAAGAAAACGTGCCTTTTGGAGATATTTCATTTGGTGGTGTCTTTAGCAGATATTTTATTCAGTGTTAACTTCAGAGATCTGGGGGTAAACTTTTCAATGACAGAAAAGGATAACACAGCCTAATACACAATCATAATAGGAGAAATAATTGTCAGGCAACCAAGCATTTCAGACCACCACTAAGTCTGCCAAAGGATGGCAAGGAAGATGTATTAAAAACTCATGCAATGTTAGTCAGTAATAAAGACCTGTTCATTATTCTCCTTTCATTTTAAAGGCTAAGCTTTTTGTTAGCATTCAATATTGAGAGTTTTGAGTTAAATAATTCAGCCGTTCTTTAAAATAACATTTATCTTAGAACAGAGCTCGGTGGCTGTCTTTCTCCTTTCTCTGGAAAAACCCCAAGCCCACACAACTGGATGTTATGCCTCATCCAAAATAAGAGCACAGAGAAGTATCAAACAGAATTAATCCTGAACCAAAAGCCAAAATCATCACAGAGCTCATGAGACAAAAAGATTAGAAAGAAGAGAGTAAATTCTGATACAAGTTTTCCACAAATCCTCAAAGTGTCCTTAAGCCTTCCTAACTGATGGCCCACAAGCCTCTTTTTAGGCTCCTGAAATAATAAAAATTATTCCCTCCATCCTTTTCCCAAGCAAGGTAAAATAACAATAGTTGTAGCCAGCAAGAACATCAGCTGTTAAGAGATTCCTAGCAGAAAAATTAGATAGTCACAGGCAGATAGCTAGCGAGGGTATGATTTACAAGGCAGATAACACAAGTAATTTCACTGATGAGTGGGCACAGGTCTGAGCTAATTCTGCCATCAGAAGATAAGAGGCCATTTTTTGAGATTTCCATTAAAAACACACCGTTTGGCAAAAACAAATGGACAGTGCTGATCCCTGTTTCTAAGGAGCCTTTCAGAAAAAAATGGTCGAAAGCTTCCAGTCTTCCTGCAACAATTCAGAGCCTGTGAATAAGGTGTTTGGCTTCTGCCTGCCAACTAATTTGCTCTTTGTCTGGGGCACAACCACAGGGCGACGTACCTGTCCATGAAGTTTCTTGCTGGCCTGTTTCACTCCTCCTAATTAGCACTTAGCTCCGGTCCCTGCTCTGCAAACCTGTTACGTGTAGAGGGATCAGAAAGCTGATCAGATGGAATGGAGCTGACTTAACCATATGGGAGCTATATCAGGAGCATCTTAAATGGAGAGAAAATGATGCGGAGAAAAGGAGCATTAGGGAGAAATGACGTGAAAGGGAAACCATAAAGGAATGTGGATAAAAAGGCTACTGGGTAGAGAGGATGCATGGAAAGGAAACAAAGGATAGGAAAAGAGTACAAAGGGAAGAAGAGAAACAATAGTAAGAAAGCATTGTCTGATATTTGTCTCTCACCATGGAGTTGTTAGAGAATGGTTGGTATGGCAGGGGTGTGCAGGGTTACTGTGAAGCACACATCACATCAAATCACCTACAGAGCAGTCTTAAATTATCAAACAAAACAAAAACCCTCCATCACTTCCACTGACCATGTTCTTCTCATGATCTGTGAAAGCTTTTAGCTTCTGGAAAGGGGGAAGAAGGGAAGCAGAAAGGAGGGTTCAGTCACTGCCCTTTAATTGTAATCATGAAACTAAAGCACTTAGCACAGCCTGGGTAATACGCAGTATAAATAACAACTCAGGTAGCTGGTGAATTAATTAGGGACAACAATGCACAGCTAGCATGATCCTGCAAAACAAATTAAGCTGCACAGACAGGAAACAACCTCCTTACTCCTTAATGGTGTTTCTACCATCACCAGTCACAGTGCAAAACAATTTCTGCTTCAGCAGGAGAAGCTTTCTATTCATAATAAGAGTTTAAACAAAAAAAATGCCAGAAGAAAAACCCTATCATACCTAACAAAAACCATAAATTCGGCAGTTAAACCTTTTCACGAATCCCCTTTCACCAAAGCGTGAACATTTCTCAGAGCCGAACTAATTCCCAGCCACTTTGATGATGAATCTCTTCGAATCCAAAAGAAAAATGAGAAAACCCACAGATTTTACAGGCTGCAGAACTTATTCCTATTCACAAGTAATTTCAGGTATTTTGATGTTTCTTTTATGACATAATTAAACCAAAACTTCAAAGCAACCAAAATATTCCTTCTCCATCCGTTTCTACTTCTGATACCAGTGTTGCCTATAGCTAGTGGAGAATATACTCAGGTCTGGATGGCTGTATCTGAGACCAGAGATGAAGAGAAACTTCTCTGACTAAACACAGAAAAAGGCTTCCAAACAGACTGAACTAATGACTTCAACATCCTTTATATTAAATAATGAGTTAACTCCTGCATTCTCGTCTAACTACAAGAAGCATGGAAAGTGTTTTTCCCCACAAATTGTCCTGTCTGTAAATTGTCACATTTCATTCTCTGCTGCTACCTCATCCTCCGTTGTGACCTTGCTCCAACTGTTGTTGACTTATGCTTTCTCCTTCCTCAATACACACAGGAGACTTCAGGAGCTCCCAAAAGATTTTCCATGAACTTCCCTGTTTCTCTTGAAGTCAGCCCCATTTCTGTCTCTACCCCACTCAATAACAGGTACCTTTCTCTGAAACATGATGTAATACATCACACACACAACTGCAACTACAATACAAAAAGAAAAATGATCTCAGGTAGCATTCTCAAGGGATTACTTATGAATCATATTCTGTGGCCTTTGTGTTGTTGCCTATTTGTTCCCTGTTACATAAAACAAAATTTAAAAAAAAATCAGCATCAGCTATCTGTATCAACTTCACCCTTTCTAATGAAACAGTTTTAGCACTTATTTCCCAATAGGTGTACAATCATTCCTTTTACACTGAATGTATTACTTATATTTTCTCAAAGACACAAACAACTGAGAAAACGGTATACTGCTTCATCGAGGAAAACTGGTTTAATAACAGATGTAATGAACTTTATTTCATAAAACCTGAAATAATGCTGAAATTTGAGCATTAAATTGGACTAAACAAATATAACCCATATTTTAAAGATGAAAAACCTTTATAAAGCATTTATGCAAGAAAATGAGTTTTTATTGGGTTATAAATTTCTCAGTATGCTAAATCAGAAAATACAAGTTCTAGAAATACAAAACATCAGATATTAATTTCCTGCAACAGCAAAAATTAGAAACACACATTCTGCAGTAATTTCATTTCAAGTAGAAAAGATAATTTCAAATTTAGCTATGGTAAATCTCCATAGCTTAAACTCTAATATTCAGAGAAGTGGTTCTGAGAAGCCTTTACAATTGCTTTAGATTTTAACAACATTACATGAACTAAGTTATCAGGACTTCCTATATATAATTTTGCTTTTCACTAGTAGATTTTCTTTGAATTTGAAATAGCTATATAAAAAAAAAGTACATGGTCTAGTTAATCATTTGTTTTGTGGCTAGCTGATGTAGAACTTGCAATAAAGATCAGAGGTTAATGTTATTCCCAGATGAGAGTGTCATCACCCTTACTAAGATCTGCAACATAGGAAGTATGCCAGAAAATGTTTTAGCTGGAAAACTAAATACAATTTATTTGTATTTAGTAACTTTAAGTAACTTTAAGGGTAGAATTATCTGTCAAATTTGAAATCAAATACAATTCCTAATCTTGCAAGGTAAGAAAAAAAATCAACGTTGGATGATGTTACAGTCACAACCCACCAACCTACAATACATGTTGCAGTGTGTCATTGTACCCAAATCAGTAGTAGTGCTAGTAGGCTAAAAGAGGCCCATTACTGAATTCCTCTAAAGCCAGTTTCCCTACCTGAGAATTACATATTTATGTTATTATTTTCTAGTCTGCAGAAATGTGGTGACTTCCCCCCTCCCCCTGCAGTCACATACCTTTATATTGGCTCAAGTACATACCATAGAATCGTTACGGTTGGAAAAGACCTCCAAGATCATCTGGTCCAAACTTCAACCTACCACCAATATCACCCACTAAACCATGTCCCTAAGCACAAGGTCGAGCCTTTCTTTGAACACCCCCAGGGACGGTGACCCCATCACCTCCCTAGTCTACTCTTTGTAAGAAGAAATATCTCCTAATTTCCAACCTGAACCTCCCCTGGCACAACTTGAGGCCATTCCCTCTCACCCTATCATGTTTTAATTGCACTAAAAAAACAACATACGTCATAAATGTTACTAAAATTTTAAATGTGTGAAATATCCTTGGAAAGGAAAATAATGCAAGAATGGTGAGTCTTTCTATCATTGATTTGAGAACTCATGCAGTCAGAAAAAAGTCCTTCTTTATCATACTACAATCATCATATTATGAACAAGAAATCCACAAGATGACTCCTAAAAATTATTTCCACAAATAAATCCACAGTCGCATATACTACATCTGCGATTGCAATTACCTGAATTTAAGTAGTCCAAGGAACTGCAAAAATCTGAACTCAGTTCAAGAAGTCATCCCAACCAAAACAAAGATTAGGTAGTAGATAAGAGGATGAGATGGGAGTGAGGGTGAGAATTTCCTTTGGGGCTGTAGGGAGAAAAATCAATTATTACACTACTTACTCCTGTAGGCTGAAATATCAGTCCATCCACTTCATGGCTAACTTCTCTAGCAAAACTTCCTTCCAGGAGCTGCAGAAGAGAAGAAAAAAATACATTTTTTTTTCCCATAGAGAAACATGTCACTCACAAGATCTTATATCAAAGTGGATCATTTCAGGGCATTGTCCAAAATTCTCCTTTGGCATACTGCTTAACTGGGGAATAACCCATTACCACTGATACAATACTGTAAAACCAACCACCTGAATCAACACAGACCTAGCATATTCCATTTTACAGTCAGAAAGACTCTAAATTTCATACGGAGGTGAACACATCCATCAAGATGCATTTGCCATAGAAAAAACCATCTCCCTAAAGAAACTAATGAAACCAGCTAGTCGAGAGTTATGAAAACGGATCATATACTTCCATGTCAAATTACGACCTGCCAAAGGAAAAGCGAATAACTAGTGAGAACCACAACTGACAAGTAACAGCAAAAAATGGGACAATTGCCAAAATACCTCCTTACTAATTTCAGTTTGTTTTACTGCAGAGATGAAGAAACTGTCAAAGTTCTAGGCTGATAAACTCTGACATGTAAGGCACCACGTGGTCACAAAACATAGCAAATGCATCTGAAAATCACAGGCAGTTTTTAAAGCAACGTTTTAGCCTAGGTTGTTAGCTTTCTGCCACTTCCTTTGTACAGTCCAATTTCAGTCAAAGAGCCACTGCCTAAATTATTCAAATGAAGTATCAACCTCTGCCCTCAGTAAAGGGCAAAAATATGAAAGAAGTCAAGAATTAACATTTGTGTGTTACTGCAGGTTGAACAAGTCAAAGCAGTGCAGCTAAACACTTAATAAATCAAAAGCTTGATGGGCACATATTTTAAACAGTACTTAAAATAAAAATATAAAGTATAATAATTTATAAAAAAAGTCTATACAAGCTAATTCTTCTGGGGATAACTTTCAAGGTTACGGTGCAGTTCCAAAATCTACTAGCCAATGGGAAATCTGTAATAAGAATACATTTGATATTTACAAAGACATATGGGAAAGATTTCATTAAATTCAAGCACCAAAAAAACCCTCTCTCCAAAGTAGGAAAAAAAAAAAAAAAAAGACTAAAAATAAAATACAAATTTCAAGTTATCTATGACTATCCTTTTAATAGGTACATTTCTAGCTAGCTTCTTCCCAGGCTCTAACCAAACCAGCAAGCAAAAACCCTTATAACTTCTCAGAAGAACTATTTGAGGAGATGGCTATTTCAGCATTGGAGCTTACATAAACTTCATCATTTAGTCCTTCCCAAAATACAACTTTAGAATAGAGAAACAATCTTTTAATCTGGAGTTTACCACTCTTTAAGGTAAAACACGGAGTTATTATCAAGCACTCCTTCACCTGTAGCTCTCTCCACTCTGTTCTAACCGAGGTTATAGAGAATTAAAGCACTACTACAAAATCCATAAATGGGAGGAAAAAAAAAGCTATTTCAAAAAATATCTATATTTAACATTTCAAAAATACCTTCTGGTATTCCTTTTTATTCCCAGCCCTACAAGAATTACAAAATGTGAGGGATTCCTTCTCATCAACTTGACATCCAGTTTCAGATTTCCTAGAGACTTGAACTCATTCCCTCATTTTGGAGTTCCACGGTCATCCTATTAAGACATCTCTCCTCAAGTGTCAATTATGCATCAAAGACAAAAGGATTTTAAAGCCAGAACAGATAATTAAATGTCTTTGTGCTCCCGGTTATTCTGGGTTCATTCTCATTAGGTCGATTACAAGTACTTCAATTATAACATTCTAGAAAAAAAAATTACTAGAAAAGATTGGAAGGAAGGGAATGGAAATTGTATCGGAGCTTCTTCCCACATACTTTTTCTTCAGAATTAAACTATTTAGAGCTTGTCTGTGAAGAGCAGAATATACATCTATTGAATACTGCAGAAAGTTTGAAATGACAGGAGAATGAGCAGAAAAGGAACGTTTGACACATAAGCAAGTATTTTTGACACCAGGAACGTAATTGATGTAAGGTTTTTAGGTTTATGAACTTAAAATGCAGATAACACGGTTTATCTTTTAAAAAATGATGTTCAATTTTCCACACACGTTAAAATTTCTAATTAAGTTGAACAGTCTTTTTAATCGGCACCATGACAAATGGCACACCTGCCTGGCTGGGATGACTGCCAGGGATCAGATAAAATGCAATGCATCTCAATGTCATTTCATAAAAGATGGGTAAATGATGCGTGCAAGCCAATTCTTCTGCCCTGTAGCCTCATGGCATGTATTTCCACCTGTGAAACCCTTTGTTCACTTCTCACAGCTTCTGTAGGTATAGATATATATGAAGCATATATTCTTGCTACAGTTTGCTATTTAAAATCTTCCAATTCTCATTTTTTAATTTTAAAGTGTTTGTATATCTAATAATAGGCACCTGATAAACAGAATAGTATAATCACATGAAATGACTGGAGCTGCACGAGGAAAAGGATTTCTCCTTGTTTTTGAGCCACGAAGGTCAGGAGCAGCCATACGTCACCAACAGCAGCACCGATAACCTGTGACACTGATTTTGCTAAAACACTCCATCAGTCAGCAATGTTTCTGGAGTGGCTAATTGAAGGATCGCGCTTTAGAGATCTCTCCATAATTAACAATAAAGAAATCATTTGGCTCCTCCAGCAGGAAGAGGAGGAAAATTGGGTACGTACAGATTCCACATAACCCTGGTAGCTTTTAGTCAGTGTTGCTGTAATTCTGAGGCTGACGCTTCTTATTCACCTAGTGAAATTGTTGGGGATACAGAAACAAATGACTTTGCATTTTGTAACACAAGACAAATGTCCATTTGCCTTGCTTTTTCAATCTCAGACCTGCTAACGCTTCATTCAGCTTTCAGTCAAGCTACAGCAGTTCTGCATGCACCTGTCCTGAAGCAGTTTTTCAGAGCCATCTCCACATTGGTGCTCATCTACCTGTTCAGGCTGGGAAAGGGAACAAACCTTATTCAAGAACATTAGATCCAACCAAACCAGCAATTGAATTGTCAGCTAACCAGAATTTGAAGTGCCTTCAGACACGAGCATCCTGTCATGCCCAACTTCACAGAGCCAACATCTTAACTGAGGCAAGTTGCAGCCCAACTTCAAGGAGGATCACTTCATCTCATGATTACAGCCTTCAGCACGGGACTACAAAATAATTGGCACATCCTGAGAGCTGTCAGGTTCTGCAGACGTGGGTTCATAAATAGTAAATCCCTGTACAGATGCTGCAGACTTTTTTTCAAAGATATTATACAGTCTCTGGGAAATATTCCGTTGTTACCAGCACTAATAACTACCTTATCTGAGAGGAAACAATTACCATGGCTCTTTCCTTGCATTACTCTGAAAGAGATGGACTGTTCCACTTATAAACCAGGATATTATTTCTGGTTTATTTTACATTAATTTGTTTCATCTTGTTTGCCAGCTTCTCTATTTTTCGGAATTACCTGCTCTTTTTTCAATAACAATTGCCTCACTAGCCCTCAATAGTCTCAGCTTAGTGCACCCCCTTTCACGAGGCCTTGATTTTCCAAGCTTAACGTAAAAATTAATTGCTGCCCGATGTATCGAAGACATCCCAGGAAGTTTTACATCCAAGTTGGGAGGCACAAATGTTTCCAAATGTACAGGGTTTTAAAAGCATTCAATAAAACATATAAATGTATGTGAATTAATTATTCATATAATGAATGTTTGCTCTTTTTTTGTTTGCTAACTAACAAGATAAAGAAATTTCATCTCTATTATTATGTATGGAAGTCTCTGAAGAAAGGATCTCTGAACAAGAAATCCAGTTAAAGATTTGTGTAACAAAACCACTGTTTCAATTACAAAGCCTTGATGAATTTAACTTAAACAAAAAAATGAAAAACCTGCTTAACTAAACAATTTTGCATAAAAAAAAAAAAAAAATAGGATGAAAATCCGGATTCTTCCTTGTTAAGGGTTAAAGAAAAATACATCAAGAAGAAATCCTGGCTTTGAATGACACCTGAAATTCTATGGCATGTGTTATATGTCAAGTTCAGTTTAAGTTAAAATTACACACAAATAGTTACTCAGATTCATTCCCACAAATGACGATTCCCACAAATAAATCAATAAAACTAACTAGCAGTGATGGGGCCATCGTTCAAACTATTTACATTATAAACTCCAGCTTTCTAACATCACATTTTGAAAAGGAAGCCTCCTGAAAAAGAATTAAATGGGTTTGTTGGTGGGGTATAAGCTTCCTTTAAGATGATACTCAGTACCTGAAAAATACCTGAAATACTTATGAAAAATACCTAATATATGGTGGTACCTGAAAATACCACCAACTGCAGCTTCAGAGCAGATAAGCAAAATTTTCCCTGTAAGCTAAGTGTCAGAAGCATTATTTTATTTTTTTATTTTAAATCAGAGATAGTACCAAGAATTAAACAAGTGAAAAAGCATCCAATATACACTGGGAGGGGGAAGCTCCATATATTTATGATAAAACCCTTAAATTTTACACACAGAAGGAAAAAATGTTGTCTATCTCATATTTTACGAGAATTAGATTCCAAAATGAAATGTCAAGAGAAGTTTGGATTTTGCTTCTTTGATAAAGCAGATTCTTACTGGCACTGAAATTTCTATAAAAATATGGCAATGCTTTTAAACTAGTATTTAGTGACTCAGGAGAATGCACAGCCTTGAGAAGTAAAGGGAGCACAGACCTTCTGAAAAAGGGGGAAAAAATCACAAAGTGAAGCCACTCAGACTTGTTTATTTTCCATATTTGGGATACCACTCCCCTCACCTAGCTTTAAGATTTGAAGTAAAACCCAAATGCTGACCCAAATAAAACCAGTGCAAATTAACAGGTTTTTGGGGGGAAGGATCAAAGACCAAAGGCAGTTCTACTCCTTCCTTCCCTCCCTGCCCTATCCGTGCCATAGCCTAGATGACCAGTTTGGATCTACTTTCAGTCAGCTAGGAGGAGGGGATGAAACCCCATCCTCTCATGCCTATTAAAGTTACTCTTCAAATGATATGCTCAAGTCCCAGGTAATCTTTTGGAAAACTGTCCAGTCCCAAGCTACAGATAGCATGCAGTGATTGAGAGCCATGATCTTTGTTGAGTTGCTCCTATGGACTACTGAGTCTACAATTGAAAAATTAATGCCTCTTTCTCATCAATTTTTTCTTGCTTCAAATTTTCTTTCTTGTTCCTCTACAGGTACTTAGGCAGTGACCAAGTCAAATAGAATCGTAGCATCATTAAGGTTGGAAAAGACCTCCAAGATCCCCTGGTCCAACCATCCCCCTACCACCACTGCCACCCACTGAACCATGTCCCTAAGCACCAGGTCCAGCCTTTCCTTGAACACCCCCAGGGACAGTGATGCTTCCAAGCAACTGTGAAGGTCCTGAAAACACGGCCTATGATGCCCAAAGTGAGACTTGACACACGGCTGCACAAGGAAATATTTTTTGCTCACATCCAGTCACTCTAAGAGCTGTAAGTAGAATTTCCATGTGAACATTTATTTCCCACTTGCTAACATCAGTAATCCGTGCCTCGTTCATTCGATTTCATGCTTTCCTTTAAATCACCTTAAAAAAACAAACGTTAAGTAGGTTTTTAATCAGTTTAACATGACCCGGTTTGTTCTGCATCGTTCTCATTACATAGCCAAACCATGATACGCTCCTTACAGTCAGAACAGTATTTAATATGTTAATTGAAGTGTATTTTATAGCAGGGTAAAGCCCAATTTCTCGATTATTCATTGTATTTGGCTATACTTATCTTAGAAATTTTGATTTGTTAGGAAACCAAAGAGAAATGCAAGAAAGGAAATGCAGCCTGTTAACTCAAAGTAGAGTCACAAAACCATACTTTATTCTTACATTAATATGTAAAAAAAATAATGAACCTATAAACTATTTCTTGGTCCATGCTATTATTCTTAAATATGCAGAAAGACAGAGTAGGATCACAAAATGTAGACATTAAAAGTTTAAGTCCCTGAGAAAGCATTATCGGAGGAAATTTGATATGCTCACCAAGAAGCAACAAATATTGAAGAATAGGTGAAAAATGGTTTTAGTAAACCAGTGAAACGATCTACATTGCCTTAACTGCATAAGGAACTGAAGTATGAACTTTGCGGTTGCTCATTACTTAAAATGAAATTTCATGCTCTTTGGCTGTATAATACAAACCGCATGAAAATCCTTCAAGAAATTATACTTAAAGCTCAAATCCTAGGTCTCACACAGCCATCCTCTCAAGATGTTAATTCAAGATATAAACAGAGGAAAGCTGTAAATGTTATTTTGTCTCTATAGAAGTGTGAGGGTTGAAAGCACTTTACGTTAACCAGTAACTCAGTACTAAACAGGAAGAATAAAAGTAAACTCCAAAGGCTCATCCATTTAACAAAATCACTGCAATTTTGAAGTGTATTCTGTGGCAATAGCTCAAATATATTGTGATGAAAATTATACCAAATGACTGTCTGAAGAACCATGGGAATTTTCTCATTTTTTAAGATTAAAAAATAAATACTTTTTATAAAATACTATTTTACGAAGAGCCTTTCAGTTTGTTAATTTAGTAGAAGCTCCAAAACCAAGCCTACTGCAAGACTAAAAGACTAAAAATAACCTCTTTGCCAAGTTAATCATACAGAACATTTTGGCTCAAAAGACATTAAAAACACCTAATTACTGCAATGGATTTGTTCCCTATAAGAATGAAAGGGGATAATGGGAGCAATGTGAGACTGATGTTCACTAATATGATCAAGAGACTAATTATTATCCATGAATCATTTGTAGCATTCAAAACTTGATTAATGTCAGGTCAAGTTTAACATGTGATAGGTTTTATTAGTAATGCTCGGCTATCCCACAGCTTGTCAGTTTAAGTGAGTGCCATCTGTTCCAGGCAGGAGTAGCCAAGAGTCCAAACAAAAGCAGAGTGGATACGACTGGTCACCGAAGGACATTTCAAGAGGTCCGTAAGGGAGCTGCGCTGGTGATTTTGAACACTAGGCCAGAATCCAGCACAAAAAAACACCTGCTCAAGATAGGACATTTGTTGCCCAGAAAGCAAGCACGTAGGGCAAGCTTTCATCATTTTCAAGTTTGACCAAAGGAGTGTTAGTACTACTGGCTCTAGCCTCACAGTATGATCACACTCCAGTACGAACAATTCTGTTGCAAGAGGAGAAAAAAATCTGTTGCAAGAATTGATGCATCATCTACAGTCCTTCATCACCCTTAGGAGTACTTTCTTGTACGGAATACAGTACTTTACCCTTTAGAGCATCAGTCACGGTATTCAAGGGCATGTGGCCCTAACTAACGGCTCGTGCAGCAAAATAATGCTAGAAGATAATGAAACTGAAATCCATATTCCATGAGAAAATACTTACTGACAGTGCCAGGCTTGTTGAAATTACAGGTACCTACAAGATACTGATAACTACAAGAAATCTTTTTGCAACAGGCTCGCTTCCTTTGGTTTCCCAGCCCTCTGTGGGTGTCCAGCTTCACCAGCAGCCACCTCTCCCAGGCACAGCCCATTCCCAGCTCTTGCTGCGTGACAGGAGCTGCCCTGCTACTGTAAGAGCTCACCTGGTCGCTGCACTGAACCCTCAGCAGCTCTGTACTAATACCAGCAGGAGCAGCAAGGCTGAAGTAACATGAAGAGGCAACGGGCAGGTGCATGCACAGAGAGGAAGGAGACTGACCTCATTCCATCTGGGTTTACTCTCCTCTGCTCTAAACCTAGACATTCAGCAGCAATGCAGAAAGAAATATTTATTTACCTCACAGCTACAACAGCCCCTTCAGATGTAATGTAAGCATGCTCTCATCCAGACAGCAGATGAAGCTGAAAGACTGAAGATTCAAGGCTGCCACTAGCATGATTTTTGTTCTGTACTTCAGCTCCATGCTTTAGCTCTGTTTTGTGGCTAAGGGCAGGACGTGCAGGGCTCCCACAGATTCCTTGATGCCTTCACATCGAAGCCAAACCCTCTGAAGATTCGGTGCTTGTAGGCCACAGAACATAAATAACGCTGTAATTCAAAGAACCACAGCGACAGCATCTTCCTTCACCATTTGCCCCTGTAATTTTGCAGACAAGGATGCAACCAACAGTACCTACATTCTTTGTTTCTTCTGAAAAAACAGACCAAAAAAAAAAACCCACAAGTATTCCACAGACTGGCTGCTGCTGGTTTCACAAAGGATTGTTACAGGCTGCTTCTTTCAGAGGACTTAAAGCCAGAGAACCCATATACCTTATCCGAAGCCTGCTTCATCTTCTCTAGCCCCCCCTCTACAAGATGTAAAGACAAGCATTTTCCAGATGTAAGATTAGCTGCAAGTTACTGCAGCCTGTGATGGGATGCAACCTCTGACATGGAGAAGGTGAACCCACCACACTGTTGAGTTCATTAACCAGTCCCAAAGGAAAAAAAAAATGCTGTAGTGAACGACAATAAAACATACATGGGGGTGGGGAGGGAGAAGGGAAAGGGAAGGAAGGAGGAAACATGCTTGCTGGTTGTATTTTTTAATCTGGTTTTGGTTTTACAGCTACCTTATTAACTGCATTCTCTACAGCTGCTACTAACACTGGCTGTATGCTGTGCTCCTTCTTATTTGCACAGGGAAACTCAAAAAAAAAAAAAAAAGAAGTAGAGAGCAGACCACAAGAGTGCCACTGAGCTACCACCAGTTTGCTGCTTCTGAGTGAGCAAATCCAAAGGTCACGCACCTAATATACTCAAAACAATACCCAAGAATAACACGAGCGCTGTGTGTGCTAATGCTTAATTTGACAGCACATCTGCATTACTGAATTCAAAATAAGCATTAGGCATTTCTCCCTGTCAATCTCTTCTCAGAAGCACAATTGAGAAATTGACATCAATTAACTAAGATGTTTCCAAATGCTTCTTTCAAATAAGAGAAATAGGCTGCTACGAGAAAGTTTAATTGACTTTTGTGATAGCTTCAAAATGGGATAAACACTCTCAAGGCTAGGAAGGAATGCTGCTGCCGAACAGCAATGGTCTTTCAAGCATATTTTACCTGATGAAATAAAGCGGTGTATACTGCACAGCTTATCCATTTAATTTATTGTGCTCTTTCCAGTTCTCTGTTTCAACCTGCAAAGCAATTCAGTTCCTTCTTTTAGGGATTAGGACTTGGTCCACAACACCTTCCCCCACCCAGTGATGATGGTGAGGGGTGTCAACACATCCTGCGTACCTGGGAGAGCACAGCTGCCTGACACTGGAGTCCTGCTGGGGCTGGAAGAGGTTTCACAGGTGCCATTAGCAAATTCTTAGAGCTATTTACACATGATGTACGTGTGTACAGATGAACATATGTGCAACCAAACGTACACATGGCAGAGAATCTGTAGTCTGCCTTACCCTATGCCTTCAGCTGAGCAAGGGTCTCCCCACCCACTATAGCTAAGAAGCTCCCCAGTACTCGTTTTGATCAAATTCAGCTTCTGTCAAAAGCTCTTCTGATGTCAAAGGAACAAGTGACATTGGATTGAGTGCAAGGCCTTACAAATGTGGCCAAGTACATTTTAATTTGTTCTCTAAATGATCTTCAAACATCATAAAACTGATAAGGTTTATTTGTTATCCAGCCCCTGTGTAAACTGCCATAATATAATCCGATCTCTGCTTATTGAGAACTTGGACAGACCCGTTTTAATTAAATCAGATAATTAAGGATGATGTTTTATTATGCATTCCCACTAAGACTCATGAACAAAGCCAAATTTGTATACACAATAATTCAATTAACTATAAAATGGATATTCATGAATACAAAGTCTTTCGTACATTTACTGTTGCGATGCCTGCTTCAAAGTGGGCCAGTGTATTCCACGGGGCCCCAGCGCGATGGCTGTAACACAAACATTAAGATTTAACATTATATTCTGGATATTTAAAAACATCTGATTCTTTGGCTATGCAATGGCACTTGAGGGCTTAATTTGCTACAAAGTTGAATTAAAATTTTCCATGTTATGGCCATAACAGTAAAATGCTCCAATTTTAATATTTCTGAATTAAAAAGATTAATTTTGCACAGGAATTTTTTTTTTTTTTGCAGCACTGGGCATAAAACAAGAAAAGGAAGAGCTAGCAGGGATGCCTTGCAACCTCGCATCCTAACAAACTGCTTTAAATTTCACCCCCCACCTTTACCATTTTCTTTGTGCCTTTATTCATTTTATCCAAATTAAGCGCACGTCTCCGGCAAACCCTTCCAACAGGAGCAGGCTGACGGCTTCCCTACGGAGCATATTGCCAGGAGGCAGCTCGGGAAAGTGACAGGCTGTGAAGTGCTCCAGCGGACAATATTAAACAGTTGCCCCTCAATTAATGAGTGGAGTGACCCACTCAGTCACCACAGCTGAGTCCTCTGGCTAATTCAGAGGACAGCAGATATCCCAATTCCATTCTCCATACCAGGATACCAACTAGTAATTAGCTCTGAACAGATTTGCATTTTCCCAGTTTTGGTCATAAATCACAAAACTGAAAGCAGAAGTCAGTCAGACATCTATAGGCATTTCTCCTACAGCTGTATGACTTCCATTGCCCAAAACATGTACTGTTCATTGTGCACCAAATACAATACTTCATCCATATGCTCTTATTTTTCTGCTAGTTTCAGTGTTTTCTTTCCCACACTAAAGTTTCAAGAGTCGAATTTAATTACATATTCCACATCTGCATTGCTGTATATTAATTTAACTTGTACCACTAGCATGGCCCACTAGTTAAGAAAATAGCCCTTCAGGAAAATACTGAAGAGTGTTTGTTTTAACTTCACTAGGTCATTTCCCAAAAAAACGTAACTGATGTGTGAATGATTTCTTAAACCAAAAGCAAAAAAATGCTTTCCTTTTTTCTCAAACCAAAATTATGCTGTGCTGAAATATTATCGTTGACCTTCAACATCACAAATAATAATAATCAAAAGCAAGTAGCCTAATCCTCTTTTGTTAACTCTAGGAAATGAACACAGATTCTTGGTCATGAATGGATCTCCTCAAGGGCTCCATCAGAGCAAGGAGGCTAAGAGTTAGCCACAGACAATTTTTTTTTTTTTGTAGCATGACTTAAAACCTCTTGGTGTAAACCTGGAAGACCTGGCTCTTGACACCGTTACACTTCCAGCTTGTGTTCCCTGAGCAAAGAAATCAAAGTTGATTTCACTTATCTGCTATGCCAGGCTTTGGGCAGCACACGAGACCTTCACAGTGAAGCCTTTCCCTCACCTGGGCCCTCCACACAGTTTTGTGGGGACTAAGTAGGTTTTCAAGGGGAGATACAGTCCATGAGCTGCTTTATGAACCTGATATCTGATACTACAAGAAAAAAAAGCCCACCCAGTTCCAGCCCCCTGCCATGGGCAGGGACACCTCCCACCAGCCCAGCTTGCCCAAAGCCCCATCCAGCCTGGCCTTGAGCACCTCCAGGGATGGGGCATCCACAGCTTCTCTGGGCAGCCTGTGCCAGGGCCTCACCACCCTCAGTGAAGAATTTCTTCCTAATATCTAATCTATATCTACCCTCTTTTAGTTTAAGACCATTACCCCTTCTCCTATCATTATCTACATGAGTAAAGAGTCCCTCTCCATCCTTAAGACTTCCTTAATGTAAAGATTCAATATATAGCACATTTCTATTTGATATCACCAGAGGTAGTCTAAACCAGATAAGAAGAGTTTAGGAATTGTTTGATACTGAGAACAGACCATGAAGTCCATCTTGATCACAGAAGTAAGATTCGTAGATTTTGACCACCTGAGCTATGCCTGACAATGGAATAAATACTTCCACTGAAATTTCCAAACAGTGACAAAGAGGTGGTAGCATTTAATCACAAAAGCATGGCTCCCACTGACATAAAAACACCTCTCAGGAAGAAGTCTGAGAAAAAAAAGAAAAAAAAAAAAAAAAGAGGGAAAAAAAGCATTAAAAAGTTTTACAGGATCACAGTGCAAATGACAAAGTACTTTTATGCAGGCCCAGTGGAGAGGAAACCAAGGACTGATCTAGAATGATACTGAAAGAAGAGAAAGAAGTATATTCCTTGCTTTAACGGGTATGTAGTTTTGAGATGAAAACTAACTATTTAATAATTCTCTCAGACTTAGAAATATCTGATAATGCACTGACAGCTGGAGCAGGTTAAGGAAGAAGGCCCAAGCACTGGTGACAAAACCCCAACCTGACGGGCTATGCAATGGAGAAAAGCGCCCTTTCTCTTCACTGCAGACAGCAAAGGAACACCCGGAGGCAGCTGGAAACCTCACCAGTCCTGGCCTACAGCATCCCTGCTTACCCTCATGCTCCTACAGCCAGAAATTACTCTCACTGAGCAGGACCCATCGTCACCCCAGGGCTGCAGCTGCCTGCATGAAACAGCTCCAGTTTAAGCGCTGAATTTTAAGTGGTAGCAATCTATATCCAGCTCAAGAGCCACAGTTCGGTTGTTTACTGCACATTAAAATTTACAAAGCTCCCACTTGGTCTGGTTTGTTGTTCTTACCTTTAAAACTCAGGATAGATCCTTTTGAGAAGTCAGTCTGAAGGACTACACGCTGGGATACAGGACAGCTGCCAGCTGAAGATTTTGCATCCTAAAATAAATGAGGCAGCATCCTTCCAGCTTCTCATTCACCAGTGGTTTACTAGGCTCATTGGGTCGACCATTACGTGTATTTACATGAAGAAAAGCACTGGGATGATTTGAGTGAGAACAGCCACCAGCACAAAAACCTCTGGGAGTGGAGTGAGGCACTGCTGCTCTTACGTTTGACTTCTGATTTTCATGGTGGAATGGGGCTAAGTGAGGTAGAAACGTACAGAGTAAAGAAATAAAAGCAAATAGAAACAAAATGGTAGAGGTGGAGATGGGTTAGGGGATAATTAAAAGGAGGTGAGATGGTAACCAGGCCAAAAACCTGGAACCTAACAGATGGAGCAAGGGCTATGGTGTAGGCCGGACACCGCCAAGTGACTGCCAGCTCTGGGTGAGGAAATGCAGGATTGGAAGGTGAGCCGATTAAGCTACTCCTTAAGGCACAGAAAACAAAAACAAAACCAGAGGAAACAAGTCTTCTTGGCACAAAAACCCCTCCAGATGGTACCATGCTCTCTCCACCTAGATACGGGATTCAAAATGCCCAATAAATACACAGATTATTTGACACTTCTGCTGCTGCCATTCCTACCACTGATTTTTTTCAGCTTCTATCCCATTTCTGCAAACCTTCACCAGTTTTTTTGTCCACAGGCTACTTGGTGACACCAGACGGGGCTCTGAGGTCGTTCACAGTCAGTTCTGAGCTAGCAGCTCTCTAGTCATGCAGAAGTGAGTTACATCCACGTATCCTGCCTTTTTCAGGCCCTCATCTGATTGACTTTTACCACACAAATAGTGGATATTGCTGTCTCACTTGCAAAAACACATCACTCCAACATCAGCAAGTCGTGTACTCCTATAATCTTCTTCATCATCAAAGCGGTGCATAGCCTCTTAGCTTTCCAAAGCATACCACCTCAACAGTGGCTGTGGTTTTTTATTGGTACAACTTTTTTAAACAGTCTGTTTCCTAACCACAACAAAGGCAGTTTCCTCCAGAATAAAAATGAAAATCCAAAATGTCAAAAAACAAAAAAACCCACAGCACAAAACCTTAACATAAACAAAACAAAATTAAATGAACAAAAACACAGGAAGAGCAGGGGTACAAAATCTGTCAGCTCGCAGATTTGACTGAAAACTTTCAAGAAGACCCTAGACCATTTAATCTTCTAGCAGGGGTTACTCACCTTCATCCTAATCCCTCCAGGACCAGCTGTCATTTTAAGATCAGATAATAGTCTAAGAACTGACAACTCCTTGATATACGGCATGCTAGCATTTGAAAAAGGTTGTTCATTTGACCTGTGTCATTGTTTAACCTTTAGCCCTATTGTTCCATTGAGGCAGATCGGCACAATTCTCCACGGAACCATACAGAAAGAAACTTTTTTTTTCCAGCCCTGCTAGACAGGGCAGTCACTGGACACTAGGTTTCGGTAATGACATCCAGGTTGTGACTGCCCACACAGAAAAGCTTTGCAGAAGAACTACAGATCAGCTTCAGCAACATAAAAACTAAAAGACTAAGCTGTGTTTAGTGATTCTTTGATTATAGAAGCAGACCAATTTAGTGACACTGTTTCCTCCATCAGTATCAAAGTTCAGCTGGGGAAACATTTTTAGTCACCTGGGTGCAGGCTGCAGATTCTCAGGATCTCTCTTTCTTTTCCTCCTGTTACCATCAAACCTCTCTCTTAATAAGAAGCAGCAGAAGTCCATCAAAACATCTTAAAATAAAGTTGAAGACAATGTTGCCAAGATATAGCCCTCATTTCCAAGACCTAGTACCAACAACAAATGCCAAGGCAAAACTGTGAATGCTGCCATAATACTTCTTAACTGCAACATTAAAAGTGCATTTCATTTCACAATAAATTGATTTTCAGATTCAGAAAGAAGAGCCATTACCCTTCAAACTCTGCTATTAAAGCACTAAATCTATAACTTTAAGAACTATTCCATTATTGGACATAGTGTATAGCATAGTACAAAGTTCACTGCTGTTTCAAGTGATTACTTTCACATTTTCACTGAAAATAACTAAACCTATGTGGCAACATCATTTCTCCTGGTATAACTAATAGCAGAGTAAGTGGCTAAATATTTTAAATATAGTGCTGAGACTCCTGGCCTTTTTTTTTTTTTTTTTTTTTTTTTTTTTCTCAGTATTCTTCCTACAATCCTCCCAAACACACGGCCAGTTACCCATCCGTGGTATTATTAAGAAGAAGAATGGCCAGCACTGGCTTTAAGTCTGGAACACCGGAGCTTAACTCAGTCCCCAGAAAGGATTGATGGAGTGAGGCTGTGAAAAGAGGGCTAACAATGTTTACTTTGGAGAGATTTAAATTTGTTTCCAGGGAACATATTTCAAAAAAGTGAAGCGTCTCCAAACAGAACTATGTGATGTGTGGTTCCAGCTGAGGGAATTCAGAAGTACACTTGATTCTTTTCTTGACCCTAAGCAAAAGACAGCTGTGTTACAAGAAAATCCAAGCAACACTGCCAATGATACAATCTCCTGTTTATACCTATTACTCCAGGCACTCAGACTGAGACATCTGAGTCACCCAGTACGCACATTCCCTGCTTCTCTTCAGGCTGCCTGAGGAGTACAAAGCTTAAGGCACATCTCTCTCCAAATCTTCTTCTGATAATCTGGGATTTTGTAAGACTGAAGGTCGGACTACAAAATGTGTACACGTACTGCACATGAAGGATGTCCAGCCTCTTTTCCATCAAAGTGTACATTGGCTTGTCACTCAAAAGGCACAATTATAAAGTATCACCTAGCTAAGAAGCTAAATTTTAGTCCCAGATAAACTGCAGGATCACCTTCAAAACATAGTACCTGAGGCAAACTTCAAGAATGGCAAAACTCCTGCTGAAATTGCGCAAAATACTCCAAGGAATTTTATGTTGAACATATACGTGATGAAAATGCCATTAAAAGAGGCTACATTTGCTTCTCAAATCTTGATAAGATGCATTCTGACCAGTGATATGGGCTTCCCACTTTTGCAGTCAAATACTCTGGTGCTATCAGAGATCCAGCTCATCTCTGGCCAAAGGCTGCTGTGTGCTTTGATCCCCCTGTGCAAAAAGAAGGATCCCTCTGGGGGTGACTCGAGAAGATGCATCTTCTGTCAGTGAAGCACAAGAGCTGGGTGTAGGGAAGAAACCCACACTTACGAAAACACACACTTCTCCTGAGATCCCGCAAGGGTGCCAATCTTTAAGGACCTCTGGTCAAGAAAGCAAGGAACCTGTTTGATCCCAAGAAGAAAGGACTCTGCTGTTCTCGGAGAGGAACAAGCCAAACAGCTAATTAAATAGAAGGAAAAGATCTACCTGAGTAGGTCCCCTTTGTCTGTCCTTTAGCGTTCACTCAACTGCCACCGTCTCTGGAGATGGATTGATGGATATGCTGAGTCAGTCGGAGCATGAGCAGATTCAGCAGCTAGGAGGAATTCCCTGGCTCTCTCCAGACCCTTGCTGTGCTGAACACAGAGTTGGTAAGCCCTACCAAGACATTTGTCATTGATGCTACAGAAACCCAGCCTGTTCTCTCCGCTACGCTAATGAGGTGTTCATAGCTGTGAGTACACTTGTTGCTATAGTTGCAGAGAGGACTGAATAAACACAGGAAAAAGATCTCCAGCAATGTGATACTATTTTTAAATGGTCCTTTTTCAGGACAGGATAACACTTCTAAACAATAGCCTGCTCTGACCATGTGTAATTAAGCATTCTGTTCACGAAGCTGTGATGAGTAGGAAGATGCCACCCTTGTGTCATTATCCTAAGGCAGTGTTAGAGAATCACACGCTCATCAAGTTCACAGACCTAATGAAATGAAAATTGTATTTTTGACATAGCAACAATATTTGAAATAGATTTGATTCGAAATAAATTTTTAATCTATAGAGTTCCCTTAAGCATTTATCAGTATTGCCTTAGATAAAACTCCTCATTGATGCTGGCAGTGCTACCTGAAATTCCCTACAGTTATAACAGGCTGTACAAACAACACTTGGAGATCAACGAGATCAACATAAAACTTTCTTACTGAAAACAATAATCAGAATTAAAGCCTCATGAGCTGTTCTTTTTTTTTTTTTTTTAATTATTATTTTTCATTTCACTATACAGCAGTCACTTCAAATCAGGACAAAGATTGCTTAAAAAGTACCTCATATGTTGTACAAAAATAAAACATAAAAGCCTATGGTTATTTCAAATTCAAAATGCATTAAAGCTTTAGAGCCTGCCCTGGTTGTCACCTCAAAAAAAAATCACCACTCCCATCCTCTCAAAAGAGGCAATAAACCTAAATACCCCAATAAATTTAAAACATCCAGACAGTATTATCTCAAAGATGATTTTAAAGCAATAACGCTTTGGGGTGAGAATTTGTTCATTGAACTGCATCATAACCTGAAACGCAGATTGCAATGTCCTTATGGTTTTATCTGGTACTGCAGACTTACTGCTGTCTTGAAACAATGCTTCTTAAAAGTTTCAGATAAGTAACAAAAAGCAAAGAGACCCATCCTTCACGTTTTTAGATGCCCTGCTCTCAAACCACTACTTCACTACTGTATCTGTTTCAAAGGTGTATCATTGCTTATAAAAAGCAGCAAAACCCTCAGAGGAAAAGGAGCCCTCAGAGAAAGAAAAAAGTGCCATGTAACTGTTGTGCAAAGCCATTATTGAATTTTACTCTCATTTGAAGTTATGTGACAAAAAGAGAGTCACTGAAACAATTTTTTTTGTTGTTGTTAATAAAAAACATAATCTTTCATAATGTGCACTTCAATAAAACCCACAACATTATTCTTACTTGCTTTATTTTCTTACCAATTTCGTCTATTATGTGTGTAGAGTAAGTGAATCATAAATGTTTGAAATAATTAAAACAAGAATAAAAGAACCAACTTGCTCTGTACTGCCAGGTAACTGTCCTTCTCCTGCTCTCTCTGTGTATCTCTAACTGCTCCACTCAGTAACATCTTTTAATAATAATAAAAAAAGGACTAAGAAAACTAGCCAGAAAACTGGTTCACTCCATAATTCAGAAGTTAATCAAACCTCATGGCAAAGAGAAGCATAAAAAGAAAAAGAAACTCTTGTCCGAGCATTAGTGTCAAAAGCAATTATTAATTTATTATGAAACAAATTCTAGTCCTGTATAATTTCATTTTCCTCACCAATATATTTGATGCTTTACTGGTGGGTAATGAGATAGTCACTATCTTGAAGAATTTGTACTCAAGGGTTGGGAGAGGAAGAGAAAGAGCAGTAAACACCATCATTTCTTCGCTGACTTCGAACAATGCTGCAGTCAGAATTATTAAAATCCAATACATGGACAATTAAGAAACCTCATTTAGATAGGAAAAAGAAAGTACTTAAGCATAATTTTCATTTCCTACTCTTTCTGGGAAGCAGATGATCATTTCAGTAGTCATCTTTTGGCTGGTTCTAAGCTGTACCTCACAGAGCTGCAGTACAAAGTATATTTTGATGAATTTCGAACTTTACCTCTTAACAGGAACCAACTCTTAACAGATAGGCTGTCAGCATTTAACAATTTCATCTGTAAAACAATGATTAGACATACCTAGCCAGAGCTTTGTTTATAGATATGTTTTACCCAGTGAGCTTTCTAGGAATGCTTCCGGGCATGTTCTCCCATGATTTTTAAATGAGGTTAAATAACCTGCAACTCCAGAACACTTCAAAAGACTATAAATTTAGGTAAGAAACCCATTTTTAACTCGTTCCCTTTGTACTAGTTCCTTTCAATTTCAAGCTTGAAATTACGTCCCAGAAAAATTTTACTTCCTTTGAAAGCCTTTTATTTCCTATGAAAGATTTACTTCGAATTCACAATGCTGAAAATATTATTTTACATAGATGATCCAAAAAATCAACCACACACATCCAGAGAAGTGATCAAAACATTTACAGTGTTTTATCCACACAATCTTTCTGATAGAATTGTTCGTGACAAACTTTCCCGAGACTGCTGGCTCTGCCAGGTTCTTTGCAAGTCCAACTTGTATCTCTTTATTTAGTTTTCAGCCACCTATGAGTTCGCCAGGACTCCATTACTGCCTCTCTTGGGGCAAGATTTGTTACCTGCTACAGGCTCAAGGAAGTGACAAAAGCAAATGGAAGGCACCAATTTGGTGTTCACTGGTCTGCACTGACGAGACATGGGACCACTTTTAACAGCAGTGCTTAGAAAAACTAGTTACTCTAGATCAAAGTATTATCCGTGAGCAATTTAATTCACAGAAGAGAATAAAAATATTTTACAGAATGTTAGGATACTTCTATGCTGAAGAAAAGAGTGCATAATGAAAGATAGAAACTCGTATATATTTGCAAGTCATATGCTTTCCTTCAGAAGACCTAGGGCGGTGTTTTAATAAGTAAAGCGTGGAGGCATTCACTAACTTGGGCTCTTAGTAATCGCTGCTGAACACGAAGTGGCAGCCCAAGCACAATTCATGACTCTTATCCTATGGCCAAATGGGAACTGGAAGCAAAAAGAGTTACTTTCTTACCTAAGAAGGAGAATAGCATCCATAGCATAGCTCTCAGGCATTCCCCTAAGCTCAGAACCATTTCAAACTTAATTATTAACAACTTTGATGTTGTCATTCAATATTACGAAACTCAAGAATTAGGTTTTGCCGAAGGTTTAAACACAGGAAAAGAGGAATTCAGAAGGAATAGGCAGTTTAAAACCACTTCTCAGGGTATCCCAAACTGTCGTCACCTCCCAAAAAACTTGCTGAGTAATTGGTTAGAAGACGAATTTGCACAAAGCTAAAAGAAATGGTAAGGGAAAACCTATACCCAACACTGCATTGCTGCCTTCTGCACCCCAACAGAAACAACTAAAATCAAGTTTACCTTTCTTGAAGCGTAGATGTCGAAAAATGGCTTGTTCCGAACGCTGAATGGTTCCTGTGCTTTGTCAATAAGACCAGTCTTCATTTTTTCATGTCGGGGAAAGATAATCTCTTTTTCTATACAGGCAAGCCGAACGTTAAAATCACAGTCTCCAACCGGCTGTCCCTGCCAAGTTCCAAAAATCAGCATTAAAAACAGACACCAAATTATTTGAACAGTAAGTTTGCCTGACGTAGCATTTAGAACCACCCAGATACATTTTTTTTTTCCTTAATTGAACATACACATTTTGGTCAAGCATTTGTTATTCATGCCCTTGTCTCAGGTTGAAAGAAGTTAATGAAATCAAAGGTCATGGAAGGGTAAAAACCTACAACAATGCAATTTAGAGAGTTGAGCAAAACCACTGCTTCAAATGTACTTTATTGATGTTTTGAAAGAAGCATTAATTATATCACAGAATAGAGAAAATCAGAGCTGCAGCTGGAAGTCGTGTCAATAAACAGTGACTGCAGAAACCTGCAAAACACAGGATGGCTCAGTCAACTAAAAGGTGGTAAAAGCTCTTCTCTGATTCACAGTAGCATGCTCTGACCTTTCCAGATCTGATCTGAACTAGGAACTTTACGTTGCTGTTGGTATGTTTGGTGCATTGCACCAGTCACTATGAGCATCCAAAACACACGTTTGTCAGATGAATAATGGCTGATAACGGAGCTGATTGCGTTTTGAACATGAGATGGTGATGAGAACACACTGTGGGCATCGTTCAGAGTAAATGAGCAACAGGAGGCTTGGAAATTTGCACGCTAGTTTCAGTGAGGTGTGCCACGTCCACAGCAGTGAGGCACAAACTCGTGCATCCACCCTGCTACAAGCAGTAGCCAGCACAGGAAGGTTATTTGCAGGGGATCATCCCTCGTTTTGCCATTCTACTTCACACACATGCAAAAAACAACTTGGAAAAATCCTCCCTTTCCTGGTCGACAGATATTAAATGGATGAGACTCACCCTCCCCTCACTGGTGAGGCCTTTCGAGAGGCCTTCCTTACGACGATTCATTCAGAAATTTAGCACAGCGACTGACTTTTATTCCCATCTCCTAATAGTTAAACTAAAAGTTGAGATGACTTCGTGTGCCCCAGGAACCCGCTGAATCGCCTTCTTGTCCTTTCAACAATCCTCTCACTTCTCACATCTACTCGCAACTAATTATTTCCTGCAGCTCTGCCGATCACCTATTTTTATTTGGGAGCCTGTTGAGCAGAAGGGTGCATTACTGTGACATTACCACTCGCCTCCATCACCAAAAGGTCAGAGCGAGGCTGAGATCAGCTTATACGAGCTGGGAGAAGCCGGGTGATGCTGCCGAGCGATTTCTTCATCGGCCAAGTAAGCCCAGAAGTCAAGGAGTATTTCATTCTCCTCAAAGCACAGGATAGTAGCAGCAAGAAAACTAACGTAACGTTGAATGCAAAGCAAGGATGTGCTGGATAAAACCAACACTGGGACAGGAGGGCGGCTTCTCTGTTAATAGAAATTGCCATAATCACACAAAAAAATTGGTTATATAGAACATATTTGGCCCAAATATTCAAGTGGTAAAACCCTAGCTTTTAGCACCCAAGTAGGAGGGCAGTGTAGGCTGCAAGAAATAATTTGCAGACCTTGACAAAACCAGGATGAGATTATTTTGTGTATAAAGCACACAGTTAGCAGCTCTCCAAAAACAAGACATCGACGGATTCACAGTCAAAACCCAGGCACCAAATACTATTACATTTTTAAGCAATTCAGAAATGTTTTTATTAATTTAAGCATTCCGACTTCGGAGGTTTTATTTCGGTGTGTAAGTTTCTGCTCTTCTGGGAAGGATGAGGGGCAGCACCACCTAACAGCACACGTACTGAGACGGCAATCCCTGCTCCAGACGTTTCCATCCTAAAATAAATTTGCTAGCACAGGGTAAAACCCAATTAACAAGTAGCATGTGTTTCCTGTCTATGCTAGCAAGTTACACTTCCCCCTCACAGTGATTAAAATGCATTCCAGAGCAAAATATTGTTGAGAAGAGCCTGGGGAGAGGAGTCAGCTGTTGACTCAACACCTCTTCCCGAATTTTTTTTTTCACCTGTTGAAACTCTGTGCGTTGCACTACAAGGTCACAGCTTGCAGTAAATGTGACACCGAGAAAAATCGTTTCGATTATCAGCACAGTCTCCCATGCATCCTCAAAACGTAAAATAAGGCTTCTAATGAGATCTGGAAGCTGCACAAGATTGAACTTTTCAAGATTTTAACTTAAAATATTGCAGTTGAATTGCTCACTTGAACCCATAACCAGTAGGTCACACAAGAATCTAGTGGACCAAAGAAGAAATACAGCTAAACATATGAAAAAATCTGAGTGTACAACTCCTTAAACATCCATTCTCTTAAGGGACTGGGGGAAGGGCAATTTATTTACCAAAAGGAGCTAAAAATTGAAAAAAAAATTACAATCCCAACAGGGTTCCTTCAAGCGGGTGCTGGAAGATGGAATTTGGTCAGGTGTCGGGTTCTGCCCTGGTACATCAGGGGTGCCTAAATTGTAGCTCCTGCCCCTCTCCAGGCCCACAGAGACATCTGTGTTGAAATTGGGATCTCATGGCTCCGTGGCTATAAGGGCTGGTGAGTGACTTACACCCCTAGTCAGTAAACAGAGGAAGATGGCAGGAACCACTGAGAGGGGTCTATCAGGATAACAGGGTTTCTGCTGCATGCCCCACTTTGGGCCCCTCTCTCTGGGAAGGAGAAAGGGGGCATCTGAGCAGCTCCTGGCATCCACCAGCTGCAAGTCGGCCTTCCTCCAGCCTCTAAGGGTGACCTTGTGGTGACAGCTCGGAAAATTTGGTGAGCTTTCCATGGAAAGTCCTTCCACAGATAGACGGACAGAGTACAGATAAAATGGCGTCTGTAGGTGCTAAATCCCATAAAAACACTTCCTATTAGAATTTGATATTTATCCAGCTTCTGCCCGACGCAACCGGAGTAAAAAGAGAAATAATGTGTACACTGTTGATAAGCAGCTTGGTCCAGGACAAACCGAGAATATTTATTCTCTTCCTTTATGAGATATGGTTCAAAGCCTACCTGCCAGCAAAGCCCGTTCTGTTTGCTTCCCCAGAGCAATACCTTCACCATGAATTATTCAGCACAGACACGCATATACGTTCTGCGCACGTCCTCACTTATTGAGCCATAGCAGAACATATGTCACAACTGTCTTAGCTTTAATGATTTTGAGAGAAGAATAAAGAATAAGCACAGGCTGATATTCTACCCTGTGTTTAGCATTATTATTGACAATTCAAGGCACCCGCAGCTGACATCTGCATTTCCAGCTAAAGCCCATTATTAGTTCTCCCGTTTTCTGAAGACCCTGCAGTCAAATATTTCGCATTTAATATTAATGGCCTGGCATGTAGTTCCTCTGACTGGGGTTTTATAGATGCTGCGATTTTTTTGATATAGATAGCTCCTACGTAAAAACAATCCGGAGGTGCTGTTTCATTCTCCAAATAAGATTATTACTATGTTCAATCAGCTAACATTTTTTTTTTCCTCTTCTGATGAAGTTTTCTTTTAAAAACAGGACAGAAAGTATTAGAGAACTGAAAAACGTCGGAGGATTATGACTCCAAATTTTTTCGTCTCTAATACACAAAAGATAAGACAATTATTCTGAACTGAAAACACAATTTTAAATTTGTTTTTCCTAACTTTTGTCCCTCAGATGTTCAAAAATAATGTGTTAATGGCAAGGAATTAAGCAGTTTCAAAATGGTTTCTAAAATGTGTATTTGCACCCATGAGGTACAGCCCGTGACATTAGTTCGGTTTTAGTAATTCAACCAACGTGTTGCAAGAACATAATTACTATTTATATGTTGTCAGCTTATACAGCGGAATATTGCTTTGATTTTAGCATAGAACAAAAATGGTTTGGGAATCAGACTTATTAAAGGATTGCTTAAGACAAGTATTTAATTATTTGTATTTCCTTTTTCAAAAAAAGAAAACCACTAATAATAAATTCATGTATGTATGAATCAACAAAGGAAGCAAGTTTGTTTTCCATGCATAAACATCAAGGCCTAACAGAAGATACAAATATAGCTCTGTGCTTTTTTTTTATTATTATTATTATTAGCAAATGTAACTTGAATGGAACAGCAGGACTGTCAAAACTGTGACTAAACAGATAAGATCAAAACAGAAGTAGATTGTACTACAAACATTGCTCCCTTCCCCAATTTTCTCCGCCTTGAATTGCTCGAAAGAAAATACATATTCAAGGCCAAAAAAAAAATAAAACCTTATAAGTACAAGAGGATGAGAAGTACACTTCACTGGTGTAAAGGTAATACAGATAAGGCAAAATATTTATGATCACTGCAAGTGACTGAATTATGATTCTCACCATTAACACGCTGCAAAAAAGAGGCAGACTTGGGGAAACTGGCATACAGAGGGCAAACACCTGACCCACCTCTTTGGAAAGCACAGCTCTAGCAAAGCATGCTAGAGCTTGGTAAAAGTACAGAAAAAAAAAAAAAAAAAAAAGTAGAGAAAAAAAGAAAGAAAAAAAAGCTTAGTAGCTGCTACTTTGGGAACAGAGATAGCTCCATCCAATTCACTGACTGCATGGACAGTGGCTTCATTTAGGATCTTTCTAATCCTTATAAATCCTTCTGAGCCTTCAAAAACAAAACTCAGGCAGGGGATTTTTACTGGGGTGTAAATGATTGAAATCTACAGGAATGATGTTTTGTCTAGACTGGCTGCCTCCCTCACGTATTTTGAGGAGTAGATGAACTTCACATCTTTAATTACAGAATTAAAAGTCAGAATTTTAAAAATCCATAGCTGTGAGAGAGGTTCTCCATAATCATCATAGGACATTTACAGACAAAGATTTCACATTGTCTTCCCGTGGCAACATAAATTGAAATAGCTTAAATTCAGCACTAAGTAAACTATCAGCAAAGTAAAATAGTTAACACGGAGCTCTACTGCTTCTGCTTTTTGCGTTCTGAATTTTCCTTGTGCTGTTGTGCACACAGTTTGGAGACATCTTAATTGTGACAGCTACTACATGGTCCAGTTAATTCCAGTTATTCTTCTTATGCTCCTCTCTCCTCATACTCTTTCCAGCAGCCACTCAGTGACTCATCACAGGGACACTTACTGGTGGCTTTTACAACTGTGATGTTGAAGAATTATCATTCCTGTTAGTTTAAAAAAAAATGGGAAAATCTCACAACTTGGAGACATTCTTCAGAGTATTTCATACTTGAAAAGATTGCAGCACTGAATTTTTAGGATAGAAATCGCTTCGTAGTATTTTAAATTAAGAATGCCCATTAGAGTAAGCATAAAGTCTCCTAAAAAAATAAAAAATAATCAATCAACAATCAGCACTGGTTCACGAGGGTTCTCTTAAACAGGAAATCATATACTTTTCCTAAACCATGACAGAATTAAAAATAAAATATCTGATTATTACATATTTTACACTCTTAAGACTTGTAAAAGATGTGTAACTTTAAGGACACCATTTTTCTAAGATACCTAGGCTCGCTACGTGCATGGTCAGCTCATGAATAAGAAATACTAATGAAAAGCTATCATACTTCTTTCAACCGAAGGTGTTTTTCTTCATACTTGGTTTAAGTAAGAGAAATATTCTAAACAGGATGAAAATATGACCTTCACATTCTCTCCTACCACAAGTCCTACAGCAGATGATAAGAGCCACTCAAGTTATTCAAACATACTGCGAATGGAACAGAGGATATTAGAAAGATACTGCTTTCACCTTCATAAACCCTATCCTGTATTATAGTTTTTTGTTTGTTTTTTAAGTTCTTTTCACCTAAAAGCAGGAAAAAGATAGAAACACAGGAGACAGGGCCAGAATGTGTAGAAAAATGTAGAAAACAAAGTGTATAAAAGGAAAAATTAAAACTAAGTTAGGGAAACAAGGCCAACCATTACATGGTTCCATGTAATATCCTTCCAACCATCTCCTATTTTGCCTATACTTCTTCCTTTTCAATAATATATTGGAAAAAAGCCCTGTGTTAGACTTCACTGTCTTCAATACTGGAAATAATAATGCCACTGGAAGACCTGCCCCACTGTAAAGTTTTTCAACACTTTGAACTTCAGTTGTGATGACTGCCAGGGTCTGGAGCGATCTGAATATTTGCCTAAGACAGAAGTTGGGTCCAAGTCTACTTGGCAGTTCCTATGGTAATGGCTGTTACAAACTGCAAGGAGAGAGACAATTTTTCTATTTAATCATGTTACAGTTCCCAACACAAGAAGATAAAAATTATTGCAAATAAAAAGTGAGGATTTTTTTTTTTTAAGGTTGAAAATATGAGAGAGAGAAAAAGCAGGTTAGTAAAAATACCGAGAAAATTATTTTCATTTACAGCACAACTTTAACATCCCGGTCTCAGGTTGTAATTGTCTTAGCAAGTATTATATTTTGCTGAAGAACTATCACATCAGAGTAAATAAGAGCAAAACCTACATAACCCACACACCTGAAAAATAGAACGGATTTAATATTAAGGCAACTTCTACAGCTGCTTCTGGAAAACTACTTGTGCCTGTATCTCTCTCTCTCCCAGGAGCAACACTTCATGCCTCTTCTCCTGACAATTATACCAGTGGTAATCTGCTATTCAAAGGGTTCTCATGAGGCTTGCTTCATACGAAGGCATGGAAACACTTACCTTTGGGAAAAAACAAGACATGACAGAATTTAATACAGTCCCTTTGCTTTTATATAACAGTCCAATAAGCATTCTCAGTTTTGACAATTGTGAAAAACAAACTACCTTCACTGCGGTTTGTAATGCCCCCAGGGTTAGGAAAAGGAGGATCTAACTCAGAGATGCAGGGGAAGGGAAAAATATCACATGTATTTTTCACACAATCCAACCAGAAAGTAAGAGTCATCCTTCAAACTCATCACAAAGCAAAGGAATGCTTCCTGACAGCAAGCAGCTTATTAGATAAAAAGCACATAATGAGGAACAAGGAAACACCGAAGATCACCCTGGTCACCACTCTCCAGCAATAATTTAATTTTTGCAGGCAAAGAGGGAGTTTTAAAGAGCGATGCAAAACTGTGCAAGAATGTTACCTTTTGGTTGCATACAGACTTTTCCCAAGCCCGAGGAGCAACAGGGAAGAAAACAAAACTATTGGAAGTTCACAAAATAAGTGAAGATATCTGCACATTTTGCTGCTCAGACATACACGTCAGCCTTTTAATAACAAATAAAAGTGATGATCAACAGGGAATGGGAATGAAATAGGGAAGACTTTGAAAAATACAACTACTCAGTATACATCTATCCATCCATCCATCCACCTCCACAGACCTCAAAGCTCCCCCCAGCATTCCCCTCCTGTATTGATTCTCCATCTTACAAGCTCTCCTAACCCACTATTTGTTACCCTACCTATTCCCTAACACCACCCTATTCACGTACCCCTTAAAAATACTCGAAGGGACTACACTATGTTGCTTCCCCTGGGCAAGCTGTCCCTGCTCTCTACCCAACATCCAGTAAAGCCGCATTACAAAATTCAGAGGAGGAGGAGAAAGCAGTGCTATTAGCAGCTGTGTAACGCCATGAATTCAAGCAAGAGATCTGAAAATAGCAGAGAGAGGCTCTGGAGATGCCCGAGTACTGCAGATACAGGCAACCTTGCACATCTTTCTCAGTGTTTCACCAGAAAGCAACGTGAGGTACAAGAAGTAGATGCTCTGTGGTTCATTTACCTGAAAATCTCCTTCTGCCTTTGCTGTGATGGGAAGATGTACATACAGGTTTTTAGAACATAAAGCAAAGACAACTTGCAGACATGTGAGGTATGTCTCAGCAAAATAAATAAATAAATAAATAGATAGATAGATAAATAAATAAATAAATAGTGGGAAGAATTTGAGACTAAACACATGCACAGCATCTGCATTTTCCAGGGCACTATTAGCAACAGGAGTTATTTAAACCTGTGCTTTCAAGTGATACCATTTGAGAAATAACCTCAGAATTAGAAGCAACAGTGGAGAAGTCACTGGCAGTCAGGTGCATTTGTAAATGGAAAAGATTATGCAAGGAAGTGCTCGCATCTCTGAATTATGCCCTCAGAATTTTCATAGTGTATTTTTAAGATAAGGTTACCAGACTAATAAAGCAGAGACAGCATGTGTGGCGAGCTCTGCAGCGCTTTAAAATTAGCTTTATAGCGGAAAAGTCAGACGTGGTAATATTTTACAGGGATTTGAAACAAAAATTTTTCATGCATGAATTCAACGAACCCACCACTGGCTGTGGGCAGGATTTATGGCCAGAATGTGCATGTACAGTGACAAATTTAATCCAACAGCTACAGCATTGTTAGACATGACAGCCACAGGAATCTTGATCTTGACTTAATTTAATGCTCAGAGTTTTCAAAACTTTCATCAAAACTATCTCCTTTTTAAACATCAAAATAATTATTCTTTTTCAAGCCTTCGATCTATTCTTACCATTGCAATCTGCTCTCAGGAAAACTTGGCTAGAGTTTAAAAATTTAAAGGCCAGGGTTAGAAAGAAAAATAAAAGTACAATTCTTTTTCAGCATCTTTGCTAAGAATCTATTAATTAGATCCTACATGATGCCAGAGTACTTTTTATTAGTTAACTATGGAAAAAACACAAACAGTTCCTTAGCTTTAGTGTTTATACATCTACACGCAGCTACTGAGTACAAGGTAAGAAAAAGCCTGTCAAAGCAAGGTTTTCCAGAAGGAGCTGTCTCAGAGATGAGCAGAGAAGGAAGACATTTTCTTTTGTAGGTTGTTTCTGATAACGGGGATTTGGATTTGCTTGTGTTTACTTCTGGGACTTAATTTTTCTGTTGTCAGCATCCTCTATTAAACTAGAATCACCCACCAAATTTGAACATTTTACAATTCAGGTGAAAGAGATAATACTATACAACTACAGTTATTACGAGCTTATCTACATATAGCCAAAATACGGGAAGCTGGACAGCACAGTACCTGAAGTACTGTGCACCTGGATTACTGCGTTCAGCTCTGAGGCCCCAAGCACACAAAGGACATGGACTTATTTGAACGAGTCCAGAGGAGGGCTACAAGGATGGCCAGAGGGCTGGAGCACCTCTCCTGTGAGGACAGGCTGAGGGAGTGGGGGTTGTTCAGCCTGGAGAAGAGAAGGCTCCAGGAAGACCTCACTGCGGCCTTCCAGTACGTAAAGTGGGCCCACAGGAAAGCTGAGAAGGGACTCTGGCAGGGAGTAGAGCGATAGGACAAGGCGTAATGGCTTTAAACGATAGGTTTAGATTAGATATTAGGAAGAAATTCTTTACACACAGGGTGGTGAGGCCCTGGCACAGGCTGCCCAGAGAAGCTGTGGATGCCCCATCCCTGGAGGTGCTCAAGGCCAGGCTGGATGGGGCTTTGGGCAACCTGGGCTGGTGGGAGGTGTCCTTGCCCATGGCAGGGGGTGGGACTGGGTGGGCTTTAGGGTCCCTTCCAACCCAAACTTAAAGTTTCAGTACCAGCACCCTGCCCCTGGCACAGTTTCATGTATTACTATAGATGTGTGTAGCCTCTAAGAACGTGGTTTTGAGAGATAATTTTATATACACTGAGGTGTTTTTTGTTGTTGGTTTGTTTGTGTTTTGTTTTAAGAAAGATCCAAGCAAAGCAGAGAAAAAAAAAAAAAAAAAAACAGTAGGGATTGCTCTGGGTTTCCTCAAAGAGTTGAGGCTGAAAGGTTGACTTATTTCATTTGCATGTAGCTTCCTTTCTAAGGATTTGCTTTTAGCATGTGGGATGAAAGCAGTGATACAGCAATGTCATATTTTGAGTTGCTATTAATAATAATTAACATTATGATTCAGACTGAACAAAATGACAACAGTCTTTTTTAATCTCCCAAAGAATTTGTTTTTCCTGACATAGGCGCGTCTTGTAGCACAACGGGATGACTTATCATAAGCTTCTGGAAACTGCATGTCACACAAACAAGGATTAAAAAGAAACAAAACCAAATTGTTCCATCAAAAACCATGAAAACTGACTTTTTCAGTGGTTACAGGTGATAAACATCACAATTCGATAGAAGATTTATCCTAGAAGATGACAGCCAAGAGATTATTTCCGTGTTTTCCCTGCGAACTCCAGTATATGTCTCTCCCAATCACTGAAACCCATTTTTTTCCTTCTTCCTAAGACTTGTCCTGTCTACATACTTAGAGTCAAACGCTCAGAACATACTTCAATCAGTCTATTTTCTTGGTTTCTTTCACCTCTTTCTAGAAGGCTGTTGTAGTTGATTCCTGATATACCACAGCAAAATTGAGAAGCTGAGTAACAATAAGCCTCACCGATACCAATATGATTAAAATTTTAAGACGGGTCTTCTTCCACTCTCTCATCTCTAAATCTTCTCCCTTGTTATTCTCTTTAAATTGTTCCAGAGCCTCACCATTATGTTTCTGTTACCATTCTCTCCTGATGATCACATCATCCTTACTTGCAGTGGTTTCCTCACCTTTTCTATGTCAAGCTCAGATGAAATGCTGAACAAGTCTGGAGAAAGATCCTACAACGTACTGAGACACTTCACTCAGTGATTCCATGATCTTCTCCCAAATCACTGTATTGTACACAAAATTAAAACCCTTATCTTTATTCCCAACTGATCCATGCCAAGCAGACCACTGCTGCTCTTAAATCTCATTTTAATATTTGTCTCAAAGAGGTAACTTTTCAAAATTTCCTGTCTCAGACCGGTTCCCTTGTCTAACTGCTACACTTCCAAACAACCATTTTAAGAAAATTTAGCCCCCAAAAGAAAGGTAGCAAAGAACTAAAATAAATACAAGAATAGAGTACAGCCCAGTTTTGAAGCATGACAATAGTGCTGGGTGAAAACACTGAGAATTGTTCAAAGTGATATTACAGCAAATGACAATTGGAAAGTTTAAATTATGACATTATTTTGCTGTGATCTAAAATGTTAATTCCATGATTTTTCTCTGTATATGTTAACAGCCTTCGCTGTACTATTTACAGCCATCCTGAGGGGCGCAAGTTGACGTAATTCTTACTATAAATGTATCGTGCAATCTGCAGAGCTATCTACCACCTTACTTCAGCACTGTTCTGTATTTCTGTGTTGGTGCTGGTCATCCTAACGCAAATTCTCCGCGGTATTAACAGTGCACAAAATGTCTTTGGGACTTAGTGTAGAATTTGTGAATTTAGTATTTTGGAAGAAATCTTCTGATAAAACCCAGAAAACTTTGTGCATTTAGCTAGTGTAGGAAGGCGTGCGTGCAAAATAGGTTGAATAGTTAGGAATAAAGTCAACTGAAAGTACCTCTAGTTCACTAGACCTGACTTAAATATAAAGTTTGCCTGAGCAGACAGAAGTGTTCATCAGCAGCTTGTATTCACCTTTTTCCCCACTGCAGTGCAGCATCTCCAGCAGCAGAGCAAGCAGAGGATGGGATGGGGATATGCTGGACATCTTGTCATTTAGATGATGGCTGGTGAGTACGGTAACCCCACTACTCACCTTCAGAAGAAACAACTACTTGCAAGATCCAAAGCAGCAGCGCAGAACCCCTGAGCACTTCGTGTAGCCCTCTGCTGCTGAGGGGGTGCTTTTGGAGTGGGGGTTGGTTACTTGCAGGGGGGTGTTTTGTTTTGAAACGGAACTGGTGTTTTGTGTAATTACTTGATTTGAAGCTCTACTAGGAAAATTACACGAACTGACTTACACACCCTAAAAAAGGAACCAATTCTTTCCTGCCAATTACAAGTTTTCAATACATTTACCTCTCTTTGTGATAAAATTCTGTTGACCACTTCTTGCCAAACCAAACATCCTCGGGTGCCCAGTTTTGTAATTAACTATCTAAAATTAACCTCAAATCCGCTATAGTTTTTAATCTTTGTGGTAGGACCATTGCTAATGAACTCTTGCAGCTGAAGCCCTGCTTGTACTCATCCTGATAACATTGTTTTAATTTGTCCTTGACATTAAAATTGTATTATATGCTAACCAATTCCACAGTCCCAATGTTATAAAAACAAAGCAAAACAAAAACATAACACTAAGTTTAAAGCATTTACAGCCCTGCCCAAAAGCAGACTTTCCTCAAACCTTAACAATCCTCTGAAAACCCCCATCATTTCTGCTGTTTGTGATGTAGGATTCTTCATGTTAAGTTTGGGCATTTCCTACAAATGAGAGTTCCCTTCCCTCACACCCCAAAAAAAACATTGCACCAAAATATTTACAACTTTGGTAGGACAGCATATGCCAAACTGAGGGCAGACTGTTCATTTCTTACCTTTCCATTATTTTTCCCAGGGAAAGTAACAGCAGTGAGTGGCAAGTTAGACATTAAGAGTAGAAATGAGGAACAACAAGAAGGAAAATAAACATGGAATCACAGGTGGTGGAACAAGTGGAAAAAAAAAAAAAAAAAACAAGGAAAAATGACTATGCTTCCCAACATACCACCATCTTTTTTTTTTTTGTGTCTAGTACCATGGCTCAGTCTGTAATTCCCCCAATTTCCACGAAATTCCCCCCCATTTCCAGGAAAGCAGGCTCCAGTACACCTAACAGTTCCTTTGGGAAAACAAGTGCCATAACTCTGAATGCCCCCCATTCTCCTCCTTTCTCCCAGCTTTTAATTCCAAGCACAAAATCACATGGTATGGGACATCCCTTTGGTCAGTCTGGGCCAGCTGTCCTGGCTGCATCCCCCCAGCTCTCAGCCTCCTCACTGGCAGGGCAGCACGAGAAGCAAAAAAGAGTCAGACATTGTGCAAGCTGTGCTCAGCAACACCTGGAACACTGATGAACTGTCAACACTGGTTTGGTAATAAAGCCAAAATACAGCACCGTATCAGCTACTAGGAAGAAAATAACTTTATCCCAGCAAAAAACAGCACACACATTTTGTTTTCACAACATTATTTTAAAGATATATGTTTAAATTGATCCTTCCTGAAACACATTTTCTTTTCCTTACACATAACTAGAGAAATCACCAGAAAATTTATTTCATAAGTGGTAACAAGTGAAACATACTGTCGAGTTTAGTTCTTCAAATAAGCTTCAAATAGGAGGCCCTTTCATAAGGCCATCTTCAAATTTCACATATATCATGACTTTGAAGGGATAAATACAAGAAATTAAACAAAAAAAATCTACAAAGGTAACATACAATAGCCCTTTGGTGACTTTCAGCCACTTAACATATTTGAAAGCTGCTGTAAAAAAGAAGTTTCTTGTTCTCCCCATTTTTCAACAGTTCTCTGCTGTGACCAGAGATTTGATTTCTAGCTGTCAAAACAGGCTTCTCCTTTTCCACAACGTTTTTCTTTCTCACATATTTGCCCTACAGCCAGCGTAAACAGGAGAGTCTGCTGTTGAGCACAACTATTAGAGGACCAGATGCCTGGTTTCAAAGAGAAATTTGAGAAGCAGGTGATGGAGTAGCCTAGCAAGGAGCGCTGTGATGCTCGGGTAACATGTATGCCACTGACAGGCTAGCTTCTCCATCCACTCTCAATTTTCACTCTCTGTATTTCAGACACGTTCTAGAAATGGGAAATTTTCACACAGTGTTTAGCAGACTGTTTCAAACCACCATCACATGGAAATGAATCAATGCCTATTAGCAGGCTGCTTTCGATCTTAATTCTGATGCGCTGCATTTTATTGACCTGCAAAATACCCAGACGCTCTTGGTGCTAAGGCTTATTCTCAAACTCTTAATAATACAGATGAGATTAAAACAGAAATGAGAATCAATAACTAATGATAAAACCAATAAAACCAAAAGTACTTACATTAAACTTAATAATGTCATATATCAAGTACCGAGGAACAACCTGTCCGTTAACCTTGTCAATGATCATTTCCTAAAACAAACAAAAAGACATTTAGGTTTATCTCATGAATACAAAAAAATAGTTAGCACATTTTTACCTAGCATTTATATTTAGTGAGTATACCTGTGAGCATGATGTAATTGAATAATGGCCACATTTTTATATCAAATATATTTTATAGTATGTCAGCATTATAGAAGTATTATTGCCCTAAATTCCTCATGAAGCATTCAGCAAGAAGCCAAGGAGCTGTCCTAAGGTTCCACGTTTTGATCTGCAACACTTACCCATTAGTTTCTCCACAGCTTTCAAAATCATTACTTTCCTTGAGAGAATAATGTGTTTTTAAAAACCTCAATAAAAACTGCAATCCTAAATCAACTAACCGATTTTGGAAATCCCACCTACAAGAAGAACCGGTAAACAAGCTAAGAACAAGCATTAACATCCATTTTCTATGTTCAGCTGGGATCATTTCACATTAGCTGTGCTCTAAGCAGCGGTGACAAGTGAAATTTCTTTGAATGTTGCATTGTGACTCAGCAGTAGGGTTCCTTCAAATGGAAGTATCACAGATAGCATCTGTATCACATGAAGCTTGTTACAATTCAATAAATGCTGGTAACCCATCTTGAAAATACGTCGGCAAGGAGAAAGTCTACTAATGATCATCATACAATAAATATATGTACCTTAAATGCTGACACTTACATCTGTACTCAGACTTGGGATATGAATTAGACACAGATTATTAGTTGATTAAACTAATACAAATGATTTAGTTTCATGTAAATTAGTCACGATTGAAAATGGTAGCAGTCAACCAATTGGTAAATCTTTCTCAGGCACAATTTTGAAATACTCATTTCTCTAAATAATAAAATATTATATATGTATAAAATATTAAAAAATAAACAAACTATTCACTTCTCTAAATACTACGTGTCTTCCTCCATCCTGCTCTCCACCACCCAATTACTGGTTATTAAGATACTTGTATCTAAGGACTTTTTGCTGCCAATAAAAAAAAAAAAAAAAAAAGAGAATTCCAAATTCACATACATGACATGAAACAATAAAAGATAAAAAAAGATAAAAATATTTCACTATAACATGACAAAAACAAAGCTATGCACTCATTAATTAATCCCAAAGAGAACTTTACATCAACTCAAATTCATTTAAATGTTCCCTGCTAGTTCAAGAGCATTTTTGTTTTACAACCCAACATCGCAACTTCTCTTAGAGTCCCTAACTTCCACAAAGTGAACTCTAACAAGATTTTCATTGTAAGATTAATTTTAAGTCTGTGCACATACCAAACTTCTTGAATTGTACCTAGAATTTAATCACATTTGGCTTTAAAAAAAATAAGCAAGCAGTTTGAAAATGTAAATTTGTTTCAAAGTAAATACAAAGCTTGAGGCACTTAAAGCTTAACTAGAAAACTCAAACCTATTGTTCTCAAATAACAATAGGGAAGCAGAAGTTGTCTTTTTTTTTTTTTTTTTTTTTTTAAATCTCATCTTTTATAAAGTGAATACAGAAATGGAGATTGTTTTTTCATGGCCAAGCCCAAAAGATACTCTGAATGACTAATCTGAATGCTGCAAAGCTAGCATTTGTATACAAAACCCTGAAAACATGCCAGGGCCTGGTATGAAAAGATTTGAAGTCTAATTTTCTAAAATCTGAATCTCTGGATATCCTTTTTAAAACTAATTATAAAATACAGCCAAGAGGACCATGCGTGATCTTTAAGTTTTCTCTGGAACATTTAGTTTTAACTCACAAATATATATATATATTTTTTTCTCTACTTCACATGTGTATAAACCTTTTCACCCTATTACGGGTTAGGCCAGCCTCCTTTTGCCACATTTCCTTTTCTTTTCTTCCTCCTCCCTGCCTCTTGTTCTCTGTGCAGATCCTGACTGAAATCCCTACTACCAAACGCAGGGTAACGCGATGTGCTTCGGTAGCAGAGATGACAAATTCCCGTCTTGCTCATCTCCATCACGACACTGGCGTTGGCTGCTCCATTAGTTACGCCAATATAACTGTCATAAGGCAAGAGCTGCAATGTGCTCATAGGAATGATTCAGATTAAAAGTACTCTAACACATCGTTATTTAAGACGCTGATTTCAGAGCCTTTCTTGAAATTGCAAGAATTGAACAACACCTCAGGGATTAGATCTCAGAAGCAAGTTCATGGAAATATGAACTATTTGAAGAACTCATCAAATTCAAACTCACTCATTCTGATCTGATTAATAACCTGATACTATGAGGCTACATTTAAGCCGATTTCTAGATAACTAAAATCTTCAAATTAAAAACATTCACATAGCAACATAACAGAACACAAAAGTATCCACAAGATACACCTGCACCCGTGCACTGCTTTTTATATACCCTGTGTAGGTTTACAGGCACTGTGGGGTGTTTCCATGTTACCACTACTAGGAAATCTGATTTTTACCACTTGCTCATTAGCTGCCACTTCAGATACTAGCTTAACCTGCAGGTTTGCAGAAGGAGGTCCAATAACCAGTTTCTTTAATGTAATCTGGAAAACTGTGCTGGTGTTAATCTTCTTCTCTGGTGCTGCAGTGCAGAGTCTTACAGCTATCAGAAACAGCAACTGTGCTAAAAGCATGGAGCTGGACACAAACCAAAAAGAACGATGGTGGACTGACAGCTCAGGGAACCCCCCGTCTTTCCATGAATAACTTATCTAGCAAGCAACTTGGACTTAAAATAGTCCAAAATTTGATCACAAAGCAAAGGATCTCATCTTACCAGTAACTTACAGAATGTGCATTTGGTTGAAACAGAGTATGAAGTCAGACCCAATCACACATGTTTATTGCTCCTTTTCCCCTTGCATTTCCCTTTATCCACCTACCTTCAATGCAATTCTAGCCACTGCTGTCTTTCAGGAATACAAAGAGCTTTAAAAAAAAAAAATATACTGCACAAGATGCCAGGTTTTGCAAACTCCGAGTTGTAAGCTGTGCCATTCCTGACAGAGCTTACAAATACACAAGGTCTGTACTGACACAGGAACGTGAAAGGTTCTCACCCTACACTGACTGCAGTTCTGCAGGACATCATCAGTGTGCATTGCTCCCCGCGTTCATGCACCCAGTAGGTTTTAAATTAAAGCTCCAGGAGAGCCACATCCATCTAGGACGTCACATGTCAGACACTCCACCAAAAGGACATAAAGGGCAGAGTGGCTGAAACCTTCCATTTATTTGACTTGAAGACAAGGAGGGTTCAAGGATGCCAAAAAGGCATCTGAGATTGATGTACATTTATGATATATAACAACATGTATGCCTATACCACTGTTGCTGTTTTAAAATTTAAGTAATATAACATGACTTAGTCACATGGGCTGAACTTTTGGGTGGACCTGTGCGGTGTCAAGAGTCGGACTTGATGATCCTTAAGGGTCCCTTCCAACTCAGGATATTCTATGATTCTATGATTCTATGACAGCCTTAAATGCTTGGAAAAACAAACAAACAAACAGAAGTGTGTGTGTTTTCTGTTAGTGCTGTTTCTAAGAAAACCCTCACCCAGCTGAATTTCACTGCATGTTCTGCCACACTTGTGAGCAGTTTTGAACACCCAATGTTTTGCTCCCAAACACAGATGACTGACAGTTAGTTTTATTTGTGAAATGATGGGAATGTCCTGACAGCTCAGAGATCACATCTTATCTCATTAGCTGAAAAAATGCTTTTTATACACTTAAATATACAGTGTATAAAAACAGTTTTATATACTATATATTTAAAATGAGCCCTTGTTCACACAGATATTAAATAGCAATTCAAAGGAAGAAAATATTTCAAGCCTAAGGACATCTCTGCATTATCTACTAAATTGTTCCAAAGCTGTGTACAATATCAAAAAACTTTTTGCAAGTAACTAGCTTTCTTGCATGGCAGCCAAAACCATTGATGCACTTCATTCGTTCCCTCAGACTGTGGTAGAAAGACAAAACATTTGGCTTTCTAGAGGAATACCTCATATTATGCTAGTCACCTGTAGGTAGTGTTCAAATTAGTTTTAATGAGCTTTGCAGAAAACTTTCTTCCATGCCGGAGGAATAAACACAACTGAAGGACTGGAGATGAGCACGAAGTATTGCGGAAAATCTCTCGTCACCCGAGATGTAATTGATCACAGTAAGAACTGTTCGCAAGTAATTTCAGCTTGAAGTGAACCCTAAATGCATTTGAGATTCTCAAAGACAACCGCATGAAAGGCTTACATCAGAAGCCTTAAAGCAAGTTAAGAGTTCACTGAATTCATGGAAATTACCAAAGTTTTATGCATTGTCGCTCTGAATAAAGTTGGAGAGACTACTTAATCTTTTGTATTCTGAACACGTGCAACTGTTTCACTGCATGGCACTGATGAGTTAGAATTCGTCTATTTTCTTTTCTTCTTTCTTACACTTTCAGGATTAATGCAGTGCAATGCCATTTGGGCACTTCATTCTATATTATCGTTCTCTGAAAGCAAAAAAGCTACTTCAAGGAGAGTAAGTATGAACTATGTCAACCTGTAATTAAAGAATTAATTCCAACAGTATTAATTAGCAAAATATGTTAATGCAAAAAAGCCAAATTTTTCTTCACATAGATTAAGAAATCATGCATATATTCAGAGTAAAGGAACAGTTATGAAAATTATCTCTTGGCATGAACGTTAAAGAAATATTGAATTTCAAAGTTAAGCTTCTGATATTTCAAACAGTAAACAAGTTCTAGCATCAGACCTGTTGAAAGGAATCGCAATTGAAAAGAAATATATTCCAAACTTTTTGTTTTTATTATTATTATTTAACTGACCACACAAAGTAACTTAAAAGTCTGCACTATGGAAGTGTTTATCCATCCAAAGATTTTAGTTTTATCTCAAGGTCCATTACTCAACCAAGACTTCATTTCATTTTGCTTTTTACTTTATAAAACAAACAAACAAACAAAAAAACACACTAGTTTTATGCCAAGAGTGAAATATTCAAATAAACTTTAACAACCAAACTTTTACAAAGCAACAAATTAGGAGAAGTTACAGCTCATACCCTAGGTAACTGTGAATGTGTGATGCAACTAATGACTGGCTGTAAATTCTTTCAACTTCTTTTATTCTTAAGAGACAAACTACGAACATGGGAGTCACAAAATGCCAGATCAGAGCCCCTCTCATATGCCTCACAGTCACTGCCATGTTTACATAGACACCAATATATGTGCTCCCCTGCCATCCACCATATGCATATTAGCCCACCTTAGTAAATCACCTGTTTTAAGACACAGAAGAGAGAAGCCGTGCCCCTGAAGAACTATTTAAATAATCCTTTCCAAAGACTTCCTAATAAACCAATTGCTACAAAGCAATGACAGCAAACTATTTGCTCCTTTACAATTCTGTGGTGAGAGACAATGAAGTCAAAGGCAACCTATAATTTAACTCCGAGATAGATGACTTGCCCAACCTCAGCCTGAAAACTTCACCATATCTCAGTAATAAGGTGCAGCTCTTACTCCATGAAGTCTGCATTTCTAATAAAACTCTGAGTCACTTTCCTCAGCAGGAAAGCACTGCACAATTCAAGGTGCCTATAAGGAAAACAAAGGCATCATATGGACAGAACATACTTTACAGCTTATTCTTCACTGGTTTATGACCAGAATAATGTGAAATATATTTGTGCAGTAAGCTTTAAATTCTCAAAACCATCTGAAATCTCTCCCTAACTTATCAATTCTTCCTGTACCTCCTCCAGTGGCAGTCTGGCATTGTAATTTTCCTTCTTAAAGGGCAATTCAGTAGAATTTCTTCCTGAAACTATTAAGGTCCTTCCCAGATTCAGGTCCTACAAAAAAAGTACACTTTATTCCGTGTATCAGCTGATCATTATTAGCAGGATGATTCTGCACACATAGATCTTCATCCATTATAAATAAAAATCTCAAATCTTCTCCTTTCTATCTCAACTTTTGTATGCACCTTCTTTCAATCTCCTTTTTCTCTATAGGCATCCATCAAAGTTATTTCATGGACTCCTAGCCAGTAACACCTGAAGATTCTAATTAATGTCAAAAAGCAGATTTTTCCTTTTAAAGATACTGTTGGTTTAAAGTTAACTGGGTGTTCAACTCATCGCAAAACATCTGTCATTTCAACAAGTTTAGCTGCTTGTGAAATATGATTTAATGAACTATAGCAATGGACTACACTTCCCCCTCCCCTCTGCCCCAAAGTCCTGGTATAGCAAATTACTTTAATAAAGCATTGCATGTGTTATTTAGCCGTGCAGGCTGAAAAAAACAACAGCTTCAGAAGAGCAAGCTCCAGTTTTTTCTCATGCTTCCCTGTATGCTTATAGAGCCAATGCTTTCTTCAACCTTTGGATACTCCTTCAACATCACAGCTAAAGGGTGAGGGAAAAGAAGAAAGAGTCCAAACCCTTGGGCTCAAATGTTTTGGAGAGTGGTGAGCTGAGCACTCTCACTCCCACTGACTGTCTTCTCACCTGACAGGTGAAGTCAGTGTAAGCAGAGCTCTGAAACATGTCCTGACAGAGTGTTCATCCTGTTTACCCCATGGGCCACAAGGGGCACATCACTGAAAGAACTATGTGAAGTGTACTGACCACAGGCAATTTCAGCAAGGGATTCAACTGCAGTTTCAGAAGCTCTGCTATCATCCACAAGCATTGTTTGGGTTAGGAATTAATAATTCCTAGATGGGAAGAATGGGAGGAACTCTCTTCAACAAAAGAGGATTGCAGCATACGGACACTGGCAAGCCATTGCTTTTTTTCAAGAGCCTTAGAAGGAGCAGAAAGAAAAAATAGTACCCATCTTACCTCAACAGTATGGAGCCTAATGTATGCCATTAAGAATATTTTGAATATCCTTACATACGTGGTTAGGAACATGCCTGGCTCCTTCCAGACATGACAGCTTGTGCAACCCCTTTTGAGCTGAGAACATCACATTTACCACAGTATGCTCTCAATTTTTCAGTAAAGCAAAAGGCAGTGGGAACATTACGTTTATACCTTGCAACAACGCTCCTCACACAGAATTGAACGATCACAGAACATCCTGAACCGGAAAGCGTTGTGACCCACAAGGGCCACTGAGTCCAACTCCTGGCTCTGCACAGGACCACCCAAAAACCAAGCCATGTGTCTGAGAGCGTTCTCCAAACACTTCTTGAACTCCATCAGGCTCAGTGCTGTGCCTACTGCCCTGGGAAGCCTGTCCCAGTGCCTGACCACCCTCTGGGTGCAGCACCTTTCCCTAACCCCCAGCCTGACCCTCCCCTGTCCCAGCTCCATGCCGTGCCCTCGGGTCCTGTCGCTGTCCCCAGAGAGCAGAGCTCAGCGCCTGCCCCTCCGCTCCCCTCGTGAGGGAGCTGCAGGCCGCCATGAGGCCTCCCCTCAGCCTCCTGAACAAACCAAGGCTGAATAAACCAAGGGACCTCAGCTGTCTGACTCATATGTCATCCCCTCTAGGCCCTTCACCATCTTCATAGCCCTCCTTTGGACACTTCCTAACACCTCTGTGGCCTTTTAACACTGTGGCGCCCCAAACTGCACATGGTGCTCAAGGTGAGGCCGCACCAGCGCAGAGCAGAGCAGGACAGCCACTGCCCTCAGCCAGCTCGCAATGCTGTGCCTGATGCACAGATCCATTTCCATATGCTTCCCGTGTGTATTCAGTAAGACACGCCAGACACAAAAGTGACATTTAAAGTATACTGACAACAAAGGCCTGAGAAAGGAAAGAAAGTAACAGTGACAATGACAATATGGCCTTCCATACGTGAAAGGTGCACTGAGCTTCAGAAGACCAATATAGAAGAGCAACCCAGATATTCAGCATTTTACCAAGCAAGAGAGACAGCAAGGTAGAACAACTCCACTGCTACTGAAACACGATAAAGTGCATTCATATACCAAACACCTGCCAGGGTAGAAGAGCTAATGTCGTTCTTTTCTTCTGCTAAAATAGGGAGGTCGAAGAAGAAATATTCTCTTCTTGTGGCTACTGTACTGAAAAGCTTAGCAATTAAGAACGCTCCAGGAGAGCTTTTTAGCAAACACAGAGGTTTTACAGCTTGTTTTACAACTAGCTAACAAAGTTCATTAGCACATTTACATAATCTAAATTAGCATGACTGCTTAGAAATGTTTCAGTCAAACAACTAAACCATTTCTAAATTAGTCATTAATTCAAATTAGTTGAAAATAGAGATGACAGAAGCAAAAACATAAGTTTACAAGTCTATCAAAATATCAAAATTTTATCAAATTTTACAAATATTTACATTAACTGGGTTAAATTCACTATGTTTACCGAATCAAAAACATAAAGCTATAATGAGAGATGATGTTCTGCATTTATTTCTTTAGATTCTTTTCAAGCTTTTTCTCATACTCAGAGAATGTCATCTCAATACCTTGATTTATTTCAAAGACAAGTAAACAGCTCCCCCCAGAGCAGTTATCATTGCTATTCTGTAGATAAAAAGTGACTTATGAACAGCATGATTCCCACATTCAGCCAGTGGCTGAATCTATTACTCCTAAATCCCATGATTCACTGATCCAAGCCTAAAAAACTTGGTGCTGTTTCTGAACAAAAATAAATTGCTGAAATCATTACAATTATTATACAGTACGCTCCTTACCCCATCTAGAAGAGTGTTTGTTAGATGTGTCCGAAGATCTTTGCGAAATGGAAATTCCAGATTAGATACGTGAAAAATTGAATTGTCTCGATCAATCATGTAAACTTCATTCTTGCCATCAACAAGCATCATGTACCTGCAATGACAATGTTAAGATGTTAAAGATGCATCCTCTAGATCTATTTAATTTATCGTGTTAAAAACAATCCTGACAGATATTATAAGAGAGCATTTAGAAAGGAACTTTTTATAGTTTAAAATTGAAACTTATTGCTTCAAAAAAGCAGTTAGTTTGATCCAACTATCACCAAGAAAGTTCAGAATAAAAGTTTAAAATATACCTACATGAATGTCACTGTGTAAAGATAAAATTAATAAAGAATAGAGATTTCAAAACACTGTAAGAAATGCATGAGGCTAATTCAGTTAGATTTAACTAAAAAACCTTTCACTCCAATTTTTTTTTTTATTGAGTGGGCAAGAACTTTACCCATTATAAATCTGTAAAGCTTAATTCAAAGAAACATCTTTTCCTGACTATCCAACCCTGCAGTACTACAAAGTCTCAGCCAGATATCAAACCTCTTTTCATTAAAGCACTAGGAAGTTAGATAAGGAACATTCTTCTGTCACAGTACACATAAAGAAAACCCCAAAGCATACTGTGCTATCACAAGCAATTTGTGAGCTTGGTTCAGATGCAAACATCCAAGTTTTCTTAAAAAAATAAAAATAAAAAAATAAAAAAATCCTTACGTTATGACAGCACTTGGGAGCCCAAGTCAAGAATTTAAGACCTCTTTGTGCTAAACCCACAGAAGATTGTTCTAATCCTATACAGTTTACGTTCTGTATGCGATGAAAAACGGTGAACTAAAAGTCAAAGACTACAGGAGTTTCATCATCAACACCAAAATACCTTGAAATAGAGAAGGCATATTTTTGAAGTCTCCTTTCAGTAAAGAACTTTTCATAATTTTAGTAGTCCTCAAATACACTAACTGTGCTGGGAAGCATACAAAAATTACTTTTCATAATTCAACTAATTCTCCTTGGGAAGTCCTGGTTCTGAAGAAATAACAAGTTATCAGAAGTCTTTTCTGTAATTCACCATCACTCTTACAAGTAATGCCCACAGGATTTCTGCTGTCAGAGCAAAGCAGCAAGCATCCCCCAGAAACCCTTCAGGTGCTTGGTCTACACAGGCAGCTCAGCTGTTGCCAGCACAAATCCCACCTCTCGAAATCAGTAAATCTGATTACAGGAGCACAGATTCACCCATGCAGCTTAAATAAGTACTTCCTTCCACTGATAAGACTACAATCATAACACACTATAGATCAGCTTAACCAATATTTCTCCACAGTACATCGAGATGTTATGTATGCGTTGCACAAAGATAAAGATGACATGTAGGTGCAGAAATACTGAAGTCTTCGGGAGCGATAGGAGTAGATTAAATTAATGCAACTTCAAGAGAACCAAAAGCTGTACAAGATGGTCTATGAAAAAAAAATAATTCAATATATGCTTTTAACTAGATGACTTGATGCCAGTTCTTTAGAAGCAAGAATAACCTACAGACAAGATTAGCTCTTCAAACCATGCAAATGTACTTAAAACTAATTTTAAAAAGCAGGTTGTGTTTTTCCTCAAAAATTAAAGAAACCATGGGCAGGGAGAAAGAGGTATGTAAATGAGGGAAAAATTATGTACGCTATTTTTAAATTTAAGTAAAGTTAACTGACCATCTCTACCACGCTCACACACTCTTTACTGTCTTAAGCACATGCTTTCATTGCAATTTGCCTCAATGAGAAATCAACATCAGAAGCAAGTTCTAATACTTCAAAAGATATAGCACTTACTGTATCACATTTGTAATGATGACACAAGTATTGTTTTGGTAAGAGGTCTTACGACTGATTTTAAAGAAAATAGTCAAAAGGTTTGTTTTCAGCCATCTAAAACAGCTACAGGTTCAGAGGACATAAAGAAGGTTTCACAGAAATCTGTTAGTCAAACATCAAAAGGAAGATTAACAACACCACTTTCTCTAGGTCTTTCACTCAAAATCTATGGTGATTTATTTAAAATTGGGATAGGTCCCCAATTACTGTTGAGATTCCTGCTCTTTCAAACCATGACACTAACATTACATCTCCTCTCTCATAATCTCTTTTTCAACTGTTTCATTTTTAGGTATTTATATCACATTCTAAACAGCAAGAAAAATACAGGACTTAAGGATTGCACACAACGGATTTCCAATCAAAGACCACAAGAAATCACAATTATACTTACTTTAGAGCGCAAGTGAGAATGCATACACTTTGAAGACAAAAAACTGGTCTCATGACAATAAATGAGCCAATTTTAGGCCCTTTTGTATGGATCTCATGATAATATAGTTGCACTTACCAGCTACAGAAGACCTGCTGTGCAGGAGCAAGGCACTAGACTGATTCAGATGTGAGTTTTGAGAAGGTTTTGTTTGGTTTTGTTTTTTCCTTTTAAAGCTAGAAGACTGAAAACATCCCCCCCAATTTAATAAACTACTTTAATATACAGATTTAATACATTCAGTCGTAGCAAGGAAACACAGGCATACACAGCACATTAACGTTTTACTCTCTGCAAACTAGAGCTGAAAAAAAAATAAGGAAACAGAAGAAATCTATTGCATTATCTCATCCACCACCTTGACACAGAAAATCTCCAAATTACAAACATCTATGCTTAGGTCTATCTTTGAACTGTTTCCCACAACTGCCTTTGGAAACAGCTTGTTTCAAACATATCTCACAATATTCACCTATCTTCTCTCTGTGCTTTTCTCTTTCATGAGAAGAGCTAAGCACATTCTCTTTGTTTTAGAGAACAGGCTATATAAACTATATGAACTTGTACTCTCCCTGTAGAGTAGATTGTATTTAAATTATCATCACATTCACTTTAAGTATCAGAGCTTATTTCAAAGTTATTTCAATTCAGCTTGTAGTTTTGAGGGAAAGCTGTGCCACACATTCCTTTACACATATATAAATTAAAAGTGCAGGTAATTACATTATTTATCTCAGCCCAACAAAAGGGACAAAGTTACCCCTGAATTCCTAATCCAAAAGTCAGAGAACAGCTCAATATAGTGAAGAACAACTCTCCAAAACCTTAACGGCTTTAAAATTTTAGAAATCAAACTTCGGTCAAACCTACCTACCAGCAAGCAAATGCATAAAATTTAGCTCAAAAGCTCAAACTAGTGTTATCTTATACATCTTATTTATCTTACTGGTTACAACCAGTAAGTATTAACGTTAACTTGGAAAGTAATCGCAAAAAAAAAAAAATAAAAAAGTTTTTTTAGATCACAGTTTCTTGTTTTTCCATTTTAGCACTGACAGGAAAAACCACAGTTTCACTACCTGTAAAAATCAGTTATAAAAAAGTAACACATACCAATGGCCACCAAACACCCAGGATCGCACACTTAACAGTACCATTTTTTGCTTCTAAGAAAAAATTTCATTTTACTCCTAAGCTACATAACCAGCCAGCAAGTTAACTCAAGCAACTTACTTTTGCCTGGCATTCCATTTATAGCAGGATATTGTGCAAATATTTTTCATAGTTGGACCTTGTTAAGTGAAATTTAAGTGAAGTGAAAGATTTGAGGAATCTTTCAAGTCCCTGGATCCACTTTGTTGAGAATCTCCTCCTAAAGACAACTACAATTAAATTGCACATCCCAAAGCTAATGATATCCAGTATCAAACTGGAAAGTTTTGTGCAACAATTTCAAGTTTTTGAACATTATTAGCACACAGAGAGGGTATTTCCCCCCAAAAAATATTGTCTTCAACTTGATTTGAGTTCTACCTCGAGGCTAAGAATAAATCCCAGTCTTTAAGAGAGACTCAGTAAAAGACTTCAGTAATTTAGAGCAAGATTTTATAGATCATCTGCTCTCCTGTTGTGCAACACACATGAAAAAGAGCAGCAAGGCTGCCAAGAGAAAAGGTAGGTTTAAAATATATGTATGCTTTCAGGAACTTGCCATATTTTAGGCAGCGTACGATAATGCTAACAGCAATTATCCGAAAGCAAGGCCAAAATTAGAATTCACATTTGCAACAAAACATCACATTGCTCTGATTAGAACTAAGCCATGAAATCATCCATTCCTTTAAGTCTCTCTTGTGCTTCAAATCCATCCGTTTTGATTACGAGCTCACACGACAACAGAAGTGACCTATTCCACTGCCTAAGAGCTGTAGGGGATGCAGTGGCTGGGATGGCAGCTGGTTTCTTTATGGAGGGCTGTTATCCTATTGCAAAGCCAGTCTGGCTCTTTGAGATGCATTATACACTTCTAGAATATTTTTGTACACTATAAAGACATAACTTTAATCCACATAATAATCCTACAGGTGTCAAATATAGAAATATTTTTCAGCAAATCAGCTACAAATATTTGCTGTAATTTAGCCACTAAAAGTTAGTAACTTTATTCAACTAACAACCAAAACAAAGCTAGATAATTCCTTAGGTCTTCTATTAAAATTTCTAAGAAATTTCCAAGACTGCCTAAACAGTTTTGTTTCTTTAAGAGGTAGGTATTTCAATTATCTAGAGAAGAAATTCAGTGTCACTGTGATTACAGAAAGCATGACTTGAGAGAAGTGTGGACAAACTCACTTGATGTAAATAAAATAAATGTTCTATACATAAAAACTCTCAATCTGTTCCAAACAACAGAATTCATCAAAACATAAATTGTTACCAACATTAAATGGAAGAAATCTGGTCAAGAATGGACTGACAACTCACAAGTCTTCTATGAGTAGCTGATAACTGAAAGTGTACAAAAAAAAAAAAAAAAAAGCAAATGAGCTACATAACCACGCCAAGGTTTTGGTTAAATTGAGTTTATTAATTAATGAGATTTTCTATTTTTATTATTTAAATTAAAAGGTGTAAGTTCACATGTTTAACATCAGGCTTCACGTTTTCTCCAAGCACACTTCAAGCCTTCTTGGAGAAATCTTGTAGACTGCTGATCATTTCTGAACACACCTGGATGTGTCCTGACAGCTGATATTTGAAGAAGGTAATTAAGGTATTAGCCTTACCAGCACGCACACCAGAAGGCAGAGTAAGCCCCTTGGCAGCACCACATTGGCAAAGAAAGAATAACATCCATTTCTCAAATACGTTCAATAGGAACTAACATGGCATATAGGAGCTTAACCACCATGTATTGTATTGCATACTGTGAACACTACTTGCAATTACAGCTGTACACTTATTACTAATTATCTCCATTGTGTGAGCACCCAAAAAGCTCCAATTAGGAAGGAGGCCCCATTGTATGAGATTCCCTGCAAGTACACAAGATGACACGGTCCTGTACCAGACAGCTCAGTACGAATTTAAAGCAAGGCAAGTGAATAAAAGAAAAAGACGGGAGCACCAATACAAGAGTAAAGACAGAACTGGTCATTTACCTTCGGTAACTTTACGTAAAACTGGAGAATCGTGTCTGAATGACAAACATCACCTCTCCAAACTGCCAATCTACCCACTACAAACCAACCAATTTTCATTGCAGCCAAAGTTTTAACAAGTGAGTTAAAGAAAAAAGGGTCACAGTGTCCACGCTGGTTAATCTCACCAGCAGGTAAGGTATCTACACTCATAGAAATCATACAATCTAAAGTTTCATTAAAACCTTTTTTTTTTTCCCCACTCGTTTCTGGTCCTGAGGCAAGGCTCATTACTAATTCTAATGAGACATTAGTAGTAACAAGATGATTCAAGAAAATAGGATGACAATTTCATAGGAAAAGAATTACACCTCTTGGCATTAGACAGGCAGATCTCCAAAGCACTTACTAGCGTATAATAACTTCAATCTTTAAAGAACGTTAACCACCAAACATCACCCTGAGAAGTTCTCTTCAGAAATCAATTATTTCTAGCACGCCCAAGTAAAGGCAACTGTTTCAAAGGCCCAAGTTTGCCTTCACATATCTTCTTTATGCAGTCCACATCAGTTGGGCACAAAATACGTGTTGGAGGAACTATTTTATCAAAATTCCATTTTCAGTTTTTGTTGTGGTGGTGGTTTTCACTCAGCTCAATGGCTGACTCAAGCTGTATTGAAAATAAGTTTAAAAACTCATTTTTCTACTTCATATAGATGTTTTTTTTCACCATTAAATTTTAAAGTACCCCTCAGGGAAAATATTCTTTGAGCCAAAATACGGCAAATTACTTCGTTTCCCCTTGACCTACAATCAGGAATGAGCAGGATCACATCTCCCAAGCTCCAAACCCAACACTGCATTCACCAGAGCGTGCAGCCTCATTCCTCTTTCCCAGCCGATTAGCACCAACAAATTTGGCTCTGAAAATACTCAACACAGACCCTGACATTCAGCATTGCATTTGTACATATATATTTATGGCTAAATCGGTTTCCTAGATGTTCAAAGGAGCTTTGCCACTGACATCATCTTACCGTACGCCCTACCTATGTTCCAATTCTCTCTCCCAACCAAAATCCCAGCAACTACTCTATCGCTAAGGCAATCCATGTTAATTTTGTACTACCCTGAAGGAGTTCTGAAACCTTAAGAACATTAAAACACATAACACAAAATTTGAGACCTCTTCTCAAAATTTGAGACCTTTCTCAAAATTTGAGACCTCTTCTAACACACACACAAAAAAAATAATCTGAAACAAAACAAAACAAAACACCCTACATATAGCAAATGGATTAGTAATAATTTTTAAAGGAGGCTTAAAAACGCAGCTCATACAGGAGCTTTCTTTGTCCCACAGTATTTCTTTAGATGGGCTATATCACTGTTTATTAATTATTTTGACAGGGCATTGACGATGCTTTCTTTTTTTCCCCCTTAAATATACTTGTGTCTGTACTGCACATTAAAGAAGGAAAAGCTCAAGGAATTCCATCGTCTGCTCTTAAGTGCAAAAGCACGGCAGCTCTTCATTCCCATGGGAGTTCATTACACAGGCTAAAACTCAGCTTTGGGAAAGCTTAGTCCTCCCACACAAACAAGCCATACCCACCTCAGAATAGCAATTAGTATCGCTAACGTGTTGGCTGACGCACAGGCAACAACAAAGCGCTGTTGTATGCATCATTTTTCATTTCTTAATTTCCTTTTATGACTGGCAACACTTCAAAATCATGAGTGTGCTGCCGCTCCTTAGATACATCACCTAGGATGAGGCCACGCCATTCAAGCACTTTACTTAGGATCCTGCCACCCCTTTCTGACAAGACAGCATCAACCGCTGGCCAGACGCATCAGATGCTGTAGAAAGGGCCAGGAGAATGAAAATAAATCGGTGTCCTTTATCCACCAACACTAGGAGATTGTCTATCTGTGTCACTAAGCTGTTTCAGTTCCACGTCCTGGCCTCAATCCAGATTGTGCTGGGACCAGAGTAACAGTCTAAATTAGATGAGTTTGTCGTTGGCCTGTGGCAGATGGAGCAATACACCCTAAAGCCCCAAGAAACGGGGAAGGCGCAGCTTGCTTCCTTCTTACATTAATTGCTGCTGGCAATGGTCACCGCTTCTGACTGGCTCCTGAAGGATGACAAAACCTGGACACAGGGACACTAACAGAGGAAGTTCTGGGAAGATTCAGAATATTATTTCCATTGTGCAAACAAAAGGAAAACAGTAACTTTCTAATTAGCACACTAGCAGCTATGTCACAAATACCATTTTCATGTTCATACTCACACTTGCGTTTGTGCAAGCAAATAGTGTACCTGACAGCATGAAGCAGCTACACGTAAGCAGCTGTGGCATTACGTACCTGACGTGGTAATCCAAATTCTGAAGGAAAATAAAAAAAAGTAGAAAACTACACACAGGCCCCCTGGGAGTTAGACTGCTCTGAACATACCAACGCTTCCTATTTCTCTCAAATACTTCTAGGTTAAGTTCTATTATCAACTCTTCTCGCAATATTTTAACCAAAAACTAAGTAGCTTCTGACTGACAGTAACTTCCAATTAACAGCCTCCAGCTCCAGTATTTTGTATTCACGACCTTGCATTTTCTGCAACTAAATATCCTTCCACTTTATTATTTTGCTCCTCAGTGTCTTCAGTGACTTGCCTCTTTATTTGTTTGTCAGAACATATTTGGTTTCTGTTTCAAAAATTATCTTATTAAGAACATAAAACCGGTCCCAACACCTGATATTCAGGACCTCCACTTATGGCTTTCCATATATTTTCTTCCAAGACCTCCCACTGCCATTTTCTTTCAACCCATTCAACCCATTCTTGACCTGTCCTGCAATTAGAGCAAACTTCATTAGATCCAGTCTCTGTAATAAATCAAAAATTTCGTCAAGGTTCATAGGCATGAGATCTGACACTATTCCTTCCTTAAGAAGAATAATTAAAAAAAAAAAAAAAAAATCATTTACATGGCATATGAACTGCAACTTAAATGAATGCACTCAGAAGAAATGAAGCTCCTCTCTACTGGAGACTGAATTCCTCCCTCCTCCTGACCCCTTTAATTAGTTCCCTTCATTTATCCAAATCTGTCAATCTAGAAAGAAATATTACCGACCTACTGTTACCTTTCATTGCATCCACAATGCTTTAAATTTAAAGCAAAGCCTTTTCATCAATGAACCAAACTTACCCTCTACAATCAAGATTTTATTTTTTTTTAATTTTCTCAATATTAAAATACTGCCTTATATGCTGCTACTTAGTAAATAAACATCTCTCTCAATACAACCAGAAGCACCTCTACTTGTCAATAAATAAATTCTTCTCCAACTAATCCCGGAAAGAGAAGGTGGAATTCAGCTTCTGATTAAGTTTCCTAGTTGTAAGGTGTCTACTTCAGGGTGACATTAACAGCTCCCTAGGCTTCAATAATTGTGTTGCCTAACCTCTTACTACATCAGTGGAGATCTAGACACACAACTGGCATTAGATACTAAAGCGTGCTTACACAACAATTCTAGTTAAGATGAGTATCTGAAGCAGATTCACAGTTACTCAGAAATTTATCTTAACAATCCCGTAGTGATTTTCTAAAAACACAGATTCCATACTATTTTTCTATCCTTCAGCCATTAAGAAAACGTGTTAACCCTCAGACTTTATTTTGCATCTTTCCTAAATAATGAATGCTTTCTAACACTCACGATAGTCAAGAAAGTTACCCTAGCTTATCTGCTATGCCAATATGCAATATCATGATAATTTTGAAGTTTCCCAACATCCAGCTTTATGTTCGGAATCACTCATCCAAGCTATTCCATCTCACTACCCTGACCTGATGCTTGTAAGGAAAATAAAAAAATCTCGTCTTACTGATCACCTCATATTACAATCAAAGTGCTATGCCTAATTTTGCTTATTTGAGACCACAAAACCTCTTGAAGTTGGTATTCCCCTGAATATATACACTTTGTGCAAGTTACCACTACAGAATAACAGACATCTGACAGCTTATACAAGTTACTGTTCCTCATAACCTTTACTATTTGTTGGTCCCCTCCACCGTTACCTCACTCAATACTATTTCCTTTTTCTCCTCATGCCTCCCACCACTCTCCTTCCAACTCTGAATGCAAGTTTCCCTTTTTGTTTGCTCTCCTTGACAACTCAGGGTCCAGAGGAGATGCTTTATGGCCATTAAGACATCATGCAAAGCGAAGCAGTCAATCTGCAGATTGCACCACTTACTACAGAAATCTTCATAACGCCCCAAACTACGATAACAATGCAGGTTTCAATATCCAAAAGGTACGGAGACACAGGCAGGAAGAGACAGCCAAGACCACACACTCTCCCTTACAAGCTTTTAAATTAACTCTGCTGGCTGAGAAAGCCGATACAGCAGCCACATCTTAGAGGTCAGCAAGACCACAGAAAGACACCTGCAGCCAAAGAACAGCAAACAAATCATCAGGTCACACAACTAAGAGCACAATGCATAACACAGAAATAAATAATCTTGCATCGTTACACAGTTTGCTAGCACCCCCTCACCTGGAATAGCATGTGCACCAGCATTATCAGGGAAGTCAGGTTTTGTATAAAGGGGGAGCTAATGGTAATACCATGGAGCACAGGAACATGCAGAAGTGTGGAAGCTGCTATTTTTTCTCCTAATAAAGTATCATAACTTAAACTGAGTTCAAACTTCAGTTTTTCCTGTTCTATAAATCAAGGATAAAGATGCCTTTAATTAATTTAACAGATGGCAAATTAAAAACCAATGCAAAACTATATTTTCTATCTGAAGTATTATTAGATTGTGAAACTCTGCGACAGCGCTGTTAAAACCAAGAATTTAGCAAGGTCAAAAAAAGACTATCCAGTTACAGCATTTTTCTTGACAGCCTTCCAGGGTTTTAATTAAGTTAAAGACACAAAAAATCCACGACACTATTTCTTAAAGGATATTAAACCTTATGGGTTAAATTTGAAGTTAGCATCTTGTTATCATGATTTGACCTACCACAAAGGCTAAGTTTATTTATAACTAATATATAACGAACTCCAAGAATTCTTCAATAAGAAGTATCTGGTGTTGAAAACAAAAGAACTGTTAGCTGGTTAGAAACTGTGTGAACCAGTAACAACTTGTATACTAGCAGATTTATTTTAAAGAGTAGATTTTCTATGCTTCACCCAAACTTTAATGAAGGTAAGCGGTCAGGTATTAAAGTAAAGTACATCTTTACATTAGATGGAAGAACAGTATTGGCAAACAACTGTACAGCATAACATTCTGATTACTTTCCTAAAAAGTTGTCATTTGTTTGAATGATCTCATAACATAAGCTTGACTGAACTGATGAATTCTCTCAAAAATGAATTCTATTACTTATTGCAAATATTCAGCTTAAAGCTTGATTGAATTTGTTTGACTGCATTCCTCCTCCACAATTTTCAGACTGAAAATATCTTGTAGATTTAAAGGGGAATTCACGCCTGAAGCAAAGGAGCAAAAAGCTCAAAAAATGCAGAGCAGCAGCTACGCAGAGGTATTTAAAAACAAAACCAAACCAAACCTTGGTATCAGATGACAAATAATTACACTCCACCCTTCCCCAAGCAAGAGAACCCTGTTTCTCATGGAAGTCCACTATGTAACAGGCAAGAAAAGCGTATACAGCTTTGAAAGAGGAAGTTCCCTTAACTTTGATTTGATTTATGCCAGAATATATGCTGGGTTGATTCTGTCTACATCACAGGCACCAGCCACAGAAGAGTACAACTGTCAGCTGTGCTCACAGATTAGAAGACTAGCTCCAAGGGAAAACGCTGCCCTAGATATTTGTATAGGCACACTCTACAGACTCTGCTATCATTCTTCCCTGAATAAACTTAATCCATTACACTTGATGAAATGTGCCCGTAACGCTCCCAAGAGAACCAGCAGCACAGGACACGCTGTTCCACCCTCAAAAGCGGTCTATGAGGAAGAAAAAATTAATAAATAAATCATTAATCACTGGTATTCATGGCTTGAACATCAGGTACAAAAGGAGGCACACCATTTATCTCGATCTAATTAGAATATTCCAGGACTACAGTTGAATACTTTAAGATTAGTATTCATAGCACAAGCTCCATAATACGCATTTTCATACATTAACTCTTTATAAATAAACAAAAGAGCTTGCTTAAAAAGACAATCTGTTCAAATATTCCAATAGTTTTATAGGAATAATTAGTTAAGCAGTACTTTTCAAAGCGCTCAGAATTCTGAGCATAAAAACTTGCCCCAGAACTGTGAAACATCAAGTCTGGTGCTTCAAAAAATGAACTTTTAATTGGCATGGTTTCACATCAAAGCACTCTTTAACCATCTAAGAAAGGGACACAGCAGCAACAGCTTCTATCTGTGGTTTGTCTTCGGGGTCATGACTCTGTTTTAGGCACATATAAATGAGACCACGACCTAGAGCAAGAAGGCATTCTTCAGCCATTTGAGTCAGTCTGGATCCAAAGTGGGGATGATACGACCTGTCGTACCTATTATTTCTATATATTGATTCAATGATTTAAAAAGACAGACTTCAGGAGGTAGAGAAGCAAAAAAAAATAAAAACAATGACACCCACACCAAATGAACCATTAAGATTTAAAAAAACACAGCTATTTCGACCTAGTCCAACAAGCACAAAACTGCTCGATCTGGACTATAATACGTATCACTATTTAAAATAATACTTTCTTGTGCAAACTTAAGAGTAACAATACTTCGACACATTGGTCCCAGATAGTATATTAGTCTAACACCTTATGACACTGCACTCCCCAGTTATCTGGGACTCCCCTTAGACTGGCTGCTGAAATTTGACAAATCCTGTTTTGCTGCAAGACCGCCAGAAAGTCTAAGCATGCTCTCACTCAATGGGTAAAAAGCAAGAAAAGACCAACACCAACAACACGTCAACTGGTGGAGATCACCAAGGCAACCTTGTGATGGATCTCCTTCACTTCAAACCACCTTGAGCTAGAATGTCTTACCTTGACACACCGGACACACTAAATATGGGTAAAGTGCCCCTAATCAGACCTCATCCAAGCTGGGCTTTGTTTTGTTTCCCCCTCCACTCTCAAAATAAAAACTCAAGTAAGGATTGCTATTTTCATAATTTCTAACACTATGAAAAACAGGCTTACACCAACCTTGTAATCCTAAGATTATTGCTCAACAAGACTACAAGAGAGAATTTTTAAGATGTATCAGCTACTACAAACCCATCTTTCTAGTCCTAAAACACATCTTACCTGCTCCCTACTCCCCATCTTCTTTTCCTCTCCTACCTAAGTACACAATATGAATTAGGCATCTGCTTTTTCAGAAAATTAAGAGGAATGCCATTTACCATGCTGTAACTTCTTTCTATCAACCATGAGAAAGGCAGCTAATACCATTGTCTATCCTAAAAAAGCACAAATCAAGTAGGTGCAAACTTTAAAAAAGCCTCACTTTGTAATACAGAACCATGTATGTGATTTCTCTATACACTTGGGGAAGCTTGACATTATGGTATCATTACACACTTAAAAGCTCAACTGCAGGTGTTCAACAACTGATTAGTACTATAGTGCTCAAAAGCTATTTACAGCATTCAACCTTGTTTGGAGGGGGGGAAAAAAGCTTTAGTACAACTATTTGTATAAATTTCACAACTTTAGTTTTCCATCCAGAATATATGCAATCTCCATTTAAGTATATTCTTCAAAATAAACTCACATGGATTCTTGACTCATCCTAAATCAAAGTTCTTCCAAATTTTAAGAAAATTGTAAGTTCCTCCAGATCTGTAAGAAGCAGAACTACAGAACTAGTTTAAAAATGAGCAAGTTAAAATTAACTAGCTCCGTAAGAGAAAACAATTATAAAGGAGGATCACTAGGGGCTATACCATAGTAAATAAACTACTTCCCTCCCAAAGACTGCTAAGCATGCTACTTAAAAGCATGCTACTTAAAAAGGTAGCATGCAACAAAATAGTGCAGAGTTAGGAATAAGGGAATAGCAAGTAAGGTTTCTGGTGCAAATCTTCTCTTTAAATACCCCATTTTGACAAAGTTCCAATAGTGTAATAGAAAATTTACGCCTTACCATTACTGCTTTATTCAATACTCAATAAAAATAAGTGTCTGATCAACAACTGTCCCCCACCCACACAATGTATAACTAGCATTCAAGAGCTGAGGCTCTGCCCATTGCTGACAGTTCCATAAACAGACATGAATAGAGCTTATTTAACGTGGAATCAAACCACTTGAGTTAAGCCCACTTGTTCAGAAAGACTGTCACTCCCATAATAAATTCATTTGGACAGTAAAAGTCTGTTTAATGCAGATCCAAACCCAAAGCCCCCAACACTTCTGTCTTTCAAGATTTCAGACGGTAAAAAAATGCCCCAGCAAAGGAAGGGATACACAGCATTTCCGATCAAGGTGAAAAATTGATAAATATCTGAGGTATATATATAATTTTTAAGATAATTGAGGACAGGAAAGGAAAAGAAGGTATGGTTTAAAAATGCCCAGGTAATTCTAGTGTGGTTTCTCCACCCCATCACATCCTTAAGAGGCAAATGCTCCTTCCTGACCCCAGGACTGGACACATGTACAACAATGAACACGATGAAACAAGACATACAAAATATAGCTTAAAATAATTCCTTATTTGCTAGCCATCTAGGACCAGAAAGTAAGGCCCCCTTGAGAAAAGCCGACTCATAAATGCTTTTCAGGGATGAACAGCCCTAAACCCTCCTCTTAGCAGCATTTCTGAAGCCATCTGGCAAATCTCAGCAGCCTACTTTTTTCTCTTCCTCCTGTACATTGGGAAAAAAATTCACTAACATTTGTGTAAGACTCCAATTCAGGCATTTTCCACCACTGGCCATAAACCTCCATCCCCATAAGAATCTGCTCATGTCATTTGTACAGATCTGAAAACTAATCTATGTCTCCTTCTCTGGAGATATTCAAAACCTGTTTGGATGTGATCCTATGCAACGTGGTCCAGGTAACCTTGCTTATCAGGAGGGTTGGACTAGATGATCTCCAGAGGTCCCTTGCAACCTCAACCACTCTGTGACTCTCTCATTCCCAGAGTCTCCTTCCAGTTCAACTCCACCTTAATATCTTCTCTCTCATGAGACAATCTTCCTGTTCTCCAGGCTTTCTTGCATGACAAGCTGGTCTCTCATTCTTAATAAAAAGTTCTCAGTTGCATAATTTGTTTTTTATTTGGATTAGTACTACTCTCTCATCTTCTCTGTCTTTCATTTGGGTTATTACCTCAACTTTCTCTCTTTGTCCTGCCTCTTTCATGGCTTTTCCATGAAACCATCCAGCCATGTCTTCTTTATTCTTATGTAGACAGGTGACCTTTCTTCTTCTGTGATACCTTATTTTGGCCTAGTTCATTTTACCTCCTAATTTTTAAAACGAAGTTTGTTTCTCAGGTTTCTCTGGTTTTATAGAGTTGTTCTTCAGCAAATGATCACCCTTTTGCAAGTTACTCAGACCTCAGAAGACTTCTGGCTAACTTTTCATGTTAAGAATCTGATATTTCTCAGTTATATGAGTACACTTTACCTCACTATCTAAAGGACAAAAGGATAGGAAAAGAAGAAAGTATTTAGTCGTGCAAATTCAGGGAAAAAACTTTCATCCCTGCATTCATCACCTTCTAACAACATGTGTGAAAAGATCAGCCAGTAGACATCCTTCAAGCAATGTTCACAAGTGTTTGAGGAGATTATAGCAGGAAAAACCTCAAAGTTCTTCAGAAAAAAATAAAAATTTCCTAAATTTGTACCAAAAGCATCTGGGCAGCTATCACGAGTTACATGATTATTGTGACTTATCAAGTAATAGTAACATATATGCCTTGGATTAATAAACAGTTTTAAAATTTGGCTACCAATTTTATCATACACTTAGTTTATCACACACTTAGCTGTAGTTTTAATGTATTTTCTATTACGGTACTATCAAAATGAGAATTATTTAGGCAACAGCACTTTTTCAAAAATGTAATTTGCCAATTATTTAAAAAAAAAAAAACAAAAAAAACTACTAACTTCGTAGATGTTTCTAAACATTTTGTTACAAGCCTTTTAGACAATTAGCAAGAGTTCTTATATATATTGTATGTGCTATATCTACTTCTTTGCATTTAGGTATCAGTGAGCCATCAAATTTATATGAATATTCTTCAAATAGAATAGTCTTTGGCAAGAACTACCTGTTCTGCATTTCTGCTAAATAGCTGGCTTACCGTAATTGAACAGCCATAGTACAAATAAAAAATAATAAACACAATCTGAAAACTGCATTCATACAAAGGTGAAAAATGAAAATGTGCTCCCATAAATGTAAGAAAAGAATTCATGCCCCTTAATAGTTTGCAATTTGTTCAGGTCACATTTTACCATGACAAAACCTAGTCCTCTTTGACTGTATTAATCTGAATTATTCTATAGACATTTTAAAGCTTTTTATTCTTCTTGATGGGAATGGTCTTTTTTTTCCCCAAAACTGGTGTCTCATTACTCCACCAACCCTACTCCTGCCTGAACATTCAGCCCCACTCATTAGAACAAACATCTGCTACAAACATTATTAATGAGATACGTATCAAGGGATAGAGCAAGCCGCTAACCACCTGGGCTAATCACTTTACAGTACGAAGTTGCTAACACTGAGTCATACAGTACGCCTTGAACATACTGTAACAATTAGCTTATTCAGTCAGCGACTAATATTTCAGCAAGCCCAGCCCTAGAAAATTGGATGCATTTGTAAAGCTATCCATACCTGGTAGCTATTGCTAATATAAAACATATATTTCATATTAAAAAGCCCAAAGGCATCATTTTAGCAGTGGAAAATTTGTCCTTTTGATTTCGGTGCCTCATGAATAGATTAGCATAAAAATGATTTTTAAGACACTAGAGGTTTGACAACTGTTCCGGGAAATATACAGAACAGAGCTCACGCCAAACCAGGCAAAATAACTGCAAACTTAAGTACATTTGTAATAATAATACAATACGATTTTGGAAATGTTTTTCCCCAAAACAGAATGGCTTCCATATAAAATTTACAGGCAAAGAACTGGCACACAGGAAGTATTTTTCCAAAGACAGACGATGCTAAGTGAACTTCAAGGGCCTTTTATCTCAAAGATCACTTTTCTAAACCTGAGATGAACAGGTACAGATGCCAACACACAGACATTTATAAACAAGCTTGCTAAGTTCTTTGCTGATGACATCTAGCCAGCTCAGTGAAGGAAACACTGAGTGATTATTCTGCAGATCAGCCGTCAAGTGTCTAGTGTAGGCCTGGCTGAATCGCCCTGTAGAAGGCACTGGCTCCAACAGGAGTTCGGTGTCTCCCAGGCCCACCTGTAGACACCTACCTTTGGATGTCTTCTCCATGCCGAACTGTACTGGTGCTCTGTGGAGCACTGGGAAACACATCACAGGCCTCCCAGGTAGACATAGGAGAACATGAGTTGAGAGCACAAGAGCCTACCGTGCTATACACCAGGACTTTCTCATGTGCTTCTGGGCATCCGTGGAGGCAAGACAGCCCTGAAATACCTTCTGTCCTTATTCAGTTTAGAAACATATAAAATAAGTGTGCTGCACTGTCATTTACCAGAGTGTCTTTGTAACACGTTCTGTGGGTATATACTGCATGCTCCTACAGACAGTATTCAGGACTGTTTGAGAGAACAAAACTGAAAAACCACCCTGGGCTGGCAAGGAGAAGTAATTTATCCACACTGCATTCCCCTTTGGACTGAACACGTTGGTTTGCTCCAGAAGGTAACGTGCAGCAAGAACAAGGCACGTGCCTTGGTGGTGCTCATGGAAGGGCTCTGGAAGCGAGGCACTGAACAAGCAAGACCACTGGTGTGGACACATCCACTGCAAATCAGGACACAGCAAGCAAGGATAAGCCCAAAGATTTTGAACCTGGGGGTCCATCAGAATAGAGGAAGATGAGTTTTGACAAAAAAAAAAAAAAAAAAAAAAAAAAAAAAAAAAAAAACTCATAACTCATGCATTTACATAAGTGCATAAGTTAGTGCTCCAGTAAATTTCACCAAAACATTTTATAGAATCACTGTCAAATAATTTAATTGGTTGAATCACATTATCTAGTCAGTGCAAGACGATAAATAATGCTCTTTTGGTTAGGGAAATACTTCTTTTATTTTTTTATTTTTTTTAAATTTTTTTATTATGGGTAGAAAAATATAGCAATACTAAGAAAACAAGAACATTCAGCTCCAGTTGAAATCAATAGGAATAAGAGATGCCTTTGGAGAAAAATGTAAGTCCTCAATGAAATTACTGGTACTATATGCCAGTTAAGGCAATCTACAAATAAGGCTTTCAGCTTTGAAACCTCTAGAGAAAACTACTGCTGAAGGAATAAAATGCAAATATTTAACAATGGTGAAATATAAGAAGTTTGGCCAGGCTGAGCAAATACTGTTATTAACCCTTATGAGAGAGTTTTATTCAAGTGAGAAAGCATAGAATAAAGTTGTTAGTTAAGTACCTACTTTTCTGTACGTCCAGCCAGCCTGATGAAACAGCAGTACTCTTTAAACCAAAAAGACAGACAAAACCACAACGAAAACAACTATATAAGCAAAATAACATTGCAATATCCAGCTTAGGCTGCTGTATCTGTCACGCATTTAACAGAATATGTTCAGAGATGTGTGACAACAGGGGTTTCATTTCCAGATAAAGTGAGTAAGGTATCTGTAAATGGATCTCCAGTAACTCATGTCTTAATATTAAATGCAGGAAGGTCATGTCTGTCAACACAAACATTCAGAATAATTAATGAAAATCTGTTTAATTACACAGGGAGCCTGGACCACTGAAGAACAACAAAATAATTAGAAGCACATCCAGTGTAAAAATTGCCAGTCATTTTTCATTGTTCATTAGCGTGGCTATCACACACACTGCCTACATGACCAAATAACAGCTCAGGTTTTTGTCTTTAATCTCTTTCATAACATTCCTTCAGCTGAATTTCATTAACACTGGATCTGCGTAGCACCAATTTCTTCTCTGAGCATACCTATCTTCTCCATAACTGTGCTTTATTTGTATTATATAACTGAGCAGTTTCCTCAGTTTTATTCTTAATTATTAATCCTGAATTTTAAAAATGCGGGATAAAACACCCCGAATATTTAAAATTCCTCTAAGAAAGTATATACACACACTTTAATTTCCTTCATGACAGTCAGTCCTTGTGGTGCACTATTTCATAGATAATTACTCCACTATTTGCAATGAATGCACCCTGTACATTTGAGTAAGAATTAAAGAATACTCCCTAAATCTTCACTTTTCCCAATGAATACAACATGCCAAAGGCTTTTCATATTGAAAATAAAGAAAGAGAAATGTGAAAAACAGCTTACAATCCTCTATCTTACTATTTGTTGTAAATTGTACCAAACTGCATCAGTCAATGACCCATAGTTTTTACCAGATTATTCTTCAGTTGCAATGCACACGAGACATTGCAGATGAAACATTTTTCCCCTTTAATATCAAATAGCCTTCAGTAAAAAAATTATTAAAAAAAAAAAAAAAAAAAACTTTTTTTGGTGTTACTATTTCTAGAAGCAACAGGCTTAGATTATTTGAAAACAATTCCACAAAATATCCTTAACACATACAAAAATACTAGTGTAAATCAATCCCTAAAACAAAGGCTTCCTTAAGGAGCAAGATGTCAAAAAGACAAGGGCTACCAATCCCAATATCTGAGCTGCACGGGACATTAATACTTTGCAAACATTTTCATAGTTTTAGAAGTTAACTTCATGGATAGTATATCTGGAATGTGGATTAAAAGCATAATAAATGCAAAGACTCCCATCTGGCTCTTTGCATGGTCAATTTAAGTTGGCTGAGTTTATTTGTTTAGGCTCAACAGCATCTGAATGCACGGTACTGCTCTGAGAATAAGCCTGGGTCTCCCAACACGATGTTTCTGTAACCCAGCTCTCTCCAAATGCCTGCATCACATTAACGTTGGCCAACTGTGTGCACAAACATTTGGGTGATAAGGCCAGCATTCCCACCTTTTTCTTAAGGCTTGGATGTCATACTGAGTGGGAGCTTACTTTGTGTTTTCACATCATGCTCTGCCCAAGCTAATAAACCCTTGAAGTAAAAACAACACAGCTGAGAGGCATCCGAGGGGCCTTTTTAGTGGAAGATGGCTTAGTTCTGGCTGAGCTGTGCTGAATCCTGACTGACGCCGCGTGGAACCACTTGGTAGTTCTCATAAGATATCCAATTCCCCACATTTTCCAGACTTTTCATTACCTAGGCTATTCCATTCTACGACTGAAGACACCAAACCTAACAAAACAGCAAACACAGGGAAAATCTTTTGAAGACATCCTACATCATTTGCTGATTTGGTACTAAAACTTTGCTTTGTTGTGTCAGCACACGGAAAGGAGCATGACTTCCATTACAAAGTGCTGAAGCAAAACTTTTTGCCTTTATCTATATACAAAACCAGTTTGAAAACAAGAACTCTCATCTCCTCACATCTCATCCATACAACTGATGCCTTCTAACTTGTGTTCGTGTGGAGATTGGTCTCCCGTGATAGTCTAAAACACTGGGCACAAATAAGCCCAAGAGTCCTCCTCTTACCACATGTACGTTCACTGTAATTGTGCTGTTTCTGATCAAGTCAAAGCAGGTTGAAAATCTATTCATTTGCTTTAAGTGAATACAAATTAAAGTCATTCCACTTAGTACAGATTACAATTGCTTAAGTACTACTGTATGTAAAGAACATATTTCAGAAGTCAAGATCGAACTGTTGAAAATATAATTATTTTCAACAATTTTGTTGAAATTTTGTGTGATGCATCACACAATTCAAGTTCTTCCTGTTAGTGAGACACTACTGAATAAGACATTCCTGCGAGATGCTATTGAATATGATATAAGAAGTATTGTTACCAACTACCTTAAGAGAGTGCTCACAACAAAATAGAAGACCATGATCTAAATGCTACAAGTGGCATAGGTCAAGACCATTTCCATTAATACCTAGGATTCTTGATTTTAGTTTTGAAACCAGAAATACTGAAGAAAAAAGGTTAGAGCATCACTCCCCAATGGTTATGTTTCCAGTCATCCAAGGCCTCAAGAAAATAGCTGTAATTTCAGAAATGTTCCAAATTATTAAAAACATTCAGTCCTACAAAAATAATCTCAATTTTGGAATTTAAGAATTTGACTCAATGAAGATTTGCTTATACGAAGAGCCACAGTACCTTTTTGCAAGAGTAGATGAACAACAGTGTACCTAACTTTTGGGGGTTTATTTCCATGTGACTAAGAAATACTTTCTACACCTCATCCAAACTGTTGGGGGTAGAGGGAAGACCCTGTGTGACACAGCTCTTTCATACAAGTCTGAAAGCAACAAAAGGATACCACACAGATGATGTTCAAATCAGAATCTCACAAAACTAGTCACCTTGAGAACGTAGCCTGGGGACTGCACCACAGAAAATGTTCTAGTCATGCTGGAGTTAGCTAACGCTCAATGCATTTGTTAAAACATTTCAACCATCAACTGACCCATGCTAGTTACAGCAATCAATGAACGAACAGCTGGCACAGCCTCTCTCTTCATACTTCTTACAAAGCTGTTAAGGGATTTTGATCAGGACCATTAAGTTTTGTTAATATCAATAATTCAAGTAAGCACTGAAATACTACGACTGCAAAACAGGCAATTGCAGTTGTAGAAGTTATCAAGTAGGAAAAGTTGCAAGTGACATAAAAGTGTTTGTCATTCTGTACTCGGTAACGTATGGAGTTTCTTCTACCCTGAAATGCTAACATGAGAAAAAAGGAGAAATTAGATATAAGGATCCCTGGAGGTGTTCGAGGCCAGATTGGATGGGGCCATGGGCAACATGACCTAGGGGGTGGCATCCCTCCCCAGAGCAAGGGGGTTGGAACTAGATGGTCTTTAAGGTGCCTTCCCATCAAAGCCATTCTATGATTCTCTGATAAGGATGCATTTCAAACCAGAAATCCTAGCATCAAACAGATTCGACACATCATCTGATCAGGTTGTAGTGTTACAGAAAAAAAAAATGGACCCCTTCGCACGAACCAAAACTACAAGTTTGAATAAAGGATCACAGCACTGTACATGCAAATACACTTTTCTGGGAACGTACAAACCATCCATCCAACTTACGAGGTGGTGGGTTTTTTTTCCATTTAAAATGAGCTTACCGTGTGCCGTCTGCTTTCCAGCTAACTTTGTATGGCTTCTGCTCCAAAAATTTAATATTTTGCTTGTCCATGGAAACAGGCTGTGCTCCAGGGAATCCAGAGCTAAAAAGAGAAACATGTTTATTAATGTTCTGCAATAAGTAGTCACAAAAGGCAATGCATTTTTTCATCAGACTGAAGTCACACCTTGTACTAGACTTGCTGCAAGGTTAACTTGGCAGTTAGAACATCTTCCCCAACAAGGTATTTTGGGAGAAGAACCAAATGTTTTTCTGATAAGAACAAAGGTATTTGTTCATGACAAAACAATGAATTATGTAGAACTTCGAAGTTCTAATTTTAGATGAAGAGAGGTTTGAATTCAAAACTAGAAGCACTGGAAAAACTGTAAGCTTCAGAAAGTTAGGAAGCGCTGTTAGCAACTCCCTGGTTCTTCAGCCTCATAAAGATGAAGTTCAGAATCTGAGACATTAAAACCAAAACTCTCATTAACATTGGACATAAATCCAGGTTGGCCATAAAAATGAGTATTATACCTTACAACTGGAGTGTAATTGCAGCTGTATAAATAAATCTACTGCATGAAGAAGCACTAAATTTTACACAAATACTTGGACTAGACTACATTTTGAAATTGGATGGCAGCAATTCATCTAAAAACATTGTTATCTCAGTGTAAAAGCAATTTGAAAATCTTTTTTCTTAAAATCCACAGTTGATTGTTCTGTTTTATAGGACAATGTAAGATCCTCATTTGTTTCATTGTTAAGTTTTTTTGAACCTTTTTTTTTTGTGAAAGTCCATCTAAGAATAATCACTTTTCATTTTTAATGAGCTGTTCCCTTCTGCAAAACTAGAAATATAGCACATTTCTAGACAATAGAAATGATGAAGTTCTAAATGTTCTCATACCCTTCCCATCCACAGAACTGCTGGCACTTTTGCTGTATTCCTCCTAACTTTGGTTGCGTTGTCACCTGGGTCACACATTTAACTGTTATGCCTTCCAAGAAAATTGCACCCTAAATAAAAATATAATTAAAAAAGAATTAGTGTGTAAGCTTTCATAAAAGCATATCAGAACATGTCAATACAAGAGTCAGGTTAGTTTTGCAACACATGACCTTCACGAGCAATACCAAACTTGAAGACTCCTTCCAGTCCAGCACTAATACTCCCCAAAATACCAAGAAACATCAGTTCAACTTTGCCAATAAAACCAAATATGTGGGCCATATTATGAACACAAGATTTAAAATGAGCGGGAGGAAATGATAAGGGATAGGCACTGTAGACCTCTCAAGAAAATTCTTACATCAAGCTACAGTTCTTTTTATTTGTAATTAACATGTTTTTATTTAAACAGAAAGTACACTAGTATCAAATACGTAATTGTAAATTGGTCATAAGTAATTTGCATTAGGGATCAAATTAATAATCTTCAGTACACTTAGTATTATAATAAGGTAGCGTCGGACATATGGATGAGAATCTAGACCTAAACAGTATCGTAAGCCTGTAGAAAAATGCTGTGCTGAAAGGTCAGAAAAGTCCTTCTCACACAAGTCTTTATGACACCATTTTAAATGTGTCAAAAAAAAAATATATGGCTGGAAAATAGGTAAACTGGACACTAATGACAAAGTTGAACTATGAAGTGTTACAAAATATTTTTTAATATATAAATTGTATTTCTAGACCAACAATTCAGTGTTCTCCTCCATCCATGGAAAATAATACTAACAACAGCAGAAAAAATAGTAGGCTAATTTCTTTTATACTTTAAAGTCATGGAAACATTTTTGGACATTTTTTTTAAAGCAAATATCTCAGCAGATGAACCAATTAAGTCTTATTTTTCTCCCTTGGAATCTTTGAGATACATTTTTAATTCAATAATTAATGTTATTCAGATCTAGACTGTAATTTCAATACAAGATGCTTTAACACATGGATTTTACCTCCACTTCAGGTATCTAGCACATTACACGTTTCGAAACGTAAACTTACACTGTAGGGGGAAAAAAGTTACCAAAATGTAGAAGCTATCCTGAATGTCACAGAACAGTCTCAGTAGAGATCAATAAAAGAGCACTGGCAGTAAGAGCCAAACTCAAACAACCTTTGTGTTCCCAAAAAGGCTTGATGATGGGTGGAATAACAACAACTTCTGCACAACAGAACACAATAAGGCTGATTGTTGAGAACAACACGTTGAGAACATCACATTGAGAAACCTGCCTACCTAAACATTTCTATGGAGGTTTCAGACCGACCAGACTTATTTTGACAGCGTATCAAAATCTCAGTGCTTCTCAAAAAAGATCAAAGTATGTTTTACTTGTTGAGCTATGAATTCTGCAAATGAAGACAGAAGCATCTCCTACCTGTTCTCTAAAATACTTGCAACTTGCTTGAACAAATCTAACTCTATTACTGATGAAAGGAGCTTTTTTGCTCCCTTCCCCTTCCACACACCATTGCACTCATCTCTTCTACCCTTGAGCAAGTCTAGGAACTAAGTTGGCAAAAATAACAACATGAATTAGTAATATTCTGCCAAATTAGTATCCTAAACTAGCTCACCATAGGATGAGTCAACGCTGGAGCCAGCGCGAGGGAAGCAGAAGGAGCACAGGGAGTGAAAGGAAAGAAGAACTGGAGTTTTCAGTACAGCCTGCATTTAGTTCAGATTGGCTCGGCTGCCTCACCAAAGCATGTTCTAAGAACAGCATATCCTAAAGAAAAAAGCTAGTCCATAACCTTAACTACGTTAAGCTCCGCAGACTTCTGGTGCATCACTTATCCCGTGTTATTTCTGTTTGCAGAACGCCAGAGTGCAATGCCAGTAGGGACTGCACAGGTGAAAGCAAAAAGCAGGCAACAGCAAAGATTTAAAAAAGAATAAAGTCAAATGTGAAACCAGTGCCTGCCCTTTGAAACTCTCTCTTGCAGATTATCTGATTAAGAGAGTTATGCACATACACAACTGCTTTGGAGCTGCTAATGTCCAAATGCATAGTGTGATCAAGTGACCGTGTGACCTGAAATCAGCTGCATGCCACTTCTATGCCTGATATCCCAAGCGTGATATTGTATCACTGTAATCTTGAGAAGTTTAAAATCTCTGTATGGTGAGAAAGATAAAAAGTTCGAGTGCATTACTCCAAATTACAAAAGCATTAGCTTCGCAGCACATAGGAAGGATACACACTGATTTGGTTCCAGGTACCTTGCTTGGTTTGGTTGTTGTTTACTGTCAGGAATTTCAACTGTTTATTGATTTTAAAGACCTGACCAGGTGGAGCAGGGTCTCTTGCACAGGTGGCAGGTGTTTGATGCACACAATCATACGTATACACACATACACAATTAGGTTTTGAGGGTTGAGGAAAGGTGCAAGTCTGAAAGACTTAGGGAAACAACAGTGCTTACAATTGGACAGCCGAGCCAAGCTTGTGTGTTTTGTTTTTTCCCCACACAGGCTTCTCCATGCCTCCAGTAGGCACCTTGTAACCTCTCCCTGTATCGCTGTGGATTTTAAACAAGTAGAGACTGGGAGGAGTGAGGAGCAAAGCGCTCGAGGTCGCAGGATGGAGATGAGGTTGTGAGGTGAGGCAGTAGGAGAGTCAAGGCAGAGAATATTTCACTTGATTATTGCAGCCTACGAATATAATCAACTCAGTTACCCAGGGACCTCATCCAGATGCTAGTTTAAATTGAGCCTTAGCTGTATGGCAAGACAAGGCTTTTCCAGGGTAAGGTCAGGCCTCAAGCACACTCAGCAGCGAGGGCGCAGCAGTAGGAAAGCAAGGTGAGTCACCTGCACGTATCAATGCTTGCTTAACTCAGCACTCAGGGGTCGTGAGGAGGTTTCCTTGGAAAAGGTGCCAGAACTGTACTCATCAAGCCCTTCCCTCCACACCCCTCTGCCCATCACTTCAGCAGGAGAAGCAGCCGTGTATCACCACATCCTTGGCTCTGATTCTGAACCCTGCCTGGAGGGGTGGGTGGGTGGGCACAGCCCCAATCCTACAGCCCCTTGACCCCGGTGGCTATCACCAGGCCTGGGCAAGAGCCATCTTCAGCTACTCAGAGACTTGACAAAGTGCAAAATGCTCAAAGACAGCCCTCCAGAGGCCAAGAAACATTTCAGAGCTTATCAGAAAAAAAGAGAGCACATATCTCCTGAAAGAGGAAGGGAGAGACACTGATCAGCTTAGATTTGATTCCTAGAAACAGAGGATCACACCGCAAGAACTGCCTCTGAGCATGAACAAGCAAAAAAAACAAAGGCAACAAAATCCTACCACCTGCCCTCAATAACAAAGTGTGCAACTAATCATGTTTTCTGTGGAGTGGCAGGCTCCGCAGAATTGGGAGAAGCAGGAAACATCACTTCTGTTGAGCTTGGCTTTTGATCTCATCATGTTCTCGCAGATGTAACTCAGAAAACATGGGATTGATGAAACTTCTGTAAAACAGAAAAGCAACTTGCTTCTAAGCCAGCCTCAGAGGAGTTGTGGTTTTTTGGTTTTTGTTTTTGTTTTTTAACTAAATATGGCAAAATATTATTGAGGAGCATCTGGAGGGTCTGGTTTAGGTGTAAGAATTAATTCCACTTTCCCTAAATTTCATAATTGCATATTCTTAGTTTTGTGACTTGGTGGTGGTAGCTTTAGAAGTCAGTGCTATCCTCAGGAAGGGCAGGGGGAGTTCTCTATTCAATATAAACAAAGCCCTACACTTAAAAAGAAATAAGGAATTACACAAACACACACTGGTAGGCGATTAGTGAAAAGGACAGAGGCAGCAACAGACTAAAATGTGAATTAGTATTATTTTGTCTCTATATATTGAGATATATAAGCAGAAGCATTAGCCTTAAGACACATGAAACTAATTTCTCCCTATTAAGCACTGGGATGGCCTCAGATAGAGACTTGTGTTCAATTCTGGGCACCAATGCCTCAGAAAAATGTAGGTTAGCATGACAAAGAATGACCAGAATGGTCAGAAGTATAAAAAAAAAAAAAAAAAAGACCATAGGGAAAATGTTAACAAAGTGGTATTTAATGTGGGAAAAGAGAAGGCTGAAAGCAAACACGACACCTGTCTTTAAGTGTATAAAATGCTGCTGTGAAAAATAAAAAAATAAAATAAATAATAAATAATAAAATCTTTTTCCTATATCCATCAAGACATGTCCACAGGCAGAACACTAAGTATATGGGTTAAATGTACGAAGGGATGTTAGAGAAAAATTAAGCCACTAATATTTGAATCGATGTACTTTTGTACTTAAATATTACCCTTGCTAAGTATATCAGCCGTGAGGTTTCAGAGTTTCCCTGTCTCACAGATGACCACAAGACACCTGCCCTCAACATCATGAAGCAAATCCCTAGCAGTAAGCACCTCTTCCAGACTGGCTGAGACATAACCACCCATTTTAGAAGCATTAAATATTACGCTCTGTACTTACCGTGAAAGACACAACTTACATAGAAATAGAACAGATGGTACTCCTTAATCAACAGTAAGAGAGCTGGGTGACCCACGAAAACTTGGAAAGTTCTGGCTGAGAATTCTAACTTTTTGCCCTATTTACAAAATACTTGGAGATTATTTTTTTTCCCCAAAGTGAGATTTTAAGTGTCAGCTAATATTGCTTCAATGCTATGGTCAGCAGGGCGTGCACTGAGGGAGTCGAAACACGTTTGGATTTGCTGTGTAACACCTGGGACTAGAGCAAAGGGGCTTGCTGTTACCTGTCAACTACATTCAGGTGATGGTGAAGGAAACTGTAATGGCACTATGTTCTGACTGTTCCAACGCTTTGTAAGGGAAAAAATAAAGGTTGTCAAGACTCTTTGACATCAAAATACAGAAGCTTTAGTTAAAGATGCTGCAGTAAAGTTTCTCGTGTCCAGGGCATAATTTCTGAAACAGGCAGCATGCTAACTTCTCCTTGTGGCTTTCTGGGCAGTTGCTCCTGACTGTTCATCATCCTAGCAAGCTGCCTGGGAAACATCTTTTCCTCTACCCACGAAACTTTCCTTCTATTCCCACAAAGACTTGTGTCAAACAAAAACATTTCAGCACATTAGTATCATACCAGCCCCCGCCAGTTTGACATTACACACCCCTAGGTGTTTGCTGAGGGGGTCAAATTAGAAAGCCAAAAACATCTGCTGAGGGAAATCAACTGTAATGATGAACATCAAGCCCTTTAGACAGCAAAAGAAGAGAAAATCTAGAGCAAGAGGTATTTACCTGATAATCATTCCCCCTGTAGATGGCATATTTACAAGGAATCACAAACAGACTGTATCCATGTCTACTCAGTTAAGAAGCAGTCCAATCTGCCAGCCAAGAATCACGGTAAAGAATTCTCCCCGTGCCTCCTCTTCATAGCAAAGACTGTTCCTCCAGAGCTGCAAAACTGAATTATACGAATATGCATATTAACTAGATGACTTTCTTTCATAAATTCTCTAACTCTTAATTAAGTTTTCGTTATTAATATGCTTATTCGTATAATTTAGCTTCCAGCTTTCAAAAAAAAAAAAAAAAAACATGCTGGCAGATAAGAAAAAGCCTGAGGAGCCAGGATTGTGATTCCCGTTCAACAGATCAGTTTAGCTTTATACTTGTGGGGAAAAAAAATAAATCACTGGACCTCACCATCACACCTCAATTACTAATGCATCAAAAGACAAGTAAAAAATATCGGTTTGGCAGTTAACGCCCAAAGTTTTTAGATACCAAGGTATTACTGCAAGGCTAATAGAGGTAATGGCTATATCCCTGAATATATTTTGACTATGAATATTTACAGTATCAGCAGTCTTATTTCAGCTGATGGTCTATTGGAAAGTGATTTTCAAAGGTCATCTTGCTTCTTTGGACAAAGTTTCGCATTCCTTTCAGGCTAATTTCTACTATCTTCAATCTGTAAAGCATGATGAGCAGCTGCAGTAACAACAAAACGCATTTTTGCCGCACGTTTCATGTGAGGATTTCCATGTGCTTGCAAACACACCTCAGCACACAAACAAAATATTTCAACAGTAGGCGAAAGGATCTAAATCTAGTTTTGCTCTCAGTAATATTCTCCTGTACTTGTTTTCTATACAAAACAAAAGTCATAGATTTGGAAAGAACTGAATGATTAGTACAGTACAAGAATATTCTCCATGCTTGAGTATTAGTTCCATACTATAATTAAACCACAGGAACTTAATCCACCAGAATTATGCAAATTTGTTTAAATAATCACAGTAAGTGATCACGTTTCTTATATTTCTTATCACTATTAGAGTTAAAATAGCTTTGAAAAAAATACGATTTCAAAACTGTCTTAGGGTTTTTAAGATCCTATTGCTGTTTGCTAATCCTAGTCTCAACCCCCCTGGATTCTCAAAAGTAAGAATATTTATTAAAATAAGCACTGAACTTAAAAGGTTTTGAATTTTATCCACACGTGGCTGCAAAAAATAAATAAAAACTGTTTTATATACACATCCCATAACATTTCACCTCTAAAGACAGACTGAACAATTGAGAAAAGCTCTACTATCTCAACTCAAGCTTAAAAAAATGTTGTATTAGAATAATTTTAAATCATTATTACAACTGAAATAGGTGAGGAGTTAAATGTTGAAGTTCAGTGTTCAGGCAGGAAACAAAGTTTGCAATACGTCTACCTGTTTTTCCTGGCTAGAGGCAGTACTACCTGTTCCTGACTTGAATGACCACTAGCACTTTTCTATCACATACAATGTAGGAACATATGACTAAGCGTTTATGAAAGTAATCTTAGCAATTAGAATATTAAAGTTTTTAATCAAAAATACCAGTTTTAGGCGTTCTTTTCTCCTTTTGCCAAACGAAGAGCTTGATGATCCAGGTTCTGATTCTTGGCTTCCTGTTCTACCACTGTCATCGTCCTCCTCTTCATCTTCCTCAAAGCACCATTCTGGGAGCTCAGGTGGTGATGGTGCATCATCTTCATCTCCATAACGACGGAATAATTCCTTCAAATAATCCCCTTTATAAATACCTGGTGGTCTAGCCTGAGCAAAAGTAGCCACAGCTGCCTCAATACTGTCAAATAAAAATGGGAAAATTACTCTGTATGTCTTATTTATTAGTTAGGGCATAGCATGACTAAAACTTATTTAAAATGTATTGGTACTGCAAATTCAGAAAAAAATCCCCAAATGTTAATTACAAAAACATTCATGATATTCAAACCACCATACTTAGATCAGCCCAGCAACTGTATTGCTCTTGCAGAAGATTTTGCATTGATCATGTAGATTCTGTGTTTATATCTTGGTCTGCTTCATCTCCTAACTGCAGCTAAGAGCAGCCTGCTGGTCACCTACGCAAAACTTTTGTTGTAACTACAACTTCTGTTATTGCTGTAGAAAAGGAATGGATGACATCTAGCTAAGTACTTAAGGACTGAATGAAGAGGAAAAGAAGTCTTGATGAACAGAAATTTAAGTCATAAAATTCAAATACGGCTACACGCTTCCTCCTAAGAATTACTTTCTCTAGAGGCTTTGCCATCACATTGATAAAATGCATCCAAATCTTTTGTAGCAATTTCTCTTACAGGCAGCTTCTCTCAAAAAATATATAATTTTAAAAATATAATTTATCTAAACAGGGAAGGACTTCTAACTCTCAAACTTAACTGCAGTAATAAACCGTAGACAGAATCATAAAAAAATAGTTTGAAACCAAACTAACAGCCAAGCACCTTTACTAGCCAACTGGAGAACACTCCAAAATTTATGTCAATGAGCACAAGACACCAAGTTGGGCGTGAGTGTTGATCTGCTTAAGGGTAGGAGGGCTCTGCAGAGGGATCTGGATAGGCAGGACCGATGGGCCAAGGCCAGCTGTGTGAGGTTCAGCAAGGCTAAATGCTGGGCCCTGCACTTGTGGCACAACAACCCCATGCAGCACTACAGGCTGAGGGAAGAGCGGCTGGAAAGCTGCCTGGCAGAAAGAGACCTGGGGGTGTTGGTTGATAGCTGGCTGAATGTGAGCCAGCAGTGTGCCCAGGTGGTAGAGAAGGCCAACACCATCCTGGCTTGTATTAGAAAGAGCTTTAGGACCAGCAGGGGCAGGGAGGTGATCGTCCCCCTGTACTCAGCTCTGGTGAGGCCGCACCTTGAGTGCTGTGTGCGGTTTTGGGCCCCTCACTACAAGAAGGACATTGAGGTGCTGGAGTGTGTCCTGAGAAAGGCAACAAAGCTGGTGAAGGGCCTAGAGAACAACTCTTATGAGGAGCTGCTGAGAAAGTTGTTTGGCCTGGAGGAAAGGAGGTTTAAGGGAGACCTTTTCATGCTCTACAACTACCTCAAAAGAGGCTATAAGCAGGGTGGGGATCAGCCTTTTCTCCCAAGTGCCAAGTGATAAGACAAGAGGAGACAGCTTTAAGTTGCACCAGGGGAGGTTTAGGTTGGATATTAGGAGAAATCTCTTCATGGAACAGGTTGTGAAGTGTTGGAACAGGCTGCCCATGGAAGTGGTTGAGTCACCGTTCCTGGAAGTGCTAGGTTAAAGGGTGGACCAGATGATCTTAGAGGTCTTTTCCAACCTGAATGAATCTATAAAATATAAGAGAGATCACTAAAAGGTAAATCCCCATTAGGCTTCTTGACAAGCACGAATCCTGAAGCTGGAAACAAAAGCGCATATGATTTGCCATGAATATTTTTTCAGATAATAAAATAGTCTACCCCTGGAACAAGGAAACCATACAGATAAAATAAAAAAAAAAAAAAGCTAAATACAAAAATCATTTTTTGTCTGATCCATCCAGTACAAGACAATGCCTGAGAACTTTGAGATAAGTGTCCCAAAAGAGAGAGATATACTTCGTAAGAACCAGATAAGTTTGGTTCCCTCTCCTGATCTTCAGTAAAAATAGAAAACACTTTCAGGAGTAAGGCTATCAGATGGTCAGGGGATCTCAGAAATGACAGTTTAATATCTGAGTTACTTAGAAAGATGTTCTTCATTCTGTTTCATAGAATTCCTGATTTCTTCCTCACGAGACAATTTTTACTTCTGTATCTTTCTTAAATCAAATTATATCTTCTGTAATCAATGCTACCAAAAAGCTAAAACAAACCAAAAAGAGATGGGGCCTGAAACACACTCAAATTTGTCTCCTACTAAATTAGAAGAACTCTGCGCTATTATGGAATAGATAATAATGAAAGCCAAAAGAAGCAGGAAAGATTTTAAGCTCAGAAAGCTAGCAGAAAGAAAACATACTGTGCAAGTTCTAGAAATATAGCCGTCTTCCAGGAAAACGAGGTGTAAAGAAAGAAAATCTAGTAAGGTTTCTGATGACTAGCTAGAGGGCTTTCAGTCTGGATGACCTTTCTTTAAACTAACTCTGTATTTTAAAATACCTCTCCGCATTCACAATGCATCTGTACTCTCGTATCATACGCTTAAGGAATGAATATGGATGGATTTTTCCATCAGGAAAACCTTATTTCCTCTACAGCAAATAACAGTGCCTTATTTTAACGAATGATACAGCAAATTGGATTTATCTTGATACAATGCTTAGCATTAACTACCACCTTGCAGAAATTCTTCTGCTGTGGACATTTTTACCTATCAAGTGAAATCTGAGTGCTCTGTTAAAACAGTATTACAGAGAGGAACAAACTTGATATAATTAGTTATTTGAACAAAACAAAAACAAAACAAAGAAGATATGGCTGCTAAGTTTTAAGGCTTTTCCCACACAGGTTTGAAAATAAAAAAGAGGCTGCATAAAAGGACTTGCAAATAGACTTGTGGTCGTTTTCTCCAAAGAGGAAATGCACAATACTGAGTCTGATTACTGCATGCTGCTTTTAAGTTGTTACATTAAAAGCATACAGATTTGTTATTTCATAGGAATAACTATAATCATGCTATAAAAATCTCAGTATCTGTGTCTAATTCCTGTACTCAGCTAAGATTCTGCCAAGAATCAGCCACCCACTGTTAACAGTGTTCTGTCTCCATTACTCCAGTGCCTTTATTCCAAGTTTACTAACAGAAAGCGATGACCCAGTTCTTTGCAAACAGCTTGCAAATACACGGTAATCACCAAGTGAACTCTATGTCCAGTCACAAGAACAGGCAGCAACTGGAGTATAATTTTCTTCCCTTAAAGGACCATACCAGAAATACCATCCAACTGCTGAAAGGACTCATTAAGGAACACACCTTGCACATGACCCAGTCAGCTCAGAGACAGTGTTTCACGAACACTACCAAAGGTGCAAACTCAGGCTCATCAGCATGGTACAGGCAGTATTTTTTAAAGTCAGCATTATTTAGCAAGTTCATTACTATTTATGAGGGCACGAAACTTTTAAAGTACAGGTGCCTCTGTAGAAACATGCCACAGACTTTAGTCAAACAGTGACTGGAAACAAGGACTGTGTTTCCCCATCACCAACCCAGAAGTGTCGATGTCTCTCCACTGTTGCTCTAGCTAATGTCTCCTTTTCAGAACTCAAGAAACTAGAAGAGTTAAACAAAAACCTTTGTGAGAAAGCAGAAGAAAAAAAAAAAAAAACTCTGAGCATTCTCTGAACTCTACATTATTACTCAAAGCATGGGGTATGTCATGGGGGACAGAGACAGCACAATCCATACACTTCCAAAAGCCCACACACAGCAGGCAGAGCTAACTTTGACCTACCAGACCTGAAAATTTTGACTGGCTGAGCCTAAGCTACCTTAGGAATACTGTTAGCATTGTTTGCTCAAAATTAGTAGGAAGTTTTAAAATAAACAGTGAGTAGCTGTTTATCGTCTTGACAGCTATGCTGTCAAGATGATAAGTAAAACATACTGAAGATGCTATTAGTCTACAAATTCACAGGAATTAAAATTCAGTTACCTCCAGTCCATCTTTTCAACCAAAAAGGCACAGATCAGAAATCCAGTTCTATTGAAACCATGCGTGCAATGGACACCTAGACGAAGCAAGAGAAGAGAATAATCATTTTAAAGTAGTTTTAACAAACGTTTTAGTTTCACAAGTGTTCTTTGGGTCTTCATCAATAACACAAATGAGTTATCTTCCTTCCTATCAAGGCATCCCAGATGGCTTAATGCATACAAGCCTGAAAAAAAATATTTATTACATTCTTCCTGCAAATTATTAGCAACAAGAATATACATGTAGGATACTTCAGACTGCACCAACTCAAAAACACTAACTTAATGCAACTCAAATGTGGCTAATACAGACTAGATTAAAAATTGTTCTCTGTTGTTTGTTTGTTTTTTTAATGAATGATCAAACACTTATCAGAATACATTGCAGTCAAATTCGATAACTGTGCTTTAATGGATTCAACAAGCATTACATTTATTTCACACCATCAGGCATAAAAATCATACCCAGATTACCCGACTTCAAACTTGAAAGCAGCGTCAATAGACTACAACTCCATGTCAAATTCATAATTACCACGCTAAGACCAGACATACCGATTTCAGAGAAAAACAAACACTACAGAAATAAAATTATACAACAATGTAATTGCCATCAACTACTAATCTTTTCAATTTAAGAAAAAACAATTTTCCCCCTCTCTTTTACTGAATTCATTCCCCAGTGAAAGGAGGGGAAAAGTCAAACATTGGAACTCCTCTTTTTTTCCCGTCCATTTCAAGGCAACAGCACCATCTAGTGATACACAAACCAAGTCTGAAACTTGTAGGGCTAAAATGTGGTGAAGGATTCATGCAAAGTGTTGACTCTTCCTCACAGTGCTTTTTTTTTTTTTTAAATGACAAACACCACAGCATCAAAGTTTCCACTCACACCAAATGCAATTATTCTTAATATTAACACATTTCACAGCTCTGACTATAAAGCAGCCTTTTGTTGATTTACTTTTTTCTCTACCATAGTTAGCAGAGTAAGTCAGCAACAATTTGAGCTTCCCTTCTTAATAAAGCAAGGCAAGAAATACCAGGAATTTCTTGGATTCACACATTCGAACCATTAATAACAACAAAAACTGTAACTTGCATCAAAGGAAATTAATTTTAGCTTCCTCATAGAATTTGTTCCCAGCAATCACTTCTCCTTTGTTTCCTGCTTAAGCAAAATCTTGCTGTTTTGTTCCCTTGAAGTTGGCAGGCATGTTGCAGTCCTTCAAGTTGCAAAAATAAAGCTTCCATCCTATAGAGTACTAGCTGAATAGAAAACGTTGATCACTTATCATTCACATTTCAGGCTCTTTTCGTGTCTAATCTTAACACCAGCACTGAAATGGCACACAATTGCTATCAATAAGCCCTGCAGCTGTTGCTGCTACCAAAAAGGTTAAGTCAATAATTTTATACACATGCCAAAGATAAGAAGCTTTTCAGCAATGAGACCAATGGTTTGGAAAGGAATGGTCACACAGGGTGTCGTACTATCACTCCTGCAGACTGCTTTCCCTCCTGATAAAAACATCCTCCACACCAATCCCTTGGATGCTTTTTCTTCCAGAACCAGAAATAACCTTTCTGTAACTAACGGAAGGGAAATGGAATATTCCAACATTTCACTTTTGCTATAAAAGCCTAAACTACAGGTCAAGAGCTTATTCAAGACATTGATTCATTTCTATGGGAAAAAAAAGTAAATTAAGAGTCAAGAAAAAAAATACTCTAAATAGTGTAAGAACATTCCAAAATTCACGTAAGTCCAAAAGTTAATGACTCAACACTGAAAGCGGCATTTTAAAAGTTTAAATAGCAGTTAAACGGGTCTGCTATTTTGTGCATGTTACAATGGTATCCATATTCCACATAAATTGCTGACCCGTAACAGTATTTCATTTTCTGCAGTACTGCCAATAGCTGATCCCACTCGCTGTCTCATTTAGCAGTTTTTCATATCACATACTTGTGCTACAGTTCAGGGAAGAAAACAGAGGTTTCAAATTAAAACTTCATTCCATGAGGAATACAGAAATAATAAAGTATCTGAAAGGAAATTATGTGAAGGACTTAATAATGTGCTTCAATTAAATGTCACAGCATTAATAAAAGTAAGATTCTCGGTGGTATCCAGTGATGGGTCAAGAAGCAATGGGCACGGATTGAAATACAAAAAAAACTTTGTTCAAACGCAAGGACAAAAAGAAACAAAGCCTTTTTTATTTTAAGGGTGATCAAACACTGGAAAAAAGGTTGCCAGAAGGTGTTGCGAAGTCCCCAACCTTGTGGACTGTCAACACCTAGAGGAACACGGTCCTAAGCGACCTGCTTCAGCTGACCCTGCTCTGAGGGGGGGTGATAGGCTGGGTGGTTTCCAGAGGTCCCCTCCAACCTCCACTGTTCCAAGACTGTGTGAATCCTGAACTGTGTGAGCATACTAGCTTAGTTTACCAAGCTCTCATCAATGACACCTACACAAACAACTGTTCTATGTGCTTCCAAGTCATACAGACACTCTTTTTCAGTCAGGTTGCAGAACTATCATCTTTTGCCCAAGGACAAAACCCCTTCTGAATGTGGAAACTAAGCTGCACAGTAATTTCTTGTCTCTGATAGCTTGCAGTGAGACGGGGAAGATGCTAAAACTTATCTGAATTAATATGTATCTACATATATGGTAAAATATGCTAATTATTGAAGAATGTAGACGAGAACCTTATGAGAAGCAAATGTAAAAAGGAAGACATCACTCAAGGCCAATATATAAGGGAAGGATGAACAACTCATTAGGGAAGGATGAACAACTCTTTGGCAGGAAACAAGGCAAAGATAAGCAAAAAACTCCTAAATACTGTCCAAGAAAAGGTCAAAGACCAGAAAGGTAAAAAGTTTAGCCTCCTCTTCCTTGTTGCCTTCATCCTGATAGACCCCAGCCCGTGACCACCAGGCATGGGCGCAACTGGGAGGAGCTAAGGGAGGGGAGTATGGAAAAAAGGACTAGGAAGAGGTCCACCTTTTGGGGAGAAATGAATGAATATGTAATAGAGCTCATGTAATATGTAACAGTATTCATGTATAAATCTGAGAAATGACCAGGAAGGCACACACTTTTTTGAGGGAAGCTACTCCCAGTGCACCTGGTGTACCACAATAAAGTATACCTGCTTTACAACCCTACGGTTGTGGAGTCATTTCTGCACATCAGCAGATAGAGTTGAATATTAATGTGCTTACCAAAAATCAGAATAAAGTGCTCTTACTAGAACTAAAATTCACTTGAGAACTTATTCTGCTCTGACAAAAGTCAGCCTCATGACATTTCAATAATTACCATGAGACACTATGCTACAGAAACGCTTAGCCTAATGTTTACTATCAATTTCTGGCAAATAATCAGCTGTTTTGTGAAATTTGTTACAGAATATCTGATAATTCAGTTACTAAATATGACTTCAAGGAAGCCAGGCCATTGAATGCTAGAACAACAATCAGGCAATGCATAACCTTCATCTGTATCAGCAGGAGTTTCAAAAACACACTGCAGGTATTTTGTGTTTGTAGACAGTTCTTAAGCCTGTGTATTTTCTGCACAAAGTCAATAACTGGATTCAAAATGACTTATGCAGAAACATACTGGTTTCTGTAAAAAGCAGCAGTTTACTCTGGAGTTTAAAAAAAAACATATTTATATATGCACAAACACTGTACGGCAGAAATTCTTCAGCTTATATAAATTAACAGAAAAAAAATAATGAAAGCAGATAAAAGAAGACATACCTATAAGCTCTGAGGGATTCTTATCACTGAAGTGTTCACATACACGGATAAATGTTTCTGTATTCTCAGGTGTAGGACACTCACCATGCCTGATAAATATGGGAACACATCGGTTAGGACAAAGTTTTGGAGAAAGGAAGGGAGTCGGGATTAAGGAGGGGAAGAGTAATTACTTCAGTGTGATCTTTGAAGTTAAAAACTCAATATTAAAAGAGCGAAGACAACTTACCCTTTACACTGGAGCTTTATGTACTTAATTCCCTCTTTCTCTATATCATTCCTATCGTAGAATCTAGTAGTGTTGGTCAAGTCCACCAGCAAACCCATTTTAACCTAAAAAATAAAAATAAAGTTATTGCATATATTTGGTCCAAATATTAATGAATAAATATTAATTGGTTAATAACATCCAAATTAAAAACAGTAGCAGGCTACTGCTACAAGATTCAAATTTCTCAAATACCATGTTCCACATATATATATATAAATATCAACTTCATTCTATCAGCATCATAGTCATTTTTTATTTTGTGAAATCTTGCGTCTGAATCAGCACTGGTCATCAATTCAAAAACCTCATTTTGTCTCCCCCCAAAATCCCCAAATAAGAATAATCTGTTAACAGCAAAAAAGTACATGCAAAAGAAGTATTTAAACATGTTAGAAGACATAAATCTAAATCAGGCGCTCTTACACTTTACATAAAACTTTAAACAGTGGGAGTACCATAAAAAAATTACCTCCTGAGACTTACATAAAAGTACCCTCTTAGAAAAAAACTTACCTTAATTTACCCATCTGCTACAATGGAAAACACTGTTTCAAGTTTAAAACAAAAATTCCTTAAGTTCCTAGAAATACTTTATTCAAAGCTGAGATGTTAAAAAGTTTGAAATCTTCAGAGATGCTTGCTGCTGGTTAAGTAAGGTTGTAGTTTTAACCATACAGACTTTGGGACATACCTGAATTAAGGTTGCTTTGTCCACTCTACTCTAACGTGTCGCCTTGTTAGTGTTTGATTTTACAGCTGTAAAATAGCTCTTTAACAGCAGCCTTACAGAAGTTACTGTGTTTAAAAAACTAAGATGGAGAGCAGAAATTCCAACGGGTGGCATCCTACACACTGTTCATCAGCATCCTACTGAGTCCTCACTGAAGCTAACACAGGAAACTAAACTCTTCATATTTCCTAAGACTTCTTAACACAACGGTGGAAAACATTTTATTCCATGTTCTGGGGAAACGTTTGCCTTTAGGTCATGAACATAGGAAATCACAGAGAAACAGAACAGGGGGAAAAAAAGTTGCATGGCCATCTGCTGACTCAATGCTGGCCTTCTCCATTCTATGGAATTTCATCGTTGGTCCACGTGTGACTTCTGCCAAGCATCAATCTCCCCCTGTTACTGCACAAAAACAGCTTACTGGCACACCTGAAAGCATTCCTGGTTTCCTACTTTATAGGTACAAGTAATTGCTTTTGGTCAAAAAGCAAAATGTCGTGCTTTCAGGTAGGATCCTCACCATGAGGTCGGATGTCTATTTAGAAGCCATTTACAAAGAGTCTTTCAGCAAAATCCTCGTTCTATAGTCTTGTCTTTTTAAAGAGAGACGTCAATAGTGCACTAAAAAAACACATTACCACTGAAGCATGTTACACGTGCAGAAACATAAAAGAACACCATGTCTTCAATACGTTTAAAACTCCAACTCACATTCATGAACAGGGCTCTGATCAGGTTTTATTTACCTGAAGGTGAGCAGACTGCTAATAATTTAGAACTGCAGCTAGAGAAATTCCAACTTAAAACACTGCTTCCTGACAATTCAGAGAAGATGAATTCCAATTTTAACTGGAATACAGTTCAGACACAGCAGATTCACCCGAGTATGTAAATCAATAGACCCCCTAAGACAAATTTCCAGTTCTCTACAGAGGTAGTCATGTGTGGTTCTTACGGTGTATTTTCATATTTTTATATTTAAAAGTGTCATAGTGTTATGTCAGAAGCACTAAATATATGTACTCTAATACCTACATCAGTTCGAAATTCCTTCTTTTTTGTCTAATTCAACTTGCATATTTTATTCAGAATGGTTTACTGAGACTCTTTTGCAGAAATACGAGCTACTTCAGTAGCAGTCCACCTGAAAACAATGTTTTATCATCTGAAATCTCAAGTATTTAGCATCAATTGAACTGCTAACCATATGGACTGACAGTGTATTAACCAGTGATTAATTTTGTAGGAAGTATACAAAAGGCAATTAGCTTAATGATTACTTTCCTCCCCCTCCACTTCCAACAGCATTCAGCAATCATCTCAGAGATTACTTAATTGGCAAGTAAGACCATGCAAGACTTCCAGGTGCTATGCCCTAGGCCCATAACACTACAACACTGAGATAAAGCAGTTAAAAACAAATTGTTTGGAGTACAATGGTGCATTCTCATGCCAGTACTTCCAAGTGAACATACAGGACAACAGGCTAGGAAAGAAAAGCAAAACATAAAAGGGTGAGAAGTCCATCTAACATGAGATCGTTAGATGAAAACTATTCAGGTACTTCTCTACTGTTCTACACAAGCAATGGCTCTGCTAGGGAATCCCCACAGTGCCCCAGGGAAAGTACAGCAATTGTCTTTTGTGCTCTGTCCTATCTGGAGCCTGGCTAAAGTTGACAAAAAAGCTGGTAAAAAAAAATCAGCTGTGTTTTCCTCAGAGCACTATGAAGCCACATAAACGGCCCCTAAATATCTTCCTGCCCAACTGCATAGCTAAGCTTGACAAACTATTCTTTTATCTAAAATATGGGGTTAGGTATAATGCTTCCAAGATATCCTCAGCTAAAGGGAAAAAATTATTTTCAAAATAAGATTAAAATTGTATTTTCACTGAACCTTAAAGTGAAGGACTTGCATTCAGTTCCAGCATAGTACGAAAAAAAGACACTCCAAAATGCAAATTACTCTTGAATAAAACGGAGTATCACCCGGTAGTATGTGTATAGGGAAAAAGAGTTGTTAGGAAAATGAGCTGATTAATAAGATCACAAAGACAAATTAAAAGGTAACGCTGCTTAACATTGCAAGTTGTTAACAGAGAGCTGCAAGAAAAAGTGCGAGTAATTTGTGAAATATAGTTTAACATCTTCCCCTCCAAAAGACACAGTTCCACATTACTACTGAAAACTCAAAGCCAATTCCCAATCCCTCTGTTCTCAAACACCAGTGGTTTCAAATGCTCCCACCAGAAGCTTCCAACCTTCCCCAAACTCCTCCCACAATGAAGACCTGTCACTGAGATACAAGGAAGTTCAAAAATTAATTTCATATCAAAGTATTTAAGCTCAAAGGATACTCAAGTTTTTCCTTCAACTTTTAGAAATTACTCTTTTAAATGTATTCATGTACAGACTTCTGCCTCCTGACTGACCTACAGAACCCAGGGGAATGCTACAATGTTCTTCAGACCCAAATTGTCCCTAAGTTGCATGTAATGTTGTATTAAATGTTTGGTTTTAATTTTGGGGATGTTGCATTTAATTTGAAGAGGAGGATGATACAAAGGAAAGCGTCTGTTAAGGAAAAAATTCAGAACTACAGGACTCCTGGCCAACTATTCCCTTATAATTATTACAAATTATTTGTAAGTGAAGATCCTGTGTAGTGACTGCATTCCTCACGTTTTTTATGGAGCTGTAAACCACACGGGCATCTGGTACAACTTAGTCAAAACTATGAAGTGGAATGGAGAGCATAAGGCCTGAAATCAAAGTATACAATTATGAGACTCCAAAATCCATCTGAAGACACACTGCTCCTACAGGAATTGAAGCACTGCAGTCACTGAACGGGAGTTACACTGTGCTTGCACTTGGCCTGATCTCACCTACTGCAAAGATTCGAGTACATGGACGTCCATCATGCAGGTCCTGTGCTCTGCTCCCACGCCCTGGCATCACAGCATAGGTTTGCTCCTAGAAAGTTCTTAACAGGAGCTGATTTTTGAAGGACTACCCAAGTAAAATAGACAGTTACCCACTGGAAAAAAAAAAAAACTTTTTCCATCCAGCGTTGGGTATGAATCATCCTTCAGTCCATCATTAAATGACACAGCTTTGGAAGAAAGAATAACATTAGAATTGTTGAGCAACTTCTCATTAAAGCACGTATATATTTCTCACACGGACTGTTGCAACAATAAAATCTTACTGCATTGCAACACAATTTAACTAGATTTTTTTCTTGCTTGTAATTGTAAAAGGTGAGTGAATAGAAGAAAAAGCTCACCTATAGCTTGAAAACATCACCTTTTACATACAATAGCCTCACAGTCTTCATACTTATTCTGGCCAGTCTCTCCACGTCCTCCTACTGTTACAAAAGCCTTCCCCCTCTCACTTTCTCACATTCCAGCTATCTCAAGCTACTAATGCCTTATGCATGTGCTCTTCTGCTGCTCAGCACATAAACAGGCTTAGCTATGTTCCCCTTGCATGACCCCAGAAGTTTCTCATTAGACGCTGGAACTTGAAAACATCCTCCCCAGGAGGCCGAGAGCAATACTACAATGCAGTGAATTCTCTCCACTCCCTGGACTTTTTTCCTTTTTTTATTTTTTATTTTAGGAAATTAGTTTAAATCAGTGCCTGAATTTATCTGTTAAACCAATAATGTGGCTGAAAACTGATAATTAGTTTTCCAAATAGGAATTCTTTTGGGTTAACTAATGCCATAGCTCTTAGTGACAGAAAATGAACTTTTATAAAGCATAAATATTATGCTTTAACTTATGCTCTAACTCACCTACTTAAAAAGAAAAAGAAATTATTCACATTGTCACCAATTGCTCCTCTGGTATTTTTTAATAAGTTCATTAAGATACTGTGTCAGTATTAGCAATTGCAAGAAAAAAGGAGTAGCCATCCCTTATCAAATCTGTGTCTAACGTTCAGACTTTCAGCAACTGCACAGGAAGCTTTTTAGGCAACGTTCCACCTTAGTTCCTCTCAGATAGATGTTGTCTTACATGCTGAACCCCTACCTTCAAGTATCTGTGCTAACAGCAATACCTCACCATCACCAAAATCCAGATGTCAAAATTTCTGCTGAAATTGCTAATTTGGCAGATAAATTGCATGGACCTAAGTAACACCAGGGTTTCAGAAGTGACTCATTTGGCAAAGTATGAGCATTTAACAGAGTGAAATAAAGTGATGACAACCATGCCCAGTGAGTTACTTTTCACTTGGGAAAATCGACTTTTCTAGGTCTCCTTGATTGCACACTCATCTCACGTTGCCAGACTGTTGGTAAATTGCTGTTCTGGAAATACAGCTCTCTGCTAACACATTGCCTATCTTGGCAAATCAAAAATTGTTTAATAGATTTTATGAAACTATGGAGAGAAACTATACATTCTGCTTACTAAACGAAATGAGCAACACGTTAGCCGAGAACCACAAGCTGATACCTGCACTATCAGACTAACCATTTAACCTCACAAAGACTTCATAAATTTGTAGCATTGCAAAACAACTGAGTGATATGCCTCATGGAAAAACTTTGAAGGCTCATCATGGTTTATTTTTTGGGCAACAAATCACTAGCAAACAAATAGTCAGAAATTCTGAGCAAGTCTGGGAAGTTCTCTATAACTTTGAAAACACATGCAGAATTTTGAGTTACTTTAAACCACAAATGCTTTTGGAAAACTTCCAGGGATGACTGTTAAAGCTGATCAGAAGAAAAAAAAAAAAAAAAAAAAGTATATTACAAAAAAGAGAAACCCAAATGGAATTTAGACACAAAGATCCAAGCATTCAAACAAGAAAAGTCCTACCAGTTCAGCCACACGTGCTTTGCATTTGCCCACTGGTACTTCTATCACTGCTATACTGAGTACCTCACCATCCACCCTATGCCTAAACCCAAATAAGATTCACAACATGGGATTTCCTGTGTTTAAGCCATCTGATTTTTGATGCTTAAGCTCCGGTTGCTAAACAAATTCAGAATTAATCGTAGATCAACCGAAAAAATAAATGAAAATTGTAACCACCATGATTAGCTTTATAAACCACACAATCAAAGCAAGTGGTGTCCACCTTCTATGCAAGAGTTTAACAAAGGGATTAGAAGAATAAGGTCGCGTGCCTTTCTTTGCCTGAGAGTTTTAAAAGCCCATCTCCAGATGCACCCAGCTATGCACAGCACTGACAGACCTCAACATTACATGAAAGGCTGTAAAAGTCCTGTTCCCCACCAAAGCTTTGCAGTCATGCAGAACAACACCCCCGTTGATGTAGGCAGACAGAAATGGGCTGCAGAGAGACAATGAACAAAAGTTCCATGAAATTTGCCTTTCACTTTCAAATGTTTTCACTCATATAAGCAAAATTGCAGTTTAACATATCCATACACAAGAGTCATCTGTAAAACTACAAATTATCTAAATTCTGACAATGACATCTAACCAAGGTGTGACAGTAATAACAGAAAAGAGTGAGGTTCTTGCTGGTAACACAGCAAATGAGCTGGAGAATTTTGTACAGTTCTTGCTTATAATAAAATAGTATTTGAGAAACTGAGGAGTTGCGGAGAGAAACTGAAAATTATTTTTTTTTTAATATTTAAAAAAATATTTTTTCTGTACACATGTCCCAAAGGAAGCCATCAACAACATTTTTCTTAAACCTGAAAAGCAACGTCTGAGTAAGTATGAATAACACCAGTAACATTTCAATTAATAGGAAATTTCACTTTACCTTCAGGCTCTTTAAGTAGTTGGACAGCATGCTTGGGTGAAACCGATTTTCTTCAGCGACCTGATCATCGTATCTTGGTCCTAACATTGTCTTCAAAGGTAAAAACTTCCCTATGAAACACAAGCAAATTTTTCAGCTTTTAATGTATACTCGTGTATAAGGTCACTTAAAACTTTGTGATTTCAAAGCAGTTTGAGAGGTTCATCTACAATGAAAAACAACTGCAGGAAAAGTATCGGCAACAGCTCAACTGGAATTCTTCTTAGCCACGAAATGTCTCAGTGTGCAAATAAGTTTAGAAGGAACAGGTCAGATCATCAAAAAGTGGTATTTTAAATTTTTTAGCTAGTTTTTAAGTGTGATATAGGCTGCAGAGCTAGAGCACGCAAGAGAACAGACAAAATTTAAACTCAGCAGAGTTAAAAATATGAAAAACAAATGTTAAATGCCAGTTTAGTAGGGGAGCCCAAGGCAGCAGCACACCTACCTCCTGCTGCAGCACCCAGGACCCCAGGCAGTGGCAAGCTGCAGAAAAAGGACTTAAATTCATGGAAAGAAAGGGGCCTGGCGTAGCTGCCTGGCTGCAGCCAGGGGAGCGACACAGGCAGGAAGCAAAGCTGGGGGAACCTCAGCGTTTTCTGCACATGGGAAGTGCAAAACAAATGATTGCCCCAGAATTGTCATCCCTTCTCTCCTTTTTTTTTTTTTTTTTTTTTAAATATAATTGTTTCAAAAATGCAGCCTTTCTAACAACAGAGCAAATGCAAGCATGTAATTGTATCGCACAGAAGAGCAGCAAAGGCTTTTTACTGCAGGAAGAGCCCCAGACACACATCTTTCTAGGAAAGAAAGCACCGCTAGATCCTGAGCTTGTGGAAATACCACTTCCAGCAAAGTGAAACCACAAGGAATGAAAAGACACTAATCCACCCATTGCATTCAGCTAGAAAGAGATGTTTTTCTTCCATTTTTACAAGGATCAGTGAGAAAGAAGCTTGCTATCTTTGTAAAAATGGAAGAAAAGCATTCCATTCTCACTGAACGAACGTGCAGGTGTCTGCTGAGAGCTTTTCCTTTATGCAACATATCCACAGGGATCTCTGTAGCCTTAAATTCTATAGGAACATCTCATCCATTTGCACATAAGCATCTAGCTTTTTAGGAAAGAGTCATTAAAAATGAAGAGATGGGCAGTTACGGAAAGGAAACTGCGGCACTCCACACAACTTGCTAGCTCATTTCTGACGGTGACCAGCAACACGAGCAATTCACTGTCATGCTTGTCTGAGACCACTCCAACCTGCGGAGCTTCAGGAAAACTTATTCACACAGTCAACATACACATTAGATGGTAATAAATTCCCAGCCTCTTCAACTCATTTGGCTATCAGAAAAATCCCTCCCATTGCCCTACTTCCCCCTGCCTTTCCACTCCACTAGCAGCACATCCCACTCTGCGGAAGTAAGGGCTTTGGGCTGTGGGGTTTTTTGGTTTTGTTTTTAAAAAAAATCACAGTTCTCAGCAATACCAACTTACATTCTGCCTTTGAAGTAAGCAGAAATGTAAATTCTGAAGATACTGCTATTTTTTTTTTCCAAATTGCTATTGCTACACACGTAGAAACAATCTTCAATACGATCTCATACAATATTCTTCCAGTGACAGAAAACCAAAGTATCTTAACAGGCAAATTTGGTATTTTTTGATCTTTGTACAGAAGCTTGAAAATCCTCCTTCCTAGCACACAGATAAGCCCCTCTCAGTGTCATTAAGCTGCAGAAAATCTAAGCTGTAACGCAAGGAAAAAATTCTAAACTTTCCCAGTAATATGGGAACTATAAGGCAATAGCTACAGTTTCTGCTACAGATCTGACATTCAGATCACGCTAAAGAAGAGTTGAAAACAGTTACTACTACAACACTTCTTCAGCCTTCATGCATAAGGGTTTGAAAATTAAATAAGCAATTCTTTATACATTGAATGAGATGAACTGACAGTAGCAAGGTGATACCTTACATGAACATCAAAGCACCCAAAATCATTAGTGTAACTACACTAAATTACAATAATAATTGTAATTCCTTGATTGAATTCTCACACTTCAAAAGATAACCAGAACCCTGACTTACCTTACCACCTACTACCACGATTAATTTCAAATTTGGCAAATAGTTTTGGAAAGTGGATATTAAAGGCCATTTTCCAAATCAGAGCTGTCTGTGTGAAAGATTGAAGATTAGTATTTTAACTGTTTTTAATCCTAAATAAATCTAAACATAAGTCAGTATGTCAGACGTACTGTGTAGACATCAAGTGGATAACTCTGAGAGAAATCAAAGTGAATAATTTAAGAATTCAAATTTCCTAAATACACATTCACGTTTAGACACATTTTTCATCTTTTCTTAAAGGTTTTATCTAGAGCATGCCAGTAAAAAAGCCACCCGTAACGTAGCCTAATTTTTTGTGACATGAAGCTATTAATTCAGAATGTGGCAGGAGCCACGAATAATTTATGACCACAGTTATATTTAGCCTGAACATTGATTAGCAAGGTTAAACACAAGGGAAAGTGACCAAGGTTCAGCAAGGGGAACTTCAGTAAGATGAAATAGTCAGTAAAATCTGCAAAAAAAAAAAAAAAAAGTAAGAGTCTTATGCCTCAAAAACAACTACAGTGGGTCAAAGCATCCACTACACTTTGTATCTCATCACCAAATCAGGTCAATAACAGATGCCTAGGAAAGAATATAAAACAACCACAACCTATCAGCAGATTACAAGCGGATAGATGAGCAGCTTTCTGAACCAGAGGTGTAATCTCCACATGCAATAGAGATGTTTTTAATAATAGCTGGCAGTTCTGTAACTAATGGGAACCAATAGGTGGCTGCAAGACATTGCCAAAACGCTTCTCACGTCTCTTCCTCAATATCTTGCTCACACTCTCTATGGCAGAGAGAAAAGAGACCTGGCTTTGGGGGCCACACAAGGCAGGCACCTGCAAAGACAGAGATGCGAAGGCTGAAGCAACCCTAACTTCAGTTCTAAGAGTGCAGAGAAAGGTTTTTTGTCAAGTGACTGAGCTGCTGCCACAATACAGCACGACGTGAAAACGTTCCATAAAATCGGTGGCAGCAGAACACCACCACTTAAAAGAAGTAAACTGGACAACAGGGGGAGGCATAGACCCACTCGCTTCATTCAGAAGGAACCTACATGAACCCCATCTCGGCCAGCAGAAGAGCTCCAGACCTCACTAGCTCTTGTAACAGAGATCACCTAGAAATTATAGATGCCACAGTCATAAGACAAGAGGGGAATGATCAAACACTTGATGAATATTAGGTCCTCAGAAGCCAGACAAACCTTGCTGAGCAACATCATGGCTATTATACCGTCTAATTGGAAGCCATGCACAGATGCTTACAGATTTGTTTGAAATGCTGATTAAAACTGGAATGTAAAACATCTGGCAGACAATTTTGAAATTCATTCTTGTTGCTTATGCACCACTAAAACAGTAAGATGCGTTTGAACGTGCCGCAACAGAAGAGGAGAGAAGACTGATGGCATATTATGACTTTTGATTAAGTTGTACACACACAAAAAACACACTAAAAATTAAGTGAGCTAATATAAGAATGTATTGTGATAAAGCAGCCAAAGAAATGAACTTTTTATCTGTGTGTATGCAGTAATTCTTTGTGTACGACTATGGTGAACAGGAAAGTTACCTCGCAGCTACTGAATAAGCAAAGACACAGGCAGTCACTGCACAGCAGATGCCATGCTGCTGGACCACATTCTGGCTTAACAGATGCCAAATTTTTGGAGCAGCCACGGCTTAAGAAACAAACAAAACTGACAACTCCTGGAGATCAAGAACTTGCTGAGAAGAAACGGAATAAAGATTCGTTAGTCTATTTTTGTCACAGTCAAAGGTTGACGACTCACAGTATCATAATTATTACTAGATAGAAAGCAATACATTTGCCAGCGATCAGGAAAAAAGGAGGGGAGATAAGGGAGATAAGAAGATAACAGTGTTATTTAATAAAAGCCGAGCTTGGAGAAACACGAAGAACTTGAGGGAAACCAGTAACACTAGATGAGGAACTAAAACGCTGATAAATCCTAAATAAAGCATGTTCCAGGCGGGACTGAGCCTACTGAGGGGTCTGACTGGGTTTGGGATAAGCCTATACGCAGCTGTCAGCGCCAAAAAAAAAAAAAAAGCCAAAAAGAAGGGCAGGTGTTAGGGCGGCAGGGGCCGAGCTGTAGGGTCCCTGCCACCCCCTCCCCACGGCCTCCCCGAGGGGCCCGGGCCCTGTGGCGAGGCCGAGGGGCCGGGGGGGGGTCCCAAAAGGGCCGGGCCGGGCCGGGCCGTGCCGGGCGCTCACCTGCCACGGGCTGCCCCCTCCTGGGGCAGTGGAGCCAGCGCGGCGGGATCTTGTTGTAGGACATGGCGGGGGCAGGGGGACGGGGATGGGGACGGGGTCGGGGTTAGGGGGCGGTGGGTGCCGGGTGCCGGCTGCGGGCCCGCGGCGCTCAGCGGCGCCCCCGGCCCCGGGCCCGCGGCGCCTTCATTCAGAGCCGGCCCCGCCTCGGCCCCAACGCCGCTTCCGCTTCCGGGGGTGGCCGTGAGGGGAGAGCGGGGGGAGCCGGCCCCGAGGGCGCCTCAGGCACTGAAAAGTTGTAGTAAAAGCACGCCTCGGTCTGCTTTCACCCCACGCGGGATAATAAAGAGATGTATCAGTCCGCTTTAACCCCCAAAATAACAATAAAAAGACATACCGGTCTTAACTCCAAAAAAAAAAAAAAAAGAATAAAAAGGTGTATTGGTCTGCCTTAAACCCAAAAATAATAATGAAAAAACATCGGTCTCCCTTAACCCCAAAAATGATCGTGATAGAAGACATATCGGTCTTAACTCCAAAAAAAAAATGATAATAAAAAGACATATCACTCTCCCTTAACTCCAAAAAATAATAATAAAATACACATCAGTCTCCCTTAGCTCCAAAAATGATAATAATAAAAAGGCATATTGGTCTCCACTTCAAAAATAATAATAAAAGATGTATTGGTCACCCTTTACTCTAAAAATGATAATAAATAGACATACCGGTCTCCCTTAGCTCCAAAAATAATAATAAAAAGGCACACTGGGGCTGGAGGTTCCCTGTGGAGAGTGGGGGATGTGTTGCGCCCAGTGGCCAGCCCAGGGCTGCTTGGTCCATGAAGGAGACACGGCCAGGAGCAGAGACATGGCCAAGATTTGAGACATAGCCAAGATCACTGACATGGCCAGGATCAGCCCACACAGAGGGGATGTCATAAACTGTCCCCAGCTCCTCCAGCAGGGCTGTGGGGACAGGGAGGAACAGCCCACAGGGGCTCTCCTGGCAATGTGTGGGCACGGCTCGTGCAACACGAGCTGGAGTGTCAGCAAAGGCTGTCGTGTGTGCAGGAAGGCTTGCGTGGGCTTCAGGGGAGGCCGGGCACGTTGTTGGAAAGAAAAGGGAAATGAGGGTTGCCAAAGCAGGATGCACCAGGCTAGGAAATGTCCTGAGCTGCACACAAATGGAGTATCAGGGAAACGAGAGGTGCTGCTGCACCAGGCCTTCAGGCACAGCCAGAAAGATAAGGCCTGCGACTATGTGCACATAACATGAGCTATGTTTCTGCACAAACACCAGCAAAAACTCCCCATGGCCATAAAGCAGTCTGCTTACATTCTGTATTTACCTCAAACAAACAAAAAGCCATTTAAGGTGGTTTCAGTGAAGCATAACTTATTTTCCATTAAATACATTTCAGTGCTTCATACAGTGGCCATGTTTCCTGCTGCATTTTAGTACTCTAGATTTGATTAGATGGAGTTTCTTCCCTAGAATATCCTCTCACTGAGGATAATATACAAACTCTCCCTCGAGTTAAGTCAAGTAATTGAGGTATCAGTGAATTAGCTTGCGTAGCAGATTCACTATGTTTTCATGCTATGTTACAAGTTTCTGAATTTGTGATTAATATATATAATTCTATATTAATCTTATAATTCTTGTCAGAATTGAAACAGCCTCGCTGCACTGAAAGACCATTTATTTCTATTATTTTCCTTAACTGTTCAACACACGTCCATTAAAACATTATTGCGTGATGTTTGAAATCAGATGTTGATTTTCCCTGTGCAGAACAAGCAGCAGTCAGGCACCAGGTGGTGCCAGAGACCAGCCGGAACAGAAAGTGAAACGAGTGCCGGGAGCGTTCAAGAAGCCAAGAGCAACCAACCCCAAGTGTCCCAGTTTCTGATTTCAGTACACTACCGTCACCAGCACGGCAAAATTAGGAACGAAACCATTTTCAGAGGTGCAGAGTAGTACAAAAATATCTCATGAATGAGCAGTAATCTATTCTCATCATCTAGCTGTAAGGTTCTGATACGGTTTTTAAAACAGCTGCAGAGAGCAGTTACTTTCATGTAAAGAGGTGTAGTTAAACCGGGAGTATATTGTACATGTTTTTATTCAGCAGCGCACAAAGCAAATAAAATATTTGAAATTTTCAACATAAGGTAGAGAGTTTAGCTAAAATGAGCTTCACCAGACAGCACTCAGCGTTTAACCTCCTGCTGGCTGAGCAGGGTTAAGGGCATCCCTCTGGCAAACAGCGTAATGCACGTAGCCATTTGGGGTCGGACCCGATGATCTCTTGAGGTCCCTTCCAACCCCAACAATTCTCTGATTCTGTGATTCAGCTGAGCACCTTCACCACGCTATCGAGCGTTGTTTGCCACGTACCATCTTGCTCCACATCACGTACCAAGAACAATGACTGTGATGCCTGTTTGAGAATGAGAAAGGTGTTTCTTGGAGAGAGAGAAGGTTGTTTCCATCTTTTCCACAAAATGGTGTCACAGCCAGTAATCAGCACGATGACTGTTGTTCTGTTTCCAGTTGGTGTAAAATCCATCTAGATTTTAACAGTAAATATGCTATAACTGTGACCTGAAATGGCAGATTACTTACAGCTCATGGATGGACATCTTACATATTCTGCAAATGTAATTTACACTGGACTTTGACACGTTAGACACTCTGAAACAATTTACACAGGCACAGGTTGATGGTTTGTGTGTTGCATCAATAGCTTTATTTGTGAACAGCCGTATTTTCCTGCTTGACTTTGTAGTTAAGAACACTTTTTCCTGATGTACCAGCAGAGGGCACCGAGTTCCCAGATATTCCACGTGGCTTTCAAAAGCCTGCACTTGCTGTGTTTGAACAGGAAAAACAGGTGAATGTAGTGGTTCTTTCAAGGATTGCTTTGAAAAATAAATAAATAAATAAATTACAAGTGTTTTAATAGTCTGTGATATAACATTCCCTTAGTGCTTCTCTGTATACCAATTCTTTTTTATCTAGAGGTATTAAAATTCCTGTACCTTCACTGGTTTCTGCTCACCAATTCAAATCTTTTTCCTGGCAGAGCAGACGCTACAGTCAAAGTGATTTTTCTGGGATGAGGTTCATCCCTTGTACCATGGCTTTGTTGACTCCTCTGATGATTTTAGTTCAGCTGCACTGTTTCTGGTAGTGGAGAGCTGCGTTTTTGTTCTCGCATGAGTTGAGAAAAAAGATTAAAAAAAAAAAAAAAAAAAAAAAGGACACAAAAAAACACACTTTAAATCTTTTTCCTAGTTACAAACTGAACATTTAATCCAAATTGTTTCTGGTGAATAATCTTACCTTTTTAACATAATATATTAATATTGTAACTAACTAGCTAATTTCATTACATTGGCCCTGTTCTGGGCAAAGTGGACCACCAAGGTATTTTGCCTGAAGGAAGAACAGTGTGCTATACTGATATGTCAACAACCCTATTTCTGTTCTGCTTCAGTATAGTATTATCTTCCATGAGTTTGCAAAGTAATAATGAATGTAATAAGAAAATGAAACCTTTCCTCAATATGTTCTTTGAAATAGACATTTTTGATTATTAAATAATATAAATAAAAATTAAAAATAAAATAAAAAATTTAAAAAATGATTTAAATTATTTTAAAAACATATTTACAGAACTGAGACTGTAACTGGTTTTATTTCAGTGAAAGTAATTGTGAAAGATGCTAACTATGCAGGCAAAGGTGATTCACGCAGGATTATTTTTCCACTTCATGGTACAGGTCTTCACCTGAAAAGAAACTTGATGTCATAAACTAGTAAGCTATTATATAAGAATTGTAACAGAGCAAACTGTATTTTTATTTTTGGTTTACTGATGCAATTAATACATTCCTTGCTTGTTGTTTTTTTATGTTCATAGCAGTCTGACTTGTGACAACATGTATGACTAATTACAATGTTCCTTTATGACTTTCAGCATGCATGAAGCTTTTTTGGGGAGGGGTGAGCACTGTTTGAATAAATATTTTAACTTCTTTGATACTGTAGTCATGTTTTATTCCAAAAGCACTTAGACTCTAATAGCATCAGAATAAAAGAAAAAGAAAAAACAAGACAAAACAAAACAAAAAAATACCACAGTACACACAGTACAACGAAAGCATACTTTTACATTTAAGTGAAAGTTAATATTGGGGTTGCATATGCTTATTGCAAAACTTAATACATACCTACATACATATTAAAGAACTTAATACACACATCTACATTAAAACACGCTGAGTATGCTCCAACTCTTATGAAAAATCAAAAGAAAATGCTAGGAGCTCAGCATTTTTTAAATCATGCCCACTTTTTTGGTGTCAATGAATAATTAAGAACCTAACTTCTGAGACAAATTATTTTTCCCAGGTTGAGAGAGAAAATAAGATGTCAAAAAGAAACTATTTTATTCCTTGTGTGCATAAAATAACAAAAAGGGATGTTCAAGCATAGTTTTAAGTGCTCTGAGATATTTGATAACATTTACAGCGTTCTTCCTATGGAGAGCTTTGAGAGCTCAGCAACAAAATTAGTTTTCAGTCTTCAAGACATTAGGGGGCACCACAACCTCACAGACTTAAAATGACGTAAGTTAAAAGTACAGTTACTTTTCCTGTCCAAAATAAACAGGAAACAGCATGGAAACAGCCAAATCAAATTCTGGAGTCACAGAATCACAGAATCACAGAATTTCTAGGTTGGAAGAGACCTCAAGATCATCGAGTCCAACCTCTGACCTAACACTAACAGTCCTCCACTAAACCATATCGCTAAGCTCTACATCTAAACGTCTTTTAAAGACCTTCAGGGATGGTGACTTCCCTGGGCAGCCCGTTCCAATCACCCAGAAGGAAGTACTGAAAGGAACTGTCCTCATGTTACAGCAGTGAGATACACATCAGATACCTCAACTTCAGCTTTGCCATACAATGGCAAACCATACAAATTGCTCTATAAACCACCACCTGAGCTTTGCTAACACTAGTTTGCAGTAAGGGAGGTATAACTTCACATGAAATGGAGTTGCACCAGGGGGAGTAACAGCAGCCGCTGCTGCTGCCGTTTACTGGAAGTGAACCAGAGATGATGGTCTCTTCAAGTAGAGGCTTTCTCATACAGTATTTGTCAAGTGTCTAGTTTAGTTACTCTTCATCAATCAAATCAAGTCATCTAGGCTCTGCCATAATACAAATAATTGCAAGTCATTCCCTAGTGCAAGATTATGATACAGTTCTTAATAGAAATTCACATAGAAGGCAAACCAGACGTTTAGTAGAATATAGACTACACCCTCCTTTGTGTAAAAGTAATAAAACTGCACGACTAATTGATGCAATATAAGTAGCTTTATGTAAAGTCTTTACATAAATCTTAAATTTCCCTTCAGGGTTTCATTCGCAAAGATGTTTTCAGCTCAAGCCTCTGAGGTATGTGACTTCACACAGTGACATGCAGGTCCAAAAAAAACCAAAATGTCTTCCTCTTCCTCTTGTTCCTCTGCAACTGCAATGATTGTGTGCTCGATGTACAGAGGCAAGCAGCTGGACAACAGGCACCTGTCATTCCTGAAGGACTAGGACATCTCCCTAGTGTTCTTCTGGTTTGACCTGGACACCTGTGGTGTAACTCATTTAGCTGTGAGGAATAATTTTCAGTGGAAAACTACACTTTGAAAAGTATCTGGATGAACCATTCAAGATCTGGTCCATTGCATAAAATCAAGTCATCCGGTAAGACTTTGCTCTGAGTGTGGATAAAGTAATCAACCAGCTAAAACTTCATGGTGGAAAATAACTTGCAGTAGGGAAAAGCGTGACATAATATATAAGTGGAACAACTCTAATTTAAGTAAGTGGAAAGCATGTCATGACTCTTTGGAGATGATGTGGTAAGTGACTAGATTCCACAAAGTAAAACGGTTGCTACACTTTCTAGTTTCTGTACTGTCTGAATATGGACACCTCAGTAAAAATCCTGCCCTGAGCGGAGGCCGTGGTTAAAACTGCACCACTGAGGCCCTGGATAGTGTGGGAGGCAGACTAAGAGCAGTCAGTAACTGCTGGAGGGTTATCACTCCTCGACAGCCTGAAATAGCCGAGCGAGTCTGTCTTTCAGCCTACAAACCTGCGTACGTGATGATCAAATTCTGGGTTGCTATACTGGTAGAAATATTTTTCTCATGTGATCAGTCACACAAAGTCAAGATTATTCCCCTCAGGCACTCTCTGACATTCTGCATCCTAAGTTTGAGCCTATGGATATGTATACTATGGATATACGTGAGCATAAAGCCTGTGAAGAATAACATATGTATTAGCTATAATACAGTATGTGAGAAAATACCTGCAGAGTTATATGCCTGTAATATACAAAATATGCACTGTAATGTGCACGTATAAATGAAGACCACAGTCTCTATCATGAGGTGTTTGCAGTCCTGAATATGTCCCAAGAAACTGGCCAAAGATGAAGGAAAAGAAGTAAAGCAAAGTGATTAGCCTAGCAGCCACATGGCCTTTTTTTTTTTTTTTTTTTTTTTTTTTTTTTTTTTTTTTTTTATTGTATACAAATTAAATTATGGCAAAATATATGTATGCAAACATACAGAGAAAATCAGATGCTCAAACATTGCCTTATGAAAATAGCTTTTCTTTCTGTCAGTATTCATTGTGGAACAAGCTTTACAAGAACACATCCCACTTTTCCCTGCAAGAGCTTCACTCAAACCCAAGCACAGAGCAAGAGGAATGTCCTAATTTATACATATGCAGCATCGCTGCTCTCAGAAACCTTCAGAGTAAGTTGGTAGGTGTCCTTTTAGACAAGGACATTGTATAGGTTGCAGGTTTGCCTCTTCCGAGCATTCCTTAGAGAAAGGAGCAGAAATCTGTTTTCATTTCACACACATTGCAAGTAGCCTAGAAGCACTCTTTTCCAAATTCTCACCAGCTCAGGCTACATCACACAGTAATTATTTATGACAGACATTATGGAATGGGCTTTGCCTTGGAGAAATTATTAACCCTTTTCCCTCGCTGTCCATACAACCACACTTGAAATCCATGCTTGTTTCCACTGCCTTCTGCACGTAGTTAGGATTAATGCAAATAAACCTACTCATACTCAAACCTTTAATCGATATGGGTATGAAACTGTCATTGTCCAGGTGGACTTCTAGGGGTTACTCAGATTAAGGTCCTTGGGAAAGGGAAGGAGGTATGAAGGTGGCTGCAGTTCATTGAAATTAGCTTCCTGGGCCTCTGAGGTTCTCCCTATATCCAGTAGTTTGAAGTTTTGGGGGTTGGCTAAACAATCTTTCCACACTGAAAAGATGTGGGCTTTTACTTAGAAATCCTAACTCTTCTATGAAAAGTCATTTTGTGAATTCCTTTATCTACTTCTGCTATTCAGAAACTGCTTTTCAAAAATCCCTTCGGGGAGAAAAATCTCCACATAGCCTTCCACGTATCAAGAGTTAGATGTGCTAAAACGAGTTCAGTATTTTATTTTTGACTATAATTGGATGTTTTGGCAGAGACCCACTATGGGACACATTTTAAGGTTTCTAAAGTTAAGTGAAAGGCTTTTACCAGTTTCAGTGGACTGTGAATCAAGCCCTACCTACACAAATACTCTAACATGGAGAATTAGAAAAACGTGCCAGGAACCTTTTGTACACCACTGCGGAGAGTCATGAATAGATCTAAAATGCTTTATTACACATAAATTATTGAGCGATGACACAGAGATAGAGGGTCTCAAATTAGTATGAACAGCATGGACATAATCCTGGTTACGCATAAGGGTGTGCTGGTTTAAAATAGGAAGCCTGTTTTGATTGTTTGCATGTTAGATGCAAACTTTGATTACCACAAAGGGAGCGGGCAGACTGAAAAGACAAGGCATTTTGTCCTGAAACACAACCCACTTAATTATTTTCCATTCTTCTCTCCGCGGTAGTTTGTTCCAGCATCGAAAAGGGCAGAGCTGTTGCTAGGTAATCTTCTTTACCCACTCGGCAGCTGAAGGTCCAGCCATGCAGAAAGGAGTTTTTATGTATCTAACTGCATCAAATTAAAATCCGAGGCATTGTTTAACCAACGTTTCCAGCACAACCCTGCTTCTAGTTGCAGGCCTCTTTTCAGCACAAGCTGCTCGGCTTTGCAGGCTGCAGGACAGCAGGGCTTGAGTAGCTGCAAGCCAGCCCCGAGCGCTTTGCTGAGCCCTGCTGTGAGCACTGGGCTCACACACCCTTTCTGCTCCATGATTCCTCCCTTGTGCTGAGCAGCTGTCTGTGCTCACTCAGGAAAAATAAAGAAAAAAAAAAAAAAAAAAAAAAAAAAAAAAAAAAACAGGGAAGCGATGCAGCTGAAAAGCTGCTGCAAGCAGGCTGCAGACAAGCCTCCCCCTCACTCCTTGCTGGTAGCAGCTGGGTCAAGTTCCTCGTGTCGTTTTCGTTTTGTGGCTGGATAAACAGTGTGGGTAAATTCCCAGGAGAAAGCAGCAGACAGTCAGGAAGGAGTATGCAGGGCTGGGACAAGATGGGGACTGTTCAGGCTGCCTTACACATATCTGGTATTGCCACCAAATATCAGAACACCGTCACAGTTTCTCTCAGTGAAGAACCTCTTCCTGATACCCAGCCTGAACCTCCCCTGTTTCAGCTTGACCCCATTCCCTCGGGTCCTGTCACCGATCACTAAAGAGAAGAGATCGGAGCCTGCCCCTCCGCTCCCCTCATGAGGAAGCTGTAGGCCGCCATGAGGTCTCCCCTCAGCCTCCTCTTTTCCAGGCCGAACAGGCCAAGGGACCTCAGCTGCTTCTCGTGTGTCTCCCCCTCTTGGCCCTTCACCATCTTAGCAGCCCTATTAGCCCTATTTTATTGGACTTTGTGAAAGGAATTTGATTGGAGAGTTTGGAAAAGCTCAAAGGCCATAGCCTAAAGAAACTCAGGACAGCTCTCGGATAACCATAGTCAGTAAACTATGGTTACATCCACTTTTCTTGATCTGGCTATGTGCTTTTGCATCTGTTACTGAAACTCACTGTCACCATAAAAGGTTGTGTTGTTGGGTTTGTTTGTTTGTTTGTTCTGTTTTCTATGGGTAGCAAAACCACATGTACAACAATTTGGACTCGGCTACAAAGGACGGTTCAATTCCACTCATCTCTTTAGCATTAAATATTGTTTTCTTCAGTAGGAACCATGGCATACAAACACATTATGAATACATGTATATCCAGTTTTAATGGTGTTAATCACCTCAGAGATAGACTCATTTCTGATGCTGGGGGAGATAGCGGCTGCAGTGGGTACTCGCCAGCCCTGCAGGCCCACCCCAGCAAGTCGATGAAGAGAGGCAAGCAATCTCTAGCACCAGACTGACCTGCTTATCCTTTCTTCATACTTCTGGTGAATCTACCTGGAGCCATGTCTGCAGATCTCCCCATGGTGTTTTTCTCTGGTGTTTTTCAGCCCCAGGGGTATGCTGCTTCTGTACTAACCCACCAAAATGCTGCTCTCCTGCACTGAGAATTCAATTTCAAGGATCAGTGCCAAGTCCTGAATAGGTTATCTCAGCCTACTACCCCACTGGCTGTGCCAATGCTATGTATGCACAAAGTATATTTGCTGATCTACTTTGTTTGAGGTAGTTTAAAGCAGGAGTGCTACTTAGGGGCTTGGCTGTGGCATTCCACATGAGAACTAGTAAGAACTGAAAAGGGATCAGAAGGAAAAAACAACTAATAAATAAATAGGTGTAACAGAGAAACCTCTTGGTATGACTTACCCACGTTTGCATCAGCCAGATGCCTTTTTACAGGAGTAATACAGACTGATAAGGATACGCTATCTAGCAGGCAGCAGTGACAGATCACGCCACTGAAAGTACATTGTGTAACAAAAAGTCCACTGCCTGTGTTCAATCCAGGAAACTTTTGTTCCCAAAGTATCATGCAAATCACTATCAGAAAGATATTTTTATCAAATTGTCCCACTTACACATTTGTATGGAAACAAACACAGTTTTGTCCCAGAGTTTGTTTTGTCTGTGAGCAAAACGTACTTCCAAGACAAAGCATTCATCCCTATCTCAAAATAAAGCTCATAAATAGCGAAGGACAGAGACTAAGTCCATTTGATTTCACAGCTGTAAATGACGATGAATGAACACTGCAATCCCAAGTTTGTACAGTGCTATGTAAATTCCAGAAGTCATCAACAAGTTACACAATTTTCCTGGTTTATATTACCACATACGGGAACTATGTTCCATGACTCCTATTTTACTCACCATCTACATCAGTCACCTCTCCTACTTAAAGTTCAGATAAAGTGTAAGGAACAGACCGTGGTGCTTGGTCAGACAGAAGTTTTTGTAATGGTTGATGATAGGTATATTTTAATAACAAGATAGTACATACTTACTAAGAACTGCCTAGTGGAACATTATTAAAAGTTTAATTTTAGCAACTGTTAAGATTGCTTATTACAGGTATTCAACTCAGTAGAGCTCAACGTGAGTTTTTCTTTCAAAATGGGGATTTTAACACTAATGTAGAATTAGTCCTTTGGTTATGACTTGCATTTGTCAATTGACCACGGATCACTGACAGGAAGGTGACGTCTTTGTTCTAAAGGAATTTATTTGCCTTCCTAAAGTATGTACATGCCAGTCTTGGTGAACGGACAGCAGGATTTGGCATACCCTCTACTCCTAATATTCGAGGCCATCCTTTTCTACCACTGCCCACTGGCAAGGTGTGCTGCAATTAAGAAATATAACACATCTTATTAAGTCTCGCAGCTTCTGCATAAATACATACAGCTCTTATTAAAGCCAGTGAGAGCTCTGTGCGAGCATACGTGCTTACGTGCCCAAAGGAAGGCGGGGAGGCCAGAAATCCATTTAATGGCAGCCTTACTCGAGTATTTACTTAATCTTTCTAGAAAAAACAACATCACTTGCTTTGGGGACTTGCATGCATTTCATAAATCTTGCATCACCTCCCTGTGTCACGTGGCGTTTGGAATGCTATAACCCAGATCTCGAGAGCAAGTGTAAGCAGCAGCTGATTGATTTTCCTGTCTCTCAAGGGATACAGCACAGCACACGCAGTTATAGTAGTGGCGTTTTGCAAGTAGTTCAGTGATGTTTGCATTTTTTTTGGCATATTATTAAAATAGATCAGTGTCAAGTAGCGAGACCTTGCTCTCTTCTATTAAAGATGTTTAATTTTCCTGTAGTTCCTTCATCTTAGTATGACAGGCAGCAATCTCTATCTATGTCATTTCTGACTTGTCTGCTCCTGAGGGTTGATTTAAAAACAAGACAATTGGTGGTGGATGTTCGAGGTACAAGGAGCACTGCAGAAAACAGCACCAAGAAAGTAATAACAGAAGAAAAGGATGAAGTAAGTTACCCACACACTGTAAAGAATAAAGGAACCGGTGACATCAAGACAGTACACCAGGTAGGCAGCAGATGCTAGCTCGTGCCAAGAAGTGCACGTGAATATTTTGAACGTAGGGCAGAATACAAACAAAAGACACCAAGGGTAGCTGAAAGAGGACATAAGCACAGAGTAAACACAAAGGTTTTAGCAAGACTGAAGCAGCCAGCCACACAGACAAAGGCAGAAGATACGTGGGATGAAATATTAATGCTGAGAACTGGTGAGGTCCAGAACAAGGTTTTGTCGGGGGAAACGAGGTACAAGGGGTAGTTCTGGGAAATGGTGAAGAAGGGGAAGACTGTAATAAATTTCAGATTGCTGTTGACAGACAAAAGAAAGCTGATGACATTGGAGCAGGAGAAATGAAAGGCTTTTGTAGTTGCATATCTCTTTCTCTACAGAGGGAAACAAAACCAAACGAGGTTCGTATCATCAACTATAACTTGCATGGGGGAAGAGTTTGGGAAAATGGAAAACCCCGAAGTTGCTCAGTAGTGAAAAACTCCACTCTCCTTCCAGCTGATGAAACGTCACTGGAAAGTCCCAGCCTGAAAAAAAATCCAGCAAGTAAACAAATTGCCTAGGCAGTGAAAACAGAAAGAGGAACAAAGTCAAATGATACTTTGACTTTAAAGGAGTTTATTTTCACTTCAGCATTTCCTTGAATGGCAACAGTTCAAGTTCAGACAAGAAAAGTCTCCTTCGAGTGAATCTGGCTGGAAGGTTCGCTGCTGGTATGAGGCTCCAGAAAGAAAGCTCATTTATTAACAAGCTAAGACTTCAACTCGGGATTTTATTTTTTATTTTCTGCTACTGAGTGCAGTCAAACAATCCCAGTCACAAAGCAGACGCCCACGACTATTAGATTGCTGTAAAATTAGAAATGATCGTCTGGCAAGTTCGTGGATTTTTCTCCCCCCCAGATTTACATGTATTTCCAGACAAGGAAGCTTTTCTTAACAATGTGCTTCCTCACAACTCACTGGGCACGGCTCTTTGCTTTACAAGAAAGTTCAATGCTGGGAATTTTTCCAGCATTGTACAACAAGAAAATAAGGAAAAACCAAGGCTGGTGACACTGAGACACGAAATACACTGTTGGACAAAATTCAAGGTTTCTTATCTCGCTAAATGGCGTTTGTGAAAATAAAAATACTGAAATAAATGTGTACCCTCCTCTGAATTAAATCAACTTTCAGCAAAGATACTTTACTGTAACACAAGCAACACGAATCCAAATTCTGTAACTGATTGCAGCGACAGCACTCTCTTGCTGTTATCTGTCTAAATAATCAAGACAGTTTTAACACAGCTTTCCCAGCTAATTAACGTTGAGGTGTTCTGACCAATGTGCACAGCCCTACTAACAAAAAGCAGCTGGCAGTTTGGGAAGTGTTTGGGAAATAGCATGGACTGTCCTACCTCCAACCCTTACCAACATTAAAATGTAGGATTTTATTTTCTTTACACTTTTCTCTTAATTCTCATCAGGATTTGTTTTAACACTGCTGCAGAGAGCCAGTTCAAGCATGTTATCCTGGTAGCCAAAATTATTGTTATTGCTGAAACTGCCGGCCTGGCAGATTTGGGAAGAGGACCAGTTAGCAGTCTTTGGGTCAGGAGGTTATGCTTGTTTTATTGCCAGTGGTTTTTGGTTTTGCATTGCTTCTAGTGTGTGTAAACAGGAGGAAAGAAACAAAACTGCATGAGTTTGACATTTTGATTCTTTACCATTCTTCCTGTTACGAGGTAAGGGCGTGTGTAACTCTGCCACTATCTAATCGGGGGGCAGGATGATCTTAACTTCCCAGGTGGAAGCCCAGGGCCCAAGTCCACGGATCACACCTCCTTGAGCTCCGAATAGCGGAGAACAATGATCTCGACAGCTTTCCCCAGTAACCAAGCTGGAGCAGCAGACGTGAAACCCAACGAGTTTCAGTTCCTGCCTCTGATGCAATAGTTGCGTTAGCTCGCTACGGGAGAAATGTCCTGAATCTCGCCCTCGTGTGTGCTCTTACATACGTGGCAGGAAGGACGATCCAAGATAGGCTTCCTGCAAGAGGCCAGGGTGGGGTGAGAAGTGGGGACAATATTCACAAAAATCACACAATTTGGATTCTTTATGATTTTTATAGGAACGGCCCGTTCTCCGAGCAATTTCCAAGCACTAAACATAAGCTGCGACAGAAACAGAAACACGACCTGCTGATCTTTTAAAGGCTTTCCTTCAGGTGCACAGGCCAGTGCTGATCAGGGGGAGATAGTCTGGAATCTGACGGGGAGACCTGGAAATCCCACCCAAAAGACGTATATTTTGGTATCTGGTCAGCAGAAAGAGGCACCAAATGTTGATATATTCACTTACTGAATTCCTGGCACAGTTGAGCAACTTTGGCAAAAAGCCTTAAAGGTGAAATACCAGCGATTGGTCCTGCTCCAGGACATGGTAAGGTTTTATGTGGTAAAGCTCCTTTGAATAGCACGGATCTGCAATCAGGGATCAGTCGACAGCCAGGGGATGTAAATATGAAGAATATGAAGCAGGACCAAACATACTTTAATGAATATTAAAAAAAGGATTTCCTTAGTCAAAGCTGACAGTTGTCCTGGATGAAAAGAAATGAAGCTTACCTAATTCCTAGGGGACTCGGTGGCAGTTACCAGAACAGGGGGGTGATTTCTAAACAGCTAATTCTGCTCCTGGCTTTGCACGGTGTTTGGCACGTCGTTTTGGTGTTTTTCTTCTTTGACCTTGTCTGTCTGGTCTCAACAAAAGTTCATTTGGCAGCCGATAAGGAAAGGAAAACAAGATCAATTGTAAAACTGAGTGGATTGTGCAAGAAAAGTATGTGAACACACGGGAGGTTCTTGGAAAATCCAAACATAGCTTTGCTCTGCTCCGTGACAGGTTAAGTAACAAAGGCTAGACAAACCTGAAAGCTAAGCTCAACAGTCCCAAAGCTGGGAAGTGCCAGGATTAACACAGAATATGCACATGAAAGCTTGGACAGGGATCAAAAAGGCAGCGCAGCCATCTCTGGCTGCGGCGGCAGCAGGCTCACCGGCGGGCACGGAGCTGCACGGAGCTCACAAGCTGTCCAAACACAACTTCAAAGGCAGGGCTGGCAGCACGGCCACGCTGATACGGGCCCTGCCAGCCCTGCCAGGTGACACCATTCCTACAACGAAGCAAAGGGTAGGAAGGAGGAGGCTGTAAAGCACAGCACACACGCAGCCACACCTGCCATAGGGACGGCGACCACGGGGCATGCGTACCAGGTGGGAACAAAACCCACTTTGCCCAGCTCAGCTGGGTCTGCCCTTCGTGCAAGTCATGCTGACATGAAAAAACCCTCTGTAATTACCGCTTCCTTCATGCCTGGAACTCGCCAGTCATCGCTTTTTCGTCCCCTGAATGACATCACTCTCAGAAATTATTGCCCGAGGGCCCAGACTGAAACTGGCTCTGCAATCACACTAATGGCTCCCAGCGCAGAGCCATACAGGAGCAGAGTTTAAATTAGCTTTCAAACTATTTTACCAAGCAGGAAAGGCAATAATTAAGAAGTGAAACACTTCCACAACAGCTAATTGCTAACAATTTACAACACAAAAGTAATGATTTTATTCTACGGGCTCGACAATTTTAGCAGGGAATTAGCATCGAACGTAGGTGACTGGAAATGAAAAGCTATCGGAAGCTGATCGCGTACTAAAACGTGTCAGCTTTAAAGGCTTAACCTTAGACTGGATGAATAACGGGGAGCTCTATGGATGTGGCTATACCAATATGTCCAGGGGTCTTTCATGTGCAGTTCAACAATAAGAACAAGAGCAAACTCTGGTTTTAAGTCCTGACATAAAAAATAAAATAATAATAATAATAATAATAAAAAAAAACACAAACCAACACACACTTAGCAAAACTATTGCATCTCCAGGATAGACAATTTCAAGCTTTCCCAAGAATAATACCCCAAAACTAAATGATGACAGCTGTTCCTGGGATGTTATGAAACCTCTCATGTTTTCTAGGCCCTGCATTCTCCTTTTTCTCTCTGCTAACCTCTATTCTTTAATTGATCTCCTCTCTTCCCAGAGCCACGGCTACTCCCTAGCAGACCCCACCGTGCGAGCTGCCAACCACAAAGGCAGCACAGCCCATACCCAGCCTGCTGGGGCTGGAAGCCGGATGCGAAACCTCCCCTGTGCCAAGGGAAAAGGTGGAGGCTCAGCCATGCAGAGGCCCTGGATCAGCCAGGGACTGCAAACAAGGGTAATTAAAAAAAATAATAAAATTAAAAGCTAATCATTTTGTTAAGATTTAGCATCATGCATGTTTAGAAGTGCAGTGTATCATAGTGTCTGTCTCTCACTCATGTGTCTGATGAGGCTATGGGGGTGCCGGCTGTACCCACTATAAACCTACCTACCCCTCAACCAAAAGTTACGGGACTTGTGCATTATTTCTAGATACCTTTTCTCCAATGTTTTGGGAGCCACTGGTCACCTAAAGCACCACTGTGCATATTCAGGGTCACAGTGATTATTTTTCTGTCAAAATCCAGTTGCAAAGACATTTGTAACCTAAACAGATTGCTAAGGAGCTCCACCTAAAAGCCCAGTTGCATAGGAACCACAGCTAATGGAGAATCTCTCTCAAGCCTCAGTGGAAATACTGATACAGCAAAATGACTTCGGCATACAGTGATGTGTATACAAAAGCTTCAAGCTAAGTAAATTCTTACAAAGTATTTACTTTATGCCAGTCATACACCCGTGTAATGCCATGATGTACACATATTCCTCATCAAACGAAGTATGTTTCGCACTGGACAGAAATCACAGAATCATTTTGCAGTGACATCACTCAAATTTCTATGAAAACCGTATAAACTGAGAGAGGCAGAGCGTTTTTTATCTGAAGGCTTTTATTTAGTAGTTTGTATCTCAGATTGCTCTTATCCAGATCTCCATTCTATCCCGTGGATTTTATATTATTCTCAGAAAGTAAGTGTTTTGGTGAATCGAATTGTCTTCTTATCTTCCCTTACAACTGCGTCCTGTAAGACAGCAGCGTTCTCCCCATTTGTTAACCGTAACAGCATGAGAATTGTTTCAGTCAGGCACTAAGTGTCAACTACAAAGACCCACGTACGCCCGTAAACATCAAGAACGCGTTCACAACTTCAGGTTCAATCAGAAATAAATACTGACAGCTGCTTCGGATTCAGGTTGCTTAGTTTTCCCTAGCCCTCAACAAACAGCAGGCGTAAGGCATGTGGAGTCCAAATTCTTTAATGGAGCTTAAGCTACGGCGCGCTGCGGGCGGTTCGCCAGGCCGCTTACACAGAGACCCTTTCCCTTCACCAGCTGCCAAGCTTCCTCCAGCCCCAGGCTGGGGCAGGCCATGAGGACGGGCCAGGCCCGGGCAGGGGGCCCAAAGCCACCGTGGGCGAGGCCGGGGGGCTGAGACCGGCTCCTGGGTGGCTTGGAGGGGCCGCGGGCAGGTGGCCCGGGCCGCTCGGTCGCACCCACGGTGCGGCAGCGGGTGCGGCGCTACTTGCAGAGCCCCTCGAGGCGCTCCAGGGTGCCCTTCATGTCTCGGATGCGCTTGGCCAGGGCGGGCACGGGCTGCATGGCGCGGTCCAGCTCCTCGCAGCGGGCCACCAGCGCGTACATGGCGCGGATGCTGAGGTCGGCCGCCTCGCCCAGGCTCTCCACGCCGTCGCGGTAGGTCTGGATGCAGCCGACGCTGAGCGCCGTCAGGGCCTGCAGCCCGCAGTGCACGCCCCGCAGCAGCTCGTCCACCTGCGCCGCCACCTGCCCGGCCAGGGCCACCACGTCCTGCAGCGCCCCGGGGTCGATGGCGGGGATGGAGCCGGCCCCGGCTGCGGCTGCGGCTCCGGCTGCGGCTCCGGGCCCAGCCCCCGGCGCGGGGCCCGGTGCGGGCTGCTCGCCCCGCGGGGCGCCGCTCAGGCGGATCCGCCGCTCCAGGTTGTTGGCCACGAACTGCGTGAGCCGCCCCTCGCGCAGCACCGTCCCCTCCAGCTCCAGGGCGCTCGCCAGCGTCGCCCGCCGGCCCTCCGAGGGGGGCTGCGGCCTCCCCGCCGCCACCCCTGCTGCTGCCGCGGCCGCCGCTCCGGTGCTGCCGGCGGCCAGGCTCAGCGCCTCCAGGCTCCGCCCGTCCCGCTCCGCTCCCTCCCGGGCCAGGACTGCGGCCGGGGCCGGGGCCGGGCTCCCCGGGGGCCCCGCAGCGCCCGGTGCCGGCGGCTCCATGGCGAGCACCGCGTGCCCCGCCGGGAGCGCGCCACCCCCCCCCCAGGGCGCGCCACCGCCGCCTGTTTACGTCGCCTCCGATTGGCTCCGAGGCCTTCGGGGGCGTGGCCTCCGGGCGGTGGGGCGCCGCGCGATTGGCCGGCGGTGCTGTAGAGGGGAGAGGCTGGCCCCGCCCCTCCGCCCCGCTCCGCGGGCCCGTGACTCGGAGACTGGGGAGTGCCCCTTGTTTGTGTCCGCGCCGATTGGGCGGCCTGCGGAAGCGGGCGGGGCCCGAACTGTTTGTGTCGCTCCCGATTGGCCGAGGCGGGGCCAGCGCGGCGGCCGGCCGGCGTGGATTGGCCGAGCCCGGCGGGGAGGCGTGGCGCTCGCGGCTTCCCGGCGCGCCGATTGGCCGGAGGGCGGAAGGGGGCGGCGCCCGGCCGTGTAACAACACAGGGGCGCTGCTGGCTGCTCCCTCACTCCCCGCCATGTTCTCCTAGCAGCAGCCCCGACCGCGTCGCCCTCCCAGCCCGCACCGCTCCGGCAGCCGCTCCCCGGCCCCCAGCCCCTCTCCCCTCCGCAGCTCCGGGCCCCCGCCTCCCACCATGGTCACCACCACGGCGCCGCCGCCCTTCCTGGCTCGCATCTCGTCGGGCGCCGACGACCCCCGGCGGCTGCCCTCCGGCCTCCTGCAGCGCCTGCGGCGAGGGGACAGCAACTGCGAGAACCAGCCCGGCTGCTGCCTGGCCGCCGCCGCCGCGGGGGGGAGCGGATCGCGGCCGGCGCTCAAGAGGGTGAGGCGGAGGAAGGGCAAGCTCCGGCCGGGCCCCGCGGGGCTGCTGCCCAGCCGCTACCAGCAGTACCAGCAGCACCGCGCCGGCCTGGGCAGGAGGACGCCGCTGGCCGCCTACGGCCCGGGGGAGCTGCGCGCTCCCCCAGCTCCCGGCGTGGCTGCGACCCCTCCGGAGGAGCCCCCCGCGGCCGCCCCTTCGAGAGCCGCGCCCGGCAGAGCGCTGAGGAAGGAGGTAGGGGAGGCGCTCGGGCACTTCTCGCTACTTTTCTCCCCGTTTTTTACATTGGGGGGGGGCCCTTGTTGGCGGACGGAGCGCGGGGGGGGGGGGAACTCCTCGCCCCCCTCCCTCCGCCCTGCGTGTGAGGGGCGGTGGCGGCGGAGTTTCCGTTACGTCCGTTGAGGTGGGGGGGGAGCGAAACGGCCGCCGCTGATTGGTCGGCGCTGTCCAATGGGCGGCCGCCGCTGCGCCCAGCAACAGCCGGATTTAGCCTGCTGGCCGCGCGCCAGCCGCCCCTGCGCGCGCAGGGAGGGGACGTGCGCGGGGCGCAGCGCCCCATGGCGGCCGGGGGGGGCTGTGAGGGGATATGGGGGGGGGGGGCGCCGTGATGGCGGCGGGGTCTGGCCCCAGAGGCCGGCAGGGGGCTGGAGGAGCCCTCAGGGAGGCTCCCCGCCAGGAGAGAGGGTTTGGCCGTTGATGTGAGGTCTTTGTCTGCGCAGGTCTTGAAGAATAAGATGGGAAAGTCTGAGAAGGCGGCGGCCCCCCACAGCCCGCCCGTTCACGGTTTCCACCTGTGTGAGCAACCGAAGATCAACAGGCAGAAGGGCAAGTGCGGCGTGCCGCTGGCCAAGATCGCCTCCGCCAAAAAGATGGAGAGCTTCTGGCAAGACTCGGTGTCGGCAGAAATAATCCCCAAGCCGGAGAAGAAGCCGCTGAAAAACACAGAGAACTTCAGAAACGCCAAGTCGAAGAAACCCGTCACCCTAACGGAAGCGAACCAAAAAGAGAATTACGCTGGGGCAAAATTCAGCGACCCGCCGTCACCTAGTGTCCTTCCAAAGCCTCCCAGCCACTGGGTGGGTGGCACAGCTGAACTTTCCGACCAAAACAGGGAGTTGATGGCAGTCCATTTGAAAACTCTCCTAAAAGTTCAAGCGTAGTTTCCAAGGTCTCTGAAGAGCTGCAAAGAAAAAAAGTCCATCCAGGAAACTTACACATGCCTTGTTGCAAAGAAAAAAAAAAAAAATTACAAAAAAAAAATTGCAAAAGACTGTCAAGTCTTGTAACCACATACAAAAATCCTTGTATTATATTTTTTATGGTTGTGTAAATAGTGTACATCATGTATTATGTGTATATTCTTGTTCATACTTTGAGAGGTACATTTTAGTTTTGTTATGAAAGGATGTATTTTGCACTGCCTGAATGGTAGATGTCTTGTATATAAAACATGGACAATTTTAAGTGTGTGCTTGACACATGAAGACTTGACTTGATTTGCACAAGGTAATGGAAAATCTGAAAGGAGAGTTCAACTTTCTGATGTCAAGGTTCCAGATCAAATGTGAATGGTTTACTCATGCACTACTGACAATAGTTTTACATTCTGTGTCCCAGTTCAAGTACAAACATGGAATTTTCATACAAATGTGAATTTTTGCTCTGGAAACAATATCTGGAATTCCTGTTCATGTGTTTGTTACAAAATCAACTGGAATTTGACTAGAATTCCAACCCACCAAATTGAGCACTGCTGACTTCTTTAAAAAGAAAAAAAAAAAAAGCAGAGCTTTCTGCCATAATTTTAATTGGTCACTAACAAATTAAATAAAACAATTTGGCCTCCCCTTAATCATGTCTCTGTTTTCCTTGTGTGTGTGTGTGTGTGTGTACAAGTGTTAGAGCTTAAATTACCTGATCGCCTTCTTTTAGTGAATAATTAAGGTATTTGATAGCTCGTGTAATGTTAGCCTTTGTGACATGTCTTTTGAGATTCTTTATTCTTTGGTTTCTTTAAAACTTAGCTTTCAAGAAAGTCGGGGATTTAAACATCAAAATTCCTGCTGCTTTCATAGTAAGTGATCATTAAATGATACTGAAAAGTAACAGTAATTGAAAGTTAGGGTGCAAGTTAAGACTGATGTTTTACACCCATTTTGTCTCCTGCTGCTGGTTGTGCTGGAAACTGTGTTCTTCTAATCCAAAATTCTTAAGGAACTGAGCTATAGATAAGTTTGACAGGCTTGGTGAGATAGCGAAGATTTGTGATTAACTGGTATTTTAAAAGTATAAAGCAAAACTACATGTGATTTAAAAACTCTTCGAAATTTTCAGATCCACTGGGGGAAAAAAAATGTGACCTCTGGGCATTAGTTTACTAGGTAGGATATGTATGAAGAAAACAACTAGCAAGGTCCTGGGTGGAATGTTTCCTTGGCATGGATTGTCTTCTCGGAGCACGTTCAAGGGAGATTCAGTGGGCAGCGTTACCTGCATTTGTGATACGTCGCTAGCTCTGGTCTGTGCGGTTGCCTCGTTGGGTTAGGGTGAATTGGTGGTGTTAGTTAGCCACCAATTATGAAATGAGATCGGTCAAAAAGTAGAGGAGAGTTTCTTTGTTATTATATTGACATTAATTATATAGTTGCAAAAATGTTCATTGTAGTGCTGTTAGGCTATTTAATTACATCATAGGCTTTAAACCAAGATTTCATACAAAATTTTCGGACTGGCCTGAATACTTCCATGTTTACTAACTTGCAAAATACATCTGTGTTAGTTGTTTAATAATGGTACATGCTTGAGGAAAATCTATGGCTTCTTTAGCCCGGTTTGCTTCCCAGTCTGAAACCTCCATGATTTAGCAAGTCTTCTAAAAACAATCTATATTTTTTATCATTAACACACATTTTTATCCTTTATATCTGTATCAGTACTAAGGCAAAGAGGAATGCCGGTAGAATCTCACTGAAGATGGCTCTAGTAGATCGTAAGTCCTGGTTTTACTACATTTGGGACGTGCTGTTTTGATCTGCGTTTGTGCTGCTGTCTTTTCCTTTTGTCTGAATGCCAACAAGCACAAAGGAAAACGCCTTTTAAGAATTCCCCATAGCGTAATTTTTAACTAGTGCCTACTTTTGTCAGCTGAACTTGTGATCTTCTTGAATCTTGGTAACTGGCTTGTCAACACGTAGTTTCCATAAGCCCTGTAGGTTGGCATTAATTAAAAGACGGCAAGTTTTTTTTCCTTTTTCCTCCCCCGCCTATTACCTCTGTTTGTATCAGCCTCTTTTCCTCCCTGCCCTTTGGAGCTGACCTCAGGTCACATAGTCTGAAAGGTAGCTCTGATCCTGCGTAAAACTTGCCAACATAACGCACTCTGCTTTGTTGCTGCCTTGATTTGCTGACATCCCCTGGGGATTACAGATTTGGTTACACAACTGTCAGCAGTTCTCAGCTCCTCGGCCAGTTCTTCAAAGCTGTTGGATGAGACTTCTGAAGTCTTGAAAACTTAAACTTTTCATAATTTGGTGCATCATAAAGATTATCAGGGTAGGGTAACAACAGATCTTTTACTCTGTTTCTTACTCAGCATGCAGTTAAGCACACTCATTTTCTTCCACCTCATTTCCTTATTGTCCTCTACAAAGTCTTGTCCTCTTAAAATCTTGATTACACAATGCTTTTTTTTTTTTTCCCCAATAATATATGCCTGACTAACAACTGTTTACGAGGAACTCTTGTGATCTCTTAGAGGTTTTAATGTTACGAAAAGGCTGATCCTTATCCTACAGGGTCTAGGAGGTAAGCAAGTAAGAGAGAAACATAGTAAAATGTTAACATTTCTTGTGAAAAATCAGTGCTGCCTTGCTGGATGGGAACCAGTGTCAAATAGTTTTGGCAAGCAGAAATATTTAGTTGCTGATTCAGTAGAAAATATTAGGGGAACATCTATCAGTTAAGGAGAAATATGTCACCTAATAAAAGGAGCTTTCTGTTCTGAGCTTGAGCAACAGCAACGCAGAGGCTGAACTTTCTGTTCCGCATTTAGGGTGTAGAAGAATGTTATCAGAGCTAGGACAGGAAGGTCAAGAATTCAGCTGCATTTGGAAAAAAAAAAAAAAAAGAAAAAGACACCACCTCAGGAATTAATGTGCACAATGCACACATCCCAGCAGAGGTGGCGCTTCAGAAGTCAGCATTCTCCTCTATCTGTTGTTCCCCTGGGCTGATAAAACCTCGCTTATTCAACTCCCAGAACAGAGGCCTTCAGCCTTGGCTGAGCCCGCCTGGGCTGGAAGAGCTCTGCGGGTGCTTTTGTTTGAAGTTCACCCAGTGACATTCCCACAAGCTACCCATCCTCAGGCTTGTGTGCAGCACATGCAATCGTTTGTGTAAAGTGGTTCACAAATGTTTGACTTCAGCTTGAGAATTACATTGTTTATATATACACACTGGTCACCCAATGGTGAGTGAATTGCTGCAACATCTGCAGTTCATTACCAGAAAGACTATTTTGGGGTCAAGGGCTTTTCTTGTATTTACAGGACTTGCCTGCGTATTTATACAGTTGTAGTTCAGTGTATGTATATACACTGTGTGTGTATTTCAAGTAGTAGCAAGCAGATCGCTGCCATTTTGTCATTCTTAAGATCTTGAAACATCAAGTTTTGAGATGCCCTTTTTATGAAGGGTGTTCACTTCTTTAAAAAGTGCTGCGCTTTCATCAGGTGGGTCTATGAACCTCAATTTACACATCAAAATAAAATTTTTTACTTTTTTTTTTTTTCCCTGAAAGACCTAGAGCTACATTCAATAAAGGACATCCAGGATATAGGATATATACTATATGTATTATAGTATATATATATGGTGTTATATAGTATTAGAGTGTATGTATAGCATATATAGAATATTGTATATAGAATCAGGCCTTTCTCTTCCTTCAAGAACACTTGAAACTTGTGTTCTTTATTGCTTCATCAGAAAGAAAAAGGTGTGCCCTTACCTAAAATAGCAGATAGCTCGATATACATAGTTTACATATTAAATCTTCACTATAAATCTATATATAAGTTGCATTCCTCGCATCAGGTTATTCAGAAATTGCATGTTGTCATATTTAGAATATCAGCTGATCATTTCAGGAATTAATGGCGTAGTAAATTGACAGACCCTGTCCAAACTTTAGAGATTCTTGGTATGTAAGCAATAAAGAAAGTGCTGATACATTTTTTTGCCCTGTACTAGAAGTGATAAGGAGGAAAAAAAAAAAAAAAAAAAGTAGAAAAACTGAAAAACAGGGTCATCTGAGAGATACGAAAGAAGCTGCATAGATGTTGCCATTTAATGTTGTGGTTAGGAAAGGTACTGGAAGAGCAAATTATCTCCCAAAGTACCTGATGTTAGTGCAGACGTAGGGCTGTGTATAGTATGTTAAAATGCATTGAATGTAATGTTCTGCTTTGAAATGTTCGGGATATGTTGTCACTGGTAGGGCTGGTGAGATAAACTGGACTGCGTTTAGGCTTTGTGTTGTGGGGAGTTATATTGCATGATGGTTTTAGTAATTTGCACATGAAAGATAACTGCTTTGTTTTTCTCCACCCCTAATTTTAACCCGTTGATACAGCACATAATCTATACACACCACTGTCATTTCCAGCTCATGCTCTCTGTCCTCTCCCCACAGCCAGCAGCGGAAAGACCGATGCCAAGTCTGAGGTTTCTGCTTCTGGCTGCTGCTCTCCACTGCTGCCTACTCGTGCTGCAGACTACAGCTGCCTTTGGATGGTACCTGTGCCCTGAGCCTGGTTGTGTTCCCCCTCTGCCCACTTTCCCTCACTTTGCCACAGCTTTTCACACATGTAATTTATTTTGCCTGAAAAATCCATCTGAGAGCACGCCACATTTACCTGCTGTGTTCAGGTTACATTTCATCTAAGGAAGAATACATTTTTTTCTTAAAGGAAAACCAGATTTTTATAAAATGCAGCAATCCTCCTGAGATATCTCCAGTCAATGATCAATGTAGTATGACTTGACCAGGCAAGCATGTAGCACGGTCTCAGTAACATAACCTGCCCCACCTGATATCCTGGAGGGCTAGAAACAACTCTGGTGAGCTGGTCCATGCAAATACCATGGAATTCATCTGCCAAACATAACTAAAAAAGCCAAAACCACACACACACACCACACAAAACCACAGATTTTAAGGATTGTTTCCCCAGAGATCAGGAAGTCCAAGATGCCTGGCCTGGCCTGACCTGGCTCGTAAGCCACTGGGCGGACATTTCAGGAAGATAAATGCAGCCTGCAGCTCTGAGATGCATGAACTGAGGCTTTTTATCTATATTTTCAGGTCAGGTCTGCTGTTTGAGAGCCTGCCACAAGCACAGCCTGTGTCCAAAATCCTTCTCAGCCTCCCACGTGTAGGATGGTGTTTTTCTATGTGTTCAGTGTTAGTTCTGTGGTTGGCTCTGCGTTTCTGACCTGTTTGTGTCTTAGGTGATAAGAGGTAAGAGTTTACACCCCTCCTTTTACAGGGTCTTGTGGTTTGTATTTCTTTTTTAACTCATGGCAGGGTACCAGGCTAGTTTTGCACTTGAAAGCCCTACTTTGCCCCATGCACCATGGTGCTTCCCCCAAAGCACCAAGTCTTGTGTTTTATGAAAAAAAAAAAAAAAAGAAAAGAAAAGAAAAAAAAGAATTATAAAGTATTATACAGGCCACATATGCACAATACCTTTCACTGTCTTCAGCATCTACAAATCCCAAAGCCCGAGGTGTCAGTTCACACCTGCAGGGTGATGCTCTGTACCATTATCATTTTCCCCCTGGTGTGTGCTACCTGTTTCTTCAGCCTTTCTCTGTAGTCCCCATCCATAGCCCTCATTTATGCCAAATTACAGCCCTTCTTCCCTCACTGCAGGAAACTGTTCTCTTGTAATGCATTCTGCTGCTCTTCTACCACATATCTATCAATATACTTTTGATTCATCTCAAAACTATTTCCAATATCCTTTGAACTGCCGCGCTGAAATGACATTTTCTCCACATAAATGACAATAAATATCCCAACGGCTTTAACATGGAGCCTGCAGATTTTTTTCCCCATTTTGGCCAAAGATAGAATTTCAGATTGATAATGGGAGTGATCAAATTCAACAGCTACCATATGACTTCTTGCCACATATCAGTGAACTTCCAGAAGGAAAAAATGGCAACACTTCACTGTCTGCACGGGTAAGTGCGACCAACTAGCTATGCCCGTGCAGAATTAAGCTCTTTCTTTCATGACTTCTCATTTTCCCTATTTTTCAAAGGTGCAATGACTACCATGAGGTTTGGGATAAATGTTGAAGCTTTGGAGGGACATAGCTGGATACACAAGAATGAACACGTGAAACAGCCTTCGAAATTTCCACCTTTAAGAAATCATGGGGTGAGGGGAAGGGTCAGGCAGGAGCCCGCAGTTCTGGTGACCCCCCTGCAGCCTGGATGAATTAGTCACCATCCTCTGTAATCTCGTGAATCATGCCAAATTTGTTGCCAGTGGATGTATGTGATGGCCGAGAGCAGCTGAGAGAAGGGAGGAGCTCTGTGCCCGTAGGAACCTTTCTCCACAGGTGCCTCTACAGCATGTGCATGTAGCTCCAAGTATGCGCACATACAGGTTCAAGCCAAGGTCCGAGCAGGCCTGGAGCAGGCGTGGGCTCCCTCTGGTGGCTTCATGGGGCACCTCTCGGGTGGCCCCAGGGGACACCAAGGGACAGGAGCCCATGGGCCTCCCCTCAGCCTTCCCCAGGCCCCGCTTGTGTGGGGCAGCTGGGGGAGCCATGCCCAGCCAGGGCCTGGCTGCGGGTTAATGCTCAGTTATGTAAACAGATTAAATCAATTTTTATCTGTTTAAATTCTGTCAGATTTAATAAATGTCTTTGTTTTTCACCAGATCACACGCAGGTGCAATGACCCTTAAAAATTTGCTATCCACCCTTAGCTCTGCTGCTTCACCTGGCACCTGTGGGCACTCTGCTCCCTGGGGACAGCGACAGGACCCGAGGGGACGGCACGGAGCTGGGACAGGGGAGGGTCAGGCTGGGGGTTAGGGAAAGGGTCTGCACCCAGAGGGTGGTCGGGCACTGGGACAGGCTCCCCAGGGCAGTGGGTACAGCACCGAGCCTGTCAAGAGTTCATGAAGCATTTAGAGAATGCTCTCAGACACATGGCCTGGTTTTTGGGTGGTCCTGTGCAGAGCCAGGGGTTGGACTCGATGCTCCTCGTGGGTCCCTTCCAACTCGGGGTATTCTGTGATTGTCGGGAGAGGCTTTGTGACGTCCCAGTGAGCCAGAACAAGCTGTGGGATGTCCTTGGGCAGTGCTGGAGAAAGGTTCTGCGGGTGGAAAACACAGCCAGCAGCTGACTCTCCATCTGCAGCTCGGTTTAGTACATTTATTCTCAGCGGACAGCAATTTATTAGGTCAAAATATTGTTGTAAGGGCCAGTAAAAAAAAAAAATCCTCCAGGGACTGTATAGTTTCAGATGGGCAGAGGGGACTGGGTTTTGCTGCCAGTAATTGTAACAGCAAGTCCTTCCACAAGCAGTGCCATGCTGGGTGATGTCCTCCCACAGCAGCAGCCTATAGCACATTAATGTGTGTTATTATCGTGTACAGAGACACCGACAAATAATTAGAATAATTAGAAGGACAATGAAGACTGTTAGGACACACACCCACACACACAAAGTTGCAAAGGTTGCAAGAGAGAAAGTATAGGTCTTACGGTGTAGAATCATAAAGTTAATGTTTTTTTGTTTTTCTTGAGCTAATGTTTTACCAAAAAAGCAGCTGGAGGATTAAGGCAAAATGGATTAGGCAGGAAGCCTCCATTTTTAAAGGAAAACATCCGGCGCACTTTTGGCAGATGGTGTTTTTGTAAAACACAAACTTATGACTTATTAATTACTCTGTCCCTGGTGTTTTGAAAATGTAGTAGAACAGATTTCCTACTGTGAACTTATGAACTTAGAAAGAAATTGCAGTATCTAGTCAAAAAACTGTGAGTTCTCTCTATCCTGTGTTTTACATCCGTATTTTTATCATAGGACACACAGGGCGGAGTATGCCTCCATCAAGTGTCTATAAGCTAGACACCTATATCTAACCTCAGCCTCAACAGTCAGCAAACAGAAAGGGGCACTCTGGTTCATGGCGACAATTTTTATGGGTTTGGAGGAAATTATAAATAAGTCAGTTTCTCAGAATTTCACACCATGTTATTGAGGGTGCTACCTGTCATTACCAGCAGTAACATAGTCACAGGAAAGAGGAGATGGTTATCAGCTCATTTACCTCCAAAGAAATCTCTAAGCTCTTACAGAGTGTTATAAAATATGTTTGTTTGTTTGCTTGTTTGTTTTGTCTCCTTCAAATTCTTCTTTATGTTTGTAATCAATTTGTTAATTCTGGTATTCAAAAAAAAAAAAAAAAAAAAAAAAAAAAGAATATACATAATTTGCAATACTTTTCAGGCCTGCTGGATTTTAGCTTTGATGATAATTCACAGCAGTAGGTTCCATGGACTATATGGCCATTAAGTGACAAAATTATTTTTAAAAAGATTAGCTGCTACATCAATGTACAGACAACCTGTATGTCATTAAAAAATTAAAAAAAAAATAAAAAAGTAAAAAATAAAAAATTACTTACTTGGTAAAAATATATAGAAAAGTCCTTTCAAAGTCTCCTTTTTGTTATCAAAAGCATCCTACTTTTTCAACTTAAGGTATTTTTAACATACTAGGTAATTCTATTTGAAGTTAAATTGATCCAGTTGTATTCTTAGACTGGGCCCAGACTAGATAACCCATGGAATCTTGATAAAGAAATTTCAGTTAAAACTCATACATTATCACACCTGAAAATCCTCCTTTACATATAACAAAACAACAACAACAAAAACTTACCCAATCATTAGTTTTACCTCTAGAATAGTCTGATGTTTCTTATTTTTCCCCCACAGGATAACCCAATTGGTCAAAAACATGGTGAGGTTAACTACAAAGCCTGCAACTGGGGGAAAAAAAAAAAAAAAAAAAAAAAAAAAGCAAGCAAACAAAAAACCTTTCCCTGTATATAGATTTTTGTCTTCTAATGCAACATACTTTCAAATACCGCTATAATATGATGAAGACATCATTCAGCCATGTGTGAAGGTGATATATTTGGACACATGCAGGGCTTTGTTATACACATACATAGATATATTTATATACGTTTATATACATAAATACATTTTTTTCATAGGGGAGAAAGTTCTGTTGTTCTGTGGATTACTTATCAAACACGAAAACATTTCACATCTTTTAAAGACAGTCCCATACAAAATGTCTGATTTATTTTAATTTTGACTTTTAAAATAGTATTTTTATATGCGATGGAGATGCCAGACAGATAGTGTCTCATTTACCCGTGCTTCACCTTTCACTATGCTTAACACAGAGTTTTTAACAATACCCTATGAAACTAGCTTGACTGTTCATCTATCCTGAATGGGTTAATTCAAGTTCAGAGCATGGATCGTATTTCAGGCTTACTCAGCACGGCCTTTAGCTGAGTTAGTTATTTTTGGAATAGGCCAAGTTTTTGACAAATTTTGCAAGAATTTAATGTTTATCCTAATCTGTGTTCTGGATGCACTTGTGACATCGCTTCAAGGTCATAGGCGCTTAAATGTCACCTAGATACAGAAACACAGAACCTGAAGTCTTCCTTGTACCCTGCTGCTTCACATGAACAGTCCTACTGATTTAACAGAGTTTTCTAAGCATCACTGTGTCAGACTAAATTTTCTCCTTCCAGTGGAAAGGTTTAATTGTAAGCCCAAATTCAGAGTTCTGAGATGAGGACATCACCTTCAAATGAAATACCAAGCATCAGTGAGATTCCTCATCGTATTCATTTCAAGACACCCAGGCTATCATAAGGTTATGAAGCTTCAAACAACTTTGTAATCTATTTGTCCCGTACTAGTGAGAGATTTAGCCATTTTAGCCAAATGAAATGAGGTGTCAGTCCTCTTCAAATGCCAGCCAACAGCCAGTTTCATGACACAAACTCTGAGAGCTGGAGCACAAGAAAGAATGTGCATATTGTGATGTTTCCTCACATTGTGTTTTAGTTGAATGTCAGTCTTCCTCTGGGGAGATCAGGATGGAGGTCATAGTATTGAAGAATGCTTTGACGAGATCTTGATTTTGTTCCTGCATATAAGGAACTTGACTCCCTTTGTTGGGAACTCGCCTCTGATTCTTCCACATTCTTTGACCTTTCCCTTAATGGCTTGGACTGTGACCTTGTGATGTTGATCTACAGCATATTTGAAATGATCTGGAATGGCACTGAGACTGGCTGCAAGAGTGTCACCTGGACTCTGGTGTGCAGAACAGACCCAGTATTATAACATTTTTCTTCCATAAAACAACAGTATTTGCTCTTGCAGAAATTACATCTTAGGCATGCATCCTTAAGCTATCATGTCAATTCTGTGAACAGTGTTCATATTTCTTGCTTTCAGTTTTGAAATCTATTCAAGATTTTTAAAGCAGCTCGGTCTCATATCTATGTACCACACAATACCATTTTTTCATATTTAACAGTAGTTTCTTTGCCTTCAGATTTATGCAGTCTGACAGCTTTTGATTTGTGCTGCAAAATTAGTCACGAGGGATAAAAAATACTTCAGTTAGTAGGGTGATATCATCAGCAGAATAAATATAAAAAACATTTAAGAGACTATATTACTCCTACAGTCTCTTCAGAATAAATTAGGCACTGGCATATTTTTGTGAGTTTAATTTTTTTTCAAAGCAATTTCCTAGTTTTTTTGTTTGTTTGTTTTACATTTTGCACACAAATTGATTATTCCTGCATGAGCACAGAATCTGCAGAAGATAAAAGAAAAGGAGATATCTAACAAATGAAAATGTCAGGCTGTCTTAGCCGTGAAGCTAAATAAAGCTTCATTAACAAATTAATCCTTTATAATGCTGAATGAGATAAAGCGCCTCTCACCCTGGGACCTCTACCACATGCGCAGAGCAGTCTCCTGCCCCAGACACACATCTGCCCACCTGGGTAAGTTTCTCCACATGTAGTCAGGAGCTGTCCCCACAGACTTTCCAGAAACAGCTCATCTGCCAGGTGTTTGGGAGTCTCCTGAACCAAGACAAACACTTTTGCAAAAAATAAAAGAAAATAATAATAATTTAAAAAGCCAAATACTTCTGATTTGTGGGAATTATGTACAAAATGTACCAATATCAGAGTAGTGGTTTTCTAGATCTGTCTAGAGAAAATAAAAACGGATTCATTTTTCATCTGTTTAAGCTTAATTGAGCGTTGGCCTCTTCTGCAGGCAGCGCAGGCTGGTGTATCCAGGCGAGGACATTCAAGTTCTGGGAGAGGCATTCTGGAGAGAAAGCAAGCCCAAACAAAACACAGCACATATATTTCATCTCAGAAAATTGTAAGGTGTAAGGCCTTACTATACAGACGCTTTGACAAGTTCATCTTTTTTTTCTAGTGAGTGGACTTACTGAAGTGACAATTTGTACCAAAATCAAACACATGCTGGACATGTCTTCATGCATAGGGTCTTACCATACACGAAAAAGATCTGTCTTGCACGTTAACCAGACTTACTAATATTTTCTCCACAAACTGTATGGACACATTCATTGTTTTCATTGCTCCCTAAGGGCAATCTGTAGCTTGCATCCTGCAGAGGGCATGAAAGAGATGAACATGACAGTTGGTAATCACTGCTTGGATTAGGGCAAGACCTGCCCGGCGAGAAGGGCAAGTTGAGGAAATATGTTTTGTGCTGCAGGCTGTGTATTTGTGAACTCTTCACAGTTCCTAGTAGCCCCTCTCTGCACAGGGAGGTGCTGTCAGAGCTGTTACCATGGGTGGGCAGCGAGGATTTGTGCCTGCTTGATGGAAAGGTCTGTGCACAGCACAGCTGCAGTGCCAGTGGGGACTCCAGCAGCAGTAGCTGATCATGTGTAGTAAGTGAAGGAGCAGAAAGAGAGGAGAGAGCTGTAGTAGCAAATGAGCCATATATTTTGAGGACATCTGCTCATGATCTACGGACTACTTGAGTAAATAATTTTCTGTTGTTGTTCACATACGGGTAAGGGCTCCTTCCCCTTTGAGGCAGGAGTGTGGTTCCAAACCGGGATGTCTGAAATGGTTTTGGTGTAAGCTGAACACCAACACCAGGGGAGAGCTGCTGGACTGTTAGCTGATCTCCGTCCACATTGGTTATAGAGTGGAAATTTGGAAGTTGCTTCTGGCATTCCAGAAAAATAATTTTGCTAAGGCTCCCCATATTAAAGTCTAATGCAAAGAATAGTTCCCAATATCTGGCTATAGGGTTAACCAGGCTGGAAGGTGCAGTCAGACCACCCTGTCTCACAGCAGGATCAGACCAGGTTATGCAGGACTACATCTAATCACCTGATACTGAGCCTGGCAGAGGGATGGATGACTGAATTCCTTTACCTTCTTCCTGACACACATTTTTCCCTGCCAGAGTGTTTAAATGTACCTCCATAAACCTAATGCTTTGGGAAAAGTCTGACACCAATCTATCCCTGTTTTCTTCATGTTGAGTTAAAAGGCCTGAAAATGTTTAAGAATGAGCAGGAAGAGTTAAAAACCATGATGGATCTAGTGCAAAGTGTTCTAACTGTGCAATTGTCGTCTCAGTACATATGGATGTTTAGTCTGCTGTCTCTTGAGAGTGTTTGTGCCAAACTTGTGGGAAAGCACACCCTTACACTACCCACAGGCAGTTCAGAAATGTTTCTTGAACTCCATCAGGCTCGGTGCTGTGCCCACTGCCCTGGGGAGCCTGTCCCAGTGCCCAACCACCCTCTGGGTGCAGACCCTTTCCCTAACCCCCAGCCTGACCCTCCCCTGTCCCAGCTCCATGCCGTTCCCTCGGGTCCTGTCGCTGTCCCCAGAGAGCAGAGCTCAGCGCCTGCCCCTCCGCTCCCCTCGTGAGGGAGCTGCAGGCCGCCATGAGGCCTCCCCTCAGCCTGCTCTGCTTTGGGCTCAACAAACTAAGGGACCTCAGCTGCTCCTCATACATCTTGCTCTTCAGACCCTTCACGATCTTTGTAGCCCCCTATGGACACTGTCTAATAGTTTTATGTCCTTCTTATATCGTGGTGCCTAAAGCTGCACAAGGAGAGGCCACACCATCACAGAGCAGAGCAGGACAATCCTTTCCCCCAGCTGGCTGGAAATGCCGTGCTTGATGCACCCAGGGTACGGCTGGCCCTTTTGGCTGTCAGGGCACACTGCTGGTTCATGTTCAGCTTGCTGTTGACCAAAACCCCCAGATCCCTTTCTGCAGGGCTGCTCTCCTGCCTCTCGTCCTCCAGTCTGTACATATAGCCAGAGATGCCCTTTACCATGGGCAAAATCCATCACTTGCTCTTGCTAAATTTCATGTGTTTTGTGATTGCCCAGCCTTCTAATTTATCAAGATCTCTCTGCAAGACCTTTCTACCCTCGAGGGAATCAACAGTTCCTCCTGATTTAATATTGTCTGCAAGGTTACTTAGTGTGTATTCAAGTCCTGCATCCAAGTAATTTATGAAAACATTGAAGAGGCCTGGCCCTAAAAGGGAGCCCTGCAGAACCCCACTAGTGACTGGCCACCAGCCTGATGTGACCCCATTGACTATAATCCTTGGAGCCTGACCATCAGCCAACTGTTCACCCATTGCATCAGGTATTTATGTAGCTGTACCCTGTGCATTTTGTCCAGAAGGATACTGTGAGATACAGTATCAAAAGCTTTGCTGAAATCCAAAACCATTACAATAGCTGGCTTCCCTTGGTTAAGCAGATGTGTGACCTTGTCATAAAAGCGAATTACCAGGACTTTCTCCTCACAAACCTGTGTTGGCTGTGCTCAATGACTGCATTGTCCTTCAGGTGTTCTTCAGTAACTCCCAGAATAATCTTCTCCATAATTTTACCAGACACTGAAGTGAGACTGACAGGCCTGTAATTGCCAGTGCCTGTTTTCTTGCCCTTCTTGAAATTTGGGATAACATTTGCCAGTTTTCAGTTGACTGGGACCTCTCCAGGTAATTGAGTAAGTCTTGTGATGACACCAGCCAGCTCTTTGACTACTCTGGAGTGCCCAACCATCTCTTTAGAGCACCCAAGAACCTCCCTGGGCACCCAAGCATGCCTCTGGGGCATCCAAACATCTTCCCAGGGCATCCAAGCACCTCCCTTGGGCACATAAGCATCTCCTTGCTCTTTGTTTAATGAAAGTTCTGGAAAAGGACAGATATGATAGGGAAAATAGGTGGAGTTTTTGAAGATGGTTGGTGAGGAGAGTGAAGACACTTGATATTATAAGGAAAAAAAAATAGAGATTTTCCCATTGGAATTAGCAGTAGTTCTAATAGATAATGTATAGCTTAAAGCGAGAGGAGAATGGAAAATCCTGACAATTTTTTTTATGTCTGTGGTGCTCATTGAAAGTACTGGACAATATTCTTTTCTTCATAGAAGTTACATGTTTGTTTACTAAAAGTAAAAAGTGATACTGTAGAATCAATATCCAGCCCGACTCCAGAAAAGACATTGCAAGGGCTGGAAATTTAATTTTGCTCTTCTGACTTGCTCAAACCTTGGACTTTCTGCCAATCTGCAGAGCAATCACGCTAGAGAGTCTTATGATAGAAGCACCTGCTGCTGGGAAGCCCAGATTAAAATTACCAGCACACAGCATGCAGGCTGCAGAGCTGCCAGCACGTACTGGAGATGCCTGGGCTGCCAGGGCAGCTGGCAGCCGTGGGACACCCATTGTCACTTCCCTGTGCCCGCCGTCACCTTCGCTTTCCAGTGCTGGTACAGGCACTCGCTGCCAGGGCAACTTTATTCTCTCTTTCTGATTTATTTATCCCAAAGTAGGTCACTCTGTGCCATCTGTGGACGCTTAAGAGTTGCAGCAGGTTGCAGATTCCCTATCCTGCAGCTTTATATATATATATTAATAACCTCTTGTTCTACCTAGCTGTTGGATATACTGAGAGCACTAATCACTAAGGTTAATTCAATTGGGAAATAATTTTAGCAACTGAGTACTGGTATCATTTATATATGAGAGTTTTGTGTAATCACAAGGGGAGTTGATGCAGCCTGATATTTTACTGATGGTGAACCCTGGGCAAGCCCTGCTTTCAGCAAAGAGGTACTCATGGTTGTCTTCTCCAGCAGCCTTGCTGAAAGCTTGAGGAATTAATTGCTGCTGCAATGGTGATTTTTCTTAATAGTGCTTTAGATTTGAAATGATAACATGTGAGTTATCCCCAGGAAGATTTCTGGAAGGACTTCTCTTCACATGGGTGAAATAAGGGATACATCACTGGCACCACACAAGTCGTAACCAGTGCCTTATGGACAGATTTCGTATGTGATATGATAAGCAGCATTGACAAGGAATGGGGAGGTCACACACACGTGGTATAAAACATACATAAAACATACTACAGAGCACACAAATGCCTGTCGGTGCACGAACTATGTGTGAGAATGCAGGAGATGATGAACATTTTAATTACAGTCACCAGTCCTGGCCATCTTGCTACTAACCAGATGCTGTTTGAGGCATACCCATATTCCTCCTGTTAACACTAAGCCACCTCCGTCACCCATTTTGTGAAAAGATTAGGGACAATAGGACAGTCAGGTTTCTATAAAGTACAAATGCACAGAGCAGATGTGAGATTTATAACAAACTATGAAAAAGCAATAATATAATAATATTATTATATTAATAATATGGTTAAAAACAAAGGAAGTAGCTTAACTGTAGGAAATGATGAGCAAGCTAGGGTAAATGAAGATTAAGCTCTCTTGAATTGGAAACAACTAGAACACATTCACAAAATTTGCCAGAAGTCATCGGGCAATGCATGACTTGACCTTAAAATTATTTCAACCATTAGTTGAGACCAATACGGATCAGACTAGTTTATCCCTAGCACAGTTTGATCACAATTGTTTACAATTTTCAGTACTTTTTCACAGGTATCTGGATATATCGGATGTCTTAGTTTTCTCAGATGTAAAAAATATAAAAACACACTTGTTCCATTTCACAGTGATGAATATGGCTGCTTGTGTTCAAATGGCTCTGAAACTCTTGCAGAGTTCTGCACATGTTACATTGACCTGAGAAAATCCTACTACACTCATGAATTATTCCTATACACGAGGTCAGCAAAGTTCATAGTAACGTATTGTTCTTTTAAATAACCCTGCAGACAAACATATATTTTTTTCACTTATCTGCCTGTTTTTTTTTTTCTCGTTTGTTTGTTTTCAGAAAAATATATATATATAAAATTGGGCAAATCTACAAATTTGCTGTATCTGCAAACCTATTCTTGCCAGCAGTAAGTCTAGGATTATACAAGGTGAGTGAAAACACATTCTGTAAGTGCATTGAAGTATGCAATATTACTTAAATTAAATAAAGACTAAAAAAAATTAATCTGTGTTATAATGGCTATAACCAGTGTGTTATTAGTTTCTTTATTTCCACAGTGAATAGATAAAGTATGTTTATGGAAATATTTATTTTTACATGAATAACTTAAGCAAATAATCATTATTAAATGAAACTTGTTTTGTTTGCATTTGCATGATTGGTACAAATCTGTTCAGTAATAGGAGCAAAACCAATGTCTCTTCTTAATGTAATTCCCAAGGTATTATGAAAGATACCAACACTTAATATAGTTGTATCTATGGTTATGCAGTCCATCATAACTTGGTTTAAAAAAAAAAAAAAAAAAGATAGCAAAGAAAGCTTTGGGGGTAACAGATTTGCAATTAGACACAGCAAGCTGCAGGCTTGCTGTCTCAATAACCCCTCAGCACCACTAAATCCACAACAAAGTACTTAGTAGTAATACTGTGATGCGTAACAGAAATAATCCATTTAAGATTTTGTAAATATACCATATTTTTGCTAACTTCAAAACAGTATACCAGAATAAAATAAACTAGAGTGTTTCACATAAAGTCTTTTATGAGGGAAAACAAACAAACAAACAAACAAAAAACTCCCTCTACATTTAAACTGGAATTTAAAACACTGAAAATTGAGTATTGTATTGTTTGGGTTAAGCAGTCATTTTCTGTCTGTTTAACCCACAAACAGAGATTGCCTATGAACAAACAGCTGTACCACTTTGAAAAATGAATGGATTAAAAATAAAGATCAGTAAGAGCTGCAAAATATTTTTTCTCCAATGGGCTAAAAGAGTTGGGGCCTGCCTGCAGTTCTGTTTGAATCAATATCAGAGTTAAACTTTATTTTTATCATAATGGGACCTGACTGTAACTAATTGGGAGCATACATATGTTAGTAAACAGGTATCTTTTTTGCGTTACTTTGAAAAATTTTGCACAGATTTCATTTTCACTTACATTTGCACTCATGGTAACATTAAAATAAATCAACCTTTTTTAAAAATTGACAGAAGAGAGAAGCAATTAAATGTGTGGACATTTGTGTAACTTTTTATTTTATTTTTATTTTTTTAATTTCTGTTTAGCTATATAAATATTTACAAAGGAAATCACTGGATCTCATGAATCTGCTCAGTTTTTGACCATTCCATCTGCCTGTTTTCTGTGTGGCTGTTGATGGTGCTGTGCACAACACAAGTGGTCATTGAGTAAACTAGTGAGCTTACAGCAGGAAAGCCACTGGTAACAGTTGATGTGCAAGCTCTTCTTCCTCAGCATGAGGTGGCTTGTTTCAGAGACTGTAGAGAAGATTTTGTAGCAGTGGAGTCTTAAGCTGTTAAGGTCACTTTTTCCTTCCCCTCTTGACCGTTTGTGTTTACAGTCCAGTGAATAAGTCACGCTGTGAAATGAATGGTTTAATTTATCTGTCTTTAAATGAGCAAAACCTGCCTTTTGGAGGTAGAAAGGAGTTCAATATCTAAAGCACAATCAATTAAAAAAGCACCTAATACAACAGGGTCAGTAATGGAGCTGTTTTATCATCAAGTGTCTTGATGGGACATCCGTGTGATTAGGCCATTTTCATCACAAATCCTTTCAAGTTTTAATAGCATTATGACCATAATGATGTTGCTACTATAGAAATGGTACAATTGTAACATTTGACCCATAGTACAATGTAAAATACAGTGTTATTATAGGCTAAAATATATATGTAAATTTAACAGTGTAAGAAATAAAAAGACATATTGGAAGCAGGATTTTTAATTGCAGCAGTGGGAAAGGTTCAAGGCAGTTTCCTCCAAGGCAAGAATCTTGATATTTGCCACTTTTCTTGCAATCACAAAACTAACAAAGGTTGAATATGGAAGAGAGAACAAGCAGTCAGCAAGCTTTGTGTGTTAAGAGTATTGGCTATTGGTAGAGAATTAATTCTCTGTTTATGTTCTGTGCTGTGCAACTTCAAGCAGCCCCATAGTAGCTGATATGTTTTATGTAACGGAAGAAACAAACAGGAGTTTATCTAGCCCTATCTTTCAAGAGCTACCTTCCCTAACTGGCAATACTTAACTCATGTTAACTTCATGAACTGTTCACGAAGTTAGCTAACGCTTCTTGTTAAAAAATTACAGCCGAGATGGAAAAGAAAGAACAGCAGAAATACAGAATACAGCTAAATCCTGCCTGCATTCACGCAGCTTTCTGAGTGCAGATGTAAATATGCATCAGATACAAAAGCACTGGTCTGTTGAACCAGTCTAAAGCTACCAAAGCTTCCACCAGTCCCTGTGGTTAATGGTGCATAAAAGTGATTGTTTTGAAAATAACTCTGTCGGTTTACAATATTCTTGCCTCTCCCAGAGGATACCACCCACACAGCAGAGTCAGCAGGCTGAAAACGCAGCTAATTCTAAGCTGCTTCAGGATAAAGTCCAGCATTTAAAGCATAAAATGCCAAGGGGGGAAAGGGCAGCTGGAGTTAAGCTCCTGGACTTTGAAACAGCTCCCAGACATTTGTGTCCTTCATTCTGCCACCAGAGCTGGAGCAGGCATCCTTGGCAGTTACAATGAGCTGGGGGCAGTGACATCTCAAATAGCCACAGCTGTCTTCTGAGCTAATGTATCTGAGCTCCAAGCACAGTTTTCGCATTGCCCTTTTGGGTGCAGGTTCACAGCATTTGAACAATTGGTGAGGTCTTAGCCATTAAGTCAAATAGCTAACACATGGGAGACTGAGAAAGGAGGACAAAATGATCCAGAGGAATAAAAATGCTGTGAGGAATTTCCAATTTAACTCCAAGTTTTGTACATGATGTGACCAAATCTGAGGGAAAAAAAAAAAAGATAAATTCATATTTTCTGACTCTGTCTGCTCTGGACAATGGAATTTTGACCACACTGTGATTAAATCTTCAGTTGTGGGAACAAAATATCTGGAGGGAGAAGGGTTTGCTTTTCTGAATCTACCTATTGTGCATTTATTTTCCCTTAATAAGCAATGTATAATATCGTGGCCTCCTTTATCCATTCACAGTTAAATAAGACAATGTGCTTCAGTGACTTAAGACATCTCTCTTCTCAAGATCTTTAAAATGTGTGCTCTATTGTGATAGTGCCATTGTGATCTAACCAAAGACCCCCTTACCACTCTTGCTTTTTAAACATGTAATCGACTTTCACTTCACTGCATGTCTTGGTAAGTACTTCCTAATACAAGCCTATTTGTAAACCATGCTGGAATGTTATTTTAGGCAAGTCAGCCTACAGTTTCTACACATAGCATCAACATACTTCTGCTTTTCTTACTGTACTATTGTTTTAAAGCTTTGGATTTTGCCTTGAAATCCAGGCCACCCTGAATTTAATAACAAGACTTTCATTGGGTTCATTCAGATCTGGATTTCAACCTAAATGCCTAATGTTGCTAATGTGGGATGAGGTAAACTTGATCATCAAGTTTTTTATGGCCACAACAGATGTTCCTTCCTTTAGACCAATGGAAAGGTCCAAAACCTCATCCACCCTCTAAAACAAAAATACAAGCATTTGTTTACAGCTTGATTCCAGGAATATGAATTGAATCAGCAGCTGCGAAGTTTGTTTTTGTTTACTTACAAATAAATATATGCATGGTTCTTGCTTTTCTGAAACAACAGTGATGATGTCTGGATTGCATTTCATCTGTCTAGTAATGGTATTTTTAGCAGGCTAATAGTGCATTACAATTTGTTTAGCAAAACAGAAATATCAGCATGATATTTTTGATCTTGTTTTTAAAAAATGCACTCATACATGTCTACTAAATCAGAACAACATGTTCTGTATATTTTTTTTATTTTGTAGATTTCTTATTTATGTCAACTATACTACAATATTCTCATAATCATAAGCCAATGTACAACTTATAGAAAATGCAACTAGTAAACAGAAATGTTTTCTTCTTAGCAGTGTAAATCAATGAATGTTAGAATGTGCATAAGATATTGAAAGTCTAGTGTCTTCTAGAATAGGGGAAAAATTGTGATAGTCTAACAACTGTGAGCTGAAGTTTTCTAATATGAGGAGCAAAACCATTATTGCTTCACTTGATAGGTACCATCACACCTCTGGTGTAAATATCCAGAAGTTCTTCCACGCAAACAATTATCACACACCAAGGAGAAGACACAATAGGAACAACAGTAGGAAGGCAAGGGCTTTGTATAACAGGACTAGAAGCCCTCACTTGGCATACATTCACTACTTACAACTAAAAATACCTACACCTTTTCCTTTGTCTTTCCTAAATAGATCTGATTTCAGGATTCACATCTCTGTTTTAACTGTGACAGAGAAAATTAACTCTTGTGGTCTTGCTTACTCTTCTCCTTTATACAAAACTGTTCCCATGCTTTGCTATCAGCCAAGATCCACCTTTCCTCTGATAATGGGCTAGAGCAGTAAATGTAGTTTAATTTTCTTTTTGCTGGATGGCCTTGGCAGGGATGCTCCCAGCAGCTCTGCCATTCTCATCTCATCCTCAACTCACTGAGCTGAGCTGAACCAACAGCTCACTGCCCCCACACCATTAGTCTCACGATACCCCTTGCCCCCAGCCAGGTAATTCTGTCCATCCCACTCCCAGCTCTGGCACATTTTGGACCTTTGTCCGAGACAGTTTATCTCACTAGATCAGCAAGAAATTTCCTAACTTGTTGCAAAGGGGTTTTTTTCTGCCATTTTATTGAATTACATCTGCTCATGTACAGATCCAATAAATACCAAACACAGCATGCGGCAGGAGTTTTTGTCTGGGAGAGGGAAAATCATGGTGGAACTAGGGAAGACCCATGGGGGGCAGAGATATATTATGTGACTTGTGAAACTGTAGCCAGCTGAAAAAGCACTATTTTCTTTTCTGAGTTGCATCTCACTGACTTAATTTGCTCATTGAAATGTCCAGGAAAGAGAAGCTCCCAGGCACAAGGAGATACGGAGCCCAGCAAGGCCCTCTGAGGGAATAGCACCCTGAGGCATGCACTGCTGGGCCTCTTGGTGCGCTTGTTCCTTGTAGAGAAAGGAGACACTTGTGGTGTGATATCCCTGCTGTGAAGGATAGTCAAGCCTCTTGGAGCCTCTCTACTTTGATTAATTGCTAGGATTTCAAGACTCTGGTCTGTTTCATATAATTTTCCTACTGTATTCTTTGGGTTTATCCTGTCAATGCTTTCTGTCATCACCTATCATTATTAACTGACATGCTGTCAAGGCCATCTGACAGACTTAGAGGCCTAAGATGTATCCGAGCTGTGATTCCAAGACAGCCTAAGCCAGTCCTAGACGGGGTCCAATCTGTGAACTGGCCTCCTCCCTGCTTCTGCCCTTTCTCTCACAGTCACCCTGGCCCTGCCTTGGCACGTCTCTGACTGCTCTCATCTGATCCCCATGGAGCCACTGCAGCAACCTGGCAGAACACTCAGGTGCCCAAAAAGCTCCTGGCTTCCAGTTCTCTGCACTGTGCAGATGCAGATAGGACATCAAGAGAAGGAGGTCATGTCTGGGGAAGGAGAAACTGAAGAGCTTGTGCTCTGTGGAGGATACTCCTCCTCTGCGCTGAAATGGGGCCTGAGTCCCCATCTGCCCCTCACCTTTTGCCCACTGGCAGCAAATACCTATGAAACCCAATTCAGGGTTCTCTCTGCTTCTATTCCCCTTGGAAAACTAGGGCTATGGCTTTGTTGGAGCAAATGGACAAAGTCCACACCCTAGATTTAATCCTCCTGAGGAACCATGTACATGTCACTTACATGTCACACCACAGAACGTGTACATTTCCAACATACAAGTTTTAAAACTACTGAAAGCACACACCTTTGGGTGAAGATCAAGTGTATAAAGCTGTACAGGGTACAGGATGAATCTGATCTAAGGAGCTGAGCAGAGCCCTGCTTTGGTTGAAGAAATATGAAACTATAGGGTGAACAGTACTGCCTTGGGGAACCGGGTAGTTAGGAACAAAAAGTTGTGTTTTTTTTTGTTTGTTTGTTTGGTTGGTTGGTTTCCCCTTAGTACAACCTAAAGTGTGAGCCAGCTCTCCCTAGGTGTGATCTACTCTTCTCTGAACAGCCACTCAGCAATGCAGACAAGTGAGTGCAAAAGTGGTTGGGTTTGATGGATGCCTGGAGTGGCTGTTGCTGAAGCATGCTGGTAACTCCCTGACTGCTCCAAAGGGCTCCCAGCCCTCAAAATCAGGAGGCAAGAAGACTTTATGTGACCCCTTTGCTATGCGTGTGCACTGTCTACCACTGACTGGAAGTATGGATGGGACAGTTGGAAGTCCAGCATGTGTTTCTGAGTGGAGGCATTTGTCTGCTTGAAAGTATTTGAGGGAAAGAACAGACCACAACCACGGTATTTGCTGGAGTGTGTTACAAGAGTAAAAATAGCTCGTGACAAACACTTGCGTAAGGGGCATGAGTGCCTGAGCTCTACTTGGAGTGACCGAGGGTCATGCAAAGTTTGGGTGGCACCAGGAAAAGGAGAAGGGAAACCTGATGTTCAGCATGCCAAAGCACTTCTCCAGGTGACAGAAACACTGTGGAGCAGAGTTGATAAACAGTTGATAAACAGACTGGAGAAGAATTTTTTCCATTAAGCTGAACAAAAAGTAAAATTTCACTACTTCAGTAAACACAAGAAAAATGCCAGAATTAGTCTTTTTTTTTTTTTTTTTTTTTTTTCTTTTCCCTGCTGACTTCAACTTTGTCAGGTACTGAACAGTTAGACAGGCAAGGACCCTGCTATCTGGCTTGTATCGAGCACTTCACACCCATTCCAACTACTGATGAGTCCTCATTAGCTATAAGTGCACATGGGACTTCAAACAAAAGCTGTGTTGCACAACAGCTCCAGGGGGAAGAAAAAAATAAATGCATCTGATCATCAGGATTTCATTATGAAAGTCAGCAAGGCCATAGGCAATCACTTGGGCTTTTGTGGACAGCAGCATGGTGCACGCAGCATACTGGCAGCAAGGCCGAGGCTTCCCGAAATCGTCACACTGTCTGTGCTTGGGCTGTGTGGATGTTTAGCCCACACACTTGGCGTTCTGTGCTGTGGGCTGCAACAAGGAAAGCATCCATGCTGGGTATTGCTGTAGGTTCACAGCTGTGCATTGCCTTTGTCCCAAAGAAGCAGGAAATTCACGTTGCAGTGGAGAGGCTGGGATATGGGCTGCGGGGTCAGTGATATGCTGCTTGGGGAGATCTGGACCCCAGCCACACCATATGGGTACTTCAAGTGGTCAGGGGCCAGAAATCCCACAGAAATGTCAAGGGGGGAACAAACTGCAAGCAGACAGGGCTTCTGGTTGATGAAATGACTCCCTCCCTTCCACCCCATACAAGAGAGACTTGAAAACAGGCCATCGGAGGGCCACCAACGTGATCAAGGGACTGGAGAACCACTCCTATGTGCAGTGTCTGAGAGAGCTGGGACTGCTCAGCCCGGAGAAGAGCAGGGATCTCCTCAATGTGCAGAAATACCCAAAAGGAAGGTGCAAAGAGGGCAGAGCCAGGCTCATCTCAGGGGTGCCCAGTGCCAGGACAAGGCAATGAGCACAAGCTGAAACATAAGTTCTGTCTGAGCACTGGGAAGCACTTCTGTGCTGTGTGGTCGCTGAACACCGGCACAGGCTGCCCGGGGAGGTGCTGGAGCCTCCTCCGTGGAGATGTTCAAAGCCACCTGGACGTGGTGCTGGGCAGTGTCCACGTGGGAAGGGGATGGGGCAGATGGCCAACCTCAACCATTCTGGGACTGTGGAATAAAGGCAATGTCTGGGGGACAAATATGATGTTGAAAGACAAATAAATAAAAATAAATAAAAAAATCTGAGAGACAGCAGCAAAGCCTCGGACGCCCAAAATGGCCGGCGGCGCCCGAGCCCCGACGAGAACTACATTTCCCAGCGCGCCCCGCGGCAGGGCAGAGCCTATAAAAGGCGCGGCTGCGGCGGGCGGTGCAGTGTGGGCTCGGCAGGTGCGCGCGGCGAGAGCGTTGGCAGCCGTTAAGAGCCGTTAGGAGCCGTTAGGAGCCGCGGGTGCCGATGAGGCCGCAGGAGGTGTTGCTGGAGGAGCTGAAGCAGCGGGCGTGCGAGGGCGTGGAGCTGAACGCGGCGCGGCTGGGCGCCCTGAGCCGCAGCATCTGGAGCCGGCCCGAGCTGGCCTACGAGGAGCACCACGCTCACGACGCCCTCACCCGCTTCTTCGCCAGCGGGGAGCTGCCGGGCGCCGCCTGGGCCGTGCGGCCCCGCTACAAGCTGGGCACGGCCTTCCGCGCCGACTGGGGCACGGCCGGGCCGCAGGGACCCCCCGGCCCGCTCCGCATCGCCTTCCTCTGCGAGTACGACGCGCTGCCCGGCATCGGGCACGCCTGCGGCCACAACCTCATCGCCGAGGTGGGGGCAGCCGCCGCCCTGGGGCTTAAAGCCGCCCTGGAGAGCCTGCCGCAGCCCGCTCCCAGCGCCGTGCAGGTGGGAGCCCTCCTGAGGGTCCCTTCGTGCCTCCTTCGTGCCCCCGGTCGGTGCCCGCCCCTGACTCGGTGTGTTTCTGCTGCAGGTCGCCGTGCTGGGGACGCCTGCGGAGGAGCAAGGAGGTGGCAAAATTGACCTGATAAACGCCGGGGCGTTTGACGACCTGGATGTGGTGTTTATGGCGCACCCGTCGCAAGAAAACGCGGCCTATCTGCCTGATGTGGCCGAGCACGAGTGAGTGAGCGGGTTCACATGGAAAGGGGTGTCTTGCTGTTGCCTTTGGTTCCCCTCCCCGAACGGGGTTGCTGCTTGGAAGAGGCTGAACTTAGGCAGGGGACCTCGCAAGTGCCCTCCAGGCAAGGTGTTTGCAGTCAGCTGAGGAGCCGTATCCCTCCTCTGGACTCTGAGCAGTGCAAAGTGCAGCGTTCAGCATGGCATTCACATAGTTGGCTGCTCAGGGATAATCGTGTTTACCCCAGACCATTTTCTCTTATGTTTCTGGACTTTTCTTATACGTGCATGTGATAATCCTTTGCCTCTAAAAAAAATCATTTTAAAAGCACTTAAAAAAAAAGTATATGAGGGGACATCTCATTGATTATAGCTTCTTGCTTTCCTGGATATCAAGTCATGTAGTTCTCAGTATCTTTTATTTTAGTCAGTTGTGGAATTGCTTGTTTTTTCTCCCACTTCTGGAAACAGCTAACCAGCTAAGCCTGACTGCTCTTTGGGTCCTTATTAATTTTTAGCCTAAATTTAATTATGGCCATTCAGTATCTATTAACTCTTAACAACAGCTTTGTCTTTGCCCAAATTATTTCCTGGCATTACTTCATGTGTACCCCCAGTATGTGTGTAGGCGGCAGCAGTCATACCCTTGTTCCACTTTTTTTTGTCGGATAGCTCTTTGGGGACGTTGCCTTGCCATCTTTTCATTAGCTCTAGTGCTTATTGTCTGTGGTTGTTCTTCATTTGTATTCAGGGAGACTCGTCTTGAAGTGCTCCTTGCTGGATGTTCCTAACTAGAACTGTTTACAGTTCTGCCAGGGGAATTATATTAGATCTTTCTGAGCTAATGCTGGAGCCACAGTGCCTTGTTTCCCCGAAATTTCAGCAGAAATGCATCTTAGAGGGATTTGACTTTCAACAGATTAGTGCCTTAGTAGGCACTAGTCTATTTCATAGACCCCAATGAACTTTCCTCTTAAGTCATTTTTCAAGCAAGCAACTTGCAAAGACGTGCTTTGTCTGGAACTGCGTGATTTCTAGAGTATTTTTGAGTTTAATTATATTCCTGATATGTTGGTCTGCAGGGTCATGCTGTTCTTTTGGTATTTGAAACCTCTTCTGTTTCCATAGGGTCCCAGCAGGTTTTATTAGTACACTTTACTCCACAGTTACTAGTGATGCTCAATCCCAAGGACTGAACCTGCAGGGACTCTACTAGTAACTTCCTCCAGTGTAAAGGAGTTTTTGTGTTGAGTGTTTTTTACAAGTATTACATTCGGTTCTCTAGTCAAACATGTGACTTCCCAGACGCCTATGTGCTTGATTTTATTGGTCCTTTTAATTTTGTCAGTGATCTTCCTGGTGAATAATTTACCTCAGTTACTGCTTAGTTCAATGGTAAAAATTGACAGGGTTGGCAAGAACTAGTCATCCTTCCATAGTTAGTCCTCTCTTATTTACCTTCATTGTTCTTATTGCAGTGTACTTTTGAGGCTTTGCTTGGCTTTTGGTTGCTGTCCCTTAAGACTATAATCTTCAAAATACAATTTTCACGGATGTATTTGTCTTTCTGTTAACTTCATCTCTTGTAATGGCCTTTTTTGGTTGATACAGTAAGATGTAGGGATCTCCCTTCAGAGGTGATAGTCTACTGCTGGATACAAGTCCTACATGGCCTTTCAACCTTGAATACAGAGGAGGCATGGAACTGAAGCACTGAGTGAAACAGCTTGAAATACTCAGCTTATGCCATGATTTATGTAATAATGAGATTCCAGAGGCACAAAGACTGTTTTCATGCATTGCATTTGGCCTTTTGGTTGTTCCCAAGGAATTTAAGGATTACTGATCACTGCATTATTAGTTTTACTATATCTGCAAACTCTGAATTCAGCTATCTTGTGCCTGAACTAAAATTAACATACTGGGACAACTGTTTTGCATACGTGCCATAATTTGCCAATTCTTAGTTACTCTCCACCTAATCAGCCTACTTTTTTGTTAGTCAAACAGGATCCATGTTGTTCTGCTGATACTCGATTGGTTCAGGGTTGTTTTATTCACCAAAATGTGTTTTTATTCTGAATGTGACATGTAGCAATAGAGTCTACAAGAAAATGAATGCTGAAAGAACAGTTTTTGTTAAGCAGCCCATGTTTCTTGTGGACAAAAATGATTGCAACATGACTTTCTGCTTTGTCTTCTCTCCATTTTCTTTGGAGAATAGCTAGGGATCTGTCCTGCCTTCTTTGCAAGTTGATTTGAGGGACCACAGTCTAATGCTTGGGATGTTAATGGATAAGTTTTCTTGATTACAGGTATGATAATTGTAATTAAAACTCAACGGAGTAGGGTGTAAGATTCCCTTGGAGGACAAGGGGGGAAAGAAAGGGGCATTACAAAACCTGAATTTGGATTGCAGACATTAATCTGTGAGGAAGGCTTTTACCACTGTAAGTGTGGACTCCACTGTGTCCCTCTTTGCTCTCCAGTATTTCAGTACAGCTACAGACTTACAGCTGTGCCATGGCTTGGGACATGAGGGGTCAGTTCGGGATAAGTGGCTAAGTTGGTGTCTGTGCAAGGCGGGGACAGCCCAGCAGGGCTGCGTCTGGCTGGGTGAGAGCCAAGTGGTGTGTGTGTCTTGGAGGAGAGTGAGGGCCGAGGATGGAGTGATATATGTACAGGACTGGGTTTTGAGGTCAAACCCTAGGATGGATAAAAACCAGTATTTGTGTTTGAGAAATGGTAATACTTTATATAGATGTAAGTATTCAGTGTAATGCGTTTGCATGTAATTCAAAACACCAAATAAATTACTTTGTAAGCCTAAGAAGTGACACTCATAAGAATTCATGCTTGGCTTCATCTTGCTGGACATGTTTAGGTCCAGTATTTTGAGTTTTACAACTTCTGCACTACATTTCTATCTTTGCAAACATTTCTACCAGCATTTTTGAGGTGTGAAGGGAAAGGACATCTTTGAGGTAGCATGGTATGTATATTTTATATACTAGGTTGTATTTTTATTACACTTAAAACTTGTTTTTATTTAGACATGGATTGTATGTGATCTTACTAATGTTCTTTTGCTGTCTTTTATGTAGCACGTCTAAAAGTTTGGCAAAAACTAGGACAATCTACTTATTTTGAATTGGAGAAAGTTTATTATCCTCAGAGAAGAATATTAGTAGCTTTGTCTCAATAGGCAGACATAAATAGGCAATAAGCAGAAAAGTGGAGACATTCAATTAGTATCTGAAGCCTTCAATACACAGGAAAGGCTGTACATTATGGGAACTTTTGCCCACTTGGTTCTTTGTTGTTTCATTCCATTAGTTTTCTAGAACTCTTTCAGGACCGTCCTGCACTCAAATACAGCTTAGCTTTTCAACAGTGTAGTGCTAGGTAAATTGTTTGGTGTTCTGCTGCACATAAGTTAAATATAATTGTGTGAACAAAAGGAACTTTGTATTTTAGAGGTTTTTTTTAAGTAAATGAACAGCAAGTAAGCAATGCCTTTTATTTCCTAGCGTGACTGTGAAATACTATGGAAAAGCTTCTCATGCTGCTGCTTATCCTTGGGAAGGAGTTAATGCATTAGATGCTGCTGTTCTTGCATACAACAATCTGTCTGTTTTAAGACAGCAAATGAAACCAACCTGGAGAGTTCATGGTGAGACCTTCATTAAATCTGACGTCCAGCACGTAAGACTTTAGGCTGTTCAAATACTAACTTACAAAATCCCACAACTTAAGATACTGCATTATGGCATTAAATGACTAGTGTCACCTCAAATATGAAATTGCACTATTTAACTGAAGTAGTTTGTCTGTAATTTTTACAATCACGGTGTCAGAATTAACTGCTGGAAATGGACTTATGGGTCAGATTCAGAAGCAGACACTTGTATGTAAGTAGATACTGGACAAATCTTAAGTCCTTGCACCTGATGTTGCCATTTAGAATGAAACAGCTAAGTCTTTGTTACAGGGCTTGGAATTCCTTAAAGCCAACGTATGCCTTTTTGCACAGGCATAAGATTAAATGCTTCTGAAAAATGATTACTTTCTCACCATATTTGTAGTAGGCATTCCATGAATTAAAAGTAATTTATGTTGACATTTATGTAGAGGTATAGTGGTCCTGTGACTGAAATTTATTTGCTGAACTGTTAAAAACAAGCAATGGCAGGAATCTATAGTTCTGAATAGTGGGCCAGTCAGATGTGTGCTGGATTCTATTGTTTAATACCTTGTAGAGCTTCAGGTAGAAATGTGTGTTCCTTCTGCAGTAAGGTATGTTAACTGTTAAGCTTAACTTAAACTCGAATACCTTGCATTTCTTTTTGTGTGGTGAGAAAGTCACAGAAGTTTAGGTGGAAGCTGCCCATTAGCTGTAGACACCAATTTCCCTTACTGCACCCAACACAGCTTTTTCAAAGTTGTTAAATTAAGAAATTATTAAGTTAAGAAATATGGCCATTTCTAAAAAGACTTGAGAATGCAGAACTATTTGGAAAATTCTGTGAGCTACAAAACTTCCAGGAGTCCTGTGATCATTGTGTTTTGGCTGCTTGTGCTATGTAATACCTGTGCATATTTCTCTCCAGGATATCAAAATGGAATCTGGAAGCCCAAATCCTTTTCACTGTAGATGAAGATACGTTTGCAGTTCTGCTGTATGGCTTGCCCAGATGAACTTCCTGCAGAGGGCACAGCCTTAGCTCTCTGTCCTATAGCTCTGTGGGAGACAAGACATACAATTACAGGCTTTGGTGTATGAAACTGTTGTTGCAGGTTTAAGATTAAAGTTGAAGGCGTCCAAGTCGTCTATCAGATTTGAGCCTAAAACGGTAGTTTCTTCTTAGTTTCTAAAGGCCATGTGGGTAAAATATGCAAAAACTATCTAAACAAACCTAGTAGGGTTAGCACGTCCTGAACTACAGTGAAACTTAAATTGCTGTGTTGATACAACTGCTGCCATAAACTTGATTTTCAAACTGGAAATATTTAAAATGCTTCTGGGAAGGTGTAAGCAACCAGAATGGTGCTTAATTTTAGGAACGCTTTACTTACAGCAGTGTTGGAGGTCTTGTGTTGCAGCCTTCAGTAACATCACTAGTTGCCTTAAGTGATCCTAAAAATCTTAGTCTTAACCCACTAACAAACACTGAAATAGTTTCCATTATTTCATGTCTAGAATCCCTGAGCAGTGTTTAATGTAAATGAACAATGTTATTGTTTGTCTGATATTTGATAGGATTATCTTTTCTCCACTTCCAACTAAACATTGCCCCTTGAAAAACAGGAATATATATTTTTTTCCTTTCAAGCAGTATTAAACAGGTTGCAAAAAAAAAAAAAAAGTTCCACCTAGGAGCAGGATACGATCTGTAAGACAGCCTACTTAAGATCTTCTCTTCATTCAGTATTGCATATCCATATTGAAGAGACTGCATGCTGCTAGACCCTGTCCCATTCTGTTCACAAGTGCACTGAAGACAGGGGGAAGCTGTTTGCTCATTAAGCAGCTTGTTTTGAGCAAATGTGTCCTGTCACGTAGATTTGTGCGATTACTTATTTGCTGACTTCTTGGTTCCCTTTTTTGTGATGTCTGTCTCACCTGAGCTGTTCCTTTTACGGACCAGTACTGACTGGTGTTTGATTTAGCACTTTGTATTCAAGACAAGAAAGCTCTACGTGAAGGGGTGGGAGTTCCTAGTCTTTATAGACTTTCTGTACCAGAGGTGAAGATTTGTTGCCCATTTGCATTCTGGTAGCGCTGTCTTTTCAGGCTTCAGTGACACACATCTAAATTACCCATCAGTAATTCTGTGCAGTACTTCCATTTAAAGCAGATAAGTTTCTCAAGTTCTAGAGAAAACCAGTTATTTTTGACATATATAGATTGAGGCTAGGAGACCTAGGAACAAAGGCAGCCTGTTGGAAGTAGCTAGTTGTTACTGCATTAAAATCTAATGTGATACTGAAGTCTACAACTTTTTATTGTTAAAATAGCTGAATGCTACAGTGTTTTATGATAATGTCTCTGATGCCATAACTGAAAGCTATGTAGCTGTTTCCTTGAGGGAGCACTTCACCCTTGAATAAAATTGTCCATGTTGTACACACTGCAATATTCCAAAGAATTGGTATGAGGAGTCTAACAAACTTTGTCCCCTGGAGTAGGCCCATTACTCCAGTATTGCAGACAAATGTAGCTTAATAAAATTTCTGTCCAAGCTGGCAAAAGAAGTTGGAAATATTCTAGATGTGGAAACCTTTAAAAGAAGGAATCCACAGTAGCCTTTATAACAGCTCTTTTGTCAATGGCAGACAGATTGCTTTACAATTGTGATGCATCAGATTCCAGGGGATTAATTATAAATGCTAGTTTGGTTTGGTTTTAGGTTTATAACAGATGTCTAACCAAGGAATAGGATGAAATCACACTGGAAAGCATGTACGCATCCCACTTAATCTGATGTGGTGATGAAATTTTGTCCATGCGCTACATTTTTGGCATTTTGTATTTCATGCTGAGCTGGTGTTTTTGGTTTTGTCTGTATATAGTTCAGGCGAAGAGTTTCATGGCAGGGATGAAGATCAGGCGGTTGGGTTTAACACTGTTAACGTGACTTTTCTCTTTCTACAGGCGTAATAAAAAATGGTGGTGTGAAACCTAACATTATTCCTTCTTACACTGAGCTGGAGTTCTACTTGCGTGCCCCATCAATGAAAGATCTTTCTGTTCTGACAGAGAAGGTTGAGAACTGCTTCAAAGCTGCAGCACTGGCCACAGGATGTAGAGTAAGTATGTATTCATGGTCCTGTGTTTCTGTTACACTGGAGATGAGATTCTCCCTGTTTAGGACCAGCATTTTTTTTCTGCATGGTGTTTGGCTGGAAAAAATGTAAATTTCTGTGATACTGTTTGCTATTCAGTTGAGGTTTCTTGAGGTTTCTGTCAGCCTGTTTTTATTTCTTTGGCCTGTTGACATCCTTCTGAATAGTACATAGTCAACCCTTGAGCTTATCTGTTGCCTCTACCCTCCAGCTTTTCACCTGCTCCCCACTGGCTTGGTATAGTTGGCAAACTTGCTGAGTGCACTCTCACCTGTTGTCTGTAATGATAATAACACTATACCAGTAATGACACCAATATTTACTGCAAGAAACGTGATAACTTGGGTTTTTGTGCCACTGATCATAACCCTTTGAACCTCAATGTGTTCCATGTCTGCCACGCCAGACATCGTCGTGAGAAGCTAAGTGTGGTTATGCACCATCTGCTCTTTAGTAAATCTATGCTGGATGTTCTCAGCCGCCTTGTGGTTCTTGTGCCTGGGTGTTGGATGTAGGATTTGCTTTGTAATCTCTCCAGGAGCTTGAGGACAAGATGATAATGTCAGTATGATGGTAAAGTCAGTAATTTCCAAGATCCTCCTGGCCCTTCAATATAAATGTCACTTTTAACTCTTTCAGTCATCTGGAACATCCCTCTACTTCGGTGACATTTACAAAATTATAGCTCCTTGGTTGCAGTGCTGCCCCCTTCTCACTGAGCACCCTTGGATGCGCCCACCTGGTCCCATGAACTGCTTCATAAACAAAGAGGCTGTGATTATTAGAACTGATCTAAATATAAAAACAATTAAAAAAAATAAAAAAAAAAATGGTGGAAGACTAAATTGCTTTTGACCTAACTTAATAGTACCTGCAGTGGAAATCATTAGAAACAATTGCAGGTCGTTTTTGTTTGCTGTTTGTGGAGATGCAGTCTATGAAGTCTGTGCTTCTGGAACTTGGCTGTCTAGTGCAAGCTTGACAGAAAACAAGCTGTTTTCATCAAGGCCAATGTTTGGCTGAATGTTACATTGCTAAAATAAACTTAGCACTTAAGTCCATTTTGATAGGGGCCTGAAACAGGGACATGTGTTTAACTTTTCCAGTCCTTGTTTGTCATTGTTTACATTAAACTGGCTTAGGTTGGAGAAAAATGTCTAATCACTTGTTTCTTTTGACTAGGTGGAAATAAAAGGTGGAAAGAATGATTACTACAATGTGCTTCCAAATAAGAGCCTGGAGAAGGCTTACAAGGAGAATGGAAAGAAACTTGGAATAGAATTTATATCAGAAGACTCTATTTTGAATGGTTTGTCAGGTAACTCAATCTTTTTTTTTTTTTTTTTTGGTGGTTGTTGTGACTTAAGGTTAGATTGATCAGCTTCCAAGTGTCTGAAATGATGGGTTAGAGTTAAGTTAAACAAAACGGGTCAGAAGAAAAGGTCAAATTAAAAAATGGAAGCAGTGTAAGAGGTTCATGCCTCTGGCCTGTGTGTGTGTGTGCTTTGGAAGCTCAGAAGTAGCCCCAGGACATGAAAGGCTGTAACTGTTTTCTGTTATCTTTGAAAATATTTCAAGTAAGAAACACTTAAGACTTGGAATGAATTGAGGCTTGTCATACAGAATCCTGCTTTATGCTATGAGTGGAGATGAGGTCTAGCTTCTAGAAACCTTGTTTAATAATATTGTCAAAGCTTACATATAAACAAGTTTACTACCATTTAACTAAAATTTTAGATTTCTTTTGAAGAGATTTTTAAGTGGAAGTTTTAAGTATCTCAGGAACTAATCAAAACCTCTTTCCATTAACAGATAATTCTATGCTTCTAATTTTAGTTCACAAATTGAGCACATTGGTTTTCAAAAGGTGGTGGTTCAAGTAGGTGCTCGCTTTTGGGTCTTGACCGTGTTTCAAACTACTTCATTTTTTTGGTCTCTCAGGCCTATAGTAATTGGAGGGTGAGTTCTTGAATGCCTAGGTGTGTTTCTCGTTACCCTTTATGTTTTTTTCCTTCCTTGAATCTTCTACAGGAGCTCTTTTTAAGTATCAGCAGCACTTAGAAGACTTACTACTGTTTGTAGCTTTATATATAAACATTTGTAGGCCACTCGTGTTAAAGGTCTTTATCTTTGGTCAGAAAGAAACAGTGGTGCTCAGTAAAAAACTGTTATTCTCATTAGTTTGATCATGTTACTAATATCCCCGATATTAAATGCACATCATCTAAAGATGGGCAGTTGAGATCTTGGTGTTTGGAGACAGTTCTCCAAACTTTTTGGAGGGGGGCCACAACATATCTAGTGGTATTTTGGTTGGTTTTCCTCTATTTGCTACTTCCCTTCCAGATTTGGATGATGTTTTCTCCAATTGTTTTTATTGTGTGTGTTTAAAATCAGATTATAATGAAAAACAGTTTTTTCTTCCTTCAGTATGGTACATTTAAGTTTTAGGACTTTGCTCATTTAACCTAAGAATGGGTCTTACGTGAGGGTCCTTATTTTAGAACGGTTACTGTAGTGAAATTTTCTGGAGCTCTTTTAGTTCCTTCCCTCAAAACATTGTATTAAGGGTTCAGGAGGTTGTGAATATGAATACTGGGGATCCTTTCAGTGAACTTGGCATAAACACCTACTTTTAATAGTGCTTTCCTAGGTAAGTTACATGATAGATTAAATATTAAACATTAACTTGCTTAAACTGAAACTCCTTGTATGTCTGTCTTGTCCTTAAATTACCTGTCAAATGTCAAAATATACTTAAGAAATTAAATTTTTATTGCATGCTGCTGTGGGCCTTTACTGACTTCTTTCCACAGCTTCTCCCGTGAATACTGGTTGTGTTGGGGTCAGGAGTAATAAAGTGCAGTCTCCAGAGACAGAAGCGGAATTTCGTGTGCTGCAACCCTGTTTGGGGGAGGGCTGCGTGTTTTGTCTCATACTTTTCAAGACCTTTTATTTCTGTTTAGTTTTCATATGGTTTTCAATGTTTTCTTTTAGGATATCAGGTTCTTCTGTTGAAAGGGAAGGAAGATAGCTCAGTTGCTTCTCCATGTCTGTGCAGCAGAAAAGTCGTTAACAGATGAGCATACTCGCTGCCACCTCTACATGGGTATTAGTATCGGTCTGCTTACAGGTATCGCTCTAGGCAGCTAAGCATTGTGAAGAATTCCTTTAGTCTCTCAAATCACACTGCCTCTTGGCATGCTCCACTCATTTTGCACGCAACCAGAAGGATGTGACAGAATGAGGTAGCTTTGAGAAGGTGCCACGAGCTGTTCCTCCTGCTGGTAGATAGCTCTGCTTCAGGGTATTGATGACCTCCCACAGCAGATGGCCCAGCTTTAGTTGAGGTACCCCTGCTTGTGATAATTTCGACATTTTTAGTGTTCAGAGGTTTTGCTGGTGTCCTGTGGATAGCCGAGGCATAGTTGATAAGGAGCCAGTATGTTTTGAAAATACACTTTTGAAGTCTGGGGTTGAATATAAAGGCTTCCTGGAATCAGATGCATTTTCTCCTGTTCTCATGCTTGTGGTAATAACTGGCTTCCATGATGTGCTCAGTGACTTGAATAGGTTTCAGCATCTGCTTCAGGATATTTTTTTTTAGAGGCTGGAGTCCCCAATACCTTTCTATTGAAGATAGTGCATGAATCTATATATCCTATTGATAACTGTGCTATTATTTATGCTTCCAGATGGAAATCTGATCTGTAGATCTCTAGCAAGTATGCAGTTCTGGATGGTTGTATGGAAACTACTGGGACATGCTGATAAGCTGTTACTAAGGGCCTAACATTTTTGATAGGAAGAATTGACTCTCACAATTTTATTAAAAACCGTTTGACTTTTGACTTGGCAAACTCATCTTTTAAACGATCAACGCCTGGTTTAAATACCTTACATTCAGTAAAAATAACTTGGAAATGGTAATGGGTTGGAGAATTTAGTCTCTGTGGACTCAGTTTTAATAACCATATGTTTCCACATAAAATCTATACTCTGCAACCGATTAAATATGAAGTCTTAAGGCATAACTGATATCTTCTCTGTCATCTTACAAAGATGTCATGATATGGATTCTGTCTGATGTGTTGCAGTTTTTAAATCTTTGGAAGACTCCTTTCATATCCTATCCCCAAAGAAAAAAGCATTCTGATTGACCTGAAAAAAGTTAATTGGGATCTGTTAGTTAGTTATCCCTTTTTACCCCCATATGAAACAAGGTCGTGTTATGCTTTCTGTGGTACCTGAGTTTCACAATAACTGGTGTGTCACTTTCTCCAGCTTCTAAACAGCTTTTTAACAGTAGGGGAGAACTTGACTTTACTGAGTGGATTGCCTGTTTGGCTTTAAAAAAGTAACACAAAGCACTCAGGACATAGTTGCGGATTCTTGGATGACTTACTATATAGGATCATCACCATCTTTAAAGGGACAGTGTAGTACTTGGGGACAGTTACTGTCCTACTGATAGTGTTAGGTATGAAAGAGTCATTAAAATCAGCATTGCTCTCAAGATTTCTTGACATCTACAAAGTACTTCTCTTGTTTGGAGTTTAGTTCTGATCTTGTTTTTTCAAGAACACTTGTGCTATTAATGTTTCCATAACTGAACAATCAAAAAAAAAATACCAGAAAACAGTTGTCCTCAGTCTCTTTGTTTAAAAATAGATTTTGTTCTTCAGAGTCCCTACCTCATGTGGAACATTCGCATACTGGTGAGAAGGGTAACTGTTGGGCCTGATTTCTAGAGGCTGTACCAGGGTGTGAAATAGCTGGCCTGCGCCAAACTCCAAGGCTTGGAGCTTTTATCTTTTCTGAATTACACCTTGCTATCAGGAGATGCTTGATGAAAATTTAACAGTAAATGGAATAGGGACATGTTGATAGCATTTTCTTGCAGTCCAGGAATAGATTATTGTTCAGAAGCACACTGGAGAGAAGCATCTGAAGATGGCTAGTTAGGAAAAGCTTGGCTCTGTGATGGGGGATTTTTGTATGGATAATGAACAATTAGAAATGCTTACATTTTAGTATTTGGGACAAAGGATATTCTAATTATGGGATGGAGATAATGTCTATCATACATTTTCCTACAGTATCTAAAACTCTTCAGCACATATTCACTAAGAATTTTCATGCTGCTTCTAGGTTCCACGGACTTTGGAAACGTTACCTTTGTAGTCCCTGGGATTCATCCTTATTTTTATATTGGCTCTGATGCATTGAATCATACTGAGCAGTACACAGAAGCTGCAGGTGAGTGGAAGTGGAAAACAGAGGTTCATGTTTAGAACCTGTAGGTGTTGTGGAGTCTGGCTGCTGACTCTTCATGGTGGTGTATTTAGAAACTAGATATTTTGAATTGCCCAAGATAAAAGCTTTCCCATGCTGCTGTGGTGTTCAGAGCTACTTTATAGTAAATGTGTGAAAGTGTAAGTAGTAGATACAAAAGTGGCTGCATATAAACAGCTATCCAAAAGTGCAGTAGCTTTCCTCAAGCGTTACGAGATCCGAGCTGAATGTGGACCCTGAAACAATTGACTTAGCTTTTCTCTGCAGCTCTGCAACTGACAATTTCTCTAACTTCTATTTTTGTATTTAAGATTAAATGCATATGGGAAAGATGATCCCCTCCTTATACTAAAAGCCAGACTGCTCTTCAGTATACTGCCTACTCTGAAGAAATTAGAAGTGTTAGCCCTGGCAGCGTATTTTTGAGGAGTTTCTAAACATGAGTCAAAAGATAGCAGTAATTTTTACTCGTAAAACACAGTGCTCTGCAAATAAAGATAACATTTTAAATCTGTTTTCTAAAAAGAGAAGTGTGAACATTTGCTTTCCTATTTTCCATCTTGTTTACCTCGACAATAGAAAGTTAAGCACCTGCATGTAAAAAATTTTTGAGGATCTCTTCTTGTAATTGAAACTCCAGGATCTTACTTTATAAAATATGCTTTATGTGGTGCTCTAGTAGTTTGCATCTAATACTAGTAACGTGGCTTGAAATTTCTCTTGCTTTTTTTCCATAGGGTCACAGAATGCTCAGTTCTATGCTTTGCGCACAGCAAAAGCTTTGGCAATGACAGCACTTGATGTCATTTTCAAGCCAGATCTTTTAGAACAAGTCAGGGAAGACTTTAGACAAGTGAAGCTAAAAGAAGAGGGGCAACTAAATCCAGCAGAACCTGGCAAAGAATCTGGTGTTGACACAGGAGCATGTGCATCACGCTAAGCTTCATTAAACATCTCAACGAGGGTGACTTAATGGAGACACTATTTGAATCCCAGGAGGGGCTGGGTAGGCGAGTAGCTGAATAAATATTTTCTCCTGTGTTTTAGGGACTTTAGGAGAATCAAATAGTATCACTGCTTTCAAAAATGTGCTCTTCCATGTAGCTGTAATGTTTGCTGTACTCAGTATTGTGATAAATTTCAGAGATCTCAAATATGTTGTCTTTCAGTTGCAGTGTTGAATAAGTGATGGATCCCTGTAAGTGATTTTAGATCCCTATTTGGAGTTCCTGAATGGGTTTTTAGATCCCTGTAAGTGATTTTCTCTGCAATAGTAATATTCCTTATACATAAATAAGGCATTTACGTGGAAGCTTCTAAAATAAGTATTATTCACTCTGATCACAGGCTGATTCTGACCTATGAAGCACTTTTGTCTGGCTTTTTCTTGGGGCAAGACAGACTTTTAAAGCCTGAGCTGGTTTCAGTGGAGAGAAGGGTGTATATATATGTTTGGAGGCATTGGAGGCATGCCTGTTTTTGATGATGGTGGCTTCTACTGATGGAAGTGTTTATACAGAAAGGTTGACTGTCCTGAAAAGCATTGACCACCTTCCTGATAAATTTCTGGAGGTATTGTGGAGGGGTCATCCAAAAAAAACAAAAAACAGTAAGCAACTAAATATGTTTAACAGTAGCTTAAATGTGTTCAAGTTCTAGTCTAGGGCACAAGGTGTTGCACTAGCTTAACTGATCTAAAGAAAGTGTATAAATGTAGCTAAACTAGTGGAAGTGCTTTTTTAAAAAGGTGCAAATGTGGTACCATGAGTCAGTAAATGAAGGTAACCTTAACTTGCTGTGTGCAGGCTCTTATAGTAAGCTCTGAGAAGCTTGCACTGAGGATTGCTTGTGCAGTAACTGGTTTCTCTAAATTGTTTGTTCCTCTATCCTAAGCATCAGATCTGTTAAGTCTTTCCAGTTGTCCTTTCTGTGTGGTGTGTGGTTAGCTTGTTGAATCCTTGTTACCCAACTTCCCACAGAAATTAAAATGGTAAGTCTTATTCAGGTGGTGTTCCATGTGTGAAAACCTGGTAAGAATTTGTTTAGCTGGCTCATTAAAGGATCATATGAACACATAGGAACTAATTTTTTATCAGATACAAATTACTGAGAATAATGGACACGCTGAATGAAAAGCAGCTTACTGGTGGCTGACATTTTCCTAAACAATAGATGTCACAGTAAGCTTCTGAAAAAAAGTCAGGCAAACTATACCCCCAGGAAGTCAATATACCCAAAGTAATTTCAGAACCATTGTTTGTAACAGCACAGATCTCTAAATGGTAAACTCTAGAAGTCTAATCAGAACTTATATTTTATTAATTACTAAATTCTGTTTCTAACTTCACAAGAGACAGATCCTGTACTTAAACTGTTTGCTCCCTCTGCATTTGTTTCTTTGCTACTTCTCTATTTCTGAGATGTAATGGTGGGATCCCAGTGGCAGGAATGTGCAGCACTGGTGTGCAAACTGATGTGCATTACTGCCTGCTCACGTCTCTGTCCAGACTAGCTGTTGGTCATGTCCAAGATCCCTGGACATCTCTGTAATAAAAGCACATTCTAACTTTGTTGCGATCATTGCTGAAATTAAAATTGTCTGATGTACTGGTTAAAAATAAATTGACACCAATAAAACATCGCAGTTGTAACTGAGTTTTGTCCTGTGATTAATACTGGTGTGCTGCATTACTTCATTTGAATACCAGGTTTATTTTTTTTCTTGTTTGGTATAATTCTGAAAGAGCAAGAGATTTTTTTTTTTTTTAGCTTTCCATTTCCATTTTTGTTAGCCAGTGAACTTTTTTTTTTTGAGGGGTATAATGCTGCTCTTCAAATATGATGGTATTATAATCTTTGGGCTGTTTCCGCTATTTAAACTTAATAAAATTCCTAGATTGATATGAAACTTGTTTGGGATGGCTCTCCAGAGGATCTCAGGCTGTACCTGGCCCAGCCTCCAGGTTGAAGTGCGAGGCTAAACTCAGTGCTCAATCAAGTCAGCTTGGCTTCATCTGCTCAATCCTGAAAGCCTCCAGGGGGAGAGGCTTTTCAGACTCCACAGTCATGTTAATTCTGCTTTGTTCGAAAACATTTGCTCTTCAGTTGGTAAAATTCTTAATTCCCAATTACAACGATAAGAGTTTGAATAGAGAGAATTTGTCCCATGGGAATAAACCTTGATTTTCAGTAATCTGTGCTCATAAATCACAATATATATGAAAATACCTGGCAACTTCAAGTTGCAATAACTAGAATTTTTCCCAAACTGTGTTTGTAATTTGAGAATATTTTAATATTTGTCAAGAATAGTATTTTGGGGAATGAACCAAAATGTGTAGATAAAGCTCATTGGTCAAAGGATTCAGAGACTACCTGATAGCAAATCACAACTGTTTGAGGATGAAGTGATTACATCCAAATTTTGTGAAGAACTTCAAGCCTGTGTCTGCCTACCAAGCTATGGAGTTCCCTCATTAGTCTGTCCTAGAACATGAGTGGAAGATATGCTTGACTTAAAACAAAAGCCGTAGACTTCTGTTCATGAAAATACTTGAGGGAGAGAGCTTGTAGTTGGCTGAGTTAAGCTGCTTGGTGTACAGGGGTCCAGTCGGCTTCCATCAAATGCTGAATGGGGAGTAACCTTTATGTTCTTGTGAGCTGTGTTTCCATAACCATGTAGTCCTTGTGCAATAAATGCATTGAGGAGGCATGAAGTTAAAAAACATAAAAAGGGGCCATGAAAATGGCTAAGGGTCTGAAGCACCTCTCCCATAAGGAAATGCTGAGAGCTGAGACTGGAAAATGTTCATGAGGATGTTAGCAATGTGTATAAATACCTGAAGAGGCAAACTTCTCTCAGCAGTGTCCTATGACAGGACAAGAGGCAATGAGCACAAATTAAAAACCACGAAGTTCAATCTGAACACCAGAAAAGACTTTTTTGTCCTGTGACTGTGGCCTAGCACAGATGCCAACGAGCAGGATCAATGGTAGTTCTAGGTAATTTAAAACTAAATAGCCAGTAATTGTTTTTTTTTAAATCTCTTTAACAGATGAGGCCTTCAAAATTTACATCTAGAGGCCTTTGCAGTGCACTATTGGCCTTGCTCATCCCTAAGGAGGGTTTGCAGCAAGTGGGTCGAAAAGGGAAAGGTTGGGAACTGCTGTAGGTTTTACATCTGAGAGAGAAGGTGGGAGGCAAAGTTCCCTTCAAAATTACTTTTGCTGAGGAATATGTGCCTCAGAAATAACAGGTCAATGCAGGTGAAGTACTGTAAGCAACTTCTGAAGCCCATAAAGGCACTTGCACCTTTCTTTTACTCATAACAAAGCAGCAGATGTAGAGTTACAGAGTTTAAGGCTTTTTTTGGTGGAAATATTTTTGCAATCCACCAGTTCTTTATCTACATTGAAATGTCGACTGCATTTGCTTAGAAATGTTATACATACTAATCCTGAGGTTTGTATGCGTGCCTTAAATTCCCAAGTATTTGCAAAGATTTCCTTAAGCTGGCTTTAAATATCAAAAACTCATTTTTTTGTAGATGTTTGATGGTGTATATAAAATAGCTTCTGTAAAACATAATAAACAAATGCTTGCTAAGGAAATGTTCACAGTGGAAGATACTAGCTTTGTAATCATTATGGTTTAAAAAAAGAAAAACCACGAAAGGGTTGTTGTGAGTTGCTTGTTACCCAGAAGAATTCGTAAGACTTGGAACACTGAATTTGTGACATCCAGGCATCCTTCAAACCAAATCTAGGACTACATAATCTTTAAAAAGAAGAAAAAGAAGAAAATTTATGATATCCCATCTTTTCCTAATGGTTAATATTTCCTGGTCCTGAAAGCAGCAGCCTTCCGCAAAGCCTTTGTCTGCCAGCCTGTCTGGTTCTTTGCTGCTGGTGCCTGCATTTTGTTGTTTTTATTAGTGGGGTTTCCTCACCTCCACTTGCCAGCCTGGCAAGATTGCAGCGTGCCACTGTGGCATAACTGCTGTGCAAGGTATCGGTGGTTTATGGAAGGAACAAAACACCCTTCTATCTTCTTACCTAAGCTTCATACTAGTATATATGGTTTGCATTTACTTTCAGTTCTCGGAGAATGAAATATGCTTCCCAACCTACACTTTGTTGACTTTCACGAATTTGTTTCAGCCTCTGAACAGCCCTCATGCCTTGTGCTCCCCTGAACATACTATGTCCCAGTGTGGAACAAGCCGTATGGGAGGGCACAGCGATGCTTTTCCTTTCTCGTTGCTGCTCCTTCAGAGCTCCATCAAATCCCACCTTGCCATAAGAGCAAGCACAGGAGAGGGGAGTCCCAGGGGCTTCTACTTGATCCTCAAGGCTTGCAGGGAGCTTGGTTCTGGTTTATACTGACAGAATCACTCAAGCATGAGATGTAGAAAACCAAAATCTAATTATTATTATGAAAATATCCTATTTACTGGGAAAGAAAAGAGAAAATTGATTTTTCTTCATGCCTTCTCATTCTTTTACCTGTTTCTGGCTGAATTTTCCTCTTGTTGCTTCACCCTCTCAGCACTTATCAACGTCTTTAGAGACTATTAAAGGCTTCCATCTCCAAAGCTTTTATTCTGGACGTGCTCCCAGGCAGAACTGGTGTCTAAGCTGGATTCACACAGCCCAACCAATACACCTCAACTTCTAGAGGCAGCAGCAGCCCAGACTGGGCGTTGGGCTAACCTCTGAGAAATTGTCTTAATTATATCACAAAATATCACCCTGAGTAAGAAGAGTGAGGCCTGTAGCATCCAAACAGTCTAGTGGGGGAAAGCTTTGTGTCATCTCCTCTGTGATTTTGACTTTGCATGCAGGCTTCTTATCTGTGAAATCCCAGTGTCGTGGGATTTAAGGACATTTGGTATTTGACTGGATCAGATCCGGAGCAAACGGGTCTTACATACATGTATAAACTCACAGAGATCATTCTTTTGAAGGTAAAAACCACACGATGCTGTACAAATGTGAAGTTTTATTGTGACTTTGAGCATTTCTAGAAATAAACTGAAAACGAAACCACTCTGATTTATTGCGGAAATGAAAAGGAGCAGAGTGTTTATGACTGGATACAAACCCATACACTGCGAGGTTAAAAGTCCAAAAACTGTATATGTGGTTATGTTTAATGATTACAGTCATTAATAGCAAACACTGGCTGTATATGGCATGTCCTGTCCGTATAGAATACATCTATGTACACATTTATATAAGACTGAAAAGGCACTAGAGTTTCCAAAATAAAACACAAGTAAATTAACAACGTAAATCCAGACATGGGGGCTGGGGAATCTGTTCAGGAAGACATGTCAGGCTTACTCTAAAATCGGGCACTCCTGTTCATGCTATGCTTATAACTGTGGAGACAACTGGGTTCTTACAACACCGAGGATCTAAATACATTCCTGTGCAAGCAGTCCCCAAGAAAGCTTGGAGCTATTTGTGGGCTAAGGTGCCATCGGAATAAAGGAGGGTGGCCACTGCTGAGGCTTTTGCCATGGTGAGCTTTCTACTTTCATCTGATTAAATTGTTTATGGTTAAAAAAATATATGTATTTTTAATTATCTCGTGAAAAAAAATCTCACCGGAGAATAACAAGAAGGAAACGGTAGAAAGAAGCTAAGATGGTATCTATATGTGAAGAAAAAGCTGTGTAGAAATGAGTAGTAAAGCTATCTTGTGGTTGGTTTTGTCTTATAATTACTGTAATTTTTGTGATTTCATTGGAGTGTAAGCTATAAGTATAGCGAAGGTACTTTCCACGTTTCTTGATTTTTAGCAGTTGTAAGAAATGCTGTTTTTTTTGTTTTTTTTTTTACATGAAATTTATTTACATATTAAATTAAAGCAACAATCAGCAGTGTTCAAACAGCTGCAGTGTCAGTGTCACAAGCATAATGCCTGTAGTAGCAGATCAGATAGTCCAGCGCAGATTCTGTGTAAGAGGATTCACCTTCCTTTTGGAGACACTACTGCTTTGGTTTTATTTTCAGAGCAGCTACACACATGAAAGACAACAGTTATCTGCTGTGTAAGGGATAACATTGTTGCTGTAGAGCATGTTCCTGCAGAATTTCATAGCCTTGTGCAAAGCCTGCAGGTGTTTGAAGTCCTGTTACCCCTGCAGCTGCAGTCAGCTGTGCAGACGTAGGTGGGTAACGCCTAGCAGCACACCAACAGAAAGACCAGTTTTTCTGTGAGATACCTTCAAAACTCCTATTATTTTAAAGGCCCCTGATTGTATTCAACCAACCCTTATTTTTCCTGAAGTAATTTCCTGAAATATTTTACTGCTTCTACATTACAGCTGGCTGTTCTGCAGGAACTGGGATGTCAAGTAGGGACTTAAGTCAGTGTGGAGTGCCCCCAGCGCCAGCTTTGTCTTCTTGCTCCTGCCCTGGAAGGTACTGAGCCTCCTCCAAGGGCATGGAGGGCTGCGAGGTGCCAGGAGAAGGATCCAGCGTGAAAGCAGAGTTGGGTAGATGGACTTGGGTCAGGCATCTCATGGTGGAGGCTCCTTTTCACTTCGTTCCAAATCTTTCAGCATGGTAACTTTACTACTGCTAACATGGCTATGTTAATAACTGACATAAAGTCCTTACAGCTGCTTTTGTGACCTGCTGAGCACCCTTCTACTATGTTTTTACTAAAACTGGACACAGTAGGCTTTTCCTGGAAGTGAGTGCACTCACCGGTGGCTTTAGCAGGGATGAGACTTCACAGGCTTCAACAATGTCTCAGCACTTGGGCTGTACGGAGCTCTCCTGTAGCACCTGGACCATCTCAGAGAGAAGTGGCTTCTCCTACAGTAGTTTCAGTCTTTTTGTAGACACCCGGTTGTCTTCGCTGGATCACTGTAGAGAAATCTGTTTCCTCTCCCAGGAAACTCAAGAGCAAAACTCCCACTGACCTGAATAAGCAGATCCAAGGAGAGGTCCTGTGGAGGATTTGGCTGGCATCACAGAAAGTCCAACCTTTGTTCGGACTGCGAGATTCCTTAGGAAATGTACATTGCAAGTTATGTTTCAAAAGGTTAATCAAAACAGCTTCAAAATGCTTCTTTGTTTTAAATACATGTACAATCCAGACATAGCACAAGTCTACTACTGCTTGGCTCTGTCAGTGCAGTACTGCTAGCATGGCAGGCATTAAGCACTGAAAGCAAGCTTTGGCCCTCAATAACCTTGCCAAAGCATTTCCCAGTACTGGGTATTTTGTGTTTGCAATAGCTGTTTCTGACCTCATCCTGCAAACACGCAACCATTTGCATATTCCTTGTATTCATCGGCATTGAGTGTTGTAAGTCTGCTGAGTCCAGAGATGTTTGCATGTGCTCAAGTACTAAAAGAATTAGGATTTCAGGGGCACACAATGGAACCTGCACCATACATAAGCAGCTGGCAATTACTGTCACTTCTTAAAATAGCTTACAGTGGCCTGTGAGGCACAAGAAGGAACATAGCACAGCTTCAAATAAGTATAAGGTTTTAGATTGTATATCCTATATTTATTTGAAATGTGAAACTTGCACAGTTATTTATGCCACAGATGAGTTGCATCTAATAAAAAAAAATGTAATCCTGAAAAAAAATCAATATTTGTGATATTCCTTCCTTCAAATTTAAAACAATCTCTATTTTCTTTCTGTTCGCCTATGAGACAGTACCTTCATGTACCATCGCAGTACACTGTGACTATGGAAGTTACAGATGTTTATGAAAAAATCGACCAGTATATCAAATTAAATAGAATGTATGCACCAGGGAATATTATCCTGGAGTACTTGTCAATGGCGTGAGTGTCGATCCGCATGCTGACGTATCTCTGGTTTTTCCTCCTGCCCGAGCCCCTCTCGGACCCCAGCGCCAGCTGCACCATCATCCTGTCCTGCTTGTCGCCGTTCTCGGACACGTAGTGCCCCAGCTCGCCCACGTCGCCGTCGTTGTAGCTGCCGTCCATCATCATGGGCCGGGGCTGAGGTAGGCTGCACGCACAGGGAAGCTGCGGACACAGGTAAGAGCAGAATGCTTTTGAGTTATGTCCCGGTATTCACAGGCATCCCATTGCTCCTTACAAAGGGAGACATGCCTGGGGAACCGAGGCTGCTGGGAGACAAAAAGGAGAATGCGATAATGCAGCTGAGCAGCAGCTTTTTCCTTTTTTTTTTTTTTTCTTGTAATTTTTTTTCTTGCAATTTCTTGCCTGCTGGACACAACACAGTCACAGAGAAAGCAGGGCTGTCTGTTAAAAAGTTCCTTTGTCCTAAGCACATGTACCAGGGCGTAAATAAAGGTTGGATCTGTATTTTGAAGCACAGAAGAGGGCAGAGGGAACCTTCAACGAGGAACGTATCAGGCTTGGCCCATTTGAAGAGAGGAGCTTAGACTGAATTTTGGGTGGTTGTAGTTTAAGGCAGAAGGAGGAAGTTTGGACCATTGTGTGTAAGTCTAGAGTCTGCTTGGAGATAGATGTGGGAAATCTGCTGTGTTATCTGAAACCCAAAATATGGTATCTCTGTGATGCTACCCACAGGTTTGGATGTTCAATGCACAAAAACATATGTAAAGGGACATACCTAAAACCTCTCCCCTTTATACAGCCAGTGGAGGGCTACACGTTGAGGCACATAATGCCCTCAGGTCCTGAAGAAGGAGGATTGAACCTGGATGTCAGGTGTCTGTAGTAAATCTCTATAACCAAGAATGCTTCACTGCTGCTGTCTCCTTGCATGCACTGCATTCTCCCAAGGCAGCTGAGAGCAACGCACTGTAGTAGCCTTTTTTTTTTTTTTACATTTCCAAACATTTGCCACACTTTTTCTCAGTAGCATAATGCTGCATCTGAAATAGAAAAACTCACCTTGTCCCGGAGTTTCCTCTCCTTCCGCTCTTGCACAGTGGTCAGGTAATTCACGGCCGCATATTCCAGCACCGAGAGGAAGACAAACACAAAACTGACCCACAGGTAAATGTCCACTGCCTTGATGTAGGAAACACGGGGCATGGAGGCGTTCACCCCCGTGATGATCGTGGACATGGTCAGCACGGTGGTGATCCCTGGGAACACAGCAGCAGAGAGATCGTAAGGCGTGATCAAACTTGACTTTTCATCACAAATACAGCTGCCATTACAATTTCCCGACATCTTAATTGACCTTGGTGCTAAAAGTTCTGCTCAAGGCAGTGCCCACATCTCAAAAAGCCATGGCCCAAACCTTCAAGTTCCCTTTCAGTGATGTCTCAAGGCAATGGATGCTGTTTCTTGTGGCCCACTGCTGTCTCTGTTACGTCTGTTCCCTCTCCACTGAGGAACACAGCTTTAACAATAAATAAAGCCCTGAGAGGTGTTGCTTGGAACAAACGGAAGCCAGCTTGGACTCAAAGTCTGCACATGTACTAATTGCACTTTGCTAAAGGCAAAGCTTCCTCTTTAGAAGAGCTAACTCCATAACACAGTTCTGCTCCCGTGGCGACTCCTCTGGCATATGGCTTCATCTGTCTGAAGGGTGCTTCAGAAGGGAATGCTGTACCCCTCACGCTGCACTGCAATCTTATTTAACAAGTTAAAGAATGCAGCTTGACTTGCTATATTACCTCCACCCTCTCTCCTCAATAAAACTCAATAAACTGAAATTTTTCAGGGCTGCTAACAGCGATTTTCACCTCTTTGCTCACTGAAGTCTCTGAAGGATACCGGCACTTTGGCTCTCTGTGTCCCACGTATCTGCTAACAGCAATAAGACAAGAGCGTGACATTTGCTCCCTGATTTGCACCAGGTGCAGCTGACACTCGTGAGAGCAGGGAAAGCAATTCTCTTGGCACTGCAGGGCAAATGGAGAGAGGTCAGTTCCTCCTCCATGGGAGGAATGTGTGACACAGCTGTGCCACTAGGCAGTGCAGGGGCATGCATAGCACAGGTGATTTTGTCTTGATGGCCAAGGCCACAACTGCATGGAACTGCCTCTTAGGTGTGCTGAGTCCAAAAATGTTTTTACCTAAAGGGACTCTGGCAGGAACTGCTCGGCGATCGATCCAGAAGGACACCCAGGACAACATGACCATGAGAGTGGCAGGGAAGTAGGTCTGGAGCAAGAAGAAGAAGATGTGTCGGCGCAAGGTGAAGTTGATGTAGAGGCGATTGTACCATCCTGTAGGACAGGGAGAAGGAAACACAGAAGTCGCACCACACCAACATCAAGCTACTTTCAGATAACGTGATGTACCAGGGAAGCAGCGGCACGTTTGCTTTTAAGAAAACAATTAATAACCACAGATTGTTGCAGTTTACAGAAACAGACTCACTGAACCAACTATCAAAGTATCTCAACAGGATCAGACCTTCAGAGAATATAATATAGCCTGTACACTCAGGGACTTGAATTAAGGCCTGGTATGATCTTGAGGAGGTATTGCCTTTCAAGACTACCACACCACAAAGATGTACGTCTCTGTCAGGGATACCTGACATCTTGCAGGGGACACCTTGGCACAGAAAAGAGGTGGGTCTGGTGGGACCCACGAGGACCTCCCAATGGACAGTTCTCTGCATCCAAGGCCAAGAGCCTTCAGCCCTGCCCCGCGGCCTGCTCTCTGCCAGGCCCTCTGGTACCCACCTGTGCTGCTGTAAAAGGCGAGCTTTGTTGTGGTGTGAAACTCCTGGATCAGGAACTGGGACAGAGATATCCTCTCATCTGTTTTTAGGGAGTCATTCCCATTCTTCCAGTAGAGCATGAGGTCATCTTCGGTGTAGGCATCTAAGGGAGCAGAGCAAACCTCAGTGCAGTGCACTGAACCAGCCACTACTGCACCTACAGCCCAGGTGTAATAAAAACTGTATTAAAACAGAATTAAGATTATAATTCCATATTGCAAATTTAAGAAGGAGAAAAAACTCCTGAAAAGCTAGAAGTTTAAAATGCCTCTGTATAAAATACAGAGGACAAAGGAGCCACCTGTGGGGATAAATTGGGTTTCTATCACATAGATACAAGGAACGTAAAGAGAAGGTGATTAATACCACTGCCCCATCATGTTTTCTACACCACAGATGAACAGGGAGGTGCACAGGGAGGGCATAGGGCCTTATATTTATGTGTTTAAGATCTGTGGTGCAAGAAGGTACCTGGGCAAGGGGGTGCTGCTGGACACCACCAACCTACAGGCAAGTGTCCTGATGCCCTCTGAGGATGGGTTGGCAGCAGGGCAGCCTGGCTGGCTTTTAGGGACACTGGCAAAATGGTACTCAGCTGGCACTTGCAAACACTGCTTTGTTGCAAAAATTGTCTAATTCTAGTGGAAAAATTCAGGCAGGGAGTTTTTGTCAGTGTTGGAGCTCACTGGCTTTGGTTAGAGCTCTCACAAACGTGGCAGCTGCTTGTTGATATAATTAAATACACCACAGGGTGCAGCACTTGACTCCCCTGTGCCTGCACTTTACTTACAGCTTTCAATCTCCAGGGAACATGTCTGTGTGTCCAGGGGAAAGCGACTGAAATCCATGTTGCACATTGCTGTTACTGTAACTCTAGGAATAATTAAAAAAGAAAAATCATTAAAAACTTGACTTCTCATGTGACTGAAAAGTAGTAAAGCTGCAGGTTTGTTTTTTAAGCAACTACCTGGCCAGTAACAGTCCACTGAAAATAAATATCTTCCATTCAGCTAAAACCATGCCACTGAAGTTAAAGCCGTTTTTTTTTCTTCTCAGTAAACCAGTGTTAGCAAAGGGGGCTAGAGAGTTAGGCCACAATGAACTGCTACTAGAGGGCATAAATATTGGAGATGAAAATGGGAAAGGACAGAGAGTGCACTTTATCCCTTTTGTCTGCCAGCAAATACCTCTCTGCAGAGATCTGTACTTTCAATAGATGCTTTGTATTATAAACTAACTTAGGTTTATCAAAGCCATCCTAGTGGTGTGAAGGATGCAGGTGGGTTTCTCCATGCCCCACGATTTCCAGCAGCTCAGTGAAAGCCCGGTGGTCACCCATGGGTGCCAGCCACCAGAGGGCACAGGCAGTGCCTCGGCTTCGGGCTGGGGCTGGCGAGCAACCGAGACGGCTGACATGCTCTGCTCCATACATCAAAAGCTCTGCTCTTGCTACAGTCTGATTATGTCGTTTTTAATGGCATTATTTTGTGTTTGCACTGGAAGCTACCATAAATCTTGACTCAACTGGCTTGAACTCGGGGAAGCAAACGAAAAGAAAAACGTAAATTGTAATGGGGAGAGACTTAATGAGTTATAACAGGGTTAAAGATAGACAGACATCTGTCACATAACGATAAAAACAAGATGCAGCCCCTTATGTTAGCAGTCTTTCTCTGTGTGTGGATTCACAGTGATGTTGCTTTCCTATCTGTGTTTTGTCTCAGAGTCAAACTGCTTGGCACAGATTTGTTGCTTAGGTGCCAGCGAGGTCTACAGCGTTTTCCAAGAAAACAGAAGACAACGTCTGGCAAGAACCTTAAAAAGGCAGACACCAAGGGAAAAAAACAAAATATACAGTCGGTTAGCAATGACCTGTTTGCTGCTAAGTATTCATACATGTACTTCCCCAGCATCCATAAAGCACTCCAACGTGCAGTCACAACCGAATAAATTAAAGTGCTGTTGTTTGCTATTCAAGATGTTCACTGTTGTTTTGTGCAGGGCGGTTATAAGTGAGCTGCTTAAGCACAAGTCTGTGTGTGGCAGTGTCTGAGTAGTTCGATATTCTTTTTGCATCTTTGTCAGACAGATAAAATGCTTTCAGTGCCAATGACTTGTATCATGCAGCTAAATGAGAGAGTGTATAGGCATGTGTGGTACAGCTGAATGTTACATTGCTTTATTAAATCATTTTGTTATCATACTAAGGACCTGAGCAAACTTTCCAAAGGCCTGAGGAGCACCTGAACCTAGTCAAACATGCTGGGTGAAGAAAAAAGCTTTAATAATGAGAAGGCTGACACTGCCCAGGCTGTGACTCGCGGTGAACAGTATGATAAAAAATATCATAGAACAAGAAAATTCCTGTCACAACGATACCCCCAGGCCTGGCAATTTCTCGTACTGCTTCCTTTCATAAAAGGAAACATGTCTTGGTAGGCTGAGGAGCTGAGGAGGCTCAGCTCTGCCCCTCACGAAGGATGTTGTCTAACATGCCCTTAAGGGCCTCCACAACCATCCCAAGCAGCACATTCTGCAGCCTTGTCATTAGCTGAAGTTAACTCCATGCATCTTGGTGCTCCTGACCCCACTCTCAGCCAGATTTTCCTTCCTTTTTCGTCCTTCAGAATATGCTGTCTAGCTGCTGTTTGGTTTATTTATCACATATTTTGCTTTTTCTTTGCTATGGAGCTGATGTTGACAGTCTTGCATCAGACTGTTGTACAGCAATTTTCTTTCTCGTGGGTTTTTATGGGTCATTTGGCAGTACTTGTTTTCTAACTGAATGGAGCTGCAGACAGGAAAAGCTGCAGCACTGATTTTAGTTTCTTCTGGAGATGGACAGATGCTCCTCACTTAGCACCTCCAAGCGTGAAAGTAACAGTTAGAAAGAAAAAAATCCTGTTTTAATACTCTTCAGACTTCTGGTCAGCAATGTTCAGCTCTTTACTGAGACATCTGTTTTGTGTTTGAAACTTGAGATCAGTGCTGTGGAGGGAAGGGAAGGGAAGGGAAGGGAAGGGAAGGGAAGGGAAGGGAAGGGAAGGGAAGGGAAGGGAAGGGAAGGGAAGGGAAGGGAAGGGAAGGGAAGGGAAGGGAAGGGAACTTGTCACTGCATGTGCTGAAGGATGCTGTGTTTTGCTGCTTATCATAAAGATAAACCTGTGTTCAGTACGATTTATACTTCTTCATAATTATCTGTAAGAATAGTAATTACACATTTTGCTAGGCCCAGAGACTGTTACAGAGTGAAGGTGAAGGGATCCTGGGGGCAGGAACCAGCAATGCTGGCACAGAAATTGGCTTCATGTGAGGGCCAGTTGTCCTCCCTGTGGTACACATGAGCATTTTTTCTTGTGACGAAGGAAGGGGCCTGTTCTTCCTGTTGTTGGTGGCTATCCAATGCATTCATACTTGTAATTTTTTTTAGTGTGAAGTCATGCAAAAATGAAACACGGGAATCGATTAAAGCACTTTCCATTCCACACCACTAATAGCTCACACTGACCGAGTGCAGTTTTACCTGAGGCTATAAAGTACCTTCCCATCTGGCTGGACCCGCAGCATGACGTTGTCCGTGGTGGTGTCGTGGATGAAGGAGCGCTTGGAGTGCACAAAGAACATGTCAGGGACCCAGATCTTCTTCACCAGCCGGCCATCAAACGTCATGCTCTGGTTGTTGGTGCTGGGGAAGGACAGCCTCTCGTCTTTCCAGTAGTGTCTCAGGTAGAGCGTCATGGTGAAGTCCTGCAACAAACAGGTTCGTGTCACAGCTTATGCCCTATCAGCATAGCAATGATTTCTCTTCTCTGGTACACACTGCACAGTACAAAGTGCTGTTCCTGAGGGTTTGGGTTTGCTTTTTTACTTATTTCAAGGGAATCTCTCATGTACCTGATGATAAACTCAAGCACAAGTGTTTATAAGCATGCTTTCTTAGAGTGTAATGTAATATATTACCATAGTCTTTTAAATAAAGCTGCACGAGTTAAAAATAATCGATTCTGGCAATAAAACGTATTGTCCGTCATTATTTTGTCAATAGCCCAAGCTGACCCTGAATGATTTTTTTAAACCTCATGTGATACACAGCGCTTTCCCCATGTTGCTGCGAGTTGCAGCCTGATGGTACACGAGGGGCAGGACCACTATTCAACAAACAGAGGAAGTCCCTCAAAATCATAATGCTTTCTTAAAAAAAGGTGACTTTTGTTGTTGTTGTGGATTTAACCTGTGCAGAGTGCCAGCATCAGTCCTGCATGCCCCTGAAATACTGCTTTAGCATCAGCATGAGGATCCAGGACAGACTGACAAAGCCTTACACTGGTCCCCAGCACACAGCAGGGGTGACACAACTGCTAATGAGCCTAAGGCAGATTCTGGAGAAACTTCTGCCCTCTGAAAACTCCTGCCCTCTTATGAGCACACACTTCCCAGTGAGATGGGTATCTTGTTGAAAGTGGTAACTGTTCTTTTGATGTGAGGGGACACTGAAATGGATATTTCTGTTCTCATGGTGGTGCTGCCACATGAGAGAGACACTCTAATGAATTTTCCTATGCTGTTGCCCATTCTGCTGAAAGCAGAACTTACCAGTCTGAACCAGTGCAGATTTTAGGATGGCTACATGGCTTCTGGCTGGGAGCGAGCTGGGCCCTGACCACTTCAGAGCATGGTCAATGTGAAACCTCGTCTGCAGTGTATCAAAGTGCCCTAAACCTAACACATTAATTAGTCTCCTCAGAGCTTTTATATGCTTTGACTTTGTAAGAAAATGTAAAAATCCAAATCCTTTGGGGGCAATTCTGGCAGTGTTGTATCATTTTGTCTTAGAGAAAAGAAAACGTCAGATTAGCTTTTATGCCTTCTGCTTCAAGACATTTAGAGAGATGAAATGATAGCTTCAGTCAGTGGAAGTAATTGTTGGCAGATTCAAGTCAAATAATGTGACCGGAAGGCTGCAAAGTCTCCATCCTTGGAGGCATTCAAGTCCAAAAGACAGAGCCTCAAGAAGACTGCTCTATCTGACCCTGCTCTCAGCAGAAGTTTGGGCTAAATTTTCTCCGTCTGTCCCATCCAGCCTCAGCCCTTCTGTGACGCTTACCATATCCACCTCAGAAATGCTGTCCAGACTTTCAACTTGGACATCCACCCCAACAGGAATTGCAGGGCCTGGAAAGAAAACAAGAATTGAGAAAGTATGAACTTGGTGAGAAAAAGTAGTTCTCAGCCTGTCACATCTTAGAAATTAAATCAGATGTCCAGTCTGATATAGAAACAATAGAAAACTAATTACAAGTAGAAACGATTGGAATCCATAACAAAAGCCTGCTAATAACAATCAAAATCAGTAATGAGACTGACCTACTCCTTTTATTGTTACATCCTTCAAAATTTCAGAGTAATGTCTCTAGTGCTAAAGGCTAGAGCTCACCAGAGGGATGCCTTGCAGAGCTCCCATTCACACAGAGAGCAGCAATGGCACAGCTAAGGGGATGTGGGAGAGTTACTCCAGTTTTTTCCCTCACATCTTCTGCTCCCCTCTCAGGCTAATACCACCCCTGAGAACTGCTCCATGTACTTGGCTTTCACACCACTCAGTGCTCTGCTGTGGAAAAGACAGGGTGATGGACAGGGCTGCATTACAGCACACAGGTATGTGCACTGAACCTGGGGCTCCCAGGGGGAGAGGTCTGGCTGTGAGCTCGTGTTTCCCTCCTCCAGGCTTGGACTAGCCCCCCGCATACCTCTGGCAATTACAGTACAGGAGATCTGTCAAGATAAATAATACTCACATTAGTGGACTGCTATGAAACTGAAACCTTTTTAAATTAATTGAGCGTGTTAGTGTTTGGTATATTGAGCATTTAGCAATAAAACCTTCTTCCATCAGAGTATATAATGGTAGCCTGGATTTGAATGACCATCTGTCAGCCAGAAAGGGTAGATAAATTACAACATTCTCTAATCCACAGGCTGAAAGAAAGCGTGTTCCCCCTCCTCCTTTTTCCCTGAAAGCTTAGCTTTCTGTACAGCACAGCCACAAAACTGTGAGCAAGCATTAGCACACAGCGGTCAAAATGTTTTATTTTGTGTTATAAATGACATAGCCAGGTCAGCAAGCACGGCACCTGATTTGATTGTGCATACAAATTGCCATAGGAAGCCAGGTTTGTAGAATTTCCCTGTCATCCAGGAACACATGGAAGGTGTATTTGTAGATTTTGTCAGAAGAAAGTGCCACTGAATACCAGGAATATTAAATTGCCTCTAACTACTTTTCCATGAGTTTGACTAATCCATTTGTTCTCCCAAGGAAGAAGCTACTATCCTGTACCTATATCCCTCTGAGTATGTCATGAATTCGCAAAAAAAAAAAAAAAGTTAGAGATGGAAAAGGCTCTGCTTGTTGGCCTGACTACATGCTAAAAGAGAAGTGATAGTGTAAAATAGGAACAATGGCAAACATGCAGGTGTCATACCTCCAAAACCTGGTCTCATGCTGAAGTCATGGTCGTCTATTCGCAGCAGCTGTTCTGACTTTGTCAGTGGAGATTTGGTGATGTCAGGGCTTCGTTTCAGGATTGGGCTACTGGGAAGAGAGAAACTCAGGTAGTAAGTCTTGTGAGAAGTACACACCCACTTCAGTCCTAAAACCAGAACCTGCCTGGGTTCGTTTACCCCTTAAGCTATAGCCAGGCGAGTGCTTGCAGTAGTTGGCATCATGTGATCACAAAACACCCCCAAAACCAACACAGAATGCTTGGGCACCTGTGGCAGCTCTGGCACCCTGCGAGGACATTTGGCTTGTGTCTGTAAAATCGGCTGGGATTATCACAGAGTTTGGATAAAATCACTCACATGTATGGGCTGGAGAAGTAGTGCGCATGTGGTTAAGTGGGGAAATGAGAAGTAAGGAGGAAGTTTTCTGACAGTGATTTTTGACAGGCCAGGAATTAGGGAAACAATATATAAAATAAGCTACTGGCTGTTGCCCAGGAACAAAATGGAGATAGGCTGGGAACCAGGCCAGGAGGCAGGCCATCCCCTAACTGGGGATAAAATGATTAGCTCCTGCTCCAGATTTCTAACAGAGATAAAAAGGAGCATTAAAGACTAGAGTCTAGGATGGTCCTCATGGAAGCTGCTAGAGCTGCATTCAACAGTGAGCAGAGGGTGCTCTGCTCCTTTTCCAAATCCACTTCTGGGGTTGAAAAGCTCTATTTGGCTCCCCAGACCTTTGTCTGGGACAGAAGCTGCAGCACCTTTTCTGCTGCCCAGTCGTGTGAGGAGCCTTCCTGCGCTCCTAGCAGCCACACAGCAGCAGAGAGCTCACAGAGAGCTCCAGAGAGAAGGCTTGGCTGTCCCTTAGCTTGAGAAAAGATGCTATGTTCCAAGAAGCACTTGTCTGACTACGCAGAAGACACGTCAGCAATAGATTAAACAAACCCAGAAAAACAAAGAAAGTTGGCAGGGAATATTTTCCTGTGATAAAACTCGTCCTAAATGAGATTGCCTAACCATGCTGTACTTCTCATAGGCAGTTGTACCCCAAGAAACCAACACAACAATCTCCTAACAGGGACCAGAGGTGTTACCAGTGACTCCTCCCTGAAGCCCTGAGCTCACTGAGACCTGGTCAGTCTCAATTTAGTAATTTCTAGGAGTTACGAGTCATCTACATCCACTGATGAGTTCTTAAAGTCATTACCTACCCCTAATACATTTTAAAAGGTGGTCCCTGCTTCTACTTTAAATTTGTTTAATTCTGCCTCTTCCCATGGCATTTTGCCCCTATTTTGCCCTTATTTTATTAAATAAAAGCGACTTCACAAATTTGAAGCCTGCAAGCCAAAATAAAAGAATTTCTAAACTTTCTGTTAACAATGAATACTCTGCATTTTTCCTGTCTTGATGAAAAGCTCATTTTCCAGATAATGAATTAATTTCATAGTTCTTATCAGATTCTTTCCATTCATTAAAATCTAGAAAGAAACAGGTGAACTGGAGGAATAAAGTAGCAGGTACAGGGTGCAATTAAGTACCACAGAAGTGTTTAATAACAAAAGATTCACCTAGGAACCTCAATGGTCAGGAGGTGGCAGACCAGAGAGTTAGTGGTGTATCAGAGAGAGGCCATAACTGAGCCGTAGAAAGAGCCATGGGATTTTAGGTATGCATTCAGGAAGCAAGGTTTATACCCAGTCAAGACAGGGGAGTGTTATTACCAGGTGACTAGCAAAACCTCAGACATTCAAGAGGATCATCAGTGCTCAGAAAGGCACTTTTCTCCCTGACATGGGCAGAGGAAAGGGCGAGCAGCAGGATGGAGAGCCCTGCAGAAGGGCTGGCTCCATGCAGAGGGAAGGAGCACGGCACTGGCTTTTAGGGACTGAACATTGCTTCTCCTGTTTCACACGAGGTGATAAGCACATTTCTTTGCTCCCCACTTTTATTTGTGCTCATACATGATGCATTTCATGGGCTACTTCCTTCCACAGTGCATACCTCCTCATCCTGGGGGACCTACACGCTTCATGCCTGCTGGCCTCATATCCAGGCACATGCATTCAGCATATTCCCCAAATAGTCTATAGCTTAGGTAATTTGGGATGACTGACCAATCCTACAACTATTTGCCTCTCCATTGTTTTGTGCTCTTTGTAACCTTGACTAGCAATCATTTCACGGGGTTTATCAGCTACTAAAGATACTGAATAACAGCAGATGATAATACATTTCTTCACATTTCTATTTTAAACTGCTTGCTCAGAAATAGTCTTACATCTGCAATGAGATTCTGAGACACCAACTCCCCTGTATTTAATCTGTTTACAGTGGATATGTTATTCATTTGCGTGATACTATCTAGTGGTAAGTTTTAGCCATATCTCCTGAGTCTTCACCATATACTTCATGGGCACCTAACTCTACCATATCAGCACTTTGGCCTTTGTCAGCCCCATTTGTAACCTTCCTAAATATAGTTTAATTGGAAAAAAAAATAATTAACCTTCCTAAAAATAGTTTAACTGGAAATATAAGGGGAATACGTTTTAGGACTATATGTCACTTAACTTTTTACGTGTCCTTTTATATGAGCAAGAATGGCATTATTGGGAGCATATAAGAGGGCTTTTTGCATTACCAGTCCTTATTCCTATGTTTAATGGCTGTGGTTGTTTTTAATTTATTTATATTTTCCTGTCACTGAACCCAACTGTTCAGTTTTGAACTATGAACTGGTTGCCCAGGGAAGTGGTGGAGTCACCGTCCCTGGGGGGTGTTCAAGGAAAGTTTGGACGTGGTGCTTAGAGACATGGTTCAGTGGGTGACACTGGTGGTTGGGGGATGGTTGGACCAGATGATCTTGGAGGTCTCCTCCGACCTTAGTGATTCTACGGTTCTATGGCTGTGATAATGGGAATCATTTTTGTTCATCTTAATTTTTTGGCCATACCTTTATTACAGTGGCTCATTCTGAAAATTTGTAAACTCCAATATGAGCAAAAAGCTGATAAGAGAAAATATTTAATATTTTAATCTTGAGTCGTGATTTTACTTTTTAATTTTTGGTAAAAATGTGAGAAAAAAATAATGTTAATGTCTATTTTAAATAAACTTGTTAAACCAATAGTTTTTATTTTGTTTTAAGAAACACTACTGTTGTTTGGTTTTCTTTTTTTTTTTTTCTCCCTTTGAAACTTTCACATTTTCAACTTGGTGAAGAACCCAGAAATACAATCAGAATAGAAAAAAAGAAAATGCTCTGTCCTGCCAGAAATCATGTTTAAATTTGAAGTATTTTCCTTTCTGAAGATTAAAGCTATGTGTTGTTGTTTTTTTCCACTTCAGATTATTATTATTATTATTTTAAATTTTGCTTCTGTACTGAAGTACAGAAAAAAAATCAAAACGTCTTACAAGTAAAACAACTGGATTTGTCTTGAGCCTGGTAGGTCAGTTTAAATATAAGCTGGGGGGAGGGCTGTTCCCCAAAGTGATGCAATTTACAGTTTTTTCACTTCTGAAAAGGGAAATATACCCCAGAGGTGACAGTGGAAGTCAGGCTGATTGCACTGGAGGTTTGGAGCTCTGCAGCTCTGAAGGAGGACAGGTTTGGGGGCTGTGCTGCTTCCCTGCACTGTCTGGACCAGGCCAGACAGCCCCAAATTGTTGGATGTCTGACCATGCCAGGCAGGCACCGGTGGCTGCAGTAGTGACCGGGGGCAGAGGGGATTATACGTGACCTAAATACTGCCCCGCGCCTGACACAAATCACGCAGCACTGCACTGCGAAGCCAAAGGGCTGCACAAAATGGCTGTGGCATCCAGCTCTGGCTCCACAAGGGGAGTTTCGCGTCCCCCCAGGCCTTGCTCGACCCCATTAACAGCATGAATCCTACTTATGGCCTGTGTGTTAGACTCTTTACAGCCTCAGACGATTTTGCTTCCCTCTGCCTTCGCCTACCTGCCCTGCTTGTGTGCCTCGCCGTGGGCTTCCCGTCTCTGCCGCTGGGGCCGGCTGCAGTGAAACGACAAGAAAAGGGTGAGATGAAACAGCCTGGTTTTGGGACACCAACACACAGTTTAACAACATCAGGAGGAAAACATGGTTGGGTCTGTGGTGTTGTCTGTTGTAGCACAGGCTCTTACCTTGTCGCCAAAGGCCAGAAGAAATGGCTGCTCTGCCTGCTGCCATTTTGCTGGGAGAGGAGGGCAGAGCTATGGGTGGGTTGTGAGAGAAAACATTTTGGGGCATTTCTACCAGCAAAAGGGGCTTTGCCTCATCCAGGGAGCCCTGGAGGGCCCAGTCCCACCCCACCATGTCACACCGTGTGTGGGTTACCCAGTAGTGTCCCCTGCAAGGGGACCTTCTGCCTTACTGGTCTTGGTGGGACAAAACAAGCAACGAGCCCATTAAACACATAAATCCTGGCTTGACAGCTAAGGAAACAGTGCAACGCATTAACAGCTTTGCTTGGTAGTCTTTGGTTTCTTGCTCACATAGCGAAAGACTTTTATAGATAGGTGTACACAAGCTGGCAAAAAAATAAAATGTAATGTACTCAAAGCCACAAAGGAATAGGAGAAACTGTGTGTAAACAGCGCTTTTAATGCATTACATCTACTCAGCTGAGAGAGTTGAATAGTTTCACGAGAAGAAAACCTTTGCAAAGTATTGCCTGGGGCAGTGGTGGAATAAATATTTATAATAAATATTTGTTGCTGTTTTGTATTTTCTCCCAGCTGTCTGTCAAGAGAGTCCCTGCTCCTCTCAGGTGTTTGGGAAATGTTTTATTTTATCATTAAAGGAACACAGTACTTTTAGAAGCGTGCTAGCTTGAGTAAAAAAATAAAAAATAAAAAAAATAAACACACAACACTTGCAACTCATCTTTAATTAAAAGTTTTTAAAAATGAACTTATCTCTGAAATAAACACTAGCTCTAACCAACTCTACTAATGAGCCCTTTCACCCATTCACATATATTTAAAGTCCTGCTCTTGAGACTAACAGAGGAAAAGCTCTGTTTGCAATGCCTGTCACCACCCGAGTGCCATTGCCCCTTGAGTGAGAGGTGGCCAAACCCCATGTTTTGTGGGCTTTCTTTTTTTTTTTTTTCCTGGGCTGGGAACTCTCTAAACACTGATGGTGTTGTAGGGAGATGCATCTTGCTGGTGTTACAGAGAAACAGACAATCTCCGTATTGCCCAGGCTAGCAGTGGGCTCTGGGCTGCACCACTGGCTCACCCTGAAGTGAAACATTTGCCAAATGAGATTGGTATCTTGCCAGAATCTGTTGTGTTTAGTAGAAGAGGACTGGAAATAAATCCTCATGCAGACCACTCTTTTGGGAAGCTTTGGGCCATGCAGCACCATTGCTATTGAAAGGAGCAGCGTCTTTGGTGCTTGGACCCAGACACAGTGCAGCAAAATGCACTTTATGGAGTCTTCTGCCTTGTTGATATGCCCTTATGCTGCTGCTGACGTGTCTTGCTGCTCTCTGCTTCTTGTTTGCTGGCTGTCAGGAAGTAATTTCACATGTTTTGGGCATAAGCAGATTCTGGTGATGAGCTGACCTACTAAAATGACTTTAAAGTGCCCTAGTAAACTCCTGGCTGGTTAGGAATAAGGTAGGTATTCAAACAGGGATGAAGCAAGCCATATTTTTGCTATTTCTAATTTTCATTCCTCATTATAGAGTTTATCTAATGCTTCACATTGGCCCTGACCCTATCCCAGCTGCCAAGGGAGCCTTCAAGGCATGGCCACCAAGGATTTGTTGCCAAATCCTCCCCATCCTCCGCAACTGGCAAACCCACGTGGTTCCTCTTTTCTTTTCCTTCCAGGTGATTCTCCACAGCCCGTAAACTAAGCTTTATTTCTGTATCACAAACCAGCATAAAATGTCCCCCATGCTCCAGTTACCGCAGGACACCAGGTTCATTTGTGTTCATCTCCTTCACTTCTTAACACCGATCTCATTCCCCTTGTCCATAGCTCTGAGGTTACCGAGCTTCCCCAGCTTTTCTGCCTCCTCCTGTAGCAGCAAAACATTCGTACCTGTTGCCAGCCATTCCCCAGTTGCTGTGATGTGAAGCCCCATCTCTTTCTACTCATTGCATATATTTTCTGTTCTGGTTTCTGGGGAATATCTGCTGGCTTAGTGATCAGTGGTGGCCACATTATGAGACCCAATTAGCCTTCCTGCTCGGGCTGCGAATCAATTGAAAGGTGCTGTGCCTTCCTCTAGCACATCTGCTGTCCCTGAGTGTTTGCAGCAGATAACTGTACTCAGGAGTTTCAGTCCAGACATTGCTCACAGATTGCTCAGCCCAGCTGCCTGCCAACGTGGCCACAAAGTGTGATGGTGATGCTCCTGCCTCCATCTGGATGACAGGCAGTCTTCAAAACTAATCAGTCACTCAGGAGGTAAAAAATACAGAATAAAGAACGACTTTTTATTTTTTTTACCAATGTCAATAGTTAACTCCTAACAGTTATAGTGCCAAGAGGCATTTCATGGCTCATGAAGCTCACTGAGATGCTTTATGAAAAAGCAGAAAACATCACTGGAGCAGGCTGGCATTTATTCATTTCTCCCTGTGTGTTGCTAGAGCAGCTCTCAGGCCTCCGGTGGCACCTGGGTGATGCAGCCTTTCCAAAGTCCCACCAGCTGCCCCCACTACGTGACTAAACCTTAGGACTTCGAGGGAAAAAAACATTCAGGAAAAGTGCTACATACACAAGGCAAAAGGCAGTTCCTTCTTTTTATAAGAAGTCTGAGATTTACTATGGCACTTATAGTCCCTCTGCTCAGCCAAGAGAGTTGCAGAGTTAGGGGTAACTGTGTCTGATTTTCAGAAGAGACATCCAAACATAACATATGAAGGACACAGCAAGCATTTCCAAATGCCTGGCTTCACAGGACATGTGCCAGAGGAGTGTCAGGTTCACGCTGTGCACCAGACGACCCACAATATTCTTCATCTTTGAAATAAGAGCTTCTGAAAGGGAACACAAGTGATAGAAGCCCCTACGCATCTTAGCATTTTGGTCTGTAATTACTTACACAGGACACATTTCCCACCTATAAATCATACTCTGTTTTCTCCAGAGGAGGCAATATACCTCTATTGTATTGTATATTGTACCTCTCGTATACACAGTGACCTATTTTACACTCTTATTATGATAATCTTATTAAGATCTGAGAACATTTCTTCCTTGAGGAATTAAATCCAAATACAGTTCCAATTCTTCAGGAAAAATAAATAAATAAATAAATAAATAAATTTGGAGTATTTTCCTCAAGAAAAATGTGAAGGTAAGTTGCTGAAATATATGAGATGTCCAGGGTTCATTCATACCAACATCTCCACATCATGTTAAAGGCAGAAACCAGGTAAGGGGTGCTGGGCAAGGACATGGTAGAGAGGCAGGAGGGGCTCATGGAGGTGTGGACAAAAGTATAAAATGTTCATGAAAGCACACTAATTTTTTACTTAAACTGGGAGAGTTACAAAGTTGTGAGCTGTAGACAAGCCACTAAAAACTGAGGAAAATTAATCACAACAAATATTTTCAGCTTGGCATTTGGCAAACTCTTGTTTGCCTGTAATTATGTTGGGTCATTTGTCCTTCTGATTAGTAGGTTTAAAGGTGGTGTGGAAAGGTCACCTCTTGCTATTGCAGGTGGTTAAATCTTTGAAAAGAAATGGGGGGAGAGAGCTATTTTCTGTATTCACATCACAAAGTCTGAGAAATAGTGTGATTCAGAGCTGTTCTACCATCTTATTTTTGAATGACACAGAAAATTCAATGAGAATGCCATTTTAATGCAATATTTCTTGAATATAGATCAATTGTAAGATTCAAAATATCCTCAGGCACTCATTACATGTTGTGCTTCCTTTGTTCTTTCCCTGGTCATGAACTATGGCAAAAGAAATAAAAATAAAGGAACCTATAGCTATTGATTATTCACAAGAAACGCATGTCACCTGAGATCCTGGCACTGTGCCTGAGGTTGCAGCAATGAAATTCCCCTCATGCATCCAGTGGGTGTACGATTGTTGGGTTTCATGGCAGGCACAGCGCCAGGGCTCAGCTCAGTGAAAAGGAGCAGCAGATGAAGGGAAGGGGAGCAATGCAGAAAGGTTCAACGTCTGCCCCAGTCTTTGAAGAAAAGACTTTGACTTGTGAGCACAGTGCAGACTGGGGAAAGGCATGTTAAGGAATGTGTAGGTAAGCTGGGGGGTATTTAAATCAACTCATGCCAATGGCACTTCCCCCGGAGCACCAGGAGTACCAGCTGATGGAGTCTCCAAGCCATTAGCAGGTACCTCTGAGGACTCCTCACACCCGGGAGATATCCCTGAGGGAGGATGAATACAAATACAAAACATAGCTTTAAGCAGGGATGAAAATAAGGATGCTGGAGTTCTGATGTTTGGAAAGAAACTGGGACAAATTCATGATCCATTTGTATGCCCCCCCCAGGGATAATGAGATTATAAAGATCACTCAATGCAGATCTTTACAATAATTGACGTCAAAGCAGTCTAATGTCCTTCTGACAATGTAACTGGCCGCCTTAGTGTGAGTAAGAAGAAAAGTAGATTTGAGGGAGGTTTTTAAAATTTCATTACTAAACCTGAGAAGTACAGTGTAGATGAAACCGTAACTTTGAGCGTGGTTGAACGACCGTGGTTAGAGCAACTGGTGTTACCTTGCTGTCAGGCTGGGGAGACGTATTAGATGGCATCTCACAGATTTCATCCTGGGAACTACTAGTCAGCATTTGCAATCATAATGCAGATGACAGAACCAGAAAACTTGTGCACGACAGCATGCTTGAAAGGGATACAGACACTTTGGGGTCTATGAATGCAATCCAAAGCAGCCCCAACACACTGGAGGAATAGTCCAGCATCAATAAGATGAATTTCAGTTTGAAAATATATATATATATAAAGAACTGTGGAATCCAGAAAGCTAATTGTTCAAATGCAGACTGGGGAATAAGCAGCTAATTAGCAGTACTACACTTGTCTTAACTGCATACAGGGAAATCACTCCATCTTCATAAGGGCAATCAAAACCATCAATGGTTAAGGGATTTGTTTGCACTACAAAAAATACCGGACTGTAATGATTCCATCATTTGGACAGTGTTAAGAAGTATTCATACAGGCACAGGACCAGAGAAGGATTTAAAATAAATGGACCGCAGAGTAAGGGGGCACCAGGCTTCCACCCAGAAGAAAGCCAAGTAAGAAAGTGCTGAATTAGCATTTAAATTGACCCTGGTGTCACAAGAGTGACAACTCTACACTTTGGAAAAGAGCTCCAAGTAGAATCGGAGAAGCTATAGGCTCCTCCACTGGACAGATTGCCTACAATTGTAGTAAAAACCACCAATAGTAGACATCAGGGAAATACAATATATATTGAAAAAGAGCTAGGGACAGTTTGACTTTTCTTGAGGGATGTTATGTCCTTTTTAGAGAGTTCTCCAAGAGGCTAATGAACTTGCAATCAAGATGACACAGTACACCTGAGTTTCCAAAAAGCTGTTGACAGGACCATCCCAGAGGCTGGTAGAGCCACTGGCAATTCAGGAAAAGGGAATGACTGACGTGAATGACTACAAAATAAGAAACAAAAGGAATAATAGAGAGTTTTCACCATGATGAAAGGTTGTCATTATAGTCTCCTGAGAATCTGTGATAGGATCTGTGTCATTCAATAAGTTTGTAAATGATTTGAGCATTTCAGTGCTGTTAGCAACACCAAGCACACCCACATCTCACATACCCAATGCCCATAGCAGGGAAAAAAAAGAGATGGAGGAGGAGGAGGGAGACTGGGCAGCTGGAAGGTGGAAAGGGCTTCCAGACAGCCTGAACAGGGCTCTCCAGATCAGAAGGGTGACAACTGACAAGCAGTAGAGTATAATTATATAAAATGAGGATTGAAACAGTGAAGGTGAACAGGAATTTATTGCTGACGGCTTTTCATAACACGTAATAAGAAGAAAATTGAAAGGAAGTAGACAAGCACAGCATGTCACTGTGAAATTCACTCTCACCAAGGGCTAAGAATGCTAAAAATGGAAGTGAGTTGGAAAGGTGTCTGTTCAAAGAAGAAAGACCAGAAGGATCATTTCTAATGTGAGTCCAACCCCTGAATCGGAAAATCAAACACTTTATGTGTAGTCAGGAGGGATAAAACTGCCTTGCAGTATCTCTGGGTTGGTTTGCTGTTATATTTTTGTTTGGTTTGGTTTGGTTTTCATTGTAATGCTGGGTTGCAGATATGCTTTTGGAGCCTCTTATGTCTCCTCACACCACCTCATAAAACCCATTGGAGTAATGGTAGGCCAAAAGTCAGTATGAAGCTGCTGAACCTGAGCAAGTAACACGGTGGCAACATTGACAGGAGATTTTATCACTAATCACTCAGTAAAGAGGCACAGAGTACCTGGGTATGTGAATGTAGCTACAGAAACACTGGTAAAGACAAGTTTTCTGACACAAATCACCTGAATAGAGATAGAAAGCTATGTGAAGTGCAGACCCAAAATAAGTACCAGAAAGGATGAAAGGAGGCTGGTGATAATGATGAAAGGAGAAAATACCATTTGCGTAGAAGCACTGTTTGCAATGATAAGCAGAGAGAAGACACTTTCGGCTGGGTTTTGAGAAAAATACGCAAGACTTCCAAGAAAATTGTCATGCAGGATTGCAGTTGCTTGAAAGAGAAATGTGTGGAAAGGGACAATGAGAGAAATAGCAAAGAAATAATGAAGAAAAAGATAATGTATATTAAAATAAAGAAAATGAGTGCTGTTGGACAGAAGAAAAAAGATTTCTGGCAAGTGGAAGAAGAGGAAAGACAGGCTGCTGAAGGAGAAGAGGAAGCTAGAGAATAATGCTGGATCAAAGCAGCAGGAGCAAACCTGGCAGAGCTGGGAGATGGGAATTGGATGTGCCTTGGGGCAAACAGCTGAGGCAGGTGAAGAGGAGGGCAGAGGAAGTCAGGGGCAAAATAAAAGAGAAGTTGAAGAGGAGAAAGCTTGCATGGGGGAAGGAAAAGGAGTACAGGAGATGGAGGTGAAAGGAGGAAAGGGAAAGGCAAGCTACCAACAGAGATGGAGAGACTCCCGTCACGCTGGCCTGAAGCCCACACCAGGCCTCTTGCTCTGAAGGCACTACCGGTGCCTGTGGTGTCAGGGCACAGCCCAACCTGCTGGCCTGAAAGCTCGGTGCCTTGGGAGCTGCAGGAGCTCTGCTGGGCCTGGCTGGCTGCTGATAAAGTGCTCGCATAGTCAGTGCTTTCATGGGGCATTTCACAGGCTTATCATGCACTCAAGATCTGATCTAAAGACAGCTTGCGTTAGTAAGCTTTGTTTATGCAAATAAATGCTTTCAGGATCAATTGTGAAGATAAGATACAAAGGCAAAACTCTGGGACAAGAGAAGAGCTTAAGGAAAATAAATCCTGTTAGGGCTCATGGATGAATTTATGAGGCCAGAGAAAGCCATGAAGGTAGGGGCTGCCCTAGGTGTAGTGAGGGTACCAGGAGAGCTACGTGTGATTTACTGATGCTGAGCCCTTGAGAAAGGACTGGGAGGGAACCATGGCTGTAATGATGCAGAGTGGCTCGCCTCACTTAGGAAGAGTGCCACTAATGGTAATAGCATCTGAAAATGTCATAAAGATCCTTGGCTGTGAGATGGACCCTGTGACGACAAGCAGAGGGCTTGTTGTAGAGGATGTCAACCAACTGCTGGAAAAGATAGTTCTCACTGGCAGAAATATAAAGAGATAGATCTGGAAGACTGGGAAACGAGTTGCTATTTGGAGACCAGAGGGAGGCAAAATGATTATAATGCAGGCAGGGAATGGCAGGGACATGGCTAAAAACATGAAGCCAGTCTCTCAGCTAAGATTAAACAAACACAAGCAGTAAATCTTGTACAGTGAAATCTCTTCTGCTGAGAGTTACTTGTCTGAAAGGTGGTTATAAAGCTGTCCAGGGAGATTTTAGTGTTAAAGGAGATTTTTTTTCCCAGCAGTTAGCTCTGTCAAAGCAACCTGGGCTCTGCTCCAGGCCAGTTCTTTTCCTTTTGCTCATCCTCTCTAGCAGATTCTGCAAGTCTAATTAGCAAGGCAGGCTTTGGCCATTTTGTTGACATAATGATTTTGTGGCCTTTATGCTGTCCTTGCCATGATCCCCGTGCAGCCTGGTGGCTCTCCAAGAGCAGTTGGGAAAGCAGCAGACAGCCCTTGTGCTGGCTCTCAGGGCTGCAGCCTGGGCCTGTAGGAGTTTTGGCACTGTGCACCTTGCAGGCCTGAGTTTGGCTTTGCGAACCCTACAGGATTTGCACATGGCTGACTGCAAACTGCGAGCAGGTCTGCAAGGCGCAAAAGGTTTTGTTTTTGTATTGCTGCTCTTTAAAGTGAAATTCCTGTGAGGTGTTTTGTCCTGGAGATAAGCAAAAATCAGTAGCCGAGTCTTTGACTGGCACACAGACATTTTTACAATGAAATAGAGGGCCGGAAGGCTCTGTAATAAGGAAGGCTCCCATGCAATAAAGCTCTCAACATTGCTGCTTGCACTGTGTATGCATACTTTCACCTGAGCTTATTTGCCATATTCTTGTCACACTCCAAATTGTGTCCCAAAGCCTCATCAGCTATATTTAAAGAATTATTTTGGACCCCACCCTTCTTCAAGGCTGTCCCGTCTCTTGCTAGAATGGCTGCTCTGGGGTTTGTGCAGTGCCAAAAATTGTGGCAGTGTCTGACACTGTGTCTCCCATCCACCCCATTCACCCTATCAGCAGGAGCACAAGGACTGTGGGATCAACTGGATTTGGGCAGATGAAAGGAGAAGCCCTGGGGCTTGCAACTGCTGAGAAAATGGTGAGCTTTTATTTGAAATCAGAGAGTCTCGCTGGAAGAACCTAACACTTCCATCCAAATAGACAAGCCAAAAGAGTGCATCTCCTCCATCAGCTGCACCACGAGAATTAGGAGCAAAGCTGGACGCTTCCCTCAAGGACAGCAGGAAGCTGGCAGCACACCCAGGGTGACAGGTCCCTACAGCAGATGCCCACTCTGCCTGCCAGCACTGGTGGCTGGCACTGAGCTCTGGCAGGAGGGCAAGTGGATGGTCTCACGCCCCCAGAAGGCTTCTGGAGGCTTGAAAGGTCATGGGTGCAAACCAAGACAGCCTGAGCAGTCTGTGGTCATGTGGAGATAGATTAGATAGATTTCCTCCATCAGCCTCCAGTGAGCCTCTGCAGAAGACAAAGGCTGCAGTGAAGGGATGGATTTTCATCTTGGCACTTGCCTCAAGCCTTATGAGCCAGAGGCAGCAGTGCCTGAAAAGGAGTAAGGAAATACATTGCTGTAACTTCTTCTGCATAATGGATATTCAGGGCTGAGTCCTGAAGGGAAGGGAAGCAGAGCTCTTCAGGAGCAATCTTCACTACAATTTTCTTCTGATGTTATATAGGAACCCCCCTCACCCTGTTTTTCTCCCAGGCTCTAATTCTGCAATGGGAAAAGGCACTGACTTTGAAATGCAAAGGAACTGTGCCTTCTTCAAAGCTCTCTCATTTGATCAGCATTTTAATGTGTACAGCACCCAGTCCTGCTGTCAACCCTGCAAAAGCAGTGAAGGGGCAGAGTCAAGGTGTGGGAAACATCCTACACTGAGAACTTTAAGAAGCTTGAGCTGAACATATCTAAGAGGAGATATCTAAGCTGAAGCTTAGAAGGAAATCAGATGGGTGGCCAGAATCGTCCTTTCTGATCTGACAGCAGCTAAGGCTGTTACACCATAGGTCTGACATGGCTTCTCCCATCACAGGGAAAGTGAGCAGTGTACTGCCAATGGACAACCTCTGGCCACGCACCAGTTCTGCTCCTCTCTACCCATCAGTCCTCCTCAGCATCAGCACCATGCTAGAAATAGGCAAATATTCCATAGAAGGGACCTCCCAGGCCCTCAGAGGGCTGCCCAAGGGGCTTGTCCTGGCACAGTGACACCACATGTACAAAGAGCAGGTAAAGAGGCAGCTCCTGTGTGAACTGAATAGGTGTTTCTTTCCCATTTTCACATAATTTTAGCACTTCTGCTGTAGTTTGTTACATTGCCACTTAATTGCATCTCACCCCTTTCTTTTGCCACAGTCAGCATGTCACCTCCGCTGCCACTGCCATGAATCTTCTATGAAAACAGGGGTTTTGTGTCTTGTCCCACACACGGACTGGCTCTGGCATCCCCTGGGGCTGACCATGGGCAGAGTGGCTGCATCCATTTTGCCACTTATACCTCCAGGAAGGTGGTGTCTCTGCTAAAGACATTTCCTATGTTTTAGATGTCTCAGGGACCCAAAAGTGCCACCATGACAGTGCTATCACTCTGTATTGTATCCCTGCCTTGCTTACCCTAGCAGTAGGCAGAAGGGAACACTGGGAAATAAAAAAAGGACCACACTTTCCTCACTTAAAAGAACAGAAACAGTGACTATAGCAAAGCAGAAGTTGCATAGGTTCGGTCTGTCACAAGCAGAGGTACACAACATTTGAACAGCGATCTAAATGTGTCAGCTGTATCCTCAAAACAGAGCAAAAACAGACAGACACAAACAAAGGGTTTTTCCTCCAGGTGTACCTTGTGATGTGCCCAAATATAAAAATCCTCCTACAAAATCCCAAATAGTCTCCAAACAGAATATAAGTAATCACAACTCAATTGCCCAATTGTAGCAAAAAAAAAAAAAACCTTCCTCAATCAAAACCTCCTAAAATGGCTGTCTACAAGACAGAAGGAGAAAAACATCACGTATCCTTCTTGAGAGAGGGAGAGAGGGAAGGGAAGAACAGACTGAATATTTCAATTCACTTTGAATATCTCCATTCAATATCCTGCACGCTCTCCCTGTTTCCTCTGTTAACTGACCATAGCCTTGAGGCTTGCAGAGACACTCTTTTTTTTTTTTTTTTTTTTTTTTTTTTTTTTTTTTTTTTTACTCTCAGAAGCTCTATAAACAACCAGCAAAGGAATAATAAAATAAATTCTGAATCTTTTCAAATCACATCTCCAGTCAATCTAATCCTCATAGCATACAACAGTCCTCAAGGACCTCACTTTCCTCTCCACTCTCACGTAAATACTCCAGCATATTTCGACCACAATAAATATAATAAAATGCTTCTTTTCTGCACCATTCCAAACTTTGAGATAACTCACAAACCCACTATTTTTTTTTCTTTTTTGGAGGGGGAGGGAAAAATGGTTTTCACTATAGAAAATGCATTAAGAATTACTCATCGGCAAAACGAGCACAAGAAAATATTTTTGACTGAGATCACACCCTGCAAATGCAAACTAATTGTCTGACAGACATTATATCTTGATCTGTAGCATTACATTTTTCCACATTGTAGCTATTTGAATGTAAAAAAAAAAAAGAAACTCACCTGCCTTTTTTGTACGCTTCATGTATTTCTTTTCCTTGTCGGTGGACTCTGCATTCAGTGGATAAAACCCATCCCCACAACAGCAGGAAGATGCTAAAATGCATTTTATGGACAGTCAACATGTTACCTGAATGTTCTGTATCCAGAAATAGTCCATACAAGAAGAAGAAAAGCAAAACGTAGATCCTGTTTCTCTTTTTAAGACATTATCGGTCTGATCGTTATTGGAAGGATGTTTACTCATACAAAAAATCATCCTGCAGTATTTAATCTGGACAGTGGGGAAAGCAATTTCCACTAAACCTATAAATCCCTCTACGTCAGATGGCAGGGATTTTCTAGCAGTGTTGAATGCATGTATTCTCAGAGAACAATTATATTTTTTTTTTGCCCAAACAGGCTATTTTATTAATTGGTTTAAATTGAACCCTCTTCTAGTGCCTCCCAGAAGTGGCAGATATGCATTTCTATCTGGTTAACCACGGTGGTGCAGCTGATCAGACAGGTGTCATAAGTCATTTTACAATCCCTGAACTTATCTGCATCGTGGTGACATTTGTTACAGGCGTTCCACAGATTTATAAAGTGTTAATAGACATATGGGTTTGCAGCAAGAAGTCTTCGTTTCCATTTAGCTCTGCAAGAGTGAGCTTTGATCCTGTGTGGTTTTCTAATTACTTTAATAAACAGTGGTACCGTGGCTGGAGTGGTCAGTGCCCGCAAGGCTTGTGCCAGGTATCTCACTGCTGAGCAGGGTCTCTGGAGAGCATCCTGGTGGGGACACAGAGGGACAGAAGGACAGCCTGAGCATGGGGCTGTTTGGGAGGATCCTGTCAAAGCAGAGCTGCTTTATGCCAGAGCCACAGGAGAGCTCCAGGGCTGATGTGCTGGGTCCCATGTGGCTAACAAAATTCTCATTCTTGCTACCGAAAATCAAACGGCATGGGCAGGAACACAAGGTTGAGCCAGCCACATTGTCCATTCCTTTGGAGCTCACCCCCTTGCTGTATAGCCCACAGCTTCGTGTTTTCTCTCCTTCTCCTCTGTGTCTCCCTGCAAGGCTTTACAACCCTAGTCCCACTTGTGCCTTGTCACAATATTCGTGTTGGTTGCTCTTCACAGATGTTGCCCTGTACTCTGTAAACACCACCAGCCTTGTCCCATCCATCTCTTTGCTGGCAAGGCACTTCTTCCTCTGCTTGTTAACCAAGGATTTCTCTTGTAGAGCAGTTTGTCAAGTCACCCATCTCTTTTCATGAAAATCCTTCTCCAAAAACCCTGGGGAGATCTCTACCTGGTCTAAGCCACTGTGGCTTTATTGACTCCAGTGAGCATTTACACTTCTATGGGATCCACAAAAACAACACATCAAAAGCCACTAAAGTTTCTTTCCATCAACCAAGATTCAGGAACCAGGAATCCACTGAGGTTACTTGGTGCTACGTGTAAGAGAAGGGAAACCTTCATCCTCTGATTAACAGAGGGAATTTACTATGAGAAGATATCGAGAAAGCCAAAAAAATGTGTTAAAATGAAATATATTTTTAAATATTATCCTTAAATTTTGCTCAACCTTGAGCTTCAGTAGATGAAGAGTTAATGTTGCCTGCTTTCTTTATGAGACTAAGAAAAAAATGAAAGATACAGCACTATTTTCATTCAGTAGTTAGAAATCCCGTGAATACTGAACCAGAAACGAATGTATAATTTTCAATGAACAGATATTTTCGGCAAATTAATCTGTCTTTACAACATGTAGATTATCTGTGAGCTGAATGCGGTTTCCTCAAAAGACTTTATTATTTAGGTTTATCAGCTGATGTGTTTAGGGAGGGGAATCGTTCCTAGGGATTCCTAACAAAACCTTGTAAACATGAACCACTGCTTAGTTTTACTTGGTTTGATAATGCCATGCATATTTTCCAGTTCACCCATCAAATGACTGTTCACAAATATAAAATTAAACACATCCTCTGCATTCCAGATTCCCAGTTAGTAGTAGCGTAAGTACAAGAACTAAACATCTACCCACATCTGACAACATTCACTGGAAAATCTCAGAGCAAATTTTAAAATGTCATATGAAAGCTGCAATGCCCTTGACTTTGATTACTACAATACCAGTTCCTCAGGTAAGGGAGAATGTGAGAAGTTTGCACCAAATCCCTTGTAGACAGTCAGTAGCTGATCCAAGAGCAAATCAAGAAATGAGAGCGGACTGTAGAGATGAAGAAAAGTGAGCAAAGTTGAGGTTGACAACAGGAAAGGCCATTTATTCCCTTTTTAAGGCATTTTTCCTGGAATACTTTTGTGCTTGAAGTTGGATACTTCAGTACTTTATCTGGGCTAGAGTAGGAGTTGAATGCAAATGCTAATCTACTAGAAAAAAAAAATAAAAATCTCAGGCAGCTGAAAGAGATGAAACTAAACAGGAGAGATTAAAAAAATGTAGAGTTCTTGCCTAAGCAGAAATGAATATGGTTTGAAAACTCGGTGTTGGCTCCCACCCTAGGCGTGGGCTGCCCAAGGCCCAGCTCCACATTGGTGGGTGCTGCTGGGTGCTGATGTCCTCACGTGGCTGTGCTCTGCCTCCCTTTCCCCACGGGGCTGAGCACTGAGCCAGGACAGAGGGATGAAGCAGCAGAAAATGCATTGCTCCTATTTTTCTCATTGCCTCCAGAGCATGCAGCCCTGCAGGCCCATCCCCGACCCAAGGGAAGGGCAGATCCCAGCAGCCATACCATGGATGGAGGCTTGGCCTCCACGGGAATGCAGCCTCCAGCTCCTGTGGAGCTCAGGGATCTGCTCGACACTCGCTGCCCCTGCTTGGGGGCTTTATCACTTCAGTAACTTCAACCCTCAAAGGATTTCCGTGGGACCTTGGGCTTTTACTTAGTAACTGAGGCCTCTAAGTGCAGGCCTCCCAGGCTGTTTGGGACTCTAATCCTGTGTTTCCTGGGTTTTCGCAAACAAATGATAAGAAATGTCAGAAAAGTAAATATTTCATTCTGTTTGACCCAACTACATTATTCCGGTTTGTTAAATCAACAAGTTTTGGGCCAACTAAAGATACTTAGCACTACCCACTTTTTCCATTTGGTCGAAGAAAAGCCAACTCTTTGCCTGATTCTATTTATAACCAGCATATCTTCAAAACAAGAGTGTAGTCAGAACAAAAAAATGAGCCTTTTTTTTTTTTTTTTCTTTTTTTCTTTTTCCTTTGACTCAGCTGCATACCAAGCTCCTGACCTTGCCAGGAGTAGGAATCCAGTCTGAAGAGCAGTCTTGTGAGCCAGCAGCCACCACTGGAAACCAGAAATGCTTTCAGTGCCCAAGAGGTCAAGGAACTACGCGGTGTAAATGTCTGACACAATGACAGCTCTACCCAAATCATGAACCCAGCCTTCTCGTCTTTAATTACACAAAGTTTCAAATTGCACGGTGATGCACAGTATACACAGTGTCCAACATCCCTGGAGCTGTAATCGGACTGCAACAGCCACACGTAAAAGACCCCATCACATTTACATTTTCTAACCTCTTCCTAATGGGCGCTTGCCTTTATCGAAGAGCTTTTAAAGCAAACACGGGTGGATGTGTCATGGTATCTCTGTTGTGATTCACTTTTGCAATAGCCGAAGGAGCAGGAGGGTACCAGAGTGATTGATAGGATGCTGTTTGACTTCTGGGAAGCTATTTACCCTGTGCAGCTCTGTTTCTTTCAGAGACAGCACTCTGTGTCTCCAGGGCACACTGCCAGAGTACTGTTTGTTACTTCTTCAGCGGATTCAGTCATGGTTGTTGTCAGAGACTCTCAAAATCAGGCTTAATACGAGGTTAGTGGGGTTTCTGCAGCCATTACCCTTGCCTCTTCCTAACAAATGTATTCCATCCTTTGGGTCCCTCACAAGAGATATGTGCTCAGCCTGCCTAAGCTGAAATACATCAGCTGGATACTTCGTACTTGTTGGATACAGGACCAGCTCCAAGGAGGATATAAGCACAGACACCAAACAAAATTTGGACAACCTGGGGATGAGGTGGTGTATCCACAGTGCATCTCACTATGGTGGTGTCAGCAGAGGTGCTGGGTATCCACAGTGCTCCCAGCATTAGTGTGCTCTTTGCACAACTTGAAATCAAACTCTCCAGACAGCTGAGAGGATGAGAGGAGTATGAATACACCTGTGTACACTGAGGTGACTAAAACCAAAGGAGCCTGCACAGAAAGGGGAAAGAAGATAATACTTCCTTTGCAGGTACAGGAGGAAAATGCACTCTTTTCCAATCTGTAACTGGATGGGCTGTGGTTGTGGGGAACAGAGACCAGGAGCTGCTGGGCAGAGTGGTGCATTGGGAATGTCCTAAGAGGAAGATTTTGCTTTTTAGTGTTAAAGAGCAGTAAATGAGATAGCATAGGAGTTGACCAGGTTGGGATCATGACACGTTGTATAGACGCCAAGGATTTCACCATGAATAACTTTTGCACTTTATTATTGTATTTGTCTTTATGCTCCTGTCTCTTTGCACCTTGCTTATAACACATCAGAGCAGGCTCCCACGCTCCTCATGCCAACGCTGGGACTTCTGCAGGGAGTGGTGAGGACATTGGTGGACTGAAAGAAATCATAACGCTAATAAATAATTAGGTTTCAACACGATGTGAATGGCAGGGAGGGGAGAAGTGCCAATGAACCCATGACCCCAAGGCCTTCTTATCACAGAATAAAAATCAGATAGAGGCAAGGCACTGTACATGTGCCTCTAAGCCGCTATAAATCCCTAAATGGATTGTGCACTGTATAAAAGGAAAGGGAAATAGGCCAAGCTTGCACTGGGCAGAAACCTGAAAGGCTACAGCAAACAATGTGCTTGAGTGAATTGCAGTGCTCTGGGACTAATGCCTCTGGCTGCTGTTCCTCACTGCTGCAACGAATAACGATGCTACAGCACCACAGCGAGGCAAACCCTTCATACCGCTCCCGCTTCACTGCAGCTCCTTGCTCAGGGAGGTCTTTGTCCACCCAATGCTTTTCTTTTCTCCCCTCACGGTGTGGTTTTGTGCCTGGGGAGAGCCACTGGAGTTCACAAGTGTCTTTCTGTGGTCCTCCACTCTGTTGGAGAGATTATGTGCGTTGCGTGCCGAGCCGTGCCCTTTTGTTTCAGCCCGTCCTGTGATTTCCCGGAGCTGGATTAGGCGGCTGCGTGAGCGCTCAGCAGTGGGCACCAGGCCTTTCGTACAGAGCTTCTGCTGCTCAAACTGGGGAAAGGCTCTTTAAAAGGTAAAAGATAGATAAAAGAGACTTTTAAAAAGATATTTTGCTCTGAGCAGTTTTAAGGGGCTGAATTAAAATAGTGAAATAGGCACTTCATTGCCTAACACAGCCCATTGGAAAGTGCTGTTTTCTGATATGCTAGGAGGAGGCAGAGGTGCGATGCTATGAGTGTTAAGGATTCCTCCAGCACTTCCCATACATCCTCATCCCCAGAGTGTACAACACACTCATTTACTGGGAGGGTCTGTACCCTTAAAGGGTGCCAGATTTGCTCCCTTGGAAGATCCAGAACTACAAGAGATGAAAGTGTTCAGACTGAATTGAAGCTATGCTCTGTACAAGCTGGGTAGGGACTAATTTTGCTCTGACTGCTAGATTCAGGTCTTCAGCTCTTCTATGGAGGCCACACCATTCCTCCTTTTTATTTCTATTTTTATTTTTTATTTTTATTTTTTTTTCAGTAGGTACATTTCTAGCTAAAAGGGTTTATCAATTTCCTCTGCTCTACTCGCACCCCATCTGCATCACCTCCATCCAGAATTTATTCAGCATTATGCTCAGTGCACCTGCTTTTCCATCAAGAAATAACTCAAAGTGCTTTAAATAGACAGCAATGAAATGGAAGAAAAAAGGAGTCAGAAATCCTTATACCACAAACACAGACACTGACAGAGCCATCTCAAGGCAGAAGCTAATGCAGGTGTAAATAACAGCAACAGAACCATCGGCAGCAGTTCAGAGGAGGCAGAAGTGCTTAACAAGAGTTGTTCTGCCAATATTCGGAGGGGATTAAGTGAACAACCAGAGTAATTACAGCTCTCAGCCTGACACTGATCCCAAAATATTGGAATGGCTGATATGACACTCAATAAATAAAGAGTTAGAGGGCAATTTAATTAATGCCAATTAGCATGGCTTTAAAGAAAATAGATCTTTCCAAGCTAGTTCTCTTTCAATTAATTTAAAATGTATTTGCTGGAGGAAATGAATCTATGCAACATGCTTCTGTAAGGCATTTGATGTTGCACCATATGGCATTTTCATTAAAGAACAACAATAATAGAGTATCAATATTAGGTTATTCATAAAATAATGAAAATACTTTAGAACCGGATAAAAATACATATTGAATGTGATTGTAAATGGCAAATCTTCATCAGGCAAAGTAAATATCTTCATATTTGGCTCTTTATCCTGTTCTGTTCTTGTCAAAGAGCAAGAATATAATGCGGATTGCTTCCTGACTAAGCCTACAGTACCAGAAAGCAGACCAGAAAAACTGAAGGATTACTGGCAAGGAGTCCAGAAACTATTGGTGTCATTGGCTACAGCCTATTGCAAAGCTATGCATCTAGAAGACAAGAATGTGCTTATCATTTCAGCACAGGGAGGAGAAATTCTGAAAATCACTGGAGAATTTATTGGAAAACTCACCCCTTTTTCCAGTTCGTTCTTTAACTGAAGATGGTATACTTTTCTGAAGGACATGGGCTGCTTCTCAGGCAAGGATAAATCTGGGGAAGTCCAGCAGGCAATGCAGCAATGAGCAGGTTGGATGCTCAAGCAGTCACCGAGCCAGGCTCAGAACAATTCTTTACTGGCACCGGCTAATGTGGCAAATCATAGCAATGCTTTTCAAAGACAAATTTGTTTGGATCTGACAACCTTTGCTGAATTTGGTAGTGATAATTGTTGAAAGCCTGCACAGAAGTTCTCTCCATTGCTGGATCTCGTGACCTAGAGCTGTGCTCCTGAAATGTGCCCAGTGTGAAACCTCTTGGATAACTCGGTGTTGTTACTGAGATCCCCAGTAAGCTTTAAGCACCTTGCCAGTTCTGTGGCTTTCTGTTGCTTTATGCAGAACATAACTAGGTAATTTTTCTACAATTGCTCTGTTAAAAATACTCTTATATGACCTGAAGATGGCCTTAGCAGGATACACTCTACACGGTCTGTGTGCTTACAGGAAACTTGTTCGGTTTTGAGGCAATTCATTCAGTGCTGCCTGTGCACAGGAACCTGGACTTCATAAGCTAACTTTCAGCTCTCTGTTTTTACCAAAATCCACCAGCTTTTCACATACATTCCCATCTGCTTCTGTATGGTTTCTTTTTCTAAAATCTTTGCAATCATTTTCCTTAGTCAATGTAAAGTTTCTGTCTAAACATCTGGTCTCAAGAGGACTTCCCTTGGGGTCACCATCACCTTGGAATCACCCACTTCATGGACGTCCATCTGACAGACCCACCAACCAGCCACAAATCTGCCTGGCCATCACTCCTAACATTCCCTCATTTCACTTGCAGCTTCAGCATCAGTTTTAACTTTTTCAGTCAAACACTAGCCATCTGCATAACATCTGCCATGAGCACATGAATGGGACAACTGAGAGAGACACTTCTGAGCGACAGAGTCTACTGGCAGCCTCTGGACTGCATCTAAAGCACTCTGCACCTCTCAGCCTGTACCATGGAGGGGCTCATCTGTCCAAATTACCTATCTGCAGTGCTGATAGCTACATCCAAGCCAACCATCAAGGGCTGAGGGGGGAGAGTTTCCAGGAAACGGCACGTTATATCAGGAGGTGGCTGTCTGACATCAGCCAGGTGCAGCTGGCTGCCACACAAATATTTGCACCATGGGTTCCTCCTCGGGGACTTGTGAGAGCCAGCCTGAACTCAAAAACCTGCAAGCCTAAGACAGGCTTGGATATTCTAACAGCTAGGCAAAGATTTTATTTACTCTCTTTATTATTTTATTTATTTTTATTTTCTGAATGGGCAGAGTCTATGACATGTGTGGTTAACATTAGCAAGTCACATACTTCTATTCTTGCTTTGTTCTCATGGAGTCTCAGATGTTGAATGTCCACGGATAATATGTCCCAGCAGATTCCTACGTGTTTCCCCTCTCTGGAGTCACTGCAACCTTTTGCTCTTGGCACAAAGAAATCCAGCAGCTTTTGTTCTCCACTGTGAATGTGCTGCAACATTTCCAGCTCTGTCAATTCTGAGGTATTTCATGGTTTTGGACTGACGTTGGAGTGTGACTGCAGATCTGGGCAGCTCTAACAGCAATATTCCTTGAATTTCTGTGCTGAAATGGCTTTAGTCTGACACTTGGATGTACTGAAGCTCTGTGAATTATACAGTCATTTGGAAAATTACCAGTTGGCTCCTTCTCCTCTGCTACCGATCTTCATCACCGTAACATTGATGTCTCAAAGCAGCAATTAAAAAAAAAAAAAAAAAAAGAAGTGTATTATAAACTGCACGGAAACACACCAGCATGGCATAAATAGGAGGAGAACAGCAAATAGGAACCACAAATCTATATCACACCATTCTAATTTCTATGGCCACCTTCTAAAAGCTTCTGGATGTGCTGTTGCAGATGAAAAGACTCTACCAAATTGCACAGATAAAGTTGTCTGATAGTTTCATCACCACAGCTGGTTCCTGCCTCTGGCACTCAAGGTACCAACAGTCCTCGGTCTTCAGATGTGTAACAAAACAGAAATGCCACAGCAGACATGCCCAGCTGTGTCTCCCTTTAGCCTGCTGCCAAGAAGCGTAACCCCACTGCAGTGCCATGGCTCTGTCCTGGAGTTATTTTCTCAACCAATATATTTCCTGTCAGAAATGCTTATGCCAGATATCGCTTGGATTTGAGCTTAGATTTATTATTATTTATTTTAACTGAACGAATTGCCTGCTTTGTTGTCTCCCACAACCTCAGTTTAGTGAAGCATTCATTTGCCCAGTTTGGCTTCCAGCTCTTGTTAATGTCTTTATATGACTGGTGGGCTGGATCTTCAGTGAAACACACTGTGTATTTCCTCCAGCTTAGCTTCTGCTCCTGTATCTCCTTGTCTGCAGATAGCATATGGTGTAATACGGGAAGACAGAAGACTGTAATTAGTAAAACATCAGTCTGATCATAATAATTAACTGAAATAAAATATTAATGAGAGGTCTTGTTTCGCAGCAAGAGACTGCAAGAGTGCAGGGATCAGCAGACAATTTTGTAGCACAGAGATCAGTGCCATTGGCAAATGAGCAAGCTTAGTATATCTGTAGAGCTTCTGGAGTACTAGAGCATCCTGCTTGTCCCTCTGCAGAATGAGGGGGTTCCTCAGGGGCCAGCACCATCAGAAGACAAAGACCCACTGACCCTTCTGTCACCCAAGTGACACCTATGAAGAAGAGCAAGTGCGGCAGTGTCCCAGACTTTGAAGGTGACAAGCTCAATACTGAAGTGTGTGTCTTAAATCCATGTGATCCAAACAATTTACACCCATCAGCTTCCCTTGCACCAGCCCTCCTTGCAGCATCCTTGTACAGAAGCCAAGAGAATGGATGCCCAAAGCCTGCAAGCTCTTCTCCATAAACTCATCAAGCCCAATCTTGGAACACTTTAGCTTCTCTGATCTCACTCCTTGGTGGCTAATGCAGGTCTTCAATATTACTGATGGTCAGAAGCTTTCTAGTTTCCAGTTTTGCATTATTCATGATGAGCTCGATTCATATAAACCTGTACCAGCTTACACTTTGACACCAGTCATTCTCCTTGTCTGGCAATAATCCTTCCTGAAGTGTTCACCGACAGAAATCATATGCCTTCACAGCTGTGATTTTGCAAGGCTCAACAAGAAAAGCTCTTTAATTCTCTCCTTGTTAGACAGCCTTTCCATTTCCCTAACCATCCTAGGAGTCCTTCCCTACCCCTGTAGCTGTTCACATACATGTTTCTTCAACATAACTAACCAGAATTGTACAAAATGTTGGAAATGAGGTCTTACCAAATGCTCTAGACCAGGTGATAATATTTCCTACTTTTACCAAGGAAGACACTTGGTACCTGCTGGTATATCATTTATTCTCTTTAGAATTTTCTTTTTATTTTTCATTTTTCAATGTCCTGTTAGTAAGGGAGAGCAGCACACAACCCTATTATTCAGGCCTCAGTGGTGTCACGGAGTTGTGCTTGGAACAGAACTTTTATTAATTTTGGTCTTCATCTCATTTACAATTTTTTATCAGTAGAATTTTGACATTCATTTTGCAGCACAAAATATTGTGGTTTTAGTGAGATTTTTTTTTGATATGACATCAATGTCATAAAGCAGCGGGGCTTTGATCCGAGACCATCGGCCTTGGAAGCTGGTTTCTTGCTATTCCAAGAAACTGTTTGGGAGCCAGACAACTTATTGAAGTAGTCGCAGTCTAGAGCAGATGAATTTATCCCATGCTGTGGTTTTAATTTCTCCATTTGGTCTGCAAAGATATTTGAGTCTTCATACAAGTATGAACTGAGCCTTAAAGTGAAGTATTAATGTTTGCATTTCTTCTCTGATCAGTAGACAAGCAACAGGCTTTCCTGAATGATCTACTAAAAGAAAGTCGAGGGTGCTTTCTGCTCTTACACCTGAGAGTTTCAACTTACACCAGGATTCTCAGGGCCCTGTACAGTTGAATTTCACCTCCAAGAGTGGCGTTTCCACAGCCTCTGTGAGCAGCTTTTTCCTTGTATTTTGCTGGAATTTCCCTCGCTGCATCTTACGACTGTTGCCTCTTGCTGAGCATCACTGAGAGTGGGTCTGTCCCTCGTGGAAAGCATAAAAGCCTTCTCCAGAAGCCTTCTCCATGTTCTGTCACCATTACTGGGCGAAGCAGCGCTTCCCATGCTGGCTAGGGAGCAGTGATTCAGCAGGGGGCAGCCAGCTCAGCAAGGGCAGAGAGGCCTTGACCTGCCACGAGCAAAAGCTGCACAGAAAAATAGAGTGCCAGATGTTGAAATGGAAGTAGCTGCGGTGTTGGGATTGTAATGTGGTAGATGAGCTGTGTTGCAGAAAAAAACACTCTTTTTTTTTTTTTTCTTTCTACTGACCCACGTGGTTTCTCCACTGTTTCTTATTTTCCCTTCCAAACCAGGTCAATGCCAGTCATACAAATCTATACACATCCGACTAAAGCGATCACATGCTGAAGCCACTGCAGAGCCACTGGAGTGTATGAGAGAGCAGTGCTGGGGGAACTGGGGCACAAAAGGTCTGTCAGGCAGTGTTTATCTCGCATTGCGCAATTGCCACATAAAATGGAGAGAACTGGATGTTCCCTTCCTCTCAAGCACGCTAGCAGAATGGTGGAGCTAAGACTTATTAGGCACACCCATAAAAGAGGAAAGCCTCAACTAATGTCCTAAAATAATGAATATTTGTTTTGTGGGTTCTTACATTGTTGCTTTCTGATCATTTGTCCTCTTCCTGTGTCTGTCCTCTCTTTACCATCTCACTGCCAGCATTTTGCCTTTCCAATTCAATCTCCTGCTCTCATTTCATTGCACCGTGGTGCCCATGCACGCAGAGGGGACAAGCAGCAGCAGCAGCAGTAGGACAACACAGCCCTGAGTCACTGCCTGTGCCCTAGGATGTGTGTCTACATTGAGACCACCCTGCTTCTGCCACCAGTGCTGGCTGCTTGCTCCCCTATGGCACTGGTCCTGGGAACGGGATATGGCTCTTACACCCAGCACCAAACCTTTTGTCTGTTCCTGTAATCACAGTCAGGATCATCTGCAATTTTCATTTCCATTGGGGTACAAATGCATAAAAGAGAAGGAAACAAAACAAAACAAAACAAAACAAAACAAAAGAGGGAATTTGTAATATTGTTCACTCTGTTTTTCCTGTGTTTTTCCATCCAGAACACCAGCTTGGTACTTTTTTTCCCTGCCAGTGTTGCCAGCTCCCTGCAGCCGGAGCAGCGCTGGTTTCCAGCAGTGCAGGAAAGTGGTTTTTAGGTTGAGCAGGCAGAAATACAGGCAGGCAGCAGTGCAGGCAGGCTCCCACCTGCTGGACACAGGCAGCTCTGCAACAACCCTCCCTGGCTGCCCAGCAGGAGGGTTTCCCAGGGCAGAGAGCTGGTGGGCATCTCCAGACCCCCAGCCTCCTGCCTGGGAGGTGACGGGTGCTTTGGTGTATCAAGGGAGTGCACCTCAGCATGAAAAAGAGACCATAGTTAGATGTGTACTTGTGTCTGGAAGGAAACAACACCTTTCTGGTGCCCTCCATGGAAGGCAGAGGAGAGGAAACGTGCTAAAGGCCCATAAAACTGGGGGCAGTGTGGGAAAACTCTGAGAGAGGTTTTTTTTTTTTCTCTGAGACGAAAAAAAAAAAAAAAAAGTTGTTCAAAAATGGAAATATGATCGCTCTTTTTCCTGTATTATATGCCTGCAGTCACCGTAGAAAATGGAACTGTGCATTTTTTCCAAAAGTGCACTTTCCAAGCGTTACCAAGATGCCTGGGATGTGCTCCCGATGACCTGATTCTTTTAAAACCCCAAAGCCCAAGAAGACATTGGCATTTCTGCCAAATGTTGTCTGTGCTTTTTTGTCTTCCTCTAGTGCCAGAGAACATTTTAAAAATGTCTTTTATTAATTTGTGCATGCTTTTTGCACATGGCTTCTGCAGCTCCTTAGAGGATCTTCCCTTTCCATGCAGCATTAAAGACACTGGCCAGTGTGCCAGGCCCACAAAAGCCCTTCACAGTCCCCAGGCTGGCAGCCTGCTAACAGCAACATCTTTCATAGATCCCAAATTAAAAGAAATCCAGCATTTCTGAGAGATGATTAAGACGATCTAGTGCGGCTGCTCCATCCCTGATGTCAATAACCCGATGTTTTCCATCTCACTGCTCACCTTGTGTCAGCATCACAACATTTGCTGATGGTTTTTAGCGAGGCCTGCAATCTCCACTACATCACGTGCAGGCAAAAAGGAGCTGGATTGTGCTGCGTGCTGCCACCATTCAGGGCCCCTTCCCACAAATGTAGGCAAATGGAAAGAGCTCGACCCAGTGTCTCAGAGACATGCAGCACTCGGCCTCTCTGTGGCAGCAGCAATTAGTGGCAGCATTAATCAGCCGCTGAGCCTCTCTGGAAGTCTCTGCTGTGACAGCGTCCCCGCGCCAGCCCTTCTGGCTGTTTGAAGTCCTCACTTGCGCAGGGCTGGCTTTGTTTTCACACCTCCTCCAGGTTTAATCCGCTCTCTGCAGCCTGGCATCACTGCAGGAATGCGAGGAGAAAGGGAAAGAAGAAAAAACACCCAGACATAATCTGAGACACCCCGGCCGTCCCTGTCTCTTCCCATTTCACCTGCTCAGGAGAGATGAGTCTCATCTGTCCTCGCCTATCTACATGGCACACCTTGGGGGGGTTCCCACCTTAGGAGCATTCATTTTGTGTAAGTCAAAGCATTGCAAAATACAAAACAGTGAAGTAAAATAGAGTAATTCTTGCTTTATACTCCAGTTATAACCTTCCTTCCACTTATTTTCTGTGAGACCATCAGAAAAACAGTAGGCCGGCTCCTACCAGGTGATGAGTAAGATGAAGTAGCAGTAAAAGCCAGCACTCACAGGTGTAACTCTTTCCCTTTCTTGTATGTGAGTCACTTTTATTGTATTGGTACCCTTGGGATAACCATAGCAACTTTACTTCTTCACAACCAGAGTTATTATAGGCATTATTTAATGATGTTTCAGTGGGTTTGGCTCTCCAGTTGGTTTTGTTTTTCATCCCACAGCTCTGGGAGAATGCCTTGGACCCTCACCCCGCAGGGTGGCCCCATGGTGTCCCCTGCCAAACCCCATGGGCCTCCTGCTTTCTGCAGGCTGTTTCACATGTGTGTGGCGATGGTCAGGGAGCTGGTGTCACCCCGGTGTGTCTAGGTCCCCTCCTGCCTCCCTGTGCTGTTCTGTAGCATATTGTGGAGTTTGGGTCCAAGCGATGCTGCCTGAGCTCCAAGTACATATTTTTGGGGTCTATTTTTCCTGTGGTGGAACAAAGCCGGATTTAGAGGTCAGGTGTGGGTGGATGATTGCAACCCCTGATCCACGGCCAGAAGCGTTACATTACATAAAGAGGTTTTTTCTTCATTAAGGATTAATCTGTGCTAACCAACTGTCAACTGTTGGTAACGAGGGTTTATTAACATGCCACCCTCCCTGGACTAGGGGCATTTAGCTGACTTATTACGTTAGATGTAATATGAAAATGCACTTATACATATCCCAGGCGTTCAGAGGCCCAGCTTGCAGCCTGCCTGCCCACGCAAGCAGTGCTGTAGGGGGTGAGGGCAGGGCCCAGCCCTCTGCACTCCACTGTGCTGCCTGGCTGCGGGACGAGGCACTTCTGTGTGAGAGCTTATTCAAGTCAGGAGAAGGATTTGGTCTCCCCTGTAGTGATTTTGTAAATGTTCAGCAACTCGTCACTTCTGGGCTGCCAGGAGAGGTTAGCAGGTGTTACGGGAGAGACGAGGGATGCTGCTCACGGATGAGTGATCACCTCCATGCAGCGTAACAAAGCGCTTAATGAAATAGTTTAAAAACCCATACACCGAAAAATAAATAAATAAATAAATAAATAAATAAATAAATAAATAATCAAATTCATGTTGGGCAGAAACAAGGGGCATGGCAGACAGCAGAAGATGGCTGGAGGGCAGGCTGCTTGGCAGCAAAGTGTGAAGTCCTCCCCGCTGAGCTGGTTACCTGAAAGCAGGAAGAGGGGAGGGCATGGGCAAAGTGCTTGTGGTGTTTGGGCACGTCCAGGCTCAGGGAGGGAGATGGGAGCTGGCACAAAAGGCAGTTCAGACACCCCAGTGCCAAGCATGACTAGACAACCAAGATCTATAAGCCTGAATTGGCCCTCTGAAACATGTGGAGAGAGGGTGGCACATAAAGCTGTGTCAACACCGGGCTGTACTGCAGCATCCACACACTTGAGAGGCTCAGGCATGAAATTCTGGACTTCAAGTGCCTCAGACATAATATTTTGTTTGTTTGTTTGTACAAAGTCGTTTTACCTCCTACCAATTAGCCTGCTTAAACCAACTGGTTGAATAGATGGATGTGATAAGGAAGTACACGTAGCCTTGCGGGTGGGGTTTGTACTTGAAAAGCAGCCTCGGTGATCTCTTCCTCTGGCAGAGCACTGGAGCTGTTAGTCACACATTTTGATGGATGACTTTCGTCACCAGCTGTGACTTGGGAAGAATATTGACACGCTGTAGTGTTTATGTCAGCTCCCAGAGGACTAAAGGAGAGAAAGCAGAAACATTACAGCCATGATTTTTTTTTTTTTTTTTTTTTTTTTTTAATAAGAAAGCCATGTTCAGCTAAGCCCTGCAAGGCTGTGCCTGTACGAGGGTGGGCAGGAGGTGGGAGAGCCCTTCTGTGGGAGGCTGAGCTTGGGGAAGGGCAAGCCAGGGGCAGCATCAGCCCTGGGCAGCATCATGCCAGGCACCAGGCGTGTCTGAATGGACACACACTGAGCTTGTGCCCCAGCCTCATGCTGTATGAATGCTGGGGTGGGCTCCGGGAGGCTCGGCAAGTGCCATTTCCAACTAACAGCTCAGTTCCTAATTGAGTTACAGTTTTCACTTCCTTGGTCATTTAGGGCACAGAGTGCCTGAGAGCCTGGGGCAGACCATTTGTCCCCACGTAATCAGCAGGGCCTCCCATTTCGATCCTGTCCTTGCTTTCTGTGCCGTACACCTGCCCTTCTCCAAACCAGCCAGCCTTGTGAAGCAAGGGCTCCTCCTCCTCCTCCCAGGGCCATCAGCACGAGGAAAGGGAGCTCTGATGTGCCAGGAATCTGGCAGCAAAATCCTGCAAACACCCATCACATCTGCAGACACTCGCTGATCTCCTTCATGGACAAAACACAAAGACAGAGCCTCCCACCCTGCCCTGTGAGGAAGAGAAACCTTTCTTCCCACCCTCCATCCTTGGGGCAGATCGGAGCCATCTGGCAACACCAATCCCACAAAGAAAGGGGGCCCGCAGGGGCACAGCGTGTGGGACCATGGGTTGAGGAAATGTTCTTTGTTACCACCCCCGGGGTGGCAGTTTGCAGCCATTTCATGCTCACAGCTGGGGGTGACCATCTGAGCTGCTTACAGTCTCCAGACCCAGCTTGAGCAGAGCTTCCCTCCCCACATAGTCTTACAAAGTCTTCCTCAGCACCACATCGAGCACCCAGCAACGTGCGTGAGGTGCCAAGGCCACTTCTTGCTGCAGTGATGTGGTCTTTCTCTTGTCCAGCTCCTTGGAAAGTGTCTTGTCTCCCCACCTCTGGGCTGATTAATTCTGCCTTTCCTATTTTGTGGAACAACATAGCTGAAACTGTAGATGACAAAAATGCACATATTTACTTGGAGGCCATTGTGATTACAGTCAGCTTGAGGCATTGAAGGTCTCCTCCCAGCTCTACCTTTAATATGTGTTTATTATGCACCTATATAAGAGAGGTTTAAAATTTTATGGTTGAAATGAATTTGGACCGTAATAAAAATCCAGATAAAATGGAAAGAGCCAGGAGGGTAGAGTTCTGTCCCATTTCCCAAAATATATTTGTTCAAGTAATTCAAACTGTCGTTACAATTAACTTGTTCTTTCATTTCCCTCTCTGAATTCCCTCTAAGCTAAACACACAATTTTCTTCTATAAATCTGTGTGACAAGTAGAGCAGTAAAATCTTTATTTTTTTTTTCCACATCATTTATATGCATTTTCCACGGATTGGGTTCCCAGGCACATTTCCTAAGCTAATTTCTTTGGTTGCAAGGGCACATATCAACATTCAGAGCACCCCGAAAGTCTTGTGGGAGCAATCCCATTTGGACAGCTGGCTAAGACGAGTCATGTATGTTTAGTAAAAGGCAGAAATCAATCTTCTAGTCATCTTCTAAGGGCTTTCTATTTGCTCTGAGGAACAGGCAACACGTAGGTGTACTGGTTAGGGGGTCTCCAAAGGCAGGCATGGGGAATACCCTTCATGGCACATCAATGTCATACGAGTGCTCCGTGAAAGGCTGGCTAAGGACCAGCTAATGACACAGGTGGCTGGAACCGAATCCAAACCTTTTGCCAAAACAGCTACATCACCACATGCCACCACCCCACTCCACTGCCCCATGGCTTGTGGGGATCCCGCCACTTCAGGGCTGGGTTCTGCTGCTGCCAGCCGTACACAGGCAATTGTAGGCCATCAAATCTGCTTGGAAATCAGTCACTGGCTGGGCCCCACCACATCGTGTCCACAGCAGCTATCCCAGCATAGCACAGCAGGGCTTCCAGCTGTGCTGCTCGCTACTTGTGACCCCACAGCTGATATACATGAGCAGGTGAAGTCTTCTTCTATAGAGGCAATGAAGGTTAGCATCAAAAGCTGGTGGCATAAGGCATGGTTCATTTGGAGAACATTGTATGGACAGCTGTGGCTGAGCATCTCCTGGGAACCAAGAGACGGGAGCTTTTCTGCTGAGGGCCGTGGGAAGTTATTGAGGGCATTTACTGTCTAGGGCCTTGCTTGGCTTGTAGAGTAGAGCCTGAGCAAAGGGAGCCAGAAGAAGGACTTGTCCCACACAGCAGAGGATGGCTTCTTCTAGCCCAAATCAAAGCATGCCACATGTGATGGCACCAGCTCCCTTGGGAAAGCTGGGTCCTCCCCTCCTCGCCTGTGGTCACCCCATATGGCCACAAGAGCTGGACACAATGAGCAGCATCTCATCCTGCTCATGTCTGGTGTCTCTCCCCACTGTTCTCACTTCATCTGAAACAGTAATTCCTCTAACCAGGAGAATAATGACCCCAATGCGTTATTTCAAATGTCTTTTTTTTGTAAAGGAATTAATCAGCTTACTGTGATACTGGATTACATTTTAATTTTTATAGTGCTAAAGTCTTGCTGTTTGTAAATGCATTTTGCAGTTCTTTAAATTTCAGGAGGGCAGCATCTCACTTAGTTAGACCATGCTTTACTCTAATCCTTTCAATGTGGAAATTTGACAGACAATAGCCATTATTCAGTGGTCCTGGTATCAGTTTAGCCCGTGCACATTTCTTTTCATTTGTATTGTCTGCGTTAGGGATAATAGCAAAGATTGGGCAGCTGGGAACTACAGGCAGTTTTATTTTCCATTACTAAGTGTGGAGAGAATCTTTTCAAGACACAAAGGATGAATTATATGTAAAGCTCTCATTTATAGTCAAATGGAGATTGAGAAATCTACCTGCCCTGAAAAACGTGCCCTGAAATTTAAAGTAATTATTAACATTTCTTCAGCTGTGGGCTGCAGTTTTCACAAAAGGTCTCTGTAGCTTATAGCTGTAATTAATGGCTCAGTTTTTCCAAGGAGCTTTGCGTATTTCAAAGTACTTGAATGCTTCCACTGAATTTCTTCCACCTTTTGAAATGCTTTTTATTTAAAATCAATTACAAATGAGGTGTTTATTCAAATCCTCTACCACTGGGCATTAACTTGTAGCTAGCAGATCTCCAAACAGAATTTAAATCACACTTTAAGGTTCACACCATGAAACGGACTCATTTCCATCCTTTCCATTTTCTGTTTTATTAACAGGTTTGATTACAGTGATCAGCACAGTGGTTTGTACCCCTTGTACAACAGGTTTAGCACCAGCATACCTCACAAGCTTTCTCAACATGTCCTTTTTCAGAAGGAAAATGTGAGAGAACCCATAACTTTTATTTATGGAATAACTTGCGAATGCCTCATTTCATGGCCCTTGGCTGTCAATAAAAGACTTTCTTCAAATCAGCATAATCTGTAACTTTTCTTGGGCATAATAAATGTTTATTTACATACTATATGTTAAAATTTCACATATGTACACTATTTGACATAGGTACACATCCCAGTGTCTTCCTTTGTTATATGCTACCCGTATATACATTATACATATGTGTACTTATATATGTGTGTATATATATAGTTGTTGTTTTTTATTCAAAGACATTATCTGATTAGACAGTAGTAAGAATATAATGCAGGCAGACACAGAATGATTGGAGCCAACATTTTGTCTCTTCGTGGTTGGACCAGGTTACTCAGAGATGGTGTACTCATGGGCTTTATTTGCCCAAATCCCTTGTACACTTCTGAAAATCCTGTCCTTCAGTAGGTTAATTGTCCAGATGCTCAGTGCATCACAGAACTGGGTTGCATCCATCCAACAGTGGTCAGAGCCTGGCTTCAGGCACTATTTTTCAAAATATTGGTTGGATGGATCTTGTGATTGTACGTTACTGCCCGTGAAGTCTCTTGGAAACCGGGAGAGATGAAAAGTGAAATACATTCTCAATATCATACTTTAATATTTGCTCTAGCTTCGTGCCTAGCCATATTCCTCCTAATAAGCAGAAAAACACATTTCATAAGCTGCCTGAAGCAAATGTCTTGGTTTTATTCACAACTGTATTTTTAATCTGTTGTTTTAATGAGTAATAATTATAAGCAGTGCCCACAATAGAGATTTTTTTTTCCTTTAATGGAAAAATACTCCTCTTGATGATGTTGTAGGCTGTATAATTGTGTCTGGTAGAAACAGATGTGGATGTTTCACCACACACCAATCTGTCAGTCACGTACACAGGCGTGTACAATAACGGGAAGGTTCAGGAACCATTACTGTGCTCCACACACATGCTAGCTAAGCCTTTCAGCCCCTCCTGAGGTAGGTAAATGTCATTGCCCCCCATCTTCCAGATGGAGAAGCCGAGGCACCGGGAAGTTGAATGGCAGCACTGGACCTGGTGGTGCAGGCCTGCCGGTCTCCTGCAGCGCATGGCCCCAGCAAAGGCCCCTGCCTGCCCTGCTCCCCTGCCCCATCACAGTGCTGGGACACATCCTGCTTTAACATCTCAAAAGTTGCCTAGGCTCTCTTTTTTTTAATAGTTTTTGCCTCTTCAATGTGGTTATCCCCACTTGTTGATGACAGAACTGTCCAGCAGGGTGTGGTAAATGCTGATGGCTCCAAGAGAGAAATGTCAGGCTGGAGGAGAGGACAAGGCTTCCTCTCAGACACTGTCCTCTCCATTGCTTCCCTTCTCTGTAGTGACTTCAGGGCTGTGTTTTCTTGCTTTCATGACCACACAGGACTCCGTAAATGACAGTTATTAACATGGCTGATGAAAAGGGTACACCGTTCTTAATTTAATTACTCTGATCAATTTTGTTTCCAGTAAATCAGTGTGACCATCGGTGTGACTTAGGCAGCAATATTTGAGGCACAAGGAAAATTCTGGGTGTTGTTGACAGCCTAGAGTTGACAATTCCCAGCCCACTTCTACATCTCTTCAGATTTAAGATGTAAGATCTACGGCGACAGTAAGCAGGAAAATTCACACACCAATGAACAGTTACAGTTTTATTATTTGTTTGTTTGTTTCTCCTGTATTAATGTGATTTAGATGAATCTTCCTGGTCCAACCCTAGTCTGATGTGTAATTGAATCTTATCATTGAATTGCTTTCTAACTTCAGTCCCAGATCTTCATACTTCAGGCTTTGCCCATCCTGCTGAATTTCAGCTTGGCAACCAAATGCTTTGATGAATATAATCTCCTCCACAGCCAAAAAGCCATGGTGTTTTTTTAAAAATAAGAGGCATGCAAATTAGTCCATCATTGTCTTGCTGCTATTGTGTAGAAACATTTGGGTTTTGTTATCAGTGCTGTTAGCAAAGGAAGGGCAGATATCACTGGATGGAAAATGAAATGCCAAGCTCTGTAGTTGGTTACAATGCTTTCCAATAGCTTCAAAGGACTTACATTGACCTTGTAGCCAGAGGCCAGATAGGGTTTCACTGAATCCCACAGTATTATCCTTGCCACTTCAGTCTCTGACATGTCTATATTTCTGTGGAAAGAAGTTCTGACAGGCATCTCTCCCACTTGATCCAAAATCCCTAATCAGAAGGGCAATGTGTTGATTTGGAGAGGCATGTCGGGATATACTTTTTCTCCGTGGGCTGCGCTTTCCTCACAGGGGTGAGGAAAATCTTTAATAGTTACCTGTGCTTCTCTCAACAATGTTTTCTACTTCTGAAGAAAATGATGGTCCCAGAGATGATGCTCATTCCCATGCAGCGACTGTTCATGCTCCTCACAAGTTTTCCTTCTCATTTTAGAGGTGAGGTGCTACGTATCACGTGCTGCACTTAGCTTATATGGAAACACATGCCTAAACCTCCCTGTTTTCATTATGCACATACCCTGGGAGCCATCTGCTGTGAGTTCATGGGCTATGAATTCATTGTTCTGTTTTATCCACTCACTCAAACATACCACCTGCACTCTGTAACCAGCCCTATGGATCCTCAACAGCCAACAGTCTTGCTGGTATCGAAGTAGGTCCTGTCCAGAGAGAACACAATTTCGACCCTAAATGGATGTTTGACTCATAAGTCAATGGAAAGAAACATGGTATTCATAAGCCAAATAAAAGTCGTTGGTCAAAGAGAGATTTTTGAAAGGAGAGACCTCATTCAGACCCCTTTCAGGAGATGCACTGCCCAGGCCGCTCTTTGCAAGTTGCATACGTCAAATCCCCCAAGACAGCCTGTGTCAACGCACTCTCTGGTTGTCCATTGCACAGCAGGCAGCTCCAGTGTTGCCAGCCCCAAAGATACATACAGCACCTTTTGAGCAATCAATGAGCACATATTTTCAAGTATGAGAAACAGCATGTATCACAAAGCAAACGGGAGCTGGGGAGTGGGTTGGAAAGCAACTGGCACAGCAGGCTTCTCCATGATGTGCATGGAGTTGCCCACTGGCACGTGTCCTTCACTTTACCCGCCAAAACAGCTGTAAAATGTTCAGATTTCTGGCTTTGCATCCAAACTGAACTTAAAAAAGAACCAACCAAGAGAGTTTTGTAAATGTCTTTTGCTTCAGTCATTGCTGTGCAGTCGTGCCTAGCTAAAGACAGACCAATATATCAAATTAAAAAATATATAGGTGCCTGGAAATATTAATCTGGAGTATTTATCAATTGCATGAGTGTTCTGGATGATGCGTAAGCCCACATGGCCCTTCAGGCCTCTCTTCCTTGATGAATTAGATGCGTTGCTCATGGCTAAGTGCACAACCATCTTTTCTTGTTTTTCTTCCTCTGGGACCATCTGGCTTCTTGTATATCCTGCCAGGCTGTTGGCATCAGATTCACTGTAGTTTCCATCCAGCATCATAGTTTTTGAATGAGGTATTCCACATGTACATGGAAACTAGGAACACAAACAAGAAACACAGCTGAACACTGGAAGAGCACATTAACAACAGAAATGGTGTCTTTCTTTTAAGAGTTTTCTCAGCTAGTTCTGTTCAGCCTTGCTGTCTTGAGATTCCTTGTTTTGCATTCTTTGTGCTTACAAACATTCAAAGGCAAGATACAGTTTTATCTGTGTCAATGGGTTATTCAGTACATGTTATGGAAAAAGAGCCAAGTTCTGTTTCACAGATAAATGCATTTCCTGTGTAAAACTGGTTTTAAATGAAGGCAAGATTCAGTTAGAAGTCCAGTGTGAAATCCCAGCTCTGTTTAAGTCAATGTCAAAACTCATATTGATTTCAGCAGCGCCAAAGTGCATCCCACAGTGAATACAGGTAGAATTTTGAATAGCAAATACTATATTCGCACAATTAAAATCTGTATGTTTTCTTTCTCAGCAACATGGATTATATGAAATATGAAATAAAAATGGATTCCAAAACCTCCTTTCTGTGAGGGGCTGCTGCCTCTGATTCCCCACAGATTGTTCTGTCTGCTTTCCTCACCCAGTAACACTTTGCCTCCAGTTCCCTCTTCTGCCAGCTTTGATGGTTGGATTATTCAAGGAATTGTTTATATAAGTTCAACTAATGTAGTAAAGGATATATACACACAAATACAGTATATTCAGGATACTATTGGAAAACTCCACACTGAAGACTTGCTTCTCAATTTAACCAACAGCTTGTATTGCTTACTGAAAGCCTGGAAAATGATTTATGAACTGTTTTCTGTGTTACAGTCATAACCAAATGCTTTGATAGCAGCAGATGGTGTTAAGAAAAAAAATCTGACAAGTTTGTAGCCTGTTTGCTCTAACACGTTAGTCCTATCACTCTGGGAACTTTTTGGAGCACTTCATGTGTACAGTTGAACAACTGGGTTTTAAGACATACTTTATGCAAAGCAGGTGTACATGCAACTTGAGGGTTTTTTTGTTCCATAAAGAGATAAGCTTAGTTTTATCTCTCTTCAAAGATAAATCGTATCTCTTTTATCCTCCTCTCTCAAACAAAACAACAAAAAAAAAAAGGAAAAAAAAAAAGAAAAAAAGAAAAAAAACAACCAACCAAACCAAACCAAAAAAAAAAAAAAAAAGGAAAGAATTATGTTAGACACTTTATCATCAACTGATGACAGATCTGGGAGATGGTGGGTGGAAGGGAAAGCAGTTAAAGGCAGCAGGCTAATTGTTGCAGGACCTAACAGAGAAAGTACATTCTGCAGATGTACTTTTAGCCCCCAGTTCCCTTGTTGCAGTTCCTTTGGTTTAATGTGCTGTGTGCTGACAGTCACCCAAGTGGACAAGGGAGCCTAATGTACTAGAAGGCCACCTCCACACAGTCTTAAATCATACCTGTCTCCACAAACACATACACACACAAGGACGCTGCATAATTTCACCCTGCAGCAATTTTAGTCTCTGTCTACATCAATAAATGAAATACTGCCAAAGAGTGTCCCTAGGCATGGGAGCTTAACTGACAACACTACTGAAGTGTCAGAAAGGTCTCTGGCCTCAATTTTGTCCAGGCCAACAAGCTCCAAAACAATCCTGTGTTTGGTTTGTGAATTAGCTGGGCACTTTAAAAATTGTGAGCATAAACTTGGCTGTTAGAGTATGCTTGGTCTCACAGAACAATGCTGCTAATACACCTACTGAATGCAACAGAAAGACCAGGCCAGCTTTAAATATAAATGAATAAATAAATAAATGGCTAAACAAGATCAGTTTTCCTCACCTTTTCCCGGAGCTTCCTCTCCTTCCGCTCTTGCACAGTGGTCAGGTAATTCACGGCCGCATATTCCAGCACCGAGAGGAAGACAAACACAAAACTGACCCACAGGTAAATGTCCACTGCCTTGATGTAGGAAACACGGGGCATGGAGGCGTTCACCCCCGTGATGATCGTGGACATGGTCAACACGGTGGTGATCCCTGGAAAGAACCAAGAGAAATAAATGTTACTAGCTGATCCAGTCCATAGGGCTTTTGCCTCAAGAAAAAATAGAATTATGCTCTACAGAATGTTCTGGCAGATAATAGATGTGAAGTATTTGTTGATAAGTATCTCTTCTGGTGATGCAAAACTGCTTTACCACCTGCACTTTGTGCATATGAAGGGCTGAGTTTCAAGGAAACTCAGAAAGCAATCTGACCTCTGGTCACAGCAAAAGAGGATTTGATCTAAGTCACGGGCACTATAACAGGTGTGCAATGAAGATAAAATTAATACTTTTAATTGTGTGGTAGAAAGGTTTTATATTAAAGAGTGCAAACGAATGGCATGATGTTTTTACCTCTAATACTTTGCAGTTTGAGCAGTGGGAATTAAAAAGTTTTGAAAACCACCCCCATGCTACCTATACAGATGCGTGTATGTGTAGCTATTTGTATGTAAATATATGTGTGTGTGTGTGTCTGTGTGTATATATTTCAATAGATATAGATAAAACCCTGCAAAATAGTATATGCTTACTTTGGGTAGTCATGGAGACAAAAATATTTACAAATTGTCAAAGCCACTTAGGTAGAGAAATGTAGCCAAAAAGCATTGACAGCTACTTCAACCTTTTCAAAGTAGTGACCTCTGCAAATACAGTTAGTGTTGTTCATTTTATCATCATTTTCTCTTTTATTTCTTCCTTTTTTTTTTTTTATATCCATTGAACAGACTTCTTTCAGTGGAGTAGATTCTTGGCTGCCTCTTCTCATATGTTTGCTGCAGTGCACAGCTTTCTAATTGAGACAAGGTGTGGGGCTAAAATACTGTTTTATGTTTTTAGTATTTGAAACCTTACATATCAAAATTCAGATATTTTTCTTTCTCTAATCTTTGTACGGAGTAATAAACAAATCATTTATTTCTATTCTCAGATGAAAGCATTTCCTCCAGCTCTGGCAAAGACAAAGCTCCTCCTGATGGGTCTTCAGATGTCCAAAGATGCAAAGTGGTGTATGCAGGATTTTCAAGCCTTCTCCTTCCCACTCCTTCAAATGAGAGACATCCCCACTCCAAAACCCCTGGATCCTCAACACAAGGCACACTTGGTTGAGAAGACACACACCTGGGCAGGATTCTGCTCTGGATCCAACTCTAGGCACTGATGAAAGCTATAACAGAAGCCTTAACCTCTGTTCAGGTGCTTAAACTGTAAAACATGACCCTCACTGACAGCAGCACGCGTCTCAGCACTACAGGACTGGGCAATGGGATAAAATCTTGGTTCACTGACGCATGAATTATGAAACCTCTCTTCTCTGCCCACTTTTCTTTTTTAAACCACAGCTCTCTCTGTCCTGAACTAAATATAGAGGATTGCTTGGCAATGACGGACAAACTGCAAGTTTTGCAAGATATTAATCATCAGTTGCTTCCCCAAAAACTTTAACAGTTCCCTTTCCTGCCAAAACTTTCACATTCAAAGATTTTCACACAGTCGGGATTGCTCTTACCCAAAGAGACTCTGGCAGGTACTGCTCGGCGGTCAATCCAGAAGGACACCCAGGACAACATGACCATCAGAGTGGCAGGGAAGTAGGTCTGGAGCAAGAAGAAGAAGATGTGTCGGCGTAACGTGAAGTTGATGTAGAGGCGATTGTACCATCCTGTGAGAAAGGAGGAAAGGCAGAATCAGTGAGAACAGCCCAAATGGCAGGTGCAGCCAGGCAAGATCTTCCTTTTGATCTTTCATTTCTAGAGGGTAGAGAAAAGGCACACTGATCCTTCAAAACGTGAGTTGTCCGGACAGTGGAGGCTGCATTTCAGTGTCACACAATCCTACAGGAGACAAGTGCGAGAAGGAGTTGGACAAGAGCCCTCTCACTAGCAGCCAGTATAGCATTAGCAGTAGCTTTAGCAACAGCAGCAAATCAGAAAAGTCCAATACCTGTGCTACTGTAGAAAGCTAGTCTTGATGTGGTGTGGAATTTTTGTATCAAAAACTGAGACAAAGAAATCTTCTCATCCGTTTTCAGAGATTCATTCCCATTTTTCCAATACAGCATCAGATCTTCATCAGTGTAAGCATCTTAGGGAAAGAAAAAACACAATGTAGTGTGGTTTTAGCTTGGAGGGGGGGAAAAAAAGAAAAGAAAAAGGATTAATAGATCTAGAGAACAACAGACAACAGATTAACAAACAGAAAGTGGTCTTTAATGTGAAGCAATACCACAAAAAAGTTTTCTAATAACAGTGAGTGAAAATGATCTTACCATATGATATAGCAGGGCAACAACAACAAAACAACATGGCATCCTGATTCAGGGAAACACATTGTCTTTTTTACTCTATATTGGTAAAACTACAGGAAAATATGATACTTTTCTGAGCATCACATATCAAAGATCAAAGTATTGCTAACTCATGAGAATAATTCAGGAAATAGCTATGCGTAAAATGGCTGAATTTAGAGGAATGGGGAAATGCAGATACCTCAAGCTGTCTTGGAATGACAATGGCAAAAAACAACAAGTGTGATTTGAAGCAAAAATCTAGAAATGTTTGAAGACTGTAAGTGAAAATCTTAAGGAGTTATTTGATATATTTGGTGGCAGGAATGGGGAATGAAGGGGTTGTCAAGGTGGCTGGGTGCTGGAGCACAAGGTGTAGGGGGGTTCCACAAAATCCAAAGCTGCATCAAAAGATTCTTTCCAAGCAAGTAAAAGGCAACTTTTTCATGATGAGGGCAGTCAAACATTTGAATATGTAGCACAGAGAGGTTGTGGAGCCCTTATTACCTTGCAGATGTTTAAAACCCACTGAGACACAATCCTCAGAAAGCCACTCTAAAGTTCTCCCTGCTTTGACCATGTTTGACCAGCTGGTCTCATTATCAACCTAAAAACTAATATAAATTATTGCATAATTCTGTGGTTCTATTGGTTCTAAAGGAAAATTTCAATTAAATGGCTGAGAGGACTTCAAAACAGTTAGACATAAGTCTTAGCCCAACCTGGAGAAAGTTTACAGAACAGCCATGAAAATTTTACTGTTCATTTTCTCCACAGAACAACTCCTTCCCAAAGAAGCTGACCCCAAGCCACAGAGTTTGCAGGATCACGATTATCATACATTAGCCACGTGGCTGATGAAATTTAGAGAAAATCAATGATCATTATACTCTACTTTGTGCTGTGACACTTGAAGGCACCAGCTGCCAGTCAGCAGCAATGAACAGAACTCAACTTCTCCCCCAAAATTTCTCATCAGCAAGCTGCTGAGAAACAGTATATATTGAACACTTCTATTGATTTTGTTTGTTTGGTTGTTTGGTTGGTTGGTTTTTGTTTTGTTTTGTTTTGTTTTGAAAGTGCCATCTACCAAAATTCATACAAGAATGCTTTCTGTGCCAATTCCCATGTCTTGCAGCATAAGGCCCAGATGTACAAGCCAATGAGTCAATACAAAGACTATCAGTGACTTTGGTGAGCTTTTTTTTCAGGCTTTAAAATAGACTGTATTCTGAAACATGTCCAGTTGATGTGAGTGCAGCAGCTCTGGAGCAGGCCTAGCTAGGAACACAGGTACCACGTACAGCTTTCCAGCTCCAGAGAACACGTCTGAGAGTCCAGGGGGAAGCGGCTGAAGTCCATGTTGCACATGGCTGTCACTGTGATCCTAGGAGGCAAAAACGAGAAAGGCTGTTTTCCATGAGGAGCAATGAAGGGAGAACATTAAGACACACAGGCAATTTTACATCTTTAAAGCCAGCAAAAATCCCCAAGAAAATGCCTAGCAATTCTTCAAGTAGTAGGGAGATGGATTATACTCAGAAACTCCAGTGGAAACTGTAATTTCAATACCTGTCAAGGAACTAAAGTACTGTCTTGGACATTACAGTAATACTAATGTCAATACAGATATTTCCACCATGTTTTATATCCAACTATTTCCCTAGAAGGCAAAAACAAAAGAATAACTTCACCATTTGTGTGTCAAGGTCTTCTAATGTCCAGTTTGCTTAAGGTTTCCTCATTTTCCCTTTGATCACTCTCCTCTCTAGTCACACCAACAATAACCCAAACCTGAGGAGCATGACCAGCCTTACTGCAAGACAAAAAATTCCTCCAGTATAGATATTATTAAGGCAAAAATAGTTTATTTCTGTCCTCAGACCAATTCTTTATATCTGTGCAGTGCATTTCTGTGGCAGGGGGTGTAAGATGGGTGCAGCTGTATTTCAAGGTATGAGATTTGCCTCTGTTAAGTTCACATCTTAGCTAAAGAGCTGCAAAAATCACAGCTCCAGTTTTTAAATGAGTCCACTTGTGCAGAAGATTTTGTAACAGGTTTTTCAGTGGGTCGCTGAACTTGCTCTCGTGGATGGTTTTGCAGACGAGCTCCCAGTTTTAGTAGGGGCAAATCAGCTGTGAGTCATCATTACAGAAGCTGACTTCTTTTGGCTGTGACCATTTTCTAGATTCATTGCAGATGTCTATAAACAGCTGTTCTTTTGTTCAAGGGACCGTGATCCAAAACCTACGTATTCATCACCCCAGGAAAGCACATGCTGTTTCTTTTAACTATAAACTAGAGCAGAGTTTTGCCATGTGAGCCAAACTTAAAAACTTCTGTGTGGTACCTTTGTCCTTTCCAGTTCCAATAAAGTATCTTTAACATCTTTAGGTGCTTAGTTGAGTTGTGAGCAGTCAGACCTTTCATGCAATAAATGGCTTCAAAAGAGGGAAAGTGTTCCTAGATGTTTGGACAAGATGGGATTTTGTAGCTCAGTAGGACTCGGCAAAACGGAGTGCCCTTATAGTACATCTCTCTTTCTTACACATGTTTCTTTGTGGTTTTAATAATTTGTCGAGGGTTTTTCAAATAAATTAGAACTGTGTTTGGAATATGGATCCAGTGAACTCTAGGGCACCCTGGTTTGGTTGGATATTGTCCTACTTAGGAAGATACCATACACTATGCTTATTCTTTCAAAAGAAATAGCCCCCTGACTGAACTGAATAAATAAATAAAGTAATAAATAAGTAAAAACACTTTCATAGCTTTTGAGAAATATTTTACCATAACTAAAGTGAGTAAGTTCCAGAAAGGTCCTAGAAAGGAAATCCTTGTGCCATGAAACATTAAAAGGTTGCTGTACATTGAGGGCAATTTTCCTGTCCTGGGGAATGTCCTTTTGTCTGGGTTCTTTATTTTTTCTCCTCTGGCAGTGTATTTTTCTTTGCGTCCTTTTTTGTGTTCATCTGAAGGAAATGCAATCAGCTGGGCTGTGCCTCCAGATTCTTCCAGCCAACAAATCTGCTAGAAAATTGGGGACTCCAGTGTGTCTTTAGTACTGCTGTTTCAGCTTCAGTAAACTTAAACCTTTACATCAACATAAAAATGAAACAAACAAACAAACAAACAAAAACAACCTTTTTCCAGACAAACAGGAAGCAGAATAGGATAATTATAGAGGTCACCATCTGGTACATCTGCAGCTTCCAGTTTAATCACACACTGACCCCAGGATGAACATCCCTGCTTGACTAAGCCTTCCTCTGACTGCACAGACTTAGGGGAATGCTTCCCTCAGGGAGATTATCCTGTTACTGCCCACAACGTGGTCTCTCGCAGTGTCCTGCAAAGCATCTGGTACTGGAGATGCTGGAAACGGGGCTCTGCATCAGCTGTGGGAGCAGCAGAGTCAGCAGCAGCAGTTTTGGTGGTCATGGTAGCCACACTGGGAGCAAAACTCACAGCAAAGCTCCAGGGAGCGTCCAGGAAGCATGGGGCTGTGCCCTTACCTCATGCTGTAGAGGACGTGCCCGTCGGGGAAGACTCGCAGCATGATGTTGTCTGTGGTCGTGTCGTGAATGAAGGACCTTTTGGAGTGCACGAAGAAGACGTCTGGGACCCAGATCTTCTTCACCAGCCTGCCGTCGAAGGTCATGCTCTTGTTGGTGGTGCTGGGGAATGAGAGGCGCTCGTCCTTCCAGTAGTGCCTCAGGTACAGAGTCATGGTGAAGTCCTTCAGGAAAAAGGGAGAGAGCCAGAGAGAGGGCTGTCAGAGCTGCTTTTCACATCTAAAACACACCAGAAAGAAAACTCACTCCCAGCAGGCAGATGAAATCCATCCCCTCTGGGCTTCTGCTTATTTTCTGGAGCAATGCTCATTGTGAATAGATAGTCCTGACAAAATAATTTCAGCCAAAACAAGGCATAAATCCACAAGCAGTGGATTGTAGTGCCCAGGAAGGCGGTCCTGAAGGAGACACGAACATGCCCTGAGAGAAGCAATGCCCTGCTGGGAGGATTCTTCAATCCCAGCAAAATTATCCTCAAGGACTATGGCCCTGAGAGTACATTGGAGAGGAAAACCTTTCGAAATAAGCTTAATGGTCAGGCTAAACGCTACGTAACTTACCCCTAAAAGAACTGAACTGTTGCAAGCAGCAGCCAAGCGGGGGAAGCGTTTTCCCTACCAAACAAGCGTATAAATAAAGCTCTCTGCTAAGCTCATCGAGGGGGCAGGAGCTGCAGCCACACGGAGGAAAACATCTGCTTGCTGATCCCAACCTGGCAGCTGCTGCATTCAGAGCTGCATCTACTCCGTTATGCCGAGAGATCAAATACACTTTTTTCTTTATATTCCCAATTAAGCAAGTGGTTACGGGAGCTGTAGCTGTCAGTCCTGGGCAAGCAGCAGCCCAGGCTCAGATCTCTTCCTAACCACTCAGCAAATGCGTTTTAAAACCACCACCACCTCCTCCTTTCACTGACGACAAGCCATCATCTAACCCGACTTTCCATTTCAGAGGGCTCCTCTGGCAACACTCTCGCACTGCCTGTGGGTTTTTCAGGAATATATCAAATACATCAATATATGTACACATTTGCAAAGCTGGAGGACACCCCAGCTTCCTCTCCGACCACACTGGAGACCCACCAGAGGGTCACTTCTGCTCGTCCATGTGCACTGGCAGCTTGTTCCCTTCTGACCAGCACACATGCTCGGTACAAACTGAAACAAGGGGGTTATGTCACAGCCCATGAGTAGGAAAGTCCCTTAGGAAACAAGTTTTGTAGAGAACCAGGAGAACAATAATACCTGCTGGAGGCACAGCAAGCATACAGAAGTACACGCCCTGCATCTGGCAGCACATTTTGTGTTTGTGCCATGCTCTGGGCAGCCTTGAGAGCATCCCCCACTATCCCACATCGGTCCTGGATGGACCAGTACCATTTTTAAGACCACGTGCTTTAACCAGCCATGGCTGCTTTCTTGCACTGTCTTGCAGGTGCAGCAGGTTGTAGATGATGATACTTCGGTCTGGTTGCTTCTTGGCACCAAAGCTGGGGTAGGTAAAGGCTGCCTGACCAAGGCCAGCCAATTTCTAGGACCGCTAACCTTCAGAGGGCTTCAGAAAAGCCCTGCCTGCAGCATGGAGATGGGGAGAGCAGCCTGGTGCACACACAGCCAGCCCGGTTCCCTGCCCATGCGGACAGCTTGTTGTCCTCTCCACAAACACCCACTCACCTGCTGGGACAGACCGCTGGAAAAAACAAACTAAGGTAACCCAGGCCGACTTTGCAGGGCATCCTTCCACCCCAAAAGCAAGTCAGCAGCTGCTGTGGGAAGTGCTTGTCCTGCGCTGGGAAATGGGGATGCAGAGTTATTGTAGATAGCTAAGGGAAAGAGAGCTGGCCTCACAACTTTCTGACGGGCAAGATTTCTGCTGAAATCAGACACTACTCAGAGAAAATATTGAAAGCTATTTACTTGTGCTACATCGGCCTCTGTGCAGCTGTGACATTGTCCTGGTATATTAATGCTCCAAATCTTGCAACAGCCTTTTCCTGTGCTTACAGCTCCCTCACATGCTTCATTGCATGCATCCCCCAAACCCTCTCTTTCAATAGTCGGGCAGGCAAGCCCCATTCTTGTGAAGATGTAATTGCATTGCAATAGCAACCTAAAGCTCTTCCCTGACATCTTCATATTTTGCCTGGACACCTCCAGATATGGTGCCCAAGAACGAGGAGGAAACAGCAGGAGGAGGAAGAAACCAAGAAGCTTCCTCTTCTCCTCTATGTTCCCCTTCCCAGTTTGCTTTCAGTCTTTTTATTCCACTTCCTATATCCAAAACCAGCCAAACAAAAGGAAAATGCTTGCTCCTTTCACTAAAAACACCTTGAAACCAGTTGAGGGTTAAACTGCCTATATCATTTCCTTTTTTTAAGTAATAAAAAACAAAGATACTGAATCACAGCTGAACTCAGTGCAAATTTCTTGAACAGGGACAGTGACTGAAGAGTAATTCCCCACCACCAAATTCCACTTGGCAGAAATGGTTCAGCTCCCTCCTGACAGTTCCCAGCCATGTGTCCCAGCAAGGTTACTCCTAGTGATGAAGACACAGAAGCAGCTTTTTCTTAACTATGATACCAATTTATTTTTCTAACACACCTCCTCAAATCATGCATTTGAAGCAAATGAACACAAAGGTTCCCTAAGGAAGAAGGCTCTTGGAAATAGCATGGCTTACATGAACCTGACCATATACTTTCAAATATTCATGTGCAGCTGTTTAATTTTTTTAGCTGTGATAGAGTCTTCATAGCACTGATTATTCTCCTATTTACGGTCCCTTTTTCCTTTGTAGTTTAAATCTTCATCTGAAGGTACAGAGATAAGCCTTTAATCACCATCTGGTTTTAGCAAGTCTCTTTGTATTTGCCAAGCACTGCCATCACTTTCATGTGACCGATAATTTGAAACCCGTTGAATTTCAGGTGGGAGGGACTTTTTGTGGCTAGGAATAATCGAGCCTTAAAAGAGGATTACGTACCATGTCAACCTCAGAAATACTGTCCAAACTTTCAACTTGCACATCCACCCCAACAGGAATTGCAGGGCCTGTAGGAGAATGAGATTTATATATGTAAATAACTGTTCTTTTATATCAGCTGCATTTAATTAGCACTACAAGGTAGCGTGCAGAACATTTCTGAGCTTATGGTATGCTTTCCTGCCCATGATCCTCGAACAGGGGGGCAGGGAGCAGAGTCAGTGAATGACAGCAGTGCGAGGCCCTTGTGAAATGCTCGATTCTCTTCCCCTTAGCATGCACTCTGTCCAGCTTGGATAAAACATCTGCATTTGTTCTTAAAAGCTGAGCCAGCTCATTGTACATTTTACATCTTTATACGAGCCAATTTAGCCCCAAGAACAGGGAGCTGAGAGGGAAAAGGTGCAAGCAACGAGATCTTCCTTGTGGGTTTCTCATTTCTTAACAACACGTGCTACATTAATCCCTCAAGAGCCCATCACCATTTTCATTCATATGACCCACTGATGATGTTAAGGGTTTTTCACAGCTGTTCTAAAGTTAGCAACCAGGGAATTCACAAAGAGTAAATGAGCAGAAAGCATCCCATAATAGAGGGAAAATCCTCTGCTCCTAGAAATGTTGCATCAAAATTTCACTGTAGACTGCTGCAGCTCTGCAGATGTGTGGGACTTGCCCAGCAGAAACGAGGCATCTAAGAACTATGGTGGCCTTCACGAAGGTTTGCAAGGATTTTTAGGACTTAAATGTTGAACCTGACCAGAAGCTACATGACAAGTAAGAGGCACCAGAGTCCTCTTCTGGATCTAGATCAATATTAGCACCTGGTGCGTCCCCACAGGCCATCGGTGCTGGGCTGGGTGCAGGCAGCCTGCAGCAGGCCCTGTGGAGCAGGCCCCGGCTCCTCAGCACCACCAGTCCCAGTTTAAGTGACTGCTGCCCCCAGCAGTGAAGCTGAAACACAGCCAGCCCAGCACCTTCAGACAATTCCTAAACGCTTACAAATGCCTGCATGTCACAGTCAGACACACTGCCGTGCACTTTCCCTGGCTCTATTTTAGCTGCTTATCCACTCCAAGGAATCACTGGAGGCCGAGGAAATTGTCTCCCTGCTGGTATTCAGTTCTCTTTCTCCCACATACTCCCTGAAACTGGGAAAACCCACAAAGCCCCTGCCTGCATCAGGTGCTGAAACGCAGACCTGGTGTCACAACTGCTTCCAGCAGCAGGGCTGAGAAGTGCTGATGGTTATTCCTCTTGCATACGAGGCTTCACAGTCCAGGAGTGCTCATTTAACAGGTAGGAACAGGTCCCCAGATTACACTGTCGACAGCTTTCAGTGGAGGGTGAAGTCACATAGAGTATGGCTCAGCTCACCAAGCCCACAGAAAATTAACCCATCCAAAACCAACATCATAACTCATCAGAGAGAAGCAAATCCACAGCTAAATCAGAGAGATCTTTTCCTTGGCACCCTTGTCACGAGTCCTCCTGACTTGCTCCTTGCCTTGGGAGGAGAAATGGCTTAGGTCCCCTGCAGCTGTGTCATTCCCACCGTGCCATCCCACAGACAATGACCAGCACCTGGCCCTTCTGCCACACCACAAATTCGTCATCTCCTGGTGTGGCTGGAGATAGCAGTGGCTTTGTTAAGTGGAAATACCATGCCAATAGCCTTGTCCTCTTCAGTCGAGTAGTTGTGGAGGAAGATAAGCCTTAACAAGCAAATGAGTTCTTTGAGTGCTGTTTTTAAGGAGTCTGTTGGTTAATTCTGGTCCTTTCAGTTCACCTAAGAAGTGATGTTACATCTCACTACAAACCCTGCCTATCTTACACCCCACAGCTTCCAGACTGCAAGAGGCACTTTCTGCGTGTGGATGCTTAATTTAGCTGTCTTTCAGGAAATTGCCAGCCATCCAAAGTCTATTTACTGCTGCAATTTCCGCGCTTGACTGAGCGCTAATCATAGACTTAAAAACAGAAAGAACACCAACAACAGAAAAACCCTGCCACGTTGGTGTTTGTCCCTCTCTTCTGTTTCTTCCCTATCTGCACTTGCAGATAAAAGACCATGTCCATGTTCAGAAGAGACAATTCTCTTTTTTCATGTTCCTGCAACAAACGTTTAGCTCAGCTCCTAGATAAGCAGCAGTTACCTCATTGCAAGAGAAAAGCCCAAGGTTCATCCTGAAGCTGCCGTGACAATTTATTATTTACAGTTTGTTAAAATGAAGTGTATCCAGTGTGAAGTTGGACAGTCTGGAAGGCCCTAGAAAGAAGAAACTTGAGGCTGTGTTGTACATCAGTGAAAGTAGTTTTTTTCTTCCCTGCAATTAATTATTAATTTGATGGATGATAAAACAAGGAGTAGAACAGAGATGGAAAAATTTTTTGAACTCTGTGTTCAGACACGAAATCCTTAACTCAGTACAAAGATGACACTGTAGAACTTACTGATCAGTGGAAATATTTACTCTGCCTTTCTTTAGCACACTCCTACTACAAGCATCAGGAGAAACTATTGGTTTTCCCTTCTCCTCTTTCAGCATGTGGGGCTGAGGTGATGAGAAAGCATGTAAACAGTAAGAAGGGGATGCTGAGACACCAAGACCCCAAGGAGGAAGCTGCAACAAGAGGCTGGGCTGGGCAGGATGAAGGATAAATCAGCAAGTCCCTTCACCAGGTGATGGCTATAACTAATAATGATGATTAATTCAAATGATGATTAATGCTAATTGCTGTCAGTGTTACTGCAAGGGTGACAGGAGGAAGATGCTGATGCTTGGGAGTGAAAGTGAGCAGGCAGCACAAACCACTGTGCAAATAGAGCAGTGTGCAGCACGAGCTAACTTGTGTAGGCAGAGAGGGGTGAGTGAGAGACAGAACTTTAGGCAAGGACATGTGGCATGCAAGGGATGTGCACAGAGACATCACCCATGCTTGTACAGACTGAGAAAGCGAGGTGTGAAAATGAGATGCTTTGTGAGATCCTGGGAAGACTTTTAATCCTGTCTTTCTGCAAACTAAATTGTTCAACCACTGGGGCTCCAAGTTCTTCCCCAAATTCATCGCCAAATGCCACCAGGGATGACTAAACTGACAAAATCTCTTTACTGGGAGGGAGCAGAGGATGAGGAAGGTGTGAATGGGAAGGGGAAAAAAAGCTGAGATTGCACCTGGCACACCGAGCAGGTATACAGGGAACAAGTAACTGGCACCAAAAGGAAAAAAGTCTTCATCACCTAGCGTTTACTTCTCATACACAATATTTTGTCAATATTTTTTTTCCTTTTTTTTTTTTTTTTTTTTTTTTTTTTTTTTTTTTTTCCCCTTCAGAGATGGGAAATACAAAGGGGTCAGCTTGGAGATCACAAGCAGGAAAAGACCTAGACACTGTAACATTGGAGGCATCTCAAAGATCAGGCTTCTCTCTAGCACAAGTGATAGGAAGCTAAATGGATTGCAAAAGTGGTGGATTTAGCCAAAGAGAGGAAGCAAGGCTGCTTTGCTCAAAGCCTGTAGCCCAGCAAGGTTTGCAGATCATGCTGAAGGGTCTCTGAGAAGCGTCAGCCAAATTCATGGAGTTATTCAAATTAAACATGAGCTCAAGTATTTATAGATCAAGGTCTAGAGATAAATTGTATAACCTTGACATTTCTTCCAGAAACAGCAGACATATCAACATCAGTCATCTCCATCACTGTCCACAGCAATATCTTGCATAACACAAATCCTAATTCAGCAGGACTGACACAGCCAGAAAGGGGAAAAAAAAAAAAAAAAAAAAGAAAAAAAAAAAGTCAGACTCCTACTTACAATACAGAAATGAACTAATCTATATCCATCTATAAACTACTCCCCTAGCATCTCAAACACGGCACAATGGCAGCTTCTAAGTAACCTCAAGACACTTGTGCAAGTCATTAGCAAATTTGACAATATTACCATTGAAAATTGAAAACTGGAGATCATCTTTTTGAAGAAGATATTTACGTTTGCCTGTTGAGAGGGGATTTAAGCAATCTGCAGCGCAATCTGAGGCTGATGAGAGCACTTAGGATTTACTTGTGATATGTCTTCTGTGAAGACAGGCTGAGGGAGCCGGGGTTGTTCAGCCTGGAGAAGAGAAGACTCCAGGGAGACCTTACAGCAGCCTTCCAGTGCCTGAAGGGGGCTGCAGGAGTAATGGGGAGGGACTCTGTCAGGGAGTGGAGTGATAGGACAAGGGAGAATGGCTTTAAACTAAAAAAAAAAAAAAAAAAAAAAAAAAAAAAAAAAAAAAAAAAGTTTATATTAGACATTAGGAAGAAATTCTTTACTCAGGGGTGGTGAGGCCCTGGTGCAGGCTGCCCAGAGGAGCTGTGGATGCCCCATCCCCGGAGGTGCTCAAGGCCAGGCTGGATGGGGCTTTGGGCAACCTGGGCTGGTGGGAAGTGTCCCTGCCCATGGCAGGGGCTGGAATTAGAAGGTCTGTAAGGTCCATTCCCATCCAAACCATTCTGTGATTCTGTGATATGACAGAGCACCATTACACCCCATCACTGTAGACGTACACCTTCCAAAACTGCTCCAGTAACATCTTATTTCTCTAAATTCCCTTGTGACAGTGTCTTTGCCTCATACCAAACTTGGATATTAGAACGACACGGAGGAGCCAGCCTGTCAAGGCATTTGTGGCTCTATAGGCCTTTATTCCTTTGCCAAGCGCATGACCTGATATCCTGAGGACCAGTGGTGAGCGCACTCCCTCATTTCTCTTCCCTTTGCAGAAAGGTGCTGAGTTTTGTGACCTACTCTTCAACAAAAGCCACTAAACATTCAGCTTAGGTGCTGCCCATAGCAAAGACCCAATACAGAAGGCCTTTAACAGAAGATTCACTTTGCACCTGCACTCAGTGGTCAGATGGGGAGAACAGCCAACCCAAAGCTCAGACACAACAAGCCACCATTTTGGGTGGGTCCTGACACCAAGGTGACTTTGTGGCTTGATTCACCTTGCAAAAACTCCATTTGAATGCCAAACTCTGTCCCAGGGTACACAGGACATCCAGTCTGGGGCTAGGTAACCTCTCAAGGGAGCACAGAAAGTTTCCACAAGTCCAGCTGAGGAACAACTTCAGAAGATGCCTAATGTCAAAGCCTGTCACATCCCAACCATCTTGGCCTCTAAAACCACCCACTGAGGAGCAGCAAGAACACTGCAAAGGGCCAAGCAGTTCCTCACACAGCAGAAGCAGGCACTGGCCACAAACTTGATGTTGTTTGGTTTTTGTTTTTGTTTTTGTTTTTTAACACTACAGCAGGTTTTGGAAGATTGGGGGAAACGTGCCAAGCACCGTGAAAATGCCTTTAGACAGTTTTCCATTCCTGTCCTGAGACTAAAGCTTCGTGACATCTCTCATTTATCTCTTTGGCAGTGTTTTCAAAGGCTTGGTGTGTTTCTCTGAGTCAGTCTCTCCGTCCCCTCCTCTATCTCTGAAGGACTGAGGCAGACTTAGGCCCCGAGATACAAATATCTACATGTGAAACAAGCAGGTCTGAGACTTTTTTCTGCTGCCAGGGATTTTGCAAATGCCTAAAGTCTTGTAAATGTTCCTAAGAGATCCCCAGGCTGTAAAAGCCTTCAGGGTTCCTGCGTGTTTGTGTATACATAACACACACGTGTGTATATTATGTCTGGGGCCTTCATGCACTCAGCAGCTGCCACAAAATCACTGATGGCCTGTCATCGAGGGAGAGGTGAGTTTTATTCCAGCCCTATTGTGTCAGTATTTGTGACACAAACCCCAAGTGAATGTCTGATGCTTCATTCATCCCACCACTCATCCGCCCTGACAGAAATACTGCCCACGGAGGGCAGCGAGGACAGGGCGGTGGTAGGCTATCAGGCTACGAAGAAATGTGATAAAAGTACAGCACGGGGCTGTTCCTAGGCAAAAAAGATATGGCTATTTTAAGTATCATCTAAAGCTGCTTATTCACAAGCTCCCTGTAAAATACGAGATGTCATAGATGAAATGCTTAAAATGGATGTTCAAGGAAGGCAGCAAAACAAACATTTACATAATCTTTAAATATTAATATTAGTAAATAATACCTGAACATCTGCTAGCTCGTACAAGGTCACTGACATGGAGATAACTCCCCAAGGGTCAAACCAAACACAGTTTATTTTAGGCTGTGGACACTACTTTGGGCACCAGCAAAGCAAAAATCTTTGTCATTTACCACCGTACCCAATGGCCTGTCTCTAATGGGCTGAGAGCAGGCGGGACAGTGGTGCTCACTGGGCTGTTAACAGCACAACTTACACAACGCTCGCCTGCTCGCTTGCTCTCCACAAAATATACTTCTTGAAAATCCTTTCACTTTCCTCTAATGTTTTTCTTCTGTTTCATCTTGCACAGCCTGGTCACAGCTGTGCTGGGCTGGCAGCTTGCTGGCTGCCCTCTGCAGACCAGCAAGCATCACCGTAGGCATGATAAAGCAGCTACAGGCTCCATCCCCTTTTTATAGCATTCATGAAGTTGTAGGCTGGTCCACCAAAATTTTTGAAGGCTAACAGCCTTCAAAACAGTACATTATTTCACTGCTGAGCACATTATTTCACTAAGCTTCAGAACCATCACATTTACAGTATTGGATTTTTCTTTTTTTTTAATAAACTAACATATTCACAATTTCCTTATGATGTGGTTGGTTTATTTTTTCCAGTTGAGCTGCTTTTTCCCAGTTGGAACATAACATCCCAGTCCCAGCGCACTGTCACAGGGACAGACTCTCCATTAGGCCATGGCCCCTGAGCTGCCCTCAGAGAGCAGAAAATGTCTCAGGGCAGTGACCAGTTGCAGTCACACACATCCCAGTGGCTCTTCTGCACTGCTTCAGCAGTAAAAAGGCCTTCTTACTACATGCAGGTCAGACTACTTCAGTTTGACTGGCATTACTGCAGTAAAAAGCTGAAGGAACTCACAGTGCATAGCAAAACACCCCGTGTAACTGTTTATGTCTGCTTGGTGTCAGCTAGGCACAGAGATAATCCTCATGGGCTCCGTGACACTGAAAAACAGCAAAAATGAGATGTCTGCAGAAATACTGTGCAGTGATGACACTGGAAATCAAAATCTACACCATCAGCACAGCAGAACAAAACCCCTCATATTCCCCTGGTGGACCCCAGAATGGCTGAGGTTGGAAGGGACCTCTGGGGGTCATCTTGAACGTGCCCCTGCTCCAGAAGGGACATCCAGGGCAGGCTGCCCAGGACCACATCCAGGAGGCTTTTGAAGATCTCCAAGGAGGAGGCTCCAATGCCTCTATGGGCAGCCTGTGCTGGTGCTCTGATTCCTGCACAGTAAACAAATGCTTCCTCGTGTTTAAATGGAGGCTCCTGTATTCTAGTTCATGCCCGTTGCCTCTTGTTCTGCCACTAGGCATCACTGAGATGAGCCTGGCCCCATCTTCTTTGCACCGTCCCTTCAGGTATTTCTGTACATAGATGAGAACCCCCTGACCCTCCTCTTCTCCAGGCTGACCTGTCTGAGCTCTCAGCATTTTCTCATTGAAGGAGGTGTTCCAGTCCCTTCATCATTGGGATGCTCACAGCATCCCAATCTTTAATGATTTGGGTTTCTAATGTTTTTGAGGCACGTGCTTTGAAGCTTTTCTCTACTACCTGTACCACTAGAAATATTATCTCTCTATACTTTTGTGTGTTTGTTTACCAGCACCTACAACTGCATACAACCTGGCTGGAGAGGAGGTACCAGCACTGAGCCATGATCTCTCTTTCCCTAACCAGCTGGTGAAGAGACCCACCTTAAGCAGCACGTGCAGCCCCCTCTAAAGGAGCAGGGATGCCCAGTGCCTCCTGAGCCAGCTCCCAGACCTCAGCCTGGAGGTGGATTTGCATGTCTGGGTTTGTCACCAACCCCGCCCAGGGGAGATTTCCCTCTATTATACCCTGAAGACAATTTAAGGCAAACTCTTCTACTTTAGAAACTGGACAGGGTAACATTGTGCTTCCTTTGAGAAGGCTGATGACAAAGGATGCAGTATCAGCCATTTAGCAAAAGCTTTAGAAAACTGTTTTTAGCTCTGGAGGGGCTTGGTTATTGAACGAATCAGAAAAGGAGGCCAAGAAGGATTTTCTTGCTGGTGTATTACCACATTTTTCATCCAGGCACATTTTCTGGCACTCCCCTACACCTGCAGTAGTGACCCTAGAAAGATCAGGTGAGCATGTTCCAGTAGCTGGATACAACACGAGACAGAAGCAAAGGTGACGGAGGCCTCCCTATTGATCCTGTGGTTGCTCTTGTGGAGTCTGAGACAAGATTTCCTCTGGACAAAAATACTTCATTTTTTCCTAGCAATGAGACCCACCTAACGAGCTTGTTACTATGCAGCTCAACCGAGTCAACTGAGAAGCTTTTTGTGACTTCACAGCTACAAGTGGACATTAAAACCTGCAGCTTGGTCGTCTTCCCAAAAGAGAGAAATACCTGCCAGGAAGCTCAGTCAGACTCTGGGGAACACTAGCACAAAGGACTTGGCGTTAGCAGCAGGAAGGAGTGCAGCTGCACAGAGCGCAGAAGGCAAGGGGGAGGGGGTGAGGCCTCTCTGAAGCACCTTGAGGTATCTCCTGAAACCATACACGTCCTCCCCCTTCACACTGGTGTGAGGGAGAGACATCTGGCTAGAGGCATGGTTATTATTTTTTTTAAATAAATGAGCACAAAATTAACAGAACCATTTTTTTGTTCTCACCTCCAAAGGCCGGCCGCATGGTGAAGTCATGGTCATCGACTCTGAGAAGCTGCTCTGTCTTCCCTTTCCGAGTTTTGGTCACGTCGTGGTTCTTCTTGTAGATGTGGCTGCAAGAGAGAGCAGCGGCTGATTGCCACCTGCCAGGATTCACGGGCCCTGCTAAGGCTGTCGGTGCTACGGTACCATGAGAAGGGTGAGTTTTTGGTAGGGGTCACACAATGTCATACGTTATTCTGGGGCTATCTGCCCCATGAGTATCAGCTGCTGGTGCAGACACAGAGCTCTGTCTTCTGGCTTTAAACAGTGACAAAAAGTCACTCATTTCCATCCACAGCAGCAGGAAAAGAGTTTTTGTAATAAAGAAGTCAGCAAGATACACTTCACTTTTCTGAATATTTAGGGGGAGGTATAAAATAATCAACTCTTTATTTGAAGATCGGGGATTATATGAGGACAATAGAATAAGGATGAAAGCAAGCCCCTGGTGAAAGCCACTGGAGTGGCAGGAGTGGATAAGTAAGCACTTTCAGAAAACCCCATTCAGCAGCCCTGGCCGTGCCCCAGTGGTGCAGGAAGGAGGGCTTGAACCATCAAATTCCTCAACCCCTTTGCTCGAGGCATAAGTTCTGACACAGCTGTAAATGTTGACACAATATATAACATACCACGTGTCAGCCACTTAGTAAAAGTGGCTTTTATTTATTTTAAACAATAAATAAAAAGAACTACATACAAAAGGGTTAAGATGCATTTGCCTGTGTGGGAGGAATATTACTGGCTGGTAAAGAACAAACATCTTGGAGACAAAAATAAAGGGATTACTCTAGTAGGTACAAAAAGTACGAGTAAATTAGGATTCTAATCTTGATCAAAAATTCAGAGCTTACAAAACAGCCTCCACTCTTATAAGCATGGCTGTGGAAAGCCTGTGCATGTGCTCAGGAGTCATTAAAATACAAATCATGATGCATTTTTTTGGAAAACCTAGGGCTGCTGACAAAGCACCCCACCCTGCCTCTCCTGCAAACTGTCATCGAAGAACGATCTTACCGCGTCTGCTCAACTTTAACCCCTGTGGAAAGACCCAATAGTGGTGAGACACTGCTCAGGGCACCCTCTCTGTCCAAAGGGTGAAAAGCCAACAACAACAGTAATAAAGCAGTAAACACTCCGATAAAACTTTGGATCACATGCTGTACGAAAAACCCTGACAGCATCATAAGGCCATCGTGTAAATCGATGGCACAGCCTCCTGGCAGGACCAAGCTCCCATCAACTCATTTAAAACCATCAAAGGGCACACAGGAGTAGCAAAGAAAACTCGGGGGGCAGAGGGGCTGGGGACGCTGGCAATGGTTTAGGGAGAAGGTGGAGATATTCAGGAGCTTCCTGAGAAAGGGGTGGTGTTTAACAGCCACCACACAATCATCAGGTCCTCCCCGTCCCTGCCCTGCACATCCCGGATGATTCAAAATTTACAGATGCAGAGGTCTGTCATCTAATTACGAATCCATTTAAACCTTTTACAAAGATTTTTCATAGAGTAAATCCAGTGCTCGCTGTCTTTAACATATCTGATTATAGGTTTGGCAGGGTTTCTTTCTGCTTTCTTCATATGCTTTCTGCAGTGTACAACTGTTCATTTAAAGCCACCCACCTTCTTTGCACTTGACTCTCCATTTTTGCTTGTCGATTAGAAGAATGTCTTTTAACCATAAATAAGTAATAATAAAAAAAATCTGTTCTATTGCTGTTCATGTTTTTAGTTTGCTTGGAGCGAGCTTTGTGCTGCTGTGCCCTGGTGGTTGTCTTCTGCTTCTGGGACCCAGCCCAAGGCCGGTGGCGCAGCATGCCCAGAAAATTTACTGAAATCCTCCAAATCGCTACCTGCTTCCAAAAATCTTGGTAGGAGGTCTTTAGCTAACAGAAGTTGAAAGCAACTTCTGGCTCAAACACAGAGTTTCTGCTGGCTGAAACGTGAGGCAGGGGTGCGGGAGTAAGCGAAAGTCAGGGGAGAGCTTCTCCTTGAGCAAGTGTTACCCACTCAGCATGGTGAACAAGGTTCCCTTCCCACAGGGAAAAATAACACATTGCAGAATGTAACACCAAGCAAAAGAAGAGATTAAGATGCAGAGGCAACTGTTCAGCTGGCATTTCTTAATTTGGTTCCAAACTTCACAGCCCTAACTCTGCCACAGCGTGTTCTTGTCCTGTGGAGGCACAGGATCAACAGCTTCTCCATACACACTTAGAGGAGACCTGTCCCAGAGCCTGAAGGAGCAGTGAAGCCAAGCACTCAGCAATCCCTGGCAAAAACCTCTACAAAGTGTTCAAGCAGCGAAGGGGAGGCCTGCACTCACGCAACTCAAGCAAGATTCTCAAAACACCATAAAGAGCTTCAGATCAGGTTGATGTATCACATTAAAAGGCAAAAAATATCAAACTTCTCAAACGTAGGCTCCCAAACACGGGAATAAATCTTCTTGGCTAAGTCACTGCTGTAAAATAAATCTGCTATATTCCTCATGGTAAATCATCAAGAGAAATACGAAGCAGAAGATGTGATGTAGTTACTAAATAAGGATGCTGTTCTCATTTCTCTTACACGATTAGAAAACCAGCATGGGAACAGGTTTTAATTTGCTTTTACTAGAGCAGGCCACTGTTCATAGCTGATTTAGACACTTTATTTTTTATAGGTAACTGGAAATTTAAGCTATCTATGTCACTGCTCCATACACTCAGTTTGGTAGTATAGCAGAATTCTCTGTATTTAAAATATCATTCATATTTGACACTTCCAAATATTTGATTATTTTATACTTTTAAATAAGTACGTTGCTTGCTATTTGAAAGGATATGTACTGTTTTGTTACTGCAAAGTAGATGATCTCTACCGTATGTGAATGGTTTGCAAGAAAATGCTAATCTCGAATGCCCCAGAAATAGAAAAATTTTCAGAGTTAAATGAAAGATTTCATTCAATAATTGAGATTCTGTTGAAATCATTGGCAAAACTTCAGACAGCTTTCAGATTTCAGGATCAGGCCCTGGCTGTTTCAGCTTAATAACATTTATGTCACTGAAAACATATAGACTACTGTATTTTTCAAAAAGGCTGTATAAATCTAAGAACACATTGGGGACTCTGCTTTCAGTTGTATCACAACATTTCTTTGCAACGTGTGCAAGTGACAATGCTCCCTCTAAAATAAAAAAGTTCAGTGTAATACAGAAAAAACAAAAAACAAAAAACAAAACAAAAAAAAACCACACCAAAATAAATAAAAAGATGAAGCTTTACAGCCATAGAGAAGCCATTTAATAAGGATTAACCCAATTTTATTTCTGAGCCCTTGGAACAATGAAAAATCTTGTAAGATATAATTGCCCCTGGATGACATAACCACAAAAAAGGATAACATCCTTTGGGCTGTCTGGCAGGTTTGGAAGATTATCTTTTCTAATGTAAACCTCTGGTCAAATCTCAGCAGCATTAAATCTAATAAAGTTTACCAACACCTTTAACTCTTTCTTGTGCATTTGCTTGACTAATATATATACAAATTTTTAATTTCCACATATTTTTTTCAAAATACATCTAGAATTTCACAATTCCTGGGTAATTTTCTGTGTGTTGTTAATGCCATGCATGCAAAGCAACACCCCAGGTTGTTTGGTGATAGCACAAGTGAACAAAAGCAGCTCAGACAGTCCGACAGAGCAAACAGCCTCCTCTGGAAACACTTGTGTTGGTCTGACACTGAGGAGCAGGTAGATTTGAACATCTCTGTTCATTGTTCATGTTCAACATCCCCAAATTCTCTCTGCAACTGGGCTATTCACACGCGTCTAAGAACACCTTTACCACAGAACATGCAGAAGTTGTCAAGGAGGCTACAAAACCCGCCTCATTTACCGCATCCTTACACAGTTAAAAGCGAATATGGTATCAGAAAGTATTCAAAAATGTGATTTGTGAAGCTGTTCTCGCTATAGACACAGACACACTGACAGGGCAGGTTTTAGGACTGTGCAATACTGTACTTATACACCGCAGGAAGAGAAACGTAGGTATTACAATAACCCGTACCTGGCTTTCTGCACCTCCAGCTGGCTTGTCCACCTCCTCCTCCTGTGCTTTCTGCTTTCCACAAGAAGAACCAAGCAGAAGATCAATAAAAGGAGCTTTGTGAAATAAGGCATGCTGCTGGAAGCGGCTAGACACGCCGTGCTGCCGTAACCCACCGCGGCACGAGTCCCCCCGGCTGCGAGCATCGGAGCGCCGCTAATTCCAGCATCGCCTGGCTGCCAGCCATCGGCAGCAGGAGCGCTGCGCTCCCGATTTCATACTTCAGACAGGCTTTCAAGGGCTTCTCCCTCCGAGCTTTCCCCTCGCCACCGCCTAACGATTGGCCACCGCTCCCAAAGTTTGCCTCGCCAAACATTCCCGCTGGGTCCTAGAGGATATTTGCTAAAGCCATTACATAAAAACTGCAATTCGGCACGCCGGCTTTTTGCTCAATCCCCTAATCTCAGGACGGTGCTATCCTTCTGCCAGACTGTGTAAAACCGTGCTGTCCCTTTTCATCAGGCTTTCCAGCTTTTCTGTTCGTTCACATGGTGACTTTTTCAACCGGGAAGCGACTGTGCCATCGTGTTTCAGCTAAGTATGTTTCACAGTGGCATACGTAATGCCATGGTTTTACACCAGTTGAGGTTTTTTTTTTCCAGTTTAGTCAGCCTGGCTCTTTATGCTGTTGAAGATAAAAGATGAGCTATTTCCACTGAAAACGGTTTTATTTATTGTTAACTTTTAGAGAAAGATGAAAAAACAGAAGCCCCCAAGTACCTACACATGCAATAGATTCTTCACATAAATTAACAGCTACCATTTATTTTTCCAAACAAATAGTGGTACAGCGAGGTGTTTTGTTTGAAATGAAAACTTGAAATAAACCTGAAAAGCTCCAAAGCAGCTCTTTTATTAGTCACAACAGAGAAGCAGTTTTCAGAAACCATTATAAGTTGTTTTCCTAACAGCACCTCCACAGATGGCCTCTCTGCAGAGGACTTATCTGCCCTGGTCATGAGAGGGGTGACGAACGGGTACAAGAGCAGAAGTCTGACTGGAACAGCAGCGTGGCTCTAGGAAAAAAAAAAAAAAAAAAAGGAAAAGAAATGTGCATTCAAAGCAAAGCTTCCCAAGGAGCAGGAAGGCCAAAACCCATCTCTGCTGTTCTGTGTGCCCAACCCCTTTCACAACGCTTCCCTGTGAGCCCAGGTTTGCCATTTTTGAATGGAGCAGGTACTCGAACAAGAAACCAACCAGGAAATTCAGTACTTTTATTTTAAGAGGCTACGGGACCTGTAATTTTGTTTAGAAAAACATTTCTAACAAAATAAATATACAAATAGGAAACACATCACTTACATAGAGGACACCAAGCTGTTCTGCAGTGGAATGTGAACTGTTTAATAAAACCTTTCTTTTTTTAATCTTTGTTCCACAAACAGGACTATCAACAATCCACAAGTGTCAAAAAAAAAATTGTTTTTCATTTTAGATTTCAATAACCCCTCTTAAACACAGAATGGGCTTTACTTCTTTTAGAAGTTGTTATAGCTACTTTAATGTTTCAAAACACTAATGCACACTACATTTAATGAAAGTTAGGAGAGCTGTAGGTAGCTTAATAAATACTGGCTTAGAACCACGATGAAAACCTAGCTTAACTCAGTGTTATTTACAACAACAACAAAAGATCAGCTGAATTCCACTGTCGTTTAAATAAACATTCTAGAGTGCATTAACATCAGAACACAGGTGGAAAATTATTCCACTGATTGCTTTCCTCTACTTCACTGCAATACTTAAGATTCCACAAACAAACCCTCTTAAAACCTTAACAGTTTTCAGTCTACCGCCCAAATGTATGATTTCACAGCATCCATGAATATCTTAACCGTTATTTATTTTTAATAAACCAATAATACAGAAAAAGCCTCTGGGTCCAATACTGATTCCAGGTTACAAACCACTGAAACAAAACAAATAAAACCCCTGTGATAGTTGAAACATAACCAAAGGTTGGCTTGAAACAGTTTATTACTACCAAGGTTTTAATAAATATTTCTTCTTAAGCAAGTTCACATATATGAGAGTTTAAGTATAATAATGTTTAAATTTTCTCTAAGAAATAAAACCACATATGAAACATTCAGTTTAATGCCTTATGTATATTTCTGGTATAATTAAAAGACAATAGCTCTGGGTAAATAATTATATTACATATTTATAACTATTGCAAGAATAGACATGTTTATATAATCTTCAAATTTTAAAAAAAAGCAAGATATACATTTGAGAGTATTAGAAGAGGACATTCAAATCTTGCAAATAAGATTATCCAATCTTATTTCCCCAAAAAATAAAAATCAAAATAATGCAAATAGTTTTCTGGCCCCTTCTCACCTCCCCTACTCCTTTCCCCCTTTCACACATGCAAACCAGAATTTCAACCAATTTACGTGTTCCCACCCAACTAGAAATGTGTCACGGTAAACAAACGTGGTTACAAAACTGTATCCCCTCTAAATTAAGAGCTCACTGGGGCCCAAACACATCGTAGTGTTTCACTTCTTAATTCTGTCTCCAAGGTTAGATATTATACTAACTTAGATTGGGTCATTAACTGCATTTATGTTCTATTAACAAAAAAAAAAAAAAAAAAAAAAGTGAATCAACCACTTTTTAAAACTGTCTTTTTCTAGTTAATAAATTACTGAAACTGACTCCCCTCGCACATGCCTTAACCTTACTATTCCACCACACTGTTTCTCCAAGGATATAGTGGGCACTAAATTAACACTTGCTGTAGTTAAACAGACTTTTCTTTTCTTACAAGTAATGTACCTGTAGGTACAGTAACATTCGTAAGGACTTAACGCGTAAATACAAAAGTAATTTTTGTAAACAGTTCTTATGTCAAACCCAATACAGAATGTTCAACGAAGCCTTCAAGTCACAGGTCTTTATGAGAGAAACAGCCTTATAACTCAAATATATACTCGTTAGCCAAACATATTCTTCGAAATATAAGAGCTGCCAGCGCAAAAGTCAGCAGGACGATCAGAACAGTTGACCCGGTGTGGTTGGCGTTGACTCTTGGCTGCTGCACCCGATTGAAGTCGGTCGAAGACGGAGCCCGTCTCTGACTCTGCTGCTGGGCACGGCGCTGCCGAGGGCTCAGAGACGTATTAGTGGACACTGATGGAGCACGCTCCTGGCTGGACGCTGCGCTGCTGTTCTGAGTTTCGGACTGAAAAAGAAACAGAAAGAGTTGAGGCAAAACAGTACATAAGAACTTTAGGAACTTCTTTACCGAAAGCATTGTTAGGCATTGGAACGGGCTGCCCAGGGAAGTGGTGGAGTCACCATCCCTGGAGGTCTTCAAAAGACGTTTAGATGTAGAGCTTAGGGATATGGTTTAGTGGGGACTGTTAGCGTTAGGTCAGAGGTTGGACTCGACGATCTTGAGGTCTCTTCCAACCTAGAAATTCTGTGATTCTGTGTGATAAAACTAGTGATGAATAAAATCATCAGAACTAAAATGTACTCTCCAGATAATTCTTAATACTTGAAAGTCTGATAAAAACATCACTAGTAGTTATAAGATAACTACTATTACTGTTAGCGTAAGGACAAAATTGATGTATGTAACAACCTTGAGAAGTCTATTTCAAGCTCCTAATTAGCAGTTCTACAGACACGAGAAGTCTGAAGAAAGCCTGTCAAACAATATTTGAATTCTAGATTAGTTTCAGATCAAGATATGTCAAATGTCTTTGTCTAGAACCTGCTTAACTCCTTGCCATTCAACAAATCTGTAGTAATCCTCCAGACCGTAGAGTCTCTGAAGATTCGTAACGTCACCTACACTGAAGAGGAAGCAAGTTGGGGAGGACAATATAAGAAGGAGAGAAGTCCAGAGGCCTGTAATTAAGCACTGCTTCCTGTGGACAGCTGGGTTCTGCTCTCATCACCACCACTGGGGAAGCAAAACACAAATCAAAATCCCTGGACACAGATTCCTGCACAAGTCACTGAGCTCTGTACCTATGTACCAATGGGTGTGTGCACGCACACACCCATTGCCCTCTGCTGGTCACAGGTTGGGCTGCGACACCACAGGCAGCGACAAAATAAGCGACAGCAGCTGTTACGCAGCTCAGGAGAGTGTCATCCTAAAGCAGAATCATCCTTCAGTTTGTAAGGTCGAAGCCACGGATTTTGGTATTCCACGGGCCTGATCCTGCTCCTGATGCTGAAAGGCTCAAATTTGCAACATTATAGTATTAAAACAGTGACATGGCACTGCTGTTGGAAATTAAAATTGAACTCTGTCAAGATGTTTAATTCTTGAATCAGGCAGCTGACATGACTTATATATATATATAAAGTCTTCTTTTCACTTCTCAGAGCAGATTGCGGGTACTTCCTTGTAATACAACCTGCAACTACTTGCAAAGCTAGCTTGCCCCCCTAATAAAAGAGGTTATCATTACAGCAGGCAAAAAGGGAATTCAGGAGGGTTTGTTTGCTTCCAAACAGAAGCTTTTTAATGACACAGTATCCATAACCCTAAGCACTGTTTTGGCAAGTGAGCTGCTATAACCACAAAAGATATCCTTCCCACACCTGCCAGAGAGGGAACGTCCTCTGCTGAGTATCAAGTTTGGTGATGCACAAGACAGTAAGCCACACAAAGTCCCGTGACTCTGGCCACATATTCTGTATTTGGGGGGAAAAAAAATCTTCAAACTGTCACCTGGTGAGTGATTTAACAAGTCCAGGGAAGAGACCTTCCTTTCCTCCCTACCCATCACTAGTATTTCCCCCTGTGTCTTATCAGCAATACAGCACCGATGTAATTCCTTGCCACATTTGACAGCCTGCCTGTTTACATAGGTTTCTCAAGCAAGCAAGCAGCCTGTGTTGCTTCAAAGAAAAATATTTTTAAATGGATTCATTTCCACCTGGGGTTTTATCAGCAGAGACAGCCAAGAACTTCACAAGCAGCTGTGGTGGTTTAATAACCGATGGGCTCCACCACACCGCTCTCCCCCTCTCATTCCTCAGAGGGAGAGGGGACAAAACACAACCAAAAAAAAAAAAAAAAAAAGAGAGAAAAGCTTGTGGGTTGAGATAAGGAGCAGTTTAATTAAAGGAAAAGAGAAAAAGCAAAGGCCACACAGAAGCAAAAGGAGAAGACAGTTATTCTCTGCTTCCTATCAGCAAGCAATGTTCAACTGCGTCTTGGGAAGCAGGACCTCAACCCTCTCATAACGACATAACTTTTTCATCCGTCCACTTCCCCGGGTTTTATTTCTTAGCATGACCTCACAGGGACTGGGATATCCCTCTCTCAGGCTAGGTCTCAGCCTCTGCTGCTCAGAGAGCTGCACCACTCTCCAGCCTCCACCGAGCAGTCCCACAGACCGCAATGAGAGCATGGACACTGACGTTGGTCTGTGACACTGAGGTGGTCACTGGGATGGCAGGTGGCCATCTGTAGCTGAGTCCGAGCTGACTATCTACTATACCTTAACTCAGAATCATTCTTCTGTCAGATGTGGTAGAATCCCATTTTCTTAATGAAAAGGGCAAGTACTTTCAACACATCAACTTCCAGCAGGACCTTGCTTGCAGTCTGAAAACTCAAATGGGAGTAATCTGGGAGTAATCTACCATTACTTTGCCCTGAGGAGATATCAATAACTACTGAAAATTAAAAATAAAATTAAAAAAATGCACTTTTTCTGGAGTAGCCTAGTCAGAGGCACTTTATCAGACCATTCTGCATTGGCTTCACACTCCTCACAAGTACACAGTACTAAGTGAAAAGCCATCTTCATCACCACGTGTTGCGCTGGAGAGACCATCTCTATCCCTCCATCTGCTTTTTAAATGACAGGAACTCAGGAAACATACACTCAATATTGCACTGGGGATGTACTTCATTTACAGCTTGAGAACAGGACAAAGAGGACAGGGTAGTAATTTTAAGTGTGGCATCAAAACACTGGCTATTGGTATGGCAAAATAACACACACACACAGGAGAGATGTACTAGTGTTGCCATTAATATAAATAATTGCCATTGCTAAAACAAAAGTACTAGGTTTTAAAACTTAATTTGACGTAAAAACCGTGGTTAACTGTGAAATATTTCAAGTCTTGGTGGCTCATTAGTAAGCTGTATTCCTGACAGTGATAGCTGACAGAAGGGAAAGTAAGTTCAAAGTATCTTTTCTTCTAATGGGATGAGAAATTCTTCAGCAATAAGAGCCCCACACAGAAGAGATGGAGCAGACTCAAAGCAGTGCCCATGCCAGTGACTTGCACCACTTCAGAGTGCTCTTTCATGCAAGAATTCAGCTAAACCTACCCCAGAAGAAGCATCACCGTGCTCGCAAATGCCTTGCTATTAATTCATTGCAAACCCCCCCCATCTATTCAAGTAGCTTAAAGGTACAAATCACAGGACAACTGCTGCAGAGAAGAACAAACTCACCCATGAAGCAGTCTGTAGGCGATTGCTTTCCTAGTGTAAAACCTAGCCTGCTGATTTTCACCTCTTCACCTACAGTTAGACCCTTTCCTTAGCATCTATTTGTTTTAAGTGTCCCAAGACCAGAAGAAAGATAACACAACACAGGCAATATACTCCATTCTTCCTGCTTGATTACTGCTACTTTTTCCCTTCCGTAGTGTGTAACAGGACATAAGGTCCCATGACTTCAGAGTCACACATATTACATCTACTATTTTACAAAAAATTACCCAAGCTAATTCAAGGATTTAGCACTGGGTCTGCCTCCACTCTTTTTATTATCTAAGTGCATAAATTTCAAGTTCACAACAGCAACTTTTCTCCAATAGCTTTTAATTAAACATGCACTTGTGAAATAAGGGGTAAACATTTTATCCAAAAAGAGAAAAAAATAGTTTTGATGTTGTCCCATCTGTGACTTTCAACTTAACAAGGCATAATTAGGCCTTTCCAAAAGAACCACCAACTTAAAAGAAATTTATATGTTCAAGAAGCCCATCTGAGCAGAAAGAACCTGAGATTTGCACGGACACTTTCATGCCTATTAGCACACCTAGGCCTCCGGCCTGTGCGTACTGTGTGAAGATTTCTGTATGTTTTAGCATGAATAATGGCTCCAGAAAATTCCTAGCATCCAAAAGGTGGCAACTCAGAGAAACAGGTATTTCTTTAAGCTCAAGGAATGCTTATGAAACAGCTCCCTTAAAACATTAATCCACTTCCTCATCGTTTACATGTTTATATGTATGACATATAAACATTTAATATACATTTCTACAACGTTTAAAGCTTTCATTTCACATAGGACTGCTCTGCTGTAAGTTAAGTTCATCATCACTCATTAGACTGGCATAATTGAATGAAACTGTTCTCAGAAATGGGAGTAATCAAAATCAGCCTTTTCTGAAGTCTCTTTTTTTCCCCCTCCCTCAAGAAAATGCTACTGATGCTCCGGTATTTTGGCCAGTTCTACTGTATTAGCCAGGATTTGTATTGAGAAGAATAAAACAAAATGGTTTATTAAATCCTGAACAATCTGGAAAAATCCTTCTCATGGAAAAAAAAACGTATGCTATTAGCATGTTTATATTTCTACATAGCTTGAAAATATGTTGCAAACATGCAACAGATGGTCTGACGTTATTTGACGTGTTTTATTTTTTTTTAACCAATCTGCAGCCCCATCCTCTCTAAAAAACACAGCTTAGCTGGGATTTGTCTGCAATTTATCAGTGAATTTAGATTGCATTTGCCACAGTCGGAACAGCAGCTGCCTTGGCCCACTACCAGGCCTCGGTCACTTCCGAATCTATTATGTAAACCCTACACCTACCGGCATTAAGACTTGAATCTCGTATCATTTACTTCAAACAGTAAGAATATTTTAGTCAAATTTACTTAGACCATAAAAGCAGGAAGATATTCTTAGTATTTAAAGGCTACAAATTATCACTGCAGCAGCTTTTGCCTCTAGCTAAGAATTCTATTGAAAAACATCTGTGATCTATTATGCGAAGGGTAAGTAGTACCTAAGACACCGTGATACTTTAATGAAGTGTTACCCCATACATTAAAGGATCTACTGGGAATATGAATGGATAAAAGAAAGCTATTTGAAGTTTGTTTTTTAAAAGAAGGAAGTGAAAACAAAAGATCTCTATTTCCAAAAGCAGCATCCTATTTGCTGAAGATTTTATAGGGATGCAGAAATTTTACAAGAAACATATGGACTCTATGCTCGGGATGAAGCCTCCTATCAGCTAATAGCACAGATTTCGTGTTCAGACTATGCACATAGATAAAGCTCAAACACGGGCCGTACCATCGCACTGGCTGGATCCTGGAATGCTCGAGCTGCACCATCCTGCTGGGGCTCAGGCGAAGTGGCAGAGCGGTTCGATCCTGATGAGTTTGAAGGCTCAGCATCTGACTTCCTCGATGAATTGACTTCTGCCTACAAGGAATAGTACATAAATACGCTTCAGAGGTGAGATCAAAATTACTCCAAACAGACTTGGCTCTTCTTGGAATGCCCATTCTAGGGCATGCAGAATGTAAGATTTACTGAAGTGATCAAGTACGTCAACTGCATTTCAACTCATCATCAAGTTTAAGAAAAACTAACTCTTAAGAAAAAAGACTATAGATGAACAAACATCAGTTCAGACAATATCCCAGTTCTATTTTGCATTTGTTGTTCTATTTGTTTGTACATAATAATGGGTGTAACATTAAAAAAACACAAATGAATGGAGCTACAAAAAATATTCAGAAGATCCAGGCCAAAATTATGCCAGAAATAACAACTTTATTAAAACTTCTGTTTCTCATGATCCTTAAGTAAGGGCTGACTAATGCTGTCACATGTGGACAAATATAGCCTGTTTCTCAGCAGGGATAATTAGCCTCAGGTGCGTGCTATGTTAATGTTAATCTATAGTGGTTCTAATCCCAAAATTGCCTCAGAGTCAAAATGGGTGCACGTGCATGGCATGATTCTGTGTCAGGCAGCCATAACTCAGCTTTCAGTATTTAAATTTCAGCACAAGAGCAAAAGTAAAAATACCAGTCTTAATAATACTGTATTATATGATTTAGAAAATGTCTAATAAGCACCAATTCCCAGAGGTTAGGCCTCATGCTTTTGGAAATTTGAGACGTTGGTAGATCTATAGTGACACATCGAGGATCATTAACAAGACTCTTGCTAAAACAATACACGTGCTTGCAATAATCCCTTTGGAATGGAGGACATCACATCATAGTCCTGAACCAAAACACTTTACAACATATACATATCCAAATTTAATTAAAAAAAGAGGAGGAGGGGCACAGGACCAGGTCAGTTTTTAACCAGCAAGCTAGTCTTTCTCCCTCAGGAGTAGTGTTACACCTCTCTGATCACGTTATCTGGATTTTTTTTTTTTTTTCTGCAAAAATTACAATTCCAAATCTAAGAACTAGTACCTGTCTTCAAATACAGATGTAAGTAATGCTACTAAGAAATACAAACAGTATATTAGAAACAAACCAATTATGTAGATAAGCTAATAAGATCACAGGATAATATTCTTCCGCTTTACTATCTGGGGGGAGGAGAGAGTGGATTAAATTCCCCATTTCTTGATATATAATTTCTCATTTTCCTGAAATACTATGTCACTGAAATGATCTGAAGATGGTTTAAAGATTTAAAAATACTTCCTTTTGCACTGATCTACTCTAAACTCTAGTATTAGGATAGTGCAAATTATGACTCAAATGTGGGCCAAACCAAATCAACACAGAATCATGGAATAATTTAGGCTGGAAGGGATCTCTGGACATCACCTGGTCCAATTCCCTCCTCAACGTAGGGTCACGTCCACTTGAGTTTGGAGCATCTCCAAAGCTGGAGACATCACAGCAACTCCAGGCCACGTGCTCCGGCATTTGACAACCCACATGGTGAATATTCTTTTCCTATGTCCAGCTGGTACTTCCCTTCCTCAAACTTGTGACTGCTCTTTTTAATACTTCTGCTTTTTCCAAGAAGAGTTCCTTTAATCTTTTCTGTTAATCTCTATGAAGCATGTACACTGCAGTGTGCATTTGATTTACTAATTTATGAAAGGATTTCTAGTATGCTAAATATAGTAATACTAAAATTAAAAACATATATATATATATATATATATAAAAAAAAAATACATTTTAAAAATGTACTTCAAAGTTTCCCAAATTGAGGTGTTTTTTTTTTTTCCAAACTAGTCTCTTTTCTCCATCCTTTGCTGGATCCTCTTACCTCTGCTTCTGGAAAAGCTAGAGAGAATACAGACCTCAAGGAAAGATCAACATATTTAAACATAATAATTAGGGTGGGTGGAGAACAAATTGTACTAGAGTATGCCTTGTGATGGCACCGTATGCCTTGTGATGGCACCATGTAGATATACCATTTTTTCTGTTTTACAGAAATACAAATGCTATTAGTCATATATTTTTTTTCTCTTTCAGCTGACTGGAGTTTATGGTATATAGCATCTAAAATGCACAAAAAAATGCAGAAAACATTTTGCAAATCAATGTAATTCTGATTAAAAAAATGTAATTCTCTATTAAAATGGAGAAACAAACACGGGAGCTCAAAGAAGCAGAAAAACTATTTAGGAAATGCCTTTTCCCCCCGCCCCCTGAATTTCACATTCCTTTCCCAATATGAATCACAAGCACTTAAAAAAAAGTTGTAATTTTGCTTAAGGCTGGTATGAAAGGATTTCTTATAATCCCAGGATCATCTAGAAAAGTTAGGGAACCTCTTCTGTAAAGGTGAAGATAATGCAGACATTGCCAATACGTTGCTAGTAGGGAAGCTCACCTAATTATACATCCAACCTGCAATTTGATGTGAAAAACTTACCCCATAAATTGATAAGGAATATGTCCAAATTACTGAAAATGTTTGTATTCCTTGGTACTTACTCATACTATTATTTTGCTACAAATTCATAAGTTGTATATCTCGGTCTAACATCACATAAATGTTAAACATCACAAAATATCACAAAGCCAAGCAAAGCAGAGAATGTAGGAAGTTTAAAAAAATTGACTTGAGAAAAGGAGGGAAAGAGCACCCAGCGACGAGGACTAATTTGCCTTGTATTAAAGCAAAACAGAATGAAATATTGCAAAAAGATTGTTGAAACCTGAATTTTTGTCCGTTTTTTTCCTCATCGAATGCTTTCTCTTAGGAGATGGAGTTAAACATGTGGATACATGGAATGCATCGATATTCTTTAGAGACTGATGCCCTTAAGTTTTTAAGGTTAAAAATGAAAAAGGTATGAAGCATAAGAAAAGTTTTCTTAAAAAGAAATTATGCTTAGATATTTCTAATATTTCTGTGATGAAGATTAGCAGTGCTTATTCAAAAACTAATCCTATACTTTTTAGCCCTTATATATTGTAAAGGAGTCAAGAGCAGCTAAGTCCCAACTGTTTCTCTGGGTAGCTCAGCTTGAAAACTCTGTGTCTGTAGTTCCTCATCCTTGTAAAAATATTTAGAAGTGTTTTTACCATAAGCAGTAGTACACACAGACTCAACCACATCAACATGTGTAGATGTGAGATCAAAAAGGAACACGCAGATCCTGCAAAATTGGCAGTGATGCTCACTAGCGGGCAATCTTCATTCTCAGGGAACACAAAAAACACAGTTTTTGGAACAGTGTTAGAAAAACATTGGCAATGAAAGGGACATACTAGCACTCCCATCCTGAGCAAGGATGCATTCTGCACCAATGCCACACTGCCATACTGTATTTCACTGTAGATACCTCCCTTCATGCACAGCACTCTTCCTTAGTGGAAGAATGATGAGTTTAGTGGAAACCCCCCCAAAAAAACCCGTACATGCAAGACATGCAATTTTCTACGGCACATATTTGGCTAAACAAACCTTACTTTTACTGAAACACAAGCTAGAGAACACATTTTTGGGTAAGAGTCACTTTCATACTAGAGTTCAACTTTCAGTATCTTCATCTGCAGAGTAGCTCAAAAGAATTTGCAACCATTTTTCAGTAGGAATATGTTTTATTCCTTTCATAAGCCAAAAGAAAAAAAAGTCACATAGGAAAAAAAAATTTAGGTTAGCTTTGCCCAAACTTTCCTAACATATTTATGATAAAACTAAGTCTGAAGAATTTAATCATCTTACTAGTGATTAAAAACATGGAACTAAAACTAACATCCACTGTTTTTACTGTAGTGTTCACCTCTGAAATTATAACTAGTCAATCACTGCTTGAGATGCAGAGTTTATTTATTGTCACATTCACAGAGATCTACTCTCATTTTTCTCTTTCAGTCTCTCCTAAAAAAACAGGTTTCCACATAGTGATTTGTGAAGGTTTATAAAATAACGTATTTCCCTCAATTTACAAATTTTTCATCCACTTTTTTTTTTTTTCATATTCTGTACAGCAAAGAAAAAAGTTTAAACAGTTACTACACCTTGAAGCTAATTTGTCTGGCAAGTTCTTTAGCCTCCTTGTCCGCCTGGCTTGACCCACTTCCTGATGTTAGTGGTAAGAGGGCTGTCTTCATCGATGTGCCACACATTTCACAACAGAAGTCTTGTGACCTGGCCACAGAATGACATAGCTCAGAATGAGATGTTCTCAATGTTCTCGTGTGCTTGCTTAAGCAAACTATTTGCAAAACAATCCACAGAAAGATAAGTAGTTTCAAGACCAGTAGCTTAAAAGTACCTTTCTTCCCAAAAAAATGCATTACCCTGAAAAAGGTAATGAAATGTATTAAGAATAGTCTATATCATAAATACATATTCCCTCCAACATTTAGGAAAATATTAGCTTACCTACATACTACGACTACCTAGTACTATATTAATAAATTTTAACTATGTTAAAACTTATTTTAGATATAAAGCAAATTAAAAGTGTACATTATAAAAAGTTAACTATTATTACAAACACTAAATGATACTCAGGAGTCTGCACCTCAAGTCCAGGAGTTTCAGCTTCTGCTAGAGCATCACCTTTATTCTTGCACGCATATTTGTCTACAGGACATACTGAAGGCAGCTCTTCATGCTGACCAGAAATACACTTATTATACTACCTGGACTGACCCAATAAACCCAACAAGTTTATAAACCCTACACAGGATTTATAAGCTTTGATACAGTGCTATGCTGCAGCTTCTGATTAGCTCAAAGCATAGTAGAATAAGCTTGCATCTGACTGCAAAATAAGGCATTAGAGCCCTGGCGATCATTTAGTTCAGCTTCCTTGCTAGAAACAAGGTCAAGTAAAACTATTTGCCCAAGTCCATTTCCAGTCAGGTTTTGAATACTTTTAAGTTTGAAAAGGATTCCACAACCTCTCTGGACAACCTGCGCCAGTGTCTGATCACCCCTACAACAGAAGAGTGTTTTCTTGCATTCAAACTGAATATTGTGGTTTTCTGCTTCAGCCCACTGCTTCTTCTGGGCACCACTGAATAGAACCTGGCTATGCCTTCTTTACACTCTTCAGGTATTAGTGCACATTGCTAACAGCCCACTGAGCCTTTTCTTCTCCAGACTGAACAGTTTCAGCTCTCTCAGTTTCTCTTCATATGAAACATATTCCGGCCCCTCAGTCATCTTCACAGCCTGCCACTGAACCCAATCCAGTAATTCCGTACCTATCTTGGATCCTGAACTGGACACAGCCCCAACCTGGACCCTGTGCTCCAAGTTAGTCTCACCAGCACTGAGTAGAGAGAAAGGATCACCTCCCTCACCCTGCTGGCAATGATCATCCTAATCCAACCCAGAAGGCTGCCAGCCTTCTTTGCTGCAAGGGCACTTGGCTATCTCGTGGTCAACTTGATGTCCACCCTGACCTGCAATTCTTTTCCTGCCAAGCTGCTTTCCCATCAGTTGGCCCACAGCACGTACTAGAACACGGGGTTATTCCTCCCCAGGAGCAGGACTTCATGTTTCTGTATGTCGAACTTCATGAGATTCCCCTCAGCTCACTCCTCCAGCCTGCCCAGGTCCCTCTGGACGGCAGCACAACCCCCTGCAGTATCAGACACTCCTCCCAGTTTCGTACTGTCTGCAGACTTGCCAAGAGTGTACTCTGACCCATCACACAGGTCATTAACGATGCTGAATAGCACAGGGCCCAGTATCAACCCCTGGGTACACCAGCAGCCACTGGCCTCCAGCTGGACTTTACACACCTGATCACAGTCCGCTGAGCCACGCGGATCAGTCAGTTCTCAACCCACCTCACTGTGCACTGACCCAGGCTGTGCTTCGTGATATTCCTCTATGAGGATATTAAGGAAGATAGCACCAAAAGCCTTGCTGTAGTCAAGACAGACAACATCTGCTGCTCTTCCTTTGTCCACCAAGCTAATCGCTCCATTGTAACTTAGAATTAGATTTGTGATTAATTTCCTAAAATTATTCAGAAGCTGTTACTTCAGATTTTTTGTTGTTGCTGTTTCATTATGTACTTGAGGGAAACAAGGCCTCATTATTATGTTTGTTTTCTCCATCACTCACACTAACTATCACCTCCATCACATTTATTTTCCTTCCGCAGCACAATTACCACCATATCATAATATTAATTATATCTCTAAAGAATGAATTAGAGATGAACCTCTAATTTGACCACACAATGTTGGCAGGAACACAGCCCTCTCAAAGTATTTCATTTGACTGTAAGTTCTGAGCTTGCACAATATTCAGGAAAGAATACAGATACAAGGCATAAAGCTTTTGTTTTGTCTTTTAATTTAAAATGAAAGTGAGAGAACAGTCTTGAAGTGACTTTTCCTATTTACTCAATGCCTTACTGTAAAAGATACATATGTATGTACCCACAGTAACAAAATTAGTGCTTACTTCTTTGCAAGAGCTCTTCTTTCTTCTGGTGTATAATCTAGAGATCCTATTGCACCTTCACCTTTGGTTGGCATAAATCCAATAATGGCTAGTAAAGCTGTTCTTACTAAAATTGGGAAACAGAGATATAAATAAGGTTGCAGTAACAATGGTTACTTCATCTTACTCTTCACTCACTAATAAAAAGTTGCAGTTCTGCCCATAAAACTTCACTTTGTCCAAAAAAGCAGTCTGAATTTCGTACAAGTAGCACTGTTGGCTTTTTTGTTTGTTTTATTTTATACGGAACAAGAACTCTTTTTTTGAGCTTCAAATTATAAATGAAAGTTAAGGTCTTATACTCCCATCAGCCAACACAGAGAAGGAAAGCTAAGTTGTTACAACAATGCTGCATAAAGGTTAGAGACCAAAACTTCAAAAATGGGCTCCAAATAAAAATGGGTAGACAGATATTAATATAAGTGTGCATGTGGTGGAGCACCAGCAATAGAAATTGCACCCTATATTCTTATCCTATATTCTTACTCAACGTGAGGGTGATAGTCTTTCAGTTCTCCTTAAGATTTGCAGTGTCGATGTCACTTCCATTTATTCTTCCAATACCGTAATAATAAAAAAATCCTGACAATAGAATCAGTAGCTTGTAATTCAGTTGGGCTTTGTCAAATAAATCTATGCAAATAAATCAATTAACGCATGCAAAAGCACAAAGTGTTATTTCTGCTCACTCCTCGGTGAAGACCAGAAGTACAGTAATTCCAGGGTTTCTTAGAATTCAGGTAGGCACACAAGAGTTCTGCTTTACATCACTAAGAATTAGTTTTCTTGATGAACTGTTGGTGAAGTACTACTGCAGTATAATTTTTCAGTTTAAAAATCTAGTTGCTCAGTGCAGGTAACATTTTCCAAATAATTTATTACTTACTACTCCATGAAGGCTGCCATGTTTCAGGATGATGCCCTGAGATGCTTAAACAAATTTTCTTCCCCACTTCAAACCTGCCATTGGCCTTTAAAAGAAGAATAAGGATATCATAAAATGTGCTTGATTTTTTTTTGTACAAGTTATAACAATGATCATCAAATAAGTCTATATACAAACAATACTTGACAATTGTATCACTGCCAATCTCACAAAAATGGCATTTGGCTTTTTGAACACAGAAGTTTGCCATTTGCCTCTATTCATGCATGAAGAGACCCTGAACTGATACCTCATATGTCCCAATTCAACACAATGGCTTTCCTGTTACTCCTTTAATCCGTACAAATCTGGAGAGCCTGCAAAGCCATAGGTCTGTGAAACTAGACAGAAATATGGGCCTTCACTGATACCATAGGTCTTCTTTACACATGCCAAGAGACACCAAGAGGGCCCATGCAGGCAACAGAAAGTTTCGACAACCACATCAGCAATTGGGATTACAACTGGGGAAGACTAGGTGCCAACTTTCATATAATGACAGAACACCAAAGTCTTGGAAGACTTCTGGTATTAAATTCTTGAACACCTTGAAAGACTTCTGATATTAAATTGGCAGCATTAACTGTACTATGTCACCTTTCTTACAAGAATAAGTTCTTTCTTACAAAAATAAGTAAATTCCTTAAGTACAGGAACCTCTCTCTGATACCCAAGGTAAAACCAATGAATAACATAAAAAAGAAAAACTAGTAAACATTCTTACCGTCAGCAAAATAATGCTTGGTGGTTTCATGGGATACTCAGGTGGTAATACTATTCGCCCGTGATAAATTCCTCCGTCAAAATCTGAATCTGGAGGGCCTCTAACAGTAAAGTGCCATTCAAAAAGATTATCCTAAAATGCCCACAAAAAGAAACATGTCAAAGAAGTAGACATCTAATCACCATTTTCTTGCAACAAGGACAGGCTAAAGAAGAAGCAAAGAGGGAGTTTTAGGAAAATAGAATCAAATGGAGAGTAAGACAACCAAGAGTATACAAAGATTTTGCCTAAAAGGATAAATGGTGTAGCTTCCTGGTAGTTTTCTTACAAAAGAGCTTTGTTGGTAAATTCAAATTCATTATTCAAGGTTTTCATACTACTTCCACCAGTTATGACAAGAGTTTTTCCCTGACAGATGGAATATTCCAAGACAAATAAAGGAAAACTTGGTCTTTGCCCCATTGAATAGTAGTTTCTACAGAACTGAGAAGAGGCCCACTCCAAGTAAGAACGTTAACAGCCTCCCCTGTCAAGGTCCCTTCTGTGCCCAAGGCAACTCAGGTCCCAGAGAACTTCCATCCTCGTTTGTTTCTCCACAAAGACTTTTGTAACATCTACCTTGCCTTACTGCAACAGGCAGAGTTTGGAACACTTTTGCTGGACACGTAAATAACTTCTCCTCAAGTATTATTTCTTGGGGGTTCTGTGTTTGGTTTTGTGCATCAGACCTTGGGATGCTCACAACTCCCTGAATATTTACGAACAGAACAACTCCTACTGTTACCACATGAGTCCAATGAAGCTTGCTGCTGGTGAATGAGATCTCATAACTAATGTTGAACATTGGTATCACATGGCTGTGACTGCCCATCTAGCTGTAACTTTTTCAAGGATGGAAGGGAAATGTCAACATTTCCAGCATTTCCCATCATCTGTCACTGTTCTCTTCCCAGTAAGTCACTGTTCTAACCCCCAAAAATAAGACTTTCATTTAAATTACAATAGCATGAACTAGACCTTAAGTTTCACCTCAGAAAGTAGAAAACAAGTTACAGACCAAAACTAGTCAATAATAACAAAAGCTAGTCAATAACAACATATATTTTATAGCACCTAGAAACATGCTACCAGCTTCAAGCATGTATCCAAATGTCAGATTTTAAATACATTTGCATATGGAGAACATATAGTATACACCACACTGCCTCATTACAAGCGCCTGTAAACACATGGAGAGACAAACCTCCAAGGGCTGTGCATGATAATGATCTGTAGGATCCTTCAGTTCTGCAGCCTCCTTCATCAAACGTTTGACGGCTGAAAAAGAGAAAGCACAGAACATGAAAAGACAGAAGAAAATTAATGCATACTGCACACAAAAATGCGTAAACATTTCCTGAAGAGCTCCCTTCAGCTAATTTTTTTCAACTCACCGCAGCTTCTTCACTGGAGTTAATAATCCGAGACACAATATCGATTACTCACACTGAATAAATCTTTTAAATGAGTCATGTAGCACAGAGTTATGAAAAATATGCTGTGTGGTCTCCAAGTTTCTCAAAAGAAACCCTTAACACTGTGGCTAAAGCAGCATTGTGTTATTAATTGCACCAAAGACTGAAGGAAAACCAAATGTCATTGACAGAGCTTCAGTGTTTAAATAGAAGATGTACACGACCACCAAACCTAATATTTTATCATAACAAGCTTTTTCCTGACACCTCTCATGACTGTTAGATGGCTCGTCCCTTAATTAATCCAAAAAAGGTGACAGTAAGACTTGAGAAAAACCATCACATCAGTAGCAGAAGGAGATGTGGTTTTATACCACATTTGATAACGCACATGCCCAGCTAGAAAAAACTGACCCAGGTCTTTGTAATTTGAACCTGCTACTGAGGTAGGACACAAAGGTATTTTTCTGTCCTAAATTTAGGCTAGTCTTCAGCTACCCTTTCCAACCGTCCATTTCAGAACCAGCATCATGATCTGTATTTTCTGCATCACCTTTTTCCTTTACCTTCAGTAAGTTTTGTCCCATCACTTGTCCAGCCAGGCGCTCTCATGAGCATCGTGCATTAACTCCTAATAAACTCAGCCAAATCAGAAAGCAAATTAAACACAGCAATCACAGACAAGAAAATGCAGGATGTCACCCCATGAATGAGGTTAGGTAGAATGTCCTTACTATCCCCAAATTACTGAAAAAAGAAATGAAAATAGCTCTGTCACCTCTTTAAGAAGCTATAATGGGAGCAGGAACCCTTACTCCATCACCCATGTTCAATTCAAACCATGGATGTCCCTCTCACTTGTGTAATTACCTATATACAAAGAGGGAGAAAGACTGCCCAAAGTCCCTTTTAACAACAGTGTTTGGTAACACTGCGAATGAACCATAACTCTGATTTACAAAGCCAACTCCATGGATTTACTCACCTTCCTGGTGCTATGCGTGAAGCTACTCTAACCTTCCCACAGAGTAATCTGAATTTCAATTTACTGTGAAGACTCCTTTTATTTATTTGCACTACCTGACAGCTATAAACGACAGCATAAAGTTTGAAAACTGCACTTCTTACAGCCCAAAAAGCAAACAGACTGCATGGGAACTGGCTGCTGCCAGCCATCCTCCTCCTGCCACGGCCTCCAGGAGGTGTTGATAAAGCCCTGCAGAACCCACCAGGTCCCGCCGCAGGCAGCAGTGGCTGGGATCCACCAAGAACAACTTGGCTCCTTCATCTGCAATGAGGTTTACCAGTTCATTAGTGAGGAATAAGGAAAAAAGTCAGCCTAGACCAGAAAAGGTCTGTCTGGATACTTCCCTTCACAAGCCGAAGAAAGAAAAGCGGGAGACGGAGCAAATCCCATCAAGAAAAAACATCAGAAGACCAAGACGGCTGCCAGGTGTGGACTGCAAGCAGCTGGGCTGCTGGTAGGCAGGATTCAAAACCATAAGCAGTTTAAAGCATGGTTTGGTTTGTTTGTTTTGAAAACAGAAGCCGGGCTACAGCTATTCTATTTTAATGAGCCTGTGTAGAATATATAGGAAAGAACCTGAAACACTGCTCTACCCTGTGAACATGAAATACTCCAAAATACATCATTTAGCTTTTGTACACCATAGAGATAATTTGCTCATATGAAGTTTTCAGTATTAAACAACCGAACACGTCTTCCGAAAAAGCAGCACGTGGATTTCCACATGGTTGAGAAATGTCAACGCAAGTTGCCCAGATCTGGCTTGATCACCAAGGATTCACCCTGAAAACATGGAACATAATGCTTTTCAAACCCACTAAATTTGTTAAATACAAGTTGCAGTATTCACGAACACTGCCCCTCCTTTGGCTAATGGAAACCGCAGTGGAAAAAATGAAAATCATTTCCAAAAGTCTGCCTGCAACAAGTACCCGACACTCATCCAGGCTTCATTAAAAAGAATTGTGATGCAAAGCGCGGCATTTCAGCCCACTTGAAATCACACTGAGTCATCCAAGGAAAAGTTTGGCAGTGGCAATTCTGAAAAATGAGAACATTTTGGCCCCATTCAAAATAAAAATTGCAAACTGTCATCAAGTCAAAAAGCATCCATTGTTTTTGTTTTTTTTGGGGGGATAACACAGTTAACAAGCAGAATTTGTGTGATGTACACATATACAACTTGATGACTTGCAGCTTTATTTCTGTCAAAAAGATGTGTCCTGGTCAAATCCTGCTTCATGGGATGTTTAAGCCATCCCACAACTTCGCTTTGCCACACACAATGGCTTCTCTTGAACCTGCCCTGAAGTCACATTCACGTGCTATTTTGCCCATTCAGAATAGTCTGCACCCGGTAGTCCAAAAAAATACTCTGTACAAAAAAAAAAATATAAAAAAAAAAAAAATCAAATGATCAGCCTTCCTAAATGTAAATATTACTGCTTAAAGAAAGGATGGGATTTGAACATCTGTGGTGTTCATCTTAGATTTGTAAAAATAAGGTGTAATATTCTACTGCTATTATGAAAACACAGATAGCCATAAAATAAAGCAATTCCATCTAGCCTTACAGCAGCCTACTAACAAAGCAAAGCTCTGTATCTAACGAGGTGGAATTTTAGCTCATTTTTACATTATCAATGAAGGCTACGTAGGGCAATGAAATTGAGTTGATCAAGATCACCATGTGGTATTAATGGCAATAATACATAACAATGCAAAAAGTTGTATTTTCACATAACAAAGTCGGCACACTTTTCCTCACTGAAAGTCCAGAAAATGTGATCCAAGCAATTCAGTTCCAACTGCCTCTAACACTTGGATTGTCAGTGAAACAAGTCTGTGTTTGTGATCAGGCTCACATGTGGCAATATCTTCCTCCAATGGATAGCAACCAGTTAATTCTACCCATTTTCAGTTCTTCTGTTTGGGGAAGAAAAAAAATGTACAGAGACAAATAAAGCGAGGACCCAAAAATAGCTGGCATAAAGCTAGGGATCTCAGTCTTTCAAGTTGACTTACCTGATCTGGAAAAGGAGAAATAAAACAATCTAATAGCTTTTACTGCTTCAGGAAATGCTGCCTGCTTTTTCTGTTTCGTTTTTGTCTGATGGCAGCTATAAATATTTTTTCCATTTTTAATGAGATTTAGAGGTCTACACAGGAGAAATACAGGAAAAGCAATCCTTGGTTTTCAACGGCTCTGCTGACCAAGATAGGCAAGGTGTAATTTACTTATCAAATCCAAGTTTTCCCATTAATTTTATTAATAAAAGTCCCATAAAATATCTCTGGGATGAAGGGTTTTAGAACTACTACCTAGAGCCCACTTAACCTGTTAGCAAAACGCAGGCCATTTTCATTCCTGTGTGTCTATTAACACCACCACTACCTACAATGAGAAAAATACCATTAGAAAATAATAAAAGAAAATAGCATTAGCAGAACGAAAGAGCGTATCGTATTTCAACAAAATTGCTCGATGAACTTTAGATGGATGACATCTTGGGAAAGTCCTTTGAAAACCAGCTGCTTTTCCCCCCTGTCCCATGGCCAGGGACCATTCTGTATTTGTAGGGAAAAGAGAAGCCAAGTTGCTAAAGGCAAGCTGAATTTCAGCTAAATGGAAAAATATCAGTGAGGTCAGCTGGCGGTTCCACCGCACAGACACTAATCCTGGCTCATTTTTTACTGCACGATCCAAATTTGTGTGTGTTTGTTAAGTACACAGGATTTCTTGTAAGACAACAACACTCAATGAGCTTTCACATTTTAAGCTACAAAAATAAAAGATCACTGAGTGGTGTGGTCACTAAACAAGCACCAAGAAAGCATTTAAAGCAAAGAGTCATATTTGACTCTTATATCCGGCTTTCCAGGCTGGATAGCTATGAAATACTTCTATGACAGCTGCTTAATATGGACAATCACACTTTTAATCATAGTTTTTAGTGTTTGTACTCTCTAGAAGCTGGTTTATTACAACTATACATAAGGAGACAGCAACAGGTTCCCACCAGCTACCTGCACAGTGCCAGCGGATAACTGCATGCTACTTGCTCCCTTACAGACATCATTTTCCTCTACAGCTTAAAATATGCGAATGATCATAGTGAATTAAAATACAATAAAAGGGGAAAAAGGCACAGGAGACAGAGTACCCTGAAATAAAAATTATTCTCCTTTTGCAGAATAGTGCCAAACAGCATCTACTCTAGAAATAAAACTGCACATTACTTACACTTTTGTCCTCCACCTCTACATTCTTTGTCCCTATTCATCTCCCTCCCGTTTTTCTTATCCCTTCTGAGTTCACATCTGTCTTCAACTAGGTTTTTGAGCTCCTGTAAATATTTATAAATATATATTTATGTTTTTGTATATCATTTCATAAAAACGCCACTTAACACGTAAAATTTGCATAGCAGTTTGTATAGTCATTTAGCCTTGAATCAAGACCACATTTAAAGTTTCCTAAACAGTAAACTATGTGGAACTTCTTTGTGACAGGGACACGTGAGCTTTTCTTACATCATCCAAAAATCAAATTCCTGGAAAACAGGTGGCCAAGTCCTTAAACCATGGACGAGGAGAATATACTACGTATTCTGTTTCTTTAATACTCTTCTCCAACGATTCTCCAAAATTTCCTGCTGCCTCAGTCTATGATGGGACAGCGGACTCTGAAAACTCAACAACAGGAGGCCCTTGCATCAGCCCAAAGCTCATTTACATACAAGGATTTCCAGATTTTGAGTCTTCTAAAATCAGAAAGCCAACAACAGAAGCAACCCATAAAGCTAACAACTCATCCCATAGCACCAGTGACCACCTTATCAAACCTTCATCCTCCAGCGATGAAGGAATTGGCAAAATGAAGAAGAAATTAAAAAGCTGGTCTCAAGCAAACTGCATCACCGTTTCACAGTCATCTCTAACTGAAGCCTACTACAGTTTCAACATTACTCTAAACATATGAATCTATGGAAAACAATTTCTCTAATTCTGTATTACAGAAGTCACACTCCTCTGTCTAAATAAAAGCAAACGGAGACAATCAGGTCTGCTTGCATCACGTGCTGCTTCTGCTACGTTCTCTGTTAGAGAAGTTCCCATTTCATGCTGATCTTTTGAGATAATACAAAAAAGTATCAGAAAACTGAAACGTGCAATTGCAGAACTATAACAATTGTCTGGAGGAGACACAGGTTCCCAAACTGCTTTTATTTTAAAACCCAGTTTGACAGCTGCTTTAACTTTTGCTACAATAACAAACGGAAGCACCACTTGCCAAGAAACACCATTTGCCAAGAAGCCAGCCAGCTGCTGTACATCTTCAGGCCCTCGGATACATCCTTCCCAAGGCCCACAAGGTTCCTGCACTCATACAAAGTAAAAGGAAAGAAAGAAAAAAAAAAAAAAAGTACTTTTAACTAAACTATTCTCTCCTTGCTCTCATCCTCAGGAAGGACGGGCCTTTTTTCTTTGTCTCCCTCGTACAGCACTTTTTCTGCAGCTACATTTCAAAACTGCTCAGTCAACTTAACAGAGAACAGGATAAAGTCTATCAAATTTAAAGTGCTGGTTGAAAACACTAAGATCAAACAACATCTTCAAGTTTAATCAAATTTTAATGTCCATTAAACCTTCTATTTTTCTAAAAATCAATCTTTATTTCATTCACAGAAGACACTTAGCAGCACAGCACCCACCGGCTATTTCCTATTGACTGGTTGTTATGCACAAAGAACTGATGCACACTTGGCGGCGGGGAATACTCCTTACTTGTCAAAAATATAGACTAGAGAGAAAAGTACAGTTCATCGGAAAAGCATTTATTTACCCTGCAGCAAGCACAATACACATGATGGCTAAGAGGATCACAATCTAGGCACGCTGTGTTCCCTGCATGCCTGGGATGCACAGGCACTGTCCCTGGGCAAATGCAGGACGTACGTATGCCCCATTTGCTCTCCGCAGCCCCACCAGGCAGCCTTGAGATAAAGAAGTCTGCTAAAAACAAATAAAAACACACTGAAAACAAAATATCTCTGTTCTTTGTAGGCTCTGTGTGAGTAGCTATTCATAATTCCTCACACATCTCAGTGCTAATACCTGCTAAGACGCCTGGTAACATCCCACGTGAAAGAGGAGGCCGAGGAATCCTGTCGCTACGAAAGCACGACTACAAGATTTGGGGTCTGCCCCGCAGCAGCCTGAGGGTCACAGCGTTTGAAAAAGCCAAGCGCTTATTCCAAATAGGTGTCTTACAAATTTCAGCAACAGGGCTGTTCCTGAAGCATGGCGAGGATGAAGTCTGTGCTGTAGTCAGCCGAGCTTTAATACTGCTAGGAGAGGTTTATTGGCCATATGGTAGCAGGCCGTATACATTGACTAATCCATTGCGGAATCCTAAAGACAGAAAACAGCTTGCCCTTTTAGAAGTGCCAAGAATAGATATAAAAATATGAAGCAAAACCTTACAAAGCTTTGCCTTGCTGAAGCAATACAAAGACCCCTGAAGTACAGCGTGTGTGATTCTTCCTCTTCCAAAAATTAATGGTGGGAGTAGAAAGTTTCAGGTGAATGTCTCTGTACCCCTTTGCCCTAAAAGGGTGACCGAGAGAAGTCAGCATCCCAAACCCAGACCCTCAGCGGTCACACCACACAACCCTGGATAAGGCAGAAGTGCCAGAGCACCCACAGCGCTCGGCAGAGAGGCAGCAGGTAGGGAACAACTTGATTTGCCTCGTGGAGAGACACCATCTTGTAGATGCACTGGGATGAGCTAACATCTACTGGAGAAACCCTGATGAGGAAGGAGATGAATATGTAGCCTAGCAGCAGCCAGACAGCAGGACAAAGCTGTGTAGCAATGGTGTTCTTTACATAGTCTATCTGGAAGCATATTTGTTCACAAACCCAGTCTAGCACACCTACTCGCAGAAGAGGTGCCCACGCTGCCACGTATCATCACTGACGAACTTCAGCTCATGTCACAGCTTTACAGCAGAATCTGGCTTCAGAAGATCAACAAAAGCACAGGTTTCTGCTAACAAAGTTTTCCTATTTAAAATGTTTTTCTCTAATTGTACTCAAATTTTTTTTAAAACTACCATAATTGTTAAAGTACCATACTAAATGCTGAACGCTGTAGGTGGTATTTGCTCTCTTTAAAACTACTTAGCAGGCAGAAGTCACCATCTGGAATCAGAGTTTGCTCAAGTCCAGAAGATTTCAACAGGCAAAGCCCCTCCTGCAGGTACAGAGCAGTTAGGTTCTGTCACTGTTTGAAATGGTAGACAGGGTGGATTTGCTATTAAGTATTTCAGTATGTTTACATTAATTAAAGCCACTGTAAGATTACGGCATTCTACATTTCTATCTTCAGCCTTCGGTTGAACGGGCAAGTGTAAAAATGGATATTAAAATGCACATTTAACAATAACAGATCTGTAAAACAGATAGAAGCATTAAATAACCGCATACGCGTATCCACCTGGTTAGCAAAAAGAAGTGGTAGGCTAAGGGCAACGGCTGTATACAAACCAGTCAACTCATTTTAAAGGTCAATAACAGTTGAAGAAACAAGATTTATTCTGAATCTTTTGGGTATTGAATACCTTTTTCCTGTATTTTTAATGAAAGACTCCAACATGTTAAGTGAATATTGAAGTGTTTTACAAAACAAACTTTGTATAGACCTTCACCGTCCATATGCCACAGAGCACATCTGACTCGGGGAAGTGGTATTGACCCACCGTATGAATCATTTGCCTGTCCCAGGCGAGGATTGTTTGCCGTGGAGCTGCACAGGTGGCGAAAATCGATTTCAGCAAAGGGATTTCTGCCTTGAAAACCAGAGGAGCTGGTACCAGCGGAGGGGAAAAACTCTCCCCAGTGAACCCACGCGTCTGTGCCCGCTGTGCCCAGCTGCCACGGGCACACCACGCAGGTCACCGCCACCGTCCCCAGTGACGTGGCACACCAGGGGTGGTGAGGGTGTTTGGGTGGCCTTGGCAGCCCCCACAGCCACCATGCCCAGCATGGGGGAGGCAGGGAAGGGGGCACCGAGCCTTCCCCTGGGAACAGTGCGGTGCTGGATAAACGCGAGGAGAGCACCGCTTGCTCCGCGCTCCCCATCGCCCGGTTATGCAACCTGGGCGTGAGGAAGAGGAGGAGGAGGAAGAGGAGGAGGAGGAGGGAGGGGGCAGAAGACACACTTTAGCAACAGGTCGGCCACCCGGGAGGGGAGCTTGCTGTGGCAGCAAGCCTGCTACTGACACCGGCCGAGCCCCTCCCCGCCTCGCAGCGCGGCGGCAGGGCTGCGGGACGGAGCCGCCAGCACCTGCAGCGGGCAGGGGGAGCACGGGCAGAGCCTGGCCCCAAAGCACTGAGCTGCTGGGCTGGGCCGGGCCGGGCCGGGCCGAGCCGAGCCGAGCCGAGCCGGGAGAGGAGATAAAGGAGAGGAGATAAAGGCGAGGAGGCGGCTGCGGCACGGCCCCGGCTCCCCCCCAAGCCCTTCGGGCGGTCCCCGCTGCGCCGCCCCGGCGCTGCCCGCGGCCTTACCGGGGTTCTTGAGGTTGTAGCGGCCCTCCATGGCGGCGGGCAGCGCCGAGGCAGCGGGGGACGAGCGACGAGGAGGAGGAGGAGGAGGAGGAGGGAGGAGGAGGAGGAGAAGAAGGGACGGGAGGAGGAGGAGGAAGGCAGAGCCCGGCCCCGGGAAACTCCCCTGACGTGGCAGCGGCCCCGCCGTGGCCGCGGAGGGAGGCACCTGCCTCGGCAGCACCGCCCCCGGGCTGCGGCCATAGCGCCTGGTGTTTGTTTTTTTTTTGTTGTTTTGTTTTTGTTTTTATTCCTCTGGAAGGAAGGGAGAGGGAGGTGGCATCCCTGAGGTGGCACAGGGGTGTTCAAGGAGAGGCTGGAAGTGGTGCTTGGGGACACGGTCAGTGGGTGACAGTGGTGGTGGAGCAGGGGATCTCGGAGGTCTCCTCCGACCCTAATGGCTGTAAGGAGCCCAAGGACCTCATAACAAGAGCAGAGTGGTTTAAAAAACACTTCCAGCCCTCACAGGCCCCACCAACGCCTCATCCAGAAAGATTTAGCTGTAAGATTTACTAGCACCACGTTTGCTTGCTTATCATGCAAGTCTAAAACAGTGCCACGCACCAATTAGTTTAGGCAAGAATTACCAGCAAAAGCAAAGCTCAGCCTGATGGGCAGATCCCCCTTCCTGTGTCACAGGGCCAGAGGAATTGTTGTTTGCATCTACAATTTTGGTCTCTCAGCTGCCTGGTAACAGCCACAATCCACTTGGGATAGCACTTGTAACAACTTACAGCTAAGGAAATGCATACCAAATTAAAGAGTTCATGTTCTCAGCAGTCTCAGTTTCACTTTAATTCCCTGCGAATGAAGAAACATGTCTGAGCTTTTACGTGCTTGTCTTCAACAACATGAGCTTGACACCCTTGTTTCTAGTTCAGAAATTCTCCTTAATTTTGTCTAGGCTACTTTTATATCCCTTTCTTCCACATGAAACTAATTTTTGGTGCGTTTTGATGTCGTAGTTCTCTTTTCCCATTTCCTTCTTTGCTTGAACAGCAACAAAAAACAGTTGTAAACCAAAAAAAAGTTGCATACAGATAATGCGGAGAATAATACACAGTTGCATACCTCCTCGCGTTCTCAGCATTGCAAAATAAGGTGTTACACCTCCCTTTCCTGTTCTGTTGTGCAGTGACATTGTGGTAAGAGCAAAAAATAAAAAAAAAGTAACCTGACTCCATCTTACTGAGTAAGTGCATTTTCAAAAGGGAAATGTGAACTTCCTTTTTACAGGGGGAAACTCTACGAATAACGAGTAAATGACGTGTAGCAGAAGGGAAGGAATGGCTTTGGGATTCCCTTGTACTCCAAAAGCACCCCATGGGATATTTAACGGCCAACAAGTCTCGGTGACATCTCAGCTTTTCTCATTAACAACGGCTGACACAGCTTCCTGAGACAGTGAGCTGAATGCCCTGGGTGTCACGTTTAGGAACCATTTTGGTCATTTCTAGCTGTTATGTCCCGTCTTTCCTCACTTGTCCGAGCCACCTTGCTGTGCAGTGGGAGGGCTCTGGGACTCTCTGGGACTAAATCTTGCCCTGCCTCAAAAGAGCAGTAGTATTTTGCACTCAGAAATCTGGAATTCTCTGTAAAAAGAATTCGGGATCTACTTTGATAGGAGGTATTTCAAATAATGGCACAATAATGTGAATAATGGCATCAATTGAGGAGTGATACATCCTAGAGCAATACATAGAGATTATAGAGATATATACTAGAGCAATACAGAGTTCAGCTTTCTCTCCTGGGCTCTGGTTTTGAACCTGGCAGCGATGTAATTTTATGTATTTCGAAGAGGAAGCACCTGTAGCTAACATGAAACAGGGTTTTTTAGCCCAAAATAGAAACACGGTCACTGTGACTACGTAGCAGCTAAACACTATTGAAAATAAGCTGAACAGACATAAATGTGAAGTAACAGAAATTCACTGACGGGTCGTATGTTTTTTCCATTTAATTAAGCGACATCACGGCCTGTTCTGGCGCTGGGCAATCACGTGAAATCCCACAGAGCCAGCAGCAGGAGACTGCTTTTATTTCCAGACGTATTACACAGCTAGCAGTCTGGAATGACAGACAATGAATGCTGCCAGGTGCCACGGTTTTGAAATCCCTGATACCTGCGAGGCGGTGTTGTAACTCAGTGCACGGACAGAAATCTGGGGCTTAGCTCCCCAGCTGCTTGTGACAGACTGGGAGCAAGCAGTGCAGGGCTCTGGCACAGTCAGTGTTGCCAACACAAAGAGTCAGCTTCCCTCCTCTTCCTTCATGTGACCACCAATGCCCTGTCTCCGTTTGGGTTTGTGTTTTCACCTCCCTTTTGTTTAGGCTTTTGCATGGAGGGGCCATTTTGTTCTGGAACATTTTTTCTTAAAACAAAACGCCAAATATAGTAGCAAAACTGCAGTCGAATCCCACGCGCTAACAGCACTTCACATAAGGCAGCTTGTATATCCTGTCAGATGATCTAACTTGGTGAAAAATTAAACATGCTCAGCTGAAGCGTATGGAAACTGAAAGTTTGCCTGACCACTGCTACGACAAATATTTCCATATTTAATACTGCGCTAAATCCTTGCAGACAGATTTTATACAACCCTCACCAAACTGGTTACAGAACAGCTAGAATAATCAGCTTTGACAAGTCAATATATTAAAAACTGCTTGGCTTCAGTAAATCCTTACAGTGAGGCACGCCCTCAGTTTGACAAAAGAGCCACCACTAATTTCTAAGATGTATTTAATTTCTAGTTTCTAAGAAAAATGTTTTTGCTCATGTTTCTAAGTACTTTTCTGCAGCTGTGAAGTACTGAACTGTTTTTCTTTTGGATGAAAGATGCTGAGATGGCCACCTAGCTTCAGAGCAGAGGAACATACCCTTCTGTTGCAAAAGATGCTACAGCATTAACGACAATCATAACACATGATAAAAGGCAGAGTTCTTCAAATGCAGCCATTCTTACTCTGAAAGAAAGAGCGTAAATGTGGGCAGAACTCCCCTGGACAACTGCAGATGATGGATAAACATTTCTGAGACTACCAGAGGCTCGTTGTATGGACAGTGGAGAGAACCAGGAACATCTATAGCTCAGTTAATCCGACCAGAAACAGATGTTAGATGTTGATCCAGTGAGTAACACGTTAAAAGTTAATGGAACCGGGGTTCTTCGCATTATACAAAGGGGGCTTAGGCAGCCTAATGCTATAGATAGTTAGGTATCTTCACATGTATGCATAGCTGTATATGATATACATAGCTCCCTATATCTGATACAAATGCATTTCCCTTCAGTTTAGAAGAATTACAAACATTTAACTTATTTTTAACTGTAGGACTCCTGCTGAACTAACGTTAAAGGGCCAAGAAGGGAGTTCAGCAACCTGGGATGGGGATCACGAAGTTCTGCATGCGGAGTTGGGGGAAGATGGACTCCAAGAAGTGTGAGTTACTCCTGATGTCTCTCTCTCTTGTATATTCTTGTAGATCTTAGGGAATTAACTGGCTAATATGGCATTAAACTATTATTTATTTATCTGTGCAGGCCATGTAACTGTGTGAGGTAAGCTATATTTCAAAGGCGTATACTGTACATTAAGTGAATGCTTAAAGCCAGTTCGTAGTGGTTTTTATATGCTTTGTATGCTACCTCATAAATTCAGCTACAAATCATTTCTTCTAAAGAAAGCCTGAGATCACAGAGGAAAATATAATAGTCCTTTGTGTGAAGCATTCATACCCTTCTTTCACAAACTCTCAAAACGTAGACGAGTTTGCTTCATTTATAATGCTACCCCTTCGATGCAGACAGTTGGCTGCAGAATCAAACGCTAATGGAATTAAGGAATATAATATTCCTGTGTCTGCCTTAACAGTGGGAACTGCTATGACTCACTTGGAGGAGAAATCATCATTGTGCTCCTTGATGACTAATACAGCCTTAGCTTTTAAATCCTTTCCGTGAATTCGGACCTGGTAAATCGGGATACCAGCGCACCTCCTCCTCGCTGATAAAACGAGCGTAGCGTTGTGTAACAAAGTGCCCTGTAATAATTACACAGATGCACTGAACTTCTCAGGAAAGCAATTACTGCCTTTTCATCGAGCCTAGTTCTAAAACAACTATCTCACAAAACTGGTGGCTTTGCCAACTGATTTTTAATTAGCGTTATTTCAGAAATGGAACAAAGAGAATGAGGGAAGAATTTACCAGATCACTGTAAGCACTCAGGCAAGCAAATGCCTGATGAGGATCATCAGTGACGAGTTTGTGGAGGATCTTACAGTAGCCAGAGACATCAAAATGAAGATGAGACATCAAAATAAAGGCACGCTGATTGCGTTATCACCTTTTTGTTCCCCTGAAGAACGAGATGTATCACACCTGTCACTTCACTCGCTCCCCACTGGCACCATAGTTGTAATAGTTCAGATTGTTTCCTGGTTCAAAATAAACCTGCAAAGGCGTATGTCAAAGCTAAAGCTGCCGAGCGACAGCTGTGCACGACTCCTGGCTTCACCAATCTACCTATTAGATTCAGTAAGTACAGGTAATGGCAGAAATTTTCTCTGGTTCATATTCTTTACCCTGAAAATTGCAGAGAGAGATGGATAGTTGGCAAGTAGATGTGAACTGCTCCAATCTGAAATTGTTTTGTTCCTATGCCACTGCTAAGGGAGAAAATGCCAGGCACAGCTCTTGACTCCTTCCACACAGCCAGTTTTTCGTGAACTCTCCTCTTCAGGCCCAAGCACAAGCAGAGAGTTACTTTTCCTTTTCACCACGTGTTCATTATGTGAACTGCTCCCCATGCCTCTTCGCTTTAACTGACTCCCATAAGCCTCCTGCTGGGAAGGGAACATCTGTCTTTACAAAGCAGACAGAGAAGAAACAGTCAGGATTACCTCTGGTGGACTGCCATCAAGCAGTCCTTCTATCCCATCCATTCCAGAAATGCTCCTTGGGACTCTGACGTGAACTTCTTGCACGTACCTGCCCGCACACAAGCACTTGCATACAGCCACTACTGACTCAGCAATGCCAGTAAAGGATTTATGAGCAGGCGCTTAATTAAAAGCTCCTCAAAAAGTGTTTTACAACCAGTGTTAAGGATGATTAAAGCTTACTATGTCATTAACCAAGATATATTTAGTTATCAGATGTCTGCCAACCCCATCCAGGTATCTGGGACACCCAGGAGTTTCTCAGGTGGGCAGTGGAAACCCAGGGCTTGATTCCAATGCACACACAAGCATCTGATGTCACATGAGGAACCTTATGGTACGCAAGACATCCATGTAAGCAGAGAGGTACGATATGGGAAACTTAGAGGATACTGGTGCTGCCCTGAAGGAGGCAGTAGCTGAAGGCCATAAAGCACTGGAAATGGCATGAGAGACCTGTAGGGGCAGCTGGACTAAATCCCTGATCATAAAGGTCAAGAGAGCCTAGAGAGAGGCTCTGCTGCCCAAATGTCAATTTCTACCACCTGGACAATTCAACTTCTCTCAGGGCTCCAACCCACTGCATTAACGTGACTATTTACTCGACTGCCTACTACTAACAGGCCACCTCCTGCTGCAGTTCCCGCTGTTTGGGTGGTTCTGATGAGGTTCGGAAAGATAACACCAATGAAAAGTTACAAGCCACTAGACCAAAAAAAGAGCCAGAGGTCAGTCTGGTGACGCTGGGTATCAAGGTCTGGTACAGTCTCTTGCAAGGGGAGGTGAGCATGTTAACGCTTAGCCTAGTAACTTCTAGCTATCCGCATTAACCATGACATGATTACACTTTTAAATTGTGTATACACACTTGTAGAGGTGGTGTTCTCTTGCACGCCTACCACTGTGAGTTGGGGGAGTGCAGACTGGCAGAGGATGCAGACAGCAGGGGGATTTTGTTACTCTGAAAGCAGAATAACAAAAGCAGAAAACAATTACGCAGTCTGTTGTTGTTGTAACTTTTGAAAATTGAGATTTATAGCTTGGATTTTACGGGGACTACTACTGGTAGCAATATAAAGGGGAGGGAGGGAAGGGGAATGAGCTTCTCCCACCCTGAGGAACCTTTAAGGATGCCCTCAGTTCATAGCAGCGGGAAGCTTTGAAGGGTGGGGGTGCGCTGAGAAAAGCAGGTAAGGCATTCATAAGCTGTCAAGAGAACACTGAATTTAAAGCCAATGCCCAAGTTTTTGCATTATGGGCTTTATGACAAACTGCACAACTTGGAACAATGCCTGCTGGTCTACAGGTACAAAAACGTGGAACTGAAATATGAAATTACTGAAGGAACGGGACTGGAAACAGTGCTGAGCAAGAGGAACAGGACTGGAGGGGCTGAGCTGACTCGTGTGTCCCTGCTGCAGAGAGCTTGCGTTCAGCACTTAGGCTTTGAGAGAGGAGTTTGATGAATGGCATACTGACAGCTGGCAGAAGTTCAAGCAGCTGTGAAAGGAGAATTGGAAAAGACAAAATTTGTGGATCAGATTTGACTCACCAGAGTATGATTCAATCCTTGAAAAGGGCACTGCAGTGAAGCAGAGTACGGTGGCACCCCCGCGCACGATTTAGAGATGATGTTAGCCCCTGGGACTGGGTGACTTCCTTCTGATTTGGCTCTGCTGGATCACCCCGAAGGCCCATTCCTGTTCTCTCCATATGCTGTTTTGCAAAAGCAGTTGGAACAGATGTTTCCTCCACTCACATGCGTCTGGTTATCAGCAAAGTAGTCCACAAAAGTGATGTGGATGGGCATGAGCAACACTGGGACATTAAAGTAGAGCTGATCTAACCCCTGCACAAGCAGGGAATGTAGCACAGGTCCTAGGGTTCCCGAGCAATACCAGTGCGAAGTAGATGGTGTGGCTCCTAGAAACCCTAGGAGTTTCTGGTGAAAAACTTTTATGTTATTGCTAGGACATCCACAACTCCAACCAGTCAATACTTACTGGAAGCATAACCAACCACCCAACGGTGTATGGGTAACGTGGAATAACAGAAAGCTGAGGAAGGACTAGAGCAGTATTTATCAAGGACTAAGGAAGTGAGTTGGGACTACAGCACTCCCCAATGCCTGCGCTCTCAGGAAATTGATACAGTCCCCACAATTCACAAGCTTTTTCATTAACAAGCTGAGGCTCCTCTTGGAAGTAGCCAGGCTGTTTGCTCTCCCTGCACTGAGCAGAGGCTCCAGAACATCACAGCTCTCTGGATTTGGGAACGGATTTCTACTCTCAGTGTGCTCATACCCATTTTTTTCTCTTGTATTTGTACCTACACTACATTTTAGTTCAGTAGAGTCCAGAAAGGATTTTAGTCCACACCAAGTAGACAGTAAAACCTACACAAAGAATAAATCCTGCTGTAATAATGAAGGCAGCTCTGATACTGTTCTGTAACTTACTTTTGGGATAAAGCTACATGGACCTTTGAGGACCATATGGTGCAACTGAGCTCACGCAGCCCACCTCCACATAGTTTAACGTGCATCCTACTGTGGTAAGCCCATGGTCTTTTTTTTTTTTTTTTTTTTTGGCCAGCATTTTGTGAAAGAAGGCATCTTGGAATATACCATGAAGTGTCTTGGCTTACATACTGCAGGTAAGCCAGTCTTTCTGGTGGTGGTAGTTGGTTTGTTTGGGCATGTTTATACCCACCTATAAGGTACCCAACAGCAGTAATCCCAACCCTTCACAATTTACGCTAGAGCATCTTTAGTCTCGAGGTAAAAAAAAAAAAAAGGGGGGGGAGCAGGTGTGGCATCAGTCTTTTTTTCACTACCTACTGGTACTCAGTAATTCTGAAAGAAATAATCCTTCTGGTAGCAGCTCCTGGTATCACTGTCAGGGAAAATATTCAGCAGAGTATTTCCCCTGACGAGTCCCCAGAAAATCTGTTATGTTATCAGAAATGTTAGTTTTGTCCAAGAGACAACATTAGAATTTTCTTTTTTTCCTTAGACATCTTTATCTATATGAATCTTTTCTTTTTATAGATGTTCCGGAGCCAATTAGGAAATGCTTAAAATGTGACTGCCAGGATAAACTGTAATTTAAGTATGAACCTGTATTTGTGTGGTGTACAAACGCACCCAGATTTCATAAGCATATGTTTTAAGGATGTTAGTAGCATTTAATGGACTGTATGCAACTTAGATTTTTAGTACTCGCTATTTTTTCAGTAGATTTTTGCTCAAGACCTAGCTCGTAGCTCCTAATGCTTATAAACCAAAGAAAATAGACCAAGGAGACTGGTTGTCTGACCTGCCTACAATGAAACATCAACATACATCGCAGAGATAACAAAATCAGAAAAGAAATTGCAGAAACAGGGAGAAAGCAAATGAAAACAAGCAATCTGTCTTTTTTTTTTTTTTTTTTTTTTTTTGTCCCCTACCATTTCCAAAAAAGAACCAGAAACAAAAGTATTGAAATCAGCCATTAGAGGATAAGTACAGGACCTAATGTGCAAATATTAATACAGTGGAAAACCAAGTGGGATGTCAAACAGATGTCACCATAAAGAATCAGAGGAGCCTGCAAGAATCCCCCAGACAAAGCTGGGTTATTTCTCATTTCCAACACAGCTGAAATGGTTGATGTGTTTGTCTGTAATTGAGGTAAATTCAGATGTCTCTATCAATAAACATTTAGAATCCAAACAAGATTTTGCTGTCAACAATCTGATTTCCCTAAAGAACGGGACACAGATAAAGCAGCAGCATCAAAAATCACTATAATAATGTCATGCATATCATTCAGTAGGCAAATGCTGACATCCCATTTAAGACAAAATACCCCAACATTCAATTTAAGACAAAAATAATCTGCCATGACTACTGCAAATCAAAGGGACAGTACATGTGTCATTAAAGCAAACACTTGCTACTGTGTGCCATGACCTGTTTGGGCTTATTTGCTTTAATTCTTCAACTTAAACTGATGTGTGAAATTGGAGGGAGGCTATAGGTCAGCAATTCTGGAAATATACCATTTGAACAATTTCTTCAAAGAAAAGAAACCGCTGCAGTCAGAATGAACTGAGACTTCACCACAGTACTGCAGTTTCACACGCAAGAGAACGCAGAATTTTAGTTTTAATGAGGAAAAAAAAGTTCCACCACAAAACATGAGATCTCAAATGATGCACTTGAATTCTGCTTTATCAGAGTAGTTTTCTCCTGTTGATTACACTTCCATGCTAATGCACAGTATGTTAGTGTCCACAGAATTTTAAAAAGACGCTTCAGTACTGCAGCATTTTAAATAACCGCTTCCCACTGCACGTTCTGGGATGCATTTTAACTCTTCAGAGAACCCATGTCATTAACTACTCAGGGCTGCTGCCTATAGAGTTACTTAGAGACATCCTCAACTACAAGTTGTTTGAATCAATGTTTTAGAGTTATCCAGCTCCTGACTTCAAAGTGCTTGTGAGATACTAAATTGGTTTGGGTTTATTCTAAAAAAGTGTTTCAAAGAAACATGGCTAGGTTAGTAATGCCTCCCCCTGTTTGGGCAACTCAGATGACACTCAAAAATGGAGACTCAAAGCTCACACATTTTGGAAGTATCACACTACTCAGGAACTCTTTACTTCTTGCATGAATTCTAATAAAAAAAAAAAGTCTCTCTACATTGATTTGTCAGAATTAGCTCTTAAAGCACATGGGGTATTTCATCCCTTTAAAACTAAAACCTCAATAAAATTTAGAAAGAAAGAGGAAGAGAATGAGAAAATGAGAAAAAAGTTCTTTAAAAGACAAACAAAACAAACCCTTGCATGCCTCAGTGCTCAATCACTTCAACTAGTACATAAAAATCTGAGTCACTAAACAGAAAATTACTCAAAAGTGAAACACACGAGTCATTGCCTAAACTGAAAAACACCAAAGTTAGAGTAAAATTAATGTTTTTTCACATTCTTTCAACTTCATAATTGAACGTGTTTGAAACACAAATCTGAAGAAAATCATTCTTACTCTGATAATATCCAATTAGAAGATTTGTATTAGCTAAAGCCACCTCCACTAAATTATACAACGTAGTCAATGTCAAATTCTTAAGGGAACTTAATGGTAAATGAAAGGCTTAATTAAGTTGATAGTCTCTCTAAGTACACGGGTATGCATGACTATATAGATCTCAGGGCAAACATGAGAAAACTCCATTCTTTAGGTAGCATTCATACCACAGCCAGTATGAGACACTTTTTAAATGTCTCGCCCAACAAATGATGCACGCTGGTAGCTGTTCTTCATCTCACATAAACCTGAATGGAGGGAAGGGAGAAAAACAGAGATTGTATCACAACGGTGGGTCTCAACAAAACGAAAGACAAATGTGTGGTGGAAAATTCCGCCCTTCAATAGAAGTCCTGGGGACTGGAGAGTTGTGAAAAGGCAGCTCTTACCCACCATTTCTGGGGTGAGCTCTGAAAAGAGCTTTACTTTAACTGAGGGGCACGGTCAGAGAAGCCACACTCACCTACAGCAGGTGGTGACAGGACCAAAACCGAACTCTGTATTTTTGAAGTGTTCTGCTTTCATTACAGCTACAGTCATTACTCTTCACACTGCCACCAGGACCAATACTTCTGACTACTCTCAACGCTTCTCACCTTCCTCAGCACTCAGAGCTGCATTCCTGATCAAATCCTACATTATGGAGCCTAGATCCCTCTATTGACTAACAGCTATTTCCAAGAACTCCACGTATACTCAATAGCCTCATGCCAAAATGGCCAACTTGTTCCAGACAGATAAGCAAGTCACGTGTATCAGGCAGCAGTAAAGGGCTTGGAAACTACTGTGTTTTTTTCTTTCGGCAGATGTTTGTGAAGAGAGCCATTGCATTCAGTGCCACGCAGCCCTCCTAGTTCCTATATTCAGTGCAGTATTAGAGCCTCAAGGTCTGTCCATGTGTCATATATAGCATACAGAAACTTTGCATTTGCATTCAAACCACCACTAAATTTAGCCTTGCTCACTGCAGGTTAAACCCTTCCTTTCTCAACAAAAGCCAGCAAACACGGGGAGCTCTTTACTTGCTAGACATGCAGCATTATGCCTTGCCTTAGCTAAGCCAAAACTTTCAAATTCTGTCTCCCAGATGATCAGCTAGGGGCAGATTATTGTAGGACTGAGTAAAGCATAGCTCCCCTTACCCATTTTTGGTGTACTGCAAGCTGCCTTCCATGCAAGTCAGGCTCTTCCCACTCCCAAGAGCAACACCGCTGGAACACATGTGCAATTGGTTTGCAGTGGGACTGGGGAAAAAAAAAGAGCTCTTCTTCCAACTAGGAACTGAATGGCAGGGTGGAAAGGAAACACGCACAGATTCTTCACTGCACCAGCTGCAGATGTGCAGGCTCTCAAAACAAATTTAGTAATGTAAATTCGACCTTTCAGATACACCACCCTCCTCCGAAGCCTTATAAAAATACCAGTGCAACATAGAGCCATTTTACAAAACAGTTGTCTTTATAGAAAGGTATTTAACTGGTAAATGTGCTGAGGTAAATAATTTAAATAGACCCAGAGGGCATTACCAGTGTTATGGAGAACTCTAGATGAAATTTGGCCAAAAACCTGGTTTATAAAAGCTAATATTTACCTACCAGTTATGATCCCTGGTAAGGTACTTATTGCTGTAATACTTCAAAATTATTCTTCAGATTATAAATCAAAAAATATATGAAGTTAGATCTGTATGAATGTTAGGTATTAACTGTCACAAATTTTAAAAGGCCTTGTACCAAGTTTTCTTAATTGTTTACTAACCAATTCGATTGTAGCAGGTAAATAAACTACAGCATACATTTTACCTGACACCATGCATCAAAATCACCATAAAAACTAAGTTTATCAAAGTCCAACTCCACAAGGAAAACATGAAAAAGTGCAAATTATGTACCCAGTATTTCTGTCACAGCTGTTTTTTCTTAATATGGCATGAAAAAGGTTTACAGCATATATTAAGAAAATTCTTACAAGTGTTCACCTCAATGCTTATATATACAACATTTTGCTCAAAGTGCTCACTATATTAAAAAAACTGATCGGATAAAAATATTTAAACAGTGCTTTCTGAACATTCAGGGAAATTCATATAATACATCAGTCCCACTGGTTTTCCTCTCCACGCAGTGCAATGAGATGCAGAAGTCACATCAACTTCATGAAAGTTTTGCTCGCCACAGTCTACAAAACCTCAGTTACAGTGGCATTCTTGGTGTCCCATTGGGAGTGGGTCTCTTGGTTTTTTGCACATGGCTTTGATGTTTTCGAGATCTTACTACTTTCATTCTCACTTCAAATACTTCTTGTATGGCTTTCCGAAAACAATGGAAATTGTAGTCTATTAATCCTACAGAGACAAAAATGTTTTCCATATTAATAAAGACATTTGCACAAATTTTACACAAATTAAGTAATGACAGATTTGTTTATATTCTACATTTACTGAAATACCACACTCCTCTTTCTCGAAGTCACAATCTGTGAATTTTCTAAGCAATTTTTTCTATGCTAAGCAAAAGTATATTTGATAAATACAAGCAATTCAGTGAGCATTACAGTTCCATGCTGTATCCTGTATTAAATACACATATTAGTCTTAAGAGAAGATACACAGAAGAAGTGCCTTGGCAGATTACAAAGCTTTAACTTAAGAGCATTGGAGAAGTGTTCAGCATGCTACAATAAAAATTATTTCCCAAATTACGGTGTCATTTTGTGACTTTGCATTACATAGGAATTGTGATAAAAATAAGTAGCACCTAGTAGTCAAAGAGTTTTCATTTTGATAATGCACAGGCTTTGAAATGGATACTCGATAGCCATATTCCCAAATAGCAGCCAGTTATACTTCATTTTACACTGTAATTGAAAAATAACATGATAGCTATGTTGTTATACATACATCCATAGTAGGCAGTTAATATTAACCGTGTGAGTGGGTTGAACATGATCCCACAGAAAAGCTGTAAAGCCATATTGGCAGTCACTCCGAAGACTTGCTGGGTGCTACAAAATGTCTAATACAGCAATATACTTTTAGAATTTTGGTACTGGGCTTAGGACCTCGTACAAGGTAATTGCTGTCTTAATTAAGCTTTCTTAAATCAAATACCATAGCGTTTTCCACCTAAATTTCCTTAACAGGAGATGATCCATATTTGAAATGGCTTAAATCCACTATGTCATGCTGATTTACTTTTTTTTTTTTTTTTTTTCCCCCCCAGGATTTGTTTTCCCTCTCCCTTAAGTTCAGACAAAATATTATGTGGAAGTTTCCAGACACCAAATTTAATCTGCATTACAATACTACAATTATACTGTTAAGGAGTACTGACTACTGCATGGAGAGTCCCAAACTATGTAAATAAAACAATCTGACAACTGTGGACAAAGCCTAATGAGCGTTTGCTCATCAAGGTGTATTTTCTGGAGCAGCCTTGTCAGTGTGTATGCTAAAGTAACATTTCTTAGTGCAGAGATGAGAGGAGTATTGCATTCACAAACACAGCAACTGGTGAATTAATCTCACAAGGAGGGGGAGGTCACAGGCCAAAATGATGGCTCATTCTTCCACTGTTCAGTTTCAGTCTCAGGACATGTGACAGAGGCCAGCAACTCAGTGACCACGACAGTCAGCAGAGTGATAATGAACTAAGCGCTCAGTATTGACCTTGCCCAGGGTCAGATCAATACAACCAAGAACCGTTACACACTTTTAACTGCAAAATATGAAATAGAAAAATATGAAACATGCTTCCCAAATATGCTGCTTTTTAAAAGCCTTCTTTCAAAGAAAAAGCAAGCACGTATTTCTGTCAGCCAGTTTCAGTAAAGTTCCCTTGGTTATGGCACTCAAGCTGTTCCAAATGCATATGCTGGTACCGATAGGTACAAAGCGACGTTAGCCAAGATAAATTGACACGTTCTCCTGTTGCAGATGGAAGCTTTATTGCACTGGATGTAAACTGTGTGCTTTCATACTAGAAAGCTGTCAAATACGTTTATGATTTCATCTTATCTTAATGCCAGCACAAATACCTCGTGCTTTCAAACACGTTATGTAAGCTCTATCAAGTTGTACTTACCTTCAATATTTGCTGTACAGCTAGAGACTTTATCAGCTAATGACAATCACACAGTTATGCATTAATTCATTAGTATAAAGTAAATGCAATGCAATATCAGAACAGGGAAAAATACCTTTTCTCTCAAAGCTTTCTTCTCTGACGAAGCAAACAAGAGCAAGGAATTTTGTCACCTCTTTTAAATAAAGGACAGTTGTATTGTTCAGTTTTATGATTGCCATTGATTCTTTGTCATAAGGAGTTCCACTGCCATCATCTTTAAGCCTAAAGGGCAATATTCAAACAAACAAACAAGGTAAAACACCAGGTGTATTAACAAATGTATTTCCATATTGGTTCTTTCACCCAATAATCTCAAATTTTAAGACTTTTTTTTTTTTTTTAATCTTTCACGGAAACTCTTTTCTAAGCCACCCACTATGTAAAAACTATGTAAACTACATAGACGCAGAGATTAAATAATTTATCCAAACACACAACAGATCTTAGATCTGGGGCTAGAAATCAGATTGCCAAGTATCTGAACTGGAGCCCTATTTTTTGCAAACCATTTACTACAAGGCTGTCTGCCTTCTTTTATTCAATGCACTGCATTACAACTTCATCTAAAACACGTGAACCACTAAATCTGTATTGATAATTCCAAATCCAACAACCTTGCTTAAGCAGTGGCAGCTGACTGATAATTTAAGCCATCATGAGACCTTCCTCATGAGACACATTGGCTTTTGCAGCATCATATCATGAAGAGATTTCTCTTTCACAGATGATGCCTCATGATGATCACTGTATTAGCTTTGGACCTTGTAATTTTACCTTCATTCCTGAATGCACACACAGATCTTGTTAAATGGGAAGTTATCATCAGTCTCCCAGAATAACTAGAGTTAATAATATATTAAAATAGCAAAATCCATAGATGCTCCAGGAATGAAAAACAAGAAATTAATTCTAGTGTCATATCTTCAGTCTATACCTAAAAAATGTGACAGATTTCTGGTGGCAAATGCTACACGATCACACAAAGTCAGTGGCAGAGAGACATTTTGGAATTACAGTGCCCCCCAGGTGATGTTGTGCAGATAATAATTAAATGCAGTCATCTGAACTACACAGCTGTATCTTTGTATAAAAATAAAAAAGCTACAGAGTCAGAATCCTTGACTGCACACCTCTCGAAAACACAAATTCTTGTACAGTTACTGAAGTGACCAAATCCAGTATCTGAAAGATACACAACTTTAAAAGTTTTACAGAGGTATTGAACAATTTGTTGTTCTTTTCAAGTTCTGATGTTTATTGTGCACCATACTTTCTCTAAGACTGCAACAAAAAACTGGTAGGAATCCCAGACTAACAAGGACTACCACGCTTTTATAAGCATACTGTGGATTAGCCCCCAAGTAATGCACTAATTCTTAGTGTGCCCCCGCCTGCCTCAGGAGCAGCTGACATTGCAGTGGAGCAAGCCATAAACACCAATAGAACTTGCAAGGAGCGGAGTAAGCTACTCCAGGAGTTCTCCAGTTGCTAAAGGATACAGAGGGGAAGCTGAAAAATACCAACATAACACAGGGAAGAGAGGGCAAACAATTGAAGGAAGAGTGAAGCAGCTCTCTGCAGTAGAGGCCACTAGCTATTAAAGTAAACAAAACTACTACAAAACTACTCACCACTCCTTCCTACAAAAAAAAAAAAAAATACATAGAAAGAGGAAGGTCCTCACATGAGACGCTGAACAGGGAACAGTTTGTTGCCGGCAGTTGATCTGCACCTCAGAGGCCTGCCATTTCCTCCTTCTCCCCTGCCCTGATAAATTACTCCTCCTCGTTATTGTTTACACCCACAGCATTCCAATTTTGAGATCAGATTCCATGAAAGACGTTAACAATTTACTTACCCATATATACACGAAATGTCAATCACAACATCTATCATATCACAGCAGAGCTCGTAAGTTTGCATATCCACTGGAGTGCTATCCGTTGCAATGTAGATCTTACTGACTACATCAAAGAGAAATGCTTTTTCGATCCCAGAATTCTATTAAAAGAAAAAAGAAAAAGAAAATGTAAGCCACATCTACAAATTACTACCAAGCTTTTTTTTTTGTTCCCCTGCTTGCCTACTATACAAAAAGTTAGGCTGAGTAAGCGGGAGTTAATTTGCAATCAAGCTCATTTTCAAAGAACTTTAGAGCACTGAAGTATTTGTAGCAAGCTGTAATGGCTGAAGATCTTTCAATGTCTCTGCCTCTGAGCCAAGTCAGACTCCCCAGCTTCCTCTCTGGAAAGCATCTGGATAAATTACATTTATTTTCAGTGAAAAATGCAAGACCAAGATTTTGGCTTCTTGTTTCTGATTGTGAGAATGGACATAAAAAGAAAACTGAACACATAAGCTGATGGAAACAATGAAAAGGAAAAGTTGAGGACAAAGGAGGCAGTAGGAGTCAGGAACTAATTCCTCAAAGAAAATGAGAAGCAGTCTCACCAGGGCCTGTAGCTGTTCTACTGCCTTGTTCCTTAGATCTTTTAGGATCATAGGAGAAAGACCACTGTTTCGATAGCACTCTTTCATTTTTCATGTGGAACTGGTGGTTAAAGTTATTTTTATGATGTCAAGGCTTGCTAGTACTACAACATCTACGCTCCTGTCATCCTGCCAAGTTGATCAAGACTCTCCATGCTGAAGCTGTATCGTATTTGCAGCTCTCAGAGGCTAGGCAGGAATGCTAGTTGTTTCAGCTCATACCCTTTGTGCAGATAAGGTAAACTATCGTAAACCTCTCTTTCCTGGAGGGAGAAAAAAAAGGAAAATGTGTACTGTTTAACTGAAAGCCGCAGCTTTGCTTGCTGATATCAAGGGTTTGCACCTGGGCAGCTGTCCCAGGATGAACACAAAGGACAATTTCCCAGTATTGCTAAAGCTCAAGCTGACAAACATGCTTCATAATCCAAATACACAGGAAAAGAATCCACTTTCTCCCATCAAACAATATTTTTTCCCCATATATGGGCTTCCTTTTCAGTATGGTTTGGGACTGCTGCCACAGCAGTTTTGTAACTGTCAAAAACACTCTGAAAAGCCATAACAAGTTTTATTAGTTACTGTTTCCTTTGTAGTTACAGAAATTTTCTTTTCCTTATTCTTTCTTTTCTAAGTGAGCCATTTAACACCTAATTAAGAGACTAAAAAGTAACCCTCACACTTTCCAGTTCCTCTGAAATAAGCAGAAAGATTCTGGCCCCTGGTATGCCATTGTACATTGATCAGCATTACTTTGGATATTTTCATTTTAAAGTTTAATTCTTCTACTGCTGGACACACAACTAAGGTTGGAAACACCCGTCAATAAATCAATAGCAGTAACAGATTACATTCTTGCAGTTCTTTATGGAACTTCATGTATGGCCCATTTCTGTAATTCATTAATAAAAAAATAACTTTTCAAGACAAAGTACACCCTCTGGATACCTTATGTCCAGGAGCTGAAGCACACAATGTACAAGGAGACTCTGAGAGAACAGGGTTTGTTCACCCTGAGGAAGAGAAGGCTCACTGCTGTCTACAAATACCTAATGGGAGGGTGTGTGGAAGGCAACACATCTCTTCTCCAAGCTACGGTGTCAAAGGACAAGAGGCAAAAGAGCTGAATTCGGACTTGATACAAGACAAAAAAAATGTTTTTTGGCATGAGTGATCATCAAGCACTAGAAGCATGACAACCTGAGAGGTTGTGGAGCTTCCATCCTTGGACATATGGAAGAAAAAAAAGCTGAACAGGACCTAGCTATATCCAACCTGCTCTAAGTACAATAGTATTGAAGTGACAATATTGTAGCATCTAAGAATGAGAGGTGGCATACCCATCTCAGAGCTCTAGCAGCTGCAGCCTGTGTGCACTTGCAGTGACAGTTTAAAAGGTTTGCATCTGGAGAAGTCTGCCATGCCAGCGGTTACACGTGCTGGTAGCTCGGCATCCTAACTTAAACCATCATTGTCTTTAGCTGAAACTAATACATTGTGGTGGGATTTGCTGGGAAAATGGCACGCATTTGCTTCTGTCAAACTCTGTATGGTGACAGAAACCTTTGTGAAAGGGTAGGACGGGCTGGCAGTATCAGTGACCACTGAACTGTACCCACATGACCTCACTGATTTCGTTTGTCAGGGTTTATATTATGCCTCTAACTACAAAAGCAAAGAATTTGTCAGAATGTTTATGAGGAAATTTCTCAAGGAAAAAAAAATACCAGTACAAACAGTGATTATGAAGTCATAAGAAGTCAGGAAACACTGAATAATAATAATAAAAAAAAAAAACAATAAAAAACACTATTCAAAGAGACATTATATTATTAACAATCAGTTAGGGAAAATGACAGTATGAAAGCAACTGTTAGGTTGGGTAAACAAGCCTATCCCTTTCCTTCTTTGGCCCTAATATGTAGTTTCGAAATGCACCTTAAGGATATCACTAGTCATTTGTAGAGAGAAATGAATTTTGGACAGTTAAACAGGTTTTGTGGGAAACAGAAGATTTCGTGTACTATAGCTTAATTTACAGATTATTAAATTGTTAAACAAAATTATACTGAACTTTATATTCACTGTGATAGCTTACTGTTTTTAACAGCACTTAAAAAGAAAAATCCACATTCCCATGTCACACAACCTGACGGCTTGCTAAGGCCATAGGAATAATAAATAAATAAATAAATAAACAGACTTTCCTCTCTAAGAAGCTGGTAGAATGTTAGCCAAGATTTACATGGGTTCTGAATGCCAAACCACCTATTGCTTCACATTTTACAGACAGTTAAGACAAAAAAACATGTAGCAGCAGTATTAGCATGCTGATGGATGCTCAAATATACAAGCTGTACGAGCTAACACACTGTGCCACTGTAAAAGTGGTGTAAAAACCTGAGGTGAACTCAGGGGTGATCGTAGATCTATTTCTGTAGTCACCAGCTTTTGTGTTGGAAGTGTTCGTGGCATAAATGAAAGCACATCCTCATGAATGTTGCTACAACTCGCACAGGAACACCAACACGCCCACACTGACACCCGACACACTGGCTTCCCGAGGCAAGGCATGACCAAAATCTGTGTCAGGATTCCTAACCTGACTTGTTGTCAGTAAGTTGCTAAAGTAAAGAGGCGCCCACTAATGCTACGCTGGAGGAAGATGTTTAGTCTTCCGAAACTTCTCATTAAATCGAGTCATTCCAAGTCTCCTGTCTACAGACACAAGATGCTCCTAAAAACAGAAGGCAAGCGCACTGAGGACACAGCGATGCGGCGATGTCTTGCTCTACGCCACTACCAAACTGGATTATGCTCTATTTGGAGCATACAAACACAGTCTGAGACTCCTGCCCTTACCGTGTAGGGGAAATATCTCTCTCAGAAGCACTTCTCTGAACTTCCCGTTCATTTGAAAGAGTGGCTCCTCCTTACCAATTACATCTGATATTTTACACGTTATGGGACCCTCCTCATGCATGCCCCAGACGCACAAGCAACTGCCATCATCCAGAAAACTGCTCCTGCCCAATTCATGTAGTGGTTTGGTACAAACTCTTCAGCTCCAAACGGCAAGGAGACCCCATAAAGAGATCAGGCTCCTGGCATGAGTGACCGGGGTGGCTCTGGCACCAGGACAATTACCATTCAGACAACCTCCTTGTTAATACTGTGCAGCATATTCAGAATAATATCAAATTGCTCCAGAGCTATAATCATCCTCCTTTCATTATTTTTCTATCCTAAGTGGCTGGATGATAACTGGCGTACAGTCCAGCCATTTTGGTGGAACCATATCTTTGCAATAAAACCTTCGTTATGAAATGTCATCATCAATTGCCTAATAGTAAGAAAATAAGCTTTGGAAAGACATTCCTAGCTCCCCCATTTCAGCAGCACATCCAACTCCCTCTCCCTCAATTTTCACACCCCACACTGAGAAACTGTGAAGTCTAATTTTATCTTGCAGGCTGTTGAATGCTATTAAGTAAGTTTCATTACTTCAGAATCACAAAAAGGCAAAACAAAACGCCTTGCTTGGACACTGAAGTTTGACAAATTAATGCCAGATGCAATGTGCAAAATCATAGTGCTGTGAGAAGAAAAGGTGCCATTTTTGGAGCTGGATCCATGACCACCAGAAGGAGTTCCCCTTTTTCACAAACTACTGACTGTGTTCGCCTTTCCTCATGGCCACATGTCCCCATCTCTTATCTTGTGCCCAAAGACGAGCGTGTTGGACTCTTCCATTAAAAGCTTTTGACTAAATTAAACCATCAGAAGAACCGGACAGCCTTCTGCTGCGTGAGCATGTGTCAGAGTGACTCCAGAAGGGAACAGGCATGTGTCACAACCAGCACAAAGAAGTAAAGGGAGCACACGGCCAGGAACAGTGGAACAAGCAATTACCTCCACAGTGGTAACAAGCCATTACACAAAGCTCCCTAACTGAGCTCAGGAGTAACTGTGGAAGCTGTGAAAGCTGTCATGGCCTCTACCTCTAAAAACATTAGGATGAGAAGATTTTCTTGAGAGGTAAACTTCAAAGTAGAATTAATTCTAGGAAGTACCATAGCCAGCTCTACATAAGAGGTCAGACTAGATGATGCTCCTTTAAGAATTTATCTGCACAAATTCCAAGTAGCACTTAAGCAATGCATGCAGCACAGACCTTTGCAACATTCACCTGGATACATGAGCAGAAAAGTGATGGCTGCTAACCCACTGTCGTTTTCCCTCAGGAAATACTAAGTCTCAGCAGCACTGTTAGACAAATAGGGAGGTGAGGCCTAGCTGCAGGTGGGCGCCTTCCATCTAAGCTTTGATCATTTCTCTGAAAGCTCACAGTGTTCACAATCTCTCAGCAGGCAGTGAACAGAACAGCTGAACATGCAATGTTGGACATAGCTAGGTCTACAGACAAAGTATGTAACAAGTACTTACTGAAATAAAGATGTTAAGCAGATTTTCCAGTGTTGGGAGCTGTGGAATCAGTTTCTGTACCACTTTGCTAAATGCTTCAAATATAGAATGATCATATATGCTTGTCAGATAAAAGCTGGAAAAAAACGTCACCACATTTTCCTTTTAGCCACATACTGTGAACACGATGTACCTTTCATACTACGAGTGAAATGAAATATTGTCAAACAGCAAGTGCCTGCAATTACACAATTACCCCTTGTGATAAAGTCACATGTTATGATTGAAGCACAGGACTTCATACAGAAACTAAATTCTCAGGATTACGCTTGGCATGGGTCTACGCATCTCTACACGACAAAAAAAAATAGACACTGCAAATTAGCACCTGATGGAGAACTTCATGATGCAACTCCCACCTTGGTAACCTTAGGAAAATATTTTTCAAATTGCAGGAGAGGAACATTACTGAATAAGTCTGTTGTGACTCACTTTTTGAAAGCTGTGGTCCAATTTAACAATGCAACAACACCATTTTTTATGAGCGCATGAGGTGGCATGTCAGCAAAACAGGTCTCTCTGCTTACATGAGTATTTTTACTTGGCTTTAAGGGCTAAGGATGACATGAAAACTTCATGTTGCCTAGTATCCCGGTCTGCATCAGTCCCTTGTTTTTAACTACTTGCTCCAATAATCTGCTTTAACACCAGACACAAGGAAAAGAGAGAACACCTGTTTTCCCAAGTGGCTCTGAGAAGGCCAAAGCAGTGAGGACTAGTGGTTGGGAGGGGGCTGCGAGGCAGAGGAGGGGTTTTGAAGGAGACAAAAGTGATGTAGAAAGCATCTACACTACCAGCTGGTTCCACTGCCCATGGTTCTTACTTCAAGACGGCAGCTGCAGCAAAAATACTGGTAGGACTTCGGCATATTTGTTGTGCTTTTAGGCACTTCCCCTCCTTATCTTGCCTTCCAAGGAAACACTCAGAAATAAAATACTTTGTTTGGCTCAGCTCAAATACAGTATCTGTGACTAATTTTTTCCTCCGTATGTCAAAATCTCGTTTTCTACTACTTCAAGAGAATGCAAAATAGTAACTTGTTAAATAAACTGCTTTTCTTCAACTTAAGGCTCTTTGTACAGCAGCTTTTCTCACCTGAGGTGGATTTTCTCCAATCCAGCATCTGCAAGGTCATCATTTGCCCTCTGGTGAATATCTCTTTGCGTTTCAATCTTGTGATCATCAGATAAACCATCCACTTTATGGATAAAGATTTCAAAGTTGATGTCTGGATTCACTTTATAGGCTCTGGTCACAGTAAGATGCAGCCGAGCTAATGCTTCCATGTAATCATCCTAATGAAGGAAAAATAGAAAACCTAGGAAAGTTCTTTAAAATAACTGAAATTTTACAATAATTACTTTTAGAAAATGCTACAGCTCAACAACGAATATCTTATTTCTTATGATAGACAGCAGCCTATATCTAGCAACTGCACCAATTTCTCCCTGTCAGCATTTGGGAGTCTGAACAAGAACCTTCAAATGCTAAAGCAACCTAGTTAACTGTTTCAAACATCTTGCAAAGAGAGACAGACTTAAAAATAACCTAGCAGCTTTTCAAGTTTTAACGATTTTTTTTTTAATGTGTGTTTGTAACCGTAAGTTATTTATTTTCTTTGAAAAAATCTACACGTTCCAATCTATCTGCCTGTTGCTGAAGGAAGAAAAGACAAAAGTAGTTTAAATGCACCCCCCTCCCCTTTTTCTTCTTACCTGAGAGTCAATAACAAATATCAGTGCTCCAGTGCCTCTGAAAATCATCTCATAGTCAAACGTAGGGTCAAAGAAGTCAATTTGCCCAGGAAAATCCCATATCTGAAAGTTGACGAAGGAGCTGTTGGACACGTCCTCTCTGCAGATCTTGTTTGTGCTCTCCAGGAAGAGGGTCTCATTCGGTGACATTTTGTGAAAGACAACTTTCTGAATGGAAGACTTCCCACTTCTTCTCAAGCCCATGAGCAGGATCCTTGGCTTAACTTCGGTACTGAAGGGATCGTTGAAATCCAAAACTGAATAAAATCATGCAAGAAGAGTAATATATTATAACAACATAATTAGTGACTGACAGACAATATATATTCGACATTTTTTTGACCATTTTTATTGGATTTATGCAAATATTGCTGATTTTTAAACTTAGGGAGTGGTCCTGCAGATGTTTTAACTTGGATTCTTTGCCCCTCAGTACACACCATCATAAAACCTACTTCTCACCTGTAACAGAGACTGCAGAAAGTATGATAGCTCAGTTTCTATTGAAAAAAGAATATCCTCTCTAGCTATCCTTGTCAACTGACAGCTAGGTCATGAAAGCAAGAAGCGTGTTTGTGTTAGTTATGTTTGTGTGACTTCAAAAAGCTACATGAAGGTTTCCTTCCTTTAAAAAAAAAGGAAATCACACATCCCAGGAGCTATTGGAAGAAGACAACTCAGCAGGCAGACATTTCCTCTATGGGAACTCAAAATAGCACTGAGCTCATTTGTAAGGTAAAGATTTCTCCCACAGTTGAATAATTTGTGTTACTTATCAGATAACAGCATCTTACAGACTGTAAGTTTACAGCATATCCCTTGCCTGTGTGTAAAACAAATGCTTGGGAACGAAGTGGTTCAGCTGTGTTACCTGCCCTAATTTGAAACTGGTGTGACTGAAGCAGAACATTTCTGAGTGCTGGGACAGGCTGAACACAGTAGCTGTTGGGCAGGCCTTCTCCCACCTACCGCATAACAGACTATTCAACGTAACTCAGGGCACTGCGTAATTGTATTTCTTGCTCTTCTTCTGCTAAGGTGAATTTTGAATTGCAAGAAAAGAGAAACACATTTGTTCAAACAAACATCCTTCCTACATATGCCCTGCATACTTCCAAGGGATCATTTTTACTCCAAGAGTACCAAAATCCAGAAGCAGCAGCACAGAAGCAGCAGTGTGAGGCTGCCCATTTATCACATAGCCCTGCGGACTGAAGAACGCAGAAAGCTTGGAAGGGTCCTTTGCCCAGGAGAACAGTTTACGCCCACACGCAGCTACCAAATCTGTTCTCACGTGAAAGCCAAGCAGGATGTGCCCACCAGGAATGTCCGGAATCTTGTTTGTGTCCCTTTGTGCCTCCTGAGCGTTTGTTATCCAGGAACTGGGGTTCACAACCGACTGGCGGTGTGTGCACAACATCCATCCCCCTGGCACCACCTGCTGGCTCACGAGCAGCCACGCCACTCAGCGTGAGCCCAGGGCACCCCAGTGACGGAAAGCACAGGCAATTAGGACAGAACTAATTATCTGTAAGATCCTCTGCGTTTTAAATACATTTGCAAGGCCTTGCCAGGTCTTATCACTTACTGTGCTCTTGTCAATTGCCACCTACAGATGCAGCAGTGCACAGATGAAAGCCTTCAAGCAAAACAGCAGCAGGGTGTTGGTAACGCAGCAAGGGACAGGTCCTGCTGATCCACAGGCAGCGGCATTTGGGAAGTAATAAACCCCAGACAGCACACTGCAATATCATCACCACCAATATCATCTTTCTGGGACTGCAAGAAGCATGTGCCTACAATAATTCACGCTTGCAGAGGAATAATAACAGGGATAAAAATAGGACAATCTGACAGTGTTTTATGTTCCGCGGGGCACAGGCTTGTCAAGGAAGCAAACCAGTCACGGGATTTAACAGTTTCTTTCACCCCACTCTCTTCTTCACCCCACAAATTCTCTACAGCTGCCAAAACTATAGCCAATATTTCATTAACGTTCATATATCCATACATCCTGCAATTTGCACCTTGACTGTCAGGAGGGAAAATATTTATTCAAGCTTTACAAGACCTGGTTTGAAGAAAATTCTTTATAAAGGCCATTTATATTTCTTTTATAAAGAAATAATTCTTTATATAAGAAAAACAGCCTTTGGGTCAATGCTTTATTGCACGTTTCAGAGAATGAAGAAACTCCAATTAGCTCTGTCCACACCAGAACTTACGAAGCCCAGTTTGCCATGGATTTGTACTCTGTTTCCCTTCCCTCTCGCCACCACACCACCAACTTCCCCTGCACGTCTTATGACACATCCTCCGAGTAACAGATACGGCGTGCTGTGGCCGACCTGCAGCTAGACACGCGCTGACTGGCTCGGCACAACGCGCGTGTGCTCCGCTCAGCCAAGTGCTGCCGCAGCAAACGTGTGCATCTGCTTGCCTGTCTCTCTGAGGACGCTTTCACTGGGGTCTCTCCTCTCTTCTGAGAGCTAGTTTTCACCACACTTGCATGAACTTTACCGTCTTTGAGGCTTCTTGCCTTCAAATTCTGGTGAAGGTGGTCAGCAGTTCCCAAAGTGCTGACAGGTCATGAGACAAGTAGAAGAGAAGCCAGCTATAAATCATTCCCTTTCCTTTAAGGGATAAGCTAAAAACTCAAGTGTATCTAAAAAAAAAATATTTTAAATAACTTGGGGCTTTATATTGTTGCTGTATTACATTTTTCCAGGCAGATACATTTTTATCGATCATAATCCTTACTAGAAAGGAATTGCTTTATCCCAAAACCATTGTAAAGAAGCAGAGCTGCAAGTGCAAACAGTTACTAGCAAGCAGAATGCCATCTCCTCTGCTAGTAAGCCTGTTACTTAGCCTTTGTAATTCTGCCAGCTGAAGACAGAGAAATGTAAATTAATATTATCCAAACCTGACTAGATAGCAGTGCTGCTGTAGCACTTTCCTTGGAGAGAGAGTTAAGAGATTACCTTATATGTAAAGGAATTGGATGATGCACTGCCTGCCCACATTCCTTTCCCGAGTGCATGACAACTCCTTCTTTAATTTGCCATAGAAATGCCAGTAGATGTAGCCTTGCAACTCCCCAGACTAGGTTACTGAGTGAGATTATAATGGGTGTAAGAGAAACACTGAACTGTGCTCTATCCCATAATGGGTAAGATAATTTTTCATCTCATTAGATGAAACACATTTCCTGCTTCATTCACTTTTGCATAGAATAAAAATGTCATAAAATGGCAGTTGCTAACACTTACCAGCAGCCCTTCACATTTCAACTTTTCTAAGCAGCCATTAAGAACAGAAGTCTTGCTGCTGGTTCTAACTCTTCAGTTCTAACTGCTGGTTAGAGGCCAGAGCCTTTGAAGTATTCACAAATTAATTTTAACAAACCCCAAAGCACTTTCCCAACACAAAAGGACTGCAGTTACAGAAATCTGGTCAGGAATTGGGTGATGTCCTTGCTTACGGAGCGTAATTAGTGTGTATTGCAACACGCAGAAGAGCGAGCCCAGCTCTGAAGAGTCGAGAGCTGCACGTAGCAGTCCCGACCTGTTTCACCACGACACACACAGTATCAATAATCCAACATCTCCTTCACATTATTCAAGATGTTCACTGATTTTTTGGAAACCTGTCCCAAACTTCATATCAATTTCAGTTACGTTTCAGAAGCCTGTGACTATCAGTGCTTCACAGCTGTATGTGAAGGGGATGCTGTGGTGGCAGGTGTACTCTGAGATCTCACCAGTATCAAGGCTCCAGTTCTCAGCTCACCTGCTCAAGCTATGCCAGACCAAAAGAAAAGTTTTTGCTCATTTTATCATGTACAAGATAACAAGCCTGAGTCTGGTTTCAACTCTTAGAGCTAATAATGATTTATGGTAGTTTGTTTTTTTTGACCACTCATGCAATTCAATTATGTTATTCTGAAGTTTTCACCCTTTCTGCACAGAGGAGAACGACCAGTCCCATACTTCCCATTCCTGTGCCTACAAGGCCCATTCATCTCATGGCATTTCCAGTGCTACTGTCTGCAGCTGGGATGCTTGCAGCACCTTAGCATGCTGTCAAAACTTACAAAACACAGACACTCATACACTGGACATCTTCAGCATTAAAGATGGCCTGAGCCTAAGGAGTTAACAGAAGAAGCTTATATGCAATCACCCATGCTGTACAGCTCCTGTGGGTTTATGAACATTGCCGAAATGCCTGGTGGAAGGAAATTCTTGTGGCCAAAGAAAAACTCAGAACCAGAAGACCTGGCTCTCCCCTGCCACAAGCGTGGCACTCAGCAAGGGTCTGACTTGCGGAGTGTCTGAGGAAGTAACCTTTGAGGTTTCCTTGCTTGCAAATACGTTTTAGTGGAGCATATCAAAAAGATGACTGGGCTTTACGTGAACCAAGCCTTTAAGGTCTTTGAATACAACCCCATGTGTAAAGTCAAAAGATGAAGCAGTCATTTCAGCTCAGGTCAGAGACAAGAAAGCAGCACAAGGTGAGAGATGGCCAACATGAAGCTCTGAATTTTCCAGCGTGCCCACAAGCACAGATTACATTTTTACTTTCAGGTCTGGCTTCCCCCTTCACTTTCAACAGCCACGCATGGAGGCTGTCCTCCTCGCACTGCCCTTTCCATTATTCCTCTGAAATGGAAGAGAAATGCTGAACTGCGAGGCTGTGACGCTGGATTTGGGACTGCTCACCGTACAGACCTGGGAAGGGCTAGGGCAGAAACTTGGAAAAGGAAAGCCCCCAGAGCCCTGCAGCCCAGTTAGGTACAAAAAAATAAAATAAAAATTAAACGATCCAAATCTCACGCTGCTTTTTTTACCCCTATTTCCCCAGATCCGGAGCTAACAGAAGGCCGGGGCATCCGGAGGGTTAAAATAAGCCTCGCCTTAATCCTAGCCGAGAAAGCTCCCTGCACGGGCTGCCTGCTGCCAGCCGGGACGCACAGGGCTGCTCCTATGAGGCACGCGATTCACAGCGTCACGGTGCCGATTTTTTCAGCATTTTTTTTTTTTTTTTTTTTTTCTGTTAGCGGGGAGCTGCCCCGGGACGGGGCCTGGCAGGGCAGTGCCGGCCCCGCCGAGTGACAGCCGCAGCTGCGGGCCCGTCCCCGGCAGGCCGCGGCCCCGCGCACTCGCTCCCTCCCTCCCTCACTCACACGCCTCATCGCCGCCGCTCCCCGCGTCCCCGTCCGAGAACGAGCCGGCCCCGTCGGCGTAGCCGCCCAAGCCCGCGATCTCCTCCTCCTCCTCCTCCTCTTCTTCCTCCTCCTCCTCCTCCTCCTCGTCCCCTTCTTCCTCCTCCTCCTCCTCCGGCAGCTTCCTCGGCGCCTGGCTCATGCCGGCCGCGCTCCCGCCGCTCCCCCTCTGCCTGCGGGGGGGACCCGGGTGCGGCGCGGCCGCCGCTCCCCTCACGGCCCCTGGCGGCCCCTCACGGCCCCGCCGCTGGGCGGAGCGCGCCGCGGCCCGGCCCGGCCTCAGCGCGCGGGCACGCACGCGCGGCCCCGCCGCCGAGTGGTGGAGGGCGCCCCAATTCTCCTCCCAATCCTCCCCCCCCCACCAAGGCAGTCCTGGGAGGCAGAAACGCGGCCATTAGGGGCGGAGGAGACCTCCGAGATCCCCCTGGTCCAACCACCTCCTACCGGCACCGTCACACACTGAGCGTGTCCCCAAGCACCACGTCCAGCCTCTCCTTCAACACCCCCAGGGGTGGAGGCGCCGCCACCTCCCTGGGAGACCCGTCCCAGTGCCTGACTGCTCTTCCTGGGGAGAAATGTCTCCTCATTGCCATCCTAAACCTCCCCTGGCTGTTCCCTCTGGTCCTATCACTCGTTATCTGTGAGCAGAGGCTGACCCCCAGCTCCCCACACCTCCGTTTCAAGTACCTATAGAGATCCATGAGGTCTCCCCTGAGCCTCCTCTTCCCCAGACCAAACACCCCCAGCTCCCTCAGCCGCTCCTCACAGGACTTGTGCTCCAGACCCCTCACCAGCTTCACAGCCCTTCTCCAGACATGTTCCAGCACCTCGATGCCCTTCTTGTACTGAGGGGCCCAAAGCTGAACCCAGCACTCGAGGTGCAGCCTCACCACAGCCGAGTACAGGGGGACGATCACCCCCCTGCTCCTGCTGGCTGCACCATTCCTGACACAAGCCAGGATGCTGTTGGCCTTCTTGGCCACCTGGCCACACTGCCGGCTCACGGTCAGGCATGTTATGCGGGACGACTCAGAGAAGCTGTAGTAGTAAAAACTCCATGGGAGGATGGGATTTTTCAGCGCCCAGGAGGCTGAGCTGCAGCCAGCTGCCTGCCATGGCTCCCTCAGACCAGCACTACAGGCAGATCACAGCCGCCGCCCTCAGTGAGGCTCCTGCTTCGGGAGCTCCTGGTGCTGCTCCTGATGTCTTGCTCCACCTGGGGCACTGGAGCCATCACCCCATGGTGACAGGACTGGAGAAGGCAGCACGGGGAGCTGAGCTCGCCATGCTCCAGCTCCATGTTTTTCTGTTTCTATCCCCTTCGTGCCGCTGTTATCAGGAGGCTTTCCAGGCCACCCTAATCCACTTGAGATAATGGAGGAGCATTTTTTTCCATAGGGGAAGGAGGGGAGAAATCTCTTTTTATGCCATGCCATGACAAATTACCCATATGCAAATGTGTTGAAATGCCTTTCTTTCTCCTCAGCTCATCCACCAGCTTGGAAGTTTTGCCTGAACAGATTTACAGTGTCCCAAAAGGCTACATGAAGTGTTTCAAAGCTAAGTCTGCTATCAGGAATTGGGACCAAGAGCTTTTACCAGTGAAGTTTCTAGCATTCTGTCGTGGGACGGCCCAGGGGGACATGAGTCTGTTGAAAACTCCAGACTGAAAGTGGAGACAAGTTTCCAGGTCTGTCATAAAGGGCCGTCTGTCTCACTCCGGTACTGGCTGATCGCATCTGCACCGAAAGGGCTGTTAGGTTTCAAGGCTGGCGAGGGGAAGTGAGCCTTGCCCACAAACCTGACTGACGGTATTAGGTTTCTTTTGTACAAAGAGCTATGAAACATCACCAGTCGCTGAGAATAATTTGGAGATATTAAAATGCTAAATTAGGGTGTAGAAGCTCAGGAATGACAGGGCTGATTACAATGCAGTTCTTCCCACAAATCTAATGCCAGCGACTGCCTGCTTGGCTACGGCTGCAGGTTCAGAGCCACTCAAACTCCAGGCTCAACTCCAGATAGGTTTTTTGAGTAGGGCTGAAGCATTTCTGCCAACCCCTCGGCAATGTAATCTGACCTGGGCTCTGCATCAACTTCAGGAATTACTCCTCCTCTGTCTCTTTGCCACCAAGTTGTTCTGTGTCCCCGCTGCACTTGTCTTTTTCTCTTTCTTTTTCCTCCTTTTCTCTCTTTTTTTTTTTTTTTTTTTCTTTTCCCTTCTTGTCTTCCTTTTTTTTTTTTTTTTTAATTATTTTTTATTTTTAAATCTTTCATCATTTAACTTCACAGCCTGTAGCACATAATGAAACTGCGCCATGCCTTCAGTCACGGGACTGGTAGTAAGGGCAGGTAGACACGGGGCTGAGTCTTTGCACATACGCGGTGCATAACATTGCATGTGCTTGGACTCTGTCAGAGAGGAGCCCTGTTTCACAGACAAGACAAAAACTTTCTGTCTCAGGCAACTGAGGGAATTCAGGAATTCCTCTTCTTAACAGGAAAAAAAAATAAAATACAAAAGTGGCTGTCTGAATTACTTCTTTAACACACAGCTCACGGGTTGCTCGCATTGCACCTGCAGCAAGGAGAGGGCTGGGTCCCCCCGGCCCCTCACCTGGGGGCCATCATCCCCTTGCCCCCCTTCCCCGCTGCGAACCCCGAGGCCGCGGGGGCGCTGCCGCTGGGTGTCGCCCTCGCAGCGGGCACGGCCCCGGCGCCGCCACCGCCACCACCTCCGGGGCCGGCGGCCCGGGGGAGCCCAGCCCGGTGGCGGAGGCTCCGGAGGAGACGGTAGGGCTCGTCCCGGGGCTGCTCGGAGGGGAAGCGGGGCCGGGGAGGGGGCTGCAGCCCCGGGAAGGGGGCGGGGGCGCCGCCGAAGGGGAGCCCGGGAGGGGGGGTTAGGGCGCTGCCTGCCTGCCCGTGCGGGTCCTCGTCGGGTTTGGGGAGCCGCAGCGCCCTGCTGCCAAGTTGTAGGGTGGTGTCCCCGCTGTTGGCAGCACCCCAAAACTCCGCTGGAAGCGGCCCCGCCGTGCCGGGGGGCTCCCCGCTGAGCGGGGCCTGGACCCGGCATCGCCAAGGTGCCAGGAGCAGCACCGGGAGCCCGAGGCTGCCCTGCTGCTGCTCCGAAACCCGCCTGCTCTTGGGTTTGTGTTTCTTTGGGGTTGCGATCGGGGTTTGGAGAGTGCACCCGTCCCAAAGGACGGGTTGTCCGCGCCCTCATGCTGGAGGAGAAGACCTGGAGGCACAGAAAGTGGCAGGAGGATGGGTGGGTGATCTTCCCCCCACCGCCTGTCCACATTATCTTAAAATGATCGACCAACATTAATGCCAGCATCTGCCAGGAACATCTACAAATCTATCTATAAATCAAACACGTAAAAATCTATCTAGGACTAAACGCTCACGCAGCGTTAGCTGGGCATGGTGCAGACCCTCTGATAGCACTGTCTGAGTGCATGGCTTGTTTTGAGGAAGAGAGTGTTATTTACTTAACTTGCTTGCTCTCCAGGTGATACGTCCAGGTGTGCAGCTACTCTTGTAACAACTTATTTTGGCAGGCTCAAGTTCCAGGTATTTGGTAGTCTCCGTTCTCTGGAGACTCAGAAAACGTGCTGTTTCTGGAGATGCACGATCACGTTTCCGATCGTCAGCTGCAGCGCAGGCAGGAAGACGTAGCGTAATGGCTTAATGCAGAGCTTAACAACAAGTTCCGAGCAGAAAAGTTACGTCCCCTGAATGTAGCAAAAGTACCATTCACTACCTGCATAACGTATTGGGCACCTGCCCTTAGATTTTGGTGGGACAGAAGGTCTGTGAAGCCCATGTTTAGGTGCCCGGTGTTGAGGTGGTGCGTGCTGGTTTGTGCTGGTGAGGCCCCGTTAGCCTGGCAGGAGGGGATGGGAATTCTGGAACAGAAGTGCTCTCGCTGCTTCTCTCCTCCTTGTTTGTTTGAAAAGAAACTTTAATCAAATTCAAAAGTGACTTTGTGGTGATATTCCCTTGGGAAAGGTTTTTGCTTTCCCCTACTTCTTGATATTTACCCACATCGCGCTTTCGACCTCATGTTGGAGACTGACTTTGAGCACTAGAAATAAAACAATCTGTAAGGGTTCAGTAAAAATAAAGTGAGCAGCCTCCTCTTCATCCAGGATCTGCAAGCTTTTTGCAGAGCTCTTTTTTCTTTTCTGGGGGAACAGAAGCGGTGGGGATGTTGGTGTAAGTCAATATGGAGCAGTTGCAGCACCTAGGATCGTGCCCTGTCCCAGGTGGCACGTGCTGGAGCTCACGATGTCAATCATATGATGTTCTTGCACTTGATTAGATGAATGATATCTTCAGGAATGAGGCACCTGTGGGGCATGGTAGTAGTGATTAAGCCCCAAGTTGTATTTCTTCAGCTTCACCTTTGCACTTTGCCAGTGAGTCATGTTGTGATGTAAGAAGGAACCTTGCTGCCCCTTCCTTGCTAAATTCGTGCCATAGGACTAACAATATTTATCTGTTCGGATGGATGGCATAACAAAGAATGTTTGTAAAGCACTTTAGGTTCTTAAATTAATTACGCCATCTGACAACGGCGTTTTATTTATTTACTCTCATTAGTTTGGGATTTGTCATTCAGCAGTTAGGACTTAAGATAAACTTCCAGAGAGCTCACAGTCGTACCTTTCTTAGTGATACATCAGTGCAGCACGTCACTAAAGGCAGTATTTTATTTAAAACAACAAATGAGGTACCATATTTCACTTGTAAGATTGGCCTAGGGAGATATTTGTAGGAGACAATAATGAATTGTAATTGCTTGGGGTGGGGGAACTAAGTTGTTTTATCTCGTTGTTTATTAAGGAATTTAAACATGTGACTTTAAAAATGGTCCAACCAAAAATAGAAGGTGTAGACCTGCACTTTGGAGGGACCTCAGGCACTGATAGTGTGTAGCAAGGGGGTAATTACCTTCCCTGCCTTGTGTCCAGCACCCAGGTCTCACCTCCATTCTCTTCAGCATTTTATATATGTGTATATATGTACGTGTAGTATATATGTATGTATGGTATAACCTTATTATAACAACCTGTCCTCCCTGTCCAGGGAGTAGAATAGTCAAGAAGTAACTGAGCTGTTCCTAAATAAATGGTCCACGATTTAGCAATGGTACGCACGAATATTTGCTATTATTTTACTCAGAAATTATTCTGAAGGCTTTTGTCAGCAGAGTTGCATGTAAAGTGGATATACTCCTAGAAAAATACGGTGTGTATGCTGTATAAAATTATTGACAGGTTTGCAGAAATCTGTGTTGTACATAGTTGAATCTGTAGAAGGTGTAAATTCCTTTAGTACCAAGGAGAAATGTAGTGCAGCCTTACTTGTTATGCAATTGCGGGTTGCTTAAATTTTGTACCAGGATTTTATGGATTTAAATTTGTCTCTAATTTTTTTGTGCTACTCAGGGAAAAAAAAAACAAACAACAAAACCAACCTTCTAATCAAAACTCAGATTATCGTCTGGATGAGTAATTACATGAGGCAAAGTAGAGATGAAATTTCAGTATCTCTGACAGGTGCACTTGCTCCTAGAGTTTGTTTAATTCTTAAGATGCTCTGAAGGAGACTGAGAAAACTCTAAAATATTGGTGGTAGTAGGTTAAAGGGATGTTTGCTGAGGTTGTTTTTTTTACTACTTTGGTGCTCAAAGGCATAATATGTCTGAAGAATGAAAGAGACAAAAATTATTAGTAATGAAAAACTCTCATCAGCATATTGTAGACCGTAATGTTCTGACTGCATTCACAGTTTACCCTCCAAAAGTGTATGGCTTTGGAAAAAAAATCAGCCACCCATTTAGTAAGAAATAAATATTTTTTAAGCAAACGTGAGCTTAGCATCTTGCTGAGAAATTTAATCTAGATATTTTGTTGCACTTGAACCAAAGGCTCTTTTGGTCCTAATGCTTCAATCAGAAAAATACTTTAATTTCTGCCTACTTGAGCTCAAACAAATAATTATATGTGGGCCAATTGCCATTAGGCCTTACAGTAATAAAAGTATTTCTTTAAAACTCAGTTCAGTCTGGGAGCTTCTAGCTCTGGTGATGCCATGGAGCCTCTGTTTCTGGCTCTCAATTCTTGAACCTAAATTGTGTCTGTATGCTTTGGTATAGGATGATGAAAAGGGCTATTTAAATTTTGTCACCTGTGCTTACCCAACCATGATTATGTTCTGAATACAGCTTGTGAATGTTTCAGTTTACAGTTTGATTCTTTAACTGATATTAAACCTACAAATCCAGATCATTTTCTAACTAGCAAGAGCGTGAGGGGGTGGAAAGTCTTGCTGAGCTGCATGTTGTGGCTTCTTTCTAAACTTTTTTTTTCTTTTTTCCTCTTGTCCGTATTTGGTTTATCTCATGCTGTCATCCAAAAAAGTACTGGGCTTGTGAAGGCAGGTGTTCAAAAGTTAGGAAGAGCCAGAATAAACACGTGTGAATTCCTGCCTTATTTGTTGCATAGCTTTCAAATGCATGCATGTCAGGATGTTCTTGGAGCACTGCTTCCCTGGAGGATGTGGGTTGCAAACCCAATGCTTTGGGTTGGAAGGGACCCCAAAGCCCACCCAGTCCCACCCCCTGCCATGGGCAGGGACACCTCCCACCAGCCCAGGTTGCCCAAAGCCCCATCCAGCCTGGCCTTGAGCACCTCCAGGGATGGGGCATCCACAGCTCCTCCGGGCAGCCTGTGCCAGGGCCTCACCACCCTCACAGTGAAGAACTTCTTCCTAATAGCTAATCTAAATCTAACATTTTTTAGCTTAAAGCCATTGCCCCTTGTCCTATCCCTACCCTCCCTGGCACGGAGTCCCTCCCCAGCTTTCCTGTAGTCCCCTTCAGGGCTGGCAGGCCTCTGTAAGGTCTCTGTGGGGCCTTCTCCATCCAGGTTGTTCAGCCTGGAGAGAACAACCAAATGTTTTCCTAGCTCTTTGTCAGTGTTTCTGCCACATGTTGCTTGAAATGAAAGGTCCTTGGAAGCAACAGGGAGGCTCTGTCCAACTGCCAGCACTCCTGTCCTGCTGCTGCTCCTCTGTGGCTCCCTCCTTCTTATTCCTCAGGGCCTTTGCCTGTTCTCCAAGCCCTAGGTGCTTCTCAGGCTACCAAAGGGTTGAATCTTGAGCTCTCTGACCCTGCAGGGGAAACTTGCCCATGGGGGAATTGGGCTGTGGTTGGGGATAGGGTTTGGGCAAGTGATGGATGGAAGTTCAGAGCAGTGGTTGGTGGCCTTCAGGGCAGAGGGTGGCGGGGACATGATGTGCTTAATGTAGGTCTGCCATAATCATGGGGAAAAAGGCATGAAAGGTAAGGCTTTTTAAAACTATCATGTGATTAAAAGTGTTTTTAAGTGCTCTTCAAATCATTAAATCTTGTTTAAACCCTGATTTAAACCAAGCTTCTTCTGAGAGTTTGTTTCTTACTTTCCCTTTCTCTCTCGTGACTTGCCTTCCTCCTCGCCTAAACACCATCTGCTCCTGTGAAGAGAGCCACTGAAGGTAACATTTTTGGGTGCGTGACCTGGCAAGGAGATGGATGAAAGCACTTTCATCTGCATTATGGAAAATACATTTGGATTTGATGGAAATTAATTCTATAAGGGTGCGGATTGCTGTGTCCGCATTGCAGTGGGCTCGTTTTCTTTTCCAGGTTGAGCTGCCAATTAGTTTAAGCCAGAGTCGAGAGTGTTTTCTGTTGGTTTTATCAGCACCTGCAGCGTGACATCTTAGCAAGACCTGTTGCTAGTCCATTTATATTGTGGTGACCTCTTATGAGTCAAAACACCTTCAATCTTCTTGTATGGGTCAGTCACTGTGGAAGGTGCCAGCTTTGTGTTTGGTTTAAGATGAAGCCACCACCTGCAGAAATTGCAGCCTGCTTGGAGTCCTCCTTATGAGTAATTTCCCTTCGTTTTCTTTCTGACCGCTTTTGCTAGAAGACTGTCTGGCTGAAGAGGATTAGGGCTGGGGGCCGGGGGCTGTGGTATTATCCACCTGCCATCTGCAGCCTTCTATTGACATTATTGTCCTGGTTTAAATCCAGATTTTGAAAGTACAGCGCTTTCTTATCATTTTGTCTTTTCCAGACCTCGTAGCAGCTTCTGAATCCTTGCAAGGAAGTGTTGCAGGCAGGCATTGTAGCAGCTGCTATGTTTTTTTTCATTTTGGAGTCTGGAGGTAGTTAGGAAACATAATAATAAACGTTTTGCTTTGGTGTGTATCACGTTATCATTTTTATGGGCTGTCATGTGGTGCCCTGCAGGCACATGGGAGAGCATCAGCCCAACGCTTGGTGGTGTGGAAAAAGCTCTGAGGCAAGAAGTAGCTAGAAGGCTTTTTTCTTCCCACCCTGCCATCATACTACCTACAATTTCCACTTCTTCCGTGGGCTTAGGCTGTCTGAAATCTCGCCTCTGGACTTACCAGGGTTATGTCAGACGTCCCCCAGAAAAGAGGTCATGGAGGATCGTGTCACGGCCCTTGGAGCAGATTTAAACTTGCTTCAGCGTGGGAGGAGGTACCTCAGCTGTAATGTGTGATGATTTCTTCTTCAGGTGTGTGCATTTCTTCCAGGGACAGCTGCTCAGTGTGCTTGAACGCCTGGCATCAGTGCAGCTACAGCTCAAGGCTACTGGTAGTTACAACCAGGAGACTCTAGCCTAGAGTAAGCTGAGGTGTGAATTTTAAGTACGGTGTTTTATGAGTGAATAATCAGCTGCTAAGTCGGGTCCTTTTGCTCCACTTCACCAGCTCGGAGGAGCCCAGCTTTATGAAATGCCGACCTGGCGAGCACTGGCTGAGGTTGTAATCCACTTTGCTTTCTCTGGCGCCCTGACGGTAAGCGAGGATGCGTCTGCATGCTGATGGGAGGGCTACCAGCAGGCTGGGAAAGCAGGGCAGGGTTTGGGGCACAGCCCAGGCAAGAAAGGACCTTGATGTCAGATGTCTTGGTCACTGCTAGGCTCAACATCAGCAAGAACAAACCTTTAGAGGGAATTAGAGTAGGAGAAATAGAGCCATTTCTTCTCACCTGCTTTGAGCCTGACAAATGCCTGATGCTTTCTAGTATTTTCCAAGCTGATTTTCCTCTACTTAATTGTTCCTCAAATGGAAATTGTGTCTGGCCTTTGGTTGTGTCTGTTCTACTTCCTTGAAACTTTTCTAGTTTTGCTTATTTTTTTTTTCTGAGGGAGTGTGAGCTGATTACAACTTTCAGGATGCAGTTGAATGTTTTACAGTACTGAATAAAGGTGGGTTTGATTTTTGATCTCTGCTGTAAAAATTGCTAGTGCACTCTTTGCTTTTCGACTGTGCTGATGCTTTTGTAGAATAATCTGTAATAAATCTGAGATCTCATTCCTGAATCATTTAGAGCCCATCACTATGCGTAGCAAGTTGAGGTGTTGTTTTTTTCCTGCTATGAACATCAGTCCATGTTTAAATTGTACTGATTTTTGCCTTTGTTTTTACCAGCTGGTTATTTGGTGTCATTAAGTCCTTCTGTATCTCTTTGCAATCAGTGCTTGCCTTTATTCTGCATAACTTAGTATTACCAGTGAATTTTGTCACTTAACTGCTCCAGTGTTTCTCTGTCTCCCTGTTGGGATTCATTCACAACGATATTGAACACAGTGTTCATGATGCAGATGGCTATGGGGCTGCGTGGTTAATAGCCCTCCACTATGCTGACTGAGTGAGTGCTCTTTCTTTGTACCGTTTATTTTGTGTCTTCTAGTTGTTTTTTTATACAGATGAAGACTTTTCCTATTATTCCATAGCTGCCTAGTTTTTATAATACTGATTTTTTTTTATTTTTTTTTAACTTTGATCTAAAGCCTTTAAGGGAACAAATTTCCAAACGGGAAATAAGTGAAATGGACATTGTTCATCTGCTCAGCTTCAGAGACTGCAGTGGTGCTTCCAGCCTTCAGTAGTGCCTGGCTTTTTTTCCTCACCCTCTTGGAGAATGGCATAGCTACAGGTGAAAGCAGAGAAGAGGTGATTTTTTTCTAAGCACATGGGAGAGCTGCTTGATGCTGGAACGGACCATGCCCCTTGGGGCTGCTCTTAGCATGTGTATTTGGGGGTTGGACGTGAGTTACCATGGCTTGAGGAACAGCTTTACGCCACTGAAGGTAGCACGCTCACCGTAAATGTGAATTATCTTACTTCAAACATCTTTCTTGTGTCCAAACAATCAGCATTCAACTGTAACAAGTCCAACCTTGCAACTACATCCCAGCTATTCGGGGATTTAGTTTTGGTCAAAACTGAATTTCCTCAAATTCTATTCCAAATTCCCTTGGTGAAATTATTTAATATGTCTCAAATACAAATGTTATGAAGTTTAAAAAATGTAAAATACAAATAGACAAATATAATTCTTTAAATCACTTCTAATCCTTGTTCCTTCTACTTTTCAGACCGAGTTTACCATTTCTAAATGTAGGTCTCTCTTGCTTGCTCAGAATGTATCAAATCCTGTTCTCAAGGAGAATTTTGCACTTCATTTATTTGGAAGCAAGATGAGACACAACAGGAAAAGTGAATGGCAGGATTTAAAAAATCAGAATGAATATTTGCACTACGTTGCATGCCATACCAGCAAATTGAAACTGAATTTGCAGTTAGAAACTCCGCTATACAGTCCTTGAGGGAGTTTCTTAACTGAAAAGAAAATATTAAATATATATATTCCCAGATTCATTGTGTGCCTACAGGTGTAAATTAAGGAAAAAAAAAACAAAACCCAACTTTTTTTTTTTTTTTTTTTTGCCTCTTCTCAGTTGCCCTTTATTCTAGTCCACTAACACATGTGCTTGGGAAGTCTGAAATTTCTAGTTTCCACACCCCATTACTCTTTCATAGAATTTATCCTTTAATGTCTAGTAACTCTGCAGACACACAAATGAGGATGCTCCTGCTTCAGTTATTAGAATTATGTCGGGTTTTTCTTCTTTTTGTTTTTAATCCTCAAAGTAGAGTACTTGGCATGGAAGCTAGAAGCATATTTTATTCAAAACCTAGCATCTAGAATTTGGATGCATGTGTTTCCAGCTTTTAAGAATAATTGTTTTTTGAAATATTGTATTAGAATGAATTTGCTTATTGATCGTACGTGGTTTTTGCACATCCAGCAAGTGTCTGAGTATAATTACATGGGATAAGCTGATTTTGGTAGCACACAGACAAATCGGGAAAACAGGTAGTGGTGCATTCAATAGAACTGAGCGCAGCACTTTAAATAAAACATCTTAAATGTTTATTTGTTCCCCTCATGATTTGAAAGGAAGAACCTCTCCCCTTGACTAAGCTGAAGCATGTGTATAGTGAAGTCTTAGGTTGCCGTGTAAAGAGCCAGTTTAATCTGGGATCTGGCCTCTGTGTTTCCCAGAGATGGAGCAAAGCGTCAGGGAAATGGAAATCTTTGTGTCTTTTGTACCTCTGCAGTGCTTGTGAAACATATGTTTACTCTACTTTGGAAAAAAAAAAATAAATAAATAAAATATACTTTTCAAGTAAGCTAAGCCAGGAAAGGTTAGCAGAGCAGAGTGGTACTGTAGAGGAATTTCTTGGCACGTGATTAAAACATGTGCTAGAGTGTTTAATGTTAAGATAATGGATTGCCTTGTAATTCTCTGGAGCTGTATGCTGTCATCCTCCCCAAAACAGTAAGATTTTGAAAAGTGTACAGGTAGTGTCGCAGTCTGATTGTTTTGATAACCTAGCACTTTGATTTTTAATAGCAAGTATCTGTGGCATGTCGGTGTTTTTTACTTAAAAAACAAAGAAAGAAATGAACCCTTGGTTTACTAGTTCTCACGCTTTGGATTTTGAATCAATGTACATGAATATTCCCTCCTCTTTCCCAACAGAGCAGTTTCTCTGGTCTGTGTATCTTAAACCTACTAGTTCTCCAAATATACATGGTCTTTCAAGTAAAACAGGATAGCACAAAAGCTTTTGCAATGCAAAAGTTAGCAGATTTCACTACGTACTGTTAAAAAAGCAACACTTCTTATGCTCTATAACTTGAATTTTCGTTTTCATTTTTTAAATTAAATTTCATTTAATTTAATTAAAAATTAAGAATAAAATGATAGTAAAATAATTACTCTAAAAAAATTGCACGAGTTTATGCATGAATAATATTATTGCCCATAGATAGGTAATTATCAACAACTTTTGTGTAGTAGAGTTATAATTAGTTTACTGTATTAAAACTCAGACCTGAAAAACAAAACTTTCAGCTAGACTTTGCATGATTAGATGGCTTAAAGATGTATGTGTATTATCGTGGGCTTCTTTAAAATGAAATGTTATGCCGTATTTTCTATTTTTGCCATATCAGATCAAAACCTGATTTACCCCCTGGTGTGACCAATCTCATTTAATTCAGTGATTATGTCCACGTGAGTAATACTCAAGGAATTTGGCTTAGTCTGAGAAACATCTTTCCAGAAGGAGATGTAATGGACTTGCACTCAATATTAAAAAGAAAACACAAAACACACATACGAAAAAAAAAAAAAAAAAAAGAAGGAAGCCACAGCTTGGGTTTCCTTGTCTCATAGTATAAGGATTTTCAGTGAAGTCTCACACTCCATGACATTAAATCTGCGGCCAAGATGATATGATATTGGACGATTTCTGTACCTCAATGTGCAGGTCTGTGCTGCTGCTGAAACAATAGACTGAGTGTTTTAGGGTGCAGATAGCCTGACTAAAATGACATGTGTTGCAAAAGCTGATACACTTTCTCAGTGGAAAATGTGCAGTAGATAAATGCTTGTGGACTGTATGATATGTCACAATCACAGGAGTAGTTAACATGATAAAAAAAAAAAAAAAAGCTTTCTATCTGTTTACAAAACTGGCCTTAGGGTGGGACTGGAAGAAAGAGGATACAAATATGTAATACATCCATCTTATTTTTTCTCCTGCTTTCTGCCTCCCTGTATTGGGCTGAAGATAAATGGGCAGCCTAACTGCGTGAAAAAGAAAAAGGCACCAAAGTCAGTTCTCCTTCTCTGTGGTTTCCTCTCTGTGTTATGCATCGAGAGGCTGATGGCTGTGTGGCAGCACGCCAGCCTTGATAAGGTATGGTTCCTGTAGTGCCGTGAGATCAAAACTGTGCCGCAACTCCTCCTTAATCACGTTGAGCAGCCACGAGTCCAAAGATGGATTGGCCTAGTTCGGGAATGTAGTTTGAAGTTGTCTGTGCTGAAATGCCAAAGTGTGTTTTAGCCATATTAGGCCTCGGTCGTGGTTTCAAGGTAATGAAGATGCCCCTCGACGTTTTCTCTGTTGCGGTGCTGTCTCATTTTCCCACACCAAATTCCTCTTCATCTCTTGCCACTTCCAAGAGTTTCTCTGTATTGTTCTTCACCTTTTTTTCTTCTCCCCTCTTTTGTCCTAGACGTACTCTCTCATCCTTGATCTAAGACTTGTCTGGTCGTCTTTGATCTGCTCCCATACAAATCTCCTTTTTATTTTTTTGCTAGTCGTGTTCCTTACAGTGGTTACCGAGTGCTGAGTCACAGCTTTGAACCCAGACAGTCACAAAGAGAACATGAGGTGGTTTAACAAACCTTTACAAGAGAATTTGTGAGGAAACAAGAAAGCTTGAGAGACATAGATCCTCTTACAGGTGCTCTTCAGCACAGTGGTTGTTGTATGACTTGCTCTGAGCCTTGTTAAAGGCCAGCTACCTCCATGTTCAGCATTTTCCTCCTCACCCTCTCTTCTATGCTATCGTCCTTAATTTACAATCTGTTTTTTTTTTTTCTGCTTTCATTTCAACCTTAGTATATTCAGGTCTTGGGGCACACTTTTCCATCTCAGACTATTTTTAACTCTGCCTCTTGCAACATAATGGCTCGTAGGCTTTGCTGGTGGTCGATCCAGCTTTGTTAGGCTTCTGGCAATGCAGTGGTTTAATGATAACACTGGTCTGCTGTGCTCCTTCATAGGAGTCACGGGTAAAGGAGTATCTCTTGCTATCCTATCAGACAGGAGCTGCCTCCCTCAGTATTTTCTCCCCCATATGTGGTAAGAATGAAAATGGGATCTGTCTTGGAAGTGTCTTTTGGAATATGAGAGACGTGTGCTGAGCTTCATGAGGGCAGGGAAGCAGAAGGCCAAAAGGAAAATCCTGCCTGGTTCTGGGAACGAAGTCCAGGCACATGAAATCCCAGTAACATGGGCCTGCCCTTCTCCATAATTCCACCTTTTCTTTTTTTCCTGTATGTTTCCATCCAGGACGTGGGCAGTCTTTGTGGACAGATGGTTTGGATATTCTCCATGTGGTAACGCTATTGCACAACCTGGTTCCTTGTAGTAGTACAAAAGGAAAAAATGCTGAAATTTCAAAATAATTATTAACTATAAAGCAGGTATGCTGTGCTGCGTGATCCCTTCCAGTACTCAAAGTAAGGCCAGCACATCTGGTTTGGGCTGTAGACAAATTGGAAACATAAGGAGATTGAAGCACGTGCAGCAGCCACGACCTTCACAGTTGCTGCCAGTGGCTGACTGGTTTGCTGTAGGAGGTCCTGACTTTACAAAGGGGCAGTGCCTGGCCTGCACAGTGAAGCTTTGCCCTCTGCCCTATCAGCTTCCCTTATTTGACACAAACATTTCTAGTTTCTGCCTGCTTGAGGAACCTGTCATTTGTGTGTAGCCATTCGGACAGTCTTCAGCAGGAGCTGTGATTCTGTCCTGCAAGGAGGAGCAGCTTCCAAAAGAAGCCATCTCTCACAAAGTCTTTTCAGTCACCTGAAACAGCTTTTCTGTTACTCTTTTGGTTTTACTTTTTGTGTGTGCTAAGAGCCTCTGCTACAGGGGATTTTTGTTTCTCCTGACTGGGTATCACATATCCATGCAGCAGATGGCATGGGTCTGACAAATGGCTTTTGGTGTAAGGGTAAACATAGTGAGAGTACACCCTGAACCATCGGCATTTTCCGTGGTCTTTTGTAGCATCACCTGAAATACACCTTTGTGCAATGCTCATTATAGTCACCTAATGCAAGATCCAAGCTTTTGGGATAGCTATCTTCTTCTGTTACTTGTTTATTTGTACAGCTGGCAAGACTGTCGATAGATACATGTAAGAGCAACGTGGTATTTAAGGTGAGTTGTGTTTAATTGAGCTGTAGCCTGCATTGAGAGAGGTTATGTAATACTAATTTCAGTTACTTTGCCTAAAAGTGCCTGTTATCAACACACAGCTTTTTAAAATTAATCAATTGAGATCCTAGTTTGCAACATAAGTAGAATAGAACAGACACATATATGATTTAGTTTATTTTAAGCGTGGTGCGGAGGCATTCCTAATGATTCAGATGTTGAGTGGCAGGCAGCAGGCTGTTGCTCTGCATGGCCTTAGACTGCCAGAACAAATGAGGAAGGATGTTTTGGGAACTAAGCTAGTTAGTGGGTTGGACCAAAAGAGCCCTGGGGCTGGTGGCCGTAAGTTGGGCTCAGTTACCAGACTGAGATTCCCACCACTGGCCTCCAGTGTGGTGTGGGGAGAAGTCTTCCGCAGAGCTTCCAGAGAATTTAGCAAGTATTAAAGTAAGCGGAGAGTATGCCCACGACCCACCGAGAGCTCTTTCAGCTCTGTGTCTGCCATGGGATCGAGCAGCAGGGTCAGGATTTCCAAAGGATTGCATGTCATGACCAGCACCACAGAGATTACTCACAAACCTCATCTCTGCAGATACTGCTGTGGAGGGCAGCTTGACCATCCATCAGAAAAGATGAAAAAAAAGAGCTCTATTGATAAGCATCGGATGTTTTATAGCATTACAGCTTCACAGGAGGATTAAAAGTGCTTTTTGCAGGTAATATTTCTTTATAGTAGTCTTCCTTCTGGAAGACCTTGGAGCATGTCAGTGTCTGTGTGGCATCTCACTCTTCCTGTCCCTGACTGTTTGTTGATAATGGTGAGCACATCAAGCACTAAAATCTTGCTTCTCTCAGGAATCAAGTCTCCAGTCAAGTACCCGGACTTGTCAACCTGGTTGATCCTTCCCCATTTTTTAATTACTTCAGACATCTGCCTTCCCCGATACTCTGTAATTACCTAGGGGTAAAGTTAAGCTGTTCTTTTCTGTTTGAAGCATTCAGTGAGAAAGGCTTCAGAAAACCTTCAGACTGATACAGGACATAAAGAGCAGGCATGCGTTCCCTCTCTGTAATTTGCACGTCTCATCCACGTGCTTTGTCAGACTTTCTGAAAGGGTATGTTTTTACTGTATCATTACAACCAACCTGATAGGTGATTTGCTACACCAAAGCAAATTATCCACCAACTTAGAAAATCAGAACTGATATTTCAGGTAGTAATTGCAAAGTTTATCTCTGAGCATAGGATAATGCCCATGGCGATAGTCTGCTCTTGCAGTTTAAGGGATAAATCCCCTTTCAGTTTCAGTCTTCTGCTTCTTTGCATCACTTGTGCCACCTCTTTGTTTCAGTAACAAATCCGTTAGGAATTACAAAGGCAAATGTAACCCTTTTATACCTACTGTGGTCCTGTCATTCATTCCTAGGTCCCTTAGGCTGACTCTTTGGAAACCTCACTTACAAAATGAATGTATAAGCAGAGCAAAGTCATAGACCAGTTCCGCTGTTCTAACCTCCCTGTGTTTTTTTGTCTTGTAAAGCACCACCAAAAACCCTGTGTAACACAGATCTAAGCATCATGGTGTTGCATCCTGGCATAAGAACGGTTCATGAGGAAAATAAACTTTATGCCTACTCAAATTATTGATTTGGTTGTGTTTGCTGCAAGGAGATTGCCTTGCTCTGGGACAGGTGGGGTGTGTGCTTTGAAGAGATCATTGCTGCTGCCACCTGACTGTGTTGTGGCCTTCAGCAGGGAGGTGGAAACAGATAAAAACACTTGGAGATGTTTTCAGTGTGTACATTTCTCTTTTGTCAAAGGCAAACTGACCCAAAACAACCTGCTTATGGGAACATGCCAATAAATGTGTGTGGACCTGCTTGTCTGATAGTTAACTAAGCAGTCATTTAAAGGCTTGTGGTCTTCTTCAGTGGCCAAACAAAAGAACTTCACCCAAAATAACAGAACATTTTCATCCAGTTTTGTACCGTTTCTCCGTCAATAGTTAAATCAGAAGGAATTGAGGCAGTTAAATGGTTCAGGTTACCTGTGTGGGACTCTTTGGACTGGTCCTTATTTACCTGGTGACTGTCTTTGTTTAGTCACGAGAATAAAGGTTTGAATACATTTTTACAAATCTCTGATTTCTGACATAGCTACACATTTTATTCGTTTTGATATGCTTAACTAAAAATCCTGAATCTGTACTGTGTAAAGTCACTGGATGTATTGAGGATGGAGGACAGAACAGCTGAGGTCGGAAGGGACCGCTGGAGGCCATCTTGTCCAGGGCCCTGCTCAAGCAGGGCCGCCCAGAGCAGGCTGCCCAGCAGCCTCAGTTTCTTGTCTGTGTTTTACACTGGGGTTATATATCTAAATGTTTCAATGTTCTGCATCTTTAAAGGAATCCAGGTACCCATATCTCAAGGTTTTATAGTGCTTAAGAAGTATATTTTAACGTCTTTTTGGATGCAAAATCATGGCAAGTTTTTGCAATAAACAGTGCTCCATTAGGCAAGATCGTATGTCAATTTTGGTACCATACAGTCTGTAAATACTGCAGCTAATGGGTATGCAGATGGTTTGATTTAAAAGGTGGGTTCCTAAGTATGGCTGAAAAGAATGGGGCTGGAGGGCATGGGGGGGAGTGTCTCAAGAAATGACTCTACACACTGTGTGTTGTGTTTTGGGGGTTTAGGATGTTGCTTAATGCATGGTATCTAAAGTATGTGAGTGTTAAGGAGTTTGAAAGGACTGGGACCTTGGCAAACACTTAAAGCTTTGCTGATCCTATTCTGAAAGCGTAGCAGGGGCAGCGTGGTGTGAGGCAGGTCAGTGCAGCCTAAGGGCTTTTGCAGGTGGGTCTAAAGACCTCTGTCAACAGGATTATTCACCCACGCCTTGGGACTGTCTTCAGAAATCAGCATGTAATGCATAAACTGAAGTCATTCCTGGACTCCCAGCTTGTAATGTCTGAGTCAGCAAATGTTTCTTGCTAATATACTCAGCCCAGTACATTTTGATGAAGACAAGATCTTGTACCAAAAACCTGCTGCTGTTGTTGTGCATTCTGTCCCAGCCAACAACTTTCTCAAGCATAACCCCTCCTTTCTCCCCCCGAAGTCTGCAATTGTAAAAATCCTCCTGTCATGTCAGCACATGTCTTCGGAGAACCCGAGGGGCATTTTTAATGAGAACAGCTTCAGAATTCCTGGCTTGATTGATGAAGGAAAGAGAAAAATATATGTATCACAGAGACAGTATCCTCTTACCTGTTAAAGTGTTTGCGTTCTACTTAATGGTGATATCTGCTTAACTTTTGCAGATGCAAATTGAACAGCCAAATGCTTGCCTGTTTTCTGCTTACAAGTGTAGACTCTTTCTTTACAGTTCCAGAGGGAAAGAAGTGGAAAGCTATAGGATTAGAGGTCTTTGTTTTAAATTTTGGAAGAAATAAGCAGCCAGGACTTCAGCATTGGATGTCTTCTGTAAACTTTTCCTGTAACTTATCTGTCAGAAGTAACACTGAAAATGTTTTGAGCAGTTTGCTTCACTCCTTCGTTTCTGTAACTTTTACAAAGCAAGAAGAACAAGGTAACAGGTCTTCACTTTCAGTCCCCATTCCTCAACCCTGTATTAATGCACGAATTTCACTTTTTTTGGTTCCATTTTTGAGCTAGACTTTATATTACAGCCACAGAAGCACTGCCTGTGCTATCTTTCTGGATATCGAATGCCACTCCATGTGCTATCTTTCTGCAGTTTATTGATATCAAAAGCCACTCCAGCCTGTGCTGAGGACACCTATTACGCCAGGTGCCCTAAGTCTTATCTGCATCTACGTTGCCTTCCAGAAAGTGCCAAACCTGTTCTCATTTACGCTCAACCCAGCCAGCAGACATCATTTCTCACTGTTTGATAGCACCTCCCTTTCTCCTCCCTCCCTCCAAAAAAAAAAAACCTTGACTCCCAACATTCCTCTTATGTCTTGCAAATACCTGTGTACCTTGGCAAGAAGCTTATTGTGTTCCTCACCACTGGCCGGTCCACTTCTCCTGTCTTGTATGCGTATTTCTTCTAGCACTTACCCCTGTAATTCAAGTAGTGGAGGAGGTGTGTACTGTGGTTTTAAATTTCCCAATACAAATCTTGTGGATTATTAGCATAGGCAAGCAGCAAGAGAGAATGTGGAGGCATGGGGTGCTGCTGGATACTTGGCTTTTATTTAAAAAGGAAATTAAACATGAAAAACTAAGAAAAGAATGGTGTGGAGCAAATCTTCAAGACATGATCATCTACGTGTCGCTCAGTGGGAGACCTGCCTTGTGTGTGTACAGGATAAACTGAATGGGGCAGAGCTCTGGAGAGGTAGGAATGTGTTTTTGTGCAGAAGCCATGAACTGGAACCCAAGAGCAAGCTGGCACCCTTAGAAACAATGGATGACTAATTGGGGTAGTTCCTGGCCTATGATTTACTTTTCAACTTTGGTGTCCTATTAACTCCTTCAGGGCAAGCATTTCCGCTGGTTTCTTGTTGCAGTTCTAAGCCAACAAATCCACCAAGATCAGGATCATTTTCTGCCTGCCATTTTCTTTTTCTATTGTGTGAATCTACATCACATAAATCTGGATTTTTTTTTTTTTTTTACTTTCTTAAAATTTTCTTAAAATTTCTCATTTTAATAACTACCACAACAGAGAGGTTAGATGACTGGGGAAATTTTGGGGGGCAAGACTTATGATAGTCAATTCACATCAATTTAAATCAGGAGAACGGAATAATAACCAGATAGTGTCCCTCATCTGAAACTGAACAGAACTGTCCTCTGGAAGTGCAGAGAAGGTATTAATAGAGAAGAGACCGGTGCTCTTCTACAAGAGTTGCCAACGTGCCAAGTCCAATACTTGATTAAGGAATTTCTTGCTTCTGTTAGCTCTGCAGACTTCGTTTCAATCTCTTAATTGATTTTTGTGAGCTTTGAATCAGCACAAGCAAGAGCAACATCCTTCTCATCATAATGACAGTAAAACCTTCTGAAACTTCTGAAGCGAATTTCTGTTTGTCCTCATCATATCGGGCCTGTTATTAAACCAACATGTGTTCTGGCAAGGAGAAAGCTTTGCAAGCAGAACTTTTCCTAAGGAGATGAAAATACAGATTAGTAGGTCTCAGCCCCCAAATCTGTTTAACGTAAAATCACAAATGCCTAAGAGAAGATCTACAAGCCTGATGATTTAAAACCACAAACACCCTTCTCTTCTATAAGTAGCTTTTCAACATGTCTGTGTATATCAAAGTAGAAAGAAAACTGCTCATTAAGGGTACAGTCTGCTGGATGGTTCTGGCAGAAATTCTGTTCCTTAAGACTGGAGCAGGATTGGGTTTAGGTTCTGCATTTCTATATAGCCTTAGCTGTTTCCTGCTGAACTACCATTTTTTTCAGTAGCCTGAAACACATTCCAGAAATGTCTGTGCAAGGGAGAAGAAAAAGCATGCCAAGGTTGCTGATGAATAAAAGGCTTTGTAATGAATCTTGTAAAATTGGACCTTTTCATTCAGAGAGTGAATCTCCATTACTGAGTCCTTTGTTGCCTTCTTTTGAACCAGAGGGGAGAGGAGGAGATGCTCAGTGTTGTCCTGTGACACTTGCCTCTAGCCTACCTGAACTGCCGGAGGGATGGGTTGTTTTGACTGGGGCTGGGAGAGGAATGGGGGAAAACGCAGAGGAGGTTGATTCACTCTGGTCTTATTTGTTTGTTTTAAATCTGTAGATACATCAGTGGTATTACTTCACTATTAAAACTACCTGGTTTGGGAAATTTAAATTTACATTGAAAGTTTGCTTTTGATCTATACTGATCTGGGCTAAGAGATGATAAAGAAAACCTTCAGTTTTAAAATCGTTATTTAATAGACATTCAGGTCCTGCTGACTCCCAGTCCCTTGGAATAAATCTCTTGAAACTGAGTGTTTTTTTTTGTTTTGTTTTGTTTTGTGTGTGTGTGTGTGTGTGTGTGTTTTTGTTGTTTTTTGTTTTTTTTTTTTCACTAGTAAGCTATTTCCCAACAATGTTGTTTGAAGATTTGTTTTGTTAGTACATCAACTTAGAGCTTCCTCCATGGTGAATTTGGATTGTGTGTGTATTTTTATCTAGGCTGTCAGAACCCCAAATATACAATCTCCCCCTGCTGAAGACAGCACATTTCTTACAGTCTTCCTGGTAATTACAGCTGGAGAACAACCCTGGCAGTTCCCAGAGAACAAGGCGATAAGGGGTGCGTGGTCAAGGCTGGGGAGCTGTGCTGTGTCCCACACATACACCTTGGGAAAATGATGCATCACACTTTAAATAATAACAGCTGATTACTAATAGGTAATAATTAACACACAAACACAGACATGGGGGTTGTAACTTCCAGAATACACCAGGGAACTTGATGCAGTGGAGGAACTGTGTGAAGGAGCTGCCTGCGGTTTGCTTGTTGTAGGAGTCCTTGCTTGTGAAAGCTTGCAGTTAGCAGAATAAGCCTCATAAAGTTGTCTATAAACTTCAGTTTTTCCTTAGGTATGACCTGTTGTCATGCATAATATCTCTTGGGGAATAATGCTGACAAGGATATTAATCCATCAAAAGGAATTCCTGTGGTGGTAAACACATAAGGGAAGAAGTTCCCTTTCTTAATAGTTCAGTGCTTCTGGCCCTACAAGAGCTCCTATGGTGTGATGCGAGATGTTTCCATCTTTTTAAGTGAAATTCTGCAGCTCCATTACAGCAAACACTGCAGCATCTGCCAGTCCCTTGCTTCAAGGGGGCTGCCCTGTCTGCACAGGCTGCTGCCAGCTTTCTGTGTTGGCTGCTGGCGTGTTTGCTTGGCAGGCACTCTCACCTGGGAGAGCTTTTTAGAAGGCTCTAACCCATATTTCCTATTAAATTTTTTTTTTGGACAAAATGTCTAACTCGGCAATTAGGCTGCTTCTTTCCATCCTGCGTCCAAGTTCAGCATTTGACTTTGTGTGTGAGGGATTTGGCTGGGAAGTTTGCCCCTCTGTGCTGTTTGTTCTTCTGACCGGCTGCAGCAGCTGACAGCCCTTCAGATCTCGGGGGGAGACCCAGTAACACACTTAACAGGCAAATCTCTCATTATTTTTCAGTCCTGGAGGAACCTGCCCTGGCAGGGGGCTTGCTGGGGAGCTTAGCAAGGTCTGTGGGCTGGCTAGGTGAGACCTTCTTCCCTCCTTTCTTCCTTCCCAAGCAAGAAAGGAGAGAAACCAGAAGTGGATGTGAAAGGATTCAGAGGCAAAGCAGCCTCCTCTCCTGCTGAGGGGAGATGATGGCTCCTCTCCTCAGAACACTTTCCATGGCTTGGTTTGTCCTCTGCCCTACTGAAGCTGATACTGCAGAGATAAAACGCTTTGAGGGGAATGAATGATGTGTCATGAACCAGCAGTGCTGCTTTTGCTCACTTGGAGAATCCACTGCAATGCCCACTCCTCTAGCTGGAGAGCACAGCACTGACTTTTAGGGAAGAAGCAGACCACAGAGGGTTGCAGAAAAAGGAGCTGTGGACACAGGAGGTTCCCCACAGGTGTGCTGAGATACCCTTTTCTCCTGTGCCAGCAGGTGACTTGCTCTCCTCCCAGTGAGGAGACTCCTTCAATCTGAATCAAATTGCTAACATTACTGTAAAACGGACCCTCTGATCTCCAGACAGGGTGGAGGAGGTGGCATCTTCAGTTCCCTTCAGACCTTGTCCTTGTTTATTATGGAATTGTGGAAAGTATTCCTTCAAGTCAAAAAATACCAAATGTTGTGAAAATCACAGTGTGCAGCTGCCCAGGAAAGGTTACAGCCCCAAGCTGCAGTTTCTGCAGTGCAGAGGGGAGGAATTTTCTGTCCAAGCTAAAGCTTTGTATGTTTTTAAGTCTGGATGTGCAGCCACGTGCCTTCCCAGGGACCACAAGTGGATGGGACTGGTGCTGTGAGAAATGTTCTTCCAAACCTCCTGGGGAGGAGTGATGCCTGCTGCTCACACACAGCTGCATGTGGAGCTGGGTCTCACAACAAGTTGATTTGGCCAACTGTCTAGGTAAGAAATCTCATAAAGAACCTCCAGACCCAATTTTGACCACTTTTTTTTTTTTTTTTTTTTTTTTTTTCATGAGGAAAAATGATGTTGGCAGGTCTCTTGCTGTATAAAATAATCAGGGCCATTTTGTCTTTGACCCCTTAGGAAGGTGGAAGGTAAGGTTTTACTGTAGCATGAGCTTTTAGTTTGCTGGTCAGGTCATCTGATGTGGGTGTTCCTGCTGGTTTTATTTCGCCTCTGTTTTACACAAAGTGAGCCTGAACTGATTACAGCCTTGTCTTCTGTGGCGGATGGACAAATAAAGCAAGACTGATCTAATTATTTCTTCATAGCTGCCTTGTGGAAGACACATCCATCATTTTGTGGGCAAATTCAATGACCAGAACACGTTGTCTTCATTTTTGGAAGTGTGGCTTGTGAAGCACGTGTTGTTCTTTGGAAGTAAAGCGTGTTTTAATGCACAGGGAAAGTCTGACAAACACATGCATAACACGGGGAAAAGTAGCTTCATTCTCCCGTCTTTAAAGATTGGTTTCATCTTGGAGCTCCTCTCCAAAAATATGATTAAAATAAGGCGCTGCCAGTGGTTGCCTTGAACAGTTAAGCCACTTAAGGAGTTGGGATTTGGAAAGCTTTCTCAAAATGAGTTAGCAGCCTCAGCATACCGTTCTCTCAGAGAAATACATCTGTGTGGCTTTCTTCTTCTGTCAAATGGTATGTAGGTATATTTATAAAGATTTATTCCAAATATTCCCTTGCTGAAGAAGGATTCCACCATCATTGGATGTAATCGTATTCCCATATGAAACCAGCCTCTGGCTCACTGGTATCTTGTGTTTCTTCTGTCAAGAAGATGATATGCGACTCAAGTCTCAGAAGTGAATTCTTGCTACATTCGTAGTACAAATTAATTTATTTAAAAAGTGTCTCTTTTCTCATAATCTATTGACATACACGCTTATTAATATTCTCTAACCTCATTCTTTCACAGAGTAGTTGAGTTTGGGAGGGACCTCTGGAGATCGAGGAGGCTGCACGCCGCATATTAGAACAGCACATTAAATACCTGGAGGGAACTACATCCTCGTACGCTGTGCTGTGCTGACTGAAGGGGAAACCACTTTTGGTTCAGAAGCTTTCAAATGCGCTGCTGATCCCCAAATAGTAATACGCCACTATTGATTTCGTGTCCAGTCATCATTTCAGAGCTACCCTCACATCATTGTCCTTTCTTTGTCTGTCACCCTTGATCGAGCTTTGGAGCGCTGAGCATCTGGTGAAGGTGATGACAGCAGTGGAAATGTAACCGTTCAGAAGGAGGCAGCAGGGATGCTTGCACCAAAAGGTTGATGTTGTGGATTCAGCTTCACAGGTGAAGCGAATCTATGAGCCATTTGTGCTTGAAACTGTGTGTGAATCTCAGGTCACTGTAGGGCTTCCCTCCTGTCTCATGTTAGTTGCTTTGTTATCTGTCAGATCACTAATGGTCGTGCTGTTAAGAAGTAAGCCCTCGAAGGATTGTGAGGGCTTAAGGCAACCATGCCAAGTTACGGGCTCAGGGCGTGTATCAGACACCAGACCAACAGCTTATCTCTAAATCATGGCACAGACACAAATGCAGATCAGTAGTACAGTTATCCGGCTTGAAATCCAAGTTATCCAGCTTGAATTTTCTCACTTTCCATTCGTACATTGGCAAGGAGGTGCGAATTATTTTCCTAATATTTTTTAAGGAAAAAAAATATATATTGGGATAGTGAAGCATAAATTTGGTGAGAGGAGTAGGGTGACAGGCGGGGTGCCAGCCATACCCAGACTTTTCACACAAGAGCTTCTGACAGTGCTTACGTGTTTTATTTCATGAGTTCTCAACGCCAGCATCCTGAAGGCTAGTGTAGAAAATGTACATTTCCACTCCCTCAAGCTGTAAGGGGGTTAAATCTAGGATTCCCATTCTCCTTCCGTGCCCTTTAAAGGAAAAGGTTGGTGCGGTCTTGCAACCACAGCTTGCTCTGTGTTCCTTTCTCCAGCACCAGAAAGCTTGGGGTGGTAAATCACAAAACTTGACTTGCTCAGGACTAGCAGGAGGTGCAGGATGTCCCCAAAAAATGGGCTCGTCAGCACACCTGTGCTCATATGTGTAACCAGGGGTGTTAATCTGGGTTGTTGTTACTTCATTAATGATTTTACAGCCTGTCCTGTGTATCTTTTTGCCTATGGTATGGTAAATTCATTTGGATCCAGCAGAGGAGAGATGCTTTGAATCCATGCGGCCAGTGAAGAGAGCTGCACGGTCCCATGGTAAACATCACCATGGGCATGTGAGAGCTGAAATAATAACTGTAATAGTCTGAGGTATTTTACAGACCCTCAAGGCAAGTGCTTGAGATTATTTGCTTTTAGATATGAATTGGACGCAGTCTGTGGATTGGGATTAGGGAACCTTTGCATTAGCCTTGAGTGAGAGGGGAAGAGCCCTGGCGAATTCTCACGTGCTAAGGGGACTTCTTGCAATACCCTTTATCTGCAGTACAGACGTTATGAGGTATTCAAAACAGATTCCTCTCGAAAACAAATTGCTGAATTCCCATATTTAGCCAACAGACCAGAAAGGCATTACTGCCTTCTGCAGTTTTTGCTCGGTGTCCTGCACGGCGCTTTTTCTGTTCGTGCCTGTTCCCGACATCCAGCTGGGCAGCGGAAGGAGCGGCAGGAAGGAAGGTCACTGCGTGCTGTGAAACCTCTCCCACAGCCTCCTGTTAGCAGGCTCTTTATTAATTTATTTTTTTTTTCTGGCCTTTGTAGCACCTGCTCGCTGCCCCTCTGGGCACATCTGCACAGGCACCATTCGTGCAGGCCCAGCTCTGTGCTACACCCGGACCAGAGCAATGCAAATGCATGCCTAACTTTTTTTTTTTTTTTTCCCCTTGTTAGATTGACCTTGGGAGTAAACCTGTTCCCTGTGCTATTTCTGTTTCAGGTATGTGCTGGGTGGAAGTATTAAGTGTTGCCAGAGTTGCTGGCTGCTCCATGGTTTATTAAACATAAAGTAAACAGACCGACGCTGAGCAGCGTCTGGAGAGGTGTGCGATTTCTGCTCCCTGCTGCCCTCAGGGACCTCGTTTCTCTTACCTGTGTTATTGTATACAGGAAACTTAGTTTGTCTTTATGATCCCAGTTGTCACTAAAAACAGCCAGGCTCTGAAATATGAAAGCCTATCTCACCTAATAATATATATATATATGTATTATTTTACCCTATATATAGAATAGTATGGCACAGTATTAGAAGTGCAACCTGTCTGCCTATCAGGAATGAGTAGGTAGCTCTGAAACCCTAATAACTGTAGCTATTTCAACTTCCATAGCTCTTCTCTTCTCCTGAGCACATCCCCTGTACAACCCGGGAGCTGCCTGGGGCATTAGAAGATGCTATCAGACCTGAGCTGTTGTGTGGTCCTAGGGATTTCAGCCATGAGGTGGGCACTGGGTCCAGTTTCGGACTGTTTTTTCCAACCCCACAGGGGTAACAGCAGCTGCTGGCTCTGGATCCTGAGCAGCTACAGCTGTGGGTTACTTCCAGCTCTGCCTCTTCCCTCGTGGAAGTGCTGGTAGTATCTTCTTGAAGAGAGAGCTGGTGGCTGGGAGGATTCCTTATGCAGGCTGCATTTGCACCGTGCCTCCTGCTCCTGTACCCAAAGCAGGACAGCTTCTGGTGGCTGCCATGCTCTGTTTTTATCAAAGCGTTCCTCACTATGCCAGGAAATACCCAAATGAGAACTTCCAACCTTTTCTGGCTTCTTCAGGAAGCTTCTTTGCCAGTGCAGAAGACCCCCACCCAAATGGAGACAAAACATCGTGCACGCTCCTATGCATATGATCATATCTGGAACGAGTAAGTACCTTGTGCTGGTTTTAATTCTGGAGATTTGCTGCTGGTTTCAGCCTCTGGAGGCTGGGGTATTGGCAAGTCTCTGAACAGAAAAATTCAATGTTACTTAGGTTGTTTTTTTGTTTGTTTTCTTTTTCCTTCTTCCTTTTTTTAATTTATATTTTTTTTTCCATTGAGGCCATCGGTCTTAATAAAAATGACAGTGTATTTTCTTACGTCATTTTCTAAAATCAAAGCACCGGGGCTAAATAGCTGAGCTTCATTAAGGAGATGAACAAAAAGAAGCATCTGGCAGAACAACAGAGGACAGTGTAAAAATAGAGGCATATGCTACTGTGAGTAGCATTAGTCATTTCTGATATTATTTTCTGGAGGAGCCTTTGCTCCGTTCAGGGTAGAAGACTGCGCCAGCGAGGCCCATTTTCAGGACATTCACACAGTGTTCCTTCTTCCTGAAAATATGCCTGAAGTTTGGGGGAGTGGAGATTTCTTATGACAAGGAGAAATCTTTGCCACAGGGCTAATTTGATAATGTATCCTAAATAAATCTTCAAAAAGCAAATCAGCAATTTTTGTACTGCCTTTAGTTTATTTGATTATTTTTTTTTCAATACACTCTTTTCCTAGAACATGAGTCCTGACTCATTGTGATCAGTCAGTACAAGGATCCTGTATAATACAACTTAAACGCACTCTGTGTTTTTACATATTTGTTTGTATGGCCTGTACAAAGAGGGCAGCTTGCTTTGCCCTAGGTTTCAGAGCTTTTGCCCTAGGCTATAATGTTACACATACCAAATACAAGTCTGTATTTCAGAAACATTAGTATTTTTTCATTATTTTAAGCTTGAGTTAAAGAGTCAATTTCAAACTTCTGTCCCTGTTTCCATTTTTTCTTCTGCTCTTCTTCATTTTGTCCTTTTTTTGTTCCTTAAGCTACTTTCTCTGACTCTTTCATCTTTTATATTTCCTTTTAAGAACCATAGCTAGGTGCAAACAGTACCGAATTGCCTTTCAAAGTGCCATTGTATGTCACAGTAAATCTGGAGCCGGAATCTTTATAGCTTGTAAAACAGAAGCATAAAGAAATTAAATTAATTTCTTAACAGCACAGAGAAAGTCGCCATTGAGCCTAAGAATGGAATACAGGTATTCTGGTCACATCACTGGACCCTGCGACCTCTGTGTCTAATTACTGCTTTACTTCTTTGTCTGACCTTTTCAGCTTTTTGTCCTTTTTCTTTTCCTACTTTGAGCTCGATAAAGGTTGCTTCAGGCCTGGACACTCTGCAATTGCTTGGAGGTACGCACAGAAGAGCCTCTTCACTTGGCTCTCCGTGATGCTTTCCATGGTGGTAAAAACATGGCTGGATGCTGTCTTGTGTTTTTTTTTTTTTTCGGACAGCATAAATATGCTCGATAATAATATAGTGTGATTTTAGACAAAATACCTATTAAGGAAGATTATAGAACACAGATCTATTATTGACCATGGAGAATAGGAGTTTTGGGATTTTTTCCGATTTGTAGGAAGAATTATGTGCACTATTATATTTAGAGAATTAATGTTTCTTGAAAGAGCGTTTTTGGCATTTTGTTCCAAATTCCCTCATGTTGATAATCCCTTTGCCAAAGGGATTAACTTAAAGTTTTTGTGGTCAGTAATAAATATAATAATTGTGTATGCTGAATGCTTCTAATTATAAGACAAAAAGCACACTAAACCCAGTTTTCTCTGGTAAAGATGGTCACAATTTCTCCCAGAAATAAAAATGTTTGTTCAGCTTTTCTGAAAGCAGTGAGACCTGTGTTGTTTTGGAGCAGATGCAGGAGAGGTTCAGTACTTGCCTGAGGCTGTTTCTCTTCACTCCAGTTCTGGTGGGTTTGACAGTGAATTCAGGCATCACCTATCTCTGTGGTAAGATTCAGCTCTTGCCTTTCTTCAAGAAGGTGCTGACCTCTTGGGAGCTGTAATCCTGTGCCTGCAGAAGGAGCAGGTGCATCCAGAGATTTGGCCAACCTCCTTTCAGTGGTTGGCGGGGACAGGACAAGGGGCAATGGCCACAAAATGGAGCCCAGGAAGTTCTGCACCAACATGAGAAAGAACTTCTTCATGGTGAGGGTGACGGAGCACTGGGACAGGCTGCCCAGGGAGGTTGTGCAGTCTCCTTCTCTGGAGATACTCAAGGCCTGTCTGGACGCCTACCTGGGCAGCCTGCTCTGAGGAAAAGGCTTTGGCAGGGGGGTTGGACCCGATGATCTCTGGAGGTCCCTTTCAACCCCTACAATTCTGTGATTATGTCTATGTTGGAGCCAACACTGATAGGTGCTGGAGAAAAACGTTGCTTTTTCGTGCTGGATCATCAATACAGATTTTTATATTTATGTTAACAAACATTTTCTGATGTAAAGTGCTGTACTTCTCTACCAGTCCTCTACAGACAGCTGAAAGGATTTGGAAAGCAGCTGCAAATGCTCAGTGTTTAATGCTTATTTGTAAAGTAATTTGGTTACCCAAAATGGGGTGATGTAGTAGTTACTTCTCTTAGAGGAGAAATACCCTGCTGAGGTTTACTGTAATTTAATTCTCGTGATCATATGCAAAGTTATTTAAATTGAAAATACAAATATCAGTGTTCATATGTCACTTTGTCCCCTGTTGAGGTGGAGAGATCTGGAGGAACACGAGTAACTTGAATAAGTAGCCTAAGGTTTCTTTATCAAGCTATGCTAAATGAATTAAACATGGCCTACTTTACAATAGCAGCGCTTTACTTTGTACATCAGCTTAATTAAGGGGGTTTTAAATCACAGCCTAAGTCATACCGGCATATCTTGTTCACAGAAACGAGCCTCTGTATTTTTTTGCTTTGCCTACTAAAACCCACAGTCCTCTATCCACTGGTAACGTGTCCCAGCCTGAAAGGTATATTTTATCATTCAGCTTTGTATTCTTTATTTGCATTTTGTTTGTGATTCACTGTGCCCGACTGGTAGTTGCCTCCGGTCATGCCGCTTAGTCAGTTCATTCCTATTTTTGCATTTGTACCGTTGATTATCCCCGTCTAAATACGGAACTTTGCACTTCATTGACTGCATCCTCTATTTCAGACCAGTTCTGCAATTTGAAATCACTCTGAATTGTGGATCCTGTCTCTCTCCAAAGGAGTTGAAACCTTGCCCATTCCAGTGTCACCCACAGAGTTTAGAAGTGTGATTTCTGTTCCCTAGGTCACAAATGGGACTACTGAAGAAAACTCAACCCAGAACAGATGTGATGCATGTGGGACCCTGTTAGAAATGGCCAGACAGCTTGATAAGGAAGCACTGATAGCTACCAAGTACAGATTTAAACCACTTGTGTACCTATCTTGCATGTATACGTTTTATTTCCTTAGTTCATGTGTCAGTGTCAAAAGTTTAACTGTCAGGATACAGACACTGCTTTTATTCTTGCCTCCTGTCAGATTACGCTGTCAAAGGAGAGCATTAGATCAAGCTTAATCTTTTGACAACTCCTGTACAGTTTGGTTTTTGTTACCTCATTGCCACTTCTGTATTCACATTGCAGCTGCTCAGCAATTTTTTGTGGTCAGTTAAGGTAGGATGGCAAATTGTAGTTCTTTTAGTTTCTCCACATTCTCAGTGACAGCACTAACCTACCCTTGTAGACTTTGTCTCCCCTCTTGTCAGTGAGTTCCTCTGAGTGGGATGTTCTGTAGGTACGCTAAGGTGGATTTCATTAAGCCCTGCCGATGTGGTAGTGTGTAGTAGAGTTAATTATTCTTGGACCTGTTCTTTATCTTTGCTGTTCCCTATGGCTAATCCTTACCTGAATTAATTGTTAAGTCTTTGGTTGCAGTTGATACTCTACAGATGTTAGTGAATAAAGCATGAGATTGTATGGGCCTGCTTGCATCAATCATCTCTTGTACTTCCTCCTCTTAGTTCTAAAGCAGTGATTAGATACTTGGTTTCTGAGCCCTTTCTGAGCTTGGTCCCTGTCTGATTTTTATCCCAGCGTGACTGTACTTGTCCTTGTCTTTGTATTTCGTATGATTCATTTCTGATTTCCATCTACAGAGATCCTGAAAGTTCATTTCTGCTCCGTGCCTTCTGTACCTGTCGGGATGGGTTTGGCGTTACGTTAATAAGTAGGGCCGCTTTCAGTAACCACTGCATTTATTCTCCCTTTTACATGCAAAATCAGCGGTGCCCCACCACTTCCGAGGAGCAGGCTGTGTACCTTTCCTGAAGGGCAACGAGGGCTGTGCCAGACCTGCAGGATGAGCACCAGCTGCCCGTCCACCAGCAGCTTCCCTGCAGCAGTGGTCCTGCCCCATTTGCAGATCCCTACGCTTTCTGTGTGCTTCCCCAAAACATCATCTGGGCAGTTCCTGCCTCTGTCCTTGCTCCTGACCTTTGCCAGCTTTTCTCTTGTGTGTTCCCTAGGGTCAGCAAGACAAGGCAGGAAAATGAGGGTCTGGGCAGGTTCAGCAGGACCAAAAGCTTCTCTCTTACCTTGTCTCAGACAGTGACCAGAAGTGGATGGCTGGGGAAGAGAAAGAGAAAGAAGAAAGAACAGCAGAAGTGTTATTTCCTCCCAACTCTCTCCAGAATATTATCAGTTCAGGGACTTTCAGAGACACACGTGGTTTTGTGTGTTTGTCATCCCTCGGTAGATTTCTTTTCCTCGTACTTGACCTCTCTTCCTTGTTCCCATATAATCTTTCAGTGTCCATAGTCAAAGAGTTGCAAAGGTCTCACCCCCTTCTTGTTTGCTTTTAAAACAGGCTTCTCCCTGCTTCCTCTCATTATTTATTTATTTTATTTATGTCGGAAGGGGCATAGTGAACAGTTCATCCATGTGCCACTTGCACTGAGCTGTCAGCTCCCTGCAAAGTTTCCTCCGTCCCTTTCTGGGGAGCTCTGGCTCATTTAGACACTCGGTGTATGGGAGCTGCTGTCTCTCCTTTGGGTGGGGAGCCTGGGGCTGCACGCAGGATTTGAGGTATGTGCTTGCAGGGTTTGGCTGTCACTCTGATTTCCTAGCACGGCGAGTCCTGTTGTTTTGTTATCACGTTCACCCAGCTGGCTTCTCTTTCACTTCAGGTTTCCTGAAAGCTTTGTGCCCTACTCGCTGGATGGAAATCTTAAAACGTGGCTTTAGCCCAGCCCCAGGCAGAGAGGGCCATCCCCAGCTCCTGAGGGGTGGGCTGCCTGCAACCTGCCCCTGGTGCCTTTTGCATGCTTTTCTTCAGCTTTTAGGGTCTGGAGAATGAAACAGCACTTGGCAGTCGAAATTGATGGCTGTCTGGCTGAACACATTTGTACCTCAAGGACCACTGCTGGCCAGAGAGGTGTTTAATCATTAGATATTACCCTTCTGTCCTCGAAACAGAGCTCTGGGAAACACCCTCCTGCCCTTGCCTTCCTCCCTCCACGTCCACAGCTTCTGCTCGTGCACAGCCTCAGCTGTACGTGAGTCTTCCCTGGGCACTGGACTGCACGTGGTGATGGGAACTGGCCAAAAGAACAATCAGCAATGGCCTAGTCTCTGTTTCCTAAATTTCACAAGCAGATGTTTGTGTTAATTTCTTAAGGTGAACCAGTTTTTTACTGCAGTGTAGTTGATGCTGAATATTTTGTCAGGCTATATTCACACAATTGTTTATGTCTCCAGCAGAACCTGCTTGTGATCTTCCTTTTGTGACTCTCGCAGTGCTGTAGCTGTGGGTCATATTTTTTCTTACAAACTGTGGCATTATTTTGGAAGTGTATCCGGCCTAGAGAGCTGATGCAAACACTTATATATTGTATGTGAACTGAATGACTGAAACGTTATTTGGGGGATATGAACATATCTAAAATGGTTAAGGAGCACTGCTTATATTTCAAATGAGCCGTGGTTAATAGTCAGCTTTTAGGGAAGAGTGATGACAGAGCGGTGACAGATTTGGGTGGAAGGGAAGAAGTGCAAGGTGCGGCGTGCACGCTCAGGAGAGCTGTGTGACAGCACTGAAGGCACGGCGCTGTGTGCTGAGGAGAGAGCTGTGTGTCTGTACAGGTCTTAGAGGTGAGGCTGCGAGATGTAAATGTCAGCGTTGCTTCTGTGCTTTTATAAAGGAGGTGAAACCGGTGACGGGGAAAGTTAGGCTCTGTGAAGTACTCAGCAGCTCTAGGAATCGTGCCGCTTTACTTACTCTGTGAAGGGAAAAAAAAAATATGTATTTTATGACACTGATGCATGCAATAAGCCCCAAAGGCTCTGCTGTTTATCCTGGCTGCTTTGCTGTCTGCCATAGCAGTATTTCAAATGCCAAAGCTTGTATTTTCTGCCTGCGTTGGAGGTCCCCATGGAGAGGACCAGCATGGTTAGGGTGGGAGTTTACCCAGTTCTAAACTGCAAGCTGCAATAATGCAAGGAGTGCAATGGGCAGTTGCACCATAGTGATGCATCTTCCTGAACATTATCCAAAAACAAAGGAAATAGCAGGATGGATTTTTCCTTTCCTTTGCCACTTTTTCAGTGATGCTTATTACTCTGATATGGCATTGCCAGTCTTTCATGGGACATCCTAAAAGAGTGACAGAGACAAGACTGAATTTCTAGTGTAAATAATCAACAGGAATTTTCCCTTTCCTTACCTAAATATATATATTAATATGATAGAGTCACAGGATAGGTTTTTTGTAGCAGGTCATTTTTAGAGCCTTTCACATAATTGTGCCAAAATGCTTCAGTGACTTTACTAATAATGTCGCAGAGATAATTAATAAAAGAGAAATTAAAAAGCTCAGGCAAGAAAGATACATTTTCACCTGGGGTTTAAAATGACTTGGAAACTCAGCGACGTAGAGAGATGCATGAAGGCTCATCCAGATGATACGAGCTGCAAAAAGAAGAGTTTTGTGCCAGCAGTGACAACACGATTCTGGAAAGCAGTGCCAAAATGCAACACGGCAGACAAAGCTTCACTCAGAGGCTAGGATAAGACTGTCAGACCTATTTCTGTAGCTGGCTCATCTGATTTGCTTACAGGCAAGGAACAGGTGTTTTGGCCCATCATGTTATTTAGTCTCTTTTAAATTTGTTAATGCATAAAAATGCAAGAATTTAGTGAGAGATCCTTTTTTTCTCCTGCTTCCGTCTGTATTGAGGCTGCTGTCTGTATTGTTCACTTTTTACTTTTTGCTCTTTCTTTCCTAACACTCACCCAGTGCCTGAGATAAGAGTTTTTTTCACAAGTGGAACACCTGCTACGTGAAATCTCTCTCTTCTGAGTGAAAGCTTCAACCAACACGTCTTGCCGACAGAGATTAAGGTCTCAGCAGAGCTGTCTGGGCTGGACGTCTGCTTAATACAGGGCCAATTCATTGTCATTCTGCCTTTCTGCTCCTCCCCATTAAAAACCAGTGACTCTTCACCGATTCATTCATGGCACTGAGAAGAGAATGCCTAATGCTGCAGCAGAAGTGTACGCAGATAAATAAAATGTAGAGCATGCATTCAGCTGGTAAAATGAGCTATTTTCCCACGTGGAGGGGGGATTAAGCAAGCTATGTATTTGCCTTCTGCAGCTGCTACGGGAAGCCTTTGACAGACAGCAGTGAAATATATACGCACGTGTGCATGTACACATGAGCGCAGAATAACTGGTCTTGGTTGCTGTTTGTGTATGATTTTGTTTTGTTTCTGTGTTTTGGTATAGTCACACGGCAGTCTGCAATTATTATTTTTTTTTTCCCTCTGAAGGTTTGAATGGTTTTGCTGTGAAGAGCTACGGAGCGTTTCCACTAGCACATCGACAGCACACTGTCAGCAGAGAGAGTATTTATTCGCCGTGGTTTGTCCAGGGAAGAAGCAGTGCAAGGAAATGTGTGTAGGTGTTTTTTGGCCAGGGCGTGATGCCCTCGAGACACAATCCTTGCTGTAGGAAATTGCACAATTTACTCAGTTAGACGTGGGTATGCTGGTAGTGTGCTGTAACCATTAGAACCATAAAAACACAGAATCATTTAGGTTGGAAAAGACCTCTGTGGTCATAAAGTCAAGCCGTTAACCTAGCACTGCCATGTCCACCACTAAACCAGGTCCCTCAGCACCCCATCTACACGTATTTTGAAGACCTCAGGATGATGACTCAACCGCTTCCCTGGGCAGCCTGTTCCAGTGCCTCACAACCCTTTCAGTGAGGAAATTTTTCCTAATACCCAGCCTAAACCTCCCCTGGTGCAACTTGAGGCCATTTCATATAAAGAAGACTCAACCAGGAAGATGCCTTTTAATTTGTCATACGCAATCAAAATCCTCCTGATTTTTTGATCAGATACTGAACTAGTTCTGAGTTGCCAGTGTGTCTTTGGGAATTTTGTTTTAGATGGTTTGTTCATCATCTTCATGATGCCAAATGTATTTTCCCATTTAATATAATTTCCTATCTCCAACCATGACTAAATTCTTAGTTAGAACATAGTTCTCATCACACATTTAGATGGCACTAAGTCAGAAAAGGGGGAAGCTGTGCTTCTCCCAGGAGGTAGAGTCCATCAGAGAAGCCTGGTTAGAAAAGAAAAGAGGGTATCAGGTAGTCAGCCGTACTTCACATAGGCAAGGTGGTGACAAATGAATGTTTCTCGCTTCAGTTTGGTCATGCAAACTAATTTGATATGAATGTTCTGTACTAAAATGGAATATTCTGTGCTGACTTCATCACTAAGCAATTTTGACAATTTTTCCTGATATCTTTAAGGAGATAACTGCTTGCCACTGCTGTTACATAAGTCGCTAGTCAAGTGTCAGAAATGTTTATCCTGAGTTTTCTCTGCTTTTTTGTGATTGAATCCTTCCAGACACAGGGTATTTGCAGTGGTTGTCCTAGGGTTAGAGCTTGTAGAGGACAGTCCTGATGTCCCCTCCCTGCTGAGCTGCTGGTGGCCAAGCCAGAGCTGGCGTTTGGTGCTTTTTGCAGCTCCCTTCAGTTGAGGTGCACCTCGCTGGGTGGGAGGACAATCATGTGAAGTGTGGTGGAAAGCCCAAGCAAATAAGCTGAGGTGGAAGTTGCTCTGAGGAGAGACAACTTGGGTCCAGCTGTGAGCTGGTGGGGAGCAGAAGCCTTTTTTTTTTTTCTGCTACGATGAGATGGTTATGTGCCCTGGTGGTGGGCTTATCTTGCACCTGGGCAAGGTGTTGGGGTTAGGGATGGGCTTTCTTAGGTAAAGCTCTTGTGGCCCTTGAAGTAGAGAGGCTGAGGGTGCAGGTAAGTAGATGTCTTGATGTTCTTCAGATCTTCTGTGGAAAAAAATAAACCCTGGCTTTATGTAGTGCCTTCACATCTCCCAAACCATCTCCCTGTGGAGCTGAGGCAGCTTTTTCTTGTCACCTTCCTCACTGGCAGAAAGTGTGATCACAGATTTCAAGCATCTGTGAGGTGGTAACCACTTCCCTTCGGTGTGCTGTGCTGGCACCAGAAGCCTGTGCTCTTCACCTGACACAGTTGGTGGATCATCAGCTACAGCAGGCCCTTGGTCTGTGTTGGCACAGAAACAAACCTTGATGCTGAATCCCTGCCAAACTCTGTGTCTGAAACTTGCTAAAATATCAGAGTGTTTTTCATGGCTTAACCAATTCAGCATGAGCACCAACATTTCCTTATAAAAGCCGCGACAGCAAAATACACCTGTTTAGACAAGTGATTATATCAGGGACTTTCTGAACTGTACCGCGGAAATAGGTTTTTCTGATTTTGGTTCATTCCTTAAAAATACAAAACAGAATCTTCTTAAGAAACATCCAGAAATACTTTGAGCTGCCATGTACCTCATCAGCCTGCACAGATATCAGGGACTCGAATGCTCAGTCCTGTGCAGCGTGGCTGGAGCTGGCTCCTGCCTAATGCCTGTTCTGAGCGTAGCTGCGCTGGCTGTGGTTCTGCATTTCCTTCTTGCTTAGCCTCGACAGACTTTTGCTTTTGTGAATCAAGTGTCTGACAGAAGCAAGGATAAAGAAAAAGATCCTCTGGCTGAAGATCAGCGCAGGTGACATGAAGAATCTGAGTAAGAGGACATGTACTTGAAGAACAGCTTACATGCGATTGCTTTCTTCATGAAAGGCACCTGTGTGTCCACTGCCTTGGCATTGCACTGCCTTCAAAATATACAGGTTTCACCCCAAATCACAAGGTAGCAGTGGCCATAAGTGCCCACCTTTACCTTTCAGTTGGTCTTGCTTCTGTTTTTAATGCTTAAGCATGGTAATGCGAGCTCTTATCATCCCAGCATCTCCCAGCAAAACTTACACTACTGCTTTATGAATTGGTGTGGTTAGGAATTACAAGTCCATTTCAAGATTTATTTATTGTTAATGCTTTAAACTCTATGGCTATCTGAAACTGGGATCTTTCTTTGACAGTGATGCTGTGGATCAAGAAAACAAAAGTCAGACCTCAGAGAGAGGGTATTTGCATGAGTGCTGCTTCCCTTTATTTAGGGAGATAGACCTCCAGCATAGGATGAGCTAAATTCTTGCAGCTTTGCCAAATGAGCTGTGGCATGCTCTTACTCATAATGATACTGCAAGTAATCAGCTAGAGGTTACTTTCCTGGATGAAATACATTTAAACTGCAGTGAAGGAGAGGACTGTGATTTATTTTGTTCGTTTATCCCCATGATATTTGCATCCTGCAGTATGTAAGATGAGCAGCTATTTATAATGGGTTGTTTTCTTCATATGACACCATATAAATCAAGAGGGAGGTTTAAAAAAAAAAAAAAAGTTCTCTTAGTAACATCACCTTCTTCTCTGAAGAACCCAGGAGGAGCTTAGATCTGGATGCTCCAAATGAGTGCATTATTATCTTTGAGTAGAACAATATATTTTTGTGTTGGGTAATATATCTATGCCACCTCAATATAGGAAACGCTTAGAATAAGCCTTCTTTGTTTTTATTCTCATTCCTAGCTCTGTGTTAAAGTAGTAGTTATAAAACTCTTCATCAGAGCTTTGATAAATGATAAACATTTTTTCCTGTAGGTTTCTGAGTAATTAAGGTGTAATAATGTGTTTGAGATAGGCTTGAATACAAAGCACTTAATAACAGAGTGCTATACTAGCCATTACAGAACAGCTGTATTTTTGCTTTACATAGTGGAGAGGTTATAAATTAGGGTGGTGTACTGTGCAAACCCGGTTCTTTTTTTTTGTGTGTTCAACTTTACTTATGTTTATAAGAACATGAACATAAATTTGACAAAAATATGTATAAACACTTAAGGATTCTGCATTAAGAACCCAAGAGCGTGAATTAGGTGTATTTGGAGAAATAGAATATAAATGTAGCCTGGAATCTGTGTGTAGCAGACTCAAGTGATGCCAGTTTAAGAAGCATGAGAGACTTGGAAGGAAATGACTGAAGTAGTGACTGAAGAACTGTTTTACTTGTTTGCTTTCTTGTGTGCGTGTTTGTCCTACAGCTGTGGCAGTGACACTGGGCTGGCACTGGAGCCGTTTGGTGGACTGAGACCGTAATGCCTGTTCCATGCCAGCATCTGGTGAGATTAAGCATTAGCGCTGCTGTTTAATGAACAGCACGAATGTTTCATTTGCGGATGTGAGAGAATATTTTGGGTTGTTTTTGTTTCCTCTGGTTTGTAGCCAACAAAGCCGTCAGGATGAACAAAGCCTTCCGGACTGCCTACTATATAGATTAATTTACAGCTGCCAGTTTATATTAGTTGTTCTACTTATTCTGCCTGAGTGCTTTTCTTGAGGAAAGGGGTATTTCATAGCCGATTGTCTTGCAAAGAGAAAGGAATTAAAGAAACGTAAGGCAAACAAACTCCAGCTAATGAGGCAAGCTTTTGGCAGCTGAATTGTTTTATGAGAAAAGTCTGAATTTAGAAAACAAAATGTAAGTTGGGTTTTTAACTTTGTCTTTAGCTTACTCCACTGTACTTTGGCCAGATGGAGTGACCCAGTAGGGCTTTTTTTGTCACCTTTTCTCTGCTGTTTTGGGAATAAGAGCAGGGGTAGGCGATGCACCGTGGGTGGACTCCCAGCTCTAACCTGATTTCTCATCTGCCTTTTGACAATCCTGGCTGTACTGTAGGTTTTGACAAGCTGATCAGTGTACATTTCTTGCCTCTGGGCTCCTAAGTTGCCTTAGGTTTATCAGGAGCCCCTAATGCCCTTTATATTGTGTTGTTCCCCTGTAATTCTCCTTCTCCCTGTCAGTGTCATGGCATAAATGACAAGGTTAGGCTTTCTGGACCATTACCAATTTTATATTCATGTGGAGATTCACTTAGAGGTGACCCTGCACATTAGTGGTATCAGTGAGGACATGAAAGAAATATGAGAGTTTATCCAAGAGCCTGCTGAATATGACCAAGAGCACACGTACAGAGGCGTAAGCAGTCGGTAGGTGTTTGTTCGCCTTTGCCTTCCTCCCCCCAGAGTCAAAATAAAGACTGGCTGATGTCCTAGCCCAGCATCTAAAATAATTGCTCTGGGGGCCTAAAATAGTACAGAAGGGGATTACTTGGTTTACTTAGAACAGAATTGGACACACTGGGAGATGCTCCCTTCTTCCCTGCCCCCAGCAGGGCTGAAGCTTTTTTTTAACCCAAATTCCCAACAATAGGATCAAACTGGGGCTCTCGTGTCTAAATATAATCCTCTACAATCCCACAAAAAGGGTTCCTTCCCTCTCCTGCCCTCGCCTGGGTTGCAGGATGGAGAAATACGGAGGCATTACAGACCTGTTTGGAAATCAAATGGAAGACAGAGAGGCATGAAACCTACCAGAAGTGAAGAGCAGAGCTCCCACTGATGGAGCAGCTGCTCCCAGGTTCCCCAAAGGAAGCTGCCCAGAGAAGCTGTGTATATCTCTTCCCTGGCAGTGTTCAGGGCCAGGTAGGATGGGCCTTTGGGCAGCCTGATCTAGTGGAACAGATATGTATGCATTTATATACATAAATATATATATTTATATATTTTTTTCCTTTTTTCTGGTGAGAAGGTGGTTTTGCTCCATCGTAGGTAATTAGTAGAGGGCATGATACCTGCCCTCTGACCTCTGATGTTAACATCTCTGATGTTAGTATGTGTATGCTCTGTTTAATAAGAATGTTTTTTGTTTAGTGTGTCAGAAACTACTGTGTGGGGAAAAAAAGGCTTCAAACCGTATATGCTGGGCTTGCGTTTCAAAGACAGCGTGGCAAAATGGAGCTGGTACCGCGTTTCTTCACAGGGTACTTTGATATGCAGGGGGGTACTCACAGTTAAAAGTAAACTACCAGTCCACCTAAAACACACCAAAACCCAAAACTCAAAGCAAAATATAACCTTTAAAGAAATGAAAAAAAAAAAGTCACTTCAAAGGCCTCAAGGTTTTTCACTACTTTTTCTACTAGTTCTTTTGATGTTTCTAGTGCAGACAAAAAAAATTGATTAATCAGGGTATGGAAGATTTTGGTCAGTTTGTATGTATGGTTTTGATTCATTTCACAAAACAGCTGTTACTTGGGGATTCAGCTGATGTTGGACTTAACCATTTTTACAAGAAGGATAACTGATCTTATTTAAGGGGTGTGCTGTGTAGAGCACTCTGACAGCAGCAGCAATGATCTTCCCCAGGTTCACTCAGTGTCTGTGGCAAAAAGGCCCAGCTCCACAAGGACTCCTTCAGGAAAACGTATATTAGTTAGGAAAAGAGGAGTTATCCATCACAGGGTAGCTGAATCTTACTTGTTTATTAAAAGTCAGTATTTCTAAAATTTGGTTATAATTTCAGAAGAATAAATATAGGTCAATGTGGATTTGCAATCTATTTTAAAACCTGAATTTCTTGTAATTTGGTAATGACAATTCAAGTATAAATGTTGAAGCAATGTCAAATTGCTGCTGAAATTTTAAAGACAGGCCATGAGTGGTGAAAATTGGAGACTATAGATATGGATGTCGACGTTGTAAAAGGAATAAGCTTCAGGGAACTATATTCTTTCCTGCAGATACACGGATGGACTCTTTGTTTTAAGTTTGTTCAGCTTAGTTCAGTTTCATATCCAAGTAATCCAGAATGGAGAAGCTAATTCAAGGAGGAGCCAACCAATGTTTAAAGTGATGTTGAAATAATGAATAAAACTATTTTAAACCACCATATTTCAACATTGTAATTGAAATGTCATGTACCTATAAAAGCACCTGTGCACAATCACGAGTAGTAGTGATTGTGTTATGTCAAAGAATATACCCAACATTTCACTATTTCCTAATACTTTCTACTGAATACACTTTTATGAAAATCTAATATGCTAAAATAGATATTTCTAACTTTACCCTAAAGTGTAGATTTTGTTGCAAATTGCTGTGCCTTCATTGTCACCAGATGCTGCGATTTCACCTTTCTTAAATCACAGACAAAAGGAGTTCACTAAATGACATCGGTTCCTCCCAGTGCCTCTGTGCCTGCTGTTCAAAGATCTCTAAGGAATCCTGGTTTTGGACCTAAAAGCTCCAGGTGGGCTGGGTTTCCTTGGTGAGGCCTAAAGCAGAGTGAGCTGTAGTTGTTTCCCTTGCAGCTGGGGCAGCTGCCTGTCAAGGGGGTGCACGAAATGGAGGAGGAGGAACTCCTCTGTGTGGGTGCCTTCCAGATCCACAGCCTCCTGTGTCCTCCCCCCCCCGCTGAGTTATGCCAGCTGCTCTTTGGCATGTATAATACAGATAAAACCAGTCAAATATTTACGCCCTGCAGAGGTTCTCCTCCTTAAAACAAACAAAAAACCCGTGAAAGGCCCATGACCTGCGATGCCCTTCCGTGGGTTGCAGCGTAGCTGCAGTGTAGGTCAGGATGGACAAAATCTGCCCTGTTTCTGTGAAAAGCCATTCTCTCCAAACCAGCATGGTGGTTTGGCATCCTTTTACTAATAAAGCACGACAAAGTTGCCTCTGATCTTAGCACACCCTAATTTTAAGTCCTTCCCATGGAATTAACTTGTTGAAAAATAACTTCAGGGCATACTGATCAAAAGTGTAAACGTATCTGGCTTTCCTTCAGGAGATACATCTAATTCCGATAATGTTTTATGTCACAGCTCCTTTTTTTGAACTGATGGTGGGTCACTTCTCTGTTGGCACTTCAACTTGGAAAAATCTGTTCCCTGACATCCGTTGAACCTTCCTTCTTTTTCTTGCTTGCATGTGGAAGTACTCCAGATAAACAAGATTTCTTTTATTCTTTAAAACGGGTCTGCCATGTTTTAGGTGAGCAGAGAGGAAGTGTAATCCAGTTATGCGGCTGGTTGGCTGGCTGGTATTGATTAGATGTTCAGAATGATTTGCCTTACGGTTGGGGTCGGCTTTATGAGCGTCTTTCTTCACCCTGAGCACATTTGGGTTTTGCTGCCATGCACTACAGCTGTAGACAGCCTCGGTACCTGAGAGGCTGCTGACTGCTGCCTCTTGTTCCTTCTTTTGAGGTGATAGAGGTTAACCTTGCATAATACTCCTATTAAATATTTTTTCCTGTTCCCAGTACAAACAAGATGACCAATCTTTTTTTGTGTGTCTCAAGTTGTGAAAAAGATACGGCCATTTAAATTATTTTTGTGACATCTATGCGTGTTACTGAATGATTGGTTTTGTTTTTCAGAAATCCCCTTCTGTTATCTTTGGCAAGGAAATTTTAGTTTAGTTAGTACTTGATACCTATTTGTAGTTTTATGTTACAGCTGAATCAGATTGTTGTTATTAACCACTACATGCCTGAACTACATCCCCCTTCAGAGCTGCAAATCAGAAAACCTTAAGATCTGCGTAGGTGGGAAAAAGCAGGAGAGACCTTATCAGTACCTGGCTTCTTTAATCCATGTATTTTTTTCTCTGCTCTATTTTTGTATGTATCTAAAATCATTAGACTTAACTTGAACCAGAACAAGTAACTGCAGAGTTGCTTAACTTTCTTATTCTCTTTCATTGTGCAAAAACCTATATCCAAGGGACTATCAGTAGAGACTTCATCCTTGTCCACACGTGATGGGGAAACTGCCCTGCCATGCAGATAAGCATAGTACAGGTATCCGTCAACATCTCAGTTAAGCTTAAACACTTTTAGGAGTAAAACCTTTGACAACTTCTGTGGTTGAAGACCTCCATGTCAAACAGCTGCGTGGGTTTCCAAATTTTCTTTCGGGTGCATGAATGACTTAAAAAAACAGACTGTCGGCTATATTTACAGAAATATATGCTCAGAGCATACATAATTTATAAGAGCCTGTAAAATAATCTGTATGCATAAAAACCCACTAAGAGACTTCGAGTGTTTTCAACTCGACTTTTTTCTTTTTTTTTTTTTTCCTAGTGTTTTTATTGGCACTGACAACAATATTGTTTCAAAAAGAAGACTTTTTCACTCACCATTTTCATCATCACGTATATTCTTTTTACCAAGATCTGACAGGCTAACCTTGAAATAACTTTTTTTTTTTTTTTTTTTTTTTTTAATTGCTTACTCTCCAGAGAACAAATGAAGCAGAAAACCTTTGTTGTTTCTTTTTTGTTTGTTTTTTTTTTGGAGGTGTTTTTCAAGTGTTCCTGGAAAGTAGCTATGAAGTTATGTTACTTGATTTTGAACCTTTTTCCCTTTTTATCCCTACTGCAGATGGGAAGCAGGAGACGTGCTAGGCACAGCACCCACAAGCATAGCGAGTGTGCTGTCAGAGAGGTCTGCCTGCCTGTCCAGGCTCATCTGAGCATCCTCTCTGAGCTGCATCTTGTGTGTGAAGGCTGGAGACGACTCAGTAGTGGCAGTACAGAGTGAACCAGCAGTAAGGCTGAATCCCAGATTTGAGCCTCAATATCCAAAACAGGAATGGGGCTACTCTAATGCACTGACATTAAGTATACTGAGAGTATTCATTTTAGATTATATTTAGATTAGGAAGAGTAATTCCTGTATTTTTGAACATATTTTAAACACGGCAATTTTGAATGCACATGAGAAAGGTCATTTTGAGCAATCTCTCTTTGGGTTTTTGGAGCGTTGCTGTAAGAGCGGGCTAGTCAAATTTGGACACCACTCTCAGCCAACCTGTCACCCTTCCAGAGGATGGAGGTGTAGTTCCTTCGGAGGGCCATACAAAATCCCCAAACTTGGTGTCTGATCTGGGCTGCTTTCTGAAGGAACCTCAGTGTCTGTCTCTGTAAGTTTGCTCTGCAGTCAGTGAAGACACCCCTGGTTGGGTGGTAGGAATTGGCTTCCCTTCTCTATCCCATGGGTGGTTTTTTGTTTGTTTCAGTGTGGATCTGAGGGAGAGAAGTGGGGTAACATGAACATCAAATTCTTGAGCTGTGGGACATAGATGGGGTGGGGAAGGGAATTTGACAGCTTGTTGATTTGAGTGAATTCCTGTACCTGGTGCTCCTAAAATGCAACGTATTTTAGAGGGGCCTGAATAAGTGACATTTGATGGGTTAGCCTTTGTGTCGTTACCTAAAGAGCTTTGCTATTTTAATGTGGAGGGCACCTCATTCCCACGCTCGTACTGCTCTGTAGCCTTTTGTTCCTCTTTGCCTCTCTTTTTTGCCCCTTTTGGATGGAGGAGCATAAATCTCCTGGAAACATCCAGCTGAAATGTCAGAGTACTTAATGAAACGGTGACACAGCTAGTTACATTCAGCACAAGGAACTTAAACAAAGGATAAACTAAGCCAGCAAGTTGACAGATGTAAAGATATGTTTTCCCTTAAAAGCTGTAACACTTCTTTAGTGTCTGTGCATTGTAGTCTGTTGCAGTATATGGTTTTAACCTGTGTGCCTTGCAGTGAACGTGCACTTGGCTGAATTCATGTTCCTTTGGCAGCCATAACTTTGAGTTGCTTAACTTCTATGTGCTTAAACTTCTCATATGGTATTTTGCCTTTCCTCATTTTTTTCCTTCTGAAAAGAAGCATGGACACTGACAAAATAGAGGGAAGGAAGGCACAGTGGAGAAATGGTGTAATTCACTTAAATGCATTTTTTAATTGAGAAGGTGTTTTTTTTTTAAAAAAAAAAAGTCACGTTCTGTAGTTTTGCCACAGACTGGTGGTCCTGGTCACGTGAAAGAATGTGGGCAGTGTTTGAGCAGCAGACATTAGGACCAGCAAAAGGAATTGTTAGGTGTGTTGTACTACAGATGGCTGGAGATGGACAATATTCACAATTGTTCAGAGAGCCAAAATTTCTAATAAAGAATAAAAGCCATTTACTCAAAGGTTTTTTTTGAGATTAAATGTACTCAAAGTGTGCAAAGAGTGTTTTTGCTGCTTGAGGATGCCAAATGAGGGATAAGTAAGAGGTTAAAAGGTGCTGGGAATCCCATAGCCCACAGACAGGAGCTCAGGGCTGTAGTTAAAGCACAGAAGACAGTCTATAGACAATTTCTAGCTCTTTCTGTAAGATGATGGATATAGAGAAGTCCTCTTTCATGGGTGGCCAGTTCAATGTTATGCATGGGGTTCACACCATCAAGGCAAAGGTGTGTAAAACTGCAGGTGAGCTCCCTCTGTGGTCAGAGCAGGGGTCAGGAGGAACCTGGGACACGCTTCCCGTGGCTGTGTTACATCCACTTCTCTTTCCCCATTGACTGTGGAAGGAAATTAAAGTCCTTTGAATCAAATCCTTTATAAAGTCTAAGTTAGAGGAGGTATATCCAGCAGAGCGACTATCATGAGGCTCTGGCAGAGATGCAAACGCGCAGTCATTAACCTCCAATTAGTCTTTAGTGAATGAATTTGAGGGAATGACTGATGTACTGCCCGTAATGGTGTAAAACAGCAATCTAATGAGTGGGAGGAACGAGGACCTGCCGAGAGCTGGCCGAAGGCTCCTGGGCTGTATCTCTTCCCTTCCCCTTTGCCCCTGGGTGGATCAATAGGAGGGGAGAGCAGTCGTGTAAAGGCTTTTGGCCATCGCTCTGTGATGTTGGTTTGACACATGCAATTTACTTGGAAAAGCTTAAGTAGCCTTAATAGCAGAAAGTCCAAGCAGGGCTGACAGTAATGGTCTCCCCCGTGGTCAGTCTGAACAAAGAGATTAAGAAGGGGATGAGGGCAGAGACCAAATTGCCACCTCCCCCTGTGGGTGCTGCTGCATGAAAGCAGGTGGGAGCTGTGGCCGTGGTGTGGGATCTCACTTTGCCACCCTGCCCTGGCTTGAGAGAGGATTTTGCCATCAATCCAACTTTCAGTTAAAAAATACATCGCTGCTGCATGTGCTGTGTATGTCCTGTCTGGTTTTTGTGGGTGCTGTGCGCGATGCTGACATTGTACCTCACCTCTCTGTGCTCTTTTTTCAGAGGTGTTGTGCGTTTTCCAATTCTGTAGCACGGCTGACCAAAGTCTGACCATTAGCAAGTAGAAGAGATGTGTCTCAGGAGGGGTTATGGGGCTTTACCACTCGAGATTTTTATCAAAGATGGTGATTGTTTGTGAAAAAGCATCCCCTCCACCTTGCTCAGTTTTATCGAGGATAAGCACATCACCTTCCTGTGAATAGCTGATTTGCTACGGTACTCTTGTGTTGACAGTCAGTTGCTAAACATAAAAGAAGCACGTATCCCCTGGGGTTAGAAGGTAAACACTAAATAAGAGTTATGGCAGCAGTACCGCCGTTGCCTAACCTTACCAGCCTTGGCTGTATAATTCACTGTATTTTCTGACGTCGCTCACCTTGCTAGATACACCAGGTGAACAGTGGAGCTTCACTTATCTCTATCACAAAGGTGGTGACGTAGATGCTTTGCATTTTATTCGCTGAATGTAGATTTATGAATGTATTTAATTGGCAGTTCTACAGAGAAACAATACTGCTCTTATATAATGTAATAGCTAACGTTTATGCTGCTGAAATATATATATGGTGCATAACAAGTATTGGTTTTGGCTGAAAATGGATTTGTACAGATTAGTTTGTATGCTTTTCTACGTGCACACAGAGTACAAATGAGCTCTGCGTATATCAGATGCATGCTATATTTAACTTCAGCTCAAATATATGACACTGATAGCAGCAGCTTAAAGTTGAGGATAGCTTTAGTAGTGGTTTAGAGTCATATTTTCTTAAATTTAAGTTTTTGCCCTGCTTTGGTGTATGAAAATCTGGTTGTTGATCCCCAGCGATTAGAATTTGCTCCCTTGCATATATCACAGTTGTGGAGTTGTTGGTTTTTAACTGATTAGTGCATACATCAAAAACGTGAAGGTTTTTTAGATGAAGGTGCTCCGATGTTGAAAGGTCCGTAATTCATTCACTGACAGTTTCTTCATAAAAGTCTGCTTTCAGGAAAAATGAATAGGAGAGACTTCATAACACATTCCCAGAAATGCATTCAGAAATTGAATTATGCAATCAGTGAGCTCAAAAATATTACTAATCACTTTTGAGTCATTCGGAGCTCCTGTGGAAGCAGAAACAGATAGGCTTTTTCCTCTGCAGTATCGGTACATCAGCGTGCAGCTAGGACTGCTTTTAACTTTGCAGTGGAAAGTTACTTGTAGCCCGAAAACTCCCTTTTGCTCTGTCAGTTTGGACTGCAGTCAGCACCAGCCACCTTGCTTGCTCGGAAAGCCCTGGAGGCACGGCGTGACTGCAGCGGTGTGCCCTGGGCAGGAATTACAGCGTCTCTGGTGAAGTCAAGGATGTGAACCAGTCTGGATTGACAAGACAAGTCCCTGCTATTTGTGAGGAGTCTCTCCTTTCCCCAGGTGAAGGAGCAGCTGGCTTTCCCCATCTGCTGCTAAATGGGCCAGAGCTGGTGCTGGTCTGCACCGGCACGGGCTGCTGCCCCTCGGCGGGAGGGATGCTGTGAGCACAGGGCCCCCCGCGTGGCTCCCGGTGCAGCCACACAGGCAGGAAATTATTCCTATTATTGTATTTTTAAAAAGTAAATCAAGAGTAAGGTTCTGCTTCAGAAAACAGCGTTTCAAGTATTTCAGTACACAAGAATTCCGTGGAAATCTACAAATGTTGTCAGACTTAAACAGTTTCCCTGTTTTACTACTAAAAAGTAAAATGCAAAAAGGAAAAGAGTGTTATTAAACTTCTATAAGAAGACTTGCAAGCCTAAGACAAAAGCCAGCAGGATGTAATCTCATTTTCCTTGCTCAAGACAATCAGAAATACCTCTCCCTGAAAGGACTGACATGCATTTTTCAATGTAGGAAACACCCACGTGTTTCTCAAACCATATGCACTAGGCAAATCTGACAGCTTATAAGGATGTAGTAATTTGTTACATATTTATGTATTTACTTAAGTGTGGCCTGGATTGTTTTCAGAAGCCAAATGCAAAGATGAGTAGACTGCAACAATTGCACATCAGACTTTCAGGAAGCATTTCACTGTATCTTTTGTTTTCTCTGCTGGATTATTGTCTTGTCTAGCTTTCAAAGGAAGAAAAAACAAAGCAATTATTAGCAGAACTTTGAAGCAAATGAGAAATTTGGTCACTCTATAAAGCAGGATTTTTTTCTTTCTTTCCAAGGCAAGAACATGGTAACCATGCTAGGTATTTTTTCTCTGAACTAAACTTACTCCATGCAATTTTCATATCTGGAAATCTCTCAGCAGTCACTGAGGTATGATATTTCTCTTACTAATTCTTATATGTACCCTAGGCTTTTGTATAAAGTGGCAAAAATGGGAAAAAATGGGAAGCTTCTGAATGGTTAGCCTAATAATGACACTCTGCCAAATGATTCTTGCACCTTTTAGCTCTCGTTTTGTTGGATAAACCTTTGTCAAGTGAAATGTTCGGGTCTCCCAGGAGGCCTTAACAAGTCATGAAGGGTGTAACTTACAAACTGGAAATCCCAATCAGCTTGTGAGCAAGGCAATGCACACATCAACATTATATAATCTATACCATTGGCTCTTTGGGGCTATGCTTGCTTCTTTACCTTATTCCAAGCATCATTCTGGTATTTTAAGGATGTTTAAGGATATGTGATTATTTTTTCTAATGTGCCTTCTGTCTCCTAAGACACGACTCTGCTCTGACATCCCTGCGAGGTGCTGCTAGGCTGGCTTCGTGCTGCCTGGCTGGTTTCCCTTGGTTCTGGTCGATGGGTAGTGCTGCCAGCCCTTCAGCTTAATGCCAGTCGGCATCCACGGCCCCAGGTAGCTTTTTGCCAGCTTGGGCTTGTCCCCGGGGGATTCCCTCTCCTCTCCCAGTTCTCTTTCTGTCTAGGAACTCAGCAATTGCTCTGAAAAGAAAATTGGCACAAGGTGTTTTTTCATTGCTTGTACTCAACTCCCTCCTTACAGCTCTTGTGGTCTCCAGCACAGGCAAAAGTTTTTCATCATCTTTGCTTTCTCTTCCACTTGCCCTGCTGGTCATGAGCCACCCGTCATTTCTTTCTGTTGCTTTTACATCTCTTCTCTTACTGTCCAGCCTCACCTCTCTTGCTCTTTCTGTTTTACTAGCATCATTAACTCATTTGGTTCCCTTCCAGCTGGAAGAAGAAGGCCACACCATCACATTTGCACCTCTAGGTACCTTCTACAACTCTCTTTTCATTGCTAAACTTACTGTCAAGAGCTCTTGGTGCATACCTCTCCCTAATGTGCCCTGTGCCTTTTCCATGCCAGCTTTGCACACTATTCTGGGCAGTGTCTCTACTGACCTCTTCCTCATCGAGGTTTACAACATGTTCTTACTGTCAGCTGTCTTCAGTGTATTCCCTGGGGTTGTTTTTGAAATCCTGCCCATGTTTTTGTGCTCCTGTCCTCTTGGAGCGTTTCTGCCACCACAGCAACTTGCTTGCAGGATCCTCCCTCAGCCAGCTTTTTGGTATTTGTTCTGTGTGGCTGTGCCCTTGGTTGTTTGTCTGTGTTTTCTGCACCTTCGGGACAAGATTACCTTGAGATAAACTGTAACTCAGCTTCTTTCTGAAGCCTTGTCCATGTTGCAGCCAACTTCTGGCGCCTTCTGCATGGGCCAGAAATCTCTCTCTTGCTTCCCAGAGGACATGGAGATGTCAGCTGGTATTTTTCTATTCCATTACCTCTGACTTGTCCCTTTTCCAAACCATAATCAGCAATTCCTTATTTTTGATTATTTCAACACCATCATCCTTTCTTACCACTCAGATTGCAACAAGAAGATCTTTAGTTCAGGGATCCTTCAGGTGATTGTGACCACACAGTACCTAAACCTTGCCAAATTCTTCTGCATGCATCTCTTTGGTATGTTTCTGTACTGTCAAATCTGCATCTGTAACTTATTTATCAAACTCTGCACATCTGTTACTGTGACATGCTTCACTGATGCCAGTAATGTTAGGATTTTACCCTCCTGCTGCTCTGGAATACCCCTCGTGACTGTTCCTCTTCCATCTGGTGCTCGGAGCTCGATTTCCATCCTCTTCTGTGTTCGTGTGGTCACTGCGGAGGGTCTGGACAGTGCCATAATGCCATGAAACCCCATCTCAGTGGTGGTTTTAAGAGAGGTTGAGCTGTCGTGGCAGTGATACCCACCTCAACAGCTGTGTGCTGGGCTGGAGGAGCAGCAATAACTAAACGTTTTTTGTTCTTCTTCTTCTTCTTGAAGTTTGCTGTTGCCGATTTTGGCAATTTATTTATAAAATATTGTCTTCAGTGGTCAGTAAACCTGCTCTACAGATGACAATCAAGCATCATGTGGCAATTCTGTCCGTAACATAAATGAGCTTTTATGTCTGTTGGCTTCATTTCACAGGGGAGCTATCTGTATTTGTTCTCAGATATACTATAAGTTCTGCTCAGTTGCTGTTGGTTGGGAGATGGTATCAGAACAGAAAACAAGGGGGAAAGCAGTGAAACAGTTAAAAATGAATAAATAAATAAATAAAGTAAAATATTTTAGGGGAAGATTCTGGGTATGCTGTGGTGAAGGCAGCAGATGAGGCTGAATCAGACCAGTTGTGATTTTCCAGAACTGATTGACAGCCTGATTCAGACTAATTTTTGCAGGAAAATACACATTTTGATCATACATATGAAACACAGAAGGGATTACTCTGATTGTACTAGAAACAGGTGTTTCAGCACACAGCTAAGACTGAACCTGAGCTAAAATATATATTTTTTTAAATTTATACTCTTTATGACTTTTTCCTGCCATTTTTATCCATCTTTAGTTGGTTTTCTAACTGCCTTTTGTGGGCAATAGGTGGGGAACTGGTGTTTTGCCTTCTGGCAGCACGCAGTTTTCCACCAGGTTTCCACTGATGGATCCAAAGTAAATGCGTTTACTCCAGCAGTTTGCAGCGACCACTTGTAGGTGCATTATAAACTAATTGTACATTTGAGAAGCATTTAGGCATGTGTAGATGAAGTGATAAAAGAGGGAAATGGTTTGTATGAGCCACTCAGTTGAACTGAGGCTCCATAAAAGGTGCTGGTCTGCATCAACCCAGTGAATGGACTGTGAGGAGCTTAGGCACTCTAGCACAAAGGAGGGAAGAAGTATTGCATTAGCAGGCAGGCTAAGTACACTGACTGGCAGGATATGGGCTTTGGAGGCATGAAAAGATAAAAGCAGAACAGAGGGAAGAAAAAGAACATCCCAGAGAGACAGTAGTGTCACTTAAAAATGTCAAGTGAGATCCTTTTCTGTTAATTTTTTCATGTTTTTAATTAATTTTTAATCTTTGCTTTTATTCTAAGTGTTAACACCTCAGTTTGTAGCCTGAGAGACAAACAGGATATACTGTGGTTGCCTCTTCATGTGTCTTATAAATTTAACGATGAAGACTGCCTCACTTATAAAGATCAAACTATATTTATTCAAATATAAACGAATTACTTCACAGTAAGAAAATTAGTCTTACCATCATTGTCCCAAAACTCCATCGCAGTGGAAAATGAAGCGTGAATAAAGAGCAATTCAGCTCATGCGTTCCCAATTGAAATTCCTAAGTGTGGAAGAGGGAGGCTGAATCTGATTTCTTCTCTGTGGAATATGAGCAATAATTTTTTTAAAAACAGGAAAGACAGCAGGCAAAGATACCTGAGCATTTGTGCCTTTTCATTTCCATTGCGGTGTCTCAGCATCGTGTATGTGTTGAAGCGAATCTGGGGCTGCCTGGTGCTGCTGGCCTGCTCCAGCCTCACCTCCACAATAACCTTCCTGCAGCCCGAGGTTAGAGGCAGAGAGAGGTGCCAAGACGATCAGCATTAAGAAGTGATTTACTGAGCAAGGAGCATACCGGTTACTAATGAGTTGCTGACGCTTTGCTCATCCTTGGGAAGCGCGTTAACAGGCCTCAGCAAGACCGGTGGCAATATTTCTCTGTTAGATTTATCTATAAGTAAAGGTCATGTGTCTGCGTATCTGAATTTGTGGCAGTGACTTAAGTCCAGAACTTCTCTGAGAAAACTGGTGAACTGCTTAAGGGGAAAAAAAAAGGAAGAAAACTGTCCATGTAGGAGTCAGGCTCAAAGGTGATCTGCAGATTAACTTTTATTCTACATTTGTTAAACTGTCCCACAGAGAACATTAAGATACTAATTGCCAATTACTTGTTTTAATTTTCTATGTACCTGTGTAAGCTCCATTCAGAGCTGACAACGCTGAGGGCTCATTTAATACAGTTAAGAGCTTGCACCTTATTAGTGTCACTGATTATCCCCTTTTAATCGATGTGCCTCTTCCCAATACTTTTGTTCAGCAGTTACCACTGGAGAGCTGAAAAGATACAGATATTTCTTCTAAAAATAGAGTTGAGCTTATTTTAATGTGCAGCAGTGCGCTGAAAACATTGGGAAGGTACCGCCCTTTTCATCCTGGAGAGCTGGTGTCTTTCTGGCATTAAAGTCATACTTTGCTGACAGGAATGAATGGAGCTCCCAGCTACAACGGGGTACTCTAAAAACTGTCCTGGTGTGTGCATCCGTAGCATATTTGTCAGTGGAGATGCCACGGTGAGGCCAAACGTTGTTCTCAGTAAAGGCACTGAAAAAACATAGGTCATAGTGGTAGAATAAAGGAGAAAATTTTGCCCTTTGCATTCAATTTTTTAAATTATTATTTTATGTTACTTTATTTTTAAATTGAGCAAGTCTAAAATAGACTCATTGAGACCTGTTGTGCTCTCCGGACCGTTTCATATTGTAAGTACTGTAACAAATAATGTGGAAGCTACCAGCATGTTGTGGCATTTTCATAAATTGCAGTTTGCGTTTTAGATACTAATCACCAGGTGAATATTTGTATAGATGTAAAGTTACTTCTGTTAGTCAGAGGACAACATGGAGTTTCCAGGAATTATAGATAATAAGTAAGATACTGAAGTGAAATCATGCTAGCTGAGTTCCTGATGTTCCTGGTGTGCTCCTTGATCTCCCAAGGGACTGCAGGGACCTAACTGGCCTGTACTTTCCTGGGTCTTCCTTCCCATCTGTTCCATCTGAAGATGTGTGACGTTAGCCTTTTTCCAGTTATAAGGAACTTCTTTCACATCACCATGATTTTCTCAGATAATAGAGAAGTGATCAACCAATTCTTTCAGGACCCATAGGTGATTCCCATCCAACCCCATGGATATGAATGCATCTAGCTTCTCTGAGTGGCCTTTGCCCTTTTCTTTGTTGCTATACTTCCCCAATGCACAGGTACTTACAGGGGCCTGGCAGCAGGCTTCTTCTATGAAAACTGAAGGAAAAAAAACACATATTGAGTACCTCAGGCTGTCAGTATTTGGCCAGTAGGATGAATTATCTATCAACAGGTTGTCTTCTCCGTTCGTGAACGAACTAAGGAGTTCTCTGCTCTTCCTTTTTCTGTTGCTATACAGTACTGCAGTTTGGAGAGGAGCAGCCGTCCAGCAAAGCATATGAGCAGACCTGCACAGCATAGAAATTACAATTTTTGAAACTGGGCACCAAAAATCAGACACCAGAGTTTAATTCTGTGACTTGAATGGTTTGATTTATATTTTCAACTTGCTAAGTACTAGCATCAGTTCGTTTTAAGCTAACATATGTAGCCCTAGAGACATGGGTTATACTATAAAGCAGCTGGAATAAATAAATAACAACAAATGATTTGTGAAAACAACCCATATTTTGTTTCCATCACTTATTGCAACGGCAGTAAGTTAATCCACACATTTGTACAGTTTGGTGAAGGAACCAAGACATGATTTCCATCTTGAAGCTTTGTATGAACGGGAGCATAACAGCCAGCATTTGTGTTAGTTGCAAGAGTTCCTTAAAAGTGTGACTAATTAGTGATGACTTAACTTTTACATCAAGGATAAAAGGAACCGAACATGGGTCTTGTTAAGTTAATCTTCTTATGCGGTCTGTGAACTGGGTTACAGTTTAGGTTCTCCATTTCTCCGTTTTGTATTGTCAGTGGTTAATGTTTGGGTGGAACACACCGTAAAAGAAAATCCAGGTTTATACTGTGAGGAGAAAAAAAGACTGTTTGAACAATTTTTGTTATATTGTAGCTTGAATTAGGATCCATGTGGTGTTTGGATTAAAAACCAAAACTAAATTTTGTTCTGTTTTGTTCAGCTGAACTTGCTTTTCCTCAGACATGCTGAGGGTCAGCCCTGACCCCTCAGGCAGTGCAGGTCTGCGCATCCAGCAGCGTGTCTGTGCTAACAGGGAGAACATGCAGGATAAAATGTTTGTGTTTTGCCCTGTCAGACCTTGTAAACTGGTCGTGAAGCTCACAGCTCTTAGCTCCCTTTCTGAGTTCATTCCTGGACAGGCTGTGGGGAAACACAGCGGGGCAAGGTCCTGCTGGAGAGCCTGGCTGCCCAGACGCGGCCCAGGACTCGAGTTTCCCTCTTCAGCTATGGTGGTGTTGGGGTCTTCCAGCTGTGTAGCCTCTCACACCAAGAGCTTTCTGGTGTCAAGACTGGATGTGTTGAAGCAGAAGCTGGAGAGCTTGGGGCTTGCTGCAAGCACCTTTGGGCCCAGCAACCCTAGGTGTTGCTGCTTTACTTGGGTTAGGACCGTCCTGAGCGTCAATGAAGTGACCTTCATGTTTGCATTAGGCCTTTGGGACATGAACACGGTTCCATGACTGTGGTTCTTCTGCTATTGCCTGATTATCAGCACCTAGTTTTTGTACTTATTTAAGTGACTGCTAGAGGGTCAGAGTCCATACTCTGCCTTGCCTGCAGACATAAGAGCTGAAGAAACATGAACAAGGACTTTAAAGCATGACATCTAAACTCACAGTGGATATTTTAAGGAGCTGCTGGGTCTTCACTCTACCTTAAAAAGGAAAGAAAAGAAAAGTCAGTCAATCATAACAACCATAACCTGACTTTGATGGTGAAGTTTCTTGATATTCAAAGAGGACTTCTGCATTTCCTTACAATTGCCCAAAATGCATCTTGAAGGGCACTGGGAAAAGGTTTTTGTTCAAGAGGGGGATATGGAAAAGGGAAGGAGAGATGTATAGCGGTTTTATTCTACTTCAAGCAATACTGCTTTTTTTCCCCTATTTTTTCCTTTTAACAAGAGAAAAAGAGCATTTGATTTTTAGAAAAGGAAGGAGTGGGAGCAGTGGGACAAAGACAAGAAGCTTAATTTCAACAAATGTAGGGGTAGCAGTATTAATATCCCATGAGAATCATAAGGATTTTGAGGAACGAAGAATGGTTTCCAAACAAGAAAGTTTAAACTTTTGCCTTTGATGCAGTGTGAGACCAGAAAACAAGCAAATAAACAAACAGATAAGTTGTGGTAGGTGCAGCTATGGCAACAGCTCTCAAAAGGGATGAGATGAGCTCTGGAGGTCTCTCCCAAATATCCATTTCTTTGAGCCTAACTTTAGGCTACATCTTTCTGTACATAATCATGAACACGGATGGCTATTGATATTCTAGCTGTAGTTCAGACACAGTTTATTAATTTAGTTCTTTAAATCTCAACATTTTTAATTGTAATGAAAATTTTTTGAGACTGGAATAAAATGACTTGCATATCTCAACGTTCTTGCTTTGGAATGAGGACTCTTGAGTAAGCAGTGGTGGTGCAACTGGTTGTCTGCAGCCTGCTTTATGTCTGCCTCTCCAGCCCTCACTGCTGCTTTCGGGAATGTCTGAACTCCAAGGGTTCCTCTGAAGGGAGGTGGCTTTTCCTTAACTGCAAGTGTTTGATTTGTAATTTGAATCTATACTATGTTTTCATAACAAATATAAAAATAGAAACCATATGAAACTGAAGAACACAGAATAAATTAACTTGTAGAACAGTGAATTCATTATAACTCTGGATAGAGAAGCAAATAGTGAGTTCATGAAAATAAAATTAGAAGAATAAAAAGAAACATGAATAAGATGATCAAAAATACTGTTGGTACCTACACAACTACTGAAACTGGCCTGAGGTGAAGGTCAGCTCTGTAGTCTCTGTAGTCTGAGAGGTAGGCACTATGCTTCTTCAGCTGAGATCCTACCTTGTAATATACTTTGCTTTTAGGTAGTTTATTGCATCTTGATTTGGATTGCTGGGGTAAAAAAAAGCTTTGAACTTCTCTTAACTGCCTGGCAAGTGTAATATTTTTCTCCTGCTGATATTTGAATGTGTTTTCATATTATTTAAAATAGAAATGTTTAAACCTCTATGCCATTCAGACGCTTTTCTTTTTGTCTATGAGTTTTCTCTCCATCTGTTAAAAAAAAAAAGAGAGTCAAAAAGCCTTCCAAAAACATAAATAGCATTTGTAAGTGGAGAATAGTTATACTTGCCATAAATTAATTCTGCTTCTCTTTGAACTTTACAATAACTTAAAGTTATTCTTACAGAAATTACTGTTGCCACTTCCCATTTTCCAGCCAGTTTCTCGTGATAGACAAATGAAAAAGCAATTATAACATAGTCAGCAAAACAGTAGAAAAAGGTCAAGACACAGACATAACTAATGGTTTGTTTTCTGACATCTTTCTGTATTACCATGTTTTTCTACATAATCCCATCTGATCTGAATATATTGGGGAAGAAAAGGAGAGGCAAAGCAGCTGAATTATGTAGAGATGTTAATTAGTAGGAAAGAGGGACAGTGAGGTCTTACAACAGCATTTTCTAATTGAAGTCACAGAACTGGCATTTCAGCAATGATTTCTGCTTCAGAGATCAAGAGAGATTATTTATCCTTAGCAGCGTTCTGTCTGCAGCTCTCAGAAATTCAAGCAGGCCGAGTGACTTCGATCATTTGCAAACACTGCTGAAAAAGCAGTGGAAGTGTACAGAGCCCCAAGGGTTCATTTCCAGCCTGTGAAACCACCAACTCCCATGCAGGCTATTTAGTCTCCTTTCTAACTCTAAGGGGAGGGGATGACCACTGCATCAGTTTTGCTTAACAAAAACGTTTATTTGAAAATACATCACTCTTTCAAAACAACAACAAAAACATGTTACACAGTGACTTTTTTCATAATATGCAGGTGAGTTTTCTGAAACATATGTCTAGTGTTGAGGTCATACACTCTTTTGCAGCCTTTCTTTCACCTGTATGTGACAACAGTGAGACCTGGCTAGTCCAAAAGACCAGCTCCCAGTAGTGGCCTGAAGTAGATATGCAGTGAAGAGTGCAAGAATTGGTCAAGCATGGAAAAATGTATTTTTCTCATTCTTCCTTTTTACTGTTTTCTAATATCTGCAGCAAATAAATCCAAGAACATTTTCTTGAAAAATATTTTCACTTAACATGGTGTTTTTCTGGTAGTAAAACCTTGACCTTCCACCTCCAATAAAGTGAGAGACATTTGGTAGAAAGGACAAAGCTGAGGTCTCAGACACTGAAACCTCCTGGGTCTTCAGTGACAGAGGGGTGCTCAAGATGAGCTGCCTGCACTAGACAGTCTGCCTCACAACGTTTTTTTGTCACAAAAGGTAGCAGCCTTTGATATAGAAACTTTTAATAGTGCTTTCCCTAATGTTTGCCCTGTTTAAATGGATAGCTCATGGACTACTGTCACTTACAGAAATATACTACCAAAGGTTTCTATTCTTCTTGGCATAACCATCCCTGATGGTTACAGACAGGTGCCTTTGCTGAGTACAACAGAAATAGGGACTCGGTGTCCCTATTTCAAGCTGTTGTTTGGTACTTGACATGTGAACACTGACTTGGTCCTTCATATCCCCTGATGGGCAGCAAACCTTGGGCAGCCAGGTCTTTTGGGTCTTGCTTCTCAGACTCACTTACCCAAAGAAGGGATGCAGCTAATTACTTCTGTCAGCGATAGAAAAGCCTAAACTGTGTCAGATGCTAGGCAATATGTGGTGGCCCTGTAGTCCAAGACTGGTTGTTCTCTGCAGTCTGAGAAGACGAGCATCCTGTTCAGTAGCAGCTGGTCATTTTAACATCCCACAAACAGGTATCATCTACCATCAAATGTACATCCTGACCACTCCCAAGTAAGCATGTTGGATGTCAGGGCTGCTTGCCTCTTTCCACCCATCACATACCAGCTATTTGCTCCGTCTGCTGCAAATGGGGGACTTGGGGCTTCTGGTGATCTCAGTGAGGCATCATCCAGCGGCAACCTCTTCTCTTCACCCTCCTGTTGATGGAGTGCTTCCCAATCCTTCACCCTGCTGTAAAAGGGCACACCGGTAAGCTGCTCTGTGCTGCGCTGCTCTAATCACGTCCAGATTTGATGCCAGCTTTAGCAAAGTTCTCCTGCAGTTGTTACTAAGACTCTTAATCCCCAGCTATTGAAAAGCAATTACTTTTTCAGAGTTGCCAAGAGCAAGTGGGTGAGGAAAAACAAGCCCTCAGATAAGTAATTTAGTGTTTTTGGTGGTTTTTGAGGCTTTTTTCCCCCCAAAAAATGTGTTACATGTATCACCGATCCTTGCTATTTCAGTGCCCAGCTTCAGCTTTCTGTATAGAAAGCAAACTGGTGAGAAGAGTCAAGGGAGCAGCCCTCTTTATGCTTGTCAGGGCATGTGTGGATTCTCAAAATGAAGATGTCACGAGTGCATGCACTCCTGTAATTAGCCTGATAAATAAGCAGTATTCCTGAGAGAGCTGCACGTACTCCAGGGTAACTGTTTCTTACCCCAGCTTATGACGAGGGTGTAGTGTCTGAGACAGAAAGAAGCTCTTGCTCCTTGAATTTCAGAGTAGCAGTTCCTTCTCACCTTGTTTCAGCTCCAGTATTACAGCCCTATAGCAAAAATAATAATAATAAATAAAGCATTCTGTGCATAAGGCTGCAATAACTTGGAATAGCAGGCGATGCTTCTCAGTCTTAGCGAGATCAGGGCTATAACATAGTTCCTCGTATTCAGTGTATCTGCATAAAGATGTGGTTTACTTAGGTTTAGTTTGGCTGCCTCAACGTCTTGCAAATGATAATCTATTGTTTTCCTTCTTACAAAATTTTTATGAAGCACAAACTTAGGTTGTGACTGAACGTATGTAATTTTTTGCTTTTGGGAAAGCGGGTCCCCCATGGGTGGGTGGCAGCTCCCCCCAGACCTCTGCTCCTGCGTGGGCTCCTCTCCAGGGGCTGCAGCTCCGGCCTGGGGCCTGCTCCTGCGGGGGCTCTCCATGGGCCGCAGCCTCCTCCAGGCCACATCCACCTGCTCCACCGGGGGCTCCTCCACCCATGGGGGGGCTGCAGCGTGGAGATCTGCTCCATGTGGGACCTGTGGGTTGCAGGGGGACAGCCTGCTTCACCAGGGGCCTCTGCACGAGCTGCAGGGGAACTGCTGCTGCCTGCCTGGAGCACCTCCTGCCCTCCTGCTGCACCAACCTTGGGAGCTGCAGGGCTGCTTCTCTCACATTTTCTCACTCCCCTCTCCCAACTGCTGCCACACAGCAATATTTTCCCTTCTGCTCTCCCAGAGGCCCACCCGGTGTTGCTCCCTGGGCAGCAGCAGGTCCTTTTTGGAGCCATCTGGAGCTGGCTCTGCTCTGACATGGGGCAGCTGCTGGGCTCTGCTCACAGAGGCCACCCCTGCAGCCCCCCACTACCAAGCCCTTGGCACATAAACCTAGGCATAGTCGAGACCTGTTTGCTTTGGCAGTGTAGGCCTGGAAGTTTTCTCATCTGTTCTTTTTCCCAGCAGCTCACAAATACTGCTAAAAAGGTAGTCTCTCTGGAGGTTAGACTCGAGAAAGGATGTAATGACAGGTATAGCAACAAAGAAACCAGAAGAAGCAGCAAGAAAGGGGAGCTAGTAAAAGTATTTATGTAAAGAGAACAAGGGAAGGATCACAGGCTGAAAATGGAAACCTCAGCGGATGCCCCTGATGAGTTCCTCTAGCCACCAAAAAGTCTGCTCAGTCACGTCCATCTAGGTGCCCTGGCTGAAAGGGGATATCTGAACTGGGGTGACCGCACCATGTCATGGAGAATGGACCAGAGGAAGGAAAGCAGAGCGAGTCCTTTTCCCGATTTCATTTGTCACGCGCTTTCTGGGAAGTTACGAAGGTGTCTGTCTCATTTTCCTTGCTTGCGTAACCACGCAGCTCTCACTGCTTGGCCTTTTCAAAGATCAGTCAGTGGGAACCAACCTGGCATGTCGTGGTTTGAACTTGGCTTGTTTGTAGTGGGAAGTGCCTGTGAAAGCTTTGGGAGGAAATGACTGCTTTTGCCCAGCTGTATTCAGGCAGCTGTATGTTGCAGAAAGCACTGGGGTTAAGTTTCTTTAAGTTTTCTGCTTTGATGCTCCATTTATTATGTGTTTCTCCTCATGCAGAAGCAGAGTGCCATACCGTGGTGCAGAGGCTTGCTGTTGCTGTCAGCGCAGGAAAAGACTGAAGTTGGCATCTCTCTTATCCCCAGCCAGAGGCTGCCCTGTAAGGCACAGCTGTAAAATGTTCATCAGAAAAAACTGAATGACAGATCCCCGAGAGTGAGTAAAAAAGCCTTTTTTCCTTTTTTTTTTTTTTTTTTTTTTTTTTTTTGGCTAAAATGCAGAAATATACTTTGAAATGCACTCAAATTCCTGGGTAAATAACAGAATGAGAAGAGCTCTGAGTTTTACTTGAGGAGCCAAGTTACTGTTTTTACATCACATTGCTCTGTTCTTTGAAGCATGCAGTCCTTGCTGCCACCTCTGCTGTCTGTTTACATCCCTGCTACTGTGTATCTGAGGCTCAACGTTAGTGAAATAAAGTGGCCAGTGTTGTACCAAAATGGGATTTCCCTAAGCAAGAGGCTGGCACCTAAGAAAAAGTGGTTTGTCAGGGAAAAGATCGGCTGGGAGGGAGCAGCTCTGGGGCTGATAGGAAGGCTCCATGGGACAATAACTGGGCAGCTGTATCAGGAAAGGAGATGTCATGTTCAGTGGGCCATGTTCACCGCTCCAGTAGGGAAGCTGTGCTGCTAGAAGACACTGAGCTGCCTTCTCCAGGACACAGGCAAACAACCAAAATTTCCAATGGCAGAAAGACTGAAAGTGTCTTAGGGTTCAGCAAATGAAATATTGAGAGCGTGGTGTGACTGCTAACGCCCATGCAGAAGACAAGTCATTACAGAGATTTGCTGAGACTTTCTGCATCAGTTGTTTTTTACGTTTTATTCCAATATGAGTGCTTTAATTCTAAATAAATCACAGTGATTTACTGTTGACAGGAGGTGTCATGGTGCAGTCGGGCAGGCGCAGTCCTCTAGCAAATTGCAGAAAGCTGAGTGCTTCTCACAGATATTGTGGGGAGGGCTCATCTAATCTAGCTTGAGATGTTTATAGTGCTGTATCCAAGATGATGTTTAATGAGGTAAGTAATTTTAGAATGTGATTCATCTGACAGTTGAAACATACTTTAGGATGGCATGAATTATGGCTCTTGTTGGCCTGAAGTTGGAAAAGTCAGTGGTAGGTGTCTGCCCAGTGAACCCTTTTCTCTAAGTTTGGTGTTGTAGTGCTGTCTAGAGTGCCTCTGAGTTTTGGGGAGGCTTGAAAATTTGTATTCAATTGTCTGTGATCAGAACAGACAGAGGTGGTGATAAAAAGCTCCTCAGTCTTTTTATTTTCTTCTGTTGTCATGAATCTGAGATTCAGCTGCAGTCATCTATGGCTGTCTCTGGAGGAAGATTATTTAATATAATGGAAGTGATAAGTTTTGAACTTTCTGAATTTTTGAAACACAAATTTTAGCTCTATGGCAAAACTGGCACGTGAGTTTCTGTCTTAAAAGTATAGTCCATGCCATACGACCTATAAAATAAGAATTTACAAAAATGTGGCTCTGTTTTTTGGATGGATGACAGAGGAGTCGGAACGTTTCTGGCTTTTAATCTTTTTGTGAAAATTTTTCAAATTTCACTGAAGCTGGAGCGGACCTGATTGTTTCTTACATCTATTTGGAGAAACCTTCTTTTTTAGAAGAGGTGATGGAAGAAGGAAAGTGTGAGAGTGACCCAGACTGCCTAGGTGGGTGGTGGGCATGGTCTGGATGTTGATTTTGGAGCTGTGTATATATGAAAAGAAGCAGAAGACAACAAAGAAGGTAGCAAGGTAACCGCAGAGAAGAATGCCGATAATGCTGAGAAAAAACCTTGAGCGTGCTCCAGGGTGATGTACTGCAGGAGTGTGCTCGCACTGGAGATGCTGTCCTGCTGTTTGAGCCTCTGTGGTGAAAATCTCAAACTTCCCTGATCTCGTTCCAAGAGAAACCATTTGAAGTGCAAGCTTAATGAATTAGTCTGTTTGCTGTGCAAACTATTCTGTGTGTGGTGTGTGCCCTGCTATTTTATATATTTTCCTCCTCGTATTAAGAAATAATTTCTTTTTCTTGTGGTGTAAGCCTTAACACAATAAGCATGCGTACAATTTTAAGCATGTGATTTGCTTCGATGGCTTCAAGTGGCTATGGGTAAATTAGTACTAAACATCTGCTCAAGAGCAAATCCCCAGAAAACAGTGAAAACGTGGCGAGGTGATTAGGAAACAGTATTATCCTGGTGACATTTCTGCGTTACCACATCGGGTTAGGCTGTGAAGGCAGTTAAAACTGCCTTTGATAGATCATATAATCAGTCAGGGCACCTGAGTCATAAAATTTGTAATGGCCCTACTTACACTAATTATCAGCGAAGCAGAGCAGGTCTGTAAGATCTATTACATTGATTGCAACAGGAATGATGCAGTACTCATTGGCATCGGTGTTTTATATGAAAAATTAGTAGTGCAGTTCAGCTGTTGTTGCAGAATGTGTTTCCTTTTGGTGGTGAGGCTTCATCTGGGTAATACTGACCTTCCCCTACTGTGTTTGCTACTGGGATTTGGGGATTTTGGTTACCAGATTTTACAAAGCAGGATTAGCTGAGGCTAACGTAGACGTTCTGGAGGTGTTTCATAGCGTGGTAGCTGTGGTTTGTTTAAAAGATACTGACAATGATGCAATTTTCTGGACCTGTTCAAGAGAGTACCCAACATTCAAAGCAGCAACATTAACCTTCTCCACGGCAGCCCCTTCAGGTGTAGCAGCTGGAAGAGAAATCAAGACATCTGCCGAAAACTTCTGAATTGATTTATGACCCTCTTGGAGGAAAATATTTTTAGCCCGTAGTGATTGATTTTTCACAATTCGTGAAGAGATTTATGAAGCAAATAATACTGGCCTATCCTTCACCATTTGTTCTGTATATACTGCCCTTGATGGATGTTATACATGAAAGGGTCAAACCCTGAGGATATTTAGTACTCAGTTTGCTGACATGAACGTTAAAATCAGGGGTACTGTGTGTGGAGATAGGATGATGTCTGCATGAATAAAATATTCTCTGTTCACCCACAACACAAACACATTTGTTGGTGTCTGAAAATGTGAAGTACATCCCCAGCAGAGGAAGATTTCCCCGTGGTAAGTTACAGAGCTTCCTTCAGACGTTAACTTGAGAGAGGATGGCACCTGCAAGGTAAACTCTCAGTGTCGAAGGAGTCTTTCTCCCAGTAAAGCCTCCGTCTCTAACCTGTGACTGCCAGTGCAACTTCTGGCCTTGCCGGAGGTTTTCCAGCAGGACAACCCCTGCACAGCTGCCTCCCACCACCTTTGCAAACCAAAACAAGATCATCGATGCCATTAGCGTTAAGAGATCTTAGAGTTAATAGCAGCATACAGGAAGGCAGCAAAAAAATCTGCTGTGATGCAAGTAACCCTTTCCAAATTGCATTATTTTCTAAAACCCTGTTTTTTATCAACCAGTCTTGTTTTTTGCACACACATACAAAAAATAAAAAAAGGGTGTGTGTGTTCCAAGTAGATAATCTGTTGTGGGTTTTGGCTTTGCAAGTTATTACTGCTCCTGTCCCTCCTGCTTGCGCAACTACCCAGAAATGGGCCTTGACATCAGGCCATCAGGCTCCTCACAGTTAATTAAACTTGTTTTTCTCGGTGCCTCCTCTTTCTGAAAAATAGAAGCAGTGTTTACCTGTTCGTTCACAGGTTGGGTGGTGGAAGAGAAGTTAGCCTTCAGCTGTGCGGGAGGGTGGAGCAGGTACTTCAGGAGCAGGAACATCTGCAGGGATTTGGCCTCACTTCTTCCCGTATCAAGGGGGTGAACTTCTGCAGGGTTGGGTGCTCGTGTGGCTGTAAAAAGTGATCTCTGCTTCCTACAAGGTAGGGAATGACTGATTTGGCTGCAGAAGATGCTCGGGGAGTTTGGAGTGGACTGGGAAGTGAATTTGATCTGTGTGATGCAGCTGCAAGAAGAGACAAGCCTGGCTTTGGGACTCTGGGATGCGGAAACGGTGCTGTGGAAAACACCAGGGGAGTTATTAACCAGAGAGTCCTCTGCAAATCCTGTGTGTGGATTTCAGTAAAAAAGCCTCAGAGCAAACATAGCAGAGGGCTGGAAAAAGTGATCTAGAAGGAAAGGACGAAATAACTTTGCTGTGTTTTAATCTAGAATAAAAAGTAGTGAAGGAAATGAAAGATGAGAGAGGACTAGGGACTCCCATCCATGAACAGTGATCTTCCATGCATTGTTATTGCCCTTGTTTCTGTGCCATTATGTATTTCCACGTATAAAAAATTATATGGCAGTCCAATCTATCTGGTGAGTCTGCTGACAAATGTTTCATTTAATGTACATTGCAATTATCTGTCATCTATGAACGTCTTTGCACTGGAATCAGAACCGGAGCCCTTCCGTTGGCGTCATCGAGCATCCTGCACAGTGATGAAGCAGCAGTTCTGGCTAGCTGGCTCTCAGCGGCTGCAAACCTGGCATGGGAATGAGCTTGTGGGCCAAAGGGGAAAGCTTCGTCCCCTTCTGGTGCTGCAGTGTAACCAAAAATACTGAGCACCATGAGGAGTGCACAGCACGCCAGCTTCATTCACAAAATGAGAGACTATTTGCTACCTTTGACTCAAACATACAAGTTTGAAAAGGTAGGATAAAGTCCCGAAAACCCACGCTTTTTCAGTAGGTTTTACAGTCACTAAAGACACTCTCCTGTCAGGATCTCATCAGAGGTGGCTTTAATTCACTTCCCAGTATTTGGTGACTGTTTCCAGGCCTCTTTCGAGCCCTTCTTAGGCTAGAGAAAAGAGCCCTTCTGGCACGTTCGGCAGGCCTGCTGTCTACCGTGAAGCAGAGCTTCCCTTGAGTTGTGTGCAGCTGGTTTTAACCCATCCACAGCGCTTTTCCTCAGGTGTTGCAGACGGCTTCTTGGCAGAGGTGCTGGAGAATCAGCTCGTGGCTTTGGCAGCGGGAGCTGCAGCAGGAGCTGTGCTGACTTGCCGAGCTGTGCCCTGCCCCGTGCAGCAGTGCGTGACCTCCGCTTGCACTTCCCTGCCGGCGTTCCTTTTCTCTCGCCCATTTTCCGGGGTGTGCCAGCTCCCTGAACTTCCTCGTGCTGTCCCAGTACCCCGTGGTGGGATGCGGCTGGACAAGTCATCTTCTTTCCATGGTCAGAGTGCACCACAACAGGTGCAAACACTGCTCCATGGGCTACAGTGGAGACACACAGCCTTTCTATCCACACATCAAATTAACATAATGGTGCCTTCTGGCCTGGAAAAGCCTGTAAACGTAGCAATCACTTTTTTTCTCGAAATTTTCCAGCGTGTCTTTGTGCAAAATTTACCTGGCTTTCCTTTACATGCTGGCTGAGGGAGTGCAGGGTCACTCGTGGTGCCAGGAGGAGCGTCCAGAGCAAACCCAGAAGAAAAGACCTTTGCAGTGCCACGCCAGCATGAGGGCAGCAGTGGCCCCAAACTGAATGACCCGTGCTGCCTCTGCTACGGCTGATTTGGGCCGTGATGCCTCTAAAACCATCTCTCTGGTTTGCGGTGGGCTTTGGTGGGATTTGTGTGGCATTTTAATTGATTGCCAGGTGGCTCCCCTGCTGCAGGAGGTGGCGAGGAACCGTTCTCCCATCCAGAAGTCCCACTGTGCATGAGCATAATATAAAACCCCGCTCTCCCACGGGCACAGCTGTGGCCTGCGCCGTTCCCAAGGGTCAGCCCCAGCACTTCTGTTAAGCAGCAGTGAGCTGGAAAGACCTCCTCAGTGCTTTTATGCAAATGGCACCCGGGCGCCTCTGCCATGTGTGTTTGCGGGCAGACACTGCGTGGCAGCAAACAATAGGTATTGTTTTGTCATGTAAATACCGGGGGATGCTTGCTGGGAGTTGGTCTGGCCTTTAATGAATGTTTTTGGCGTGTGCGTGTGTTGAAAGAGAGGGTGGGGAGAACGACAAAGTTGTGAAGCTTGAGTGGGATAAGCAAAATGAAATTCTGTCACGTTAGGAGCCGCAGAAAGTGCGGAGTATGCGACCTGCGTGGTGGATAACGAAGGTCGGGGCTGCATGGAAGCGAGATAATGAGGGGGAAGGAGAACAATTGCCTTCACACAAGGAGTTCGGTGATGTACAGCCGCTGACTTGCAACTGCCTCCGTGACCCTCATCGCCGGTCCCCGTGCGTCTGCATCTCCGGGCTTGCTCTGCACAGTGGGTGCAGCTTTGCTGGCTGCTTTGGGCAGTATCAAGGCATCGCCCCAGAGCTTCCCAGCAGCTGAGGAACCTCACTCAGTCATGCTGAGGATGGAGGAGGTACTTGAAAAGGATGAATCAAAAGTATTTTTTTTCCTAAGTCGGTAGCTTTTTCCTGTATTCCAGACGTAGCTGCTGCTGTTGTAGTTTTTGTAATGATGCCTTGGACTCATTTTTAACTTTCTTTTGAGGCAGGAAGGGGTCGGAGGCAGAGTCTTTCCTTTAGCGAAATAAGTATGTTTTTCCTGATCCGTTTAGACAGGATTCATGGGAGAGTTGGAGGAAAATCACTTAAAGGAAAGCAGTGCCGCAGGTCTTAGAAAAGACCTCTGAAAGTCAATAGAGAGAAACAGAAGCTTTATCTGCATCTCGCAGTAAGTGAAGAAGTGAGCTGGATTCCTGGAAGCTCATTCTTTTAAGGCAGTAATCCACCCTGCTAACACTGTCATCCTGAGTACAGGATTGATGCTTATGTCATGTTAAATACAGCAAGCTCCTTCACAAAAAAGGTGGATAAGAAAAAGAGCATTTTATAGATTGTAACACACTGTTATGTACTAATAAGCAGAGAAACACGCTTTATTCTTGAGCAGCGCAAGGAAGACAAGGGCAGTATTTGATGCAGGAAGTTTTCTTATCTTTCTTCCCAAGACTTCGGATTATTATAAGGCAGTAGCTATTACTTATCATCCCATTAAAAAATGGTCAGACTCTGTAACTTACACTGGGCTATTCTGAAATAATTTAGAATAAATGTTATTTGTGTTGCATGAAATGAAGCTGCAAGGCGATGGGAGTTTGGGTTGAAATATTCAGCATAATTTCTGGTGATCAACTGCAAGAGCGAATTTGGCGTCCCTTGCAGAAAAAGGGAGTCTTTTTTTTTTATCATTATTATTATTTCATCCGGTGCCTTGGTACAGTGCTAATGGATACAACCAGAAGCTTTTTGTTAGCTGCCCCAGTGTTCCTTTATTCGGGTACTGACTGAACTCGGTGACCTTACAGTGCCAGCACACGGGTCACTCAGTGCGACTTCCATTTAGCCCAGGGGAATTTATGAACTCGATCAGCTTCTGCCTGAAGCCTTTCAGAGGTTTTCAGCTTTCTTTTTTCCCCTCCTTCCTGCGAGGGGAACCTTTTCACCCTTCCCATGACTCCAGGAGAGGCTGTCCTCCAGCCTGCCCGTGCCTGCGATGCTCGCTGCGTGCTGGACCTCCCCGCAGCCTTCGGGAGCACTGCTCCTGCACTTTTGGTGCCCCGTGCAGCTGCTCAGCAGCCGGTGCACGCAGGTTGCGTGTTCTCCTCCTGCCTCACAGATGAGGGATGCTGGAGCTTTACACCCCCACCACCGGGCGTTGTGCAGCTCGCAGCCACACATTTCCTGGAGCGTCCGTAGCGCCGCCTGACTCATCGAGCCGCTGAGATCCGGGGACACACGGCCGGAGCCCGCTCTCCAGAGACGTTGCCTCATCGCTGTGGGTCTGCAATACTGATCTGCCGTGTCAGCCCTGGCGTCCTCCGTCGCACCCCGCTGAGCAGGGACCATGGTGCTGTCGGATGGCACCGCCGTGGGCATCGCACCTGGCTGGCATCCCCGCAGGGGACAGGCTCTGCTTCCCCTACCTGCCCCAGGTAAGCATCTGATCCTCAACAAAGAAGCACAGCGAGGGCAGCTTCTTATTTTAAAACACCTTAAAACAAAATCCTTTTTTCCTTTTTTTTTCCTTTTTTTTTTTTTTTTTCCCCCTTCCTCAGTTCCTTGGCAGCAGGTCTGAGTGTTCCCGTGCTCTGTGCTTCCCAAGAGGCCGGGGGGCAGGAGGGCAGCTGGCATCTCTGGCACGGCAAAGACCGTGGGCTGCTGCTCGGCACAAGCAGCAGTGATTTGGGGTGATAATGAGGGATTTAATCCTGGGCATTAGGCGCTGGCAGCAGGGACGTGGTGCGGCGCCTGTAAGCGCGCTGTTGCTTCATTTTGCACTGTCTGGGTGTGAAAGGGCAGCCAAGCTTTTGTTGGCAATACGCGGGCATCTGTTACCTTCTGCCTGGTGCTGCCTGGGCAGATGCATCCAAGAAGAGATGCTCTGTGTGTCGGAGGCATGTGGAGAGTTAAACCCTGCACGGGGAGAGGGTCACGGGTCAGGAGAGAGAAAGTCGTCCCCCTCCCGCTGCCACCGTCACCCATCCCCTTTCCTCAGCAGCTCAGGAGAAAAGGAAAGTTGCTCTCTGGGTTGTCTGGGCTTCCTGTCCTGATCAGCCACGCTTTCCTGAGTTGCAAAGAATCGAAAGTGCATGCAGCTGAGGAAATGCAAAGCAGCCGGAGTCGGGAACGTGAGCTGCTGCGTGAGTATCCATCTGTGAACCAGCCAGGATCGGGGACGTGGCTTGCAAGGCGGCTGCCCTGCTGTAAAGGAGACCAACGGCTGCAGGAGGCTCAAGCAACATGATGGGAATCCGTGTCGGACTGGTAGCTGAATCGATTCCTTAATATGCTTTAATGTGTGGTCTGATCGGTGGAAGAGGCAAGAAGGCAGAATACATCACAGAGCAGGGCTCTCCCAGGCAGCCCCTCCGGACCCGCAGGGCACGACAGGCTGATCGCCTCCGGGAGAGAATTCACGGCAGCGATCGGGAAGGAGCAAGAGAGAGAAAAATCGAACTGGGAAGTGAGTACAGTTTCCAGCACCTGTCTTTGCGTGCCTGTGGATGTGACCCTTTCCTGGCAGCACTAAACTTTGCACGGTCGCAAGTCATCTGGGTGTTAGCCTAGCTTTGGGGTTGCTGGTAGGAGGTAATGAGCATCAGAAATCTGAGCAGAAATGTCAGCGGGTCAGGAAAATGTTAGCATTGAGCCTTCTGCAGTGAATGCTAAGAACCTCTCGGTGTCAGTGAGGTTACTGGTTTGGTTGTTTTTAATGCAAGGGGTGGGGAGAGCAACCTCGTGCCTGGCGTCCAAGCGGCCAGGCTGGGTGTGAGGGTGGGGACAAGCACGGGTCATTCAGAAGCCACCACGGCACAGGCAGGCACGAGGGCTTTCTTCTTCCCTTCCATCCTTCCCGTGTGGCCAGGGTGTCCAAACCACGTCCATTTGCTGAATAAATCTGCGGCTATTTCCATGTTGCTACAGGCATGCTGGCACCTAGCACATTAAAGAAAAGCTGACCCGAATCCTTTCCCTGGAGACTGCATAACCTCATGCTTGTCCTTGCACATCAAGGGGCAATTATCTGGAGTTGTTTCCTGGCTTTGACGTAACTTTTCTATTAACGTTGGAGAAAACAGCAACTTTTCTAAGAAGAGCACTTTTTCTAAAATGGGTGTAATGTTTGTGAGCACAATACTCACCTCAAAGGGTGTTATAGGAATTAATGCTCATAAAGGTCTCATAAAGATTCGGTAATACAGATTGTTATAGGAGTGTGGGCTGATTCTGCTGCTATCATCTACAAATTAACCCACGTGGTTTTAACAGGGGTGAGCTGTTGATCAAAAATTTGTCTTCCTGGTATAAGGATGGAAATTGAACCTTCTGCCCTGGCGAGGCTCTCCCTGCTGAAACTGGAAGCCAAACCTCCGTGCTGTGAGTGGTGGGATTATGGGGGAGGCGACCAAACCCAGGTAGGGGGCCAGCCAAGCCAGGCAGGAGTGCTAGCTTGTCGTTGTTGCTGCTTTGGGATGGATCCAAAAGGAGAGCAGAGGTGTGAAAGACCCTGTACTGCACATCTCCACCCTCATCTAGTCCCTGTACCTCTAACCCTCAAATGAAGTGAAGTCTGTAATGCAATTAGCTGAGAAAGAGCAGTGCAGTGATACTTCGAGAGAAAGATCTGTGCACACACACCTGCTATCTGGAAAATGTTTTTGCTCTACTGAAACAATCAAATACCAAGGTGTGAAATACTACAGAAGTAAAGGTAAAGCTGAAATCCTCCCAGACTGGGAAGATCCTAAAGCTCCAAGTGGCTAAATTTTCGGGGAGCATCGCTTCTCAGCTCTGCTGGTGCACTGGACAGGTTGTGGCAGCCAGGGAAGAAGGCCTCGCTCACGGCCACTCGCCTGGTTTGCATGAGGAGTGCTAAATCTGAACTGTTCCCGGGGCCGGCGTGCCACAACGCCAGCACCTCCACGGGAACGCAATTTCTCGATGACAGCAAAAAAGATCAGTGTTTCCCCGTCGCAGGTTGAGATCCCTCCCACAGGTGTCCTTGGGATGGTTCAGAGGAGGCTGTGAAGCGTTTTGTACCAGTGAGGGAGCAGTCAGCTGCCTTTAATTGCTGGCTGCTCTCGGGCCTGCCGGTGCAGATTTGTGTATTTCTATCCCCAGCCCATAACCGCACCGTATCCTCGTTCCCTTGGCCGAAACGGTGCTGTGAGCAGGCGAGGTAGGTAACTCGTGCTCAGCTAACCTAAAGTCTGGGAGAGGGAGAAAGACAGAATGACAGGGGGCCACACAAATACAAAAGGGAGTCGTGCTTTCAGAAAGTTTAGTGATTTTTGTCCTGCATTAGGGGAACGAGGGGCCACTGAGAATGTCCTTCTGCGTGCATTCCCTCTGCCTTGCAGTGATCCTTTCCAGGAGGCTCAGAGGGTTGTTTTGCTTTTGGTGTGTGACCCCTCTCCCAAACCAATGAGCAGATGAGCACTCGGGGAGGAGCTGCTGCAGTGCTCCAGTCTGTGACACGTCGCTGATGGCAGTGTTGTTTTCTGATCCACAGGTCCAGAAGATGGCATAGGAACAGCGTCGCCTTCCAGGGAGCTGGGGTCCTTTCTCACCTCCGTGCGTGCTGCTTGAACGGACCTGAAGCCTTTGTTTTTGGACTGAAGAAACCTGCGCACTGCTTGCCTTGAAAACCTTTCTCTCCTAATTCATGAGCCAGCAGGATGTGGTCGCTGTGCTTTCAGAACGGCTTCTCATAGCTGCGTACAAAGGCCAAGTGGATAATGTGGTGCAGCTTATCAACAAGGGTGCCAAGGTAGCAGTTACCAAGGTAACAAGAGAAAAACGCTTTACAAAATCCCTGGGAACTAACATAACTCCTAAACCATTGTCTGCGAAAATGCCCTTGCAGCTTGGCAATTCTGAATGTAATTGAGGTTAGCGGTGGATTACAGTGTTGGGATTTCCTTGGAGTTTAGACTTACTAGCTCGTGTAAATTTACAAAATAGTGCATGTCGTGTAGTTAGACGCCTCCAGAACACGCATGCACAGCTGTAGTGCACGCTGAGTCTTTCAAAACGTGCTGTGCTGACGGAGGGGCTGTGACGTTTTTCAAAACCTGCATTGACTTTGGGACAATGTGCAGAATGATGGATGGAGCAATTCATCACTGGCGGGGGAAGCTGGTCCAGAGCGCTGGTCCTTCTGGCTGAGGGGTTGGGGGAGTGCCACCTGTTGTGGTAGGATAAAGGGATGCAGAAAGCATTTCTTGCCATCAAAGGCTGTCGGTACAGCGGCCTCACTTGTATCTGCCATCTGCACTGATTCCTGCTGTGCAGCCCCCATTCAGTTCCAGGCTTGGGGTTTGCAAACTGTGGTCCTCTACCTTAGAGGCAGAGTCAGTATCAAAGGGTTTCTGCTTAGATTTTAAAAGCCCAAACTGATACTCACCTACTGCTCTCTCTCAATAATGTTATAAATAGTAATATAATAGTAATAACAATATAAATAATATTAGCAAATAAAAGATGAGGCAGAAGTGACTGTTGCAGAGACAGTTCACTCAGCAAGAAGCCCTAAACAGAATTAGGTAAGTTAGATCTTTAGAGCTGCAGTATAAAATCTGGGATGTCCTGTTTTGACAGGCTACTGTTTTCTATCCTACCTTGTCCTATTTCTATTTCCATATTGGTTTTGAACCCTGTATGTATGGGAGCTAATATTCACAGACAGAAAGCAAATGTGAGTCCATCAGATAAGTAATCTATTTTTTTTCTGTTCTTATCTGTCCATGACAGTTGGTTGCAATTCCTTTGTGGTGTTTGGGCTGTGGACAGCATTTATTTTGAAAGGTGGAGTGATCCAAGGGCAGCCAATTTTAGTGAGTTTTGCATGCCAAAACTAAGCGGTGTTTTGCTGGTAGATAATATATACAGATAAAAAAATGTGAATGGTCCCATAAAGATACCTGTGTGGCTCTGTTGTCCACGCATCTCTGTAGTTGATCAACAGCTCTTGGAGGTGGTCAGGAATAGAAATAATTAAATTTGAGTGGTAGGTGTTTTGTTTTTTTTTTTTTCTTGTTTTGTGTGATGGTTTTTGTTTGGTTGTTTTTTAAGATACTGAGCTTTGAGGTTATTGAGGGACCTACCTGAAAATACACCAAGTACTGAAAGGGTGCCGCATACTTTGTATAAATTTGTGCATTAAAGTAATTTTGAATCCAGCTTCCACACTGAACCATAAAATGTGGTGTCCCTTGGCGTGGTTACCAGAATAATCCCGCCACTGATTGAACTGTTTCACAGAATTAGGTTGCCATAATCAGTAATACTAACACAAAGCTGATGCTTTCTTTTTGCTAAGATTGCTCATTATGTAATTATCAATGCCTGTTAATTACAATAAGAGTAAAGGCAAATTGTGTAAATGCAACTTTCAAACAGAAAATCAGGTTCATTTGATCAATGCAGATTTGCAAGAGTTGGAAAAAAATTATTTCCTGCACAATATAGGTGGCTTCTTGTTTCTTGCACTTACATTTGGGGGGTGTTTCGGTGGCACTCAGGCACTTATCCCGCCCACGTAATGAGCCAGGTAGAGGAGAGCTCAGCGTAAATCAAAAGGCTTGACACCAAAGTGCTGCCCTCGTCCCAGCCCATCACTTCAGGCTCAGAAATGTCCCACGCAGGTCTGCCAAGCATCTATTCTGCAGCTGGCTCTCACCCAGCCAGCCAGCTGCACAGGGAGAAAACGTGCGTATTTGCCTGTGAAAGGCTTTGTGAACATGCATACCTTGGAAGAGCTTGGCTCTCTGATCCAGTGACACAGGGGCTGGGAGGAGAAAGAACCATTCAGAGTCCAGGACGAGGCTGGCAGAAGAGCAAGCGTGTGTAAATTCACCTCAAATATATTTAAACTGGAAATTTTAAGGGATTTTTCAGCCATCAGAGCAGCCAGGTTCTTCTGTGCTCTTTCAGTAAGTGGAGCAAACCCCCAGAATAACTACTTTTAAAGTACAGGTTGCAAGTGTTAGGTTGGAAATTAGATGGCATGCTTGTCAAAGCAAGGAATTATTGATTGAAGCTCTCAGATGAAGTGCCTTCTTCCCTCTCCAAGATAAAATTAATTGCAAAATGAAGCCTAAACATAAATTTATAAATTTATTCACATGCCTTAGTTCTCTTTTACTCATATATCTTCTGCTTTTATTTGCAATCTTCTGTTTGTTCTGTCAAATTAATTTTAAATTCTAGGGGTTTGGTCCAAAGAAAGAAATGACTTTTGTACCTCTCAGCCAAAATTCCCTCTGACTTCTATCAGAGCTCTATTGCAAAAAGACATGCCAAAGCAAAGTTTTTTTGGAGAAAATGTTCCCTCACCACTTTAGGCTTGAAATGAGTTTCTGATATGCATCTGTGAGCGCAGACCAGTCCTTGTGGAACAACACCACGCTGAGCCCCAGCTTGAAGGGACTGAGGTCTAGACCTATACGCTGTGCTTTATTTCAACCAGGTTAATTGAGCGTGGCTTAAGGAAAATGAAGCCCGTTTTCCATAACAAACCAAGGACTATTAAATGCTGGATAGCTGGCAAGTTTGACCGGTTCTAATTTTATCTTAAATTTGGAAAGTCATGCAATCTGGTTAATTGCTGCTTCAGTAAACAGTAATCCAGCTGCAAAATGGTGCCCGAGTTTCCTCTAGGATGGATTTGGTTCACTCTGACAGCACAAAGAGCAAGTCCAGCCCTCATTTCCAGATGAAGTCAGCGTTGAAGCGTGTGTTTCAGCATCTTCCCTGACACCAGGATCAGCGAGAGACAGGTGGGATTCCAACATGCAGGTTCCTTTAGGAGGTATTTTGGTGGATGTGCTGCCAAAACTGGAAGATTAAGAACAGATCCTGCTATGATTAAGTTTATTCTTCCAATCTATAAAGCTTGTCCCATCTTTCAGTGCTTTTGTAGGAGAGCTTTCTTTCAGTAAACTTGTTGACAGCTTCGTCTTTGAAATGTAGGTGCTGGGACTTCTGCTGAGCTGCTCTGTCTTGCTGTACTCCCAGAATGTCGTTTTCCTTATCCCAGGTTATTTTCCTTTTTATGTTGTGAGCTGAGATAGGTCAGGGGGAGGGCTGAGGACCACCAGAAGGGGCAGAGGAGAAAGGGAGGTAGTGATGCATCGGATAAGACCAGCTGTTCTCCTGACCTTGTCCCCAGCATGGTGCCAGAGGAGGGGGGTTAAAGCTTCATTTCACCTCCCAGCCTTGAACTGTGGCGTGCCAGGAACTGCAGCCCTTGCTGTGGGCTTGCTTCACGCCTGGAGATGAATTTCCAGCTCTGAGCCTGTGTTAAGAGCTCACTAAACCAGCGTGTTACTTGGTGGTGGGTTTCACTGGGGCACAGAATTAATGCTGCCAAAAAAAGGTGGGTATCAGGTGGGGGTGTGCCACTGGTCTGCTAAGCATGAGGAAGATTGCCATAGGAAGTAGTAACGTGGTACAGGCAGTTTAAATGCCGTTTGCATTGGGTTTTATGGATTTTTTTTCAAAGGAAAGCAGAACACAGCTTTGCTGCAGAGCGCAGCGTTAAGAACATAGCTCTAAAATTGAATTCTGCAAGGAAAGGATGAGCGTTTGGGGAAAAATGCGAGTGCTGCTGTTTTGATTCAGCAGTTCTGTTTGTTTATCTGGTTGTTTCTTCCATTTGGGCTTTGGACTAGTTGTGCTGTGCCCCTGCCATCTGGTAACACGTCGCAGTGCCGGGGTACTCGTCGACTCGTCATCAAGGTTTCAACTTGAGAGGATGCAGAGTTCTTGAAAACAAATATTTTCTTCCCAAGTGAAAAAAAAAAAAAAGAAATCTGTTTTGGTGCTTTCACATTTCTGTGCTACTTCAGCTCGAAGAACTCCTTATTGTCTTAAGTGGCTGTTTTAAGCAATAAATGAAAACAAACAAAAGGGAAATAGCAGACATTTAGGGACTTGCTCAGTGCCTGCTGAGGCCAATGGGAAGCTTTCTGCTGACTTTCAGCTTATTCATGGGGAAGAGCATAACAAATCATCAGTGTGAAGAATGGGACAAGGCTGCTTGCATTTTCAGGCTTTCCATAAAATGTGGCCAGGCATGTTTTTGCACAAATGCAGAGCGGATGAATAAACAGCAGTGCTCATGCAGCACGACGCTGGGGTGGGGTGGAAAACTGGATGTGCTTGTGGAAAAGCATCCACAAATATAATGAAGACGAGGGAAGATCCTGCAGGTTGTGGTGCAAAGCCTGCCTGTATGCGCTTGGTGGCAGAGTGCACACCTGGAGTAGCTCCTCCACAAAAATTCTGCTTTTAAACCGTACGTATTGACAGTTGCCTGTCGGCGTTTGGAAGTTAGAATACAAGTTAAATACAAATAATAATAAAAAACAAATCCCTGCTGAAATTCATCTGGATGTTTACTGTGCTGGGCTGCAACCTGAGACGCCCCACAGCCAGAGCTCTGTGTCACGGCTCTTGGAGGTGGCAGCTTTAGCACAAGAGATCCCATTTATTTTTAATAAGCCAGTGACACAGGGGGGGATTTGTGCGATTTGTGACCTGCTGAAGCAATTATTCACATTTGAACGAACGCCCAAATTGCATACTTTTTATGTGAATGACTGCTTTATTGGTTCATTAATCTGAGTTGTAGGAGCCTCTCATTTGTATTTCTATTGCTGCCTGTGATAACCTCAAAACCATTACAGCCGATGTTTGGAAATGCCCACAAGCCTTTAAGTCGGTGATCCTTCCACTGCTTGCACTGCCTGCACCGGAGGAGCCCTGTATGAGTACTGCCTCCCTCTCCTCTTGTTCTGATGTTACTGGGAAGGAAAAGAAAACCTGGCCTCGTCGGTTCTCGCAGTGTTACGATTAATTGGGAGATGGCCAGTGTTTTTATGTGCCCTGAGGCACTGCATGGACAGGTGAGGGTGGCGTGCCCGGTGAGAGCTGGATCTGGAGTGGCTTGCATCTTTTCCTTGTGAAGCACGTGGCTTGGATGCCTGCCTCCGGCAGGATTTCCCCATTCCCATGCACTTGTTATGGGGTGCCTGTCTACATGAGGTGTGCTGGGTGAGGAAAACACATTCCTCGTATTAGAAATAAACACATACTCTTCTTCCAGCGTTTATTTTTAACAAAGGACCTTTGGCTGCACCTCGTTTTTTTTTTTTGTTTTTTTTTTTTTTTTGTTTTCCCCAGGAGTTAGAGATGGTTATCTTATCAGAAAATTTCCCTGCTGGAATATATCCACGAGGTTGGCAGCGCTCTCGTTTCACAGCACACGAGCTGCCTTCAGCCTGGGTTTGTTTCTGTTCTTGTTTTTTTTTTTTCCTGCTCCGTGTACAGATAACAACAAGTTGGTTTTATGATATGCTAGCAACCTGCTGGGAAGTGAGACACGCCGATTAGGTGATTTATTTATCGCAGTTAGGTAATGCAGAAGCTCAGAACCCGTAAGCCTGGACGTGCTGGAGCACATTTCCATAATCCACGCGTATTGTTTGGAGCCGGGAATGATTTGTCAGCCTTCCCTCAGGTTCGTTTTGTCTTTCTCACGTTGCCTAGAGACTTTTATGCCTCCTGCCACTGAGTTACCTGAAACTGAGCCCTGGCTGTCCTCCAGGAGGCTGTGCTCTGCGGGGCCGGGGCAGCCCTTTGCTCCAGGGGCTGCCACCAATGGACCAGTGCAGCCACTCAGCTGGCACGGAAAGGCCGGTGGGGACAGCATGAAGCAAGCCCTTCCCACACCTTCTTTGTTCTGAAGAGGCTGAATTCCCAAGACTTTACCAGCCAGGCAAGGATGGGAATTGCTGGGAGCAGCACTGATGAAGAAATAGACATAGAGCTGAAGAGTAGTGTGACACTTCTTCATCTCAGAAAATGCCTGGGGGAGACACTGTGAAGATAATTTGGCATCTTAAAAAAGACAGGAACCCTGTTTCCTTCTTTGTGATTAAATAAAATTTTCAATCAACGTTTTTAGGTTTGTTCCTGTTTAACAGTTCATAAGGCGATGCTTTGAGGTCTATATTGGGGAGACATGTGTATGTATACATATATATGTATATACACATGCTTCTTAGAGCAGAAGTTAATTCTTGGCCCTCCCCTTGTGAGTTTTCTTTTTGAGGTTATATGGGTTAGATTTTCAGGGAATCACTTGTTCTACTTTTCCTCTGTTGTCCAACCTCTTCACTCTTTGAGCCTCTTTTAATGTAGATTCTTGTGCCCCTTATAGGAGAAGCAGCCTATTGCCCTTTTCCTGAAATGCTTCACTGTAAATTGTGCCACGGGATGATCAAATGGAGCACGGTTATATGTAAATATTGTTTTCCCCATGTCATTTCACTTAGATTTTTGTAAGATATTTGTTGGCAATTTACTTTTTCTATTAATTTGATTTTACTGTCAAATTTCAATCTTTTTTTTTTTCTTCTAAAACCATACATCATTTATCCATCTCTCTAATTAAAGCATTTCTGTCCTTCTGCTCATTAATAACTGATCTTGGTTACATTATAGATTGATTTTCTTGTGAATATTTTATACTCTTTTTATATGGGCTAGAGCTCGGTAATGTTTACAAGTAAGTGTTGTCTAAAAACACCTGACAGATTGTTGGCAAAATGAGGTTGGTTGTCATACACATCGTCACCTGGAGGGACTTACAAATCTTCCATTCATTTTAAGGGGACAGCACCTGTTGTACAAAACAGTCCAAAAGTTCTTGTGTGTTTTGCAAAAATGCTACCCAACACAATATTTGATTTTGCCTGTTTTAGCAACTTTGTTGTACTGAGCGGAGTTGGAAGTGGCTGACAAATCTGTGCTCCAGAGGGACAGAAATAAAAAGGTCAAGGATTCTCTCCAGGCATGGACACAAAGCTGGCTCCGAGTTTGTAAGGATGATCCTTACATAGGTAGAATATCCCCTTTGTAGATTACCATCGGGATAAACTGAAATGTTGCAGAACGGGGAGGAGGAGTTTTATGCATATACAAAATAAGGGAAAGCCTTTTGTACACTAAAGTATGTCAACTGCTGCTACTGCGGACTTCAAAGAGAGGGGTATATACAGAAGAAGGAGGAAAAGATAAAATTCTGGTAAACTATTATGCATAAAAACTCACCTTAAATTATTTTTTATTTTCTTCTCATTCATAGCATGGCCGGACCCCCCTGCATCTTGCTGCCCACAAGGGTCACCTCCATGTTGTCCAGATTTTGTTGAAAGCAGGTTGTGACCTGGATATTCAGGATGATGTAAGTAGATACAGCTTCCCTGTTTGGGGTGGAGGGAAAAGGGCTGTTGTTCCATCAGTAATTTGCAAATAAGCATAGGTCTTCGCTTCTTTGATGCAGGATTAAAAGAAAGCAAAATCTGTCTCTGTTTTTTTCTAATTTGGAGATGCAGCCTCTAATTTGGAGATGCCAAATTTGCATGAGAGACAAAGTAAAACGTGGTGTTTCTCGACGAGTTGCTCAGTCCTTACGCTCCAGCTGCGGAGCTTTGTGCGAGCTGTGATTGTGCAGGGCTGGTGTGAGTAGCAATGAGAGCCGTTGGCTGCCCTTGGGTACAGAAAGTAAATTAGAGCTCGTTACCCTGTGCTCGTTACACCGCTGGAGGACGTCAGGTGGAGGATGTGATCCATTTTGCCTGAAGTGGGAGATGCTTTTGTGTAGGTGCATGGCACAGCATATCGGGCAACTGCAGTGGGAATTGCCAAGAAGTGATCCTGTTGGCTGCCGTGGTTGATGCGGGGAGGTCGCATCTGTCAGGCTGCTGGGTGGTAAGCATCAGCACGATGCAAACAGCTTCGAGGTTAGTAAAAGGTGGCTTGTTTTCATTCGGTCAACTATGTAGGTTGTTGGAACTTCCTCGTTTTCCATTAACTTCCTGGCTTTCCATAAAAATTTCTAATCTTAAATCAGGCTTTAAGGCATGTTGGAATAACAGGGAACACAAATGTAGTTACCTCACTTATGAACAAAAATGTAAGCTGAAATGTGCAACAGCAGTTGAATAGTTATGACTTCCCTTCAATTCGTTGCTAACTTCTGATGGCACACTGGCACAAATTTGAGGAATGGTTGCTTTGTTTCCCTCTCTAATAAGTAAGATTCTTATGGGACCTGGAGGCCCAAAGGTTGCTAGTAGAGGCACCCGTATGACTATTATAAGGACAAAGAAGATGTCTGGGTGCCTTTTGAAAAGCAATTTAGGCATTTGTTTGCATGCAAAGGATCTTAAATATCTGTAGAAACTGGAAAACTGGTTTCCTTCTCCACATGAGCAGCTGCATCCCCATGAGGTGCAAGCAGTCAGGCAAGTGCACACCTGTACAACTGTGGTATTAGTGCAGTCGACTTTCTACTGGGGAACTTGTTTTTCTAGGAGGAAAATTTCCTTCTTGCACTCTTTATGCTTTTGCTTTGCCCTTCTGTAAAAAGGAGCAGATTTGCAAGTGTAATGGCGATATCAGTTTAATCATGTATATCCTGAATATGTTTTTAGACAAAAATGCAAAAATGCTTAAAAGCAGAAATGATTCATCAGATATTTAAGACAAAATTGCAGGCACTTTACAAGTACAGTCAGTGTTCCCGAGAATTGCAAGTAAGACTGCAAGAGCTTCCACTGATTTGCTCGAATTGGGTTTCTGTGAAAGCTGCTTTTTGAGTAAGTGTCTTTTTTTTTTTTTTTTTTAAATCCTCCAGTCATAAAATCTAGACTACTTATGTGTAAACGTGATTCATTAGCCATAATGGAAGAAGAGTAGGTCGGTGTTTAGCAGTATTTTGATTTAGCGAGGAGTCTTGCACTGCAGAAATACCCAGCTCATAAAAGGCCTTATTTCACTTGCCTGGCAAGCTTCTCCGGGGCTTTGTTCACAACAACTGGATACCTCTTCTTGATGTGGTGACTGACCTGAACAGAACAGGTGCATGCTTGATTTACAGAGCCTGTTTCTTAAAAGCACAGTTTGATTTTGGCTCTGTATTTAGTACTAGTCATCTGGTTTGGGCTAAGGAGAACCTCAGGAGGGGTGGGTCTGGATTTGACTTGAAGGAGTAGGTGGAAGGCTAAACTCCACGTGAGGATTTTTGCTTGTGACAGGTATTAACTAAAATGTTTCTGCTTTCCTTTTGCATAGGTCTTCAAGAAGGTTCTCTATTTATGTTTTCTCCTTGTATAATTCATTTTTACACTTTATTTATGCCATACAGAAATGTTCATATTCTTTTTTAATTGCAATCTATTGATTATGCCTTCAGTCACTCTTATCCTGTGCTTATTTGGCAGTGAAGGCACTTTAGCATCAAGTGTTGATTAACATCATTGCATTTCATTTCAGGAATACTGATTTAGGTTCACAGATTAAATTGCTCATGAGAGTGGGGAGTATCGTATTTTATTGAAAATTAAATTACTTGATTTTTGTCTGCAGAATTATGATAACAGAAAAAAGTCTTCAGGTTCTAAAAAATATGCATATTTTATTTTTTTTAAATAACAAGAGAACTCAACATTTTATTTTGGAGTTGACTGTAGCCAATAAATGCAATACTAACTTTTCATCTGCTACATGATAAGCAGAAACTTAAAAACTGCTAAATGTTTTGGAGAGATTCAAACACTAACTTCATGTTCTACAGATATATTCTTTAGAACACGGCAAGAGCCGTGAGAATTAGTTGAAGAATGACCTCCAGTGGCCTGGAGTGGGATTATTATGAATTTCAACCGGTGGAGTCCAGCTCTGTAGAGTACGCAACCCCGGGAGCTAATTCTTTCCTCCTCCCTGGCAATCCTGAAAACTCTTACTGGGATCCCAATGCAATCTCTGACTGGTCAATGAGTATTCATACAGCACACACCTCAGAAATAGTCAAGGAGAAAGTTGTCCCGGTGAAGGAAATCAAGGAAGAGAAAGATAAGAAAAACCAGAAGAGAAAGGCTAGGAAGGAACCTAGAAGATCAGAGAGAGAGAAGGAGGTTAGAAATCTTGTGCGTCGATCCTGCCTTGAGCTTCTCTTCTCCCATGGCTGCATGCTGCAAAATCTTGGACTGGCAGCCTGGCATGACAGCTCTTGGAGGTGCATGACTGCATGGCGAGCTTTGTGCTGGGTGCTCCGCGTAGTTTCCTGCCCTGTATGCGCTTTCTGAAAATCTAACAGGGGAAAAAAAAACATAAACTTTAAAACCCTGAAAAGGCCCTGAAATTTCTCTTCTGGAAGTTCCACCTTAAGAAGCAGAAAATTAATTTCAAATGGAACAATAATCCAGAGGTCAAAATCATTTCTAGTTGAATGTAAATATGCAAGGTGGCTTATTCTTATGCTCCCATTTAAGTCCCGTTTAGTGTCATTTAAGCTGTAATTTCGTTCATTCCCGTTTATTTTTCATGCCTTGATCACTTCTGCTGGCCATGCATCATCATTTATTGTTCAGAGTGAAATTCTGCTCACTGTGTATTTGTGACGAATGACTTTCTTCAGCAAAGGAGGAGGACGCTGGCATTGAGAAGCACTAGGGCACATCCAGTTGCCTTTGTGTTCAAAGGCTTCAGAATATTCAAATATGCTTAAGATGTTCTTCGGAGTATTTTACACTTGATTATATTTTCACTTTTGAATGTTTTTCGAGAACTTTCTACTATGCATTCAGTGATTTGATTTCAAAGTATGAGACTTCGCAAGTGCCATCCAACGCTTTGTATCAGGGATTGAAGGCATGAATTTTTGCTGTTGATTTTGGTGCAGTTCAGTATTAAGACAGTTTGGCAATTTCTGCAAATGTGAAAAGCCAGTGAGGAGGCAAAGCATGACACTGGAAGGGGCTTTAAAGGAGACCATGGAACTGATGGAGGCTCTGGAGAAAAAATTAGTGTGTAGGAAAACAAACTACAGTGGTTATAACATCTTTTAAAACATAGAAAGGAAAAAGTAACATGTATTACAAGCCAGTGTAAACTAGATCTCAATAAATTTGGGGGTTAGAGTCTTTGGGATTAGAGACTCCAATACCTCTGTGATAGTCCTATACCGTGACAGCGGCAGGATGGCTGTGAGAAGTACTAAGAGGTACCCGAAACTCTTGATCGTGTTATTTTCTTGTCCTTGGAGTGAACTTCAGATACGAAATAGACTGGTGTCTGGTCCCAGTGGTTGCATTCACTGCTTTAAGTTAGTCAGCAAATGAAGAAACTTGAGGAGCCTAGAGAGTAATCACAAGCACCAGGATGCTGAGCAAACGCCACCTTGCCTTGCCAGCACAAAAATGATAAAAGAAAGAGTAATGCTAAAATCTGTGGAGAAGGTTGGGATTTAGGTATGTTCCTTTCTTCAGGGTTCATGGCCTGCAGCTCTCTGCTGAAAGCAGGCATTTAAGCTCTGTCAGGAGCACAGTTTTAGGCTCTGGAAACCTACCTGGGCCTTTTTATGCAATAGCTCTGCTGTATGTAGAGCACTTGGGATGTCCAGTCCCTTATACTCTGCCCAAGGGGATGCTAACCGTGGTGGGCCTTGTCGGGTCTGTGTGGCACTGGTTCCAGCAAGCATGCTGAGAGGTGGAGGGCAGACACCTACACAGTGGGCTGTGGCACAGCTCGGTGTGAGGGACACCTCGGGTTCCCCTTGGGTCCCATCTTGGGTTCCAGCACAGCGCTGGTGCCTTGTGGTGCTGAGATGTCCTCCGTATTTGGGTGGAAATGCCCCTGTCTTAGTTACTCTCAGGGCTAGGCAAGTAACACAGGGGATTTGAGAGGCACTGCTGTAGGCTTAGCTGCCTTACTTCTACCAGGTCTCTCTTAAGCACCTGAGCGTCCTTTTGGCTTTGGGCCCACGTCTGCATTTAGGCAAGCTCACTTCTGTTGTTTCTGTCAAGGTCACATTTATGTGACACCGGAGTTATCGCTCTTCATTGTTCCTGGTTTGCAGTCTGTTCCTAAGGCGTAAATCACTTACAAATAGGATCATAAATTGTGCCCAGCATAATAGTCTGGGCAGTTAATGTGCACTTTCAGGTGGATTTTTTCTCTGACTCTCTAGACTGGTCCCTTAATGCTTTGCTGAAGGCAGAACTCTGATGAACGCTTTCAGAGGCAGTTATTTTAGCAATTAATAAAAAGATACATGAGTCAGTGATTGCACTGCGTGAATATGCACACTCTGAAAGAAATATAGCTCATCTGTTATACGTGGCTCCATAAAGGCAAGTTCCTGGTTTGCTCCTCTACTAGTGGGCAGGGAAGATGGGTTAAAAATATTGTGATGCCCTCCGTATTACTTATAGCTGGGTTATGTGATGTGCCTGGGCTACTCAGTAGCTCACAGCACAGAGGGAATCATGGGCTCTGGGCTCAGTTTCTATGGTGTGCAGCCAACATGTGTGCTGAGGTGTGAGGGAATGGTCCACCAAACCCTGCCCTGGGGGCTGGGGTTGTAGGGAATGTCACCAGAAAATTGGGATCTTCCTGCTCTTCCCTGGGAGGTGCCTCAGCCCAGTAAGGCAGGACCGGAGATGTTCTTGGACACTCCCTGGTATGTGAATGAGGTCAGGACCTCGTCCATTCATTGACCCGCTCAGGAGGCTGCCTGGGGACCAGAATATTGCCCGGGACCAAACCTGGGCATGGCTCCCAGTGCCACCCCACATCTTCAGGAGGAGCTGCCCAGGCCTGGGCTGGGCTGCTCTGGGCGCAGCAGGCCCTGAGGGAGACCTGCTCCTGCAGCAGGGAGGTGCTTTCAGATGTGTTTGGTCTGAATTTAACTAAGATCCTGTCAGAAGTAGCTGCTATATCCGCAAACCCACCCAAAGCTGAATGTCCTTTGACCTCACTGCAATTACTGTCATGAGGCTGGGTGAATGACAACAGCAGCCTTGACTTCAGGTGTACTCAGCAAGGGGATCCTTAATTACAAACTAAATCCCATACAATCCATTTCTGCCCCCAGTCTTATCTCCACGATCAATTTTCCAGCCTGCAAAGAAGTGGTAAGCAGCTACTCATTGTCAAAGCTCCGTCCGTCCCCATGGCAGATGTCATCTTGTTTTACTCCTGGTTGCAATGTCCTCTGGAGTTTTGCTGGGGTAGCAATTACAGGTTGACAGGGTAGGTTGATGGATTACATTCCAGGTTGTGGTCGGGAGGTGAGATGGCCTTTGCACCGTTCACATTACCCGTTGCTCTGCAGTAGGGTGTTAAGTTCTGCCCTGGCTTGTTAGAGAGCAGATTCCTGTGCAGGAATAGTTACTGGAAGCTATCTGACACTTGCACTTGTGAGATGGTATATTTTGGAAGATTTCCATAACATTTTGGTTATCTTTCAATGTAGAATAAATACACAACTTCAGAGACCTTGCAGTGCTGTCAGTTTTGTCATACTTCGCGTTTTTCTAAAAATCCAGGTTCCTGGGACTACTCTTGTGTTTGTTTTAACTCTCTTCAGATATAGTGGGAGTCTTAGTAGGGCAAGAAGAAATGTAAGCATATGTCACTTCTACAGATGAAACACAAATAGCAAAAGAAAAAAAAAAAAACAAACTTCAGTGTAGTTTTTTAAGTCAGCTTTATGAAAATAAGCCAATTTAATGATTTGCTGATGTTGAGAGTTAGCATTGCAGGGGTTACTGAGAGGTTGGGGTTGGCAATGCTCATTTTGCCCCTGTGGATTGATAACTGTTCTGCTGTCATTAGCATAAAAGAGCCCCACTGAGAGCAATTTTTAAGTCAGCTGCTAATTGCCTTTGAGAACAGATTATTCAAATTATCCAGTTATTTAAGTAATTGTAGGCTGTGGGATAGAAAATACGGAAATCCCTTTAGTTTTAGTATTTAGTATCAGGTAATACCGAATGATAAAATTTCTCTACTACAAATCTTTATATCTCTTTAGGACTAGCTTCCTGCAAGGCTTTATTTTATTCTTTATTTTTTATTTATTTTATTTTATTTTATTTATTAATTTTTTTCTTCTGTAGGGTACACTGCATCTCTCTCTCCTTTGTGTATTTTTAGTGGACATTGTCTAAATAAGCAGAAGCAGATTGGGCTCCCACTCTGTTGTTTATTCATCCCCCAAAAAAGGCTGTGTGCTGCTTTGAAGCTAGTCTTTGTGCCTGCACTCCCAGGCTGTGCTTCAGCACTGCAGGTTCAAAGCAACTTCAAAGAAGAAACACGACAGGTTGTCGGGGGAGCACAGGAGACACTGCAGCTTGGTTTCCCATTGATCGGTGTCTTACATCCCTACATGCTGCTGCATAAATCCTCCTATTTCCACCCTTTCCTCACCATCTCACAAAAATGCACATAAAAATAATGTCGATAGCCCAGATGGGCAGAGCAGGGTGAGAGATCTTGGCCTCTCTAGCTCAGCAAATAAGTTCAGCAGTTAGAGGGGAGATGAATGGGTGGTCAGGTGAGATGACCGCATCAGCATCGTTTCTTTTGGAAACTTAGCCATAAAAGAAATAAATGGATATAAGAAACTTGCTTGTTCCTGCAATGTGGCAGGTCCATGAGAAGGGAAAGTCATTTGGACCTTAAGATTACTCGGTTGTTTGAATGAAATAAGCTGATCGTCTTGCAGTTGTGATCCTCATCATAAAATTGCCTCCACTCTTAGCACTAATTGGTAAATCCATCAGAGGTGCTGAAGACACCAATCTCATCTCATGCTCCTTATCCTAAGCAGGGCTGATGGAGCAGTCAGAGCCCAAATGGGAGAGCCTCATCCTGTTAGTGTAAGTAGTGGAGGATCATTGTGATGAATTATGACAGCCTGTAATTGCCTTTAGAGATATTGTTGGTTATTAGGTACGTAGTGCCAAATGTGTTAGCTTCCCTGCCTTGTAATACTGCCATATTTTTAGAAGACTTCAGTGCTGTGTATGGAATTGTGATGAGTTGAAAACTTCGGAAAATAATTGTTTTATAGGTCTCTGATGCTTTTTAACTTCATTAATCTTGGAAACTTTAATGATAGTTGTTTATGGGGACTGTTTTCAAAGGCAGCTTGGATCTAAACAGCACGTGTTGATGATGCAGCCTGTGTGTGTGCTGTGTGTGTGTGTTGACTGTGTTTGTATTAAGTCAAAATCGGGTGGCAATAATACGGATTAAAGATGTGCTTCTTTTTGCAGGGTGATCAGACAGCATTGCACCGGGCTGCTGTCGTAGGGAACACCGATGTCATTGCAACTCTCATTCAAGAAGGTTGTGCTTTGGACAGACAAGACAAGGTAACAGGCAAAAGCAAAGCCCTGTGGGGTGGCAGCTTTGCCAACCAGTAATATTAAGATCTCATTGACGGAGAAATCACAACCATACTATGCCCTACCCAAGACACTGCACAGTTTCCCTCGATTATCCCAGAAGCTGAGAATCCCAGGCTGTAAATTTAGTTTGTAAATAAAGATAAGTCCATGTTCCCAACAAAAGCTTTTGGGCTATACTCTGCTTGCAAGGATAAGTGGGGAAGAAGCGGAAGGTAAAGGCAGCAGGAGGTTGAAGATAGGAAGAATAGAAAGGAAGATGTACCTAAGGTGTTTGTAGAAGTTACTTTAAGTTTTAGTCTGGGATATATCAGCATCTGCTAAAAATAAATAGAAAGTTAGCTAGCAGGAAAGGAAAGAAGATTTATTTCTCAAGTGACCAGGTGACACATGCAGCTGCTGCAGTCTGAATGTAACATTACTCTGTGTGAGGACCCAGTGCACTAAACTTCTCCTCTTGTGTGTGTGCTCTTCAGGACGGGAATACCGCTCTTCATGAAGCTTGTTGGCATGGATTCAGTCAGTCTGCCAAAGTGCTCGTTAAGGCAGGAGCTAACGTGCTTGCCAAGAACAAGGTGAGACACATACAGAAGGAGCTTTCATTTCTGGTGTAAGGTGGCTGATTCTCATCGCTGGAGACTTTTGGTCATGGCATTTCTCAGGAGGTTGGAGACCGGCTCCTCATGGGACATTTTTCCTCTTCTTTTGCATCTGTTATGATTGGATGGTCCCTCCACAGGCATGAGGAAATTCTTATTTTGCTAGCTGATGCTGGAGGAACTCAATTGCACTTTGATACATCAGTTAGAGCAGAGGAACATTGCAAGTCCTGTGGAAATCCCCACAGTGCTCTAATTTATATGGAGTGTATTTGTTGTGATTGGTGTGGTTTAAAATGAATATGAGTTGTATTAATTGGAATGTGGCATTCAGAATCCATTTTCAGAAAATGGAAAACAGCCAAATGAATGTAAGCCATAGAGGGAAAAAGTAGTTGTGTATCTTTTGTGAGAAAGTTCTTCCTGATACATAAGTGTAGGCTCTTACCAAAGCTTGTAATGAACATGGATTATCCTTCTTTTGGTATTTATAATACCTCGAGAGCACGTCGGAGGAAAGAATAACAAAGCAAGGCATTTTAATTCCACACTAACTGTAATACTTGTGGGGAGACTTGTCTTCAGTTCACTAATTCAAAGGTGAATGAAATAGCAGTAGCAGCCCATGGTATGAGCTGAGTTAGGGCCCACAGTGCCAGTGGGTTGGTCAGGTTGCATGGGTGGCACCGTGTCCTTCATTACAGGCAAGAGGGTTTTGGGATGGTTTTATGGGATCTCTGAGCAATTTTTCAAGCAAATGACATGATATTTTGGTAAATTACAACAAAAAGTGCCAGGGAAGAAAGGCGAAAAGGGAGATGTGGTGAAAGTCTTAAGATTTTGAATAAGAAAGCCTCAGCATTGCCTTGGCATGGTTCTCTGTCTTTCCATGTGTGTGTATGCATATATTTGTACAATTGTGGTCACTTGTGGTATGTAGTTACATCATCTTTGATATTATTTTATGTGTACTCCTTCTTTTATATTGTTCCAACTTCCAGGTTTTTTCCTGTGTTGTTCATCTCGATTTGCTCCGAAGGTACTTGAGACCACTTCCCATGCTTACACATAACAGACGATAGTACCTGACTTTATAGGCTGCTGAACCATTTAACTCCTGTCCCTGGATGTGCTTGTCTCTCTATATGCGTATTTATGTACAAAGGTGTGTGTTTAAGAGGCAAGTCGTGTTATCCTGCATGTTCGGATGCCTTAGGGTGTTAGAAAATTTAGCTTGTAATACAGCATCTGTCAGCTGTTTGGAGACAACCTCTCCTAAAAAGCACACGCACAGAATAGCTTAGCAGTGTTAGCATCTGAGACATGACTGGCGTACTGCCTGAGTTCCTTCTGTGCTGATCCTTTGATGTCTTACCTGTACAATCCTCTCCCTTTGCATTTGATCATTTGATGCTTTTTAATGGACGGGGCCTTTTCTCAGGAGCTGCTGAAAAACAAGGGAAATGTGCATGCTTGCACTTTGACCCTTTCTGCTTTCAAGAAAAAATGAAGAGTTTAATTCTGCTTAATCCCAAAATGGTTTCCTGGTCTCTCAACTTTCAGTGATATTGATGACAAGGCATAATCATGACAGCTTTCCTGGCAGCCAGGACTAAGAGCTGTGTGCAGGAGCACCTTGCAGTCCCGTGGCTTATGCCTGGACATCTTGAAGCTTTGGCTGAACGGGTCTCACTGCCTTGTGAGAGGGACAGGAACGGACTGCTAGATTTGCCATATCCTGCCAAGCAGCACAGGACAGGAGGATTTCGGTGTGTTTTTGCTGTACTTCCTGGTTAATTTCTCCTGGGACTGCCTGGGGGACACTTGTGCATACACACTTCTTGCAGCACGGCATCCTGAGCACAGGATTTAAAAGAGCAATGCAACTGAAGAGAGTTTCTGTAACAACTGAAATGCAGAGGCCAGGCAGGACACCAAGGCAAGTCAGGTGGCATTTGAGGAATGGGACAACACGTGGGGAAAGCACCTGGGTACCCGTATTCCTCCTGCCCAGCAATCACCCTGAATACACAGTTTATTCTCAGTTTATTTTCAAAACCCAAAACATTTTCAGGCCAGCAAAAGCCAAATGTACGAGAAAAACTTGTCAGACCAGCAAAATGCTTCACAGGGTTAAAAAAGCAATATGCAGGCAAAGTTTTTTTTTACTATTTTATTTTATTTCTTCCAGTACAAAACTGCATGTTGGGAAGAAGCAAGTTTCCCAGCCCTGGGTGGATCTTCATGTGGGGAGACCTGCGAGGTTTGGTTTTGTAAAGCTCCTGTCCAACTTCTAAATACGACTTCTGTGTTTTCCTGTGTTTCTCTAAGGCAGGTAACACCCCTCTGCACCTGGCTTGCCAGAACAGCCATTCCCAGAGCACTCGTGTTTTGTTACTTGGAGGATCCCGAGCAGACCTCAAAAACAATGTGAGTTTGGAAAAGGACACGTGTTCATTTTTGTCTGCCTCTGTTGTGGCCATACTGCTTTAACTCGTGGAAGTACTCAGGTTTTAAACCGTGATTTTTGTCAAAAATTCAAAACCAAACACTTAACAAATGGTTGTACATGTTGCACAGAGGAATGCTTGCAGTAGGGCTGGGTGAGGCGTTGCTTGCGCCCGGCTCCTGAGTGGGGCTGGAAGGAGCCTTTTGGGGTCCGAAGCATGTAGTGTCGTGTAATTCTGCAGTGGGGCTCCTCTTTCAAGAAGGTGGGAATCTTACAGGGGTTTTATGCCAGCACGGTGAAAGCCTTCAGGCCTGCCCTCACAGCCAGATCGTGCATACTGCGTGCTGATTCCTCACGTGAGGTAGATTCAAGGTGACTTCACAGCTTTCCTCCTGTTTTGTAATGGATCTGGCATGACAAAGGCAAAAACCAAAACCAAACCAAACCTACAAGTGGAAGCCAGATGTCTTTGTCCTGCTGAATAACCCGGGGCAGAAGCACACTGAAATGGAAACGTGGGGGCTCAGCTCCCAGCTCAGCCCCAGCTGCCCCTGTGCTGCCCCTCCTGGGAGCTCAGCTCAGGCCCCACTCCTCATCTGTTCTTCAGCGTGTGTGATTTTCCAAACCACACTGGTTTTTGGGAGCCAGGAGGACGGATGTAATGCGAAAATGTGAGCGCGGGGCTTTCTAATCACATCGTTTTCCATCAGTGGCTGAAGAATTGGTGCCCCCTCCCTCCCCTACCCCAGCTATCGCTCAGCTTTGTACCAAAGGGAAGACAGCATTGCTGTTTGGTGGGGGTGGGGGGTGTGACGTTTGCTGCTCTTTTTGGTTTAAAAGGATTATTGCATCTTTGAACACCATGACGAGTGCAAGCTTTCTTACTGCAATGACATGCTCAGAGCTTTGTTTCTGTTTGCAGGCAGGAGATACCTGTCTGCATGTGGCTGCTCGTTATAATCACTTGCCCATCGTTAGGGTGCTGCTCAGTGCTTTCTGTTCTGTCCATGAAAAGAACCAGGTCAGTGCATGAACCTCATTGCAACTCTGCGCCCCTCACCCGATTTTCTCGTTGGAAAGAGAGGTTCCCACCCAGCAACCCCACTTTCCTGCGTGTCTCACTGTGCTGCCAAGTGCCTCGGCTTCCCAGGGTAGCTTTAAAGCAATGGCACATCAGTGGTTTATTATTTTGCCATCACATTTGCATCTTTTCTTTAAAACATTTCCTATTTATGAGGCGCTGCAAAGCTGTGTTGGTGCACAAAGGGGTCTGGTGAGAGGCTTGGTCATTTTATGGGGCCCATTTTCTCCTCCATCACTGGGTGGTAACGATATCACAGCCATTGCAGGGACACTGTGATGCAGGGCTCACTCATGCTCAGATGCTGCAGAAGTGCAAATTTCTCTGGAATCCTACATTTTGCAGTAGTGGGAATAAAAATACAGAAAAATAAGAAAAAATATGCTTTAAATTCAAAGCAATGATCAGTTTAACCTAGGATTAATCATCCATGGTTGTTATATAGGGAAGAGATTGCTCGCTGTACCTGTAGCACAGCCTAATTGTGTGGAATGGATTTAGTGCAGTAAAACATCTTTTTGCACAGGGGGGCACCACTTTCCATCTTTTTTTTTCCCCAGTACTACCCAAAGGTGCTCCATATTTGCACATCTCATGGTTTTAGTAGTGGACACGCCTCATCCAAGTAGCAAGCAGTAAGATTTCCACTGGCCTAGAGGGGACATGGGACATGCCTCTAGCATTTTATGTAGACAAAAAGAAATGTGCTTTTTTTTGCAGGGCAAAGGGGACAGGGGGGCATTATATATGGGTGCAGTGTCCCTTGGAGAGCTGCTGGCTCCGTTACCAGCCCCTGAACCCGATCCCAGCAGTCTTCACCTCAGTACCCAGGAACAAGGGCCAGGCAGTGTTTGAGTGCCGGACCCATACCGCCTCCTGGCTCTATTCCATCTATTCCAGAAGCTGTTTTTTTTTTTTTTTTTTCCTGGGGAATCTCATGAAGAGAAAACCGACCGTCTCGCTGCTGCTAATTACCAGATAATTTCTGAGTAACGCGATACACGACCACCTGCACACCAAGGAGTCAAAGGTGCAGCAAAGAAAAGCTTGCAGCGGGCAAACCCGTTCTGCCCTCAGGTGTTGTAACCACTGGCTGGAGGGGAGCTGGGCTGCCTCCAGCTGTGCCGTGTGTCACTTCACTTAATCAAAGCCCCTCACCAGCACCTTGTTTGCATTCCTCAAAGCGAGGCCGGAGTAGCTCTTTGCCCCTCCTGTCCCCTTCTGCCCGGCTCTGCGTTTTTGTGGAGCGAGCCTCACTGAAGCTGGGTTGTTGCACAGGTCTTCTGGCCTCTCAGCACCCCACTAGAAGCTGAGATTTCTGCCAGGTGAGACCCGAGGCCGCGTTTTACACGGCTGCTTTCTGCTTTGTGCCTTGCAGGCGGGAGACACGGCGCTCCACGTGGCTGCTGCCCTGAATCATAGGAAGGTGGTGAAGCTGCTGCTGGAGGCCGGGGCCGATACGGCAGTTGTCAACAACGTAAGTAGGACGTGGAGCTCCTCTGGGAGTTTGTGTTCGTGCAGGCTCTTCGATGCTCCAGTGTGGGCAGAAAATATTTGGGTGTTGAATTAAATCACGTACATGGAAGCAGTCACTTTGCTCTTTTGCATGGGGCACGTACTAACCTCCGGGGGAGAAATTCTCCATTTCCAGTGTTCTGAAGGAAATGCTGTTGTCTTTTTCCTCTCAGGCAGGTCAGACTCCTCTAGAGGTTGCCAGACAGCACAACAACCCCGAGGTTGCACTTCTGCTCACTAAGGCATCCCAGGTATGTCGCAAATGTCTTCTGTTGGCAGCAAACTCTGGCCCTGACACAGGTGGGGCTGAGACTGGTTATCCCCAAGGGGCCACAACGCCGTAGTCTTAGCCTTCTTCTATGAAAGGTGCCTACGTTCCTGCTGGGTGTTGCTTAAATACCTGCTCTGCTTGGCCCATCAGCGTCTGAGGGTGCTCTCTCCTTTCTGTATTGCCTTTTATGAGAGGTGAAAACTTGTCTGCTTTATTGCTCGGCTTCTGTATGGGTAAGGAGCACGGCATCCCTGAGTAACAGTGCCCTCTGCCTCCAGGTCTCACGCTTCAATCGCGGCAGAAGCCTGAGGAAGAAGAGGGAGAGGCTGAAGGAGGAGAGGCGAGCTCAGTCGGTGCCACGGGATGAGGTGGTACAGAGCAAGGTACAGCCTGGCGTTACCAACTCCCTCTGCTGCCACAGAGGGAGCCTGAACAAAAACCACTGGGGCTCAATCTGCTGGGTGTGACAGCAGCAGCTCCCTGCATGGGCCAGCCAGGGCAGGCTAGTTGTGTTCTGCTGCTGGGTGCCCACCCGGGTGTGCAGAGCAGCTCAGGACTAGGAAATGGGAGAAAACTCCTTTTCCCTAATGTCTCCCCGACTGCTCTGAGCCCCCTGTGTCTGCTCCACGCAGGGCAGCGTCTCGGCTGCTGACGACACCCAGAGCAGCGACCAGCCGCCGCAGAGGAAAACAGATCTGAAGGATGAGCCCCGGTCCACCTCTCCGGATCCCAAAGGGAAGAAGAGCAAAAAGAAAAAGCCAAAGGAGAAGGTATCAGTGGGTTTAAAACAGCAGAGAAGGGATTGTTGTTGAGTACGGGTGTCCCTCGGCCATGGCAGTGAGCCAGGGCACCAGCTCTGCCCTGCTCACGGGGCAGAGGCAGCCTTTGGACAAAACTGGTTTCTGGTGGGGAAATTCTCCTGTTGAGGGTCACATAGGTTGGGTTTGTGCAGAAATCTGCTTTTTTTTTTTTCTGACAAAAAACAAGATTGAAGTGAGAAATGCAGCTGGATTTGCGTTTTAATCAGGTTTTTGCAGTAATTATCAAACAAGATTTCTCATAAAAGGGTTTCCCGCAGGGAATAGTTTACTGAGGGGCTCATCAGCAGGTAAAATGTGGCTCGTGCTTTCTGCAGGTTTCAGCACTCTCCGACCCCATTTCCCCGGCCGACCAGCAGACACTCCCTCGGCCCCAGCAGAGCCTGCCAAAACGCAGAAGTAAACACCACTGCTCCTCCCCGCCGCCTCCCCACGAGGTCCGGGCCTACCAGCTCTACACCCTGTACCGAGGGAAGGATGGGAAGGTGATGCAGGTGAGCGAGCTGCTGCCTCGTGGGGGGAGGCTCACTGAGCAGCACTCCTGGCTGGTCAGACAGAAAATGCTCTCGCTCAACTCCATGTCATGGGGACGAAGTAACGACTGCGGATTTATTTTCCTTGCTTGGGTGGTGTTATGTACGCTAAGGAACGGGTAAGGAGTTTTGCTCTAGGAAGTAGTAACTTTTTGGAGGCAAGGTGTGACCAGTGGCTATGAATGGCACAAGACCTTAAAGGATACACGTTGAAATATTGAGATTTCTGATAAGGAAGGCAAAAGAAATTTTCCAATGAAAATAAATGAAAGTTGTGTGAGCACTGACGCTTACTCCTTAAACCCCGTCCTCCAGTACACTCAGTACAGTCTGTCTCAATTCTTTGTTTATTGCAGCAAGTCTTTGGGGATTCTGGGATTACTGGAGGCAGGAGCTGTAGAGAAATTGGTTTACAGACCGGGAGTAGCAGCTCATGTACATTTATTTCAGTTAAGAAATGGTTATTTTACTCCACTCAGTTTATTTTATTCTGCTAGTATTTACCAGTTCACATTTCTATAACAGCATGAAATCAGCCAGCAAATTACCCCGTAGACACTGCAAACATCTGCACCGTTGTTTTCTTAGTGTTGCCTTCCTGCACCTCTGGGAGATTGATCCTTTCATTTCATTAACTTTTCACATCCCCCCACAGCTATCCTTGTTCCCTTGCTGGAAAGAAATTCAGGAGATCACTCAAGTCAGACTTCAGAGGCTTTATACGCCTTGTTCTCCAACATCACTGTGTGACACAGGGGAAATTTCCAGGCAGGGGCATTACGGCATTATCCTAATAGGATAGGGAGGAAAGGAGAAGGACTTCTCAGATGTTAAAATGAGTATGTCCCTATCTGATGGGCAGGTAGGGAAGATGTAGGGAGCAGGAAGAGAGGTGTAGGGAGCAGGTAGGATCTGTACACAAATCTAATCGATTAACAAAGATGAGCTTAATGCGGACAGACTCCCTTCCAGCATTTCCTGAAAATACAGGACAGTGTCACGCAGCTCAAAGGCAGGCAGCTTGAAGGTCAGCCAGATGCCTGCAGGGTGACGGGAGGCAGGAGAAGTGGGACCTTGCCTTGCAGTATGAAAAGTGAGTACATGATTGGCATTAGGTTAAAAAAAAAAAACAAACGCATACACACAGCCACAAGAATCAGACCGTACAACTCAGAATTACAGCACCGAGACGAGGGTACAGGTCTTCCAGGCGCTGCCCTCTCCTATGGCACACAGTCAGTACCCCAGCATGTATGAGCTAACCCCACTGCTGCTCGTAGCCCCAACGTTGGGAGTTGTCCATATAGATGAGATCAATCCTTTTCTAGTCTGTGTTTTTCCAACTAATGTGCTGTTTGCTGAGCTGTCAGATAATATGAGGAGGGTGAGCTATGGTACGTGGTACAGAAGAGCTCAATAGTGACTGTAAGAAGCTGTGATAATGTTCCGAGGGCACTAAGAGGCCAGCAGGATGCAGCCAGCAAATGTTTGACTCTTTTCAGGCGCCGATCAATGGATGTCGCTGTGAGCCCCTGATAAATAAACTGGAGAATCAGCTGGAGGCAACCGTGGAGGAGATAAAAGCTGAGTTTGGGACAGTACAAGATAAGATGAATGTTAAGCTGGGCCAGATGGAAAGCAAAACTCAACATCAAGTAAGAATACGACCCAGAGGTCTGTTCGCCCGCAAGATTATTAGAAGCATATCCTAAGCATAATGAGTGTTTTCATTGTCATGGTTCGTTTGTTGCTTCTTGCCTTGTAAAAATGAACCTGAAAGCTAATACTCAAGACCAGGGAACTGTGACATTCCACGGGGAGCTAATGTTGCAAGCTGGGGGCTTGAGAAAAACACATCTAATGTGCAAGTGGCTTCAGGTGCTTCTTTAGACAATAAAGCTAAACTGCTTGAGGGAAACTTAGAGAGAGAATGCTGTCCTGCAGCTGGTAGTTTGTAACTGTAAAAAACCCTTTTGCTGAATTCTCTTTACACTGATGTTTGAGATTGTTTAAATTATTTTTAATGTGTTTTTTTTTTTCATTAAATAATTTTGCAATCGGACCTTTTTGCAAGCTACACCAAATTGTAGTTGGCACCATTTCTGGAAATGAAGACTGAAAGACAGAGCGTACTTTGACTTGCAAGGTCTGCAGATGGGAGTTTTGTTTTTTTAACATGATCGCCTTGGCTAAATCGTGTTTTTTTTTTGTTTTTTTTTTTGTTTTTTTTTTCCCCAGCTCCGTGTTTTAGACAAGCTGATGGCAGAGCGGCTGTCCGCAGAGAGAACTGAGTGCCTTCATCGCCTGCAGCAGCACGCTGAGCTGGAAAAAAACGAGGGGGAGAAACGGCAGGTAGGGCTTGAAACGGCTCCTCCCTCGCAGCTCAGGTGGATCTGCACAGCAGTTTTGTTCCAGCAAGCAGAGAGAATAGCGGGGAGTTACCTGAACTGCTGGAACAGGCAAAGGGACTTCAGGGAACAAATGAGTCCTGCTCACCACCTGAATCTCTAGACCAAAAGTGTAAAGCTGTTGCATTAGAAACAGGCGGTGTGAAATCCAGTCTGACTGTTGCAATTTCATTTGGTGGGCCTGAAGGTGGGATCTCTAACAAAGGTATCTTTTTTTTTTTTTTTTTTTTCTAACATAGTGCTTTGTACAAATTCCTACAGCTGAATTTGCAACAGTTGTGCTTTAGCTTTTCCTTAGTTATAGGCTGTCTGTGGTAGCACCTGCAAAGAGTCACAAAAGCACAAGATCCCTGTTGGTCGTTTCGTTTCTCATTCACTTGGTTGTGTGCCCTGGAAATCTCCCCCTTCTCAGTCTCATCTTTTTTCTCCCACAAATTCAAGGCTGCAGTTCTTCCCCCTGACTTTGGCAACAGCACGCCACCTCCAGGCTGTGTACTGCTGCCAGTAGGCAAGTTCTTTTATAGGCTTGTTAACCAACGTTACAAGAGGAACTGTTCCAACTGAGAGCCAGCTCTTGCTCCTCTGGCTTCTGCACAAACTCACCATTAAAACATGATAAGAAAACCGTGTTTCTCCACTCACAGTAAGCTTAAAACACAATTTGTTTTCTCACTGCTGGGGTTCTTCTGAGAATGAAGAAATGAATACTCGTTGTTCTAGTAAAAGGTTATGACTTTTTGTAAGACAGTTCCAAATCTGTGTTAAAAGGCTGGCTGCCGTGATAATCCCAGTGTAAACTACTCACACCCACAACACAGTTTTCTCCAAATAAAAGTACTTAAACTCAAAAAGCTTTAGGTTTTTTCACAGTAAGAGGCAAGAACGATATTGGCTTCTATGATGTCTTAGGCTTGTGCTCCCACAGGACTCGAAATTGCCATTGAGTGGTATCAGCTGTCCGTGTGCTGCTGAGTCCAGCTGAAACTACTGAAAAAATAAGCTGGCCTTTTCTAAATGCATGGACTAAGTGTTCAAGCTCTTAAGAGGGTCTGACCTAAATTCACGACGCCATGTGCGTACAGGGAGAAGAGCTGCTCATTTTCAAAGTGATCACTGGCAACTGCAGAGTTGACACTTATTAAGCACTTTCGTAATTTAAAAGCTGTTAGTACTTTATCATGTGTTGGGCTCATCTTTATCGCTGAATGAACAGAAGAGCAGAGGTTGGTACGAGACTGTGTCCCAGAAGTGTCTTGAACTGAATTTCACTCTTAAAAAATGGCAGCACTGGGCACACGGTAGAAGCATTGCACTTGGAAAGTGCCTGTTATTTTATGATTAAATAAGTCGGCCCTGAGCAGAAGGCTTTGAGTTGCATTAGAAAAAGCAGAGATTCAACTAGAACAGGTGGTAGTTTGGACTAAAGCGGTGCCTTTCCTTAGCTAACGTGTATTTCCTCGTCTTTTCTGATTTGCAGCACTCTAAGTACTCCCTGTTGCAGTGTCCGTATCTGTCCGGGCAGCTAAGCCCACTGGTACCAGGCTTAGCTCGCTTTGTCCTTGCTGCCCATCCTCAGCAGCCCAGCAACCACAGGCTGTGAAGCCAGGATCCTCTAACGTGCATCCTCTTCCTCACAGATGTCCCTGGTGGATGAGCTGAAGACCTGGTGCATGCTGAAGATTCAGAACCTGGAGCTGAAGCTTTCTGGCGATTCCAGGTCGTCGAGGCCAAAATCAACGCTGTCCACCTGCGAGTCCCTGGCCGAGACCCTGGACACAGAGAACAACCCGCACAGCGCCAAGGACGGCAAAGCCCCCCAGCCCCTGCTGCCGTCGGAGGGCTCCCACCAGCACTCCTGTGCCACGCTGCCCAACAGCCTCTCGGAAGACGGGGGAAGGAGCAGAGGCCCCGGGCCAGAGCAGAGCTTCGGGCAGTTCTGCATGCAGCAGGACGGCGCCTCGGGTATGCCCCTGTCAGGTACTTACCTCACGCTCATCCAAAAGCAAGCTCTTTACCTCACGGAGGGACGCTTGTGTTCACACCACAGGCACTGACTCTCTCTGTGTGCTTTCTGCCACCCGTATGTATTGTGTCAAGGCAGCCGCTGGGAGTACGTAAATTATATTTTTACTTGTGTGGGATTGCTCTGGATCTTCCTAGCGTTGCCGCTGTGTCTTTGAAGCCCAGACTTGCGATGCTCTGAATATTGACTGCAATTTCTCCAGCTTCCCAGTCAGAGTTACTTCAGCCCTGTCTGCCAGGAAAGTGCATAGATTATCCAAAATCCAGTGAAGAAAGGATCCTGTCTTAAGAGCTTTTCAGATACATGGATACTGTAAGGGCAGGGGGCAAGGATGTGAACCTAAAATACTAATTTCCCTTGTTAACATTTATAATACAGGGATATAGAAAGAAATCTACTTTTTCTACTTTTTTTTTTTTTTTAATTATTAATTCATTATGGAATGGGAAAAAACACAGCTGAAAACACTGAAGCCTGTTCAGGGATCATGGGCACCTGAGGATAAAGAAGACCTTGGTTCACGCCACTTCTCTGTGCTTGACCAAGGAAGCTTCCGAGTAAAACGAACCAGTCAGAACACAATTCCAGCCCAGATCTCCACATCCAAGAGGAGCACTGTCAAAGCCATGGGCTTCTGTAAAATCTATCCCTGTATCTATCCCTACAGGGAAGTAACAGACGCCCCTACAACACACGCTGCATGGCACATGGGACACTCCATCATTCAGCACACTTCGTAGAGCAAGGATTTTTGAAGGCTGACGTGCGTGCCCGTGGTTTTTCTAACCCTGTGTTTTTATTCTGCAGGTGCAGAGCAGCAGCTGGTGGCTGCTGGACCCGCTGCTGCTTCAGCCCCTGCTCCCGACGTGAGGCCGAAGGACAAAGCCGGCGGCGCCAGCACCTTCCAGCGGTTCCAGCAGGAGCTGCCCTCCGCCGAGCTCGTGGGCTCCAAACTGCGCCACGTGAAGGTTCAGGCGGCCCTGCAGCCCCTGGCCGAGCCTGCCAAGGCCGAGCCGCCGGGCGGCTGCTTTGTCGACAGAGGAACTCAGACGAAGAAATCCAGCAAGGGCGCACAGCCGAGGCACAAGGCGCCGCACCACGCCGGGGCCCACCAGAGCCAGGAGCCGCCCGCGGGGCAGGCGCCAGCCCCGGCGCTCAGAGACACCTCGCAGGCCCTGGAGCTCACCCAGTATTTCTTCGAGGCCGTTTCCACCCAGATGGAGAAGTGGTACGAACGCAAGATTGAGGAAGCCCGCTGCCAGGCCAACCAGAAGGCTCAGCAAGACAAAGCTGCGCTCAAGGAGCACATCCGGAGCTTGGAGGAGGAGCTCAGTAAGCTAAGGACCAAGGTGCAGAAGGAAAGCTAGCGGGCACCACGCGGGGCGAGGCCAGCAGCAGGACGCCCTCTGGAAGCGGCAGGAATCTGGGCTAGGTGTGGACACGCCCTTGTGGTGCCTGGCCCGTCCAAACAAAGCGCTCTTTTTTCAGGAGTAGAAGTAACTTGGGAAACTCCAGAACCCAGGAGCTTCGTATGCAGACTGCCCCGACCACCAGATGCTGCAGATCAACCCCTTCCTCCTTACCTCCCACAGCCCGTGACATTTTGCACTCTCAACTTTCAGGTGCTGCTTGAAAACAAATTGCGTTAAGAACCAAAACCGCGCGCCGAGAAGGGAATTTTCTCATTTCCACCTGAGTCAGGTGTGGCAAGGGGGTTCCGCACGTAAACCTGACGCCCAGACTGAGATAAATCCCTGTTTGGGTGTTGGAGAGCCTGGGGCTGCTGCTCCTGCTGCAGCTGCTCACCGCAGCCTCGCTCTGCCCAGCTCAGGCAGGGAGAGGCGTGGGGCTCCTGGCGGGGGAGGCCAAGCGCCTGCCGAGGTGAGCTGCCCCGCTAGGTACAGGGGCTTCTGTTGCCACGTTGCTTTTCTTTGGGTTTACATTATTAAAGGAAATGCTAAATCAGGCTTTTTTACGGTGTCCCGGTGGCAAAGCTCCTCGTGGTTACGGAGTTGTGGGGGCCGTATCGAGTGATCCGGCTGAGGAGTTCTGTTTAGGGCACGGATGGCGAGTATTGTACCATGACCACGCTCCACTTGCTGAGTGCAATTTTTATGGAAACCTCTTCTCCTTCAAGCAGCAAACAGCTGAATTCACTGAAGAAGCTAGGAAGCAGTCGTGTAAGGAAGTGAAAGCTTGGTTCCCTCTATGCAGATGTTTATTTTTCTGTGGGGTCAGGCTTTCCTCCCAGCTGCCTTTGTCTGGACTGCCTTCCTTCATTCCCCTGAACAATTCCGCTCTCTGTTTTCCCCCACGTGTCTCTAAAGAGAGGGACTGGGCCCTGGTGAATCTCCAGGTCTCAGGACCGATCTCCAGCCCTGCAAAACAGAGCTCAGCAACATTTTCACATTGTTATGGCTGGTTTGCAATAAAAATCACAGCTTGCAGTGACTTTCTGACAGGCACCAAACCGTAATTCACAGAGGGTCACATTTCCAATTCTGTTTGTTCCAGCAGTAACACCCAAATTCATCAGCTACGTTTGGGTCCCGGCGCGCTGCGTGCACGAGGGGCACCGTAACTTGTTCCTGCATCCCTGTAGGGTTCCCTCCGTGCTCCTCTGGGAAGGCTCCACGAGATTCCCTTGATCCGAGTCAATGTGCTGAACGAACCCTGACAGAGCACGTGTACAAAACCAATTCTAATACAAGGTGGCAGCAGATGCCAAGGAGAAAGATTTATTTTTTCTATACCGCAGAGCCCTAAAAATAATACAGAACACTTTCCAGTATTGAAGACACCATTAACGAACTAGCAATTAAGCTTTTTGTGCTCTTAGCAGCTGTACAAAGCGAAGAATTGTACTATATAACTATTTTTAAAAATTCCTATTAATGCACTATCGAAGCAGGACGTGTATGTGCAGCTACGGCAACACTAGTTTTATTGCTCTGACTTCCATAGGCATATAGACACTTTCGTATGTTTACAATTTTGTTTAAGCGACTGTAGGAATGCAGAAGCATGCTATTTAAGTTTTATATCCCCTTGATAAAGTGACTTGTTTTGCCAAGTAATTAAAATACGTGTTGCTCAGAATCCTTGCGTTGCCGTTTTCTATCCAGAGAAGAACAGACAAAATCAGAAGGGAAAGGAGAAAATTGGACTGCAGAGTCAAAGCTTTTGTTATTTTGTGTTTTGGCTATAAATCAGAGAAGTCAGGTCTTCCAGCTATCACGGAGTGAGGCTGCACAATGCTGCCACACGCTCTGGACCTCGCCCAGATGCGAGGGAAACACAAAGGCTGTGGTTTTAGTGAACCTCCTGAACGTGCACACCTGCGCAAGCCTTGCAGCAGGGATTTCAGGCAGTAACTTGGCTGCAGAGTTACTGATTTTAGAGGTTTTATGACACTAACAAGTGTACTTACTCTAAGGGGGAATTTTCTTAAAATTCATTCGTACTCCTCTGCAGCTCCTTCTTCATTCAGAACTACTGGAGATGAAGAACTTTTTAAAATAAAAACAAAAAAAAAAACCAGCCGTATTACCTACGCCTCTCTCAGGCACGCTCTCCAGTAAACGCAGGTGCTGTAGCAGAGTACCCGTGGGCTCCTGAAGGTTTCTGGCAGGCAATTTTGACGCTGCAGAGGCTCACAAGGCCGGCAATTGCAGCCAGCAGGCCTCAGGTCGGGTGAGGCGCTTGCAGGGCCGTGCCTGCCAGGGGCTGCAGCCGGGGCCGTGGGAGGAGCGCAGAGCCTCGCGTCCCCTGGGAAAGAGCCACGGCTGGCGGGGATGGAAATAAACCACCGAGGGGAAAGGGAAAGGGGAACTCCTGCCGTTCCCCCCCCTCAGAGCAGTGCAAAGCGTGACTCCGGATTCTTACCCTCTAGCACCTGAATTATTTGAAATCGTCCTGCTAAGGTTTCAGAGAGACCTACCTCAGCAAAGACAAGGATTGCAGGATTATGGCTAACACAGATCCAGACACCACCTCCACAAACAAAACGCTCGTTTCCACCCACAGCTTTTTTCTCCCACACATATCAGCTGCAGAAAACCAAAGCCAACTCATTTTTCCTATTACCTTACCTTATTTTCATTCGTTTGAATTTGATGTCCCGCAGAAGCAAAGGGCCGTGGCTGTTGTAATGAACACAGAATGGCGCCAGCAGCCCCAGCCCTGCTCGTGCAGCACCAACTCCAGTCCAGCACTGTCCAGGCTCAGGAACTGAAGCTGCAGAGCAAGCAGCGTGCCCAGGGCTTGTTGGTGCTCACTTTTGGAGCATTAACAGCAAGGAAAACAAAACAGAATGATCAGAACACTGCAAAACTGAAAAATAATCTCCCCTCGCTGATGGAGTTTAGTCAGCCCTTTCTACCAGAAAACACTGGCTAAACTCTGAAAGCACGACCTGAAATGCGTGCAGCTACTGAGGAGTATCTACTCTGTCCAGCTACTTCTGTCGAGAAAATCCCAGCTGCACCTTGGCATTTTCATTAGTAAATTATATGAGGAAAATAAAAGATACGCTGCAATTCAGGGAGGTAAAGGCATTTTCAAACTACACAAATTAAAAGTAGTTATTTCCTATTTGTAATTCTGCCTTAAATTGATTTTTTGATACTACCTTCAAGATACTTCCTATTAACATGAGAATAACCATTCCCGGGGCTAAAAATCTCTCATTCATTGTCATACATACAGACGTGGCTTTTTAAGTTTTATTCAGCTGTAACTGAAAATCAACATCTACATTAAAAACTTTTTTTTTAATGTAACGTTTTATTTTCTTAGACACAATTATTTATCTCAAATGCTTCTTCTTTCTAAATTCAGGAAAAAAAATACTTGTGGTGGTAACAGCCGTTCCTCTACCGTGCCAAGTGTTACCACTTAGACGCACCACAGTAGGAACCAGACAAAATAATCGGGTTTATATTTGTTTTCCATTTCCCCAGCAACACACTGCTGTTGTAATCTGGGGGGCTTTCTGCTTTTCCTGCAGCACCTGCTACAACATCCATTCAGTTCTTCAGGGTCTTTTGTGTCTGAGTGATTCCCATGTGGAAGAATAACCAAGCCGAGAAGAAAGGGATGAAAAAAAACAAAAACAAACAAACCAAAATCCCACTGTGGTAGATTCCATCTTCAAACATTACCAGGATGTCATCAAGGCCTGCTATTGTAACCAAATTCTGGTTTTCAGCAGATGAAAGTCCAGCTGTCAAAAAAATGACACTCAGGATTTTGCCAGCTTAAGTGTTCTTTGAAGTTCCTGAAGTTGCATATTGCCTTGAGTGATCATCATCCTAATTGCATCCTGTAAAACAAAATTGAGGCTACTGAACAAACACATGCACACAGGTTTTATGCAAGTGCACATACCTTAACACACTGAAGTATACACAGCTTCTTACCAGCACTGTTGTGATCTATTTCTAGCATGTACAGTAACACTATAGTTGCTGACATGGTTAAAAAAAAAACAAAAAACAAGTAATTAATTTTATCCAATTCTTTAACAATGTGTTTGGGGGTTGGTTACATCTTTGCTTTAAAACTCAGATTTGGACTCGATTCAAACTCCTAGTAGTATTTTTTTTTATGCCTGTGTCTACTACCTTTCCAAGTATATCGTGACAACTACTTCCTGGCATTATGAAGGCAGATGTTTAACAGAACAAGGAGATATTTCCATCAACGTTATTTTCTAAGCATTCTTATGCTCTGTCTGCATAACTCACCCACCAATTCCCTGAGCATTGGTTAGGAAAAGAAACAAACTAGAAAGCAAAGGACAAAAGACGGGAGAAATAAGAAGGTTTCTGCAATTCAGTCTCATATGTACGGAAATCCAATTGCATTTTTATTGGCTTAAATATAGATGAAATTAAAGATTAAAAAAATAAGCTGTAAAAAAGCCTGAGCATTGATAAGTTTAGATTATTATCATGCTATTCAACGCATTTTTTTCTGATTCTTGATTTAGGCAAGCAGGATTTGTTGAGTTTTTAGCTTCTTAATCCCAGGATGTTATCTGGAAGTCAGAGAACTACTACCCCCATGAAGTAAGGATGATATTCAGAGATACTGAAGTATTTCTCCACAGAAATGCCTCATAAGAGAAATTAGTCACAGCAGACTCCTTACAAGCCTCGATGTGCCACCCCCAGAACAAAACCAGGGGGCCAAGCACAGCACGCAGCGCACATCGCTCCACAGGCAGCATGCTTGGGATCGCCCATTTATTTCCCCTCCTCACCTCCTCCGTAGCATCCTTATTTCTTCTGAACTCCTCCCTGGCCCACTCCTGCAGGTAGCGGCGATCTGCCTCGGCGGGGACGTCCCGCAGGGCCCTGAGGATCCTCCTGTAGAGCTGTAGGACCTGCTGCCGCCTCAGGAACTGCCAACACACAGCCGTCAGCCCGCCGCCACGGCCACGGCCCCGCCACCAGGAGCCGAGCTGCCAGTGGCTCCGTCCTGCCCGGAGAAATAACCACCGCGCCCCGCACCTCCCTCCATAACACGCCAAGCGGTGGTTCCCTGCTGTGTGCCCCGCCACCCAGCCCCGGGCGAGGAGGGAAATTCCCCCTCAGGCGCTGCCATTTTGCCCGCACCTGCCTGAGGGTAAGCGCCCCGGGGGGCAGCCGCCCGGCCGCCATCTTGCGCGGCTCCGCCTCCAGCGCCCTCAGCGCCGGGCCCGCCCCGGCGGGAGGAGCCCCGCGGCCGCCATTTGCTGCCGCCGGCCGGGGGCGGGCGAAAAGAGCGAAACAACTGAGGGGGAACTGAGGGGGCGGCTGCCCGGGGTGGCTTCGTGCTCGCTTGTGCCGAGTACAGTGCGAACCCTGCGCTAAGTACGGAGAAATAAAGGAGATTTGTGTAAGCGTTTGACTGTGCTCTGAGCATTGTTGATCAAAGCGTGGCTCAGGCTGCAGTCATCTGTGCCAAAAATAAGCCCTTAAGAAACTATAGCTTACAGTCAATGTCCTTGCCCTCTTTAAGAAAAGTAGGTAAGAGTTGTGGTTTTTATATTTTTTTTTTTTTATTTTGTTTCCCTTCCCAATATATTTTCCTTGAGTTCCCTACTACAAGTACTCAGGATACATCTGAAATGGCAATGCAGCCCAGACTATTTCCTCATGATGTAAAAACATCTATTTCCACAGTTAAATTTCCCAAACCATTTGTACATTTGTATGCGTAACATATTTGTCTAAGAGACCTACATAACCTTGCAGGGATATTATATAGTACCTGACATTTAAATTCTGAGGGGACATCACTCCCCTGGTATGTTTTCTGTTCTGAAATTTGCTCATCGTGTATTAGTGGGGCAAAGCTCCGGTACAGCCACAAAGGTAAGGTGAGAAAACTCTCCTGATCTATCTCGCACCTCAGGGGCTTGGCACAGCTGCATCTCAAAACAGCAACCGTGATACTTTGGTTGAGATTTTTCTATCTGTACAGCAAAGAGAACAAATCACATCCTTGGTAACACATCCATGTTCCATCTATTTTCTGATCAACTCCTGCACCACGCTTTGGATTGGACACCTTCAATTTCTGTATATAAAGGATGTAGAGTAGACGTATTTAAACAACTTTCCTGCACATTTTCACTGTCTAAACACACCAGGGAGGAGTCAAAAGACAAGACCACCACCAATCAAAGCTCCATGCTGGCATATCCTCATAAGAGATGTTGAAGTTACATAAACCAGGATACATTTTCACATGAAAATTCAGTTTTGTGCACTGCTAGAGAATGCTGTCTACTTCCATGTGGAAAATCCAGTTGATCAAAGCTTGAATAAATTAACAAAAAAGACAGACAGCATGATTACAAACAGTGGTACCTCTTTTTATTAGAGCCGACTATATAAGATGCATAGCTTCTGCAATGAAAAATCATGTCCATGCTTTAAGACATCTCCTTAATGAAACATGTCCTCAATGTCTGCCTTGGACACTGGGGCAAACTTCACAGTGTAAACTGATAACACAGGGATTACTATATGGCATTATTCATCAAACTCCCTGATGATATTATCAGCCAAAAATCAGCAACAATTCAACTGAATGCGTTTAACTGCAGAACAGTTTCAAGTATTCAAGTACTTAATTTTTTTGGTTGCTTAAAACCATCTGAACCATTAATTTTTATTTTTTTTTTATTTGGTTGCTTAAAACCTTCACCCATTTCCTCCCTCACCCCTTCCCAAAGAGGTGGCTAACCATCCGGGTGAAGCTAACGAGAACTTTTTTGCAAGACAGCTCAAGTACTTCTAACACAGAAATGCCTTCCAAGAAGCAAGACTGATTTTTCTTATTGCAATAGAGAGGAGTAGGAATAACTTTACCTCTTTGAACATTACAAATAACTTATTACTTAAAAGGAAAAAAAAAAAGTAATACAAGAGAAACTGAAGAAAGTTTTACATCATTTACGTAATAAGCAATGAAAAAACACCATCTCACCATTGCATAATCTCCACATGGGAGAATACACCTAAACCATTTTGTTCTCAGGCTGTCTGGCTGCCAGAGGGCAGCTCTTATATGTTAATCCTACTTAAAAAGAGACCTCAGGAACCCTCCGATGAAACGTCGTTTCATGTATTTCAGCAGTTTAGCAGCAATAAGGTATTCGTTTTGTCTACAAAGTCTACAAAGTGTCCGAGGCAGTCACCAGTTCAAACCACTGTCTGAGTGCGTCACTGAGAGTTTCTGGAAGCGCGTTCACATCCCTAAGGATCATGTAGAATGGGAATGGAAATTCTTCCATGTAAGATCTGATTTCAGGCAATTCTCCAGGTCCTTTGAATATAGGAACTTTAATGTCCAAGATGGAATCCTGTAAAAAAAAAAAAAAACTCACGTGACTACACAACTACACACATCAGTTATTCTGTTTTTCAATTTTTTATAATTCTCATCTGTTAAAGGTTAATAAGTTTTAATATTGAAAGGCACAAATATTCAACAGTAAATCAAGTCAAAAGCTGAACACAAAGCTCTTAAATATTTTTGCCCTTTTAAACAAAAGAGCTTTAATCAAGCTTCTGCAATACCAATTTCCATAAAGAAATCCTGCCTTCCTTAGTATTTTATAACTTTTACTGTTATCACTTTCCTTGTGCATTTGGTGCCTTCCCAACACTGTCATCTGTAAGTATTTTAAGGCTAAAAATGCAAGTTGAATTTATGCAGTGACTGAATGCAACAGGATTCTTTAGCAATGTTTTTAATTTCAACACTAAAAAAAACACAAATTCTGCTTGTAAAGGAACTTAGTTGCTCAAGTGTAGCAGCTCAGAAAATGAATAACCCTTGGGAAAAGGACATTTCACTGCCCAGAATTTTAGCTTGCCAGAGTAACTAGATTAGGTATAATCAGAGTATTGTAACAGCTTATCAGAAATAGTTGTTAGGTTTTCTATGAAAAAAAGGTATAAAAAGCAAATTTGAACTACAAAATTAGAATCTTCACCACATAATTCAAAGTGAAACTCAACTTCGTTCACTTATTAGTCTCCCTGAAAAGCTCCCAGAAACACTTCTTTTCCAGCTACTAAATATTCTATCCAGTTTTCTCAACTCAGGCACTACTCGCACACGCTTTTATGTCCCTTGTTTAATCTCATACTGGCTCCTGCTGTCATATCAAGTGGAAACTGCTGTCAGAAAAGATCATGTTCTACCAAAATTGAGGCAGAAGAACGCATCCCTTAGGGTCCCCAGCACAAGAAGGTCACTGATATAGAACAAGTCCAGAGGAGGGCCACGAAGATGATAAAGGTGTTGGGAGCACCTCTCCTGTGAAGACAGGCTGGGGTTGTTCAGCCTGGAAAAGAGAAGGCTCCACTGGGATGACCTTACAGCAGCGTGCCAGTACCTAAGGGAGGCCTACAGGGGGGCTGGAACTAGGTGATCTTTAAGGTCCCTTCCAACCCAAACCGTTCTGTGATTCCATGGTTACAGAAACTTTGGATTTACCAGCCTGCTAGCTACTTCTCTGGAGAAGAAAATCTACAGCCACTATACTTTAAGATAGAGTTCCGATTTAGATTTTGTGACATGGAAGCTTTTTTTGTGTGTTTTTAAACACTAAAGAGGATAAACATAAAAATAGGAAGAAATCCTACAATATTTCACACATGAAAAACTGAAGCTGGCCTAAATACCTTTGACCTCTGCAAAAGATGAAATAGCTCTAAAGCACTACAAAGACAAGAAAAAGATTTGCTTTGGTTTTCACACAGCACTTGAACACTTTTCCCTTGTTCACTGACTTACCCGGGAATTAGGATTGTCCAGCACTACGAAAATAACAAAGATATTGGCATTCTGAGCTGCTTGGACTGCTGCTGTCACTCGTTCCTTGCCTTCCAAGAAGAGTCCTCTTCCATCAGATACAATCAAAAGCAGCTGTGCTGTTTCTTGAGCACAGAAAAAAATAAAAATCCAGTAAATTAGAGTAAGGCATTTAAAAGGCAAATAGACTATTTTTTGTTAGTTTTGTGGCTATAATGCAAAAATCCCCAGAGCTTTCTTAACTTCCTTAAGTCTTTATCAAGTAGAATTCTATGAGTTAACATTAAGTTGCAGATACAGGTGGGTGAAAGAAATCTGTTGTTTGTTTTTTTTCCACTGTATGAAACCATTGAGATCAACTGGTAAAAAACAACAAAAAAAATAACTGTCCATCACAAGGAAAGACAAAAATGCATGAAATATGCATAAGGAATTGAGTCATAGGCTTCTCTTTCATGCCCGGTAGGTGCCTAGGAGTTCAATACCGTCTGGATTTTAAGAGTCCAGCCTTGGTGAAGTTGCAGCTGCTGCAATGAAATGGGAAGAGTCCAAATCTACTCCTCCAATATCAGGAACCTATGGACGCACCTATATTAGCGTTTCATTTTGGAACACAGCACAGTGAGACTATGCCTTTGAGACAGGTTTCCATATTGTCTTCTCTTTACCAGGCTTGGCTCACCTCACAAAGCAATACTGGAGCACACAGAAGGAATTACTTTCGGATGAAACTAAACCAAAAGACAGGCTCCGGAGGCGCAGCCAAGGCAACCACTACCAGGCATTCAGGACTTGGGACCACATGAGCTAGTCTGAAGTAACCCCCCTGACACATACCCAGCACAAATGCTGGGTTCCTCAGCACTAATCATTTTGCTAGAGACATTTTACTTGCTCACTTTGCCTCTGGAGCCAGAGATATATCCCTCTAAAGAGGTATTCTACCTAAGTTATATGCCTACTATCTTTTAATGACAATGGAAATTACAGTAACTAGTCACAGCCCCTCCCTCTCATCCCCCTAAGCATAATATCTAGGGAGAGATGCAGAACATTCCTCCTTTTCTGCAGACAGTGCTTGCTCTTTTTACAAAGAGGGGTGATATATTCCACTGCCTTTTCTCCTGCTAGCTCCCTGATTCTGGGGCTTGCTGCTGCACTCTGACCTAACTCCCCAGGACAGGATGCAGCCCCCACTCAGAATATCCCAGCAGCCGCGGATTATAAATCCTGGACTGCCCACTTCTTGGAGTACTTTAACAAAAAAACTTTTGAAAATATGGGTGTCACCATGATAAGCTTCTAACGAGCACAAGGCAGTCTCTTAGGCTAATTGTGGGTCAGCCATAAAGTGGTAACTACTCTAACTGTGGGTCAGGCATGAGGTAAGAAGCCTCCCAGCTTCTCCTGGAAACTCAAGCAGCTCATGACCAAAGTCTGCATCACAGTGAAAGACATGAAGGAGGCAAACCCGTACCCTCCTCAGAAGCACGCTTCTGGGTACCTATGGGAGTCAAGCTCTTGCTCACAGAAAGTGCTGAGGTCAAGACCAGAAATGTCGAGGGATTTCAGGCTGCTAGGAGGCTGGATGATGCCAGAAAGCAAGCACTGTCTAGGGCTTAAACATGATCTGGAAACATGACCCAACAGGGTACGGCAAAGCACACCTTTTTAAAAAGTTTTAAACAAAATTTCAGTGAACTACTGACTGATATGAGGTAGGCGTCTTCTGGGGTCTGAGCTAAACTTTAACCAAACATTCCTTTTGACAAAGCAAAACCCAAAGCAGCCCTAAGGCAAGTGACATCTCTGTGTCATCCCAGTCTTTCTGCCAAGGTATTACTCTAGGGCTGTAGTGACTCTGGGACATTGTGCTGCCTCAGCAGCAAACATACTAATAAGAACACTCACCTGGATTAATATTTTGAGACAGCTGCTGTGCTGCAGCAAACATACTCGATGATGATTCTAGAAACTGCAGAAGAAACATAAGATAAAAGTTACCTTATAAAATACTAAACATAGGAATGATAACATTTTAAATAACACATTGCTGTATTTTAAATGCCGAGATAGTTTAGCTTGACCACCTGCACAGATGCATTCCTTGGCATTTTCTTGCATTAACTCCTGTTTGAATTTAGTACATGCTTTTGAATTAGAGAATCTTTAGAAAATCCTTCGATCTGGATTTAAAAATTTCCATTGCTAATAAGGCCATCAAAACTTCAGTAAACTGCTTAAGTGATTAATGACATTAAAAAAATACACCCTATTTCTAGGCTGAACTTCTCTGCCTTTGACTTGAAACAAACTTATCTAGCCACATATTCTCCATTAATAAGACATCAGCTGTCAAATACTCCCAATTTTGCTATTTCTAAGATTACATTTGAGCTATTTTGGTCTCTACTTTTTCATTTAGTATTAACAGAATATCACCTTCAAATTTGGAAAGGTAAGAGTACAAAAACCTTCCTAAAAGCAGAAAACTTTGCAGAAATCCAGGAAGTAATACCACAGAAAGTTATTTTCTTCAGGAAGCAGCCAAGTCTGACAAAGATACAGGCTGACAAACAAAGCTGTTGTTCTTCCTGGAATCCAAGACATAAATCTTCAAGCTCCCAGAAACTTAGGTAGTTTGTCACTGTGGCACAGACAAGAGTAAGACTGAGAGCTTATACCCAGAAATGTTTGTGACCTGGCACAGAGAAAGATGAAGGTGACATAAATCAGAAGTATGAGTGAGAAAAAAAATCTACTTTCACAAGATCATGTGATAACTCGTTGTTACCTAATGAGTTATTACACACTTAAATATCAACAACCAGTACAAGTTAAAGCAATCATGAAACCACCAAGCTGCTGTCGTCTTGGCCTGGAGAGAATTTGCAAACCTGGTGTCCTGGAGGCATTCTTGCGTACCTGAGCTATTTTTGTTTTCTTCTGCTGAAATTTGCAAAGGCGCAATATCCGTGTCCCCGACTGGTCGCTGAACTGTTCGTGGAAGGGGTGCAGCAGCTGAACAGTCTCTCCAAAGCTTTAGAGAAAAAATTTATAGTGTGAAACCAGTACTTGCATTCTGCTCTAAAAATCTTAAAGAGAAGTGTCTATATTTTAAGGAAACTCACCTATACACAGCAATTTGTCCCACTTCTAGAAGAGTCAGTGCATTCCCAATAACTGCCAGGGATTCATACGCAAGCTGTGAAAGAAGGAAGTTAAATGAAAAATAGGGTACTGCAAGTTTTTCTCAGTTCAGTATTCAATACGAAAAATGTTACTGAAACTATTTTTCAGTATCTAGTAAAACAAGTGAAGGGGCTGCTTATCTTTTTTCCTGTTATATTTATGTGAGATAGTCATTGACATAAAAATACACTAGTTCTACTTGAAGACTTCTGCTGACTGATTTAGACAGCAGATTAGATTTAGACCACTTTGGACAGGCTAGGGAAATAAAGACTGAAGTGACTATTTTGGAGGAAACACGCATTTTTCATGAAGACCTACATGAGAGCTATAATGAACTAATATTTAACCCCCCCCCCCCATGAACTACATAGCTAAGACAACTAAGAAAACTACAAAAATAATTTCCCAGTGGATATGCAGACCTCTGTCTAATGAGTTTATTATCTTCTCCTTTCAGTTAAATTTCACTGACCTTTTAGCAACAAGTCTCTTAGGCATGAAGTCACAAGAATTCGAGCCCATGGATCAGACAAATAACTGCCCTAGAACCACCAGCCAGCTTTCCAACAGCCACCACTTCTGCATGAAATAGGTGAGCTGCTGACATATGCATCAGCCAGGGATAGTCTCTTTATAGTCCTTCCAAAGTGTTTTTTGTTGTTTATCTGTTTGTTTTTACCTGTTTAGAGTGATTGTCTATCATACTAGAGGAATCATCAATCGCCAAGCAAATCTGGTACTGTCGTTTACTGGGCTTGGTCCTTCGCAACCAGATCTTATCCTTCCGGAACTGGCTGGCAATATAGGGGATCACTTTGCGCATGTTCAATCTTTTCCCTGTTCTGTAGTCTCCTCTGAAAGTTAAGAAAGAAAAATATAGTTACAGAGCTTATCAATAAATACCTCATTCCAGAGATCCTGACATATGCAGCATATGTAGCAAAATACTTGCAATATTTTAGGAAATTAAGTAAAATAAGCAAATAAGAATTACTATTTTTGAATATCTTCATTTAGGTATAAATAAAAATAAAACAAAATAAAATGCCCGTATTTCTAATACAAGATTGATGTTCTGTGCTCTTAAAAGTTCTTAAACCTAGGTACCTAAAATGGAAGACGTTGCATTTAGACCCCTCCACTTTGCAACAATACAATTTACATTCTGACATTTAACAACATCTGTGACTCAACAGCATTTCACAGGTTGAAGTTGGTTTGATCAGCAGCTGCACAGAAGAAAAAAAAATATAGGAGGCAGTATCCTCAGGATAAGCACTTACCACTACATCACATTTGTGTTTCATAAAATAACCTGAAGTTCCGATACAGAAGTAAAATTAAGGCATTTGCAAAGAGGAATAATTGCTAAAATAAGAACTTTAACTGTAGAGATACAAAATACCCCCCAAAAAGGCGTTTAAAAAAACTTCACAAAAGTCCCAACTTACTTCAGCTTGGCTGCCTGCGTGGGTTCCAGTATGAGCCGTAGCTGTTCACAAAGCTGCTGTGACAGAGGAGCTGTCAGTACTAAATACCTCTGCCACAACTGGGCTGCCTCCTTCTCCTACAACATCGTACATCACAGAAAAAAATAAAAAGTGAATTATGTAAAAAGTTGGGAAGCACCGCCTGAAAGAAAAACAAACCTCTGTGTACCAAGGAGGAGGTAGCATCAGCTGAAACTATACAGGGGTCTACAAACGTAAGGACAACAATTTGCTTTCGAATAAGAACGTTCCCTGCTGCTACAAAACCGCAATGCACGAGGACTGTTCCTCTAGGAACTTGGGCATTGCTGCTGATACAGGAAAATCTTGCAGTGGCTACCATCTGGTAGTTCACAGTGCATGAAGGCAAGCCATGGGCATGGGGTGCTTGGGGACATGCTTTAGTGGTAGACTTGGTACCGTTACATGATGGCTGGAGGGATGAATGGGTCTTTTCCTACCTAAGTGATTCTACAATAAAGGTTCTCTCTCAGCCCTCACAAATAACATTAATTATAATTCAGCAAAATGATGAAGTCTCTACACTGGCAATTTCATTCAGGAATGACTTCCAAACATGGCTTATTATTCATGACTAGGACAGTCAGAGCAAATATCTACCACCAGATTCTGGTTCTCTTACTCAAACTCCACCACTGCAACTGAAGAAGGCAGCTCATGTTAATAATAATTTTGTGAAAGCTGCATCCAGCACTTAACTACAGGTGATAATTCAAAATGGAAGGAGCTTGGCAGGGCCAAGAAAAATGTTTTTAATGATGTAAGTTTTAGAAGTTATCAACAGAGTAACTTTCTGCAGATAGCACGTTCAAAAAAAGATCTGAAACATGACCCTGCTTTAAGAATACTGTTGTTTTGTTTGTTTTATTAGCTAAGTTAAACATAACAAAACCCAGCATTTAAATCACACCATTTTGAACGTTTAGATTCCAGCCTGCTTGACTTCCTCAACACTTCAGCAGTAAAACAATATAAAATAATGAATTGTAGGGTTCTTAAGACAGAGTTGACACTAAAATGAGGTCACTAACCTCCTCTGGAGTTCCAGGCTGCTGTGTTTGCCAAGCTTCCAACTGCCTTTCAAGTTCCTTTCTCAGCTCTTCAGGATCTCTAACGATGTGCTAGAAGTGTAGTTACAAGATTTATGAGACAGTAAAATAAGTTCATATATCTGCCAGTCCCCAAACCTCAGCAAACTATAAAACAGGAAAAGGGCACTGTTCATATTCCTTTAGACATAAAAACACCTGAAAGATTTGAAGACTTCATTTTAAATCTCTTTTGTTAGCTTCCACGTACATGAAGTACAAATATCCTCCCCCCAAATACCTACCTATAAACAAAGCTAGGCACTTCTGTACAGACATCGAAAATAATCAAGTACAGAACCACAAGACAATTTGAATGAACTACCCTGCCAAACACCAGATCTAGTGTCAGTATAATGGAGATCAAACTAATATTACATGGCTGTTATCTTCCAAAATAAAATATTCTTCAGTTAATTACATTTTTTTAAAAAATCATCATTCAAACCACTTCAAAAGGATTGAATGACACCTTCCTCTTCACATGCCAGCACTTACTGTTTGATAAACCACTCTGTTGAAGGGTACCTAAGCTGTATTACATTTCTTTAACTTTTTTTGTAATTTCAGCGACTTCTGTTCCTTACTTTTAAAACCATAACTTAGACAAGCAGACATGTATGGTCTGCATAACCCACAGGTTTACTGGGTTAAGAAAAATAAGCCTGTGAATGCAAATTCAACAATATCAATAACTTAAATCCTTCAGAAGCAGCAACAATCCCACTTGTCACCTACTGCAGGTTTGAGGAAGGGAGGAAGAATGTACGTGCAGGGGGCTTCTTCCCTCTCCCTCACCTGCTGAAAGATGAGATTTGCACTTCTCCCCCAGCAAAGTTTCTCCTTTACTCTTGAAGTGATGCTGCAACAGCTCCCCCTCCTGTTTGAGGTTATGCATATCAACTGCAGCACCTATCTATTCTGACAGAAGCAGAACACACTTCAGCAGCCTCTTCCCAAAGGGCTATCATTTCACATTTAGCAGTAAGGTAGAAATATCAGGTCTAGCCGACACACAATGCATATAGGAACACCTTTCTATGGCGTGTGTAGAAACAGTAAGATGCTTCCCTCAAAGTACATACTCTGGACACACTATTAAGAGTGGACGTTCTGTACTTCTAAAAAACAGACACTAGAAGTATTAATTCTTCATCAACTGGGTATGCACCACCTATGGCTTCTATGCCATAACCCTATGATAAAATGCACTTTTTACAGCTACCAATATCAATTGGAAAACTGTGCTGTACAAAGATCTAGGAAGATGATCTAGGCTGTAACAGTATATTTTTTAATTGCAAAGCTCATATAAGGCTCGCAAGTGTTCCAGAATGTTTGCAATTAGCTTTAAGGAAGCAGTGTGTTGCAATGATGAAACTGAAGGTAATTTTTTCTCCAAAGTGGTATTTTAGGTGTTTTAGGTATTTATGTGTCAATGAAATTGACACATAGCTGTCTCATCATTCTGAACCCTTTTTTATCTTAAGGTCACACACCCTCACCTATTGCTTTCTGCTCCACTCAAACATTTTATCAGGAGATTCAGCTGGGCAAAACAGTTCTCGACAGTTACAAACAAAAGGTTTCTTTTTTAGGAGTGAGGATTGGATCTTGCTACTAAGAATGTGGAAGAATTTCCATTTTAAATGCATCATTCAGCTGCATATACAACAGTTGGTATTGTGTTACTTTTCATTTGCTATTAAAGAAAAGCACGCTGCTGAGTTATCTGAATCAATGCAATTCTAAACTTCGGCATTCACAGAGTGTCATTAACTCAGGTCAATGAAAACAGACAGTTCCTGTACTGGCAAGAAGATGTATTAAGTATCATACCTGGGAAGTATCCGTCAAAAACTGATGGGCTGTATGTATGGTAGAGTCCTTGCTTCTCTCTGGCTTTTCTTCAGCTGCTTTTGGTAACTTTTCTGTTGTAGAGTCACTGGCATCTTCAGAGTCAAAATTCTGGATCTCTGGCTCCACTTCACCTGGTCCTACAATCACAAAATTGTGGATCACACAATACAGCAATTGGTATTGCATCTCGACTCTTTTCAAAGTCTCTCACAATGTTTCATAATGCTCAGGCATTATTTTTTTTTTAAGAGAAGTGCACAAATATTAAGACAGAGGAACAGAGTGAATACAAGACCTTGCAACTCAAAGAACATAAACCATTTTGCAAAACAAACCAAGTGCTAGTGAACACATCTTTAATGCTTGAAAATTCCATTAGTGACGTACATTTTTCAACCTACACAGCCTCTCTGAGCAAGTGACAAGAAGAAAAAAATTGAGAACATTCACAAAGAAAACAATCTTTTCTTATCTCATTTTTTACTCTCTACTTCAGTAATGGAAAAATTTCCTCTAAATCAGAATTCAATTTACAAATAAAGGACCAGACTGAAGGTTTTCTTTTATTCTTGTTTATACTATACTATTAAACAACTATTTTTTTTTTTTTAATTTTTAAAGAATTATTCTAAGAACAAAGCAAGAATTACATGGAAAAGAAAAATAAACTGCTTGCATGTATGCCTGTACCATAAATTTCTTATTACATTTAAGTGAAGAGATTAAACCTGAAGAGAGTAGGAGAGGAAAAGGCAAATTCAGGCTGGTAAAACTCATTTTCTATCTCCAGCCAGCTTTTGTGTTGTTTGGTATGAAAACAATCCAAACTTCCAGGCTGCAGCGTCATTTACTTAAATGCACCAAAATTAAACTTGTGTGAGGCAGTCACTTTTATTTCATTTTCTATTTATGAAAGAAAGTAGTGAGACAATGACACTACAGTGCTATGTCACCTGATACTGTTCAGTCCTCAATTTTCTGATGTTTTATCCAAAATTACAAATAAAAAAAGTTGATTTACATGGTGCTGATGCTGGTGTCACTGCAATCTATTGTTATATGCCCATTAATTGTGTTTAAGACTGCGGAAAAATGCTTGGTTTTCACTTCTTCAAAGAAGTTCATAAAGATTAGAGACCTTTAACTAGAAAGAAAGCAGCAAACCACTCTGTCACTTAACCAATTTAGAAAAAAGGCTAATGCTGGTTACCAGACCAGAGTAAAAATACTGTTGCAGAAAAACCAATTGATGTTTTAATCTTACAGAATGTATCCACTACATGCAAATGTAAATACCTACATACATGTATAGACATTAACACTTGTGTTTATAATGGTTTTAAGTTAACATACCAGGATTTTTAGAGGCAGTAGACTTCATTTCTGGCTTCAGCTCCTCTGTGTCTACTGCTGTGAGATCCTCATCGTTCTGCATTTCTGTTTCCATAGCTGCATCTTCAGAATCTCCCTCTTCGTTTTCGTTTAGAGGCATTATAGGTTTCTCCTGCTCCTTGCTAGCCACATCTATACAAAGGCAACAAGACTCATTAAGGAGGGAGAGGAAGGAAAAAGGAGAGTGACAAAGAAAAGCCACTGCATTTAAGTTTTACTGAACTGCACAACAGAGCTGAGCTATTGTCTCAAAACATTTATCTTTCACCGTGCTGTGCCATGTTGTGTCAATGAGCTATTGCTCTGAAAATCTGAAGAATAAGACATTACTTTAATAAAAAACAATTTAAGGTCAGTTTAGAGGAATACTTTTGAAGAGTCACCACTTCATTTGATACAGAATAAAGAACCTGTTGCATTAATCTATGTATTTTGAACATGTGGTAACAATGTGGGCCTCAAAATAAATGAAATGAGATGAATAAAACGAGAGAAAATATTTTAAATAGGTTTAACACACTAAAATCCCATTTTATGAGCGAATGCACTATTTTCAAACGTTATCATTAGCCTGTACCTGATTACCAAAGACAGCATTCATTGTAACGAAATAGTGTTATGCCTTGCAAAGCAAGAATGTTAAATGTGACCATCAAAAAAAACAAAACCACCCAAAAAACTACAGCAAATAGGAACTTTGGGATTTGATTCTAGAATGACAACTCTTTACACTCAGAAATATCACCGTACCATAGGTCTGTGCATCATAGCATTCGGAGCCTTCTTTAATATGTTCAAACGCATCAGCTTCTTCCACGTTTTGTTTAGGTTGAGTTGTATTCTGCTTTGCTTCACTGCTGGATTCTATGGTTCTCAGTCGCTTGTGGATATGTTCATTGTGATCTCCCATGGAGCGCTCATTGTCTGCCTGACCAGGTTTCCTCTTGAAACTCTGAAAAAAAAACAAACAACCACCATGAACTTCAGGTGAGGTGCAGACAAACACAGATTAGAACATGAGTTCTAACAAAGAGAAACAGACCTGAGTATTTGCTGGTTAATATCAAGTCATTCAAATTAGGTACAAAACTTAAAAAAAAAAAAAAAAAAAAAAAGGAAAAAATGATAAAATTATTAAAAAAAAGAACAAGATGAACCTGTGTATTCTTTCTGCTTTGCTTTTCAGAAGCCATCCGGGCCATACGTGTGGATTCATGACCTTCTGATTGATTTGCACTTGCAGCTCCACTTCCATATTCCTGAGGCACACACAAAAAAATTGAAACTGTAACTGAAAAGGTATTTAGCAACCATTGTAGTCAAATTTTAGAAATTAAATTGAATTGCTGTGCAGCCTTCTCGTGCTAATGAAGAATGGCTCAAGAACTGCAAATACTGGCAGACCAAGAATTAGCCTAAACCTACCACACACTTCACTGCTAGGAAGATATCTTCATTTTTTAGGTGAATTTCTAAACGCTGTTCTAAAATTGCATCTTAGACACTTCTTAAAATATGGCAGCAGTTCTTTGATTGTAGCTTAAAAACATACAGGTCGAGCATTTTCTAATCAGACACTTCCACATAGCTTACCTCTTTAGATTGGTCTTTTTCTGAAGCCTCCCCAGCTAGTTCTACAGCACTGTCACTCTGCAGGTTTTCTTGCCCAGTCTGCCCTTGTGTTTCGTGCTCCATTCTTTCCTCAGACTCGGGAATCTGCTCATCTGTCTCTGGATTATCTTTGTCCTCCTCTGCCTGAAATAAGATCAGTTTATTTTAACATTCTAAAAAGCATGGGGAAGCAGAAGGCCGAGGAAGTAACTGGAATACAGGTAGAAATACACCAGATAAATAGTAAGCAGATCTGCCATCTTCATAAAAATTCTTACTAACATCCCACCGCAATATCAAGTTTGTCTCAAAGTAACAGAGGACAATGAAGTCTCAGGGAAAAAAAAAAAATACAGGCTTTTATTTATTACTCTGTACCTGAGGTTGAAGGCCTTGGTCACCAGCAGGGATTCCCTTCTCTTTCTCCTCTTCAGGAGATTCATTTTTTTCCTCATCAGGTGGTTGCGACTCTTCCTCTTCTGCTTCCTCAGTGTTCTCAGTATTTCCTTCTTGATCATCAGCATCTTTCTCTCCTTCATCTTCCTTTTCCTCTTTATCTTCAGAAATGCCTTCTTCAGCAGGTTCTGCATTTTGATCTCCTTTTTCTGCTTCACTGGCATCCTCTTCATTCTGATCTTCTGTATTCTCTGCCTCATTTAAGTCAGCAGGTTTGTCATCTATTTCAAAAGTATTCTCTTCTTCTGCATTAAAAAGTCAGAAACGTATAAAAAGCTTTCAGGGAAATACAGAGACAGTGAATACTAATGATATAAACAGAACAAACCGACGCAACCTAACAGAAAAATCTTACAGAAAAACTACTGAGAATTCTGTAGTCTATGGTTTTCTATAGCAGGTAATTTAAGTGTCGCAGTTAGTTTGTAGCTGACAACACATTTTAATCTAACATATTTGATGGTTAGTTGATTTTAAGTGCAAATTCTTCTAAGTATCAGGAAAAAAACAAAACCAAAAACAACCGAAGAAACAAGGAGCTTCTAGAATAAGTTAGGATGTATCACTTGGCTAACATCTGAAAATATGCTCCACAGCGTGCACTGAAGACAAGTAAAGAAAAATGCTGTGATGTTGATTTCTAGCCTGATATTTTGATATGTGGAGCTGAAATTGCAGTTTCTTGTTATATAGAATTCTACCACCATCACTTCTCTTTATAGAGAAGAAAAGCTCATTATCTGACTCTTCCTCCATTATTTCCACTTGGCTTTCATCTGGGAATCTGTAGAGATTTTCAGCTGTACCTTCACCTTCTTTCTCCTCATCATCACTCTTCTCATCATTCTCCAGGTTCAAGTCATCAGGAAGGTCCAAAGGTTCAACTTCAGGCTGCTTTTCTTGCTGGCCATGATAAGGATCTACTTCATTCTCATCATACTCACGCTGTAACCAAAAGGATAAGGAAAAAAACAACAGGTACATGGTAAGTGAGGGGAAAGGCAAAGATGAGAAATAAGCCACAAGTGAATTCTTTAGTACACAAAAATACCAAATACAGTATTACATTTTGATCAATTAAAAATGAATTTTCAATGATACACATCCACACGTATAAATAGCAGAAAAGACTAATTTTTGCAACTGCATCTACATATACTGGTACTTCTTCAAAACAGCATCATGTGTTCATAGTATTTTCCTAGATTAAAGACTGAACAAAATCTACACTCTTGCACATGGAAAATGCACTCTTGCACACTATGGAGAATCTTCAGACATACTACAGTCAGGTGTTTGGGATGAGTCCCACTGACTTCAGATGCTTCTGTCGCTACACACAACAGAACAAGGACTTTCTAGCTTTGTCCATCAAAATATCAGTTCAGTGTAAAGCCTTTCTTAAAAGCCATTACACATTCTGACTAGTTCAAACAAAAATTCTTTTGAGTTATATGTATATTTTCTGATGGATAATGAATTAGTGTTTTTTTTTTTTTTTTTTTTTTTTTTTTACTCCAAAATGAACTAACTTTTCTGAATGTATTAAGTGTCTTCACTGTTACATAAAAAACATTTCGAATTCTCAGGAATGCATGACATGAGCAACAGAATACAGTTTATCAGCAAGACATTCTAAGTAGTCATTTTTACCTCATCAATTTGTTCATGGATTTTCTCTTTATTTTCATTATCCTCTGTTTGATCCTCTTTTTCTTCATCCTTGGGAGGCTGTTTTTTATTATCTTTGGTTCCTGTACCCAAATTGTCATCTTTTGCAACAAGTTCAGAATCCTCCTGTCAACCAACAAATCCAGAAGAAACTCATTATGCTACCTGCTTCTCAGTCTGAATAACAAGACAACTCCTACAAGAACAAAGACACTAAACACTAAATAATTTAGGATATCCTCAAATTATGGCCTTCCAAGACCAAAGAGTCAGGTATGTAAGGGAGTACGTTCCTAGTTTGTCATCTCAAGAGTTTAATTCCTTTGTTGTTATTCTTCTCCCTTTTCTCTTTACCTCATCCATTCCTGGTCCAGTTTCTTCTGTTTTACTACTGGCATCATCATCATCATCATCATCTTCATCTCCCCAGAGCCTCTCATCCAGCTTCTCATCAGCTTCAGCATTATCAAGATTTCCCATTTGCTTATCCAGCTCCTCCTCTTCCTCCTCATCAGATTTTTCATCATTTTCTGTGCACAGTTCAGAATGTGTCTCAGTTCAGAGAAGATAAAGCTAACAAACAGCCACACTTAACACCTTAAATTCATCAACCTATACATTAAGCCATGCAGAAAAAAACACATGCACCAACACCCAGAAGAGCAGGGGCCTAGTTACACAGTTCGGGGTGCTCTTTTGGACAGACAGACACCACCAGTCTCTCCCTTAAACTAACAAGTGTCAGGTGTTAAATATGAATGATTTCATCTCTGCAATTCTTATCTTCTCCCTCCTCCATTTTCCAAATGTTTGGCATTACTGGGAGAGGAAAGATCCATTCTATTAGTTTTATAATGTCTGTTCTTTGCTGATGACCTTATTCTTGGCACTTGGTCAAGAATTTTTTGAGTAGGTTGATGCTACTGTAGTTTGTAAGTCACATTAATTTCAGATGTTCCAAGTGTTACCTTCTAAAGTGATAAAACTTGCGTGAATAGCAAGTTGAAAAATAGCATTTGGCAAAGTTGTGGTTTTTTTTTCGACTGCTTGTAAGTTAGTAATAGTTTTCTTAGTCACATTTTCAAGTTAACTACAGCCACATTCTTTTGTAAGTGAACAACTCCACAAAGTCAGTAACTATTTTTTTTTTTTTTTTAAATGTATCTATGGGTCACCTTACAACAGGAAGAAGGAACCAACTCCCTTTGTTCCAAAACCACCAGAGTAACAGAGGAGAGAAAATATTTAATTTGTAAACGTCTTAGGATTCATATACAAATGACACTACTCTTTTTTGTTGAACACTGACTTTTTCAGCATATGCTTCAATATATGAAAGTATCAACCATTACTGGATTCATCTATTACATTTCTTATAAGTTTGCCTTTGTGTAAGAACCAAACCTTTTTTCTCCTGTTCTCCATCATGCATTTTTCCTTCAAAGTCCTCTGACATTTCAATTGCATTGTCTTCTCCTTCAATGTCTGGCTTAGAATCTTGATCCTCTTTTTCCTTCTCCTTGTCCTTTTGAAAAGAGTCTTCTATCTGAATTGTTGGTAAAACCAGAAGTTACACCAGACCTTGCCTATATATTAAATCTTAAAGCACCACAACAATGTTTTTAAGTTGATATACAAACATAAAAGCCAACCTAAATGGGAGACTAAAAGCAATTTCATGTTTCTTTACTTAAAGCATCTAATGCATCCCATTGTTTCTTAACATGGATCTCAAGTATTATTTTTTTTGTGTGTTCATTAAAGCTAGGATAATTTTTATTTCAACCCATCTGTTCAAGAGAAGGAGCTATATCATTAAGCTACCAGTTGATATTTTTAAGGGGTTCTGACTAACTATAACCTCGTGTTAGGTTATCTGAACTACATTCTGGTCATTTTAGAGCCAGCTTTTCATTTCTTGTATGAAATTACTAGTCTTAAAAGTAAAGCATAATATGTGCAAAGTGAATTAAGCCTCTAAAGTTCAGCTTGGAGCCAGACAGGTCAACCATCTTGTGCCCCTTATCAGCATTCTAAATTCAGCATGACTTCACAGAAAGCCACCACAGAATGTTTCAGTAACTCTAAATAGACCTTCTCAGCCTGAAGGTCCAGGTAAACTCATTAACCCCACTGTACAGCTTCTGCAAGTCAGCTGTCTCTCCAAGCAAGCATGTCATTGTTTCCAATCAAGTCACAGATGAGTTAAAGCTTTGTATTTTTTTCCATTACTCTACACATTCCTCCCCAAAATCACTCAGACCTACAACAATATGTTCAGTAACATGCCCAAACCAGTCTCCAGTATTGACATACATGTAAAACCAATACAAACTGCTGTTTATTCCTTAACCGTGGAGCAGTTAAGAATGTTGCTCGAGAAAGAAATGCTAGTGAAACAAAACAAATATTTGCAAGTAAATGGAAACAGCCTTTGTTTAGCATATATTTGATTTAGTCTCAATTTTGCTTACTCTCCCCTCCCTATTTCCCCCTCTACCAAAAAACTTGCCTGATCTTCACTTTCTATTTTGTCGCTCACATCCTTCTTGCCTTCCCCATCTCCAATGCCACCCTCCTCATAGTCGTGAAACTGTGTTGCTCCCTCTCCAGCTTCATCTTCAAGTAATTCTTTTGGCAGACAAAACCCCTACAAAAGCAAACAGAAACTCAAGTCATTCTGTAGTAGTTTTAGACTTAGACATCGTTAGACTTAGTTGATATTTCAAGACTTGTGTATAAATTAAATATATGCTTACAATATATATACAGTTATCTCTAAAAACTTACCTTTTGGGCAAGCTCTGTAAAAATGCTAGTTAGAACAGAAAGCAATTTTCCAGTACTCCGGTGAGAAGCCAGTGAAACAGTGAGGTAGAACAGGATAAGCTCTGAATATTTGCAAAGCATGGGCTTCAGACGCACCAGCAAATAGCAGGACTGGTTGAAGAACTGCAGTTAAAAAAACAAAGACCAGCTGTCAAACATGGTTACATACATACTGAGATACACCTCAGAGAGGGTGACAATAGATTCTTAAAACAGATGCTCAAACCAGAAGTATCAGTAAGCACATTTAAATGCGAGCTATAAAGTTCCCAGAGCTTTTCCGGCTTTCACATTTCACAGAAACAAAAACTTTCCCTTCTTACTAAAGGAACATCTGGCTTTTGCACTACAAAAGAAAACTACATTTGGCTACGATCTCTCTCATGCTTCTAGCTCTAAGGTATTGGGCAATAATAAGCAATGCACGTTTGATCAGCAAAGTTGACAACTCCCAATTACTGAGACCCTTAAGCCAAGAGCTCCTGAGAAAAACAATTTACCTTATGTTTATCTGAGGTGTAATCTTCCCCGTAAGATTTCAGACTCTTCATGAGTTCTGAAACTGTTAAAATTACTTTCTGCACATGCAAGGAATCCACATCAGCAGAGATATCTTCATCCAAAAGCTTAGTTAAATGTCCTTTTTTAATCACGTCAAATGAAGCTGCATCCTCTTTGATTGAAAAATAAAAGAAAAAAGATGGAAATAAAATCTGACATTCTGGAGTGTCATACTAAATCTAGAAATATCCATCCTATCTGTTAATATGGTTAACTATTAAAATGATGATTTCCTTGACACCTCTGGTAGACATATAGCTCCAGAATTTTTAGGTTTGTGGAGTGTAAACCTTCTTACCTTCCCTTGACTAAGTTAACAAACTTACCGTTTTCCTCTGGAGATTTTTCTTCCTCTTCTCCATCTTTTGGTTTTCTCTCTACCAAACACTGGATGGCATACAGAACAACATGGATAACAGTTTCCACTTGTGCTGAGAAGTGCTCCACAAACTCTTCATCGGACTCTTTATTTCCTTTTGAACCATAACACAGACAGTTTTACACAGAAATACATTTCATTACTGGTTCATATATTTCCTTTATGCAAGAAAACAACAAGCACTATGCAGTTTTTGCTACATAGTTTTAATAATATGTCCTTACTAATCTTGACTTACTATGATGTAAGATCTGTCACAGCAACAGTGACTAAAGGGGAAAAACATCATTGCACCATGTAAATTTAGACTGTATTTTCTGAATTTGACTTTCATTAAGTGTTTCTAGATATCCAGATGAACGTGGCAAGGAGCAACAAATAAGCAATCTTCTACAATAACCAAACCAACGAATTCTTTCATCTTTACCTAAATTACAAAATCAGCTGGGGATCATCCTTACCATTGTGGTCTGACATGGAAGCAAGAAGCTGTGTCCTCCAAGTTGTGAAGTCTGCAGATGCATTATTAACTTCCTCTTGTATATACTTTAGGCTCTTGATTAGGGCCATCTGATTTGCAGCTTGTCTGCCCTCCCCATTTGGATGAAAGAGGGACTCTATGTCTTGTAACTGAGATGAGACTTCCTGTAGACAGCTCATAGCTGAAGTGCAGACTTCAAAATCTCTCCTGCAACAAGATACACCATAATACTGATAGAAGAAAGAACATCTCAGATTAAGATTAAACCTTTTTTTTCTTTCGTTTTATGTCTATGCCTTTTTTTTTTTTTTTTTTTTTTTTTAAATAGGCAGCCTACAGGCCTCTTTTTAATAATATTTTCTTCTATAAATTTATTTTGAAATTCACATCATTAGCTAACTACAGATCAGCTGAAATCCCAAGAGACCAAAGACAAGCTTAGAAGCTAAGATGAACCCATTTTTGGTCAGGGGAGTGAGACAAGACACATAAACTTGTTTAAAAAGTCAGACACCACAGTTAAAAAAAGAAGTGTATAAAAACAAGCTTCAAGAGCATCTGAAACATACTTTTTAAACTATGTAAAGGCAAACACTTTTCAGATGACACTACACATCTCATATGAATACACAACACAGAGAGATTCAGTTTATGCAGACGTAGAACTCACCAGAAATAAAACAAGTTTTCATGTGATTGTCGTCTTATTTTGTCCACTTCTGTTTTCATTTCCTTTACATGGGTCAGCATTGTTGTTAACTGTGCCTGGAGCTGCAACCATACCTGATCCTTATGTCTCATCCTGCATCCAGGAGGCAGTTGCTCAACTGTTACTGGAGACAGGTATTTTAGCTCTGAGGGAATTCGGTCAGGTATTCCTGTAAGAACATTTCCAAACATCTGTTCAGGTCCTGAACCCTGAGAAATGTTTGCTTTGACATCTGTTCTTTCACTGTCACTGCACTTCATCAGCTCTTCTTTTGGACAGCATTGTATAAACCAAGACAGCTCCTCAAGAACCATCACACACTGCATGGAAAGGTGCTGCAGTTTGTCAGTCCAGTCTTGAACTCTGCCTTGAGGAGGAAATGCTACATTATATTCTCTGTCAGCACTCAGCCTAGAGTCCATCTCTTGGATGCTGCTCAGGAGGCTCCTGGTTAGGAAGAAAAAAAGGAAAGAAAATTACTTTAACCCCACAACTGAGTTTTATGGTATGCTTCCCCTTTTAAAGGTTCAACCTTCCAACTAAGTTCATAAAAGCTCCAGATAATATGAACCCAGAGAACTCAAACTTCTTGGAAAAACTAAAATGATAATCTTAAAAAAAAAAAAAAAAAAAGTTTAGCTACCAATTTTTTCTCTCCATTGAATGTTTGAGTCTTCCTGGAAACCGGGCTTTGTGAGATTTCTCAGAATTGTATCACCCATTTCAGTAACCCTTAGGTTCCTGATCTGACACTGTTATTTTTTATTATTCCTGATCTGACATGTTATTTTTCCTCCAGTATACAAGCAAACTGGATTCTACCACACCTTTATTCTCTCAGGGTATAAGAGGCACAGTTCCTAACAAATGATTAATCTGTTCTGCAATGAGAATCTTAAAGATTAGCTTTTTAGAAGTTTTACTATTCCTGCAAACACAAAGCTGGGGTGATGATTTTTATTTTTATTTTATTATTTATTTATTTTTACAAAGGAAATAATCTTTGACACAAATTCAAAGGGTTTTATAGATTTCATCAGTGATGATCACAAACCTACAGAACAGTGGAATTTGCAGCAAAACTTGTAAGGGATAAATCCCATCAAGTAAGAAAGATTTCCTATACACCTTTCCCTTTCAGCATTTCAACACAACATCAGCTATGTTGTGTTTAACACAGTATTAATTCTTTCTAGAATTTTTCATCTTAGATTGTTGAGGTTTCTTCATTTTGGCCCAAGTGGCCATTCAGATTACTTATTTTCTCCAAATCAAAAAAACTTGAATGCAGCCAAAATTAATTTAGGACTATACCAAAAAAGGAAAGGTTTAAATGAGAGAGGTTTAACAATCTGTAAATTCAACAGTGTAATTAATTACAGTATTTCATAGGCTTTGTGCATGCCTAACTTGGTTTTCCCCAATTATTTTGATTCCAAAACGCTGGCTGAAAAGACAGGATAAGCAATATTTATTTTCTGCTCACCACCTTTTTTTTTTTTAAAAAAAAAAAAAAAAAAAAAAAGCTTTTCTATCTAGGCATAACTGAGGGGATGGGAGAGATAGGGAAGTAGAGAGAATTTGACTGTATTCTACCTTATCATTTTCCATCTTTCTTAAACTGAATTGCTTACTGTCAATAATTCTGTGCTGAACATTTAAATAAAACTCATGGTGTAAAGCAAAATACCTCAGCATAATCCACTGTTCTGTCAATGCAGTAAGAGACTGTCTTTGTCTGACAAGCAACTGCAGGAGGTGTGCCGTGAATCCTTTGCATCGCTCAATACTACCTAATCCAAGATCCTGAAGAAAATAAGTGTGGAGAAGTGGGAGGGAAAGGAGAGAACAGTTAGATGAATAAGCAGAATAAGCAACAACATTGACTGTGTCTCCATTCCACTTCACTCAGAAGACTGAAAGGTTATGGTTTAAGTGAACAAGTATTAAAATGCACACAAAGTATAGTTACTAGTTTCAGCTCTCTTCATTTGTCTGCATCTTTCATATACCCACTATACAATTTAAAAATAGTTTCTGCAAACACAGACATATTAAATTGTACTTCCAATGCAGCAGTTCCTAACAGGAATTTAGTTCCAGAAGTAAAGTCACTTGGCATAAATAAGTAAAATCCAAAGAGGAGATACCAGCTTAAAGTTTTAAATCCATGACCACTGCTAAAACCACTTCCACAATTCATTTTACCGGATTTACTGACAACTACTTTCTCTCTTTTTAACAGATGAACAGATCCTGAATTAAAGTGCAGAATGAATGTTCGCAATAAAAAGCAAAACTTATCACAGTTAGGTTCCACTTTTTATTCCATTACCAGCTGTGCCATTTGACAAGATTATATCGTAAAAAAAACTAGGGGTCAAGTACAGTGAGAAGAACATCTGGAAGAGATCCCTGTTTCCTGGAATATTGAAAAGGTGGTAGTGATTTGTCAGAACTCATTTGTTCCTTCTAATGCTTTTAGGCCAATTTCTAAGCAAGAAAATGTTTTGCATCCTTCTGTATTAAACACAGGCTCCAGTTATGGCCACTTATAAATCTGAACAGATTTTTCATAAACACTACTAAACCTGATTCTGTTCTCCTAACAAGCTTTAATCCAGCATTTCAGAAGATTCCTTCAGGCACAAAGAGTAGCAATCCGGGATTAGCTGGGATGAAGGATACTGTACAATACACAGATTACTAACTTCACCAAGTAATTTGCTTGTTCTAGTTCATTCATAGAATGACAAGTTTTGAAATGCTATATTTAATATTCATCCCCCAAATATATATTTTTTTATTGTACTACAGAACACAGTATTTTCACTTTACTCTTTTACTACTAGAAAATTCCAGTTCAAGTTTGTAATCTAAAATTAGCAGAAGTAGGATTCCTGGTTGGGTTTTGTGTTTTTACCTTGGCAGGTGCTAACAATGCTGTCTGAAGTCTAGAGTGGCGTGCAAGTGAACGATAGAAGTACTTCTGGCATCCATCCCAGGCAGAAGAAACCTCTGTGAGTAACCTGACAAAGCACAGAAGTTTAATATTAGAAAGGTAAATAATTCCAGAATTTCAGAACACTAGAACCACCAGGTCAGCTCTTCAACCTAAAAATTCTGATTACACACTGATATTTTGCAAATGCATTGAACTTTCAATTCTTCATTTTTCCTCAAATATATAAGTCATAAGAAATGATTTATTTTTTATTTTTAAATAAGTCCTAGGAAAACTTAGCACAACAATAAAATCTCCATCTCTGAAAATCAGTTTATGCTAAAGCAGTGATTTTTGATTTTTTTTTTTTTTTTTTCATGCTGCTGAATCAAGCTTGATAGGGAAGCTATTTATTTTGGTCTTCATGGAAGATATTATACATTAAGCCCATACATCTGAGGGGGACAGTAACCAGCATCTTCCAATGACAAAATCAATTATTGCAGAGAAACATTTGAAAGAACATCTTCCACATAGGCAATTTTTTTTTTCCAGAAATGCCCACTTTGAAGTCTAAATATGCTATTAGTCATTGATGAAGACAAAACAGTTGACTAAGTAATCCCTGTAAATTGCAACTAATCTTTAATAAATCATTACCAGTCTACCTTCTAAGGATATTCACAAAGTGTCCCAAACAAAGCTGAACAGCAAAGGGTTAAATGAATTCAGAGAACCAATGAAACCAGTGGCAAAGTTATCAGAAGTGCAAATTTAAAAATAAAAAGTTTAAAAAACTTCTGTTTTATGTACCAGTACAGTATGTACAGGATTTTCAAACAGAGAAAACAGATGGGAGTGAATCTAAAACCCAAAATGCATTCAACAAGTCCAGAAATTCCAATCTGAATCCACCTGCAATAAATTTTAAGAACTAGAGCAGCAACTCATACAATCTAAGGGTTAAAAATGCTGTATACATACGTGGCATCCAGTTCATTCGTACAACTCACTACAGTTAATGCAGTACGCAAGTCCAGCGGATGTAGGCGGACTACTTCATTATAGCCTTCTGAGCGGGACCAAGACAGACCTTTTCGGTATGACAGACCTGGAATGACATTTGAACACGTATCTTTTTATGCCCTCATTCTTTTATATGGAAAGAAGTGTGACTTATTAAGATACAAAGCCTCCAACATAGGATTTTTTCCTCACGCTTTCTAATCTTGACAAGCTTTTGAACATTTTCCAAATTTTCTAACATAACACACCAGAGCTAAGCTATCTTCAGCTGAAGAACACAGCTGAAATAAGACATAGACCTGCTTGTATAAAAAGTTGGTGGTGACAGCCAAGAGAAAAAACAAAAAAGCCTCGAAACTCAAAGGCATGCTATAGTGTGAAATAAAACCCATGAGGAAAAAGTTACAGGTAAATACTTTTTAAATTCAGTCTTCACACTTGTACTTCAGTTATTTTTAGAATTGGATCAAGCATGTTCATTTCCCTTGAACAAATTAAAACTCCTTTCAAAGTAACCTAAAAGCAAACAAAGTCTGTAAGAAAAATTTATTAGCCTAAGTTATGCCATTTTTCCAAATGGAATGGAAAACAAGTCTTAAACAGTAAGATTTTTAACTTCTCTTGATCCCATCAGAATACTGAGTTAGGGACCATCGCCTCATGTTTAGATACGAAAAGGATGATGAATAGGGAAGTCAAAGGAGTCATCTGAAATCAAAGACGGATCCCAGTAAAGAATTCAAGTCCAGTGTAATAAGTCATCACAGTACGTCCTCTCTCCAGCATAAAGCCTCAGAGCTGCAATGTCAGGTATTACTTTGACACCAGTGGGTACAAAAAAATATCAAATACATGAAAAGTGTACGCACCAGAAACCTCCCACTTGAGTACACCTGTGTTAACAGTCATGTACATACAAAGGGACCTTAAAGCTCCAGGATCTACTTAGCAAACACAGCAACTGGTTTAAGTAGCACAAATACTCAGAAATAAAATCTACCCCTCCAAAAGCATATATATATATATATATAAAAATATAAAATATAAATAAATAAATATAAATAATTTAATCCCCTCCGCCTAAGTGCCATGACACAACCCATTTGTGTAAGTTTGTTTGTTATCAAAAGCATGCCTCCTTCTTGGAACCCTTAACTTCCCATTTCCAAGCTTCTCTTTGCAACCAAAAGGGAGGTAAATTTGACTTTTTTTTTTTCAGTTCTTAGAATCACTGCAGGCCAGAAACTGTGGCTTCAGTGAGAAGCACTAGAATGCTAAACTCTTAAACCCCCCCCAAAAAAAACAAAACAAAAAAGGCATAGTTCTGGTTAGTTTTCTACCTGTGGCTACGACTTGACAGAATGCTATCAGACAACTGTTATGGAACAAGATGGCTTGCTTTTGCTGGTTTCTAAGGTGTTCAGTGGCTAAGAACAGTTGATGGTATTTTGTACAATCAAAGGAAAAGGCAATAGTTAATAGCTTGGGTAGGTCCTTAACCTTACAACTAGCAATGGCTGCAACGGAGATTAGGCTGCTGAGCAGGGTCTCTCTAATGATCCCCATCAACAGACTATTCAATCTCCACAGCTCAGCAATACCACTGCCAGTCCGTCAACAGAGATGGGCTCTCATTCAAAGAAGCTAATTTAACTCCAGTTCTGGATAAGGGACTGGGTACAAGACTATGAGCTTCTCTCTTGCTCCTGAAAGCTGACCAGTGACTTCTGACTGGAGATAACATAGATTTCAGCTTCAGAAGAGCAACTATTTTACATACAGTGGAATGTACGAAGAAGAGAAGGTATATGAATGGGCTAGCACATCAGACCTCTTAGTTAGAAGAAGGGAAAAAGACTTAAATGCCTGTATGTATTAATGGCTCAATGACTTCAAAGACATAATATTATATCATGTATTTACATGTACTGGCAAAAATGTAAGATGCTTAAGAACTTTTAAAACAAGCACATTTCAATTCAAAGCTCACCTGTTTTAGCAAGGGTTTTAAAGAGATCTGACAAAGCCCGTTGCTTCTGCATCTGAATATGCTTGGCCTCTGACTTCTGCTTCTCCTTATCTGCTGTCTGATCAAACGTTAAACTCTGCAGTTCCACTACAGAACCAATGATATCACCTGCAAGGAAGACAGCAGGGAAAGTTAAAATATGAAACGTCAATGAACACAAACCAGCCATGGGAATATAGTCTGGGAAAGGAACCATGCATCTGCATTTTTTTCCTGATTCCATTCATGTTATAAAGGTCAATTAAGACATAAAAATCACAAGAATAACTAACCCGTGAGCTGGTCAAGATTTTCCAGAAGACTTAAGAATGGATTCTTTTCTGTAACTGTTGCACACATTTTCTTCATTCTTTTAGTAAGCTTGGGCAGGCGGTACTGAAGAGATTCTGTAGGAAATGTAATGTCATCCTGACATTCTTCCGTTAGTGTCTGCTGAGAAAAATGAAAGAAACAGTCCAATTAGACAGCCTGAATTATGCATGTATTATCTGTCCACTAAGTCAGAGTAAACTGCTGCAAAAACAAGGAGTAAGTTCTGCATTCACCTCAAACCCAACAACTTGCTCATGCAGTCCTCTGAACAGTTCAGCCCAAGCATTTGAGGAAAATCGCAATATCTGTAATGTCAAGCATGTATTAACTCTGAAAAAAGCCAAAGAAATCAAAGATGTTGTGGCCCTACTTTTTTAGCTGTTTGTCACGGCCTCTTTTTCATAGAGACTACTGCATTTAGGTCAACTTCCTCAGCCTTCCAAGCTCAAAGGTAGGCAGTCATCTTATCCTATATAATTAATGCCCTTAAGACATTAGGTAAGAACACCACCTCTTACTTTCCACTGAACACAAATTTAACTGCACTGCTAGGGAAACAATGAAAATGGTACACACGTACAAATAATTAAATTACAGAAGTGATCCCCCAGCATGTCAAAAGCTATTCTTTAGGAAATAGCTAGGATACTTAAGTTTGCATGCATGTCCCTGCGGTTTCATGAAGTCTTAATTTCATAAACATGTGAAACCAGCAGCAACTCTGTTAATGATCAGTGACAGGCTTGCAAAAAAAATGCACCTCCCTGTCCCAAAACCAAACCCACACTAGATTTTGCCTCAGATTTATTTTTCCTTATCCATCATCTTCCTGACTGTCACATGACAAAAGCAGAATCAGTCACCCTTCCGCTCCAAATAAACTTAAAGCCTTGGAAATGAGAGTAACTGAATATCCCCCCACATGAAAATCCTGATGAATTCTGGCTGGTTCCTCGGTATCTATTTCAGGAAAATAATTGACTTGTTTTCTGAGCTGGACAGCTTCATTACAGACACACCGAACAAGGCACTATGAAGCAGGGCAATATTAAATGTTAGTCCTAGTCAGTGTCACTGTACCAGCAGGGAAGTTAACACATTGCTGCAGACAATATACGAGTAACTTAGAGATGAAATGTGTAACTGCTATAGCCTCTATGTTAGACTGTAGATACTGTGCCAAGCTAATGCTGAACATACTTGTCTTTCCAGGCTATATTCCCACCCACCTGTGGTGTTTCATAACACTCAACACAAAAAAAAAAAAAACAAAAAGTTGAAAATATATTCAAGAGACTTGACATTTATGTAAGATTTTTCTGCATAAATCAGTGAAAAACATACAGATGAAAATATTGAAAATATCCTTCCCACACTTAGAACAAAGAATACAGTCACCTTGGCAATATCTGTTCTAGAAGACACAATTTTTCTTAATGCGTTGCTTAGCCTCTGAACTTTAGTCTCTTTGTTCTCAGATTCCTCCTGCTTTTGCAAACAGTCCAGCTGCTCTTCCTTACCAATTTCCACCAAGGCAGGCCGACATGGCTCATTTAGAACAACTTCAAATTTCTTCATGAATTTGAAGAGAGTCCTAATTACAAAAGGGAAGCAAAACAGTTACTGGGTGTTCTAATCCAGGAAATCTCTCAGCTGCTGGAAATAAGCATTTCCACTGTTTTATGGGTACAAGAAACATTCCTGCATTCAAATTTAAAACCAGAGAAATTTAGAAAGAAGGTTTGAAATACAGTCATACATACAAATACTGCTATTTATTATCATCAGTCCATAACTGGCTCCTTAATTCAAAAGGTATGAGTTACCTGCGTGTTTTTTCAACTGATTGTTTAATGGCCCAGAAGCTGACATCATTCCACTTTGAAATTTTCACAAATTCCTATTAAGAAAAGAAATAAACAGTGGGATTACTTATACTAATATAATGAAGTGTTTGCATACAAAAGATGGTCTTTAAAGCTGATCAGCTATGATGACACAATGCATTACATTTTAGAGCATGCACCAATAACTGCATAGTTGTCTTGTTCTAATAATTACTTGTTTATGCTAAAACTGCTGCATAGCCAAGTGTGAAATCAAAAGGGACTTCACAAAGGGGCTTGGTAGAAACCTCCATGGCTAAATGGGACCAACCAAACACTAAGACTTTCACCAACTCCTTGCCTAAAAAATATCTTATTGACAAAGAAAATGTGAAGTACAGCAGGGATTTCCATGGCCAACAGAGCTATTACACATAAATTCAAATAACTGCTCTACTGTTCTGATGTTGTATAATCAGATTGAGCAAAATTTTCTTTTACCTTAAGTTCCTTTTCTATAGGTTGACGAAGTTCAGTGATTCTGGTCTCAACACACTCTGAAAACTGCTTATAATAATTGTATAAATTCCATAGGATGCTGCACAGGATGTCTGTAAGGGACACACAATGAGAAGCTTCTTTCAAAACAGGATATTCTTCAGTATCAACAGCAGAAATGTAGCCTAGTGTTTTTTTTTTTGTTTGTTTTGTAACTGTGACGCTTAGCAATATCAAAGGAAGGGGTTAACAGACCAACAGTATTCTTCATGAAAATGAATAAATGCATCATAGGCTTGCATTCTGTTTGAGCTCCTAGTCATCTGTCCAGAAAGCCTGGAATATATGGTGGTTTTTAAGATGACTCTAACACACATTACACTGATAACTTACCCTTTTCTGCTACCTGAGGCATCAGTAAGACATGGCAGTGGAAATCCAGTAGCATTTGAAGTCGTGCATGAAATTCTCCCAGCGTAGATCCTTCGATGAAAGCTTGTAGTGTGCTGACCAGCATTTTTAGACTCATCTGCTCAGTTTCTGAACATGCACCAGAAATATAAGAAGGTGAGAAAAAAAAAAAACAAAACTTTACATGAAAATTGTTGACTGGTCTTTGTGACCTTCCAATTAAGTATCAGGTTTCTATTTAGGAAGTTTCAAGACAAACTAGGGAAAAAAAGGAGGGAAAAATTCTAATTTAGTAAATAAAACTAGTAAAAAATACACCACATAAAAGAGAAGACAGGACAAGATAGGCAGTAGTAAGACAGCGCTGAGGAGGCCGGCTACACACCCAGTTTGAGTGAACACTAAGTATATGGAGGAAACTTGCTATTCTTTACGAACTTTTTCAGCCATGATGAAAAACTACATGCTACAAATTAGTTGCTGCCAATTCCTTAACACCTCAAAATCAAGATAGAAACGAATCTTGGACAAATCTAGTAGAGAGTAGTGTCTTTAGAGCGCTGCCTATGGGAGAAGGTACTGGAAGATGTAAAAAGAACCCAAGGATCTTAATCTGTCAAGTACATTAATTAGTCAGGAGATTGGAAGAACTTTGCCTCATTCCAAAGAATGTTATTTTCATCTTCACAATTTCAGAAAATCTGTGAGGACTAGGGACTGAAAGCAGTATTTTTTCTTATTTTACAGAATTTGAACACCTGTGGACAGATTTGCTAGGCACAGTGCATACCTAAAGCATACTTACTGTAAGAATTTTTTATGCTTTATACACAATACTCAAGCAGCTCAGTTAGAATATGAATTGTGCTTTGTGCAGTTAAAAAGTGAGATGCCTTTTCCAGCTGCAGCTGAAGGCTTCCAAACCTCAGTTTACAATGTTTATATGTCCCTGACATGATCACTACCACTCTACTTTCTTTTGGATGCCTTTTACAAGCATCTCTCTTTTACACCCCCACAATGTTAGTCCTATGAACTACACACACGTTTTCAGAAAAAATACCACTCTATATGAAAGACCTTATAGAGGCATGGAATTTATTGCAGAGCAAAGGGGACAATAACTCCACCTTGAAGTGCACAGTTAAACTTGGTCATTTGAGAACTTAATTATGCATCCTTAGTAATTGCTGCAACTCTGCCACATGTTTATATAAGGATAGGACTTGCCTTCCATGTTTGCCTCGGTGTGTTCTTGCACATACTTCTCAATCATCTGATAGACTGAGAACCAACGCTTTGTGGATTTCTCTACATGCTGCTTCATAACATTGTCCAGACTTACTGACCAGCAACTGAAAACAGTGAGAAAAGAAAAAAAAAAAAAGCTCATGAGTCATCTGGGCTCCAAAACAATGCAAACTTTATTCTGTTTCTGCTAAACTAAAGGAAGATTTTAGAGGATGAAACAATCCGCAAATATCCTTAATATACACACATTCAACTACTGAAGATCATTACTTTGACAGTAATAAATATGAGATAAGAAATGAAGGAACTATAACCGTCAAATAAAACCAGTCAGAACCAGGTTTCAAAAAGAGTTTTCTTTCACAAAATGTGAGATAGACTTTTGGAATTCCTGATCGTGGATTCCTGATCCCAGGATTAAAAACAGTAGTAGGCTGGGAAAACAGAATTAAGTACTCCAGTTGTGTCCTGCTTCTCTCCCTTCTGAGGCACACACACGTACACATATGGTCACCATGAAAGACAATATGGGGCTGGACATGCTCATTCTGAGCCAGTACAACTACCTTGTATTTGTTTGGTTTTATACCTGTACAAGGGCAGCTACACACATACAAAGAAAGGAAACACTTCACAATTAAAGCAATAATGCATTGCAACATGTCTCCATATCAAGACAGAAGCTTAATTCTAAGAAATAGCAATAGGGAAGGACAGTTCTTACTTCAACTCCAATCTCCGCCACTGAATAATCAACTGAGTGACCAAATCAAGATGCTTCCGCAAGGACAAAGCTCGACTAGCGTTTTCCTCCCAGTCCTGGCAGAAAAATAGAACAAAAAAAACACAACAAAAAATGTTTATCTTTATACAAGCCAGAAATCAGTGTCTGCATAGCACTGTAATACTATTATTCACTCCTTAAACTCACAGCATGGAGCAATTCACTTTCCCAAACCCTGGCAAGCACTCAGATTTTATTATTTTTTTTAAATCATGGTACCAATACAACTAAAGCAGCATGAATGAGAAAATAATTTCCCTTAGCTCTCTTCTTACCTGTGCCTTTGCAAGAAGAATTTCTAAGCCATTCAAGAACTTTGAGAGAGGACTAGATAGTGGAAAACTCCGGATTCTGTCCATCACAACCAAGAGCTGCAGAATGAAAAACAAGTGTTCAACCTACAGCAGCTGATCTTCAACAAAAGCAGTCATGAAACTAAGCTGATTTTATTAGCGTAACTCTACCCTGAAAAGAGGTAAGAACATTTTTTTTTTTTCTTTTCAACTGCTTCTTCATTTTACATGTAGTATTAGCTCACCAGTAGTTCAGTAAAGCATTCTGACGGAAATGAGCAGACCTAATAATGCTAAGAGCTCCAACTGATTCTACGTTTCTGCATTAGTCTTCAGGAAATCAGATCCACACAGCCCCCCCTTAGTGCTGCCAAAGATATATGCATGCACAGGTCCTATGCATATCTTTCCATGTATTTACACACACAAACAATGCTAAAATATTTTTGTTTTTCCTAAACTTTTGTTGAGTTATCCTTACCTGCAGAAGCACTGGATGCTCTGGCCATTCCTGAAGTAACCTGTTTACTTCTTTAGCAAAATTATCAAGTACAGGTTGGCACAGCCGGACTTGCTGAATATTAGGATGTTGGTAAAAATCATAGGGGCCATCTTGCTGTAGCACAAGATCTGACGTTACTTCCTCAAAAAAGGTATTTTGAAGAAGTGTGCTAAGTAGAAGTTGGCTTCCCAAAAGACTATCATTCATTTCAGCACCTAGGAAGTCAAGAAATAAAGACATTGTGTGTTTTTGTTTTTTGTTTTTTTTCTAATTTAACAGGAAAAGTTAATTTGTTTCCTGCATTCCAAACCTTAGCATGTTATGTATTAAAAAGATAAGATTTTAACGTGCATAAGCAATAAGGTGAGATTAGAGGAAAAGAGGCAAATTTGAAGTTTGCATCCTCTATTTTATCAATAAAAAAGGTAAATCTAAAGGTACGTTGCAGTCCAGGCAGAAAACCACAGTTCCTCCATTCCTAAGTTCACATGGAGGGGATATTTACTACAAAATTATTAGCAAGACTCTGTGAAAAAAGTAATCTGACACAAAAACGAACTAACAAAAAAAAACAACACACTCACATTACACCTCAGGTATAAACACAAAAATATATTACTGTAGAAATAGCAGTCCTCTTGCACTATCTGCTTCTTAACTGCATGCATACACCTTTATTAGAACTGAAATACAGTTCTGCTTTGAGGAGTGATGAAAAATATTATTGAGGTCTTGCACACACATTGTTATGATTTTCACATCAATTGTGCCAAAATTCAAAGCAAATGCATCACTTTGTTTTGTTCATTCGTTTGATTGAAATTATAGAAGTTCCACTAAAATCAATTTCTTTATGAACTTCATTTTAAATTTTACCTCTGGGAAATTTCTGCAAGTGCATAATCTTCCACAGAATTATGCAGATGTAAGCAATCAACATTTCTGAATATGAAGTAGGTTCACTTTACTCTTAAACCGTGTTCCATTAACAAATGAAAAAAATTCAAAAAAACAAAACAAAGCCTTGCAAGACAGTTCTGAAAATGGGACAAATTATTTGGAAAAAGGAAACTATTTTTGCACACAGCCTATAATATAGGTCTATTTTATGATTTGCAATACAATTTATTTGTAACAAGTCATCACAAAGCTGAACTTGTACATCTGAAATGTTGCTAGCAATCTTACCAATTAAAGGATAGCACTGTGACACCAGAAATGCGCCAGTCTGATAGCAGGAAATAAATGCGGTGAAATAATTTTTAGCTTGATGAGAAGGCAGACTCTTTTGATACCACAGAGATTGAGCAAAGTTTAAGCACAACTGCTGATGAACCATCATTACAGTCTGCATCGAGCTCTTGGACAAAAGGGCTCTGTCTACTTCCAGCTGGTCTTCCAATGGATCTTCAGTTTCCATGTTTTCTTCTAGACTTGCCTCAGCTGTGATATCTTCGAAATCCTACAAATTGCATTATAATTTAGAGATCAATTATAGTTTCTTCCTTTAATGCCCCTCCTCTCCTCCCCTGTACCCTTTTTTTTTTGTACTCTCTGGCACTACAACAATGTGCTAACACTAATGATTTGGAATTGGCATTCATATAGGTACACGGCCTGCCTCACAAACCAGATGTCAGTCTGAAACAGAACGCAGGCAAATAGAACAATTAAGGGCATAAACCACAGCAGGCAGAAGAATGCAGTACAGTGAGCTCCAAGCTACAACCAAACAAAACCTTTTCCAGAACAAGCTTTAGCAGTCATACCTGCTGATAAACCACTTCAATGCTGTTTGATCACTTGGGAGATCTGAACTATTACTTCTCAACCTCCTGGCTACATGTTGATGCACAGAACTGGCTCATAGATTTGTGCACTGCACAATACTGCCTGGTGAAGTCACTTCAAAAATTGTTCAGACCAGTTAAACTTAAAACAAACAAACAAACAAAAAAACCTCACAGCTTCAACACAAATATTTAATCAAGGAGATTTAAGTTTTTCACAGGCAACAAAACCTCAGCAGACCCTACTTGTTAATTGAATCACATTCCAGAATGTTACCATTAGTAATCGTATTCTGACTCAGCTGTGTAACTTAGAATAATTTAGCTGAAAAGAAAATAAACGAAAAAACACAGTACTTAATATCTATCCATCCCAAAATCTAACACACATTTCTGTTTTGGCTTAAGAAGATGTTTCATTCTTCATCTCATCTTACTTGTAACATGCATTTTCAGGAGCTACTTCGGACATAAATTTTGTGTTTCTTCATTATAGAGTTTCTGTTGTTACCTTTTCATGAAAAGGAAATCTCCTCCTAAATTCTTCTTCTTCCTCCTCTTCCTCACTTTTTCCTTTCCCATGATTTTTACTTCTGTATCTGTACAGACTGTTTTCCATTGCTTCCTGTTCTTGGGCACGGCGTTCCTGTTCATCCCATTCATTTATAATTGACTGGGAAAACAAAGTAACGTATTATTATACAATATTATGTTTTAAATCACCTCAATGCCTCATATTTTGGTAAGGCGGCATCTATCGTGCTCGGCTCTTTCCCCCTCTGCAGTCTGCATCAGTATAAAGCAACACCATCTAATCTGAATGAAGATTTGTAAACTGCTCTCACAGACTAAAACTGTGCAGCAAGAGAGCACTTGGCCAAGTTATAGCCTGTCTTAACCATTTCATAGAGAACCTTTCCACAAAGTTTTGTGTATTTTTTTTTTAATTTGTTTTGTTGTTGTTGCTTTTTATCAAAATCCTGTAACCGTTATCAAAGCCTGTAACATTTAAAGCCTATAAACATTACAGGCTTTGAGTTCAACACCTCACTAAATCCAAATAAGCTAGCATAAAATGTTGAATTACTTTCTGTATGGAAAAAAAGTTTAAGAACATGATATTGATGAGTATCAGTGCAAGAATCCTGGCCACTAGCGCTATATGTTACCTGACACAGATGTCTAAAAAGTCGCAGAGATTTCTGGTCCATCTCTCCTCTGGACAGTACATGACATTGAAGATGCAACAACGCGTTCACCAGGAGCTGCTCCAGGGTTGGGCAAGGCTTCTGTACTCCCTCAGACTCTCCTTCAGAATGCTTCTGAGAAAACTTCTTAAGTCCATGAAGGACCTCAACTGAATTCACTGAGCATAAAATTTCTGCACGAGCCAAGTACGTGGGAAAAGCATGACCAACAGATGGAAACGTCAACAGAGAAGTAAGGAGGTTGTCGAGATCAGCTGGACGAACAAAACTGTTGAGCGTGGCATAAACTTCAGAAGCCACTAATCGCATGCCGTGTTGTAACTGCAAGATGGCAGCTTGCAGTGGAATGATGGCATCAGGGAATGCAGCATACTCCTCTGCCAAGTGTTTTCTGAAGTGATGGTGAGATTGTTGCCAGGATGTTTCTTCATTTAACAGTTTTTTTATTGCCTGGAGTGATTTTGGTCTTTCCCCACCAAGGAACTGCAGAAGGCGGGCTAGAAGATCTTGGACTGCAGAAACCCTTGCTATGCTGTTGATGTACTGGTGAGCCTCCTGGTACAAGCAGTCGTAGAGTGGAGCTGGAGGCCTGAAGGCCTTTTTTCTGGAGAGACTGCTTATTTGCTCATTCAGCCTTTGCATTCTTTCCTGCAAGAGTCTGTTAAGAAATAACAGTTACCAGCTCAGCAATGTACATGTAAATGTAAATTTCTCTCTACCACCTCAATATACAAATCGCTACTTTCAAATCAACAAGCCTCATTCCTACAGAAGAACACAGATTGTAAAGCTGTGAGGAAAACTGAACCTGAGCAACAAAAGAAAGTTTCCAGCCTAAAAGAGAAGAGTTAAGTGCCTGAGCTGTTACCTGAGATGGGGATGAATATAGTTGCTGACTGCTTTGTCTTCAATACTTTTTCCTGTATGCAGCTGGGATGACAAATCGTATGTTTTCCACTCACACTCCAGCTGGTCTAACTAAAAAGACAAGAATAAAGCTTTTTCTGAGGTTCTGATTTTGGTAACCAAGTACGTACAGCATCATCTTGGACATTAAAAGAAGTTATAATCCCAGAGTTGAAAAATCATGACCAAGAATTGGCCAGCTCCACGCTTACCTCTTCTTTGGCATACTTGAGCTTGTATTCTCTTTTAATAGCTGGATCAAACCGGGTCTGTGGAAGCCACAACTGGATCTGCACCAAACCAATGTTCACCCAGAGGCTTCCTCGCCAAGCTGTTTCTGGTAGCTCCTTAAGCCCTTCCCTAAAGAACTGCTGCAAGCAAGTGAGCAGGAGAAACATGAATTCTTTAGGAAGTAGCTCCTGATCAGCGATGCTTCTAAGTATCTTGAGAAGGTACTCATATGCAACAAGATCCTTGAGGATGAGCTTCTCACAGTACTCCAAAAATTCCTCTTGAAGATCTGCTGGAACCAGATCTACCAGGCTGGAGAGTTGTCTGCACAGCATTATTCCTTGTAGTCTAGAATCTGTGTATCTGGAGACAAAGGAATGGAAAAAGTTCACACATAGCAAGCATGCTTCTGCAATATGCCTGGTTGAAATAAGACCTTCTTTCCATACATATGTTAATACCTAAAGTCTGCTGTTGAAGCAACAGCCAGGTTGGTCCACAGTGCTGTGCTGACTTCGTTAAGTTGCTGTGCTCTCTCCATCCATTCTCCCAGTGTCACATGGGATGAAGACAGAACAGGATGTCCACTCACATCCCACTGGCTTGTCTTACTGCTACTAGTTAGAGTTTCAAAGAAGCACTTTGAGAAAACTGCTCGGGTCAAAATACCTGGGCCCTAAATTAAGAGATGAAGAGTTAAGATTGTTCAGATGCAACTTGCACTGAGCATGCTAAAATTTGTAACATTGTTTGAGAAAGCTGTTAAATTAGTAAAGTGGTCTTGCTTGATAGGAAAGAAGAAACGAACCTTCATAGAACAATTCAGATAGGATTTAGAAGGGATCTTTTCCTCTGTTGCAGGCAGTGGTCTCCAAGTCAACCAATAGTCTGGATCTGTGGTGAAAGTACTGTTCCAAAAGGATTCTAGTGCAGCATGAACCAGTTGAGATGACAGAATAGACATTTCTTCAGGCGACACCTAAAGAGAAAGAAAAACCCGGAGTTGAGGATAATTTACAGGTAGTGAAAGAGAATCAAGCAGGATGAAAAAAGGAGCATGACACTTCTCTAGTAGAGATAGTACAAGATATTCCTTAAGGTCTGTTTAAAATTTGCAAAGGTTCACTCGCATCTCTTCTGAACAAGAAGAAAAAACTTCACAGAATCACAGAATTTCTAGGTTGGAAGAGTCCAACCTCTGACCTAACACTAACAGTCCCCACTAAACCATATCCCTAAGCTCTACATCTAAACGTCTTTTGAAGACTTCCAGGGATGGTGACTCCACCACTTCCCTGGGCAGCCCATTCCAATGTCTAACAACCCTTTTGGTAAAGAAGTTCTTCCTAACATCCAACCTAAAACTCCCCTGTTGCAACTTAAGCCCATTCCCCCTCGTCCTGTCACCAGGCACGTGGGAGAACAGACCAACCCCCACCTCGCTACAGCCTCCCTTGAGGTACCTATAGAGAGCGATAAGGTCACCCCTGAGCCTCCTCTTCTCCAGGCTGAACAAGCCCAGCTCCCTCAGCCGCTCCTCGTAGGACTTGTTCTCCAGGCCCCTCACCAGCTTCGTTGCCCTTCTCTGGACCCGCTCAAGCACCTCGATGTCCTTCTTGTTGTGAGGGGCCCAAAACTGAACACAGTAGTCGAGGTGCGGCCTCACCAGAGCCGAGTACAGGGGGACGATCACCTCCCTAGCCCTGCTGGCCACACTGTTTCTTATGCAAGCCAGGATGCCGTTGGCCTTCTTGGCCACCTGAGCACACTGCTGGCTCATATTCAGCTGACTATCCACCATCACTCCCAGGTCCTTCTCTGCCTGGCAGCTCTCCAACCACTGCATGTCAAAATCTTAGAGATACTTAGTTTGAAAAGTCTTTTGAAAACTTCTGCAAAACTAATTTAAACTAAAACTTGTTCTTACTTCACTAAGATGTACTAAGTGCCACAGTCCAGACAGCTGGTGGGAGGCAGCTGGTGTCAATTTCAGAGCAAAAGCTATAAGCTGAACTAGATCTGAACACGTGCCTAATTCTTGACTGAAGTTCTTCCTGTAGGAGATAGAAGAAATATGACATAATGCCTAAGCAGGACACACAAATCACTTATATAATGAAACAAACTCAGAACAGCAGACAAGGCCACAAGAATAACAAAGACTACCTGGAAGGTTAAAATTATAGTATTTTAAGTATTGGAGATGAACAAGCCCTCTAGTAAATACCCAAAACACTTGCACCCCTTGCAAAAGCTAGCAAAATCCAAATTTACAACTAATCTTTACAACAATCTTCAGCAAAACATACAAAACTGCTACCAGACTCTTACATAAAAGCTTTTATTTTTCAATCATTTATAATCCATTCTACCACTGATGAAGCTATTGCTGGAGTTTAATGTTTTTACACCAATAGGCTTGGACATCAGCATTCCCCTATTTGCAATGATGAAAATCAGTTAAAAATACTTTCTCAGTAGAACACTAAACAACTCTTTCAATGTCGTATCTTACAGCTGCATGCAGACAAGGAGCATATGTGTATTTATACACAAATACAAGCGTGTATGCACACATTCAGATACATACATGCATAAAGGCAGTTATAGGTACAAAACCTCAAATTTACATGCAAATCTAAAACACTGAAGTTGCAGCCTTTAGGTAGGAATTCAGAGTCTCATGAAAGGAGAACATAACTTTTTCCACTCTCCTCCTTACCTTCTTGCACAAGCCTTAGCCACATAATCGGCTGTCAGTTTGTACTGCCAGAGCACACCCATGTGCTCCATTGCAGGCCACAGCTGAACCCGACTGCAGAGCTGGACTAACACAGCAGGGTCTAACTGGTTGGGGATGGTATCTTCAGCGAACATTTCCTCTGAATGACTGTATTTAAGTCCCTCTTCTCTCAGTTGTGAATGTACAGCTTTCAAAAAAATCTTTAGTTGACCTGTTTGACAGAGTGTAAAAGGCACATAAATGCATATACTATGCTTCTTGCCAGAGAACACTTCACATCCTTTCTGTTTCTATATAAATATGATGCTGACAGCAGAACCATCTTGTTAGGTTCTTCAGAAGTGTTACCTACCCAGACTAACATCTTCTAAATGATTAGCTCTAAGTATCAGGCCATCAGCTTGCAGCAATGCTTTCTTCACCTTCCATCCAGAGGCAGCAGTTTTCAGACAGCACATTTTTTCCTGCAATCTACTTTCTCCAAAGGCCAATTTTGACTCTAAGATGTTAAGTGGCTTGCTGATAACTTTTAACTGAGAAAAACAATCCATGCCCAGTGTATCCTGAAATATGAAAAAGTTGTTTGAACAAGAGGCGATTTGTTCCAGCAATGCTAACAAAATAAAATCTGTGACTACAGTCAGAACTTGAAGATTTCAAATACATAAGCATACAAGTGAAGTACACATTAACCAAATTGCAACCACATATACAGCTTAACAATTCTTTTGCAGCCTTACTCAATACACAAGACAGAAAGTGAAATGGGAGGCCACTATTCCCCCTTACCAATTTTTTCTTGTTCTCTTTTTCCTTCATGAAAATACTACATATATGTTATGCAGACTAACCATGCCTCAACATGACAACTTACCTAAACTAAGAGCAATAAATATATAAATCAATCAAAATTGCCAGAAGCTACTGTCACTGAAAATAAATTGTCACTTGACACCTGCAATTAAATACATTTGGATACCTAGAAAAATTTCCTAAAGCTCTCAGTAAGTACTGAATGTTCTTGGAAGTCTCATGAAGTAACTATTTTTGAACGGCTGAGTATCTCTGAACAATAAGCCTGTAAAAACCTAGATCTAATACTAATCACCAAAACGGGTAATCTACATGTCTCCTTGTGCCCTGTTTTAAATAGGGACTTACAATCTTTGGAAAAATTTACTGCAAGTTTTTTTTTGATGAGGCCAATTACTGAAGTAAGAGAAAAAACTCTCAAATTTAAGTGGCTTTGGCTTGTTAAGTCATAAGGCAGTCCTATCTTATGTCGTGTAAAAAGAAATACACGTTCTATTCCATACACCCATATGTTCACTAAGTAAGCAAGTGGCATGCTGATATTCACTAGTCTCCAGATCTGAGCAAGCAGTAATATTTAATGTAGTGACGCACAAGTATGAAAATAACTGCTATCTATACAAAAGCATAGTTAACAGTAGAAATGCTACCTGGATAGTTGATATATGTCACAAAAAAGATGTATGTTAACATACACTGAAATTGCTTTTTTAACCATTCTATCAAGTCCAAAAGGAATGCCTTTTTGCTGACCTGGAAAGGAAGTGCTTTCCCTTCTTAAGAACTAAGGATCATTTCAAAGGTATTTGGACATCACTGGAAATTCTTATCTTTTGCAAGCAGAGTATCAATACCTTAAAAGGAAGAGGTCTTCCCAGCGACTTTTGTAATAGCTTCATATTGGCAGAAATACCAGCAGGATCAGCCAAGCAGTTCTGAATCTGCTGTGAAACAGACTGGATTTCCTTGGAAACCCTTGGAGGAAAAACAAAAAACAACTCAGAAGTTTGAGTAAAAGTTTGAGAAAAAAAAAAGGATGCATATATATGAGAAGGGTTTTTTTTTTTTTTTTTTTTTTTTTTTTAAATCTTTCCACTACAAGCACAGAAAACGAGTAGAAATTCTAGATGATCATATGGCCAAGGAGAATCCCAATGCTTAAAAATCTGAATTTTAATACTGAACAGCTATTTAATACATTGTACTTTCATTACTAACAGAACATAATTTGGACACCAACAGCAAACACTAATTAACTATAATACTTAAGAAAAAAAGAGGGAGGGAGAGAGGAAGGGCAATTTACACTATCATTTAACACCACGAGAGATCAAAGCCACTCACTTGTGCTGGTCTGATCCGATAAGCATCTGAGGAATTCTGTCAATGAGATGCTTCATAACCCAGTGCCAGTGCAAAGACAGGAGAGACAGCCCCGGTGAATCCACTGTTACAGTGTCAGAGACTGTCCAGAACCGGTCACGCCACAGCAAGCAATACAAAATCTGATGGGACAGAAAGGTTAGTAATGTGCTGAGCCCTGCATGTAACAGAGTGCTTCACACCTCAAGCAAGAGAAAATTAAAAATCACTGCCATTTCTGTTAACATTTCAAAATCATGCAATGCTTTATACACAACTACAACTCAACACTATGTTCTCTAAAAAAGCTGCGTGACTCTGCTGCAGGAAGTACACAAGTGAAACAATCTCTGGACCAAGTTTACAATGCTGCTGTTAGATTTTAGAAAAATTATCCTTGTGGTGTGAAAAGGGAGCAGAAGTGAACGACCCCTGTGACCTGCATGTCTGCTGTCCAGGTTAAGACAGCTGTATCCGACCTGGGTGTGGATACTCCCTTTATCATCAGTGGACAGAAACATGCACTTCTATAGCACAAGTCATACTATCCTAAGCAAGCAAAGAAGGCCAGACAATAAAGTTCAGCAATGGGTATCTACACTCCAGGAAAGAAAGCTCCTACACAAAGTATTTGCAGGCTGATAACCTACATTCCATACAGAAGCAGTGAGAAGACAGTGCAGAAATACAGCTACTGAAATAAACTGAGCACCCCATAATTATATGCCTCATTTCAGGCTTATTCTGAATACCAATAGAAGCACCGTAGTTTATTTCATGGTCCCTAAAAACTATAAAGTAGTGTGAAATCAGTCTGCAGAACACTTCTACTAATGTAGTAAGAAAACTCTACTCACATCTTGCATGTCATCATCACTTAAGGCCACCTGAGTAGATGTTACCCAGTGAAGTGCAAACACATCCCAAAGTTCAAAGAAAACAGCAAGGTTGACCACAATCGCATGAGGAAGGGAGTTGTAACTTCCTGGATCTGAAGTTTGGGGAATAGGGAAAGAAGGAAGAGACTGAATAACCCATCCATATGAAATGTCAACTTAATGGGTGATTTTAAAAATCACTAGGTATTCTTGGTGTTAAAAACAAACAAACAGAAAAATGAAAAAGATCTAAGATTCAAAGTAACAAAATATTCCTTTGCTATTTGCACAATTATCTATTGCCTCTATGCATTTAATATAGTAAAAATAACTCTGCTACTTAGATTAGCCAAAGACAGAACACAAATCCAATTTCTCTCTACTATCTTCATAAAGTTTAGATAATTAAGAGAAAGACATGCACTCATCTCGTAGTAGAGGCTGGACAGGAATGCTGCAGCATAAGGTGTATCTAATTTAAGAATAATGTGTTACATATCATTTTAGTCCTCATCTGACAGCTTCACATTCACACAATCTTCCTTCACACTTTCAGGATACACCGTATTTAAAGTGCCCATTTCATAACAGTGCAAATTAACTGTATTTCAAATTGGCTATAGAACCAAAAGAAACAGTGAAAAAAGAAATCAATCCACCTTTACGGAAATCTAGAGACATTCTTAAGGCACTAGTTCTTGGCTTCTTGCTAGTAATCAAAGTCTTCTCAGTGTACCTCCTTCTTTCTCGGTCAAGAAATAATACTGCCCTGAATTAAAAATAAAGTTATTAGAAATCCAGCATCATTAACTCAAAGCCTTTGCCTTATTAGAGTGACGAACTACAATGTGACATTAGGTATTACACTATATCGTGAAACAACTACCAAGAGCAGTGTAACTAATTGCCTGAATATGGCTTTAGCAGAAGCACACTTCACAAAAAGCAGACTCATTACTTCAGCAAAGGAAAAAGCAGCGGGATACTAAGCAGATGCAATGCTAACACTTGTAGGATAAGTGAGCAGCTGCTTCCTTATACTGTAAATCTAAAGTTTGTGTGCCAGTGCTTTTTCTCATTAGGAAAGTTTGTCCAAAATATCAGATATTTCAAACTGCTGCTCCCCCGTTTTCATGCTTTGCTCTTCAATTCTAGTTTGTCCTAGAAATGAAGAGCAACTTTTTACACAGGCAGATAATGATAGGACAAAGGAGCGTATTTTTAAATAGGAGGTTTAGATTAGATGAGGAAATTCTTCACTCAGAGGCACTGGAACAGGTTGCCTTGAGAAGCTGTGGATGCCCCAACCCTGGAGGTGTTCAAAGCCAGGTTGGATGAGGCCCTGGACAACCTGCTCTGGTGGGAGGTGTCCCTGCCCATGGCAGAAGGGGTGGAACTAGACCATCTTTAAGGTCCCTTCAAGCCCAAGCTCTTCTATGATTCTATGATACTCCAACCTACAAAGAATATTGGGAATTCTGCTTCCTTGTATCAAGTGATTGTTTTTAGTCCACAGCTACATAAAGCAGGAGCAAAGAATTTAAATATCTGTATAAAACCTCTGCCAGGTATTTTAGAGAACATCTGTTGAAACTTAAAAACATACTTGACAGATACCACAACTGTTTACAAAATATTGAGTACAGTCAGTGGCCATACCAGCTACTAGAAGGAAAATTAACTTTATCCTAGCCGAAACCAGGACAAGAGAGTCTTTACAAGATTATTATTATTCTATTTTTTTTTGGTAACTCACCGGTTTGCTACAGACTTCAAAAGGATTAGAAGCTGATCTGTGTGTTCTGTTTCTGTATCAAAGTTCACTGAATTCCTAATAATATCCAAAAATTGCATATTCCATCTTGGGTCCAGAGGCATCACATGCTCATCTGGAAAGGCAGACAAGACAATATTGACAACATTATTGGGTGAAAGACTTTCCTCAATCCCATCTCTACAGGAACTTTAGAAAGACAAAGATGAAATCCTAAGAGATTTCACAAAGTTAACAAGCTTGGAAAGGAAACCAGGGGAGTCAGTTCCTTGTAAATAACAGAAGGAAAATTATAAGCCTCAGTATAGGTTTGAGATAGGTCAGCATGCTAAGTATTAGGAAAAAAACAGAAGGCCTCAACTGTTCAGTCAGAACAGTAGTAGATACATGCAACACTCTTGAGAACTTCACGTCCTAAATTGGAACTGTAGTATGCTGAAGTCACAAGATACACAGTCAGGATTCCTTGTCGTAGCACTCTCACCTAATTTGCATTGGTTGTTCTCTGGATACTCAGTACCCTGAGCTGGTGGAAGGGGATGGGGAGCAGGATGTGGCCCTCACTATCCATGAAGAACTGGTTGGTGACCTACTACGGCACTTGGATGTGCACAAGTCGATGGGGCCGGATGGGATCCACCCAAGGGTACTGAGAGAACTGGCAGAGGAGCTGGCCAAGCCACTATCCATCATTTATCAGCAGTCCTGGCGATCGGGGGAGGTCCCAGTTGACTGGTGGCTAGCAAATGTGACGCCCATCTACAAGAAGGGCCGGAGGGCAGACCCGGGGAACTACAGGCCTGTCAGTTTGACCTCAGTGCCAGGGAAGCTCATGGAGCAGATCCTCTTGAGAGTCATCACACAGCACTTGCAGGGCAAGCAGGCGATCAGGCCCAGTCAGCATGGGTTTATGAAAGGCAGATCCTGCTTGACGAACCTGATCTCCTTCTATGACAAAGTGACACGCTGGGTGGATGAGGGAAAGGCTGTGGATGTGGTCTACCTTGACTTCAGCAAGGCTTTTGACACCGTCTCCCACAGCATTCTCCTCAAGAAACTGGCTGCTCTTGGCTTGGACTGGCGCACGCTTCGTTGGGTTAGAAACTGGCTGGATAGCCGGGCCCAAAGAGTCGTGGTGAATGGAGTCAAGTCCAGTTGGAGGCCAGTCACTAGTGGCGTACCCCAGGGCTCAGTGCTGGGGCCGGTCCTCTGTAATATCTTCATCGATGATCTGGAGGAGGGCATTGAGTGCACCCTCAGTAAGTTTGCAGATGACACCAAGTTAGGTGCGTGTGTCAATCTGCTTGAGGGTAGGAAAGCTCTGCAGGAGGATCTGGATAGGCTGCACCGATGGGCTGAGGTCAACTGCATGAAGTTCAACAAGGCCAAGTGCTGGGTCCTGCACCTGGGGTGCAATAACCCCAAGCAGAGCTACAGGCTGGGAGAGGAATGGTTGGAGAGCTGCCAGGCAGAGAAGGACCTGGGAGTGATGGTGGATAGTCAGCTGAATATGAGCCAGCAGTGTGCTCAGGTGGCCAAGAAGGCCAACGGCATCCTGGCTTGCATAAGAAACAGTGTGGCCAGCAGGGCTAGGGAGGTGATCGTCCCCCTGTACTCGGCTCTGGTGAGGCCGCACCTCGACTACTGTGTTCAGTTTTGGGCCCCTCACAACAAGAAGGACATCGAGGTGCTTGAGCGGGTCCAGAGAAGGGCAACGAAGCTGGTGAGGGGCCTGGAGAACAAGTCCTACGAGGAGCGGCTGAGGGAGCTGGGCTTGTTCAGCCTGGAGAAGAGGAGGCTCAGGGGCGACCTTATCGCTCTCTATAGGTACCTCAAGGGAGGCTGTAGCGAGGTGGGGGTTGGTCTGTTCTCCCACGTGCCTGGTGACAGGACGAGGGGGAATGGGCTTAAGTTGCAACAGGGGAGTTTTAGGTTGGATGTTAGGAAGAACTTCTTTACCAAAAGGGTTGTGAGGCATTGGAACAGGCTGCCCAGGGAAGTGGTGGAGTCACCATCCCTGGAAGTCTTTAAAAGACGTTTAGATGTAGAGCTTAGGGATATGGTTTAGTGGGGACTGCTAGCATTAGGTCAGAGGTTGGACTCAACGATCTTGAGGTCTCTTCCAACCTAGAAATTCTGTGATTCTGTGAATGCATTTAAATGACATATTTACAGTTCTTGACAGGAAGAATAGCTTTGTTCTTGGATTATTTTTCCCCAACAATAGCGATGTGCAGTTAGAATTGAGCCTGGTATTATTGCACACATTTCCTATGTAGGGATGCAGTGTGTTCAGAAAACAAAGAAAGGAAGCACTGATGTCTTTTATCATAATTTTTTTTTTTTTTCAGAAGTACCTGTCATACTTGGCTGTAGCAACTTGATCATGTTACTGATTCCGGATGAGAGGGAACTGGCATAGAAACTACCAAGGGCTACAGCACCCGCTTCCAACTGAGTCCGCACTAGATCTGCAGATGAAGAACAGAGTGCATACATCTAAGAGAGAGCATTTAGTTCAAATAAATAAAATGAACTTCAACTGAGCCTGCACAAGCAGCCTGAACCTCATCTGTGCATGAACTCTGGACATATGCCAGTTGAGCTAATATTTTCAATTAGTTACAAGAGTCCTCAATTAGTTACAAGCAGTCAAAATATCACAGCCAAACAGATAAATCCAGTGAAGAGTTCTAGTTAAAATGGTGATAATGTTATTAAAAATATGGTTTGCAGAAAACCGTAAGATTTTACCTTCAAATCTTCCTCAGTGTATTTTTGATTTTTTTTTTAATTAAAAACCTGTAAGAGCATACTTATCATTAAAGTAACTTTCTACTTTTTTTTTTTATTATTATTATTTCCTGACAGATGCATCTGTATAAGACAGCTCTCTCTTGATCATGTGGGGACAACACAGCCTGAGATTTCATGGAACATAAGACAGTTGTCTGTCTGAATTACTTGTATTAATGCCTAACTTCTCCACAAGTTTAATACAATTAGTAATAAGCAATGAAGAACTCACCTCAGCTGCTATCCTGAATATTCAGGCAACACGTTTTCAGGAAACCTAAGTTCAGCAGTTCCCTGACTTTCTAACCATTTGCATTTTAACACCAAATATACAGAAGGCATTTTACTGTTTTTACTATCACTACCAAAAAAAAAGTGAAGAGAATGCCATTTTCTTATATAAACCAAGAGGCATCCAGAAATAACTGCATTTTAGAAGTAGTACAAGTTATATGCATGCTCAACTAACAGAAGACAATGTTTAAGCCAAAATCTTCTCCTGTCCCTAACACACACAACCAGTTTCTGTCTCTCCCTGGAGCCTCAAACCTTTGATTTAGTATGCTGAGAACTTCCATACTAGATCATTTGAAAGGCCTGGATGTTCTCATTTAAGACTTATGATTTGTGAATATACAATGAATCAGCCTGGATACAAAAAAAAGAAAGTTAAATAATTACCTACCTAGCCCTTGTGGCAGATTTTTGGTTAAGTAGTTAAGCCATTTAACTCTCAATGTCCAATCTTGATTGGTTGCCTTTTCTATGAAAAATTTCACTGAAGCCTGGAGGACTTCCAGTTTATCCATCCAGTCTGCATTTATCTCAACAGCACTGAATCTGAGATTCTCAGGATTAGTGGACTGCATAATTTTCTGAAGATCTTGCAGAGTCAGTGGTAGTGTCCTGAAATACAAAAAGAAGTGAAGACCAGCAACCAATGGCTCAAACTACCACCTTGACTTTGCAAAGTGTTTGCCATGCAACCATCTTTAGGCAGGAAGATAACAATGCAATAATTTCTCCTTTCCCTTCTTGAGCTCCAAAGGCAGTTTCTAACTTCAGGTCATCTGGATGTGTCTACTACTAGGCACTCATTATTACCAAAAATTCATGCAACGCCAGAAGTGAATATGCATATCATTTCACTAAGAAATTATCACTCAGTCTGTGCGCTAGAAGGATATGTGAAAAGATAAAGATATGGAGAGGAATGTCACAGATAAAAAAACCAGCACGTTGCTAGAGTTCAACTATTTCCACGTTATAATTTAGTAGTAACTTCCACAACTTGTTCTGTCAGTAGAAGCAAACCATAGTACCTGCCCCCAGCGTGTCACAAAACAAAGCAAGCAGACAGGGAGAGTTTGCACCAGTGTTGTGAAAATAACTGTTACAATGTACAAGAACTCATTTAATGAGATCTTGCATATGGTCCCTATACATAAGAGTTCTTGCAGACAGCTCTGCTTGAAGGAGGAATATTGTTCTTTCATTTGAAGCTACTGGACCTAAAATACCTGCTGATTAATTGTTTAGATGAGAGCAAGAAGTACAAAGGATCATTAATATATTTACAACTAAATACTTTTTTTTTTTCCATCTCAGAAGGAAACAAAGAGATTTGGGGGGCTTTTATCAGCTTGTAAATCAACTTCACATTTCCTGCTAAATGCCTATTCCTAACTCAACTGAAAATGGGTCACATGTACTACTGAAGATGGAACACAGTTACCTATTTTGGACTGAAGAATAAAACAGGATATAATTAAACCTGTGTTTGTAGCAGTTGTGTGGAAAAGTAACAACAGAAGCTTCAGTACCAGAGTACAACTACCAGTCTCTACCCATACAATTTGCTCAAGACGAAGTTTTGCAGGGAGCAATGACATGTCAGCAGTACTACTCACATACATCTTGTTTCTTATAAATTTATTAGATTAAAAAAAAAGAAAAAAAGACTTTCCTACCTGTGGTTTTTAAGGTTTAGTCTATTCAGACAATACATTAGGACCTGTCCATCACTCCGGACAGTTGAAAGAAGTGAGTCTTCAGCTGTAAAGAGACTCGCAGGTAGGGAGTCTGGCCACAGTCCCATTGCTAGCAGGGAGTCACCACATATTTCAGGGGAAGCCAGAGATGAAACATGCTTTGTAACCAATTCTAACACAAGCTACAACAACAACAAAATAGAAAAACAAAAAGCAATTATAAAATCATACTCAAACATGCATTCAAGTACAGTATCTCAGGGAGCTCTAACTAAACATATTTACTAACAAATCATTATAAATCAAGGGATCTACAAACACTACATAACCTACACAATGAAGCAACATAAAATTTCAACCATAACTGGAATAACATACTGTACATCTAAAATACAAAGTGAATACTGCTGTCTCCAGATGACAGTGTGTACATTGTTTCAGGCTACAGTTTAATCAGTATCAATAGCCCAAACTCTCAACTGAAGCTATTAAAAAAGGGCAAGCCTCAGAATTCAATTAGGATATATTCTGGCTCCCTTATGTTGGGAGAGCAAGCCACTGTCTACAAAGTGGCGAACAAACCGTATTTATCCCTGGGGAATATCTCAATAAGCAAATTCCAGATAGAGAGCTTTCATGCAACTCTCACCTCACCTCTTTTTTCTAGTAGCATACCACCAGTCTGAGAAAATTGTAGAATGGTTTGAGTTGGAAGGTATCATCTTGGAGGTCTCTTCCAACCTAGACAATTCTGTGATTGCTATCTAGCTCCACTCTCCCTGACATGGGTAGGGACACCTTCCACTAGACCAGGTTGCTCAAAGCCTTTTTGATGGGGCATCCACAAATCTCTGGGCAACCTGTTCCAGTGCCTCTCCATCCTTAAAGGAAAAAGTTCTTTACAAATTCTAATCTAAGCCTGCCCTCTTCTAGCTTAAAGTCATCACCTCTCACCCTGTCACTCCACTCCCTGACAAAGAGTCCCTCCACAGCTTTCCTGTAGACCCCCTTTAGATACTGGAATGCTGTTATAAGATCTCCTCTGAGCCTTCGCCTTTCCAGGCTAAAGGACCGATTCCCTCAGCATGTCTTCACAGGAGAAGTGATCCATCCCTCTGGTTATCTTCATCGCCCTCCTCTGGACTCACTTCAACAGGACCATGATCTCTCTTATGCTCAGGGCCCCAGAGCTGAACACAGTGCTCCAAGTGGGGTCTCACCCTGCTGGCCACGCTGCTTTTGATGCAGCCCAGGATGCAATTGGCCTTCTGGACTACAGGCACGCATTGCTGGCTAATATTCAATTTCTTTTCCACCAACACCTACCTTTAAGTCCTATTCCACAGGGCTGCTCTCTATGCACTCATTGTCCAGCCTATATTTGTGCTTGGAATTGCCCTGACCCAGGTGCAGGACCTTGCATTTGGCCTTGCTGAACCTCATTAAGTTCTCACAGGCCCACCTCTCAAGCCTGTCCAGGTCCCTCTGGATGACATCCCTTCCCTCCTGCTTGTCAACCACATAACTCAGCTTGGTGTCATCAAATAAGTCATGAAAGGGCAAGCAACAGCTGAAATTCACTGCTCTTTACTATTCAACACCAGTAAACTACTTCTGGAGCTGCAACCGATCTGCTGGAGTAAGATACGTGCAGAACTGTAGTGCTTGCTCTGGAGACAAAAAAGGTTCAGTCTAGGATGTACAGAAAATAACCCAATGCCCTTTAATCCATCTTCTTCACCACCTGACAGACACCTTGAAAGAGTGTTTGAAGTGGCTTGTTTCATCTCTCCAAGAGCACCATCTTCATCAACCCCTTGCTTGGGCTCTTTGGAAACAGGGACTCAAACTCTAGCTTTATGAAATCTGATGCTTCATGATATTTTTTTGCTTATCTAGACAATGTTAGATTTTTCCAATACAGGACTTTTACCTTTTGATTAATCTGCAACTGTTGTGAGCGGCCATAGACTTCCCAACAAGCTCTGTAAAATGACTTTGCTAATCCAAATCCTCTTTTTATCTGCTGCACAATTAACACAGCAGCTTGAAGCAAAGGTGACAGAGATGACACAGAACCTGGAAGACACAGCATTTAGGGTAAAATGAATATTAAGTAATTGGCAGCCCTTTAACCCTCTGAGGACAATCACTACTCTTATAGTCCCTGAAGACCCCAACAGGTCTTTAGATTTGAATGGGTTCTTCTCAAGGTTAAGAAAATCTGACAAGACTGTAAAATTACAAGTGACCAGCTCAAAATAAAACATCAAGCAGCTGAGGTGATGAATGAAACTATCACCTTGCTGAAAAGAACAGCTTGAGCAGGCCTTGTGCAAACCCTCTGTATTGCTGCATTTTGCTTCGAATATATTGCCTTTCTTACAGCGACAGACAATACATATATCATGCCAGTGTCTGATGCCTCCTGACAAAGTACATCAGTTCCTCCCTGTCCCCCTTCCCCCTCCCCCCCCCCCCCCTTTTTTTTTTTTTTAAATGATTTGGGCCTACTTCCAGAGAACACAAAAAAGCAAACAAAAAAGAAAATAAACCAACCACCCACAACCCTCAAAAGAAATTAATTATATGTTTGTCTTTACATATATCTGGATGTTGCACAATGTAATAACCAAATTTTAACATTAAATAATTAATAAAAATACATGTAAGGAGCCCAGGCTGGCTTTAGTAAAAATACCAAACAGACTTTTCTTACCTGGTATTGCTGTCTTGGTTTCTGAATGCACAGCCAGAAGGGCTTCACAGATGCTATCTCCCACTAACCCCAAGCCATGCAGCAGTAACTTTAAATCCAGATTATCCAATACATTTCCATCATTTTCTCCAGGAATGTAAATTTCAATCCCACGATTCCGCATTGCTCTGGATATTTCTCCATGAACAGGATCCATGGAAAGGAAAAGCCTGTCAAATATTCACAAGATATTTGTGAAGTTAGGACTTTAAACTATTACTCTGGAACCACCAAATCTCCTTGTCCATAAAGTAAATTTATCTCTATAAAAACGGCAACACTGATACCTAGAAAGCCAGAGACACCCGCTGAATTTAAATGAGAGATGTGTATAATTGAATTTTGAAGATAGCTAAAGAGATAGTGCATTATTTTTTCCTTAGCTACATCTGAGCTATGTCTACTTTATTATTTGCCAGCTTAAAAAAACAGAAGTTAAGCTGTGCCTCTGAGCTATCAAGAAGGCTTTCAATTCTTAGCAATTGCTTCAGATAAATCTGTGCTATTTAAAAACCAAAGTAACTTCCACATGCTTAATACTATCAGCAAACTCTTACAAACAAGAAAGGAAAAGATTTATGAGATAAAACACAGCAAAAACAAGTTTCTGAAAGTCTTATTTCCAATTCAGATGAACCTGGGCATATCAGTGCCTATATTCCTTCCATAAATTTCAAAAAGGTAGAAATGATACAGAATACTCTGTATGTTCTCCTCCCATCTCCCACAGAGATTAAGATTATTTCAATTCTGAGAGAATCAAGACAGACCAACTGGTTGTGTGTGTGTGGTTTTTTTTTTTTTTTTTTTTTTTTTTTTTTTAAGTTCTGTCACTGCAGGAAACAGGAATTCGGAAAAACAGGAAAAAGATGGAAAAATAAGTATTATGTTGACAGACCAGTTTTTATTATCAACACATATGAATAGCTCACCATCTTTAACATTTGCATCCTAAACTCTATTTACAGTAAGATAGGGAAGTGCTGAAATCCTCAACTAGAAATGAGGATTTCATTCCTAGAAAAATCTAGACAGAGTTAGGCTGCTACGAATTTTCCAGCGTAATAGTCTGTGGTGGAACAGCAATAAAAAGCCAAGCCTCTTAAGATCTATATCATATGTTCATCACCCTGTTCACATTCTTCCTCGCCAGGCAAACAGTGCCAGTGCAGTACACTGAAATATGAGTAGCATTCAAAATACCAGAAGACTGTCTCACAGATGACAGTTTTTCCTATACCTACCATTCATTTGGAAAAAAAAAAAAAGAATTAAAAAAAGCAGAAAAGCAAAGCACCTGAAGTTTGGATGAGGAGTTATTGTAGGAACTGTGCCATCTATCACACCTCTCTCACTCATGGTAAGAACACCTCCTGGTTCAAGTAAGGCATTTAAGCGGTCCAGCACAGAGGGGCTACATTCAAAAGAAAAATTTATCATTAGAAAGAGGTAACAGTTCAACCCCCTCCTGATCCAAACAATTTTAAGGTAGCAGGAAAACTATCAACTACTAAACAGTTTAAGAAGGAAAATACTCTTCCAGAGAATGAAAGTTACTTCCCCCATGTATTGCTATGAAATGCAAAAATGTTCAGTCGTAAACACATTCACTAAGAGGTTAAGTAAATTAGGGAGGTAAAGAAATTTACGCAGTGAAAAAAAGTCCATAAAAATCTCTTACTTGCAAAAGTTAACGTTGTCCATCAACAGCCAATCTCCACACTGCAGGGCCTGAACCAACATCCCATCCACCCACTCAAAAGTGCCATGGCTTTTACAGTCAGCTGCCTGGGCCTGCTGCAGCTTGAAACGCCGGAACTCTTCTACCAAGTGAGCAAACTCTGCAAGAAAGCATAAAACTTACATCAAGACATGTATTACTGACACAGTTTCCTGTTCCTTTCAAGAAAAAGTGAAGTTATCTTGCTAATAAACACCTACGCTTCCTACCTTTTAGGAGAAAGAACATAACAGCAGAGGATCTGACTCTGCAAGTAGCCACCCATGGGCAAAACCCATAGGGTTGCAAGGGTTTTGCAAGCACAGAAATACAAACTGGACAGATACCTTTCTCCAACCCTTCTCTCCAGTTAGAAAGAACTTACGATAAACAGGTTTCTCAACCTTTCAATGCAGGTTCATAGGTCTTTCATTTTCTTCAGAGGAACATATAGTCTTACATCACATCATCATACATACCTGCCTTTGAGAAAGAACTTATTTTGTTGTTCAGTCGCTGGGTAAGTACAAGTATTCCCTCCAGTTTGCTCACTAATTCAGCTGTAACACTTCTACCTCCTTCACCCAGAGATTTGGGTTTGTAATTCAGGATGAAACTGCTCCAAGCACGCAGCACAAGTTCAGCATCATCTGCACAAAGTTCTGTCAGGAGAAGACTGTCCCTTACTAGTGTGCTCACAACATTCTCCACTTTTTCCAACAGGCGCTGCCATGGCCTATTAATATCAACCTGTAAACATGCCAACGGAGTTAGTTCATTTAGAAGACTGCAGTGCCTAAGGCTTCACTTGGTGGTTAAACACTAAGATTACAGTGGACTGGCCACTGTTAGGTAAGAAGTAAAAACAGTGCCTTATTGACAAGAAGGTACTTACCTGTTCAAATCCACCCAGGAGTTCTGTTGTATCCATTGCACTGTTCATTGCCATGATTTTCAGTCGATGGCCAGTCAGATGGGCCAGCAGCTCAACAAGACTGGTTTTGCCGACAGCTGCAGGGCCCACCAGGATCACCATCCAGCTCATGTGAACACATTTCATTATGGACTCAAGGGACTGCAGCGAATGATGCAGAAGTGACAAATTTCCGCCAGGACGAGGAATATAGTTGCCACGAGAAAGAACTGAATAACCAATCTGGAAGGGATGAAAGCCACATAGGTGAGTACAAAGAAAAGAAAGTGTGTTCTCAGGTGCACAAATTGCTTCCTTGTCTCACCACTCATTTGTCTTGTCAACAACTTACCTGAATGTTATATGGAGTGATGTGAAAATCTCTCGTTCCTGTATATACATCAGCGTCTTGGCCAAAAATGTCTTTAAATACAGATATAACCTAAAACAGTTGAAAGAGCAGATGTGACTAATAAACTTATCCATTGTTTTAAAGGCTTGCATCACAAGTAGCCTTCCCTTCTTGACTTCACAGTAGTGTCATATTAGCTAACACAGCTTAGTCACAAGCATCATTCCACTCAACGTGCAGAAAATAAAGTGACTGTGAGCTACCAACAGCAACTCCTTCATTTACCATACTTCCAGCAATTTGAAATACTGTAAGTAATGTTACTCTAACAAAATACTAGTGAAGAAATGACTCCATAAGTAAATCCTTTGATAACACATGAAAAAAGACAATACCACAGGAGAAGGAATGTAAACTCATGAGAAAAATATCCAGTCACATTGTTTTTCAATCTCACAGTTGGACATTTAGTTAAATACAACTGAAGTGTGAAATTAAAAAACAGGCAACAGAGGGATAAGTAGTTGGCGAAGGGCTATTTCTCCTCTGTTCTATCCCCCCCAAAAATGCAGGCAAACCATAACATTTCTGTAAGAATGTTATTATTTAACACTGAATCACAGAATGATATAGTGTTTTGCTCTTGTTTAAAGTTCTTTGTTATTCTACTTACCTTTATTTACATCAGCTTTCTGATTTTATGCCAATAGATAATTAAATTGGTATTTTAAAGGACAATTGGAACTGATATGGATATTAAAACAAAAAAGTCAAAACAAACCCATTTTTCTTCTGAATGAGGCAATCTCTACAAATGAATTGCAAGGCACTTTCAAATTTACATTTCAGTTTCTGGCAATACTTCTTGGCAACCTGAACAGCCAGGAAAGAGAACGCATCTTACCTTTTCTTTGTCCTCCCTGGTTCTCATTCTTTCTCCATATACCAGAAATACATGCTGGCCTGGATCATAGCAACCTGGTGATTGGTCAACAAGCATAAGCTGGCACCAGCGGAAAAGATCACGTAAGTTGAACTCCCAAGGTCCTCCTTTCTGTCCCCACTTTTTTTCAGTCATTACTTCTTTGTCAATCTGAAAAAAAATAGTAATAAAAAATTACATGTATATACATATAAAATGTAATTTATATATGTATTTTATACTATCCATGTACTGGTCTCCAAATATTAAAAAATAAATAAAAATTCAACTGAATTTCTGCCTTTGGCACCACTTAAGACAGTAAGAGAAAAGCTGTATTCACTTTCCTGAAGATGTCATGAACTAAATCTTGATTTAGTTTGTTTCCCATGTACTATTTCTCTATCATGCTAGTCAAAGCTAAATTCCTGAATTCACCTTCACACCCCAGTACTATAAACGACTGGTAAGATGCTGCCACAAAGTATTTTATATGAGAATGTTATTTTCTCTTAGCATTACTACACTTTTTTTGTTTCATGACATGAAGATTAATTCCGATTAAATGCAATTTCAGAAGCATAAGCATAAAAAACATGCTGTGAATTTTAAATCCTGCACTTTGCACAAACTCTAAGCCAAAAATTAGCTAGTAAGTTGATCTATTGTAGTTAATGCTTGTTGAAAACCTTTTAAAATTAGAACAATTTTAGATCTAAGCATCTCTGAATCCTTTACCATAGACAAATCCTTTCAGGAAAGATTTTGCCTTTATTAGTCTCAGTGTTTGAGAAAAATGCTACATATCCTTCAAAGCTTCTGCTTCTGAGAAGGTCAGATGCTGCTTTCACTTGATCCTAATTACTCTAACAACAGCCCGTAATAAAAAGCAGATTAGAAATTCAGACCAGAAACAGAAATATACATGTTAGCTCTTATTAAAGGGAGAGCTCATTTTGTGTTTGCTTTAAGAATAACCATTATGCATGCAAAACTTTTCTCAACTTAAAGATACCGAACCATAACTATGTCCAAAATTTCATAAAACAAAGTTTTTAAAAATATATCTAATATATATATATATATTATATATGTATGTATATATTAACAATATACATCTTCTGTGAAAAAATAAATGCCTCTTCAGTTACCAACCAAGTAATCATATCTGATTGCAGTGGTAGAAGAATTCACATGGTATTTAGTAGTGTTCTTTACTTTCTTCTACATGTATTTCCATTCCTCTTTCACCCACACACTTCTCTGTAGAAGTGCTGGGAAATATTATGTTAGGCTATTTTTTTAAATCTTATTGTATTCTGCTTACTTCTACATAAAATTAAAATGTATATTTACCTTGTTATTGAAAGCAACCATTTTAGCAATAATACTCTTATCAATGGCAGGAAACAGTGTATTCCCAATAAACTCCATATCTGCTGCTGACAGCGGATCAACATACACCTATAGAATCAAGAACATGCAGTGTGTTGATACAGCCAGAAACCTACAAGACAAGCTCATGGTAAAGTTTGAATCAAACAAATAAGCTTGCCTGAGTAAATCTATTAAGAAAGGACTTGGGCAGACCCTTTCTTCCACCTCCTTGTCTGTATGGATTCTGGCATCCAAAAATCTTAGTCTTCTTGTGCTGTACGTGAAAATTCATTCCCAATTCGGGAACATAAATCTCTGCTCTGTGGTCAAAGCAAGCATTTAGCCCCTCTAATACAGACTGAGAAGCCAGGTTCAACTGAGGAAAGAAATAAAGATACAATGTTAATGCTCTACAAAACACTTTCTCACAATCTCTAGACAACAGGCTGAGATATACTGAATATAAAGTTAAATTTCCTTGCTGTTCCAGTGCTGCCACATGTTATTATTACCTTCCAGCTAGGTTGTTACTACACTGGAGCACCTAAACTGCATCTAACGCTTTCCTTATTTGCATATGTTATTTCTGTGTTTTCACCACAATGACAAAACAATTCTCCATTGTAAAATCTGCATTTTCAAGATGTTTCTTCTGAACTTATGTTCATACGTTTGTGACATACAAAAATCTCTCTCCCTCTGCAGTCTGGATTAAAGATCGCCTCCAACCAGGCACAAGATGCAAATAACTAAAATCAAGCAAAATTAATTTCAGACACCAACCCTCCCAGGTATTTGGGGTCCTACACGCCGGAATATACCCTACATAACAAAATCAAGACTTTTGCTCTCTTGGACTATTCATTTGTGCACAACACTTTAATTTACCTCATCTAATACAATCCAGTGTCCAGCCTTTAATGCTGCTAGTAGTGGTCCATCTCTCCAGGCAAATTCTCCTCCCCTCCCACCTTCAACAGGCAAGTCTGTCCCAAACAAGTCTGTCACATCCTTTGGAAGTAAAGAATGGCAAAAGAAACAATTACAAAACTGCAAACAAGTTCAAAACCAAGCATTGTTATCTTTACCTCACATTTTATCCCTCTGCTTTAAATATTGCAGAAGTACAAAAAAAGAATAAATAATTAATAAATACAAGCAGTATTTGCAAGATGCTAAAAGCTACTATGTTTAGCAACAGAAAATTGAACTGGAACAACAAGAAAACCTACAAAGAGCAAAAAAGCACCTTCAAGTTGCTTTCAAGTAACTTTGCAGAATCCAAGCAAAACATAGGAGGCAAAGATACACATTTTCACTTGCAAAGAACACAAAAATTTGGGAATTAGTATTCACTCACATAAGCTGTTCTTCCTCATTTCCCCCTTCCCCTTAAACCCTTTGACCAAGAGGAAAACACTGCCATTTCATATTCAGTGCCACAGTTGAAAGAACTGTGCTTTAAGTAAAACAAAACCTCCCCCACCATAAACACTAAGTTACAAAGATAGTATTTTATTCTACCGTCTGCTCAGACAGGTTGATTCGAACAAGACAGTTTCCTGAGGCCTTTGCCAGGGCAGCTACTAGACTGGTCTTGCCCACACCTGGTGACCCTTCCAACAAAATAGGTTTGTTAAGCTGTAGTGCTCTCAACAGTCGCTGAGCATTCACTGCTGTAGTCCCAGCATTTAGAGCATAATCCGTAATGCTATTCCTTTGAAGAACAGGGCCTAAAACAAAGGAAAAGAAAACCAGGAACAATTAAGCCAGAATATTTTTACTGGAGCTGCTGACAATGTGCTTCTGAAAGAGGTCATTCTATCTGTTAACTGCTGATCTTATTACAGTAAGCAATGAGAGATCAAGCTTGTAAATTATTCTCAAAGATGAGGCACATATACTTTCTATTTGACCCACAGCAGTGACTGTGGGACTACGTGCCCATATCCACTTGTTTATGTAGTAGTTTTCAAACAAAAAAAAATGAAAATTTAGTACTGAAGAATTCTGTTCTTGCACTTCAGACACCACGAATCTAAAAATCAAAAGCAGCTTTTCAAAATTTGGCACTGAAGGATACAATTCAGACATGTTATACAACAACATATTAATCTGTTCAATATACTGTCAGTTCTGCGAAAGAGTACTTTAACTGAAGTATGCTACTAAGCACATCTTTTCTTTCATTTCATTAGGACTTATAATGAGAGAGTACTGAGCTTCTCGTCTGTCAAATTACAACCAGTATAATGCACAGGGACACCACTCCCCAAATTCTGTAATACAGCATTGCTCAGGTTATAAATGATATTAATCGCCTATTCATTTTACAGATCTTTAAACCTGTTTGGTATGAAATAGAACCTTCCTTCTCTGATCCCTAGTGACCCAGAGGAAACTAAGAAATTTCCAAAGAGCATTACCTTGTACAATTTTATAAATGACTAACACAATCCATAGTATCAAAATGTTCAATGATGAATGACAAACACAGCACTAGGAACACACACTACATAGCTCAGTATTACCAGAAATCAGACAGGTGAACTTTCGAAAGTTCACAGCTGAATCTCTAGCACTTTTTGGTCCCCTCACTGTATTTTAGGAGCAGAAAACAGTATTTGGATAGTTCTTCTTGTGCTGACACGTGAGAAACTGAAATGCAGATGTTAAGTAACTTTGTAAAAATCACAGCCAATCTTTGAGAGGATATAGCAAGGCAGAACATTGGAGTTCTGGTTAGAATTGTACCTCGGAACGCAAGGTCCAGAATGAGCTGTAGCTTTAGGCTGAAGTTAGTGGATGTTCTGACCATGCAAAGTGACAGAAAACTATAGCTCAGAATTAAAGGTGCTTCATTACACCAAAAAACAAGTTTACTAAAACTAGGCTACTAACTAGTCATCTTACGAAGTCAAAGGAAGCAATTAACAGACACCTTAACTGCAATTATCAAACTTAGAGTCAGAAAAGCCATTTTCCTAAACTTTAGAACAAACTACCAACTGTTCTGTAACAGTTTAAGCACCCTACTTAGATATAGTTACTAACAGAACTATAGGGATTTAAAAAAAAGCACAGAAGAAATGTCCACCCACTCCCACAGTCTCTTGCCTCTTGGAATGAAAAATGGGTCAATTCCCATGAAGTCGTCCATCCACACAAACTCCTTCTCCTTTGTTCTGTCATAAATCTTTAGTTCGTTCTTCTGATAACCAGTCAGCTCAAGGAATTGACTCATTTTCTCACATAAGAATGCCAGGCATTTTTCTCGAGCTAATAAAGCTGTATCAGCTGAGCAGGATGTTGTACCTGTAATTAGGAAAGTAAGTGTTCTTCAGAACCACAACTAGGCACATTTATCTAATGACTAATGAGACTGAATTCATTCACAGATACCCATTTTGCACAGAGTTGTTTCAGGTACATATTTGGTGCTAGTACTGAAAGCACCAGCAAGCAAAAGCACTATAACAGGGAAACTGTTCCATGAGCAACAGCAGTAAGGACATTTTATTTCAAAAAGTCTTTTTTCTGCTATCACTATCATCCTGATCCCTTGTTATAGTTTCCCAAACCTTCCCCTGCATTTCTGGTGGCTTTTCACTTTTCCTTCCTCTTCCCCTCTCTCCTATTTACCAGCTGGACCAGTGGAAAACATACAGAGATGAGTTCTGAGCTACGCCCATGATACTGGCTAGTAGGACCATGCTAGCCTCCGGGCTGGGGGAGAGAGAATAACGCATGGTCATGCAGTTAAATACTGTATCATCATAGATCACTTCAGAAGACTTGATAAAAAACACATGCTTGCTTTGCTTATGTGCTTACCTTTGAGATAGTACTACTACCTGTAATTTACTTAAGCTTGCTGTATTATACAATCTCACTATTAAAACAAAAAATAACAGGATATTGTCAAATGAAAGTTAAAACGTCTACCCTAAGCGTTACCCAAAAAGAATTTTGTCTGCATTCCAAACATATTAATACAAATAACTTATTTTTGTTACCAAATCAGTGCTGAAAGACTTACCTGATCCTATTCCATCAATGTACACCAAACATGCAGCATGGACAAAAGACATCATTGGAGAAATATAAAGATTATGTTCGTTGGCAGAATCCATCTCTTCACCTTTTACCATGACATTCATAAAATTAACCCATGATAAGATGTCTCGCACGCTGAGAATACACTGGCGACCAAACTCTTGATTAGTCAGCCATTCAACGAAGTCCATCATGAGCTCTGCTATGTCTGCCCCTGAAAAAAAAAAGTTAAAAATTAATGCAATTATCAAAAGAATTTTACTGGTCAGATCTACTACATTGTCCCATAATAAGAATTGTTATAGAGTACACACAATTGTAATCCATGAATGTGGGTAGGTACTCTACTCCCTAACAGGCATGATAACCAAAGAGCAAATTTATGCCTGTGCTATGTTACAGATCCTTCTAAACTCAAGTACAAAGACAGAGTCAAGTGAATATTAACAGTGAAGCTTCTGGCAGAAAACAAAATGCCAGCTCTTTCAATAACCTTACATTGAGACTAAAATTTGGCACTGAGGGGCTGGGGATAATTCAGCTACCTAGTTGGTGAGTTAAATAAATACTGTCTTGCTCTTACTTCTGGCTAGTCACAGAACATACGCTATGAAGGAAGCACAGAGTCCATAATATTTTGTAATTGTCCCCAGAGAGAAGTGTACTTTCAATAAAAGGTACGTATCTGTGTAAATTCTGAGAAAAGCTTAACAGCAGTATATCTGTATATCTTTTTTTTTTTTTTCCTTAATCATGTTTTAAGTCCAACACACAAGAAATACCTACCTTGACACTTCATTCCAGTCAGAGACAATCCTGGATGAAGATTGTGTTTTACAATCTGTATCAAATCATCACGGCCATTGCTTTGTGGACACCATATCTCCGTAAATCTATTGCGCAATGCAGGAGAAAGCTGCAAACAAGAAGAACTACATAGCAATTCATTTCACACTACATCCCATTTTACAGTGCCACTTTTTAGATAAAAATTTTGAGTGTGTGTGGATTTTTAAAATGTCTAGTAGTGGCATCAATCCAGGATCAGCTGGTAAATGAGAAAATTTGAAGGAATATGGAACAAAAACAAGCTGGTTTGCAAGCACCAAAGCTCCATTCCATTTCAGGATGTGATGCATCAAACAATGGCTATGTAAGCTCTCTTGTCCCTTTGCTTAAAGGAATAAACTAACATAGAAATTTACCTTCAATTACAACTCCTTTCTGTAATTCCTCTTACTCTTGCCTGAATTAGCGAAGCAAATACATTAGCACAAATGCAATGCAGAAAGAAATCCTTTTTATTGTTTTACAATGAATTAATTTTGTACTGTAGAAACCATCTTAATAGACTGCCCATCTTCTTTTAAGTAAAATAAAGCTCATTTCTTAGTCCTAGGTCACAGTATCCCTTAAAGGTGTTTTTGTTGTTTTTGTTGTTTTGTTGTTTTTAAACCTGGCTTCTAAATGACTTAAAGCAGAACTTCATAAACTGATTTTTCCCACTTATTGAGAAAGGTCCTCATGAATATATTCATATTCACTGAAAATGAAAAGATGACTTCTAGCTGACTCTGAGAAGTATTAAAGAGAATAATCTGCTATGCAACTTCACACTACTCGAGACCCATGTTAGAGCTAGATTTGCTTGCTTTATGAGCCACATTTCTCGAACTTGCAATATTCTGATATCAAACCTACCTAGGGTATTTAGAAGCCTTAAGTTTTCTTCGACATTCTGCTCAGTATTGACTCACTACTGTAAAAATAATAGTACACAGTAGTGACAGGGAACAGATGTATCCTAATCCTCCTTTAGAGCTGTGAGGCAGACTCCAACCAGAAAGCACAGAATGACAGAACTGGGATAATGCATTTTTATATTGCACCTCTATCACTAAACAGTTAATATGACCAGAAGATGTATATTATACTTCCAGTCGCTTTGACATTCACCTCTTTTTTCCCAAAGTCACCTCCCGGGTTCATGGTCGCAACGATACGAAACTTCTTTCCTGCAACCAACAGCTCTACTTCATTATCCTCATCATCTTGACCACCTTTTTCAGCAAGTACCAACGTCTTCTCAGCTTCAAGAACACTAAAGGGAAGGTTTTAAAAAAAAAAATCAATTTAATTTTTTCATACTTCATTTGAAATTGTTTAAGAATGAAAGTCACAAGAATTGGCCAGATTAAACACTCATTGGTCCAAAAATTGTATTTAAAAAGCAATATAATCTGTTTGTTTTTCCTAATTGCAAACTTTTTTTTCAGTCAAAAGGAAACTTTACCCAACTTCATTGAAAAGGTTCAGCTGAAGTGATTCCTCAAATAGACTTATCTAATGTATGTAACTCACAGCTCTCCAGTTTCCAAAAACAATGGCAAAATGCATGTTCACAGGATCAGATGAAGAAATCTGCAGTGATCTATATCTCCCTATGCTGAATCTGTTTTGACTGTGACAGTAACAAGCAAGTCATCTCCTTGTCCTTATCTCAACCCACAACCTTTTTTTCATCATATCTTCTCCTTGTTTGGCTGAGGAGGTGGAGTAAGAGTGTGAGTGTGTGTGTGTGGTGCTTGGCTACCTACTTGTGTTAAACCACAATATGAAGATAAGTGAACTTTATGAAGAAAGGATAGCTGCAACGATACAATGGAAAAAAGAAAAAATAGAAGAATAAATCTAGTAACAGAGTTTGGATATGGCGGAGAAAACACCTGCTAATTAACTCAACATAAAGGATAACTGAAAAAGACTAAAAATGGGAAATACTTCTGCAAGCAGACACTCAAATGTGCATTTTAAGATTATTTTTTTTAGCAAAAAAGTAGAGAGAAAGCTAGATTCTAGTATTTGAGAAGATGCATCATTTTCAAGAACTCATTGACAATCTCAAAAATTAATATTGTAAACTAGCGATTTTGCTTGTAGTTTTATTTTCCAGCTTGCCTCATGTTGTATAATGTTTTTAGATACTGTTCAAACTGTTTTAGTTGAACTATATTTTATATTGTTCATTTCTTTATTTAGGGACATGAGCTACAGAATAACTATAGCTTCTCATCATCTTATCTTTGTCCGTATAACAAAGACAACAATTAGTGTGCAGATCAGTCTGTAACAGCACCATAAAGCCAAACAAAAAGCAACAGCTTTCACTAACTAAAACATTCAAAACAAACATTACCAGTACCAACACATCAAGCAAACCTATACATATCTGCTTTTCAATCAAATTATCTTTTATTTTTCTAGGTAGAATACGACTTTGAAGACTTCTGCAAGACAAGGCGGTTCCATCTTGTCTTACCTTAGTTATAATTTCAAGCAGCAAAAATTGTCTAAGAATTACTATGATAAAAACTAGCACCTCTAACAGATGGATGAATAAATAAATAAATAAAAAGCAAACTGGCACAGAAGTTGAAAGATGAACAAGTCTAGAATCACTTGTGTCATTCTTCCTTTCAGCAAGAATTACATTATTAAGAGAGCAGTTCGACTGGGCCAAGAAACAAGCGTGCCTAAAAAGCTAGATTTACCCTGCTCGAGCTTGTATGATGCTTCACTGAGGATACTTAATACTAAGCACATTTAAAACATACCAACATACCTGTTAAGTCTCTCTAGAACAGAATCATCAGCTAAAGAAATCTCATCAAGCAGAAAAAAACCTTCTTGTTTCATTGCTAAAACAAGAGGTCCATCACACCACTCAAACAGTCTAGAATTATCAGATTCCTCCTACGAAATGGAAAAGAAAGTGAAAAGTTATTTATAATTGTTACTTTTTGCTTCCATGGTCACAATACCAACTATTACTGATGCGAGACTAACCTGGTCGTTTGACCTCTGTCTGACTGGCCGCAGTCCTCCCAGGAAGTCTGAAGTCTCCATGTGCAAGTGGCAGTTCACTGAGTATAGCTTCTGATTTGTTAACGCTGCAAAGATCTGACAAATGGTAGTTTTACCACACCTGCAAAAAAGTCATTTAATTGAAAGGGCAAGAGTAAAAACAAAGCTCCTTTTGGCCAGGATTCATACTTTCCTTGAAGATCTATGAGGTAAGGCCCTCAGCATGCAAATTCCTTTCTATTCCTTTCCTTGAGATAAGCGAATGGAAGGTGAGGCCATTATTGGCACAACTGTTGCTGACTTGCACAAGATACATTTAATTAAAATTTAAATCAATATCTGCACTGATGGACTTCTACAGGCTCAAAAGCAAATTATTCCAGCCTGCCCCTACGAAGCAGTCTGAACATTTCAAGTGAACTGGAGATACTATCTGTCTGGACCATGCCTAAGTCTGAAGAAATAAACTGCTGAGTACCCAGAGTTCCCATTTTGCATAAGATACTACTTTTCCCTTTTCTGGTGTCTTTCTTCCTTTCTCTCCCATAAAAATCTAGTCCCTAAATTTAAAACCAGCACAGTAGCAGACAGCACCTATTTTTATGACCTCCTTGAGAGCAGACAGGAGTGGTGGAAAAGAAAGAAACCTCTACCACACCTATGTTCTCTCCCCACCTTAAGACATGCAACATGCATGTGCTCTCAAACAGCAAACTGCCACAATTCCCCCAAATGGCTTTGACAGTGACACACAGTAAGATTCTATAGGGCAACTTGTAGAAAGTAGAAACAAAAGACAGTCCCTTTCAATTTTACTACTTTCTATATAATTTCTTTGTAGTTACACACAATGAAGACAATCCTGTTAAAGACTTAGGCTGAAAGATGTGATTGCCACTCCTCAAAAGGTACTGTGGAAAACAGCAGTTGCAATTCTGCCGTGTCAGAGGCTTAAATGTCCCAGATCAAAGAAGCACTGAAGCCTACTTAACCATTTTGCATTGGACTGAGATGCTGCCCTACAAAAAAAAATACATCAAAAAAAGCACAGTTACCCAGTGTCTCCCACCAGCAGTACTGGTTCACCAAACTCCAGGGCTCTTCCCACCAAAATGGCAAGTCTCCTCATCCCTTGAGTCCAGACAACGTGGTTAAAATCTCTGCCCATCACTGACATCTGTGTGGAGAATTTAGCTGCACAACACAAAGCAATCTGTCAGCTTCAGGCACATCTAGAGGACTACAAATACTTTTTTTTTTTTTTCCCCTAGGAAACTCACCCAGTAGCTTTTTGACGCTTTCCCCTGAGAAGAGAGACTCAGGATATATTTTTTTCTTGAAATGCTTTTCAAGGACTCTCTTTATAACATCCACCTCCTCTTCTTTCCTAACTCTGCCTGCCAGAAGCATAAAACCTATAAAACAAGGGAAGAGAAAAATCAATTATTACCAGGTTAATAAGCAACAAAATATATACATACACTTAATAATTGGGGCTAGAAAGCAATTCTGCAGAGACACTTTAAAAAAAACTGAAGAAAGTAGCATAGCTCACCATCATTTGCTAAGTGCTGAAGCCAGTCGTAATCCTTTTCCAGCTGTTCTGCCAATCTGTACCTTTCACCCCAACGGAACAGATCCCGCAAGGTAATGAACCCATGCTTCCCAGCAAAAACTGTTGAACCTCTGCGGTAAGACTGTCATAATAGCAAAACATGAGACATTTTTTCAGGAACTTGTCTGACCGCTTTAAGCAAGATTAATATGACATTCATTCAAACGAGCTGTATGCAAAAAAAAAAAAAAAACCCAACCCACAGACCCAAATTACTTATATGTAGGCAATTTGCTAGGTACTCAGGAACAAAATAATATAATTAAGTAATAAGTAAAAATAAGAAAATAGGTACATGGATTAAAACAAGATCCAGGCAAAAGATTAGGTTCTATACCAAAATGGATGTTAGCACTTCTTTAGTTTATTTTTCTATATTGAAGTAAAGTAAAACTTAGAACACCCAGTCTAGAAAGCTACAGGAAAAAGCGTGCTCTGATTTGTGCTTCTGCAATTGCTTTAAAATATGAGATAGTTTTAGCTAGTTACTAAGTTTTAACTGTTTGTAGGAGTATCAGAACACAGCCCAAATTGTCGCTTAAAAATAGTACCAAATTTAGCGTGGCCGAACAACTGCTACAAATCTATTATTACATTTTCCACTCAGGCCAAAGAATGATTTTATACTTTAAATCACAAGGCCTTCAGTTATTAATTTTCTTGTCACTGTTCTTGCTGCTAGCCTTCTTCCAAATCCAATATCACCTTCCTTGCTTCTTTATCCTAACCACTGAATTAATTACTTTAGTTGTGGATTATTTTCACTCAGTTGTGGTTTTACATCTGCCAGTTCACAAGACCGCCCTCCAAAAGGGATCTGTACTTAGTGCCAAAATACACCTTCTACAAAAGGCCCGAGAAACGCTTTCTACAAAAAGAAGAAAGACTCATACTTGCAGGTCTAACATGACTTTGACAAGCTTGCTGCAATAAGAAGGTGGCAAACTGCATCTCTTGTGCAGGATGGTTTCCAGTTCAGCACTTGGCAGTTCATCAAAATGCAGTTCCACAAAACGATTTCTAAAGGCTCTAGACAAAACCTAAAATGAGAAAATGTTATTGCTTGAACTTTTCCTTCAATATTGCTTATGTTACATATCTCTTCCTATATATCCTAAGGAATATGGTTAGTCCCATAGTATGCAAATTAGCATACACACATAAATGTAGGAAGAAAGCATAAGAGACAGTCTAGGTAAGGACAAGACCTTAAAACCAGGCAATAATTTAAGTCAAGTCTCTTCTCCAGCACTCTTGAACAAGAAATGTGGCATCAAATACAACATATTTGAACTCCTCATTCAGTAAAGCACTTAAATCTCAGCTATTCAAAATGAATTAGAGATTTAGTATCTTCAGAACAAGCATCTAACCCGAACAGAATCCAGTTGTACTGGAAGTCATTCCACAAACACCTCAACCCTGTACCTCTTGAGAGTTTCATATTAATTCTGTACTATCCATCAGAAAGTTTTCATGTTATACTTCTACATTTAAGGACTCATTTCTCTAGAGTTGGAGTTACTCAAAGGCCTAGAGTTGGAGTTACCCAAAGGAAACGATTACACAGACCTTCCTGCCACCATAGAGACCTGGAGGATTCTGCGTAGCAAAAAGCATGAAGCGAGGGGCAGCTTTGACAACTTCCTGAGTCTCGGTAATGAACAGCTCCCTGTTATCATCCAACAATCGGTTGAGAGCTTCCAGAACATCAGTGGGTGCCAAATTCAGTTCATCTAGTACAATCCAGTAACCCTTTCTCATTGCATCTATGAGAATGCCTTAAGAGGGAACAAAGTATTCTAGTTAAAATCTAACAAACTAAACCAGAGCAAGCATTGAGACAGTTTTAGCAATGAGTTTTGACTCGGTATAAATATTAATTCAGAGGAAAGCAACAGTATTAAGTCATTTGATTACTTTCTTTGTTATATGCAGTAGGACAAGTAGCTATGAGATAAATGTGAACTCAAAAAATCACTGAAATTCACATGACTATCATAGGCAAATACTAGTAACTTTATAGAAGGTCCTCTCTCCATTGTGATAAAACAGGCACATTGGGCAGAAGAGAAAGCAAGCACTGAAATAAGACATGAATTTGAAATGAATGTAATATCCCCACTCACCTTCCTTAAACACCAACTTCCCAGAGGCATCTGATGTGTAACAGCCAATATATTCCTGGATGTCAGTATGCTCGTGATTGTTAATCCTGACACAATGGTTCCCAGTAGCAGCAGCCAACCAGCGAATTAAACTGGTTTTACCAACAGAAGTCTCTCCTTGAATCAGTACTGGATGAGTCCTAAAAGGTACAACCAAAACAACAATTTAAAAGCATATATCTTCCTCACATACAAGGTAACAGCATTATTTGGAATTCAAAATTTCCATAGATCCTTTTGTAACAGCATTACCAAAATACCATGATTTAACTCATTTTGAATTTCTAAGATCATATACTAAAATGGTAACATAAGTAACTTAACCCCCAAGTGCTAACTGCTACCCACAAAGTTTATTGTGAGGGTATTGAGGCCCTGGCACAGGCTGCCCAGAGGAGCTGTGGATGCCCCATCCCTGGAGGTGCTCAAGGCCAGGCTGGATGGGGCTTTGGGCAACCCGGTCTGGTGAGAGGTGTCCCTGCCCATGGCAGGGTGGGGTGGAATTAGATGATCTTTAAGGTCCCTTCCAATCCAAACCATTCTGTGATTCTGTAAGTTTTTTAATGACAGTGTGAAATAAGCAGGTCATTCTAACTGCTAATTTCTAGATTATCACTTAAATAAAATTCATTATAGCAATAAAATAGTTTAAGAAGAAAATAGCTATATAAATTCAAATCAGTGTATAATGAAAAGTTAACTATAAAAGGAAAATGGACATTACTAAGGCTAAACAAAGACTAGGTGACACAATAATATTTAACTTTATACTAACAGAAAAAAACAAACAACACAGACATACCCTGCAGACACAACTCTGACAATGTCTTTCAGATTAAGCTTAACTGAAGGGGTTAGCACGTAAGTCTCATCTATCGTAGGTTCTTTATCCCCAGCTGAAATCCAGTATCCTTCTATATTTATAAATTTTTCTCCTTGGGGTTTTGGTATTTGCTGAGGAGAGATGACAGCGAAAGTAAAGATTATACAAATGAGTTTCAATTTGCTAATGAAGACAACTACTGTTATACCACCATAACATTCTCTAAGAAGTCATTTTAAATTACTCCCTGAGCACTCCTGCAGTAAGCAGTCCCCTTGTCACAGAATACAAATTACATGAAAAGCCTGAGCATATTATTTCAAGGTCACGAAGCAGGAGTCTTTGCCAGCACCATGAAAAACTGTTTCCCAAGACATTCTCCCAACACATTTTGAAATAAAAAACAGTTTGCCATTTGGAAGTGTAACTTTTCGTATTCATAATAGTTGCTGCCATGAAGGTTTTTATTCTGAAACAAATACGCATCTCTTACAACTGGCTTCCCTACCCCAGCTGCCCACTCAGCCATGCAAACGCATTCTGGGCTCTCAGAACTAGTAAGGTTCTTCCTTTCCCACTAGAGACAAACCAAAGATGTTTGCTTCATATCCATATGTTCAGCATTTGGAATCTAAAAATGAAAAGCCTGTGAAAGCTCCTCAAAAACCTGTAAGCTTTACAATTGGAGTCACTATTATAGTAAGCTGCCTACACTTGACAAAATCACCTGTCCCTTTTTTTTTTTTTAAAAACTAATAAACCAGCTAACATATAAGCATTTAATATAGAAACAGAATTATTAAGGAAATGCACTTAGAAGAAAAATAAAGTTCTTTCATACAGAAAAAAACATGACTGTGGTTGTGTGAAGGAAGTGTGGGAGAAAAGGCACAGAATGCTACTCAAAATAAATTCTACTCTGAATACCAATCTGCTCAAAGTAGGCTTTGTTACATACCTGCTTAAGAAGACTTTTGATATTGCCAGAGACTATATGCTGGCAAATGAGCTTTTGAACTATTGGATGAGAAGTCCTGTCAAGCTGAGTCAGAAAGCTCAAACAGAAGCCCTAAGAAAAAAGTGATTGTTAGTGAATAAATGAAAAATTATTAGGAGGAAAAACAAACAAAAAAACAAACAATTAAAAGAATCATTTGACTTCAACACTGTACTCAGAAGTACAGTGTTTTCCTTTACCCAAACAGAGTCCGTAGTGAATACAAAAAGAAATAAAGCCCAACATAGGTAATCACCTCATACAGTGAGCGTGGTATGCTGCTACACGGATTAGATGCTGCAAATCTCAATGCCCTGCAAAGCGTACGGAGACTGTAGTGAGGTCTGTGGCCAGTTCCATCCACCAGCTTTGTTTCTGCTTCCTTTCTCACAGCTAAGTAAAAGCTGCAAAAATAAGAGTGAAACCAGTTTCAGTTACATAGTGTTTTTACTCATTAGAGCATTGCTCTAAGGAAGTAGTCCCAAAGATTGAGGAACACAAACTTATCTCCAACTGCTGCTTTCTTTAGAAGCTCTAGACTGGGAAAACCATGCCACGCTCTGCTATCAGTATAGTCAGTGAAACAAAGCAATAGAACATTTCAGGACCTTATTTTTGAGAGAGCTTGATACACAGAGAATAACTATAAACTAGAAGTATCCTAAGCACTTAACAGTTCTTCAGTGAGATTATATGCCTTATTCTATGGGAAACAAAGGTTACTTGTTAAACACACAAGATTTTAATTGATGAAACCTAGAGAAAAAAAAACGTTTTTGTTCTACATCCCTAAGTCGGAAAATAAAGTTGCAACAACAGTGTTTTTTAACTGGTGTCACCAAGAAAGCATTTCTGAAATAGAGAAAGCGAATTTCCTCCCCATGAGTACAGAAACATTCAGAATGAAGAGGATGCCTGCTTTCTAAGGCTGTGAGAATTGCTATGTATGGAGCACTATTGTGTTTCCTTAAACAGTCTAACCACAGATTAGTTGTGTACTTCCTTTTTGTGCTTTACTGCATCAAGGATTTCAGGATATTACAACCAACTTACTTCACAATTCCTTGCACTGTGTTTTTGCTCACATTCAAGCCTCTAAGGTAATCCATAATAAGAACTTGCAAGTCTCCTTCATTTCTCAATTCTTCTACGTAAAGTTCAGTAAACCTGTAAGAGTCAAATCAATCCATAACATTTAGACATCTGACAACATAAGAAAAAAATTCTGAAAATTCTTTTTGACAAATGCAAATATAAATTCATTTGAACTTAACAAGCCACACAGAATATTTCAGCTTCATTGTTCTGCATCACATTTTTTTTTTCATTATTAACCCCAGGGAGGTAGTAACAATTAAAACTTACTTTCTCACTAATAACTGCAAATGATTGGTTGCATGTAGTAAGTGCATATTTATACTTTTACACAGTGTTTGTGAAACTGATGAAAGACTACATGTGCAACTTCTGGAAAAACTGTATCAAATACAAGTGGAAGATCTCTGCATTTGTGAACAGTAGTGAGGAATGAATTTGCCACAACTCCAGTTTTCCCAGCCACAGCTTAAATTCCAGTATTCTAAATATTGTGCATCTGTTCTACCATGTAATCCACATTTCTTCCGAGAGAACAAATTTTAATACATAGATTTTTGCAAGGATCATCAGCACTTACAAGTTGGCACGTGTAAGGCTGCTGAAGATACATGAAACATTTGCCTTTATTATCTCCAGTAGGCATATGAACTGCTGCAGAAGCACTACCAGGCACTGACATTTTAATTGTAAAAAAAAGATCATTCAACCTGTCCCCAGTCACAACACTCTACACTACTGCTAGACCCTTTGTTCATGTTCAGCAGCTTTACATACGTATTTTCCTGATACTATAAAAAAACTTCACCATTGATGTGGAATTCACCTACCACAGGAAGCTAGATTTCAGACTTTTCCTGAGGCTTCAAATAAGGCATTCTTTGCTGGGTCAATTCATAAAGCTAGTTAAAGTCATGGTCTTTTTCAGAGTTTAAGTATTTTATTTTTTTTTTCCCACCTGTTTCTTATTCCTGGAGGGAGATTTCTCTTTCCAACATCTGTAGCTGGATTCATGCATGCAAACAAGCGAAAATCAGGGTGACGTACAAGAGGCTCTAAAGGAAAATAGGCATGCAACAAAGGATTAGTTAGACACAGGATACTTATTACATTAAGTAAATTTCTTCTAAACCGGTTTTCTATTACTGCATTACAATGTTTTCTTGAAATGCCAAGATGGTAAGTCTTTAGAGAGTAACACCATAGAATTTCTTAGAAGTATTACTGCATCTTTACAACAGCCATAGGAAGTGGAACCTTTACTATGACTTGTGCATAGCAGCATGTTTTTACAACACTGGATATTTCTCAAGTTATACAAACCCTAAAATGAGAAACTCCTTTTGTGTCTTTCAGAACAATGGGCAGCACTTCTGTCAGCCAGAAAGAAAGGACAGCCTCAGGAGCTCACAGAACATTTGTCTCTAGTTGCAGCTCTAGAATATACTATTTAGCAGTTGCATTTTTCACCTTTGCATCTGTACTGGGTCTGGCTGTGATGGAGTTATCTTTCTTCATAGCAGTCCCCATGGTGCTGCATTTTGTATTTGGGTCTCAAACACTGTTAATAACACACTGAGGTTTTGCCTGCTGCTGAATTGTGCTTGCACAGCCTTATGTTATTCCCCCCCACATCTCATCAAGTGGCCGGGGGATGAGCAAAGCTGAGAAGTGACGCAGCTAGGGCAGCTGTCCCAAATGGGCCAAAGGCATAAAAAACATCGTGTTCAGCAATATGAACTGAACAGAGGAAGAAGGGATGGGGATTTTTGAATATAGAAATAGTACCTGTGTCTCCTCTGTCTAATAACACCAGTGACCCAGATGATCCTTCCAATAAACCACTCAGACACTCTAAAGTCTCTGCTGCAGCCAAGTTAATCTCGTCCAACAAAATCCACTCTCCTTTTTTTACTGCTTGTGCCAGAGTACCCTAAAAAGAAGATTTGTTAATCGTATCACTAGCAGTAATATCTCATCTAAAGCATCAGCATATTGGAAATACTTGTACTGCAGTCTATGGGTTGATTAGATGAATGTCAGTCTTAGATTTATTTTTTTTTTTTTTACAGCAATAGCAGTTTTTCTGCTCTCCCTCAATGACAGCAATTACTTTGTAAGTCATAAAAGCCAGACAGTTATCACACTTAACTACCATTTAGATTTGCACATTTATAACAGAATTAACCTTTCTGGTTTGTACAATGTTGCCTGTCACTGATATCTATCACTGTGGTGCACAAGCTTCACTGACAACACTAAGAATAAGATGGTTTATCTAAAGAAAAATCAATGAATGTCTAACAGAGTATTGCATTTCTCAGTGAGCTACTTTATAAATTAAAACTATATTCAGGTCAAAGGTTCCCCAACAATTTATATAGTCATTTTCAGGAAGAGGGATGGTCATTTATATAAAATTTAAGAGCATGTGTTCAGACCACCAGGATGACAAGGAATAGCCATGCGCAAAACATTATAGTTTCCCCATTACATACAATGCCACTAGACCATTATACCATGGGTTTGAACTGTTTCAAAAGCAATTTACTTCCAGAAACATAGTACAGATTCTTATTATTAAATACTTCACATGAACCCCTAGGCATGAGTATGTCCTACTGCAGATTGGTCAAAATGTATTTGTAATCTCATCCATTTAAAAAGATTATGTGCTATACTGCTGATATTCTTTTATCATACCAGCCTTAACCTTTACTATACAGCATTCATTTAACATGTTACCACCAACATTCTTTTTCTCCTTTCCTCCCCTTCAAGTTGTTTCACATAGTTATCATGAAACAATTTCTACTTTGCAGCAAGAGATTTTTGCCAGGATTTTATTTATATAATACTGCTTTCAACATCTTATAAATGTTCTTCCTCATTCTTCCCAGCATCAAAATGCAAAACTCTAAATACCTCCACAAATGCGAAGAGAAGAGCATTTTCTGTCATTCTCATCTGTTGATGAGCATGATTCAGTTTAAGACCAAATGCCTCCCACTTCTCCTTCAGTGGTGAACCTGTAATCAAAACAAAATTTGAGTTTGCACCAACACAACAATAGCACACAAATACTTAGAAACAGTATTTTATAGAATCATAACATTGTTTAAGTTGGAAAAGGCCTTCAAGATCAAGTCCAACTGCCAACCTGACCTACCAAGTCCCGTCACTAAACCATATCAATATCCACATGTATTGGTGCTTGAAACAGCTTGATAGACAAGGCTAAACTTGGCTGAGCACCAGAAACATTCAAGTTCTACAGAAGACAACATTATTGACATATAGGTAATTTGCTATTCATTGTAAAGTATCCTAGCTTAGAACATTTATGCTGGCAATTCACTTGAATCAACATCACTCTAATTCCCAAGGACATAGAGAGTCATTTCAGAAAATAAAAGCAAATTTACAAGCCTTACAACGGAACAAATTAACAATGAACAGTTCAGTATCAGTAAAAATTCTGTTGCTTAAAAGTTATAGAGTTGTTTACTGTTGTACTTATTTCAGTTACTTGCTTAAAGTCACAGCTTGATGCATCTGCAGCATCATGACTTAAACTGCCAGCTTTGCAAGTTACAGTAGATTTCAGCCTTCCTCTATTTATTTTAGCATTGTCGATAATTGCAGTAAGTGCTCTTTAATGCTTCATCTTTTTTTGACATTTGTGTGTATTTGTTTTTATATCTGCATATTCAGAGGAATCAGTCAAAAGAAAGGGGAAGAAGAGGTTCTTAAGTTTACTTGGCCCATACTGCATGAAAGCTACAACTTCATTTGTTTAGCAGGTCTAGGACCAGAAACCACTCAATGTAAGGCACAGTATGAGTATTTCATCTGTCCTAAGTAGGTAGTGAAGTATAAAACAAGAAAAACTGTTACTCGGAAACAAAGGACAGCAAATCACAACAAGGCACTGGTCAAGTCAGCATCACCAACACTGAAACCAAGTCACCAGAAAGCTCTTATCAAGTTTTTAAAGTCATTACTACCCTAAGCAAATTATTACTTTTTTTTTTCCTCCTGTTTTGTTTTGCTTAGCTTTTAAAATAGTTGATATTTGCTGAGACCTAATGAGGTTCCAGGTCTGAAAGATAGTATAAATGATTCACATGCAATATTGGCACAAGCAACTAAGACTGTTCAGCAACACTGCAAACAAGCAACACAGTGAGTGGAAACGGGATATCAAGGGCATCATAGGTCAGACAAGCCAAACTTAATTCTGTCAGACAAAGCAAACAAACAGCAGTGATCAGTTAGAAAAAAAAAAGACCATTCTAACACTATTTTGAATGCCTGGCTGTTGACCAAGGCTGCATTTTTTAAAACAAGAAGAAACGATATGTAATAAAGGGGGGTGAATGTAAAAACAGAAAAGACAACCAATGAACAATAATTCACCACTACTTGTCTACTCTCTGCAATGGTTCGTCTGTGTTCAGCTGAATTCTCACCAGATGCATTTTTTGTTTCCTTATTAATGGCAGATTTATGAATATGTTGCATTAGTTTTAGCAGATCGTGCCAACGTTTCTGTCTGTAGCAGGTCTGAATGTGTCCCAGAAATGTTTGATTTTTCTTTCTAGAAAACGTTTGATAGAAGAGTTCTTCAAAAGACTCTCGCAGAGGTAACCAGATCAGTTTGTTATCCACAGGCTTGTAACTGAAGAGAAGCAAAAAGAGTAATTATTTGTTTGTCATTGTCACAGAGGAACAGGAACTAACATTTGTGTATAAACAAAAGGATTTTGAAATGGAAACAGTATCGTGCATTATGGAACAAGTTTCCAAAGGTTTTTTGCACATATTTAAACTACTACGTCCAGACTGCCTCAATAAGTGAAGTAGCTTTGCTTCTACTCACTAATATGCCTAGTGAGTATTACATTGGAATTATACTGAACCGCTTAGCCATTTTTAAAGCAGCACCAGGTTCTGCTTTTAAATCTCTTCACCACTTACACTCAATACATTTATACATTTCAGTGAATCTGCATGTGTTCTTCAGCAAGGAGAGCAAGATTTCTGCACGTAAAGGTACGAAGCTAAGACATTTACACTACAATGAAACAGGCCTGCATCTAAAAACAATTATTTGACAACACAACAATGCTTTTAAATAGTAGCTTGTTCTTATACTGCCAATTTGTTACACAAAACAGACCAAACAGCAGTCACTGACTTACCCTCCTAGCAGATCAGCAGTGTCACTTTGTTGGTTCATGTTGATAACCCTCAGATGGTGTCCTTGAAAAAGAAATAAAAAGCACATCAACTTGTTTATGTGTTTTGTGCTGCTGTCATTGCTTTTTTTTTTTTCTTTTTATCATCTTTGTACAAAGAAGTCTTCACATTTCATTTACCTGTAATATGAGCGAGGTACTGAACAGTTGAAGTTTTGCCAGTTCCTGTTTCACCAACCAAGAGCACAGGCTCTCCTTTGACAACACAAACTGCAAGCTGCTCAATCAATACTGCTGACGGCCGTGTGGCAGCAAAGGTCTGCTTTGCTCTGACAAAATAAAGGAAGTTATTAAAAGCCAAGATTTATCCAAGAGCTCGTTTCAATTTCACCCTTATTGGTTTTTTTTGTTTGTTTTTTTAAGAGAAGTAGTTGAATTGAGGATTTGTTTTTATTATTACTATTTTTATTAAAAATAAAGCTTTGAAAATTACTTCTGAAACACCCTTGTAAGCATTATATAAGACACTTACTTTCTTCAACATACAACCTAGGAATTCAGGATTCTCAAAGAAGTTCTTGGCCAATGGAATTACTCCCACATACTACAAAGAGTCAAAATCTTATTACAACACCTGCGGATCCAAACTGTTTTGAAAATCTCTAGGACAAAAGAACCTGCAAATCCCTATGCTTTGGCTGCCAGAAGAACTATGATGCAGACAGCCTTAAAGATGCACAATGTAAAACTCAGACAACAAGAGAAAGAACTCATCGCATTTGAGTTGAGATTATTTGATCTGCATTTTTTAATTGTGTTACTTCCAGTTTGTTCTATTCCAACACAAAATGTTTCAATTCAAATGAAAACCACAAGATAGTCTACCTTTTTACAGTAAGAGCCAGGGTTTGTTTCTTTTCAAGGCACACTCTTCCCACAGAAACTTCTTGGTCCCTTAATAAAATCTCTGGTTTGTACAGTTCACAAAAGAACTCCACCTGCGAAGAAAGCATCAACGTTACCAATACCAACGTTGCCTGCAACATCACACTGAGAACACCCTTGGCAGAAGAGAATACATTTCTGTAATGAAATAAGGGAAAGAAGAAGGACAAACAGGAGTTTCAGGGATCCATCTGTCCGTTGAGACGGGAAGTTTTTCCGTCCTGAAGTACCAAAGGAAGACATGTCTTCATAATCAAACTTTTATGGTCAGAAATAACTGACATAACCATTCAGTTTAACTCAGCTGTTTATATCACACAATATTAGTATATAGATGAGCTCTACAGCTTTGGAATTGATTATTACCAAAAAAGTCATAGACACATTTGTTTTTGGACTCCTCATTTAAGTGATTAAATAACAACTGGGGCAGGGGAGACCACACAGGGTGGAAGGGGAAGACAACACTTTTTACATTTTTACTACTCTGTGAATCTAGCAGTCATGTGCTTCAGAAACCACAAAGTTTCAGCTGTGGCATGCTTCTTCTGCATGTAGCCATTTGAAATATGCTCACTGCAACTTTCAGGGAAAATAAAACACACCTGAAAATAAAACAGAACGAAAAGCGGACTCCACGACTGCAGAGAAAGAACAAAAGAAGAATGCAAAGGGTAGAGAGATAGGCATATTTTTTAAGAAAAATATTAGAACATAGTACATATAAATGAACCACAAGAAAAAAAAATCAACTTATGTAATATCACCAATAAACGTCATGTTAATTATGTCTTAACATACCTTGTTCTTGGAAATATTTAGTTTGCTTCCAATAACTTTTGCCATTTTCTGTCTGCTTCCTTGGTTTGACAGCATACCTGTGAAACAGTCCAATGCCTGTCAAGGGGAAAACAAAACAACTTATAAGATTTGTACTGAATGTGATATTATTTGAGAAGCACTATCTTTATTTTTATGAGGCTGAACCCAATCCAACAAAGGTAAATACAATTATTTCATCGTTGTTGGATCAAGTCAAGCAATGAAGTTCAAAAGAGATGAAATAGGAAGTTCTGAACTCTGTAATGTAGTGGGTTTATACTGAACCCTATAAAAAGTAAAAGTTTTTCACAGCCAGTCACAGAAGCTATTTTCAGATGACTGGAGCAAAATGAAGGAAGTGATGTTCCAAGATCTCACAACCTTAAAAATGACCTGATTGATGCACACCTAAAAAAAAATCCAAACTTAGAGCATAAGTTCCTGTATAGCAAAGAAGTAGGAAAGATGTCCCTTATTTCAACAAAAAGGGAGTACCTTAACATTATCCTGCAAATTTAAATATCTAATTCTGCTGACGGATTCAGATACTGTTTCGCAAAGGACACAAGACTAAGGAGAACAGAGCTATCACTAGGATGTAGCTTTGACTGAAACATGAACAGCCAAGAAGCTCCACCACTGAGCTGTGTGAATATCACAAAACAGCACAGCAGCCACTACTAGCCTCAGAGGGAAGAAGTGAATACCTCTTAGTATTCACTGAATTCAGACACTTAACATATAAAACACCTAACACACACGCACTGTATGGATGCATGCATTATGAAGCATGTACCATGGATTCAGCATTAGCTGTATCATCAAATAAACGTGGCTCCAATGCTGTGAATAGACTCAGATACCAATTCTATGCCTTTGGACATCACTAAGTGATGTGCTCCCCACTATCCCCATTACCTAAGAGATATTCAGCAGCAGCGTACTAGTGCCTCATTACTAAACAGTGAAGGTGTTTTTAGTTTGTTGTTGTCGTTTTTTTTTAGTTTCTTACTACTCTAGCTCGTTAGTGATAAGTAATAAATTACCGTACTCTCCCTATGCTGAGTCTGTTTTGCCCATGAGTGATCTCCCTGTCCTTATCTGAACCCTTGAGCCCCTGTCATCATACTTTCTCCCCCTTGCCCTTTGAGGAGGTAGAGTGAGAGCACGGTTGTGGTAGGGTTTAGCTGCCCACCTGAGTAAAAACCACCACCCTGAGACAGAGCTAATTTTCTTTGCAGGGGCTCATACAATGCTGTGTTTGGAATTTTTGACGGAAGTATTGGTGATGATAGACCAGTATTTTTAGTTGTTGCAGAGCAGTGCTCACACAGAGCCAAGAACTCCACGCCAGCAAGGAGGCTGGGCATGGACAAGAAAGAAGCTGTGAGGGAACAGCCAGGACAGCTGACCCTTCTAATTCTGGAAACACTTCTGATAAATACTTTTTACTTTTCCCTCTTTTTGAGATATCCACAGTAAGGTTTGATAGTAAATACAGCTCCTGAGTAACAAGCAGCAAACACCAAGTACATCTAGTATTTAAAAGACTCAACTAAACATAGGGCCCTGCATATAAAATGTGCAATGCAAGTGAATGAAATGAATGCTTAAATGATAAGCACGTTTGTCAAACTGTATTCATTTCATACATTTTTACTCTTCCCCAATCACACACAATCCCAGCTCACATCAGTCAAAACTGTGCTGCAGCATACTTTTTGTATGCCAGTAGTAAGTCTAGATTGGCTTTCAGCACATTATTGCAAATAGCTTTCCTTCTACTAAGGAAAGAGACTAATACATACATAACAAACATTCCAACTACAGTTCAGCTGCTTCAGATAAAACTAAATATAAAATCCTATCTCACACTCCCAAATAGTGTATTTTAAGATACGTGACACAGTAACAGATTTCAGGTAAGCAATTTCCAAATTAAGTCTTACTGCACCTCCTGAAAAATATTCACTGCTGTGGTTGACGAAGAACTGTCAAAGTTGTACGCAATCCTGCTGCACCAATTCAATAAATCTCTAAAAAGAAAAACAAAAAGATTTGGTACAATGAAGCCAAGTTGTACAGCATCTTCTCTCATGTTCAGCTTAGTTCATTATGTCATCTTTTGGCAATTATACACCTAGTTGTTATTTACATTGTACATGGAAAGCCACATATAAGAAAGATGTTATATTTAAAAGACTGGATGAATACACACAGACCCACAGGGTTGCTTTCTGATAGGTTGCTTGGAAACTTGCAATACATATTCCATTAAACCATTATGGATAAGTAATTATGAAATTGAAAACATGAAAACCAGCATGCTTTTAATCCAGAAATGTACAAAGAACTATTTTACAGGATACCAGTTCTTCCTCAACAAGATCTTTGGAAAGGTGAGAAAAGAGAAACATCTGATATTCGGAAAATAGCAACAGTTTTGAAATAAGTGACTTTCCTATGTTTCACAAAAATATGAGCTACTAGCCATAGCTAGTGTTTGCTGACACTCAAAAAGCACTACTGGTTATAATAAGTCCATGTGAGCAGAACTGACATGCAGTATGAGAAGTGAGGAAGAAGTAATTCAATACCAAGCTGCATTTCATCACAAAAATTCTGAAATCAATAGTACTTTACAGGGCCTGAGTATTCAGAGGCATCTGTAAGTTAGAAGGCTACAAGTGAATGTCTAATATGAAATTATCTAGATGAGCAAATATATACAATCGCTGAAAAGTTATTCTATGCTAATACTGTATGTTTTCACAATACATTTCTGTCATTTTTTTTAACTAGAACAGATATTTTGTGTTAAAATAAATTGAAAAGTAATCCACATCTTCATAGCAACGTATTTCTCAGCACTGCATCTGAAACACATACTTTTTTTCTCAAAGAAAAATTAAGTGCAGAAGTACAGCATATATGCCCCAAATAATTCACATTGAGTTTTAAGATGCATTAAACATTATTTGAAAATTAAAAATGGAAACCTCCGATTTTTATTAAATTCCAGCATAAATATTCAAAGTTTTGACAATACTTAAAAAACAGGAAAGAGGAAAATGAAAAAGGTAACAACTCCTGCTCTCTACAGCTAACTAACAAAATTTCTTTCTAATAAACATATAAGAAAAGACAACCTTAGAGATAGTTCTCGTCCTTCCAGATTTGGTTTCTTATTTTCTGATCTTGATTCTGATGCATCTTCTGACACACTGCTGGAGCCAGAAGCACTGTTTTCTGATGCCTGATACTTGTCACCCGTAAGGTGAATGAAAATGTCTAGCAAGTGATCAGTTACACGAGCAAGGTTGGGGTATTTGCTCTGAAGAACCTGAAAATGGGGAAGGAAAAAAAAAAAAAATTAATCACTGAAATGAAAGCATTGGCCTCCCAAATTTCAACAGGATACACTTCAACAGAAACAGACACTCAAGCTAGCAAGCCGCACAAAACCAGCCTCTTGTCATTTCTCTTCTGAAGCAAATAAAAGTGATTGAGACTTGTATGATGTTGATACGATGCCAAAGGAGAGTTTTCCCAACTCAACTTTACTCCAATTTAATACCTTTGCACAAATACAAACAGGAAGAACAAAAAGCAAATTCAACCCTAGACTAAACTCAAAACTAAAATCAATCTGAACGCAAATCATGATAATGTAACTAACTACAAAAGTTCTTGCTTCCTATCCCTCTTTGTAAGGGCTTTTTAGAGCACTCAGTCTGCCTATATACCATGCTAAGACACATACAATGCTAATTTTTCTTCTATGATTTCCTTTCCTTACAGCTCAACCTTCTGCTAAAGCTTGCTGACCAAAATCAGCTTTTCACAGATACAGGCCAGGAACCAGTACTGATACTATCCTGCTAAACTGACTTTTATGATTAGCCAGAACATTTATTTTCAAGATCTGAAGTGGTAAGGGTATACTGCTGAGAAGAAACTTGAGAAGAAAAATAAGGATCAAATTTATTACTGAAAACCATCTATTACCCGTAATTAAAATAATTATTCACATACCACAATAGAGCAATCAACACCATACCTCCTTGAGTTCTGCTTTGCTCATGTTATCCAGATGTATTTTGGTCCAATACTTGTCCAAAAGAGAGGCATGGCTGCTTTGCTGTCTGTACCAACCTCCACCACAACTGAATACTCTAAATTTAAATAACACAAATAAACATACATATTGTTATCTTACTGAAGAATTCAGTACTGTCAGATACCCTATCTTGCTTTTCTCTGCTTTCCAAATTATTTGTTCTTTTATCAGTGTTTTCCCCCCTCTAATGCAAATTCTCCTCAGAGACACTTGCAGAAAGATGATGGACAATCAGTTAAGCCTATCAGAAACACCATGCAGAAATCAAGACACCTTGTGAATATTGATCATAAACCTTCTCACAACAACTGCTAGGAGTGGTATTTTGTTTTGGTGGAGGGCTGGTTTAGTAGGTATGCCCCCTGCCCCAAGCTTCATACCTCAAGCTTTTAAGCTCAGTGAAGTAACTTTTCTGTTCGAAGACTAGATCCACCCTGTAGTAATCAATATAAAATTGCTTTAAAATGTAAAAAGTTCCTTTCATAACTTCCATAGCTTCTACTACTTGTCAGTTGGAAATTGCTAGAATACTCATGACCAAGTACTTTGCCCTTCCTGTCTTTGACTTAAAAAAAATAAATAAAAAAAATAAAATCAAACAATCTGTGCTATTAAGCTCATTTAATTTTATATGCCTACCTCCTGGTTGCAAAAAACTGGAATCCTGGTGCTACTTTCAAGCAATCACCACGGCCAGGAATTAGCAACTCCCTTTTTTCCAAAAGAGGAATCAGCACAGAGATCTGGAGATTAATAATGAAAAATTAATAAAGATTAATAATGGAAAAAAAAAGAAAAACGTAAAACTCTTCTTGCGTGTGTGAAACCAACATCTTACCCATCCACGCTCATGATGCTAGAGCACACCCACTGAGAACCACTACATTTTCATCAACTACTGTTCCTGCAGACTATATTTTCAAGTGAAACTAACAGGAATTGTAGACTCACAGTTAATTTTACTCAGCAATGGAAGTTGCAGGTATAACATTTCCCTACTTTCTCCTACATTCAGATTTAATAAGAAAATGGAAATGAGGCTTTACATTGTAAGTCCAATCTAACACTATTGTGTTTGAGCTGTCAAACAAATTACCACGTTGTTCTCAGCAGAGATGGAAGGTTTGTTTTCCTTCTACCTTAACAAAGATAATACCCACCTAGAAGACTTCATTTGAAAACATTATCATTGTTCATTATATAGCCTGCTATACCCTAGCAGAATTAGGTATGGATTTACAGAATCTATCCTTCCATGCAGAAGGATGGTGAAAATGGTGGAATGAGAACAGGGAGGGAGGTCCACAACACTCCCTTGGCACAGAGGAAGGCAAGCATGGAGACTTGGATATGAAGAAAGAACATGGGATGCCTGCAGAGGAGACCTGAAGGAAAGGTGAGATGAATGCAGGATACTACTTAGGGGCATGCTTATGATGAGTGCAACGAACAGAGTCCACAGAAGCGAACAACTACATAACGCTCTGCCAATGAAAAACTGTCCAGTACACACAGGCAATGTTTCTTGGCTTTCTTGTAAACTCCCTATACTTTGGAAGTGTAGAATCCCATAAACAAACTGTCAAGGTTTGTCGGTCTCAGAAAAGGATGCTTTACAAAACAGATATGAAAGAAAACTCTTTGCAGAATGTCCAGTAGGCTTATACAGCAAGACATCTTTATGACATCATTCTTGGTAGAGATGTTCTTTCAGCAGCCATCACTTCAAAGGGGAATAAATCTAACAAGTACTAGTTCTGGAGCTCAATACAGGAAATCAGCTATAACCTATATAACGACTTAATACAACAACACATTTTTGATATCCAATACAGAAGAAATATTTTTTTTTCTAAATGACAAAAAAAAATCATTAGAAGATCTTATCATCAACACTGCTGTAATACAGTAACTTAGTATTCTGCAGTGTCTGTGGCCACATTTGTTTTCAAATATTGAAACACGATTTAAAAGACATATAGCTCATTACCAGAGTCACTTCAAATCCTCATACTGAAGTCTGGCATCAGAGCCAGTGTCATGACTGCTCTAAAACAATGACAACAAATGCAGTGTAACAGTCTCTGAACAAAGACAGGTTAAATCTTTTTAACTCACTGTTACAGGGGTAGTATTTTCAGCACATTGCTGCAGAACTCGCGGTGCTTGGACTCCAAAAATTGCTAGTATAGTATGGCTCTTAAGACAAATACTCTATAGCAAATAATAACCTACATACCACATCCAGAGGAGCATAATCAATATCCTCCAGAAGTATCCAATGCCCTTTGGTAACAGCTTGCGTCAAGGTTCCAGGCTGCCATACAAACTCCCCTGGGACATCTGTACAACGATACATTCCAAGCAGCGTCTGTGACAGAAACAATCAGCAAATGAGAGACTTGTTCATTGCATGCTTTCGTAACTCAAGAGTAAAAACCTAATGAAAATGACCAAAGTTGGCACATAAACACTTACATAGCCTGCATATTACTAAACAGTTTATCTGATAATCCCAGTAATATGTGCCCAGCATTTTGCTTATTTAAGTTTCAGCCCTCCAAATATATAACCTAACCAAAGCACAGTAACTGAAATGAACTGTATCATTGGAATAGTATTTACAGAGCTGTACTGCCATAACTAATGAACAAAAATCAACAGCACAACACGCTAAACTGCCTGGAGTTGCACTGCACTGTATCTTGCATTTTAACCATCTCTGACTGAGCTGCTAACATAAGAGGAGTTCTCAAGGAAGTTTTTCAAAAGACACAAAACCAATCAAGTTTTACATTTTGTGAAGTGGTAACTTTCACATTTCAGCATTCCGTAAATAATTAAGTTTATGGTTTCACTATTTCACATTTTGTACCTTGAACTTTTATCACTTTTTCTTAAAATGACTGTCTCACTCATGTACATGTATATGAAAAGATACTCTTGTGGAGAATAGCTATTGAATAGTGAAGTAAGCTGCTCTATGCAGGTAAAGGAGGTGATTTTGTATAGCTAATAAAAACCTTCAGAGAGCACTTCTGTTAACCACCTCAGAAAACTAAGTATAAATTGAGACAAACAGTATTAATAAACTCAAACTCACAAGCTCAGTATGCAAATCCAAAAGACTGTGAATCTAACACCAGAAGTGAAGATATTTCTACAGGTAAATCTAGATCCCTATTCTGTAACTGCAAGCATCCTCAAAGGGTCTTTCTTCATTTTATCTTCACCAAAAAGTAACTGGGATCAGATTAAACTGACAATGACCCATTTAAACATGGAAATGAAAGTGTCCATACAGTCTTTGGCAGCAGCTTCCATCATTTTCAAATCAATTTTTGTAAAGCTTTTTTTTTTTTTTTAATACAAAATCAGCAGAGCTCTTCCACACAGGAGAAACCCTGAGGAAATGTATCTTAAAATGGATCAGATACAGCACAATTATGTGCAGAATTTACATCATTCACTTGAAGAAAAACCAGTTAAGCTTCATTATTCTTATCAATAGCCAGAGCAGTACTACAAAGAATTGAGGGTTGTGAGCTCCTTCAGGGAAGGGTTAAATTTCATATTATTAGAAAAGCAAGTCCATACTTCAAGTAAGCATGTCTGATCATTGGACCATAAAACAATTTCATCACTTACCTTACTATCAGTTTGATCCCCAAGTTGGACTTTTAAAATATGGGGAGGCTTTGTTCTTCCTGTAGCAGCTGCTAAATATTCAATTAAAGAAGTTTTGCCACATCCTATTGGTCCTTCTAATAAAACAGGACTTTGAAATGCTACAGCAATAGCAAGGTTTTGAAGATTTGTGCAGGCAGATTCAACCAGAACAAAATGGCTGGTGCTTTCCTGTTGAAACATAAAATTCATAAAATTTGAGTTACTACACTGAATTCCTTTATTTATTTATTTATATATATATATATATATCAGTTTTACAACACAGAACAATTAGGAAAGTGAGTAAGATGACTTGAAAATTTTGGCCTGCAGATCTGTCAACACACATCAAATAAAATAAAGAATACTAGAGCTATGGACTATAAAGAACGTATTTAACGACTGATATTAAAATAGATTTTTATCAACAACCTATTATAGGTGAAACACTTAATATAGTATACGCACAATTTGTTCCCAAAGGGAGTTCACGCTACATTGACAGTACAGACATAGTAACTACTCAATCATTGCATTCACATCAGTCAAATACAATTCACAATATAAATGAAATTAAGTCAGAATGAATCTCAATCACAGAGAAAAATATTCAAACAGCAATTAGACTGAAATGATGCACTTATGAATACTCTAATGTTGTATTTTCTTCTTTCTGCACAGGCCAAAGACTGAGATCATTAAACTCAATATATAGAGGGCAGGGGAGACAAGTTTGGTAGAATTTTTGCTTTATTCACGTTGCAATGAATACACTTCATTGAACGGTAATTTATCAATATGACAGACATGCCTCAAATATATTAGTGACTGTAGGAGAGAAAAATACCAGCATATGGCACAAAAACTTGTGCTTTCTTGCCAAAAGGCACAAAGAAGAAATCCAAATATATCCTGTACTGAAACCAAATTCAATCTCTTGTATTTTAAATTTGATCTTCATTTCAAAGACATGAAACTATATTTCTCCTGTAACAATGCTAGTTTTTAAAGAGTACCTATCTTTCTTGACAGCGCAATTGCAGCAGCAGTGACACTACCATGCAAATAAAAACCTCGCTAAACAGCTCAGTTTCCCTTGCTGCAGTGAATTCCAAACCATATTGTCAATGCTATAGGTTAAAAAAAAATTAAATTACCAAAGCTGGGGCGGGAAATGGAAAAATTGGGAGGAAACTGCTCTCATTCTTCTGTTACTCAAGAAATTCTCAATATTAGTAGTTTTCATCCATCAATATCAGGTAGTTTTCATCCATCTTTGTCATTCATTTGTAGATGTGTTGCAAAAATGGATAGCAATACACTGGCTAATTAAGAGCTAGAAGTTTGTCTAAGCGAGGGAAACAGTGAAGAACACTGACTGCAGCTACAAAGAAGAACCCGAACAGTTTGAGATGAATAGCATCTCAAGAGAAAAGAGGTTAAAAAAAGCTACTTACTGAAACATATTTATGCACTTGATCAACTTGCTAAAACTGTAAGGCACTACATTCTGTGTTACACTTCACTCCACTGAAGTGGAGAAAGTAAGTTCTTGCTTACCTCTTCACCTGTTTTTCTGCCTTCTAGAAGAGTAAGCAGCAGCCTCATTTTCCTGTGTTTTAAAAAGTGAACTTTGGAGAAAGGCTATTGATAAGATCCCCTTGTAGCACAAAACACTACCTCACACGTGTAAAAACCGTGTCAGATCCTTGCTTTACTCAGTTGTGGAAGTAACACCCTAACTTGGAATGGAGACACTATACAAGACTAACTATTCTCTTATAGCATGTTTTCAAGAACGGTTACGATCAAAATTAAATGACCAGGACTATATATTTACTGCTTCATTCCGCTGCCACTCCAACTTGTACGTAGTGCCAATATTATATTATACATCACTAGACTACAACACACATTAAAGTAGATACAAATCACCCATCTCAGTATCATTTAAGCAGGAATAAAGATAAAGTCAGCTCATAGCATTTAGGAATCCTGAAAAAAAAAAAAAAAAAAAAAAAGAAGGTACAGGCTTAACTCTGGGTTACATACCTGCTGCTCTTCAGAAACAAGCTGTAGTCTAGGCAGCACAATACCACATACAGCTACTACATTTGCAGACAGGTCATCTGATACAACATGTCCTTGTTTATATTGCACTTCTTTCTCCTTTTGCCAAAATGAGGAGTCTGGATTGGCCAAAACAAGGGCTTGTTCCACATTCTGCGTTTGAGACTCTTCTAGTAGCCTGTCAAATCCATACCCATGTTTATTAATTCAGCTGAAAACCATCCACAAAAACAAGTAGTGTTCAATATTTAAAGAGTTCTTACTTCAGCCTGAAATGCGTCAGCTCCTCAGGATTGAAGATCTTCTTCAGGAAAGACAATTTATGTTCATCATTCATGCATGTAACCAGAGCAAGACAGTTCGAAGTATACCTAAAAATTTTATTTGGAACAAAACATGTCAAAACAATCTTAAGAATTTTAGTTTGACAACTGTCACTTGCAAATCAAAACACCAGTTTGGGAAAAACACACAGAAAACTTTCTCTGCAGAAATTGGTGTGCTTAAAGTTAGTGGTATTAATTTTTATTAATTTTTTTTTTTTAAAGATTTTTCTGATATATTTTTCCAGATAAAAGCAATTATATCATGGCATACTGTCTTGTTATTAACACACCAACTAGCTAGCTTTCCTTTGAATGACTGAACATTCAACAGAAATACAGTAAAAAAAAAAACAGCACTTTCCCAAACAAATGGAAGTAAATGTGTAAGACAGTGAAAACCAATTTTTCTTTGCATGATTTTTCTCCTGCCATTTTCTCTTCTTATTTGCTATTTCATGATATTTCTAAAATAACCTTAATACACAGATCTCAAGACTCGGTGCCAAAAGAAGCAAACAAATCCCAAGTCTTGGCTTCATAGAGCCTAGCTGTCTCGCAATACGAGAAAATTTAATAGAGATCATAAATACACTTTTCATTTATTATACCACTGCTTTTACCTTCCAAGAACAAAGCTTTCAATGAGCTTGGGAGGGTTAGAGGGAAGAGGGGCAGGGTGGTAGAGCGTTCCCAGAAGATTGGTTCAGGACAAAATTTACAAGTCTGCTCATTCACTTCAGATTATTACCTGAATACCAGGGAAATCCTTCCCAGCCATATTAGTCATTCTATTTCTTTTTCTAAGAGTATCTAAATTCACATTATCCTGGCTGATATATTTGACAATCTTCATTCTATCCTTCCTAAATTAAGTATTTTAGTTTAAAATAATAAGTTACTAATGCAATGTTTTGTTCTTCCAGCAGCGCTGAAGTGATGTTTCACCAAATTCACCACCTCTCATGAATCCAACTTTGGTAAACTGCAGTTATTTTAAAGGATAATTCAAATTGTAAAAAGATATCATTGTCACAGATTTTTCTGGTTTTGTCTGGATCTTTTCTCTTTGCACATAAACACTTCAGTACAATTCAAGATACCGTTATGTCTTTTCCTTGTAAATGATCTGGGTTTTTTAAACTTACCAACGGACTAAAGTGTCATGACTCCTTAGGAGTGGGATACACACGCTCCAGTCCCATAATTCTCGGAAAACTGACTGTTCCTTTTGTAAAAACCTATATGCTGCTTCCATGAGGTCGCGTAACTTCATTCGTCTGCGCCCGTATCGGACTGTGTTTGCATCTGAGCTCTCCAGGAAAAGCCTCTGGAAAACTGGTGATGTGTCCTTAAAATATCTTAAAGCAAATCTTCATATGAAAGAGAAAGAGAGAGAGAGATGGAATACGGACATTTAAGCCAGAGCAAAAGAAAATAGTCACTGATGTTTTATTTCAGAGGTCCTGAAACACTGATTGATGGTATAGCTTGAACTGAGGTTTGTATTTAACTTTGTCCATGCCTAGGAAAGATGACCAGTTTAGCAATCAGCTGTCAACAGATACTTTACCTTATTAGAGATCATTGTTTGATTAGCAAGAACCATTTTTTTGGTGAAATCTTTTTGATTTCTCTTGTTTACTGAGAAAGTAATACTGATTTCCACTCAGGCAACTTTGCATTCTACTGGCCTACAGGTCTAATATAAGATACAGACATTCTGATTGTTGGCAGTTTTCAAGTCAGCTGTTCTGTTTTGCTCTCATTCTGATCGAATAATGATGAAAATAACATTAGGTATTACCAAACAGTTTAAATAAGCTGTGTTTAAGACTTGTGCTTTCTAGGTAATTCTTTCAATTGAAAAGACCTTTGCTACTGGGGGAGACAGCCCAAAGCCCTGTCACACCACCTCCTCACCAGCAAACACTGACGTTCACACACCCCGTACATTCAAACACCGCGCAAGGCGGCTCTGCGCTACTTACGGCAAAACATCCGGGTGGTCAGCCACCAGCTTGCTCATGGCTACACACAGCCTTTCATGCCGATCGTGGTTGATTTGGCCGCCAGCTTTAATGGCTTCTGCATTTCGTTCCAGCAAATCCAACAAGATTGGTCGGAGCTGACGGCCAATTAATAGAGTACATTCTTTATCCAGTAATAACTGTGCTAAAGTATCCAGGATGCATTGCCGGTCATGCTGAGTCCAAGTCTAGAGGAAAGGAAGATAGGAACAGGTTAAACATGGAATGATTTAGACTTTTAACTATTCATACAGGATTCACGGTGAATTTTACAGGAACAAATCTTACAGAAAAACAAAAAAAAGAGAAGGGGCAAAATTCACAGTGCAAGTACTTACTTGATACAGCTCTCCATAGTATAAGAAACAAGGGAAACAGAACATATGATATGAAGAATGTCAATACATAGGAATTACGAAGAATTATAAATTCAAGTTGTCAAAAAGGGGAGCTGTTACTTCCATATCAGATGCAATTATGGTGAATAATGACAAGATGCATGTATTTACAGTTTTGAAGTTGAGATTTTTTTTTCCATTCTTCTTACTTTTCTATATTTTTTGTACCTTTATGCTCTTGTCTTTGACCTCATGTTATTACGTAAGCACCGTTCCACTCCCATGACGTTCAGTGCAAGTAATTCTGATTTGTGAAAAATAAGGATTAAAGATCTGAACTACATGTTTTGCTCCTAACTTTGACCCTCTACTCTCCCCTTCCTCACTGACCAAGCAAGTGCTCATCCCATCAAGATGTTTTTGTGCTTCCTGGCAAACAGCAGTAAATACAACCAGGCAAGGTAGCTTTCCAAACAAAATAGTCACTTACTGAACTCCTACAGAAACATTCTACAATTCAGGTGGTGACATTTTAGCTAGATGCGCTGTCAATTTCTGCCTTACCCAGACTTTTGCTATCTGTGTGAAACCTGCAGCTATGCAAGGATGGTTTCCTTGTTACCAGAGGTCCTTCACACCATTTTTCAAAGGTGCCCTCCTAAGGTTATACCACCACTGACATCTTTTAGAGCATGTATGCACTTGTTCAAGTTCTTTTGCATCTACTCCTGAATTTGAAAAGAAACAATCCTTCATTCAGCACACAACAGGGTGCTTAATTTATTAACCAGAGCTTCCCACATCGAAATAAAAGGAACAAATCACAGTAAAACAGTAAATAAACGTAAATGAGCCAGTCTGATTCAGAAACATTCTGTAGTTACATGACTACCGGGCACAGAATCCATTAGGAATTTTGGGAGAGCAAGCAATTTTTAATCATTCTGTACAGCACCCTTAGGACAAGTAAAACTGATAAAAAAAATGATCACAGTGGCAAAATTCTCATTCTATAAAGAGACGGTCTGTTGGATTTCACAGCCTGTCAGAATTTAAATCAAAACTTTTTGGAAGAGAGTAATACTGTCAGAGAGGAATTTTAACTACCAGTGATTTCCTGAAATACACAACTTTTAGTGAGCAAGAAAGGACAGCTGATTAGAAAGTGTTTAATGTCAGTGTTCAAGTCCAGGATCTGTGCCCACAGTTCCAAGCAGCTGATTTACGAAAGCATCGCAAAGGCCTGACCCTCCAAATGCCCAACAAATGCACGTGTCATGTCTTATTACCCAAAGAGGCAATACAGAGAAGCCACGTTCCCCTAGATCAGGTCTAGCAGTCCATTTGGCAAGAGGATCCAACCTAATCCCCCTCCCAAAGTCTTCCACTGGGAGGGAAAATTGAAGGGATTTTCCGCATTAGCACGCTCTCTAGATCCAGGATGAGAGCAGCAACAGAGAGATGTGGATATAGACCAAGAGAAAACAGAGCTGGACCACTTATTTTGGCAGCTCTCCAGGTCAGCAAGATAAAGGAAAACTGGAACCTGCACTCCTCTTGAATCCACAAGCCTCAAGAGAAGGGAGGAAGGGAGGGAGGGAGAAAAGGCAGGTGGAATACAGCCTCACAAGGAGAAAGTGGTGATAACTTTAGCCATCTGCAAAGCAAAAGAGAACTTCCTACACCTCCTCCAGCACTGCGCAGTCAGCACAGTTGCACAGATTGCCAAGGACAGCAAAAATGTTCCAAGGCTTTTGCATCATCAATGTGCTTATTAGCAGATTGCCTCAGAAAAAAAAAAAAAAAAAAAAAAGAGCTCTTCAAAAACTAGAAACAGGACATGAGAATACACTCTGTGACAAATGCAATGTACCTTGCCTTACTTATAAAGCTACATCTTAAAAGAGTTACATCTTAAAGCTTATTTAAACTTTCAAACAAAAAGCTGAAGCCACATTTTAGGAAAAAACAGGACCAGGCTGTCTTAGCTGTCAGGACACCAGGACATTTTTCTGACGACCAGTGAGTAACTGGGCAAATGTAGGACAGCTACATCACCTTTTTTTTTTTTTTTTTTAATAAAAAAACCATCTGTTAGATCTCTGGTACCCCACAGAGCCAAAAGCACAGTCCAACAGTTTTTCTAGGTGGTACAGAAATTTATAGTGGCATATGGATATCTGCCACAGTAAAATACTGAACCATTACTGCAGCTGTGCTAATGGAACAGATCGCATGTAAAAAAAATTAACAGTATGACTTTTTTTTTTTTTGGAAGTTTACTTACAAGCTTTTGAAGAGATGCAGCACAATACGTAGTTACTTGAGCGGTTTCAATATGTGTGAATAAACCACTGGTATTTACAGAAATTGCAGTTCTATTTCTGAAAAACTGCAGCATACAAATCCTTCTGCTTAGACAGTTTGCTTAAATTATCCCAAGACAGAAAGCCAGCAAACGAAGGCTGTTCTATATAACTTTTTGTCCCATTTTCCTCATTAAGAACACAGAAATTTGCTGCACCTTTGCAGAGTTAGTGGCATATTAATATCCTAAGTAAAAGGCTCTATTTCTGCTACACACTATAGGATAATCTTCCATCACACAAAGAGCATCTTAGCACAAATCTCAGAGGATTATTCCTTCATTTGGTTGTGGGCAAGTTCTGTTAGGAGCAAGTTGTAGAATATTGAGTAAATAAGACAGGAAAACACAGTTAAGAGAAAACACACATTCTGGAAATCTGGAGCTAAGTTACGTACAAAGCAACTGGTGGGAAAACGAGGTAAAAATAACCGGAGCCTCTAGCTGTTTAGCAGCAAAACAAGACCGTCGTACAACTAAACATGTAGCTTCAAACCTTGGAAAGAGCATGTTGGTTTCCAAAAGAATACGTTGCTGTTCTGGAAGCTCTGCAGGTAATCAGCCTGCACCAGTTTCCAGCTGTGGACACATTTAAACCCCAAGCGCCTCCCTGCCAGCTGCTGCCGGAGGGCACGGCCCCGTTCACACCCAGCACAAGCTCTCAAATACAGGCATGAAGAAATGTTTGAGTCAATGCTACTCCGATCCCGTGATTTCGGGGGAAAAGGGAAAAGCCACCTGTCTGCTGATGGATTAGCAGCATGAAAAGTTTTCCCCAGCTGGTACCGACCGGGAGACGGCGGTTTGGGGTGAAAACGTCAATATTCCGGAAAAATACGGTAACTTCGCTTTTCAGCCTTCAAACGCAATAGCCAGAAAGGTCCAAACCCTCAGCAGCTCCCCCCCTTCCACCCACGAAGCCCCCCCCAAATTCCTCCTCCTGGGGCTGCCGGGCTGGCAGAGCCGCTGCCGCGAAATGGCGGCGGGGACGGGATGGGGGGAAAAAGGGAGTGAGAAAGGGGTCGCGAGGGGGAAAACGGGGGCAATAAGGAGGGAAGCGGGGGCGCGGGGGGGTCACGGCGGCGCTCACCGGCTTGGCCAGGAACCCGCCGAGCTCGGCGCCGCTCCGGTCGCTCCTGGCCGCCAGCAGCTGCAGGGGCTGGGCCAGGGGGAGCCGCAGCGCCGCCATCTTCTTGTTGTGGGGGGGGTAACGGTAACTAACGGTAACGGTAACGGCACGGGGGGGGCTCGCGCCCAACCGCCGGCACCCGGCGGCAGCCACGTGCGGCGCGGAGCCGCGCGCGGTTCCGCTGCCCGCTGGCGTCACCCGGCCGCGCCGTCACGTGCCGGGAAACGGAGGGAGGGAGCGGGGGCAGCCCCGCCCACCGCCGCGCTCCGAACTACACCTCCCAGCACGCCCCGCGCCGCGCCGCCACCTGTAATCAGCCATCCCGGCAGCGCGTTGCACGCTGGGAAACGTAGGCGCTCCCCCCACCACCACCCGCCCACCCACTCCGCTAGGCCCCGCTTTGGCGCCAAGCGCTCGGGGCTGGGGGCGGGCCGCGTGACGTCGGCCGCCGCCGTTGGCTGCCCCCCCACCCACCCCTCCCTCCCCGCCCCTCAGCGCCCGGCCTGCGGAGCGGCGGCGGCGGCGGCGGCGGAGCGCTGGGAGCGGGCGGGCGGCGCCCCCCCCCCACCCCTCCCTCCCCTCCCTCCCCTCCCCGGTCCCCTCAGGTCCCTGCCGGGTCCCGGGCGCCGGTGTCGCCCCCGGTCGGAGCCGCGGGGGCTGCTGAGGCGGCTCCGTGCCCATGGCGAGGCCGTAGGGAGGCCGGGCCGGGCCGGGCCATGGCGGCGGGGCAGGGCGGGCCGGGCAGCCGCTGCGACGGTGAGGGCAGAGGGGAGGGGAGGGAGGGGGGAGGGAGGGGGGGGTGCTGCCTGTGAGGGGTTTGTGGGGGGGGTCGCCAACGGCCGGCCGGGCGCAGGGGGCTGAGGTTTCGCCTTTTTCTCCATAGCAGCTGCTGCTGGTGCTCTTACAGGGTCAGAGCTGTAACTACAACAAAGTTAGAAGTCTGAATGTGTTAAATGTTTACGCTGCTACGCTGTCTGCTTTATTTTCTTACCTCTTTTTCTCTTTAGCTGAAGCTTCCCCCTTCAAGGAAGGCGATGAGAGCTCAGTGGATATTTACGATGGGTTGGACAACGGCTTGACGGTTCCTGGTGGGTACGGACACATCTTGCTCCAAGAATCGTAGCCACCGTGCTTTCCAGGCTGGTTTCAAGCGAGGCAGCAGTTAGCATCAGGTTTAGGTTTAGCTGGGCTGGCATATAGTTCAGTGTTCTACTTGTTTAAATTGAAGACATCCACGTTATGCTCTGTGCAAATACAGCTGAGAATTCTTAAATGTTTTAGCTAAATTATGGGGTAGTTTTCACGTGATGCTGGTTATTTAAAGAGACCTGGGGCATATAGAAGGGTGCAGAGAAACCTCAACTCTGTGCCTCGCTACAAGACACATTACTGTGGAAAATGCACCTTCCTTTTGTGTTTTCTAAATAGCTTCAGGACCAGAGCCAACAGTCACTGATCACTAAATCAGCAGTGAGAGCTCCAAAACATACTTTTTCTGTACGATAGAGTACATTCAGTAGGTCCTTTTGATCTTTTGCTACATTCTTGGTAATTTCACGTGCTAATGTAGGTAATTTTCCTCTTTTATGTGTCACCATAATTTCATTTAAGGTAAGAAAGAAATGGACCCATAATGTGTTCTTTTTTAGGAGTCGTAAAGTCCAATTTCATTAAATGCAGTTTCTAGTATTTGAACAAGTGATGACCTTATTCTGTGATGACCTTATTCTGTGAGTTCCCTTAATTCTTATGGAAGGACTATACTGCGTCCTGTAGCCATAACGCATCTGTACATCAGTTTCCATTTTATATTTGTTAGCATGTTTAAGATATATAAGTCCATATTTCAGGTACTGAAATACATTGTTGTGTAAAAATAAAAGGTGCAGGGAGCATTGAGGTAACAAAATGCAGACATTTCCCATGGTACAAATTATTTGATACAGTCTAGTTCTGAGGGATTTTTTTTTTTATTATTTAAAAAGAAGATGGGTGAGATTTTTGCTACATGACAGCACGTCATGTTTGCACATCTTCTTGCAGTGCGTTAATACTTCTTGCATTACAGTATCATCCAAAGATTGAAGCGCAGGTTTGATAGCTTACTTCGTTTATTTGGCTGTAAATTCATCCGTGTTTCAGAGGTGTTGTAAATCAGGTCTTGTCAGTAATGTGTGCTAGGTGAACAGAGCGCACAGGCCCACTGAGGAAAGAGCACTGTCATCTAAATAATTTGGGTGTATCTTTTGTTTTTCTTTTAATGTCTTTGGAACTAAAACAAGGGAATTTACATTGTGAGGGACCATAAAGCAGCACAGAACATTTATTCAGCAGAAGCAGCATGGTATTCAACCCCACACCAACTCCACAGTAGCTCCTTTCCTTCTTTCTTCCTCCCATTTTATTCTGAACAACTAATTTGTGTTTGTGAATGTGTAGGTCGTTGGCAACTGAGTTTTCTTTTTCTCAAAAATGCTTTTCAACTGCAAATACTTCAAAGACAAGTCTGGCCAAAAGCTGAACAACTTGTAGGATGTGCATATTTATTCTAGCTTTCTGCTACGTGGTAGCTCTAGAATTGTGGAACCTTGCATCACTGCTTAGGTGTAGCCCTTCATGCTGTGTAAATGAGGTAGTTTTACTGCGAGGAAGCTCTCCTTTGACTCAAAACAACTTATCAGTGAGTCACAAAATGCACCCATCTTTGTTGTTGGGTATTCTGTAATTGTTCTAACGTGGTGCTTTCAGTTGAACTTTAATTTTCATCATTACTTTTTATGTTGATGTAAATTGGATCACATAATTCCAATAAAACTAACAGAAATGCTGAAATTCAGGATGGGAATTTCTTCAGATAATGTCATGTCTTCTCCTTGGTGACACAGTGCAGTCTAGCTGGGAAAATTCCTTTGTGTAATTTATTTTTCTTTCTACAGACAACTCTGCTCCAAATTCTACACCAGCTGGAAACAGTTTAAACTTGTTTGATGAGATCTTGATTGAAGAAGGAACTGCAAAGGAAGCATCTTACAATGAGGTGGGTATTAATATGACAAAAATAATTTTACTGTTTCTGTTTTTTTTTTTCCCAATTTTCATTTTTAACTTGCAAAAATGTATGTCAGTATGCTCACATTATTGGGAAAACAGGGAAACTGCTTTTAAGTAAAGGAATAAAACCAAGAGTTTGTTCATAAAGCTGTTGTCAGCAAGTTTATCAGAATCGGTAAATCTTTCGCTGTCTCTGTGGCATGGTCTGTCCTCATTTAGCATCCTTTTGCATGCAAGTTGTATCAGTTATGTGACAGAGAAATTTACCAGGGTTTCTTTCTAAGTAAATGTTTGTTCAGCCTTCTGATACAAGGTTGGTCTTGATGTTTCACCCAAGAAATTTTAGCAGTCTAATGCAAATAGGGCATGAATCGAACTCATGTACTCAAGACTGGAGACAGCTATGCAGTAGATAACTGCTTCTAGCAAATGAGCAGAACGCTTGCTCGTGCAGCATCACGCATCCTGGTCAATAAGACACATTTTAACTATAAACTCAAGATTCAGAGTAAAAGGGAAAAGAGTCCACAGATACACACTAGAGGAGAAGCAGGAGCAAAACATCCAGTAAGCTGCTAAATGATGAAAATGCCACTTCAAAAGTTTGAAAACAATTGACTGTCAAAAACAGCAAATAAGGAAGTCGTCACTTTTTGTGTGAAAGTTTTATTGCTATCTAATTTTAAAGAAGGGCTCACACTAAATGCTTTTTACTTAATGTTGTGATCTTGACAAGAGCGTGTCCTTGGCAGTCTGTTTTTTAGTTAACTCTGTGTCATATTTTTCCTTACCTATTTTGTATTATAGATAATCTGACAAACACGTTCCCATCTGTAGGGCTAAGAGAGTTCCTGCTTCCCAATAATCTTGTCTTTAATTTCACAATACTTTGACTTCCTGTTACTCTCTAGCCTGACTGTTGGGCAAGCACATACAGGTTCCCTCTTATCTGAATGTCTGTGACGTTTTAGTGAGTTTTATGCCTGTTGGAGTGTATTGAAGCTTTTTGTTTTAATATGGCTTTGGAAATGTATTTTTGGAAAAACAGAGCTTTGTAACATAAATTGCTGTGTTAGCACATTGTAAGTGTAGAGGAGTCGCTTTTTTATGTGATTAAGTCCACTTCTGTATTGTGAATTCTTCTCTCTTTGACAGTTGCAGGCAGAGTATGGAAAATGTCAACAGCAAATTAAAGAGTTGATGAAGAAATTTAAGGAAATACAGGCACAGGTACAGTAGTTCAAAGGGCAACATTGTTAAGATTTATGTGAAGCAAACTGAATATTGCTTAGAAAGAGAGAGTTCATTTCATATTCTCTTTAGAATTAATTCATTACACGGATGGATTGTAAAACACCTCTGTAGGTGTCAGGAGAGTTGTTAGGATATCGTGTGACAAAATCAGGTAACTTGACTTGTTTTACAGAGTTGCATGCAGTAAGACTTGAATTGCTTAAAAAGTTACCTTCTGTCTCCTTAATTAAAAAATAAGCATGTTAAATAACTGTTTATCAGAAAAATCCATGGTTTTCTGGTTGATAAAAATCTGTCTGTAATGCAGTAGGAAGCAGGTTGCAAGGAACCCAAGCTGTCATTAGAGCTGGAAGAGGATGGCTGCGTTCAGCAGAGTGCCGTTTTGATAAGGCTGAACTTATCTTCAGCTTGAGCTGGTGTCCCTGTGCTGTGCCATCCCATATAATTCGGTTACCTTGGGCAATTCTGCTACGTGCTCTACTGTGTGTTACAGATAAGTCCCAAATATTCTATGCTTTGAAATAGTAAGCAGTTTCTGCTCTATGGCACCTCTGTATTGTTTCCTGCAAAATCTGTATGCTGCTCTGAGGACAGCATACGTGCTCTACTCTGGCTTTGCTGAGGACAGTTATTAAAAGAAGGGCTGTCTCTGGAATTGACAGACAGGCTTCTAGAACAAAGTGTCTAGAAATGTGAGAACGATAGAGCACCCAAAGTTGTGTTTGATACCTTCCCTCAATCTCTTGAAAGCTGTTAAAAACTACATCTGTTATTTGATGCAGTGACCATGAAAGCAACAAATTGAGTAAACGAATGAAGCAAAAGGGAGGATTGTAGGTTTTTAGCTCTGTTGTTTTGTTTTGTTTTCTAAGTAACTACCTGGAACATAAATGGGAGCAGAAATATGAATGATGTTTAAAAAGTAGTAATAATTAAAAAAAATAAAAATCCTTTGAATCTCAGTAATTCTGACTTCTCTAAACATTTTTTTTTAATGTTCACTTGTCAGTGTACATATGATAAGTCTTTTTCTAACAATTGTCTTGTACTGTTTTGTTATGTATTTGGATTCCTAAACTAATTCTCATTTTCTCTCTCTTTCCTGCTCTCCCTACTCTTCTCACTTTCTTTTTGTATTTATTTAAAAAACAGAACATCATTCTACAGAATGAGAACCAAGCTCTTAAAAAGAATATTTCAGCACTTATCAAAACAGCAAGAGTGGAAATTAACCGTAAGGATGAAGAAATCAGTAATCTCCATCAAAGGTACAGCTAGGAACTTCAGTGGAACTTCAAACATGCTTTTTGTGTGATCACCTTGATATACTTCTTACAAACTTTGTGTGTATTCTAAGTAAAATCATTAGCTAGTAAATAACAGTAGTTTTGCAATAGTGTGTCTGAGAAAGCAGGTATTTATTTTTTTTTGCTTGGTGAGATCTTTGGTTTCTGATTGAAAAAACAAGGAGCAATGCAAAGGGTGACTGCCTTGTCAGTCACTTCTTTTTTTTTTTTGTTAGTTTGATTTGTTTAATCACCCATTTGTGTTGGGTTATCTAACAACCTTGCATGTTTCAAAGTGGATATTTTGCATGGTTCAGCTTTGGAACTGCTCTATTTTATAGTCGCAGACAGATGAATTCCACGAAATTTCTCAGTCAATGAACAGACATAAGGAAACTATATGATATTTTTAAAGCAAGATGTGAAAATCCTCTTTCCCAGTGGTGGAGGACAGCAGCTAGAGGATTTTTGGGTTTTTGGTTATTTCTGTGTATTACTAATCTTACTGTAAGGAAGGTTTGGAAATACTTAAGTATGCAGTAATTGAGTGTAAGGTTTTTAGACTGCTTGAAACCACAGTAATAGTCCACAATTTAGGACCCCTAGCTTATTGCAAGGTCACCTGCTTGTCACTTGTGTGATGTCAGCCACATCATCAGTTTGTCTGTGTTTCAGTTTGACGCTTTCTTGCACCAAAAGTGTCATAAAAAAGGTTTATTTGCTATTACCCTGCTAGAGGCTGTATGTGTATTAACTGTGCCATTTTTTTCCAAATCAAGAAAATTAGAAGTTATCGGATTGAAGCCAAGAGGTTTTGCCTTGTGTAATTCTTTCAGTTGATTGGTTGTGAAACAATAACAGTCACTTTCACACCTTGAGCATAGTATTTAGTGTTCCAAATTACATTTTTTAAAGTATATTCTTGTTTTGAATACTCACTGTCACTAAAAATTTTTCAGACTCTGTTGCAGTACCTTCTGATGGTGGTGAAAACTCTTGAATGAGATACTTAACCTAGCTGTTTTGGAGGCATCTGTTGTGGAAAATCATGAGGACAGTGGCACGTGGAGGTCTTAGACATACGCCTTGCCTGTTGCATGGTCTGTAATAAATGAGCTCACCTTCAGCAGCCTGTCTGTGAAGGCTACTTCAAAGATTATATCTTTCAGGAAAATTGTTAGTGTTTATCTCAAAAAAAAAAATTGTTCTACACAATTACATTCACCACTCATGAATACAGATTTAATGGTAAAATCTTGACAGTACAGTTCAAAATTAAACAAAAATATAGGAAAGGGCTTTGGATTACAACAGGAGCAGCGTTATTCAATGCGAAGCTCCATTCTCATCACGCAATTGCACAATTTTGGAATATAGCCGGTAGTTAAGCTGATTGTTACACATTTAAATTTACTGCTTCATTCCAAAAGGAGTGTGCTGTTTTAAAAAGCAAAACCAATTCTGTTATGTAGTGGAGGTAAAGAACTGCTTTCTTACAATTGGACACTGCTACTTTATGCTTGACTAAATTAAAAGGCGGTTTGCTGCCATCATTTATTGGTATCACTTCTATTTCTGTTTTCTTCTGCATGGATTAGACACAATCTATGATTCTTTCGAGAATAGTAGAAGGTGTTTAAGAAAGTCACCACTGCCTTTAATCATGTCCTTGTTACGAAGCAATTTGTTGAACCTGGCAGGAATGTCTTGTTTTTTGTTCTGGTGAGGTAACTTTAATGAGTACTTGCAGTAGTGAGTAAGAGTTCAGGCTATACAGATTACGTGTGCCTTTTTAATTTTGTATTTTTTTCTTATGATGACCTTGCAGCAGTAGCACGTGGCCTTGATGAGGCTTGATTATTGTAGTTTACTACTTGCTTCCCGTAGCTTGCAGCAAGTTTCAACCTCAGTAGTTTGTTTTCACGGTGGGTAGAGTAAGCACGGTTGTGTGCCTATTGTGGCTGCCAGTCTGCAGGGTAGTAAACTATTGAATTGCTCTTTTTTTGTTTTTAATCACTGATACTGCAAACCATGGGTATGTAAAGAACAACTTTTTCCTAACAAAAGACTCTTTTTCTTGCTGGATAGTGAAATATTAATTTAAATTATTAAAAGCGTTAATTAGACCTAATACAGTATTTTTCCACAGATCTTGCTTTTTCCTTACACAAATTTCATTTGGGGTATATGTGTACAAATTATATGATTTTACTGTGTATTAGTAGAAATTATTTAACTTCCCTTTTATCCCATGTTTTCTTCAACTTGGAGCTGGAAGAAAGGATGACAAGCTTGTAGAGAGATATTGTAATTTGGCTTTTGGCCGCTGTAATTTGGGTTTAGTTATTTTTAAATACATCTCAAAACTAACACGAGGTGTGCTTTTTCTTTGTATAAACAGGCTATCGGAATTTCCCAATCATCGAAGTAGCTTCACCAGAGCGTATCTTCCTGGATCAACCAACGGACGGTGTTCGGAGATGTGTAAAGCTAAAGAATCCAAATTCAGACCTTCTGACTTAGGTGACAACGTAAAGACAGAACATAGAGTGAAAAATGACTGCTCAAAGGATATGCACCACAGTTACTCATCTCACAATGGGGACAATGGGAAGTTTAGCTCTGAAAAAAGAAACACTCCGTACGTACTGAGATACCCTCCTGAAGAGCTCTGCGGCGATGGTGCTCATTTATGTCTACCGAACCATGACCATAGTTGCAACAAGGATAACAGAAAGGAGAAAAAAGAAATGAAAAGTGATGAACAATACAGTAGGGGAACTGTCACCAAGTACAAAAGAGAAGTACATCAGAGCACTGGTAACAGTGGTAACTCTAACGGTGTTGAAAGTGAAGAGGGGAATTCAGATCCTCATCAAAAGCTGAAGACCCTTCCGGAGAAGGTTAGTAAAAATGAGTTGCAACAAAAAAGTCAGAGCATAAAACTCAAAAGCAGCCCAGCTGTAGACAGAAGAATAGAAAGGGGCGTTTCTTCTTGGGAGAAACAAGCTACTGGTAAAGACAGATGTCTAACAAGAGAATTGTATGCAGATGAGAGATCACCAAATGCGATTAAAAAGGACATTAAAACACATGATAAAGACGAAAAAACCTCTGGCCAAAAACTTAAACTAAATGAGAAGCTGCAGGAGCAGCCAAGAAGGTCTGGTAGAGGGAGCAGTCCACATTCAAAGAGTGAACATTCAAAGACTCTTCATGAATCACGTAAATGTCGCGTGGAGGAGTCTAGAAAAGGAAGAGACACTGACTGCAAGAGAGACAGAGGAGCAAATGATCACAGCTTTCGAGAAGGGAGGTCCTCACCTTCTAATTCCAGTAGCAGAGAGCATAAACATGCACGCTTCAAGGAAAACAGTAGCAGGTATGAATGGGAAACAGCACATTCCAAATCGGAGAAGCACAGAACCGAAGAAAAAAGGAAAAGAGAGAGGGACAATCAAGATGAAAATCGACATTCTAGGAATGAAAGAAAAGTTACAAAAGAGATTTCTCACCAGTACACAAAGGAATTCAAGAAGGGTACAGACATTGCAAAAAGTGAACGAAACAAGTCCTCTAAGTCAGAAGAAACATCAAGAGTAGCAGACGGTTTAAAAGACCATAAATTTTCCAAAACTAAAGATCACACTGTGACAAAAAGCAAGGACTTAAAACTTAGCTTTATGGAAAAGCTGAATTTAACTCTGTCGCCTGCAAAAAAACAATGCCTTTCTCCACCTGATGGACTTAAAACATCTTCCCAAAAGGCCACCGATGAGGGAACTGCAGAGCTCACTCTGCAGGCAGAAATGGTAGACACTGCCCACCCTGTTAACTGTGCTCCTGCAGAGCAGGCTAATTCAACACTACAAGTTCAGGACAGCACAGCTGAAACCAGCGTGGAACCAGCAGTGCCTGCTTCTGTCAGTTCTGAAAATGAAGCCTTGAAAGGAACAGCAGCAGATCCAGCACAGCCTGAAGCACCGCCAGCAGTGACAACTGATGAAGTGAGCTCAGAAACCTCACCAGAACTGGTAGCGAGCCAGATAGAGTCCCCGGCCTTGCCAGGAGCAGCAGAGGTCCTGGTTCCTGAGGAGATGCTGGCTGAAACCTTGTCAGCAGCAGCAGAGGCTTGTGGTCCGGTTGAATCAGAAGCCTCAGCAGTGGCCGTGATGGATCTGGATCACCCTGAAGCTCCCTCCCTGGAGGTGGCAGGGAGCGTGGCACCATGTGAGAACTTGCCCGTGGCAGTGGGGGTGATGCAGGACGATAACGTGCCAGCAGCAGAAGTGGTGCAGTCTGAACCACGCAGTGAAAGTCCGGGAGCCCTTCCTGAGTCAGCAACAGAGAAAGAAGAGGAAGATAAAACATGGCTAGCTGCTGACATGGAAAACTCAGCAGACCACCATGGCTCTCAAAACCTTGGCTTAGGGGACTTGGAAGCCCAAAGTTCTGGTGACTTGGAGTCCTGTGAGGAGGCTGCAGGTGACATCAGTGAAACAAAACCAGACTCTTTAATGGAAGTAGTGAAGGATGGCGATCACTTGGCTGCAGAAAATCTGGAGCCTCCTGTTGAGGAGAAGACTGTCTGTGAAATGAGCATGAGCACGTCTCAGTCACCTGACAGAACTGCAGCAACTGATCCAGATGCACCATTGCTCGACCAGAATCCCTGTGCTCTGGGGCCGGGCTTCACTGAAATCAGTCCAACAACATCTCTTAGCAGTGAGGTGCACTCTAGAGCTAAAGAGAGAGAAACCAACCCGGTACCTGTTGATGATGACAGCTCAATACTGAGCATCGATCTCAATCACTTGAGGTACATTCCGAAAGCTATCAGCCCGCTCAACAGCCCGATGCGCCCTCTGGCAAAAGCACTTAGGATGGAGAGTCCCTGCAAAGGTCTCGGGAAGAGTTATAACAAAGGTATTCACACATATGTGCTCTAATTTGTTTTGGCCATAAAGCCTTAAAAGAGGCATTCATGGAAAGCAGAAATGACTTTTTTTAACTGCTTTCTCAGAAGTACAGGTTGCTTCTTTAGCTGTGTAAGTCATAACGATCCTTTTGTTTATATGGAACCATGTAATGCTACAGTCAAGGTTGTAGCCAATGGAACTGTAGGGCAAGCAAAACTGGAGTTACTGCTTAACACTGAATGGTTGAAATAAGTAGATTTACAAACTTCTCAAAAATCATATATGTATGTTTCTTAATTGTGGTCACTTCTGGCTATATCTCATCAGGTATTTCTCTGAAATGTTAGAGGCAAAAGTTAATTAGGATTCTATTCTGTCAAGTATTTATTTGTATGAAAACTGGAAAGAGTACCTGAGAGTGTCAGCTGAGAGAACTCTCCATTTGGGTGAATTTCACTCTGAATTTTAAGGTATATTTTATAACTGTGAGACAGTCAGGGGCAAAAAAGTAGAACAAATCAGAGAACACTAGGATACACCATTAAGAGCTGACTCCTAAACATAATGTCAAAGAGAGAAAATATGGTGGCAGCACAAAAAGGAAGAGAAAATGCTGAACTCAACATTTAAATCTTTTCCTTGTGTGATTCTTAAAGCTTCCTGTAATGCTCTGCAACCACTAAAAAGTTTTCTTGGAAGTTTTGACTTCCTAGTAGAAGAGGAATGGGAGAGCTACACTGAGAGCCTTTTTCTTATGTTTCAGGTCATAACCTTTGTTTTGCTTTGCTTTGTTTTGTGAATGTTAGTGTGGGGTAGTCTCAAATTCTCTCCCTTGTACTTCAGAAAGCTACACTCTCAAGTGTGAGCTGCTGTAGTGGTTGGTTTCATTCATGCAGTGGTTTGTATTCTCTGAACTGGCTGGGGCGATGTGGGAGCAGAGTAGTTGAACATCACATCAAAGTATTTTTCTCATATTGTGCCGTTTCCCTGGGTCGCTTATTAGAGGAGCCAGTCCTGTCCACAACCTGTTACCGTATCACAGAGCAGCGATTCCATCTGTGAAGTCAGATGCCTCGTTTCCTTTGTGATCTAACTAGCAATATGCCTGTCAAATGTTCTGCATCTGCTGAATTGATGGGAGGTTCTGGCTTCTCTTGGCCTTGCTATTCAGCACTCCCATCTCTACTGTTGAGCAGGAAGGGGGACATTTCATAGTGCCTTTTGACCACTTCTATTTTGTGCTTTAGTTTGTCAAAGCATCACATTGATGAGTTTGGGAAGGTGTCGATCCTTGTGAGACTGGAATGGAGGCAGGAAAGAAATACGTTTTTGCTCCCGTAGAATCCGTGTGAACATTTTCAAATACTTCTCAAAAGCATTAATCACAAGTTCGTTTTTCTATGGGAAGAAATTCAGATAGGATCATAAAAAGATGAAATGTTTGTTAGAAGTCGTTAAGCAGTCTAATCTATGTGAGATTGAACACAGGAGTTTTATTAACTAGAGTGTCCGACAAGCCTGTAATTAGCTGCAAAACTCATTAACCAATACATAGGCATTTCAGTGGATTTTTTGTACACTGGCAATTAGCTTGCCTTTTCTTCTTTGGCAATATGCTGCTTTGTAGCTAACTGCAATTGCTTAGATTTCTTAACAAAAGCGTTTTGAATTTTAAATAATTATTAAATGCATATTTAATGATCTCAAAAATATAAAACGATAAACTTATAGGGGGGACGTAAACTTACAGGAAGGATTTCTACCTTTGGCAGAACTATCAGCTTTTCCTTTCATGTATCTCATTCCCTATTTCTGTCATTCAGGAACCTGAACTTGAGGCTTTCTCCTAATTTAAACAAACAAACAAAAACTTTGCTTCTTTGTGGTGCTGGCAATCTTAAATGCATCAAAAACTGCGAAAGGAGTTTATCGTGTGTACGGCACCTACTATGTAATGGTCCTCTCTTTTTGTTTAGTAGGTTAGTGCATTGGAAGACTTGCAGGGTTAAGTAGATCTTTTTGTCAGTGGGGGAGAAGTTAGCTGAATGCTGACTCTAATAGGGTATTCATACTGCTCATTTTGTTTTCATTGTGAGACTGTTCAGAGAAAACCAAGTATTGTATGCAAATGTTGATCCCTAATGATGTCAACGTTAATTCAGCTTGTGCAGTGCTCATAAAACTTGTTAAAGGGAGTGGAAAGAAGTTCAAAACTGATGGAAACTTACAGATTGTTCTCTTCTCAATGGATATGTTTGTAAGGTAGATCGTGCGTCTCTGGTGAAATGGCAAGTCCTTATTTGCCCTTTGAAGCTTCCTGAGTTGTCAGTGGCGATTTCAATCTAACAACTCTGACAGAGTCACTTTACAGAATAGGATCCTGTTTTCCTCAAAATATCTATTTATAATTGTGTTCTTGCTGGTGATTAGCAAACTGTTTTCTTTTTCTAGATTTAATTCCTGAAGGCACAGTTGCTGTTTGCCCCTCAAAGAATTTGTCAAAGGAGGTAAATAAAGAAAATCAAAAGCCAGTCAGCATGTCTGATGAGCATTTAGAGATGGAGTCCCAGCTGAGTATCTCTTCGGATGAAATAGAAGAAGGAGAAATCATAAGTAGTGATGAAGATGAAGGAAAATCTAAACCAGAAAGAAGCTCTGAAAATCCCAAAATTTCAAGACCAAAAACTTCTCCTGAAACACGAAATTTGACCAGCAGTCCGCAGAATCAAAAGAACAAAGCTGTGTGCTGCAGCGAAGATAACGGAAAATTTGTTTCTGTGAAAGTAAGTACAAAGAAGAATGGAGAGAGGCATAAAAACCAGGCTTTCAGATCCTCAAAGGATATGAAGAAAACTAAAACAGTGAGCATCACTTGTCTTGAAAAAATAGTTCAAGTTATAGTTGAACCTTCGAGCGTGCAAGAAGTCATGCAGATGCTAAGAGCTATACGAAAGCAGATGAGGAAAAATTACATGAAGTTCAAGGTACACTTCCCAGTTCAGCATTTTCACAGAATTATCGAATCTGCTATCATAAATTTTACGTCGTTAATAAAATACCTGAACTTTTCCAAAATGTCTACATCGGGCGAGGCGTTAAAATTGAACATATGTGATATTATAGAGGCAAAACTTAAGCAAGTTAAAAAGAATGCCATAGTGGACCGTCTCTTTGAACAACAGGTATCAGATATGAAAAAACAGTTATGGAAATTTGTAGATGAACAGCTCGACTACTTATTTGACAAGATAAAGAGAATCATTGTAAAACAGTGTGACATGGTAAAGGTGGGGAATGAGAGTGAGGAAGGGAAGCATGAAAGAACAGGAAAACAAAAGCACAAAATCGGCCATAAAAATGATGTACAAAGATCTAGAAAAAAGTCTCTGAAAGCCAGATCTCAAAAACCTGAAGAATTTATCCTTTCAAAGCACATTGTGGATTATCACCGAGCTAAGGGTCACCACGAGAAGAATAAAACAGATGCAGCAAAAACCACCTTTACAAAATGTCTCAACTCCATTGATAACACAAGGAATTCCCTAACCAAAGTGCAGCCCTCTAAAGAGAATAATTTGCAAGGCGCTGTCACTCCCTTGAAGGGTGTAAAACACGACAAAGAAGGATTCCAGCTATCCAGAGATGCTAACAAGTCTGATCTGAGTTACGAGCTGCTCACGGAACAGCAAGCATCCAGTCTTACATTTAATCTTGTAAGTGATGCTCAGATGGGCGAGATTTTCAAAAGCTTGTTGCAAGGTTCTGATCTCTTGGAAAAAAACGTTGGTAGCAACATTGACAGACACGAGTGGGAGTTCAGGACACCAGAAAAACAGTTTCCAGATAGTCAGAAGTGCCGAAGCAATGCTGCTGAGCTAGTGCAAGAGGCTGCTCCGAAGGAGGCTGCTGTGGAGTCTCGATCGGTGGAGGATATCAGCTGGCCTGTTGTTTCACCCATGAGAGCTCCTTCTTTAACCACGAGGCTTCAGATGTCTGTCGATCCAGACGTGCTGGATGAAAGCTGCATGTTTGAGGTTCCTACAGGCGCCACTTCGTGCAAAGAAGATGAATGCAGTTTACAAAAGAGCAAATCATTTGTTTCCTCCATCCTCCTCGAGGACCTGGCTGTTTCCCTGACTATCCCATCGCCTTTGAAATCAGATGCTCACCTGAGCTTCCTGAAGCCTGAGAGTAATTCTGGCTCAACTCCCGAGGGTGTCCTCAGCGCACATTACAGCGAGGATGCGCTTCTTGAAGAGGAAGATGCCACGGAACAAGACATTCACTTGGCCTTAGAATCTGATAACTCGAGCAGTAGGTCGAGTTGTTCTTCGTCGTGGACCAGCCGTCCGATTGTTCCTGGCTTTCAGTGCCGCCCCAGCCTGCCGATGCAAGCGGTGATCATGGAGAAATCCAACGATCACTTCATCGTGAAGATCAGGCGCGCAGTGCCCTCCGTCGCAGCAGCCTCTGAGCAGGTGGCTTCAGTGAAGGAGGCACGGGCATCCTCAGCCAAGAGTGAAAAAGAGGTGAGAAGTGGTGAAAAAGAAAGGGGCAGGCAGGGTGCCGTAGCTGCCACCATGCTGGAAACTGTCAAACCCAATCTGATTAAGGCAGATCAGGTGCCTTATGGCAGCACTGGACAAGAGCAAAACTCTGCCTTGCCTCAGCCTCCAAAGGAGTCTCACAGTAGCACTGGAAGGGAAGCAACTCCTGGCTTGCTTGGGCCCTGTAGAAAACCTTCAAACGCAGATAAGTGCAACGTTGAAAGCTCAAATGAAGGCTCTGAGCAGTCTCAGACACACAAATTGGAAGTATCTGAAAACTTAAGTGAAGCAGGTGTTGAATCCCAAGCTTTGTTTCCTGTTGGATGCGGTGCAGGGTCGTGCATAGACTTAACAGACGATGCTGTTAAAGAAACTTCATGTTTTGTAGCGGGATCTGCTGCAGAGAACACGAGTCAGCAAGTTCCTACAGGAAACTCAGAAATCTGTGATAGGAAAGAAGAACTGGAAGAGTGCTCTGATGGATTCATAGACTTAACAGAAGAGCTTTCCAACGAGACTGTCACAGGCGAATGTAATCTTGAAGAAAAACCCACTCTGAATTCTGATGTGGGCTCCCAGATAAGTATAGATGACAAAAGTAATAAAAAACGTAAAAAGGAGGCTGTCAGAGAGAATTCCAACTCAAAAAGGCAACGAAAAGAGACAGAAGAAGTGGGCGAAGAGAGCGAGGGAAGTGACACAAAATCTGAAGAGATAAATTTGGGACACAAACAATGTTATGCTAAGAACAATGAGCTGCAGCAAAACAAAGAGTCTTCTCCTTTGGCTTCGTGTGCAACATCGCCTAGTCTGTATGCCAAAAACATCATTAAAAAAAAGGGAGAAGTAGTAGTTTCCTGGACAAGGTAATAATTTCCTATTTGATCTGTTTCTTCTTTCCTTTTGTTTTTTAAGCTATGTAATACACTGGAAAGTGGGAAAAAGAGGATATTTAGCTGACAGCTGAAGTTATTCAGCTCTGTATCCTCCAAATAGCAGTGCATGAGTTTCTGTCTGTGCAGGATGGCTTTGTGGAAATGATTTCTTCCCTTAGAGTACCATTGAAAGGTACCACGGTCTGTTTCACTCTTGTTGTCCTGTGGAAAACAAATTTAAGAAATGAATTTACTTCATGTAGCAGCCTTTGGAAGAGGATGATCTTTCATTATTTCTTGGGTAGGTTAAATCGGATTTGCCATAAAAAGAGTCAGACTTCCATACGTCATAACTAATTCCTTCACTTACCCAGATCTACCAAAGCATGGGTATTTTCTGCTTTTGTTTTTAAAGCTGATATGCTCAAGTAACAAGACCTTTACTATATTGTACTGTCTGTAATTTTTGGGTCTCCTGCCCCAAAATTGCACTCAGCCTCTGCAGGGCTGGAAGCCTTTGATGTTCCTGCAAGTCCTGGGGGCGCTGGTGACTGGACAAAGGACAGTGGCTGCAGATTTCCCCCACTGATAAAAGGCACGAGAGCCAACAGTTTGCTGCTTTGGGGTCTCTGCTGCTCCATCTGCAGCAGTGTGCTCCGTTCGTGGAGTATTCAGCCCAGACACTGTGTGGGAACACGTGCTGTACATACAGCGTATATAGAGGCTCTGAAAAAATTCAGGACAGATGTTTTTCTGAAGTAAACTTCAGACGTGTAGTAAGTTTTGAGGTAGCTTTTTAAAATAAAATCCTTCAGGATAAAAAGACTCTAAAAGCCAATATGATTTTTAACATACAAACCAGTGAGGGAGGATGATACTGTTAAAATTTCCCTTGTGGATATGACCATGGTTTCTCTGTCTCAGTCTTTGTCCATCTTTGAGCTATGCTATTTAAATAGACTTTTATTTTTTTTTTTTTAGGCTAACCATTATGCTTTTCTGAGAAATGGAGGAAATTAAATACATTTCATTGAATGTGGCATGTTTCACCAAAAGATCTGTGGTAGCTACTGTATAACGATAGTGTCTGTACACATTTTACAAATACCTGAACTGATAAACAAGGCAAACAGCAAATCAGTGGCACATTTCTGAATAGACTCCTGGTCCTGTTTTTCTCATCTGAACTGGAGATGCACTCTGTGTGTTTGTTGTATGAGGCCAAATACGGGGAGCAGACATCTCTGTTTAGTCTCTGAACTTCTGTGGGCCTTTGGTGAAAGGTGCTGCCTTGCCATGCAAACTGAGACAAGTCTGCCTCAAACTACTGGCCCCTGTGGAATTCAGGAGCTCCTTACAACTGAACTTTAAGTTTCTGCTTGAGAAGCATAAAAGTCTTTTAAATCATGTTGGTTTGGGGCTAACTCCTTTAATAATCCTGCCTTTCCTGACAGGATAACGTAATCTCACCGCCACTTTCTTGTTCGCACTGACTCTTGTTCTGTGCCAGTAGAGGGGGGAGTCCTCCATCAGTTCATTGCTGCTATTTGAATTCATGTCCTGTAGTTTGGAAGTATTCAGAATTTTATATATTCATGTAGGTGTGGGTTTTTTTTGTTGTTTGTGCACATCCCAAATCTGTCTTAAAACTTTAAAAATCCATTTTTGCTGTAGAAATGACGACCGAGAAATTTTACTGGAATGTCAGAGAAAAGGACCATCAAGTAAAACCTTTGTTTCCTTAGCCACCAGGCTGAACAAAAGCCCCAATCAGGTAGGTATTACCATTCTTCTCCTTGATAACAACTACGTTGATATTTTTATGATTGCGGTTGAACAAAGACCTCTGGAGATCTTTGTTAATTTGGAGTTGTTTTTTCCTCATGTCTTTTGTTGGGGAATTCTTGAAAAATCAATCTCTGATTCTCCCAGATGTCGCTTTTTAAAAATACACATTAACAGAGTATTATGGTCCTGGGATTCATCAGTATCTGCTTGATTGGCACCTTGATACTGCTGCGTTCAGTGATAGGCTAGGGGCCTATCACTGGTGTTGAAGCAGCAATAAGATAAAGAAAAGTAATTTGGAGAAACCAATAGCCTTGACATGGCTTTGAGGGATTTAGAAATTGTTGAGGTGGATGGTTGGCATATGTAAAACAGTGATGTCTGTGTGTTTATGGCATTCTTCAGAAATGTTGGATTCTCACCTGCAGACCAGTTTTGTAAAAATTTTTGGGAGGCAAATTGCACCACCATGGGCTGTAAATACCTGAAACAACAGTTCTACAAGAGGGTAGAAAATAGCCAATAAGGTGTGCTTTTTGTGTAGCACAAAATTTTTTTTTTTTTGCTTTTTTTTTTTTTCTCATTTGAATCCTATAGTTAAGTGAGTAAGCAAAATTCAGGTCTAATTGATTTGAAGCCCTTGTCTTTTGCCTTTCAAACCCTCTCACTGGTAAGAAAGAAATGTGTGTTAAACCACTAGTGGCCTCTGGGATGAACCTGGAGGCTATTTCAGATATCAAAGGTGCATGCAGGAAGACTTCCTAAATCCTTTGGAGTACAAATCCAGTTAATGTGGGTGTGGTGCTCTGAAAATTCTCCCCTTAAAACATAATAGAAGCTAACAAGAAGCACAAAATAAGTTTTCTTTTTTGTTTTCTTGTTTGTTTTTTTTAACTGTGAGATCAGTCTGTCTTGGTATGAAATTCCAGGGCCTTAATAATGTGCCTTTTTTGTCCTCCACTAGGTTTCAGAAAGATTCAAGCAGTTAATGAAGCTGTTCAAGAAATCCAAGTGCAAGTAAATGTACCATCCAACTGCTTTGTGTTTGCAGGGTTTAGCTGTTACCAGCAGTGATGGACCATAGCCACTGCGTTCGTGTGGTGGGATTAGCGGGAGGTATCCAAGTCAGAGTACAAAGTTTGGTAAATCTGATGCACTGTTAATTATTACCTCCCTGTCCGTGTTTCCTCTGAAATGTTTTGTCAGAGCAACAGAGTAATGCAGAGGAAACGTCAGGAACAAACTGCTGAGAAAGAATGTGCACATACAAGTGGAGCAATATCACTTCAAGGGCATGACATCTGTTGGTTCTATGTGTTCCGTAGGCAAATGCAGTCAAATAGAAATGGTGGCTCTTGCTTATCTTGGCAGAAGTACTGTATATGGTGGTATCAAAACATGATTTTAAAAAGTTAAGAGTTCTTTGGAATCCAGTTGGTAGGTAATCCTGGGGACTGATAGGCTACGGTTATGTTGAAGCACAAGAAGTGGTACTTTAAGAGGTTAGGCCTTTTTCTTTTAAAACAAGTCAAGGCACTGATTCCAACAATTCAGTAATTCCAGAAGCTGCTTATTCAGTAATCAGATTCTGATGGTAAGGTTAGGTGGTTCTTTATTGTTTGTCAGTTGTTCATTAGTGGGTTTCAAGGGGAGCATCTAGCAGAGTGTAGGGTTTGCCTTCAACTTCAAGCATGCTCTGTAAGCCGCTTCTTACTGTCTCCTGTTCAACAGAAAGAGATGAATGAATTTCTCCTTGAGGGTGCCCATCTGTCTCCATTGACAATGGAGAAAGTCTAGACAGTTGGCTTAGATTAGACTCCTAACATTTGGGTTTTTGAAGTCAAGTAAAATGAGTCCCAGCTGCTGGGAGACGATGAAGCCAGTCGTTAATGCAGTGACCGGTTCTTCAGTTTCTTTTAAACTGTGAAATAGACTGATGAGTGTTCATTTATCAAGAACCATCTTGAAGACTTAAAAGACTTTGCAGTTCTGCTGATACTCAAAAAGACTTAGCATTGAATTTTGTATAGCAGATTATTTTTTTCTGAAAGAAAAAAATAAAGGAATTTTTTTCTTTTTTTTTTTTTTGATCTGGAAAAGGCTGATTTATCTTCTCCAAACTACATCTGGGAAAGGTGCTTAAGTTAGCTTAAGTTAAATTAATTTTAGTGCATAGGTTTTCTGCATAATGAACATTCTGTTCTGTTTAAATATATATATATTATTACTAATTTAGAAACAGACTTTTACAGTCTTACAAAATGTTATTTTATAGTAATTAATTGGGAGAAAATTTTTTTTTGTCAAAACAGGCAATTTCAAAAGCTTGACAATTAGACATGTTTTGACAGCAGTTGTATCTATCATTACAAATTGTTTGGAAATTTGTGGTATTTTTTGATTCTAAAGGACTCTTATAAATGCTTCCAGTTTCACCAGCACATACTGAAAGTGTGTTTATGTATCTATATGCACAAACACACACGTCATATACATGTTGCTGGTTTTCCCAAATTTCTAAAAAGCTTTCTTTTTCCACCCCTCTAGGGTTGCACAGGTCATGCTTTCATTATGGATTCATTGATGTTTGAGGTTTTAGTCAGTGCTGAGGATCAGAACTGCTGTAGTCTTTATTCAGTCAGGGCAGCTGCTGAGATTAGCTCACTTAAACACACTGCCTCTGAACTTAGATTAAATTATATTTTCCAGAACCCAATGAACACTTCTTCAGTTTCAGCGTAATGATTTTTGGCTCCCTTCCTGAGACGTAGTAACTAACGGGACCAACTTTTCACTCTAATAAACCATCAGATAATTCATCAGTGATGTTGCCACTGACACCTCTGGAATATTGTAAACATGACCGGTGGAACCGACTGTCGTGCTGCCAGACAGTGTATAGTCTCATTTTAGGCAGCACTTTGGAAACTGTTAAAAGGAATTACTTGAGTAAGTTATGATGCCTGTTCTGGCAGTCTTCCATCACATATACTTCTATAACATTTGCTTTTGATGATCGGATGAGCTACGTAGGCAAGGCCTAGTGATATTGTTGGGGATTTCTGTACCTATCCATGGTTGTTCTTAACAAACGTTTGCGACAATTGTTTACTTACTTGAGATTTAGATCTAACCAAATTTGTTCTCAGAATGGTCAGCTGGCAGAGCAGCGTTTATGTTTGTGGAAAAATCAGACTCTACGAAGAGTATTTTTTTAATCATATCCTTATAGATCAAAAAGTGCACAATATCGAAGGCACTGAGGGAAGTAGCCTCACTACTTAAGTGCTTCCTCTCTGTCTCAGAAAAGCAGACAGTATTTTATTATGAAATTGTTTATTCCTTGTCTGTGTTTATTTACTTTCTTATCTGTACAGGTTGGGGGGGATGGGACTGTTTTGGTTCTGACCTGGATTCCTATTTTGTAAATTATGAAACTTTTTTTTTAATGTTCTGTCTACTGTAAGTATTTGTACAGGTTCCTACATGGTCATGTAAAATATCTGATGTGTGTATATGTATATATATAAAAATATATGTATAAATATAGAGCTTTGTTTAGCCAAAGATGATTTTTTTAACTATATAAAACTCCAGGTTTATTTTGTATAAACTGAATAGTTTGCTTACTTGTAAGAGTAATGCAAAAAATAAATCTGTAAAATCCCCACAGTTACGTTCTTGTTGAACAAAAGTTGGTTTGGAGTGCTTTTGTACCATTGTTTGTAATTTATTTCTTCAGTAAGAGTTTTGGTACATATATGCAAAAAGTACTGTATGTAAATCTACAGTCTTATTTGTGAAACCTCAGGTAAATGAAAACATTTTCCAGAACTGTTTTCTAATGGCTTGACAACTACAAATGCTGTGAAGCAGCATTAAAATTGACTTCTGTTAGATTGTATGAATTAGTAGCTCTGTTGATGTCCTGGCCAATAAACATGGAAGCAATCAGCTGCTGCTCTGATACAATTACTGCTCCTATTGCAGACTGCTTGTTTTTTAGGAAACGTGACTGGATCAGAAACTGAACAATTTAACCAACTATATGAAACCATCCTGTATTTATGAATTACAATCTTCACCGATTCTCTTTTCCCCAAAACATTATTTATTTGTTGAGTGAACCATCACAAAGGCAAAGACATTTTTGTTTCCAAGGTTTTTTAATGGAAGGGTAGCTGGCAGCCCTTTGAGAGTCCCTCTGCACTTCGCTATTGAGGCATATGTTTGCTTTTAGCCAACATGCAAATTTTTACAGGACTTGGTTTAAAAAATCCTAATTGGCACAGGTATTGGAAAATTTTCCAACATGGAAATTCAGAAAGCAGGGTTTATGGAGGAGTCACAGATCTACATCATCAGTGAAATCATGGGGATCAGGTATTGAATTTTGAGGGGTTCTTTCTAAGGCGTAGTCTGTTGCCCATTAACCATCCATACAGGTTAATTGTAGACTGGAGAAAAGTCATTTCTTTGGGCTCCAGAGAAGTCATTTAGTTGCCAATAGCTGCTTACGTTGCTTTTGCACTCATTATCTTCATTCTAAAGGCACCTGGAGAATAATCCTTACCGATTTGTCTTCATAAAGTATGGCTGCAATGCTAAAGCACATCAAGAAACAGGTTTAAGGAATTCTGAGCTTTCCTAGAGGAATCTATGGAATCAATCAAGAGGTGTGTCAAGACCAAAGTTGGCTTTATGTGAAAGAGGGATGAATTTTCTGGGGTGGCTGACACTTCATTTGCCATCAGAATTTTAACCATACTGTGGTGTGCCACCGAAAGCAAACCCATCTGAGTCACAAGAGATAATACACAAAACAAAATGGGTAAATACCTTAACAGAAAGGGCGATGCATAGTTCTTGTTAAAATAAAGAGGTCCGTGGTTTGAATCTAAGAACTGGAACATAATTGTCCTTAAAATTGTCTGGCGTGGAGGCTGAGTTTAGATCTGCCAGTTCTGAGGGCTGGAAAGATACCAATGGCCTGCTTTATTTTGCATGGTAACAGGTAACTTGCCCCAAAAGGAACAAATCTAGTGCTGGTAAATGCTTGTCTGTAGTAAAATGGAAAAAATATTCAAGTTTAAGTGAGGTGACTGTTACGTGAACTCAAAGTTTTCTAACTCGGGGTTATGCTTTGCTTGTAGTGTTGTGGTGGGTTGACCACTGCTGGCCACCAGGTGCCTCCCACACTCTCTTACTGCCCTCCCCAGCTGGACAGGGGAAAGACGATGAAGAAAGGTTGAGATAAAAACATGGACATTGCTGGTGAATTTCTGTGATGGGCAAAACAGGCTTGTCTTGGAGAAGATTAATTTATTGCTCATTAGTGACAATTGGGTAGTAAGATATAAAAACAAAATTAAACCCACCTTCCCTCCATGCCCTCCTTCTTCTCAGGCTCAATTTCACAGCAGTATATTAGTACAAGAAAACACAGTCTGTGTTATAAGAAGATTAAAGTCAGTTCCTACACACATATCAAAAGCTGCAACGCTGTAAGAAGTGTATTTGGACCTGATATTTTGAGGTATATTTTGAGGTTTGTTGATTTATTTAATAGTTGCTACCAATGATTTAAGTGCTGTCATGGGTAAGACGAAGCAAACTCTCCATTCTGGATTTGAATACTGGGCTTCGTGGCAGAACCAACAAGATCATAGCTTCCACCCTACTTGGCTACCTCACGTTCCTGCATTTATGCTCACTGGGTTCCCACTTCCTGGCAGGGAGGCCCTGGCTCTTGCTGTGCCACTGCTCGCAGTTTCCCATCTCAGGCGTCACTGGCCAAGATCCTGAGGCATCCCTCAGCATTTGTCACCACGCATGTCTCTCACCTCCATGATCTTTCCTCCAACCACACTCTCCTAACTTCTTTCCAGGCTCCTGTCTTTCCAAAACTACTTTTTAGGAACCTATCTTTTCGGCACACTTTCTGACACCCAAACCCTTACCTTTCCTAATACTAATAGTCAGGTGCAGAAGCACGATGGGGGACCAGTCTCCTTGGTGGTGCTTCTGTCTTGCATCTCCTGGAAGTTTCAGACCTGCTGCTTCTGCTTTGCCAGCTTGACAAGTGGCAGCAGGCAACTGGCGTGTTTGTGCCGGAGAGTTCAACAGTTCAGCTTCAGTGATTCATGCGTGTGCACACATATAAGATCTGCTGCGTGTTAGCATTCACACTGTAAGCTGTTTTCACCTAAAACAGATGCTTATAGCAAGGAAGTTTCTTTAGCCACCACAAATTCTTGCTCAAATCCAAAGGCAAAGGGTTACCTGCACTTCTGTTCTTTGCCACGTTTCCCCATGTCATGGCCCTACTTCCCTTTCAAGTACAATTAATTCTACAGTCCATTAACGAGCTCGCATATGCACAGTCCTTTAACAACACCACTTACTGTGCAGAAACATGGTAAATTGTCCCAAAGCAGCCTGCTGTCACCTCCCTACCCCCTGGAAAAGCAAATACCTACCGGGGGGCTGAGGGATGGAGGCTGGCCTGCTGCTGTCACCTGGTGAGAGGGAGAAGAGGTGGCACAGAAACGTGCCAGCCCACAAACAAGCTGCTTCTGCTGTGATCAGCAAAGCAAGTTCCCCAACAGGATGGGTAAGTCACAGCCGATGCAATGCTTGCTCAGTTTTCAAGTTTCTTCACTGAAAAGAGCTAAGGAGGGTGCTCCTGAGAACCACCCAGCAGGTGAGGAAGCAGCTGGAGAAGAGGACACCCAGGTCTGAGTCAAAGCTATGCGACCACTGAAGCAACCAAATAAAGCCTTGGAGACTTTGTGAGCAAGTGTGGAAAGAAGAGACATGAAAATAAAACACCAGTGACAGGTGTGTGAGAGTACATTGCCTCGAGAGACAGTGAGAGCAGAAACATATGGGTGAGAAAGGCCCAGGGGGGGTCTGGCTGGTTTGGATGGCTGTTAACACGTCTCTCAGGAGGAAAAAGTGTAGAAAGTGCTCCCTTAAATCATCTGAAACATACACAAACCATGCATCTGCATTATACTGAGGCTGAAGAAAAGATGCTGTAGCCACCCCTTTTGCTGCAGGGAAAGGCTCTGGACTCAAACGTGTCTTTCAGGGAGTACGGCCTGTGCTGGAGGGAAGGATGCACCGCTACGGAAATCTGAGCTAATCCCCAAGAAACGGGGCTGGTGTTTTTTGAGAGCTGGCCACTGGTTAGTGGGAAACCTTTAGGGGGAAGAGACTGAAGTGGGAATCACTCGTGCTTCTTATAGGATTCAAGCGTATGTGCTGTAATTTACTCTTAGGTTTCAGGCATGGGCAAAGGACAAATGCCTCATGCTGGTGGGGGAGACGTTTCTAGCATCAGAGCCTCAGCTCTAGTGGCCCTGATTTCTCATAAATTCCTATTTTAGGAACTCACTTTATTTTATTTTATTTTATTTTATTTTATTTTATTTTATTTTATTTTATTTTATTTTATTTTATTTTATTTTATTTTATTTTATTTTATTTATTTTATTTTTATTTTTGATCTTGTTTCTCACAGATACAAATTCTGATCTGTCTTTGGGGGTGGCTGTGACCCAGCTGAGGCAGGGTTCCTATGTCGAAGGCCTGTGTTTCTAACCGAGGCCTGGAGTCTGGGCTGGTGTGGCCTCCATTTCAAGAGCACTGGTCTTCCACAGACCAAATTAACTCAGCAGGCAGCAGAGTATGAAATCGGACATGACCGATCGATCCCTTGGCTTTGATTCAAAGCAAAACTAATGGAATGTAAAGAAAATGTAAAAACCTGTAGGGCTGCAAAGGGTGGTCATTTATCCCTCTTACAAAATAAAAATTAACTTAGGATCTGGGTGGAGACACAATGTATGAAGAAGTGAATATAACAATGCATAGGGACATTAGAAATGATTGCTGTGCAGACTGAGCCTCGAGGGAATGGCTTTGATAGATGCCACTGACTAAAATAATTGCATGATAATTTTGGCTAGCGGCACCATCCCATCATCTGATGGTTTTAAACTATGCACATACAGTTTAGATTGAATGATCTGAACATCCAAATACAAATAACTGAGAAGTCTGCTCCAAGTACCACGTTTATGCTTTGGCTCTTGAAAAAAAGAAAAAAAAAAAAAAAAGAAAAAGAAAAAAAAACAAACAAACAGATGTTCTAGCACTTTGGAAGAAATTTTCTGCTCTACAGCATTCAGCAGTGCTACGTGCTCCTTCTGCAATGCCCTAACAAAGAATAACCAAGGGCTTTCTCCTAAGGTAAGCAGAAGAAAAAAAAATCTTCCTAGGGAAGTTCTGAGCAAGTAGATACCCATCAGACTGATAGCAATTCGAATTAAAAACTAGGAGTATTTATATCTTAATCTTTTTAGAAAAGAAGTTTTTCAGTGAAGCTAGAAATTGATGAAAAATGGTCTTTTTGCAGTTTAGTTGTGGGTTATTACTCACTTCCTAATATGAGCTATAACCAGTGGATCAATTCAGCCTGTTCACAGGTGTTATCGGACTGGCCGTTCTCAGGATGCCAAATGTATTTATTGCTACTTTTGAAGTGTAATGGCTGCAGGACAAAAGAAGAATTCAGACAGTGCCGTACTTCATTTTGACCATCCGTTCCAGTTCTATTTTAGTTTACATGTGATAAAATTTAAGAAGGTTTAACTCTGCAAATCACTTCTGATGAAATATTGGCACATATTTAATGCAAAAGTGATTTGAATTGTGGAAAATTATTAAACAAACTTTAGAAGAAGTAAAGAAGTAACAAAAACAAGAAATTAAGAAATGTCCTCCATTAGAAAGGGGGAACTTCCATCTTATTCTAACTATTACATGCATGAATGGTTAATGCTTAAAATTGTCATATAAAAATATTTGGACAGACATGAAGATTAGTTAGATTGTATAAGGAGAAATGTCCCCCATCTGTACAATCTAGAACTGTGTATTTTGTCAGACTAGGAATAATGATGTCTCTGATATTTTAGATTACTCTCTTACAGTAAACTGAAATTACTCTGTTACGCTGGGCTCAAATAAGACCGGGGGGGGGGGGGGGGGGGGCGAGGGGAAAGGAAAGATGGATAAATTGTAAACAGAAGGCTATGAAGTAGTTTTGACTGACATCTTTGAAACTATGGCTTTCATGGATATAGGTTACCTTTTTATTTTTATTATTATGTTATTACAGAACATTTACCATGTAAATATTCATACTGTGGCTCTAACAGTGCAGATTTTATGGGAAAGTGTCTTGGTATAGTAAGCTTACTTAGAGAATTAATTAGACCATTCCTATAATTATCCTGCTCTGTCAGCTGTTGTAAAGGAAAGTCAAGGACAGTGTTGTTTAGATACTGATAGCAACAACAAAGAAACAAACGCTTGCATAGAGACACAGTTTATACTCCTCTTCTTGTCCTCACCCTGAAAGACATTAACTTTCTGTTCCAAAATGGACATTGACAATTCCTAGTGCTGGAAGAATGATCTCTCTTCATCTCTAGGACTAAAACATGTCTCATTTCCTGCACTTACATTTTAGCATCTTGCTCAATGCTCTTTTGTTCAGCTGCTGTGTCCTGCTGTCAGTCAGCCACCTTTCAGGGAAAGCTGTACCTAACAGTCAGCAAGGATTACCCACTAGTACTTGTCCTCTTGAGTGTCTGGGTTGGGATCTTGCTCTGCATAAACCTCTACTTCTCACCATACTGAAGGTGAATTATGTAATGCAGACTCTTCTGTACATGCACTTTCAAGCTGTGCTGTTGGTTACAACCGAAAATCTTTACTTGCAGTGTGGATGAATATAACCTCCAAGCAGATTATTGCTCTGCAGGATCATATCATAAATCACCTCCAAGATATATTGATAACAGTGATATCACTCAGCTTTGCAATCAATCAAGATCATGGAAGATTTTAGGTACTGCAGCCAGCCACTCTTCAGAAGCTTATAAATGGCACCTTACAAAAGGTTGTAGTTTAGTGGAATTTGGGAAGCTCTGAAAGTGTGGTAGCATACAAAATTTAAATGAGAACCCTTATGTGGATATGACCCTAGTTGCTTTCAATATTTTATTGCCATGGTAGCAGGAAGAATTCCAGGAATACTACATAGAATGTGTGATGTATTCATAAATACACAAATACCTTACATTTCAATTCCCCACATTACCTGGAGCTCCTGAACAGCTTCTAGAGAAGTGGCTTGGAATCAAGCATCCTGCAGCAGAACATAGATCAGTTTGCTGATGAATCAGATTGCTTCTGGGAAAGAGGTAGTTAAAAAGATCATCTCACACTCACAGCTAAAAACCTTCCCAACACTCCATTACATATTTCCTGCTTTATTCATTTCATATGTTTAAATTCATTACCAAGACAAAGGATTACAAAGATACAAATCCTAGAAACACTCTAATTTTATGAATGATATCCTAGAACTGAGACTATTTATACATGTACAGTTATGTGTAAATTAGCTATGTACTTGTAGTTTTGGACTCCAAGGCAGAAACTTGTGGACCGGTACACTGGTAGATAGGATAATATTGGATGGATGGCATTAATAATGCTACTACCTTGGAGTACCAAATTAAATTCTTTTTGGTCACAATTTTAGGATACATCTCAAAACTTTGTCAATGAAATGAAAGTAATGAGCCTGATATATTATTCCAGTTGTTTTTCACCCAAAGTTGTGGCAAAGACACAGACAGGCATAGAGTAGGTGTAGAATTAATCTATTGTTGGCAGTGGATTTGCAAAGTAGGGAAAAAAAAATCTTCTTTCCCAGTGGGAAGAAAATGCTGTAAAACTGCAGGCAGTTAAGAAGTATTGTGGCTTATAGGTGAACGCAGTCTCTCTTAAGCTTAAAATAATCTCACATCCGAATCTTTCACTACTAATCATGTCGGCATCAATTTAACAGCCCATTACATGGAAAATAAGGATGAATTTCTAAGCTCTCCTGCTATCAGAAGACTATACATGAAACATCATTATTTTTTAAAAGATATTTTAAAAAGGACCATTTTGAAAATAAATCCAGCTGTGCATTAAAATATCATCACTTTTTGTATTTCAGACATGAACTTCTGACCATGGGGGACTGGAACTTGTTGGGCAGCATCCTTGAGGAAGTCCACATCCACTCCACCATCGTTGGCAAGATCTGGCTCACGATCCTGTTCATATTCCGGATGCTGGTGCTGGGAGTGGCTGCCGAAGATGTCTGGGACGATGAGCAGTCGGAGTTCATCTGCAACACGGAGCAGCCCGGCTGCAGCAACATCTGCTACGACAAAGCCTTCCCCATCTCTTTGATCAGATACTGGGTGTTGCAGGTCATATTTGTCTCATCTCCTTCTCTAGTCTACATGGGCCATGCACTCTACAGGTTAAGGGCTCTAGAGAAGGAGAGGCAGAAGAGGAAAGCCCACCTGCGGGCTCAGCTGGAGGACCTGGAGCCCCTGCCCGAGGAACACAAGAGGGTAGAGAGGGAGCTGCGGAAGCTGGAGGAACAGAAGAAGGTGAACAAGGCACCCCTGAGGGGGTCCCTGCTGCGCACCTATGTGCTACATATCCTGACCCGCTCGGTGGTCGAGGTGGGCTTTATGGTGGGTCAGTATCTGCTCTATGGCTTCCACATGCCCCCCCTTTACAAGTGCACCCGCGCCCCCTGCCCGAACACGGTGGATTGCTTCGTGTCCCGGCCCACGGAGAAGACCATCTTCATGCTTTTCATGCACAGCATCGCCGCCGTCTCCCTCTTCCTCAACATCCTCGAGATCGCCCACCTGGGCCTCAACAGGATCCACAAGACCCTGGCGGGCCGGCCACAGAGGCCGGCGGGCCGAGCTGACGACCAAGCCATCCCCTGCCACCCCACCAGCAGCTTGGCAATGCCTCCTCGCCCTTCGGCCTCCCCGCCACCGCCTCCCTCCTCCTCCTCGGCCATCGGGGGCTCGGGGCAGCACCGCAGACAGAGGCCGCCGGCATCCTCCAGCAGCGAGGAGGCTCCGCTGGGCACAGTGGGGACAGCGGGGATGGGGACGGGGACAGGGATGTCCCGCCGGCTGCCCCGCAAGCACAGCCGGGTGAGCGCCTGCAGGGACGTGGAGGAGGAGCGCGGCGAGTCCCCCGACAGCGGGCACTGCCCCGGCACCCGCAAGTCCAGCTTCCTCTCCAGGGTGCTGCCTGCCAGCCCCGAGGGCAGTGGCAACCGGAGCTCTGCCTCCCCGGGGGGCTCCAACACCAGCTCCGGGGCCGGCTCCCCGTCGGGCTGCGAGGGGCAGCGGAGCCAGGAGGGCAGCCCGGCAGGCAGCCTCCCGCTGCCCGCCGCCGCCACGGGACGACGGGTGTCCATGGCAAGTAGCGCCCCGCCGCCCAAGGGGCAGATGGCTGGTGGGCGACTGGGGAAAACGGGGGGATCGGGGTGAGCGGGAGGCTCTTGGGGATCAGTCCTGGGGAGAAGAGGGTGAGGCGGGGGTCTGGGAGGCTTCTCCAGGCTTCCTGGCATGGCCCTGGCATGGTGGGTTGTGCTGGGTGAAGGCTGCCCCCAGCACATCGGTCCCACAGTGCGGTGAGAGCCAAAGCATTCCTAAGGGATTCAAAGACTCCCAAAGCATCACCAGGGCATCCCTGAGGATCTCCAAGTCACCAAAGGTGTCTCCTTTTCACTCATCGCATCAACCAAGGGCTGCCATCCATCCCTCGGTCAGCTCCGGCCTTCTTGATGCCCTAACAGCCAGAAGGCCACCACCATCCGATGGGTTGGCTTCTTTTGGCTCCAGGGGTGGCTCCCCAGGCTGGCCAGCAGGCTGGGTAGCTTCCCAGTGGGGAAACCAAAGCCTCTGCATATAAAACACCAAATTATCACAATCACACCACCAACAGCTACAGAAAGGCATTTTCAGAAGCTGTTCCTGTTCTTTGGCTGGTCCAAACTTGCTTATACTCAGTGTTAATAAGGTCTTGTGCTTGCCTTCAAGCACCAAGTAGATTTTTATTTTATTTTTATTTTTATTTTTTTTTTAATGAATTTGACTTCTGACTGCCTGGATCACGGGATTTATCCCCTGAGAACAAAAACCCCCAACTTCTTTACAAATTCTTGCAGGAGCAAGCCCTTAAATATCTTTTGACAGAGCATGTAAGAAACAGAAGATTACTTCACACAATACTCAAAGTTATCAGTTCTGCTTAATTTTTCCTCACTCTTCCTAAAAATACATGCTTTTATTAAATTTGAAGCATAACAAACATACAAAATCCCAAAATCTTCTGCGATGAGAAGCAGAAAATGCTCTCACACATTGTTCCCCACCAAACTGCCTGTGAGCTCCATTTTTCATGGAGCTATAATTTCTACAGTATATAAATAGTGGGCATAAACCATGTTAAATTGCCACTTTCGTGCTATTTAATTACTTTCCACTTTGCTTTTTCAAATTTGGGGAGATGGCCGAGAGCCCAATCTGTTGCCCATCTGCTGTGTTTTGATACCCAGATGAGAAGGCTATTTAAAAAGGCTGAGTGCAGGAGGTACTGAGCAAGGCACCTGTTGAGAAGTCCTGAAAGATACTTGGCAGCTTTTAATGTTTAACGACAATGAAGCTATCTTGCAGGTGAGAGCTTGCTGAGAAATATACTCAGTTTGCAAAGCAGTGCCGTTATTCCTGAAAGGAACACTTTTCTGGCATGCTGCCTTTGTGGATCATTACACATGGGACTGGTACTAGCATTTTTAAAAGTGACTCAAGATATTTGGAAGTAAAGGCACTTCTACATATCATTCAGTCACTGCTGTGGCTAGTGCACTCTGCTACCAGTATTTCTGAGGTATTTAATGACACCACTTTCAATACACTTGTATGCTAGTGCAGCATAGAGACATTGTGCCTGGGCAATAAAACCTGTACAAAGAGAACAAGGAAATTCCACTTGGGACTTCCTCTTCAGAGGAAAGGTTACTTTAAGTGAAAATGCATTCAGTCCTCCACTGAAAACCAGCAAGATGTATGGCTGGATAGGAAATTGAACACAAAATGTATGTTTGGCATGAAGAGTCCTCAACTTTTCAAACTTGAATTGAAATCAAACCGTCTATATACGTATAAAAGAAGAGATGCCTTTCGCTCGGTAGGATTCAGACCAACCACTGTTTGGCCACAACGCAGACACTCAAGGCTATTCAAAATTCCCCTCTCCAGAACTGGCGGAGGCAAAGAGCCATTTCTGTGCTTCACGCCCAACTATGGCATAAAAGTTGGAAAATATTTCCTTTACAGCTGATTAGTTTTACAGTCAGAGCGATCACTCATCATGCTCTATTCAGATTCTCGCTCATTGCACTGTCAAAGGTTGTCCATTATTCAAACTGGGAAGCAAAAAATGAGAGAAGCACAAGTCTTGAAAATGTCATTAGGCTGATGGATTCTCAAGAGTTTGATCCATTGGAAAAAAAGTATTTTTCCTTTAAACATTTCTGGTTAGACTTCAGATCCAAAATGTTCGGAGGACAGACTACCAGAACAAGATATGCAGCAGGTAAACATGTAGCTCTGCCCTCGGTTTTGCATCTCCAGATCTGTTTTAACTTTTTTATTCAAGGGAAGATACAGCCAAGGGGCACCTTCTGCATGGCCTGAGCCTTGTCTCCCTTGGGCAAGGGGGCCTCAAGTGTCTCGGCACACCCAGCTCAGGGAAAAGGGCCACGCTGAATTTGGTGCAAATACCCTCACAAGTGACAGCTGGGAGTGAGGTGCACAAGGACACGTGGGATCTATATTGGTATTCATAGGATTTTGCATCATGAGGAAAGAAAAAACAGAAACTTTGCAAGATCAGGCCCCTGCATGATACAGCTAGAGTCTAATAAAAAGCACAGGCTGAGGCAGACAAAGGTCAATGTAGAGCTGCTAGAGATAGAATCCTTGCTCCCCCGAAATGAGGGCAGGAATTACAGAGCATTTAGGGTTTTTGTTGTTGGAGCACTTCACTAAAAATTATTGCCTGCCCAGCAATGTCTGTCCAGCATCACCTTTTCTTTGGCCTGCATATAATAGTTTTCTAACAAATTCTAAGGTGTGCTCTGAAACTCATGAGTTTTGATTTGGTTGACTGAGATTGGACACAATGACCTTAAACTATTAACTCTTGCCACAAGGGCACAGTCTTCCAGAAGACTTGGATCTGAATCATCATATTTGCACCCCAAGCTAAATCTGCATTGAGGGAACTACTGGGAAAGAGTAACAGTCCACTTGCTAGAGCACCCAAGGATATCCCAAGGAGATGTGGACGCATGACATATCTACCAGTCCTGTTCTGTTCTTGAGCTAAGACCCTTTCCTCCAGAGAGTCCTGTGCTTTCAGTGTCATTTCTTCCCGTCTCTGTCCTTGGCTCCAAAGAAATCAACGTGACTTTAAAAGTAGGGCCCCCTCCTCATGGTGAACGAGGGGGATAAAGCTGATAATTAAGCAAGCAGCTGATAAAGCTGATACTCTCAGCTCACAGAAGCAGATTCAGATAGGGCTGCTGATTTTATTCATTCGCAGAAAAGTCTCTGGGGCTGAAATCCTGGTTCTGCTGAAGCTGGGGAAATTTTGCTATTCACTGGGTCTGGTTTCCTTCACTACGCTGCTTTTTCATCCCTCTGTGCTGTTCAGATTTTTTGCTGCTTCTCAATTCTCCGTTCAGCTTTGAGCCTTTTACCCAGTGGGAAAACTGTCAGCAGCGAGAAGGCTATGAAAGAGAGAGCTGCTATTCAGCCTGAATGCCTGCCATCTTCTCCAGAACCAGGCATGTTTACTCAGCCTTTCAACAACACTTGAGGAATAAATACCCACTCGTTTAACTAGCTGCCCACCCGCTCTGCTCTCGCTCCTGGGGCTGGGAACAGTTTGGTAAGAGTCAGTGTGCATTGAAATAACAAGTCTGATAGCCACAGAAGTTATTCTGACAGCTGAGCTCCACCAGAAAACCTACAGGTGGAACAAGGCACGGGTAAAGCCCTGCGTCGTCCCACTAGGATGCTTGAGATACCTTGCAGGTGTTCGCCTGCTAGCACCTGATGCTGCCTTTGTACAGCTTTCCTACTCAAATATCTCTTAAAAAATACTCCACAGTAGTTCTACATGTTACATTTTGTCCTGGTGCACTCAGGAAAAAATCATGAAGATGACTGCCAATAATCCTGCAAACCCTACTAAATCACCTACAAGTACCTGTTCACCAACACAGAAATTAGGAAAATGACAAACCTTGGGGATCATCAGTGGTGGGCAAATAAGGAACCTCTCTGAGGATGTGTGCAGCACCAAGCAGGCTGGGTTTCTGAAAGGGGAGCTTGCCTGAGCCCATCTTTGTATGGTTTTAAGGCAATTGAAAGATGTACAAGACCCTTAACATGTAAAGCAAGGGCTGTAGCATGGCAGTCACCGATTTGAAGCAAATTACTTCAGGGATTAATTTATTTGGTTTAAAAGCAAGGTGCTTCCCCTCCCCTCAGCCTCCCCTTAGCACTGAACAAAGCCAAGGTAAGTGTGCTGTCAGCTTCCCACCTTCGCAGCTGTGCATGTGGTGGAGCCTGGGTTAATCGCTATGATAACATTTCTTTCTCCCCTTGAAGCCAGTTCAGCTTCATGCTTTCTCTCTCTCGTTATCTTTCAGAGCATGCTCCTAGAACTATCATCTATCATGAAAAAGTAGTGGCGTTCTGAGGACAAGAGATAAACCGGGGGACTGAGCACAAACCACCTTCAGCAGAAAGATAAAAAGCTGATTAGCTGCTGGTGTCTCCCTCTCCCTCCTCCCCTGATCATGCTAAATTCGTAATACAGTGTAAGAAAGCAAACGCTTGTTTTATTCCTCAATGTTATGGCACTTCCAGCAGTACCGCACGCTGACTGCAGGTGTTGGTGAGCAGCTTGCACCACAACTCACGATTTTTCTCAAATACACTGAGCTGGAGCTGGTCAGGGCAGAAATAGCCCGGTGTCTTTGGGAGGGCATTTCGGGATGTACAACTTGTTGTGCATGTGAGTAGTGTTCATATCAGCAACTAGCCTGATACACAGACCGGAGAGGTAGTGGAAAGCCCAAGACACCTGCAGGGAAGGTTTATTTTGATTTTAAAGCAACCTGGAAGGCTACGTGGCCTTTATCTCCCCAGGCTTCAGCAGCCAATGAATAAAAGATGGATCAAGCACACAAGGAGTCTGAAGGGGCAGAGAATTTAACAGAGAAAAGCCCAGCTGAAGAATATTCTGCTGCTTGTCAGCCCGTGCTAATGTAATCCTCAAGCTCTGCTAGAGACTTTCTGTGCTCATGTCGCCTCTTTGTACTTCTGGCTTCAAAATGGAAACTAAGTAAAGCCAGGCAATTAATTTTCAGTGCAAAACATCTGTGCTTTTCTTCAATTTGCTCTTCAAGAAGAACTGCAAGGCATCAACTCAGGATCACAAAGATCTTACTGTCTCATCAGTTCATGCAGATTAACTGAAGGACAAGCAACACCCAAAAAATCTCACCTTGAGTTTGCCGAGATAGATGCGCTCTGGAAGTTGGATTTCTGGGTTGTAAGCAGCCCAGGACAGCAGCCCTTCCAGCTGTGTATCCAGCAAGCAGAGCGCTCTGGCTAGCCACGAGCCTGTTTCTGGCTGCTCGCTCTTGGCCACTTTAATTTGTCAGGTTTCTCACAGCTCGTGTTTCCCTCAAGTCACTTTGACAGCAAGAACAAGCTTGTTTGCTCTGCCAGCTTCCTTAATCATAAAAGTTCTCTTTGACTTGACAACTCTTAGAGAAGCGGAACAGTAGGAGAAAAAAATATGAAAAAATGAAAAAAAAAAAGGAGTGAAGCATAAAGATTGCTTGAGATTACAGTGTTTTTGTTCCAGTGTGCATGACTTGCATTTAAGTCACTACAGCCTCACTGACACTTTGCCTCTGCATTTATTTAATGTGTTAAAGCAAAAAAAAAGGGAAATGCCTAGGATGGTAGCCATTAAGTGTCAGGAATGACTGGTCAGGGGTGGAGAAGTGCTCCTGCTAGAGAACATGCTCTACTGCCGGGCCGTGAGGAGAGGCAGTGGGCTCTGCATCGTGACAGATCTGAACGGGTGGGAAGCTTCCTTCGTGTGAGCTCAACAGGAAGATCTGGGAAATGCTGGGAAGTGGTGTTTCTGCTCTTCCTCCATGAGGATTTTCAGGTTGAAAATCCAGGGGCAACACTGACTGCTGCTGGCGGAGGAGGACACAGCTGACATCCCTGAGGGCGGTGGCCCAGGGCACCCGACCTCACGCCCGTGTTCCCCATCGGGTGGCTGGACACCCGGCTCCCTCTGGCAGCCTGCCCACCCCCCTTTTTTTTTTGCGGTTTGAGGGAGGTTAGTGGTTGATGGCACAAGTTCCTGCTTCAGAAACAGACATTTGGGTTACATGCAAAAAAAAAATCAGCTTTTTGGTTGTTGTTTATACAGAAGTATCTTTCAATGTCTCTCGGGTTTTCTGTAAAAGGGAAACAAACCCCAACCTCTCCCCTTGCCTCCCTACATCTCGGTACACTGATGCTTTACAAGACCAAAACAAAGACTTAGCAGAACTGCCTAAAGTCAAGCACTGGGGGAATGGGTACAGATACAGCGCATTTGATCTTCCAAACCAACTTATTTCATCTCTGCAACGAAATACCCTCGGCTGCTCCTGCAGCAGATCAAAGATAACCAGATCCCTGGATCAAAGCCGACTAATGAATTAGGAATGGGACCACGCGAGCAGAGGGTTCGTCATAAGGCCAGAGCTTCACCAGGCAGCATCTGCCCTGCCCTGCCCATCTCCCTCCCGTCCCGCGCCCCAGCTACGGCCCCGCGCCTGCCACGGACTGCGACATCAAGTTCGGAGTCGAGAGAAGTCGATTTACAATACATAATGATATGTCTTTATTTCATCAACAGAAATGGTGTCTAGACAAAATTCAGTTAACACTAGCAATTCAAATGAATGAAGAGAGTCGGGTGTTTTTTTTTTTTTTTTCATTTTTGTTTTTTGCACAATACTGTATTTACAATGAGTAAATGACATTTTAAATTCATTAGTTCATAGCAATGCTTTCTTCCAAAAAGGTAAAAATTCTTAGTAACAGAGAGTAAGCATCAACAGCCACCTCATTTATTTATACAATAAAAATCACAAGAAACCACAGTCACCTAGAAAAAAAATAAAGACAAGCTTAAGAACTAGTACAATAAAATGATGCATTGAATTAAGTTACATTAATCGCATAGAATTTGTGTAAAAAGTATGTAGAAAAAACACCTGATGTAACCTGTTACAGTCATTGACCAGTTATGAGAGGTACAGAGGGTTATACAGGTAGATATGTGTGAAAACTGTCCATACTGTTTGACCTGGGGAGGAAGAGAAGAGGGGTTGCACCCCCTTGCATACACTGATAAAACCCTGTTTTGAATATGGCCTCTGAAGTTTGTAAGGCATATATAAGAGGTGCACTTGTAACCAACTGGTTCTGGAACAAACTCTTAGGGCATCCCCACCCTTGAAATCAAAGGCGATGCTTGAAATCAATGGTAAACAAACACGCATCAAATATCACCAAAGTGTTTAGTATAATTCCTGCCAGCCTGCGGGATCCAGATAGCTTGGGTCAGAGCACAAGTAGTAGTGGGAACAGGATCTATAGCACGCACGTTTCTCTCAGCCATACGCAAACACGAGGCAGCTCCGTCCCGTGCGATCGCGCCCCGGAGGCTGCGGTTCCTCTGGCTACGGGGCCGAGCCCTGACAGCCACCCCAGTCCCAGGGGCTGTTCGGGTCCGTAGCCTGGGACCACCTCTGCTTCTAAGCAGTCAGTGAGAGCAAACGCTGCCAGCTGCCATTTCTGTTTTGGGATGCTAGGTTCTCTCCGCGGGCCCTCAATGAGCCGAACGGGACAAGGGCGGCACCGCACGCGTCGTTTCGCCTCCATAAAGGGCTCGTCCCACAGCAAGTAAAATTCATATGAGAACAGGAGTCATCTAACTGGGTTTTCAGCAGTCATTTGTTTGGGGTAATTCCCTTACAAAAAGGTATTCTTAGGATTCCTTCCTGCCAAAAAGTGGTTTTATTTGCAAAAATGGCAACGTTGTATGTGTAATACCTTAAAATGCATATCAGTATTTGACTTTGATATAAATAACACCTATCCTGGTGGAGTGTAGGAAAATACTATACACTTAGTCCTTGCAAGTAATGCCATTAAAATTTTGAGAGTAAGGAGAATAATTATTCTACAGACCACCAACAATAGATCTTTTAAATATACACACAGTATTTGAACATATGCATATACACATATATTGGATTCTGCAGCATCAGATCTGATGCCTGAGTCATGAAATACTCCAAGGAGTATTATAAATATACACATAGGTATTATAAACAGGAAAATACACAAACACACACTGACTAGAATTATATATGTATGTATACATACATACACGTATTATAGATAGGTATATAAAATTAACTTGGACTGTGTTGGCAGAGACAAAACTGAAATGAAGTAAAAACTCTGTTGAGGAAATTTCTAGCAGGAAAGAGAGCACAAGTTCTTTGCAGAAATGGTTTTAGTTTCACCTCACTTCCAACAAAAATGAGCCACCCCATACTTAGCAGATCCCTCCGTATGCAAGGCCATCAGCTCCGCTGCTCACACCGAAGCTAAACCTCCTCTACACAGACCTAAAATGTAGACTTTTAAAAATGCTGCAAACTTGGGCTACGTTCACCCGAAGACACCTCCAAATGCATTTCGGATCAGAAAAAAAGGTGAAAGCAGTGCTCCTCGTTGCAACGGCAGAGGACAACACGTGAGCTCAAGTAAACCTGGCAAACATTCACTTTGTCTCACTGCAAAATTCACTACAGGTCTACTCTGGAAACCCATCTCTCTCCTCTTTAACAACCACAGTAGTGGATTACATGACACAAGTGAGCCTGGCAGTACAGTGCTTCATCATGCTTTCTCCTAGTGGATCAGATTTTATTTTATTACAAGATTATAGTGATTCCAGCATGCAGATTTGTTTTTCTTTCCTTAGGCAATCATAAACATACATATTAAAAAACCTATCTATCTATCTAGGCGTTTTAACTTCTATTTAAGCGCTCTTTAGAATACAGACTTGACGAAGTGTTGAACTCCAGATTAACAACCACACTATCAGCATTAATCATTTCTCTGGCAGCAGTTAATCCATTTAGCAAAGTTACTTATCTAGTTCCCACTCTCCTTTTTAAAGAGAAGTAGCAGTTAGCATACTAATCACCGTGGCTTGCCTTTGCAGCACATTTTACTTCCTTGGGAAAAAATAATACAAGGATTAGATCCAAAAATATAGTGCATCTTAAAAGCAGCATATACCCTTAGAAAGACATTTAATAAATTACTTGTACAATATATAAAATAATAGTTTTATACTGCAGCATCAAACTCTGACGCCTGAGTCATCATATGTTAGGAAGTTTGTGATATAAATACTGGGATCTCCTGATAACACAGCCAACGTTTTGCTTTTGCATTTTGCATGTTTTCTGTTTTGTTTTCTCTCTCTCTGTTTCTATTTTTTTCTTTTTTAATTTATATTTTTTTTGCACTACCTTTTTGTTCCAGAATCAGCTTGCAACGAGCTTTAATTGTGTTCAAGGCACCCCCAGAGAACGCAGAGAAACGAACACATTATATAGTGTAGTACTCACCTGACAAAGCATAACGAGCCTAAATGAAATGAGGTTTCCTGGCGATACAAGGATAGCAATGGCAAAGGAAGAGGAGGACTAGGTACAGCCTGGACAAAGCTTCGTGGACTCGCATGCCCACAAGAGCGGTGCAGCACCCAGTGGGGAGATGGGGGCTCGTCACACCTTTCCCAAGCACTGCCTGGCAGGACAGATGCTGCACGTGTCCTCTTTGACAAATGCAAAGAGATTCCCACTTAAGATCATGGTGACCATTGGCCAAACTCTTCACACTCATCAATACTGCAGTCAGCTTTTTTTTTTTTTTTCTTTTAATTCTTTCTAACAGTGTCCTTGTGGTCAGCTGTTTTGACCTCATGACAAGAACAGCTGGGGATGCTACCTGATGTCCAGGTCTGAAGCTAATTCTCCCAATGCCTTCCTTTAAAGTTAGCCCGGTAACAGTTTTGAGAGCCACGTGGTTCAGAGTAGCAAAAAAAAAACCTCAAAATGAAATAGAAACAAAAAACAACCACCACCACCACCAAAAAAAAAAAAAAAAAAAAACACTGAAAAACCTTGATACATGTAAATATAGGAAGCAATGACACAAAATCAGCCACTTCTAATGGGCGAGAATGAAATCAAACATCCAGAAAAGCTCACGGGGGAGGGAAAGAGAGCGAGAGGAGAGAAAAGGTTGAGGAAGAGACACTTATTTGAGCAGTGGTTTTAAATACCAGTTCCCAAGGTAGAGGAAATCAAGAGACCCAGCACCAGTATGAAGCCAGGTCAAACCTAAGAGCTGCAGCGCAATGGGTTGTGTGGGTGGGTTTATAAACCGTTGGAATGAGGTCAAGAGTACCAGTTGCACATGAGTTGTTAGTAGAGTAAATCTTCATGTCAGGAAGCAAGTTAAAACTTGGTTTTACGCTCATAAAACATTCTACCTATTGATATATATAGGAGGTCACTTAAAAATTAAAAAAAAAAAAAAGGCAACAGAAAAACATCTTTAAAATACTGTGTCAGTCGACCCTCCCCTCCCTCCGCCCCAGCCCCCCCAAGTAGCTATGAGTCTATAATGTGATTCACATTTAGTTTTAAAATTCTAGCTTTCACCATGGTCTCATAGAAACAAAACTTCTCTGCGAAGCACAGAACTGCTTTGCAACGTCAATGAATCCAAAGGAAAACCCAATCCCCCCGCAAGAGCTTCTCACTCAGTTACCTGCAAAAGGTGGCCGGGAGGGGGGGGGGATTCAAATCTTTTTAGCTTAAGCTCTTGTAAAAAGAAAGGACGACTCCTCCCCCTTTTTCAACCGTGTGAACTAGGAGTTTATGGCATTCGTATACTTTTGAACATCTAAAGGTAAGGATTTTGTACAGTAATGATTAATACTTAAACATAAATATTCTCCTACATTATATACTAGATTTTCTTTGTACATGCGGGGAAAAGAAGTATTTTCAACAAACATGGCACATGCTATATGCATTTCCTCCTCGGTAGCTCGGCTACAATAGTGTGGGTGCAGAGGGTAAAAGCAAGACCTTGTGGCAAGCGCGCGACGGTCCACGAGCACAGTCTGAAGATGGAAGAAGGGGAGGGAGGGAGCTGATTCCTCCTCCAAGGTAAGGATGCTGATCTACTGGGTGCCTCAAAAAAAGCACCAGCGCACACCTCGAGTGTAAACGTTAGTGCAGAAGACCACATTATCGCCCAGTGCTTCTGAGAAGCTGCTATCCCCCCACTCTTTTTGTTTTTTTTTTTTTTTTTTTGAACAGGTGTGAACAGCTGGTCGATTTTTTCAGCAAGAACAAACAATATCAGCCAGTAAAGCACATGACAGTCGTCGCCCAGGAGAAAGCCACGCAACCTGGCACACGCAGGGCAAAGAACCACAAAAGAAAAACTCAGTACACTTAGAGTAATAATAATTATTAAAAAAGCATTAGGAGGACGTTCTTCTGTCTACACTGTACATACAGCTGTTATGCTCGGAAAGCTGCTGTCTCACACAGTCATAACACGAGTCAACATCGCTTCAGATACAAATCCAATACAGTTACAACTAAGCCAATTCACTGAGCAGTCTCCTTTGAGACCGGGCTCTTTTAGCTGCGGTTTGTGCTGAGGGCAACGCTGCGGGACGAGAGGATCCTGGAACACAAGAACTGGAAGGGCAAGCGACCCGAGCGGGTGTCGACAGACGTGTGATTTGCTCTTAGAGGATACAGTGCTAACTCGACTTCTGTAGGGAAACCAAAGTCAACGGTTAGGGGTCTGATCCTGCATCTCTTCCTACCCAGGCAGGATCTCTGACTTCGCCAGACCCACCTCTGCAGCTCGGGTCTGGCGAAGGAAAAAACAGGCAATGTCTGAGGAAAGCTGAGGTGAGGCTACAGGGACTACTCGGAGCAGCAGTTGCTTCCATGAGTAAAGGATGCAGACCGGGGCTGGAAAAGAAGCCCCCCGAAGTGTATTGATGTGATCTCCGTTTACTTTACTTCGTGGAACGTATGATGAACAGATCCAGTTGTCAAATACGTTTTTCTCTAAAGAGTGAAATATACTTTACCCTATAAGAATCCAAAAGCATCATTAACAGCACTTAAGCTTGGTTTGTGAAACAGAAAGAAGTCTGAATATAAAAATAATTCAAGCAGATTCTCTTTACAAATTGTATAGTGAATTCAGTATTTGGCAAGACCGTTTTTTACTACGTAATGAGCTCCTGAGTGTTTGTCTATTAGCTAAAACTTTTCTATTTTCTTTAAGCCATAAAGCAAAGAAAACCATATACTCAAGTTATACTGAAGTCACGACTTCATTTATGAAAAGAGGTTTGACCAGAAACTCAGTGCAAGTGGCAAAGTTGACCATTACTGTACAGTATCTGCAAGAAAATAAAATAAATCCACATTGCTCAAGTGGCACGAAATGGCTGTGCCAAAAAAATTGTCTATAATAAAATCTCAAATAAGCTTCCAACATTAAAATTTTATAAATAAGTACAAATTGAATGATATTGCTGAACTGAGAACCGAGAAAAAAAAAAATCGTGTAACAAGTTACCAAACTAGTTCTAGCATCGAAGACAAAAAGGAATGTTGGAACTTGTTTATACAATGTAAATGAAAGCTTCCAGTTTGTAGGATGAGAAAAATTGAGGCATGCAGGGACTTTTGCATATGGATATATATATTTTATATATATTATATATAATATGTACAGTTTAGCTATAAAACTTTGATGTGTAAAGAAGCTGTCTTCAATGAAAAATTGAACATTCAGAGGAAATTCCTGAGTTAGGGTTTTGTGACATGGGCCACTGAGAAAAAAGCTGCGGTTGGGTCCTCAGAGGTGTTATGTCCATCCCTGTTAAGATTGAAATCAACATACAAAAACAGACAGTGTTGCCACTGTTTAGTTCCCTGCCTGAGCAAGGGATAGCACCATTGTGAAGATAACTCCTGCTTGTAGAGAGGAGGGAATACTTAAAAACAGTATTGCTGCTAAGACCACTGTAGTGTGCACCAAATACGTTCTTCTAGACAACAAATGAACACTGCCACCGGCTGACTGAAGAACACCTGACCAGGTGTAACGTTAAGGTTACAAGTCACTAGGTGTAATCTTTCCTAGGCTGTTCATCTGTTGTACATTTATCAGTCATTTCCTGACAGAAGTCTACCGTGACCGTTTGGCTACTCTGCTCTCGCGGAAGCTCTCTCTCGGGGTAAGTACCTGGCTCAGCTCCATCCAACCCCCCGCCGCCGGCCGAGCAATTCTCCGAGACGTTGTTGGGCAGCCAGGGAGCTCCCAGCTGCACCGAGCCTTGCTCCGAGCAGCACTGCATGCTCTCCCCGACGCACTGCGACGGCACCAGGCTCTGCTCCACGCCGGCCGGGGAGGGGCTGATGGTGGTGGCTGTCTGCAGATCCATGGGCCTGAGAACGGGGCAGTATCGGTGGAGGGCTTGGATCTGTTCCGGGCTCTGCATGTCTCTGCACACCTCCTGGGAAAGACACGAGAAGTTGTCTAGCAATTCTCCCATGCTTGCTTTCAGCTGGTTCCTTTCGGAGAGCAATTTCTCTTTCTCACACACCTGGAAAAGAAAGAAGGCACTTTAGTTTGGTGACGGGCCATCCGCTGGCAGCCCAGCTCAGGCACGCATCCTGCAGCACCCAAGGAGAACTCGAACACTGCACGGTTATTTTCACGGGGTAGAGGAAAAGCCACAAAGCCATCAGATATTTGACCACCGTGAGGCCTGTGTGGACTGCAGTTTGGGAAATAGCTCGAGAAAAACATTTGAGTTGGAAGAGGATAGAGTCGTAAATTATTCCCTTAATAATGAGTTACCTTAATAGACTACGGCTGCTGGATGTATGGTATAAAAAACTCTGACAGAAACGCTCTGACGGAGAAAAGCCATTATCCATCCAACCAAGAAGAAATCAGGGTCTGGTTGATGAAGATGTGTTGCAGACCACCCCTAGATGCTGGGGCAGTCAGACAGGTCGGGCTCACGTCCCAGCTGAGCACCTGTTCCCACTGCATGGTACAGTATTCAGAGGAGATGATCGGGGCCAGGGAGGGCTCTGCGGCCTGTACCATGGCTTGTTTTCATACGTCCTGGTGCTTACTGGTTTGGGTTGGACCTAATCAAGATATTTTTACAAAGACCTGTGTGAAAACCCTAAAAGTAGGCTTAAGGAAAGGTTGGGCCTGGTGCTTAGGGACATGGTTTAGTGGGTGACATTGGTGGTAGGGTGATGGTTGGACCAAGTGGTCTTGGAGGTCTTTTCCAACCCTAATGATTCCATGATTCTTTCTAATTCACATACTTGGGAGGCAAATGAGGAGGGGTCAGGCTCTACAACCTGGGGATACACCACTAAAAACTGGTGTTGACCCAGTGCAGAACAACAGGGATGGTCCAGCTGCAGTGCAGTCCCACCACCCAGGAAGGCAGGCACACAGCTCGAGGGAGTAGACCAGATTTTGAGGAGTACAAGAGCTATTTCCAGAGCTCAGCTGGCCCTGACAGCAGCCCGCCGTGTACCCCACCTACTAACACTGCTAAACCCAAGCTGCCTCGGCATCTGAGGTGTGAAACCCCCTCTCTCTGATAATCCAGCTACGGGTGCTTGCTACAGCTGGTAATATTACACTGGGTCCAAAGCCCGCACTGGAAGTGTGCAGCTGTGAGAATGAGAATGAGAGTGGTGTACATGAAAAGAACCAACTGCTAAAATATTGATAAATCTATCAAGAAAACATAAAAATAATAAAAAAATAAACAGATGCTCAAGTACATCTTGAGATAATGAATTATGGAAGAGAATATGCTGTGAGTTTGCAGGGGAAAACAAAAAAGTGAGTTGGTAAATGGATGAGAGAAGGAAAGCAGGAAAAAAATCCCTACCTATCAAACTCAGAAGATGCAACCATGTCACTCACTGTCTGCTGTGAAACCATCTGTGTCAAGGAGATGGGTGACTTACAGGAAGTAAATGCAGTGGGGAGAAAGGGTCTTTCATTTAAAAACAAAAAGCAAAACAAAACAAAAAAAACAGCAGCCAAGTGAAAACCCCTTAAACCCTAGTATCACTACCTAATTAAGGAGGCTGGAAATTACCGGTCACAAAGCGGACAGAAGATGACAAAAGAATTTCCAGTGACCATGTATTGTGTCAAGTCAATTGAAGTTTCATTGCTGGTTTTCCTAAGAGTAAAAGTATGGTCTCAAAGCAGACAATTTGCTTGGACTGCACGGAGAGGACGGGAGTGCTGGAGAGGCAATAATAAGGTTGCATGGGTTTGTTTACTTTTGTCACTTTGTACTCTTGCACACCTCATGATTGTCTTCGTTGTGAATGATCTTTTTGAAAATGATGCACCCGAGCCCATCTGCTACCTGGACTAAGTACAGTTTGCTAAATAAATATTTCAAAGTTTGCATAAACCCCAATGAACCCGAATTAATTTCCAAGTGAAGGCTACAGGTATCAAACCCAAGCCGCCCTTGGTGCTAGTCCAGCCCTTACAGCACCGCCCCAGGTGCTCGCTGCTAGAGACGTGGACCCCTCTCCACCACCAGCTCGGCGTAGAGGGACGAGTGTGTGCAGCGGAGAGGGAGCCTGCCTCTCCTGACAACCTAGATTGCTCACCTCCTTCTCGCCCTGCAGAACCTCTGACTCATCCGCGTGCACCGTGGATTACGCTCGGTGAAGGAAGCGGTTGCTCAGTATTTTGTTTATCTTTGATGTTTTGTTTGTTTTGTACCAGTCAAGCTCTACTCTTAAAAACATTTTTATGTTTTTTTTTGTTTTTTTTTTTTTTTTTATTTTTTTACCCCCCAGTGCTTCAGCAGCGTGGCATTTGAAGGCTTCACCAGCCTTGATGATTTAAGCCTCCCCACCATCTTGTAGGGTCAGTGGCACCTCCGTCTTACAGATGGGAAGCAGGCACGCTCAGGCAGTAAGTGACTAACCCAAAGCACTGCGGCTTTGTGCCATTTGTAGGGTGGCGATAACTCAGCTTCCTCCAACAGATCCCTGCCTCTTTCACACCACGCTTGCTACAGCTTGTGCAGAGAATGGAGTACGCTAAAGGCCACCTTCAGCACGCAACCTGTTACCATCAGAACTAGAAGCACCCGATTTCCCAGACCCCCTGAGTTCAACCTACAGCTGAGCATATTTCGAATGTGTGCCCAGGCATTTAAACCAACAACACTAAATAACCTTTAATTTTAATGGAAACTGGGTACACAGGGAACTCTGAAGGGAAATCAGCTTCAGCTTCTTTTGTTTTATTTATGTGAATGAATTAATTTAGCACTCAAAGCCTTGGATATTCAAAGTTTAATGTCGGACTTCTAAATCTCTGCTGCAAAATGAAATCAAACTGTCCGGTCCTTCATGCTACACACACTGCTTCTCATAATGGCTCAGCTGAGACTCTTACCCTGCTTTTGACATCTCAGAGAGCTTTTAGGACTTTTAAGCCGATCAGGAGGTGCTAACCCATTTTGAAGTTAATGTAGCATTCCTCCCACTGAGTGGTACCCTGTAGACACGTCTTCCTCCCTGATCTTGTCTTAAGCTTTTTATTTTTGTCCTGTATCTGCTTGCTTTCTCAATGGGCAGAAGGGCAAGGGAAGAAAAGCAGCCCACAGGGGCACTGTCAAAATGGACGGGAGTTTTTTTCGTTAAGGCTCCTACAGCTGAAATGTCTGTATCTGACATAGCTCTCCAGGTGATCTTGTTGAGTCATGGATAGAAAAAGTCACTTCTGGGCTGCACCTCACCTCCTCTGATGCAGGATGAGACAAAACAGACTTGACAGGTATCTATTTCCCTTCACCGATGATAAAGGAAAACAGGACAACTAACTCCAGTGTGGGTGTCTGTAGTGCAGGCACCTGTGTTTAGCCTCCTAAACCACACCCGAGGCATCCACGCCATGACTGAGAGAGAGAGGAATTTCCTGAGCAGCCATTTAGTGTTGTCCCAGTCATCTCGCCTTCTTACACTAAAACATGTCAGCGCTGTACACTCTACATGCGTGTACAGCGCTGTGGTCCCTCCACACCCTAACCCTTTCGAGTACACTATGAATCCATGTCCAATATGCTTGCTAAGACAGTGAAGCATGGATGTGGGGCTTGAATGAGGAAATGCCTCTGTGGATGCACTATAAGTACTGAGGGGAAGTGAAACTGCTAGAAGGGAGCTGTGATACAGACTTCTCTCCCTTTCCAACTCAATCAACAACCTACTTTTGAGATATATAAAATATATGTATATATTTACATCTAATTTCACCAGTGTTTTGTGTTTTCCATATGTACTATAATATACATACATCCTAATAAAATTTTCTATATTAAATTGTCGTGCTAGTGGCTTTGCTTACTTGCACACAACCTCACACACTGACTGAACCAACTAAACTCTGGGTGGGAACAGCTGTCAGTACCCTGCACAGTGCAGGGTGAGGGTGCAGGGTGCTGCGGTGAGCACGTGCCACTCACCAACTTGCGGATTTCACATTCGAGGTTCTGAATACAGTCCAGTTTTCTCTTGCGGCAGCGCTGAGCTGCAATTCGGTTCTTGCTGCGCCGGCGAACATCGTGGATGAACTCGAGCTGCTCTGAGGTTAGCTTGTGCATCTTTATCATCATCTGGAAATCATTCCTTGGAAGATCTGTGATTTGATCAACAGGAAAAGGAAGTTTCACCTAAAATGAACAAATGTGAGACAAAAGCGGACAAAGAGTCATATTTTGCTTGCTGAGTGCAAGCTGAACACTGAAGCAGAAGGACTATTAGCAATGCTCCCACCCCTTAAATAAACAACACAGAAAGTGTTACAACGAGCAAGTTTTTAACACTCCCTTGTGGCACACTGGAGAGGTCCAGCTGGTAAGGATCAGGCTATGATGTTACTGAGATCAGCAGTATTGATGAATCCCACATAAAAATTTTACCCTTTAAGAAAGCCCTAATAACCAAACTCCTTGCCTTAAAAAAAGTCTCCTTTCACTATGAGATGTGGCCTTTTGGAAACAGTGGAGTGCCTCACCATTATTAATTTCAAACCAGTTTCAGGGAACAGGCTGTTACTGCAGCAGGAAACCTGTCCCTGCATGGTCTGCAGGACTGAAACTTTGATTAGGTGTGAGGTTAAAAATGCAACTGGATACCTCAAGTGGATGACAAAAGCCATACCACAATTCGGACAGGTTGTATAAGCAGCATTTCAAACGAGCAGTACAGCACAGAAGAAGAAAGGACCAGAGAAGTACAATGAAACGTATCCTACCTTCCTAAAACATATGTATTTTTAAAAAAATCATTATTTTTGAAAATTCTAATAGAGTGAAGAGTACTCAAACTGCATTTCTTGGGGAAAAAAAAAATCCAACAGTCCAAAACCTCAGTTATTTGCATTAATTTTTTTTCCTTCTGTCCACAATCTACCATTCTGTTTGAACCACAGACCAGCAGCAGGAGCTACAGGTGGTGACTTCAGCTATTCCAACCCTCTCTCAAACTCTCAGTGAACGTGGAGAAAGGCAGATGTGCTCAACGACTTCTGATAGATTTTCTTCACAAACCTATCAGCTTGCTCAAATTAAGGACAGCAAATTAAAGACAGACTCGTTGTTTGAGATTGATAATAAAACTATGCAAAACCCAATGTTTCGAGGTGCGCTGCTGTATTTGGTGATCAAATAAGACTGAGTTGACAAAGCTGAAGGAGATGACAACTTGAGTAACCGGATTGACCTTTTCTTTTAAAGTCATACCCACACTGACCAAAAGATGGCAGTAAATATTTACATTTCTGTCCTGGTTTGGTACGCTCCAACCTCTTTCAAACAAGGGGACCATTCTTTAGACACGCCACCAAAGAAAATAGATTGAAGTTTCTCCAGCCAAGCAAAAGACTCCGGTTGAAAAGCTTCCTTTGATATTTAAAACATGGTTATCGTCCTCAAATGGTGCACTTCGGTCATGTGGAGATAAATAGCAGCACAGCTTAGAAGTCTCTGCAGTTTGCAAAGGACGTCCACCCACCCACACACCCACCCCAGCACCTCTGGCAGCAGCCAGCTCCCTGCCTTGTTTATCAGCTTGCACTTTCCAGGGCTCCCCTGTTGTTGCTCTGTGTTTCTCCAAGCCTGGGCCACGTGAAACCCGGAGCAAACACCCGCAGTATCCTTTCACACGGTTTCATGCCCTGAACATTGCCCCTCTGTCCCCACCTGTGAAACTGGGGCTCAGTCACCGCTTCGCAGCGCGTTACTTTGCAGGTCAGCTTGCGGCCCTGCCAACATCCCCCCCACGCCTGCTTGTACACAGAAGTTGACCTTAGACATGGTGATGTGGATGCCTTGTTTACAGACTGCTGCCTACCGGCATGAAACCTCTTCGATTTCCCCTTCCTACCCTTTGGATGGTAAACACAAGCTCGGCGTCAGCTGCTTTTCTCTCAAGCTTCACCCGGGGTCTGAAAATAAAAACAGCCACTGAAAGGCACCACAGTCTCCCTGCAAAAACACTCCTTTCACGTTCAGAGGTTTCCCTCATTTGCTCAAGTCCCAAGCTGAAAGTGATGTTAAACTTTATTCTTCCCTCCCTCTCCCTTTCCAAACATATTTATCTGCAAGCAGGAAACATGCCTGCAGTCTGAACGGGAATGAAATGGGATCGGCTTAAATCTGCTGGGTAGAAGTTGCTGAAGGGAAATGGGAAAACAGAGAGAAACACGTTCAAAAAAAGAAAAAGTAGACTGAAAATAAAAATATCTACAGAGCAGGGCAGAGGCTGCTATCAGTACAGCCAGCATAATCCCACTCCTGTCATATGCAGCACTGCACAGGATTAAAAAAGTGAAAGGGAGAGTGGAAATGAGTCAGACTCATTTCCTTCACCATCCACATAATTTTTATTGCCTGTCTCCCTCTCCTCAATTAGCTGTCAACTGGAAAAAAAAAAAAAAAAAAAAAAAAAAAGAAAGCCACTCTTTGGCATGGACACAATGACAAACTACACGGTGGTATTGCTGCGGTGAGAGGCTATCGGCTTTAACGCCGATGCAGGGCAGGCTGCTCAGCCGGCATCTATTGCAGCAGAGCCACAAGTCAGTTTATAAGAGATGATGGCTGAGCCACGGGTGGGATTCAGCTGAGAGCTGGCTAAAATGATGGGTTCAGACCTGCTCGTGTCCCAGCCCCTGCTGCTGGCATCACGGGCAGAGAGAGCCCCTTGGAGAGCAACGGGTCCCTGCCTGGCTTCTCCTTCTCCCTGGCCACAGAGGGAGGGAAGGTGAGGCTTAGAAAAGATGCTCCCACTTCAGGTGTCTGAGGGAGATGAGAGAAGGCTTACCTGGGCTGTACTGAAAAGGATACTCAGGCTATTCTAAGCTGTGGAAGAAAAACTCGGCAATGTTTCCCTGTAAACTGTTCTTTTTTAATAACTGAATTATTTCCAGGAAATATCTGTGTACTCGGGTTTGGACTATTTCAGAATGAGAAAAGTAATCAGGATCCCCACTCCTTTCATCAGTTTCTCCAGCCAGAGCTAACCACACGGAGAACGGAGCTCTTAAATCTCCACTATCGACACAGTTACACTTTCTCTGATTTTTTACACCAGTACCTTGTAACTTGCTTATGATTTTGCAGCATTTTCCCTCAGTGTACCAGTCCCTGCTGCTGTCCTTCCCCCTCTCTTTTAGTTTGGAATCAAGGACCAAGGCCCCGGATTCACTCTCATTAAGATACAAATGTCAAGTGTCAGGAATTTCCTTATCTCATGAGTTACATTAGCTTTTTTCACTATTTCTTTATATCTAAATTTCAACATCGTCTTCCGTCAGCTGCCAAGTGCTAGGGGAGAGACTGAACTTCCCAAGCCTGGCTTGTCATCACAGTAAATAAAAGGATTCACACAACATGCATGAGAAAAGATAATCATCATGTATTGGACATGGCAGACCTGAGGGCAGAACTGAGTGAGACCAATGAGACCTTTATGAATGGTTCAAAATCTTGGCCATTTGCTCTAGAGCTGTAGGAAACAAAGCTTTGCCTTAATGCTTGTGCATTGAGAGTCAGAGCTCTGGCACTAAAACTTGCCCAGCCCTTGGAAAGCTCTCAGGGCCCACCCAAGCAATCGGACACGGGGGCTGAATCATAGCAATGCTTTTTTGACATAAAAGGGGCAATCTGCTCCACAGAGAAGAGCCCAACACGTACTGCTGTTTTCCCTTGTTCCTTCCTTAGCATGCAAGTCGTGCTTCCACAAACCCCAGGAAGAATTTCAGCCCAAGACAGGATCTGAGGTGTGTCCTCCTGTGTCTGAGGGGCTTGGCTGCCTGCACACTGCTTGAGGCACCATTTGTGGGCCCAGAGGAAAGGGCCCGTAGCTGATAAAACTTGGGTGGAGGCTACCCAGGCAGCACAAGGCAGTGGGCCCCACTTTGTGTGGGGCCAGGATGTACTCCCACCAGCTTCCTCACCCTGCTGCTGATGGACATAGGTAAAGCCTTCAAAGCCCATCTCCTCAGGTGTCAGGCACACCGGGATGGCAGAGGACTGCAAGAGGAAAATGGTGAGCCCAGGCAGCGAGGAGCTAGCATTGTGTTGACAAACCAGGCCTGAAAATGCCTCAGTTGGCAGGTCCTTGGGGTCCCTGCACCAACAGCCTGCCCTGCTTGGCACGGCACGGTTGGTGGCCACTTGGGCTTCCATTCAGATCCCAAACTGCTGGTGCTTAAAGTGCTGTGCTGGCCTCTTCCCGGTCCCTGCTCACAGTGTCCTCAGCCTTGTCCCTACAAAGGGTAGGACAACACAGCCTCCTGCCCTTCTGGGATCAGGAGCAGTAGTACAGACCCCTGACAGAAGGCACCGGTACACCTGAGAAGGGCAGAGCAGTGAAATGAAGGGAGGAAAAGTGTAGTACTTCTCTGAAAAATCTGTTTTTGCAGGAAAAAAAATCAATGCAAAGAGCACTTCAAGAGCTCCAGCAAGGGCTTCAGCTCAGGTCATAACAGAATTGATTTTAAGCTGCGATGAAACAATACGGGGAGCTGACAGTGTTGAAAAGGACCTTCCTGCAATTTCGGGTGAGTAATCAAAAACTCTTGCTGTCGTAGTGCAGTAATTCTCCGCTGCCTGCATGGATACCACTCCTGCTGAAAAGAGGGAAAGAAACAAAACTGCCATCAAGTTTACCTTGCAAGACTGATGTTTGACAAGACTGCACTGAGCCAGATGTTGCCAAACACAGTCCCAGGGCTCTGCTGTTGCTGCTGGGGGTCCTTGGCAGGAGAGCATCCACCAGACACAGCACAGGCAGCTCAGCACTGCTCGGGTAGGTTTCTGGTACAGCAACGTTGGTTTACACTTAGTTTACCCCTCCTTCTCTGTGGTCCTGGCTTACAAAGCTCTGCTAACCATCACCAGACAGAGAAAGGGCGGCTGCCAGTCACTTAACATGGACGGCTTTGGACTCTCACTGAAGGGTATTTGCCTACCGTATCCTCAGAGGTTCAACTGCATTAGCTCTGCCTTCATGAAAATTTCCTTTGAAAAGTGAGTCACGAACCCAGGCGGGAAATTCTTTTGAAATATAAATGAAAGACACATTGAATGCAATCCTCTAGGCAGCAATACTTTTTAGAAAACTCAAGTCTCTTACCCTGTCCTACCCTTGTTTATTCTTTCCCTAAGAAAACTCACTCATCAAATTAGACTGAGCTGGGATTTTTTTTTTTTTTTTTGACTGTTTTAGTAGTATGCTATTTTTTACAAGTTTTCCAACAGGAAAAAAAAGAAACAAACAAACAGAGATACTTGAGGAAAATGAATACCAAGAAAAATAGGTAGTGCTGAAATTTCTGTCCCTAACTAGGTTAACAGATTGACAGACTACTTCCTTCTCAACAATTCATTATTTCAGGACTTATTGTTTTCTTGTTGCTATTTTCAGCAGGGTTGTCAGAACCTGTTTGCAAAGCACAGAGCCTAAGTCTTCTTTTTAGTGTTACATCCCAGTACTTGTTTTTTAAACAGCCACTGGAGGCCTGATAAAGCTGGGTGAAAAGAGCAACACAAGCTCTTAAAGCATTTCTGTAAGGTCCCAGCAGCTCAAGTAACAGCTCTGGTCCTGCACCTCTGTAACTTTGGGATTGGGACACTCTGAGTTGCACTTGCTTCTTCTATCACAAAGTGCTCAGGAAGAAAAATATCAGAACCCTCTGGGTGCCTCCTTTAATGGGAAGAAAAATAAAAGGCAAAGCCATCCAGGAGAGGATTTACCAGAGGTGTTACAGGGGCTGCCACCCCCTTTGATACTTGTGACCGTGGTCTGCAGCCCCATATGCGTCCATCTGCACAGCTGGGTCACCTTCACCCATGCTGAAGTCACACCGAGCCCTAGCATCCCTCTCCAAAGCCCATTTTGGCACCGAATGCCTTGGGCACGTGCTCCTCCATGGCACTGGTCTGCGGGAAAGCAGATTGCCCTAAACAGCAGAGACCTTTCACTTACTTCTCATACAGTCGATATACCAGCAGACGATGTTTTGTGACATTAATTCAGGCACTGGCAGCACTTTGGGACCCAAATCAAGACCAACAAGGTCCAAACTCCAGGGGAACTTAGCAGCTTGGTGAGATAACCCGGGGTCAGAGTCCAGCAGGGCTGCTCCCACCAAGCTGTCCCACCAAAACGAAAGCCCACCTGTAGCAGTAAGCCTGCACGTCGCTCCCACCTATCTTATCAGGTGCTTTTTGAAGAAAAACCCAGCAAACACTGCACTTGCATACAGCAAAGGAGAAGGGAGCAGTCTGGGGAGCAGTCAGAACAGCAAGGTCAAACCAACGACTTTGTGAGTGGAGATTCACATGCAGCTTTTAAAGGGAGGTGAAGCACAGAAAGCAGCATGTTTCAGAGCACACTGCGTGTTTAATGGCAACCAAGCTGGTAAAGCTAGGTAGAGTGACATATCCAACAACTTCCACAAGTTATATTTTCTACTTCTGTATTTTGTACTATATGGTTTAACTTTTCCTTTGCTGAGGATCCCACAGCAGTGGATGTGGCAGGATCACAGGATACACACCCTGAGTTGCTCTATACCACAACAGTGTTTAATGAGGCTGTGATATCCTTTCCCATATCAACCTTTAGAAGTTCAGACAGATTCGGACAAAATCTGAACGGAAGCATTAGTGTGGTACGTTTACTTTTGGCTTGCTCTGGGTAACGCAGAGAGTATTATTTTCCTCACCATATTTTAACTCGTAGCAATCTCAATCAAAATGCAAAAGCAAGAAAAAAAAAGGCAAAAAAAGTGGAGCAACCCCCTCCTAGCCCAACACATCTGCCTGCCATGGCACACTGAGTCTGACTCCTGCAGCCCACTCATTTGCTCCGTTTGTGATTGTTCCTCTTTTTTTCCATGCTCTCCTGCACACGTATGCACACCACTTTGGGGAACCATCCACAGTCCCCTATATCCTTCTCATTTGACTCTTCTGGGGTCACTGCTGCTGCAGTATCTCCACACAATTAGCCAATTATGACAGCTAATTAGTCATCAAACCCCAAAAGGCTAACCTCCCGCCCTCCTTACTGTACCCTGCTGTGCATTAGCCCCTGCTGAGCAAGCAGCACACATGGGTGGAAATCCAACGCCTTCCTCAATCCCACCCCCTGCTCTTTTTCACCCCTCATAAATGCAGCACTTCAGGGAGTGCCAGACTGCAAATAACCTTGGTATTTCCGAGCAGAACAGTTCTGCATGGCTGCTGCAGGGCCTCCTGAGTGAGGTCCTACGCAGAATATCCTGGACAGTCTTCCAAGGAGACTTGTCTCTCTTCTGCATGTCCCCAGCTCAGCATATAGGGACAAAGAAGTGTCCTGGACTGTCTCCCTCCTATTCTAACAGCCCTGTAATGTCAAGGATAGCCTCCCTTAGGAACTACTGATGCAACAGTTGGTGGAGCTTGCAACCAAAGCGTGGTCATGGCGGGCTGCCCAGCCCTCAGCAGCAACGAGGGCACAGCTTTAGGTTGCTAAAACACAACCCCCGTGACAAGCAGAGCTGGAACCACCTTGGCAAACGCCGAGGATGAAGAACAGTGCTCTGTGTCACGCACGTGGCTAAGGGAGGGAGAACAGGACACTGCCAGAGCTTCCCTGCACACAAACTCACTCTCGTCATTCAGCAGTTTGGGATTGCCCAATGCTGCGATGCTGATAAGCACCGAACATCTCGGAGGTCAAACAGGCATATTTACGGGAAGTTAACCACGTGGGCTCAGCTGATGAGGGAATAAATAGAAGTTACTCTTTGCCTCTATAAACAAAGAAAGTGCTGGGAAAACGCCAAGACATTTGAGGGAATGAAAGAGCAATTAATTGGGTCACAACAACTGTCATAAATGTACTTATCTTAAATCCCTACCTCATGCCCTCTGTCTTGCACAGGACATGATTCACTGTCTGCTTCTGAGAATGACCCAGACTCATCGCTGGAGTTTGTTCCATAGGATGGCTCACATTTAATCTGGGCTCGGACCGGGTTGTACAATCCATCTCCCACCACGCCGGGCTCCTGGTGCTCGGGCGCCAGGAATCGGGGGCCTTGGGAGCAGGGGGAAGAGGAGAGCTCACAGAGACGCAGGCTGCAGGGAGAGCCGCCGCTGCCGTCCTCTGCGTATGAGTAGGAAGAGCACGAGCTGGAGGTCCTGGTTCTGGTTTCCAAAGGAGGCGAGCGAGGGCAAACTTTAATTGGCACTGGACAGCTGGTGTTCGGCCGCATCCTTCCCGACAAGTGATCAGCTGTCAGTCCGCTGTGGGAGTAGGTCTGAGAGCTGGGCAGAGACTGGCTGCCACCAGCCCACAGACCCTTTGGCACAGTCTCAGTGAGGTCTTTGTCCAAGCTGCTCACACCAGAATATGAATGCACCGAAGTGTTTACTTGGTCACAAGCGTTTGAAGAGAATATAACGCTCCTCCTGTCCAGTTCCCCTTCTTGCTTACAGAGAGTTTCAAAGCCGGGCCCCCTGAGCGGCGATCCCACTGTGAAGTTGGAAGCATCCTTCTGCATGGCATGGGACTGCCCATAGTTCCCCGTGAAAGGGACGTAATCAGTTTTGTGGTCACCCTGAGTTGTCCCTTTTTCAAAAGGGCACGCTGGACTCCTGCCAAAGTGCTGCTGGGAAGTGCTGGGGAAGCCAACCAAATCTATGCTTTTTGTTCTGTTGAAGAAAGACCGCAAGCAAGAAGGAGAGGACCCACTTTTCGGCCTGTCGACACAAGTGGGGCTTGGCTGTTTCCTGTCCATTTCAACATCCCCTTCTTTATCCCTGATGTCAGGTTCATCTCCAGACAGGCAAAGTGTGATGCTTTCTTCATCATTCTCTTCATTCTGAGGCTCGCTTTTTATCTGCCCCATAGCAAGTCCTGATTTGAGGCCATTTCCAGAGCTCTCTTCACTGAATGTGCTTGCAAAACCTGAGGTACTGATGTGTGATGTGTTGTAGACATTCTTGGTACAAGCAAGCTGGTATTTCTTGTATCTGGGGTACCGTGTTACTGCATCTTTGTCCAAATTGTCCTTGCTATCTCTCAGCATGTCAGGGTCAGGCAGCATCCCTTCTCCTTTGTCTGCTCCAGCAACAGTGGCTTCAAAATTGAAGGACTCCTGGTGCATTCTCTCTCTTGGGCAAGATATTTTTGACGTCTCCGATTCCATTGTCTCCTCCTCGTCTCCATCTGAGTTCTCTTCATCGTGCATGCGCTGACAGGTGGTATCTTTCTTGCACAGGAACAGGCCATCTTCGTTGTTCAGCAGCTGTGTCTGAAGGAAGCTGAAGCAGGAGTCCTCCAGGTTGTGCATGCGCAGGAACTCAGCGCAGTGGATGACCTCCTGGATGTTTTCTCTGCTGAGTAACAGCTTAGCAGTGTAGGCAAACTGTAGCAATGGACCAAATCCCCTGACAGTGACCTGCAAAAAAAAAAAAAAAAAGAGGGAAATTGCCAGCATTACTATCAGCTCTTGCTCTCAGCCCAAGTCCTCCGCTGCGTAGTTAGATAACCTAATGCATCTGGAAATAAATACCTCACGGTACCACCTATTCTCTGTCAGGTCAGCAATGATGCTACATGCAGTAACAAACACAATCCCCTTTATTTTGCTTCTGTACTTCATTGTGAAGGTTAATCATTGTTTTGCCCAAATAACTTGAAGACCTATGAACTAAGCCTCTGCTGTAATAAAAGACTGAGAAAGCAGGCTAGCGTGTAAGCTGCTAACTCTTGGAAGGACCTTACTTTCACTGTGATGCAGCATGTTACCATCAAAGTAGCAATTCAGATTTGATTCTTCTGCTTTGATGGAAGCCCTGGTGAACAACAGTTTCAAACTTACGATACCATTCAAGTCCCAAAGGTGTTTTGTGAAGGAAGCATTTAATATTACAGAAAAATGCCTTTCTTTTCGTTCACATTTTTGCAAGCCACGACTTAATAAATAACAGCTAAATACTGACTGCATGTCTCCTTTCTCTATCCCATGGAGATTTTTTGCTTCTCATATTGTTTCTGATTTTTTAGTGAGTCTAAGGTACAGCTGACAGAAAAGAAACCCATAGTCATAATTCAAGTAATGCAATCACTCTGCGTCCCACTTCAGTACATAATTTTCCATCATTTCTTTGTAGAAAGAGTAACAACTGTTTCCAGGAGTGTATGGGTCTGAGTCATGCACCTTTACTTGTCCTTTTTTTTTAATCATACCATCTACACTACATTTACATTCACGCAATACCATATATAAAGAAACGTGCACTTTCTCCCTCCAGATTTTTTACAATGGTATCTTCACACATTATTACCAAATAATGTGCTAAGCCACGTAGGAAACTATACATACTGTCAATTTTTACCAACTATGCATTGGTACTGACTTCTGTTGCATTTTTTCCCCAATAGGCAGGAGACAAAGGTACTAGAAAAACTCTTATTCCTCATGAAGCAGTGAGAGGCTACCTAGAAAACAGGGCTCACAGTCAAGGATTAAGGTTTCTCCACAAGGAGGAGGAGATGCAGTGGTTTGGCCACTAAGCTGAGATCTGGGACACAACTCAATTTCCTACAGCACCAAACACCTTCCGCATGACCCAGGCAAGTCACTTCAGTTCACCAAGGCACCTTCTTGCCTTGCTTGAAAGTGGAATTCACAACCCTGGGTTTCCTGTGGCATGCACAGTAAGGAAAGGCATTGAGATGGGGTTTGGAGCAGCCAGACAACTAAACCAGGCAGCAGCATCCATGTCTGGCACCAATGTGTGTACCTGCACGCCCACCTGAGGTTGGGTGGCCCAGGCTGCAACCTACTTCTGGTTGCAAGTGTCTCTGGGAAGTGATCCCAGCTCCATTTATTCTTTTAAAACAAACAAGATGACACACACTGCTGCTCCCTTTTTGTAAAAGATCAGAATGTGGACCCAGAAGGTAGGACACCAGGCCTCTTCCTCAGGCTGTGGGGGTTCAAAGTCACATTTCCCAGCTCCTTGGAAGGATATCCTATCCAGCAGGTATGGGATAGCCGGAAAGTGCTTTTCCTTGTACTTCCAGATGAATTGACATCACTGAGCAAGGAGCAATGTAGAGAGAGAGAAAGGTGCTGTTCAGTCACTGCTAAAGCCACTTGAAAGGAGACACTTGAGCTTCTACTCACTGCTCCTAAATGCTATTTAATGCAAAACACACACAGACTGGAATCTCATATTCCCCCTCTCGCTTGAAAATAATAATCAGTATGCTCCAGGACTGCTCTGCCACCCAAAGATCTGTATTTCCTCCTGCAAAAGGACTTCAGGAGGAGCAGCAGAGGAGAGCCTTGAGCCCAGTTGTGCCAGAGCTCGTGGCCAGCCCGAGCTGAACCACCATCTCTCACCAAGGTCCACCTCCTTCCCACAAGAGATGTGTGACAGGGCTTGGTACATACAGCCTGCTCGAGAGCTCAGTGAGACATCAGGGCATGCATTTGTGATGGTCTTATTCATAAGCAGCATAAATCTGAGTGAATAATTTGCTTCGTCCCAGTGAAAAGCCTATAAATTCCTTACACTGCCTCAGGACCAGTGGTAGAGATCATAGATCTTTACAGAAAATCCTGACTTCCAGAAACGTGCCTTTGTTATTCATACATCTGTACTTGTGATGCTGAATTATGAAGATACCACAAGTGGTGTAGACTTTGATGGGGAGAAAAATATTTTAGAACACCTCTAGAATCGCTCCCAATAGCTTTTCCATCCATAATATCGCTCGATCTGCTATTTTAAGGAACAGTGCCTTTTCATGCACACACACACTCGCCCGCTCCTCTTTTACAATATGCCTCTGGTACAGAACTGCCTGGATTTACAGCTGGTTATTAAACCGATCTCTGCTTTATCAGTGTTACACTTTTTGCCTATTTGTTAGATTATCAGCTCACTAAAGCCTATCTGCATTTCATCTATGCAGCATGATTAACAAAATTGCTCGGAAACTTAATGAGCTACACACAGGCCAATGTTTTTCTTTGATAAGATCTTCAGCGTGGGGGCTCACACGTTACTACACATCTCGGGAGCTCAGCAGCAGCGCGGATCCCTAGGAGCAGCCACAGATACCGACTGGGGTTTTTTGGGTCCCTGGCAGGGGCTCGAGCACAAACCCAGCTCTCCTGGCAGTGGTGTCCCTTAGCCACTAGGTGGAAGGACTGCGAAGCGCATTAAAAGCGTTTTCTGCGCTGGGCCAGGGTTTCTTTCACCTGCCTCCCCAGGCCCCATGCTGCAGAGGGTGACTCACAGCAGGGCTGGCTCCCACGCTGACGCGGGTTTTCGCTCCCAGTAAGCCAAAATGGCAACAAAGAGCAGCGAGACCTCTCTCACAGCTGCTCTGCGCTGGGTCTGGTGGTGATGGAGCACGGGACCGTGCAGGGGCTTCCCCGCGATGCCCGGCAGATGCCTGAAGAGGAGGAGGATGAAAACACCAGTCCAAGGTGCACCTTGGTTTCATTATGGCTGATAAGATCAAATGCGGCGACACAGTTCTCCTCCCTCTCACAACAGGCAGATCCAGGGGAGGAAAGCTTCTCTGCAAGCACCAGCACTCGTCCTTGCCCTTGGGGAGAAGTGCCAATGCTTGAAACTACCCAAAGGACAGCTTTGATGGCACAGGTTACTGACAAGTGCTAAAGCCAGAGCAACCCTCTGTAGCCTGAAGCTGACTAAGTAGTGATTTGGCCAGTGTGGTGGGCTGCCCACACCCCATCCCTCCTGCCAGGAAAGTGGCGGTGGTGGCACAGCCGTATGGCCATGGCCATCTCACGCTTTAAGTGAGGAGGCTTCAGAGCTGGGTGCCTTACAGCTGCACACCCATCTCTGAAGGATGAGGTAAGAGCGGGCTTTTAAGATGATTTGACCCAACTGATGCATCCCAGTGAAAATAGTCAGTGAAACCAAGATGATCTGTGTTTTAAAAAGGAAACAGATTACTTCTCTGATATACGTCTCCATTTACATATGAAAGAGGCCTTTGCTGGATGGGTAAAACACGTGCCTGCAAGAATTTGTTTGTTTTGTTTTGTTTTGTTTTTTTTTTCCCCTACCATAAATAAAATGACAAATGTCCAGTGTTTATTTGATTTTGAGCCTTCTTTTCCATGTATCTTAATGCTTAAGTAGACAGGTCAATTCATGGGAGCCTCTGCTGCGCACCTTGTCCAAGCTTGTATGTGGAGTCCCCCCTTCCCTGCCCCTGACCATTTTCATTATTCCTATCTCAACCCATTTCTATGGCAGCACTTACATGAAACTGCCTGGCTACAGGAAAACCAGCTAAAGAAAAGATAACATGTACACACAAAGCAATGCCCCACAGACAAGAAGAGATCAGAAAACATCTCAGCTCTTCAGAGGCTTGCTTCCCTTATCTTTCAAGTTGAGCCAGGAGAGGACTTCTCCTGTGCACTTGAAGCATGCCCCCTCCCCAAAAAAGTTAAGCCTAAGCAGGCATCATTTTATTTTGTTTTGCACTTGCCACTAGCTGGTCTTGTATGCACTGGCCCTGTACACCTAGTGCCCGGGGGACACAATTGCTCAGATTAGCGCTTCACCTGGGTGAGGTGAAGGACAAGACCATGCCAAGCTCTCCAGCCCTTTATCTGACAGTTGTCTTGCAGACTGAGCTAGACGAGCCAGGGGATGTGTTTCCTATGTCCATACCCTCATGAGCTCATGATACTGAGAAACGGGATGGAAATAATGCAGTGATATAATCACCATCAAGAGAGTGGTTAATCAGCATTAGCCATATTGAATTTACCGGCAAAATCCAGACAGCAGCCTCGTAGAAAACAAGCATACAAAACCTGGTTTAGTTCAGTCTGACACTGCTTTCTCCTTACAGAGTCCTGTGGAGTGTGATGCTCTGTTTAGTTCTAATCGATTTAAGCGACCAGACTTCCACTACTTCCTTTGGGAGATTATTGCCAGACTCTACTTAAAACCTCCTTGTGAGGAAATCTTCCTTCCCTTATTTTCCTCCATCACTTCTCATTATATGTCCTTTATGCATTCCGGGTAATGCTTCTTCCTTCTGGGGAAAAAGTTGCAGAGCTGTTACACTTTTTGCCTTCCCTTCTTCTTTGGTTCGTATTAAATAGTTTAAGAAAAACTGCCTAATTCAAGGAAAATAATACTGATCACTGTCACACAGGAGAATAGGATGCTTGGATGGCAGTCAGCAATAAGAAACACCAGTAAGGATGTCGGCATTGCAGATACAAATATAGAGCACTTTTTGCACAGCATTTTCCTAGTACTGGGCATGCACTGTTCTAAAATTAGGAGGACGGTTAGCTCACTTCTACGTTAGGAATGTCATTTTTTTTGCAAGGGATTTCTAGGACAGGAATTCTTTTTTTAAGTGCGGTTGTATGCATGCACACCCACGCTTGCCACGTGAGAGCCGCACTGCACGTGAACCCTCTCGGGCTCCCCCTTGCACCCAAGTCTCCTAGATGACGGCCGATGGAGCACGCCGTGAAAGCCTCCGCCTTGTTTTGAACACATGGGACACGGCCTCAGAGCGCATGCAGGGCTCTGACATTTCTGTGGATGGGCTGGACTTGCTGTGTGCTGCAGAGTTCATTAGTGCATGCTCATTAGCCGACTGCCCAGACTGCCAGATGTCTCAAAATCCCAGACAAACAGACAAAACCCTCCAATTCTGCACAGACAACATTTCTGATGGGGAGGGGGGAGAAAAAAAAGGTTGTTTCCAAGAGAAACATGGATGTCTGGTAACTCTGCTCTGAAGGGCATTTGTATGAAATGCTACATCTGGATCGGGGAAGGTCAACCCCAGCAAAATGCCAGCAAATCTGAGTTCAATTTAAAGAGGGGAAAAGTGATTAAGGGCAAGGAAAGATCACTGTAAACACATAGGAATGTACAACTTGGCAAGACAATATCTGAAATGGAGCACGATAATGTTTACAGTAATCTGATGCACACTAACATCGAGAACAGAGAGCTGTCTGGTTTGCTCTGGGATGGCATTGCTGACTGCAGTGAGAAGAAAATGAAGAAGTGGAAATGTCGAGATCTTTCCCTGACTCGAAACCTTCCAGTGAATTCAGTGGGATCTTGGAATGCTTTCCAGGAAAGAGGATGGATTCTTTATGACTGAGTAAAAGCAAAGCAAAGCTAACAAAGCACAGCCTTGTTCTTGTGAGGTGGGCTTTCACAATTTGGTATGCCTTTCCCAGCACTAGTTTCTGTGTTTGCGAGGGCATATTGCCAGTGATCTTCTAGAAAACAGCATCAAAGTTGAACAGCAAATGCACTTAAAATTGCTCCTTTTAAAGTAAAGAATATTTGGGGCGCTTTCAAAGAAGTCTCGCTTTCAAAGAACAGGCCCATTGGTGGTGGGGCGGGAGGGCAGAGTTCTCCTCACCCCTCCGGGATATGATGAGATCTGCAGAAAATGAGTTGCTCAATCCCACCAAATTGGGGTGAATTGGATGGTCAGAGCTTCAGCTGCACTGAGAACGCACGAGCCCTGACAGCAGCACACGCACAGATTATCATCTCTGTGCATTTCAGTCGTCTTGTTGCAATCAATAGGAGTGCTGATGGGCTTTCTGCGAAGCACGCGAGCTGCTTGTAGGATTATGGATTACATTTTCAGTATTTTGATTTTCAGGTTAAATTTATCATCAGGCACCTAAAAACAGTTAGAAAGCTCTCATCTTGAATCTCCAGACATCGATTTAATTATTAAGCCATTTCGTGGGGAAGGAAGAAACGAAAATTGAATCAAACCTCACATGCTGAATATCAAATCCCAAACTGAATATTAATTTAAAACAATTGGATGGAAACACGAGAAACGTGACCATTTCTCATGGAAGCAGAAAGCAATCTGTCAGTCGCACGGTGCTTTGTAGCAGGCCTGTTGTGGTGCCCATTTTGTTGACGATTTACCATCACTAGTGCCGTCTGAAGGCATCTGTGTGAACCGCTTAAACCCACCTCAGCCCTCAAGTTTAACTCGTAAGCCCGAGGACGCAGAAAACAAACTACGAGCTGTCTCACTCGGCCAGCGTGTTCCTAACACTACAACTTATATAACCAAACACATGCTAGAAATAGGAGATAAGATTAGTGACAGTTCACTGCTGCTATTTTTCGTTCCACAGCCTGAAGAAGGTCTCAGGGATTAAACATTAACTCTAATCTTATTTGCTAAAATTAGCGCACGCTATATTCTTTTTTTTTCTTTTGCGGCCAATTGCAAGTATAGCACATAAGTTATTTTCAGCGTGTAATCTGATAACCAGAATCAGTCACCAAGCTGTTATTCCATTAAGAGTTAAGAGACTTCCTGGTTATTTACTTGGTTATTTTTACTTGGGATGGTGGAACCTGGCAGGGCCTGTTTTTCCTAGCTTAAGGTTACTTGGTTTCGGAGAACTGCTTGAAAGATGTAAATACGTGGCCAGGTCGGTCGCATGTGCAAAATACACGGTGCTAGACATCCCTATTTGTCTCTCTGCATGCACACAGTAAGAAATTGTTTGGAAACCGTGATCCTTTACACACTGTAGGAACACAGAAACTTTCCTACAGCAGTGCCACGGAAGGATTTTTCTGCGTTTCTCCCCTCTTCAGCTTAACAGTGCTCAAACATGCTCTCACCAGCAGTGTCCAGATGCTTTTTCCCTATCCACTCATAAAACTGGGAAGCTCCTAAAATGAGTAATCACTCTTAAAACATCAACTTGGGCAAGAAGCATCGGATGCAGGCATTTGTAGCATCCGGGCTCATAAATAAGAGAGGAATTTAAAAGTTGCTGATGGAGAAGACTGACAAAGAGAGGTCTTTGTTTCCACTTTAAAAATACTTCTAAAATTGAGCAGATATCCTGCTGGCCCAAGTCTGACAGGCTGCCACCTCAGGTAGTATGTACAGATTTGGGGAGGGGTGTGATTCTGGGACAGGGGTGTGAAGTCTGGCATCTCCCCCATCACATCCCATCACTGGGGTGGGAGGCTGGGGCACCTCCACCACAGCGGACACCTCTGGGCATGGACGTACGCCAGGGGAAGGGAGATCACAGACACAGCTCCTTGCTTTGAGAGGCTGCTTTACCTTTCTTCTTTTTTTTTTTTTTTTTTTTAGCAAAACGTCTCGATGAAGAAGTAGCCACCTGAGAAGCTGTGGAGAGGCCGGAGAGCTTCAAGGCATTACTTAACTCCCTTTAATGGCACTTTTACGGAAGATGCTGAACTGGAAGCACTCATCCAACTTCCAGTTTTGTGCTTTTGAAAAAAAATAAAGCCCAGCTTTATTATTTTGGCCAGAAGAGGAGCTTACACCAGATGTTTGCCTCAGTGAGAGCACACAAAAACAGGAGGAAAGCAGATGACTTCTTGTCTTCCTCTCTCTGGCATGATGAACACACACAAGGCCAACCCCCTGTGACCATTTGTGCCATCACTAGGTGCTCACTGGGTGTCAGAGCACAAGTTTGGGAGGGTAGCTACCCGTGTGTCCCATCTCCACCTCCCAAAAGAGCAAGGAAGATGAAGGTGTGAGTGGGGAGGGTGATTAGAGATGGCTGCCCGGCCCAACAGCCTCCTGTGGCACGATGGACGACCAGCCTGGAGATATCAGTCCCAGTGTTGGCTCCAAAAAGACTTCACTGACTTCATCACCCAACCACGGTTTGTCATTTGGAAGATGCAGGAGCTGCACTTCCACCCCTGTGCCTGCAGAGCATCACGGTGATCCTCGGTGGCGACACAGCAACGTGAGGCGGGGAGGAAGGAGAGGTCGCCCGCTGCAGACGTGCCCCGGGGGCAGAAACCACCGATTGCAAACTGCGTCGCCGGCGCTGCGAGAAGTGCGTCAGCGCTGGCAGCGGGGCAAGCGGTGCAGAATTGATTGCCAAGGGCAAGGATGGCGTTAGCAGCAAGGGGATCGATGCTCGCGTTAGTGGTTAGGTCAGAGCTCGCCGATGTGCGACTCCGGGAGGGCGTACAAGAGCTTTTGGAAATCCTGCCCGTATCCTCGGGGATGGTCAGCACCCTCTCCATCCCCCAAAATTTTCCGGGAAAAATTCATTTGTTGAATTTGCCACGTTTGAATTTGTCTTCCCAAATCCCGCTTTCCAGAAAACACGTGGCTTATTGAGAGGAAAGGTAGAAATCACCACGCAGAAGCATGAACACATCGCTGCTGACACGCTTCTGCTCAGGTAACAGGAAGCATCTCTACAGAGCACACAGAAGAGCACACTTGCAAAACCGAAATGCTATAGGACTGGAAGATGAGGTGCTTTTCCACAGCAGGGGAGCACTGCCAGCATCACACCTGCTCAAAGCATCCATCAGTCCCTGGCAGATGGCCCCTGGCACACCCAGCCCAAGCGCTCTGGGTTTGACTGGTCACAGCTGAGCACTGCTGGCCCCATGGCATGTGTGGCACAGGGGATGTTTGCCGACATGGGTGCTCCTCCGAGTCACATCCCAGCAGATTTTATTGCAAAAACCTCGCTCTGTAACTCATATTACAGTCACACACTGATGCGTTGAACGATGAAGAGAATGGTGCCTGTAAGACAAGCTGGAGGAATGACAGCTGAAGTGCTGGTGCTTGGAGAAAACGGCCTGTTTTCACCTTAATGAACACCAGTGGAAGGAGGCGAGATTTTCCTAACTAATTATGTAGCTTGGTGCGTGTTGCTGATGCTAGAGGCTGCCCAGGGCGTAGCTGGAGAACACAGAAAATGCGGCAAGTACAGCCAGGAGAGCACTGCAGGTAGGAAGAGGCGAGAAAGCCTGGAGGTGAACTTCTAGGCTGCACATTAGGAAGAAAACCAGAGACAGGGATGTTTCAGATAACTTTCTCCGAAGGACCAGCTCAGCTCTGACATGCCTGAATCAACAAAGAACACATTAAAACCAGTGGCACTAACGAGCAGTTAAAACACTCAGGCATGAAGTGGAAGACAAAGCAAAGGAAGATATGGCTCTGATGCCTAGTGGTTTGCTGTACATTTGTTTTTCCAACACAACTTGCACCTTGAGAGACGTGGATGCAGTAACAAAGGAAGGCACAGGTGAACTGCTTGGCAGAAACACTCCCTAGATGCAGATGCCATCCACGTTGAAACCAGCGGGGAAGAAACAGAACAGATTTTAACCCAAGAGCATCATCAGAAATAAAGCGAAGCTGCGATTTAAAATTTAAATCAGTGCCATATTTTTGCAAAGGGAAAACTAAACTGACCCCCGGATTAAAAAAGAAAAAAAAAAAAGAGAAAGTGTTGAGCAGTGAGGAGGGAGAAGGAAGGAGTGGGAAAGCTTTCACAGAATATAAATTGTGACAGAAAAGTCTGTGAAAGATCTGTTTAGGTTCATCTCATGAGCCAAACTGGGGACGAAAAGGGAAAACAAAAGGCAGTTTGAGAACTTCTAGAATGAAAAGAGAAATTCTAGAAGCCTGCAAGTTGCATCAGCAAATATCAAAATAGGAAGGAAATGAAGTCAAATGCAGAAATTTGTTAATTCAGGGGGTGCTTGGAGGAGTGGTTCAGAGTTTCTGAAGCTGCAATTAATACACGCACAGACACAACAATACAGAGAAATTACAAAGACCTGCAAATGACACAAATACTCCTCTTTCCCAAGCCTGGCAGATTTTATTTATGTGAATAAGCTACACAGTACAGCGTACTAAATACACAGCAATTATTTTCACAGCAAGGAATCTCCCCACAAGCCCTACTGCTACACTTTGCACAGCATAGGGGAGGAAGACACAGGCAGCCCGGTGTGTCATTTGGAAAAGCACCAGGTTGCACTCAAAGGAAGGGATCTGAGACAGCAGACAAAGGAGCCGGGGCAGCAGCAGGCTGAGGATATGGGGCTGGGTAACACCCGCTGCAGTTCATGGATGCTGTGCTGTGCTTCCCCCGGGGCTGGCAAGAGCTGGGAGCCGCTGCTGAGGAAGGCAGTGCTTCCAGCACTTCCCACGAGTGCATGCCAGCATGGCACAGTGCACAAAACCCTGGGCTTCCTCGTGCAGGGAGCAGAGCCCAGCACGTCCCGTAATGCTCCGAAGCCAGAGAGGCTTTTGCTGGGCTGTGGGAGGAACGTAACGTCAAGGGCTTTGCTATTCCGACGTAGCTACGCAATTACAGTTATTAGCTGGCAGGCTGAAACCCTGGGTAAATATCCCTGCTTCCTGCAGGCACTGCATTTCTAAAACAAAAACTGCCAAATGCTGCGTTTGCTCCAGTTTTCCTTCCCCTCCTCCCCCCAAGCCTTTTAATTTCCGGTATTCGGACAGGCGATTTTTCCGTGTTCACCTTGTTTTTGTTCTTGCACTGCTGCTGACAGAGCTGAGGATTACGATGGCTTTTGTTCCCTTGCCTGGTGTTCCCATTTCATCAGCGACGCCCGCTCAGCTCAGTTCAGCGGGTTTGTAAGGAGAACAGCCGCTGCTGAGCTGGCAATGTTGGTCTCCTCTTCTCCTCCGCACGGAGCAGCTAATTCCTCCTGCGGCGGCCTGAAAGGCTAGCTGGGCTCCATAAATCTCACCAGAAAAAAAAAAAATTGGAGGTGCTTGCCTTTTTTGCTGAGATTTATCTCTGCGAGGAGCGCAGCAGGTTGGGCCTCCAGCATCCGCTGCTGGCTGAGGGTGTTTGGAGGGAAGAGGGCCACCTCGGCCACCTTGCACCTCCTAGAGGCACTCACACCTGCTCAAAGCCAGTGTATTGATGTGGCCATGGCATCCCCACAGTGCCACAACCTTGTACTGTCCCCAGAACCTGGTTCCCTCCTCCCCGCTTCATACATAGGTTTCGAAGACCTACACAGAAAGTGAGGCACAGAAAATGTCACCTGCCCTAAGACCCTTAGAAACGTTCTCCAAATGGAACAGAGACGTCATTTCCAGCCTGACTTGCAGCTTTCCTGTCCTGGGAGGGTAGGAGTCAGGACTTCAACGCTATTTGTGCTTGTGTGTGTTGATATATGCCCACATGCACCCACGCAGGATACTGCGAGAAAGAGGCAAGAGAAGGTGAATGTGTATGAAAGGGAGTGAATTAGTCCCATCTGCTCTGAAAAGATCATTTTCTCCTTGGATTTCTATTACCGTTGTGTTATTGCCACACTAGAGTGCCTCTAAAAGGCTACAGTTCTGGCAGCCAACATCATTACAGCTGCTCAGATTATTAACAGCATAAATAAACTCTCAGAGACACTACTAAGAAAATATTAACTACAATTATCACTGTCTGATAAAATAATGAACAGTAAAGTGTTATTCTGCTGTCTCAGTCACCAGTGCGCATTTATGTGTGCTGTGAGTAATGAAAAACAGTTTATTTGCATACTGAATCACCCTGGAATTGGTTCTTTCTGTTTTGTTTATTTATTTTTATAAAGACGCTTTGAATTAGTGTCTTTCAGGCAGCACAGGCTGAAGCCCTAGGTTTGCAGAATTGGATGTACTCTGCCACCTTGCCCTGTTGCATGCAGTCCCACTAACTCTGAGAGCAGAAACCCGTCCCTGACCACCACATGCTTCTGCCTGAGGCAGGTGGAAGCCACCAGCAGTGTAGTCACAGAAGTCAAACCTGCCTTTGTATGCAGGCAGAAACTCTAAAACCTTCCTGCAGACCTTTATTCTCGAGCCTCATTGCTTTTTTATTTATGCAGGGATCATCCCAGCTGAAGCCCATGCCATTTGCTGAAGGAAACCTCCTCCGACCTGCTGTGCTTTAGCTTTCTGTGCTCATTTCTCCTCAAGTACCCAGTGATACTCCCAAGGTCTGCTCTTCAGTGCCATCAGTGGGGAACTTGGGCTCATTTTTTAATTAACAGAAGTTGTTATTTCCCTGCAAGGAAGGAGGGAAAGAGTTCTTAATGACTTGGAGAGCAGGAAGGTGCCTGCAGGGTGGGGAGGGAAGCCCCTGGCTTGTTCCCTCAGCAGCACCTTCCTCAGCGGTCAGGGGCAGTCTTCACCCCTTTGCTTCTTGTGGGGGTTGATTTAGAGTGTCATCATCTGTTCATTAGCGGAGCTCATTAAAATGAAGAGAAATAAGGGCCTGAAGCTGCTCGCTATGGGGCAGTCACGTTGAAGCTCCATTTTGGGAATCCCTTTCTCACAGGGATGCTGCCCTCGTTCAGGAGAGGTTTCCCTCCCCGGGCCTAGCCCTGTGGATCCGTCACTTTCCAGTCCCAGTAAAAGATGTCTTCCCATGAAAGCACCAGTCAAGGACCCTGTTTTATTCAGCTCTTGCGTACTGGGCTGCCACAACCATTTCTGACCACCAGCAGGGAGGGACAACAGTGATGACTGGCACTGACACCCTCCAGGCAGGCTCCTGCCAGGGTACAGGACTGATCCCTTCGCTTTGAGGAAAACCAGCGATGCCTGAACACAACGGATGTAAAATGGACATTTTCCCCATCAGGGCTGGCAGGGAAGCTGATGATTTGGGGTGACATCAGGGAAATATGGTGAGCAGGAGCCACGTTATCAAGCTCTGCTGTTTCTGAGCATGCAGGCTTGGTCCTGGGTGAGGGTGTGGGTCAGGCTCCTGGGAAAGGGCCACCAGCCGGGTAAGAAGAAGATGAAGATAAAATAAAGACAGGGACAGCAGCAACAAAATCTAACTAGGAAGGTACAAAAACAATGCTGAGAGATCACTGAAAGGGGATTTTCTACAACAGCTTCCCTTAATCTGTGCCAGAAACACACTGCACCGTGCCTTCAGTGTTTTTATTCCACAGCCCTTTTTCTGTATTCCCATCTCACCAGCATCTCATGTTCCCGTCTGGTCTCTGCTACCTGTTTATAAACCTTTTATTCACCTAACTCCACCTTCAGCACGTCACCTTCCCCCTGGCCCCAAAGAGCCACGTTTCACCCTCTTACGGGGATGCAGGCGCTCTCGCCATCCCCATCCGTACACCGGAGGCAGGAGGAAGCTCGAAGGCAGCCTCGCCTGCCCCCATCTGTCAGCTGCAGGGGAAGGAAACCTCGGAGGAGGCGATCTGCCCCCTCCGTGAAAATCAGGGCTCGGATGAACCTCCGCTCCTCAGCGGGGAAGAGCCGAGCTGCAGCATTGCTCCGCATTTCCCCCGCAGCGTCCTCCCTCTCCTCCTTCGCAGCAGTTGGCCTCTTCTGGCCGCCTAAGCAGGTTAGACATGGCTTGCCCTGAATAAGTCACCTACATTAATTTTTCCTCTTTAATTAAGGAGTACTTCTGTGAAACAATTCATGAGAGCTTCTTTGTCAAGGGAAAGAGAAAACGATGCACGGTTCCACACGTGTTTACAAAGGCAAACAGAAATGAATTCTGCTCCCCAAGAAGCCCCTGTGGAAGCGAAAACACTGGGAATGGTAAAGGGATTGCTGAAGAAGAACTGAAGTTCATTTTAAATCAGTGTACCATGTACAACTACTGTCTTACAAATAGGATTATTTAATTTAAACCTTAGATCTGTCAAGTTCCATTCCTTCAAATGGAGCCTGTTGTTTCTTGACTCCATTATAAATCAGGATTGTATTACAATTTATGTTAGGCTAAGTCACTACTTCGATAGGAGGCAGCGAAAAAAAAAATTACACAGCAGTCAGTAAATAGAGCAAAGTCATTGCACTGTTCTTGAAAGGCAAAAAGTCATCTTGCTAAATGAGAGTCCAAGCTGTCCTGTACCAAGACTGTTACTAATAAATAAAAGACCTCTGGGAAAAGTGCTGAGCATACGCTGGATCTATTTTCAGCTTGCATCAGCAGCTGCTGCCCCTGGGATTGCATCTTTGCTCATACCCTACACCATATGTAATCACTCCAGTGCTGCAACCAGTAAGATAATGAAAAAGCATGGCATAAATCTATACTTGAGTGGAATGCTAAATGAGAAAAATAATACAAAAAAGAGGGAAATAAACCACATTTTCAAGTCATTAGGAAGAAAGACTTTGACATATGAAGTGTTGCAACCATTAATAGCACTTATCATATAGAGTGGAGACAAAGAGACAAATTAATCAAACTGACAGAACTGGGACATTTTATGCTAATGCAGGCTCCTGGGTTTTAGTTTGTATTCCTCTGTGTCTGGAAAACTGATACCATTACAGGGCAGGAAATTGCATGAATAACATGCAACAGATCATAAAAATTCACACACCAAGTGCAGAAACACTGCCAAAAGCACTGTAAAAACAAGGCTAGAGACCTCAACAGAGGAACTACCAATAGCTAATGAATGCAAATAAGTACAGGAATATTTCCCATTCATGCATAACAATTAGACAGAGACTGTGACTGCACAGTCTCCAATAGCATAGTTAAAATAAAGCCTGGAGAGCTAACATGCAGATAGCTGGAGGGAACTGCTGGCCAAGCCAGTTCTGAATTTGTTTGCAGTGTTGCAGCCAGCAGTGTAAAGCCACTGGGGAACTGGCACAGCCAAGTGCTGTCTCTGTCTAAACGTATTGCTGTGTTATATTTAATTCAACGTTGCAGGTAGAAGAGACAGGGTCCTGGGTGGCCCTGCTTGAGCAGGGGGTGGCACCAGATGGCCTCCAGAGGTCCCTTCCTACCTCAGCCACGCTGTGTTTCTGTAAAAGAGGGGCGGCAGGAGGATGAAAGCAGAAATAAAACAGACCCACCAAACAGCCCCTAGTCACACAAAGCAAAAATCCCCTCGCCCCAGTGCAAATCCACAGCATCCAGTAAAACCCCTTACAAGTAAGGACGTCTTTAACATCGCTCATTTGGGAAGTACAACGTGCACTTGCTGCCCCAAGCCACAGCCGTGTTGTCAGAGGCAGGAAATGGCAAGAACGACAGGAATGCTGGGCAGGGCACAGCGCAATGCAGGACCTTGCCAGGGTTGCTCCACTTGCCATAAAGGCTTCCCAGCGACCTTTAAAAGAACCTGGCACATCCGACCACTGGGGAAGTGCGGAGACCTGGTCAGCCACGGGAACACCAAATGACAAGTACAGGCACTCGATGCACAGCCACAGCACTTCTTGTTGCTGTCTGGATTTGTTAAAAAGTGACTCTTCTCCCTTGATACCTTTACTGATAGCTTCTTAAGGTGAGGACTAACTCTTGGGGGTAAAAGGAGTGAAGCTGATACCTTTAGGAGTCGCGTAATTCCCAGCACTGCTCTCATCCTCCCCAGAATAGAACGATATGCAGCTGATGGCATTGAGCAAGGGTATCCAAGTGCCAATGCTACGTGCATACAGAGGTGGGGAAATGCCAGCCTGCCGTGGGGTTGCTGCTTTCCTGAAGAGCGAGGAGACTTCAAGCCCTCCCCACATTTGGTGCTGCAGGGACCCCGTGTTCAAAGGCAGCAGGACAGGAGTCCCAGCACGGGGGGCAGCTGGCTCCCTGCACAATACAGAGCCCAAATCCCACTCAAAGACCCCCCTGGAGACTTTGGACGGTTTTAGCCATGTGAATAAGGTCTGTCTGTCTCCAGACCTCAAAACAACTTTCAGTTCTTTCAAGCACTACTAAAGTCACAACAAGATGAGACTGGTACCAGAAAATGGCACAGACACAAAAGCAAGCTGGTCCAAAAATGTTCTGAAGGCAACGATGGTGCACACTTTGTCTAAGGGGAGAAGGTAGAAACAGACAGTAACTGACTCCTGTAAATACATATCCAGATGACAGGCAAGCAAGGGTTGCAACCTGAGAACGGATCAACTTTCATCCTTCCCTTAAATAAAAAAATAAAATATAAAAAAAAAACAGCACAGACAATTAGCTACAAAAAGGTCTCATGAAAACCTCTGCTGTAAGGAATTTTAATATCAGGAGGGAAACAATTTGGTCAAACAGTTATAACAATGTTGATTATTTCCACTCTTTAAAATACCAAAGGCACCTTTAAAGTCTCTCAAGAACATGTGTGACACCTGACCCTTTCCCTTCCTCTACCTGCAATCAGAGCTCTTTGGGAAAGGGAAAGCCTAGTCAGAGGAAAACACCCATTCCCCTAAGTGAGTATTTAGAGGTCTTTAGTACTGCATAAATGAGGCAAACAAGAGGTAGACAGCACAATTACAAGAAATGACTGAACTCTCCCACTCCTTTAGCTATGGCGATTTCTTTTCAGAAAGTTTCAGAACCAGAGCGTAAGCTCACCAAAAAACTCAGAGTAAAACTGTATGTGAGAACAACGCTACGGGTCTGAGGGCAGATGATGCAAACAGTCCGGGTCCCCAAGGCTGGAAACGACTCAAAACCCTTTGAGTGTGCTATGAAGAGCAGCTCACGGCATACAGCATCGGTCTGGTCTACAGACCTGCTTGGAGGAGGTCCAGAAGAGCAGTCATGGCAGTGGTTCCTGCTGGGGTCACCTCAGCTCTGCAGCAGCCAAAGGAGGAGGTCAGAATGTGACCAAATGCTTGTCTTCAACAATTTGCTTACCTGTGCCCTCTCAAAGGAGGTTTGCAATTGGGAAGTTCATGCATAAAGGTGAAATAAATCTTGTAAGAGGAGGACGAGGCTCATCTTTGAAAAGGAAGCAGAACCTGTGATGTGGATTTCAGGCATTTAAAAGAGAGCCTTGGCTTGACGTGTCCAGTCTCCTGAAAGCTAAGAAGTTCAAGGAATAGACAAAAACTGCTTCATGTCCAGAAAAAAATGCCATATTGCATACAGTGTGGAACATGGAAATTTGCGGTCATCTGAAAACAAGCTGAAAAACATTGCTCAATTCAACGTGCAGATGGAATGACAGGAGAGATGCATCCACCTTAAGTCCAGCTTCCCCTAGTGGAAGTAGAAATGAGCACTAGTCCTCTGTGGAAAGCAGAAGGGAAGTTGTCAGAATTTGTCTTTACCCAGCTTTTTCCTGTCTTGAAAGGTTACTGGCTCCAACCCTGTCCTTTGAAAGAAACAGGAAATAACTTGAGCTTATTCTGTTTTACTTGAACAAGAATCCCCTGACAGGGAAATTTTCTCTAAAGGCTGCCTGTGCATACGGAGAGAGAGGTGCCTAGGCACGGTGTACTACAGCTGTGTGGTCAGAGATGGAAAGATATTTTGCTTTTAGAGTTGTTTAAGACTTGTTTCTTATTAGCTGCAGGTCCTTGAAACAGAGGACCACACGTTTCACTTTTAAAGGAAGAAAAACACACTTACCACAAGCACGGGCAAAAGCTTTATACAGACAAAAGTGTGGCCTCAGCCTGCTAGCTGACAGCCTGACAAAAATCCCAGGCTGCTTCATCAAAAGCATTTTTCGCTGAAACTGAGAACCGTCCTGGCAACAACGTTTGTGTGGACATTTTTTTCTTTAAATGTAGTCTTTTTACCTTGAAACGCTAATGCTTTATGCATATACCCCCACCCACTCTGGGGGTATAAGCATAAAGCAGGGAATTTGGCCCTATCACGATTCAAAAGCAAGCAGACGTGCAAGTGGAGTGTTGCAAGGTGTTTGATGCACAACACACTGCATGCCTTCACCCCTTTCACCCACCAGCACTGCTCAGCCCCGCTGCTGGCTCGATCCATTTATTTGGACGGTCTCCTTTTTATTTTACTACCCCAGTGAGCCCACTGCCTTCAGCAAGTATATCTGACACCGTGGGAGCAGAAGGAAGCACCAAGACTACAAAACCGCTGTTGAATCGATCCTGGGTCACACCTGCCAAACCGCTCTGTACTCCTTCCAGTAAATCCGTACGCTTTGATTTCCCTGACTTACTCTCTGGCTCCAGCTAACTGCGCCTCCCAAATGCTGTCGAGGGGAAGAAAAATTTCCAAGGACCTGTTCTTACACAGAACAACAGCTTCAAGAAGCTTCTACCTAAAGCTGAAGTTTGTAAGGTGCAAGGAAATGGAGAGCTCTCAAACCGAAGGGACCAACCTGAGGTCTTCTCAAACAATGAGGAGCTGCTGCAGGGAATGATGTGGACGAGATGTCTTACCAAACCCAAATGCATACTCAACTAAATACAGAATCACAGAATGGCTTGGGATGGAAGGGACCTTAAAAACCATCTATCTAGTTCCAGCCGCCTTGGCCAAGGGCAGGAATACCTTGCGCTAAATCAGGTTGCTCAAATATGGTTGCTTCAGCACCAAAAGAAAGATGCCTGGTGTTTTGGGGGTCTCAAAAAGCCACAGCTCCCATCTACTAGGACTGAGCCCGTCCATCCCCCAGGACCAATCAGACAGATAAGCAGCAGCTCCACCTTACCCCATCCTTACTGAGAAATGCTGCAACTCGTCTTCTAGTCAGAAAATCTCCTCAATGCTATCCGCACGCTTAAAAGATACAGAGGGAAGAAAATAAGGCAGAAATCCTGTCTGAGGAGCGATAACCTGGAAGGTCTGGGTTCAGCAGCTCTGCCAGCTGTGGGTCAGCCCGTTCACCTCCATGTGAGGGAACGTGAACAGAGAGCTTAGAGAGAGGTAAACACATCTGAGCGGTTCACACAAGGTGATGTGATCATCACTGACCTGATGCACAGACCTGTGCTGTAATTCCTGTCTGATGCATCAGCCTCCACCACAGCATTCACGGAGAGGTGATGACAGTATTTTACTCGTTCACAAGAGACCTCAAAAACCTACTGCTGAAGGTTTTATCTTACCACTATTTAACTTCAGAGCCGATAGCTCTCAATTCCAGCTGTTCGGTGACACCTTGTTTATTTAATGGTTTGACTGAAAGTGCTCGTACTGCGATTCTCTGCCTTCCTCAGACCAGCTATGGCTATTTCAGCTGTGGGCCCCAGGCTAGTGGCAGTCCCTGGGTCACAGCAGGAAAATCCCGCTGCCATTTCAATTATGAATTAACCTCCATAGAGGTTAATTAACCTCCATAGAGGTTAATTCATATTTGTGACACTAAAGCCTCCGTCACCACCTCTCCGGTCATCCAAAAGATGCACCATGACAACTTTAAGGGAAAAAAAATCAAAACAAAAATTAAAGAAGAAAAGATTTCAGCTACTCCTGTGTGCAGGGAACAGACAACTACCCGTAAGCACTGTTGAAGTCAGATTAGACAAAGTGAAGGACAGAGAGGTTTATTACCGACTGTGATCTGTGTTATCTTAGGACCTTAAATTCCACTCAGCTACATCAGCACTGAGCACCAAACTTCATCTTCAAGTGCATAAAGCACATCCCTAGCAAAGGCAATTGACCCTACTGTGAGGAAAAGATGTGGAGTCTCACACATCACCGAGCAGTTTGTTGCTAAAAAAACATGCTGGATTTTCAGTTGAATTTCATCTGGCCTCAGAACAGCTGCCAGTGGCTCTCATGATAGCCTTCTCCAGTAGATTAAAGCATTCTTCCTTGAGATATGTGTGATGCCTTCTTTTTATTCAAGTCTTTAAACAACCACTCAAGCCTCCTCTCAAGCTATAAGACAATTTAAATCTCATTTTTAAAACTGTCCAAGACTGGGCTAGAAGGATCTGTAGCTTGACCAAGTACAGCTGCTCCCCACCCCCTCCCCCTTTTTTCTTTTTTTCATTTTTTAACTTCTGTAAGGTAAATAAAGTGCCCAAGGACATCGCTTTGAGTAGTGTTAGACTGAGCTGGGACTTGGAGCTGCTTGCTGGCGGGCTCCCATAAAGTGGTACAGATGAAAATTCAGTGCTGCACAAAAGACCTGAACTGGAATAAATCAGCCTTTTCTCTATTCAAAGCTTGCATCATACACATAACAGCAAGTGTCTACCTATTCCTGTAAAAAACACCAACAGCCTGCCTATAAAATTCACAAAGAGCCATGTCATTCCCAAATCCTAGTAAGGTTCAATTGCCTTCTGCTCACCTAAAGTCTGTATTTCACTTCCAAATTGAACCATACTTCCTGGTCTTCGTCTTTGTTGACTGCTGCAATGCATCATTTGAATAGATGCCATATTCCGCCTCGTAGCGTGCTCAATTTCACTCGTAGCTGAGAAAAACAGCCCGTGTAACATTACTCACCAGGGAATCCTTGTCAGAAAGTGCTGTACGGAGATAAAACCTTATCGTCTGCGGGTCTTGGGAACACTAATGAAGCAGAACTTGGTACTGGGATCAGAAAGTACCTTACATGTGGTCTCAGAAGTGGTGATGCTGAGGGGTGTCTTATCCGGGCTTATCTGCCTGTTTTTCAAATGGCAAACACTCAGTATTTCTGGACTCTTAAAAGAGCAGACACTTGGTTTTCCAACCTTTAAGGAAATCCAAGCCTTTTTTTGGAGGGAGAAAAGGTAAGAGAACCAAAGGTGGAGCAGGGAGGATGGGAGGAAATCTTTCAGACCACAGGTCCAGAGCACTGCCAGCGCTGAGGAATAACTCACAGCCGTGGTTAAGCCACCTCAGTTTCATTCCTGCCTAAATACATACTTCAATACATCAGAACACACCTCATATTAACACATGTTAATATGCCACAATGTGTGCTTATTGCTGCTGCTTCTGCCTGTAGTGTAGTCTGCCTCTACGATCCACTTTTTGGGACTTTTTTTGATCCACAGCCAGTCATCCAGGCAGGCTTACACCAAGCAACAGGCACAGGTCTAACAAAGGCAACAAAACGGAGCCCACCTAGCGCTGTGGTGAATTCGTGGCTTTCATTCTGTGCATTAATCTCAATATCCCCCTTTACAGTACATTTTTATGTGCTTACTTTGATAAATAAATGAATAGTACAACTCCAAGCAAGTGGAGGGAAAAGAGCTATTGCTTAACAGGCATATATGTGACTTTTTTTTTTCTTTTGTTTTTTAAGCCCCGCAACACAACAGAGATGCATTTTACTCTCCTCCACTGAAAAGGATCAGGGAATTATCAACAGCGAGACGTGTCTCATCAGAAAATAACAGGAGTTACACCATGCAGAATGAGGCTGGTTTCCTCATCGTACTTGAGGCATGAAAAATCAGGCAGCACTGGGAGCCCTTGCAGCATGACACGGATGGAATTTCGCATTACATCGTGACGGTCTCATTTCTGCTTTACTGCTCAACTGCTAGAAACAAAATACGCCATTTGTGTTTCGTACCGTGCTGTATATGCAGCACAACCAAAACAACACACGTTTCTGTCTCATGGTTTCCTGTGCATTAGTATCACGTCACTTACGACCTCAAAAAGAACCAGAGTGCTCGGCTTTACCCTTAATACAGACCCACAGCCTCCAGTCACTCTGTGTGGTGTCAGCACTGTGAATAGACAGGAAACATAACGCGTCCCCTAGGAGGAATTTAGGCAACCAAAGACCCAACTTCCATCCATATGGACTCACTGAAGTGGCATAGCTGGGGTGAGGCTGAAGCGTGAACAAGTTTGAGGCCTGACGGACACAACTTCTTGTCTCTGATCTACAAAAAGCCCTGCGGATAGAGGTGGGGGTGGCAGCAGAAGGCTTTTAGGTCATTGCCGCCTCCTGAGCCAAAGCAGAAGCAATCCTGGCCACTGCTGCCATCTGTGAGCAACATCACTGGCTGATGCAGGCATGTAAAGAGAAAGCCCTTTGCTGGGAACGAGCCTTAGCTATTGCTAATACTAACAGCGTCCCACAGAAAAAGGGTCTTTCCTAGTTCCCTGCTGCTAACACCATCCCTCCAGCTGGGAAACGGAGCTGCAGGCAGCCAGTTGCTCCTTGCCCCCTTGCTCCCCTTTCCCACATTTATCACCTCCTTCACTCCGCGCTCCTGTGCAGAGCACTCCCAGCTCAGTCACCGCGTTCCTTGCTGATACTACGCTTGTACTCATGCACTGAGAGAGGAAAGAGACAAAGTAAGAGAATATTGTTTATTTCTTAGAGAGATAAAAAGGAATAGTAATTGCCGTTAGCCAGCGGGGTATGTAATAGCTGACCTCCTGCATCCTGCCTTTGATTTTCCCCTGAACCCAATCATCTTCTGTTGGCTAATTCCCAGCTTTTTTTCTTTTTTTTTTTTTTTTTTCCTCAGGCTGGCGGGTTGGCACGGATGGTTAACAGCTGCCAGTATTTCTCCTCCCTGTCAGCGGCGAGCGATGCTAATGTTAGATGCCTGGCTCCGTCCCACCCAGGGTGCTGCGTGCCTTTGCCGTCCAACGCCCGCAGCTTTTGCCAGCCTTGAACCTGAATCTATCTCCCCTCCTGCCTCTCTCGCGCAAAGATTAACCGTGTGAGGGAGTTGGCCCCTCTCAAACGAAGAAAGAGATGACAGATTTCACAGGGCCGGACCTCGTGAGGAAACGGCAGGCTTCACAGCAGCCTTTGGTGAGTGGCAGGACAGAAAGGATGCGGAGCAGCTTGGCACGTGGTGCATGCCAATGTACCTCTACCATGAACATCATTCTGCTAATCACAGGGAAGAGCTGTGCAGGTAAATGAAAAGGCTCCACAAGCACATCACACACCCCCTTCCTAAAGAGATGCTGCTTCCCTTTGCCCCTTGGAAGGCTGCTAAGCCACAGACAACTCAATTTAATATTAAGGAAGGCATCATTCCTAGCAGACACTTCATTGCACTGAAAAAAGCCACCGGTAGCCACTCGTTGAAACAGACTGAAGAAATCAGAGGGTTACACGTAAAACTAACCAAGCCACTCGAGAAGCAAGCTGCTTTTATAATGCACATCACAGCATCGGACCAGTGCCACTGAAAGCTTGATCTGCTCCTTCAGAAGACCGGTGTTTAACGTCACTGGAGAGAAAGGCGTTTGGTGCTGGAATAACTGGGTGAAGGTTGTTTCTAAACGTGCACCCCAAAGTCATGAAAATCCAAGCAAGGTCAGCAATCTCATCTGCAAGCTGCAGGAATCCCACACAACCACGGGGCTTTATTTGATGTTTCCACCCCTGTGCTGTCATCATTTCATGGCAGCCTCAGCTTTCGGAAAGGATGGTGCTTGTGGACACGGTGCTCCTCTGTCCAGCCTCCGGCTCTCAGCTCGGCCAGCCAGCCTTGTTCCCCCCACGCTCCTATTAGCGAAGCGAGGCAGGTAATAATAGCGAATAAAAAGCCTATTCTGCGGAGCACTGGCTCTTGCTCAAGTAAAGCAGAGTACCACTACAGCATGAATGACTCAATCATCTACTCAAGAGCTATTACTTGCAGCGATGAAGCAATGTTAATTGGATAATGGCCTGCTGCCAGCTAATATTGGCATGACCTACAATACCCTTGGCCGACAGCCGTGTATGCCTCTCTATCACACCTTTTTTTGTAATCTGGATGGGAAGTGGAAACCATTAAAAAAGCCTCATAAGTGCCATTTAACTTCTTATCATGAATTAAGAGCTTAATTAAGTGCCTTGTTAAAGGAAGGAAGACCAGTTTTTGTGATTAAATAAAACAAAACAACAGTTAGGGGTATGGATTGAATGAGTAACTTTACAGCTTCAAACTCGGGTCTTGGAAAATATTAATTTTAGGTTGCATTTAACAGCAGCTGCTGCATGAAAACTGCACGATTGCTGAAAAATACCAAGGTTGAAAAGCACACGAGGTTCTAGTTGTTTACCAAAACTGCAGAAGAAGAGGAAAGAGTAGAAGTTAAGAGCTAACAGGGTCCTTTTTTATTAGCTGTACACAGCTGCAGCTGACATACTCCATCCCTGACTCTGCTCTGAGTCCTGACACTTCACACGCCACAGCCACATCTGAGCGCTTGTTATTACGTGGCTGTTTTTCCAAGTGCTTATCTACACACTAAAATATGTTGCTTTAAAAAGAGGTGTAGTATGAAATCGAATTACTGATGTCGGCATGAAAGGGTTTATGGAAACTCTTCAATCAGTGCAAAATTAGCTCTATACTGACTTAGTTTAAATAAGCTGATCGGGAAAAGGTTTGAACTGAGGCATGTTCAGTCACGCTTGAACTGACATGAAATGTCTGACACAAGGTTTTACATTGGTTTGAAACACGGTAAGTTCAAGTAGTTACAATTCCTATGTGTGCGAGGTCCCACCACTGAAATGACGGGCATATCATAAAGACTGATAATTGGATATAAACAAGAAATAATGTAAAAAAACATCTGTTCACTGCTTTGCTAGACAACAGTTAACAATGTCTGGATGCCAGATTAACAAAAAGACCCCAATGTGCTATGAAGTGAAAAAAAGGTCTGCAATCCAGTCTTCAGAGGCAGATTTACTGCCTTGAATAATCAAAAAGAAGTTCTTTTGTTTTCATGTTTAGCTCCCTCATGCCAACACTACACGAGTGCAAAAGCTTTACATATGAAGCTTTGTCCAGCGCCAACATGAAACCTTGGATAAATAATAATAAATGCTCATTCCCCAAAATTGCGTACTTTAGCAGTTTTCAAACCACACCAGAGCGTACAATGCAATGCTTGTATGTTTGACTTTAATACATCTTTGTTCATTGAGGAGTGATTGTCACCTTTTGGAAGGATTTGAACGGCAAAGACTGTATTTAAAAAATGATTTGCAATCTCTGTTTTTCTAAACGAACTGCATGCCAACGTAAGTTGTCTCTAAGCACGAACAATGCATTGGCCCAGGACACAAAGTTTAACTTTTGTCTGAAATTTTTACACTGGCGGTATAAGCCCCTACGTGACAAATTAAGTCACTTTTCACAGATACCTTTAGAAATAATTCATGGGCTCCCACAGCTCTGCAGACCATGGACTAAAAAACAACAGCCCTAGGAAAAGCCATTAGCTTGTGAACTGAAAAAGACCCTGCTAACTTCTTTTAATGTAATATAAATAAGGTGGTTCTTCCCTCTGCTCTATCAGCTCTTAAAAACATGAGTGTTTCAGTTCCTTTTGTGAGCAGCTCTGACACTGTTCTTTGTCGGAGGCACTTCACATATCCAAGCACAGGCATCTACCCAACTGCACGCTCTGAAGCAGAGCAACACCAGAGGCAGAGGCATGCTCCTTACCCAAGGAATCGTTGAGAAGAAACAATCTGCATTTGGCAGCTCTCCTCACCCTCAGCAACTAACATCTGTGAGGAAATTATTTAACTGGCCACCTCACACATAGCTATTCTAATAAATTAGTCACTGAGCAAAGGAGACTCTGCGGGGTTATCAGCAATTAATTTTCACATGGAAAATATCTGTACAATTAGGCATTCGTAACTGTACATATCCTTTTTGATAGGCCAGGAGCATTCTCTCCCAGCATGAAAAAGGTAAAGCCTTGGTGCTCTGCAACTGATTGATGCATGTGGCAAAAAAATCCCTATTGTTCTCAGGTGGAGCATGACGATTTCAAAGTAATGAAAAAACCTTAGGACCTGGATTCATTGCTTCTGCGAATCCACGGTCTTCGCTGAGGCTGTAACAGCAACTGAGCTGTAACCCTAACTCACTAAGGCTTTTCAATCTTTCATTGAGATACATTCTAAAATGTAAAACCCTGATACTTCATTTATCCAAATGGGATTCACTTAAACAGAAATCATTTGTGGTTGGACTGGAAGAATGTTTTTTATATAGCATGCCACATAAAATACACATAAAGACAAATCTTTGTGTTTTAAATCCTTAGCACCACAAGAACACAGGACTGTGTTATGAAGTCCTGTCCTCTGGTCTCAAAGGCGGATGCAGCACAATCCCTCTGTATCGCCCTACTCCTCCCGCTGGCTAGTGGTTCAGCACCTCACTGCTGCTGTGATTAAAAATCTGCTAATTTCCAATCTAGTTTTACTAAAAGCCAGCTGGTACAGAGCAATGCAAGGACCTGTACCTCCCTGCAGCCATCACTCCAGCAGGGTGAACCTGCCATGGTCTTTTCTCCTCCTTTAAGCCCGTCTCCTTCTTCTGAACATCTCAGTCTAAGAAATCACACATGGTATCCAAGAGGTCTCGTCAAGGCTTTGTAGAAGAGCTCTGATGCTCTCCTGTCCCTTCATACCTCTGTACCACCCTTGCTTTGCAGTGTGAAAGCTATGCAACACTGCCTGAGACACGATTCTTCCACTGGAAATTATTAGTGGACAGCGCCGAATGATAGTGTGCATCCTAGCGTGTCCTCTGTGATATATCTGAACTCCTATGCAAAGCGTCTGTGCTGAAATTTCTTCGTGAGTAATATTCAGTGTCAGGACTCATGAAGTCATGCCCGGTGACCTACTTCTTCTAATGCTCTCCACCTTGCGTTGTGACGACATCATGATGCCACTGGGGTCTCCAGAGAGCTAAACCAGAGGGGGGAAAAACGGTGTGTGACACTTCAGGACCTGTCATCACTTTAAAAGGTCCCGTACTTCTTCATGGGCGTTAAGCAAATGATGCCAGAAAACCCTCTGCCTCATGCTGAACACCACCATACCTCCTCACCGAGTGACTGCCTTCCCATCCCCAGGGGACATCGCCACCCCCTGTGCCACCTGCACCAGGGGGTCACGGGGCAGGCAGTGCCACGGCGGTGGGGGATGGCGACCCTTTGCTGTCAGGAAAGCATCTCCCTGCTTGTCACAGCAAAGCCACCGGCGTGCCCTATGGTAGCTGCGACATCACAGCCGTGGGGCTGTGAGGAAATTACAGTGGGGGTGGAAGCCAGCCAGTGAGATTTTGTGGTAAAATAAAGTGAACTTTCCAGTGAGGTACATATTTTCTACGTCCCTTGGCTTCCTGATGTGTAAGCCATGGTGCATGAGAAAAACCCTGCTCTGTGGCAGAATGTGTTGGTGCTCTCTTCGTGGAAAACACAAGGCCCGAAGCAGTTAAATCCCACACTGCTTGTTACTGGAGGAGACAGGGAACAAGGCTGAATGGGACACAGGGAAGGGGGAAGAGGAGAACAGGGATATGAACCGCCGGAGAGGCGGTTCCACGATGAACGATGAGACTCCAAACAATGTGACAGTTCACGTCATTTTTCAACAATAACCTGCTGTCTAACAGCGGCTAAGTGACCCCTTTCAAATTTCCTGTCTGGAAGAGCAGAAGAATAGTCGGGTACTGATAACGCGCTGAATGAACTGATAGTAATTAAGCGCCCTCTGGTTGGGCAGGGCTCTTTCAGATGAAGCGTTTTAAAGCTCTGCTGCTGGAAGTGTGAGGAATGTGGGTGAGGTTTGCCCTCTCAAATGAAGAAGGTTGTGTGAACACGTTCATCCTCAGCCCACCCCAACCCCAAAACGACAGCCGCAGCCCCAAAACCTGCACCCGCCCGCCCCATCCCTGGGTGGTGAAGAGCAGGTATGTGCTCTGTTCGGGCTGAGGGACGGCGGCAGTACTGTACCTCATCTGGCAGGCTGACAACCAGGTCATTTTCCGTCTGCCCTACCAAGGCCTGCAAGAAGTACTCGCTGCAGGCGGCCAGCACAGCCCGGTGGGCGCGGAACTCCTTCCCCTCCACGATGAGCGTCACGTCGCAGAGAATATCCTGCTTGCGCTGGTCATTTAAGCAGAGGAGAATATTGGTACAGTGCACCGTTGACTCATACACATACATGGGGGAGTCAGTCTTCTCATCCACAGACATGCCGTTTACACCCTGGAGCGGAGAAAACACAACGAGGCAGTGAGGAGCCGCGCTCAATTTAGTCAACGCAACAACATTGCATGGGGGATTTCAGAAGATTTTAGCAAAAATGGCGAGAATGACTGTTGTGTCTCCTAATAGTGAAAAAAAGGGGTTTTGTCCTTGCTTCTGTTATTTTTATAATGAGGGAAAAAACCCGCAAAACCCCAGCCTGCTCTCAGGCGGACAGAGAGCGCCGCATGGTTACACCAAAGACCTCCACTCAAGTGAAAGGCAAGGTGAGGCTGTATCTGATGGGGACAAGCTGCTGCCTGTGGTGACCTCGTTTCTCAGGCAGATTTTAAGCCTGAAGGGAGAGGGAGATATTTAGTGGCTTTAGAAGAAATCCATCTCCAGGTTTTCACACATTCACTTGTGGCTTAATGTCATTTACAGAAAAGAGCAGTTTCTGAATTCCAGACCCACAGGCACAGGAAAATCCCCTGGCCTCTGCGGAGCTCCAGCTATGGGCAGCCGGGCAGCACGTGGGCGCCGGGGCTGCTCCTGCCCGTGACACCTCTCCCCGTGCTGACAACAGAGCAGACGCTGGTAGGACGCACGACACGCGGTACCAGCGTGTGAATTAGGAAGTTCCCTGTCTGCCGTTCTGTGATTTCTGACTCACGTCAGGCTCTCAACGCCTCTGAACACGGGGATCAGGCTTGTGGTGGTGCTGAGGGGTTCGGGTTCCCCACCGCCCGACACCACGCAAGCCCTGTTAGCACTCGGACACGCTGAAGTCATTTTTCTCTTACGCAAAATTTTCTGCTGAGCACCAGACTGGATGCTCTTTGCAGTGTTTTCCTGTTTCAGTTCTTCTGACTAAGAAAGCGAAAACCCTGTGCTGTATCTGAACACCCTCGGTACCCCAAAACAAACTGAACACTTGTTTCAAGGCTTACGAAGGAAAAGGGATTATTTGTTTATATGATTATTTATTATGATTATTAGTTTAGCTGCTGCCAAAGGTAAATTAGTGCAAACATGCAAACTTCAAGTATTTTAAGGAATTACTTATTCTCCTTATTGCAAACAACTGCCTCCTGGGAGGCACACAGTGTCGAGGTGACAGAGCAGGGTGTTTTGGTATAATTCTGCTGCACTGCAAATATCCAACTCCTGGAGAAAGTGGAAGAAAAATTCCTCCCCTGTAACTTTTTTAAAGTGGATCTTTGCAGCGTTTTTCTTTGCTAGTACAATATACAGGTATACAAGTAGGCACAAAATGACTTCAAACTGTTTCTCTTGCCATGCACTCAAACCAGGACATCGTTTTCCTAAGGCGTTGCTCAAAAGATACCAATAATCTAGGCAAGAACGGACTCAAGAAGACACGTGTGCTGCCTGTAAATATATACTAGATTTCTCAATAAAAACTCCATCATCCCAAGTTTACAGGATTTGTAAGTCAGCCGCCCTGATGGCGCTTTCTACAAAACAGGTATTTTTGCCAACATTACCGAACTCGAATACTGGAATTCTTAGAAGCCTGCAGCTTCTCTGTAGCTGGTATTTGCAACGTTTACCGCTGACTCACGCTACGTTTCTGAGTATGCAGCCGAAATGCCTACACTAACAGAAAAACAAACAAACAACTCGGTACCCAGCATCCTTTCACTGACTTCATATCTAGAGGAAAGACACAAATCCACTTACTTGTCTGCGTACAGGTAGGGGAGGGAGACATTTTTTGTTTTTCTATGCTACAGGTTGGATTTCTCAACCAAAAGAAAATCCTTTTTGACTTTTTTATTTTTTCCCATACAGTGGCACTACCGAGAAGAATTGACAGCAATCGTTTTATTAGTACTACGTTAAGGTACAGAGAAAATGATACTTGGCTCATCCCACTCATAGTGTTCTGTGTAACTGAGCTCTGATGCCAACGATAGCGTTATAACGATGTTCTAAGTGGTCACTCTTGCGTGCTATGAAATGCAAGAGTTTACAAGAACAATCTAGTGGGAAAACCTGAGAGTTGCAAATGACAATGCGACGGGGAAAGCTTTAAATTTTTTTTTCCAGGCACGTCCTCTGCCTGTAAGTCTCAGATGGTGACGAAATGTACACGAAACTTGAAACCTGGCAGGTAATGAACAGAACACCAATTACACTTTCAGTGCCTTTTTTTTTTTTTTTTTTTTTTAATAAAAAACACTGTTTGCCTGAAATCACAATCCTTTTTTTACGGTAACAGTGCAATTTGTGTGAATCAAACCCTGAATTACTTAGTTACTAATTAGTAATTTCCTACTTTTTAACTACAGCTCTCATCAAGTGCTTTTTTTTTTTTCTTTTTTTTTTTTTTTCTTAAATTAGTTGCATGCCCTGTGAAGTGCTGAAAATACCGTGGTGTATTTCCCCACCGGCGAGGGAGCCTGCCTCCTGTGCTAGGAAACTCGACCGATGTGCTACTGCGATGCTGGGGCTGCACACCACAGCCTCTGCTCCACGGGGTCCCCAGCTATGCTTGCAGGAAGGCCCCCTATCCTGGGAAGTGTGTTGCTTATTTTCACAGAGAAAGGCTTAGAGTGCAAAGGGAGAAGGTCACCTTAGGGTTTTGGCATGTAGTAGCAAGGAAATTAGCAGAGTTCACCTATTTTTTTTTCTTCCTCTCCTTGGAAGAGAAAAGAGGGACTCAGGCTCTGAAGCCTGCAGCAAGCAGTGCTGGAACCCGTTCATACACTGTTAATTCAAAATGCGTAATTTTTAGCTGAATTCAGTATTGTGCTGAGTTTGCAGAGCCTTCTTCATGGAAATCATTGTCACGCACTTGGTATTCCTTCATTCTAAAGAGAGAATGACTTAGCAAGCCTCTCTCTGGCTCAAAAGAACACGCTGCGCATTTGTTTGCATATAGGTCACCCTGCTGCCAGAAAAAGCCTCTTTGAAACAAAAGTTTCCAGAAAGCAGCAAGAACTATTGTGGGCAAGGAAAGCACCATTGAAACCTCACCAGAAAGACAAAAAAAAAAAAAAAAGAGTTGCAACCTCAGTGAAGAAAACTGGAACTTTGCCTACACAGCACTTATGTAGTGCCTGGTGGGAGATGGCACCCAGCCCTGCTGCAGGGGCAGCAAGGAGGGGGCAATGGAGACCTCTGGAGTGCAAAGAAGTTGCTCGTAGAACATCCAAATCCCTCTGGTTTGCAGCATGGTGTCTGTTCTGGCTGGCACTCGCCCCAAACTCTCCAGGAACGTATGAACGAGCCGCCTGAGCCGCTCCCAAAAATACATTGTCTAGCATGAAAACCAGCTCCAGTCACACAAGAGTAGAGGGCAGGCAACGCCGTGCCTGTTTTTAAAGGGGAATGTTAGGGGAGAGAAGATCTTGACAGACCAGAAAGTTCTGCATCAGAACTGGGCTAATGAGATGAAAATGTACGTCTACATCATGGCAAAGGTACAGAACACTTAACCAAGCAAATTACCATCGTGACAAAGCAGCATGGCTTCTGCGCGGGGAAGTCATGTCTCTGATCTGCTCTATTAGTATTCCTGAAGTGTGTCAAATTAGCAGTGAGGAACACTGGTATGTGTAATTAGTGTTGACTTTCAGAAATCCTTTGATAAAACCTTTACAAAAGGCTGCTGGAGAAGCTCAATTGTCATAAGGTGAGAAGTTGCATCAGACTGGAAATGACTTAGGTTAAACTGTATTAAACAGAGAACGGATACACAGGCAATTTTCATCAGGTTATCAGTGCACTATCTCCAGAAATGATACAGCATTGGCACCAGCTCACATCTGCCTATGGCCACGCCACTTGCAACATGCCTGAGCGCATCTGATCTCCAAAGCTCGTCGTTTCCACCCTTGGAGATTTTCAAGACCAGACTGGGTATAGCTTGGTCTGGTCTCAGAGCTGACCTTCACTGAGCAAGACCTTGTGCTGGAAATGTCCTGAGCTCCTCTCCAACATGAATTATCTACCTGATGATCCTACATTGATGAGTGACCTAGAAGCCCACAGATCATGACAGGGAAACTGAAGTGCGTAAAATTAGTTCAAGTGTCAAAGGTAATACCAATAATATTGGGAATTGCAGAAAGACAATATAAAAAAGAAACAGACACAAGGAAGGTGATGCACTAAATCCAGGGCACTCACACACAAGTGGAAATTAGAGGGAAAAATGTATTTTCGTAGAATGGTAGAGGTTGGAAGGGGCCTCTGGAGATTGCCTAGTCCAATGCCCCTGCTCAAAGCAGGGTGACCTAGAGCAAGACTAGGACCATGCTCAGAACTACGTCCAGTTGGGTTGTGAGCATCAACAAGGTGGGACACCCCACAACCTTGCTGGCCAACCTGTTGCAGAGTTTAATCACCATCACTGTAAGTCAAACACTATTTGATCTGCAGTATCTATTCCAATTTGGAGTTTCTCAGGGAAAAGACAGACTGGAGACATACAGACTGTCATCACCTAGAGGTACCTTTAAGGTTACCCAAGAAAGCTAGATGAAAAGGTAGTGTTAGGAAAGAAACATTTTAATAAGGAAATGACACATTTTCTAGTCACTGCTGTTGTGATGTACTGTGATGTCTGCATCTCGTTGCTGATGTTGAAAGAGGGAGAAAAATCCTCTGGAGGACAATGGAAAATATTATGGGAAAAGAAGAAGTAGCCCTCCTCAAATGAAAACATATGATCCATTTGATAAACACTATACAAATAAAACAACAACAAAAAAGATAAAAGGTCAAGGCATTACTGCTCTTTATTGCTTCTGATGTTGCAAATACAAAAGGACACCCAAGTAAAAGAAGCAAGGGAAATGCAAAATTTGCAAAAAGGAAAGCTCTGATTACTGATCACAGATATGAACTGAAATTGCACCTCACACTCTTAAGGAGGATGCTTGTTGTGTTTTTCCAAATTCCACTACAACTGCAATAAACCTCCTTTGCAATTGGCCACTGCTGCATGTTACTGGACCGTGAACTCACTGGATACGAAAAAGGATTAGTTAGACCCAATAAAAATATCTGGGGCCACATTCTGCATTCAAGCTTACATAGGATGAAAGTTCACATTGCAGGGCACTGGCCAACAACAAACTGCCTGGGGAGAGAGGACTGTGCCTGTATTATCCCTGCTTCCCAACCTACCAAGCACTGTCACAGACAGAAATTATTTGTCGGATGGCAACACAGATGTAAACCCAAAGCTGGCACCTCCATACGTGTCTCCTAAGCCACTCACCCTCTCTGGCCCCAACCCCAGCTGATGGTGTCATGCTCTCCTCCCTCGGACAGGCACGGGACCAAGCTGGTGAGGCCAAGTAGCAGAGAGCACCCATCCAAAGGCTACATGTGGTAGGTGCCCCTGACACCACGGCCTCCTGCTCCTGGTGGGTTTAGGACATGAGAAACCAACAGATTTTTTTATGTGCCCAGCTCGGGTTTTGCTTGGAAGCACAGGCTGGAGCTCGTGCTGTATCCTGTTATACAAGGTGACTTGCAGCTTCCTCCTGATCATGTTAAGAGAGGATCAATACTGAACTGTGGCTATTTTTAGTTTCACTTCAATAACAGTAAAAAAAAAAAAAAAAAAGGACACTTAGGGCTATCTAGCAGTGGTCAGCTTGACCACATCTAAGGCTCTTGGTCAGAGGTGGCTGGACAGTCTGCAAAGCTGATTTGCTTGTAAATGTCTGTAGGTATTCCTTTTCAATAGGATGCACAGAGTGTGAAAAAATACCCTTTTGTTCTGAGGTTTTCAATTACTCTTTTCCAATAACTGAGCAAAAGGCACTAGGAAAAAAATGGGGAAAATGCTGACAAAATAATGAAAAAGTTGAGTGGAACTCGTACTTCTGACAAACGGCAGCAAAAGCACATCAGATTTGACAGCTTTTAGTGATAAACACGCACTGTTTTTAAGTGGCAAGTGGGAGGAAAATAATTTTCCAGGGCTTCCTTCCTCATCTAATATTTTTTTTCTCTGAAAAGACTCATTTTTTGCAATCAACACCTTGGTTTTAAAGAAATTTATCAATAAGTGACACTTCAGAGCTCCTAAAATGACCATCTTTATAATTGGTTATTACGATCTCTCAATTATAGATATAACAACAAAGGATATGATTATATTGTCACTGCTTTCCTTTAAAAAGAAACTATTGAAAGGCCTAATGATTAATTCACCATTTTTGAGAGCTCACTGTAATGACAGAAGACTATATACAAAGGTCTCTTCAGTGAGCCCATTATTCAATTAATAAATGCTGAATACCAAGCAGTCATAGTCATATGAAACTCCCAAGAATTGTGTGAATTTTTAACCAATTAATTATCAATTACAACATCATAAAACACCAGCACAAAAATAGAAATAATGAAATTTAATTATACATTATTCTTCTTAGTTGCTGCAAATACTATACAAGACTGATTTTGATTAATAATTCATACAGCAATAAAGTATCAGGAAAGATAATTATACTGTGCCACAATTCTCACACTGATTTCTGTAATTACAGATTACAACAGTGTTAGCAATTTAAAAAGGTTAGGGAGCAGTAGTAATTTGCTATGTCATCCTCAGCAATATTAATGCCTCCTTCTCTCGGCACCCCAGATAATTGAAAATAGACTAGCGGACCGCAAGGCTACACGGGCTTGCCTACTGCCAAGCATACTGTGGGTGCCAGGCCCATTAGCACGAACATCTTCCAAAATGAGATTTTTGCATTGTTCAAGAAACGTCTGCTCTAAAGAGGAAGATATAAAGCCAAGAGGAAAAGGCATTATAAAGCACTCTTGGCTGGGCAGCTGATGCTGCTGGCGATGGCTGGTGCTTCCGAGCCTACCCCCTCAAAGCAAAATCTTCATTTGACCAGGAGTGGGGAGGGAGGCAGCTAAGGGAAATGCGAGAGGGGATTTCACCTTGGGACTTCTATGGATGCAGGTTTGGCTGGGCACACCGCAGGGCTCTGCAAGCATTTGGTTACTCTGGCCTCCCAAAGGCAAGAATTCACATTGCTGAGGAGGCCGTGTGGCTCCAACACGAGTCACATCAAGTGTTCATGGCCTGGGGAGCTGAGTATAGCTCAAGGCCACAAACTGAGCCCCACCTTGTGAGCTACACCAGGGCAGCGCCTGGGCTGACTGCAGAGCTCTGGCATGAGCTCTTGCCTCTTTATGGCAAGCTTCATGAATTTTCGAAGCTGTGACAAGAATATTGAGAATTCATTCCTGAGCTTACACCCACAGGAGCAGGGATGCCTCCTCAAGGCTGTGCAACAGCTGCTTTGCACGGCCATATGTCGCCACAGCACAGAGGCTCTGATATAGGAAGCACGACCCAATGTGGAAGTCAGTTTCTGGCTTTGTTTTGCTGCCCCTATATCCTACAGCACAACTGGACAGTGACTAGGAAAAAAGGAGGAGTGCTGATGCTACACTTCTACAAAGAAGTGCTGAGCATAACTTCTGCATGTAGCATTTTGGTTACTTAAAATGATTTCACTATCGGAAGATTGCACACAAGCAGAAATGTACTACGGCTTCAGTTGTGCCACAAAACAACTTTCTTGTTTTTTGCTTGTTTGCCTTTTTTTTTTTTTTTTTTTAAATAAGTGTCAGGATGCCCATAGACTCTGTGATTAATGTTTATTTAAACCCCGTGTGCCTACTCTAAGGAAATTGTGCTTTGGGTTGTTCAGAGATTGGTACCATAAAGAAGCAGGGATTCCCAGTGGAGGCTACTTTGAAGAGTCCAAATAGATTTATGTTCCACATAGAGATAAAACCTGTTTCTTGACTTCAGAGAGTTGTGTTGTTATTGTTTTTTGAGAGAGTAACATAGCTGAATAAAGTAAGGATAGCTTGTGGTCTTTAGGGACTTTAGCTAACATTCAAATAATGTTTACACATGGTACATGCATATATATATGTGTGTGTGTGTGTTCTGTTCTATACAGGCTTACTAAGCAAAGTATCCATATGCAGCTTTTTACAACTCAGAAAAAATAATAAAATCATGCCAATAATTGTCCTAGGCTCAATAGGTCAGGCTTAGTTTAACACACATTTTCAGCGTTCTTGAAATATAAATGATGATGTTGTCATAAGAGGAGCATAGTAAATGGGGTCGTATATGGTGTATATCTTCCCAGATATATAGTGGCTAAGAAAACAGAAGGAACAACAGAAGAATCGTCTTCTATCGTTATTTTTCAGAAGGCACTCAACAAACATATATGTACGTGGAAAGTGAGAAACACAGAATAACTCTTCCCTGATACAGGCTCTTCTCACAGCTTCCACATGGCTCTTTACAGTAGCTGGCTATGGTGGAAGGGGACTGGAACCAAGTCTGCTACTCAAAATAGCTTATTCAAAGCAGAATGGGGAATGCCCAACGCTGAAACAGTGCCAGGAAACCACTACAAAAAACAAACACCATATTATGTTTTTCTGAAGTGGTCAAAGGCTTCAAGACCTTGGGGAAAGGACACAACCTTTTGGGTTACTCTTGGTTAATCTGGCTTGCCAGATTAAAGAATCAGAGGGGAAAAAATGAAATAGTTATTTATTTTTATCTTTCCCTCCAGCTTGGTGAACTCTCTGAAAAGGCTGAAAGGACTGAAAGTTTCCTCGCACAAAGGGAGGCTAGAGATTCTGGCAAGAGCCCATCAGATTTATGTCCTGCCTCATTTGCTTTAAATGAGTACTTTGGAGTTTTTGTTAAGGAATGTTAAGCAGTGTTTTTACTCCTTTTCTTAATCGTTTAAATTATTTACACGTACACCTATGGCCATATGTGCACACGTGTGTATGTGGCATTTTTACCACGAAGCTGACTGAGACGATGAAGTAGAACAGAATCACAGAATCACCTGTGTTGGAAAAGACCTTCAAGATCACCAGGTCCAATCCTCAACCTGACCTACCAAGTCCCATCACTAAAACCATGTCCCTTAGGGCTGCATCTACACAAACACAACAGAAGAATTTCAGTTGGAAGGGACCTATGAAGACCATCGAGTCCAACTATAAGACTTCTTTATAGCTGATCCTAAGTGAAAACATATCATTAAGAGCATTATCCTGCTCAGTACCTTGTAGAGAGCAACGAGGTCATCCCTCAATTTCCTTTTTGCCAAATTTGACAAACACGGTGTCCGCAGCCTCTCCTAACAGGACATGCCTTCCAGCACTTCTACCTGCTTTGTTGCCCTCCCCTGGATGCATTCAAGTACCTTAACATCCTTTTTAGATTGTGGAGACCATAAGCACACACAATATTCCAAATTGCTGATGCATAAATGGTTGGTCAAGTGTCAGGGCCACTTGCCTGTATGATATAATACTTTAAGGTAGTAAAGCAAATGCTTCTCCTTTGAAGTCTCTTTTGCTAACATGACTATGAAAATGAAGGTCACGCTGATATTGAACCAATACTCCCATTGTTTGGAAGCTAGAAATTACAAACAACAGTGCTGTTCTGCTCCTTTTTGCAGCCTCTTCATGGGATATGACAACAAGTTATCTGGGCAAAAGCTAGCCATTTTCCTTATGTTTTAATCTCAAGGAAGCACATCCTTTCAAACTCTAGTACAGTTCATTGCTGAAACTTTGTACTTGAAACTTTTGGTTGCTATCAATATTTACAGTTGAAGAGTGCCTAAAGCGAGCATTTGTTGTGAAATTTCTCCAGAGGAGAACAGAAAATTTCTCTCTTAGAATTACATTTCCCAGTTAATTTTTTTCCTTACTTCTGAAAGTGTACTAATTACTGTTTTTCCAGTCTATCTGCAGAACTGGCTAAAGAGGTTTCATCTGCATGGGAAACTATGGTCAAACCCACTGCTAAAATCTTCAACTACTAAAACTGCAATGGTTGCACAAATTACAAAAGCCTATTTTCTCCTGTTGTATTACATACTTGTTATAGGAAAAATCTGATCTTGTTTTTTTTTTCCCCCCTAAAATGCAAGCTCTTCATCTTTGCTGCAACTTAGCAGGTGTTTAAAATACCCTTCATATTTCCTTGGGACACAAACCAGCATGTCCTTTGGAACATGCCTGTTGTGATTAATGTGTGAGGAGCAGAAACACATGCAGTAGGTCACTGGGTTAAACGTGGGACAGAATTTCTCTGGGTATAACTTCACAGCTTCTGCTCCTGGGAAGAATACAGGTGGTGTGTTCTCCTTGGAGTCTGGGCCACTATCTGCTCATGCAGTATTTTCCATAACCGAACGGATACCAGCAATTATGTTCCCTTTGGTGGCATATGCACTGAAGGGGAAGAGTTTCCTTATCCATAAATCATAGATTTTTACTAACCTAAACATAATAATAAAAAATCTACTGACTACTGCAGTAGGATCCTCAGATTTACAGCATCCTTCTGAACCCTGGAAGGCCTATCAACATATGCAAATAACAATTTTCAGATGTCCTTTATAGCCATCAAATGATCAGAAGTTCAGTGAAATGACCATTTACAAACTTTCAGAGCACGTGCCAAGAGGATAGCAGGACTACACCAAGAGATTCCTAGAACGTTTTTGATCCTGCAAGAATCTGAGAATTGCCGTTTTATTATCAGAAGGTTTTAAGCAGGAGTTGCAAGTATTCCCAGCATCTTCACAGTCTGGCATAAGCCTAGATTCCTGTTTAAATTCCATTTATCCATGCTCCAGCCCTTATTCTGGAACTGAACTGCCTTTCCTGTTGCAGACAACAAATCATCAGACAGAGAAAGGCACACGGAAACAATCACTTATGCTGCCAACACCTAACAGGCTACAGCCGGGGTAAGTGGAGAGGATGTGAGATGGAAATGGGCATTTTGACTAAATGTAACTGCAGCCTGAAGAAGCCTGTGCAGAAAGGAAAGATTTGATGCATTGGAGTGCTGGTTCTGAGCATATAAACAGCTAACGCAGTACCTGCACCTGTGGTCTGGTCGACGACTGGGAAGACAGCAGAAGGTGAAGACAAGTTTTACTTCTGTAAGATGATGAGCTTACAAAACTTATCTGCTGTTGTAGAAACTGGGTGACTAAAGCTGCAAACAGTGCTATAAGGGGAACTTGGATTTTTTTTTTTTTTCATTTGAGAATACTTAGATTATTTACTGAGCTTTTCAATGCAACTTTTTGAAGGTTATTTGGTTTCTCTGCCCCCACAGAACTACAATGAACTCAACATACTGAACGCTGCAAAAGCCATCACATCAAACCATACAAGCATACAAAACCCCAAACCAAGCCACCCCGTATCCCAGAGAAGCAGAGTGGCTTGATTATTTCTATTTGAATTAGCACACTCTATCATGGGAGTTTTAATCTCAGGGCATTCCTTCTCTGGTTCACAAATCTAAAAGGCAGAAGTGCCCACCTCTTCTAGCCTCCTAAGGGCAGTATCCGCAGTTTTAGCAACCAAATTCTCTTGAGAGAGATCCTGAAATAGCAGTTCTGCCATTGTTACCCTGGGCCAACGTCAAGCGAATCCAGCCTACGGTTCCCTGGGACATCCCTTTTATCTTTTTGAAATATCGGAAATACAGTTGGCAGCTCTCCGATTTTGTGGAATTGCCTTTGTTTCCTAAGATTTATTACAGATTAACAGCCACGTAGGAGAGCTTTTCAGCTACCTCCTTTAAGATTCCTGGATATAAAAGTTACTAGGGCATGCTGATGTCAAAATGTTTAATTTCAGACATTCCTGCCTGTGTCAGATCCTCCTTTGCTGTAAACAGCAAACTTCTGTCCACCTCACCATACAGGATGAATACATCCTCTTCCATTGTTTCAAATACAAAAACAATCCAGGGAACATTCCTGCCTTTTCTATTTTCTCTTTTTTTGATATTGGATTAATTAAGGTTTTATCACTTCTTCTATTTCTTCATTTAAACCAGAATGGCTTCTCATTAGAGTAACGTTTTTTGTTATTGATGACAGTATAAAATCATAATTTTCGAGCAGCTGGCAGAAAATTCTTCAACAATTCCCAGTGCGTTCAACACTTTTTACTTTAAATGTAATGTTATGCCAACACAACAGTTCCTAACTTTGGAAAACATCTTTTTTTTTTGTGGTTCTGAGTACAGTGCATACATACATTTATAATCTACTGGTAGATGCTGTCCTCTGGTTGTGCAAGGTCAGTCTAAGGGTTTTTAAGCCATGTGATCCAAATTATTGAAGCCTGTTAACAAATAATAGTGTCTGACAAGCTGCTTTCCTACTCTCTTCATTTTCCCTGTTCTCTCTCATGCAACAAGTGGTAAATATTTAATTTCCAGTCTGCTCTTACATGAGCATTAAAATTCGTTTGCATTTCTGCTCATATGTCACCCTCTCTGATGCCTCTCACATAATGCTAAGACCCCGTGTAATAAAAAGTCAAACTGATTCTTGTACAGCCCTCGTGGTTTAGATATATATACCAAAAGCACCGTAAGGCTGGTTTATACGGTTACTTTATAGTAAGTTTACAGCCTGCTTACCTTTGCTCATTTATCTTCAGGTAGAACGTACTATGGGCAGAGAAAGACAGGTCCCCAAAAGCAGACATCCCACACATACTCTGCAGACCCACAAAATCCCAAGCCATTCATTCTCCACATTTAGCAATAGGGTGACAGCAACCTGCTCCTACCTTCCATCTTCTCTCTCCTTTCACAAGGGCACAGACGCTCCGGGACACCTAACTGTCTCATATCTGAGAGTAACCTAAAACAAATCAGGGATGACTTTGACCCCGTGGTGGCAACCACCACTGCCACACCACGTGCAGGACCAGGGCAGCCTTGCTCAGGGCCAAGCTTCTAGCAGCTGTGACCTACGGAAGCTTTGCCTGGCTGATGAAATCTACCTCATACCTACAGTCTGGACAATCTGTAAGAGATAACAATATTTGAAATACAAACAGTTTTTTTTTTTTTCTGAGAGGAAAAAGCCTGTGTGCCTTTTTCTGATGTGAACTGAGAAGCTATATATTCTCTATAGATCTTGGAGACATGCAATTAAAGCCTGTCAAATCTGCATGCGCATAGGATCCAAGTGAAGGCTGAGCAGGCTATGTTTCAACATTTCTCTCTTAACTTGACAATCTAAATATTCTTTTAACAGCTCCTGTGCATAATTTTCTTACCTTAAACAAACCAAACATGCCATTGTGTAACCTGACCCTGACGCAGATCAGGAGAAGGATGGGAACCATGAGATTTCTGCTTCCCAAATGGCAGCTGGCTGACCATCACTGTCCTGTTACATCAACAGCCAAGCAGTCTGCAACATCCCACTAAATACGGGTAGAGAGCAGAGCATGGCTCTGTAGGTTCCCCTGGTTTGTCAGAAACCAGAGCTCAGAGGCAGCGATAGGCAGAAGCCACCAGTGGCACTGGGCTTTCTTTTCAGCAGTTTGTAACATGGCTGGTTGGATGGATTTCCATGGGAATACAGCCACAGCTGTACCTGGGGCTCCAAACCCACCCTCCAGCTGCGATTTCATGTCTTTGCTCTACAGCATGGGGGCACCAGAGCTTTAGGAGAGATCAAAAAAATTAAAACACTGGCAAAAGCAACACCTACTTTTCAGCTTTATTTCCCTATTCACTTGCCCGAAACACTTTGGTTGGGATTTTCCAGCGACAGTCTGAGAGAACATCAGAGCGAGAAAACTGTAACCCTGTGCACCCAAAGTCTGGCAAATTTATTGTGGTTCAAAACATGGCTCTGTAGAGGGAAGCTTCTAACAACAGTGGCAAGATAGAAGGCAGGCACTGCTACTTGCAGTGCACACATAGAGTACGATGCACTGGGAGGTCCACAGGCAACAGGACTCAGCTGGCACATTCCAGCTGTTATTTGGCAAGGTGTCGAGTACCTTTAATGAGATTTGAGGGAGCTCCTCAACAAGCAGGATCAATCCGTAAACGCATGAAGACAAGGAGATTAAACTACAGATTAATAATTATACGGTATAAACAATCTGGGATAAAACTATTTCGCTCCACTGGAGACTGACATGTTTATGTATAAAGTGGGGAATCTATAAAGCCCATTGATTTGTATTTCAAATGAAGCTAATCTAAAAGCATTACTTATTATTAGGTAAAATATATAATACAAATAGCAAGCTAGGAAACAATCAATACTTCTCAGTGTTTGCAACCCCCTACAGCAATTTTCATGCTAGACATGGGAATAAGCTGGATTGCAAACTCGTGTGCCTGACAGTGTGTTTGTCTCCCCATCTATATCTACACGGGAAAAACCTGCAACCTAACATCAAGCATATTTTTTTTCTTGCTTCTCCCCCTGCAACTTTACCCTAATTGTACCTAACCTATATTGCAGGCTGTAGTAATAAATAAATGATGAAAAAATCACCCCACAAATCCCCCAACTACATCCATGTACTGTGTTTCTTGGGCTGTCAGAAGAATGAAAACACTGTTAGGCGGGACCAAATCCAATATTTATAGATGAACTTGACCACATGGGTGATGTAACTTCATGAAAGAATGAGATAATTTTCCACGGTCAGACTAAATTAAAATTTTGCCATTAGCACAATTCAAGTTTTGTAGAAACTGGGTCAGTTCATTTATAACTATCAGAAGTCAAGATCGGGTAGGTGTATCTATAGATTCATGCAATTACTTGGAAGAATTTAAGTCCCAGAAAGACACACCTCAGTTATATACCCAAAGGAATAGCACTTTTTTGAATAAAATACTTGCTGCTTGATGAAATTTGGGATAACCACTACTTTGTTATGAATGATATGATGCTTTTTCATCACTGCATACTGAGCTCCAGTACAGTGTCATAAAAACAGACGTGTATGTACATGTGCATATACTTATGTGTGTTTATACAGGCACATGTGTGCATCCACATGCACACCTAAGCACTGTATTTAACTAATATCTCTCAGATAATGTGTATTATTGTCACTGAGTGTTTCTAGTAAAGTTCATTTTGTCTGGTATGAACATTTTGTCTGGTATGAACTTTCCAAGCATTAACAAATGAAATTAGCTCTACTAAAAGGGTCCTTGGGCCAGCTATGCAGATTTATATCACTACGAAATACTCCTTAGATTCTGTGCAAATTAGGTGGCTCATTATTTTTTGTAGCTGTTACAGCATTTGTTGCCTGAAGTACATATGCACACACGCGCTCCTCTCCTCTGCATGTGGCAAGAATTTTTCCAAAAGGAGCATAAGCCAGAGGAGAAATTAAAATCTTGAAAGAGATACTTGTGTGAATGTTTTCAGTAATAATAAAGGAGAAGAGGTGTGAGAAAAAAGCTTCTGATTAGGACTAGTCCAGAGGCAATTAGAAGCTGAAGGGATGGGGAAGAGCCAGGAGCAACATCCACCAGGATGCTAAAAACTGTGTTATTATGGATGAGTGGAAGGGTCCGAGAGAGAAGAAAGGAAAAGAAGCAAGTCTGCCTCAGAGGGAGGGGAGGCTGGGGGCTTTCACCGAAGGAAACGTGGAGAAGGGCTGGCTGGAGACGTTTCAAGGGAGAAGGGGCTGAGGATGGCAGGAGCCCAGTCCTGCCCCGCTGCCACTGGGAGGCCGGAGGGGCAGAGGTGAGGACGGAGGAGCGGAGCAGACCGTGGGAAAGGGCAGCTATTTTCAGTGTTTTCACTGAGCAGAAAGAAACTCAAGAGGCCGGAGATAAAGATAATGCATGCTACAGTGAGTACGTACGGATGCTGGGAGGAAGCAGAAAAGGGCAGGCCGGAGAGAGGCCGTGCTGCCCAGAACAGGGGGAACGGCTGCCAAGGGGGTTGAAAGAGAGGTGGGGATGGGAATGAGACAGAGAAGAACATTGCTGGAAATTTCCTCTCCTCCAGAGGGATATGGGACAAGGGAGGGGAGGGGAAGGGAAACCTCAGGCGCTGAGAGAGGCGAACAGGGAACTTGTCAGGGAAATGATGAGAGGGGAGAGGTAATTTGCCGGTGAGAAGCTGAAGAGTGGGTGAGGACACCGTGCCAAGAGATGATAATCCAGCTGATTAGAGAATTAAGCACAAGAGATGTCAAGCGAAAGGCAGAGAGCAGAAGAGGCTACGGAGGTGGCAGTAAGAGCCTAAGTGTAAAATAGAGCTGACAGCCGAGCAGCCTAAGCGTGCAGGCAGCTCGCGTCCCCTCTGCCTGCTCCCTCTCTGCTGTGCTAGCGGGGACGGGCGGTGTTACACAGGGCACAAAGAGATGCAGCAGCCCAGGGAAGAGGGGAGAGTAGAGCTAGCCGACAATAGCTGTCCGCAGACAAAAAGATAAGCTTTTAGCACAGCTGTGTGGCTGTGTGTGATGGATGGCGGCTTCTCCAGGCAGAGCAGCGGCACAGCGCTGCAAATGGCTTTCTAGAGAAAGCAGCATGGACAGCAGCTCCTGCGCATCGCTGGAGGGAAATGGCAATGTCCTGGGCTTGGCAAGGAGCTCAGGGTGCTCGCTCCATCAGCAAGCACAGGGGCATCTGCACTGTACTATCCCCACACAAGGCACTGCTACACCCAGCACTGTGAGGACAGATGTAAACGAAGCCCTAAGAGCTTTCTTCAATGAGTTTAAGCTTGACATCCCCTTGTAACAAAAAAGCTCACCTCCTTAGGAAAATACCTACTGAATAACACAAAAATTACGTTATTTGTAACAAAGAAGCTGATTTCCAGATTAAGAAACAAAACACAGCACCTTGACTACATGGTGAGTGTTTTTGTAGATGTTATTTTCTAGTAGCAAGTAATTAATCTTGCGTGAGTCTGAAAAGTCCCTACCAGTTTTTGAACTTGCAGACAGCTGGAAAATGCCTACTTAGGCTAGCGTGCACATCTTTGAGTCATTCCACTTGCTAATTATTCTTCCAGAAGCTGCCAACAGCTTTTCTAACATTTTGCTAACTAGGGAGGGATATCACATCACATTATCATAGATCATGCGAATTAACAACAGGATGCCGTTGAAGCAATGTGGTAAAAATCAGGTAGTTGAGAAAGAAATTAAAGCTAATCGATTTGCACGAGAAATAAAAAAATAAGAATCTGTGGTACACAAACAGCATTTCAGAAACAAAGGGCATGGCTGTGGAACAATGACAACAACAGAGTGAAAACAGCACTTGCAGAATTTGTCAGAGTCGATTCTTTCTCCTGGTGACAGATCGGATGAGACTGAAGCCCGGGACCTTTACAAATGCGTCTTGCTAGCACTCCACTAACCCGCTGCAAGCGGAGCAGCAGTCACCTCTGCAGCGCAGCAGACGTGATTCAGACTGGCAACTGCTTGCACGTGCAGGCACAACACCTCCCACTGCTCTGCGAGGTTTCTGTAATATTCATCGCAGCAGCCCAGAGGGATTGAAGCTCCCGGAGTGCACAAAGCCCTCTGGTGCTCCTGTGCAGCGCAGCAGATACCTCATGGTTGACCTGGCCCAAAGCTGGGGTGGTCAGAGGGACACCCTCGAGCTGTGTGGCCCCTGGGGCTATGTAAGGGGCTGACTTGGTGATCTTTAAGGCCCTTTCCAACCCAAGCCGCTCTGTGATCCTGTGAGTCAAAGAAGTCTTTCTCCACATGTGTGCACGTGTAACTGCAGCTTGCTAAAGCAGGGTTTGGGGTAGCGATGTCTGTTCTGCAAACGGGTAGGCAAAGGCAAGTTATTTTTGGTGCGAACACCCTGACGTGACATCTCAGGGGAGGCTCCGGCCACCTTCAATCAAATGTCTGCTGTCGCTGCTTTGGAGTGCTGTTGGCCATCTTCAGGCCTACTTAAGGCCATCTCAGGCCTACTTAAGGGAAGACAAAAAAGTCATATCCAGCTTTCCCTTCTCAGGAGGTGCAAGGTGAAATAGCAGCACCTCAGTGCAGGTGACAGAAGCTGGGGAGGGCTGGCAAGGGCCACACTCAGGCACCTGGTGATCAGCTGGGGTTTTGGGGGCTCCAGGCACTGAGCACAACCGCGCCGCCTGCCCATTAGCAGCTTCCTGCTCCTGAGAGGTTTCCTTGAAATCCCTCCACAAACGCCCTGCAACCCAAGTGTAAAAGAAGCCACTTTTCCAGCTCTGATTGCCCACTTGAACTTTTCGAGAAGGTTGCATTTATTTACCATCGATCTGCAGCACCGCGGTGACAGCTGACTTGCTGCGAGGAGATGACAAGTGGCTCAGCCCCAGCAGGGCATATCGGGAGGCACGGCGTTACCCCCATTTTGCAGACAAGCCTGGGGGCTGTACCCAAAATACCTGATTTAGGGGCTTGTGCTGCCACTGCCAGTGCTGCTGGTAATAGGGAGTGGGCTACCTTGGCCTGCAATATGCTCCTGGCTACAAGTCAAGATTTCCAATGAGGCAATCCCCACTCTGAAAAATTATGAGAAACGGAGGGGAAGGATAAACCCAGCTATTTATTTTTAAAGCGTCAGTTTCCATAAGCATAAAATCACTTGAAACTACTAGCATAAAAATGTAAATACGTAGTTTTACCATTTCTGAAGATTCTCTCGAGTGACAAATAATGTGTGGAGTAGAGAACTGGTGCAATCAGTTAAAGGACACGGCAATTTTCATTATGGTTATGGCCTAGACAGGAGCTGGAATTTGGCCCAGGCTGATTGTTCAAATGCCTCACTCTACTGGCCCCTCACACAGGGTTTATCATCGCTGCCTTCGTTATCTCTCCCTGGCTTCATCTTGCCTGTGCTATGTATACATAAGCACACATGGACCATGAAACTCATAATGAACTCTTGTAATACCGGCTGTCAGCAGCCGGCTCGGAGTCAGGAAAAACATGCTTTAGCAAGAGGTCGTATCTATAAATATGGCAAAACTAATTATCCCAAGAAGGGTTCCCCTTCCTCTTAAAATTAGCAATGTAAACAGTAGGATAACTCACTGTAAACACATTGCTCTGAATTTCACCGGCTTCACTCCTGGCTTCGCTTAGCCCTTTGCCTCGCTATGGAAGAAGTTGGACTCCTGTAAGGATCCTCTGCTACGACAGACAATAAATCTGACACGTGCACAGTTTTGTTGCAGTGTTTTCAAGAGAGTGAAACGGGAGAGAAAGAGCACAAAGCCTAAAAACAGAAACACACCAGTAAAAACGTCAAACTAGTGTCTCCACACAGAAATGGAGAAAATAGCTTAATCTCCTCCTATGATCTAGACAGTGGGCAATCTCCAATGAAGGGACACAGAGAGAAAAGGGACTGGTGGCTGTAAGAGAGAACAAGGAAGTTGATGCCACCTTGGGTTAGAGAACAGAGGGGCTTTCTACAACTGCTCCACTTTTTCAGCAACTATGTGTAACATAGAGGGAATGAAAGACTTGTTTTTTTCTTTTGCTTCATTATTTCAAGGCTGTTTTTAAGTAAATATTTCTTTAATCCTTAAATGTATCCTTAAAGCTCATCTGTGTGTCCAGTTTTTCAGAGACAACAGTACTCCGTTTGCTTAAGTGTATTTGCCCTTCCAGCTGGAGACCGGGACGTCTCCAGCAGTGCCCAGGGTTGCTGAAGAGCTCAGCAGCAACACAGGGCCACTGAGATGCATGTGCTCTTGTATTTAACAACGCAGTCTGTAGGAAAGAAATGTCTTCCAGTGACCACTGTTGGGCTGGAAAATCCTTCAGCATGAGATAGGATGGTGGAAAGAACAGCTGAATGAATCATGAGGGAGCAGAAAAGCTGCGGAACGCCCCCACACTTTTCCATCTGAGATGAGTAAAGGTCAGCCACATCCAGGTGATGCTACTGGAAGCCCCAGTCAGACAGAGAACCAGTCAAGTAGGAATGAACCAGCTCCTGTCCACGAATCGAGCAAAGTCCCACGGCACAACACAGAAAGGAGAAGTCACCGCATTTACCGCAGGAATAACAAAGAAAGGTGAGGCTGGCAGCCTTCTTCTGAGCAGAGGAACGATCCAGCCCAGTCACTGGGAGGAAAGGTCAGGAAAAACACAGCCAGATTTATTAGCCATAACACGACAAAATCTTAGTTTCCCACTGGTCTCACAAAACCTTCCCGTCCCCTCGGGGGGCAAACACCGCCAGCTTCTGGGGAGGGAGCTGCCTGGTAGCCTGTGGGTATGGAGGCAGGACACACACCAGCATCAGCCAAAATGTGCAGCAAAGTTGCAACGGGCACCTACCCTATGTCAAATGGCAGCCTCAAATGCTTGTGGAATGATGAAGCATCAGAAAAAGCCAAGTGTGAGATGCACAGGAAGATGCTCTCACATCCGAGGCCATCTGTCCGTGTTTGCTCATTCGTGTTGTTTCCCAAACTGACCTACTGTTCCAAATCACAGATTTCCGAAGGCTGAAGGTAGTACCAGGAACAACGATCAGTGCCAGCTACTCGGTGTCACTGAGGAATTATTTCCAGGAGTCTAATGGCGTGATCACAGAAGCTGGAAAAGCAAAATCCCAGGGAGGGGGAAGCCTGGATTTGACTGTGAAAGCTGCGTGCAGGCCACTGACAGCAGCACGTGCTGGAAAGCCCCATCTCCAGCGTGAAAGCCCACTCAGATACAGAGGCAACAAGCAGCAGGACAAATATTTGACAGTGAAAGCGATGTTCGCTTCTTCCAAAAGCAGATGAGAAGTTTGGCCGCTTGTAACAAAGACCATTTCTGTTTTCAAGTACAAGTGGTGCGTTTCAGCCATCCTTTCCCTGCTCTCCAGACTGGCCTCAGAGCAAACACGACCATAAAGCCCAGGAGATCCCTAAAATCTATTTCTGTACCAAATAAACAGCTAATGTTCTCCCATGAACTGAAAAGCTCTTCCACTGTTCCCAAAGAATTAGTCTCCCCTCCCCGTACAAAGATAAATTTCCTCTCCAAGGTAATTTTACAAATCGTAAGTCGGTCTCGTAATGGCAACCCCGTTAATTTTATATCCCCAGAGACCTTTACCATCTCTCCCTGTTGAGGTTTTCCACAAAGCACCCACATCATTTTTCAGACTTTCGAGCCCTTGATTTCCTTTCAGATAGGCGTGCCTTCGTCCGACTGGCTGGTTTTGTTGCGTGCTGTAACTGGTGGTCAGCAAAGAGCCTGGCCGCGAGGGTTTCGGGGTGGATTTCTCCAGCTCTGCCAAGGCAGCCACTTTCCACGTGTCCTCCCCCACCACAACGCTCCCTCTGCCTTTGAGATGGCAAAAAGGAAAACTAGGAAATGCAACAGATGGCCTGACATCCTCTTCCTCCAAAAACCATCGCGGCTGCAGCTAGATTAGGCAATATTTCAACTATTTCCGCGTGTGCCAATAGCGTTATTCATGACTAGGGAAGATGAGGAGAATGCTTCTGAAACTCCCCCATAGGCACTCTGTTTGCAACAGCCTATTCCCGTTGAAAGATCTCTTCTTTTCCCTACTCCGAATCCAATGAGAAAGCTCTTCTTTGCCAGATTTAAAGCTGACAGGTGGTACATGCATAATTAAAGCTGACCTAACATGGAATGCTCTCATTCCTGGCATATTATCAGACACTTAAGCAAAGCAATTATCAGTAGGCAATCTTTTCTGTCAACAGAGATGGGGTGAAGCATTTCTTCAGTCATGAAGATACTGTAACGATGATACATATGTATTTGCAAATACTTACAGCACAATAACACAGGCGAACATCTCTGGTACCTTGGAGAAACGTCTTCACCCCTTACAGTGGGCTGCAGGCACCTCCCCTCGCATGGCCAGGCTCCCCTGCACTACTTCCAGGGGCTCACAGCACCCACCACACACCTTGCTGCCCCCATTTTCAGCAGCCTGACCTCCTCCCGCAGTGCCCCTGCAGTCCCTACGAGCCCTCCTCACCTATTCTTATTGTCCCTTGGTCCTTCCACCTGATCGAGCTGGTACTCGGTTGGTCTGAGCCCCAGGAAACCTTGATTTTAAAATGGAAAAATAGAAGAAAGAAAAACCCCACAGACCTCGTCCTCCCTCATTCAAAAGCAAACAAACCCCTAAACCCCTCACTCCTCCACCAAAACTCAACAACCAAAGCCCCCACCAACCACTCCCTCACAACCCTTCTCCTTCTCCCCCTGCAGCAGGTCAGGCGTTGGGCACTACCACGCTCTGTTTTTCTCCTCTTACGACCGTGAACACCCCTGGGGAGGAGTTGCGTCCGTCACACCCCACAGCAGCCTGTGCCCGTGGCCAACAACCTCGGCTACTCTTGCATTGCGTCCCATGACGGGGACGCTGTCCCCTGGGAGCGCCGAGGTAGGAGGCAAGCACAAGCCGAGATCAGTCGTGAGTTTTACGTGGAAACAGCCCAAAAAGCTCTGCTAGAACTAGGAATATCTTCCCCACTTTTTGGTTGCACAAGCAGATGGCACTGCCTCCCAAAATAGTAATGTCACCCATGCATTGAAGAAGGCAGAAACTTTTTAACCTAAACTCTTAAAATGTTTCCTTCAAACAGTGTTTTGCAATGAATCCAGAAAGTGTTCTGTGCTTTTTTTTTTTTTTATTTTTTCTTTCCTTTTTTTTTTTTTTGGCTAAAAAAGGACTTTTATAGGAGGTTTTTTTGGGGGGGAAGAAAAACATAGAGAGGAAAAAAATAATTAGGAAAAGGGAAGCCTGAAAGAGTGAGTGGTTTTCTTAATTTTGGGGAAATTATGATTGTGAGAAGTATTATAAACCGCAATTACACACACACACACGAGACTGCACTTTACCTTACGAAAGAGCTGCTCTTAGGGTATAAAATTGCTTTAATATTGCAGACAAGTGTTTTAAAAAATGGCTTATGATAATGGATTTTCAAAGCAGAAGTAAAGCTGCTTTTCCTCGAGAATAGGGCTTTAGAGAAGGGAAAAAACTCCACAATGCCAGTGGCGTGCATTTTGCTGCATTTCACAAGATCTCTCATTATTTAAATTCCTATGTATTTATGTCATACGTGGATAAATGACCTTATTGTTCAGAACATGTCTTTATATGAACATCTCTGCTGTTAGAAGTAGTGTTATTTTGCGTTCTCCCCCCCCCCCCCAAGTCAGAACAAAAGTCTCTTTTACTGCAGTTTTGGGAACTTCATGCAAATGGCAGTTTTTACACATCAATCGTCAGTTTAATAACACTAATGATAAGAGGGGAATTAACGGTAATGGGCTGGCTTTTTGGCACGCAAATCAGAGTTTGCAGAGGAGTCTCTGCTATGCCAAACTTTACAGACTTGTGTTATCAAGTGTTAGCAACGAGCATTAAGACTAAACTATTGACTTCTTACCAAGCTGGGGTTACTGAACCACAACTTCCTAGCACAAAGATTGATTATTTAGAAATCCATTGTGCAAGATAGGAGGAGATAGCGATAGCCTTCTGGGACAGCAGGGAGCCATTTACAGAGCAAAATAAATTTGCCAGGGGATACAGATCTGTCTGAACATGCTCAATATCTCCCTCTGTTAGAGCAACACTGGCTAGCTGCTTTCTCAAGTTTTCCCCAAGGTGCAGAGGTTGGGCTTTCTTTCTTCCACCCCACCCTTGCAACAGCAGCGTTTGAAGTCCAGTCCTGCACCCGCTGCTCACGAGTGACCTCAGAGACTTCAGGGGTGCTGTTCACAGGGGTTTTGCTGCAGGACCAGCGAGGGAAAAGGCCAACAGCACCGTACACACAGCTAAGGCAGCGAGAGCAGGCGGCTCGTCGAAGGGTTGAAGGCTGAGCATGCAGAGCCACGCTCTGGCAACGTGGTGAGATCACCACCGCAGGAGTGGTGCTGAGTATGAGAAAAAGCCTGTGCTTTCCCAACATGCAAACAAGTAGATATGTCACCAATGGCAGCTTTTTGGAGTTAAGATGCCACAGCAGAAGTGAGCAATGGCAATTTTTTTTAAAAACATACACATGGACCAATGCAGAAAGAAACAGCCTGGCCGGCTACAAGCACTACGGATGGGTGCTTCACCAGGTGCAGAACATCCCATGGCAATGATGGTCTGGGGACACAGGCATGACAAATTACACCTCTTCAATCTCAATACTTTCTGTCCAGACAGACAGACAGACGTAGTGCTGCACCCTACGCCACCCCAGCCCAGTTCTAATGCGGGAAGTACTCACTCCAGGCACGAATTACACTTTGCTTCCTCCCACTCATCTTTTGCTATGATCAGGGCCCACCGATGAATTGCTCTGCAGCTGAATCCCATCCCACATAGGGCACCTTCTTTTCCATGGATGCCTGACTGCTTTTTCACACTGCCCATACATTCGATGCCATGGTTTCTAGATATAGGCTGCAAAGACTGAATCCCATGCCCTGAGGAAGATGGGCCACTTCCATGGATGCTAAGGCAGGCTACGGGAATACAGATGGTGGACTTGCTCCTTAGGCTGTTATTGTAACAAATGGTTAAATAATGCCAGAACAGACAAATTGTGGAATCTCAGGTTTTTTTTTTTGTTTTTTTTTTTTTTTTTTTCCAATCATGAATTCTCATTTGGACCAGTTGACCAGTTATAAACTACTCTACAGCCATTTCTGTACCACTCAAAGAAATGACACAATTAAACTTGAACACCTATTACCTTTTCCCAAGGTTCCTGTGTGAACTGCAGCCTTCCCAGGGGAGGTACACTTCAGTTTGACCATATTTCTTGGTCAACACAACTTGAAACAATATTTACAGGTGAAAAAGCCTACACTGTTGCCTGCAAGTTGAGCTGGACTTCTTGTCCTTCATCCTGCCATCTGCAGGGTTTGCTGTGAATCAGAAGCTCTCTGCTCCTAAGAGTTTTGGAGAGGAGAAAGGAAGCATGCTCCATAATCATGCACATTCAGTGGTAGTTTTCATGAATAGCTAAGTGGAAAAGGAAGCTTTCAAGCAGTACAAAGTCTGCTGCACTTTACAAGAAGCCCCGAGGCAGGCAGGGATTATTTTGTGCTGCAGGAATGAAATGCAGCCTCTTTAGATAGAAGCTGTTTTATCATAGAGTCCCCAAAAGAAGTGGCATTTTTAGAGACCATGGGAGCTGCACTGTCTCATCCATGATAAAACTACAAAATGACAGGAACTTTTAGGTAATGTTTGCCTGTAAGGTCAGCAGCATAAGGAGCAGGTAAGCCCGATCTCCGGGCTACTGCCCTTGCGAGGTCACTGCAAAATAAAAAAGTGAGCAATAACAATTCCACCCAACATCTGGGGGAAGCAAGGTGGTGTTCACGGTGGGTTTCACGTGGGAAAGGGTGCGTGACGAACAAAACAGAGTGAGGAACACACGTGTATGACCACCAGCGCATGGGCGTGCAGGCCGACATGGATGAGGTCTCTGGATTGCTGCTGTCACCATGACGTGTTCCTAGCTGTTGGCATCACTGACCTTGCCGTGCTGTCCGAGTGCCTCTAAATGAGACCATAAAGCTTGCATCCCCTGAGCTGTTGCTGCCCACCACAATCCAGCTAGAGCTGCAGAGCCCCTGGCACTGCTGGTGATGATGGGAACAACCTTCCTCCCTCCACAAACCCGTGCCAAAGTTACCTCATAACCAAACTGCAGCTCAGAAAGCAAGTCCTCTGCCAAATGAAGAAATGCAGGGAGATCACTGCCTGAGCTAGGAATACATGACTAGCTTTTTCCCAGGTCTGGAAGAGTCCCAATTCCTGCCCCAACAGCAGGAGCCGCGTGTGCTGACTCCTTGCTGCAGGCTGGCATCTGCTCTGAACAACAGCTAGACAAATACTATTGCTTCATCAATACATTTGTAATTCAACCACAAAATTTAAAAAGCAGCTGAAGAGCTTTGCATGGTAAACATCAGAAAAACACTGCCTTCCAACCCTGCAGCCAGTTGTTCTGTAATATCTCCTGCTTTGTGCTGACAACCTTTTTTCCCTCCAATCATTCAGACACAATGCCTTCAGGTCTGTCTAAGTAATGTAATTTACTGGAGTGGAATTCCCTCGGTACCTTCTGCAGCACTCAGTGACAGTATCATTTATACTCTACACTGTCATGCCATGACACTGACACATTGGCTTTCATCCCTCATTCAGTGCGGAGCGTGCAATTTCACCTTCCATTGTGCCCTTTCGCAGACTGCGTGCACAAATTTACTCCATTCATTCCTAATTACAAACCTCTGCTGAAGCGCTCTCATTAGATTTGTATTCCTCTCTCCAAACGTCAATCTTTTTTTTTTTTTTTTTTTTTTTGAAAATCCCACTTTTTCCGGAGGATCCATCCATTAGCAGCAACCTCCCCGGCATTCCTTCAACCGAGCGCATTAAAAGTGAAACCGGCGGAGCAGAGATGCTCTTAAAAAGCGCCATTATGGTAAATCTCCCTCACCAGTGTGTTTTTTTTTTTTTTTTCTGTCTTGTAACCCAGACGGTTGCCCGTGCCCGCATGTCGTGGGGTGAAGCAGAGCCGGGGCGGCTGCTTCGAGGCAGCCTTTGTGCGCTGGGAGAGCGGGGCACGCCGTGCCACAGCCCTACAAAGGGCTTGTGATGGCGGCAGGGGAGGCTGAGGGCAGGCTGGCTGCTGTGGGAAAGTTAAGAGCAAAACAAGCTCGGGGGTTCCCAAGGTAGGGGGAGGACACTCTGCCGTGTGAGCCAACAGGTTGCGAGAGCTCCCTGGCTGGAGATCTCCACCAGCCACCAACCCTACCCCGTGCCCACAGGGAGAACACGAACATGCAGCTGGGTTGGACGCGACGCGGTCAGAAAGGGCGCGCTCCGTCTCCTTCGCAGAAAGGTAAACACCTTAAAACATCTCAGCGCCATACAAGGGAAAAAATTACCAGCCCCGCGGCGCCTGCTGATGGTTGCACGAGGCGTCCCGGGTGCCACCGCTAAAAATAGGCCTCGTGGCGATCCCCCCCCTGCCTCCCCGAGGCGAGCCCTGCCTGCCTCATCCCGCTGGAAAGTGCCGAAGCGGCGAAGGAGCAGAGCACGAGCGCCGTGGCCGCATGACACACACTCTCCTGGCCTTATCTTCGCAAGCGATCACAGCTGAGCTCATCGCAGCAGCGTCTGTCTGTGTGTGTATGTGTGTGTAGGGGGGGGGGAAGGAACCACCCCTACATCTGTGTCAAAAAGGGAAAATTCCACAGAAAAAATGACAACAAACGCTTACGCCGCTCGGCGTCAGCTGGTCACCTACGGGATTGAGATGTGCAGATAACGGTACCAGATGTAACGTGATTCCCTGCAGAAAGCACCACCACGGAAACTCATTATTTCTCAAGTTTTTCCCCACTCCCCCCTCTCCCCCCCGAATTAAATATTTAAAACCTTGATTACCGCGTGAGCTCTCGTGCCTTTTGTGCTTGGCATCAAGGCAGGAGCCGGTCCGGCGGGCGGGCGCGCGCCGCCGCGAGAGGAGCAAGGCGCATTTCAGAGCAGGCAGCAGCCGCGCCACACGCGCGGCGCTCTCCTTCTCTGCTCAGGAGAGGGGGGAGGCTCGCGTTAAGGTAATTCAGAGGGATTTCGTATTGCATAATAAAAGACTCACCAGCGACAGCATCAATATTCCATGGAACAAGCGCGTGTGCCTCTAAGTGCCTCCAGCGCACCACATCCTCTGTGCAAGGCGGCGTTACTCAGAGCGAAAACCTATTGTCTTATTTAGCCCAGTTCTCAAGTCAAACAGGAACACTTCTGCCACGCCGTGAAGCCCGAAAAACCTGGAACCGTCATGAAGCGCCACGAAAGCTGCGATGCTCGGGCTGACACACAACTGAAAACGAGTTTTGAGCCTCCCTCCGTTACCTTCGGTTCCGTAGCTCTTGAGTAGATGCTCTCTCTACTCGTCCATTACACGAATTACATCAAACCGAGAAGCCCGAGATGCACAGGCACACTCATTCTCTGGAAATGCCACAACTGCTTAACGAGTGAGGCAGGGACAGCACCCAACCTTACACCGCCAAGTTATGAATTTCCCTGCAGATGCTGACAACGTCTCTCTTTAATGTTTCTCTTGGCCACAAGCTGACATATCAATTAATGTGGTCATAACAGATTTAGTAGCTCAATATATTTCAACTAATTTAGCGAATTCCTAACCGGTGCAACTACCTGGAAAAGCCACCGAGACAGCAGATTTCAGTACCATCACCCTAAAACCAAACCAAAAGGATTTTACGTGTCAAAAGATAACACTGAGAATTTGTTTCTTGGTGCTCAGCAGATTTGTACAGATTTCCTTTTTATTTTCTATTTTTTTCCCAGAAGATGAAGTTCTGGATCAGCAGTTCAAGTTACGCCAGAGAAGTGTTGGAGGGCTGATTTTAAAGATCTTTCAGTCCTCTCTAAAGCTGTTTTTTCCAGATCACAGCACAATTCCGCTTCCAAAATTCTTTCATCACCACCTCTTACTTATGCACTAAGCCCAACTCCTCTTTCTTTTTTTTTTTTTTTTTAAATAAAAAAACAAGAAGCTGATGAATTAACACAGCTAGACAACACTGCAAATAAACTCCCTCTCTCATTCCAACAGACACATTTACAAGTATTCAAGCACAGGACTCACCAGACAGAGATGAAGCTGCATGCAAGCCAGTCATCAGAGCTAACAGAACGATTATGCTTGCTCTACAAGTTCTGAAGCATTTGAATCTTATTTTTAGTTGTACACAAAGGGCAATAAATGGAAAATCTTATTGTAACCACTGCTTCTTCTTGGCCACCCACACTTCCAACACCTACAGCAAAAGTATATAAAAGCAAAAAACCCAGAACTCACGGCTCATCTGAACAAGGGATGCAAACTAGCTAATTGCTGTTACTTTTTTTCCAATTTGTATGTAGAGTGTCACGATATTCTGTTAACCATCACCGGCAGATATTCACACACAGCGTTTATCTCCTACGTCAGGGATCCTATGGGATTTTCATGCTTGTAATTAATTGCTTTCTTTCAGTGATCCGATGGAGTTCCTCTCGAAGTTAGCTAACCACTAATCAATTTTCAAATGAGGAAATAGAGAAGATGCCTCTCTCGAACTCTCAGTTTCTCCCCACACCCCAGCCCCAAATTAATGATGCACAAGGAGTTAATGCTTCGCTTACCTGTGAGAAATTATGCTCAATACTCTACCCAGAAACCGGCAATTAAAAAAAAAATCCCTTTACACTCATAATAGTAGAAGAACTTCAAACAAATTGCTGTCAAGGATGATTTCATTATGTTTAAATCCACTTTACTTCAAGTTGCTTTGCATATTACTTTTTAATTTTATCCATGAAACTCCTGTATCCACTACAATGCTGGTTTACCCTCCTCTCCTATGCCTGACTCCTTCCATTTACCCGGCTCCGCAAGGCGACACAAGTATGAACCTAATTATCGTCTGAAATCCTGCAGAAAGCCAACCCAATTAGCTGAGTAAAAAAGAAATAAAGAGAAAAGGTCTGTCTTAAGACCAGACTAAATACGAGTATTGGTGAGGCCACGTCTGGAGATGGGGCGAGCTGACAGTCTGCTGTCATTAATTACCTCGCTGCCCCTGGAAATGCATGGCGATGTGGCCGGGAAAGCCACGCTGCCACACTCGCGCTTCGGAGCTCTTTGCAAATGACAACAGGAAACCCGTCCCATGAGCTCGCAATACGCGTTTAACCTCGTATTTTAAGGCAACGTGTCAGCTGCAGGGAAACGCACCTTCACCTGCCCTTCACCTGCTCACCGATGGCCAGCTAGGGATGTCTTCCAGCCCACCATCCTACAGCGGCCGGCACCGAGCCACGCAGGCAGCCGGCGGCTCTGGGCACCCGGCACTTTCCGCGGCGCTGCCGAAATCAGGTGAATGCCTTTCTGGCGACGACGCGGGGTGCAGGAACGCGAGATGGGCGCCGTAGAAGCGCAGGTATCTAAGTATTATGAAAATAAATGGGTCATACACCACTGAGCTAACAACCACACCACCCCCAAGCCGGGCGCGTAATGACTGTGCAGAGCTCTGCCAGAGGGAAAGGAGAGATTTAAACAGCAGTGAAAACAAAACTGATGCGGTGAGATGGATTTTACTTTTCACCGGTTTGGGTTAGAGAGAAAGTTGAGCTCACCGTCACCCTCTCGCAGTGTTTTATATTAAAAAAGCTCGGCGGCGGCAGGTGAGGTGTCCTGGGGGAGGCAGGAGAGCAGGCAGGGTGCTGCCGCCCGCCCCCGGGGCCGCGGGTCGTGTCCCCTGCGGCAGGAGGAAGTGCCGGGCCAGCGGGCTGTGACTCAGTGCCTCGGGCTGACACACACACACACAAACCTACAGACGTACACACAAATGTACACGCACACGCAGCCTGTCACCTGCGGCGGCACAAAGCCAGCCCCACGGCGCCGCAACGCCGAGTCAACAGGCGGAGGGCACCGCACGCCCACACGGCGCATCCACCTCCGGAGCCACCAACCAGCAAGTGATCGAGGGCCAAACGGGGACAAGCACCAAAATAATTCATCTTCTGATGGCATATGGAGATATATTTTTTATATATATAGAAAATTAACTGATATATTAGCAGCAAATGCTTATCAAAAGCAGCCTCTGGTCGGCCAGGTGGGACGTCCAGGCTGCCTCAGGTCCAGTGATGCTGGCAGTGCCAAGGAGCATCTGGCTGCACCAAAGGACAGCCGCAGTGATGGCAGCAGTCACCAGCTTTACACATTCTCAAAGGCAGGCAGCGGGAGAATCTGGTTAATTAATCAGATTAATTAGTTGAGAAGAAGTTTTCTCCTGGATGGCAGCACTGGGTGAGTGATGAATGGATGGAGAGCAGGCTCACAGAAAAGGACCTGGGGGTGTTGGAGGATGAAAAACTGAACATGAGCCGTCAGTGTGCACCTGCAGCCCAGAAAGCCAACTGTACCTTGGGCTGAATCAAAAGCAGGTGGTCAGCAGGGCGAGGGAGGCAATTCTCCCCCTCTCCTCTGCATTCGTGTGACCCCCCCTGGAGCACTGCGTTCAGCTCTGGAGCCCCCAGCACAAGAAGGATATGGGCTGTTGGAGCGAGTCCAGAGGAGGGCTACAAGTATGTCCAGAGGGCTGGAGCACCTCTCCTATGAAGAGAGGCTGAGGGAGTTGGGGTTTTTCAGCCAGGAGAAGAGAAGGTTCTGGGGAGACCTCATAGGGGCCCTCCAGTACCTAATGGGGGCCTACAGGAAAGCTGGGGAGGGACTCTTTGTCAGGGGGTGTCAGGATAGGACAAGGGATGATGGTTTTAAGCTAAAAGAGGGTAGATATAGATTAGATATTAGGAAGAAATTCTTCACTGAGGGCGGTGAGGCCCTGGCACAGGTTACCCAGAGAAGCTGTGGATGCCCCATCCCTGGAGGTGCTCAAGGCCAGGCTGGATGGGGCTTTGGGCAAGCTGGGCTGGGGGGAGGTGTCCCTGCCCATGGCAGGGGAGTTGGAATTCGGTATCTCTGAGGTCCCTTCCAACCCACACTACTCTGTGTGCTTCTGTGGAAACGCTTTTTGTTGGCTGTGAGCACAGAGACCAAGGGTGTTGCTGGGGAGGCTGTGGAGGCCCCTGTGGTGGGATGTGCCCCGTGCCTGCACCAGTGACGGTGCTGGCAGCACCCAGCCCTGCCTCAGGGCTGGCAGGCACAGCCCACCACTCACCATCTGCCATGCCAGCACCATCAAACAGGTAAGAAAGCTCCTTCTCCGCCATAAAAATGGCATTGCTTGCTGACTGGTGTCAACCCTTGGACTTCATAGCCAGCCCTCAGAAAACCCACAGGCAGATTCCAATCCCCAACAAGAAAACAGACTATAAAAATCACAATGCCCATGTAGTAACATCACTGCTGCCACCAGTGTGGCACAGAAAGCACCCTGATGTGACAGTGACACATACCAACAGGAAAACCCTCAAGACATTGGCAGCAGAGCTCAGCACAAAGAGGAGTTGCCCATCCGTACAGATGAACCCGTGGACGTGTGGCAGCCCCTGCCAGGACAAAGGCCCCATTTCCAAAATAATCTTGGATGTGGTGTGGAAACACCAGCAGTGTCCAGGTTCAGCACTGAGTGAGTGTCTCTCATCCCCATCTCCATTATGCTCCAAGTCAGATATAGGCACTCCCAAAGTGACCATGAAAGCCCAAGCTCCGTGCTACCACACAAAAACACAAACACCAGCGGAGAGGGGACCTTTATTTTAAAAATGACATTTTGTGGCCGATATGACCACATCTCACACCAAAGGCCGGTGATGACTGCTCAGTAAGATAAGAAAACCTCTGTCCTTGGCCACAGGCATTCTGCCTGGGAACAGCTGGGTGGGATTTGGTAACCAGAGTTACGACTGTTTGGTGAGTAGGCTTTCACAAGTATGTGACATCATCTTCAGAAATTTGATTTCCTTTTTAATTCAATAAAGTTACCTGACCTTTTAGCGCGGATTTAAAAAAAGATAACATTTTTTCCCAGTCCCTGGTGGTAGGCGGATGACACCAAAATCTGCATCTTCAAACTTCACATTATTTACATCTGCCTACAGATGGTCGCAGGACAAATTTCAAGAAATCTTTTTTTTTAAAAATTGAAATATTCTGAAGAGCTCATACCTAGCAAATGTGAATTTCACGTAGAGTTTTTCTGAGTTTGAGTTTAGGGTTTGTGATTTTTTTTTGAACAAAGCACTTAAAGGCCCTCACTGAATTCTCAGCACGGCGTAAGTAGTCCCAATTAGGACAATTTATTACGCTCAGAATGCCATTGATTGGTATGTTATTTTTGCTGCTTGTAAAGGAAAAGAAAGCTGGGTAAAACAAAGCGAGAAGTGCAAGGGTAGCGTTGAAATCACTGTGAGCAGCTCTGCACATCTGCAGGAAGGCACCGTGAGTGCCCGACCATCCGAGCAGGGCCCTGCACGTGCGGTGCCGCTGGCGATAGTTCACGTCCACGACCCAGGAGCCGTGTCTCAGCCAAGAGCACAGCTTCTTCTTAAATCCTGCACTCCCTCATTATGCGCACGGTCTAACCTTGCCGTGATTAACTCCCAGGGGACCAAGAGAAATGTGTTTTTTTTTCTTATCTTCGCACATGTACTGTAACGGCGTTTAGCAATCTGCTCTGTCAGAACAAGGGAGAAGACTTCTGCTTTAAATTAAAACATCAAGAGATATTATTTTTACAGAGATCACATCAAACAGAATCCTACTAGCATTATAAAAATGGAATAATCAATGGAAGAGGGGAAAGGTGTACGTGCTTACTAAATACACCGCACCCTGGGAAAAGCAAGAACAATATGACTGTTACAGCTAGGTCAAGCTCTCTCCAACAGGGCTAATTAACAAGGGAAAATTCAGTGGTTTTTTTTTCTGTTGGAATTGCTGTAACAAGGTAATTGCTACAAGCAGCATTTGTTATCAAAAAGCCAGATGGAAGGCTTGTGAATAACACTGAGAAACCAAGGGAGCACCTGATGGCTTGCCCTGTGCCCAGCTCCCCCAGCACAGGTCTGCTCGTGGAACCACTGCAACCCCAGCCGATGACCTACGAGGTGACACCTGCACCTCCAGGAGTCAGAGCACGTGGCATGTTCCAAAGGTTTGGTGTATCTTGAGCACAGACACAGTAAAAATAAATAAGGAAGGCACAAAGCTTATGACAGCTTCTAAATCCTTCTGCTTTTCAACTTTATTTGGTCCTCGGCCATGGCTTTACTCTTGGAAACAGAGATTTCTGATTATTCACGGCACGAGAAACAGCAGGACAAAACTTCCTATGCACTTCTACCAGCTTGCTTTGGCTGTGGACAGGGAACGGGTGTTTTTCTCCATTTATGTCCATCCAGTTTCTGTCTGCTTCTTCACATCTGCTAAGAAGGATGCCATTTTTTTGGTTAGTTCCTCTGAAAGGGTTTTTATTAGTGTATTTGCAAGATGCCTCATTACAGGCTTTTCAGAAACCATGAGAAAAGCCTGCGAAATTGTGAATAAGGCTTCCAAGTCCCATGACAATGCTGCTAAGTAGGGCTAATGAACAAAGGGTTGTTTCTGCCTGCCTAGCTGCTACAACTCATATTTTTAAGTTTCCTTCCCTTAAGACAGGCACTAGAAACATGTTTCAAGTGCGATCCAAAATTCTCACACAGTCAGACAATGCGTGCTACTGGGGGTTTGTCTAATAGCTGCACCATTTATTGACAAGCCCATAATGAAATGGCAAGACTCCCCCTTTTCCAGCAAACAAAATCAACAGAACACCTTCTAAGGTCTCTTTGACAGCAAATTCCCTTTCTCCTCTGCCTAGAGTTTCATTGTTATTTCTGCTGATAACACCAGAAAATGTTGTCTCTTCTCTTTAAAAATCAACTTCCCATAAGCGTTAAAAAATCCAGCACTCCTTTTGCAATAGAATTTCGTTTTAGTTTTGAGTGCTGCTTGTAGTGTCAAGAAAGCAAACAAAGTACCTCACATGAGGTAGACTTCTAACATAAATTCTTTGCTTCTAAAATACAACTTTTTTTGAGAAGCAATATTACAAATTAGTTCCTAAGATTAAGAATGGTGTCAGCAAGCACTCAAGCAAAACTGGCCAGAATGAGTGGTTGACTTCACTCTCCTGCCCCGATTAGTCATTAAGCTGCAGAGCATGAATTTATTACTGCGGTGAAAAAACAAGGGCAGGATGCCAGCCTTGCTGACCAGCATGTCAGTGCTTATTTCAGGAGAAAAATGAAAAGAAGAAAACATTCCTTCTTTTACTTCCAGTTGCAATCCCCCGTATCCTCCCCCATCTTCCAGTGTTTTTAAAGAAATTCCCACTTCTGTCCTTTTGCCGCTCGGTAGCTGTGGCTCGGAAACATCCAGACCCCACAGGCAGCGTGACAAGATTTAAGATCTGCGCGGTCACTGGACAGCAGATGTCCTTATAGAGGCTGGGGTGAGTCCTGCGCCTCGCACCAGCGTGACCGCTCATTCCCCAGATTCCCCTGTGGTTTTTCTGGTGGCGTTACCCGACCAGCTGCCGGCTGTCACCTCTGCCCGGGCAGGTGGGAGCGCAGAGCTCGGGCGACGCAGGATTCAGATGCATCGAGATTAAGGAGCATCGCTGCTGCTGAAAGGCAGTGTGGTGTGAGCTGAGCAGCCCTGGCTCTGAAGCTGGGCGATGGGTTTTGTGTCCGATTTCTCTTCCCTCCCATGTTTTCTCTTCTGTTTAGAGTCCTGGATTACGGCACAACTGATGCTGGCAACTGCTAGCCAGCACAACACTGCGAACCACAATTCTGAATCATCTCTGGTTCAGATGATGTTTTGCCAAGCTGCTCTATGCCACCAGCCAGAAAACAAAAACCTCCCAGCCACAATGGGATTTGCTTTTTATTTATATATAAATATATAAAATTGAAGTTGTACTTAAGCCTTTTTCCCAGCTCGGTGGCTCTGGGGTGTCCCATCCTCTGGATTGCACAGCCCACCACATCCATGCCATCCTCGCAATGCTCCAGAGGCTCCTTCCATCCCATGGATCCCTCTCCAGGACTGCTTAAAAAAGGGTGAAGCCAATTGCTCCCCTCTAGAGCAGCCCACTGACCCCTTCCCAGAAGGACACTACATGCAGCCTCAGAGGAAGATTTAACCACGCTGAGGGTAAATGTGTGCATGGCACCACAGCCGCTCCTCATCCTGGGAGGAAACATCCACGTACACAACACACACCAGGAAATACCCACACAGGGCAGGTTGGAAGGGGTCTTCAGCCCCCTTTTGTCCCTAGTAAATCTGTGCACAGCTTCCTCCACCCCACCACAGCCTGTGCAGCCAAGCACAGTTCTTCCTGCATCAATCACATTTTCTGTCTGCATTCAGAAGCAGGTACAAACACGCCATGTCCATGCCCTGCCCCTCCTGAGTGACGAGCATGCAGGCAGGCAGTGGGATTTCACCAACAATTGCTAACAAACCTGCAGGTTCCTGAACAACACTCCTGGGCGGGATGACCACCCCGTGAGGGCAGCATTTTTCATGTCTGTTGCTGCTGTGTGTCAGCCCTGGCTTTTGGCGGGGCAGCCAGCTCTGTGCCCCACACAAGCAGCTCTCTGCAAGGAGCTGGAGTTGGCAGTGCAGACACTACTGATGCGTACAGAGCCTTTCAGGGCAGCAGTCTGAAAGGAGAAGCAGCACAGAGCCAAGGCTCCCCCGAAGGAACCATTCTGGAAACCCCAGCAAAGAGGATGATACGGTTTTTATGATGGGAAAAATACAGGGATGCCTACAGTCCCGCTGATGGCATCCAAACTCACACGGAGCACGTGTGCCTTCAGCCCAACGCAGCAAAGTAAATGCACACAAACGTATCCAGTTGTGGAGAAAACCTACACGTAATTAGGGGGATGGGGTGAAGAGAAGCTATTTTGAGTACTTTTTGCTAAGGCTTACTATGGCAGCAGAACACTTAGAAAAGCCTTCAAAATGACAATCACCATTTAAGTTAAAAAAGCAAGAAACTACTTCAATAACAATTTATTCGCCAGCTAATGTTTGCTGTTGAATTACAGCTTTTACAGTATTTTTCTGAAGTATGATGTTTACTGCCTCCACCTTGCCTCCCAAAACTCTTTTTCTTCTTCTTTAAATAGCAAGGAATTTGAGTCATGACTTACATGTAACTTTTCTAGGTTCGGCGCTGGCTAAAATGTTCTCACGATGCAGGGAACAGGATCAATGGAGAAATTAAGAGGCTACAGCAATCCATTAAGAAGTGGCCCTCCAAAGCTTTGCAGGGCAATGTTCTGGAAACTCAGTCGGTATCAACCTAAAATAAAATAAAGGCACCCATTAAAAAATTCAAGCATTGACTCCTCACAAAACTCCTCTGTTTTTTTCCTTCCAGTTCTAAACACAGTTAGTGTGGGAGCATTTTTTTTAACATAGAAGGTCTCTATGTCAAAGATGACAATTACATTACGCCAATAACGTACATCTTACCTTTAGACTGCAGATGCCTTATATCAAAGACTATGTTTTTCTTGCGTTGGTGTAGCACCAAGCCAAATGAGCCCCCCGAGAATTATAAAATAGATACTTCTGAGATTAGTCTAGCAGGTCTTACCGTAGGCATGCACATGCTTGTGCACACGAACTACGAAAGCTCTGCACATCACACCAGGATGGAGGTCCAACAAAATGAGCAAGATGATCTAACAGACTTCAGATTAATACTGGCTTTTGCCAAAGCTTTGGTTTTATCAAGGAATTTAAGTCATTAACATGACAATTGTCTCTCGGTTTTTATTTTATAGTGGGTATCTTCAGAAAAGAAACGCCACCGGTGCAGTTTGGTACCCCCAGGTTAATGCAACGCATGCCGTGTTCCTCCAGCCACCCTGTGGGAACGCTACTGCAAGGCAGCACCAAAACAACCGGAGAGGGAGAACAAGGTTCACGTTCCTGCAGGCAATTCAGCGTGCTGCTGCCGATGCACAAGGGCTCAGACCCCGGGGAGGAGGCCCTCATGTTTGGGGAGGGCCGCAGGGAGCAGCGCTGGGGCTGGAAGAGGTGCAAGCACCCAGCGCCCGAGCCTCAGCATCGGCACCCAGCCCAAATCCCACGCACCGCCCGATCCCAAACGCCCCAGAAAAGGCTTCCCTTGTTTACCAAGGAAGCGGTCATGCTCTGAAGTGGTCAGGGAGGAGGCTGGGAAGGAAATACTTGTGGAAGGAGAAGTAATTGGTTTTAAGTTACAGGGATTTTCAAGCTGAAGTTGCACCAGCGACGGTGCCCAACGCTTTGCTGCTTTCTTGGAAAAAAATGCTGGAATGCTCAAATAGTATTTATTTGACTGAAGGTGCTGACTGGGAGTGAAAAGGAAGACAATTTGCTTTTGAACAGAAGGGGACAGTAGCAGAACAATCAGTGGCATGTATGCATCTTCCCAAGATCACCCTAAGGGCTGTATCTGCAGAATTACCACCTACTCCGGCTAGATAAAAGGGGGAGGAGGTGAGGAGAAAAATAAAAATACGGCTTAGCCTTTTTATTAAACTACTACCATTTTTTCTGCAATTTGCAAAATGAACTTTTCAGTAAAGACTTCTGGTTTCTTGAGAAATGTTTACTGACCCCATAATCAAATCAAAAAACAACACGAAGTGCAAAATGAAAGGGTTTGGTTTTTATAAGTGTACAGCTCTTGATAAAAAACTTCAATACTTTCTGAATGCTGATGTGACAGCATTCTACTCCAAGCCTTGTGGAGGACTGGATCTCTTAGGAAAAGCAGGTTATTTCTTCTGGATGGCACCCCTCTAGGTGATTTACAGCAGATGCTCAAAATTGTGCTACATTTAAGCATCACCTGTAAGGGCACTTGAAAAGAATCATAAGGCTACTCTACGAAAACAACGCTTGCATCTCTTCCGTTTATATATAACTGGGCATAACATTCATTGACAGACTGTAAGAGGACAAAATATTTACTGTCACAAATATACATTATCTAAATTGCCTATAAAACTAAAAATATAAACTGCAAATCTGTTCAGTCATAAATCACTCCTAGAACAAAAATAACTGCTGTTTACTCAATAGCCAAAGGAATAAAACCAGGCAAGTGTCTGCTTTTTCAAGGACAAGTTATTTTCTGAGCTAAAATTGCACTTGCTGTGGCGTATCAGAAGAGCAGGAGAATAAACAGAAGTGGGGAAGAGGGAAACAAAATAAAAGGAGGGGAGGAGGAAGACTCAGTGCCACGCTTTTCTGAGAAGGTGTGATTGATGTCCACTGCTGTAAGAAAGCATGAGGCTGCATCCCAAACATTTCATTCCCTTCTGCAAATGTCTCGCTCCATATCTCTCCCCATGCTCCCCAGATATCCTTGCCCTGCACAGGATGATCCAGACAGCATCAGGTTTTACACATGATCTAAAACATGAAAGCAGGAATCTCTCGGCCGAGGGGTCAGCTTAGGGTAGAATGAAACCTAAGCCCCTGCCTACGCTCGACATGAAGGCTGCTTCATGCTTTCCATTTCATAAAAGCATTTCCTTTCTGAAACAAGCCAATTACTAAAAACATAAAAAGAATACATGAAAACCGAGCTTATATGGAATGAAGAGCCAGCAGTACATCCAACGAAGGAAGGTTTCAGCATTTTCAGTTGCTGGCTGGCCAGGCACGCAGCACAGGAAGAGCTAGATGCTGCGCAGGGACAAAGGTGCACTCTACACTCAAACCAGACGTGTTTTTTTTTTCTTTTCTTTTTTTTTTTTTTTTTTTTTATAACAACCTCTTGCATATTTTTGAACCATGTTACCTTTTTTCCCCCTTTCTTTTTTGAGGGCCTGAGGACTCAAGTTAGCACTGAAGAATGCAAACATAAAGCAAGGTGCACCAGACAACCACGGCTGGCAGAAGGATGCAGGAGGCTGAAGGACTCTTTACTGCAAGAAAACACTGTCCAGCCTGGATTTGTCTTATACAGGGGGTGTGTTTCAAAGAGAGGTTGTTGTTAACGTAAAATAACAAGAGCTTTGATGCTTAGGAGGAAGAAAACTGATAAGTTCTTTGGTTTGCAATAAGCAAACCAAGAAAGATGATTTGAGAAGAATGAGATGAATGTACCTGGGTTATTACTCTGGTTAGCAGGAAAGTTTTTTCAAACCCAGAAAATAGTGCAATCACTCTCATGAAAGCCAGCGAAGTTGGGCAGACAACGAGGGAGGGGAGCACCAAACACACAGCTGGGTTAGCACACACACGAACGCAGGATAAAATTAGGGCTAAGCGAAGTGAACCCACGTGACAAGATGTGCTGGTGTGCTTCTTACAGGCAGGAGAAAAAAGTATTTAAGGAAGGCTGCACACCAGAGAACAGGAAGAAGAAAGCACAAATGTGTAAACAGAACCCGTGTTTTCTAAAGTTATGCCGCACTTGATGGGGCGCAATGTTTGCTGCACAAAAGCGTGTGGAAATCAGTTCCAGTAACATCAAGCAAGGAGCCTGGTCTGTTACACATAATGCTACGAGAGATTAGCAAACATGCTTTCTTCACATTTTGTGTGTTTTCAAGTGAAGCTGAAGGATATTTCTTTCTGGTTGAGACAGCTTCATTGTAACGTTTGTAGTTTGCAACTGCTTGAAGGATTGCCTGAGGCCAAGAAGGCACTCGCAGTCCTCCTGACATCGAGCGCAGGATCTCCCCTGTAATCTGTAAATTAAACCCACGATGATCTTAATACCTATGTCAGGGAAGACGCACAACCTGCTTCACCTATCAGTGCATTTCATTTCCTCCTGACAGCCCAGGTGGTTCTTCCAGAGAGAAGCAGCACGCTCATCCATCGCTTCACATGCACAACGTGGACCGAAGTGGTGGGAGCGGGCAGGCACCCACCGAGCGTGCCTTCCCCATACCTGGGCTGCCTGTGTCACCAGTCAGTGGAGACAGGATCGAGTTGTTTGTTCAGACAACAGCAAAACTGCAGAAGTCAGGCTGGCAAGAAACCACGACCGAACTCGTCAGAAGATGCAGCACGACAACTGCTGACTGGATGAAGGTGAAGGCAGCTTCTGCTACCCCCCACGGTAAGGAATCCTTCCACACTCTGCAGGCTGGTTTTCCCCAGCTGCACTTAGCAGCACCAACTGGGCTTAAATGGAAAACCCTCAGAGGGCCTGGGGGCTGTGTGTGGGGGGGAAATTTTCCACCCCCTCCTGTCTTCTGGTTGCTGTTATCTCTGTGACACATCAGCCAGGCTGCGCTAGGAGAGGTGGGAGACGGCGGTTCACGGGTGGCAAAGCACGAACTTTTAAGCCTTTTTATGTAAAATCTGTCTGACTTCATCACTGGAATATACTTGACTTAAAATAAAGCCACGATTGAAAACATGTCACCTGGGGAGTATGACCCAGCTAGATGTAAAAGGAGGTTAATATATTCTGTGAGGCCTCCCACAAACAATAAACACGTTACCAAATGGCACAAGCTGATTATTTATGCCTCACACAGCAAAGTACTAAAAAACCAAACAAACATGAAGTAAACCAACACATAATAAAAGTCAGCTTTTGATCAAATCTGATGAAAATGCAGGTATCTGGCATATTTCTCCTTAAAGATTTTGGTTAACAAACACACAAACTGGATGATAAAATGGGAGAGTTCAGCAGTGAGGATAAAATTGCTGTCACGGAGGCTGGAATCTCTGAAAATGATACTGGATGTGCCAGTGCTGAGTCTCTCGGGTAAGGATGCTTCCTGTGGCAGCAGTAAATGACGCAGTTCACTGAATTTATGCCCCAAAGCACGTGAACCACAAGAATTTATGCCTGCCCTGCTGAAAGGATGCTCCTGCTCCGTGCTCTGAACAATTTTCACAGTCAGACTTTTACTGCTAATTTCTTTTTAAAAATGCAAATTGAGAAAACAGTTAACATGCAGAATGAAAGAACGGGCCACAGTCAACCACAAAAACTCCCCATAAGGTTCACCATGTGGGAAACAGATAAGTAAATGCTGTGAAAGATGAACAATATTTAAGTATTAACACAAATGTTTTTTTTGGGAAGGTTTATCTGGCATCTCCACCGGTTTTCCTCTGAGCTCTAATACAAAAATAACCATGTCTGACTGTGACTGGGAAACATGGCAGCAGCTCAACATTGCTTCCTTTCCTCTTTGTACTCAGGAAAAAAAAACACCATCTCACAACTTCAGGCAAACTGATTTTCAGGTGAAGGCGGAGGAGCGTATGTCAACTCAGAAAGTTCAGGCAGTGGTCTGAACCCATTAGGGAGTGAAATGAAGACAGATATACTTAATGTGAGGTCAGGAGAAATAAGGAGAGCCTTTCTCCAAGATGTACATGTGGTCCCCCACAGTCTCATATGGAGTGAAGGGATTATATTTTAGCTCATGGAAATGCTGAACAAAACAACTGCACATCAAACCGTCAGGTAGAAGGTGCCCAGTTTTCAAGCTCCAGCAGTGACCACTTCATGTGAGCAGACAGGTGCTACAAAAAGCCAAAAGACTCCCTTTCTGGTCACCAACCCCACCAAGCAGAGGGCAAATACTGCTTTTCTCTCTCCTGTAGAGGCAACCATAAGCAAAAGGGACTGGAGCATGCTGAGTGGGCCACAAGCACTTCACATACCCCTGTGCTGATGAAGGCAAGTCTCCATGAGCCTGTGGAAGACGTTAGATGAAGCACAGGACAATGTGGTGCCTCATGTCAAGAGCCTGCCTCTTAGCTTCCCCATCTTCATGTTCACATCAAGCAGGGGAAAGTCGAGAGGAATTAAAATGTTTTGTGGGTTATTTTCACTTGCCGTTACAAACAGAAAGGAGAAAGGCAGAATCATATGGGAAAGAGGTTCAAAAATACATTCCCTCTCATGTGAACTCAAGTCTGTTTAACAAGAAAAGCCAGCAAGGCCACGCACAGTAATGCTGAGAAAAAGGAAATGGTATTTCATGTTCGCCAGAGTCATAAATCTTACCAGCGAGTCTCTAACGGCAAAACGATGAGCAGGGGAATTTTTATACCCAGATAATTGGTTGCAAGTTGATATCAGGTTTACTGTGCCACGCACATGGCACACGTAGCACCAGCGGCGTGACACCTCCTCAGTGCCCAAAGCACCGCATGAGGTTTAGGCTGCTGCTGGCTTTGCCAGGAGACACACGCCCAAAACTCCCAGCCATGTTAAAAAAAACAAGGTTCAGTGAAGGTGGGTATTTCTGCTCCACAAAAATTGTTTTGTGGGGGACACAGAAATGGGTTTTCTACAGGGAAAATGACCTGCACTTACAACGCTGGCCCCTCTGCCATGCGGGATGTGGATTAAGAGGACGTAGACAGAGGACCTCATCCCACCATTAACATCCTGGTCTCTGGGATGGGCACAGTCATGGGCACTGCAGAGCAGGGAAGTTGGTCAGGGTAAAGGTCAACCCACCGCAGCAGAAAAATCAGGCATGCCTGAGGAAATTCGTGAGCCAGAAGAAGGCGTGGAGGGGCCTCACAAGGACTGAAGTCACCAGGGCCTTCGTGCCACCTCTGGTGGGGATGAGGCAGCCCGTCACGCCCCTCCACCAGCTTTCGTTCCTCGATATCTTGTTCTGCTTCAGAGTGTAGCCAGGCACTTCCACTAATGGCAGACACGAGGGAAAACTCTGCCGCTTCTCACAGTCAGACCCTACTTCCAGTTGAAGAGGAGCCTCTTTTTGGTTTCTAGATGAGAAGATGTGCCAGCAGCTACTTGCCGGTGAGCACCCCAGGCACTCCTGACACTACCTCTGAAGGAACCAGCTTGGTCTAGAGGAGGTCTGGGAGCATCCATCCCCAAAAGACATCCCTGTGGGGCCCACGTTAGAGAAGGGAACAGAGAGGACAGCAACTTGCTCCTCTAGGACTGGCTGTGAGAGACACGGCAGAGCAGGGACAACCCACCCCTTCTGCATCATGATCAGATTTTCCTGCCTATCTTCTTCACTCATTTTTTCCACCAAGCCCTTTGCAGATACAGCACGCTGCTTGGTCACGCTTCTTTGCTGGTTCAAAAGAGCTGGAGACCAGTAGGGCTATGGGGCAGACCAGCTCCACCATCCCCACAAGCTTCATCTGCATGGGACTGATGAACAGCTCTCCTGTACAAGGCTTGGTTCTCTTGCTACCGTATGTTAAACCAGCAGACCGGTCTGTATTTACTGTGTTAAACTACAATTATCTTTTTTTTTTTTTTTTCTTCTTTTAATCCCTCAGCCTAATGGTATGCAGCTGCCACGGTTTTCTTTCAACATATCACTGGCTCTCTTTGAGCTGATTATTTAGATAAGGAACCATAGCCAAAAGCCATGAAAAGATGGGTCCAAATTTAAAACTCTCAGCTGAGCAAAGAATTTCATTCAAAGAACTGTACAAAGGGGGAAGGGGGAGGCTCACAACACAAACAAAGGTTTTGTTTACTACTGATATAAACAGCTGAAACACTCTCTGTCACTGGGTTTAAGGATCAACGCGCAGCGCACTCAAAGCACTGCTGATGGGTATTACAGCTGCCACACAAATCTGTGTGAATGCCAGTATTCGTGTCATTTTTTTTCCAGATGGGAATTGAGGGAAAATCTCCCAATGAATCTAACTTTACATTGAAACAACCTCCTTGTGATGTAGAATAGCTCCAAGACAACAGCCCCTTCAATTGAACTGCTGCTGCTCAGCAGGTTTCTTTGGTTAACAGTGTGGTGTGTTTTTTTTTTTCCTCAATTCAAGACAGTTGCATGTATTTGCTTTTATTTCTAGCATAATGTTTACTATTCTAATCAGAACATTCTGTAATCTTGTCTAAATGTTTTATTATTAATTGCTACACCCCCCGCCCCACCCTAATAATTATCCTCTGGAGAGGTAAACAATTCAACACAAGTTACTTTAGCTGAAGCCATGAATATGCATTATTTATTTATTTAGGTAAACAGTAATTAAGAAAAATCACCCAGACTGTCTTCTCTTAGAAATGAACACTGCTTCCCCAGCCTTGCCATGGGAATTGCAAGTCCCTTAAACACATATACCACTTTGTCCTCCTCCGCTGTGATTTTCATTTGAGAGCCTCAGAACATGTAACAGCAGCCAGGGAAACAGTCCCTACGTTATCTAAGGCCACGCAGTGCGTCCAGAGCATCCAGACTCACTCTCAAGGACGAGCAGTAGGTGCCCAGATGCTGGCAGAGAAGAAAGCAGCAGCATTTGAGGTGCAGAATGAGAACCAGAATGCAGATATAGGCTCCATCCTTCCTACGGTATAACCACAGCTCTCCCTTCTTCACACTCTCATGCTCTTGGGATATCCATAACCCAATATACTGATTTTTAATGTTTTTTTTTTTTTTTTTTTTTTTTTCCAGCAAGGCAACCTCTATTAACACCAAAATGCTGACAGTGACCCCTCCGCACTGTCTGTGGAGAGGTACAGAGGGATATGTCCTGGAAAACTGAGGGGCTGGCAGCACTGCAGCCTTTCCATGCTAACAGGGTGAGTATCCAGCACCAAAATGCAACCAGCTGTGCAGAAGACAGGGCAGCATTTGACTGATGGAAACATTTTGCTTTATTCATGTTGGAGAGGGGAGATATGCCCGAATTCTTTATATATAACTTATGCATTAGGCAATAAGAAGCTGAGTTGCTCCATCCAATTCCACTAGTGTGGATTTCTTCCTCAATAATACATGGCCTCAAATATTCCAACATCCTGTCCTACCTAATACTCCTACCAACTTCTATTGAATGCCGTGACAGAATCAGACAGCACTACAGGCAATGAAACCGTTCACGGGGAACTCATTGTTTTAAACCAAAAATTAGACATGTCAGGCAGTCCTGACATGGTTGATCATACAGCCTAAGGAACCCGCTGGCAGACACTACAAGAAAGGAATCAAAATGTCTCCCAAAGACAAAGGGATTTTCGCATATCTAAAATTAATAAGTAAATAGATAAAACTGCGGTCTGTGCTTTGTTTCAGTTTTCAGAGCTAATTTCCGGCCACCGTTCAGAGAAACGCTTTGCATTTCAATTTCTGAGTCACCCGCTTTAACAAGTGCGCTTGCTGGAATTACTAAGCACGGGATCTGATCAAAATATTTTGCTTTCTGAATCAAAGTTCTTTTCAATTCTACTGATGCGCGCGGATCTACGAACGTAACGTGGTGAGTGACAACCTGGTGGCGTGTGGCTACGGTCCGGGCACACGCCGCGATCGCTCGGGGAAGCCCTCTCCCAGCGGGCGCCCGACATCCCAGCGGGGCACGGGGACGCGTCCCCCGCTCCGCATGAGCACTCGGCACACGTTGACGCTGGTCCCCGGGATTGCGATCGCAGAATGACACACGCTTCCAGAAACATGCCTGAAGATCAGGTATGAATGAAAATCATTCCTGAAAAGAATCTGTTATGAAACCGAAAATCGGAGACCGCTGCAGTGCTGTGCCTAAGTTGAGTCATCAGTTCCCTTTATAGCCTAATAATTGACACTGCCTTGATCAGAATGACTGATCCGAATGTTGCTCTGTGTTTGTGTGTTGTGTTTTTTTTTGTTGTTGTTTTTGTTTTCTTTTTTTTTTTTTTTTTAATAGATTTCCTATGTAAACAAGCTGCCTGTCATTTTGCAGAAGTGTTTACGCGTGCCAGATCACGGGAAACATCTGTCAAAAACAGATTTCACTCTCTCCAGTCAACTCGGTACAGTCTGAAACAGACTGTACTACAAAGAAACCAAAAACAGGTCTTGTTACGGAAAGAATATGCTGCCAACTCTCAGTGGAAGCACCTATTTTACTGCATTTTTTTGGCATTAAATGCTGCGAAGATGATTAGAATAGTTCCTTCCTTTCCCTGTGGGATTTCTCCCCCAAAAGAAAGTCCTGGGAATTTAAGAGCTTCTCTTTTCCCTTCTCCCTGCACTTTTCTGAAAGGCAGTATCTTATAGGAAGAGACAGATATGAAAAGAATCAAAGTGCAATGAAGTTTCAGAGCACGCTGATTTCCCACCTTCTGACACGGGTACCTGGATAACAGGGTGATTCCCCTTCTGATGCTTCCAACAAACGCTGTCGTGTGTCTGCATTCCTCAGATCACACTTCCCCCAAATAGTCCATTAATTATTATTTATTTGTGCATCTTCTAAATGGGCAAAGATCAAATGAGAGCGCAACTGCCTCTAGTGGTGTTTTCTAAAGAAAAGGTGACATAAAACAAGGTGGGTGCTTCTACCTGGATATGGATGATGCCAGACAGCCATACTGTGTGTCACTGCCATTTAATCTGCCCTGGAACAGCAAAATCATTAGAAACAACAACAATAAAAAATAACAAAGAAACCAAATGGAGAAACAGGAGTGAGACTTCCAACAAACAAACAAACAAACAAACAAAAAAACAAAACACAGGATTAGGCTATACCATCAGCATGAAAATGGAAAAGAAACAAGTAGGGCTGGAGCACGAGGTTCACTGGCTACCATTCAGGTGTTATAGATGGGACTAAATACAGACCCCTGTTAAATGGGCCAGTAATTTTAGATTATGGGGACTGCTTTATTTGAAAAATTTAACAGCAGATGCATGATCTTATTAGAAATATATCCTTGAATAGGTGATAAATGGATGGCCATGTCTATATTAGCCTTTGTAGACTGAAACCACCAGTACTATGGAGCTGATGTGATGCCCAATTTTTGTGCTCTGCCCTGCAGTAACTCCAGCCTGGTGCAGTAGACTGAGTGCCCAACAGCAGCTGGATCACATCAACAGCACTGCTAGAGCATGACTTTCAGCTTTTATTAGCTATAAAAGCTGATATGGGCCACCCCAGTATCTCATGGATTACACAGCATGCTACTAATTCTGAAAAACAAGGCATGGAGATGGGAGAACCTCAATATACTTTGGGGAAGACGGAGGATCCATCTAAACAAAGAGTATTGAGAATAATACAATGGCAGATTTTAAAACAAGAAGATGGAAAAATCCAAAGTTGTGCTGGAGGAAAATGATGAAACAAATTGATAAAAAGGGAAAGGAAAGTGATTTACTGGCTGGAGATGACGTTAGATTTTATTTCCCTAACTGTGGGATATAGTTGGACTTGAAACTAACAAAATTTGTAAAAACTCTCTCCTTTGAATGAGGATGGGGCAGAAGTGGATTTAAATAAAAGTCTTGCTTTTCAGTGACAAAATAATCTTAATGCAAGCAATTTGCACAGCTCTTCTGAGCTAAGAAATTAATACATAGCTACATTTATGAAACAAAACTATGAGAATGCTAAACAAGACACAGTATCAACTGTGATTTAGAAATGATGTTGATAAGCATATAGTTTTAGCTGTATTCAGTACAGAGACCAAGGAGTATCATCAACCTTGCAACATATTTGGAGAATCTCGTATCTTTCTGAACAACACTTTCACCTGCGTCAGCTACTTCAGAAAGAAATAGAAACACACACTCCCAAAACGTGAGGAGACATACTATTTTGGCAAGATTTGAGAAGACTGCACTTAGCTAGCACTGTTTTTTATCTGTCTGACCTAGAATTACACATGCTTTCAACCACAACTTTTATCAACTCTTTGAAGTTTTATCATTCCAAGGTACAAGGGTGGCAATACTCGGAGGAAGCAGTGAAAGACTGAATGGGAATTAAAAGCACTTTGCACTCTCAAGCAAGCCAGGGAAAGAATCCTATTTAGCTTCAGGAGAGCACTGCCAATACTAACAAAACATTTGTCGTCTGGCACTACATGCCAGTAGGTAGCATACAAACCTGCACGAATGTTTTGACACAAGCTAAATGGGCAAAGTTTGAAGCGCCACTTGTATCTGCCATGGTAGCTTTTCAGTTCATTTTGCACCATCTCCTGAATGTCAGGATAAAAAAAAAAAAGGCAGGGGGAGACAAGGCAAAACAGAAGTCAGAGCTTCGAAAAGAAAGGTAACTAAATTTGTAAATACCGTATGTTAAGTATCTGTCTAGTTCTCTCTATCAGCTTAACTCAAACAGAAAACTTGGACACTACATTTATTTTATTTTTTTCTCCAGTTTCATGCCCTCTGAAAATGAAAGCTTAGTATATATCAGTATATTCACCATCCCAGTTAAGTCTTATCACTCCAAGAAGCAGTATGAACCAACATGCGCTAATCCAGAATCAAAGCCAATTCCATAACCACTACACAGAATAATTCTTTTTGCAAGCTCCAAGCTCCCTTCTCTGCTCTTCAACTCCAGCTATATCTGCTCCAGGGATCTTGGGCATGAGCCACACTCACAGCTCATTCCTGTAATGAAAATGTTCTCTGCTCCCAGCAACTATAACTTAACTTTGCCATGTAAAAGAGCCTCTCTTTCCAATTCTCATGGCTTTGGGAGATATTTTTTTTTTTGACTCATATCACAAAGCCTGCCCATTCTGCCTTGATTATCTTATTTTATTACTATCTGTAGCCCTGGCATTTGTTTGAAATTTTGTTAAAAATAGGCAGTTGCATAAAGAATGACTAGTACAGCAAATGCTGCACTGAGCAATATTATATATTTTATTGCATACAAAGTTGGTATGCCAGAACCAACAAAATCAATTATTTGGGTCTGAAAGCATATTTTTCCTCTCCTGCTTGCAACAGTGTAATCTTGGCAGAAATAACTGAGAAAAGGAGCATGGCGGTAGGCAAGAACTCCTAATAACGTAAGATCATGTTTGGATCAAGTGCTGTGCTGTGGGACACATCTCCGGGAAGAGAGAATAACAATGCTCATGTTCTCAGTGTGTGACAAGGGTACTTGGCATACTATCTGTTCGGCCATCATCCCAAATTACTAATTACCTGTGCCAGTGTCCTTGTCACACTGAAAAAGTCTGCTTTTCCCTGAAGATCTGCGAGAGAAAAATTAAATCAAATGCTTTCCCATTTGTTCAGAGTGGCTAATGAAAAATTCATTAATGAATACTTGGGCAAAAAGGCTCTCTCTGCAATTATAGCACACGGTCATAAAAGCCAATGTATGATGGCTGGTGAATATTTCTCTGCAGAAGCTGGCCCAACAAAGCTTCCTACTTGGTAGTGAGAGGAAGTTCTGAATAAATATTTGTTTTCCCGTATTTATTTCTACACTGGGCGAGACAAGACAAAAGGATGTTTATATGCTGAACTCATTTCAGATGTTGCTCTTTGTGCACAGTTTGGTCTGTAAGGTTACAGGGCTTTTAATCTCACATACATTGTGGATTGTATGATCACCACCATCATAATGAAACCAGACAGAGTTTACTTCCCGTTCCCCCACCCCGACACCGGGACGGCATGCTGAAATGAGAGAGTTAGTCATGTAAAACTGAGCTAAGAACGCTATGCAACATGTCAGCCACTTGGCTCCATCCCTGCCTGAAACGGTGCCACTGGAAGCGGCTCCTGCCAACGCGCCACCGGGCTGAGCGGGTCAAGCAGCAGCGTAACCCAAACCAGAAAGATCAGAAGATGTGAGATTTAGCTTGTCTGCAGGAAAGGCAGACGACAGTCCCTAGGTGTTTCTACAAGTCCTTTTGCTCTAGGCACAATCAGATTTTATTGAACCGTAATCCTAGATAAGTATATTGAATCTTACAGCTGAAGTCAATTACAGCGTGCTAAATGGCAGGCTTCCTGATTTGCTTCTTCAGGAAATCGCTTCTTCGGTATAAGATCATATTAGTTCAGCAACTAGTTACATGCCGCTTGGGCATGGTGTTGAAACAGCAGTGGACAGCTAAGCAGTTTGCCACGCTTTCAGGCATCCCGAGCTGTGAGCAGACCAAATTCCTGGGCTTACCAGCTGGAGAAGGGATAAGCATGACAAGCAGAGAGGGGACATCCACTGACAGCACCACCACGTCTCAAACACGGCCGTGTTCTCTTGGGGCTGGGGACTCTGAGCTGACCAGTCTGAGAAGGGACGAGACATCACTTTTCCTGTAATTGAAGATCCTCACACTCAGAGGCTTAGGTTAGATGCAGCAACCAACCCTGAGCTGGTTCTTTATTCATCTAAAATGGGAGTACCTCGACCAAAATCAACAGGGTTGCTCATGGATCATTCCACAAGACAGGGAAAACTAGGTGCTGTGAAATGGTGGAGAAAATAAACAGGAAAGCAAGGTGATGACAGCTGAAGAAAAGGCCACCTGCCCAAAAAAAGATTGACTGCCGTTTCGGAGTAAGGAACAAGTGGAGAAGGGTGGACCTGGGAGACGGAGGAGGGAAGAGTGCACCTTGGGCCACTTCTGCAGCCTACCAGATGCGAGTCATGACAGAGTCATGACATCTCACGAAAGGACCAGGATAGAGAGAACCGGTAGCAGAAAGACGTCTGGGTGAGTATGGGTCTGAGAGGAAGGCTGGGGAGATGTTTCTGTGGCCACAGAAGGACTGAAATGTGGCAGGGATGGGAGGACAACGCAGGTCCCAATGAGGAGGATCTCTTATTAACCCTGGCAACACAGAGAAAGGCAAGGATCAAGTCAAAGGAGGCTTTAAGAAAACAGGGACAAAAAAAATGGGAAGGCAGTAAGAAGATGGGAGCACAGGAAACATAAAGAGCTGTAAAGAGAAAACAAAAAGTGAATATGGTCTGAATGTGTACTTTCAAGATCTCATCAACGGCTGGAGAAGAGCATTAGTAAGAGGAGAAGAAAAACAGTGTACAGGGCTCCACGCCCTCTTCCCAGAGAAAAATAATTCCTGTAAATGCTGAGAAAAGTTTAACTATCAACCCACAAGAGATAAAAAGGACACATCAAAAGGCATGTGACTTGTCATTTCTGATTCCTTACTCAGAATTAGTATCGGCACCATGTGAGATTCATATCAAAATCTCTTAAATGAATATTGCCTATCAGGGGCTGAGTGGAGGAACAGAGAGACTGAAGGCCAGCTGTAGTGCTGGGCTCATGGGACACCCTCAGCAGATACAACATAAACCTTGCAAGGTGGCCAAGAAGGTGATGGCCAGCTCCCTTGCACTGCCTTCCTCAACTGCGCAGGGTCACCTCTGGTAACCTCCTGAACAGGCTCAAGTGTTCTCCAGTTTCTTTCTTACACACAACCATATTTAAATGTCAAGAGATCTCTGTGTAATTCAGGAGATGACAGAAGCTGCGTTTATGATCCAGTTGGGTTTGTGTGGGTCGTGTGTGTCAAGTAGATAGGAATGACTCAAACTATGAAGAGGCAGACCGTGAGGAGAAAGGCGAGAGACAGGGAATATTCCAACTGCCTGCCGCTGCACAGGGAGAGCCAAAATCCATGAGAAACATGTCTGAAAGACCCAAAAAAGGGGAAAAAAAAGCAAACAACACCTTAGATTTGGAAATCATTTTCTCTACTCCTAAACAAACAAAATGCAAAAAGCATGGGTAATTCTTCTCTGTCAGGAAGCTCATCCCACTCATGCAAGTCCCTCCCAGGCTGGCCCTCCCCATTGCAACATCCACGTCTTTCAGATGCACCAGTAGGCTTCACCTTCCTGACACACCTCTGGAAGGGAGGAGGATGATCTCTGTTTTAAAAATGAGGAAGTTGGTCGTGGGGCAGATGAAGGAGGTTGCCTGAGAACACACAGGAAACCTGTGACTGAGGCGGGGAACTGAACCCAGACCATGAGTTCCAGCTGGGTGCCCCGTCCAAGCTGGGTGGCCAACAGACCACCTTTTCTACCGGGGCTTTGAAATTTAAGTTTGGTGTGTTTTTTAATTAATGTGTCATTTGTCTAGCCACTACGTTTCGTTTCACTCACACTTCTGCTTTGTGGAAGCTTTTTATTCTGCTTCTTTTTTATTTTGCCTTTAAAAAACCCACAAGTGAACATTAAACAGAATTTAAACTTCACTATTTGGTTTTCTCCCCTACCGACATCGGCCTCTCTCTAGGTCTCAGTGTTCAGTGTCCTTTGTTTGTGCACCCTGCGCTCATAATTATGGCTTGATCAAAACGTATCACTGATTTTCAAAAGGAGATTTCTTATTCACAGTTTCAAAGAATTACAGCAAATGCTTACTGCGAACAGCAGTGTTGTGAGGCAACAGACCAGACCTGGTGGGAAAACCAGAGCAAGGAGATGCACAAAAAAGGTAAGTTCCAAAGTAAATGCTCCAGTGCTGCTAGGAGTTACATCAAAATGAGCAATCAGCTGAAGAAAAGCTACCAGTAAGCCAACGCATGAGACTGCCTAGAATGTTTTAACAGTTAGGCTAATGAATCACTGTGTACATGTGAGCAATGTTCTTACAGTCAGGGTACTGCAGCTAACTAGTCTCTCTGATGGGTGAGAACAGTGTCTCTTCCATTGTCATCGCGACCTGTGGTTTAATTGATATTTGAAAACCTCTAAAGATCTTCCAGTGAAAGGCAGGTAACATACATTTCGAAGACAAAATTCTGTGGTATTACAGTATTTGCAACAAGTCAAACCATTATTTCATGAAATAATTCACACTGGGTGAAACACAAGAAGTTTCAAGACATGGAGAAGAAAAAAATATCAAATTTCCACTTGTGTGTAATAACTAACATAGTAAGAAAGAAAAAAGGACGACAGACATTTGTGAGAAAATGCTGCAAAACCACGAACTTTCAAAAGTGCCCAGAATGCTATTTTCAGCTCATGTGGATGCAGCCCAAACTATCTACAACTAACCAAGGTGCATCAGAAGAATGTCATCATTCCACTTCCACCACAGCGTCATTACCTTTTGCCCATTATTCACCCAACTCTGTCAAACCCTACAAAACAACCTAAGACTTTTATACTTCAAGCAGCTGAGCAGCTGCAAAAATAACCCTCTAAAAATATTTAATACTTAGTCCCACTCAGCAGCTGGAAAAACAATTACTGATTGAAAAATTCAGTGCTTGATATTACTTAATAGATGGGGAAAAACTATTCCTGAATCATAATTAATGTTTTTTTTAACCATTTAAAAGCATGCATCTGCTGTTTGAGGCTTCACAGAGAGACAATATGTGGCTTTCTGGCACCATTAAACACACTAAAGCAGTTGAATTTGAGGGACGTGAGGCAGAAAGCCATGGTGGAGTAGGGAATCCTTCAGGGACTTGGTATAACTGAGACTGCACAACTACCTCAGTAGCATGCACCCTGGGACACCAGGTCTGAACCCAGCCTACGACTACCTCAGGGTAAATTAAATAAATGCAGAGCTCCAGCTCCTGGTGCCACAGGGATTCAAACACCGTGACACACGATGAAAGAAAATACAGTGGTAACAGCAATAAAATGAGGCTCCCCTCAAAATGTCCACAACGCCAACAACGGGGCCTGGTCACAGTGGGGCTTCCTGCTGGGAAGTGCCGTGCCGCCATGTCGGAGGAGACCAGAAGCTCTTGTGACACCCAGAGGTGCCAGGCACCTGCCTCCCCTGCTGGGAACACCACTGGCTTGGGTTGGGGCTTACACTGCAGAAGCAGACAGACCGTGTCCAGGCAGAATGCCAGCCAAAACCAAATTTCTGCAGAATTTTCCCCAAGCAACTCCCTGACTAACTGTCCACTAGCCACATCAGAGGCATCGCACCCTGGCAGCAACCATGCCCTTTCTAACTCTTGTTCACGTCCACCCATCTTGAATCAAGCTGAGCAGTTGCCTGGTAGGCACTGAGCGATGATGAAATGGCAGTCAGGGCACCTGGCAGAACTGAGTCAAGGATTTTTGTCATGCACAACCTCACCTGGGAAGGATCCAGGTGTGCCAGTTGACTACACTGAACAGAAATCCAGAAATAAAACCTATTCCAAATAAAGCTCTCAATTGCTTTACCACTTGGGTTCAAGGACTCAATGTTGGAATTAGCACTTTTTTTTCTTTCTTTTTAAACAGGTTTATGTAAAGCAAATGTAATCTGTAGGGAATATTTTGCAAGGTGCTAAGCAGTTTGAGCAACCTGTATAATGTCCCTAACTGTAAGTGACTTGAGCCCTGAATCATTCATGCTCCTGCCCTTTTTCTCTGAAGTGCCTGTATTATCAGGGGCCATTTCAAGGGAAATACACTTAAGTCATAAATACCTCTCGTATCAGGATAACCTGCCTCATCAGCGGCAGAAAAACAAAGGCAATATAAAAAGAAATAAAATGGTGTAAAAATTCATGTCACAAACACACCTAAATGGATTATACTTTCAAAAGTAACTGTATAAAATGGCATGATGAGGTTTTCTTGGTGTACTTCTTGAAGTTTTCTAGGACGATGTTACTAACTTTAAGAGTAACCATATTCCCAATGCCATGTCGATGCACTCAATGCAAGTGGCTCTTAATCTGAAACTGGGTCTTGTTCATTGACATATGCTCATTATGGAGACAGCTGACCAAATTTGCTGCCGTTCCCAGTACACTGAGGTTCCCTACCCATACCGACAGCATGTTGGTAGACACAAACCAGTGCTCTTTTCAGATCGGTTAGGGCACCTATCCATGATGTATTTTGAATTCAGATAGGCAGATCACAGTTTATGACCCAAAGCTAAAATGCTGAAGCACACAAAGGCAGGCAGGGATGAACACTAAAAAACCCATGTATGCCACAGAGTGAAATACTGCACCGGCAAATGACAAAATAGATCAATATGTACTTTGCCAGATTTGTTTCTAGACTTATAAGTAGCTGTCTATTCTTGGAAGTGTTTAGGTACTGTGCTGTGCAGTTTTTAAGCAAGTCACCAAAAAGCCTTTAAAGGATTTTTGATAAATGCTTCAGACATGGCAGTCTGAAGCTCATGTTCTCATGGGCACTGCTACTGTCTAGTAGATATTAGTAAAACTATGAAATTATAAGGAACAGTCAAAACATCCAGAAAATGCCCCCAAAATAATGAAACCATTTTATGCTGCTTTTGAAAAAATACTTACTTACAACACAGTTCTGGAAGTGATTTCCAAGCAAGCCAACTGCTGCTTTAGACAGTTTACTGGATGGTGTGGCTCAGCTCTTTCATACAAGAAGCACCTACAGTTATATCTGGAAAAGGAAATAAAACCAAAATTCTTTGTGAGCAAATACGCAAATAAAGTCATTTTTCTTTCTAAAACCATAATCAGGTTAAAACCAGCTTTAGCAGGACTATATGAAATTCTCATGCCAAGCTTCAAGTGTGTTGTCCATTTACAGGAACAAGCACTGAAGCACAGTCAAAGCCGACCTAGGAGGCTGGAGCTGAGAGCAACCGTGTTTTGAGAACAAAAACATGCTGAACGTATCAAAGCAGCGAACAACCTGGCGCAGCTGTTTTTCTCATCTAGTTCTACTTGAAGCATTCTCAGGAAACGCAAAATGAAATACTGGCGTTAGTGTCAGAAACCTAGGTGATTTCAGCAGGGCCAAGAACTCCAGGCACCAACTTCTTTTTCTCTCTTGAGTGGGTGTTCACTTGTAAGTTTTAGACATGTTAGCAATTCAATGACTGAACGAATTAATGTTCAACTTAACAGTCATTGTTAGGCTGGGAGGTTATTACTGCTTGTTCTGTTACAGTGACAGATTAAAATAGGTTTGTATCTGAAAAGTTGTTTTCCACAATACATATTCCCTGACTTTTCGTACCAAATCATTTTCTTCCATCACGTCAACCCCTATTGTGTGACCCATCACTGTGAACTCCGCCACAACGGCTGGGATGGGCAAGGAGAAACACCACGGGGACAGACGAGGAAGAGATGGAGCTCAGCCCCTGCTCCTTCTCTTTGGGCTGCCATCTTCTTTTCTCCAAGCATTTTATGTCGCTTATACGAGACTTCTCGACAAAGGAGCACACTCACATTTGCAGGCCATGTTCTACTTTTAAAGCAAGCAAACAAAAGCACAACCCAAAAGCAAAGAGAGGGCTTGACTTCATCCAGCTACTTAGTGAACAGAGGAACCTGTTCACTATCAGGCACTATTTCCATACACAGGATGGAAAGTTGTGATTTCCCAAACCCCAGACTGGAAGGCAGGATCTTATCAGTGGAAAAAGCAAGCACCAAATTTCAAGGTTGAGCTGACTGGTATGGAAGAAGAAAAAAATACCACTACATGTCTAATTTTTGCAGACTCAGATCCATTTTGTACTAGTAAATGAGTTTTCATCCTTTCCTCCTTCATTTTTTTTTTTTTCTTTCAGGGTAGATAGCAAGCTGCTGACAACTCACACTGTACTAAGAGCTGTTCACACCGCACAAAGTGTTTACCACTCACAACTGATGCTAAAAATTAATTTACAGCACCACTACAGAAAGCTTTGACAAATTGTCATGTGTTGACACAGTCATAAGTTGTTGGTTAAAAAAAGTAACACTTCCCTCTTCTGCCACCTCATGTTTGAGATCAGGGATGGGCACATTATGCAAAGTTTGAGGGTTTGTAAGCTTCACAAATGTTTGGGCTTCACAAAACAAGCTAGGTTGTGAAACTTTTTTCTCTTACAGTTAGGCGTGTGTTTGTTGCTAAAAAGACTCTAGTAAGAAAAAAAAATATCCTTTCTCATCTACCAAGATCTGTGTGTTGTGCAAAACCAGGAGAAAAGGCTGTAAAATAAATAACCCTGCACGATAGTTGTTCTTCCCATGTGAACGATAAGATCAGACCCGTGACAAATACCCAGCTACTCAGAGCTGCAGACACCACCCACCTACTGTAGAAAGGAAAAAAAATATATAGCTGCAAGTAAGAGTTTTAATTGTTCTCAGCTGTCACACAATGTTATCTTAAGTGAACGCATTTATTTCTCAATTCTTCTGTATTGCTCTATAAGAAAAAAAAAAAAAAGAGCAGTGGTGTTCATCAGACAAGGTCCAATTCGATTTCCGTGTACTCAAGATAGTAACCATTAGTCAGCACTTGTGCCCGCGGTGGCTCTTAAATTTTAACTCCTCCTTTTCTTGGTCAGGGCAGGATAAATAACCTGTCTTGTTTACACAGCAGAATTGGTAATGGACACAAAGGCAGTTTTGGCTGAAAGGAGAAGTGTTTCAATAGTACTGTGCTAATGTAAAATGTTAGCCGCACCCTGGACTAAATCACGGCTCAGAAACAAGGCTACGGCTGGGGAGAACCAAAGCAATGGGAGATAAGCCAGGCATCCACTTGGTCAAGGTAAAATGACCTGAAGTTATCTTCATCTTTCTTTTCTCCTAAAGTTTATCTTTAAGCTGCCCGGCGCTTCTGAGAGCCATCCATGTGAAGCCAAGCTGACGTACTCCGATGTCAGTAACAAGCAGGACGTGAAGACTGCCAGTGGAAGAAAGAAGAAAGGAAGATAAGCTGGGCCCTACATCAGGCAGGAGTTGGAACACTAGAAATATTTAGGGCAGCATGACACAGCACAGAAAAAGACTGTCAGTCAAGTGGGCTTCATGGGGAGCACCGAAGTGCCACGTTTTCCACCAGCAATCTATCCTTCCAACACTGACAGCTCTCATTCAACTCCACCACCTTCTGCAGCACACACTGAGCAAGAATGCGAAGGAAATTCATTCAGGAAATTAACTTTGCAATACAAGGAATTTATTTCCCTCACCCCCCTCCCCCCAACATTCATACAAAGGGGAGATGCTTTGAGTGGTTCCTGACCCCTGAAGAAAGGCAACTCTGTACCTTCGCGGAGGTGATCCATTCACCCTACCCTGCGCCTGCAGCAGTGCAAGCAGTGATGCCTGTAATTTCTCTACAAAACCTGAGGTGCATAATCTCAACCAAAAGGAGCTCCTGCAATACATTAAGCGGATGAAATTTCATACAGACTCCTCGCTTGCTCACACCTCACACACCTTCTCTGAACTTTTTTTTTTTTCTGCTAAAATGCAGAAATCTCACACCGCACTATTCAACTGGCTTTATTGCCAGTGAAACCAATACTGTGTGAACTTGCTTTTGAGACCTTGGTTTCATGTTAGCAGTGGACTAACACAGCGATTTTTGCACAACACATGTAGAAAACTGGTAGCTCCCCATGGACCTACTCGGGCTAGCAGAAAAGCAGCACATGTCCCAGTACAGAGTTTCTTTACGACCTGAGATGTTACTCTGAAAAACGACACAGATTACTCTCTGGTACATCTAATGGAAGCAGAGACATTTACGTCATTGCACTCAGGATGGACATTATCTCGTGCTGCTGATTGGAATGATATCATCCATGATTAATTAGCTTAGATTGATGTACATTTAGAAAAGCAATCAAGAGGCACCTCCTGTCCCCCATCGATAAAATCTTGCAAAATCTCATGCAGGAGCACATGCCTGCTTTAACCAAGGCAGGGCCAGTGCAAGAAAATCAAGAAGGGTTCAGCAACTGGGCAGTGCAGACAGGGACACTCCTGTGGCCTCCCTAATCCACACCTCTGTGCTGCCCTTCAGGTTTTGGCATGGGGAGGATGGATGGCAGTGTCTTGGCCAGTCTACATCCCACTGCTATTTGCATGGTGTTAGAAGATAGCCACAAAGATGACGCTCAGCCCATCAAGCCCTCACCAAGATTTCAAAAGTAGAAGGGAACATATGAATCTGTCCTGCTCTCTTGATGAGTAATGGTTGGACTTGATGATCTTAGAGGTCTTTTCCAACCTAAATGACTCTATGACTCTATGACTCGATGATGCACAAATGTTGCCGAAGGGGTGCAATAAAAAAAAAGTGCAATAAATAAACTGAGAAATGAGTTGTATTGACACTGCCTGCATGTGATGCAGATTGAGTGACACCACATCTCTGCCTAGAAAGGAAAAAAAGGAGAGGTGCGGCTGCCTTGTTCCCTGGGCACCACTGTTCCAGCCAGTGAGGGCAATGCTGGGGTTTAAGCCGGCCCCTCCTCTCCCAAAGCAAGAGATGTCAGTGGCTACGACGTGGGTAATTTTCCTGTCTCTGCTCTGCACCCGTCTGTACATTGCTGCAAAGGTCACCGCGTCATATCTGTTACACTGAGGCCTGCCGCCCACCAGCAGGCAGGGAAGCAGCTTATCTGGGCAGCCTGGCAGGACCTCTTGCGAGCACTTGGGTGAAGGGGAAAAAACCTTGCAGCTTTCTACAGTGTGGGGGCTTCAAAAATAGCTCCAGTTCTTAAGAAGGGACTGAGATGCTCAAATTACCTTGAACTGAAAGGATCTCAACCTACACCAGCTCTGCTCTGCAAAGCCCAGAGACATCACTCCCTTTCTGACTCTCCCTCCCCAGTGTGGGAGAGGGAGCGCTGGGAAGCGACAGCTCTGTAAGCATGAAGTGGTGGGGAACAGGATCAGATCTTCCTTCGTGCCTCTCTGGAGCACACCTTAAGCTTCCAGACCTCTCAAGCAGAAGGAACCTGGTGGCTCTGTGAAGAGTTTAATCATGGGAAAACCAGCATCCACGTTTCCCCTTTTGTGGGCTCCATCAAAAAGGCAAGCACCCCTCGGGAGGCAGAGTGGGAATTGTCTGCCCCCTGCACAGAAATGTACCCAGACACATGCACATGGGCCTCCCTCTCCTCTCCCTCTCACTTTAAGCCTTTTTCTAACTGCATACATTACTGTATTTTTTCACAACTTTCTTAGCATTACATCTGTTGTATGCTGCGTAACAATCAATGCCAGCATTATCTATAGCATTAGCAAAGAAGCAAAACATGTAATTCATTGAAATAGGACTCTCTTCTTCCCCAGCTCCTCATAGCCATTTTTGGCTATGTTAAATAAATCCATCTGCTTTCCTGCTTGACTTCAATCTACTGTGATCAAACCTTTACCAAAGCTAGAAGCATTTTGTTTCTAACGAATATATTCCCATGGCTGCTCCCAAGTCAAGACTCTGCTTCTGGCTTAGACAATGTCATACAACTTTTATTGTAACGCAATGCTTACAAACAAATGAACTTTAAAATTCAGTTAAATGACAACACTCAGCTGAGGGACTCTGGAGGCTTAGCTATCACAGGAGCAAAAATCACTCTTTGTATTGCTTTTTTAGAACTGACGGTAGGATTCTCTGGATGTTTTTGAGCCACCTCATGCCAGAAAAATAACTAGATAACAAAGAAAACCTAGAGATATAGGGTTTTGTGAGACCTTTAGCAAAAGTGTTTAAATCAGACCATTTTGGTTAGTACATACTGAAATCCTCAGATCTACGTCATGTGGTGCCGCCTTGCATATGCAACCTGATTATGAGCCAACAGAAGGAACCAACTCCAGAGATCAGAGATTGGTCTCACCTGCCAAAATACAGCACTGCAGCTGTATTTTTATTTATATACAGCTTTTCCTGACCTTTCCATCCCCAGCGACTCCCACAGGAGAAAACATTGCAGGAAAGGTACCAAAGAAGTTAACTGGTAGCATATGATTCATCTTCTACCCCTGCTGATAAAGACAACTCAATGGAAAGAAGAACATATGCCCCATGTCCTCTCAGGTGTGCTCAAGGAGCAAAGTGGTGGGACACTGCAGGGAAAACCTCTGGCACTTACCCCCAAAATACAAAAGAATCCCAATTTCAGGAGTTGCTGGCGTGCAGTGAGGACATGTTCAACACACTGTCAGACCGCTCATGTTCAACAACAAATGTTGAAGAGGCGAGTGAAGGTTTCACTCAATCCTAAATCAGTCCAGTTCCTGTCTTCCCAATGGCTTCCCTCACCATCAGAAATGCTTTGGTTTGGATTTTAGTCAAGTCTGGTTTACAGTTCTCAAATTCAGCTGTTAAAAAAAAAACCCTGCTGGAACGCCTTACTCATTACGCAGCCTTGCAAAAATTATTAGCTATGTTACAAGGCATTTCCCTTTGGGGACCAGAAAGGGTGAAGAAAGGGGATGGAGAGTGACAGTCTGTGGTTTCTAATGCAGCAGCAAGAAAATAAATAAGTAAGAGGAATACAGGATATAATGTGTTTACATTTGTCAAAACAAGTTTCCTGGAGACAGTGAGGGTTCATGCTGCTGAGCTGTCAGTTCTGCTAGAAACTGCTGCCTCATGCTATCGGGAGGTCAGTCACTGACCTACTTTCTGATAGAACTGAATTAATTTGCTACTTCTGTACACAAACCTTTTTTTTTTTTTTTTTTTTTTTTTTTTTTTTTTTTTTTTTTTAAAGGGATACTCAACAAATTCTTTAGAAGTTGCTTTTTAAACCAGCTTGGAGCTTCACCTAATGGTGTGCAAGGACATTATGCTCCCTGGCATAGGGCCCACTATGCTCGGTCTGCTTATCCTTTTGGAAAAATCCATACAGAATATTTTTAATGAGTTGACACAACAAATAATGTCTGTCCTTTTTGAACTCTTACATTACACTAACACTCAAATGCTTGCGATATAACCTATTACAGACAATAACGGAGGACGGCACTCAAATAATGCTGTTCTTTGTCCAGGCTGCTCCTGAAATAGATGCCTACTGCAACAGGATTAGCTCCCCAAATAGACAGATGCATGACATGGCATATTTATAGGATTAAAACACATGGTTATTAATAGGAAACAAAATGAGTAGGCGAAACTTATAAACTAAATACCTGTTGATCCGATCATCCCCTGCACAGAGCCACACAGCAAACATCTGCACTCACTGGGAGACAGTGGTCCGTCAGGAGCTCTTACACTACAGCATTATACTCAGAAAGTGAAGTGGCAGAAGTAGGAGCAAAAGAGGTGGCATTTGCCTGCATGATTTGCTTAATGGCTACATGGACAGAGATCTAATGGCATTACAACTAACACCTGCATCGGGCCTCTCAGGCAACCTGTTCTCATACTTCTCCATCTTCCACCTGCAATGTGAAGATAAGGATCTCCTCCAAATGCTTGGCTTGGTTAGTGCTGAGACACTGGGGTAGAGACTTGCACTTTACATTCCCCAGGGTCCAATATAACAATAAGGGAGGTAGTACTGACTACCAGACAATTGCTAGTATCAAAACAGATTTATGATCACTTGAGTTCTTGGACTTGATGAGGCTGATGTTGCCAAAGATAACTATGCTAAAACTAGCACCTCCAACTTCAAGTGCATTTCTGTCAACCTTTTTAGCTTTCATCTCTGCATATTTACAAGCCCCAAATCTGAAGTTCAAATAAATCCAATAATTCACTCAAACCCACCAGGATTTGAAAACATTAGGGAAGTGTCAAGATGTCATCGAGCTTGTTCTGCGGAAAAGAGTACTTTATAGTTTCAGAAAGAAATAGACAAGGGAGCTATTTAACGAGATGGTGGCATATTGAAACATGGAGAGATAAGTAATTAATAGCTACCTTCTTTAAGTGAAAACTTTTCTGAGTGAAAGATCAGTTTATATGAAAAACTACAAGTCAATTGCTGCCATTTTGGGTGGATAAGAACTGTCACACGTTAGCATCTCCATTACCATGAAGAGTTTTACTCCTCTGAAGCAACTCACTAAGCTCTTCACATAAAACAGCAAGTGGGAAGCAAGGAACTAACAGAAGGAGATACCAAAGAAATGTCGAAGTTCACAACTATCATTCTAAGGAAAAATGTTGTAAGAAATCCATGAAAGTGGAGGAGACTCTCCCACAAAACGTTAAAGCTAAGGCAACAGATTCATTTTAGTCCCTAGGTGAAAGAGCAATTGCATGACTGTATAGACACCATCACTGGGATTCAGAACATTGGCCAAATAACTTCTATAGGTTGGTACCTCAAAACATTTTCCTATTAAAAAGGTCCAATATTCTACTAGGACGTCATTTGATTCAGAACCCTCTTCACCTTCGTGTGCGGGTTTCTTTACTAAACTTCTATACAGATTCCAGTTGAATGCATGGCACCATAAAATAAACAAAAGGGGAGAAAGGGAAAAATAGTCATGCTCCAAGAAATAGGAAGTATAAATTCATTAATTAAGCATTTAATTCTTTTTTATCTCTCATGTCTGCCTCCACAGTTTAAAGTCTCTCTTGGCAATCAACCAATTTTGGGATTCACTGCTGTCATGCAAATCATGGCAGTACTTTAGCTAAAAAGGCACTGTCAAACATAATGAAGTTTTCCTTCAGCTTGTACCCACACTGGTGCTGCACACAGCACACACACGACTTCGGAGAACTACCTGGTGAGGTGGGATATCGGGCTTTACCTACATGAGCTCACAAAGACTGCAACTTGTCAGAAGTGGCAAGGGCACAACTGTTTCATCTAGGTATTTGGGACCACATGCCATAGGAACCATACCAGAGTGTCATTTATTATGTTACCACTAACACCCAGTCTGCTTTGAAACATATTTGAGAATTTTCAGTCATTTTCTTGCATTTTCTTTCCAACCTTGCAACCACAAAGAAGTCCATCTGCACACACCTCAAAGACATACTATAAATATGGAAAAATTTTCCAGCACTTCCCCATTACGGCTCAACTTCCTTGCTGAACCAGGGTCCCCATTCCCTGTCCCGCACCCAGGGCTGCTGTGCACCAAGCCCAGGAAAGACACGCCTGAGGGGTGCCAAACTGGGCACATCTCTCTATTTGGTGTTTTAACACCTTGCTTTCACACTGGTCCTACTGCAATTGGTGTTGCAGTAGGGCAAGGGTAAGTGAAGCAGTCCAGTACGCTTGAGGAGCATTTATTATAAGGCTTTCCAATACATAACGATAGGAATCTGCTGACTCAGGTGAAGGTGGTGCTGATGTCCTCACTATAAACTCCATTTACAATGCACATTTGGCTGCTTCCCCTGACCTCATAGAATCCCAAAATGGTTTGGGTTGGAAGGGACCTTACAGGCTATCTAAATCCAACTCCCCCGCCATGGGCAGGGACACCTCCCACCAGAACAGGTTGCTCAGAGCCCCATCCAGCTTGGCCTTGAGCACCTTCAGGGATGGGGATGGGACTTCTTCCTGCTTCACCCATCCCCAGAAAGCTGTGGCCTGGTGGCCAACACTCCTGCTGCTTTGACTCCCAGCAGCGAAGGAGGCCACAGGCTCTGTGGGTAGGGACCGTAGCCCTACGTTGAGGCAGCACGGCCCACTCGGCCTCTGGGCAACGCTGCAATGGAAAGGGCGATAACCCAAATGCTAAAGAAGGGCAAATACTCAGTCCTGGAACAACAGCATGCTTTAGGCTGAACACCTGGTGGCCCACAGCTCGAAATAGAAATTTGTGTGACAAAAACTGCATGACATGAAAGTCTGTAGCAAAAAGAAACCCAGCAAGCTGCGCTGCTTAGAATCTCATTTTCCAGCCCCTGGTGAAGTCCAAGCAGCTCAAACAAGGATCTGTAACATCGCTCTATGAGTAAAAGCTATTTTAAACTAATTTTGGCAGCTACCAGGAGCTGTAACCAGGATGCCTTCCAGCGTTTTTCTGAAAGCAACTGCTGGCCAGCAGCATGTCGGGACAGCCGCTGGCTCCGTAAGGGAGGTGCCGACACCTCCTCTGCCACCCAGACAACGTGCACAGGGTTCCTGCGGCCCAGAGCCCGTCCACACAGCTCCTCGGACAGAGGAAGAGTATCATCGATAAAACCTAGACTCTTCCAAGTTCAAGAAGTTCCCCTTCCTTAAAATGAGTGTTAGAGAATACCTAGTAATGAGCTGCAAAGTCCTTTTTTTTTATAGGCGCTCGCTTGAGGTGACCCCCCGTAACTCATATCCACTTTGTCACTTCACCTTTCCAAACTTAAGACGGTAAAACAGCTTTTACAACTGCACGTGATCATGACACTTCTGAAGTATAAAAACATCTTGCGTATTTTTCCATTTTTCAACAGAAACGAACATCCCAACCCAGACATGTGGACTGTGATATCCATTTGCTACCATTTCTGATCCTGGCCACTTCTGCACCAGCCCCCAGAGACACGTGAGCTCGAGGCAGCTTCCACAAATGCCAGCACACCCCGAATTTTGTGGGAGCACAACTTGTCATTGAGAAGGCCCTGAGGCAACACAAAGCTCCCATCTCAGCTTCCTACCTGAGGATGTGTGGTCAGAGGACAAGGTGAAGCCTCATACCACACAGTATAGGCTAGAATGCATTAAACTTAGTATTTACGGAGAGGTCTACAAGAACTAAATGCCATTTTTCCAATGCGCACCACAGGAACATGTGCATCATGAGAAAGGAGTGGTGTAGTGCATCTGCGTTGGAGGGAGGGAGGGAAGGAGGTCAAGTAACACAACTTGGAAACAAAAAGCAGGAGAATTTTATGTGGAGATGGCACTGCAGGAGGAGGGGAAGAGGTTTTGTTTTGCACAACCACAGCAAGGCCTCTGGGGACAGCCACGTGCAGGGGAGCGAGGGGGACGGGCAGGAACACTGCTCACATAGCTTTGCTGGCAGAAGATGAGGTGGAGGTCATGTCCTTCCTAAGAAAACTTCTGCCTGCACTATCACCCAGGGCAAGAGTGGCTGTCCTACAGAGAAAGAGCAACGCACTCGCTTGGTCAGCCTACGCGACCCAGGGCTGAGCTTATGGAAAACAACAAATCCCAGGAAGCGAGGCTGCTCCACGCAAACCGGACACAGACAGACTGCAGCAGCTGAGATACATAACCAGAGTGACATAATGTTCGAAAATATTTCTGTGCTTACTAAGACAACAACAAACTGAACCCTGATGCTGTATTTTGGGCACAATAACTAAAGCTATCTTTAGACAGGGAAATGAGAAGTATGTGCGTACAGATGTTCCAGCACGCATGAAAAGCAGAGAATTGGAAAAAGCGCCGACTTCCAAGGCTCATAAAAATGCTTGCTGTAAATAAGGGTGGGAATAAATACACCAGGCAATGCTGAATCAAAACCTAAAAGAGCAGGCAAGAAGCCAGCAGTTGGTCATGGACTGGTCAGGTTTAATGGCTGAACGCTTCCCTCAGCTTCTCTGCTTCTGATGGATTTTTTGCAGGTATTATTCCCTTCTGTCGACCCTCCCTACGTTTTACTCCTTCTGCCAGCTTTTTCATGCAGCTTTCTGACTATCTCACTTTTGCAGATCCTCTCCTGGATGCGTGATTGAAGCTATAAATTCACATCTACACATCTGTAACAAAAATAGTTTTTCTAAAAGCTATTCTTCTTCCCTATCAATGGTGACACAAATGATATAGAGTCACCAGCAATTCGGGGGTCTTGCTGCAGCTTTAAACACCGACCAAGACAGAGAGTAATGCTCTGTCTCACAAGGAAAACAGCAATAATGGAACTTTTCGCTTTTTCTTTCTTTCCTTTTTTTTTTTTTTTTTTTTTTTTCTTAATATAAAGCTGTTATTCTTGGAATCATTTCTATTTCTGAAGAATTGAAAAATACAAGAGGTAACCTCAAAGCTCTTGCCCCATGGAAAAACTATTATTTCCTAAAGCAAAACATAATTATCACCTCTCTCCAGAAAAAAAAAACTTGGAGTCCATTAAGAGAGGGCAGATCTAATATACCATGACCACTGCTCAGCTAGTAGTAGTAGAAAGAAGAGGGTAGCAACTAACAAAGTACAATTTACACATCCCTTGAAAAAAAGTTCTCTAAGTAGGACATTAAAGATAAGGACAGATGCTTCCATATTTGCTTATGACCGGGCCCTGCTTTTAGTAGAAAAGCATTGTACTAGCGGCAGGGTGATGGGCAACCTCAGAAAGGAAAGCAAAAATGCACCAACAAGAACAAAGACAGTTAGCAGAGACTGATTAAAAAGAAAAAGCAAAAGCAAAAGGGGGGAAGTGTGGCAGATGGAGAGTGCTCGCAGAGGAAGCTTGCTCATACTACAGAGTATTTGGACATTTTAAAGCAAAGTCTACCCCCAGTGAGCGCCTCTGTTAGCCTCCAGGAGAGCCCAGGAGCTTCTCTATTTGCACCCAGGAAAACATCGCTCTGCTTGCAGCAGGTGCATGGAGCCACCACGACCACAGCGTGACAGCCAACCCCTAAAAGGATGCCCATATTTCTGCTGTTGTAGGGGTATTTGCCATGATCCTTGTTAAGATTTTCACACCTAGCAAAGCCACTACTGGTTTTAATGAAATTCACACACACACACACGGTGCTTGGAGAGAGGGGGTAAAAAAGAACATGAAATGAAAGTTCAGCTTCCTTCAAATAAATTTGTTAGCAGGTTCATCATCATTTTCTGACAGAATAATCTTTCCATGGTGAATTATTTCCACTGGAAAAAATAGGAGACCAACAAATTGCTGGATATAATTTGTGCCTTAAATAATAAAGCAATTAATGGCATTTTAGCAGGAACACATTCTTCTCTCCAGAAATAAAATCCGTATTTCATCTCATCTAAATTGCTTGGTCAGCTTCAAATGAGTGCAATATAAATCTCTTTCCCATACTGCTCCTGTTATCTATGATAAAGAAAAGAGACAGAAGGTAATCCTGTGTTCTGTATTCACTGACACATCATTTTCATGCTACACTACACTGTAATTTATTTCTAATGGGATAAACCTCTTGTAGTCTTCCCGCTTTGTTCCGACACACATACATCCCCAACTGGCACTGAGATGGCGGGACTGGCAGGTGCAGCACCCAGGGACCATGTTCTGTGGAATTATGATGTCTGCTGCACATTTCAGCAGTGCTACAGCTGTGAAAATAAACAGATAGACTGTATAATTAAGGTATGCTTTTATTCTTTCCCACCCACTGCCTCCTGAAAGCAACGCAGTCAAAGAATTTGACAGTTTTCAGTACTTCTTGTAATTGCAAACTAAACTTTTAATTTTGCATCTAATCACTTTGAGACAATCCAAAAAGACACGTGGAGCTGGAGGATTTTGAAGAACGTGGAAGTCAAATGAAACCGAGAAATGCTTACAATCTTATCCGTAACAGAGATACCACTTAATATGAATGAAAATATCTTTAAGCTCTTTCTCCTGTCCTGACCAAGAAAAACACAAGAAATAAGCAAACCAATGTATGAAAATCACACTGGTGCTCTGAAATGCTGCAAAGGCTACTTGTATTATTTTTGTTTAAAAACATTTCCCGCATGATTTAAGAGAAGAAAAATGAGATAAAACCCTTTGTTTTAGGTTTATAAAAGTTGTCTTTGAATTAAAAAAGTCTGGACTTTGGGCCAAATGGAGGATACCAGTTATTGTTGATCCAATCCTGAAAACAGCTTGGTACAAACAGAAAGCTACCGAAGGTGCTCCTGCAGAAATTAATGTATTTTTAGAAAACATAAATGTTTATTTTTAAAACTTTTTTCCTGTCAAAATGTGCAAGACTACCACAGAATACTTAAATCTGCTGCTAGTTAATAAAAAATATTATCAAGCACCACAACTTAAAGAGAAAAGACTCTCAGGATTACTGTGCCTTTCACCCCATCTCTCTACTTCAGCTCATCAGTATACTCACATACACAGTGCATTTTGCAGAGTAACCTAAAATATTAGATAATTAGCCATTCACTACTTATCTAGCTAATTCGGTGACCCTGTCGCTCCAGCAGTTTCCAACAGGATTAATCTCATGTGATTCAGATGCAGTGATGCAGTGACTTACGGCCAAGACAACCATCTCTCCAGATCTCCTTCACAGGCAATGCAAAGTGACAGTCCCTTCCAGGGCACACTTCACAGCCATTTCAGGTGCCCATCTTAGAGGAGGGGAACGAACCCCTTCCCTGCCTACAGAAAGGCTGAACTGCTGTGCTGTGGCTGTGTGTACCTGGATAAATCCCGCTCTAGTGCTACAGCAGTGTGGGGTGAAGCCAGGGAAGGAGAGAGGAGAGTTGGGTTTGGTCTCCTGAATCTTGGTTGCCCACAACAGTGGTTCAGCAGCTTGGCCAGCTCCAGCTGGAGCAGGCTCCTTGGTGCACCCTGAGCCCCAGGGCAGGATGGTGGCGGCAGCAGCCAGCCTGCAGGGGAAGGCCAGCAGAAATCTAACGCTGCTCCACACTGCTTCTCGGCGCACATTACGAATCTGCCCTGCTAGCTCTGGTTTACCAATAGTTCATGCTTCAGAAATTTGACAAAACACCCCAAAGGCTAACTCCTGCTGAACTCCATCCCTGCTGCCACCATCAATTTACATTACGGCTTCGTTGCGGGGCCATATCTGCAACCGCTTATGCGAAGGGCCCGAGTGACGTGACTGAGCCGAGTGGTGCCGGCAGAGCTGCTTGCCTCTGTGCCGGGTCACAGGGGACAGCAGCGGTCTCGAGGCGGCTGGCTACCAGTTAACAGGGCTTCCAGCTGGGATCCTGCAAGCTCCCTGCAGAAGCCGCCTCGCCAGATGCTGCTGTGCCTCTGTGGAGCCGGGGAAGCCCCCAGGCATCTGGAGCAGCCCCCGAGCAAGCCCTGGGGTCTTGCAGCAGGCCTGTGCTGTATCCCTCCCTACCTGCAGGGCTCAGCACCAACCCCTGATCTGATGTCAGCTCCTGTGTTCTTCTTCTCATCCCAAACTCCCTCCTAAATGCAATCCAGATGAGCTCCTTGGCATGGGTAATGTGTGCAGCGGCTGCCCTGACTATCTGAAGCCCCATTCAGCAGGCGAGTTTAAAGAGAGCGCAGAATCGTTTTAGATAAGACTGCTCTTCACTGTGGTTGGAAAGGGACTCCCTTATCACACTCCCAAGCTCGTACTCTGGTTTCTGAACTCCCCTTGCGAGGGAAGGCAGCGTAACTCACACCTATGACGACGCAGGAAAATGCTGTGCTTTTATTTAGCTGCTCGCGATGCTTATCGCTTCTTGCAGGGAAAACGCATAACCTTGAACTCAGATCTTGGCTGACAAAGAAAAGAGCTTACTTTGCCACCCGGCAGCTCTAGGCATGAAGGATGGCTACAGGTTAGGTGCGTGGGGCTGCTCTGCACAGACCAGGAGTCACAGGGCTACAGAGAAAGACCCCTGGAGGAAGAACAAGGAGGGCTACGCCACAGACCAGGTGTGAGTGGTCGTAAATGCCCATGAGGCATGTGCAACTAGGCCAGGAGGATGAAATTCAGCAGGAAGATGTTGGGATTCTTACTGGGAACAACTCCACGCCAGGGCAGTCGGGTTTAGGCACTGGGCTGGGGCTGGGATCGCCTCACCTCAACCCTGTAAAACCAGGCTGGGTGAAAAGGCTGGTGGGCAGAGCATAAGCAGAAAATTAAATAAACCTCCTCTATCTTCAATTTCTGACCCGGAAAAATCTGCTCGTCATCCAGCAGGCCAGCGACACTGCCAGTAGGAATGGAAATTATGGCTGCTTGTACACTAGCGAGGGGGCAAAGGAAGAGCAGCAGGGGTGAGCTTGCACAATTGGCCCGGAAAGAGGAGTGCAAACCACTTTGGTTGTGATACACCACAAGGTGCAGAGCTGCACTGACAGAAGCACAGAGAGCAAACAGGGGCTGGTAGCATTTCTATGAAAGCAGAGCTTACATAAAAGAAACAGTTAAAAAGGTTGAACAGCTGAAGTGCTATTTGTACAAATGAAGAAAGTCTAAATAAGAGTGTTTTATTTTCATCCCCACGTTCTACAAAGCAATCTAAAACTCGCTAACCTAGACCGTGTTTTGTTACTGTAGTAACTGCCAGCACTTGAAACACCAAGCTAAAAAACACAAAACTGCCTTGTCGAACACGCAAGCGCCCCATAACTGAGGAGGATAAGGTTTAGCTTTCACGTCCGAAGATGGTCTGTAGCTACAGCCACATCATCTAAGGTCACTTTTAAATAAAGCTACAAGCAACTGCTTTGCTCCCACAGCAGCCCGTGGAGCACGGGCTTTTTTCCTATTTCCACAGCAACTTGCTTCACCTCCTAGTCCCTGCAGACAGCTGTGAAACCAGAAGAAGTAGTGTGCTGTCCACTGTTCCTAATTAAAATCCCACAGTCTTGTGGTCAGAGAGGTCCAGAGAATCAGTGGGGTCATGTAATTTGCTCAAGGGCAGACGAAAAGCACAAGAGACCAGAGATGACGGATCTTCTGGCTGGTGTGTGCGATGCAGCACTCTGCCACTGTGGCCAGGAAAGCAGTCACTGGGAAGCTCCAGTAACATTAAACACTCTACATTTGCAAAGCAGAAAACACCACATAAGTCCTGTCCACTCAAGTGAACCAGGAGTAACTTTTTTCCAAATCCTCCTTGCAGCTGCAGATGTTGCTCTGGAACCAAAGACGGCTCCTCCGCCTGTGCCTATCTTTAGCCAGTCCGTAGTTTTTCTGTATCACTGGCTGCCAGTAAGTTTTCACACTCCAAGGAATATCTGGTCTGACCATTTGTGTGTTCCTCCAGCTGCTCAAGAGCCCATCTGCTCGGACAGGCTTCCTGGCTTCGTGCTCAGCACATGACCCAAGTGTTTCCATCGCTTACCCTGGGGAGCTCAGGGAGCACAGTGCTGCTGAAATGACAGATCTGTGACAAATCCACTCTGTCTGCTACCCAGGATTTTGCCCAGGTATTTACTCCTGGAGACACGAGGTGTCTGCCTTCCTTTGGTGAGTTTCCAACGCTCACATCCACATGTTAAAATGGAAATAACATCTGAGTGGAAGACTCATAGTTTGGTCTTTAAATTTATATTTTCAATGACTAATTTTGTTTAAGTTGGTAAACGCAGCTGTTGCCTTGCCAGTTGGTGACATTTCCTTTTGGACTTCCCCACTGGTTCGCGTGCTTCTGCCAAGTCATGTAAATCGACTCATTCCTTGTATTCTTTTGCCTTTTTATATATGCTTCAGTTGGGATTTGCAGAAGTTCTCCTGAGATTTGTTTTTGTAAGTAATTACTAGTCCTGCAATGCTAGACAGTCTTTTGGTCTTTATTTACATGTCTTCTGAATTGCCACTTAGGCATGACATGCTCAGGTTACTGTATCTAACCAATTTCACTACATTACATCTAGCTGTGTGTTTTTTCATGGTGACTTGGTCATGTCAACACCAAGCCAACAACAATCATAAAGAGGTGACAGAATGTGTATCTTTTTTACATGTTTTATCTTTTTTACATTGTGTTATCCAAAACGAATGATTCACTGGCTCTCCACTTATTTCAATGGTTGAGTTTGTCAAGACTTAGCAATTATTATAAATGCATACTTGTAAAGAGTAGATTAATCTCCTGAAAAAGGTGATAAAAATACGGGCACCACTACCCCTAAAAAAAAAAAAAAAACAACACAAAGAACTGCATCATACTGGCAGATAATCTGCCACAAGCTAAATAACTGGAGAAATCCGGCCATTCTTTTATCTCCTGAATTGAAATGGCTGAGCTGAAGCTAAAAGAGAAACAATTAGATATTTTTTTTCCACGACGGTACCACTGAACGCAACGCAACTTCTCTTCAACTGTTTAAATTGCTTATGTCACCCTTATTTTTTTAACTGGAATACAATTTTACCATCTTTTCTTTTTTCCATATTCCCACATTTCTTGAAGAATTCAGCAGCCACTCCTTCAATCATTTTTCTGTAACCTGGTCTCTACCTGCAGCTCCTCCAAATTTTCTGTTTCTCCTGTCTGTCGGTACGCTGTGTGCATCTCTAATTCTGCATTTTCAGTTCCTTTAGCAGTCACAGGCACTCCTTCTGTCGTTGTCCCTTTTTTGCTGTCGCTAAAGAGTTTCTCCTTGTTAACCTCAGACAGGCCCATTGGGTGGTGGCAACTTACCTGTTGAGCTCATGCAGACAACAATGAAGGCGATAGCTTTTTCAGCAACTAGGTCAGCTTCTTGGGCAAGGCTATCCGTTTTATTTCTCTTGTGGCCCTCTATTCTTGTTCTGAAATTGACTTTCCTGCTGCTTTTGCTGGCTGTATTCAAACGCCTGCTGTTGGCTTTGACATTCCCACCCTTTGAAATACACTTGCTTATTCACTATTTGGGTTTGCTTAGTGGAAAACCAGTTACATTTTTAGCAATCTAAGCTTTGTTCACTTGGTAGTAACAACAAAAGAAAATGATTTTTTTTTTTTTCTTTTTGGTCCTGTCAAAAAAATAACAATCACTTCTACTGCATGCTCAGATCTGCTGAAGATATGCGCCAAGTTTTCCTCTAATACATTCAAACCACAACAATTCCACCGATTGCTTTAGGGACATCTGTACATAGCAATGCCCACGCACCAAGAAGAGCCTTGATAGCAGGCAGAGTTCTGCCAGATCCCATTTTATTGCTTTAGAGACAGAAGATGATGCTTGGCCATCAATTCCTCCGTTCTATCATCATCCCTAACCCCGACGAGGAAGTCTCCCCATTAGTAAGCAGATGTCAGGCTGAGGAATTTGGTCCAAATCTGCTGACAGCTCTTATCTCATCATAGTAGTTGTCTGTTGGTAACACTGTATAATTGTCATTTCATGTACTGTGTTTGAAATCTAGTTCAGAGCAATCGACTGCTAATTGGTTCCCAGTCTATAAGCTATTTTTCTGCCTTGGAAGTCATAATTAATGCTACTCCCTCTGAGTTATAATCATCTTGCTTCATGAATATATTATAGCTTTGTTTTCATTCTTAGATTGCTCTTTATCAATTCCTGGTCACAGACATTTTGCTTACTCAAAGGATTTTACTTAATGTATTCGGCCATCTCTTTCACCTGCACCTCGTTTGTTGCTGCAGCTTTTGTTCTAGTGTTCCAGAAACCTACTTTCTTTCCTTTTTTTTTTTTTTTTTTTTTTTTTAAAAACTTTCCCTGAAGAACCTCTCAGATGCTTGCCTGGCTCACAGTTTTCACCAAAGCAGGTCGTTTCATTTCACCCGAGACAGAATCTGTTACTTCCCTGGCACATGCTTTGCTGGAACAGCTATCTTGCCATCTTCCTATAATTTGCCTGTTTTCCAACGACAGATTTTTGCCTGTAGCTGAACCCCAAACACAGAATGTCTATTATTGCTTTTCATCTCAACCATGTCATTCGGCCAGTTTGGTTTGGGTCATGAGGCTACGCAACCTCACCCTACTGGGTTAGGCTGCAACCTTGGTTTAGGTAATACCCATGCACTGCCAACTGCTAAGGAAACACAACAGTTTTCCTGTCACCTACATACTAGTTGATAAGAATGCTGCAAGATTAGAAGACTGCAGAGTACTCACATTTTACAGTAGTAACAGCAGCCATTTCAGTACCTGGCTTAAAAAAGAAACCACATCTTATATCTCAAAACAGCTGCGTGCTGTTTCCAGAGCTGCTGTGTATTTTTTGTGTATTCTTCAGCACGACATTTTGTATGTGTCCCTCCCTTGTTCCTTCCACACTAACAAGTTAGTAGTTATTATCACTCAAATCTTATGCAGGTTCACATTAGGACTCCCTAAATAAAACGAAACACAGAAACTTAACACCTGCCAGAGCTGGGAGAAAAAATTAAGACATTTTTTTTGGCTACTGAACTAGCTCATATTCTTCTATACTTATGGTGTTATTTGGTTCAGCAGATGGAGAATGAAAAGGAAGGTCCCTTTTGCCAAAAATTTATACTACCTCACGTGAAAGATGTTATCTATGCTTAGGTCCCATGTGACAAAGTTGTTCTGAACTTGACGGTGGATAAAATGTAAGAGAAGAGCAGACTTTGCACTGGATGGTCAAAACAGAGACCTGAAGTATTAACATTCAAATATCAGTGTTCAAGAAGGAGCTCAAATGGGCTAGCAGTGGTGAAAAGCATAGTAGTTCCTCAGTGCAAAAAGACCAGTCCTTTAGGGAGAGAGACTCCATAGAGGGGAGAAATTTAACCCAGACTACCAGTACTTGGAACGTTTTAACTTGCTTTTTTGGAATAAAATGGTGGAGGGTACAGATTGACCAAATGAGATTTAGGAGCTAGACCAAATTAGGATGGTAATGAACTGCTATGTAAATCTGCAGGATAGCCAACAGACTAGGTCAGTGCTTGAAAAATCCAGTCCATGTGACAAGTGAAAATTTGGGGGTACAAACAAGCCATCCTTCTGGCTTCTATTCAAAACATTTTTACAGAGCAAAGAACTCCTGCAGCTCACTCCTTCTACTGTATTAGTCAGAGGAACTGAACTGGCACAGGCTCCACTGTCTGTCACAGTGTCCTTCTGGACAAAATGTCCAACATACAGCTAGAGAAGTACATGATACAATGGGTGAACAGTTGGCTGGCAGATCAGGCTCAAAGGGTTACAGCAAATGGGGTTAACATCAGGCTGGCGACCAGTAACTAGTGGGGTTCTGCAGGGCTCCCTTCTAGGGCCAGTTCTCTTTAATGTTTTCATAAATTACCTGTATGCAGGACTTGAATGCACTCTAAGTAAATCTGCAGAAGATACCTAATCTGGGAGGAGCTGTTGACTCCCTTGAGGGCAGAGAGGCCTTGCAGAGAGATCTTGACAAATTAGAGAGCTGGGCAATCTACACCTGCATGAAATTTAACAAGAGCAAGTGCCAGATTCTGCACCTGGGAAAGGGCAACCCTGGCTGTATGTATGAACTGTGGGACAAGAGGTTGGAGAGCAGCCCTGCAGAAAGGGACTTGGGGGATCTGGCTGAAATCAAGTGGAATATGAGCCATCAGTGTGCCCTGGCAGCCAAAAGGGCCAACCATACCCTGGGTGCATCCAGCACGGCATTGCTAGCAGGTCGGGCGAAGGACTGTCCTGCTCTGCTCTACACAGCTGCACCTCACCTTGAGCACTGCGTGCAGTTTTGGGTGCCACAGTATAAGGACATACAACTATTAGAGAGTGTCCAAAGGAGGGCTACAGAGACGGTGAAGGGTATGGAGGGAAGATGTATGAGGAGCAGCTGAGGTCCCTTGGTTTGTTGAGTCCAGAGCAGAGCAGGCTGAGGGGAGGCCTCATGGCGGCCTGCAGCTCCCTCACGAGGGGAGCGGAGGGGCAGGCGCTGAGCTCTGCTCTCTCGGGACAGCGACAGGACCCGAGGGAACGGCATGGAGCTGGGACAGGGGAGGGTCAGGCTGGGGGTTAGGGAAAGGTGCTGCACCCAGAGCATGGTCGGGCACTGGGACAGGCTGCCCAGGGCAGTGGGCGCAGCACTGAGCCTGCCGGAGTTCAAGAAGCATCTGGACAATACTCTCAGCCACGTGGTCTGCTTTTTGGGTGGCCCTGTGTGGAGCCAGGGGTTAGACTTACTAGTCCTTGGGGGTCTCTTCCAACTCAGGATACTCTATGATTCTGTGATTCCACTTCTATAGCCAAAATGAATGCTAATAGGAACAAGGATTTGAAAACAAAAGCTGCGGCATTATCTACACTGGGGTTGTGATCCTTGCCACCAGTCAAATCAGTGAATGGGGTAGGAGACAAGGTGGGAAGAGGGAAGAAGGAAAAATTAGAGTTCAGAGTTAAAAAAGGGTCTTCTAGTTAAAAAAATTAGATACAAAGTGCTATTACCTGAGATATTCTGAAATAATTGTCACCCTTTTAATCTCATCAAATCAATACAGAAGATACAAACATGGAAGGCAAAGAGGAGACGTTCAGGAGAACACAAAAATTGACATGACTGAATGATATTCATGGGTAGCCAGCTCTTTAGCAGCACAACTACAGACTGAGCAGGTGTAGCCAATGTATAGCTTGCCTTAAAAAAGCCAAACCATCCTAATTTCAACTCATCTTGTTAACACACGAATATTCATGTAAAGGCTAAAAAAAAACAACACGGGACCTGTGTTGTGTTAAAATCCTCAATACCCACTTCTTGTATAATCCTGCACAACTTCTTTGTGTCTTAGTTTACACACATGCAGAAATTGTGCATGTTGAAACAGGTGTCTGTAAGACAAGCCTAACTAAAATTTGGTGGTCAAAGTATTGTACAGGTAAAACTCTGAGAAGACTTATGTAATTTTGCCATTTGTGGTTTTTGGATCTACCATTCCTCCCTAGAAAATACAGCTATGTACAAAGAGCATAAAATGCACCCTCTGTTTCTGAAACTGAAACACACCGGCGAATCTACTGATTCATATCAAGACTTTAAAATGCCATAAGCAACCTCTTAGATTTTCTGAAGCATGGATCATTGCTTTATGGAGTTCCTTGCCATTGAGAAAGAGAGATTAGCAAGAGGATACACACTACAGTTGATACCTGTCTGTGCTAACTCCCTATGAAGACTCAGTGAGAGAGCTTTCGATGTACTTTTTTTTTTTCTGGCAAAGAGCAGGTGTCTGAGTAAATACAGGTGTCAAAAAAATCTGTAGCTATTAAGTCTCAAATTAAGAAAAGAGGAAGTTTAAGGAAGACTGAAATGACTATTTCGGATTCACAAGAGAACATTTAGCTTCTCTTACTCAAAGTAATTACGATACTGCTTCATTTGCTTTGATTATGAATTTTAATTTTGTGATACCTACCTTTCTTTGCTTGGCCTCATAATGGCTAGACAACAAATCTGTACATAACTCTGCAGCAGTTTCGTTTTTACAGCTTGACAACTAGCCCTCTTTGACAGAGAAATATTTAATATTATCTGTATGTCCACATAAGTTGGGATATCACTGAAATGCTCCATAAAGATCAGATTTGTTGTCACAGCTTTTGATTTTATTTCTTGAGAAAAAGCATGCAGACACTGACGGGCGAGAAGCATCTGCCCAAATAGGACTTGGCCCCAATCCCTGCTCACAAAAGCAATCACTTGAGATACTTTAACTGGTCCACTTTTGCAGCTTTGTCACCTGCCATTACAGCACGTGCATCACCACCACACAGGCACAAAAGCTTGCATCAGGATGTACAGAACTACCAGCTGTTCACGAAGTGCCTCATACTCTGTTAAAGAGAGGCAGAGACCCAGTCCTGAGGAGAAGAGCTGTGGAACTGTGCAGACAGAACAAGAAACACTTGGGGGATGAATGCCAAGTGAAGCTTTGCTTGCAGAACGTTTTTATTTCATTCTTCATTACTGGGTGGGCGACAGCCATATATACTGATGTGGGTGAGCACATGCAGGTTTTGTGGAAGACAGAGCACCAATGTTCATTCCCAGGAGGCTCAGTCTCACTTGTGTGACACCCACATTCACTCTGCAATCACAACTGCACCAGAAACAATCTTGTTGGAGCCTGTGCTGGCAGGATGCTGGTTAAATATATCCTAAATCCCAACTGCACCTCAAGTCCTCTGACTACAAAATCAAACTCAGGATCCATCATGCTAATGGAGAGCTCTACCAACTGTTTTACCACTACTATCATCTGCTAAGGAAGTACTTTCATTACATCTTTTAAAATATGTATTAGTCTGATATTTTAGCCTGATTACTTTTTTCTTACCAACTTCATAAAACAACAGCACTAAGAACACCAGAGATACAGGAGCTTTTGATGTCTGCAAGTTGCTTTCAGGACCCTAGTCTAAGAGACAGTATCAATGCATCAAGAAATGTCACATCAAGGTTTCCAGTAACTTCAGCGTTTCCCATTTCATTAAACAAAAAAGTGGGTGGAGAAAGGAGGAAAGTTTATTTCTGCTCCACTTATTTGATGAATGCGAGAAACTGCACATATAAAAGATTATCTGACACAACCCCTCTCAATCTTGCTGAAACGCACAAGCAAAACAAGATCAACCCAGGTAACTATGATTTGCTTCCACATTTTAGGGAAATGGTTTAAAACCAAAACTTTCTGGATACCATGGTAAAATGCTTTCAAATAATTAGCACCTACATGCAAGTACATTTGCCGATAAAGAGCAGGTTTCAGAATCTGATGCACATCTATGTACAAAACTTAAGTCTTTCAGCAAATTAACTCCATATGCCAACCTAGTAACAAGTCTCAGGCTGGAAATATCTCCCTCCCCCTTCACTGAAATCATAGTCATAAACGCTCTGAAGGAGATTAGGGAGAGACAATTTTGCAAAGCACAAAGCATTGACCTAAATGTGATCCTGTTTAAGTAGGTGAAGGTTCTAAATTTGACTGAAAGGGCAACATTCAGGCCAATGTTTTGTGTTTCGAAGATCTGTGTAAGCTTTTAAAGCCTTGCATTTCATTTAAAACACATTTCAGAACCTCTAGAAATGCTTTCTGCTCTTAGCATATAGAGAAAAGAAAGGTTTTGTGCTTCACCTGTTAGCTCTATAACATCAACAGTTGCACACAACACATAATCCACTAGCTTGTGCTAGCATTTTGATAGCAGTGCTCCAACACACGGGAGGGAGGACTACTTCACTAAACAACGTGTTCTGTAAGCTTTTACGATAGACATGGAGACACCAAAATATAGGCCAGCTGCATTTCTTATTTCCATCCATATAAAACTGTTAAATCAATGGGATTTGCATGGATTAACTAACGACAAAATTAGCCTATTTTAGTAATGGTAAAATGACATTAAGATTATGACCCATCTCACACTCCCAACACTAATTACTTCCTAACTCAATGTATTGGAAGACTCTTTCTGCCTAACAGAGTCACGTCAAATGAAAATAAAATAGTTCTCTTTTTATTTCCTTCTCTTGAAGTCATGATATATTTTAAAACTGAAAGAATTAAGCACCTCATTTTCTTTAAAAGAGTGAAAAAGGAGCAGAGGCCACCATGCTGCTTGTATAGAAAAACAGGAATAGGAGAGATCTCCCGGCTCACTGAGCACTGAGCTATGCCACTGCGGCTGACCATGACATAATTCCTAGGAGATGAAGTCCCATTATAACCAGTGAGGTTGCTGGGTTTTTCTTCCACCTAACTGCTCCAGAGATTCTCACACATGAACAACAGCGTCTGTATTTTTAATGCTGTATGGGAACACTCAGATAAAATGTCACTGAGGTTTTGAAATGATAATGAAAAAACACACTGTGGTATTAGTTCTGCTAAACATTATAAAAACTTGAATTTTAGTTTTAGGTGCTGTAATGCTGAATTTCCCAGAATGAAGTAATGTGAATAAAAGCAGTTCTGTTATCCTCGTGCTAAAGCTCTGCATCTCCCCACACTGAGACACTTATGAAATGGCTGATCTGAGAGCAACTCCCACGTGGGTTTGGTTTTAAGGGACACAAATACAAAGTGAGCTGAAGGATCCCTAGGACGATGCAGAGACAGACGCTTTGCATGTGTCAGCACACAGCCCCGCTGCAGTCCTGTAACACACTGCCCTGGGTGCACAGCTACTGCGAGCCAGCTCAGCTCAGCCTAGCCTGCAGCTAAAGCAGGGCCACTCGCTTCTAACGCATGCTACTGAGGACAACGAGCTAGTATCACAGAGCCCAAAGACACTCATTCAATGGCCACCTCCCCACAGACAAGTGCAGGTAGGGACCGTAGGGATCCCAGCTGCAGCAAAGCCCTGGGCAGCTTGGGCTGGGGGCGCACCATGAGCATCCACACATGGCTTAATGATACCAAGGTGGGCAACTCCTAATGCATCGTGAGAGGAACCCCAGCCTGAGCTCATGGTAATGCAAAATGTGTCACTGTTTGCCATCATGCTGAAAGGAGAGCCCTGTTACGGATTTCTTGAGGATGCCCATGTTTCCATGGGATGTCAGCAGAGCCCTGGCTGCTGGACATTAAGGCTGAGGATGTTCACGGCATTTTTCCTCCAGAAGGCAATTTGCTCTGGCCTCTTTGTTTCAGGCTGCTTGCATCCATCGTTCCCCACACCCTCAGTAAATGCTACACTGATTTTACAGCCTCCGTCCAAGGGACTGTACCTCAGTGGTACTGCACACATGCACTGCACTTTTAGTACTTTGAGACTGCTCAGAGAGAAATGCATAAAATGCTAATGTATTACTAGACTCCTACAATATTTTTAAATAGCATCTCTGGTATATGAAACTATTTTACAAGCAAGTCAGTGTTCTGTGACACCAAAGATTTTTATTTTATCTTTTAAAGTTTAAATATCACAGAAAAGTGGGTGTTGATAGGATCTGCCAGCAGCACAAACAAAATGTAGGAATCCAGACTAGAAGTGAAACGATCTCTCCACAATAGTGAAATTAAAGCAAAACAACAGGAAAAAAAAATAATGATGTGCAGCAGCTTAAAACTCTTGAATAAGAAAGTGGAACAAAGATTTCAAAGCATATTTGGGCATCCCCTTCTTTAGGCAGCATGTCAAAAGCACTGTTTCTCCCCTTCTCCTTGACAGACTGTCAGATTGGGCCCGAAGCCACACAACCAAGCTGTGATCCTGGCAAAGCCCATAAGGTAAATAAGGTTGGGCACAAAGTGCAACTGGATGGGAGGCATGAGAACGCTGAAGGATGAGATGTCGGCAATTCAGCAGGCAGCACGCACTGCTCTCAAACAATGCTCCAGCATGATGCCAAGAGTACTCCGGAGGTAAATGCTACGTAGCCAGAACTGTATCTACCTCCAGTTGAGGCCCTCATGTTAAAAAGGTTAAACACTTCCAGTTTCCTGGGCAAATTCCAATTCTGCTGTTTTTCCCTCAAGCCACTGAAAAAAAAATTAACCTCAATTATTCAGTTAACATTTAGAGACTTCTGTTTTCATCCATGCTGCTAGTGAGGCATGAGAGTGCTTCCATGCTCTTTTGCAAGACAGAACACCCTTTATCGGTAGCAAAACACCTATATGTGTGTGCTTTGTAAGAGCAGCCGATTCCCTCAGAGACAAAAAAACACCAAGGAGATGCCAAGGCATATTATTTGGGCATTTCTTTTTGTTTTAGCACTGTGTAGCGGAACCATCTGCACAAAACCCAATCGATACTCAAAACGAGCCCCAGCCAGATGACAAATCTCTCTGCTTCTGTAGGTTTAAATGTCAAATTACCAGTGCCATTAGAATCCTGGTTTGCTTTTAACTTCAGATCAAAGCTAACAGAGCTGGGAAGACAATGCTTTCTTCCCTCCGCCTTCCCCCCTTCTCGCTGCTCTGAAATCATCTGTCTTCAAGCCAGAAGTCTAAATGGAGTGTACAGTGAGTTCAAAACAGAGAAGGTTGATGGGAGTCTACTGCCAATTCCACTCTGCAGTCACAGCTTGCTCCCAGAGCTCCATTAGCTGCCTGCAATCAAGGGCGGCTGACTCAGTCCTGCTTGCTGTCCAGGTTTAATAGGTTCAGCTAGTTAATGAGCAATGGCTAGATTGCATTCCAAGACTTCACATCACTCACAAAGCAATTAAGTGTACACTTCTTGGTCTCCTCCAGCAGCCTGAGAGGAGTGCCTCTTGCTACTGAAAGGATAAATGCAATCCGCAATTTTCGAAACTGAATAGCGCGACACAGTGGGAAACTGTCAGAATATTCACCTTCTGTAAGTATCAAGACGAATGCATCATTACTCTTCTGTAAGCCTTTGAAGAGCTCCCTTACCTGTACACTTCTGGATTACAGATTGCTCTCACCAGATGAAACCAAGAGCTGTAAACCACTGGGAAGCATCTCAGCGAGCTGCTGACAAAGCAGGCTAGGGAGCCTTCGTATTAACGAAACAAAATACATATAGTTTGAAAGCCGCTGCAAAGTCAGTGGTACTTTTTACAAGGATGCTTTTTACATGTTCCCAGTAGAGGTCCGCTAGGCACCCTGCAAACAGTGAAACAATTATCTCCAAATCTGCAAAGCACAGAAACTAAGTGACTTTAGCACTCAGGAATCCCTCGCAAAACCAGGACCATGTCCCTGGGAAATGAGGCTACCTCCGAGGACAGAGCTGGGGGAAAAGCACGCATTTTCTTTCTCACTGGCACACACCCATTCAAACTGCCCATCACCCCCCTACTCTCCTATACTTCTGTATTGCTGTAAATCCATCTACCATCACAGCTACAATGCACCTTCTAAATGTGTCTTTTTTCAAGTTCTCTCCTTCCAGGCGAAGATCCTACTGCCGTGGGGTGGCAGCTTTTCTGCTGGTGCCAGGGATACTGAGCCTCAAGTGGCTGATTCACAAATGGACCAAAGCTGGGTCCCCTCCAGATGCTCTGAAGGACAACTCCTTACACATGTGGGCTGCCTTTTCCATGCTGTGCAGCTGAACCTGGAGAAGAAAGGTGTTCTGCTGGCAAAAAAAGGGTCTTTTCTGTCTGGGAAGGGACTGAAAAGATGCACTGCTTCTATCTGACACCAAACGTAAGGACCGCGATCGCAGAGCTAATGAGTACATGGCACCCCCATCAAGAAAACAAGGAAAGATATGCTGGTTATACCTTCTTCTCTCTGTCTCACATACAGCACTCACATATGAGACTTACAAAAACCTGAATTCTTAATGGCTTATGACATCGTCATTTTGAAAAGAACAACAAAAAAAAAATCCCAAACACTCAAACTCCCTTCAACAGATGTTTCTGTAGAACCAGGAATCAAATAAATCTATCTTGGACTAAGAGATCTTTTGAATTTTGATGAATCAGTTCACCCAGTCACTAAACCCACATCAATTCTGTTTCCCTGAGTAAAGAAATCCACTACTTAAACTGAAGAGGAGTTTAAAAAAATACTCCGTCACTCATGTGCCAAAAACCTCATTGCTAAACTTTAAAGAATGACTAGCGCAGTGACACGGACCGGTCTTTTTACTTTAAATGCAAGACCTTGGTATGGAAAGGAAGCACAGCTGAAGGGTTATACTTTTTTTTTTTTCTTTCTTCTATTATTCTCTATTTCCTTAGCGCATGCCAGTCAAAACTATAAAATACTTGTGGGAGAAACGTACAAGGCACGGTTTCGCATTCCAGCAGATCTATTTCCATGTGCTGCGTAAAAGCCAGGCGACCACCCAGGAAAGTAAGGCAAACACGCCTTGGCCCACCAGTGTTGCAATCTCCTGCTAGCAGCCCTTCTCCATCAACACTTTACATTACATTTGCTATGAGACGTAACCCTACGGCTGGCCCAGGCTGCAGCCCGATCACCTCCAAACCTGCCAGTGGGCTGCACGGGCTCTGAAACAATGTGAACAAGCAGCACCACGTTTTCTTCTCGACAAAGTGATCCCAAGCATGGGTACGGTGCTAAAATAGAGTGAATAACCCCTCCATGAGAAAAAAAAAGAAAGTGGGCAAGCTTAACACAGGAATATTCTGCAATACGAGCAGCTCTTCACTTCTCAGACCCTTTCATCTCCTGTCCCTTTGCCCTCCATCACAATACTTTTGCCTCCGCTTTACTGGAGGAGAGCAAAGTTGGGTAAGCCTTAGTCTTGGGAAAGGCTATGACCTGCTATTTCCTCCCCTTAGAGCCCACTTCCATGTTATTGTTTTTCATAGGTTGATCACAGAAAGTTTTGGTAACTGTTTTGGAATCAGTAAAAGGGAATTGGTCCCTCGGAGGCCAAGCTGGTTGAGAAATGTTGCTGGCTGGAGCAACCGAAGTAGGCATGACTTGTCTTTAACAAAGTAAGTAGAAGGCATTTGTTTCTAGTTAACTGGGTAAAGGGCAAGAAAACTCAGCCAAGTATTTATTTATTGGACTGGACTGCCTGCAGTGAGAGGAGGGGCAGATGTGCGTAAGGTTACTGTAATCCCAACCTTGGGAGAGAGGTAAGTGGAAGCAAACTTTGTTTTAATAGATGGGCTCAGCGCATGAAGTGTGTAGTACGTGATCTGGAAACAATGATTTATAAAAGGGATGTTCTGGGGAGTGTGACGGCGGAAAAGGAGAAAAAATGCCTTCACAGCCTTCCCAAGACAATACCTTTTCTACGTCTGTTGGCCTTTACTTTCTGCCCGCTCAAGACGACCGAGAGCACGAGGAGGTAACAAAGTGCTAGCGAGGTTTTTGCTCAGTAAGAAGGACTCTGATCGCAGCAGCGAGGAATGCTGTCTGTACGGGGTGTCCCTGAAGTGGCCCCCAGACTCTCTGCTCCATTTCCACCCTCCCAATCACGGCAGGGCAAAGATGTGGCAAGGTTTTCTGCCAGTGATGGCAATGGCACCACCTTGGGAGGGGTCGCAGGCTTGCCAGACGTGTGGCAGGGAGCAAGAAAGACCAATTAAAAAAGCAAAACTGGATGGCCTTGCACTGCTTCGCCTGAGCTGCCAGGCAACAGTTAACGTTGAGGAATCTTGTGATTCTGTTTATATTCTTTCACCACAAGCAGGTGTTGGGAAGCCCAGGCTGGGAGGGGCATGCAGATAAAAAAAGAAAGAGGAACCACTTTTTTTTTTTTTTTTTTTTTACATGTGTGATCTGTTCAGATGAATCTTTCTTACCGACAGCCCCTTTTCCTGGAATCAGCGCTGATGCCCTGGTGTCACCCGCCAGCCCTCCGATCAGCCGGCCGCACACCTCACGCGTTTGGGTTACATTACCTGGTTTTGGTGACGGATGACATGATTTTGGTGGCAGTTCTGGGGGAACCAAGTCATTTTTAACGGAGATATAATTAAAATCTCTGTGCATTTTTCAAATTTAGGTTCATTTTGTGTTTTATGATTATTATTTTGATACTATTAAAGTCACACGCTGCTGTTTACGATCTGAAAAGTGAGGAATAAAGGGAAGATCTCCATTGAAATCTAACTCCTTTTTTTTCCCTTGGTCACCTTGCACACACCGGTGTCTATGATTTTTACACCTCCACCTATGATTTTGCATGGAGGAATGCATCTTTCCCCCTGCCCACTGCTCTTCCTCGTCCATCGCCCCGGCCACCCCACGCTTGCCTCTCCCCTGCAGCTCTTTGTTGCTGCACGTCGGGGTCAGCGGTGTCAACGGCTGACATGATTAGTGCCGCCAACATCGCACCACTGCTCTGAAGGAAGCAGGCAGAGGGCAGGGAACAAAAAACAACAACAACTGAACCTGCAGCCATTTTAGGCAGAAGGAATCGGGCTCAAAGAGACATTTGCAACCTCACGTTTCCCGGTTAAAAAGAAGGTCCTCGCTCCACAACAGGCGTACGCGGTGTTTAGATGCGCTGCCCTGCTCATAAAATCAGGGCACCTCTCCTGCCCTGACACATATCCTTGTGGTGTGCTCCAGTTCTCTCAGATCAAAGGCAAAGATTAGGAAAGGGGGAAAAAAAAAAAAAAAAAAAAAAAACAACGATTTTTTTAAAGAAAGCATCGCACACGAGATAACGCCTAACCTGTGATTCAGCAGATTCGAATGCTCAGAGGTAACAGCAATCTGCGCGCTATTGAAAGACAGCAGCAGTCCATTACATGTATTGATTTGCAGCACTTTGTCAGCACTAATGATGTTACCTCATTAAAAGAGATAAATGCCCTACTGTTCTACCAAAAGCATCTGCTCCTTCCTCTTTCTCGCCTGTTCTCCAGCAGGGCCCTCTGCAGAAGCATATTGAAATCAAATCCAAATCCGATGCAAAATTTCCTTAGAGCGGCTTGATAGCATTGCTTTTTTTGTTTGTTTTGTTATTGCTTTCTTTATTTATTATCGCTTTAAAAAAGAACCGGGTTGCTCCTTGTTTCATACCAGGTATTTATTTCTTCTTACCACACTGAACGGACACATCAAAGGCAAACAAAGCCAAGCGCTGGTTCTAGTTAGGGAAGCGTGATCGAGCAACAGCTGCGCTCCGTGTTAACAACGCTCCCGCGGACAAAGAATTCCTCAAAAACGAACCAGTATCTGTGTCCGCAAGTGCATTTATTGCTGGGTAAAATAACAAGGGTTGAACTTTAATCAAAGCGGGTGAAGCGACAGGCAAGGTTGTGATAATGCTGTTAACACCCAACAACATGTTGCCTCACAGAACGCGCTGGTTTTGTTTCAACAGATTCCTACTTACAGGAAAAGGTAGCAGTTTACCATAATGAATGTTTTATGCATAATTCCTTTGTGTATAGGGTCTCCAAAGTACACAGTACTAAAGTCTATTAAACTCTCTATTTAGCAGAATTACCAGCGTGCCTTTTGGGAAATTATTACAATGAAGCTGTACCGGTATTTAAATTCCAGTTGTTTAACAATCTTTTCCTAATCACCAGACCAGGTATCTACTTTAAAGTGCAGTCAGACACTGTTCTTCCCGACATCATAAGCCTTTCTACAAGCTCCTTATGGAAATTCACTACAAAATGACTATTTCGACCTGTTTTTCATAATTAGCATCAGACAGGTTCTGCTTTTACATGCTGGGAGCTCTTCCCAATCTTCTTCACCAAGCACAGCACTCCCAGGTAAACCTAGTTACAAAAACAATTAACTATTTGCAGCCATACAATTTATTTCACTGTGTTAATATCTGAAAGATAACAGGCTTTTTAAGGCAGATTAGGTCCCATTCTTTATAAATAGCTTTCCTATGAGAAAAGACCTATCCTTGGGTGAGACAATATGGCTTCATGGATGGAGTGACCTCAAAGCTGCTCAAATTCAACGTACACCTGGGTCTCTACTCTGTTCCAGCTACTAGACTCTGAATTGTATGTAAAGCAACAACAGAACAGCTACTAACTTTTGTTTTGAGCCCCTCAGACCACTTCCCCTTGAAATACCACAAGCTACAGCTACTCTCTAAATGTGCCAGTTTTCACGGCAAGGAGCCTTAAACTTGATTCCAAAATTTTAGAACTGTTCCTGCTTCTCCTGTGATGGGAACAGACATTGTTCCAATTGGAAGAGTCTTGTGTTTCTCAGGGGAGAGGAAGCAAACTTCATCGTACTAGAAGTTACAGGATTAAGTTCCTGGGGCGGGATGGTGGAGACCTCGATCCCAACCTTTCAGATTTCCTTCGTGACCTTCAATAAATCACCATGTCCCTGCCTCCATTTCTCACCAGTATGAGGGTGATATTTCATCCTCTTTTAAATGCCCAGAAGCGCTCAGGATCTATCTATGGGGCAGTCAGGCTCTTCAGCAAAGACAACCGAGCAAGCACCTAAACAGATGTCTTGTCCTTGCCACTACATCATACCGACAGTTTTATAACTCCAACACCAATTCAATTCTCAGTTAACTTCAACTGCAAAAACAACACTAATATATCTGAAAAATGCAGACAATTTTATGAAACCAATGGGCTCAAAAACAGAAAATAAGTAATAAAGAGCCATTGCTCAACAGCACTACTCATCAAATGAATATGTAGAATTTAGGCCATCATATGACTGACTTGTTTTGCTTTGCCAGAATTCAAAGTTTATGTGAAAATACAGATAAATGGAGGACAAACATCATCACTGTTAGCCAGTTCACACAGTATGAGATCCTCTGACAAGTATGAAACAAATACGGCCCATTTTTTGGCTCTAAGGTAAATTCAGTGCCCTCCGGCAGGCCTACACAATAAAACAGCTTCCATCATAAGCAAAAGTCCTCCAGAGAACAATCCTTGGGAAAAAAAAAACAAAAACCACAACAAACAGAGCAAAAAGGTGGACCTATTTTAGCCACATGCTAATTCCTTATTAATTGATGGACAAAAGTGTTTCCTTTCTCCAGTTACAAAGCCTGGGCCAAATTACCTTTGCTGTTTTACAAATGAAACAACCTCATTGACTTTGCTAGAGTTACACATGCACCACATTTTGTCCTTGTTTGCAATGAGGCCAAATCTCCCATAAACAAGAAAGGAAACAATCTGTTCACCCTAAGTGAAATGAGAGGAAGAGCAACCCTTTCACCTTTAAAAAGGAGATAAAAGGAAGAACACTATTAATTTCACTTCTTCAGGTTGCCTCTATGTTAGGAAAGACTCCTGTATGCTTATAGAAAGGACATGTTTTTCAGGCTTTAAAGGTTATTTTATCCCAGTGCAGATCAAAAGTCCAAGCGTATCAGATGTTGGAATAGAGGAGTATCCAGCACTCATTTTACTATCCATTAGAGAAGTACCTCTTCTATCCTGTTTGATGAGGTGGTAAGCCAAGGGGTCAGTTCTACTACAACCTGAAGCCACCAAGGCCTTGCTCTTATCTCTTGCTCCTTTGCCTCAACACTAGTTTCACAAGATGGTCCTACTGAGCTGCCCCAAAACCATCCACGTCTTTAGTTCAGTCACCTGTTGGCTGGATTCATCCCATGGGGCAGTTCATGGAATGGCCTCGTAAGAGTCAATACTTGTGCAAGAAGGAGGGGAGGAAGTCTGGGCAAAGGACACAGTGAAGAGACAAAGAGTACAAGTGGCCACGGCTGTACCTGGGACTGCCTTAGGCTGCCCTTTAGTCCCTGATGCCTACCAGAAGACATTACAGAAATACAAGACACTGTGTGCAGCGCTGTATTTAACATGGGCATCGCAATACACGTGTCTACTTTGTTCCCATCTTATGTCTCTGTGTCTATCACACCAGGTGACAGACATCACCTGGCCATGCAACTTCACTCTTTATTTTCAGCATACTGGGTATAGACATGGTGCGGCCTTCGTTAATTATTGCGGCATTTATTATGGCTACCTCAGCCGAGCTGTCACTTTGTCTCTCCTGCCACCTACTGTACTGAAAATCAAAATATGTGTCACCAACTCGTGTTGTGTCTCCACTTCTGTTTGGAAATACCAACCTTAGTTCTTCTAGAAGTACCACTGCTTGCATGTGGGAAGCCCCTGCTGAAGCAACTGCTGCAGTAATGCTATCCAGTACTTCTTGATGAAGGCCAAGTGAAGTGTTTTGAATGATACCTAACTCATTGATGCTTCATGGTTAAAATTACTGTTAGTAACTACAATTTCACCACAGTTTAGGTTATGAACTATTTTCCTCTTTAACCCACAAAGTATTAATCACAGATTTATTTTAAACAGTGACATTGAACAATACCCCGTAAACTTCTGGCCCTTTACTTGCAGTTATTTCCAATGACAACACTAACAAGGTGCAAAACCCAGCAGAAAAACAACTTCCCATTGGGTGTGTGACTGGTAGCCCGTGGTTAGGGTTGAAACTCATGGTTACGCACTTGAGCTGCAGAACCAAATCAGTGTCACCCATGAACAGACCCATCAGGTGCAAGAGTCTGCTTCAGACCATGGTTTATGCTGGCCTTTTACCTTTTCTCTTTCTAAATGCTCATCTGAGCAAACTCGGCTGTGCCTTGCCAGCCTACTGCAGCACCATGCTACCCGTGTGAGATGTCCTCTACACGGTCCCTCTGGCTCTGATTCTATGGACTACAGAAGGGGCTTCAAAATCACACCGCTGCTTGCACCCAAGTGGTACATCCAAGGGAAAAAAGGCTACTTGATCATTACCATCTGGGTTCTGACATCAATCCAAACTTTGAAGCAAGTAATCAAAGTAGGCAACGTAGAGAAGGGCAGCAACAAGTTTGAGCTGGTCCAGCACAGTCCAAGCACTCTGCAGGAGCTTCAAACCCATCCACAGTATGATGTGGAAACCAATAAGTAATCAACCCCAAAATGACTAAACAGATAGCCCTTGTTAATTATTTATGCCATCCTCCCAGAAGGCGATGGCATGACAATTTCACTTTCTAGCACTTCATTATTTATTTCGGGGAAGTATTCAAAAAGAAAATAACAAGCTGCAATTCATAAAATATTCTCATTATTTTTCAGTAAGAAGAAAACTTGCAAGTGCTGGTTTATTTTCCGTATATGATGCTCCCTTTTACTTAATCAACAAGCAACGTCTTTGGAGCTATGTGACAGCAGCTATCTTTGATGAAAGGAATATTTTGATGAAGGAGAAAGACATTCAACATTAGCATGATCAAGTAAGCTATCAAATTCATTTATTTATGCTGTGACCACAGTAATCAAGAAGTCGTTAATGTGGAACTGAGCACCAGTTAAAATGCATTTTAAACCTGATTTTACACTGGTCTGCAAAAGGAGATCTTTTACTAGCAGGATGCTTTAGGGTCTTTTCAGGCTGCAACGAGAGAAGCCGATACAGAAGATAAATTGGTCTGCTCCTGCAAACAGTCTTGCTTTTGCAAGAGGAGTACTAACGTAATAGTGGGCCTTTCATCTCAGCACTTAGAATTTGATCAACTGAGAAAAAAAAAAAATTAATATAATTCCACTCACTCACAGATAAGCATCTTTGAAAAATGAGGCCATTTCAGTTCCTAAAACAAATCTGACAAGGCTACAACTAAAAGTATTTGTGTAGCACACACACTTGCGTATGGACACAGGAAAACTATCAAAATGAGTAACCAGAGGGTATAATACCAGCTATTTAGCCACCCAAATGCCTCAAGAGCAGTGATACATCCACTTAATGCCAAATATGGCCCACAAATATCTATTATACATGAATAAATGTATCAGGGAGTAATAGCACATTCCTGTTAATTACACAAAGGCTGCAAACAAGTGAGAGGCCTGCAATGTAGGTAAAAAGGGATCTCTTTATAGTGCATGATCAGAAACAGCATTTGCTGACACCAATTTAATTTATAATGGGATTAAGGAAAAAAAATAAAAATAAAAGCTTATTGCTACAGTGCCAGTATCAGGGGGTGATTCTACCCTCACTAGAAACTCCTAATAAATTCTAAAATATCTCCAAGGATGCTACAAGGGAATAAATAAGCCAATTTTATACATCCTGTGCTGCCTGTTGGGACTGATGTCTCACTAAACCAACAGGCAATGTTAAATCTCTGGAAGGACTTCTACCTCTGCTGTGCTCAACCAAATGGAAGGGAAAGAAATTTAAGCTTGTTTGGTCTACAGCGGACTGAGGCTTTCTAGCAGGAGTTGGTTGAAGTTTGCTGATGAGTGGGTGATAAGCTGCTCCCAGAGTTTTGCTTGCTCTGAGAGGAGTGAAGTGGTTGGGAGATTTTCAGAGCAGATTCTCCAAGCAAGCTGTTCAGAAAAGCCAGTATCCAGAAGGCTCAACAGGAGGAAGAGGAAGCAGGGAAATCACAGTTAATGGGATTTGGCCACAACCAGAAACAGCTACGTTTCAGAATACATTATGAACACTCTTGCACTTCCCCATTGCACCAGTTCATTGCTGGATGAGAAAAATCTGTGTATATTTAATGTCTTAAAAAGCTCCACGGAAATTTAGATTAAGGCATGATTAGAAAAATCTTGCCTCATCTCTGGTTTGCCCTGGAGATGCACACATTAAATAGAGGAACATCATAGAATCATTAAGGCCGGAAGAGACCTCCAAAACCATCTGGTCCAACCACCCCCCTACCACCGATGTCACCCACTGAACCATGTCCCTAAGCACCACGTCCAACCTTTCCTTAAACACCCCAAGGGACGGTGACACCACCACCTCCCTGGGCAACCCGTTCCAACACCTGACTGCTCTTTCTGAGGAGAAATGTCTCCTCATTTCCAAGGTGAACTTGCCAGCACTACACCAGTTTCCGTGATTTTCTGTAGGGAGAACCTGTCAGTCCAGAGATTTATTTAAGGTAGATGCATGCTTGTAAATGCCATAAATGAACATTGAGATATGAGGAGGTCACTGCCCCACTCATCTTAGAAATCACCTCTCATCAGCCCGCTGATCCCTCCACAGAGGATTAGAAAGTTTGCTCAAGTTTTCTGTGGGAGGGAATTGCTATTTGATCCGTTCTAGGGGTATAATTGGAGCTCAAAGTACAGGGTTACCTTGCTCACAGGGAGAGCAGCTCTCCTTGGCACAACTTCAGATTGAGGAAGGTTATACAATTACGGCACAGAATAAGGTCTTTGGAAGGAAATGAAGTTCTCTCAAGCCTGAAGGAAAGAAAGAAAAACTGCCTCTCTTCTGAAATAACAAGTACTTTGGTGTGCCTTGGCAGGGTGAATTCCAGGAACCAGCTACGAGTTGCGCCACTTTGCAAAGAGCAATTAGGTCAAACCTCAGAGCAGGACCCACATCCCTTGCTGCTCTGGGTAGTGAGGCACCAAGGATCCTGCTCATCCTCTGACCTGGATGGATGTGGTGGCAGCCCTTCCTAATCCCAGTTAGGACCTAGCTTTGGAGATAGGAAACAAGTCTGTCTCTTATAGGTAAGAGAGCAGTTACAGCTCTCAGCTTTGGAGGCTTTCTGTATTCAGCTGCTGTCGGAAAAGACAGCAATAAAGAAAATAACATAGAATCCCTGGGTGGAAATAACATGAGAAACAGAAGAGACAATCTAACGCAAGTGGCTGTAGGTGGGAGGCGAACAGTGCGGGCAGAAAATAACTTGGAGAGAGACTGCCGCAACAGCCGATTCTTTAAGACCCAACACACACCTGCCAACGAATTTACCTTCTGAAGTGCTAGCACTGGCAGCTCAACTCTGAGAAGAGAACTGGTTGCAATGAAAGAAAAATTACTTGAGATGCCCTCTACCTGATGCACACTGCGCAAACTGAAGCCAAGTGTGGGACATGATATAACACGTAAGCACTCCAAATGAATCCTTCCTTGGATCCCAAAGGAGGCAGCGCCACGGTACGTGCAACAAGGGAAGATACCAGCAGCAGAGAAATTCCTGGTCTAATCGTGAGATAGAGGAAGCAACAGTATGACCAGAAGAATGGAAGCGATATGAGAAGCGAGATAAAAGAATCATGGAGCTGATAGCATCTTACAGACAACACAATTTTTAGAAGAAAGAGGGGAAGTTGAACAGCTGTGAAAGAGAGGGAAGGAAGAGTAAGGCTGATTTTCCTGATAGTCAGGTCATGAACAGTTCCCAGAACCTGTCTAGTCTGGCTGGATGTCCGATATCAGAAGCAAAAAAACATGTGGCAACCTCAGAGCATTGACAGGAGAAGATATTGAGGAACAGGGTACTAAAAAAACAACCTACAAGTCTTCTAAGTGCAATAAATAGAGATGAAGTTATAGACCTTTCAACGAACAATGAATCTGAAAAGTCAACAATCTCTCCATAATTTTGTCTGTTAACTCAGACAAAATCTTAAAAACAAAACAAAAAAAACCTTTTGGTTTTTCACAACCTTCGTTTCTGTTGGATGTCTTACTGTCACTGGTACAAGTTTGACTTTATAAAGTGGGAATTTAACAGGAATTGCAGCTCTGTGTAAGCTATGAGAACTGTTGCTCACAGCAAGAGAAGATGTAGGATAATGAAGTATTTTGGGAAGGGGGGAAAAGAACATTACAGAAACTACGTAAACAGAATAACTAACAATGCTGTCCTTCTCTGGGACCTTCTGGAGGATCTCAGCTCAATATACAGCCATTCCTCATTATGTGGCCATGGCTTATCACACAGCCCGGGTCTGCAATCTGACCGCACATCTATGCCTTACACTCTTATCCCCTTGCTGCTTTTCATCCCAGACCTCAGCTGAGGGGCAAGGACCCTGTTGTGGGTTTGTGTGGCAGCCAGTGTGGGACCCAGACAGGACTCAGGGTGCTGCCAAGTGCTCCTTCTCCATAATTAACGAGGGAGGCTGATAAAGAGACAGAAGACAAAGGGTTTCCTCCAAGCGAGAAAACTTTAAGCAGAAAGCCAGTCTAGCCGAGAAGGCTCTCCCCACGCCAAACGTGCTCAATGGCACATCGCAGCACAGGGAGCAGGCTGTCAAATCCAGTGTTCTTTCAGACAAAAGTGAGGAAAAAAAAAAGAAGAAAAAAAGAAGTGGGAGGAGAAAAAGGGAAGAAAAGGTCAAGCAGACCAGGGCAGGCTGCAAGCAAACAATCCCCTCCCAAAAGGAAAGCACCTTGACGGACGCCACTGTGCAGCCTGCAGAAGATGCTGCTCTGTGGGAGAGAGGGTCAAGTTAAAATACAAAACCACACACTTGCACAGTCCTACGAATTTCTTCACTGCAGCTAAGATTTAAGAAGAAGCTTTGTGTTAAAGTTGTTTTTTGCAAGTTATTGCATATTACTGCATGTTTGCTCTACCAATTTCCCATTGCAGTTTCTGCTCCCAGTAGAAGTCATCATCAGAACAATACACTGGCACTTAGGTACTGCCTTGTTAAGAAATCTAGAGTAACTGGAAGTCATATTAATAATATTTAAATGCAGTACATGCCTATTTAAAGTTTGAATACATATCATTAGAAAACGGCATAAATTAACCCAACCTAATTCCCTGGGATGCATGAAGATCTAAACAACCCTAAGCCTGATGTTCTCTTTTACCACCCACTTGAATAAACAAAACAAACCAAAACACGCTGGGGTTAGTTTAGGTTGCAAACGGCAACAAGATCCGCATTCAGTCCCTGGGCCTAAAAGCAGTTTACTCCCCAGTGCAGCGCAGATCGTGCCACAGCCCCCTGCTGCGGCCATGCACCATGCCAGGAGGCAGCCTGCCCGCTGTGCCCCCCCCCCAGCACCACAAAATGTCCCTGGGCAGGCCAGGGGACACGCACTGGTGCTGTCACCAGGTCCCCTGGCAGGGCCAGCGCCTGTGGTAGCAGGGGGCAAACTGTTTTTCCAGCAACCCCCCCGCTGGGAGCCCCCCGATCCTGCAGCCCAGTGCTGTCAACAGCGTGCCCTTTGTTGTGTGCGCGCACGGCTTGCTGGTTGTTTTGGGTCTTGGTTGTTTTATTTCAAGGAGAATTCGAGTTTTAAATGAGTAATCTGTTTTCGAGTGATTTCTCCACGCTGGCTCCACCCTGCACTGTAAACTAGACATTACCTTATACAAGAATGAATCCGCTGCATTCCTCCGTCTCGCTGCCGTGCAGCACATTTCCTACCCTCGCAGCCCAACCAACAGCAGCACACGCTCCCCCACCCCTTCCCCCTCTGTCGTTTTCTTTTTCTTTCCCTTTTTTTTTTTTTTTTTTTTTTTCTTCACCGCCTCACTGTGTTTTTGTGTAAATGATCTCACATGACTCAACAAATCCATCTGCCTGGAGCAGGCCGAGTTTGGAGCCTTCCCAGGAGGGAGGAGAAGAATTGCTTTGTGGAAAGGACCTGGAGCTTTGCCCTTTCTCTGGCTCAAATTACCCGCCTGTCAGGCCTGACGGATTTGGCTAAAAATAAAAGGAAGCGGGCCGTGAAAAGGAGATGAATGAGCTCAGCAGTTCCTTAGATAACATGGGCCCGGTGTTGCCCAAAGCTCCCGGCGCAGGAACTTCAAATGCCGGGCATGTAAGCGCAGGGCCGCAGCCGAGGTGAACTTGGCCGCTGCGGGGAGAAAAGCAAAACCCAACCGTACGCCGCTGGAAATAACTGGATTAAAGGCACGCACGCAGAACAGGAAAGCTGCCTGCTGTAGGTTTTAGGCTTGTAAAATGCCAGATTTACGGCGTTTCCACGGTGAGCAGGGTCTGGGGGCTGCGGTGGGGGGACGCGGCGGAGCCACGTATGATGTCAGCCTGCCGGCCGCGCCAGCGCCGCGCGGAAAGTCATCTGCGCGGATGCGTGCCCAGCGCCCGCAGTGGGTATTAAGCACTTAGTTTGGCAATGTAATGACACACTGTAACAATCTGTAATGCGAGGCAGTCAGCAAAGCCCTGGCTCTGCGAGCTATTCCTCCTAACCATTAACCATATGTTTGGCTCCGCCGCCACCCGAGCGAGCGGGTGTTCCAGCGCACCATCTGGTTTCTATCCACACAGGCAACTGCAAAGCACACAGCATTTCCCCCCGGAGCCGCATGTTCCTCCCGGCTGCCCCTCTCCCTCCTCCCTCTCCACCAGGCCCCCTGCTCCCCATCTTCCTCCTTCGCCCATCTCAATGTCAGCCTCACCTCCCGCCATGCCACCCTGGCCCTGGTGCTCGAAACCACACATGGCCCCATCAAAAATGCATCCGAAGAGTGGAGACAGCACAGTGTATGGCCCTACGTGTGTCCCAAGCACACACGCTGGGATGGCATCGCCCAGCGTTGACGCCTGATGCGCATGTTACAAAATGGCGCACCCCAGAGCTGCCATGGCGCTCATCACATCTCGCATGCACACACCGCTCAGTTTGGGCGACATCGACACCAACCCAACACTGCAGGTGGACATCAAGTATGAGCCCATTGAGTGGAGGACATTAGCAACCTGTCTCTTGCCCTGAAATGGGGCTTTCTAGGCCCGTCTGGTTTCAGTCCCCCAGCCCACCAAATCCAGAAAAAAAAAAAGAAAAAATGAAAAAAAAAAAAGAAAGAGGAATGGAATGAGAAAGAACTGAAGAAAAAGGAATGAAAATATTTACTTTCCCTCTGGTAACTAAACAAGCTTTTTCTCTAACTATAAAAAAGCTTTCAAGTGTTGTGTTTTAGAGGACCTTGTACCATATGTTTGCTTTATGATTCTATGAATTCTAACTACTATTTATGTTTTTAAAGCACTTCCATCCTTCTGTTTATTTCTGAAGTCACCTATGGGAGATCAGCAGTAATTTTCCTCCCAGGTTGGCCAATTTAAGATTAATCATGACCTAATGCAAGCATTCAGGGATGCAAGCAATAGGATATTCAGCAAAACCCACACTTGCTCCTTTAAAATAAGTTTATACTCTGCAATGAGTCACACATACAGTGTTTATCCAAGTAACCAGTGCTACAAGAGAAAAAAAGTCCATTACATTTGCGAACACATACACATCGCAGCTGTAAGCACACAACTGCTTACGCCAGGACTCATTTCTATGACTGGATATTGATTTTTCAATAATGTGTCATTATACTGATGTTGATACAGCAACTATCTTCCTGGAGTATGCAATTTAATATTAAAAAGAAGCTGGCTCGAGGAAATATCAAATCCACACCCATTCACATACTATTTAAATGTCTTGGTCACAAATACGGCAACGCAAAGCTTCAATTGCATTTCTTTCCCACCTAGCACCTAACGAAGAAAAAGGAATCATCAGTTAAAAATAGTTCAGTATAAGGCAACCAGCTCTGCTGACCTGCTCCTTGATAAAATAGTGCAGCACTTCTTCAGTTTGTGCTGAAAACTAAAAGCCTACATCGACACAGATGCATGGTTTTCCATCTCCTCATACCTGTGAGAAATCAGTGCATGAAAGAGCCACTGTAAACCCTTATCCTGGAATCAAATACACATGGGGAAAACCCTTCTGCTTGTGAAAAGCCTGATGACTTCACCAGGACTGCCTAAGAAGTGTGAGAGTAGGATCCGCTTGGATGCTTTCCTGCTGAGCCTACTGTAGGGAACCTGCTTTTAGCAGGGGTTTGGACTCGATCTCCAGAGGTTCCTTCCAACCTCTATGATTTCTGTGATTTTCTGATCTGGCACCACTCATGAACGCCATTGCAATTAGCACTGTAAATGCCCCCCTCTCCAGCTTCCCCTGTCCCTCAGGAAAATAATTACATGATTAAAAACAGAAGATGCATTTTAGCCAGCAACTTACATTTTTGATAAAACCAGGTCTGAACATATCAGTAGCATTATTTAAACATCACACATTGGGATTCCTACAATTCTTCAACAAGAAATTGTCTTCATTCACACAAAATAAATAGTGGTAGTCCTCTACAGCAATGATCTAGGCATGGGTCCTTCAGCAGGTAATGATCTGCTCTGATCCCGAAACCTTTTAAAATGGGGAATTCAAAGGAGATAGTCATAGATTCAACATTTTACAGTCTGAAGGGACAGATAATCATTTGACCTTCTTCCATAAAAACAGGCCTGGAGCTTCCCTTCTACTTCCACGCAGTTGTGAGTGGCTGAATAAGAGCCTCTCTCTCAGGGTAAAAAACAAAACAAAACAAAACAAAACAAAACAAAGCAAAACACTAACACAGAAAACTAAAAAGAACAAGCTCAGTTTTAACAGCCTGACATAATGAAGGAATATGCCCCAGCAACACTGTCCTATTCACCAATCACCCTTGCTGCCAGAACACTCGCACCCGCTTGCGTGGTCGGAATTAATTTAGGAGCGGGCCACCGGGTCTCGCTATACCTTGTCACCTTCCTGTGCCGTTCAGTCTCTGACAAAGGGCCACTGTCAACCTGAAATCTAGCCAGTTTTTAAAGCATAATAAAAAGTGGTGTCACATTATTACCTGAATCCACCGAGTCCTCCAGCCAACAATGATGTTTCTGCAATCACATTTTCCTGTTTTTAAAAACTTCTCTCTTGCCTCATCGCTCTGTGTGAAAACCAACACAAAAGAGAAAATTGATTAACTGCAGAAGATCATCTATTATTTGTATTAAAGCAGTTAGACTTCCCAGCAGACATTTAGGTCTTTTTTTTTTTTTTTTTTTTTTTTTTCCTGCTGAGTGTCATGAAGATATTAAACAAGAAAAAGTCCTTTCTCCAAAATTCCTCATTGACCGACCAGCAGCAGAGAGCAGCTTGGAGGGGGCAGCCTAGAAAGGATAGCAGATTGCTTGCAGAACTGTGCAAGGGAACTCAGCTCCCTGAGCCTGAATCCTGCACCCCAGGATGAAAGCCCAGCAGATACTCAGTACCACCAAAAGCAGACATATGGGGGAAGAGGGAGCTGCTTCTACATTTCTTTCAGTTTCAGCAGTAAATACATGCCACTAATAACCACAGCAGCAAAGTAAAAATACTACTTGCAAAATTACATCAACAGTAAATTACTTAACTGTACAGTTTCCCTGAACTGTGCACCTACAACATTATCTAGGTAGTGACTTGGCTTAAAATTCTCAAAAGGGTCTTTTTGTGCCTGTGCTTGCTCCCTGCTTCACAGATTACTAGCTTTATGTTTCAGCGTCAAACCCTCCCACCAATACACCGATGAACCGTAATGGACACTTAAGAAATTTCCATGCTTAAACAAGGGAGAAAAAAGGCCATATGGTAGAAACCCAAATCAAGATACAGCCTCATAAAAAAACTACCGGCCTCTCTGAGTCGCCTGAAGACACATCATACGTGAAGAAAAAATGCGACTGGATTTTCGGTGCTGGAAATGCCATTAACGTCAATATTTCATCGCTTTCTCTGAAAGCAAACAAAACAAATGCCTTCACTTCAGGAAATGCAACTCAACCATCTGCACTTGATCCCTTGCCTACCTCCACAAGGACAAATGAAGTAGATGCAGCCACACAGCACAGGCAGGATACAGTTGTGATACCCCTCCTGCCATATCGGGGGGCTCAAGTGTTTGGCATATTCTGTCCATGGGCGACATGGATGTCTGCCAGAGAGAGCTTTGTTGCAAGGTTTTGGTCACAGCGGTCCGATTGAGCCATTTCAAAAAAAAACAAAACACAGTGTCTGGAAAAACTCAACACTTTCTGGCAACCGCTGCAACAGAGATTTTAACCCTGGGACTAGCACTGAGAGGAACTGGGCTTTTCCATGGAAAGTGAACTTTAGTGTCCACAACAAAAATCTGACTGAATCTGGCCAATTTGCAAGCTTTCCAAAAAACAAAAGAAAGCAAAAAACAAAGCAAACAAACAAAAAAAGGAACAACCACAAGTGTGAAAAGATTTGCAACTTCCCTAGCGAGGTCAGGGCTGACCCCTGTGCTCGCTCCAGGTGACCTCCCTGCCACGGCCCCGGCAGCCTGGAGCCACTGAAGCTAAAGGCAGAGCAGCCAAAAGCTGGGCCAGGGGAAGGAGGAGAAAAATACACCAGAGCAAGAAACTTCACTGGACAGGGATGGGAAATTGGAGATTGGATGGGGAGAGAGCGACGAGCTGGTTAGGTGCAGAGGGCTGCAGGATGTCATGCGGTGGCTATGAATCCTGTTTGCGTCGATACAATGCCAGCTGATGCCATTAGCCACTCGTGTTTGCTTCTTGTGGTTTTTCTTTGGTGTAGCAAAGGTAGGTTGTGAGAAGAAACACTGATGGGTGGAAGCATTGGAAAGAAGTGTTATGGGTTGCTGCTGCTTGCAGCATCTCCCTTCGTGCATCCTTTGCCGTGCTCGGTGCACTGGACATACCTGAGCCGTGCATCAGTGCCATGGTATAAAAGCACAGGAAAATGCTGGCATTTGCTGGGGCTGAATGTGGCAGCCACCCCTCAGCTCCCTGCTGTCCCTCTGCCTGCTTGGGCAGATGAGCTGAGCCCCAGAGAGCTGCCACGTGGCCGCAGTGCAGGGCACTCGAGTCATCTCAACCCAGCATCTGCCAAGTGGCCGCTAATGGCGAGCTCCTAACCAACCTGAAACCCTGGCTTCTCTCAAGTAAAACTAAAGAACTCTCACAGCAAAAGCAAAAGTGAAGTGTATTTCCAGTATGTGAAATATTATGTGGCACTCAGACTTCTCCGTGGCCAGGCTGTGAGATCCTCAAGATCCTTTGTCCTCTATTTTAGCTCTTCCCGTAAAAAAAAAAATAGCAGCAACGCTTCCCAAGCCATTTGTCAAACCCTCGAGCGTGACAGCGATAAACGGGAAAGTTGGTGAGGAAATTACTAACTCCTTCAGTAGGACTGGAGTGGTGTGCAATAAATAAAGCCAGGGGCCAAAGGCGGAACAGCAGGAAGAAGCCACGATGCTGAAGAGCTCGCTCACTATGCGCCGAGAGCTCCGCGTTCAGCAAAGAGAGAGGGACGTGATCACAAAGTCACAGGCTGACCGTGCGTTCCCGAGGCACACACCAGGGCTGCGCAAATCATTTTTATATCTGGGTGATTCACACCGTGACCTTACTTGTAATATTTCCATGTGTTTGTGTATGAAAATAAAATGCACAGCAGATAGCTGAAGTGGCCCTAGATATTATGCTGGGTTAGGCATTCACAGCCTGTAGCTCTACAGTCAACCCAATGCACAATGCAGGAGGACGGTTCTTAAATGTAAATAATTCAGGGCTTGAATTCTTTAAGGTAAATAATTTAGGGCTCTAATGAACTTGCCGACTGCAAACAGGGAGCTGCACTGCTCGGAGCCCTCCGAACTGCCCTACATGCAATCCTCGGGAGTGCAGAGCAGACACCGTCAGCAAACACATGCCTCAAATATTCCTGGCTGTAGCAACAAGGGCTCGCTCGCTCTCAAACAAAAGGAATCTCGGCTGGGAAAAGGCGGCTATGCAGATCGGTTCCCGTGCTCTGTAGTGTGTCTGCGAGCTGGAGAAAAGGAGGTGCGATTTAAGAACCATCACTCGGGCAAACAGTGAGGTGGCCTGCGAAGCCATGTAATTGGCCCATGCTACTATCGTACTGAAGCGTCAAAAAAGCCCTTCAAGGATAGCCAACATAGCAGTTTGGTCTAGAGGTACTAAAAACACAGGTGACTATGGGTGAGGCTGTAAGCTCACTGCTATATATGATATTCATTAGGTTAAAGATACCAGACAAACCCCCAACTCCTCCTCACTCCACAGCTTCTCTTCCCCGTCCTCATACAAAATTGGCTGTCGCCAACTGCTTTTGTCAACACCCGGGAATTTCTGTGCATTCATACAGCAAAAAAGCATTTCAGGTGGGCAAACTCCATCAACAATCTATGGGACCAGTCCTCACCAACTCTTAAATCACCAGCAAGTCCCAGCCTTCATCCACTACTACCAAGGACTCATTCACCAACAGCAACTATTCCTGAGAGAAACCCTATTAAAATGGGGAAATGGCAAATTGTCAGTTATGCAATAACTATTGTTGCTACAGCAACTTTTGGGGATTTTTTTTTTCACATGTGCAGAAAACAGCACGTAAATAAGACCCTACAGTTCCCTCACACCCTCTGACGAGAAAGGCATGAAACAAAACATGGAGCAAGACCCCTGCGGGCCACCTCGCCAAGACAGGAGCGCGGCAGGGCAACCTCCCAGCAGAGCAGCCATCGGGGCTGCTTCTGTTCTCACTCCGTACCCAAAGGAGATGCGATCTCGGCGCCAGCAGAGATCTGGGTCACCCCGCCGTAGATGAGGAAGCTGGAGTTATCCCAGCACGATCTTCGAGGTAGCGTTCCCAAAAGGGGAAGCAAATCTGCGGCGAGGTTGCCTCCGATGAGATCCTGGGTGTGAAACGAAAACAACCCCTGGCGGTTTCTTTGCTCCCTGGCGATATCATCCGACTGAAAAACACACTGCACGATGTAAACCACTTTGCAAGAAGAGTTTGTTGTAAATACTCGAGTTGCAGCCTCTGAAGAGCTGGGAAGTGCAGCTCAGCTGCCAAAGTCTACCTCCTGAATGCCAGGCTGGAAGTACTTGTTGGCCTATCCCCTGCTTCAACAATGAAAACCCAGACACGGAACAAGAAAGCAAGCATGAATGACAATGAGTTATTAGTTTTTAAGCCTATGATATTCGTGAACAATAGCTGTGCTGAGCCTCTACGCAATCTGGTAGTTGATACCTATCCAGGAACAGAACTGAAAACCAAAACAGCCTTCAAATCTCTGCTAACTGAAGTTTCTGTGATCTGTAATCTTTATGCCATTTCCTTGTTTATGTCTCATGATACCGGAGTTCAGCTTTTGGAGCAACACAACTGAAGAACCTAGAAAGTGAAATGTGATATTATTTACGAAATCAGAGAGCCCGCCGCTAGCAAGAATTCGTACACACACACACGTCCAAATCCTGCTCCTCAGTCAAACACCCACTCTTGAAATCCTGTACCAACCAGATCAGCAAATGTGCACATGCTTGCACTCTTGCAGAAACAATAGTCTCTTTCAGTCCATACAATCTTCTAAAGAAACAGGCTGAAACGTCATGGGAAAAGTTAGGAAATATCTGCAGAAAACAGTTCACAAGATGAAAGGCAGAACGAGGCTTTTAAATTGTACGAAGCACATGACATGGAGGAGAAATTCAGCTTCGCCACCTATCCTCTCCTCCAAAAGGCCTTTTTGTTTTTTTTAATTTTTGCAAAACGTTCAGGATGGAAAAGGGGCCTGACAGCCCTTTAGAAAATAACAAACTCCAGAGGTGGGATGGCTCCCTTGTAACAGGAGCGCTTCAGGCAGCACTCAGCTTGCAGAGCTGCACAGATCTCGCTGTTGATACCCGCTCCCCTCACATCTCCCACTGACGTCAGGAGTTTTCAGCCCTTTTTGCAGGCAGGATGAGAGGCAGGATGAGTCCTCCTGCCCCAAGCACACGGCTCGCCTCCCGTCACTCCCACCCTGCGCTGCTCTGCCGCTGCAGAGGGCACAGCTCTGCTTTTTAATTAATCCGGCACAAGTTTTGAGCTGCCGCGGGGCTAAGGAACATGACAGTATGTTTTCTGTCTTTAAACGCCAGGGCAGGAGAGCCTACAGAGAGGAAAGGAAAACTCCCTGCCATAAGGGTGGGGAATTGAGGACCGACAAGAAGCTGCAGTGGTGCCACTCCTGACCCCTCCAAATTTCACCTCCAGAAGACTCAAATATAAGAAAGTGAAGCAGCAGGGAACTGGGGCACAGCAGCTGGCTGTCAGTAGCTATGGTTGGGAACATCCCTCACAAGTCACCGTGGAGCCGCACCATCCAGCCTGTACTCCACGCCGCAGGTCCCAAAAAAGCTACCACAACAAAACTTCCCCCACTGCCAGAAGCAGCGCTCCCTGAGATTTAAAACAAATCCAGCTCTACAAATCCTGGTTTCTCCTCTGAAAAGGAAGCGGTCGCTCCCATATCGCAGCCCATTTTCTATGCATGCACTCACACCGCCCATTATATTTTAATCATCTGGCATGCATCTTCCTATGGGATCGCTCACGTTAAGGAAAACACCGACTCATATTCTGCAAAAACACCACGACAGGGTAATAGCAGCGACTGTGGCTTGAACCTTTGCCTTGCGTGGAGCAGACAGTGTAACTGCTGCCTTTCCCAGCCCTCACACCCGTCCCCTAAACTTGCTCTCACTCTCTGCAGGATTTAAGCAATTAATCTAAAACCGACTGTACATATTTTTCGAGCCGTAGGAGTAAATCAAAGTATTATTTGATGCATCTGATTATACAGACACCATATGAGAATGTGAGAGCTGATCAGACAAGCATACAAGTTGCTTTTTCGTTTCACAGCTCCTAGAGTCAAAGAGGGTGTGCAGGACCCTGATATATACCAGATGTTTTAAAGTAAGGTGGAAAAACTGGTGCGGACACATTTGTCCATGGTGAAAGCTTCCTGACAGCTACCAACTGGCTGTGCCTTAGCGCGCAGCCTAGCTTTGCCTATGAAAGATTAAAAGCCTAATGGAACGGGAATAGTCACAGCTTTTATGCAGACATATAATCCTGCTCTCAATCCTGCTCGGTTTTCCCGAAAATAAATTTGACAGCTCTGTCTGTATGATGCGAGAAATCCTCAAAACAGAGCCCATTTCATTAACTATATTCTTGGGACTATTTAAGACAAATGGATTATTTTAAAGAAGCAAGTTTGGGCTGGAGCTCATCTGTGGTTTTACCAAGTTCCACACTGAACCAAGGAAATGAAAGCATTTTTTCACTTGTTTTTATAGCATGTCTTGAGTCAGTTTCATTCAGGTTTTATTTTTTTTTTTCAGAATTTGTGTTTGGATTAAGAAAAAAGCAGCTTTCACCTCAGCTCACAGAGCCCTCAGTCACTGCCTTCCCTGTAGTACAAGAACATATGAAGACGTCAACTCTCTGTCTTGAAAAGCCAATTTTCATCTTGTCATTACAATACTGGAGATTGGAGATTGTTTGCTTTTCTTAAAATAAAAAAAAGGCCAAAGTTATCATAAAGAAAAAAAAAATTAAGAACAGTGCTGTTTCTCAGGAACAGGAATATGCATGTATCTGTTACTGTGGTCCCTTGGGTGAAGCTCAACGCAGAGAGCTGAAGTCTTTCCATGGCCTCTGGATGAACTCTAGAGAGTTCAAAATATTGCAAAAGGTGGACACTGATGTCCCTGACATCGGGGCATGTGGGTGCATGAAGGGAGGACGCCTGCATTAGCCACACAGCCCCGTCTGATAGCATACACCCACGGGAGCTTTCAGACCCTGCAGCGATAGGAACTGTATAAAGAGGAGCAAGACTTTGGTAACGATCCTGTTCATGACACTTTAGCTCCTATTTCCATAAGCCATGCTGGTTCAAAGAACACCACGGGATGCGCGTGAAAGGAAAAGGAGCATCCTGGGCCAGGGACAAGTACATCCACACTCCGGAGGAGCAAGCCGAGAGCTCGTGTCTCGCACGTCTCCCACATCCATCCTGAAGCAAGTTCTTCACTGAGCGTTGACTCACTTCTTTTTCTACATAGCATTTTCAATCATAAAAGGAAAATTTGGAGATTTAACTGGGGCACGAAAGGTGACAGGACATGTAGCTCACAATCCAGTTGACTAGTATTTATATCTTTTTATTTTAAGCATTTACTTGTGCACACCCTTCTTTCAGCCAGTCTCAAGATCTGCACCGACATTAGGCATTCCTGCATGGGACCGTGAAAAATAATCCTTTGCCATTAAGCACACGCTTTCTTCCTTACTGCTCTGGGAGAACACCAACCCATGGACCTCATGTCTTCCAAGTACCACCTCCTGCCTCCTACGAGTCCTTCAGTCACTGGTCCAGCTGCACCTCCCTTCCCTTTGAGCCATCAGTTAAGACTGCTGGGTCTGATCTCCACGTCCCTGGCTATCAGTGTCTTCAAGGACAAATGTTTGGATGCTATTAGCCCTATGAGAAAACATGCATTTAGTCCATACGCAAGGGCTCCTGAAACACAGCTGTTAGGCACAAATCTCAGTTTCTGAAATTTTCCTTTTGTTGCCTCATGATCTTCACTACATCCCAGTAGAAACCGGAGTCCCCACAGGTGTAGTCTTCATGCTTCCAGCTGCATCTAACGCTGGCTAGTCAACCAGATGCAAGATGTTGCACCGACCTGACGTTTCACTTCAAAGTCTCAACAATTTTCTCTTACTTCTAGGACTAGGTGCTTGTGGTTTGGATTACCACTGGGGAAATAGAAACTCACAGCCAACACCTGAGATTGCTTCCCAACTCTGCTGGGCTGCCCTCAAAAGAAAAACAACCAGAAGAAGACGTAGACAAGAAATGGCTTAAATCAGACACCAAGAAAATACTCTGTACTAAGCAAAGAATTAAGTGAAATTAATTGAAATAAAGGCTGCCCCCCCCAAAAAAAAAAAAAAAAAAATTACCTTTTTAATCTTAAGAGCAAGCTCTCTAAGAAATAGCTCTGACCAAGAAGTCCTGGCCACTGAATTTAATCATGCAGGCACTGACTTCATGCCATTGTTATCTTCCAGCCAGCCCATTCCAGCTAAGATGTCTTTAATATTTCCAGCAGAATCCATAGACTGAAACTCCATTTTTTAAGTATAGTCATGCAAGGAAAAAGAAACAACTCACCAATGAAGAACAAAAATACCAGATCAATGTGCACACAGTCCTAGAAATATAACTCTAATCTGTCACTTGTGAAGGAATCTCTCAAAGAAATGTTTATGTTAAAATTTAAAGTTATGTTCAACATTAATCTTAAGGAATTTTACAATAGAACATACCAATTTAAAAAGGATTCTATAGTTTTAATGAATTCCTAGAACCCATAGACGGGAATTAAATGGGGGTGGGGGGGACCCACAGTGTTGGCTAGACATATTTCAATATTTGTTACCATAGAAACAAGCCAGCAGATTTAGGTTTTGGAGTTATCCTTGCTATAAAATATTAAACTTCTTACAGTTTTTGCATATGTATATTATGGCAAGAACACTGTCAATCCTGATAAAACCCAAAGCATCTTAATTATTTAACAGGGTTTTAGTGTGTGTTTTTTTTTTTTTTTTAAGAATATCTTTTTTTTTTTTGAATATCTTTTTTTTTTTTTTTTTTTCCTTAATAGACTGTATTTTAAAATCTTCCAGTACTTCCAGAATACCAGAGACACTTCTGGTTGACAGAATAATATACAGAAGATGCACAGGGAATAAGGACTTATTTTACTATGATGCTGTGGAGAAGTTGTAGATAAAAGTAACAGAATTGTATTCTAATAAAGAAGATTCAAGAATAATGATAAAAATTATACCAATTAGCAACTCCGATAATTTTACTAGCTAAAAATACATTAAATGTTATATTCCATTTGAAAAACAGTTCATACTTCAAGTTTTTTTCATTTATTTTTAAGCCCAACCAATAGAGAAATGCTAACATGCGGAATTTAAGTGATCGAGATAACATCTTGACACTTCAACGATATCGAGCACTTCTGGCAGATGCCTGTGAAACGAAACACATGCATTGTCCTTTCATGCTTCAAAAGAGTATCAACAGTTTTATTCATTTCAGAGTCCCCGGCACGCGAAAGATCAGCAAATTCACAACAAAAGGGGGGACAGATGTTTGCTCGAGCATGCTCCTTCAAAGGGGAAGGAGAAAACCTGTGTTCAGACAGTTCAGGTGGTGCTGCGGACTGACAGCTCAGCCTGCTGCCCCGATGACTCCTGACTGCCACGAGTTTGGCCGTGAGCTCAGAAGACCAACACTCATGCAAGCCCGAGCTCAGAGCCGCTGGGACTGGATGTGCATGGGTGACACTGACCCTGATTTTGCAGCCAGAAGCGGTTCCATGTAGCAGCTCTCACTTTCGGTTTGGATTTGAGAAAATCTGTTTACTGGAGGCTCGACACGAGGCTTCCACATGAGGAAAAAAAATGAAAAACATGCGAGTAAAAGCCATAAACCACACAGTTGTTTCAATACTATATTCCTGCACTGAAGGGAACCAGGAAAAACACCAACAGAAGCAAAGCAAACCAGAACAAAGAAGAAAGCTGAGCGAGACTGAAACACCCTCTTCTTCCAAGAATTAAACAATGGTTTTTATGAAGTGTAAAGATAAGCAGTGGGACTACCATTTCCTAATGCTTCTGAGGTCAGCCCTCTCGCACAGGTTCTCAAATAGCCAATTAAATGTATGCAGTGCTCATTAAGCTTTTCTACTCAAGTGCACACCATCATCTTAAAAAAGCCCAATAGCTTAAGCCTCTTAAAAAAATGGAAAAACTTATTCTTGAAGGGTTGCAAGACAACCCCTTTAACTAATGGAAAATCTTCAACACTTAGAGGAAAATGGTAAAACATCTTAATTTCAAATGAGTAAGAATTTAAATGTCACTTCCTGCATGTTACATTGATTTGAAGAACCTTGCATTTTTGTTTTCTTTGGTGTGGTTAACGGTGGAATCTTTTTAGAATACATTTCTATGGTATTTACTGTTGCATGTTTATGTTCTGCAACTGTTTTGCATAATTTTGAATACAAGAAAAGCAGAAAGAGATTTTTCTTCTGTGAAGAAAGAGAGAGATCTAAAAAGAAGCAGACGACTGGAGCTTTCAAAGAAAGAAAGACTGGAAAAAAACTATCCCAACACTCAAGGGAAAAACGCTCAATTTCCTTTCCCTGACAGCTGCAGCGAGGTACAATGAATTTATTTTATCTGAGCAGTTACGTACACATGTTAAATGCAGAGCAGCGTTATGTACTATAGCGAATTTACCAACACGGGTCCACAAAGGGCACCACTATCAACGTGCAGTTGAGAGGTGGGAAGTTCTTCAGATGTCTGAGCAAGTCCTGGAATGACAGGAGATGCATGCAGCAGATGCTGTCAAAGAGATGGCATGTAATACATCCATGCAAATGCAGACCTGCGGACCCCCCTGGATGCTGGACCCCTCTTATAGGCTCTCTGGGCCAGCTTTGTTACTTAGTGAATGGTACCACAAGACTCATTTTCCATTCCTATCGCAGGTATCAACAATACACATCCCCCCTCAGCATTCTCACAGAGTGTTTTTAACTCAGGGTTTGGTCTGAAGAATCACTTAAGAAACACAATGCAGCTTTTATAAAGTTTTCTGTAGAATTAATATATAAAAGTAAAATAAAGCAGCAACGATTATACATATGCATTGTAGGTATATCTTGGAACAAAGGAGCTATCATTCAATCAGATCGCTCATCTGATAGATACCTCTCCGGTGCTTTGTCAAAAAACAAGAAACGCATGCACAGAGTGATGGCTTTTAAATCATTTGACAAGAGCCTCGCTGACTTGAGTGACAGCTTGCACCACTGGTGCAGATGGCTTTGGTTGCCCTCCTGTGATGACAGGCTTGTTCCTAACCAGCTCCAACTCCGGATCCCAAAAATGAGGGGCAGGCAGCAAACCCCTTGCATCGGTGGTTCTGAGCATGAGGATGGTGCACTCCAGTTTTGGTTAACACCTGAGCATGAGTGTGCCTCTTGAATTCTCAGGGCTCTAGTTGGTCTCCTTGAAATGTATGCTTTAGGAAATACATGGGGAGGATAAAAACATTCTGCTTCTCTGTCTCGTGACACAGGCAGAAGATTAATCTAAACCAAATAAAAATTCAGTGTGCATAAAAGAAAATACTTTCTACACAACATGCAAATTACCCACTAGTAACACATTCCACTTTCTATCACAGAGGCCAAGAGTTCGGTTGGCTTCAAAAAGGGCCTGGATGAGAGTTTCCTACCTCAGCAAAATTTTGGAAGAGAACATAAAACATTTCACGCTTCACCCACTGATTAAGGGAGAGAGCTGAGACCATCACAGACTGTAAGGATGTTGTATTTGCCCTTCAAGGTGGGGCAGGAATACTGCTTTTTCCTCTGGAGCATCTCATTGCTGGTCACCAAAATAAAGACACAAAATTGTGGTATGTGGGCAGGAATCTGAACGGCATAGCAATACGTACAACTTTTCTATTATTGGAAGATTAAAATGCAAGAGAGTTGATGAATGGGAAGAATTAAATATAGAAGGAAAAAATAAGCAAAAATGATTAATTGCTAGGAAATGGAACTGCTGATTTATGGAAGAGAAAATTAGCAAGATTTAGGAAACGGGAGAGAATAAGCAGTGCCCGAGCTGCAGGGCTGGACCATCTGGAGTGCAGGAGGCACGGCAGCGCAGCATGCGCACCCCAAAGCTCAGCTCTCCGCTTCCCCTCCTCGTGGCCCCTGTGTGTGCAGAGGCTGGAAATCACTGGCTTTAAAACAACAAGCTGCAACCAGTTGTAAATAATATCCTATAATCTAAAACAAAAGAAACTGGTCTCTTCGCTCAGTGGAACACTTCTATGTGGTCTCTCAGTAGGCTGGTAGTGTCATGCTCATATCCTGGTACTGCAGAGTTTTTCAGAAATTTCTAAAAATGTTGGCTGTTTTCATTTATTTTAAGAAGTGATAAACAGGAAGGGAAATTTCAGACTGTTTTTGGATATTTATATTCAGTTTTTAGGACACGGTATTTCAACAGTGTCCCATGCTTCTAGTCCTACGTGTCTTTGTTCGGCAGTCACTAAGATAATCAAAGTCTTTTGCTGTTGACACACAACCAACAGCCACCTCAAAGCAGCACAAACCCAAGCAATAATGCAGCACCCGAAACTCTATTATGATCAGCCGTTTGCTATTGTGGAGAATGATAATACATAAGGAAAAAAAAAAGATATGCTGTGAAGCTGTAAAAGCACTTCACGTTTTAGCATAACACCTGCTTGATTTTTTTTTTTTTTTTTTACTTGATGCCATTTTTAAATCACTTACAAAAATACTTTTTTCAGTTAAAAAAAAAAAAAAGATACAACCGACTACATCCTCTTTGGGTTACGCTCATGAATGAGCTATTGTCTGCATTAGAAACAAGCACCTGGATCAATTCATGGGTATCCAGCGAAGCCCGTTCATTTCCTTTCAAAACAATGATTTACAAGAGACACCATCCCATCCCCAGTGGTAAACACAAAACCTCCAGGGCCACGCACAAGATGCGTACCCAGGGGTACAGTTGGCTGGAAGTTGCTGGAGGAGCCGACTTCTGGTGGAGCCCAAGTCCCCAACATGACACAGGGCAGGAGCCTGCTCCCTCCCCAAAGAGGGTGGTTAAGATACCCAGGCAAATACTTTCCATACTTTTCCAAAGGTCTATTATGAAATACTGCACCGAAGACTCCTTTAAAACAACTTTATGTTATCTTTGACAGATCTGACATTTCCTCACATGAGGCTTTATATAGGATCATCCCCATGATGGCTAAGTACTGACTGTGGAGGGTAAAGAGCAGGATCTGGATTCTCACAGAAAGCAAATCGGGGAACAAGTAGTCTGAGGCTGTGCGGAAGCATCTGTACGCTTCTATTTGAGCACAAACTTCTTATTCAAAACCAAAACAACAAGCCAACAATTCAGCAGGGACACTTCCCACCTTTTCTTTCACCTGCTCTGGCTCCCATGCCTCCTAGGCAGAATTTTCCAACCCTCTGCTTCCTGAAGGATAAGACCAGAAGAAACATCACGGTGTCACTCACACAGCCCAGGGGGCTTTAAGCTCTTTGTGAAGGCTTAGAGCCATCGCACCACCATCCACACAGCCTCCTTGTGCCTGTCACTCCAACCTCCCAGGACATCACAACTTCTAAATTTTCACGGGTCACTCCCCTTCTGTCCTCCAGAAGGAGCTTTCTTTTGAACACAAGGACACCCAGCACTGTGTTTCAGAAGGACTCCAGCAGCTCCACTGAAGGAAGGTCTGCAAAAACTTCAGAGTCTGGGTTTAAGCAATTCATCGCCTCGATGCATTTTTCTTGCTGAGCTCCAGGTTTACTCACTAGCCTTTTGAAGGGCACCTCCTCATTTGTCTTGAGTAAACAGAGGATTTTTTTCCCCTCTGCAAAGGCTAAGATCTAGGGGAATGGGCAGGTCATCTGCTGTGAGAAAATGCTACATGAAGAGCAATAATAAATATTTTTGAGAACCTGATATATATAATAAACAACAAGAAATAAAGCATTCTCAGTGCAATGCTGTGGGCTATAATATAGTATGTTTTCCACTGAGTAGTGCTGTACAGTCTTCCTATAAGCTAAACGAACTCCTGTATTTGATTTTATGGGAATCTGTTGTTCTAAGCAAAATATATAAGGCTAGAAGGTTTACTTAAGCTACCAGGCATTTAAATGAAACTGAGAAGACAAATAAGAACAGGCCCAACACATTTCAGAAAAGGGCAGCTATAACAGTAATTAAGCTAAAGTGGCCAAGAGAAAATTGGAATCACTTAACATATAATATTCAAAAAATAATAATTAAATCCATACTGAAAATTCAACACAGCGTTCACACAAAAGGATGTGGTGATGAAAAGCTGGTATTTTGCGTGATCAGCAACAAGATATTTCAAACTCAGACATCCAAGCACTGGAGGCTGGAAATGCCGTATTGTGAGGAGCTGCTTGCAGAACAGCAGCAGTGGTGGTATAGATAGGGGGGACAGGGCACAGGTGCCTGTGCATCACCTGCACCACCAGGGGAGGAGGTAACAGCTACACACAGGCCTTGAACTTTGCCCATGAGGCAAGAACATCTGTGTGCTGCCAGCCTGATGGGTACTTAGGGCCTTGGTACTAACAGGCTTATTTCAGACACCTAAAGGAACACCCCTAAAGAAACACCTCTTGGTAAAACCAGGAGGGCCACAATCTGCACAACCAGCAGAAACCCAGTGCCTCACCAGGAAATCCTGGTTGTACTGAGGAGCTAACTTCACCACTTCAGGCTTGGTTTGTCCCAAGTGGACACCAATGCCGGCCTCTCTCCTGGCACCCCGAGGTCACCCTCCCTGCTGGCACACTTCAAAATGGGGCATCGTGGTCCAGTTCCCCTCTGTCCCCAGACTGGCACCATCCTCTCAGGATCCCAGAAGGCACACGCACAGCCAGAATTCAGTCCTAATTCCAGGTCCACCAGTTTACTTCTACCACGGCATGCAGGAACAAATCAGATGGATAGATAGGTTTTATGTGGGCTCTAGAAACCAAACTTTACTTGGGGAAGTACCAGACACAAGCGTAGCCAGACAAAACAGCAGTTGCCTACACGCTCTGTCCTTTCCATTGATGCAGAGCAGGATACGGTAGGAACTCTTGGACACCAGCAGTCCAGAAAAACTGAGGTTATCTTCTACACTAGGGATTGCTGCCTGACCTTCACACCCTACTTCTCATTGCAACAAGGCCCTGGGCCTGAAGGAGCCTGTTTGCTATAGAAGCACACCCACAGTCCCTCTCTGGATTGACCAATTGCTGACACGTTCTCCCAGACTATCTCCAAACTGGTAGCTTATAAGGTGCAGCATCAGCTCTGATTCATCTGAAGGAAACAGCATTACTCCCTATAGACACATACAGCCACCCTGGCTTCCAATGCTCTTTCCCCAAAAGGGCTTCCAGTTGAAAGGGTCCTTTCCATCAGCAAGGACCCTGCTATGACACCCTTGGACCTAGCAGCCTCATGGTAACTCCCAGTTGTCTACCTAGCTGTAAGGCATCAACCTTCTTCCAGTAGAGCTGTGCCCTGGCCAGAACCCTGCCTCTTCTCACAGATAGTGAGAGAAAATTCCCTGTTTGTGCTAAAAGGGGAAAAAGTAGGGAGTTTGCCAAGCACTTTCAAAGGAGACAGTAAGAAGCCTGATGATAATGACATGCCAGGATTTTGTGTCTCAACTTTAGGTGCAGCTTCAAGGGGACAAAGACATCATCCGCACCATCACAGATGTAGATGCTGAGAGCCTATTCCTTTGTTTTTCTCCTATGTTAATATTTCAAGAGAATTATATTTATTTTTTTTTTAATGAATTGTCATGGGCTTTGAAGTACTTCCACACTTAGTGTGGGGACCTGGAAAACTCCAGTGAAAATGGCTGATGAATTTCACATTTTTCTTTCGTTGTTCGTGTGTTTGATGTTCACACTTTGAGACCTGCAAATGTTGGAATGTGATTGCTGTTCCTGCATGATAAAGGCTTTCTCTATTGCAGCCCTGAAATACCGCACGGGTTATACACAACATGCACAGCTCTATTATTTTATTATATCTAGCCCACAAAGTTGTTACTTGTAGAAAATCAATTCCCACATGCTAGTTATTACAGAACATTATTTTAATTTGCACAAAGAAAAAGTGTATTCTCCCTGGACTTACAAAATTATATTTTAATATTACAGCCTTTCGTCTTCTTTGGAGGGATAAAGAATGTCAAAAAAATAAAAAAAATAAGCAGGCGACCAGGACTAACAGGAAGGTAACTAAGCCCTTGAGGAAAGAAACGTGCTCAGCAAAGTGGAAAGAGGCAGGGGAGCATTTACGTTACTAATTCTGCAAAGTGATGATAATCTGTCCCGAACAAGGTTTTGAACTCACCCAGAAGCAGGCACTAACAAAATTTGGGCTGATCACACTAAGCAGAGAGGCTTTCCCTTCCTGGCAGGCTTTTCAGAAGATGCCTGTGCCACCAGGGCACTGAAGGGAGGACACGAAGCTGTGTGTACACCCACACCAGTGCTCGCCCTGCAAGCCTGACACGTGCAGATCGCAGATGCAGTTCATTTCTTGTAAGCTGATTAAAGCCCACAGGTTACTGACCGTATTTACTGAGATGCCCTGGGTACCTCACCTCCGCCTGTTTTGCTCTGTTTGCCTTTATGAGCAGGCTGCAGCTGCCTCAGAAGAGCCAGACAGACCCCTCTGTCTCCTGTGCCCCTGTGGCTGCTGCTGGGCTTCCCTCCACCTCCACAGCCCCACGCAGGCCCTCCTGGCCCTTCCCTCGCTGGGTGTGAGGCTCTCTCTCTCCAGAAGCACTGCAGTGCCTCCTCCCTTCCCACCTTCACCATAGCAGTCGTGCATCACTCCGCCCTGTACACTGCCTCTCCTCTCTGAGGCTATCTGCAGGAGTAACTAACTACGCCTTTCGAAGCCCCGGGAAGGCCTGTATCCTCAATTCACACGTACAGAAGGGGTAAAGAAGTTCAGCCCGTTTCTTTCAGGAGATCCCAAAAGATTGTGCCCAGCGTTGGTGAGCACTCTGCATATGCTCTTGGGCAATACAGGGTAACCTACCAAATAAACCTAACAAGCAGGCACTGAATGTTTATGATGTATTTGTTTATGTGACACACAAAAAATGTACTCTGGGCAATATCTCTTGGTATGTTCATTGCTCTGCATGCTTGCGTGTGCGTGCTTGTGGCTGTATTCTCTAATCTCCACATTCATTTCAAAGAACTGACTGGAGGCAAGAGAAGCAATACATGCAGCCTTGTTAGCTTCCTTTAGAAATGTTTGCATGGACCGTATGGGGCCACACTTCAGTCTCTCAGCCTTACTGCTACACAAAAAACGTAGGAGAAGAGGAGCTTGAGAACACCATTTGCGGCCAAAAGGCAGCTGGCTGCAGAGCCCTACTGCCTTGCCCAGACATCTCCTGGGCACGAGCTCCCTAGTCCATCGCCAGCGTCACCACTGGACATCCCATGGATTACTCGCCCTTGGGGCTTTTAACACGCGTGGTCATTATGTAAGCTCGTATGATCCAACACGTGGATTCCTAGAAATGATGGGCTCCCTGGACTTAATCCAGAGGATCAGCGAGAGCTTTGACTGAACGCTGCTGCTCGTTTGGCCATATCCTGTTTGGGTGCTTAACAGGGATGACCCTGCACTTCTAGGAGGTCCGAGAGCTCAGTGGAATCGATTAATTAACACATTGCTGACTACACCCGCATTGCTGTTGCAGGAGAATAATCTCCAGTACCAACACTAGTAGATATTATCCAGATGGAATATAAAAGTTACTTTAAAAAGACACAAACCTTTTAAAACTACTTCAGAATGCTAAGATTCTAAAGTGACTGAAATAAATGCTATCTGCTAACAACAACATTGAAAGTGGGTGGCAATCCTGGTTCTAGCACTCTTAAGCTTCGCATCAGAACAAAACTATCATAAATTGGTTAAAAACCACAGCGATATGCAGTAGACACCCACGTATGTTATCCTGGTGCCCAAGAACAAACGATATGTGTATAATATATCTCAGTATGCACAATAAATTATCCCTGTTCAGAATAATGTGAAGTACTTAAAATCTTAAAAAAAAAAAAAAAAAAAAAAAAAAAGTCTAATGCATTTGGAAAAAAAGCTGTAAGCCTCTGTTGGACACATACTCATTCCTCTACATTCTTTATAAAATTGGTATTGTTTAATAAAACATTCTTTGGATATATAGCAAAAGATCAACAAGAGATCATCAAATGAGAATATAAATGAAAGCATATTTATAACTATGATGTCCTCCAGTTCTTTTCCCTGTATTCTTATTGCAATACATATGCTGAAAAAGGAAACAAACATTGCTTATAAATATGATACATGGACACAGAAATACCACCTGAAACACAAACTATTAAGCTGCTATATCTGGACTCCGAGTAACAGTGATTCCTCTGGGTATTCCCAGTAACTGCAGTAACAGGAAGCTAACCAAACAAAATCACCTTGTTCGGTAGCAACTGTGCTCAAAGGCAATAAATAATATGACAATGAAAGAGTGGCACTTTATAGAAATTTTCTCTCTTGTTTTTGGCAAAGAACGAAGTGCCATCTGACTCCTTCGCTGTAGCTCCAAAATACACTTATTCTGTCTGACAAACTAATCTGATTTCCAATCTGAAGTTTGCTTTACCATGGTCTGCAGAACGGTGCAGATGCATCTCCCATGAAAAATGAAAGCCAGCTCACTGTTGACAGGTAGCTCGTAATCCCAAAAACGAGAACTGCAGACCCTCTGCAGTTTAGAAAATTATGCTTTCCTGCTATAACCTGAATATCAGTTCTGACAAAGCCCTACGTGAAAACACACACCTTTTCTTCAGAAAGAAAGCTCTGCAGGCTCTACCCAGCAGACACACCAGAGCAGCCTCCCACCTGCTGAGAAAGGGAATCTGCTCTCACCTGTGCTGCAGATTTGCAGTGCATCAGTTGCTTCCATTAGTAGTGATGAAGGACCCTTCAGCAGAAGGTGCAAACAAACTAACAGCTACCGCCCTCCTTCATTATTTACTTTCCTTCTGTAAAACATACTCTAGCAGGTGATGCTGCCGCTAAATTTCTCAGCATTTTAACAACCTGGAAACACACCAGCATAATAAGTGGAGGTGAAATGCCATTTCAAAATGTCAGTTTCCCTGGGGTTACTTTTGCCACAGAGAAAACTTCACTATGTAAAAAATAATACTCCACTTCAGTGTTTGGAACTAAACACTTGGACTAAACAGTGGAAATAAACTTGGACAGGAAAAAGCGAATCTTCCAGTGTATGAAGGGAATTGATTATTGGCTTGTGTACTCCCAAATTCTCCTCTGGTTAAACAAGACATTCAAGACAGAACATAGACAAAAAACAGACACATACTGGGACAAAGAAGCAAAAGAAAGAAAAAGGAAGCTTTTAAAGAGACTGTATTAAATGCACATATAAACTCTTTTCTCAAAGCCTGACTACTATGGTATGATATTTCCTAGAAAATGCCCTACAATGTATTTTTTACAGATAGCTCGAAAGTTGCTAACATACTTGCAAATCCATTTGCCTGCATTCATTTTCTCACATTTAGCAGATAATTTCCATAACATCGTTGAAAATACAAGAATTCTAGACATTATTAATGATCACATAATGTATTTCCTATCTATAGTCATCCGAGGCTGAACTTCCCATAGTACACACTGCATTCTGCAGGCTGACGAGCCAGCTTTCAGATAAACATGCCTGCTTAAATATCAAGTATTAACACCCTATGGCAATCCGAGTCCATGAACAGTGACTCAACGCAATTATTCTGAGTGTAACAATAAGTGGGCAGTCACGCGGATTTGTAAGTTATTGGTTTAAGCATGAAATTAAACAAGCAAGAAAAATTAATCAAAACTATTCAATTTTAGACCAGACTGGGCACAAAATATGAGTAAGTATTATAAACATGAGATAATCTCATTTAAAGAGACTGTGTAACACATAGGTTTTACAAATATTTACAGACATTAATCTTGTTAAGTTGATTTCCAGAGTTTTATTCAGTAACAGGATTGATTGGCTGGAGAAACAGAGGCTCCTACAAAAAAATAGCTGAAAGCTCTATTTTTGTCAGAATGATGGATTCTTTTCTTAAGTAACTTGTTTTGTTGCCTTTTGTTCCAAGACTATAAACATTATTAGCAGTTCTCCAACTGGCAAGACAGGCTGAGATGTTTCACGTTCACCACTCCGGATTGCTTTTTGTTTTCTAACAGAGTCCAAGAGTCAGAAAAAAGGCAACGGCTTCAATTTCCCTTCTATGTATTCTGTCCCAGACTCTCTTTTGTCCACGTTGGATCTGGCCTCTGAAACAATGCGTACCCATCTGCTCCATGGGCTCATGCTTACTCTGGTAAGGAATGAGTCGTGGATCCCGATCAGCAGAACTACTACAATCCACACGAGTTTACGTATCTGACACAACCAACATTAACATCTTGTTCCCTGTTGTTTATTTGCTTCTCATCACCGCTGACTTCCAACAGCCGAGCCTCCGTACGGCTTTCATGTGGCCACAGTTATTTCTGGTTGCACTGAGAGGTCATTTCATACTCTGCATGTATAAGGGATAGGGCTTTCTTCTGTGACTTCAGGCAGCTTTTAGGAAACACAGATTTCCTGCCCCCTTTCCAACTAAAGGCAAAGGTCAGCGAGTCTAACAATGAAGCACAGTGTTTGCAGCTCCATATTTTAGCGCTAGAAAATTTACCCACAAAAGCAAAGAAGACAATTGCAATGTAAAATTCCATGCACAGTGCCCAACACATGTCCTGTCCAAAACACGTGCTTGTAACCCAAGCAGGGATTTGTGCCCACTAAAATAATCCTATTAGGTACAGGTTTTCCCCTAAAGATAAGAGGGTCCTAAGCAAAGGTACTAAACAAAGGTCCAGTACATTAAAAATAGTACATCTTTTCTGGGAGAAATGAAAAGTAGAGTATGTATATAAACAACACACATCTAAACAACATATGGTATAATCCTTGCTGTATTCAACAGCTAATGGCCACTTTCACACTTTACTTCCATCTTATGATCTGCCCCCATCTCTCTGCCTTCCCCTTGACCTATAAAAAGCATTACACCGAATGGCTGATTTTTCTACATTGACATTGCTAGGCCAATTATCTCTTTCTTTTCACTAACAGCATTACATCCAATATGTCATTCTACCTGTTATTTCTCATATTCAGGATCCAGTCCTGGAACAACTTTGCCTTAAGTTTTTCAGAGCAGTACGATGTTGTTCAGAGCACCAAGACCTCACTACGTACTTATGAGCAACTGTTTTTTAAACAGCGCCGTTCCCATGCAAGGAAAATAATTATGAAAAAATGCATTGAAAATTGTTTCATAAGTTGTTTCAGAGTTTGAGAGCATGGTCCTAGCTTTCCCATATGTTAGCTTTTGTGCTAACGTTTACTGTAGCTCTCCTAATCCGTTTGGAGAAGATGGGTCTTCAAATCTGCATAGGTCAATGCAGTATATCCACGACCACCTTGATGGCAAGCCCCTTTCTGATTTCACTTCATGCAGCCTAGTGGCCTGCTGGTTGTAATATCCCGCCTTTAGTTTTGCTAATTTTGATTTCTATAGAAGATAAGCGCTCCCCACAAAGTGGCACTTTGATTTACATGCTTTTCTATATCACTTCCAAATATATCACCCAGAGGAAACACTGGCAACTTTTAATTGCAACTGCATGATGGTGGTTTTTTCTGTACACAAGAAAATGCCTTTCCAGATCATACTTGCGGTTCACCCCATCATCAGCTTCAGGCAGCAGAGCTATACAGAGGCTTCAGGGCAGGGCGCAAAATATCTAATACTGTTCTAACGGAGGAAAACTTACCCCATGCTGTCTTTTCTGCTCCCCTCACTACGGGAAACCAACTTTTTAGGAGTTTGCTTACGGCCAACAGGGCTGTCATTGACCTTCTCCAGTAACTTCAGTTCTAGCAGGCCCCATTCCTTTGGGTTACTAGCCAAGGCTCATGCAAACCTTTGAGGCTTTTTCCACAAAAATTAAGCAGAGCCACTTTCTATGCCCCACGTTTGGGCATGCTTCATTCTGCAGACCCTGTGATGAGCACCTAGCCACTCACACACGTGACAAACTCACCATGTCAGGTGCTCATCACAGAGCTCCACAAACGAGTCAAGCGTGGGGTGGAATAAGGACGTATGCAGAACAGAGATGCAGCTGCTTTTCCTGAACGTCTTCAGTGAAATTAAAACCCTCCATCTACTCACTGACTTCCTCCATTGAAGCACAATTAGTTAAATGACATGCATCACTGTAGAAAACAGGTGTGTTGTAACCAGGGGTTAGAGAAAGACAAAAAATATTTACTGCAGAGATAGGCTGCCTGCACATGAGGAAAACAAACTGGTATAGACTGAACTTGCTCGGGCATCAAAAGACAAAAAGGACAAGTTAGGAATGAATGGGAAAACTTTTACGGTTGCCTTTTCAGCAAGGCGAAAGTACAAAGAAGGGCCTCCAGCAGGTGGATCAGATGACTTCTGTTTTTCTCTCTGTTTTGACTATTCTCCAAGTAAGGGGAGAGGCAGGCAAGGAGGCATAAGCCCTACTGCCAAAAGCATGCCCTACTCACGCTCCAGCTCCCGGCTAGCTGTGCCCATCTGCAGCACACCACTGTTTTCCAGTCGTTCCCAATCCCCCTGTTGGTCTGCAAAGACACTGGGTCATGCTCCAACTCTCTGTCCCCATGTTTCTTCCCCAACCGTTTCACAGCCTGTTCGAAGTGGCAGAGGACACAGCACAGCTGGTTGTGTAGTGATGTGAATAAAGTCATAAAGCACGTAAAACTTCTACATTAGGACTTGCCAACTGGGAGTCCATCCCTCTTTCAGCTCAGGTGGGTGACCGCAGAGTCGTGGCACAAGTCCCTACCGTCCCTGACATGCCAGAGGGCCTGCCAAGCTAAGCCTCTGCTCTAGCGCGGCATTTCTCTGCCCAAGGGAAATATTTTCCCCCACACCAATTCACTGATTCGCAGCTGGTTAACTGCTCCCCTCTGCCCGCTTGGTGAGTGTGCACACAGGAGCACATGGCCTGCAGCTGCGGGGAGAAAGCCCAAGGGAGGCAGATCTATTGATGTGCCATACAGGGCCTGCCACCAGTTGAGACAGCTCCCATCTGAGGGGATAAAACGCTTATCTTCAGTATCAGATGTTCCACTCCTTGTTCTGGATGAAGGATCGGTCCCATGTGCTAAGGCAAACCCCGCCCTATCCATAAAAATCACTCAGATCCATAAAACCAGTTCAAAAGGAGAAGAAAACCCTCTGATTGCAATGCTGGGATCCCCTGGGTTCCCTACAGCACTCTTCCCCCACTTGCTGCCTTCCACATACATGTGGTGCGTGCCAGGAACCATTTGTTCTAATCTTGGGTTTCTTTTTTTATTTTATTTATATATATATATTTTTTTTGAGAATGAAGAAAGAAGGCTGAGGAGCACTTCCTATGGCCCTTATTTTTCCTTTGGCTATGTCTACACTGCTGTCAGGGCAGCCTCGGTAGCCAGGACCACCAGAGAACCCAGCACAGGGGCCAGCAGAGGTTGCAAACCTGATTTGCACCAACCTACAGGCACCGTGACTCCACTCCTACTGTACCCAAAGTAACCTGTTTTCAGTCAGGCTGGCCATTTCAGGGTAATACTGCTCCCCATCTTCAGCTGGTCCTATTTTCAAGGTGAGGATGACGGTTTTATGTGTTGTAGGAACTGTTCTGCACCAAAGCAGAGGACAAAAAGATCTGGTGGTGGAAACAGGACAGAAACCCTACTTGGCTGGCGGGGTCAAAGGGACAGAAACCAGCTCACACCCTCACGGCCGAGATCTCCTGGTTGAGGATGAGTTCTTGCATCTCAGGAGACAACTAACGAGAATGCCAATGAGAGAAAAATGAAATACAAAGCTAGGTCACTGAGACTACTAAATGCCAAGAGGCATGAAAAACATATGCAGAAAGGCTCATTAATCATAAAATACCCTCACTGCTCCCTCCAGCTCCTTGCATTGGGGATCCAAGATAAACACCGGAGTTTTAATCTATTTTCAAGAAATTAAACCAAACGACATGAATTCTTGATTTCTCCATGTTTGGGTTTCCAGGCAATAAGACTTTATTATAACTCTATCCTATGCCAGGTACTGGTTTTAAAATGGAAGTCAGACCTCCTCAACATCAGATGGTGGGAGGTCTGAGAGACATGCACATTTCCAAATAAGTCTATTTCTCTGAAGACGCTGTGGGATTCCACCCCCCCCCCCCCCCCCCCAGCTTATATGAGAAGCGGCTGCTTCTTGTTGTTGTTGTTGGTTGTGTTTTTAATGTAAATGCATTTCCCCTTCTCCACAAAACGTTCCCAGGGTATCGCGACACCCTGAGAGTAAGCCTTGCTTGAACGGAAAAAAAAAAAAAAAAGTTCCTAAAGGGAACTGAGGAGGAGGAGAATCTACTGCCAGGGTCCCAGGGAAGATCAGCAACATGCTCCCAGGGGAGCATGGACCCTAGCAGCTCAAGACCGACCTCAGGATTTTCAGCCCTCCTACCTAATAACAACTTCTGTGCAAGTACAATAAAGATCTGCAAGCCTGAGATACAAAAAATAAGGTCCATACAATTAAAAGCTAAAGCTGTGATAAAAATCTAAAAAGGAGGCCCTAACCATCTAAGGTTTTTGGCTGACTGCTCAAGGCGGGCAGATCCTTACCTAAAGCCTAACTTTAAGGTACAACCATCAAAAAAGGACATATAAACATTTTCCCTCTTGCTTTTGTTCTTAATGGAGACTCCATGTAGAAGACTATTTTCATCAGTTGCTGTGGTCTAGAAAGAGAAAACAACACCTACGGGTACAGGCCCTACTGGATCTACCTACAGCAATACCACTTCAGCACATCTCCATTTTCCCTTGCTTGATCCCATTTATCCTCCACCACAATTTATTGCCCCCTTGTTTTTTCCACTTGAAATCTCTGTGGACTTTCTTAGGAGCAATACAGTGAAATGACTAAGTCTGAAACAAGTTTAAAAAAAGGTTTCTTTTTTTAAACCAGTTTCCTTGATAGGGGTTTCATTAACAGCTATGCTGGTGCAAGTCAATGCATAATAAATGGTTGCAGAGAGGAGAGGATGAAGCAAGAGCCTGTAAGTGGAAAACATCTCAGTCTACTGCAGAAGTCCCACACCAACCCACACTCTCAGCTTAAGTTACCAGATACAGGTAACTGCAGAGCCATTAGATTTTGGTTTATCCAGCACAAACATGACTGCCCTTCCCATGGCAGTAGCAAGTACAACAAGGACCCACCAACACAAGGCATATAAAGGTGTCACTAGAAGAGCAGGGCATATGATGCTTGTACCCCTGGCTGCTGCCTACAGTAAGGCTGGGACCAGCTTTGCCTGACCAAAGAGGCAAAGATCCTAAACTGCCAGGAGAGCTCAGACCCCGCAATCTAGCAAGCATCATCACCACCCAATAACGACCCAGTGAATGGTAACATGGAAACTGCTTGCTCACTGCACATGTCAGAGCTGTTATGCTTCTGGCTTGAGGCACCCTGTGTCATGCAGGGCAAAGGGGTTAACTATTATTTCAGTGACTACCTTGGTTATTGATACATACATGATCTACATGTATCACAGACCTCTGTATTTGCCCAGCCCAACTGGGCGGGGAGGAAGTAAAGGGAGGAAGATATTCTGCATTTATGTTTCCATTAATTCGTCAAGAGAAATAGATCAAACATTCATATATTCTGTGTTCCAGGACACTTCTCCTAGACACTATATATAGTTTCTCAGATACCAGTGTCTCCCTCACCTACATATTCACACTAATCCATATAAAACTATGAGTCATTACACAAAGTTCCATCCAGAAGAGTAAGCCATTCATCCTTCGGGGGAGGAGGAGAGGGGAAATTAAAAGCTGTTTCCAATTTAATTGGCAGACTTTACATTTTTGTTCTGCTTCCACTGGAAAGTGTGGTGCTAATTTTTCTGCCACAGCTTGCAACCACGGTGAGATCTCGATCTGCTTAATTTATGTCTACAAGTAGGGTCTCTAAAACACAAAACAAATTAGAAGTGTATTTGCCATGTGCCTCTGATCCAAATGCAAGTTCTGTGTGCTGGACTAAATACGTGTGGTGCTTTGGGGGTTTACATGTTTTACAACTTCCTACCACCATTAGGTCCTTTTTTTGCTTTCTTTTAAACAAATGGATGGCAAAATGGCAGAGTTTAAATGGCACGCCGTAGCTGTCATACCAACTACCCAAGCCTCACTGTCGTACCTGGAGAGCACGATACCTTCTGAACCCATTTCAAAAAAAAAGAGAGAAGTAACACATATTCACTTACGATCCCCTGCAGCATCCCCTCTCTTTTTGCTTTCATACAGTAAAGGACACGTATGCCCCACCCTGTCTTTCTACTGTATGTTCTTGTCAAAAACATAGTTTCCTGTATGCAAGCAGCTCTTTTTTTTGGGTAGAGTTAATTTTGAAATGAGGCTGCAGAGAAAGCAGCAACTTGGAGCAGGTATGTGTTTTAATTCTTACATCACCTACTTCGACACAGGAGTTTTAATTACATGTTCCCCTTTCCAATGTCACAGAGGACAGGGCTTTGATTTTCTTCCCATTTTTTTCTCTTTGTGCAATTTCTGATTTTTTTCCCTGCTACTTCTTGGCTTTGCACCACCTTCTCCCTCGTTTTCCCATCCAACGACTCAAATTTGGCAGCTGCACGAAACATTTACGGTTATTTCAGCTGCACCCCATTTTTTTTATTTTTTTTTTTTCCTCCAAACAGTCATTAAACCAGAGGGTGGCCAGGCTTTGTTTCCTGAGCAATTCACAGCAGTTCCCATAGATAGCCTCAGGGGAGAGGCTCGAGCTGTGGCACTCAAGGAGGAGCACCTGGAAGATCAAACCTAGAGGAGGATTTTGGAGAGCAAGCTGCAGGGCTTGCAGGTTGAGGACTGGCCACCTCAGGTCAAGAGCAAATGATGCATGAGAAAGAAAAGCAAGGCAGTCTTTCTGCAGATGAACTTGAGGCAAAGAGCTGCAAGACTTTCAACACCATTTCCCCAATTAAATTACTTTAATTCCATATTACTCTGCTAATGATTAGCATATCTTGCTACATCTTTGTGGTGCATTAGACTTCCCTGCAGTTATTCCTTTTTGAAGTGTGTATCATGCTTTAACAATTCCACAATAGTTGCACGTCAGTGTTTTCAAGTGTCAAACACACTATCCAGCAGGACTGGTGGGCTCTTTTCTTGAAGTCCCAATTAATTCCAAGACAAAGGTGGCAAAAGTATCAGAAGGAACAACTCTACACCTCTGCGTGGTGCTCAATAACTACGTTTGACAGCTCAACTTGCATGGGATCCCCTGAAGCAGAGCATTTGGAACTGATGTCCACCATGAGCTGACGCCAAGTATTCAAGGCTCCTTCATCGTGGTGGAAACACCCTCTTCTTTCCTAGGAAGAGGAGCAGGCCAATTCTAGACTGTTCTTAAGCAGAAGAAGACATGAACCAAAGAAAACATCACCAATAGGAACCAAAGCTGTACAACCTGCTACAAAGGACGGGTATTACAACAATCAGATCTATGTGTAGCCATACGTCCATTCCCTTCCCTCCCACCTCCTCCTCAAGCTGGCATGTGCAAGTTTTTCTTCATCATTAACACGACAGCAGCATGGCCCATGAGGCTGTAACACTTCATCTGAAGTGTACTTGAACACGAGCACATGTGCAGTACACCCAACAAATATCTGAGGCATTAAACAGCACGGGAAGAGTTAAGACAAATTACAGGCCCTCAAGTAAAGGCTGAAAAATTGCAAGGAAACAAATCTGTATTGCAAACACTAACACGAAGCTTCTTGGGGTACAGCTGCAGAAGAAAGGCATCTCATCTGGAAAAAAAGACAGGCTCTGCACAACGCTTGGGTATTTAAGCTTCCTTTTTATTTAGCTTCAAGGTTCACCAACACTTTGCATTGGATATTTAAACCTTAAGGGTTGTTTTTTAATCTCAAACTCTCTCAGAGAGAAACAATCCCTAATTGTAGCTGACCAGTAAAGACCAGGGAAAACATCTTCTTTCTTTTTAAATAACATTATACTTCTAGCCTTCTAAAAGCCGCAGAAATTTCTAAAAGGTAGAACAGGCAATGGCAGGAGAAAAGAAAAAGAAAAAAAAAAAAAAAGGAAGAAATGCAACACTAGATAATTTTAAAACACTTTGCAACGCCTAAAAAGGGCATATTAAACCACAACCTTAGTCATAAACCTTGCAGCAGCAAATCAGCGAGGGCCGGGGCGAGCCGCCGCCAGCGAGGCCTGTGGCCGCGCGCACGCCACCACCGCCAGCAGCGGGTCCCGGCACCGCGCGATATATCCGCCCGAGGAAGTGGGCGTCCCACCTCGCCCCCCGCCTCTCCTCCTCCATCCCCCTCCCATGTCTGACCACCTGTAGGTGTCTCAGAGGAAGCCGACGGGCTCCCACATACTTTCCAGCTACCCTGGGCTTGCTGCATGTGTAAAAATACATCCGTGCGCGCGGAGTACCGGCGTCGAGACTTTTGGCAACGATTAACCTACTTTGAAGCTGGCTGGGCTTTCTTTTTCACTCCTTTTTAATTTAAAGAGAGAACACACACCTCTGTCCCGTCCTTTCCCCTGCCCTTTCCCTTTCTCCCCCACGCGTGCGCCCCTACTGCACCCACGCGGCGCTGGAAAAAGCCCGTAAGCAGGGCATCGCCGCGGCGGCGTCCTGGGCGCCGGGAGCTGTGGTTTTGAGATTGAACACGTAGCAAAAGAAGTTTTGCCCTTTCGACCAGAATTTTCCATTAGTGATTGAACATGAGTTGGGGGGGGGGGGAATAAATAAAAAGAGAAATGTCTGTGTTTCCTCTCGTGCTCAGATGGCACAGTACGGCTGAGATAACTTCTCTGCGATAAACTAAGCCCTGGGGAAAAGAGCATACATCGAGGGTTAGAGGTGCCCACCAGGGGGGTTGCCAGCAGCTGGACCTGGTACAGGTGCTCTCCTCGGACATCAGGAGGACACCTCGCCTCTACAGCCTTTGGGTACGTCACTGTCTGCATCAGCCCTTAATAAACAGATAAACCCTCCAAAAACAGCAGCCATGGACAACATAATTGCGATAAATCCCAAATTATTTAAAAAAAAAAAAAAAAAAAAAGTTGCAGGGAACATTTATTTGCTGGAGCTCAGGCAAGGGATCACCACTGTCACACTGCAGGCAACTTTCTGAGGGTCCTCTGGAAACTATTTGCCTGATTTGCATCTTCTGCAACAACGATTTTCCCCTCCCTGAGCTGCTTCAAGGGGGAGGGGCCTGTGGGTGGGGAAAGAGTTAAAAATAAAAACAAACACTGAAAAGCTATTTGTAAACTGCCTCGCTTCAACTCGTGGTTTCTTCAACTGAACAGGGAGTGCACCTGCAGAGCAAGCCAGCGAGGGAGACACCTGCTCTATAAATACAGGGGAGAGCCCTCGCAAGGCTGCCCCTGCTCAATCGCCTCGGGAGGAGGATGCTGATGTACTCATCCTCACAGGAATGAATGTCCCAAATTTCAGGGTGTGGGAGCAAATGGAAGGTAGGGGGTGGAGAGAATGTATTTTTCTTCCTCCAGGAGAACGCGTTGAGTATGATTTCAGCCTTACAACAGCCGCCGCTCAGTCACTGCCCTTACCTTGGTATTTTGAGTTTCAACAAATGCAAGATCTTAGGTGCTTGGTCACCACCAGCTTACCCCACAGCCTCTTGACCAAGCACATACCCGTGCTGTAAGCCACACAGCCACCCTGCCACCTCTGGGTGACCTGAGAGCAGCAGTGCTGGAGATGGAAATAAAGCAATCCTCAAAGCACTGTATGCTCCCGCAAAAAGTGTCTCACACCCCCATTTCTATTCCCTAACCCAGCAAGAACCACTGAGGCTCACAAGGAAAGGACTGGAAACAAAGGCGCAGTTTTATTGTGCTCTGGTTCATAATCCAATGAAATGACACAAACTTCTCAAAATTACAAATTACCGCCTTAATGAGGAAAAAAAAAAAAAAAAGCTAATGATGGTGGTGAATCAACCATCACCTGAGTCACACACAGACCATGCTGAATCAAACTGATAGATGCAGCACAGACATCAGCCTTTGTTCATGTCCCCCACCCCAAAATAGCAAAGACGAGTTTCTGAGTAATGCCCTGAAGGTTCAAATCAGAAACCTAAAAGCAAGGCTGGTGTGGGATTTAGCAACAGAGCACCCACTGCAGCTCCCTTCCCTCCCTGCTCCGCCCTCTGCATGGGCTGAAGCACAGCTGCCAGCAATTTCATTAATTTCTCATCCTACAGGGATTCTTGGGCAGTTCTGGTACAGCTTTTGGGTCCCTCCATATGCAATCCCATCCCATTTTTTGTCTGAAATAAGGCACTCATGCAGGTTGGCTCCTGTATGCCTTTCCAACAAACACAGGTCATAGGGAAGCAGGAACAGTCAAGAAAGATCCAAATTCTAGCCCAGCATCAGCCCTGAAAAGTAAAGCTCCAAAGCTGAAAACAAGCCTGAACCAGAAACGAGTTACTTTTGAAACATGATACTTGCAATCAGTCTAGAGAGACAAGTGCATTAACCACCACCACCGCTGCTGGAAAATCTGCAGGTAATCAGGACGGGCAGGGTCTCCACGGCTGGTGTTCAAATAAGCACCCCCAAAATGGCTGCTTGCCCAAAGCTTAACCAAGCTACTCAAACTCGCTGGTGCGCAATGTCAGACGGAAAGGAAATTTTCCAAAAGCTGTGATCCTTCATGCTGCAAGTGAAGGTGGGTATCCGGATGTTTCAGGTGTTTACACAAGCTGGAATTTGAGTCTAGAAGCGAAGAAATGCATCTTTCCCTACCTTTCCCTCGAGACCAAATCTGTTTTCTGCTTACTGCGGCAGCAGCAACAGAGCACAACGTATTTCTGCTGTGACACCACCATCCCAAGACAGAAGGTGGCAAGGGCTCACCAGAGCCTGCAAAGAAAGGCTGCTCCTTACCACCTGCTTCTGCATCCTCTCCTTACCACCTGCCTGCTTCTGCATCCTCTCCTTACAGGACTGCATCGTCAAAAAGCGGGGACATCACACCAAAGGGCTGCACCACCCAGTGATTATTGAGGGGTATGAAGATGTCACACAGAGGGATGACATCACTGCCAGAAATGGAGTGAAGTTGGGTGGGGAATAAATAGGTGTCTGCAAAAGAAACAAAGGAAGTGTCTGGCCAGGCAAAGCACCTCTGGTATCAGTGTTTACCACCCCCAGCTCACGCCGCTCCCCCGCGGGATGAAAGTCTCCTTCGCTTTGAATCCTTCTGCTGCTAAGCGCTGCAGCAGGACCTTTCATGTTATTTTAGAGCAGACTGTAAAGACTTTGTTCCTATAAAGTTCTCCTGTGACGTTACTGACCTTGTTACTCTTTACACTACTCCAGTTTCCATGAGAAAGAGAAAAAAAAATAGTTAAATTCTGCAAGTGATTCAAACAAGTACTGTGTTCATCTTCAGAAATGACTGACATCACCTTGAGATCAAAATATCTACCCGATCTCTATAGGAAGGCTTTATAGCTTCGAGTTCTGTATAGTTAACATTTCAACAGCACCATCATTTTTCTCCACACAAAAAAGGAAGATGAAAAGCAACAGAAATATTTGCAGCAGCCAGCTAATACCAGTCCCAGTCTTCCTTGCAAGACCAAGCTACTGTCACTAAATTAGCCTTGATAGCATCACAGTTTGTTGAGGTAGTGAACAACATAAATTAAGAGAGTCGGGGCAGTCAGTGGAGGAGGGAAATACAGAGGCATTATTTATCTGCTGAAAGTAGGAGCTGCAAAGGAAAACAAGAAGAAAAACACTGATTAAGAAACACATGTCATACACAGGCTGGTGTACAACAGAAAACTGGCCCAGTACATTTGCAAGCTTCAGTTTTACTTTAACAAGCAGGGCTAGACACAAAAATTAGGCTGTAGCTACACCACACAGCACGCCAGGTCTTCCTTGCTTTGATCTTACAGAATAGTAAAAAGAAAAAAAATGTTAAAGAGAAAGTTTGGAGATGATTTGAATGATGTTCACAGCTTTTTAAGCTTGGAATTTGGTGGTTAGTGCATTAAGCATTACTCACTTTATGAACAAAGTGGAAAGTTAACACAAATTGGCAGATGACTAACTGTCCAAGAAACAGATTACTGAATGAATCACCGACTCTACTTTTAGCCTAATAATAAGACAAATGAAGAGGAACAAGAAGGGGAAAAAGACAAACAAAAAATTTCCTTGCCGAGTGCTTATATTTGCACCGCCTGTGAACTTCCAGCTATGACAAACTGCGTAACAATTTTATCATTTATCACCAGTTTTACACTCAGGTGAGCTCACTGACATCTCCCACCACTGCTTCGTGCTGTCAGCTCACCGGGGTTTCCGCACGAGGCACGGAGCACCACGTGTAGGAACACCTGTGGGAATCAGAGGGGCTTGGGAGTGAAGTTGAACCCCCAGGTGGAGCCAGAAGCACTTGTTGGGTTACAGGCTCAATGTGTACCTCAGATGCCTGCAGCTGAGCTGAAACACAATTTATGTTTTGCAGTTCGAGAGCAGGACCTGCCCCAAGGTCTGCACGCACTTGCAGTTTTGCTCGTGGAGCTCTCAGAGTACATTAACCTAATGCTCACAGGCAGCACCCAGATTTTCAAACAGCCACCATTGCTTTTGTTCAAGGACACAGGGATGGCAGCCGACCGACGGCCAAGGCCACATATAGTGGTTTGAGCAGAGCCAGGCTGATCGTTGCTCTCCAAAGGCCGCTGCCCTGCTCCCCAGGCCTTACCCAGCTGCTGACTGCACCCTCTCACCATGAAGGATGGGGTTTGACTCCCTCCTTCACCTGAGTGAACAGAAACCAACCAGGGATGCTTTGATCATCTCTTGGACCCCTTCCTCAATGCCTCCAAGGGCACACGCTTGCCATCGTGCCCACAGCGGAAGAAAGGTTTTAGGGAGACCTGAGGGAGCTGGGCTCGGGACGGGTTGCAACCACTTGGTCCAACAAACTATCTCCACGGCCATCAGGCCCCCTCTCACCTCCTGAGTTTAAAATCTGAATTCCCAAGAGCTTGTCACAGACAGGTGACACGACCAGGCCACATCAGGCCAGGAGGAACCAGAATCAGGGGGCAGTTACAAGTCAGGTGTGTATTTGTGAAAGGTGATACACTTTTGCATTTTGTTAACGTAGAAGGGAGAGGAAGGCTTGCTTGAGTTTTGTTTTCATCTAACATTCTTTGCAATTGTCTGTTGCAAAGCCAAAATTAAACAGCCCGAGCCTGAACCCAAGCCTCTCATGCCCTGGCAGCAAGCCCTTGCCACCAAGCTGCAGGGTAGATGGGGAACAGGCGGCTCACAGTTTCCTGCAGTACCACCACACTGCGAAAACACGACAGCAGTGACCTTCAGGAGACAGGACACGACACTGTGATGCTTGTCGCACTCTGCTGCAGCCCTAGGACCGCTGAACAGATTTGGGTTTCTTTTGGAACTGTCCCACTCCCTCCCTTCCCCATGTCCCTGCCAGACCCTGCAGTAAATTCAACCAGCAGAAAACTAATTCTATGCACAAAATGAATAATCTTCTGCCAATTTAGCTCTTAATTTAGCTGACCCACTGTAGGACGAGGTAGGCTGAGCACAAGGAGAGGAGATGATGCAGAGCACAATCACAGCTGCAAAATACAGGTAGTGGCAGCGTCTGCCCCCCTTTGCAGGTCCAGCCATCACTGATTTCAGATGCAGGTCCCATTTCCAAGTCAGCCAAGTAGAGAACATGGATGTGATTTAAATGGGCTATTCATTCACCACAACCCTACCCTCACAACACGTCTGATGGCAAGGTTTTCTGAAGATATTCTGAAAGCAGTTCACCAAATCAATGTCCTTTTGAACTCTGAATAACCACCGACACCGTATTTTGCACTCCTAACAGAATATTATTCTGGGAACTTCAGTAAGAGCTGTCCATAAATAAACTCCTTAAGTTGGAAGTTGGCCTTTTCTTCTATACTGATCTGAAAATAGTAAAATCTCTCTCTTATTGTTGCCATGTAACAAACAACTGGATTTTCACATGTTTCAAAGTTATATTTCCACAGGCTTCTGCACCTCTATTTTTAGTGTGCTTTTCCCAGTAAGAAGCAGCCAAAGATTCTCCATCTCAGCCCCGGTTATACAAGAAACTAACAACCATACCCAAGGCATTTCAGCAAAAACCAGATTAAGTATATAAATGTATTTAAACATTAAGTAGTAAAAGCTGCCCACCAATGCTGTGAGAGCTGGGGTAGCTCTAGATTTCCTGAGGATCTGCCCCAGCATGGATTTTTTTTAAAAAAGCTTGCCCTGCTTTTCAAATAGAGTGAGAAATGAAGAACCATCCCATCCTTTTAAGGAATAACTCACTAGTATAAATATTGCACCAGAAGACAAAGTAAACACAGAGGTTTCACAAATGCAGGAATTCTCACTAATATGGAAGAAGAGGTGAGCTCTCCCTCACAATCTGTAAATCTTGCAACAACGCAGATGACTTGAAAGCAGGCAGCATCACTATAAATTAATGCAGCAGGTCAGAACACAGTGACCGGACTACAACTAGAAGTAGAATACCTTGCATAAAAGAATTAAAATTTAATATAGCGTAGCAGCAGGGAGGGCACGCTCTCCTTGTATGAGAACAAACTGACCTGCCATTCTACGAGCTCCAGTTTCAAACAAACTGCAACGTGCAGCAGGGGGTTGCTTTGTTGCACTGGACAGGCAGCATAAAAGATTTCAGCCTTCCAGGTAAACAGCTAAAAGGATGCCAGCACATATGAAAACTATCACTTGGGGGGAAAAAAAAAAAAGAATTTAATAGATCACTTTCTGATTCGCCTTTTTTTCAGTATCAGTTTCAGTACTGGAAGATGTGCGTTTCCTCCTTGATAATGACACACACGCATCCTGCAGGTTACTGTTGATCCTCCAACTCTTATTTTCTATTTACCTTCCCCTCCAGATGCTGTGACCCCAGTTTAACCAGCAACGTGGGTCACCCAGCAGTATTACCATCCTCTCTTCTTCAGGGTGGGACAGAGTTGGAGACCAACAGCTCGGCAGGACGAGGTACCGTGCCAAGCCTGCCCCACTCTCAACAAGAACAGATCATATTATCCAGATGCACATCTCTGACATTGAGGCTAAATGTCAGCAGTACCGACCGCAGTGGAAGGCAGAGCACTGAGACAGGAGAGGGGAAGATTTTTGCATCGTAATCAGTGGTACGGCTAGTTTTTTGGGTTTTGTTTTTTTGGAGGGGACGAGATCACTTTCTGTGGTGCAGCAAATCATTAAAGCTTCCATAATTTTTTTTTATTTTAAAAAAAGCTTGAGGTAATATTTTCCAACCTTTCACTAAGAGCAGGGGCCAAAACCACACGTTTTAAAGGTCTTCCACACTTTTATTATTAGAAGTAGAAACCCTACTGATTCTGATGAGTCATTTGTATTGGCGGAAACCAAGAACACCCATTTTCTTCATGTGATACAAAAGCTCTCAATGCGGTTTTCTATTCATTACTGGTCAAAGCAGTTGACTAAAAACAAAACAAGTGACAAGAACTCACCTTTTTGCTATTAAAGGCTGCTTTGTACCAGCTGATTTTGTTTATCACACTTTTAGAGTCACTTATATTTTGCCCTGCTTAAAAAAAAAAAAAAAAAAAAAAAAGAAAAACACAAACGATGACTGAGGATTTAAACTCAGTAAATCCAGAACTGCAGGAGGATAATTCGCTCCGCTTCTGTAAGGGCTTTTGTGATAAGACTGAGAAAGGAAAAGAAAGGAGGGAAGGAAAAAAAAAAAAAAAAGCACAACAAGAAGATCAGTTAAAAATCCTCAGTCAGCAGAAGCTATCGTTTTCGGATCCTTATGAGTAATCGGAACAGAGTCTGTAAATAAAGAAACAGTTGTACAAGAGTGCAAGTTTTCATCTCCATGCAAATGAAGGAATCCTTTCATGCTAGGGGCCAGGGTTACTGCTGCACGGGGTACGCGCTAGACTATAAGACACGGCAAAATTCTGCAAATTACAGACAGCTAAAATCAGGTTTCTAAAGTCTAATCAGAATTCTTTGCTGGATTTAAAGAAGATTTCTGCTGCAAAAAGGGGTGGAGGGCAGGAGACTGCATGGCTAGTAAATCCCAAGGGAGAATACTACTTGCGTACAGGACTCACTGTATCCAATGTATCCAAACTGGGAACAATGTTGCATGGGATTTTTTTTTTTTATTTTTGGTAGATCAGATGTCCCATTCCCCCAAGAAAGAAACAAAACCCAGAGGTTCGGTCCTGCTGACCGCACGTAGCACCCAGACAGGCTTCAAGAGCAACCTCCGCAGAGGCGCAACGTGTTTCCACCCCACGGCGTGCACCCAGCAAACCAGCAGTCTGCCTGACTGCCGGTGTGCTTTGGTGTTACGGGGGAAGAAACCACAGCAAAAGCAGTGACCAGAGAACTGAAAATAACCTCTGAACAACGGATCGGTGCTGACATCCTGCATGCCCGCGCCTCCTATTGTGGATAGTTTACTGCGAGGGGAGCGCCAAGCTGCACCAGACACGTGAGTCAGCAAGAGCAGCTCGTAGGAAACTGCTGACATGTTGAATTGCTCTCACATACACTGAGCACACCTACCCACTAAATAAAAAACAGGCTGCATGCAAATCGGGGCAAAGGAACACCTCCACACTTACAGTTCCTGTTTTCCTAGTCCAGGCTTAAATTTTGAAGCGATCACTAATGAAGGAGGGGAAAAAAAACAACAACACGCAATGGTATCAGCTATAATAAGTAGCAGTGATGAAGTCTCAGGGGTCATTTTGCTTTAGCTGCTTTTATTTAAACAGACATAACTGCTTCGTCTCTTTTCAGAAAGGAAAATTGCTGCCCTACAGCCTGGAAGAAGTGCACGGTGACAGGCAGCAAACAGCTCCTGTTCTTCTGAGAGGGGAGACTCCTGAACCCATGCACAAAAACCCACCCGCCCATCCCAGCCTGTCTGCATGTTTCCAAACCTCGGGACCAAAAAGCAAGCTTCCAGCTCCTGTTTTAACTCCCACGAGGGGCAAACGGGCAAATTCCCAAGTTTTTCTGTCCCCGCCAGCTCCTCGAGCATCTTTTCTGTTGACGTAACAGCAGGGAAGGTTATCATTCAAGCTTTAGGCTAATTCTGGAAGCAAACCTCGGAGCTGACCCTTTCCCTGTGAAAGGTGACCAAGAAAAGCGCTCCTCGGGTCCTGGTGACTCTTGCCACCGTCTCCCTCCCCATCCCCTTAACATCATCAGCTGAGACCCCAGGACAGCACAGCGGGTCTTCTTCAGGCTGCCTCTGTCTCTCCTCACACGACAATCAATGCGAGCAGCTTCCAAGCCCGATTTTTGCCGGGTGGAAGTTCTGCCATGCATGTAAACTCACAGCACAAAGGTTTTCCAGAACTTATTACCTTGATCCTTTTTATTTACCTGTTCTGGACACGCGGTTGTTCTTTGATCAATATTATTACTTTTGGTAACTCGGGAGCTTCGAGTCCATCAGCGGCCACAAAGAAATTTGTATGCATTCCACTGCCTGCCTGCTTTAAAATTATAATTCATAGCCCAGCAGAGGCACAATAAGTAGCACTCTTTTCAATACACTACAAAGATGTTTCTGCCTAACTATAAAGCAAAATGAACACATTGCAACTCAGCTGGCTGTATTCATACATTTTACATCTTCTTGATGCGAGCTTCAAATGAATGCGTAATATTCAGGCAGCTGCCAAGGTTAATGTCTTTTGGCTGAATTTAAAGAAACGATGACCATTTTTTTTTGTAAAGAGCCGAGTAAGCATTTTGAGTGCTATTCTGGAAAACCTTTGGAAATTATTGGGGGTGGAAATCTACTGTCCATTCAGTCACTACAACAAAACCATTTAGGAGCCTCTTCAAATGTCAGTAAAGAAGGACAATGACAGACACTACAAAGGCTCTGCTCCACATTCCCTTAAAGTGTTTGTAGTCAGGAGGAGCCCTGAAAGCAGCAGGAGTAACCTGGACTGACAGCTGAGATTTCAGCTTGAATTCAGATCTCCTTCAACACATTAATGGAACGACTGGTGTATTTCTCCCAACATGCTTCCTCCCAGAAACCACTAATAAAGAGCCATCACACCCCAAACAAGCAGAGATGGAAATTCAGACCTAGAGGTGAAAGATGGGCAGTGTGCATGCCTTCAAACCTAAGTCAGGTTTGCTGAACACTGCAGGTATGTTTATGCCACTTGTAAACTAAGAAGCCATTCAGCTTTGGAGTAAAAAAGCACATCGGGTTTCATTTGAGTATAGATCCTGTGCTCATGCGACCAAAACTGAGATTGCAAGGGGCTGTTCACAAGTCACGCAATAAATGCTACTCAGCTTACACCAATATATTGCCTGTTACACAGAAATGCCATTAGCACCCACATTATTCCTTTGCATATGCTGGTTACACATCTTTTTTCAGCTTCGTGCCACAGACATTCATTAGCTACACTCTAAGAAGTCTCTTTTATTTAATTTAAGTGTGTGTAAAGTCCTGTCCAAAAAGGACATCGAGGTGCATGATGAGGAAACACCTTTCAAGAATTCCCATGAAAAAGACGCGATTGTTGATTTTTATTTTTCCCCCCACGGCTGGCAATTATTTTTAGAGAATACCTTCAGGAAAATAACAGGCAATCAGACTGCAGCCTTGCTAAGTAAGACAGCTTCTGCACTTCACAACAGAAAAAAAATCACACAATGAAAGTTTTAGAATACACCAGAGCGAGCAACCTCCGTCACATACTCTGCAATACACACCATCCACGTGGAGTTTTATTTTCAGCTCTCCTTGTCGCTAATTGCACGCACACAGAAAGCAATACACCAGATTCCTAGATGGCATGGGGATTTTGTTAAATTCATCAATTCCGATGAGTCTCCAATGCCTTCTTTGATGCCGAAGACTTACCAGAACTTCCTCACGCAGGGAGCCTGCAGTCAGCACCTATTGCTTGGGGCTGGGGCTGTCACTCCGAGCTGGCCACCCATGTGCTATCTCTAGCCCCGCTTCGTGCCCAGCTCAGGAGGGAGAGCTGCCGATCCTCATCCTGCAAAACGACCTCCCGAAAGCAAAGCAGGGAGGAGAGGAGGGCGTCCCACCCACATCGCCAGCGCATCATCCTGCAAGCCTGCATGGCATTAAAGCCAACAGATGTTCCAGATGTGCCTCCGGGCCAGAAAGGACTGCCAATACCTGTCCCAACACTCCCATCCTGACGTGAGGTACCTGCTGATGGACCCGTCGGGATCCGTCAGCACGCGTGCATCACTCGTGCATCTGCTGCCTGCACCTCTCCCACCTGACCCTCCCCACTGTGAAAGTTTCCACGAAAGGCGGCTGTCTGAGCACCAGCTGCACAGCATCGCTGCCCAGCATCGCCCGCCGTGCAGCCTTTCTGCCTGGCAGCTCCAACCATCCACCCCGACGGCTGCCCGCTCTTTGAGAACGCCCGCTTGCGGGAAAACCAGACCCGCGATCCCGATTTTCAGTCCTTCCAGCTGGTCCTCCCGCAGCTTTCCTTCCACCGCTCACCTCAGAGCGCCTTCCCAACAGCCTCCGAAGCCGGACAGCCAAAAATGAGGGGGCTCAGCACCGGTCCCCTTCCCCACTCCAGCACCCGGACCCCAGGCGGGTACATGAGGGTGTCAGAGGGGGAATTTTATTTCTGTCTGTCAGATGTCAAGGCTCGTACTGCACTGCTTTAAGGCTGTTGCCACGACAGCCCCGCGGACAGCAGCTGAACACACAACCTTATCATTTCACTCTAGCCACCACGTCCATCACAATCACCTCAAACTCCAGCACTCGCGTACCTGGAGCAGTCCCCATCCCTGAGCACCACCACCCTCTCCCAGCTGCCGAGCATGCCACCGCGATGGCAGAACCTCAGCCCGTAAAAAATCCCTCACTCCAGGCTTCGAACGCCGGATGAAAACACGCACGAGTGCAGCGGCAGTCCCAAAGTCTCAGCAAAACGGGATTTCGCCGTGAAAACACCGACACATCTTCAACTAGAGCCAACGGCGGCAGCGCTGCAGTTTCGCAACCCTTCCCGACATCCCGAAGTGCAATTCTAATACGATGTGGCTCCTGCCCCACGTTTCTTATCGCCACCTGGGAGGAGGAGAGACGCGGCTTTACTCCGGAGCTCCGGCAGCAAGGGCAGAGCGATCCGGCGGCGCCTGAAGCCCGGCACCCGCCGCCTTACAAAAATAGCCTGCTCCACAAAAGGCGAGGCATGATTTCACACTTAGCCTCGCTCACGACAGCCAGCGTCTTCGCAGCTCGCCGCCTTGCCTACACGCTACGCCTTTAATGATCCAAGAAACTGCTAGCGGAGTTCACATCTCTCTCCCTGAACCTATAAAAAAAATAAAAAATAAAAGGGGAAAAGGGGGGGGGGGCACGCTCCCAGCTCCGCGTGTGCCCCGCGCTGCAGGTGGAGGGAGCCACGGGGCTGGGTGTCCCGCACATATAGACACCCACGGGTACCCACAGGTGTATATACGTACCCACACACATCTGTACATACCCAGGCACTTCTATACCCACAGATCACACACACACACGCTCATGTACCGCCCGTTACGCAACGCGCCTTCCCTTCTCCCCCACCCCAGCGCTCCCCACCCCGCAGCCCCCCAGGAGCAAGGGGGGAGGAAGAGCCAAGGGGGGGCACACGCACAGCCCCCCCTGCTCCCCCTTTTTGCAGCCTGCCCCCAAATTTACCCCCTCCTCCCTTTCCTCCCCCCCCCCTTTCCCTTCAGGCGGGGACAGGCGCACTCACCTCGCCTCCGCGCAACTTTCGGGGGGTCCCCGCTCGCTGCAGCCGGGTTTGTGATTTTGGGGGGAGGAGGATTTTAGGAAAAGGGGGAGGGGGATTTTAGGAAAAGAGGGGGCTGTCGTGGCTGGGGGGGCGGGTTGGGGAAGGAGGGGGGGGTTTGTTGCAGCTGTTGTTGTTGTCGTTTCGGGGATTGTGGTTAATATTGCCGTGCGCTCACCGAGCTACAGCCTAACCCCCCCCCTCCCTCCCTCCCACCCCCCCAAAAAAAAAAAAAATATATATATATATAAAATAAAATAAAGGAGGGGGGAGCAAAAAAAAAAAAAAAAAATCCCCGAGCCAGGCGCTCATCACATGGCGATTGCTTTGAACCAGCTGCTCGCGGAGCCGTGCGGAGAAAAATAAAAAGGGGGGGGGGGAGGGAGGGAAGGGGAAGGAGAGGGAGGGGAGGGAGGGAGGGAGGGAGGGAGGCAGCAGGGAACGGGGCGGGAGGGGAGGGGGGGAGCAGCAGCGGCGGCGGCGGCAGCAGCAGCGGCTGCCGGAGCGGCACCGGCGGCAGCGCGGAGGCTGTCGGTGAGGAGGAGGAGGATGAAGAGGAGGAGGAGGAGGTGGAGGAAGGCGGCGCTGCTGCTGCTGCCGCGGCCGCTGCCGCCCCGCTCTGCCCGCGCCCCGCCGCCGCCGCCGCCGCCGCGCGCGCCCCGTCCCGGCGCCGCCCCCGCCCCGGCCCCGGCCCCTCTCAATCGCCGCATTGTTGACATTCGCGGGCTGACGTCACCGCCGCCCCGCCCCGGCTCTCCCATTCACAACAAGGGGCTTACGCCAGCGGCGCAGCGCCCGCCCCGCCCCGCCCCGCCCCGCTCCGCTCCTTGCCCCGCCGCTACGCACCGCGGGCTGCGCGCGGGCGCTCCGCGAATAGCGGCCGGCGGGGACGCCCCGCCTCAACAGCCCCCCCCCTCCCCGCCTCCGGACGGCGGCGCATGCGCGGTGCGCTCTGCCCCCCTCCCCATTGCCTGTCAGCGTGTGTGTGTGTGTGTGCCGCCGGACCCCGCGCGGGGGGCTGCCGCGGGGGGCTCTGGGAGTTGTAGTCCGCCGCCATGTCTGGCGTGGCCCCCTCTCCTCTCAACCCGAGGGGCAATCCCGGGGTGGGAAACGAACCCCAAAAGGCACGAAACCCACCCCGGTTCAGCCGGAGGTGCCCCCTGCAGCCCCTACCCACCAGCAGGGCCCGCAGGTCCCCTCAGGGCAGGACCCCCAGTGCAAAATGAGTGAGGACACCCTGACCCTGAGGTGGGCAGGGAGCCCTGGGGGCTGCTGCTAAACAGCGAGGTTAAAAACAAAAACAAAAACAAAAACAAACAAGTGGTGCACAGCAAAAACATCTCTGGAGACATCTGTCCTTCAAGGGTGTCGGGCAACGGAACGGTTAGGGTAGCCTGGGTCTTGAAGAAGCAGCAGCAGTTGCAGCCAGTGAAGGGTGATGGAGAGCTGCTCAGGAACTGACACCCGCATGCCTTATTTTTTCCCATGTTTATGTCAGCTCTCGCCGTGTATTTGCATCCCGTTCCCCCCTTTCATACACAGGCAGGTGACACGTAATGTTTTCTGTATCCTCTCCGAGGGAGGAGCAGTTCCTGTGGCATTTGTTGTGCCAATGCCTCCTGAAATTGCAGCTACCTGCCTGAGACTACCTGCGTTCTTCAAAGTCTGCCTAATTACACAAAAGTATGCAAAGACTGCGTCAACACAAAATCAACTCTTCATATGTCCCGTCAAACACATCGCCACTTTTCAAAAGCACAGGTCTCCCCTGGCTTGCGTTTTATGTGCCAGCTTGCATTTTATGTGGCTGCCCGCTTGTGTAAAGTGAAAAGCCTTCTCGTTTGGTAGCATTTTACCCCCACTTTTCATAGCTACCCATGGCTGGAGAACAGCACCCCGCTGCAGACTTTGACACATAACCATAAATGTCCTTTTCCAAGTGACGTTCGTATAAAGCGTTGCTCGCAAGAGCCACTTCGGTTCTGGTTCTGCAGACATATGTAGTGTTGAGACACGTGAAAAGCCCCACAGTGTACTTGTCGTGTGTTTGAGCACTAGCAAGGCTGAGTCTCCTTGTTGCCTTGTTTTTCCTAGAGACACGAAAATAGCTTTGTATTGGCATGAGAGATAAAAATACTATATTCAGAAAGGCTCAGATAAAAATAAGTCATGCAGCATTTGTAATGCTTTAGCTAGTGCTTTACATGCCCATTATGTCACCGCACTCAAAGTGCACACGCTCTGGTATTTACAACACGCTACACGGGATCCAGCCCCAGGTATGTCAAAGCTGGTCAAACAGAAAACTCAGCAAAAAAAAAAAAAAAAAAAGCATAAACCTCTGCCCATAGCATACATTCCTGAAAAGCACGGTAATTGCCATTTATCTTCCCGTCTGTCATTTTGAAATGAATGTTACTGTTTGACTTAAAATGAGCTTAAAGTGGAAACTTGTCCCTTTTAGATCGTACAGTTCTTTTTACTCTGTGATACAATTTCCAGTGTTTTCAGTGTGAACCAGATCAGGCTGCTACAGGACGGAAATCGGCACAGAGGAATCAAAACCAGAGCCAAATAGGAATTGGGCAGATCAGCATTTTGAAATCTCACCAAGCACCTGTATCTAGCTTTTGGTACATAAATACTGTTAATAATTTTGTGACCATTTCTTAATGGAAGACACCGTTCAGATTCCTGTACATCATTCAGATCATGATTTTATTATACAGTCTGTTGGGTCTGTAGGTTTTACATGAGAGAACTGAGGAAGTACTGACAGAGTTGATTTTCAAAGATAAAAGGAACTTTACACTAACTGAACAAGACCTACCATTTTAAAATGCTATTCTTATATCCTGCATGTTACGTTTTCATGCATTTGCTTCTTAATACACCCCCAAACTGCTTATATTCCAGTAGCACATCCAGTCTGATCGTGTTTCAGTTGCAATCAACTATCTTCACACCTCAACTTTTGTATATGTAACTATTTCTGGACCATTTTTCTTGAAGTACAGCCAAACATATTCCAGACAAATACGACTTTTTGGAGAGATGTCTTATATGATCTCTCAAAATGATCACCAATTTGTTGAGCAATGATGACAAAATGAGGTGAGAGTAAATGTGGAGAAGTGCAACGTAGAAGTTATCCCAGGAAGACTTCAGGGAAAATTCACCCAGAATGCCGTAATGCCGTCCTCAAGAAAAGGCTGCCTTGATACATTTTACAGCCGGCTTCAGCTCAACTTTATGGATGTAGTTCCTTACTATGTATTACCTTTACCAATGTCTTAATTAGGCGGTTTCCCCACAGCTCCATGACCTCATCCCTTTAGAGAGGACTGCCTGGCTGAGCTTGTGGCACTTGACCTACTTTCCAGTATTTTCTTTGTGGATAACATGAAACTTTCCAGAATATTTAAATTATGGATGCCTATTTCAGTCATGTTTCATATGTCTATTTAAAAGATTTTAAATGAATACAATATTGTAAAACATGTCCCAACATCCCTTTCTGAGATCTCATTTGCATATCAGTCTTGTAACTTGAGTAGTCTTAATAGTGCCACTTGTTGGAGAGCTCTGTGTATTGCAAGATATTTCAATCACATTTTTTAAAAGAAATTGCTTTTTCCTGGTAACAAGTAATTCTTAATTTAAAGTGCTACAGGAAGAGATGAAAATGCGCAGAACAACTTTTGTTGCAGTCTCATCTTCAACCACAGTGACCCAAAGACTCTATGAATGAGCAACACATTAGTAGGCTCAAAATCTTATGCAACTCCATCTTTATAGTGGTAATGAAAGAGTGAGAAAGGAAAATAAGGACGGATTTTGTGGTTTTTAATGGAGGAAATTGTCATTTCCTTCCACAGTATGTATCACCCTGCAGCAGTTGGGTGAAAAAGATGAGCTTTCCTGGATAAGCCCTGGTCCTGCACACAGATCTAAGTCATTATTCATAATTATGCACATATTCTCCTGGGTTATGCAGGTAGAATTCATGAAATTGCATCATTCTCTTTGCGGTGATTAAGAAATTCACAGTTGATTACTGATTATGCTACAGGCACCATATGTCTTTTCGCAACCAGATTCTAACACACCCCAGGTAGATTGCATTTCCAGGAGCACTGACAGTACGAACAGCACACACTGAGTCAGTGGCTGTGACAGCTAAGAAGGAGACATTGTCGTGGTGCATGATATCAAAGATTCACAATGTAATGTCTCCACAGCATGGCTTGACATAACATCAAAAGCGCCACAAAAGAACATTTGCCATGCACAGAGCATCAGATCTCTGGTCTGATATTTGGAGGAGCCAGTGAGATATCATATTTGAAATATATTGAAGTATTAACAAAGCATTGTTGCCAAGACTAAAATTTCAGTGTCAGGAGGCAAGGCAGGAAAAAAAGACAGGCGTTGACCTTTAAAAAATAGATGTGGATAACATAATATAAAGGGACTTTTAAGGAGCTGGTGACTTCGCATGTCAAGAAATCAAGGGTCAAGAATCATTTGGGTTGATGCGTTATGTCCAAAACCCTTTGTATGGCCACTAAGTCAAATGTTAGGGTCTTCTCTCATGTTTTCCTTAATCAAAAAAGAACAGTAAACACCTCAGATCACCTCCTTGCTACAGTTGCCAGATTTTTGGGAAAAGTAATTGCAACATCTATGTTAGACAAATGGGATAACTGGCTTAAAGATTCTTCCTTTTATTGTTTCAAAAGGAGATCAGAATTTGTCGGCTGCAGAACAGCACAATGCTAACAGCCTTCTGTTGTCTTGGGTTGAAATGCTGTGATCAGCTGTCCAAATACAGCCCACAGTGAGTCCTGGAGATAGCCAGGGGGGTTAAGGCTTAACCTTTTCCATTTTATCTTTGAATCAGTGCTGCCTTCTGAGATTTTTATTAGATCTAACACTGCTTTTTTTTTTTTTTTTTTTTTTTTTTACCTAGTTTATTTGTGATATTTCATAATCTACCTTTATGATTATATCTTCAAATATAAAACCACATTGTATTTTAGCATTCCAGAGGTCCAACCTTTTAAATGCCCTGATTCTGCAGGTTTGGATGATCCCAGAGTCTACTTCCAAGAACAGGGGCATCTGTAATGACATATTTAAACCTCAGTTCATTTAAACCTAAGAACTGACACCAGTGAATCAGCTCCAAAAGCCATTTGAGAGCAATTGTGGACAAAGCTCTATCTTGTTTTAGCTGAACTTGCTCAAAAGGCTTAAAAAACATTTTATTTATTTATTTATGTATTTATGTATTTATTTATTTATTTTTCTTCCCAACAACATTTCCTCTTTCTTAATAATTATCCAGAAAAGTAAATGAAAAGATCTGCAGGAAAACCTTGAGAGCACAGACTGGGGCAAGTCCATCATGCTGCAAATGAAGGAATGGATGCACAAGAGGGCTGGGAAGAAGGTCCTCTCTGTTGAGCACTACTCAGAGAGGGAAAACTTCTAGGACTGGAGAACGAGGAGGATATGCAAAGGTTATCCAGATGTGATGGAATTGCATTTGTGCTCTTGACACCAAATATGAAGCAGGAGACTTTTTTTGTTCAGATCCTCATTCAAGAGCACAGAGATATTTCTGATCAATCTCCGTGCCAACTCTGACATGTCACAAGACACCAGGAGTCTGGCAAGACTTAATTCAAAGTCACGATTTTGTGAAGGAACAGAAAATGGGTAAGAAAAAAAAAATCCCTGGTTAGAAATTGTGATTTTTAAGGAGTTTTTTACTTTACATAGTTTTGAACATCAGTGAGAGTTTATGCACATGCACCAGCGGCTGAGAAGACCTGAATCCATTAATTAGAGTAAAAGCCTTGAGGTAATTGTTGCTCACAAACAAAAACATTGGAGTAGTAACAGCTCTGAATCCTTAGCATGTGTAGTTCTGCTTTCACTGGATAACTGTAACAGAGGCTCCGTATAAATAAATTCCTTTCCTTTCAGGCTGGACTGTGCAGCCACAATGCAGGACATGTTGCCATCCTCGTAAGGATGTCACAAGGAGTTTCTTCGGAACTGGAAAGGGCATTGAAACACCTGACTAGGTGCCCTGCTGCCCCTTGTGATTCCTCCCGTGGTCCTTGGTACCTCTGGGGCAGCCGTGTGCTCCCTGCACTGTTGAAGGAGATGTTTTCTGCCGAGCAAGCCATCGCCTTGGCACGAGGAGGGGTCCCTCTTGTGCCCTGGTGATGAGTCACGCAGGATGGAGCAGATGGCAGAAAATGCCAAGCCATGATGATGCTGAAATGCAAGTGGGACTGACGGAGGGGTTGGGCATGCTCAAGATGGGCTGTGGTGGACAAGGGAAGCAGGGGCACATCAAACGCTTTTGCCTGTTTTCAAAAAAAGGCTGTGGGATATCCTTGCACTTTAAGCACAGGACTGAGGCAGAAAATATATTTCTGAAAGGGTGGAGATGGCTTTTTACATGCAGAAGGATTTATAAGCTGTATTCATATGTTTTTTGATTAATGGACAGTGTTGCTGAAGTGTTAGCACTTAAGGCAGGGGTCAAGTCCTGGTTATTTTTCTGTCTTGGAGGTGAATGCAGAGTGCGTCGGCTTGCAGTGTATCTGTGATTTTTTTTTGTAGCTGAGGAAAATAATTGCAACCCCTGATTATGTGAGTGATTTAAAACTGCTCTTTGCTGTATTAACTTGAAGTTGTGAACTCCAAAGGTCTGCTGTGAATAGCCTGTGAATAGAAAAGGGACTCTGCTGGAACTCTCTATTATGTTTAAGTTTCTAGAAACCAGAGATTGAAAAGACCCACAAGTTCACTGAATTCACTGCACAGACAAGTCTGAAACTACTTGCACACTGATACCCTTCCTACATGTCTCAAAAAAAAAAAAAAAAGAAAAAAAAGAAAAAAAAAATGTTGAGATGTTTCTGGAGAAAATGCTTTGACACAATGCAGTCCATTAGGATGTCTACATTTTGACCCAGTCTTCCATCAAGGTAATTTCTGCATCAAATTTTCAGTATCAGTTGCAGAATGACTAAAACATTAAAGCCCCATGGAGAACAAAGATGATTTATTATATATTTCTCATTCATACACTGCAAGGAAATATTATAGTCCACAGCTGTTGAAGTTCTGGTGTTCTGTTCTTTGAAGAATTATCAGCTTAGTCTAAATTTAAATCTTGTGAAAATACATCAAAGGTTGATAATATATACTTTTTTACCTAAAAAAAATAAGAGATGGCAACCTGCAACATCTGAAATTCAGATAATGATTTGAGTAGAAGCTTGAAGGCAGTCTGCACAGAAACAAACAAACAAACAAAATTGTGATATTTGGTGATTATCTCAAGAGGAAAGAAAAAAAAAAAACAAAAACACCAAAAGCAAACAAAAGTTGCAAAGAGTGACAAGCAAATTCCAGGAGAAGAAATTTCAATTGTCTAATAGTTGAACTCAATTTAATTTAACTACATGCACAGGCCAAGAAACATTTTTTCTTTTTTTATGGACTTTCATGGGAAGTTGACGGAGCTTCTCAAAGGAATAGACTTGCTAGCTGCAATTTATGTGTGGTACAGCCTACTTTTGTCTTTAGCTTATGAAATTTGGTCTAGTTTGTCATGACTACTTTCTTTGTTAAAAGGTAAAATGCACATTGGGCAAATGTTCTATGGCAATTTGCATAAAAAGTGATGACAAAGAGCAATTAATTCCTCATTATTATGCAGCGAAATGCTACTTTGCTCCTAAGTGACTGTAGAGTAGGGTTTTTTCTCTGTGTGTAAATCTGTTGCGGCATTATTCTAAAAATAGTAGTCAAGAGCCCTCTGCACTCTTTATAAATCAGGGTCTCTGACACTCCATTCGATTCTCCATGGAGAGATTTTTCTCACACGTTCTTAACACTACAAGTATCACCCAAAACGTTCAGCACAATAATAAGCATCAGAATTTTGTTAGATAAAGCAAGATAGAGGAATTTAATATTTTGTCAAATTAGATCTCTATCCTTTTTATCTTGAGATCAGTATTCAAAGTACACTCAGATCACACACAAATAGAAACATATTCCTACCACACACAGCTAGTCTGTGCAGAACAAAGAGTCAAGATATCGTTTTCTGTGAAGGCTTGATTCTGAGTACAGATTTCATTACTGGCTCACCATAGGATAATGAAATTCCTTCAGGGCAAAGATGAGGTACATCAAAGAAGCAGCGTGGAGAGGCAGACTTTGTTAGTGCATGCTCTGTCACCTGCATTACTGGTCCTTGCCTGCCTTTAATTTGTAAGGAAATGCTAGTAATTCAAAACCTTTTATTGGAACAACTTATATTTATATATATACATTCATATAGATGTGTACACACACACATGCACGTAGTAATATATATTTTTCAAAATACAAAACCCTCTGGAAGTTGTATGATTTCTCCGCAACTGAAGTGGAATACGGAGAATAATTTGTTTCTTACTAGCAAAAATGACCCATGCAGATGCTAAGAGCATCTTTACATTTAGTAAATAAATGCCGTCTGCACCATGTAGATAATAAATAACACTTCGTGCAACTTTCCCTTTTTATTTCTGTAGCGATTCAGAGTGACTTTGGTGCTTATGGAAATGAGAGGCAAATGTTCAGCAAGACCAGGAGCTGCAGAAGGCATGAATCACTAAAGCTTTCCCACAAAGCTTTGCCAATATGGGAACAAAAGGGCTGCCCTACAGAAACACATCACGGCTCTATCTAGTCCAGCATCCCGCCTCTGGCAGCGTCCAGTAACTGATGCTTCAGAGCAAATCAAAACCACAGCAAGCACCTAGCTAATTATGAGATGCTATGCGTAGAGGAAAAAAGGTTGATCCTGACTCACAAGAGAGCAGTTTATGCCCCGAAGCATGAGGTTTGATTTCCCTTGTATCCGTTTGCTTAACTCACACAGTTGCAAATACGATTTATGCTTAAAAGAGTTTCTAATCCTCTCTTGGATCCTAATCAACAATCTGCCGCCATAACCTGAGTTACCAGGAAGTTCTTCGGGCTGAGCGCACCAAGCATGGAAGCCTTTTGCTTTGCTACTTTAAGGAAAGTTTTCCAGCCTTGGCCTAACACCCAGAGCCCCGAGGATCAGCCCTAATTGTCTCGATGAAAATACCCGAGCTACCACTCCCTTCCCCTTGAGTCCTCCATAACTGAATCAGTTCATTCTTCCCCGGCCCCCACCTGCAAAGCTAAGCCTTTGGGTGGGTTTCCTTCACCGGCACGGGGAAGCGGCTCCCACTTTCTGTCCCAGGGGCTTTGGGCAGGTTGTGCATCCCCCCTCAGTGCAGGAGAGGTCTGCCTGGGGGCAGAGGCTGTGGCCTGGCCCTGCTGCCTCCCCCGGCTGGGACAGGCCAAGGAGCCAAGCCTTGAAGCTCGGGGGAGGCAGCCGCAATGCCAGCCCCTTGTTTCTGCTCCTCCACCTTTACCTCACAAAGTAGCCACAGGTCCATTTGGGTGACTGTGTGGAGACACGCAATGCCCATAAAACTCCCTCTCCTTCACAGCCTGCTCTGCATTTTCTGATGTCCCAGGCCAGAATGCAGGCGGCATTGCCAAATCTGCCCTTTGAAGACCTTGAATGACCTTGAGCTTGGCACTGCCAGCTGATCCTGGCTCCATAGCAGTGGATCGGTAATCCTCTCTGTGCTCTCCCCACTGCGCATGGGTTTCTCCTGTGTACATCTCAAAACGGTTATTTAGGTCCAGCACAGGGCCTCGCCAGCAGTACCAGATGGGCAGATCCAAAAAAATGGTTTAAATACTCCCCATGGGCTTAAGTGCTTAGGCCTAAAGATGTGACCCTGGGCTCCTAAACAGAGTTGCCTCCTAAATAAAGAGGTGCCCAAACTCAACAGGACTGAGAGATTTTCATCTCCAAGCTTCTCCTTTGCGGCCAGATGTTGTCATTGGCGTGCATGTGTAGACCAGCCTCAGTTTTGGCGGCGCTGAGCAGACTGGTGCCTAAGGGTGTGCTTCCAAGACAGCTCAAAACAGCCCTGCTGCAATCCCGTCCTCACCTCTGGCTGTGTTTTCCTGCCTCTCCCCCCTTGGGCAGGCACTGGTGTTTGTTTGACCTTGCAGTAAGCTGGTTCAGGAGCTAAAGAGGCTGCACGTTTCTTTGTAGGATTTGTTTTCTGCCAGCTTAACTTCCTGAACCAGCTGACCCTGGAGATCAGAGGAGACGAGGGTTAGTACTGAGGAAGGAGTGGGAACAAAAGGCTGGGGACGGGGCAGGGCAACTGGGACTTGCAGGGACCCACAGCCTCAAGAGTCCAGCCAGGAGGCACTCCTTGGCCTGATACCCCACAACAAGGTGCTCTCCACGCTAGATGTTCCTCAGAGCAGAGGCTCACCAGCATCAGGCGAGGGGCAGAGAGCCTGAAGCATCAGGGTGTTTTAGCAAGAGGAAGAGCAGCAGGTGGGTGGAGTGGAGAAGGGAGGATGCAGGGAAAGGGGTCTGTGTGCCACACTCAGACTTGTAAGAAGAAATGATGAGTCTGGTGGTTCACCACGGGAAGATCTTGAGATCTGCGAGCCCCTTCTGTGCAAGGCAGGGGCACCAAGTGACCTGTGAGCACAGCAAGGGCTGGGAGCAAGCAGCCTGTGCGAGAAATGAGGATGGGCATATACGCAGGTTTTGCTGGAACCAGCCTGCTTCCTTTCATGCTTTCACCATACCTAATGTCACCCATCCCTCTATTTCCATCAGCTTTCTCAGGATCTCCTCAGCTGTAGCCCTAGCTATGTCAAGCAACAGAGCAAAAACCCAAATGAGAGGCATTGTTTCGCAGTGACCTCTGCACAGAGGACAGAGCCTGCCAAATACAAAGCTCTGAGACAGAGTAGTGTGTCCATCTGATTATCTAGAGTGGCTCATGTTATTTTATTTGCCTAAGTGTCATCCACTGGGATAGTGAGAGGGATGTCTTCAATTTTATTTCAATGAAAACGATGAATTTTCTTGGAACAACTACGTGAAGAGAATGCCATAATTTCATATGAAGAAGCACTGATTTTGCCTACACACACATGGTATGTTGTACTCAGACTACATTTTACATGCCTGGGATGTATGCGTATGATCTACTCAAATCACTTGCCATCTTCCATAATTTATGCTGCCCTTCAGTCTTAGCAGCGTGCATAAACTTCAGCAGCGCATTGTCACTCCTCTCTAAATCACTGTGAAAGATCACCCAAAGAGCAGTTCTGGACCTGGGGCGTTCTGCGTTTCACCTGCTCTGCTGCTGAGAGAGCAGGCTCTCAGGTGGCAGGATGACATGGCAGAAGAGAAATCACGGTCAGCAAGGTGTGAAGTACCATCCTCCCCAGCAAGAAATTAGAATAGGAAAAATGCTGGCAGTTGGCACAGCTTTTCAACCCAGTGGTAGCGTCCTGGAGGTGGTGGCATCAAGGAGAACCCAGCTTTCCTGGAGGCAAATGTTCCCCCTTTTTTTCAGGCAGCTTTTTTTTTTTTTTTTTTTTTTTTTTTCAAAGCCACACTGTGAGCAAACAGATATAATGGCAATGGGGAGGCATGAGGGTTAACCTTTAATTCGCCAGGGGTTTAGCATTTACCCTTGTCATGTAGCCCTGTACTGAGATTATTTGTTTCCTATTGCTTAATCCACTTATAACACAGGATACTAATCCACAACTTGTAATTTGACCTATTGCTCTGCTACCAGGAGCTTTCTCAAAAGCACTTTGAAAACCCACTGACACTTACCACTTCCTTAATTTGCTGGGACTTTTTGCAGGTTTATGGGGAAAGAGCTGCAGCACAGCTGCAGAGCCCCGTTGGCTTGATTCTGCACACCAAGATTAACTTGTCCTTGGTTGCACACAGTGTGTATCCTCAGCCCTGAGGTCTGCATTACCTGCGTTCGTTTCTGACTCCTATTTTGGAACAGGGAAGTTCTCTTGTCTTGGGAAACACCCTTGTTTTTTACAGTTGTGTTGCATGCTCTTGCCAGTAGGTCTGTTCTGAAGTTCAGCTTTTTCTGAACACCCCTGGGATTCTTTCAACTTCATGAACTCAGTTTTCTCAACTTTCTCCAATACCTCTTCTTCAGAAATGTTTATCTTTATAATATTACACTCATAATTTCCATAAACTTCCAAATCCCCCACTACAGTGAAGACAAATGCAAATAATAAATTCAGCTTCTTGAAAATGTCTTAATCCTTGTTAATTGCCTCCTTAATTCCTTAGTGACCTGGAGGGCCTACAGAGACACACACGCAGCTTTATTTATGTTTAGTCTATTTGAATAATTATGGATTGTTTATCTTAATATCTTTGGCTATTTGTTCTCTCTCCTCCCTCTGAATTACTATATATTTACGGTTTACTCGCGTCCTGTGCGGAGCTGGTTTGGGCAGAATTTCTAACATGTCTGTGTGAAAGCTCCTCTGGTGTTGTCCTGGAGGCAATGTCTCTGAAGTTCACAGCGCCGCGCTCTTCTGTCAGTACAGAAACTCCTGCCTTGCAAGATCCTTTAAGGCTCTGGAATTTCATACAAAGGCTCCCCTTGCTTCGGTCCAATGTAATAATACACCTTCCAATTCACAGAGGCATGTGTTTTTTAAATATTAACAAAGATATTAGTCAGGAGAGCAACTTAGGGTTGTCAGATACCATGCCCAGTTTTAGCCATTGCACATGGTTTCTTTTACGAACTGTGTCAAGCTCATCTATTAAAATTGTTTTTGTTTTACTTTATTTTTTTTTTAAGAAGGGCAGTGGAGGATTTAGGATATTGGCTGGGAGGTGAGGAGGAGGTGATAGCTTTCATCAGTGGAGAGTTTGCAGGCAACCCAGGGCCTGCCGACCCAAGGACTAGAGCCCAAACGAGGCACCCACACCCAGCAGCCTCTCTCAGTTGCCCATTTCGGGGACTTGTAGCATGCCCTCATGCAGCTTGTGATTTGTACAAATAATGAGGATCAGAACAAGACCAGAAGATCAATTTATATGTGTGATGTGAACTATAACTGAGCCAAACTCATAAAGGTTCAGGACTGGTTCACTATCTTACCAAGCCTCTGATTCCAAGCAATTTTAATTTTAACTTGTCATAGAGGAAGTCATGAGAGAAAAAACCTTTTGACGAGGTTATCTTTGTCTTCTTTTTATTGCCTTGGTACAAAATGGATTAATTAAAAAGGAGAGAAAAGTAATCTTTTCTCTCATCGTAAGAACCACATGTGCTGTGTAAAATAGAGAGAAAAAGAAGTAAGTGCTGTAAGGACTGGATTATTTTACGTACTTCATGGGAAAATATTAGCCACTTCATTTCAAAGCAAACTATGCCTACAGTACTTTAAAGGGAAGTAGGAGGAAATAATAATAATTATATCTGAATTGGCTTAGGGCTAAATTCTGTAAATGAATGTGGGCGTGACTGGGCAAAATGTTGTCTCGATGTTAACCAGAAGGAAAAATGAACCTATCGAAATCAGACTTAATTGCAGAAAGTGTTGTGTGTGTTATTGTAAATCCATGTGAGGATATTTCATTCTTCATTTGCTTAGCTGAGTATGCAAATTAGCCTACTCCTTACTAGCCTTTACTGGAGCATATTCATATGAAAAATGATGACAATTTAATTTCAGTATTTCAGTTTTCAAGATCCAAAATAGCCAATGGAAATGTTAGCAGAGAAAAAAAAATAATGATGGGTGTTTGTGGGTTTTGCTCTAAAGTAGATAGGCGAGTAACAAAGGGCCAAGGGAAGGAATGAATAGTAAATTTATATTTAACTATGCAGGTAGTGATATCTTTGGTGCAGAAAAGATTATATTATTGATTAATGCCAGTAGCTGGGGTCATAAAAAGTGATAAATAACAAAGTTATTAAAGGGAGCTTATCATAGGAAAACTTCGATAAGTGGGTCATTATAGACATATCTAGGAAAGACTAAAGGATAAAGAAAATACAGTCCTGTGTAGTGGAAGAGAGCTCTGCCCTAGCCATCTCTGCTCTGTTTGCCTGAATTGCTGTCCAAAATGACTACAAAAATGGGTTGTCCTGGGCAAAGTGTCTCCCTGCCTTTCTCTGTCTCCAAAAAAATCTGTCTGGGAAGGTAGGCTCTGTTGTGAGACATCATTGAGACTTTGTATTGGGGATTTCCTCTTCTAGACCATCCCACTGGATGGAAACCATGTGGGTTTAGCTTGCCATCCTGTGTCCCATGCCAATTGTCTCTCTTAATGTAGTGTCCTCCAGGCCGCCAAGAAGGTGTCCACAGCCTCAGGGTGTCCCATCACACCCACCACCTCCCTTCCCTGTCTCCAGCAGGGCCAGTTGCACTCTTATCCCTCCTTGTGGGCAGGGGCAGGGCAGGGACTGCCCTGCTCAAGAGAAGGTTTGTGTGGTTACAGACTTCTCTTAATGAAAAGGGGGTTTTCTAGCAAAGAGAAAGCAACCTCAGCTTTCTCAGGGCCATGAAGCAGTACAGTCCCAGCAGCAGAGCTCTTCACCTCCATGGATCAGCCATGTAGAAAGGAAAGTTGGATCTTGCAAAGGCACTGAATTAAAAAAAAAAAAAAAAAAAAAAAAAAAAAGCAAGAGCATGCCTCATGATCTGGTGGCACGCAGAAGTAATTTTTTCAGCATCCAGAGATGTATGAGTTAAAAATTCTCTCCCAGCTGACAAGAGCTCAGCTAAACAGATCAAAAAGAAAAAGAAAACCAAAACAACAAGCTCAGAAGTTGCCTCTGCCTTGTACTGGGAGTCAGAAAGTGTCAAAAGATGTGTCATATCTTACAAGGCTAAATGAAAAGTTATAGTTCCTCAGTACATGAAGAAAGAAAAGCTTTATTGAAATAGTTTCTTTGTCGCATTCTATAAAAATATTATGAGGACAGCATGTATAAAACAGAAAAGCAGAGGTTACTGGAAATTCATGTAAAGGCGAGTATCTCTGTTTTATAGCATAACGAGGAAGAACAATCACTCCCAATGCTAGGGTTTCTAATTATGTGGGATTTTTTATTTTATTTTATTTTGGTTATTGTTTCTAGACTTTTCTTGTAAAATCCTAAGGCACTTACTGAAAGCAGACTTTACCAGAGTACTTGGGTAACTGTCCAGTGTTTCCTAACTCAGACTGACAAATGAGCAAATTCATTTTCTCTGGAAACAAGGAAACTAATATTCTCTGGAAATACATTCTCCAAAGTCAAGGACCGTGTTTTCTCCTGGAGGTTTTGACAGAGCATCCAAGAGAGGTGGCTTGCCAGCCTGGCTGCTCCTCCAGAGGCACTGTGTGAGCACCCTCCCATGCCCTGTGATGTGGTTGTGGCTGCAGAGCTGCAGGGGTGCTCATCCTTGCTGTGGCTACCACTGTTGGTCCTGGACCCACTTTTCTGTCATGCCAGACCTTGAAAAAGGCTGGAGAAAATGTGTTTGCTCTAGGATTGTCTGTCATTTGGAGGTCCTTGAGATTCCTTCTGCCAGGTACAAAAGGCTGAAATTTCAGTACTTCCAGCAGTTTGTCTGTCTTTTCCATTCCCTGTGCTGATTCCTGCTGGATGCCAGGTGTGGATGAAAATGGTCGACAGAGCTGGCAAGTAATCACTTCTGTAAATCCTGGAGATTTTCTTACTCCACTCCTTGCCCTGCTGGAATTACGTGGGTAGGGCTGAAGGAGCTGAATGAAACTGCCTTCAGCAACTTTTTGGGGGCAGGCACTGAAATATTCTCTGCTAAGACACAAGTTACAGGTGTAGGCTAGAACACCAACAACGAAAATTTACCTCGGGTTGATTTGAAACTTAATGAAACGTGGCATGTGCAGTAAATCTAGGCAAGGTAAGTGAGAACCATTTCATCCTAAATAGCTCAGATGAGTCCGTACCTTATTTCAACGGGGTCCTGGAGGCTACTGTTGAGGGCAAATTTTGCTGAAGAACCATGATATTCGCCCTGAAAGTCATGGTGAGATAGAAACCACTCAAAGTGAAGGGGTGCACTTGTGAACTTCACAAAGTGAAGGTCCTCTTCTGGGCCTGCTCAGGGCTGCACTGGCCCTGGTAAGGAGAACGTCCTTGATCTTTGTGCATGGTGCAGCAGCCTCGCCCTGTACCAGGAGCCCCTGCAGCAAAGCTGAGTCTCAGAGCTGGGTGCATTAGAAGATGCACAGTGTGTCTTAGGAAGGCCCCAGGGCTGCTATTAGAAGGGTATGCAGAACTTGTAAGCTTCAGCAACCTAAATTCAAATTGAATATAAGCACGGTAAGGATTCTAGGGAGGTAGCCAGAACCGGCCAGCTTAGATAGAGGACAGATCATTTTCCTGACCTATGACTATGCTACCAGGTTGAAAATATCTCAGTTCAGTTAGGGAGAAATACTGCCTTCAGTTGGATAAGAATAACTTTCTTGGGGTGAATTCTTTATAACTTTTTACATGGTTTACTCACAGATACCAGTGCAAATTGGGTGTAAGTCATTTTTGAAATGCGAATGATTTGTCCCAGCCATGTACCAAGGAAATGCCTCGACTTGGAGCAGCCCACTGGAGACCCTGCTACATCCATTTCACTTGGGAGTTGTGACTGCACCTGAGACTTACTGACCCCAGACAGGCTGACACCCCCCTTTTACCCCACTGGCTACTATGCTTTATTACTTTTTGTAGGGAGAGTAAAAAATGGGATAGGTGTCTATAAAGCTGTATCCAAAACACGGTGTTCCTCCTCCTTGTCTAAGCACCACAAGCTCTCACTCTTTTCTTCTTCCCAGCCAAGGAAATACTGCCAGAATGCAAAACTGAAACCAGGTATTTCTGCTATTTTTATGCTACAGGTACGTACTCAGGGAATAATTGCTATGTCCTTGTCCCAGTTGAAAACCAAGTAGAAGAAAACCTTAACCATAATACTTGTAAATAACAAGCTATGATTTCTGTTAACAAAACCTTTTGCACACACAGTGGAGAAGCAGCAGACTGGGAGTGTTGTTAGCAATATATTGTCTTCTCGCTATTGTTATAGTGGCACATCATCTCCTCATTTTATTTCTTCCATCTGTTTCATGTGGGGTTTGCTGTAATGCTACTTTGAGAATACTGCGATCATTTGTTTGTATTGATATCAGAAACAAATTTAAAATGTTTCTGAAGGCACCATAAGGATGGAGAGTTTGATGGGATTACGGTAAAAGCAAACAAGCTGTGAGCAGAGACAGAGACTGCTGCAAGACACAGAATCCAGGGAAGAAATGAGTTAGAGGTTATTAAGGCAGAAGGAGAAAAAAGATGTTCTTGTGGCTAAGGCACTGGTCTGATACTAAAGAGATCTGGCCTTTATTCCTGGGTGCATTATTGGATTCCTTTGCAACCTGTGACAAGTCACTTAATCTCTCATTGCCTCAGTTCTTCACCAGTAAAATGGAAGTAAATAAAATTTCTTTACTTCACTGATCTACTTCAGAGATAAATCCATTCAGAAGTTATGAAATGCTCAGCTGTTAGAGTGATGAGCACAGGGGAAAATGAGTAAATCAATGAATTCTAACTCTGCCTGCGATGAGTTTTGCGAGTCATTTCTCTGGCCAGTGAACCTGGTATGAAGACAAAAACTGGCTTTCCCCTACCCAGAGAAACATCGGTGACCAGTGTTTTGTGGGGAGCTGTAATGAGGTCTGAGACTCTTTTAATGATAATATATCCATTAAAAAAAAAAAAAAAAAAAAAGGAAAAAGAAAAAAGAAAAAAGAAGAAAAAAAAAAAAGATGAGAAAGCCTTTTTTCTTATTACATCAAGGAAGAAAAGACCCAAGAGAGGGAATGATAGATGTCCTAACTGCAGAAAATGAAAGCCTGGATAGAGGAAATGTACAGCTTTTCTATCACTGGGAAACTTTTAAAGATTAAAACATGTATGAGCTTGACTTTTTACTGCCATGTACCTTGCACAGTAAATTGCACCCATGAACAGTGAGAATAAAATGATTCACATTTTGCTGGTTGCACTTTACAGTCCCCTTGCACCTGTATAAACAGCCACACAAGGCAGCAGGCATGGAGATTCCTTTTTCCATACATTTCCAGCATATCCCAACCTGAGGATGTTGCTCTATTCTTTGGTACAATGTTCGTCACCAAAGCTACGGAGATATGATGTAAATGCTATCAGTGAATCACACCCAGAAAGCTTCCTAATCCCAGATAACTCCTATGAGATGCTGTATGTGTTTGGAACTGATAAGGAAATCTTTTAAATTTTCTATTATCTTTGATTAGATATGGGTTTTGATTTTGATTTAGTGTTAGGCACCTACTGTGAGGAACAAAGAAGGTGTCACAGAGAGCAGGGAGATAATTGTTTTAAAAAGTGAAATCCCTTAGAGAATAAAAAGCAGGTTGTTGAATTTCATCTCATTTTATTGATTATCCTTTCATTATGATTATCCATCTGCAGGAACATATGCTTTCAAAAAAAAAGTTAATCTTATCCACGAGATGAGTAGCATGCATCAAAATTTTCCATTGTCGCATATTAGTGACAGGTCTTTAACACAGGCCCTTCTCCAGAATGTGTCAAACACCAGTGACACTCTTCCTTTAGGATAAGGACAAGCAGTTTCCTTTGAATCAGTGTTCTTCCTTCATGGCTCACATGTGGTTGAAAATTATTTGCAGGCAGATGCTGACAATTTCCTGAAGAAACTTCATGGTTCATTACCTCCCTTTATGATAGAAGCAAAATAAATTGCTGTAAAGTCAGTTAATGTGATAGAAAATGTTCAAATTTCCAATAATAATAATAATAAAATCTCAATCCTGCTTTCTAAGCTCCTCCAAAGTGCTTTCCCAATCACCTCCCCCTCTGCATTTACACACAGATACTGAGTATTACTTTCTGCTAAGTAGAACAAAGGTTGCCTCCGCATTGCAAATACTGCTGTTTTATGGAAGCTGCTTAGAGAGATTCTTCAGGAAAAACATAACATGTGAAAGTCAGTGCAGCTGTTACATGAGCAGGGAGAAACAAGGAATGGGGCTTGTTGCTTCTGCTGTGCATTGCTTGATAGGTCCCTCACGTGTAAGCGTTACAGAGCACCACAGAAAATTGGTCAAATATGTGCTCACATATTTCCCTAGAGAGGGGTGGACATATATAAGTAGCACGTCGCTACCATGCATGTTCTGGTGATCATAAAATGAGTAAAGGCAGTGAGCAAGCAAGAGTAGACAATCAGGAATTTCCAAAGCCTGGCATCTTTGCCGTGCTTCATATTAGCCCCATGCAGAAATAGCCGTGCTGTTTCAGATTTTGCTGAATGGCCCGATGACCAGGTTTTCAAAGAGGCTTTAACTGAGCTGGCTCTCGTGTCCCCTGGGAGTTGACAGCACGGGTGCTTTGGGGCTCTCTCCTGCCAATCAGCTGGGAGATTTTCTCTGCGACTAAGCTGGGATTCTGGGACCATGTTGGCACAGCCCCTGGGTATTACCATGGCACATGGCTCTCCAAAGGGCGAGACGTAACAAGGTGAACAAAAATAGGAAGCTGCAAATGGGGGCTAATTACAGTGGATTCTCTTGATCAGTGCAGGAGATGCTCTGCGAATAAAAGGGAGAAGGTGCTGTCACCAAACGCATCCTGCCCAGAGACAGGAAAAGTACTTTTGAATACCAGTGCTAAAGGACTTGCTTGGGAGTGAAACAAATGATTTTTCTTTGTTTCAAATGTAAAGCAGCAGATTCCGTAAGTAATAGTGGCTGCGCCCAGGGTGAAGGGGTGGTTAAAGCCTCGGTAATGTATGTGTGCGTCGATAAAGCATGCAGGTAGCAAATGATAATCTCATAGCAAGCAAATCATTCTCAAGAGGAGATTTGCATCTTAAAAGCGTGCCCTAAGCCAGAAGATAAGTCTTCCAAAGCCTGTATTTACCACATGTAGCACATGTTTAACTCTGGGTGATGTGATTCCTCTTACAGTTGAAGCTAATGCCACAGCTCAAACTTCAGGGGTATGCAGAGATGAGCCATGTTTAAAAGTGTGTGGCACTGGACAAACTAACCCTTTCCAAAGGGAGAATGAAATAGGGCTTCCAGGGCTGGTGAAACCAGGGGTTGGGTTGTATCCTGTTTCTTATTTTCCCATTAAGCCTGAACAGTCAGTAAAGGAAGAGAATCGAAATGCAGACCTGTAAGTTCATTGCCGAGATGAAAGAAGACACTCAGCATGAAGGCACAAAGCCACAAGAAAGAAAGGCAGGGAAGTAAAAGAGGGAGCAAAAGGGAAAACTTCAGTAGAAAAATCCAAAGCATCGGAATGGCTGATTTCATCTTCAGAGAGTCGCCCTGAGCATACATTAAACTGGGTTCAGCTGCTCTATGTACCATCAAATATTTCATATTAATAATTAACAAGTCACTGGCTGTCAGAGCAAGATTCAAATGGATGGAAGGGGAGTTTGGGTCACCTTTCCTAGGACTGAGAGTCTTAATGAAGCGATAGCTTTACTGCACTGTTGAGGAATGATGATATACTAGACAGAAGGATTAAGGGATATACATCTTGAAGGCTCCCTCCATGCTCACTCCCCCACAGGAGAGTATTTCATTTCCTCTTTTTTATTCTTCTCCTTGATACACTGCCGTGATGTACACGTGAAGGGCTTGATCTTGCCTGCCCCTCTGCGGTGCACCCCAGTGTACATCCCTGCAAAATTAGCTAGTGCATATGCAAACTCAGCTGCAAAGGTGCTATGTATCAGGGACATGACTTCATCCAATGACTGCTATAAATCAGAGCGCTCGGTGTGTCTTTGCTGGACACACTCTCATTTATCAAGGTGATTTTTAAACCTGTGCCTAACTCCCATTTGTGAGAAATGGGAATTCACTGAAATCTCTTGCAATGGCTCATTCTGGCTTTAGATTTTCTTCCTAACACTCCTGCTCACCTTCAAACTTATTTGACCATAAACCTAAATGCTATATGCAGTAAACTGAGTTCCATACCATTCTTGTTGACCACTGATGGGCTGTTTCAGCTCATGCCATTATGTGAAGAGCTCAAAATGGTACTGTCAGACCCCAAGTTTTACTTGCTAGTCCCATGAATGGGAGGACTAAAAGAGTTTGGGGAGGTACCAGAAGGCCTGAGCAGACTTGGCTGTGGGATCACGGGTGACTGAAGCTAAAAAGAATATCCCTACAGTAAGTGGTGAGCAAGCAGGATTTGAGAGAGAAACTGAGGAAAAAAACAGTCCCTCCAAGATCAACTGGAAATGTTTATGAAGTCAAGCTGCCATTTGCGTCTCTGGCTTGGGATGAAAAGCAAGCATAAAAGCTGTGCAGAATTACATTTGTTCTAGTCACACAGAAGGACAGACAGACACACTGACAAACTCTGAAAGCGCAGAGAAAAAAGTGGCACATTACAAAGAGCTAATTACAATTTCTTTCCCTTGGAGATTAATCCACTGAGTGTAATTAAGCTCCTTCTATTTTTTGAGATCTTGGCAAGATCTAAGAAAAGAGTGAGCAAGCGAGACTGCCCTTGCTAGCCAAGCAGATTTTTTACTAAGCTCTATCAGCCCTAATTAATAGACCTTTGTGTAAGACCAACAAGAAATCAGATTTCCAATGGCGCTGAATCAAATGGCCTTGGCTACCTCTGCACACACGCTTGTTCGGAGCCAGGCCACAGCCAGGATTTACACATGCTGAGGATGAAAGGGAGGCGCAGGGGGGGGCAGGATGAACAAGCTTTCCTCCCCTAACTCCTGCTTCTCCTTTTCTGCTGCTTTGTTCTGTCTGTAATCCTACCAGATGGCTGAGGCAGCCTAGGGAAGAGATTGCCTGAAACAGGCAGGTGATGAGGCCAGCAGCAGGGACTCCGGCAGCGATTGAAGAAACTGATACAGCTCTCTAACCCTTGCTGCTAGCAAAGTGCTTTGTTATTCTTCTTTTGCTTGTGGCTACCTTGCATTTTGTGCTTTTCTGATGGCCAAGAAGGATGCTATCAGTCAGATCCTCAGCAGACACAAGCAAGGATAGTGTTGCTAGCATCTCTTAGTGTTGTTGATCTGCACTAGCTGTGGATTCTGCCCTTCATTTCTGCACACCCCAGCTCTGCTCTCCTCCCTTATGGCTTCTCCTGTGAGCATGTGGGCATGCTCTGCTCAGCGCAAGGAGGACCTAGCCCTTTCCCACAGCTGTACCTGGCAGACAACATGTTTTTCTTTCCACCCACATCAGGGTAATGCTAGGGGCAAACAATGGTGCAACAGAGACAAATTCAGGTCACAGAGAGCGTTCAGAGATCCCCAGAAATCTCTAGAGAGAATAAATATCAACTATGCCAACATCACCCTCAAGAGCAGACTTGACTGCTTTCCATACTGCAAGTAAATGCAGCCCCTGCCTCTCTGCAACAGCAGCTGCGGGGACCACACTTGCCTGAGCTTGCTTCGTAGGTTAGGATGCTCCCAGGTGCATGCAAACAGACAAAGGGCAAGCTATTTGCCAGGCAGCTGTATGGACTGAAAGTGGGTGGGATGTGGGGCAAGAAATGCTCATGGCCACTCCAGGGCTAGTTTTCAAGCTACAAGGTCCATTCTTGTTCAGTGGTGCTTGGTAATCCAAATCAAAGAGGTTGCACTGCCAGGAAGGGTTGGAGAAGCTCATCCCCTGGTTCATTGCAGCTCCCAGCAAGTCTGTGTGAAGTTAGCCCTTTAAGAAAAAAATCTGTCAGGTATTTAATTCCACGCAATATATAATATGACCCTACTCTCATAAAAGTCAATAACAAAAATCCTGTTGAATTGAATGGGAGCAGAGCTGGGTCTTATTACTCCACTGATGAAACCGTAATGGTAGAACAATGCTCACAACAGTTTCTAATTACTGTACAGTGTGACGCTTCTGACAAAGACCCAGCTTTGTCAATTCTCTAATAATATCTGAGTTTGTGGATTGTAACAACATAAATTAGAGTATATTTTAAGTCCTAGCATTCACCCACAATCATCTAAACAACAATAGAAAGCTTGTCTTTGTAGTTAAAAAAATAAACTGAAAGCCACAGAACAAAAGATGAAATACCATGAAAATAAGGTAGGCATATTTTTCGTAGCTAAGCTTATATGCAGTATAAATATCTTTTGTCAGATTTCTTTCTTTCTTTTTCTGTCTCTTTTTTTTTTTTTTCTTCTTCTTCTTCTTTCCTGGACAGTTAAGCACTGAATAAAAACATAGAAAAAATATTCCAGTATTTTTTCCCTTAATCCTTATTATAATTATCTGCTGATTATAATTTAATCCTTTTTAAAACTTTGTTGGACTAGGACCTTAACAGTATCAATTTCTCACTGTATCCATATCATTGTCAAACACTGTTAAGACATTTTGTGTATCTTTTAGAAGTGGAAGCACTTGTCCTAGAAAAGTAGAGCTCTTTAGTTAGTTTTATTATTTGAATTGATAACTCTTGAAAAAGGATAACGTTTGCACATAGACATCTCATACAGGAGATTTTTTTTTTTTTCTGGAAGTTTGAGAGCTCTCATCAAGAAATGCAGCAGTTGGGATGGGAAGAGCCTTACCAGTTACCTTGACCTGTACCACACGCCGTATTTGCTTCTTAGCTGAAGGAAAGTGCAGAGAGTCTCCATGAGGCGGGAGCACCAGAATTCTTACCAAAGATAGTCAAACGTCTTAAGCGAAAGCTGACTGTCTTCTAAAAGGCCACAAATAAGAAAGCTCTTCTGAAAGATTTCCTTAATTTGCCAGCATTATGGCCGATCTTTTGAGCTTTGGCAGTGGAGTTAAGTTGCTGAGGGAACATGAGAAACAAAGAAAGAGGCTGGCAATTTGTCATGACCAGAAGTAGAAGAACCGGAGTGCTATCTTCACATCTGGAGGTATCAAATCACCACCAGGTGCTGAATCAGACATCTGAAGTAAGGAACCTGCAAGAACCAACTGGAAGAGAAGACGCACAGGTGGCGGAGTAGGAAACTGAGAAATGCAGCTTGTCTCAAACCAGGCAAACCTCAGAAAAGCCCATAAGGGCCTCCCAGCTGGTCCAAATCAAGACAGATGAAGCAGATGGTCCTCTCTGCAATGCCAACCAGGAGGGGCCTGCAATGCATCTGGCTGTTGGAGGCACAGGTGGATCCTGTGGCAGTTCTCTGCTTTCCAGAAGCAGGGCTGAAGGGCATCGAAAAAAAGGATGCTCATGTGCAGGAGCCCAGACTGGTGTATTTGGTGGAGATCTATGCTGATGACATCAGTTTCACCCGAGGCACTGTACATTAAGAGCATTGCTACTTTCTAGGCAGTTATAGATCATTACCAGGCTCTCTGAAAGGTTATAGGTTACACTTTCAAGTGGTGCCTTAAAGAGGTGTTGGTGTTGGCGAGCATTTGTTAAAGTGCATCTTATCTTACTTGCCCTTAATCTTCCTATACAATGTGCTGTAAAACTGTATTATCATGTACACCTTTCTCTTGGGATGCACTGGCTAGACTTCTCTGGCCAATGGCAACATTTCCCGAGTTTCCAGAAATGACGGATGATTTCTTAATGCAGAAGTGCTGTGGCTTTACTGCAGTCACAAAAGCAGATTAAATTAGTATTGACCTCCATGCTGCAGTAGCTGTGTGGGTATCAGTAGAACATATGACAACTCCGCATACTGGTTCGCATTCTGCTTGTCAAAGATGAGATCATCACTGACCTAAAAATTGGCAGCTGCCCCTACACCAGGGAAATCAGCCTAGTTTCACTGACCTTGTGAAGAAAGTACCAACATCTATCGTGTGCATTTGGAACTTCAAAAGGGAGAATTTTCCAAAACCTCAATCTTTTTGCTGACATAACTGATTTGTAATGTGGGAAGCATTACATCAAAATGAGAACTGTTCAATGCTATCCTACCGGTGTGCCTCAGCCTGGCTTCTGCAGTCACATGGAAAAGTTGAGCTGCTGGAAAAATTTCCAGGCTAAAAGAATGGAAGGATAGTGAAGCTAACAACTGTAAATAATGTACAGGGATGTGGAGAGCTAAAGAGAAATCATTCACACAGCTTTGGATTTAAGAGCTAAAGGCAGTAAGAAGGTATTTTTGTCATAGCAGAAATCAAAAAGTCCTTGGTCAGGTAAGGGCCCACTGCTGCTTTCAGAAGGTAAATGTGTAAATAGGATCTGGAAAAGGCAGCCATTTTCAGGGATTTCTGTGCTGTTGGTGGAGTGGAGCAGGAGGATACAGCTAGCTTAGATGAAGTTATAACCAGAAGCAGAAACCTCTCATGTACAGAAAAATGTGCACAATGCAGCATCTGCAAAAGATCAGAAATTTCAAATGAACCTATTCAGATTACTCATAGCCAAGAGGCTGAAAGGAGAGAGTCAGGGTGCTCAGATCTTTAACAATCTTGGATACTTAGTCAAAGAGTGAATGGTGTAATTCAGGGAAGTATAAGACCCTGGTGGAGATCTTGGTCAATGGTAGAACATTGAATTCAGGACTCAATGAAGACTAAACTAAGCTCTAGCTACAGCTAAAATTATAAGAAATGTCAGTCAGCATGGTTTCAGGGATGGTACATCCCATCGCACAACCCTGTTGCCTTTTTTTGACAGGATTACTTGCTTGCAGGTCTGCAGCAATATATGCACTTACGCTTCTCAAAGCCATTTGACTTAATAACACATTACCTTTTGATTGAAAAATTTGCACAGAATGAGGAACACTCTTCGAAAGTGGTACTGAACAGAAGGACACAGGGGTCATTGCAAATAATTACCCAACCACAAGCACTTAATGCAATGCTGTGGGAAAAACTGGCCAATGCAACACATAGAAGAATAATAAGGGAATATGAAGTAAAAGAAGGAAAGTGATTTTGAATTAATGACTGCTATTATGATACTTTGTCCACTTCTCACTTTCATGCTTCAAGAAATATGTGAAATACTGCAGAGAACTCAAAGGAGAGCTACAAAAATGACCCAAGGGCTGCAAAGCAAGCCCCAAAGAGAAGGTTTACACAGGCTGAGAGGTGACCTGATCTGTGTTTATAGATATTCACCCAGAAGAAGGGTATCTGGGGCAATGATTTAATGTCATGTATAAGAAAGTAACAAGATCTTATATCTATTAGCTCAAGTTAAGTGAATTCAACTTTGAAAGAAAACCAGCTTCCTAGCAGTGCTGGTAAATGAGTATTCAAATAGTTTACTTTGTTCTGGTGGACTTGACATTGCTTCATGTCTTTAGGATGAAATCAGTTGCCTTTCTGAGTGATATGCCTTTATCCTACTACTGTCAGAAAGCCAATGGAGATATGACCACTTCTGGCTTTGGGAATGAGGATCCTGAGGCCCACCTTTCACAAAGCCCTTCATGGACCAGTGGCAGAAATGCAGAACTGCCCACCTTGCCCTAAGGTGCTTACATGTTTGCAGGTCCCTGAGATAGCTAAATTATTGACACCAAATTTTAGAAAAGAAAAGGCAAGTATTAGAAACTTGAATTACTGCATACAAGCATCATAGAATCATAGAATTATTCAGGTTGGAAAGGACCTCTAAGATCATCTAGTCCAACCTTTAACTTAGTACTAAGATCCATCACTAAACCATGCTACTAAAGTTCCAAATCTACACATTTCTTGAATACCTCCAGGAATGGTGACTCAACCACTTTCCTGGACAACCTATTCCAAGGCCACACAGCCCTTTCAGTAAGGAAATTTCTCCTAATATCCAACCTAAACCTCCCCTGACGCAACTTGAGGCCATTTCCCCTTGTCTTATCACTGGGTGCTTAGGAGAAGAGCCGAATCCCCACTCCACTACAACCTCCTTTAAGGTAATTGTAGAGTGGGATAATGTCTCCCCTGAGCCTCCCTTTCTCCAGGCTAAACAACCCCAATTCCTTCAGCCGTTCCTTGTAAGACTTATTTTCTAGACACTTCATCATGGCATAATCATTCAAAAAGCATTAAAATAGGCATTAAAATTAACAATAACACTCTTTTTGCTCAGTAACCAACTTCAGAATTGGTCACCTCTTTGAACAATTCATATAAAACATTTTTTTCCTCTGTTCAAAGTGTGTGTGTGTTTTGATCATAGGTGCGCATATAGATGAGGTCAAGAGAGGACCTAAAATTGCTATCAGCCATATAGGCTATTAGACATATCCACAGTTGGATCTACTTTGTTTGTCAGCAGTACCTATATACGTAAATGCACAAAGACATTTTTTCTATCAGGATCATAAATTTATATTAGAGTACTTTTATTATAGTCTGTTTTTCTTGGCTTGAAAATATCAGAGTATAATTTAACCCTCCCCACTTGCTACCTCTTTTTTTCTGTTCTTCCCCTGAAGAAAAGGAGCTTGCAGTAGGTGGTGGGCAGAAGATGCCTCAAGGAAAACACAGTTCCCCATAAATAGGAAATGAAACAGAAAGCTGCAATCATGAAAGAAGGGGCTATGAAAGACTTTAATAACATTCTTCAAAAGGTGTCTTGTGAGTGTTCACCACCATTTAATCCTCAAACGATTAAGTGTTCCTGAAACATACATATTCTAAAGGGAAAAAAATATCATTCTTCTCTAGTGTTTCTAAGCCCCATCATTTTTCAGCAGTACATTGTCTTGTACAGCAAGTATATGAAAAAGGGAGATTAGTCCTATTGCTTTGCTAAAGCAGGTACGGCTGGGTTTTGGTGCGGTTTGCCGCTGTCCGTGCTGCTGGCGGGTGGTGGCTGCTAGTGCTGCCTTTCTGGAGGCGGCCAACACAGCTCTTGGGCACCAGCTGCTCCTCTCCGAAGGGCTGGCTGGGAGACTTCTTTCCCTTCAGCTGCTGTTGCATGGCAAATATTGCAGGTCTGGCTGTTTTACAACTTGCTGGTAAAGTGGCACATCCGCACTTTGCCTCTAGATATGACTGGACTTGCTGAGTAAAGGCTTGCTGTCTGAAAAATTACCTTCTAACCCTGAGCTTGCTGCTTCCTCAAGGACAGCACACACTGGCTTTGAGCTGAGGGAGGGCAGTGGACCTTTCCCAGTCCCATAACAACCAGGGTTTTGCATTGGGAATCACCTTGAGATATGGAGACTGCAGCTCTGCTGCACTGGACACTGCAGGACAGAAAAACGCAGCAGGGGAGGCGTACAGTGAGACATCTGACTGCAGAAAGCCACTCTGAAGTGCAGGAAGCAAGCATGTACTGGTCAAGGAATTAGATTACTTAAGGCAGTGACTCACCCAATAACTATTCAGCGTTTGCGGTTAAAAGAGAAACCTTTGCCAGAGAATGACTAAAATCCATTGGCACGGGCTTTAAAGGAATCATGACTGGGCCTAAACGGCTGTATACGCAAATGAATTATTTTTCCACCCTTTTCCACTGAAGTGACAATAAAGAAAATACACCGTCCCTGTGTGCGCGGGTTAGTGCTGGTCTGGAGCAGCCCCGGGACCCTTCCAGCAGCTGCTCTCCACGGGGCCAGGCCCAGGCCTACATTTCCCTGCCGAGGCCGGGCTGTGACTTTGTGCTGTTTTAAAGGCTCAGGCTGGCAGTGTGCAGCTAGCTCTGGGGCACTCATTCCTGCTTGGTTGAAGGGTGGGTAGGAGGAGAAAGAGTGAATTCCAGGATCTGGCAGTTTGGCCCCAGAAATGAAGCAAACAAACAGAGTAACTTGGCTTGTGTGGGTTTGCGCTGGGCTGGACGTAGGCTCCTGCACTGCTGGGTCTGGCAGTGGCTGTTGCTCAGCAGCTGGCAGGATCACAGGACCACAAAATCATCTAGGCTGGAAAAGACCTTCAGGATCACCAAGTCCAACTGTCAGCCTGACCTACAGAGTCCCATCACTAAACCATGCCCCTTAGTGCCATGTCCGCACATCTCTTAAATACCTCCAGGGATGGTGACTCCACCACTGTCCTGAGCAGCCCATTACAATGCTTGACCACTCTCTCTGTAGGAAATTCCTCCTAATATCCAGCCTGGCACAACTTGAGAACATTTCCTTGTGTATTCTATCACTTGCCACTTGAGAAAACAACACCCAGCTAGTGGTAGAGAGCAATAAGGTCTCCCCCTCAGCTTCCTCTCCTCCAGACTAAGCAACCCCAGCTCCTTCAGTCACTCCACATAAGTCTTGCTTTCTAGTTTCTTCACCACAGTCATCTTGAATAGCTCAGAGAAAATGCTACTAATGTATGCAAAAAGCAGGAAGGACACAGTGTCATTGTTAGACAAACAAGATGCTTGGTTTTGTTCCCACTGGCTTTCCAAGTTGTTTTTACATGATTGTTTACTTTACTTTACTTTTACTTGCTTAATTCTGAGATCTTCAATGCCCCATTTTTGTTTTCTTTTTTTTTGTTGTTTTCTTTTTGTTTGTTTGTTTGTTTGTTTGTTTTGTTTCCTAGCAAGCCACTCTTACTGACTTTGTTGAAGGTCAGTGAAATATTCCAGTGGCACAGGCTGCCAGCAAAAATGCTTAGAAGATCTTGAGAATATTTAGTTACCTTTGTCAGGTTTCTGTGGCTGGAAGGGAGCTATGCAGTAAGGCAATAGCCTGGCATGCACAGATGTGTATTTCCCTCCAGTAAAGGTTAAAGCACAGCCCTGGCATCATTCAGAAAAGCCTTCCCACACCTGCTTTTCATTTCCTCTTGCTATTTCTGGTAATGAAAATTGGAACTGTTGCTATAGATTTGGGGCGTAGAAGGCCTTATACACATTTTCTTCTTTCTTAAAAGCAAGCCTGGGATTATATGAATGTCTAAGACTCAAAAAGATGAAACCAGAGAATTTCTGGAAGGAGGAGAAGAAAAGGAAAAAGATTGCTCTCGGTTATTTTTTATTTATTTATTTTTTACTACCAGTCCAGCTGGGAAGCTCAAGTTGCCTTTCGTCCTTTTCAAACCACTGTTTCTGCACCAGAAGATCTGCTGCTTGCTGGAGCAGCCCCTTTTTAGGATTTAACGTGGAAACAACAGAATTTATCAGAATGTAGTCTGTTTTACGGCAAGCCATTGATCTTCCTGTAGAAATAAATTCCTTTCCAGCACTTTCTTCCCCTTCTTGCCAGTCAGCCTTTTGTTCTCTGCCTTTGCAAAGCTTGGCTGTGCTCAAGCAAAGGTGTTTTTGTAGCCAAATGCAATTTTTTTTTTTTTTTTTTTTTTGCTTCTCCCTCCACCCAAGTACTATTGAGACACCAGAAGAGTCCTGCTCCCTCAGAAGATGCTGGCAGCAATTGTCATGCTCCAAATCCTCTGGGATATCCTTGGTCATGTCTCACCCTCTGTATTCATTATTTGGCTTCACTGTGACCTTTGGGTGTACTCTTTTTTTTTTTTCTGGGTGGGGTTTCTCAAGCCCCCTAAGGGAGCTGCAGTGCCAAATTCCCACCAGCCCTGGCAAAAGAAACTGCTACCTTAATATCTCTGTAAACAGTGCAGACAAAACTCTTGCAGCAGCACTGTAAGTTCGTATTCCACCAAGTTCAGAGCATTTCCCCACAGCACACACAGCCCAAGCTTTACTATTGCTGCTTCACTTGGAGAAATCACTTTGAATGCTTGCATCCCCCAGAGTCCCCTCCCTGTGGGCCACAACAACTGGAATATCCCTAATGGAAGAGATTAAGAGAGGCTCATCCAAGGTGGTCATAGTTTGGCAATGAGGACAGCCTCTGTACATAGTGGGAGTCCTGGATGCATAAGCTGCTCCCATCAGATCTGCGGGGCTGTGAGCACAGCTGCTCTCCCCAGCTGGTGCACTGTTTACATGCTAATGGGTGTACAAAGCTGGGATGGAGGAGGAAAACTCTTTGCCTCATGTAAGAAATGCCTGGGCAAGTTTTGGCAGCCAGCTCCAGGCAAGAAGCCCAAAGGACTTAGCTGTTTTGGAGGGGCTTTGCTTAGTCTGCTCTCAGTTCTAATGGTAACCCCCTTTCACATGGCCGGGAGCTCGCTCGCCTCTCACTGCCAGATTTCCAAGATGCCACTGTTTAGCTTCCGATCCTCTGCAGGCAGAGTGTGGAGAATGTGGGTTTCTTCCCTGGGGCTATGTTTCCTACTGGTCTGAACCCCTAAGTCATGGAGCAACTGAGTCACCATCGAGATTTAGCCCTGGGTGCTCCAACGCCCTTAGGCATGTTTGCACATCTCACCCTATGACTGCAACCTCTTCTTTTCCTGACAATGCTCCTTCAGGAGGTTTGGTCAAATGATAAGGATGTTGTTAGGTTGTTAGTGCCTGTTAGTGCCATTTTGAGTATATGGGAATGTGCAGATTCAAGTGTTTCATTTTGAGATATGGACGAGACTATCTATCTCCACAGGTCCCTACCTCAGTGACTGTGGGATTCGGTGTGTGTGATCTTGTACACAGCACAGCATTCCTGCCCATCCCACTCTCCCAAATTTCAAATCCCTTTTGGTGCCTCTCCCTGCTTTTGCATTCCATTAAGGTAATTAGCAGATACTTAGGAAGAGTATAGTTTGGCCTACCCACTCTGAAAGCATCTCATCTAAATGGGAGCTTTATAGGCAAGTTTCAAACCTTGCAGGTCAGTTGAGTGTTTTCCGTACATTGCACATTCCCTTTTAGTGTTCATCAAGTAGACCGACTCCATCACTTTATCTCAATGCTCAGGAAGGGAATCATTCTGCTTGCTGATATCCACATTTTAGCATACAGGACAGAATCCCAATTGCAATATACAAAGAATCAAACTGAAGATGATGGACCTTGAAAAAAAATGAGCAGGGTCTGTGTCTGAGTGAAGTGCAGCACTGTTCTTATCTCCAGGGAAAGCAGGAAGGATGCGGAAGAGCAATCTCTACTAAGGCATTCCTTTTACTATATGTTTTGTATCTCATCATTATTCTCTATCAGAGTTTTCTCCATGTTCTTTAAACCACAGTGGATCAAGTGTGCCCCTTAGAAAAAAAGATGCAATTGTTATTTGGTGTACACTGTGCATACAGTAATGTAATAGCTGGAGCTTTTCACTTTGGCAGTATCAAATTTTGCTGATTTACCTATCGTCTCTATTTTTATTATTTTAGTAATACATGCTGAAAGTGCTCTAACAGCCCCCATAAAGATTCCTACTTAAAACAATGATCTTATCCTTTCTGCCTTTGTCATTATTTGCTGATTAACCATCTCCTGCCAGCAAAGTCCTGGTGAAGAAATGAGCGTGTGGCCACAGGGGTCACTGAGCAGGCAGTGTCTGGCTATACCAAAGCATGGAAATACCAAAAACAACATCCCTGGAAAGATCAGCATCCCACGCTGTGTACCACAGGCTGAGCAGAAGCACCTGAACTATACATGCTGCAAATGAGCTCTCATGAGCATCACCACCACTATCAGCCTCAGCCGGGCTTTGCAGATGAAACATTTTCCTCACTGTGGGGTGCCCTATGTGATTAGTCTTGCTTTCGTTTAAATCTCCTCAAGTATTACAAGGATATTACATCGGCTTCTGTATTCTGCCTTTCAAATAAAAAAAAACATTTGCAGAAAATAATTGCTATGAATAAAAATGATGGGCTATCTGCCTTAAATTTTTAGGCAGAGAGACGAGTGAACAATCAGGAAGGGCTACTTGGTCAAGAGCACTCATTTGTGCAAACAAAGCAGCAGAAGTGCCATGCTTGAAAGAGAGCTGACCTTCTGCAACATAGTGTTACTGCTCATTTGCTTCAGGTGCTTGTTGGTTTTCATCTGCCGTGGAGCTCTTAACTCATTATTTTCTACAAGGAAATAGCTGCCATTCAACATAGTAGTGCTGGTCTAGACATAATAACGACAAAAAATCCATCACAGCGGAATAATGCATTGCATAAAGACTATCAGAAGAGACCCTAAAAATCACATTAAACTTTCTCTCTCTTTTTTTTTTTTTTTTTTTTTTTTTTTTCCCTGATGATGTACCATCCACTCAACTACTCAACTTCTAAGTGGGGTTCTCTGAATGCAGGTGTGAGGCAGGGGCTTATGCGTTGGTCCACATGCATGAAGGACGGATGTTGGTCCACCTGAAGGGCCTGGCTCTGTGCCTCTCTGGCAGGGTGCAGAGGACACCAGCTCCTTGTCACTGGGCAGGCAATGACTTTTTTTTTTTTTTGCCCCACTTGCACAGTAAGAACATGGATAGGGCTTGGTGTCAGGGATTGCCTCTGATACTTGTTGCCCTTCCTGCTATAGAGTTATGTAGGATGCAGACAGCCCCTTTAAACACCCATATTTCAAGACCGAGAGTCCTAAGCCACTTCTAGTGTGAGGCTCCCCGTGGATGCAGCTGGCTTTGGACTGAACTGTAGGAGCAATGTCAGGATGTGTGGAAAGGTCATGTAACAAACTGAGACAGGGAAGGGACACCTGCTCCCACCTGAACTGAGGGAACTCAAGGAAAAAGTCTTACTTTGTGCTTGGAAATCTGACTGCATTTAAACCACCTACTGTAAGGTTGTCTGGCACCATTCTTTAGTTCTTCGTTAACTCTTAACAAAATGCCTGTTCCATTTGGATCTCTAACTGAACATCCCCTCTGCTCCCCAAAACAGGAAAACAGAAAGCAAAACAAACCAGCAAAATAAAACCATCCCAAACAGGTGGAGGAAGAGCAAAAAGTCTCCATGAAGCTGTTAGCTAGAGATGGATCCCCAGAACACACGATGTGATGGCAAAAACTCGATGCACACCCTGGATCTGCAGCAGCAGGCTCGCAAATTTTGAACAATCCTCCAGCATCCTCAGTGCTTCTACCTGAGATCGGTGATTTATTTCACACTCTGGTTAAAAGCTGTGTTTCTAGGCATGGTTGGGTGACATTACAGAAGCCAAGCAATGGAGACAGCTCCTACATTGCTATACACAATAGTTATTGCCATTAGGGGATAAAGGGACACAACAATTGCCCTTAATTTAGAAACAAATAGCAGAGGGATGCCTAGCAGCTGCGGGAGTCATACGTGCATGTGCTGTAACAGAGAGCCTATACCTCGGGAGCAAGAGGATGTATTTTCAAGATGACATGGAAAGAGCCCACTTTGAAGTTTCCAGGCTGAGTAAAATCAATATCTAAACGCTTCAGTGAAATGTGTTTGATGTTGTCTACATGTAGAAACCCAATAGAGGCCACTTATTATTGAACAGTACTAGACTGAGCAAAGTAGGTCATATTACAGCTTTGTTTGGGAAGCAGCATTGTACCTGCCAGAACAGCATCCCTAACGCGTGGTATATGGCACTGGAAAAAAGGTAGATATGCACCCGAACCACCTGCAGGAGTGAGTACACAGACAAACAGATCTCATCGGTGATTATTCTCTGAAATGATCATTGGTTAAATTGCCAGGTTCTGTCAAGTGGCTACTTGAACCCATCTCGCATGCCAGGCATTTTGCAAAGGCTATTTATAGAGCAACTGTGACTGCAGTGGTGCTGAAGGCCTGTCAGCATTTCCATTACAGGCTCCTGCAACTTGGCACTGTGATATCAGGCTAGACCCTGATGTGAAGGAGGGGGTTTGTTTTAAAACAAACAATACTTCTCCTTGCTTTTGGGTTCCTTCCCCTAAAAGCATTAAAAAAATGCAGGCACTTAATACTTTTTTTTTGAGTTCCTGTTGCTTTAAAAAGAAGGTATTAATTGTCATGAGTTTTTCAAACTTTTTTTTTTTTTTTTTTTTTTTTTTTTTTTTTTTTTCCCATGGCTAAAGATGAAGCTATATTTTGCTGTAGGAAAAACAAAGATATCTAGAGAACTGGAAATGGCAAATAGCTGCACCTGTGTGTTATTAACAGTATTGTTGGCCAGTGGCTGTATGTGATTTTAGCCACAGGGGTGTTGTGCTCCTGGGGAATGTGTGTAACACACTCCTCTAGCCACGAAGAGGTCTCTCAGGTGTTCCTCACAAGACAGGGAAGGCTGCTCTGCTGCTGTGCTTGATGCCATCTGACCCCATCACATGTCTCCAGACACAGCTGCTCACACACACGTGGCGCTGCTCACACACACGTGGCTCTGCCCACACCTGCTGCTGGGCACCACCCGTGTGCACGTGGACGCCGGTGTTTCTGGGGTCAAGGAAGGAGTTTGCCATTGCTCCTATCATGGCTTAAGGCTCTTTTGGATCCCAACGAGCAGAGCCTGGGAAGAAGATGACCCAGCTTGCTGGGTGGCTTTGCGCTTGGACGGCTCCACCCACGTGCTGCCCAAATTGTGCATGACCCCAGCTGTGGCTTGGGTGCCGTGCTCATGAGCAGGGTGGAAACATCCTACGCCCACACATTTGGCAGCTGCTCTGCGCGTGTTTCTGTAGGTGACACGTGGTAAAGCCACCTTTGAAACTGGGGCTCCTTGCAATGGGGGCTCAGCTCTGATGGGAGGTGGGCTCGCAGGGCAGAGGGTGCGCAATGCCTGCGGCACTGCTGTCTTCCACCATTGCCCGTGGGCATGGGAGGAACCATTTCTCCTGTGTGCCCTTCCTTGCCCTCCTCCTCGCTCCTGTCCTGTGCTTGCAGTGTGGCCCAGGAGGAATCGCAGTGCCTGGCAGCCTCGGCTCCTCACCCACTCTAATACAGAGTCTGGACATGCATTGATTTTTCGTTTTTTCTCAGACGGCACTCATCTGTCATTTTATATTACTGGAGATACCATTAGCAATAAAATAAAGGATGAAAGGTACAGAACCCATTAGAGTGCTTACTTCATGTGTATGAGAGAGTGAGTGAAACAATTAAAAGCACATAAGCTTATAAACATGCTGATACAGTTATTAGCACAGTGAATAACATTCAGAGCATGATACCAAGGGATAGAGATGAAATCTCCCCTTCCCTTTCTCCTCCTCTTCCCAGGAAGCAGAGTGAGGGATATGATATTTCATAACAGCACTGAATTTATGTAGCCATAGATATTGTACATGAGGAAGATGAGAAGAAGATTAAATAATAAAATCAAGGGACATTGCACAACAGACATTCTGCAGTTGGCTTGTAAGTGGGTGATTTTCAGCCCCACCATGGTAAAACCAGAGTGACTGGAAGGTTAAATACAAAAGGAGAGCAGTACAGCCCTGGAACTAGTTTACAATAAGCTAAGAAAAAAACAGAATTGCTTCAGCATAAGAAAAGAACAAGTCTGATTATTCCCATCCATAGAATGATTTAAACAAAATCCTTCTGATAAGTTGATACCCTGTAAGAATGAAATAAATACAAATACAAATAAAATAAGTATAAATATTAGATGATAAGCAGACACTCATCCACCTTCCTGAACACTCCAGTGTCTTTTGCAAATAAAAATATCTGCTGTGTGTGGTTTGCAGCTTTTGTTTTTATTGTTTGCCTTTTTCCCTCAGCAAACTCAGCTGATGTGCCTGGCATGTGGAGCCCCAGGTAACTTCACCTCATCAGTAGGCATGAGCATGCCTTGCTGGTGACATTAGGTCTCTTCCTGCAGGTTTTAGACCTGCTTACTCAAAAAGTTAGTGCGTTTGGTCCTCTGTGAGCTACTGCAGATGGCCCTCTGGCTTTTGCAGACAGCGTCCCAGGAGAAGAACTCCTCCTGCTCCACTGGCTAGCCCCAGGTAGTCACCATATCTCCCATCAGAGAAAAGAGCGAGGGGTCTCTGGGGATGCTAAAGCCCAGCACTTGGATGTTGGATGCAGAGGCCATGGCAGGATGGAGGTGGCTCTAGTTTATCTCCCTCTGGCAGATAAAGGAATTGTGAGGGGCTGTATTTCACAGGAGCTGCATTCCCTACTGAAGTAGGTCACAGGTACAGGAAGGCAGAAGGAAACAAAGAGAAAGAGGATGAAAGACGTGAATTCATCATAAGCACAGACAGTTCTCCTATGCCATGCAATTAATCTAGAACTTGGAATAATTTACATCTGTTTAAGAGAGGCTCAGACTGCATGTAACAGCAAGGGTTGTGTACCTTGCCCTTGGACATCTTTCCCCTTATGAGACTCTTCTGCCTTCTGTGATATCAGAAAATCACTGTCATGATATACGACTCCTAACTGAGGAGGGTAACGTCCCAAAGAGGGGTGGGTGGGTCAGGCACGACAAGGGTGCAGAGGTGACAGAGGTAGCCCAGATGACAGCACCACATGGTGGGTGAAGCACTCTGCAGCTTCACCCTTGGTTTCCCTGCCACGAGGCCTGCTCGCCTTGGTCACCACATGGTCCTCGGTCCTGTCAGTCACTGTTGCTACATGCTTGTGGCCGAGAGCTCAGGAGACCCAGCCATCCAGCTGAACCCAGTGAAGTGTAACCCAAAAGTGTCTGTGAAGTGCTCGCTGGGGCAGCCACGCTCCTTCTTTCTAGAAAATAGTTCCTATCAATGCAGATCTTAACTCTGTGGAAAAGCTGTTGCTAGAGGTCAGCTGCACTGTGCTAGAAGTGAGGGAGTTTGTCCACACCCACACCTCCACTAGTTTAATTGTATCAGGGCAGATCTCTGGGCTGATTTAGGATGTGGCTATCTACACACACTGACCTTGCTGTACCTGTAGGAGCTTAAGTCCTCTACAGAATACCCATGTACAAAAAATCTACCCCAGGTTCAGTGACCAAATGTATTCACCCTGATCACAATCTGCTCGATATCTCACCTATAAGCTAAATGAAAACAACAGCGCGGCTTACATCAGGCTTAATAGTTCCCTATGGAGCAAAGCTGTGGTGCTGTGATGCATGAGTTCAGTCATGTTTGTGCTTGACAAGGATACAGATGTCTGAAGTTGAAGGTGACATAAAAGAGAACAAAGAATGCCCTCAAACAAAGTTATTAGTTTGGTAAAAGGGGATCAGCATGGGGAAAAAAAAAAAAAAAAAAAAAAAAAAAGAGGAAATGGAAGTGATCTTTTTTTTTTTTTTTCCTGTGTAGTGTTTTCATCTTGCTTTGAACAACAAACACTGCCATACTTGAGCCTCTGATTCAACACCAGGTTTAGAGCTAAGGTAAGAAAAGGCGAGATGGATCCTGCGAGCCCGAGCATGTTGCGAGGAGACGAACAGTGTCAGGACATTTCCATGGCTGGGGGGCAGCACTCATAGGTACAGGTGGTGTGAAGAAGGCTTCCTCCTCCTCTCCTTCCCTGGTGGGCAGGAGGTAAGTGTGCACAGGGAGGGCTGAGCCCAGCGCTGTCACACACACCTCAGTTCCTGTCGTGGGATCAGGAAGGAAATGCTGACTAACAGAAGAGCTCTCAACTGTTTTTTGTTGTTGTAGATTTTTTTTTTTTTTTTTGCCATCAATCCCCTAGCATTAAGCAACAGTGACTTTGCATTGACTCATTTCAGATACCCGAACTACGGAAAAATAACTGAAAGATCCCAAACCTGTCACAAAAGCTTGTTTTCATTCGGTTATTTATTTGCCTACCCGAATGTTTAACTAGATCACATCAGAACAGCTACATACCCCTTTTCGATGCCTCAGCTTGTGTTGTGAGGAAAACTGCCAGATGAGATTATGATTTCTCTTTCTTGTGTAAAACACCTGTGCCCAAACTTTTTAGGTCGATGGGCTATGTGACTCACCATAGGAGCAAGCAAAGCTGTGCCATATGATGCCTCTGGATGAATGCAGCCCGGGAGAGCTCCTGGGGGCTCCTGGTGGCCTGGGGAGCAGCATCTCGTGTAGCTGGACCTGCACCTTCCCCAGTGGAGCACCCAGGCAGTGGGGCAAGCTGGATGATTTCTAGGGGCAAATGCCTGTCTTGTCTCCAGGGGGGTTGGGCCCATGGGAAAAGTGGATATCAGGAGCTGGCTGCTGTTGTTGCTGCTGGATTTGGACCACCCCTTTGGGTTTCTGGAAAGAGAGTGGCTAGGCTATGTGATGCATGATGAGGCTGTGGCCTGTCACCTGCTGCCAGGTGGACCGGGCAGTGACCAACCCACAGGTCTGGTTAAAGTGAATTCTCAGGCACAGATCCTCAGAGGGGATTTTTGTGGTGCCTAAGGTTGGGAGACCTTTTATAACTGCGAAGATCCTTTATTTACATTATTTTCTTCTTCAGCATGAATAAGGTTGTTGGAAGTGGAAAACTTACAAAGAAAAAACGTTATGAGTATGAAAATATAGAATAAGAAACAACTGGAAGAGAAGTATGATAATAAACCAAAGCCACTCAGCTCCTTGCTTTGCCACAACTATTTCCTGACCTGTTTATTGCAGTAAGTGCCTATTAATGGGTTGACTTGAGCTCTCGGATATGTGAGCTCCTACCCCGATAGCTATGTCATGGTAAAAACAAAGCACTAACAACAACAACCCCAAGCCCTCCACAACCAGTTCTTGGCATTGAAAGTGTTAGCAAGAGCTAATGTAGTAATTAAATGTACCCAGTGCTTTCTGACTTCACAGATGACTGTCTGTGGTTTGCCTGCCCACCCAAAATGCGTGGGAGGGCAAACCCAAGTCTTAGAGCTCTAGCTGCACTGAGTGTCTCATCACTTTCCTTATCAAGATTTTCACAGTCACTGGGAAAGGGTTGCACCCATCAGCATGAGACATTCCAACGCAGGAGATGAGATGACTTTCCTACAATTCAAGTTGCACAGGATTCCTGCATAATCGTACTCCGTATCTCATCTCCCTCTGCTCTGCACCTTTTCCCTTCTGTGAAATTTTGCATCTCTTCTTCATCTGAATATGAACGAAACTCACAGGAGAAAGCAGGAGCTTAAAGTGAAAACAAATAAACAAACAAAGGAGAAAAAAACAAACATTGCCATTCCCCAGAGGTCTTAGAGGCATGGCCAAGGTTGTTCTGCAGTGACCCAGGCAATTCTGAGCACCTGGACTTTCAGGAAGCCTTTGACAAATACCTGACAAAAATCCCCGACAAAAAGCTAATAGAGCAAATAGCCACAGGAAGAGGAGGGAGACGCATCTGAGGGCTGAGAAACAAGGGCAGCAGCAGGCTGGCAGTTCTCAGCATCGTTAAGTGCTAACAAGGAGCAACTCCAAGCACCTTATCTAGAGCAAGTGTTTGAAATATGTCAGGCTGGAAAGGAGGGGAAACCACTGCGGCCACAAAGCCGTACACAACCCGTAATTGGTTCATGAGTCAAGAGAGGGCTGTGAAGAGCAACAAAGAGACCTAACAAGATGGAGTGAGCTGGCAGGAGGGAAACTGCTGTTGTCAAGGGTGGTGCAACACTTGGAGGCTTGGGTCTGCTGCCCTTGTGATGTGTTTGTTTGACATCTACACAGGGAGGTGAACCTTCTGTGTGCCCTTAGCTTTTAGGGGTCAGATGGTTAAACAGTATTTCTGGCTTTGGAGGTACAGGCATTCACTCTCGCCAATGTTTAGGTAACTACATTTCAAAACAGATGCCCCATCACAAAACTTTTCCTTTCTTTTCCCCAGAAGTCCTCTGTTGGGTTGGTGCTTCTGATAGATACCATCACATTCCCCTTCTCCCCTCTCCTTCCTCCTATTCTTTCTCTTGTTACTGACCAGGACCCTCACCCTCTCTCTGGCCCCCACTACACTGCTGGTGTGGCCAATGGTGGGGTTAATCCAGCTGCCTGATCTGTCAGAAAATGTACTGTGCTCCTGAGGTCCATTTTCCACTGGTTTCATGAGCTGCATAAGCTCGGTGAGATACCTATGAAGCACTGGTGCTGGAGAATGAGAATCATCACAGCCACATGGCCAGAGGGGCAGAGGGCTGGCTTCCAGCAGCAGGCTGGGAATGAGGTTCAGGTTGCCAAGTGCTGTACAACTCTAGCTCAAACTGGGATTTTCCAGTTTGATTTGTGTCTTTGCAAATGGCAAGCATCAATGTACTACACAATGCACCATAGCTCTTAGAAAATGAGCAAGATGTTTTGAACAAAGAAATAATGAGCAGGAGGATGGTATTTACATCTGCAGAGGCATTGTAAGATAATACGTCACGTTAACTTCAGTAGTAGGCCACTCTAAAGAGGATACAGAAACCTGATGGTAAAACAGATAAAGTGTTGGGGGGTTTCTCAGTGGGAAGTCAGGAAAAAAGCTGGGCTTGCTCGTTTAGACAGGAGGCAAATAAAAGGGGACACAGAAGAGCATCCTATGGCACACAAACAACGAATATAGCACTATTTGGGTGAAAAAGGAAGTGAAACTGAAAGGTAACTATTTCCAGTAAATGGTAAATACTTTTTCAACAACATGTTCATTTCCACAAGATATGATAAAAAGTCAAGGCAATGATAGGCATTTAGACATTTAAATGAATAAAAGAATATTGTTGTTATCCTATGTGGGATAACCAGAAAATCCAAGGGGTAAATACTTACATCACAGGTGGTAAGCTGGTTTCTTTTTCTGGTGCAGGTAAAGTGGAAACTGTTTTGGAGATCACACTCCTCCACAATTACTTAACAAGATCTTGGCACCTTTTTCAGAAACATCTAGAGTTGGCCAGCCTCAGGCAGGACACAAAATGCTTTACCCTTCTATGGAAATCCTCTTATGCCTAGCACAATAAAGAAATCCCATGTGAACACAAGTGCAGTGGATGTCGGGAGCTCATTTTTTCTGACACTGAGAATCAGGAATGTTTGAAGGAATGGGTAATGATGTGACCCCGTGTGCCCATCTCTGCCTCCAAAAATGGCTATTGCAGGGTGCAGCAGCAGCCACTGAACAGCCATATAAAGGCGTCCAGGGCAGAGTGCAAGACCCATGCCTTCCTTTTCTCAGCTTTGACCCAAGAAATATTGAGCAAATCGTGTAACCCAGAACTGTAACAGATTGTCTCAGCAAAGCACCACAGGCCTGTGTGAAGAGAGGATCTTCTGGAGTGTATTGCCATGGAGGATAAGAGAAGAACAGCACCTACCCGTGAACAGCGTGAGCCACAAAATTGAAATTAAGAAGCCTGTTTCATGTTAGATTAACAGACCCTAATGGCTTTTTGATCTGTCATTCTGTATGAATTCATAGTAAAGAAACTGACTTGTTTTGTATCCATAAATAATTATAAAGAAATGTTGGACCAGATAATCTTGCTCCTCCACATAGAGGATTTTGCAAACTGTTCAGAAACATCACATCTTGTTGCATTTGGGTACAGAAATTAAAGTTGCCTTGAGGCAGCTTTAACTTGTGTGACCGACACTTACAAAGCGAATCACAGTAGGTTTTACTGACCTTGGCAAAATCAGAGGTCATATTTTCACAGATATAAGCCCTTTTAGACATATTCCCCTGATGTATTCGCTGCAAAAAAGGTTTCTTTCTGTACCTCTACAGAATGTAATGCATGTCCTCACCTTCATTCTTCTCTCTTCAAAGTATTACTGAGGCTATCGAGAAGGAAATTAAGTTCCTCTTAGAACATTTCAGTACAATTATTCAGGGCAGGATTTTCTGCCATGCTCCTGGGTATTTTTATATTTATGAGTTCTCTTTAAGGCTTTAATGGGGCAGCAGCTGGAGCAAGATGAACCAAACAGAACTCTCTAAGAGAGACTTGGTACATTAGGGGCAGATTCTTGCTCTCATTAGCCTTATAATTTTTAATCCTTGAGGCAGCTGCAGTGATTACACTGTGACTAGTGTTTGAGCGAGGTACAATGTAGGGTGAATCCAGTTGTCAGAGCATGACCCTTCCCTATTCCAGTAGAAAAGCTCCAACCAAATGGCAGTCCTTTCCTACTGAAGAACAGCTGATGGATGAGGAAGGTTATAAAATCAGCATATCTTCATTTTTCCCAGTAAAGGAAGTACCAGTGCTGACATTTCAGGGAAAATAAAGAAAAACGATAAGGTCCAGAGGGTTTGCAAAAGCCTCAGACCAAGTATTCTGCTTCTCTTCATGCATTCAGTGATTCGTCTCTTCTATTTCAAAGCAAAAGAGCATGGAGGGATGGAGTGGCACCATAACTGCGTGGGGGCTATTATAAATTTATGGGAGATCTGAAGCAGCTGATGTAGATTAGCTTTCAGTGAAAAAACATTGTACCTCACATGTTGCACAGCCTGAGATCAGTTCTTGTGGCTCAAAGAATGTGTAATGAGAGGATGCTGACCACCCAGACCAACGGCCCAGCTATCTCAGTACACTGTCTCTAACAGTGACCAACAGCAGATAGGAAAACAGTAGCAGGATGACGGTGCTGCAGGTATATTCACAGATCCTGGCAATCTCTTATCTGGAAACTTCCTGAGCCAGAGGTGGTATCTTTGTGCATAACAGCTCATGACGATATTTTCCTATAACTTTGTCTTATCATGTTTTGGAACCCACGTAAACTTTTGGGGCTTACAGCATCCTGTGGCAACTGCTCAGTATAATCTTTGCTTTGCAAAAAAAAAAAATGACACCATTGTTTTGAAGCTACCTTCTGGTAGGTTCAGAATTTGATGCTGTGTACTTCCTGGAGTGTAGGAAGAGTGAATAATCATTCCTTCTCCAACTCCTCCATGGTCTTCAAGGTTTCCTAGATGCCTGTCAACTCACTCTTCAGTCATCTCTCTCTAGGAGAAAGACTCCTAGGTTGTTTATGTGCTTCTTGAGTCTTTTCTTTTCAGACTTGTAAGGACATATTTTTCATGTTTGTGTCCTTTTCTGTAATTGTAGTGCCTTATCTATCTATCTATCTATCTATCTATCTATCTATCTATCTATTTATTTTAAAGATGGGAGTACTGGAGCTCCACAGAGGATTCAGGGTATGGGGACAACAAGTATTATTAATTTTCTGAGAGGTAAGAGATATCTCAAAAACCCACCGCTGTGTCTCTGAGGTTAGCCTTCCTCTGCATGCACAAATATTGTGTCAGACTGAATTTTGTCTGACATCTTTTTGCTCTCTTTCTTTGTACTATAGCACTGCATTGTGATTCTGCACAGACATCATTCATTTTTACAACTTCAATAGCTTAATATCATCAATAAACCTCCTCAGCTTAGTCTCCATTGCCTTTTCTAGGTAGTTAATGAATACGCTTAACAACAGAGAAGCAGAACAGACCTCCACGGGACCTTAAGATTTATTTCTCCTCTTTGTTTCCTTTAACTTTAATCCATGAGAGAACTTCTCCCCTAGTTTAGCATTTTTAAGAGCCCTTGGTAAGGGATATTGTGAAAGCCTGTTGAATATCCACTCCTACTTTATCACCCAAATGAACTACATCTGCATGCTCATTGCTTCCTCTAGAAAAGTAGTCAATGCGTGATACAGCCTCCCTGTCCAACAGCTATTATGAGTCGTATTCATTAAATTATTTTTTTCCCCATGTGTTTACTTGTCCTATGCTTTAAAAAAAAAGTTTCTATTGGTTTGTCCAGTACGGCTGTCAGCCTTACTGGTAGGGCAGCTGCCTGTTTGCCCTGTCCTGACTTCATGAAGCCCCATGCCAACCGGCAATGTCCAACCTGCAGGAAGAGATGCCTGCAAGGCAGAGCATTTCTGAAATGTCCAAGGGATGCAACGACTGCTGCACAGACATTTTCAGGCCTCCTTCCTGGAATTGCCATCTGCTAGCAGATATGTGAGCATCAGTTGCTATGGCAGCACACAGAATACTTTGTCCAAACCCTGGAAACACGGAGTATAGGTCTGGAGCTGGGCTATGGACCAAGAATCTCGGCAAGGACTGGAGGATGAGAGTTTTATCCCCTTCCTGGCCCATGCAAAGAAATCTTTCTACAATTCCTGTTGTAATGACTCAGGGCTGACACGGCTTCAATGGCAGACGGACCTCCTGTTTGGGTGTGACAACGTGCGGAGCTTCTTGCAGAACAAGCCTTACCTTTGTCTTACAAATCTCCCAGTGGAGAGGCCCGCACGGAGCTGCACGGAGACGTTGGGCGGCTGTTCCCCAGTGAACTCGTGCAGCATCCATTGTGCTTGTGCAGCCTGTTGCAAAAAAATGGATGCCACCCCCCGAATGTCGGCTGAATATTGATTTTGTGAATGGGGTGGGGGGAGAAAGGGAAAGAAATAAAAGGCCATTGTAGCCAGTATTGCATATAAATAGCTGGGAGGTTAATTTATGTGATTTATGGAAATCTGGAATACTGGGAATGCTCTAATGCTTATTCCGGCTAGACTATTAGTGTTGTTCAAGTTCTTATATGCATGCATCACCATGTTATCTGAATGTCTCTAAGCCCTCTTTAAAAGCAGTCAGGCAAGCCTTTAAAGAGACTAGAAAGGGGATTGTAAAAGAAAGTATCATTTCTGTAACTATTTATAATCCTAAAGGATGCATGCAGCATGAGTGAATGTAAGAAATGTTTTTATTTACCAAGCACTAGAGAAGAGTTACAATAGAGGAGAAAAAAAGAAACTCTCCCCCAAAATAACAACATTTCAGGGTGATTTAAAAACAACACAAATGAAAAAAAAAATTCATTTATATATATATTTTTTCCTTTTTTGTTCCTTCCAGGATACGCACATGACTAACAGAATCTCTTTTAACCAGAGAAAACACTTCAGGACAATTTATGTTCAACACGAATTTACCTTACGACCTCATACAAACACACACTCATCATCCATTTGAGAATGTGGACTGGCATGAAATAAGTAAAGAAAAAACACACACACTGGTGCATGTCTCATCTTTTACAGGCACGGCAGCCCCACCACTTTTACGAGGGGCAGTGTGATCTGCTCCCAAGCCTTCTGTTTTAATGGCTTGGGAGAAAGGTGTGACAAGGAGATCCAGCGGCGAAAGGGCTGCGTTATGCCAGCTAAAAATACTGCTGTGGTCGAAGCACAGAGCGGATGAGAGTGTGCCAGAGGTAGGAATGGAGGCGAGCCTGCGGCATGTACAAACAAATGCCCCAGCGACAGCGGGAATGTACACACAGCCATTGTCTGAGATTTCCTACACCTTCAGGGGCTCATTCTTCTGCTGAGATGCACAAACATAGATGCTTTTTTTTTTTTTTTGACAGTGTATCTCAAGGAGTGTAAAAGCAAAAGCCACCGCTAAATATAGCAGGCTGTCACATGCTGCGTTTAGTCACATTGCGATTCATTGTAAACTGCAGCATGCATCGCACCACGGCTCCCTCAGCCTTGCCTGTGTGTTTTGAGGCTTTTATTTATTTATTTATTTATTTGCTTGTGCACACCCCGCTCCCCTCTCTCCAATTCAGAAGTGCAAATGCAGCTGAGCAGTCAACAAACAGGCAGTTCTGACGGTCCTGCTGAGCTCTAAAATGTACAGGCATGTCTGAAACAACATGGAAAGTGCTGGTGAGAGGGGGGTGAGCAGATGAGTCACTTTTAAAGCAAAGCAGGCAAACTGAGAGAAAAAAAAAAAAAAAAAGAGAGAGAGAGAGAAAGATCTGTGTCTTGACTCAGTTCCCAAAACCTTCAGCTGATGCTTCACTGCAGACTGTGAAGTTCAGCTTATTTTTCCTCTCGTTTGTTCTCTTATTTTTATGTCTTACATAATGGAGCTTTGATTCATAGAAATCTATTTATATAGTCTAGGATTTGGGCCAAACTCTGAAGTCCTAGCTCTGCCTTTACTCAGGCAAGACGGCCATTGTTGTTAGCGATATGAATGAGGTTTGCTGACCCTGTTTGTTCAGGGCTGGATTCCTAGAGGCTATGCTGGATAAAGCTGCAATTTCTTATATCCTTGACAGGGGAGTGATTTAGTGCAAGGAAACCTAGCCTGGGCTGCAGCTGCAGGACAAAATACACCCTTTGCTTGGGGTGGCTGGGTGTAAGCAGGGCACCACACACGCCAGGTCCGTCTAAGGAGCTGGTGGAGCCAGCTGACCTTTTATCTGCCGAGCTGGCAGGGAGGGGACGGCTGCCAGAGAGAGAGCTCCCCGCTGACATCAGAGTTATTCCTGGGGCTAGCTGGAAAACAGCACGAGAGAATGCTCTTTGCTGCAGCGCTGAGGCTGACTGCAAATGCTTGCCATGAAAAGAGCAGCCCAAGCCCAGCTAAGTAGGTTAGAGGGGCAGAATGGAGGGAGGCTGCTTGCCTGTGCGCTGGGACCAGAGGCTGGGGGTGTGCTCCCTGATAAGGGGTGAACCCCAAACGAAGCCCCTCTGGGGGCTGGATGTGCCCAGGTATATTCTTGGCAGTCTGCTAACACCTCAGCTCACCAGCCCGTGTTTATTTCAGTGCAAATGCTCTTATAATCCTGTTTTTCACGGCTGCTTGTGGGAATGTGGCATCTTTGATACTGCTGCCTCTTGGTCATGTTTGATGACACCATGCTCATATTTTTAGCCGGGCTAAAAGGGATTGCTGTAATGATTCAGGGGGAACCGGGAAAAACACTTTCAGTTTATACTAAAACACAGGCATACACACATATCTATCTACCTGTCTGTCTTTCTATTTATCCATCTATCTCTATTTGTCTCCTCGCTAATTTCTCACAGTTTACAATGCAAGCACCATAGATAAGGTGCTCCAGTTTTTGGCAAACCAGAGCAACGAAATAGCCAAACAAGCACTCCTTCGCCCTTCCCTCCCTCAGCTATTATTCCGTGAATGTCGGAGATAAATGTCATTTGTAAATCCCACTCATTGCTAACATTAGTGCTATGCATATGTACTTCCTTTGACAAGTAACCCTACCAGTGAAATCTGTAAGGCAGCAAACTTTAAGCAGTTTTCTTTTAAGCATGGATAATCAGTAATTGGGGGCATCTGTCTCTGCTGAACACCCACACTTGCTCTTCTTTAAGGTGTTCCAGGTTGGTGACTTACAGTCAAGGTAAAAGAGCCTTGAAACATTTGATATCCTTTCTCCTAATTACGAACTCCATTATCAACCTTCTCCCTGCTGGAGTGGCTTTTCCTTTCTCTCTCTTTCTCCTTCATTTTCCAGAGCTAACCTGTGCATAACACAGGCTGCAGCCAAGCATGCACTCTGCCAAGTGCATTAACTCCTGTGATGAGGGGCTGCTGCACCATCCCTGCAGCTGGGGAGCTGCATGCTCAGCTTCTGCTCCTTTTCATGTGCACACCAACAAGGTGGGAAAGCCGAGCTGCCCCCCAGGGGCTGGACAGCCTTGAAGGATGTCAGTCCCAAGGCTCAGCCCTCTTGCAGCCACTGCTTGTCTCCCACCAGCTCCCCAGGAGACTCATGAGCCACTCTTGTAATGGTGTTGCCCTGTACCAGGAAACCTGAGGACCTCACTTATGGGACAAAACTTCCCCTTTTTACGGGACAGATGCTGTTCCTTGGCAGCCTGTTTTATCCAGGTTCATTTCTGTGTTTGGTTGTGGTGCCACAGGAGGCATCATGATGGGTACAGCCTGTGGAAACAGGCCACCCAGCCTGGTGGGCAGAGCTACTCTTTCCCTTAATACCAGGAGGAGAGCATTTTCTCCCACTGCTTCTCTCCCATGCTATTAACAAGATGGAGGGTGATACCATTAAAGGTTCCTCAATTAGAAAGCTGGCACCCCTTGGCTCCTGTTGTGCTGGACAGCAAGGGCTCCAGGAGGCTGTTCAGAGCTGAAGCCTGTTAAGGTCTCACCTTCTGGAGGTGCCTCTTTCTCCTTGGACTTCAGGTGGGCCCTAGGGAAACTTGTCTCCATAGTCAGACCTGGGAGATGGTAAAAATGTTGTTTGTGAATACCTCTGTCCCTTGTTCTTTCCTTTGTTCTCATCCAGGTATCTTGAAACCTTGAAGACACTGAGAGTGAAAAAAGGAACAGAACAAAAATCCTAAAAGATAAAAACAAAACAAAACAAATCCCTCTTTGCTTAAAATAAGCCATTTTGTGAAGTTATTTTTCAAAATATGATAATGATGATACTAAACCACTGGATTTAGGAAACTGATAGTCTTCCAGGCTGAGATATCTGCAAGTCAACCTTAAAACCCTTGCAAACACTGCCACAATTGCGCAGCTATAAACTTCTAAGACCAGAACTTAATAACTGAGAATGTCGCTAATAGACATTTAACTGCAACAACACTGGTAGGTGATACAGCAATAATGAAAATAATGGTCCTGCGCAAATAAAGGACGGGTAATGTCTTTCCATGATAGCCCTGCACCACGCTGAGCACACGGCACAGTCACAGGTCCTGCACGTTCCCATGGTTTTATGAGGAGCTGGCTGCAGCCACTGGCTCTCCCCATTATGCCTGTGTGGAGCCTGCAAGGGATTCAGGTGCACCTAAACTGAGGTAACCCAGGAGAAAACTCAGTTTCCTTGGGTTGCCTCTTGCTGTAATATTTTTTCTTCTTAACAAGCAACAGCCCATGTGAGAAATGGGGCATGCACGTAACAGCCCGGCATCAGGGACTGGCACCTTGGCCAGGGGGTTCCCACACGTTGCCCCAGACACTGAGCTCCCCACAGCCCTGTCAGCCTGCACCATGAGGAACACAGGGGCACTGCGGTGGTCCACATGGGACCACTGTGTCCCAAGAGCCTTGTATGCCACACAGGAGCTCCTACTGGGCTTTTTCCAAAGCTCTTGCAAGCATTGCAGCACCAGCACAGCCCATCTCTGCAGCTCTCCCTCAGCTGATTACTCCCAGTCCTCTGGCAGAATGAATTTATCCCATCCTAAAGATGGATGGAAGGAGCGAAATCTCCAAGAAAATGGAGTTTCCAGAGTTCAGCCAGGAGGAGAGAGCAGGTAAGCTGCAGCGGGCTCCCCTCGGCTGCTGCATCCTGTGAGAGCACGCCTGGCCCCAGTGGTGACCCACATGCATAATGAATGCATACTCGCAAGGTGGATATGATTAAAACAAATAAAAAGAAAATTATTTTCTTCCTTTCAGCCCAGTCACTTCAGTGCTTGTGTAAAATTGACTCTTAACCTGTAATTTGCCGATTATTTGCATCCTTCAGGCTTGGTGGGACCTGCAAGCAACACCAGGTCTGCCCTGGCTGCCTCCTTCACCTCAAAGTGTGGCAGTTGTTACAGGCAATTTTGCTTTTGCTGTTAGCTAATGTGTTTGGTCCGATGGGGTGCCACAACTGGATGTTCATTTAAGAGCACAAGCTTGGGAAAAAAATAATGCTCCTGAAATGGAGATTTCCTTGTGAAGTGGTGACCTAAGTTTTCTTTCTTTATGCTTGGACAATAATTGTTAAAATTGTTAAAATGTGGCCACACAGGTTGGTGGGAAGAAAAACCAACAAGAATATAAATACAACTTGCAGGTATCTCTTCTAAAACATTTACCTAATAACCACAGATCACTTTGCAACTTTCCTCTCTAGTCCTAAACAAATGCTCACGGGCATCAGCAGACTGAGTTCAGGCTTCATAAAACCCCACAGCCATGTACATACTTAGCTTTGCCTTCCCCTTTATATTCCATTGCTGTTGCATTTTTGTTTTACCCCATAGCAATCACCACAATCTCATCTGTGGTCCTAGTATATGTATTTTTTTTCCTAACAGGGAGGAGTCTGTTGGTGCTTCCAGGAGGAGAGTGAGTGTTATGTAGCTTTTGGGGATGGTAGGGGAATCCCTGCTGGGTATTTAACCTACATTTGTTTTCAGTTTACAGGAGTGTTCAGTTCTAAGTCTGCTGTTAAAGATGAAAAGGGAGGAACTCAAGTAATTCAATAGGATTTATCTGAATTGCTGAAAGGGCTACAGGAATAATCTTTGTAGTGTCTTTTCACTGAAACCACAAAGTCTTGAAACAGGGAGGAGATTACTGGACAAGTTAAATTCCCTTAGAGCTGACAGCCTTACCTTTCTCCAGTTAGCAACTCATTTTAATTGTAAAAGAAGATGTTCTCTGTCCTAGGCTCAGCATTTGACTGACAAATTCAACACCATGAGGGCAACACTAGCCCCTGGCAGCCCTCAGCAGGTTGACGAGAGAAGCAAATTCTGCGAAAGAGGGAAACAAAGGCGAGCAGCAAGCCACACAATGCATTTTTGTCTGCACGTATGTGAAGTTCATTGTCAGAAGCCATCCTTTCCTCCAACTGCCGCAGAAGGCTGTGATTGTGGATATTGCCAGCAATGGTTTTGAAGTAACGGGGGCTTCAACACATCCAGGCAGCTGTACTGGATGTTCAAAGGACAAAAGGGAAGGCCCCCTGAAGCCCAAGAAACTGGAGCAAGGCGGGGGAAGGGGAAACGCACATCTCTCTGTATAACACCAGCTACTGAGTGGCTGTGCTTTCCCTTGTAAAAACTCTGCTGTGAGATCTGCTGCACCCTGAATTCAATATTCGGTGCTGCATCCCAGAACAAGGAATTGGTTAAGCATTTTAAAATTCTGCTGAAGTGTTTTTTCCCCCCAGAAATTGTCTGCTTAGGAGCATTTTTGCATGCTACAGTCCTGTCTGTGCTTTCAGCGTGTCTGCAGTTTCCCATACAGAACATCTGTAGGGCGTGTGTAAGCAGTGAAGCTGGCAGTGGGCAAAGCAATTGCTTTGGTGAATCAGGTAACTGCTGGGAAGTCACCCCAAAGAAAAGCCAACCTCTCTCTCTCGACAAAAGTAAAGCAGTCATCATGGCATAAGGATTTTCAGATGTTAATGCAAGGATTTTTTCTGATGACCAAAGTAGTTAGAATTTTCTCTTTAACTAAACATGCCCACTTTATGCCTTGCAGATCTCTTGGTTGTACTGCTCTGACATGCAACCTTTCCAGGCTGCCTGCATAGCTTCTTAGCGCCCAGCAGCTTAACGTTTTTATTGCAGCAGGAGATTTGCTGCAATGGTCATTTCCTTCTCCCATCGCTTGGATTACTCCGTCATCACTTTTTTCGCTGCCAGCTCCTTTCTCTCTTTGTTGATCACATCCCTGTGCTGGCTCTCGCCTCTGTGATATCAGGCAGAAATAATTCCTCTTCACTTGCAAGCTCTATTAGAGCCTATCCCCACCCTGCCCATAAACCTTCATTCACTGTCAGGAGGTTGACTTCCACCTTCATCAGCCATAAGCAAGCACCTCTGCTATTTTCTCCCCAGGCTTGGGAGGAACTCCTCATTATAAAAAATTGCAGCGCTCTCTCCCTTTCTTCCAGCCCTTGTTTTAACAAAGACTTTCTTTTGTGCAGGGCAGGCCCAAATCTTGCCATTGTTTTGCTTGACCTGCTGCCCACCAGGATGGCTAAAATTGCCCTGTGCTCTCTCATGCACACCATTTCTGGGTCTAGTTTTTCACATTTGTGTGGAAAGCAAGGACTGTGTTTTCATGCACTGAGCAATACAATGGGGATCCCAAGCCTGTGACAACCACCCGTGACTCATTGTATTGGAGCGTGCTTGGGCAGAAGGAGAGGAAGGGAGGGGAAGGTACATAGAGTTTTTAAGAAGCTCCTTTCCCTCCCTTTAAACACTTTCTTTGATACACCTCAGCACCGTCCCTCCAGGGGAACGCAGTGTAAACCTCCCGGACCTTTGCCTCAACCTCCGCCTGCCATTTCAAGGGGTGTGCTCCAAGCCTGGCTTTCTCCAGGAATGCAGGGAACTACACAGGATGCTTTCAGATATTGCATTACAGTCTGAAACCGAGGGAGTGCTTCTGAGTGGAAAACCCAAGTCAGCCTCAAAGAATTGGGAATTTGGTTGATATCCAGCTCCTTCTGTGCAGCTCTGCTTTTCACATTGTCCTGCCGTCTCTTTTCCTCTAGGCTGAGTTGTGGGGAAAGTTAGGTTCTTGCCTTCTCCACGAGCTTTACTATTCCAAACAGTGCCATGTTTTGCTGTCAGATGCGTTCTCCCTCCTTTATGTGATTATCCATAGGAGGAGAAGCGTCACACGCAGGAGAGAAAAGAGTGCTGTAAAGGACAGCTTATAAATGACTTCAGTGAGGCAGAGTGATGTGTCATTCTGGCAGAGAGCCCATTAAAGAGGAAGCATTGCTCTTGAATACATTCAGCTGGGGTTTCTGAGAACTCCTTTATACCCACTCATTATCCATTTCACATTCTGGAAGTGGATGGTTATGTTTGCCTATGTGACGCAGATCTTAATAGTTTTCTGCAGTACTACATCATTTAGCTCTCAGCTAATCCAAAACCAAGCTAATAATTAACATTAAATGCTGAGAAATGGATCTGATGTGATGAACACTCAGCACATAATGAGAACACTGAGATTTCTTACTTGGAAGCTGTAGTGGTCTTACAACATAACCAGTGGTTACGGATGCCCAAACAGAGCTGGGATTACCAATAAGAGATGGTAACACTTGCAAACCTAATTGTTGCTGGTCTGGTAGAAGTGGCACTCTTGGGCTCCACTTCGATGGATAACAGCTCTGGCATCTTTTGTCATTTCATAATGGTGTAATGCTATTTATTCCACAGAAATCCCAGCGGAGCCATGAATCACACGCAGATCAGGCACACCACTGAAAATGCAGCTGTGTCTGGGGACGAAGCTTGCAAGCAACTGCTCTGCAAGGCCAACTCGTACACTGTGGAGCGGGACAATGCAAGTCAACCAAAATAATTAATAATAACAAAATGATTTGTTAGGATAGTGATTAAGGGGCCACGAGAACTGGAAGCTGAGTGTGCCAGACCCTGCAAAACCAGCAGCTGGGTCCTGCTGGACAAAGAGACAGACATACACAAAGAAATGTTTAAGAAAAGAGGATAGTGAGGTGGTTCCTGTTCCCAAAATGTCTTCACCTAGCTCTGGACTTGGGCACAAATGGGATGCAATGTTCAAGTACAAAAGAAAATGGGATGGCAGCAAAGACAAGACATGTATGCTTCTTGTGTGATTTATGTTTTGATTTGCGTGTTTTTTGGGGGGAGTGAGGGTGTCTTTTGTAGGGTTGTATCTCCAGTTAGGAAGACACGAATTAAGTAGAAATAAAAGATGAGCAGGAGAATGAGGTAAGGAATGAGAATAGGGGAGGAAGAGGCGAGGAAAAAGCACAGAGTGAAACCAAGGTGAAGAGATCACAAATGATTTACATAGATTTGAAACAAAGCTGATCAACCCAGGGCAGAGAAAATGCAACCTGTACTGTGGAAAAATTTGAGTGCACCATATCAGACTTTAGCCTCTCTCTGACAAAAAAGTTCCACATCCATATCAGGCAGATAATAACAAAAGTTCCGATAAAAGTTCACGCACAGTAGCAGCTTGGAAAATACAGTGCTGGGAATCCTAAAAGTATATATATATAAAAAAAAAAAAAAAAAAGATAGAGCAGTGGCTGGTATTCACTAGATTTACCTTGGAAAAATTAAGTGTTACGCAGATTCTACTAAGATTTGAACTGGTCTCAGACCTGAAGACTGGATCACAAACCTGCATCCCTGGCAAGTGCACAGATCTTCCTTGCAAATGGTCATTAACCCATGGCTTGCCATGAGATATTTTATTTCACCTTTTCTGATAGAAGTATGTTTTTAAAACTGTCATTAATAGAGCTGAACAGAAACTTTTCTACCAAAACAGGATGTTGGGCATCACGCTTATTACTTCATGTCCATCTCCCTTGAGCATTTTTAAGATCTTACTATGCTTAGAATAGCCTTCAGTTGAAACAGAAGGCATTATTCAGTGACCTTCTTGACTAAATTACTCCCAAATGACACAAAGAGAGGGGCTCAAGGGGGAATTCTTCATGTAACTTTCAGCAAGTCCTTCTTTTTTTGCCTGCTTTCATTTATTTCTTTATTTTTGTTCAAACATGCCACAGAAATGATCTGTCTTATTTGCGTGCTGGTAATTTCATTTCCCAGTTTTGTTCAGTTCACCCTGAGTGCTTGGATCCAAAATTCACAATGGAAAAATAAAAATATTTGAGTCTAGTCGGGTAGGATCAGCTTTGGGCCTGTAGTAGGAATGAGGAAAGGTAATCTCTGGGAATGTGTCTTCATGCACATTCTGTGATGACACACATTAATTTTTAATCTATTAATTTTCTAAATTATTCATGTCACAGAAGTAGAATAGAGAGGAAAAAGAATGGCAGTCAGTACCTAAAAATGGTGTTCCTGCACATCTAATGGTATTTTTCCTCATTTTGTGTGCTCTAATTCTTTTTTCTCTCCACCCTGGCTCTCTTGCAGGCACAGCTGTGAATGGGTGTGAGTTACCTGGCAGCAACAGAGAGGCCCACAGTGATGCTCCTGAGGCTGAGCCTTGCTGACATCCCAATGCTGGTGTCAGTGCCAGCTTCAGGGTTCTCTGACGGTCTTTCCTCCAGGTAGGACTCCTTCCCTGAGAGCACTGATGGTGGCTCCACACAGCAGATTAGATCAGGCACCAGTTCTGTTTGAAAAAAAAGAAGCAGAAGTATATTTGGGGGTTTCCTAGGTCTATAAGAGGACTTGATCCACAAACATTTGTGCTGATAGATGTGAGGAGAGGGCATGCATGGCTTGAATGTGGGAACAAAATCATTGTTATTCTTCACTGTTAGCTTCACTGTTAGCTATGGAAGCCTCTGCACTGTGGCATCGTAGCCTGAGTCCACCCCATCATGAAAGGTGCAAAGCAACCGAGCTCTGGGAGGAAGAAGGCTTCAAGAGGTGCAACTTTCCTTCATACTCCTCAGTAGCTGGGTTATGGCTCAGATGAAACAGTCACAGTGACCACAGGACATGTTACGAGTATGTACATGCAAAGAGTGGACTGAGGATTTTGAGAATCAGCTCGGACACCAGCCACACTTCAGCTGGAAGTACTCCAGAATGGACATGACATGTGAACAAGTCTATGATTTGGTGAATCAGATCAAGTTTTTCTTTAACAACCCCTTGTTTTACTAGTGTCAGTAGTGCACATGCCTGAGTATAACACCAGGCAGACCTGGCCTCTGGCTTCTTCAGCCTCTGCTCTGACTGTCACGTGAAAGCCGCTCTTACCTCAGGATGCTACACAAATCAAAAGCAGCTCGTTAAAATGCCTGCAGATTTTCAGACCTGCATCTCTCTGTGTATTTGGGCGACACACAGCACAACTGACGTTGATCTCGATTGCACCTTTTTTGCATTACCGTCAAACAAACAATGAAAGAGCTCTAAGCAGCATCCTCTAAGGTATTGCTGTCTGCATGCTGTCTCCCCGCTTGATTTCCTCAGGTCGGTAAGTCTGTAGGAGCAATCCTCCGCAGTAGCTTTTGTTTTAAATTAAAGATGCTACAAGACTATTATGTCACGAGGCATCAGGAAAAATACCCTTTCAGGAGATCAGATTGACACTTCCACCCTGTAAGTGCACAGTGCAGCAGCTACACATATTGCTGGTATTTGTGCAGGCACTGCATGAGGTCCTGGAGGGCAAGCCGGGACGCACCGCTTTGTTCTCTCACCTGCACTGAGTAAAGGCTGTTGTTATCGGTGCTCCGATAAATCCTGCCACAGAGTCTTGTTACACTTGGAAGGAAAATAATACGATGTGTTACAAAGCTTGGTAGCTGATAAGGAAAGAAAAAAGGTTGCTTCCTTTGTTTTAAATAGGGGTTGTTTTGTGCATAGGCGTCTGTGTAAGGGAATGCAACAGTGCTGAGGTTGGCCTGGTGAGGAGTTTAAAACCATGGCATTTAGAGGCCTGAATTCCAATGCCCTGCTCTTTCACTTCAGTGTAGTCTTTATATAAACACCAGCGGACTAATAGCACACTGCTCGCAAGTTCAAGGCCACTTTTCTTCATTGCCCAGGAGCCCAGCTGTCAAAGCAAGATCCAGCAAGCACTTCAGCTGGTATCTCTGGGGCTGGCTGAGACTTATAAGCAACCTGTCCTTACGTTAGCCTCCACAGCATCTACTCTTGGAAAGATGGATAGTGCTCTGCAATACCTTGTTCTGAGTTGACTCTGAGTTTTGCTCGCACGCACGGTCATGAAGCCATGAGGAAACTATGTGACAAGATTGATCACAGCCTCATACACCATCTTGTAGTTTGCCTCCACAAAAGCACTGAGGCATGGACAGAAGGTATATCCATATGACCTGGCTGGAGTCCTGTGTTCTCCTTTCCATACTGAAAGAAGAAGTATAAGGTCACTGCTTTGGAAAAGCCACCTGCAACAGCCACTGATGTAGGGAGATTGCTGCTGAATGGGAAATGGGGTTAAGGGTAAATGCATGCCACCACCAGTGCCACAGGACAAGGGAAAAGCTGAGGACATTTTACTCCCAGGCTGTAGATGGAAACAGCCATGGGAATGAGGTAACGATGTGGGGAGGTAATTCAGCCTCAGGCTTGAGGTGCTCCTGACAGCAGCAAGGCCTGGGAGGGGTGAGTGGCACAGCTTGCTCTTCTGCAGGGTTGTGGCCCTTCTTCTGACACAGCCACACCACCACCCCAGGCAGTGACCTCCACCAGCCAGAGCCAAGCCTCTACCTTGTCGAGGTTCCTTGTTTGTCAAGAACAAGATGCCTTCTGACTGTTTTTCAAAGGTCAGGTACTCTGCGCAAAATAAAAAACATCCTGGCTGTTGCTGAAAGGAGTTTCCTTTGGAAAAGATCTCCTGAAAGTCAAACACTTTAGCAATGGGCTGCATCTGGACCATTAACATGCTCAGGAGCACCCTGAGGAACAGCAGTCTTGGCACTTCTGAGGACTCTCAGAAGACAGATCCTGACTGCCAGACCTTAGCTCTGCACTTCCCTGTGCAAGACCATGTGTGCATAGCCATAGCTGGTCCCCTACCTCCTCAGCACGTCAGGGAGGGGTTATACAGGCTGGTCGCCCCTTTATGAAGAAAATGGATGGATAGCTCACAATCTGGATTTGAGGCCTGACACTGTAAGTCAGAAAGGCCTGGTGGCTCTAATTTTTTATTTGTTGCACTTTTGCAGACCCCAAGCAACTACTAACAGGACAGGCTGTACTTCTTGCTTATCTTTAAGGTTTTGGCCACATTGTGTTTTTATGCTTTCTGTTTTTCTGTAGTAACGTATTCCAGCCATAAACCAGCAATGGTCAGGGCACATTTAATCTAAGGGGATTCCAGATGGCTCTAGCAATAGAGTGACCAGCCTTTCAGTGTGTGGTCTGTGCTTAATTTGGGCCACTGTGAGCTGGCCTAAAAAAGGAAGCAATATGAAAATACCTCTATATCTGTGGATTCTCCAGTGAGGAAGTCTGGAACTTTTGTAAATGTTTTGCTTTATTTTTAGTCATTAATGTCACAGAGCTATTAAATGTGGTCTGGCTTTCAGGTTTACCCTTTGCCAGTAGCCTTTCTGCAGGAAACCATTACAATTTTCTTGTGTAGGAGACCAGAAAAAGTCCTTGCATTTGGCAATTGCAAAATATTTTTGCACTTTACAACATCTGTTTGTTATTTTGGTTTAGGGCCTTGGGCAAATTCTTAGTTCACTGTCTGTCTTCTATCTCATATGTGCAAAAAAGCAAGTGAAGTTCATGATAGGTGCCCTGAACTTAACAGGTCTGAGCTTGATGGAAGCAGCCTCTGGAGATTTTCAGAGCTGTAGGTAGAGGGGAGAGCAGTCTGCCTATGGCTGTAAGTTAACCATAGCACTAACCATAGCAGAACCAGGTGTGTCTGATCACAACACAGGTGGTGTTATCAGCTTTTTTTTTTTTTTTTTTTTTTTTTTTTTTTTTTTTTCCTAAAAGATCCCTTTCTGCTTACACTTTTCAGCCTACCACAGAACCAAGATGAGGGGGAAGTTGAAGGCTGCAGGGGTTGGACTCCTAACTTGTCTGCATTGCTTACATCCACCAGTCTCCCTCAATAAAGGGCTTGGGACCAGAGGGTGTAAGCAGTGCAGACAAGCCAGACATGGGGCAAGTGTGGGAGGCACCCTTTGAGGTGGGTTTTTCGGTCAACCATACCCCTGGGCTGATGGCAGCTGGCATATCCGAGGGGCTTTCACCATGGTGGTGACCTTCAGGAGTGACCTCACCAAACTGTGCACACTGCCTTTATCTCCTGGGGCCCAGTATTCTGAGCACAATGGAACAATGCTTTTGTGTTTGTAAGGTTTTCTACAATGGCAGATAAGTAATTATCTAAGTAAGGGAAACTAAGTACCTGAAATAAGTAGATGAATTTTCTCATTTGCTTTGCCTCATCTCTGGCTGGACTGACTCCAATCTCCAGTCGCAATTCCCCTTCTCCTTAAAAAATCAATACTCCACTAAATCATTGTCTTTTTCAACTCCAAACATGAACATTTTATTGCACAGTGACATCTATCTCAGATCCAGGCAATCATTCACCCTGAATGTCAATGAATTTTAGGGGCCAATTTTTGATGATGTAGTAAAGAGCATAAACGAGTTACCCTAGATATTTTGGTGTACTGGTTCTGAAAAACACAGATAAGCTTGAAAGAAATATTTTGTCATATGCAGCAGGGAGTACACACTGACATGACATAAACATACCATCTACTCTCACTGGAAATACAACATGGCAATTAACTAGTCTAGCATAAGATCTCTTCATATAACCGGTCAGTCTGCACCATATGGGAGTCACCTGCCGTATCTTAATTACATCTTATAGTCTGGCACCAAGGCCACCCTCAGCGTGCGTCAGTAAGCAACCCATTTTCTAGTGTTGGCAGACCTTATCTATAGAAAGGAGAGGAAGTGGTGGAAAGCACATGTTATGTTCTGGCAAAAAAATGCCAGAAAGCAGTGATGGGGACTTGTGGGATTGTTGCTGGCAGGCATTCAGGCTCAAGGTGAACGTGCCTAGTTAAGCTCCAAACATGCCACAGGTTGGGGCAGGGTGAGCAACCAGGTCACTGGTGTGAGAATCAGAACTTCACTGAGACTTGGAAACTTGAATTGGATTGTCAGCTTCCCCTGTGTGAGCACCATGGCTAGTGCAGAGTGATGTGGGAGTCACTTAGGGCTGATCATGACTAAAGGCTTCAACTTGGACTAGTTATTTGGACTGCACTGATCACTGCCAGCTTTGGCCCAATGGCCCAGTTATGTTCTGAAAGAAGTGTCTTTGCCATAAGCTATGTGACATGTCAGGACAATGCTTGTTTGCATTTTTATCAGTTTCTTTACACAAAGATAAAAAGTTTATTGAGTCAAACTGTGAAGCTTTTGTTCAGAGTAGTGTCTCCACTTGATTTGGGGGGAGCTTTGCCAGAATAGATCCTGAATGAAACAGGAGGAAGGGCTTCAGGTTTTGACAGTGTGTTTTTCCTGACATTTTAAGTTGAAGCACATTTGCAACAGGGCTATGACTGAACAAAAGTTATTGTGGTAAGCATTTCAATTTGAGATTCAGACGAAATTGTAGAATTGTTGCCACGTGTGCTGGATCCTATCCCCTGATGGAAGCCTTCAGCTAGACCTTGAATAGTAGAGTTGGTGGGATTAGTAATGATTTGAGTAATGTATACAATTGAAATATTTTTGCGGCGTTTCTGCAGTTCCTACAGATGTCTCAGCTGGACTTTTAGCTGTGGTGTCTTACAATTTTGAGCACATGACTGTATGTGCATAAACTTAAAACAAGCATGTAATATTTTTTCATGCTCTTCACCCATTACTAGGCATCCAGAATAATAAAAGCTGATCAGGGCACAAAGGCCTCCTTTCATAAGTTCTCCTGTGCAAATATCTTATGAAAATAAAGGCATAATGAAGGTACTATTATTTTCTCTTCACACCGTTTGCACATGCTACAGAGACAGAAGGGATGAAAATTTACCAAATAAGGAGGAAAAGGAGAGCTTTTAAGTAGGTCTCAAGTGGGCTTCTTTTCCAAATGGAGCTTATTTGTCAGTGCATTAACACAGAAAGAGAAAGCAAAGGTGGGATCACAGGGCAGCCTCTGGGCACATCTCCAGTGAGAACTGCCACATTTCATCTTTGTGGCTATGTGTGCAGTGGCAGGGGTGGAGGACGTGGCACCTGCAAAGGCTCAGCCTGGAAAGATGAGGAGAAAGCTCAATCCAATGCCCACAGTTGGCCCACTCTGCAGCATCACTTCTGTGCTCTGTGACTCCTGCTTCTTGTGCTGCTCACAGAGATCGTCACAACCTCATGCATGTGTTGTATTCATCTCCTATTTCCCACTAGATGCTTATGATCTTTGAAAGAGGGTTGTTTTTTTTCTCTGTTACGCGGGTGTAGTGTCTCATCATGTTATGCTGCGGTTCTCACTACTCCTTACAAATCCAATTGCAGTATGAGTAAATCTTCCTGCTGCTGTAACATAAAAGCTCCAGCACTGAATCTGGGGTCAAAAAGCTAAAGGCTAGATGCGGGCCACTTAAACAACATCTCAGACATCGGAAAAGATCTAGAGAAATGAAGCTTCCTGCATCCCTGTGAGAAAGCCCTTGTCCCTTCCCATCCTCCCCGTGTCCTGGAGGGGAGGGGAACCTGACAAGACCACAAGAAAGAGCTCAGTGAAAGTGAGCAAACATCATTAAAATTATCCAGTGGACCTCAGTAAAAATGTACTGAGCTGTCCTGGCTGAGAGAGACATTTTTCACACTGTAATGGCCACACAGCTCCCTAAGTGGAAGAAGGAAGGTCATTTACTTCACAGGAAAAAAAGAGTCTATGAGATCATTTATAACATTACTCACAACCATTATCTATCCCAAATCATTCTTATGCCTTGTCTGTGATATTGGCTGCCTTGCAGTGCTTTGAGTCTCTCTTAACATAAAATCCTTTCTTATTCCTTAATGGCATACCAGCTGAAATATTTAAAGCATTTGCAGACAAATGTACCTAATTGTATCCTAGATGCACGAAGGCCCCAGGGAACACTAACTGCTGCCACAGTCACATTTACCTGCCCTCGGGGAGTCTGTTGTTTCAGTAAAACCCTGTCAAATACAGGTTGGTTAATAAGAAAATGCTTTTCCACAAATAGAGCATATTTGGGCTCACATCCTGCACTGACTCATTCTTCCACCTGATAAAAGCTTCCTGACCTCTCCCACAAGCTGTGAGCTCGCTACACCCCAATTAAAGGGCTGCGCTGGCTGGAGGGTCAGCAGGGCCTGGCTGTTCCACACCTGCAGCCGTGGTCCTCATTTGCCTGAAGAAAAGCCCTGTTTTCACCTTCACAACCGGCCCCAAGCATGTGGCTACATTCAGGTGCAGAAAGGCAGACCTAAAGTCAGTCAGGAAGGTTAGGCAAGGAAAGAAGAACACATTCTCATGGGTCTTGAGCCATGCAGTGTCTTGTTTGAGTCAGCCTGAAGTCCCCTATCCCAGCCCCCACGTGTTTGGCAACGGCTTTTCATGTGTGACCCTCTCAGAAATCACCAGGTTCCAGCTTGCCACAATCCAGTGAACATCTTAACTAGTTTCTTCTCTGCACATAGTTTTCAGTAGTTTGACTAACAATTGCAGCGTGATGCCCAGTCCACCACATGAGGGACTGGTAAGGATCATTCAGGTTCTCCTGATTTTTTTTATTTTTTTTACTCACAGCCTTTATGCAGCTGGGAGTCGTACCCTGAACTTTCGGAAAACATTTGTTTTTGCTTCTGAGTTCATGCTGCAGAGCATGACTGATGCATTGCAGAGCCCTGTGGAAGCAGTTGGGGCCTCCTGCAGGATCATCATCATGTTTTGTTTACTTCAAGGATCTGGCGCAGTTGTTTCCTCCGACTGGGGCTAACGAGTGGGTCCTGTTTACTCTTTCCAGAAATGCAAGAAAAGATGATGTGCCTTTGTGAGATAGTGTATCCAAGAAGAAAAACGCTTGGTGTGTCCTACCACTGAGGAAACTACAGCTACTGCTCAGGATCTCTGCAAGCAGGCTGTGAGCCCTGCATGTTCCTTAGCATATTCAAAATGACCACTGTGTTAGCAAGACATTATTTGAATAGCAGACAACTGTGGAAACATTTGGCAAGAAAACATGTGAGAGATAACAAAGCAATTGCAATCTTTGGCTGCCACAAAGCGGATTGTTTGAAAATCCTGCCCAGAAAGTTCTGAGGGGAAAATGTTACGTGTGGTGCCCCAGATTATTTTATATGAGACATTAACATTTTTGCTGGTTATGACTATCACTTTTCCCATGCTACTGACAGTGCCCTGAACCGATACAAGGGCAAAAATAAATTGTCTTGCCCAGACCTTGTAACTGTGAAAAAGCACGCCCTATTCCCCGAAGCAAAAGCGGTTGAATGATCTACTCTAAGAAACATGACTCCAAGTATTTAGTGGCAGCCATCTCAGATCACTGTTGTGCAGCCTCAATAAAAATTTGAGAGGTGGGTGGAAAGCAACTGAGAGCACTATGAATGAGAATGGTTAGTCCTAAACCTGTGTTAAGGCTAACAGCCAAAGAATAAAGGAGCTGGTGAGGGGGAACACGTTGTTCTCATTATCTGCCAGTGGTTGCACATCTGCACTAAAAGACAACAAAAGGGCATTTTTTTGTACAATTGTACATTGTGTAATAAGATAAGAATAAAACTAATTCACATTTATCTAGAATTTCTCAGAATGGTTGTAGTCCCTGTAGACATAGCTGACTATAAAATGTGAAAATCTGAGTCACACCAGCAGATTGTACGTGGCAGAGAAACTAATCTGATGTAATAGAAATGTTTACAAGCTCAGTGACCCTTCTCCCTCCACCCTCCTCCACTTTAAAAAGCCACGTAAGGCCATGGATCAAAGCAATGAAGTGGCAGCATGCTGAACACTGAAACAATAACAGCCCTGACTTCCTCAGACGTCAATAGTGCAAGTTACTGGAGGATTTTTGCATTCACTGAAGAAGGTAATATAATCATATGCATCAAAGACTGAAAGTGGAGTTATAATGCCACCACCTCTTATCACTAAAATATTGCTAAACATGATTAAACATGGTTCAGTGGAAATATCAGAAGCTGACTACCCAGTGGGATCAAAAAAAAACAGCAAACAGTTCAGAAATGTGTACTCAGTTAATGCTTACCAGATGCAATCAATTTAGAGTAATAGTCAGTTCCAGTCTTTAATTCATATCTTTATGAAATGAGTACAGATACACTCCTCTTATGTCTAACAGATTTCCTGCCTCTTTTTTTTTTTTTTTTTGTCTTTTCCAAGCAACATACCACCTTGTGTTACTTGAACTCTTTGTCCCTCCCTAAGAAAGCTGGAGGTCCCTTACAGATAACAAACCTGCTATTGCTTCCTGAGCAGATCTCAGGTTTGGTAAGGGTAAATGTGATGACACTGTGCATTTAGGGTTTTGTAATACACGTGACTTCACTGCGCATGACACTGTGAAAATAAATGAGAAGTGCAAAGTCAAAAGAGCTCATAATGATCAGATTAATTATCACCCTGGGGGATGTTCCTTGCAGGGTCCTACAGGATTCCTTTCTGGTCTTTGTGGAAAGTCTGCAGAAAAACAGAAAAAAATGTTGAAGAATTGTGAATGATAGGTTAGCTAAAAAAATTGATCTGGATTACTTGTTAAAGGAAGGTCAGTTTAATGGTATCCATTTTGACAGCCAAATGAAAATCTGTAAAGCTAGGGACAAATAAAATCAGCTTTCCTACAGGAATGGGGACTCTGTTTTAGAAAGTGGTGGTTTAGTGAAGGATTTAGGTGAAGTGGCTAGTAATCAATCCTATAGGCACTCTCAGGATAGTTCATAGCATAAAGGCCGATTTGGATCTCAAAGAAGAGCAGTGATATATTTAGCTGCCCTACTCAAGTGCTGGAGAAAGCTCAGATGAAAGCAACAAGACTGATCAGAAGTTTAGAAAATGTCAAGTTGGGGGGAAAAACTGAGCCATGAGAATGTGTCTAGTCTGAAAAAGACAAGACAACAACTTTCAAACACATAAAAGGTAGTAGCAACAGAGACTGTAACAAAGTCTTGTCCATACCTTCTGATGATAACACAAGAAGTAACGAGCTTAAATTGCACCAAGGAAGATTTATGCTATCCGTCAGGAACATTTTCTAGTGACAGACAACTGAGCACTGGAACATATTGCAGGTTACCATAGGATTAAGAGCTGTTTGGGCCAGTGGTTTCCAATCTTTCTTTTGTACCTAATCTCAACTCAGAAAACTGGCAGCATTCTCCCTCCCATTGTTAAGTGGTAAAATTGTTTTGTCTTAAAACAAAGAGCCTTAAAGGCTTTTGAGTACTGGAAATAATAGTGATGATGATGATGACACACACAAAAGACATTGCATGGGGAATTCACCAGCTTGATTAAAAACAAATGGAAAGTTAGCTTGGGAGGTAGCCACGTTTCAGAATGGCCTTTAAGAGCAGGAAAATACTCGAAAGCTGGCTGGGGTGCACAGAGCAGACGTGGTGGTAGAGACTGTGGGGCTGTGCAAGAGGAGTCATTGCAGACAGCTGCAATGAATCAGTCTTAAAGTAAGCAAGACATAACTGGGTTTGGGGATGAGTGGAAATGAAGGGAAACTGAGGACTTGGGGGGTGCCCATGGGGTTACTGGCAGGCCACAGGGCTGCGAGCAGAGAGGGCCAAGGTGAGAAACATAAGAATAAGGCAGAGGGCACAAACTGGGACATGGCTGACCCAGCCTCAGGGTGATGGTAATCAAGGAGATCTCTTTATGAATGCAAATAGCTACTGAGCAATCTTTGTCAGATATATTGCACTTGCCAGCCAAAAAGTGATGCAGAGCTGCTGACAAAAAAAAAAAAAAAAAAAAAAAAAAAAAGGGGGGGGGGGAGCATCTTTCTGTTTTCTGTTTATTGTGTTGCTTAAACTGTCTGAAGCCTAAGGAAATGTACACTGAAGTAGATTTGCTCATGAAATCAGGAAGGCCCTGCTCTGCTGACCATCGAGGGGTTGTGTGGATGGTGCCCTCAGGTATTCATTTCCCAGGAGCCTAAGGATATGCCCTTAGGCTGTGTCACTCATACCGCCCTGTCTGGAATCCCTCATTTCTCATGTTTGGGAGCTAGAGTCACGATCTCTAATGTTGTCTCATTAGCTGGGTAGAGAATTGCCAGGCCTCCCACTATGTATGTGTGGGCAGCCCCTTTTCTTCGATTAGTTCAGAATACTTTCCAGCTGAAGTTAACCTTCATGACATGCTCAGTGTTATTCTCTATGTTATTGCTTGAGTCTGGAAAAAAGTGTGTTATTTCCTCGCCCCCCCCCCCCCCCCCCCCCCCAACATGTTTCTCTAACCATTAAAACACACTGCTAGGTATAGGGAAGAAGCCAATCTGGAAATACAGTTCCTAAACAATCTCTGTACATTTTAGATGGCCTTACTGATATCGTAAGTCCTGCCTGGATGGATCCCTACATCCTCTCTCACAGTTCCTGGCCTGGTGGGGACTTGAAATGAATGTCTGGCTGAAGTCACAAGCACTGCTCCAGCGCTGTATATACCAAAACTCCTCTTGGAGGGAGTCCCAGCCCACGCTCAGCACTCTGAGATTAAGAAATGTACAGAACTGTAAAAACACAAATCACAAACAAGCTCGGTGAATTTTGAAGAGCAGTTTTTGAACACCCCAGTGTGGACGGTAAACCACAACAACAGTAACAGGAAAAGCAGCACCACAAACGAAAACCCAGTACTCCATTTGAAACTAAATTCATTTAATAAACTAGAAGAAATTGCTCAGCAATGAAAAACTCCAGCACCACCACCCTGACCACATAAGATACATGAGAATAAACAGACTTGTGGGCACACCTCAAGCAAGCTTAAAACAGAAGCCTGCTCCAAAACAGTCTCCACACTAGCAAGGTGATCTCACTGTCTGGTAGAAATAACGCTCATCAGCCAACTGTAATCAATCAATTTCACAGGACTGCTTACTATATATAAAAATTGAGGTTGGTAAAAATGTACAGGACGTTTGTTCCAGACCACTGTCTTCTGACCTCGATGAGCAAACAAACTGAAAATATTTCTCACGGAAACCGGTTTTGGTTTACAGGTCAGGTAATAACTTGGGAACTTCAGCAAAGGACAAACAGCAGCTCAGCAAAGCTTGCAGAGGACCTCTGTGGTGATGCTTTTGATATGGTAGTGAAACCCCACTTGGCGTCTGTTTTTCCAGAGGGGTCCAGGAAATGAGTTTTATTCTTGCTCATGCCTGGGCAAAACAACTTTGGAAGATGAGTGACTCGTGCTGGAGAGGCAGGTCATGGAGGGGGTGAAGGAAGGACAGCTTGCTGCAGTGGATAGCAGGTAACCAAGAGCTTTCTGATGTTCGGGCACAGGACTGGTTGATTGAGCAGGGAAAACATCTGACTTCTCCATCACAAACAAGACTGTATGTATAGACAAACACATATCCTGTGTCAGCAAATGGTATATTACAATTTTTGTTACTTATCATGTGAAAGCTCATTTTTCCATGATTTGTGTCAAGCAACTGTTAAGTGAATGTGGAAAGTCAATTAAAAGTACACAAATTGTATCTTTTATCACAATTTTCTAATAATAATAACAATAATAATAATAATGATAAAAACCACCTGTTTCAAATGTGTTCAGATTTTTGTGGGGAAGTTTGGATAGAAAATACATCAAAACAGGTTTTGTACTTACATCTAACGGACATATTAAATAAGGGAAGTAGCAAATGTAGTTGATGAGGGAACAGGATGCTTCTGGTCACTGTGAACTCTATACTCAAAGATATAAAAGCTCATAAAGATAGAGAAAAGTGCTCTGTGGTGTTTCCCATAGCATTGCCCTGCTACTTGCTATGGAAATCGGTGACAGTCGTGCAAAGTGGGAACGGTACCTGCTTGAGCGGTTTGGAAAATCTCACCCCACTTCCTTCACATTTCTAAAATGAGTGTATCTTGACCTTGCCCACCTGTTTCTATTCACAGGCTGGAAGAGGAAATGAGCTTTGATGCTTCTTCCACTCCCGACTGATTTTTTAACTGTGAATGAACTTAGTCCAAATGAAGAAAGTGCGCTCTTCACACCCATTAGCTAAACTGAAACCAAAAGTCAGTACTTGAAACACTTTTCTGCATAACAGAAACCAAAACTCTTTGCATTTAAAGAGGGTAAATACCTAGCAGAAATATACATATATGTATATATACTGAAAACTGCATGATATTTCAAACCAGTCTTAAGAGTTAAGATGGTTTCCTCTTTTTACCTGTGACTTTGCAGCTTGCATTGAAAATCACCGTTATCAGACTGGCAAACCAAGGGCAGCAATTGCTGGAGCTGAAGAGAAAGGTATATCTCAAAGTGAGAAATCTCTGACTTCACTGTGTGACCTCTTCTGCTGGGCAGGTCGGCTGGTCTCCACCAGAAAGCAGTAGGTCCTCTCTGTACATACACCAAGTAACAGGGAGTGCAGATGGAAAGGACAAAAGGAGAGGGAATGGAGAAAAAGAAGGATTTGTGAGGTGCTGGGAGGTTAGGTGCCTTGTCCAGGACCACACAAGAAATTCATGGCAAGCAGGTGAACCAGCTGCTGGCATCAGGAAGGGTATGTGGTGAGTTAAGTGCCTCTTCCCCGAGAAGCTGCTAAGGAAACAATATGTGGATTATCAGCTGTCACCCGAGTGTTACTTCACAGTAATATTGCCATTCATCAGTTCCTGAGATAAATAGGGCAGATGGCATGAACTGCCCTATTTTGTGGAGCTGCCTGCTGCTTTCCTCTCAATATAGAGAGCCCTGGGTAAGACCAGCTTGGACTTATTTAGCCACCTTCTCAGTGAGGAGACATAAATCCTCCCCCTGCTTTTGTGGGTATACATTGCACCATATCTGGCCCTGGGATGGAGGAGTGAGAGGTTCCTTGGGGCCAGCAGAGGTAGCTTGGGCTCTGCTGAATTCTGGGTGCAAAGGAGAGCTGTTTACTACAGCTCAGTCCATGTTCCCCTCTCTCTGCATGAAAAAGCTTACCCAACTGAGAGTATCAGCAAGGAAAAAATGGTCTTTTATGCTAACTGATATTCTGTTGTATTTTACACAATGCAGGAGGTACCAGAACTTCTAGCAAAAACTGGAGCAACTGAAAGTCACCTAGTCACCTAGTCACATCAAGCCATGTTTGAGACCTAGCCATAACCATTCCTCTCCAATTATTGACCAATTCAGCCCAAAACAGACACATACAAGCTGCCAGACTGGATCAGAATTTGAAAGACTGATGTTTAATCTGGTAGACAACTTAGCCTTTATGGTGGTAATCGTTTGGCAGAAGATGCTGTAAATTACTGTATCTTGTGGTAGCTGCATAGGAAGGATTTTCTGCATTGACAGCAACTTTTCTATCAGGAGAGGATGCTATGAATCTTGGTGTAAGCAAAGACCACAACAAGTAAATAGACCTAAATAAGTTTTAAGATACACAGAATACTTGTAAGCATAACTGCTCTTGGGCAGTTGTTATCATCAGGTGGGGAAAATGAGGCAGAGAGTTGCCTGGCTCTGCTAAGGACACAAATGTAGCACTGAATAAATTCCCGTTCTTGTTCACAGAGATCCCCTGGGTTTCTTTGTATGTTCCCCACACAGACTCCACGGCATCCTGTAGATGAACTTTGCAAAACAGTGAGCATCAGGCATTATCTTAGTGCTATCAGTGTTGAAGAGGGGAAATGGAGAATGAAAGAAAACACAGTATCTTTTTCCCCAGAGAGGTAGGGCAGTGCTTACCAATGGAAAATAGTGGGTTTCCTTTTGCAACGTGCATAAATCTGGACTTCCTTCCCTCCTGGGAGCTTATGCTGCATTGTAGCTCCCTTGACATGTCCCTCTGAGCAGTGTGAGGCTTTCAGCCACGGTGTTTCTAGCTCTCTTTGGAATACAAACTTTGGGCTTCATTCAAGAAAGCACTTAGGCATGTGTAATTCCTTAAATTTCAATGTGACTATTCATGAGCATAGAGTTAGCACATATTTAATTGCCTTCCTGAATATGGGCCAAAACAGAAAGTATCCCAGGAGTGTTTGGGAAAGAGTCTTAGATTTCATTACTTTAATAAAGATAGCTGCTCCACTTCAAAATATTTCACAAATGGTTTGGAAAGGTTTGGGACTTCTTGCTAGCACATCTCTAGGGGGTGAGGCAGGCAACCAACCCTGTTGGAAATGAGATGAGGATTGTCTGTGCTTGTACCACCCCAAGGGAGAGGACCCATCTGAGAATTAATCTTTTCATGTTAATTTTTCCTAAATGGCAGCCTAGCAAGTGCTCAAATCCAATGTTCTCCACATCCATTTGTGAACATACCAGTTTTTATTACCACCATTTGGGAAAGAGCACTGGATTTAGAATATTCAACTGTGCAGGTAAAAGTTGCAGAGAAAACTCTTTAGTGTCTTATTTTCTAGAGTTTGCTTTCCATTTTAAGAATGAGTGCAAGATGATAAGCAGAAAAACATACTTTTCATGTTAGCTCTGATATGGTAACAAACTGGAGGTACAACACCAGTAAAGATGGTATGTTTTATTAGTCTCGTTAAAATTGCCACTCAGATTCCACAGACCACAGCATTCATCCAAAATTGTTATTGAATGTGAAAAGCACCTAAATCTTCAATATTTACAACCATGTCTTGACTAAGTAGTGCAGATACCCTCTTTATTTTTCAAAACTAGCTTTAAAACTCGATGTGGGTTGTAAGTGAGTATCAGCAGATTTCATTCATCTTTTCCACTGTAAATAGTCAACATCTGAAATTGCTGGAATTTCAAAATTGAAGCATTTTGCCCAAGACCTATATTCATTTATCCTCTTGCAGGTAATAACAGTGGAGGCCTCCATATCTGTGATGAGACTCATCTCATCTTAAAATAGATGTCTTTTTAAAAGAAGGGAAAAAAGTGTGTGTTTCTTTTTCCATTGCCCAGAGAAGTTTTAGCTGGTGATCTCAGATGTGCGCATCCACAATTCTGACACCTCTACAGAGGTGAGATGAGTCCTACCTCGCATTGCTGATTTCTCCACTGACTGAACAACAGGTAATGGACACAATGGAGCCACTACAGCTGCAGTGCAAGAGTACAGATAGAGGTCTCTTCCTCTTGCAAACAACCTTGTTTTTTGGCTTGAGCATAACTATGAATGGGGAGAAGGCAGTGGCTGAGAAATCATTTCTTAGTTTTCAGACCCCAGTTTGCAACATTGGCAGCTAGCAAGAAAAGCCTCCTTGGCCTGCTACAGTCATGACCCATATATATACCAAACTGTTTGGGTGATGCTGAAGATTAGCACACTGACCACTGCTGCAAGCTTCGAGGGTTTTGGATTGAGTCATGTGTGGGTGGGGGTAAGGCTTTCTCCTTCCCAGGCAGTGTTGTTTTCACTGACAGCCTGGGCTAGATGAGGGAGGAAGGAGGTTAATGAAACAGCGTATGTGTCCTGCTTGTGGCAGCATCAAACACGGCTGCTCAGCGTTTTGGGGTTGAGGGCAGGTGTCCACCCCTCTGTGGTGGGGACGGTTTAGGGGCTCGGTGCAGTGTCTGTGCGCTGCTGGTGCCACCTCTCCTCCTGCCCTCTGCACAGCTGAGCTGCTCTGCGTGGCACAAAGGCTCCTTCATCTAAAGGAGCCCAGGCCGTTCCCAGTTTTGCAATGGCAGAGCTGCTTTGGCTGTAGGGTGAAAGTAGACTGAGCCACAATCTGTTCTTGCAGCATAGGAAATGGGGTTAGTATGCAGAGGCGCGTGTGGCTGAAGATGTTACGCAGCAGGGTACATTGCTGATAGTGCAGTACGCTTCTCTGCTCGAGGTGACACAGGAACATCCCCCGATGGAGGTGAGAGAAATGCTTTTGAAAGACGTGTGAGAGATCTTCAAAGATAATTTCTGCTTTAGCCGTTCATGAGGACAAAGGGCCCAGAAAGGCAAAATAGAAGGGGATACTCATATTTACACACAAGCACTCACATTCTTGTGTAAAGATAGCGATCATACGTGGAAACAGGCAACCGAAAGTTTCCCCGGTAAAAGTGTAATTCTTGTAAAGCGGGGCTGGTGTGTACAAAGATAGTGCACTCTCACTGAAAGGACTGTTTTAAAATTAGCAAAATGTGACCGTCGCTTTGCTTTATTTTAGATCTTATTTCGAAACATAAGGCCGTGCTTATAGTGGCATCTAGTGGCTGCTGTGCTTACGGAGGTCTCTTCCCCGACACCGCTGTCAACTCAGGGCACAGGAGCTGACGCGAGCTTTTTGCCTTTCGGTCTAAGACTCCAGCAGCATTTTTCTCGTGCTTCTATTGGAGCAGCGCAAAGGTCAATACCAAAGTCAGAGGAGTCCCAGATATTAGGATGAATATTGGTTAGAGCACCTTATAAATAGGCAAAGTTCTGGGTTCATGGCTTCGTTTGGTTCCTGAATTGTAGAAAAGCCTAAAATTAAGGGTGCTTCAGATTGACAACATCTAGAAGTAGCCCAGACCCAAGTCCCGTTGCATGTGAAGTGTTGGTTTTTCAAGTTTAGCAAAAGGGAAATGCACGCTTCCAGGTTTACCAAAGGGCAAGAGAGCTGGGCTCTGGGCATGTCTCTGTTCGTGCTGGTTGGTGCAGTGTGCTCACCTAGTGGGACAAAGTCAGGGTAATTGCTGAAAGATGGGCCATGAGTTCTCCTGCTATTGGGTATCCTAAATACTGACAGTCAGGTTGCTGTTAAGATGACCCATTAGCTCCTTCCCATGTTGTGGGCAACACTGATGGAAATCTTGTCATGATGCTGTGTTTTTCCAGTGCAGGTGCCTCCTCCTTCTCATCTGCTGTTGTGTTAGTTGGTCTCTCCACCTTTGTTGACTCCTACACCAGGAATTTCAGCTCCTTTTCACCTGATCTGGCCTGTGCCCAGCTCATTATCCACCCCATTCCCTGCTGCCCCTTTCTGCAGAACCCGGCAGGCTTTGCTAAGAAAAACAGCGCGCTCCGCCGTGACCTATCTCTTCCGTTTGACCCACTCTTTCCTTTAGTCACAAGCACAGCTTTGACTAATAATGTTGTTCTGGGGACTACGGCTTCTGTGAATTTCAAACACAACAGCTATGCTACTGCTACAAGAATCAACAGGTCAAGGGAAAGGGCCTGAGCAGTGGCATGTTGTTGTTGATGAAATTAATTAGCAAGGTACGGGCACATTGGTGCTCTCATTAATGTTGAGACCTAGCCTGGGACTACTCCTGACAGGCTGCAGAAAGGGGTTACCTGTATGGTGTGAGCAATAGCCTGCAGGTTTGTGTCAGACCTGAAAAGCAGTCTCAGGCCCATGTACTAAGGTAGGCGCAATCAGCGTGATCTAAACTGTCGTGATGAGTGACTCATCGGCCAGAAGATGACACCAGTCCTCACTGAACAGCACCTGGCCCTTCCCTCTCTTCAAGCAAGGGCTGAGCCCCAGCAGCTGTCCCGGCACCACTGTGCACCTCCCGTGAGACCTGCTCTTCCTTATTGCGTCTGTTGGAAAGGTGCAATGGATTCGGGAAGCACTGAGATAAAGTTGTGGCAGAAAACCCACCGAGGGCCTTCAGACCCTTCATGGTTTCTTCAGAGAATCCGCAAGCCCCAGGTAACTGCAAAGAGAGAGGAGCTGTGGCAGGAGGAGGATCACCTCATGCCTGCTTTGCTTCGTGTGTGGTTCCCTGAGCATCCCCACACACACTGCTCTTGGGGATGGGCTGAACCTGCCCTTGGTGCGAGCCAAGGTGTCCGTTCCTCTCAGCTTGACCTGTAAACAGAGACAAAAGTGAGCTCAAGGGCCAAAGGGTGGTGCTTCTTTAGTGTGAGGGCAGCCAGATTTACGTACTGAATTGCTGTGTTAAAACAATTCAGGCAACAGTATGGGGGAAGACCTAGAGAGCTCATGCCCTACAAAAACCCAGGGGAGCCTCTTCTTATGTGCATACCTTATATTGTAATGTATGAAATATTGTAGCTAATGAGTCCCATTTACCTGAGATGTTAATACATCCACATCCTGTACCACTTTTATCTTTTGACATTTTAGAACTTTTTTTTTTTTTTTTTTTTTTTTGCAAGTGGCAATTTTCTTGAGTATATTATCGTGAATTCATTTAAACACCTAAAAGCTTAGCTATAGTCTAATTGTGACATAGATATTGGTAATATGAAATCTGCTTTTGCAATGCAAATGCCTGTCTATTAGCAGAATCTTGTAAATTTGATTTTGAGTTGGGAGCAGCAGCTGTTTATTCAGTTCGCAGGTTTCTTGTGGTTTGTGGTTTCTTGTGGTTTAAACATTTGCAGGGTGTAGACACTAACGAGAGCACTGAATTGTTTATGGTGATCTTTGAAGCAGCATTGCAGATTTGTTATGAATTTTTGCCAGGCCAGCAGAAATGTATTAGCCTCTCCTTATGCAAAGTCCCACGTGCAGAGTAACCTCATTAATCCAACTCTTTTGGGACCATGCCACCATGTAGGTTAAGCAAAAACTTACCCTGCTACCATATGGCAGTTGATCACATCCTTTCTTCAGATCTGTTATTTGAAGGGTTGTCTCTTCCCCAAAATAGTGCACTTAGGCATAAATAAAAACAAAAACAAAAACCTTATTTTTATAGCTCTTGCAACAATAGCCAATGTAAGAGCAATGGACAAGGCATCAGGTTAGCAGTCATCTTGGTGACTTGTGAACTAGTTCTGTAATGCTGGGACTGCACTGGGAGTGCATGAATGTGCTCTCCTAGTTGGAAACCCATCTCTTACAACAGTCTCTTACCAGAAACTGTGAAGTAGAACTCCTTTCACTATTTCATTATTTTATTTATTTTATTTTATTTTATTTTATTTTATTTTATTTTATTTTATTTTATTTTATTTTATTTTATTTTATTTTATTTTATTTTATTTTATTTTATTTTATTTTATTTTAATCTCATTTATTTCATTTTATTTCATTTATTTTATTTAACTTTTGCAGGTACTTCCACACAAGTTCTATCACTTCATGTTTTCCACTCCAGTACTCTGCAAAATGTATTTCCAGGAGCCCGGTCAGTTCATTCTGGTTTGTATGCGCTACGGGGCAAACGGGCTGTTTCTCCCAAACTCAGAGAGCGTGTGACCAGATTTCTCCTAATAACTCCTAGCTTAATAAATACTAGTTACAGAGTGCTCCACTAGATTGTTATCACCTTTTTAGGGAAAGAGATGAATTTAATTGAAGTAGGCTGGGCAAATCTCTGAAGAGATACACTTGTAGAAACAATATAAAACCATGCAGGAATAGGAAAATTAATCTCACAGTCCTTTCCCCCTAATTGTTCTTCATGACATACCATATTCCTTACGTAGATGGCAAAAGGGAGCCCTCTAGGGTAAGTATTATGGAGTAAGACCTCTGTTTTCAAGGTGCTTTGCAGCTGGTTTCATTTTGTATTTCAGCAGCAAGGAAGGTTCATGAAATACAGTGACTTACACTGCAACTTCTACCTCAAAGAAAACCTACACTGCTGCTCACCCAAGCCCCTGAAACCTTGTGAGCAGAAAGATCTCTGTATCTATGCCCTGCCTCTCTGAGCATCTATCAAAGATTGGATAGAAGGGCTGGAGGGCCCGTGTAATAGCTCAGACTGCCCATTCTCAGGCTCCCCCAAATAGGGTGTGAATGGGTGAACAGAGGCCACCCCTCTTACCGAAGTCCCATGCTGGCCTTCACTTTTTTTCACTCCTGTGGATGTTTCACAGCTGCTAAAGCCTCACATTGATATACGGCCTCTCCTTGTCCCAGTGTTATCCATCATCACACCACTGCTCCCACTCTCCATTGCCTATACGCACTGCCAGCCAGTGTCCTATCTGTCTACTTTTTCTGCAACTATCACATCTTTCCCTCCCACTGCTCTCAGACTCCTTCAGCAAACAATCAGACCCGTCCTGCTCTACTCATACACACTGCAGCATAGGGGTGAGAAGCACAGAAGGGTGGGAAGAAGAGAGCAGTGCTGTGTGGGGCAGAGATGAGGCAGGAAAAGGGACAGCTGGAAGGAATAGGATTGTTTGTGATATTTAAAAACACTTGGAGATCTTTGTACCTAGCAAGGTAAATGGCTTCTGTGGTCTGTTTTATGCAGTGTCCATTCCTTCCTTGCTATTAACTGAATGCAAGACCCCGTCCAGCCATGGCTTGGAGGCACGGTGTCCACTGGGCCCTGTGGCCTCATGCTGTTCTCTCAGTAAGGATTTACTTCATTTCAGGGCTAATGACACTCTTGGTCCTTCCTGCTGTTTTGCTGAAGCACATGGCTGCAGCTCAGGTAAATTACAGGCCTGCAGCAGGAATGACTGGGTGTAACCGCCTGGCCTGGGTTGAAAGGCTGACAGACCCCGGGACTGCGGAGCCTCCTCCTGAGCCTGAGAAACTATGAATTGGCTTGTGAAGCCTGCGGCTTCGCAGAGTACTACAAAGGCTTCTTTTTTTTTTTCAGTCCCTTTTGTTTACCACCCCAATGGCAGTGTTTTTACTGGCTCTGGCAGTTGCATAGCTAAAGGATCATATGACTATATATTTTCTGGTCTTTCCTTCTAATCCAGAAATACCACAGGCAGTAAGAAATTCTTTTCCAGGAATTCTTGTCAGTGAGAAAGTGTAAAGCATTTTCATTTTTAATGGGATTTCCTGTTTCTTCTTTTCCAATTCTTAGGCTGAAGAAATAGAAACAAGCAATTTTGCCTCGGGCGATGACCTGTGGTTGTTTCCTCTGCCACGCGTGGCAGCTCAGCCTTGTGCTTCCACTGGGACTGTGTTTTTTGTACAGCTCCTGACTTCGGGCAATGAAATATGAGGTGAGAGAGTAAAGCTGTTTGTTTGGGTGAGAAAGGCACAAAAACTGATGCTTTGCTGTGCCTGTGTCCTGGTTTCAGTTAGCACAGAATTAATTTTCTTCCTAGTAGCTGGTGGAATGCTGTGTTTTGGCTTAGAATGAGAAGAGTGCTGATAACACCCCGATGCTTTAATTGTTGCAGAGCAGTGCTTATACTAAGCCAAGGACATCTCAGCCTTTGCTCTGTCCTGCCAACGGGCAGGCTGGGGGGTGCAGTAAGAGCTGGGAGGGGACAGACCCAGGACAGGTGACCCAAACTAGCCAAAGGGGTATTCCATACCATCTGACGTCATGCTAAACAATATATAGGGGTGGCTAGCCGGGGGGAGGGGGGCCGGACTGCTCGGGGTTAGGCTGGGCATCGGTCAGCGGGTGGTGAGCAATTGCATTGTGCATCACTTGTTTGTACATACTATTATTACTTTCGTATTATCACCATTGTATCATCATTATTATTATTATTATTATTATTTTCCTGTCTTATTAAACTGTCTTTATCTCAACTCACGGGCTTCACTTTCCATTTCTCTCCCCCGTCCCAGAGAGGGAGGGGGGAGGGTGAGCGAACGGCTGCGTGGTGTTTAGCTGCCAGCCGGGTTAAACCACGACAGCCTGTTAATATTGGGCTAGAACATGGGTAGCAACACAAAAATTCATTTTCGTTGCTTTCCTAATCAGGTGCCATGGCAGTGGCAGGGATACAACTACATAAAAACTTCCTTTCAGACTTCACTATTGGCCTGGAGTTAGCTTTAGAGTTAGATTTTAGATTTTTTAATTCCTCTACTCTGCAAGGTTCATCCACTTTTGAATTGGCTCCATTTGGGTCCATTCCTATAATAATGAGCCCCTCTGCTCTCTGCTGGGCTGTCTGGTGAGTGCTGTGGGCTAAGTTCATTATCCTTTGCTCTCTGCAAGGATGTTTTTTTCTCCCTGCCCAGACTACGCCTTATCATTTCTTGCATCTGACTGAATTTCTAAGGCGCATCCTGGTGGCCATGTAATCACAGAGGTGCTCCAGTGTGGGAACCTGGCTTGCGGGAGCAGCTCATGGTGAACTCCAGCTGGATGAAAAAGCAAAGGAAGCACTCACCAGCAAGGCAAAACTTTTTCCAAGAGCTATCTGGTATGCTGCCTTCACCTTCCCCTGATAGGCACAGCCTGTCTCCATCAGAGAGGCATGAAGGCTGTCTTGAGTCAGCAGATAGCATCCGTCTCCCAAATACCTTCCTGCTTCTAGCCCAAACCTAGGTAGTGTGCCAAGCATTCTCGATACCCAGTACTAGCAACAGAGTTTGGCTGTGAGAGCTGCTGATTGCAAAAGGCTTCACCTGATGAAGAATTGCTCAGTTAGTTCACTAGCTGTTTTGAAGTAACAGAGGATGGGTTTAAGTAACAGGTGTGGGGCGTAGCTTGCCTCCTCCAGAGTGACAAATCAGAGTCTAAAAGGCAGCACAGCACACAGTGTGTTACATGAAGTTTCCAGCCAGAGTCCTGGGTCTCTCAGCTAACAAGTGGAAGTATCATGAACTGCAGCAGAAGAGAAGGGGTGGAAACTCCAGGAGCTCCTTCAGGACAGCGTTTCTGTTGGCTCTTGCACTTAGGAGACTCGGCTCTCATGCAGAGGGACAGCTCCTAACGCCTCACTGCGTAGCAATGATGTCCCCTCTTCATCTATGTCATCTGCTCAGTTACAGAGATGGGCTACGCAGATGCTCATACAGATGCTGTAGCTCCAGAGCATTTACAAGAGGCAAAGAGTGACTTAACAGCTTCAATTAGCTTCTAGAAAAGACTGCACAGTGCTTAAGGTACGCCAAAAAGGCAGTGTGTGACTCCTCTGACAAAGCAATGCTGCTGCTCCTTGTGATGCTTTAGCCTCCTGCGGTGCCAGATGTAGCTAGTGTTTTACTATTTCTTTCTTCAAATAGCAGTGCTCAGGGGGGATAAACTTTACTTAACCTAATTAATTTTAATCACAGCTTTCAAATCTCATACTGTGCAAAGAATTACAAATTGGAATACATTAATAGAACCCATGGTTTATGCTGCAAGCTAATCGGAAAGTGTGCATTTACATTTTCTGCATGAGTTTGCAATTACCATTAAAATAAAATTCAGTTATGTCCTTTTAAATTACTAAAATGTGAAGAACAGATTGAGCTGGTCCCATTTGTTGTAGAAAATGACTTGAAAATGGCCTACATTTCAAAGAATTAAATGATTCTTCCTGAATAAGAGGTTTTAGAAAATGACTTCCAGTTGTCTAGAGTTAAGGTGCTTCCAGGCATTCTGGTTTAAACAATCTTTCTTTTACAATAATGGATTGCTTAATGTTTCCTACCTGCTTCAGTACGGATTCGTGGAAGGAACAAGGAGGGTTCTTTCTAAAAGTCAGCAACCTTTAGGAATAAGCTGGAGAAATGACATCTCAAATGACCACGTCCAAAGCCCAATGCTGAGCACTGAGAAGCAGTTCAGAAAATTTCTTTCCCAATGGAGGGGTTTCTCATCTGATGAATGTGGGAATGTAGGCCCAAATCCTACAGTCCAGCAGCTTTGGGGTTTCATTATGAACACAAATATCCCCCAGGTGTTTTTTAAATCAAAGTTTTGGTAGGGTCAGGTTGAAAATTTTATACATACCCAATGATTTTTTATTTATTTTTTTTTTTTTACAGGACTGTGATGCCAGATCAAAATGATGTGGCTGACTAGCTCCTATTCTCCGAAGTACTTTTGGACTTTTAGGAAACCAAGTCCCATTCACTTCAGTGGAACCCTAGATTTCAAGGAGCCAAGAACCCCCTGAACCTACAACTCAGACACCTTATTCATTTGGCTCTGTTGAAAAAAATGTTACTTCAGTGGAAATGACCTCATTTTTAAGAAAAGCTGAATTGCTCCCAAAAGGATCATTGTCTTCAGAAATGTAGTCTATGTTACAGCACGACAGGGCCCCAAACAGTTTTTAATATAAAGCTTGACATTGTATTGTAATGGCAGTGTTCAAGACAGTACAGTAGTGTTTGTATTTGTTTTCAGCACAACCCCCTACAACTTATTTATTTATTTATTTTTAAATTCAAAGTCATGCAATGCAAGCAGTGCAAAAATAAAGAGGAAAACCACAGTCTCATAGTACTTGGTACAGACACAGAAACAGCTTACTCCTTTGTATAGCAAAAAGGTCAAAATGCATTGCTTTTGGGAAAACATAAGCAGATGTATATATTATAGATGATAACCTTTAGCTAAGTTGTAAGCCTAGTGCTTATTAAATAATTGATAGTACATCAGAGCTTCATGAAAGCCATGTTTTACATGCTGAGTTCGAATAAAATGGCTTGTGATAATGATTTCTGTAAAACATAATATGAAGTACAAATATTGACACAGAGACCAGAGGATGAAACATTCCTTTTTTATTAAACAGGTTATTACATCTAAAATCGCACCGAACCTCACTGAAAACTCTGGAAGACAAAAATTAACCATGTTATCACTCTGAAATATCACTTCAAACTTGTATTTGCATCAGAAAGCTTGTTGAGGGTTTCTTCTCTTTAAAAATGCAGCTGAAATGCTGTGTGGAGTGCTCATAACCACAGAACGATATAAGTAGCTTTAAAGGAAATGATGAGCTGATTCTTGATTGATGTAAATCACCAGAGCTCTGCTAGAGTAAGTGGAAATCTACTCAATGGACAATTTTAAATTTAAATAAGATACAGACTGCAGATCCACCACAAGAAGTCTCCATGCACTTCCTTTAATCTGCATCGAGAAGAGGAAAATTCACTTCTACACCGCTCTGGTGCCTGTAGGTGGGATCTGTGGGATCACATGCCCATGTGGCAGAAGGAAACGCACGAACGCACCTTGTCTTCCTTTCCGTCACGCTCAGGTAAATTCAGAGAGCTTGCACAGCTGCAGAACAGGCAAAGGGAGCACCCAAAACTGCCTTGTCCTAGGGCTGTCTGCATCTTTTATGCCAGGTAGGAGGATGAGAACAGTACGAATGCACCTCTTCTGTCTCCAGATGAGCATTGCCTGCTGCTGGAGCAGAAGCTGGGCTCTGTTTCTGAGTCATTTCAGAGTTGAAGGTAAGAAGCCAGTATGGTTTGAGGCCATGGTGGTAATGAGAGTCCCTGAAGTACGCTGGGAATTACCCAGGGCAGTCACTATCGGAGCAGGAGAGCACTGAGCTCGTCCTCCTTTTTTCTGCCAGCAGCTGCAAATGCTGCGAGCATCCTGTGGCCGCTTGACTGATTTCAAATGTGGGTTTGGTAACTCATCTGGGAGACTTAGGTACTGATACTGGTTTTTGATGTGTAAAATCCTAAAGAAAAAGTAGCATCCAAGGTGTTTCTTAAAAAACAAACAAACAAACAAACAAAAAGGCTAATTTAAAGACTGATTTCTATACTTGTAGTATTACTGGTTGCTAAATGCCATAATCCAACCTCTCTGCAGCTGAGCCTGTCCAGCTCTCATCCAGGTCAGCTGTGGTTTTACATAGGCTCTTTGCAGTTCCTGGAAACCTCAGCCTCTGCCCAAGGTGATATCTTCTTTGCTCTTAAATTATTAACTTTGTCTCATTTCAGACACGAAACCACTTTGCACCCATTAGAGCAGCTCTGTACATTGGATAAGGCTACGCATGATGCTCCTCAGAAATCCATATGAAAATGAGGAAACCACTGCAATTCCCAGTTCCAAGCCATAAAACAGTTTTCAGCACCAGCAGCTGATGACTTAACACAGTTTAATTAGCTTCAGAGCATTTCCAGGCCACTGTGTTGAAAAGAAATGTGTGCACAACTTATGGCTCGCTCATTGACAATCAAAATTTCTAACTTGCCAGGCCTGGGGAGTTTTCTCTGCAGAGCAGAGCTGCTTCTTCAAAAGCAGTGACGTTCCTCTGGAGGCTAGGAAAAAAAAAAAAAAAAAAAACATCTTTTTTGCATAATCACAGCTTTCAGTAGAACAAAATTCACAGCTCTGTGAGAAATTACAAAACAAAAAGCCTTAGAATGAAGTCCTCACTGCACTCATGTGTGAATATGAGAGAAAAAAATTACCTTGCCCAAAAAAGTCCAGGCTGTTTGGCACCGTTTTTCTCTTCCCTGGCCTTTATTCAGGTTCTTGCAAACCTGAATAAAACTGCTGCAAAGCTCCTTCTACCCAACCAATATACAAATATACAGGCTTGCGAAAACCTTGAGAACCTGAGTGCTGACAGCAGGTAGACAAACCAAATAGGTTTTGATCTACTTTGGTCAAAGGTTTGACAATCTCACACTTTTTGAGATAACCTCAATGTTTTTGACAATGTGCTTATTCTTGCTTGCCTGCTTTAAGTTCACAACACAGATATAATGAAGAAAAAAGAAATGCACATGCCATAAACCATTGAAGCACTCTGATAGGATCAAAATGATAGTCTGGGTATAAAAATGTCAGCTCTGTGTGTGCCTAGCCACTTGGGAACTTGATAGTCCATCTCTTCTTTTAGCCTTCTTAGTGAATGTTCTTCTCCATGTGTTGCAAAAGTCTTCTAGTTGCTTGCTTAAAACTTTTAACTCTCAGGCCTTAGCATTAGCTTAGCTCTTGCTCTCCCTCTGCTGAATAGGAGGAGCATTCTAGCATAACCATTGAAAATAACACAGAAAAATTGCAGAAAAACAGCATGTATTCATTACCACTCTTATGATGAAAACATACTGCTTTTCTCCATTAGTATGTAAAATAAAGAGCAGAACAACACATTTTTCTATTTCATCTCACTTTAATTTAGAGGAGAATCTGTGCATATAATGTATTTATTTCTATATCAGTATCTATAAAAATAACATATTTAGCAAAATCAAGTAATAATCTCAATAATTAGTTTAAAACACATCCATGTGCATGCCCAGTCTTACTATGGAGAGGACAAGGAGAGGATGACTACACAAGAGCTCTGTACTTGCCTAAACTTCAATAATGAGGGATATGGGAAAAAAAATCTGGGCCAGGCATGAAGAAGCTACTGATTAAAAAAAAATGACCGATCATTTCAATGGGCATAATTTAGGGTAGTGGTGACCCAGGTGTCCTGCATGTCTCTCCAGCTGGGCACTGGTGTTGGTGGGCTCCTTGGCTGGGGCTGAGTGAGAGCCCCAGCAGGGTACGGCCTCCCCAAGCTAGGCAGGTTCACAAGTTTCTGCATGGTGCAAGGAGGTGTCTCTCTCTGAAAAGATGACAAATCAGATCTTCAGTAAAACAGCAGTGGTACATGGGGAGCAAACACACAACAAGATGCCTTTCTATGCTGTGCTGGCTTTTGGTTTTGCTCTTAGCTGTATTTTCTGGATTGTTGCAAGAAACTCTGCCTTTTTTTAAAAAGTTAAAGAGAGTTTGGCTGGTTTCTCAAACCAAATAGGCTCCAGAGCTCTCAAAATGACGGGACCCCAGGGAGCTGAGAGCAACTGAGCTAAGTCAGGAGACTAGCAGAATTTACTCTTCTGTAGAGCTTTAGAGGTTTTCTCTAGATATCATGTGAAACAAGCATTTATTTTTTCTTTGCTCTTTCAGTGGTGTCACAAGAAAGTAATGTATTTTATTTATAGATTTGCAGTCAGTGCTGGATTTCATAAAAGGAAGATGAACTTGCATTTCCTGTGTTCTAAATAACAGAAAAAAAAAGAACTTGTTGAGAAATTCTTTCTTCATACGTGCATTACATGTGCAGACACAGCTTTACGCACATTCTTCAATAATTGCACAGGATTTTAATGTAACAAAGTGCAATTACTTGTAAGGAGGATCCTGACATAAATAACATAAATACACCTCTGACAACCTCTTATTTCAACAAAAATTGATATCATAATTTTCAATGGTTTTACAGATATTTTTTAGCAAGTAACAATTTGTTTGGTTTAGAATATTTTGTTCTTAAATTATAAAGCTCCTTCAGGCATTTCCAGAAAGTTGTCTCTTAAGATTGTTTTATTTCATCAATAGTTATGATTCTGAGCAAGATTAAGCAGAGTCAGCTAGTTTGTAGCAAGCCCCCAAACCATGGTCTTTTATTAAGACCTTTTTATGTAGGAGCCATATCTCATGTTAATATGTAAATTCATCACCCTGCTATGTCTCCAAAAGATTATTTATTCATTCATTCATTGCTATCCCATTTTGGCAACAACAGGTGACTTGGTTTGCAAGTAGCTGATTAACTTCCATTCATATCTGTCTAATCAACTCAGAAAAGAGCAGTGAAAAAAAAAATGCCCTCAGTCCTTAGTGGCTTAAAGGATCTGCTCTCAAGCAAAGCTAGATGTAGGAAACCTGCCCCGAATTGTGCTGCTTGCCTGCTCTTTCACTAGGAACAGAATCGCTGGAGCCCACTAGTGAAACTCTTGAATGAACAGGCAGGAGGCTTAAGCCTTGCCCCCCAGTTGGGTACCAATCTTTCAGAAGCCCAGCTGCACTCCCTCCTGCCTCTGTTGCCCTGTAACCATGCTTGCCAGCTTTACGTAAAGCTATTCAGGCGAGAACCACTCTGCAAGCATTACATATCATTGATAAAAGTAGGCCTGATGACCACACTCATATCTTTTTCCCCTAAAGGGTTCCCATAGGACCATTGTCCCCCACAGAGACTGCTCTGCAGCCTCTTGCTGCTGTTTTAACCTTATGAAGTGTTGCGAGATGGACTCCAGTCACTGGGTTGTTGTTACAGACTTTTGCTGGGACTTCTGCACCTAAATAACCAATGGAAATCCATTCATTACTGTAAATTTTGTTATTACTGATGCCCTATACATTGCCAAATAAGCTTTTGCCTTCTGGTTGCCACAGTGGTGTTTTGATGAGACGCTGCTGCCTGCGAGACCAGCTGACAGTGCTAATGACCCATGTCCTTGTTCTCTGCTTCCCTCGTTTATGCCTCTTGTTTCTCCACACTCAATTAAGGAAGGGAATTGAGGTTAATATTCCTGTCTCTGAAATTAAATCTATCCTTGCCCCACAGTGCAATTAATGAAAACAATTTGGATACAGAGCCTTTCATCTCTAGGTCACTGGTTATTTAGTAGGGGTTGGTGATGACTCATGCCATTAATTTGTCTGCTGGGTGGCAAACACCGAGCAAATCGACGACATTAGCCTAGATTAAAGACGTTCACCTTGCAAAACCACTGCCACAGCTTCGCATCCCCGCTGCTCTTTGAGGTGGAGTTGTGGTGGCTGCAAGATGTCTTGTACCGCAGTTCCTCCTGCAACCTGCCTGGAGATGCGCTGAGGGCACACGTGGCTTTTCCTGCTCGTGGTACTCCTACTGCCAGCGACGATTAGAAAACACTGCCTACTGTATCTCAAACCATAAACCATGTTCAAAATTACAGGGCAAGTTATACTGTGCACTCTTAAAGTGAAAACTGCAGGTCAATTTTATGTTTGGCTATTTCGAGGCCCAGAACACATTCAGCATTACAAACACAACAGTTGGGAAAAAAGCAGGTGTATGTATCATCTCTGGTTTTATTCATTGGCAGATGGGGAATTTTGGGGTATTCCCAAATGCTAAGTGCAGACATCTGAGAGTAATCTCTCCCAGATCCATCTGTACAGCCTACAGTGAGGCTGAGGTGCAAGGCAGAGCACTCTTTGTTCTGCATCATCCACTTCAGGAGCCTACATCAGGCTCACAATTTGAATTACTGCCTTGCCAGGAATGCAAGTGGAGCTTACGTCTTGGTGAATACACTGAGCACCCCTCCACTCAAGGCTCATCTCTTCAGAAAGAGGTCAACATGGGAAGAATGGTCATACAGCGAGCAGAGACAACATCAACCCTCTGTAACCCTGATCCTTGTGGAGAACGCTGCGTATCTTCAAGCTTCTTACAGGCGCTGCTGTCCTAGATACACTGCAGCAGGCTTCTCAACCCTGTCAAGTACATAAAACTCTTGAAATTAAAGAGAAACTTGTAGTTTTCTTTTCCTTGCCTCTTCAGAACAAAACAAAGAAGATCCCCAGAATCATGGTTTATTTTTAATCATGTTGTAAGATTTTGAATTTTGCTGTGCCTGAAAGCAAGCAGGGCCAGCATTAGTGCATTATCATCACTCACACTGCAACGATTAGGCCTGAGCAGATACCAGGGGGGAACATTAGTCCAAGTAAACGCCAGACATAGGATCACAAAGGTTCAGGAGAGCTCAAAGTGCTTAGTGTTCATCATCTGATTCTTAAGGGATTTGTACCGATGCCAAGTTCAGAAGTGAACAGCATGGCCTGTGATGCACTGCCATACTGTACAGCAGTATTTTTATGCAACTAACCACAGCGACGCTGATGCTGCATTCAGCTTCTGACGTGCCTTGAGATGCAGCCACTTCTCCGAGGTCGCTCGGCTGGGCAGCAGGTCAGACCATGGAGCTGGCAGCAATGAGATTTGAGAGATCAGTTGTGATGATCTCGCAAAAATATTCACCATGTAAAGTGCTGAGCACAGATGAATACATGCCTCGCCTGAGCACCTCTGCACTTCAGGCAGATTTCAGAGCGACTACACACTTGTCCATTACGCAGCAGGAGGGAGCACAGCATAATCACTCAGCACTTCTAAGCACCTCTTAAAACATTCAGCTCATTCAGTCATCCTGCAAAGTAAAAGGCTCTCAGGAGTTGGCAACACTGGCTGAGGGAAGGCTACGGTGGCTAATTTTATACTACACTGCCAGCATAGAGAACTCTGCTGTTTTGTTTAACAAGTGATCTACACCTCAGATTTCTTATATATATATATAAATATATATATATTTATATATATATATTTATATATAATGTGTATTTCTGAGGAGGGTAAGGGGGATAACCAATTGCAAAAAAAACAACCCTTCTTCTTGGTGCAAGAAGCTAATTCAAAGCAAGGAATCTTAAGCAGCAAGTTCCTTATCACTATAATTATCACTATAAACTATTCATAAGAAGCTCTTCCCGTTTCAGATACAGCTGCTGTGAGGTTAGTGAGACTTTCCTGCAAACACAGAGAAATGGGAAATATGGAAGATCACACACTCTCCCTTCTCCTGCATGCGCTGCTACCAATGAAAGACTCTTGTCTTGGGGGTCTACTTTTTGCTGAAGAGCCTTGCAAACAGCAGGCAGACGTGACGCTATCTAACAGTATCTTGTTTGCTTCCCTGCTCAGACAGTTTCAGACATCTGGGTTAACATGCCCGATTGGCTACAAGTTCATTTTTCTCATTGGCATTCTTTCCCTTTCTTGCAAGTTTTTGAGATTTTGGCATTTTGTTTGACTGAGACTTTGCAGGCTCACTTCTTGCGAACCTGACATTCTACTTTTCCCCCAGCAACTTCAATGACCAGACCAGAATTAATCACTTGGGCAAATGAAGACACAGTGATGCTTCAAACCTTATAAATATGTAAATGCCTGCTGTTAGACTCTCTCTTACTGATGGTAGTCTGAAAATGACTCACTTCACTGTTACAAAACTAGTTTCCAAATAAATCAAGTACAGACTAAGGTTTTCTAGACTCAATTTCTTTTGCAATTAGATTTTACCATGTTCTTTAGTAACTGTCTAGTCTCTGTATGTGGGTCTCACTGGCAGGGGCTAAATTTGCGGGAGCTGAAAAGAACGCAGACAGGTGTAAACGGTTATATCAGCTAGCTACTCTGCTACCTCAGAGACCAGGTGTCAGGGAAGAAGAAAATCTCCCAAATATGAGCTCTTAGACAATTAAAAAACAAATCTGATTCTCAATGTTCATCCTAATTTGCACCTTTCATGATTTGTCACAGCAGGATTATTCTGAGAAGAGATAAAGTTCTTAGCCTGAGGCTCTGCTCGTGAAGTAGCTAGATGTTTATCTAGCTAGGCCAGAGAGTTTTTCTGCCCCTCCTTGTTCAGGTCACTGAGCTGATAAAAAGAAGCTGTTGCTGCTGGTAGTGCTCACAGGAGTACACACTACTGGCTCCATCCACCGCTGGCAAGGAATGGCCTCTTCATTCTGCATCTGAGCAGAGCCGGCGAAGGCTGAAGATTTGCCCAGGTAGTGCAGGCCCTAAAACATCAGAATTGCAACAGCAGAGATTGAAAACTCAGCTTGACCTATAACATTTTTCTGGGGGGTTCAACTCAGCTCCCCAGCAGTGTTTGTAAGGCTTTTTACCCTTTCCTTTCAGCACTGGGAAGTCAAAAAGCAACCATGAAGTAAAACCAGGGCTTCCCTTATGCCACTTCATGCTGTTCGTTTGTCAGTGCTTTTGGAGCAGGACTCATGCCAGGGCTACAGGTGTATTTTCCTGATTGAGAGGCAAGATGCTGGTGATCTTGGCCTTTTTATTTTATTGTTTAAACAAAATTTCCAACTCCCTCCTCAGCCATTTTTTTGACACACAGTGCTTTTGATGAGCATAAGACTGTCCCAATCCTCATATTTTGCTGCAGCTCCAGCATCTCCCAGCATTCACAGACACCTGGAGCAGTTGTTAGGCTCCCCCTAACGAATTTACGAGCCCTCCTCTCCCCACCAAGGCTGACAACATGCAGCTATTGTGCTTCACTCATTTAAAGCACAGCTGCAGCAATCAAAATGGCTCCTTGCGCTGCCTCTGTCTTGGGTCCTATCTATGCAGTGGAGTGACAGAAATATTTTGTGCCTGGCAGCCCCGCAGGGCCCAGGCTGAGCTCAGAGGACAAGCTAAATTAGCTTCACCTCCTACCTCCCAAACAATTCTCAGCTATGCTCTAGCCCTGCTGCTGCTGGTGATGTAAGAAACTTTAATAAGAGCCTGATTTGCACGTACCAGGTTTAACTTTTGGGAGGCAGCTGTCTGAGGAACCCTCTGGCAACTGGCAAAGGCAGACTGGCCTCTGGGACCTTGTGATAACAAAGACACCCACAGCATCCCTTCTGCAGTGGTGACTGGGTGAGCACAGACATCCTTATGTCACGGGACGACATAGTCCCTCTCTTGGGCTGATGTTTGTAACACTGCCAGTTTTCTGAAGGGAATCCTAGTAGTCCTAAAGGCACATGGGGTTGGTACCAGTTATGCTGCAAAAAGGGCTCAGAGCAAACTATACTTGTTAGGATATATTTTTTTTTTTCCCACTGATTTTCTGCTGTAAGCTAGAATTGTGACCCATCCTGTGTGCTGAGCCAATATGCTATATGAATGAATGCAAGTCACTCCTTGGTCCTCTGCCTAAATACCTCAGGAGAACAGCCTACACAAGCAGCTGCTCCACTGCCTCTCCCTTTCAACGCTGCTGGGAGGGAAAAGATTTTGGGAAATGGCAAAATCCTTGCATTTCCCCTGGTTTACATGCCAGTGTTAAGAGATTTGTATTTACACTGGGAACACCAACTGTTGGTCTGAGGGAAAACAGCTCTGAGTCTGGCAGGGGCATGGCACAGCTGGGGCACACGGCATCATGCCCCATCTTCTCCTGGCCCCAGCAAGGAGCTGCATTTTCACCCCAAGGAGGCAGGGGCTCCATCCCCCCATCCAGCTCTGCCTATGCCAGTGCCTTTTGCTTGATAAGAAGTTAGAAACCTATCCAGCCTTCATGCATCATTCTGTTCCTCTTTCCACCCGTTAAAGGCAGCAGTTCCCATAGCTGCCTTTGACTACCCCCACTCTCTGAGTTGGAAAGGGGGTAATGGCAAAGCATGCCTGATGCTGTGAACACAAGCCTATTTTATCCCTTTAAACTATCACAAGTTTTTAGCTACTTGATGTAAAGCACACAGCTCTGATTTTTTTCCATTAATACTTGTTTAGGTTAAAGTCCTGGGATTAGCGGTGATTTTAAAGTATTTTAAGACAGCTTTTTATTACTAATGATAAATTATTTGGTTTAAATTCAGTTTTGCTCTTTCATTAAGTATGCCCCCATGACTAGTCAGAGTGCAGGTGTGAAGTCAAAAGATTTGTAGCAAATCTGTCAAAGTGCAGTGGGAAATCTGAATTGTCCCTGCAAGCAGAAAAGGGTCACACAAACACAGAAGATAATCGCGGCGCTCCTACATACACACATCTGTATGTATATGTCTTTATAGAACTTTATCCTCACAGGCAGAAAGCACTGCTCATCTAGTGACATTCTGAAAGTAAATAAAAGGTAACTACAGAAGGCTTACCTGTATCAGCTCAGCAGATTTTGGAAATAAAAATAAATCTATCCATGTGGATTTGATACTTGCAGTTTTCCATACCTAAACACATTAGCAGGATGCATAAATGCACATAAACATATACACAGAGTTGCTTTTTAATGATTCTCCTCCTCAACCAGTTCAGCACACGGAAAAACATTCTGAGGGGTCAAGTGGGTACCTATATTGCCCAAGTTGTTCAAAGCAGCTTGACACAGATCTGAAGCAAGATTTTGTCTTCTTCACAGGCAAGGAGACAGTTAACAGGTTGCATCCATCTATGGTATGTCAAAGGAAACTCTTAAACAATAAAAGCCATTATGACTAGAATACAGAAGTTCCAGGGGAAGGAATTCATCCACACTCAACAAGAGAAGATCATGCTCATCTTTTTACAGAGCACCAGTATGAAAGATGTGGCATTCTTAAAATATCTTGATATTCGGTCATGACCAAGACTATTCATCCAACACCCTACTTCAGCACACAGGAAGGGAAGAGCTAATAACAGAAGAATTTTCTTTTGGTGGTGGGAACAACTGCATGATGATTATCCCCCAGCCAGTGTGGGATTTCATCAGAGATCAAGGATGTCCTGGCAAGTGTTGGGGCACTATTACATGTTTGTGGAAGTCTCTCAGCTTTTATTAACTAGATTCCTGAAAATGTAATAAAACCCTCCAGCAGAAAGCCACACTGCTCATTCCTGAATCATATGAAATCATTCACCATTTTATATACAAGTTTTGAATTACAATCTTCAACTTCTCATCAGAAAAAAAAAAACACAAATAAGCCTAAAAAAGCATTTTTGGTAGAACTGCACAGTGTACAGAAGCATACTTTCAATTATACAATATCTTACAGAACATATACTTTAACAAAAAGCAGAGCCTGTTACTTTTTCTGAGAAGGCACTGCCCAGACAAAATATGTTTCACCTCCATTACTAGAGGAACGGCTTTAACTGGACAAAAGAGTACATGAAAAACTTCCTGAACACTCCAGATAGCTTAACAGAAAAATAAAAGTACATTTGTAAACAACTTTCAAACAAGAGCCTTAAGAAAATAATAAAAGTCACTAGAAAATTAAGCTGTTAAAGTCTTAGTTGCCCAAACTGCTATGTTCTACACTTTTTGATACACAAGTTTTGCCACACAGAACACTTCACTGAAAATTATAGGCAAATAATTAAAAAAAAAAAAAGGTGCAATTAAGAAAGAGACAACTTGAAAGCCAAAGGTCAAACTCCAAATTTCCTTTGTGAATAGTAAGAACAGCAATATAACCTAAATAGTGAACAGAGTCAAGTTCAACAGCGCACCGGTAGCACAGCACTTATTTTACAATCTGAGACCCTTTTTAATCTAAACTCTGAAAACTCATAAACAACTGTTAGAAGTGACGCTTGTATTAGGTACCATAAAGCTAGCACTGCGTTCACTTCCATTATTCAGACTTTGCCATAAAGTGACTTTTCATATGCAATGCTGATTTATTTTAAACAAATCTGTTTTATGATGAGGCAAAGCATAAAAACTGTCCTGGGAAATGATTTTGTGTATGTAATTATCAACCAAGCATCTCAAGTCGAGCATTGGCATTTATGCTGCCCTACTGGATGCTTAAGCATATGTTAAGCAAGCTGCTGAACACGGAGTGTGTCCATTTTGGTAGATGGACAGATGTATGCGAACAGCAATGCTTTGGATAACTTGTGCTATTCCTAATACTACAGTTATTTTCTCCACCAATTACATTTTGCTATAAATATGTGTGCCCTTAAGTTGATCCCAATATCAGTTTCAGCTAACTAATCAAATTATCTGCTAAGGTTTGGGGAATGATAACCCTTCCTTTATTTAAGTAAAAGAGGGAAGCACTTCTTACTCCCAAAAGTTTGCCAACAGTAGATTTATTTTCAAGACAGAATGACACCATTCAGTAAACTGTCAGCCACTTTCGTTGTTCACAGATACGTTCACAAGATGTTTATTATAAGGGGAAGAGAAAAATACTGTGATATTTTTACCATGAAAGTTTTCTCCAAGTTCTGCTAATGGGCTCCTACAAATAATTATTCATTTCAAGTACGCAGAAATCAAAGGTCGGGTTACCTCTCCTACTTTGAGGGCTCAGCAGCTAGATTTCAATTTTCTATTTTTCCTTTGCAAAAGAATGTTAGAACCCTGCCCATAACTGAGTACACCAGGAGCTTATGTAAGGAATAATTTCCTATTATATTTAGAAATGCCTCATTTCTTTACCAGTTAGGAGTTAACTCATAAACTAAATAATCAATCTGCAACGTAAACGAGTAGTTATTTTCTCCCATGTAGAAATGGTAAATAATGAGACTGATAATTACATATTCTGCTTGAATTCATTAAATGCAATTCTTCAGTCACAAAGGCAGCAGGCATTCTGAGACGGACTTCAAAGGAAGTATGTTCAGATGAGTGGAGTAACTGAGATTCCTGATGAAGATTGAAGCCATTTCCCTCATTTTCTTAATAGCTTCTGCCATTTCCATACTTAACTCCATTGCATCATTGGATATTTAAAATTAATTTCCCCGAGTGTCTTTCTTCCTATCCAAAACAAAGTTACTTGCATTTATGGCAAATACTTTTGAGGAATTAAGTTGTAAAGAAAAAAATACTCCCGTAAGTGGTATGAAGGGAATACTTACAATCTTGATTTAATTTGCTTTCTGAGTTTCCTTTTAAGAATGCTTCAGTGACAAAAGCTTTGAAGGTTTAAAACACTATCACATTTTTGTTTCCCTCTTTTATACCGGGGATAAATTTTGCGCAGTGAATCACGTTTGTAACTTCTGCCCAGTAACTAGATGGAACTGCATGACATTCCCCCCAAGAAAGTAAAGAAAATACAGCCTTTTACTTCAAATATTTTATGAATGCAAGGTTACAACAAATATATTAGTCAAAATGCAGGGCTATCAAGCACTGAACCGAGGATGCTGGCATCAGTTTGACTATTATTTTGCATGTGGAAAAAATATACTACGTCTACAGGTAAAAGGCATCACTAACGCATCATGAATTACTCTGGTCAGCCAACATCACCTCTGCAGCTTGGTGCATGTTTATGTCCTGAAAATAATCATCATTATAAATTTGAGATGAGACACTGGAACAAAACCATTCTTAAACAGGAAAGTTTTTGTTTTGCTCTTATCGAGGTTTATCGAGGTAACACCAAAAACTAAAACCAAGATCTTATAATTTCGCAGCCTCTAACACTTGTTAGGCTAGCCTTCACACAAGGAGCATGCATACAGCCACGGTTCTTGCTTTACGCTGAGGGCTGTTGGTTAATTCAAGTCACTGTTTTCTCACCTTATCTGGTTAACCTGTTGAACTGGATGTCCACCGTAGGAAAATGAAAAAATTAAATGATGTTAAGTGTAGCAGACAAATACAGACCACACCAAGAAGCTTACACTCATGAGTTGTCATAATAAGGGATAATAATAACAATAAAAAAAATCAGTCTTTTCTGTGCATATTTTTCATTTGAAAGGTCCCAGGAAATCATGATGTGCCTGGCCGTTTCTGTTGCTGATTTCTGATGACCTCTAATTGTTTTTTGCATTGCTGATAGTAAGTTGAGAGACTCTTATTTTCATCTAAGAGCTTTTTATGTTCTTGTACCAGACGAGATGTGTTTTGCTGGTCTTTTTCATCCTGGTCCAGTTCTGCTATTAGTTCTTGTCTACAGTTTAAAAAAAAAAAAAAAAAAAAAGTAATCGTCATTTATAGTCTACTTCTATTTGTGTGTAGATGACTTAATATGCTTCAAATTTTAATTTGATTATCAGTCTGAATTCATGGCTGGTGATATCTTGTGCGAAAAAATAAGTTAACAAAAAAAATCCTATTCTTTACTGTATTCCGAGGAGAAATTCTCTTCCAAATCAAATCCACATTTAAACGTTAGAACAGCTGTAAACCATAGGCTCAATCTCTACAATTTTCCTTTTTATAATAGCTTTCAGATGTAATTCTACAGGTCACAGTAGAGCATCTAAGAATCTACACAGAAATTTATAAATTTTTTTTAGCTATAACTTTGCTTAACTGTATATTCAAAAATTCAGTAGGCAACTTAAAAGGCAAGACAGCAATAATTTAGATAATTTTTTAAGTGAAGTGCTGTTTGATCAGGCAGATTATTTTTACTACTCTTATTTGAGCCAATAATTACAATAAATTCAAGAAGCTTTTAGCAATTACTTTTAGAGGAACAAATTCTCTACAATTTTATCTCTTAATTTCTATGAAGAATATTAGTGTTACATAAAACATGAGGTTGCATTTTTTTGTTTTTTTTTTTTTTTTTTTCCAGCATACTAATTATTTACAGACAGAGCATTAAAAAACAAAAACCTAAAACCCAAAACACCTGCAGTTGCCCAAGCAATTCAGTTAATGTTTCATCATGTAAAGTTCAGAGCTGCAGGAACACTAATTTGTGCTTTACATACCCTTACAACCCAACTTCTTGCTAGAGCAGAGTTTGTTTGACTCTTGGAAAAAACACTGCAGTAACTCTGGCAATTTTACACTGAAACACTGTTTTGTAGTTTGAGCTGTATATTTTAAAGCAGTGCAAAACAGACTCAGGCAGATTATTTTTGTAACTGTCATTTCACTTAATTTACGCATTAAGAATTCAATATGTTTTTAAGCAACAATTTTAGATGAACAAATGCACTGATAAACTTGCTAAAAATTATCCTACAAAACTGATGTAGCTAAATAGAATGCAGTTTGTTTTACTATTTGTTTATGAGGTGACAAGAAGGCAAGCTGCCAACAATATTTTAGCAACAAAATAGTAGAGGAGAAAGTTCCTCATGATAATTAATTGCTGCCATATGGTTTGTAATTACAGCTAAAGAAAACTTCATTAGTTCAACCTTTATAGAGTAATTACTACCTCAAACAGCATTAAATACATCAATCACAGTACTATTTTTTTGTTTCAAACCTAAGGGCAATTATGTTCTGACTAAGAAAAAACAACTTGGGAGAAATATCTATGCAGACCTTCCAGAAAAAAAAAAAAAAAAGAGAAAAGGAGGAATCTAAAAGGTACGAATTAACAGTTGTGAAACAGGAGATTATTTTTTATATAATTTATTGATCTGGAGGGACTATAGAAATAAAAACAAAGTTAAGATCTTCACCCTAGTTTCAGCATCACCTCAACAAGGTCTAAAAATTCTAATCATACTTGAAAAAATTCTTTTAAAGATGCTACGACAAAATGAATAGATGATGTAAGGTCAATTGTAAAGTAGCTTTTTCCCCATTCTGTCTGTTGTTTCTCAAGTAGAAGAGGTTTACACACACATTTTTCTCATTGGCTATTCCGCAAACACTGAGGCCTGCAGTGTCTCAGGCTCTGGTGGGTAACAAGCTGTTTCCTTGGTCTAGTATGTAATGACCTCTCAGAACTGCTCCCCAGCATCAGGAAATAGAAATGAAGAGAAGCAGAACACAACAGAACACATTGCAAACTGAAGTTCTGAATCAGCAATAACTTTGGCCCCAATCCAACAGAACATGCAAGCAGTTGCTTCACTTATACGTGTACACAATGTGCACTAGAAATAATCTCTTTCCTCTTACGATAAGAAAGTATGTAACAGCTTTTATGTATTAGGCGCTAAACCCCTGGTAGAAAACCACAACATGTGTCTTGATAATACTGCTACAAATGTGATTATTAACACAAGTCAGATATAAGATAAAATCTAACTGCCAATAGATAACATTGAGATATTACTCAAAATTCTATAATGCATTATCCAAATGGTTATCCACAATTTACAATTGGAAGTCTTTTATTGGACAGTGTGTGAAACAGAATTGCAAAGTTCCTCAACATTCCAGGTCTTTCACTTGAGATGACACAAACATTACTACTGTGGAATGTACGCAAAAGTGCCACACACTTTATTGTAGGGCCTGTGCAGAAGAAAAGTCTTAATATTGCTTAAAACTTAAGTTACGGGCTCTGAATACCTCACCTATGGTGCGTATCTCAGTATCTATACAAGATTAGGTCTTGAAAAGAACCATGCCCTATGAAATTTTACTTCAGAAAGCCTGAAACAGCAGTCACAGATAACTGACTTAGTGTAAAAGCAGCATAAAGAAAAACAGAAAGAGGTTCAAGACATTTCACTTACTTCCTCTGCAACAGCAATGCAATTTCTGTCTGAACTTTCATGTACTCTTGTGCCATTTTGCAGTGCTGTTCAAACACAGCCATAGATTCTTTGGAGTTTGGACATGGTGCTAGAGGCTGAAAATAAATCAGACGTTAAAAACTAATGAACTAATGAAGTCTCTGTGGTGTATTTATAACATCTTTTAAAAAACAGTAGGCTTTTAAAAACAAGTGTTAAACCATGTCCTAGAAAACTTTACTGCACTGATGCCAAAGTTGTCTCAAACCTCCAATCTGCAGTTATTAATCTGACAGTCTCTTTGTCACAAGGATCAAAAAATCAAACTAATGTTTAATCACACACACCCCAAATAAAGTGAATGCAACAATTTGATTCAGTAATACTCAAGCAAAAAAAAAATCTTATTTTGACAGTCAAACTCAAATTACATTTGGTTTTAGAGATCATGTTTCCCAGGGCTTGTTTTTAATAGCTTGATCAAATCTGAGTCAACCAATCTCAGATTACATAATATATTTTTTTAGCCTTGGTCAAAAGTTAGACTATAAACACTGGTAAGTATGTGGCACTATATTTTGCAGTCCCAAATTCACACCTAAGAATGTAATGCAAAACAAACCATCTAATGACACATATTTATTACCTGTAACTGATGATCTAATGTAAGATATGCCATTGGGATGGAGTTATCTGACCCATTGGTCTCTGTAACAACACCAAGAACATTTTAATGCATTTTAAAACACAGATAACTCTATTTTTACAGGACAAAACCGAGAAAACTACATTTCACAATACACAATCTGAATGTGAAAAGGCAAATGGAAATAGCAGTGTTCCAATCCCAAGGCAGATGACTCTTTGCTTTTCTGATAAAGTTAAGAACTTCAAAATTACGATCTATCACACCAAGAAGAAACAAATATTAAGGTTGTTATCCTACATTTCTAGAAGCCATGTATCCGCATACACATTCTTTAAAATATTATTTTTGTACAGTTTGCTATCACGTTCTGTTTATAAAAAAAATTGCCATTTCATTCTTGTTTATGAAGGATCAGCCAGCCAGCCATGCATCTAATGATTTTAAAATTAGAAGCTGTGCAAACCATCTCTGCCAAAATAAAATAAGCACAACCTCCTGCTCAGTTTCAAAACCTACTCCTGGTGAGGATTTTAAGTATCTTCCTCACAACATGCTCTAGGGCATTTCCTTTGCTCTGTAGAGACACTTTGTGGGTAGCAAGGGACCCAATACCCAATCCATCTTCTGGGCCTGGCTGCTCTCTTCTTACACTGTAATTACTCTGGATTTCTCTAAAGCTTTAACCCACATTTAACATGTTTCTGAATTCTTAAAGGTTATATCTTTTGGTAGCCCAGAATCTAGGGATCACAAGGTTACTGTTAAGCTTTAAGAGACAAAGGAGTAAAGACACATTGAGAAACTACTGATTTTATAGCTGCATTATTGCTACTAGAGGATTAAATGGAGGAGGGTAGGTGGGAAAAAAAAGGGGCTGCTTACCCATACCCCAAAAGCACCTGCCACAGAGTAGTCGTGGTAGAGAAACTAAGGTGTTGCCCTCAAAGACTATGCTATCTCCAAGAGCAGCTTCAAAAGGAAACAGAAATAAGAGGGTGGGAATGGAGAAAAAGTGGTTAAGTGTATGCTTGTAAGGAAACTGGAAGGTGGTAAAAATAATAAAAATAACCAAAAAAATAAAACCAGAGAGACTTAATCACCACAGTGTCTTAAATCAGAACAATACAGAAGGCCTTCCCTACATTCGATTACTGCCATTTATGGAATACTGCTACAGCAAAGGAATTATTGCAATGTTTCAAATACATCAATACATGCATTCCTCAGCTTTTGGCTGTGTCACAGAACTGTAATTTTTCCTGTGATTGATCAGATTTGGCTGTGTCCTCATTTTAACATTTTGCCCAATTACCTTAATAATGTACTTTCTTTTACATAAAACTAAAATTATTTATGCGTTCAGAAATGCAAATAGCCCTTTGTTAATGGACTGCATAAACCTAATAAGAAAAAAATATATGTGTGGTATATTCTGTATTTACCTGAGTATAAGGTGAGGGACTTATGTGAACAAGAAAGCCACCATAGTAATGGACCTGACTTTAGCTCTAGAGGTGTGCTGCATCTAAGGCCAGAGATTTAGGACAAACTGCCTTTGCACTGGCATAAGATCAGCAGCTTTCAGTTCCCAATGAATTATCTATTTAACTAATGGACAAGAGCTTGCTTCTGTGTGAAGCAGCAATTCCCCTAAGTGCTCACTGCCTAAAGAAACTTGAAATCCAAGTTACACACGAGAAGGAAGGCTGTGGCAGAGGGCAAGGGCTTTGGGAATTTGTGTGTTACTAGGCATAGAGTGTGATTATGCGAAGTGACAATGGACAGAAAGAAGAAAGCATAGAAGCAAGGAATAAGAGTATGCTGCCCTCCCCTCCTGCTAAAGCAGGGCAAAAAAAAAGTACACATCTTACTTTCAGAATCACCTTGTATTTGGTAAAATACCAGTACACATATATATGGATATATATATGCTGGCACAAAATCAGTCCATATGTGAGTTTCCATTTTGCAGTTGGTTACAGGAAAAGAATGACAGAATCTGATCAGTTAAAGATGAAATGGATTACAAGCAAAAGATTTCAGAATTTAAGGCACTATGAAATACCAACTTGAGATTAAGTCTAAGATTTACCGTATACATTCTGGTAATGAAAATGTAATTCTTATGTTCTAAAAAGGAATTTGTGGGGATCCATTATTTATATGCAGTCCAGTATCGGTCCATTTCATAATGGTGTGCATTATGACTTTTAAGACTGAATTCAGCTATTAAATTATGTTTACTCAATCATAATCTGTAACAGAACAACAGTGATGCTTTTAGAAGTATCTTAGTATCTTAGAAGTATTTTAGTAGAAGTATTTACATTTCTGTAGACACATGTTTATACGTTTAAGACCAGTAACTTTGTGTGCACATACACATTCTGCATAAGCAAAATTACAACACACAGATAAAGAATTAATGTATGCCAGCTGATACTTACCTAAGTAGCACTTCATTCCAGAAATCAGGGCAATGAAAGCTTTATCTGTGCATTCATAATACAAATGCACAACACTAAAATGCCACAAAGATGACTACTCCCTTCCCTCTCCAACGACACTTTACAGACAAAAACTGGTGCTCTCTTAAATAGTAGCAGCACTGCACACATACAACACTTTGTGACAAACAAAACTCTTACAAGCTTAGGTAACTTAACATTACCAATATAAAATGTTTTTAAAGCCACTGTTGGAAACAAAGCAATGATGTAATGATTTAACCTAAGCAGCATTAAAATGGGATGACACTTTGCCTCATTTTCTCTATATCTAGGTACATACCCTATCAAATATTTATTTATTTTTAAATGTAAAAGGTTAACTAATGAACAAAGGATTACCTGCATCATCAGGTGTCCATGGATTACGAGTTGGCTTTTCAGAGGTTGGTCCCGAGGTAGTGATCATTCTCACACTAGGACTAGATGATCTACTGCTGTTTCTACTCTCCTGAAAAGATACAGCAAAACAGAATGACAAGGAAAGTTAACATATTTTTTTTTTTCAAAATGTTCATTTTACAAAACAGTACTAAAATGAAAAAAACAATGTGAAAAAAACGATATTCCTCCCAAATACTCCCTGCAAACTTTTCTTCCTGAAAGCTTTCCAGATAGCTTTATAAACCTTGTATGCATTGCAGCAATTTCACCCCCATCTTTACTTCATCTTTGCTATAGAAAAAGAAATGGATATAATTCTGCTATTCAGCATAATAAAAAGCACTGTTGAACAATGCATTCAAAATCTTTATATAAAAAGCACACTACTACACACCTAGTAATTTTCACAATACCGTTCAATGTAATCTATCAGCTCCATAAAATAAGGAAGGAATAATGTTTTATTTCTGATATTTAGCCAATGAATGGAACTACATTCAACAAAAAGAATATACCTTATTAACTGCACTAGACTGCATTGTATTAATCTACAGTATTTATTGTGGTTACGTTAAGTCGGAGGTTATACAATCCATCCTCAGAAAATATGAAGAGGTATTTTAACAAAACAATCAATTAGAACACTCAATTAACTGATTAAAATGAAGAAATTAAAAAATGTGGAAATTATCACTCAAAGCAAATTGAAAACTAAAACAAAATTCTGTAGGAACCTCCTTTACACTGAAGGAGTACTTTACTACTTAAATTCTTTTCCTTATCAAAGCACAGAAGATCTAATACTGACTTCATTATTCTATCCAGCTTCTGTTTCAGAATACTTATTTACAATATAAATTATTGTATGCCATACATCTTCTCACAGACATAAAAGTAACACAGTAAAGGACTTAAAAGTATAGACCCCACCATGTTTTACAGTAAAAAAAGTCAAAAGAAAAGATGCTATTCAAAAGACAATTATTTTCAATATGGGGTGCTTTCTATGAAATTATTAGCTAAATGTCCCTATTTTTTTAAAAAAAGAACTACTCAAATATACATTACCTGGAAGCTGTATTTCTTTATGACCCTGATTTCCAAATATCGTATCTTAATTTAATTTTAAAAGCCAGGATTTCAGTCAAGCATCAATCCAAAGAGTAGTAAGATCCTACACACTGAAATACCCATTATTTCAACTGCATTACAATATGTTTCTCCGGTAATTGCTTCAGTTTAAGAGGCTAGGAAAACACACTATTAGACTGCACACACGAGACCTATAACAGCAAATGCCCATACTTTCTAAAATGAAACATCTTTAAAACAGCAATAATTTAAGTCTACTGGGTAAAACAGGGAAGTCAGAAACATGGCTCAATTATTACCTTCTCAGAGCTTTAAAAATTGTTTAAAATGCAAACCTTATTTTGCAGCAGTTAACGCTGTCCCTGTGCCAACACTGAACACTTCAGTCTTGCTTGCTTATGCAATGGAAAAATGTTTCCAAACAAAGTACAGAGCTTTAGTACCAATAGTTATTAAAAATGATTTTTTTGAAGTTCCCTTACATATTTGCTTAAGCTATCTATGTTTCTCAAATGATTTCAGTCTTCACATGCTGAGGAAACTCATATGTGAGTGCTTTCTGCCTTATCAAGGGAAATACATTCATAAATACAAAGTGACATGAAACTCTGTAAGAACAAAGAAATTGCCAAACTGGGACTGAAATTTATCCATTAGCCTTGTATTCCTTCTTTGACAGAGCCACTGCAAGCAACATGAAGAGGAGTAGCTTAATTTTTTTATTGACCATTTTATGTTAGTAGCCAGGAAGTATTGTAGAAATAATCCAACGGGATGATATTACCAGGATTACTAAATCAGATATTTTGAAATATCTTTTGTGTTGAAGTCTCTGTTGACATTATGAAGGTTTAAGTGGCCTAGCTTACTGTTTACCGTCAGTGTGCTCAGACATGAATGATAAATAAACATCATAAGATAGAGCAAGCATTTTTAATGGGGTTTAAGTCCTTAAAGCAAAAAGAACTGTTGAGTATGTAGTTGACAGCAAGGGGGTCCCAGGAAATGCTCTAGCTAGGGTAACTTAGGGTAACTCTAGCAAACCATGCTATACAGGGTTGCTTGCTGTACCAGATTGCTTTGGTCCATCAGCACAGTAAAACCACTTCTGTGATAACACTGTTTAGATGAAATTACTAGAGACAGAAGTGAAGGATTCCTATCTGGGGTACATTTTAAAAGCATCACAAAATCCAAGGGAAGTTCCCCAAACTGAATAGCTGTTAGATTACTGTGGTTGAGTGTGCTGAGTGAGATACTTCAGCTCTCCTGGTGGTGCACTAGACCACAGCCACCTTCCCTGACACCAGCCTTGCTGACAGGTAAGCCAGTGACCGCTTTTCAGCAACCAGTTTCTGTCATCTCTTCATGGATATCTTGCCATTGTTGCCTCCTCCAGGTATCACAGTATGAAAAACATACTTTTTGTAAGGTTACTCTCAAATCATCTTTGCCAGGTGGCCAAACCTGCACTGTGTTCTTAGCTTCTTAGTTTCCATTTCTCAAAGGCTTAGCATTTTGGAAAGCTGACGTGCTCTAAGGAATAACCCCCCTTCCCAGAACAGCATGATTTTTTCTGTGTTTAAATTAAACAGGCAAACAAATTTAAAAAAAAAATCAGTGGCACCAGCCCTTTCTCCTCATCATCTGCGGATTCTGTCTCCCTGTGAAAGGGGAGAAAGAAAAGTGCCTCTGTGACCAATTGCACAATCTCATGGGCAGAATGATTCATCTGTATGGTTTCAGATCCCATGAATTCTCACACTTAACTTGCATGCGGGCATGCATACTCAAACCTTGCCTCTCAACTGTTTAATACAGTACACGCTTTTCTTTAACACATTCATTTTTTCCACTTCAAAGTAAACTGAAAGTAGAGAGGCCCAGTGACAGTTAAAAAACGTTAAAAAGAAGTATTTCTGCTATTATGATGGCATTGTAAAGGATGATATATACCAATATGACCCAATAAAAACAGGTAGACGAGGACATGGATATCTTACTGATATCTTATTGCATAATCTTTAATGATTATGTCAAATAAATTCCTAAATCTACCTGTGTAAAATGCCAAATTTTGCAATGAAGACTCAATCGTGTATAAATAGCAGATTCGTTGTGTTCAATCTAGCCTCCCAAAGCTTTTTATGGCTGCAGCTCAGAGTCTGCACATCTATTTCTGTGTTACAAAGATGTTTAGGTAAGAGCAGTACTGGTAACGGACAGGCACCGCATAAATCCTAAGGGGTTTTTAAAGTGCATGTACAGGCAAATGGAAAGGCAGAGGAATCAAGTCAGTGGGAAAAAAAAAGATTACATGCAAACATGAGTGGACCATCACAATACATGTACAGAAACAAATGGGAATGGACATCTGACTGTCAGAAGATTACACTAGCACTGCTCGTGTCACTTGGAGTTGAGTCTAAGGTCAGCAAGTACTAGAGCAAAAGACTTTCATCAAGTCCTGTGAAGAACAGGGCTTACTACATGTGATCTCAACAGCGAGCCCCTCCAGTAGCTGGTCCAACGACTGAAAACCTTTGGTGTGGTATATTTTCCTACCTAAGCTCTCAATGTAAAAGGATAAGCTGAGTACTAAAATCAACTGCAAAGCATTGCTACTGTCTGCTGATTTTGGTAGCATCAGTAAGACCATTACTAGAAAATGTCTTAAGTCTCTGAACACACACACACAAAAGTATTCATCACCATAAAAACCACACAAAAAATTCTTCTGGCACTACACAGAAAGAACAATCAGGAAACTCACAAGGTTAGATTAGAACAGATCAGAAGCTAGGCAGGGAGTCCTGGTCTACCCTTGTCAGGCAAGCACCAGAAACTCTGGTATATTTGTTATTAAGTACACTGTTTTCCTCCACCTTAAAAAAAATCCACTCCAAGTTGGAAAAACCTTCCTGATATGAACAAAGCAAAAAACATCACAATTATTTTCTATTGACATGTTGGCAATTTCCAGAAAAAAAGATAAGTTTAGTAAGAAGATTTCTGATCAGCCTTACAGTGTTCTCAGTCAAATGGTTTTAAATCCTTGTCATAATAAAAAAGCAGCGCTACAGCAAAATTTTGAGCAGGACAAGGACTTAAAAGGCCTGGGTGCGGGAGTGGAAGCACACAGTGCTGTGGCAGCTCAATGAAGGCTACGCCAAAGGGTGGGTGTAAGAGAGAATGGAATGCAGGGAAGAAGGATGTTTGCAATGAAGAGAGGGAGGGGGAAAGGGATTTTCATGTTAGAAAGGATAACCTATATATGGTATGTGCATATGGGGAGATGCTATAAACTGACCAGAGCTACACTAGTTACAGATGTGTTTTCTGCTTTGGCTTGTAGACTGCTTATACACATCGCAGTTCAAGATTTTATTAAGAATTCAAGGCAGTGAAGTCTAAAGCTATAGAAACCTAAAAAGAATACTTTTAGGTCTTCTGCTCAAACTACATTGTGCTTGTTTTCTTGTTTCCCAATTGAATATTAATATGCGTATCTATGTATATTAGAAGTTAGAAAAGGCTGCTGAAACCAGTGCTTTCTCTTCTCACACCAGAAAAAGGTGAAAATGTATTATGCACTCTCCATATAAATAAATTTCTTCCAAAGTGCACTTTTCTTGCCTGTTAAAATTTTATGTTTTCCATGCCTTATCATAACATTTCCAAGAAGTGTAAAATAAAAGAAGGTAATTTTAATTCTTCCATTTATATTTCCAATATACACGCTATCAGAAGGAAGAAAGCAAAATGTGATTCTGGTACCTCTATAGACCCTCATCAGAAACTGGGGAGGCAAACAAAACTTTTTTGTACCCTCCTGGCCACAAGGGCAATTTAGCTAGAACAGCTACAAAAGCAGTAGAATAGCTTTCAAAGAAACGTTTTAAAAAAGCTACTAGTATTTGAAGTAAACTGGAAATTCTATGTTTTCAAATATTAACCATTCATTAAAATTAACAAAACAAAAAACCTTAAACAAAAATTATAATTAAAAACATTCATACACCAAATTAGTGCAATTTGGTATAAATGTTGCACTATCACTTCATTTTTTTTTCCCCCAAGCCTTCCATAATTTTTGTTCTACTGTTAACCAAATAGGCTAATCAATTTCTTTACTAAATTTTGCAGATTCATTTCTTTCTAGAACACCTGCTTTCTCTGAAGATATTAACATGTATTTAAGAGTCATTCTATTATTTTCTAATAGATTCAAATTCTATCTTAGTAAGTTAGTAGTAAACTCTACTAATAATATCTGGGTGATTTATGAGGTTTCTGTGGCTTTCACACTCTACAGAATTAAAGAAGGATCAAATGTTGATCGCCCTTAAAGTTGATCACCCCCTAAAGTTACCACCTATTTTAGATTATTGCAGTATGTTGTTTAATACGGAAACTTGATTAACCTGATGAATATGCTAAGCTCCCACTTTCCCAACATACAAACAATAATAGGAACATCAAAATTGCAAATTCACACTAGTGATGAAGTATCCTTTCTGAATTACTGAAACAGACACGGTAGCAATTAAAACACAAAATGAACACATCTGAATGAAGCATCAGCTGTACTCTTCTCATTTAAGATGTTCTTAGTATATTTTCACTTATATATAGTATAACACTGTCTGTTACCATGGCATTTACAATACCAGATATGAAATTATAAAATGTCTTATTGAGATAGTTATGTTAAAAAAAAAAAAAAAAAAAAAAAAACACCAAAAAACGGTGTGATAACACCTTCCTATAGAACTTTCACAAGAAATGGAAAGATACTACTCCGAGTTACTGGTTGGGGCTCGGAGATTCATTAAAAAATATGCTTATAATATTAATGAACTTTTTAAAAAAAAAAAAAAATGCAAGAAGTGAGTCTAATGTATGTATAACTGCTTCAGGCAACCGTAAGTAGTTATTTCAGTTGTTTTCTACATAAAAAGAGGTAAAGGCTTTCCTGTATAACATCTGCCCTGAGTCAAATTGAGTAGTACACATGAACTATTTGTACATAAAAAATGATAAATACTGTACGAGCTATATCAATATCATTGGTCATCTAGAGCTCATTCATAGATTATCCTCATGGTATTGGATTTAAATGCAATAAATGGCACTGCATTCTGTCAAGCTTCCACATGATTTCTACAGAAGTATCGAAGGTAGAGATTTCCAGACCAGTTTCCCTGTACAGATACAGCATCAACTTCACTGAAAGATAAAGAAGAGATGAGAGACATTACCTGACTGGACTCTGTTCCAGCAACAGTAAGATCTTGAATGGATCTGCGCCTCTGCTGTCCGTTTCCTGCTGGGAAAAAAACAACAAAACAAAAACAAAACAGTGAAATCTATTCAGAACAAAATAAGAAGGGTGCGACTGTTGCAGAGGAGCTTGGAATTTGTACAAATCCACAGAGAGAAAGGGAGAGAGGGGGAGAGAGAGACAGCTGCAGAATTTTAACTCAAAACATGCTGGCCTGTCAACAAAAAGTATCCCCCCAATACAATAACCACTCCTACCACATGAATTGCTGCTGCACTCCACTCCACCATCTTCTGTCACATGTATTTGAACAGGCTTAGGACTCGGGGCAGGAGCTGATGACGACATCTATTTCGAGTGCGTTACGTTATGGGGATTTCTAAAAGCTAGACTGCGAAGATAACACGCTGCCAGCTTTAACCTGTTGCTCTTTGGTATGCTCAAGTAACATAGCAAGGACTTCTGCCTGTGTTTTGGTTCCTTCGCTAAAACCAAGAAGCAAATGTGCTTCCTTCTGGGCAAAGTGAAAGCTCTTTCTCTCCTTCAGAGAAAGGAAACTATGCCCTATTCTCATGCTCTGAAAAGTGTGAAAAGGGGACTGGTTCAGCTAAATCACATCTTGCTATCAACCTCCTGAGCACAATGCTGTAATCTTTTCCTCTTCTCCTTCCACCTGTTAGCAATTATCTACTTGTGACAGCTACATAAAACAGTTTAAATTTTAACACTGACACTCAATCAAAGGCATTTCCAGGAAACAAAGTCTCCTTAAAAATAAAAGAGATTATGCAACGGAATCTCCCTAACTACTTTGATTTTTATTACTGTGATTGTTTATATTGTCTCTTGAGAGCAGGTCAGCTGTCCAAAAGGAAACACCAAAACGTCCTGAGTAACAGCTGACAATGCTCAAAATTCTTGGTCTTAGATCTGCATTACGTAACTTTTCTACTAGAGGGTAGCATCTCAAACATGTACTACAGCAGCGGCAGCCCCTAACCCATCAACCACGCACTCTGCAGCCAACCCAATTCACTCAAAGTCCTGTACCAGGGGTCTATTTGTTTTAAACCTTTTAGATATTTATTCAACATCATTTCAGTATTACTTCACAGACTATCTTAAGTATTTTGATTCGCAACAGTTACAACAAAAACGTAAGACTATCTATGCAATATGAATCAATACATTTAAGGTATCAATTTAATAATTCATAAATCACTGTTAATAATTCTTAAATATAGGTACTATCACATATAGGAACACGTTACCACAAAGCAGCTGTACCAAATTCTCAGTGTCACTTCACCAATTTGTAATGATATTTTAGAATATAAAATTTCTAAGAAATACTATGAGAAACAAACTTATTCGAAAAATCAAGAATTCCAGAAAAGGACTATATTCTTTACCCTGACTACAAATGAATTTTAATTGCAACTTTTTTTGAGGTCTTGACCTTTTGCTTCTGAAATTCAAAGACAGTATATACTTACCTAAGCATCAATGACTATATTATGCTTAATACTTTACCATGAAGATACTAGGGATGAAGTGAATGACAAATCTACGTCAAATTTTTGAACTTGTTCACTTGTAGTGAACTTTTTCCACTAGCTGACCATTTAGAAACATGTTTATTAATTTTATAGAATTAGGTACTGTAGATAGTTCATCTGGCTGGCACAGCTGATCTCAATACTCAAGATACGGATGATCCACCCATGACTGACACAAAATTATGTGCACGTTTCATTCAACAACACTGTTCTAAAATTAGCTCAGCTGAAATAAGCTTGCAAAAATATCTGAAATTCTCATTTCAGATTAGCAACATTTGTGAATTTAAAGAACCCCGCACATGTGTTGCTGAAACATTAGATCATGGCTGCCAAAAAGTTAAAATAATCAGGGTGGGGTGAAAGAAAAGAAAATGCTTTGGGATGGGGGGAGAGGGGCCAAAACTACTGTGTTGCAATAAATGAATACCTTTAAATGAAATATCTCCAAGTTAGTAGCATGAGGGAAGAGCAAGCTCTACTAGGCAATGCCATTTTAATTAGTGTAACTACTGCAGACATCTGGCAAATAGCTTAGACAAAGCAGAAACAGACTACAAATCAACAAATACTTATTGCTCCAGATTCAAGATAAATTCAGTTGAAGAGTACACTACATAACATATAGCTTTTATTTAAAATTATCACTTCCACTTCTCTATGCGTTCCTTTCTCAATTTTAATATTTTACCTCTACATTCATTTAAAACTCCTAATTTTTCCTCATTATAAAAACTATTTTGTAAATGTGCAGAAGCTAATATGATGTACCACCTCAGTATTTTAACAGTTTACAGGACTTTAAGATTAGAAATCAATGAGCGCTCAATTACACATCTGTTTTGAAAGCTTTAGTGAAAAAGCTCCAAACGCCTCATCACCACCTGAAACGTTGAAAGACCTTAATTTAATTATTTATACTAAAAGAGAAATTGATCCAAACAACGATATGGCATTCATGGTTCAAGCGATTACAGTAACATAGTTCTAGAAGTTCCAAACAGTACCTGGGGATTTATGCTTTCAGGTTTTCTTAATATGCATAGCTTGCAGATGAGAGCTACAATTATTGGAATATCCAAGTTTAATAACTTATGGATATATCAGCTAAAAGGGCAAAATGAAAGTGAAAAAACTGAGGGGAGTAAGAACAGGGAAGAAGAAAGAGCAAAACAATGCTCAGAGGAAAGTAGCATTAATTGCTGAATTACCAAGTAGTCAACAAAATCAAAAGAAAATAAAGCAATGATTCTCAAATTAGTTTCATGCCACAAAGCATTTCATATAAAAGTTGCTCACAACAAAAGATTTGCACTGGTTAAGTATACATTCTCTTCTCATTTCCTTTGTTCTATCTGCATTTTCCCGTTTCTTCCTCCAGCTCCTCCCTCCTTTCCTCTATGTCATCTTCCTCATTTTCACTTCACTCCATCTTCTCTTCCATCAGCTTACTCCCTCCTACCCGCCTCACGATTCTCATTAATCTCTCCTTACCAACATATTTCCTTGGCCTCAAAAAAGTTTCACACACTGTTGTTTGTTTCTGAAATATAATTCAAAACATACAAAAAATTTCTAGCACGAGCTGCTCCACATACTCTAGCGAAACCAATTACAGCTTCCTGCTAAGGCTTTTGATCATCCCTCAAATATCCAAAGCAGCTACACACGCTTCTCCCTGCCCTATAGCAGATACTTGCTTTCTCCTTTTACACTTTCACAAACACATGCTGCTTGTTCTCTTCTCTTTAAGGCAACAGTATTTTGTTTGTAGATCTGCAGCCAAAGTACAAACACTCTCCCTCTTCTTTCATCTCGCCTGTTTTCTCATTCAGACTCCCTCTCCTGCTCCTTTCCTTTTCAATTTAGTGCTTGAGGATCCTTCTCTTAGTTCCTCCCTGATCATGTTCTCCCAAACTTATTCATACACCATACTCTCAAGAGCTTTCCCTACAAGAACCAAACCTCCCTTACAGTACAGGATGATTAGAAATGTAATAGATTTAGAAGACAATTTAAAGTTAAAACTTTGATTGGGATTCCAGAAGAATTAAGTGATCTGGGGAGGATTTCTGGCTTATACTGGCTTTGAGGTAGATGTAGAAATTACAGATTAAAGTATCTGATTTCTGTGATTCCTATTCTAAAGATATTCAACAAAATGTGTCTATCCTGAGTAGTCACTTATGCAGTGCCAATGCTATAAAAATACTTCAATGCTGTGGTACAGTTTTAGATGACAAAATTAAAAAGCCAAACGCATTCATGCGATATGCATGAGCTGTTTGCCAGTGAAGAAAAGGCAAACTTTAAAGAATTTTTGCTAGATGCTGCTTGACTGGTTTGTATCCAAAAGGTGTTCTGATTATTTTTCTCCATCATATTAAAAACTATATATATTTTTTTTCTTTTACACACATAGCTATTTAAGCCTTTTGTACTTACTAGGATTTTTATTTCTCATATATGCGTATGAAAAAATAATAAAAATATAGGTGCATATTATCTGTACTATACTACATATTATGTATACAATAAAGGGAAGGAAACGGATACTTCACCTGGCTATTTGGCTACAGTCTACCACCACTGAAAATTCATTTGCCAAGCTGTCGCACTAAAATGGAACTCGCTGATCCATTTTTCAGTTTTTAAGTTTTGTAAACTAGGAACAAAAATAGGATCTTGAATCAAAATAATTTCTGTTTATACTTACTTGGAAGTATTTAGAAACAAGAGCAAATGCATATTAAAAATTTCCACTTCTGCAAACAGCTTGCCATCAACTGATAAAAATCTGTATTTTATAACCTTGGTAGCATAATTAGGTCATGGATGAAAACTGGCCATGGCAAAGCCCATTACAAAAAAACCCCAGCGACAGCAGATGTAGTACTCATGCTTCTAAAATAGCCCAGCCCCAAAGCAGCTGACTCACGGTAACATGCCTGCCTGCCTGGTGCCCTCCCCTCTGCGGGAAGCAGCTGCTCAGCAGAAGCTCAGGCAGCAGCACGGACAGTGTCAGCACTCGCTCTTCCCACGGACGGACGTGCCGGGTACGTGGCAGAAGTGCTAAGGAACATAATGGGGTGGGATCCAGACAGAGGTGCCAGTTTGGAGAGCTTGGAAGTATGACTGGAAGGGGAAAAGTGTGCTAAGACATGATAGCCATGAAAGAGTAAGGAAAGGAATGAGGTGAGAAATAGGCCACCATATATTGTCTTAAGAAGAAAAATAGAGCAACATGCTTTTGAGACACTGCCTTGAGGATACAGACAAATATAGTTAGTTTATTAGGAAGCTGGTCATTTTCACATCACATAACAATTAAGCTCTGCTTTAATACTAGGGACATGTTCTTCTTTTCCTGGTCCTGCAGTTCTTCCTGGGAAGCTGTACTGAGTAAGAGACATCTTTTATTACACAGCCCAGACTTATTTGCATATTTACACCTTTTTTCTTAGTGCCAGTACTGTGTCTTTTAGCTTAAACACTTCTCTTCCCAGTCTTTAGCTGCAGATCTGTCTACAGGAAATAAACTACTCATTTCTCAGCTTTCGTTCTGTGGGCTAGAACAGCCATGCTCTTCCACTTTCTTCTTCATACTTTTCAAACGATCCAAGTAGCTTTTCTTGCTATTATTTCAGAGTTCACATGTTTCTTTTACAGCTCAATACACTATTCTGGCTGCTCAGTATACTACATCGAATTCCTCAGAGATCAGACCTTAACAAGGGCCTGTAAAATAGCATTAGTGCTTTTTAGTCTCTCTTGGAAATATAACACTCAAAAGGAACTGTAAGCATTGTTTTCTTTTTTTTTTTTTTTCCTTTACGAATACTTCACACACAGTGTATCACCCTGAATTTTATCCTGTTTCTGTGTCCCCATCTGCCCCCCCAATCACAACACAATTCATCCTATGTGATACTCAAATATTCCTCTTTATTAATAATCACTCTTGATAACAAAATTTACTGTTAACACTTTATTGTTCATTTAAGACTTATTAAATGCCTTATGAGTGAATTTTGAGAAAATTCATTCCTACGCTTGCTCCAAAAGGTTATTTCTCTTGTATCTGTTTCAAACTCCTGTTAGAATGCCCATCTTGCCAAGTTCAACTAAAATAGTCCAGGTGAAGGGCATCTAAATGACTTCCTTTTCCTAAATAAGTAAAACCTCAAAAAGGTATCTGATATGTTTGGCACAATCTATTTTGGGAAAGCCATATGATATGTTTTCACTGACCTTTTAATTATTCTTCTCTAAAAGTTTCAAAGTTTTTTTTTGAAGCCTTATGTGCTGCTGCAGACAGACAGTACATGCAGACGACAGGTGCCCAATAAACTTTTAGAGCATGTTTGCTGAACTCCCATCACTTATTGACACTGCGAAACTTGACAGATCCTTTCAGAATATTGCTTCACCTCCTTTTTCCGTGCTCTAAAGATTTCTTTTATACCACAGAAGGCCAGGATTGTCTGAAAATTACACTGGAAACCTAATAAGCTTTCTGGATCATTTGTTAGTCTCAGTGCTGAATAGCTTTTATTTTCACTGACTGTTCTATTTTTCCTTGGAAGCTACATTTTAACATTCTGTATTTTTCACGTAAGCTTCCATAAAGTTATTTGAAACTTTTGTATAGAACTCTATCTTTTGCACTCAACTTTAAAATACCAAAACCCCTCAACATTTATAAGGAAACCTCCTCAGATGACAAAAATTTAGAGTAGGGGTTCACAGTTTTTAGTGACTCTCTTTATTTGCATCTCCTGACAGATCACTTTAAAACAGCTTGTGTACCACTAAGGGTATACCTATCACAGTTTGGGATTGATTGTAATTATTTTTAGGCTTTAAGAAGTATAAAATGAACCACTTGGACTGGGAAAAAATAAAAGATGGGAATGAAAAAGATATATTTCTAACTAAATATAAAGTTGAGATAGATGAGAATTATTCATTAAGGTACCAACAGAAATTACCAGCTACGGTGAGGATTATCCTGATCCTCTTCCTGTCAGGAGCTTGTCTTAATAATTTTAGTTTATCTTCAACACAACAGAAATACCTCATGCAAACACATTTTAGCTCTGGAAAACTGTAGTCAAATATAAAAATTCCACAGATCAAGCTTTAATCTTGTTTAATCACATGCGTTATACAGATTTGGAGTTCTCTACATAGTGTATTTAAGTCTTTTGCTCTACTAATATTTGATTAGATTAAAGTGGTTGCGCAAACACTACAAAGATCAGGGCAACATAAATTATCCAGACAGGAATTTTTCAACCGATGCCTGTCTTTGCCAAATGATGTACTGTAATTATAGAACAGAACTAGGCAGAACTTAATGAGAATCTAACATCAGGATCATAAAAGTAAAAAGTCCTCTACTAGCAAAAATAAGTTAGACTAGAAGATCAAAACCTTTACTGATAGAAGTTAGTACTAAAAAGATCATGCTCCTCTTTAGAGAGACATTAAAAAAAACACCCACATTGGGCTATTTCTAGGTCTGTCCTAGAGCAGCTGGAGCAAGAAGTATTTTCTAAGCAGTCTGATCATTATTCCAGCATCTTAACCAATTGACCCGATCACCTGGTCTGCGATACCTGGTATGATGATCTCAGGGACATCCAGAATGTTGCCAAATGAAGCAGTTTTACGATGGCCTCGTTTAGGCTTGGAATAGGCTGAAAAAATACACATACACAATACACATGCAAAACACTAAAATGGCAATAGCAAAATTATTAAATTTGTAATATTGCATTTTTCATAAACTTTGTTAAACTGTAGTTCATGCAAAAATATTTCATGCAGAATAAACTGCATTGCCTTTCACTCATGCTTACACATAGTAAAGCAACTGTTAAAAAGCAAAAACGCAGAACTAGCCATCAATACAACACCGTGTAATTAGTTATAGTTAGCAACACAAAAGTCAAACACAGAAAGCAGCATGGCAACAAGAAGGGAAAACCAAATGTAATTATCCAAACAGAGAACAAAGTAAATTATTTCAGATCACCTGTATATTCAGAACAAATTCTTGATTGCCTGAACTTATGTAGCACTTCCTCTTTAGTGCTGGGCATAAGCTATTTTATAAACAAGATTAAAAGTCGGATACTTCTGTTTCTTTGAACCACCTCCTGTTAAAGCAAACCTAACCTGTCTCTGAAAAATATGCTTATTGTTACTACATTGCACAAACATTCCTGCCCTTTGAGTGAAGATTTTTTGTTTTGAAAACTGGATACCACTACCAACCTTTTCATTTCTGAATGATGTTCAAGAAACATACTATGCTTTGGGGTAAAATTTGTTTTCTTAATTATTATTCTGCTGCTTCAGTACCTACAGATAAAGTTTCCATTTAGTGAAAAGTCTAAATACAGCTCCCAAAGGTAGAACGTTGCAGCATGTTTATCTAAAACTTAACATAGAATACTGTCGTGTATGATGTGATTTACTCTAAACACTTAATCTAGCAATAAATGGAACAAGAAAATTAAAAAAATCTTGACTATTTACTCTCAACAACAGCCCAATTCTCACCCAGTCACATTTTTTTTCCCCAAGTCACAACATTATTTCTGTCATAGAGATAACAAGGTTAAAAAACAAAGCAAAAAATCATACAATGCCATTTCAGCTCTTTTTTAAAAAGGTATGGTCAGACGGGCTTGACCTGATTTCTAGTACTGCATGAAGTAATTAAAAAAATAAATAAATAACCCACTCCAAACTCTACTATATTCAATGTATTCTTTTGTTTCAAGAAGAAGAAACCTTACAGTCACAATGACAGCAACAACAAAAAACTTAAAATGTTTTGAAATAATGATTACTATTCAAAACAATGTACTTAAGGAAGACAAACCAGGAAAATTAAAAACTCACACAAAAGGAAGGCCAGAGTTATCTTCACTAATGTCAAAACTTTACATTGACTTTAGAGTGTCAGTGACTAAAGTGAGTCCTGACATTTTAAAATAAAAACGCATATTATTATTATCAGGTAAGTACACAGCTGCCGCCTGTGTTAGGGGACCTTTAGAGATACTCAGGGTGAGAAGTGTTGCACAATCATTCAGTCAAAGGCTAACAATACAAAAGACAAATCTTGGAATAAGTCTTTAAAATAAGAACATAGAAGTAAGAAGTATATAGGGCAAGATAATATTAACCTATGAGTATCTTCAGTATTTAGTAAAACAAGATCCTGGAATAATCATAATATAACAAAGAACAATAGTAAAATCATTGTGGTGCAGAAGAATCAGGATATAATGCATATTTCCTTACTACTTACAGTTCTTTGATTAATTATCAGATTGGTAGAGAAATACAAGATCAACTACATAACTCTGGACTAACCAAAGTAATTTTGTCTGATTATGGTATATAACCACAGATTTAAATAAAAAAGTTCCAGATATGAAACTTAAAACTTGCATAGATTAACAAACAATATCCTTGATGAAGAAAACAGACAAGAAAGTGAAGGGTGGAGAACACAAGATAAAGTCAATAAAATGCTATGGCTTCACACATTTTTATTAACTCAGTCTTTTGGGAAGAACTAAGATTACTTTCACCATAAAATTAAGTGTTTATACTTGCACATAAAATCTAATTCACTCAAGGATTCAAGGATTTAGATACAACAGTTTATAGCTACCTGAAATAAAGCATCTGAAGCTATTTATTACTATTTCTGAAACAAAAGATATCAATGCTTTGTTCATCTGATGAATAAAATGTTTATCTTTTTGAGATATGTTAAAGTGAATTTTAAGTTATTTGGGAAAATGCTGAATTTCAAACCTACCTCTTCATTTTTAAGTACTAGAGGAATAACCTTTAAGAAAATGTTATTTTAGAAATAATTGTGATGGAATGAGATGGAAAAACATTATTTCAGATGCAAAGGATAAAGCTTGTGCATTTGGAACTAGACTGATATTTACAAGTCTCATAATGATTTTAGAAAGGTGAAAGTCTAATTCGACAATAGTAATCTCTTCCCTGACATTAAAAATACCTAATTAAAGTACTCAGCCTGTCTGGCAGTTGAACGTACAACAGTGAATGAAGTAACTTTCCCCCGCAACTAATAAAGGACAATAAGACTACGTGAAAAGTTGAATATGTTCATATGGCTAATTTTATTAACCTTCTCTAAGACTGTCTTAAAAAAATCCTACTTATTTTCTTCTTACCAATTCCTTACTCTGTCTCCCAAACATAATTTTACCTGTGGTAGAAGGTATTCTTGCTTCTATTTCAGACATGTCAGCACTCATCCTTTTTGCTTCTCCTGAAACAAGGGCTGACTGTGGTCGCCCACGAACATCTGACAAGCTCTCCACACTGCTCCCACGAGATGGGGGTAAACTCAAACGGCCAGGTTCACCCTGTTTCAATAGTTATATTTTTAAAGAGAAAGAAAAAAATTCTGCAGAAGCCCTTCCATGATATAATCATTATGTAGGTTAAAATAATTTCTATAACATAGATTTTAAAAACAAGTCAAAATTTTAGAAAATATTAAAAAAAAAAAAAATACTGTCATTTAAGAATCAAATATCTTGCATCTTGGCTCTTTCAAAATAATTAACTTTAGTTGCATTCAAACTGAGGAGAATTAGCACAATGTTGTCACAAGATAATATTGGTATTTTTCCATCCCATTTGAAATAAAATAGTGTTTTCAAAATTAGCATAAATGTCACACTAAACTTCTGGTTCTAACTTCAGGCAATGACATGCAAATATACATATTTTTTAACCTAATGAATCCCCTTAAATGAACTGTTTTTTGATTTCATTGGAGATACCTTATTAGGGCCTTCCAGTTTATATTTTTGGAATCATTCAGTAGTCTTCCATCCCTTTTCATGCTCTTTCCTGTAAGTAACTGACTCCAATTTTGTATTATATTTGAAAGAATAGCCACTGATGCTTTATAGCATTGCAACACTTTTGTCCATCTTTGTCCATTTCTATTATGGCTCAAAACTGGAGACGTTTGCTTACCGGCTGCTTGGCTGTATTTTTCATTTGCTGTGCCAATTTTGATTCCAAACGTTTAATAGTGTCATTGGTAGAAGCTCCTTGGAAGTCACCTGGTTCCATGTTAGCATCACTCTTGTTACTTGTGTTTGTAGAAGTGATGTCCATGAACGAACCTAGAAATCAGCAATAAGGTCAAATTTACATTAAAAATGCTAATGTGCATTTCTTCAAATATTCTCAGCAGCTAAATTTTGCTGTAGAGCAACTCTTTTGAAAGCTTTTAACAAAAGGCAAGACTGCAATAGATCCACAAATAAAAGAAGTAAAATGGAGTGGGTGGAAGAAAGAACATACAACTAAGTACTACAATGACATTTGAGGTCAGTCTTTAGCTTGCTCTGAAATTAGAGTAGATGGTAAATTAACAACACAACCAGCAACATCATTCACAACTCGTGGCAAGGTCCATCGTTTACTACAGAGGAGCACAAATACCTGAAAAGTAACAGGCAATATTTATTTGTAATGTAGGGTAATAAATCATATCTTAAAATCATGTGCTGAAGGGTGGAGAACACAAGATAAAGTCAGTAAAATGCTATGGCTGAAAAGATTTTATAATGTAATTTGCAGGTCGCTGAGTTGCAAAGTAGCCAGTGAAACTTCATTCAAAATAACAGTATTTTGGAGATAGGAAACAAACAAATCAAGCAGCGAAAGGTGAAGACACTTTATATTAATAACTACTGACGTGGGAAAACTGTATTCTATAAAATCAGAGGACTGAACAATCTTTATTTTCTATTAGTAAAAGGATTTCTCTGGGGCCAGAACTACTTGAAAGCCTAGCTTACATTTTGTTCTACTCCCCTTTCTGGTGATTTCCTTGTGTTTCTTTAAACTTATGTACTTACTGCAGCTGCCTAAACAACTACAAGTTTAAACTGTAGGGATCATAACTGAAAGCAGGCACAGCTTTCCAGAACAGTCAAAAATTTATGTCAGCTCCTACACATTACACATGACTGGAAGTGTCAATTGCTAGCAATCTTCAGGGGAACAAAAAGGAGACCTTAAACTTGGACATTCTGAGCTAGCTTTTATTACATGCTTATTTTCCATTAAAATGACCTGTATGCTTCAGCAAAACTATTTATCTGAGAACAATATAAATATGATGTGGTACAAAGTCTTAAAAAATAGATTTCTGCCAATGCTTAGGATTTTTGAAAGGTTACCTTTCGAAATCAAATTAAAATCAACATACCAAATCAACATAAAAGTGTGCTCTATAATCCACCTGCATTGCTTTATGGTGTTCTTTTCTTTTATTTATACAACTGTACCTGTACTAGTGGCAGAGTTGCTTTGGCCTTCATCTGAATACTGGCAAGGATACTGCAGAGGTTCATCAGCTCCTGGAAAGTACTGTGGAAAAAAAGCAGTATGTTAATAATAGTAAAAAGCAATTAGAATTGCTTTAAAATAATTCAAACAGTACTTCGTGAAATAATTCATAAACATAATAAATCATATGTTATACACGATTATAAGAATTTATATAGAAGTAAATCCAATTATTTTAAGTATTGCATTAAAATGCATCTATGACTCCTATTATTAATTTCCACATACTTGTTATAAATGAAATACTATACACCTCCAATAAGGAAAGAAATAACTCTCTTTCTCTTTTACCATAATAATTTTTCTTTATATTCAAAAAAAGAAGGAGAGAGAACACACGAGCCTGCCTTTAAAGTGAGTTAAAAGGCATACCTGTTGTAATTCAACTTCCAAACAGGCTAAGAAATGATTAAGATACTAGAAAAAGTGTTATACCCGCATCAAGTGTGTCATTATTTTAACAATTTCCTCCATGGAAGGTCGTTGTGAGGGATCCTTGGACCAACAACGGGTCATTAAACTCTCAATTGGTTTAGGTAAGTTTTTGATCAGTGGTGGCCGAGTACCTATAATTGAAATTAGAAAAACAACAATTCGTTAAGCAGAGACTGTAAGAAGACTGACAATGAATAACCTCTGTCTGATACTTTGCTAAATAAATAGAAGAAAACATATAGTTAGTTGTAGTCTGATGGAACTGGCTCGTACTGGATTTTCTGACTTTCAAACAAAGAACTGACAACAAAAGTTCACTTGCTTGCACCACATACAAGTTACAGGTACATACAAACAAGAAATAAAACAGAAAACTTTTCCTTCAATAGCGGTTTGAATAAATTCACTGACTGACCAAATACAATGTATTGCAGTGGTAATTAAAATGACAAATTAATATATTACAGCTTTCTGAAGAGTAAAGCTCTAGTCCAAGCTAGAAAGCCTTTGATTCTTAATGCTGAACTCACAAAAAAAAAAAAAGACTTTTGAGGCTGCTTTTGCTCATAAGAATTTCCTGAAAAATTAGTAAGCATTAGTAAGTTTGACAGAAGCATTAATTTTGGATGACTTTTTCCACAGACTCTGCACATTTTCAATTATATACTACACTTGAAGTAAAATATAATCTATTCATCTGGTTTTGGTTCCAATTTCTACCCTTTTTATTATTTCAGCAAGTACAATTAATAGACATCCAGTTGTGTTTAACACATGAGATGTAGCGACATTTTGCAAAGAAAGCAGTCAGTATTTAAAGATGTATTAGCCATAGCTTTTCTCCCTTGTTTGTTCATTATTTCATTTGTAATTATATGTAGCAGGAAATCATAGAATAGCTTCATTTGGAAGGGACCTTGAAGATCACCTAGTTCCAACCCCCTGCCATAGCCAGGGATGCCACCCACTAGATCAGGTTGACCAAGGCCCCATCCAACCTGGCCGTGAACACTTTCAGGGATGGGGCATCCACAGCTTCTCTGGGCAACCTCTGCCAGTGCCTCACCACCCTGTGAGCAAAGAACTTCCTCCCAACACCTAATCTAAATCTCCCCTCTTTTAGTTTAAAACTGTTCTCCCTTGTACTATCACTATCTTTTTTGTACTATCACTATCTTTATTGTAAGTCCCTTTTTAGTAGTGAAAGGCTACATTGAGGTGTCCCTGGAGCCTTCTCTTCTTCAGGCTGAACATTATTAGGAACATTATTGTCTCAACATTAGGAAAAGGTTCTTCACTGAGAGGGTGGATAGGCACTGGAACAGGCTGCCCAGGTCACGGCACTCTGCCTGTTGGAGTTCAAGGAACATTTGGACAATGCTCTCAGACACATGGTCTGATTTTTGGGTGGTCCTGTGCAGAGCCAGTTAGATCCAATGATCTTTGTGGATCCCTTCTAACTCAGGATATTCTACGAACATTCCCAGCTCTCTCAGCCTTTCTTCATACGAGAGGTACCCCAGCCCTCTGATCATCTTCATGACCTTCTTCTGGACCCTCCCTAACAGATTCACATCCTTCTTGTGCTGGGGGCCCCAGGCCTGGATGCAGCACTCCAATTGGGTCCTCACAAGGGCAGAGCAGAGGGGCACAACCACCTCCCTCCACCTGCTGGCCACCCCTCTGTTGCTGCAGCCCAGGATGCAGTTGGCCTTCTGGGCTTCAAGCACGCACTGCTGGCTCATGTCAATATTTTTGTCCACCAGAAACCCCAAGTCCTTCTCTGCAGTGTTGTTCTCAATGAGTTCTCTTCCCAGTCTGTCCTCATGTCTGGTATTGTCTCGACCCAGGTACAGCACCTTGCACTTGGACTTGTTGAACCTCGTTAGGTTCATGTGGGCCCACTTGTCTAGCTTGTCCAGGTCCCTTTGGATGGCATCCCTTCTTTCTGTTGTATTGACTGCAACACTCAGTTTGGTGTCATCTGCAAACTTGCTGAAGGTGCACTTGATCCCATTGTCTATATATAAAGATATTAACAGTACCTGTCCCAAGACAGACCCCTGAGGGACACCACTCTTCAACGCAAACTTTGCAGCAGCCAAATAACACAAAAACCAGAACTGATACAAAAGCGCCAGTGTCTTAATATTAAATCTTTATGACAAAAAGTGCTTACTTAATGAAACATAAAACTGAAAAACTAATAATTTAAAGCTGCACACTGAAGAATGTTTAGCAAATTTATAGGTCAAATATACAACTTGAAACGCAGTTAAACGTTTTCAACTCACCATTGTGAACTGCCCACATTATGCGGAAAGCTGGACCACCAATCTCATCAAAAGGTTTCCTACGGGTGATTACCTCCCAGAGAATAATACCCCAACTGAAAACGTCACATTTTTCACTGTAATTGCTACCTGAAAGAAATCAGCAATATAATTTGTCTGTTTTATATATAACACACTAAAAATAAGTAAAATTTGAGATGAAAAACAGCTCTATATGCTTTTTTTTTTACCTCATATTTTTCCCAAAGAAAATAAAAATAAATCTAAAGCTGTTTAGAACTGCTTTAGCTGCTAACTTAAGACTGATATCATGACTGATCATTAAGAACGCCTCTCTTGAAATCAGTCCTTTTCACCCCGAAATTATAAAATGTCAGTTTTGTTATATAATATCATACGCTATTTGTTAAGTTTCAAAGATCTCTTGAATTTAGAACTTAACTGATTATTTTTGTTTCATGTAAATATGGCTGTTGAACTTGCTTCTTCCACATTAGTCACATGTCAGCCAATAAAAATCTCTGCCATATCCATTGCTCTTAATTAAAGGTCTTTGGCAGAACCAATGTTACCATATGAACAAATCAGCGGATTCCCCAATTTTTCACCATCTTATTTTCCCTGTTTATCATTTTTACTCTTTTTGTCATGTCGTTATTTAAATTAAGTTTTGATCACAACTTGAATATTTCTAAGCTTCCTGTTACAGGTGCAGAAGACATATAGTTGATATAGAATAACAAATAAGAATGTTCATAGGCTACAAAGGAAGGCTGTATGCTCTGTAACCCTACCTCATACAAATAACAAAAGAAACGTGAAGGATGTAATAGTATGTGAATAAATATAAGTGATAGGGATTTTCTCAGATGTCTTTGAGCAAGGATCAAAACTGGCATTGAATGGCCAAGATTTTTGGTTTTGTTGCTAATACATAATCAGAAAGCATCATTGAAACAAATCATTTCATAAACAGCAGAATTGATGAATTCCAGTCTCCTGTGGATACCTATTTTATAACACCCAGTTGCAACAGGCTCTACACTACCTATGAGCCATCCTCTTCTGGTCTGCAGACTTCTGACAAACTGTGCAAGGAAAGCAGCATGCTCTCAGACTGGTCGGTGTGTAAGAACTGATCTGGGAGCCAAACAGAACAAACAGGCTGCAGCCATGCAACCAGAAGTCCTCTCTAAGCAGCACAACTAATTTGAACTTCTCATGGTTACTGATTTTACAAAACTCACAAGAACTTGACATCTTCAAATGTGGCAAATGAATTTAAAAGTTACTGAAGGGGACAGTAGCAATAATAACAACATTAGCTTCATCAGTCAGCTTTTTTTTTTTTTTTTTCCCAAAAGGTAGCTGGGTAGCTGTTAACAATGGCAGTCTTTGTACCTGTGCAGCCACAGCACTTTCATCTACACAATCAACCCTGTCTTAGCCACTCCACTTTTGCTGGTCATTCTCCCTAGCCATCGCAAGATTGGATCCCAGAAAGAGGAGCCTTAATACTGCTGTGTGGAGCAAAGCAGTAAGGAGCTTAGTTCCCCTCTCCTATGTCAAAACCTCTGCGTGGCAAGAAGAAAGGGACAACTTTCAGGCTCCTTGTCTCTGCCAGATCTGAAGATCAGATGAAGTCACTTTTCAGTGGAGACAGCTTTCTAAAGCAGAAAAAAGTTGCTCCTTCATTAAGACCAAGCAAAGACCCCATGTGGTATGCAGTGGGAGACAGACAGCCCATGACAGGGAAGTAATGCTATTCTCCTGTTTAAGCACAGAAATTTTATTCTGTGGCTGAGAAGTAATTCTGAAGCGATAGTCTAAAACCAGTATCTTACAGAGAGATCATTTTATAGTGTTTCATTATGTAACAGAGGCGGGATAACAGATATATACTATCAGTCTTCAATGTATCCAATTATCCCAAAGCATTTTAAAACAGTTTCTTGTAAAGGGAGTGAAGGGAGTGCAGAGATTAGAGTACTTGCTCTCTTTCACGTTATCCTGATCTAAATGACATTATTTTCATTTAGACTGTTTGATCTGTTACAAGGTCTAGGTGGCCTAATATTTAAAACTGGGGAAAACTCATAATATTAGAGCATTACTTCAATGATCACTGACATCTACAAGAGATACGACTTGTGCCTTTACAGTTCTCATCTAAAACACAGTTCTAAAAAACACTAAAATAATATCAGTGTTTATTTTGTTGATTTCTGATGCAGTAGTATATGCAAACAAGTTTAATGATTTGGACATAATTTTAGTAGTTCTTAATCGCTGCCTCAAGAGTAATTTGATATGCTGCAACACAAAAGTTACTAGATTCCTTTGTCTTCCCTTTTTACATATTCTTGTATGAAGGGTTGTAGCATTATCAGTAAAAGCTTTCAGAAAAAAAAAAAAAGTACATAAAGCCAAATGTAAACCGAAGGCTTTTGCTGCCATCCAGCAATAAATCTGCAATATAAGATTTCTTTGTTCTGCCTTGTTGCATTCATATAACAGGAATTAGGATAAGCACTGTAAATCCCTACTACAATGCGTTTATTTCAAAATCTGTTTTAGATTATTTTTTTTCACTCAAAAAAAAATCTAGCTTAAACACTGATTATGTAGTTGATTACTTATAAAAGAATAAAACATCTGTAATGTATACAATTTTATTTAATAATAAACAAGTGTTAAGAAATGAAACATTCCTAGCTAAAGAAATACTGTAGGTTCCCTAATATAAAGTGATATAGTGGAAAATTTTTAGGCACCAAAGTGAAATCATCTTTAGGTGGGTCCTCTGAGTAACATTAAGAAATATAAGGTACCTTCAAAACAAAAGCTTCAAAGGTGGTGCTCAGAAGGAAGCACCTTCAAAAATTGTTAACTATGTGTTATATATATAATTTGCTGCTTCTCTCTAGCATAAGGACAGTAAAAGAAAAACAGCCACTTGGATCCACAAATTTGGAAACCACTGCACCAGAGGCACTTGCAAAATCTAGCAAAGCAGGACACCTGCTTCCTAAAATAGGAAGATGATGCCTCCAGACCCCTCTGTGCTAATCACAATAATTTAAGGTATTGTCTGGGTAAAATGTGTTTAATTTGCAATCTAACAATGATTGTATTATTTCTCTAATAATCATAAAACAATTATACCTATCTAATTATCATCTGTCATCTGTCTTCTCCAGCTTAAGAAATAGCTTACTTTCTTACTTAACTAAATTAACTGTTAATAACAAGTATGCAGGCAAGAGGAAGTACATCAAACCTCTAGAGACGAGCAAAACTAGGAAAGAAACATGAAGAAAACCAGACAAAGATGGAGTTACAATAAAGTGGAGGGTTGAAAATGAAGGCAATTATGTTCAATTTAGAGACACTAACAGGCAAATTCTAAAGATAAAAGCTGATCAGAATAGGGAATGAAAGTAATGACAGCATATTTAAATGTCAGAAGAGTTTGAAATTACTTACAAATCTCAGAAACAGCACAATCCCAGCGAAACAGCCCTCTGGGTATGTTTTATGTAGTTATAAAATAAGAAACAGCAGCTATCTGAAGGTATCCCTTATATAAGCCTTGGAAATGACACAAATAAAAGCCCCATGTATTCACATAATTAACTATTTAATGGTACCATGATAGTCTGTTTGGTGCTGCTCTTTGAAACTCTGCATAATTATTTGGCAGTATACAGATTTTAAAATAAAAGTTAGACTTCTACCAAGAGTTTTTCAGCTGTTTCAAACTTTAATATGCTGATTGAAATAGAAGTATAAACTAAATGGTGTTCTTATTTCCTACACAAATAAATTCAAAATTGCGTCCCTAGAAAGAATGCATAACAACACCATAATTATTGTTACCTTCAAAAACTTCAGGTGCCATCCATGCAGCACTTCCCTTATTGTTGGTCATGTGTGTTTGAATATCACAGGCTGTACCAAAATCACAGATTTTTAGAACTGTCCCCCCAGCTACCAAGAGCAAACTGTCAAGGGAAAAAAAAAAAAGTAATTGCAGGATGAAATAGTCTGGTAATAAAACACTGAATTTTTATCCCAACAACTATCATTCTAATCTAGTTGAATATCTAAAAGGCTGTGCTTCTCAATGCTTTTGTTTTATAATTTGAGAAATAGGTAAGGTCACTTATGCCTAATCTAAGTGTACAAAATAGTTTAAAAAAAATCTAATACATATTGTAATGTATTCTTATTTCTGTATGTCAGATTTTAAAAGATTTTAAATATATATCTTTAGGCATAGCAATCCATTAAGCATATATTGACAAAATTAGTCTTTCAGATGCCACAGAGTGAAAAACAAGTACTTTAACAATTTTGGCATAAGAATGATGACCAAGACTCCCATTAATATCAGTCAATGTAGCTATTTAAATGAAAGAACTTGAAGCTACATTTTAACAGCTCTCTAAATCAAAAGTGGGGATACAAGGCAGAATTCAAGATTCAAAGTGTCACTTCACATTAGTTTTATCTGGTAAAGCTGCTGGCTACTACCAAAAGTGATTCTGCAAATCTCTGTTTACACTGAACCTGTAGTACCAGATCTGAAGCTGTCAGATGAATCCAATCAACAGACTGACTGGATAGAAATATATTTGTTTTTGTTTTGGTGAAAAGTGTTGAGAGATTCTGGCTAGGGGCAGTGAAATGAGCTGGAGGAAGGCAATAGAGAAGGATGACAGATTATACACAATGATATCAGATTAAATACAATATTAAAACCAACCAAGCCATCCCCCACCTAATGTTCTCTTAGTGAACAGCACAACCCAACATAAAACTGGGACAATTTAAATGACTTTGATTAGGAGACCTGTCCCTATCAAAATCCTCTTCTTTGAGGGAAGGCAGGAGCAGGACATTTTTCCACTTTCGGTTTAACTGAAAGCAAGTGATTAGTTTGTTTCCTGAACCATGCACCATCCTTCTGTGACTGCAGTTTCAAAGGCACAGCTTTCATTTAGAATACAGTACATCCAATACATTTAGTATCAATTAAAGGCATTTGTGTCAAATACAATGAGATTATCAGAAATGATCTTCTAGTCAAATTTTAAGAAAAAAAAGAAATATAAGCCATAAACCTACTTTGGTGGTTTCAGGTCTCTATGAATTAGAGCCTTTGGTTTCATACTGTGGAGATACGCCACTCCCTGGGAACACTGTAAACACCAACTCATTGCATGTGCAGCAGTATAATGAGGCAGAGGCTCAGCACCATGTAGCACTGCAAAACAAAGGCACAAACTAAAAAGAACTTTATTGCATATTACAACAGATACAATAGGGTTAACAACATACCAAGCAGAAAGCTGTATGGCATCTAAGTAATTAACAATATTTCATCAGCAAAGCTTTAACAGCTTGCAAAAGGATATTTTAATTAATGAAAACGTCAAAATAATGTCTAAGTTTTAGTATGTCTTTCATAATATTTTATGCTAGAATTCTAACACCCAGTAACAATATTTTACTTTTTACTCCGGCAGTTAATGCTAGCACAAGGGGAGTGGTTTTAAACTAAGAGAGGGGAGATTTAGGTTAGATGTTGGGAGGAAATTCTTCACTCAGAAGGTGGTAAGGCACTGACACAGGTTGCCCAGAGAAGCTGTGGATGCCCCAGCTCTGGAGGTGTTCAATGCCCCATCCAACCTGGCCATGGACAACCTGATCTGGTGGGAGGTGACACGGCCCACAGCAGGGGGGTAGGAACTAGATTAGTATCTTCAAGGTTGCTTCCAACCCAAGCCATTCAATGATTCTATGAACATGAAAGATGTTGCTTGTTCTGGGCTATCCCTGCTAAAATCCATGTTGAACAACTACATAGGGAATTTACAAGGGAGAGTCCTTTTCAGATGAAGTCTTCCACTGGAAAACCTTCAATGACTTGTACAAACAATAACAAACCAATAACAAAAAACACACTAACAGTCTGAAAAGTGGTTTTTAGAAGTACACTCCTTTCTCTTTAAAAATCTTTTAAGACATATGTATGAAACAACTTTATATTCTAGGTAATATTTTCACTAGTACCAGTACTTCAGCTCCAGTAAGACATCATATTGAAATGGTACTCACCATTGTACAGAGAACCTCCTTCAGCATACTCCATAACAAGACACACCTTTGTGAAGAGGGAACAAAAAATAGGGATGTTTAAATGTAGAGGCAGAGAACAGATTTTGTAAACTGAAAGGAAAGGGTTTTTTTTTTGGAAAAAAAAATAATAATAATAAAAAAAAATGCAATGTGTCCACACCTAAGGTAATGGAAAATTTATCTACGACATAGAGTCAGGGTTAATGGTAGACATTTACGTATAAGAAAAAGAAATTACCTTTATACTTAGTTCCCACTGTAAGTTAGGAAACAAGAGAATGCACTTTCTCCCTCCTGATCCCATCCTGAAAATCAAATGCTGTCTTCAAAGTGTAATTCATTTGCCTTTACTATTTGTTTTAGAGTGGCTTTCAAAAATTTTAAATATCATGTCAAAATAATTTATCTAGTTCTAAGAAAAAAATTAATCTATCATTATTTTAGTCAATTATATATTCTGCACTAGAATTAATTATGCATGTATCTGTCCTGTCACAGTACTTGCTCTTCTGCTTTCGTAATTTGAGGAACTGTTTGCAGCTGTGGCATAAAGAGAGCAAATCCTGAAAACTGCATATATGAGAGCAGGAACTGATTTACATGCTATGATTCATGTGTTGCTAATAAATTTTAGTTTTGCATTGCTGATTTGCAATTAACAGAACTGTAGTTCTGAATGACACTATGTATGTAAGATACCAGATGCCATTTTTACAAATTGAAATATAACCACTGTTTAGAAAGTTTCTGGGGTTTTCTTGACATAATTTATTTCTCCTAAGAGGACGGGGAGGGGACATGAACCTGAAAATATCAACCAACCTACAGATCTGTATCAATAAGCATTATCATGGCTTAAACGTATCAGATGTATATAAAACACCCTCTTTGTATATAAATTTCACATTTTCTGCATTGCTGCTTGCATATGGTAAGCTAGTCACCTTTTGTCTTACTGACAAAGCTGTAACTTACTGGGTTTAGACAGGCTCCATATAACTTGACAATATTGGGATGGTTTACTCGTGATAGTTGTCGAAGCTGCAATACAAATCACACGTCATTTCAAACCATGGGAGAAAAAATGCTAATATTATATTCACATCTATAATTCATACACAGCAACAGCAATTATAGTTTTATTTGTCTGCATAACCCTTGATAGCAATTTGAGAAATTACAAGACTAATGTTTCTGTTTGCATTTTAATTTATATAATTAGATTTGTGTCTAACTGGAACTGAATTCAAAAGAAATGTTAGAGAAATTAAATTTAATGATTTTTTTTTTCATGGCGTACTAAGATCACTCAAATCATAAGCACTTTGTAACTCTGGCTTTTTAAGGTTTTGTGCTTTTCCTGGAGCCCCCAGTGTTGGAATCCAGACTGTCTGACCTCATAAACAATCTGAACCATAATGGCTTTATTCATTATAAAGAAAGCTACTGTTCTGGAAAAAAAAAAAAAAAGTGAAAAAAGACACAAGCCTATAAAATATGCCATTGGGTTTAATATTAATGTGACAGTTTCTAAGAGCCTACTGCGGCTTGTACTAATTGATGGTATTAAAAAGCATGCCTGCTACAGAGAGACAAGACTATTTTGCACTGAATTCTTCTTTGCCCCTAGATAGAAGAAGAATCAGAAGGAATTTTTTTCCCTTTACACAGACCTCTGAGGCAGCTTATGTTGTTTGTAGTCCACTCTAGGGAGCTAATGTTACTTTTTCTGTGCACTTCAGAAGTTCTAAAAAAACCGAATGGAGCATTACATCTTATGCTTGTACTATGTAGGGCTTCCTAAATCCTAATAATTATTAAAATATTTCCGTGATTCTCAGATCTCTTCCCAACACAAAAATGCTAAGAAAGGGATCTGATCTACTCACTATTAAATCAGTCAGATTAGTAACATTAATAATCTACAATGGCAACGAAGAATATTTTTACATAGAGAGGCCTATTACAAATATGCTTCCTTTACCCCTTAAAAGTTACATTTTTTAATGCATTTTGTATATCTTGAACATCCTAGATTCTTACTAAGCAGCATAACACAATACACCTCATTTAAATTAGATAGCATTTAATTCTAGAACATACTATGTGTGGAAGTTTGTCAGTGGATCTGAAGTGCTCAAGATCTTTCTAAAGAAGCAGACATTGAATAGAAGAGTGATTTGCCCTTATTAATTTGCCCTATTAATGAGTGACACTCATTAATAACCTTACACATAAATATAACAGAATTATTTAAACCACTGAATTAAACATTTTTAGAGCATGGACCTGACTGTGTGAAGAACCTAAAAGCTTTAGCACCTGGAAGCATTAATCAGCTCCATGACTCTGGTGGGTATTTTGTCTGTGTCCTGACTCCACAGTGGGACAGAAACCAGAAACTGCTGTTTCACCCACTCCCTTTCCCCCTTTCCTTCCAGTTTTTGTGGGAGTGAACTAAAGGAGCAGTAGCGTGCTCTGATAGGAGTCCTGTTCTGTATGACCTGGAGTCCAGGACTGTACTGGGTACCACTGACCACATCTGCTATGTAATACAGACATTATTTTAAATACTCTAAATATCCCTAGAAATTTAACATGAAAAGAAAAAAAGCTTTGCAAAAACCCGTGTTTACCAAACTTACTGTACCTCTACAATGAAGGCCTTTCTTTCAGATTCACTTTCTATTTGTTTAATGGCTACATCTTTAGCTCGCCATTTTGCCTTGCAGACCACACCAAAGGCTCCTCTTCCAACAACCTGAAATAACATAATATGAAATACTTCAATTAAAACTCAGTATAGTTTAACTTTCTGACCATGACGTCACAAATAGAAAATACATTTACCTTAGAAAATTGAAGACAGGCAAAATTGATTTTTACAGATGCAATTTAATATTATGCAGTTAAAGCATAACTCGTGCATACCTAAGCTTCCTCCAGAGATCTTTTACAGAAGAAATTCAATAACAGTATTCTGGAAAAAAACATGATCTTAATAATTATTTCAAACAAGATCCGCTCAGAAGAAAATTAGGGGAATTATGGCAAATTTGTTTTTACAGATTTGACCAGTGAAATTGTATTTTTACCTGCTGAATTATTTTTATGCTTGTGAGTAATATCAGAACTCAAACTTCCAAAATGGAAGTGCATTGCCAAACAACTGTATGAACTGTGCTGAAGCCTGGGTGAGGTGTTCACAGTTACCTTCCCACTTTCGCACAGGTGCCTGAATAGTGTGAGAACAGGAACTTTTTCCTGAGAGTCTTGAAAGCAAGCACAGTATCTGAATAACTATGCTTTCTCCATTTTTGTTGATGCCTGCTTTCTACTGTGTTTGGAGCTTGCATAACCTAAAGATATACAAAGCAAGACAGGATCCCTAAGTCTTCACTGTAACTTCACAGAGCAGTAGTAGCAGCTTCTCTGTACTATATTATTCAAGAATCCTTTAAAACCAGAAACATCTGTTGTAAAGAAGGTTATCATTTAGAATAGTTCTTTGAAACTCAGCATGAGAACATAAGCAGGGTGCAGAGAAATGTCTTTTTTTTCTGTGAGGTTACTTTCAGTTATGGGCAAGATCTAAAGTACTGTAAATTGAAATTTCACTTCCAGCAAACCAGAAATATACAGAAACAACAAATCATTCACATGCAAATTTGAAGTTGTAACCAGACCACCACCAACAGTAACTCAAGCTGCTACAGTAAAGCACGGACAAGCTAAGAGTTACATTTCGCTTCCCTTCCTTTCTCTTTCAGACAAGAGGAGAAAACGGAAGGCACAGAACAGCATAAAAGAAGCTAAGGGACAGGAGCTCCTCCAAATCCAAAAGAAGGCAAGGTGGAGCAGATGGGAAGCATAAGGAAAGAAGAAAGGGACAGTGGGCTTAGTATGTCGGTCTCTAATTTTGTATTTGGCTGTAGCAGCCTTCCTTTGCTGATGGTTTTAACAGTATTCTCTGCTCACGTTACTAGCCCTTAATTCGCAAGTTCTGTACGCATCTAGAGAAACAAGGCAGACGCTTCTAATCCAATGAATGATTTTTTGAGGGGTGAAGGAGAACAGAAGTGAACGGGAGTGGGCAGAGGAACCAGAGGGTGGAGTGGAAGCATTTACAAATGAGCTTGTAACAACAGTTTATTATTGCAGTTTAATTTTAGTCTTCCTGAAATGGGTAACACATACACACAGTTACTCTTTTGGATCGAAAAAAACACACTTCCCAAAATTACCTTCACTCTTTGCTAGAGATTCTTTTTTTATTTATGACATTACCCAACCAAAGAGGGAAGAGAGCCTTTGGAAACAACAACTAAAGGAATATTCAAAATTAAAATATAGAGATGCCACATAATTAAAGGACCCACAAAATGTTCAAACATGGTATTGCATTCACGTTATTAACATCACACTGATTCTTATAGGCTTGGCAGTGAATTCACTCCTTAACTAGATGGTTTCTTACAAAAAAAAAAAAAAAAAAAAAAAAAAGGAGTTTTAAGGAGTTAAGTGAGTAACTGCACATCCCCAGTGCTGAAACAACGCAAAGATGGTACCTGCCAGGCTCTGTGTCACAGCGACCTGACTGTCGTGCACATAAACCATGCTCTGGTGAGGTGTGCGCTACACGCTTTCATAACACAAATAAACAGAGGCTGATTTCCCCTGAGAGCAGGGGTGGATAAAGCTGCAGGTACGTAGATCAAGACCTGCTACATTTTCATGCTTAAATCAGAAAGTCTGCAAGCAAAGGCCCAACCTGAGGAAGAAAAAAACAACAACAACAAAAAAACAAAAACAAAACAAAAAAAAACAAACAACAACAACAACAAAAAAAAAAAAACAAGCAAGATTTCCGCATTAAGAAAGACGAGGAAAGGGGAAGTACCCAAGATCTTTTTGAAAGGTCATGTACATCTATAAGAGCCAGCTGCCCAGGAACGGTGATCAATGACATTTTCACTTTCTGCTTTCCTTAATACACACTAAGAAATATTTTCTGTTCCACTTTACAGCACACACTTTGCCTTCCAGGATGCCCTGGCTTCTCACCCTCACCCGCCACAATGGTGGCTCATAGACCGAGCCTACCACAAGACTGCCACAGCAGCTCCACAAGGTGCCACGTTCTGCTCCACACAAAGGGGACCTGTTGCTTGTACCCCCTTTCTCCAGCTAGTGTAGGGCCACGGCTCTTCTCTAACAGACATCGACTCTTTTCTTGCAGTCCACAGGCAAATTTGAAAACTCAGAGCCATATGAATGATAATCGAGCTACAAATGTACAAACGGGAAACTGAGCCACCTGAAGACCTAGAGGTCCAAAGTCTTTCCTGGTATCTCCTCACTTCGACCACATTTTGAATAGCAATGCCCAAATTCTTGATGTCGGCAGGCCCCCACCTTCTACCAGCACAAGAGAGCTGTCCATTGCCATGCCTCTACCCACCCCTCACACTGCACAACCAGACTTACAGCTTACAGAAAGTCTCAATCTGTGGGTGCACTGTAAGTCTGCACTTTGCAGAAGTGCTGATTTACTTACTATGCACGTAGAAAGGATCTACCGTGCACACACTATTAAGCACGTTCAACTTAGCAGCCTCCTTACATCCCAGAAATGCTAAGGAGACACCATTAAATAGAGAAGGATGCCACAGAACAACTCATGCAGGATGAGCTGCACTGGCTGCAGTGATTCAGTTCCAGGTCTGCTGCTCCTCTACAACACAAATAAACCTAAATTGATCAAGTAACTGGGAAGAACTCTCCTCCTGGCCTAGGGGAAGGGAATTGTGCATAGAATGATTTGTCCTAGCAGGAGACAATTGACCTTATGGTAGAAGGCAGAGTGAGGCTCCTTTGCTAAATGTACTCATACCCTTCATGCTTTTTGACTATGGCTCCGTTCCAATTAATCCAGTAATGTGAGACAAAACAAACAGTTTCTCATAAATCAGGTACAAATATATTATGTATATATTAGAGTTTCAATTTTGCTACTGCATTTGTGTAATATAAACTATATGTATTTTAAAAACATTTTTTCATTAAGCATATAAAGATAAAATTATATATGTAACAAAGAAAAAAAGCCCAAGTGTCCCTTGCATTTGATTTAACAAAGTCAAAATCAGCACGTAAGCCAATACAACTCCATGCTGTGCCCCGAAGATAAATCCATGACTTTTTGGTTTACCACCAAGAATCCATTAGTAAATACTAAGAATTAGATGCACTTCAGGAAGTATTGCCAAAGACTGTTAAAAAAAATAAATAAAAAATTTACCAAGCAATCTAAATCTTAATTACATAATGGAAGGCTGTGAGAGATCGTCAGATACATAAATTTTATGGCTGGTGAAAAGAGTTTGATAAATGACTATGCAGCCAAGGTTCCATAACAATTTATCAGTGGCTTTCTGCTTACTTGTGCAGAGGCTTGAACTCGAGGGGAGAACATGAACAAAACAAATATTTACCTGGGAGACAGGGAAAACAGAGAAGATTCAATTCTACATTAAAGCAGCTCAGCCTCCAGGACAACATATGAAGGAGCAACCGTCAGGAGCAGTGATGGATTGGATACAACCTTAAAGTTGTATACCAAGTGCATATGGTATTCCCTTATGTATTTCCTACTTAATCTGGAAGAAGTATCCTGTTCATTGCAAAAAACATTCTTTATAATAAACACAACGGACCTAGTGGTGGAACCCACTTCCATTTCATTTTCTTCCTTCTCAGTTTTTGCCAAACTTATTCATTCTAGGAGCAAGTCTTGGAATTTGTCAGAACAGCGTAACAAATGCACTAAGTAAAGTTTCCTTCAACACCGTGTACTGGAACTAAGTAACTTAATAGCACGGAAGGGAAGCGCTGCCTGAACTTTAGTTTCTTCATGCTCATTCCTTCCTGTCCCCTGCTATTGGTGCCACACCATATGTTTGGGCAGTAGCGCATATTCTGAATTATATGAAGCACAGTTAATGGAATTATTGACACAACAAATCAATAAACAGCAGTTGATCTGTAGCACTGTGTATGTTTGGAAAATGATCTAAAAATAAACACATTCTTTTGGTAAAAGGCCTTGGCCCTTTAAATATCTTATAAGAAGAAAAGGGAAATACAGGGCAGATGAGAGGTTTAGAAGTGTAGAACGCTGCTGCTTCTGCTATCCCACATAATAGAAAGAATTTGTCAAGAATCACTGAGTATGTGATTCTTGACAAAACGTGACACTAACATATTTTAAACTGGCAGAAATGCTTGAAGAGCTTTATAGGTTAAAACTATGTATGAATGTATTCCTCTGCCTACAAAAGCCATACCAGTAAAGTTACATTTTACCGTGTGATAAAACAACATTGTGAAAGAGAGCGCCACTTGCATGTTTTCCAGATAATGTATTTAGAATCTTATTTAAAGAATATGAACCATACAAGATCCGTGGAACAAACATTACCTCTGCCCCTGTGTACAAATAGTATCAAATGCTGTACATAAACAAAGATACATGACACTGACTGGTAAGTATGTAGACTATACTGACTGATAAGTATGTAGACTAGAAATCATGCAGGAAATAAGAGACTGCAGATATGTTAAGCTGTTAAGGATGTATTTTGTCCTAAGGGACGCGAACAGTGGTCCCCCTACCCCTTCCCAGTAAAACAAGAAAAAAGCATCCTATATATATATATTCTTTATACTATAGGGGCATACTATTCCCCTATCAAATGTTGAAATTAATCCTTCCAAAGTTTCGATTTTGTATCAGCTGCAGAGGTCCTCTGTTTACTCAAAAATATAAAGATACAGAAATAGTTTTTATCCCTATCCATGAAAACTTCATGCCATTTAGCTCTGCATGTTGTAAACGTAGTGCTTTTCTTTCTAAAAAGGCTTTGCTGGATATTCAAGGCAGCAATAAAACACAATAGCTCCCTGGGTAGCATATGTAGTATGAGAATTGTCTTCACAATTTGCAGTATCTACATGACATTTTTGTTTATGATTATAGGAAGAAAGACAAGCACTTCAAAATTAACAAAACCAAACCTGTGCTTCCAAACAGACAGCAGTCTCTAAATTATCTTTAGTACGTTTGTCCCTTTTGTTGCTGGCGTATCCAGAAATGAAAGGTCCAGTGAAACTTATGGATCTTTTTAGCTTCAGACACAATGCACGATGGAGGGCAAAACCAAGTTTGACAGTGTTTTGTGAAAACAGAAACATTTTTAATATGTTAGCTTCTCTTTATCTACCAGAGTTGCAGCCGTACCAATAAAGCACACTAATATTTTTAGTTTTTCACCCATCTGCCCATAAAACATATGGGAAAGACACGCATTAAAAAAAAAAGTGCCAACAGAAGCCATGAACAACAGTTTAGAGCCCCTTAAATATACCCCTAAATTTTCTATCATTCCAGCCTCAAATTCCAGCTTTAGTTCCCCTGCATTTGCTATGCTTTATTAAGTAGGTTGAAGCAAATCGGCCCCATGCCACAAATGACTGTGGCCAATGTGCTGGCAGAACTTTTAGGAAGGAGTTCAGATCTGCCAATTCTTACAGTAGAAGTCTTTGACTGGTTAAGTTTATCTGTACTAGTGCTCAACCCAATTCTAAATGTTGCTTGCCCTTTCCAGGATTTATACTGCAGTGAAAAAAACTCCATCCCAACCCTAAAAAGAACATAAGCAATCCCACTAGCACCTAGATTTCATATCTAGTTTTAACTTCACTTTAATTTATACAAAATGTCGTAAGAAAAATAAAAGATTTATTAATGAAAAATCATTGATTAAAAAATAATTTTATTCTTAATAAACACACCTAACTTCTCTTTGCTACAAAGTGATACAGGCAGTCCTTGTTCCAGGCATTACCTTCTTGAGTTGGACAACACTGCACTATTACTTAGTTCTGTTAAAAGAAATCTTTCAATTTCTTTTCAACTTGTGCAGAACATGCTCATGGAGTACCAAAGTACTGTCACACCTGTTCTGAATATTATCACAAAATCACAGAATGGCTTGGGTTAGAAGGGACCTTAAAGATGATCTAACTCCAAGCCCCCTGTCATAGCAGGGATGCCACCCACTAGATCAGGGTGTTTCCAGACTTTTTTTTTTTTTTTTCTCTCCAAACATGAAACTCTCTGCGTGCAGATAGCTCACTCATTCTAAGAAATGTGTGCATCTCAAGCAGAGATAACAGTTTCTCAGGTTATATTTTCATTCCAACTTTTTACACACTGATAGCCTTTTACAAGGCTGTCTCAAGAACTGAACTCATTTTAATTAACAGTAATTTAACCATATTAACAAAAGATTTGTCTGATGTTCTTGTATGTATCAGTTTGTTCCATTACAGCAGCCCAGACAGGAGGTTCTTTCTAGGTTTAGACACAAATTGCTGGATAACGAGGCACTCAAGGTAAGGGGTTCCAATATGAGTTTGGCTTGCTGGCCTGGCACAGTCTAAAACTATCGGTCTTTGAAAAACAAATAATCATCCTACAGTTGGTAAAGCACTACTGGAATCCACCAGCTGGGATACATAAAGGTCACACTAAGTTTGTTTTATTATTTCAGTTTTTATTCTGCTGGGAAAGGCCTTCCCCCTCCCCTATTTCTGGTAGCAGTTACACTGTCAATCACTTGTGACCTTAGCTGCCACATCAGACATGGAACTTGGTTATTATCTCATAAATACGTGTCTTGTTTTCACCACTGGCATCCAAGAGCCTGCGAGGTTTCTTTCCCAGGCGTTCTTATGAGAGGGAAATATCAGTATATTTCAGGGGACGCAAATTGATTGATCGAACATATTTCTACATGTTGAAATAGATGTAAAGTCTTACATTAATGGTTTAACTAGACTGTTACTGATTTGCGAACGTTTTACTGCAAGCTAAATTTCATCCACATGAAATTGATGTTGTGTAACTACTGCTATAAATTCACACTCTACACTTCAGCTAGTTTTTCATGTAGATGAATTAAGAGAATCTTCCACCAGTATAACTAAACAAAATTTAAACGATGATTTCAATTAAATCATAAATGTACCTAGACTAAATCATAGAAATTCATGCTTATGCTTTCACCATCTACTCAGTTTTTGTCTTTGCTTCTGGATGCCCAGGACTGTACCTTAGAGGCTTGCTTTCTGAAAAAGGCTGAGAAGTTGCAGACGTGCCTAACTTCAGATGGATTCCCAATTACCACCCCTAGCTCCTTAGAACCAAGCCTTTTGTACCCAGGTCAGAATATTATTCAGATATACACCAAATGTATAATTCAGATCTCAGTGCAGTTCTTGTCAACACTCTTTCTACCTGCACAGATTTTCAGAACAGGTATTCTACAACTATAGACACAATCCATGGAGGACTGCATCTAAAAAAGATGAAGTCTTACACAGAGGTAGCAACAATTCCATGTTCAGCAGATGTTTACACAATCCAGTGTTGTCTTGTAGTGCAAGGGACATAAGTGGTCACCGCATTTCATTTAAAGTTTACTCTAAAGAAAAGCAAAGAGCAAAACACATTTATCTCACTGAATTCCTCATATATTTGCCTCTGAACTTCTCTGCTCCATAACTTCAAGGAACACATACATAAATTTCAGCACACTTCTCACAGAGTTGATGAAATTATTCAACTGCTTCAAAAACATCTAACGTAGGTGAACCGACTAAAAATTGAATCTCCTTAGTTGCTGGCACCTTAAGTAGGTTTTTCCTGAAATAAATATTTAGAAAGCTTACTTATTTATCTTAAAGAAAACATTCCCCGAAATCCCCTTAGAATTCACTGCTGTTCAAACAGATTGCTGAGTACAAACTTCAACGTATATCACAGTACATAAGGAGAGTGTTAAACAACAGTTTTCAAGTAAATTACACACTCTGACACTTGGAACTTGCAACTTGGCAAATGAGGCAGTGGTTTTCAACCTGCCTACATCAAGCAGCGACTGGGCAGGGCCCCAGCATACAAGACCAGACGTGCATCTCTTGGCTGTGCAATCTAAGGCGCACACACACATCATGTGATGAAGAGGTCTGCGCTTTGGTCATGTATGGGACTGTTCTCGAGTTACATGATGGAGAAGGGCTGATTTCAATTACATTAAATTTTCAGATAAATTCTTAAGTATTACTTATCTGGTTTCTTAGTTTTACTTATCTGGTTTCTAGTGATTTGTTGGTCCAGTACATGAAAACTTGAAAAGGCAGTCACACGGTCAAAATTAGGCATGGTAAAGTAGGGAACGTTTCTGTTGAACCCAAATTTTAAGTCGCTTTTCCCCTTCTAGTTTTGAACACACTCCCCTTGTCACATCAATCTTGACTTGACTCCAACTCATTCATAATTATCTCCACATTTTACTTCAGTCCACGCACTTTAAAAAATGAAAAGGCAGCCTGAAGTTGGAGATATGCTTGACTTACAGGAAGTAACAGTGCAGGATAGCTGCACAATACAGCCACATACACGGTAACTAAAACAAAACATGGTATATTCTTGATATCCTCCAGCAGAGTTCGGCTAAACCTAAATGAAAGTGCACTTATAGATCTCACATTTATTAGCAAGGACTCAGTGCCTGCAAGTATTCCAGAACTTCAATATCTATTAATAAACCAGTGGCAGCGTGGAACTGCTATCTGCTGACAAGACAGCCTTGATAATACAACAGCAAAGCTATGATTATACAAGCATTCATTTGAGTTTCCACTGCAGATCTGTTGACACTCCATTTTGAAACATCTGAAGTTTACCATTAAAACTTGACCATTTTGAAACCTTACAGCCAATTCAAAATGCTTGAAAACTTCTGGATCTGCAGTGAGCACAGACAACTTTCAGCAATAGGGTATGTTTTATGATTGCAAAGTTGTCTATCTGCTCTGAAACTGTACCACGAATAAGAGGTTAACAACCACAGTTGACGAAAGCTAGGTCTAAGCATGGTTCCTAATTCACCTGTTTTATCGTAAGGTAGATCTTAATTCTCTTACTGCACAATGACATTTAGACTGTTCAGCACTATGGTAGCCCCATTGCCTAATAATAATATCGGGTAGAACAGGTACATAAAGCATAACTCAAAATGCTACAACAGCTGTCATCAGCTTTCCTCATGAAGAGGACAATTCATCAAAGCTTCCTTGCTCATATTACATGAGATTTGTCATCTCCAACACAGATACTACTTTGGGGACAACACAGCCATCACACTAAATAAGGCCCAAATTAGTGCTTAGGCATTATCTCTACATACATTTTTGTGCATACATTCCTGTATCTGCAGGTGCTAGGCAGGCATGTACGACACAGCCATGCTCTGGACATTAAGCTTTAGAATGACAAATTCTAGGTACGCCAATTACTTGCTTTGCAAGTCCACATTTTCTACGTGCAAAAAGGCAATACGGTCCTTGCTGACAGTCTTCCCAAGGGTGCTGTGAGGATAAAAAATTTGTATAGTGTTTTTTTCGTTCAAAGTGCTGTGTGCGGAGTGTATGTGCTACTCACTTTTATGAGCCATCACTGGGCACCTTTTTATGATGATTAAATTCCTACGAACTTTATTTTCTTCTGTGGGTGAGGAAAGCCACTTCTCCTGAAGAATGCGATTTGATCCCTGTCCATTAGCAAGTGTTGCAAAAATGTCAGTACATTATCAAACGCAAAAATATTTTAAATTCCCAAACACCATAAAATTGTCTCATTTTACAACAGTTAAATGCATAAAGGGAAGAGGAAAGATTAGACGGAGTCAAAAAATCACCAACGTTACCATATCGTACAAAGAAGAAAAGGCAACATTTTGGAAGAAAATATCTTCTGAAAGCTTCCAGTGCCTGCTTTGGTGGAAGCTGAAGGCACCATGATGCTACCTGAATACAGCAAAAAGCATTCTGATGTACTATTAAATACCACAGATTTTATGTTCTATGAACCCTCCCAAGCTATGCAAGCCCAGTCCGATAATTATGACCAAAGCACTTTAATGGTTGTTATACCCATAAAAGCTACTACAAGAAGCTAAATTTACTCCCACATAAGGACTTTGAGAACAAAAGGGGAATTATTACTGAAAGAGATAGACAGTAATTGGCAAATAAACACACAAAGCAGTCTTCAATGTCTGTTTGGGACCAGCCTCTATGAACTTGTGCGATCAAATTCAGTATGGATCTGCATGAAGCAACTTCATGCCAGTAGAGACCTCACCAGAGGAGAAAAATCCAGCAGAAATATTTTGTGTGTGTGTCTGTGATTTAAACACTGCTGTGGTAAACGCATACTAAACTTTTCAGTAAAGTATGCAAGCTTCATGGGAAATCCAGGAAGACAAAAAAGACCTTTAGAAATTCTGTACTTTACCCAAAGAATTCAAGGCAGTAATCTCACTGTGAAACTCCCTACCGGTGAGGAAGAAATGCTCGCTTCCAACTATGTTACACTGAATGCCACTTCCTGGGTAACAGGCACCAGTCACAGATAAGTGTTACAGATCCACGAGTGCAACATCATTAGCGTGTGTCAAAAAAAAATAATAAAATAATAATAATAATAAAGAAGGATAGATGTGTGTCCTGACTGCCATCAGAGCTGTAAACTTGGGCGATAGTTAACACTGGTACGATGACTAAATACACAACGATTCAGGCCGGTGGCAGGAGGAGGCGAAAGCAGAGACGCACTGAAACAGGGATTCCCGGGGCACACCAGAGCTCGCAGTTCCCTCCCGTGCAAGCCTTTGACAACTGCTCTCACCACCCATCCCACGACGGGAGGCGAAAGTTTCGGGGAGCAGACGGCGCTTGGGAGACGCTCCCGTCCCCGCTCCCGCGTGGGGGCTGGCGGCAGGCGGCTCCCCGGCAGCCCGCCCGCTTTGTTCTCCGCTGGGGGCCCGGGGGAGCCCCCCGATTCCCAGCGGGGCAGGGAGGGCGCCGGGAGGGCGGCCGTGAGCGCCCGGCTCCGCTCGGGGCCGGTCCCTGCCCGAGGCCGCGGCGGGGGGCGAGGCCGCGCTGCCCGCCACTCGCTCACCTCTTCCACCTCGATCTCCTTGTAGTCGATCTCCTCGAAGTTGAGCACCGGGGGGGTTTCAATCATCTCAGCGGAGGAGGCGGCAGCGGACATCCCTCCTCTGGCACCTGAGGGGACGAGAGCCCAGGGCAGGCCGAGGGGGGCGCAGGGCCCGGGGCTACGCGGGGCTCCTGGCCGCCGCCGGCTCCTGCCCTCCGCGGGGGCGCCGGGCGCCGAGGGCCTGACCGGGACGAGGCCGCATCCGCGGCGGCCGCGGGCCTCAGTGGCGGCGGGCGGAGGCCCCGCAGGCCCCGGCGGCGGCGGCGGCGGCGCCGCGGCGCATCCCGCGCCCTCCCGCACCCCCCCCCTTAGGCCGCGGCCTCCCCGGAGCCCGGCAGCCGCCTACGGCCGCGCGTCCGCGGCGCAGGGAAGGGGGCGCCCCCGGGGTGCTGCCGGCGGTGGCGGTGCGGGGAGGGAAGGGGGGGGGCGCTCAGAGCCGCCGCGCCGCCGCCACCGCGGACATGGGAGCCGCTTCCTGCCGCCCCGGGCCGGGCCGGGCCGCGCCGCGGGGGAGGGAGCGCAGGGGAAGGGGGCGGGATGGGGAACGGCGCCGGCAGCGGCCGCTGCTCCTCGGCCGGCCGCGGCGGGGCCACGGCCTGGCGGCGGCGCCCCCGCCCCCGCCCCCGCCGCGCCGCTCCGCCCCCCGGCCCCGCCGCACGCTGCCGGCAGGGGGAGCCCCGGCCCCGGCCCCGGCCCCAGCCCCAGCCCCAGCCCCGGCCCCGCTTCCTCTTCCTGCCCGCTCCCAGCCCCGCGGCTGTGGTGGCGCCGCCGCCATCTCGTGGTAGCGGGGGCGTGCCCCGGGCTCGTTCCCCACACACAGCCGAGCCTTACTGCTCGCCTCCGTGAGGCGAGGGGCAGAGGGCTGGGTGTTGAATGTGGCTGACACACGCGTGTGTGTTTGTACACGCGTGCACAAGTGTGTGCATGTTGTCTCAGTTCTGCCTTCAGAGACGCAGCGGTGGTTTCTCAAGAGGAAGTGTGTGTGGGAGGGTGGCTGGGCAGGGGGTAATTAAGGGAGTGATGCACACACGCAGCACTAAAAGGGGTAGGACTCGTGAGCCAGCACACCTTCACCACGCCCTTTCCTGTCCACGAGTTACGGCAACAGCCCGCTCTTAACAGCTGGCGTGTCTGCTTGTGCTTCTGGCTTGAGCAGCGCGTTTGGGGGTAACCTGCTGGAGAGCAGCTCTGCAGAGAGGGGCCTGGGGGTCCTGGTGGGCAGCGGGGTGACCACAAGACAGCAATGTGCCTCTGTGGCCAAGGTGCCCAATGCTATCCCGGGCTGCAATCGGAAGAGTGTTGCCAGCAGGTCAAGGGAGGTGATCCTGCCCCTCTGCTCAGCCCTGGTGAGGCCACACCTTAGAGTACTGTGTCCAGTGCTGGGCTCCCCAGTACCAGAGGGACATAGAACTAGGGGAGTGAGTCAGGAGGGCTACGAAGACAATTAGGGGACCGGAGCACCTGTCATACAAGGACAGGCTGAGAGAACTGGTTCTGTTTAGCCTGGGAAAGAGAAGAGTGAGGGGACACCTCATTAATGTGTATACATATCTGAGGGGAAGATGTCAAGAGGATTGAGCTGGTCTCTTTTTAGTTGTGCCCAGTGACAGGACGAGAGGCAACGGGCACAAACTGAAGCACAGGAGGTTCTGGCTGAATATGAGGGGGCACTTCTGTGCTGTGAGGATGACAGGGCACTGGGACAGGTTGCCCAGAGAGGTTGTGGGGTCTCCTTCTCTGGAGATATTCAAAACCTACGTGGATGCCATCTGGCACAACATGATCTAGGTGATCCTGCTAGGCAAGGGGATTGGACTAGATGATCTTCAGAGGTCCTGTCCAATCTCAGCCATTCTGTGAATCTGTGATCCCTGTTTTGGTGCTAGATCTCCTAGGTTTAGTATGTAGGGCTACCCACGGTGCTGAGATGGAGTGGATGTAGTTGCTGTCTCTCACTGAAACAGCTGTGCTTCATTTCCATATGTTTAGCCTCAGTGCTATATATAAAAAGTTATGTTATTGTAAAATACTATTAATGGCACGTAATTTCAGCAGCTCCAGTGAGCTTTCATAGATCTTCCTCACTAAAGTGCTAGCAAATGTTTGTACCTCACAGTGAAGTCTAGTAAATGGGAAAGAGAGCTGATTTACACAGCTAGCCTGAAAAAGCTGCTTAAGCAATTAACTGGGAAAGAGAAGATCAAGATAAGGAGGAATATGGGCAGTAACCTACCAACATGATGGCTCCAAATGTTGCTAGAAAAAGCGAAGTAAAACCAGTCCTGTCACAGCTATGGCTTTTTGCAATAGATTGTCATTTTGGGTTGTTTGCTCCCTTTTTGCCTTTTCCTGTCAGTCCTGCTGGGAATTCCAAATGTCCAGAAACCCCCAGACAAACTGTTGTGGTGCAGGTGGTGCAGGTACCAATTGACTGCATTGCAAGCAAGATAAAACTCGTTTCCAGAACAGGTTGGATCAGTGTGGTTACATTGTGCAAGTGACCTTTGTGTGCATGGGGAGCAGGCTCATGTCCTGAATACCTCAAATTCCTGTTGCTTACTGATTTTACAATACATTTTGGTCTAGAAAGATCTAAAGAGGCTGGTGTTAGAAATGGCAAGGCTTCCCTTACCACAAAATCTGGTTAATATCTGCTTGATCCTGAAGTGGAATAATTAGGAGCCCCTAGTTTCTGAAAGGTTGTATTTAGATTTAGGTACTGACTCTGGTGCTCTCAAGATGCATAGTCTCTGGATGATGCAGATCTAGCACCCGATATACTCAGGTGTACGTTGCAGTTTTGCCTTCATGAAAGCTGCCATTAGTGCACACCTTTATAGTGTGACATGGAGTCACAAAATAGGCACTTTTGTACCTGGACCTGATGACTTAAGGAAAAACTTATCACTGGTGTACGAGTAGCAGCTGCTGCTACTATGTCAGGTGCTGAGTGTGCAATATGTTGGCTCTTGGAAGATGAAGAATATAGATTTCTGAGGTATTGAGAAATTAGGTTAGATAAAAAACAGGCTCCTAACATTTAGACACTTCTCAGATAAATTTGTAGTGATGAATGGATTGCTTCAGTCCTGTAAACACTTTTAAGATTTTGCACATGGAAAGTAAGGAGGAGATTGGTGACAGCCAGCATGGTTTCACTAAGGGCAGATCATGCCTGACAAACCTGGTGGCCTTCTAGATGAGGTGACAGCATTGCTGGATAGGGGAAGAACAACTGACATCATCTGCCTGGACTTGTGCAAAGCATTTGTTGCTATCCCCCATGATATCCTTTTCTCTGAATTGGAGAGACATGAGTTCGATGGATGGACCGCTTGGTGAGTAAGGAATTGGATGGATGGTCACACTCGAAGAGTTGTGGTTGATGGCTTGATGTCCAGGTGGAGATCAGTAGGGAGTGGTGTTCCTCAGGGATTGGTATTGGGACTGGCACTACTTAACATCTTTGTTAGTGACATGGACAGTGAAACTGAGTGCACCCTCAGCAAGTTTGTCGATGACACCAAGCTGTGTGGTGTGGTCAACTCGCAGGAGGGAAGGGTTGCCATCCAGAGGGACCTGGACGGGCTTGAGAGGTGGGCCTGTGCGAACCTTATCAGGTTCAACAAGGCCAAGCATAAGGTCCTGCACCTGAGCTGGAGCAATCCCAAACACAAATACAGACTGGGTGGAGAACGGATTAAAAACAGCCCTGAGGAGCAGGACCTGGGGGTGTTGATTGATGAGAAGATTGATATGAGCCGTCAATGTGTGCTTGCAGCCCAGACAGCCAACCATATCCTGGGCTGAATCAAAGGAAGCGTGGCCAGCAGGTCGAGGGAGGTGATTCTGTCCCTCTGCTCTGCTCTCGTGTGGCCCCACATGGAGTACTGTGTTCAGCTCTGGGACCCCCAGCACAAGATGGGCATGGACCTATTAGTCCAGAGGAGGGTCACAAGGATGATCAAAGGGCTGGAGCACCTCTCCTACAAAGACAGGCTGAGGGAGTTGGGGTTGTTTTGGAAAGATGGCTGCTTGGGTGGTTGTACTTTAGATGGCAGTTGGTGATCTCTGGTAAATATAATTGAATGTTTGGCTTTCTGTTATGTTTCACAGAACTCTCTTGAGGATACACATCAGGCAAGTGACAGTTGCTGTCTTTTATATTTTAGCAGTGTGATTCCTCCGTTACCTTTATTTTTTTGTTGATGAGAATTAAGAGCACAGAGGACAGCATTCCAATTATAGTTGTTTGTAAGGTTCATTTCCTTTCTGAAATTGATGTAGAAATATGTATCTCAAAAATAATGAGTTCTCTCTTTTGTGAAAGTGGAGTCATCATCATTATCAAAATGTCACTGTTGTGAAGATCAGATAGGGTTTTAAGGAAGTGGTAATTTTGCTGTTACTTCTTTTTGTTTTCTGACTGACAGTCTTAATTAGCTATGTGTTGGGTTTGAGGACTGAGGATAACTTGTACGCTCCCAAAATAGAACACTTTAAATATTTATTCAACAAACACATTTGAAAGGTGAAGGAAAAGAAAAGCACTCCAGCTGCATCCATCATGGGCTTTGTTTATCTGGGAGAAAAGCTTTGTTTAGAAGAAAAGCCTAGAACTTGGGAAGGCAGTGTTCTTTCCCTCAATAGTTTATCTCTCACGTTGGAGAGAAATTACATTTCAGGGAAGGTCAGCACTTAAAGATTGTTTGAAATCTCAAGATAACATGTCAAATTTCAGGTTCCAGCTCCCTTAAAATTATCCCATGTAACAGCTGTAGGAGTTTTTTTAAGAAGAACAAACCATCATTATTTTAAGGTAAAGGAGGAAAAAAACCCAACAACTAAGTAATTTCTTTAAGAAGACTTCACCTTGTGTAATACTTTCAGTATATGCATTTTCGTTTCAGCTGGTTAAAATACCTAAGTTTAAGCAGGGGAAGAATGATGCTAGAGAGCAGTGGTGGAAGGTGTTGAATGGTGTCTTGTTCAGTATGGTGCAGTTCTTGCCTAATCCGCTCTTCTCATGTAGCTTCTTCGGCTCTTGTCGTAAGATTTCCTGCATGGGTTGCAGCATTTAGGTATGTCTAATTTGACTGTGAATCTCAGTTGCAATCACAGAATGGTTGAGGCCGGCAGGGCCCTCTGGAGGCCATCTGGTCTGACTCCCTGCTCAAGCTGGGCCACCCAGAGGAGGCTGCCCAGGACCTGTCCAGGCTTTTTTGAGTATCTCCAGGGAGTATTGGATCAGTGTGGTTACGTTGTGCAGGTGTTCTCTGTATGCCTTGGGAGCAGATTTGTGTCCTGAACACACTGAATTCCTGTTGATTCTTGCTCCTCCAAGAAGTCTCCACAACATCTCAACATCTCTGGGCAACCTATTACATTGCTTGGTCACCCTCGCTGTGAAAAAGTGTTTCTTGATGTTCAGATGGGACCTGAACCCGACTCCCGACTCCTCCCATGTTTCAGTTTGTGCCCATTGACTCTTGTCCTGTCACTAGACACCACTGGAAAAAAACTACAGTTCTTTTTGCGTTTTAAAAACTCTTGCAAAGCAGCATAAAGTTTTTTTTTTTTTTTTTTTTTTTTTTTTTTTCTGCAGAATACTTTGTGATAGCAGCCCCAACGTGCTTCATGTTTTTTTTTTTTTTTTTTTTTTTTTTTTCCTTATTTTCCTTTCTGCACAGACTTCTCCACACTATGTAAAAAACTTCTGAAGGGCTGTGAATTCACTCAAATACCTTCAGCTGAGGTATGCCTTATTACTTGCAATGAAAAGCATACATTTTTAAAAAAATACAAGCCTTGCAAAACAAGTACGTGAGTTGCTTTGTGAAATACCAAACACAGCTATATGCAAGGAACTGTGTTCACTTTGATAAAGGAAAAGGAAGTTCTCTCATATGAATCTTGCAGTAACTCAGGTGGTCAGAATTGTTCCTGAAGAGTGCTCTGCCTCTTAATCTGCGGCATATGAGATCTCAAAGGTTTCCAGCAGCCCAAGCTACCCAGAGAGCAAGGAAATAGATGTAGTGCAGCCACTGTGCACAAAGGGCAAAGTAAAGGTGAGAGATGATCTAGATGCAGTCCCAAAACTAAATTAACACTTCACCCCTGTTGCAGCTGGCAGCAACTGGGACTGGCTAAGTGGCTAATGGGAAAAGATACTAAAGAATTAGCACAGGGAGAAGAAGAAACCCATGGTAATAGACTAGCTGATCTTCAGTTGAGGGGTCTAAAAGATATGGTATGTGAAGGTTCCGATAGAGGATATGTTAGGGAAAGGCAGAAGTGTTTTCAGGCAACTGTGAAATAACAAAAGTGATCTAGGCATCTAAATACAGTCTGCTCTCAGAAAGCTTTAAAGCTTTCTTTTTTTTTTTTTTTTTTTTTTTTTAAGGAATAATAGAGAGCATGGAGGTAAGTAGAATAAAATGTCACATCTCTTTTTTAATCAAGGGTAAATTATCTCAGATTAACAAAGGATCATTTTTGATAAATTCTGTGATATTTTTAGGCACAAGGAATGGAATAGAACTATTCTATCTTGATTGTATTTGATTTATTGCCTTGTGGGAAATTATTAATTAAGCTGGATATGATAAGAATCATTAAAAGAACTGAAAGTGGGTAAGGAGAGCATGAGAGCAGTCAGAAGACAGTGGGGACCATCAAAAGGGAAGTACTGGAATGGAAAGAAGTTACTAATAGATTTTTTCTTGAGATTGAGTTTTGAGATCAGCTTTGTTAATCTTAATAATTCCATTAATGGTGTTGACAAAAGAATCAGGAGAGTGGCTGATACTTTCTGGTGACACAAGTTTAGACAGCATCGTTAATGGAGAGGAGGATAAGAATATCAAATGGGAAAAATTAGATGACTCTAGGGACAAGAGAAATAGAAGTGGCTAATATTTAAAATATTAAAGTGCAAGTTTGTGAATTAACTTGAGGACTCCTGGCATCTTCTTGTCCTTTAAGAGACTTATTGGGAACAGATGAAGAATACAGCTTGCATGTTTTAACTTGTTTCAGGAGGACTATGAGTCTTGTAGGTAACGTGCCTAGAAAAAAGTCCAAGCTTGTATATATCCTGTATGATATACGTGATAAAGCTATACAGGGTTATGCGAGACCTCATCTAAAAGCCCCTACAGTGCTGGTTATCGGTGTTCCAAGAAAAATAAATTGAGGCCAACCTAGATGCAGAGAAAACCTACTAAGATGGCCAAGATAAGAGAGGGCTTACCACAGAAGGGAAAATAAAACAACTTGGCATGCTTAACCCTGCAAAACAGAGAGGATATGTGTTGCCTCGTTTTACAGAGATTGGAAAGATAAAGATATTGGAAAGGTAAGCAGTGCTGATGAAAAAGTGATGTTCAGGCAAAAAGAAACTTCTTTTGGCACAACAATGCTGTTAATACATGCAAATTGGAAACCTGAAAAAGCTTTCTAGCCACCAGGGCCGAAGTTGCTTAGCTGTGTGGTGCCTGATCAGTGAAATCATTTATTTGACATAACTACCTGTGAGAGCAGAGTACTGTATTCATTGTCTAGGGAGATCTTTTCTGATCTTATGTTGGCCAAATGAGTGCTATTAAAAGTGTAAATACTATAATGAATTCTAATCATAGTCTTTTTTTTTGGCTGAGTATACATTGAAATGAACTCATATGTTTATTACTTGAAAAAATATATTTTTGATAGATTTATGTGAGTAAGGCTTTGTTTTGAAATACAAGACGAAGTGTGGAGGGACAATTTTAATATTTTTTTCAATCCTGGAAAAGGATTATTGATTTTTTTTTTTTTCTTTACCATCTCTATAAACTTCAGACTTATGAGTCAAAAGAAGAGGAGGGAATTCTTGCACGTAGGATTTTTAAGTCATACTAGAAAAGGGAGATGACAGCCTTCTGTGTTTTAGGCAGGACACACGAGTGTGGAATGCCACGAAGTGCTATAATAGTGGACTGGAAGTAAGAGGGGAAACCACTCATGGTTTTAATCCTGTAATAAGAATAAAGACTAATGTCACCTGAGCACTTTTCCAGAAAGGCTTTTGAAAGTCAAGAACTCATCTTCAAAATGTTTCCATTTTCCTAGAAGATCTATTCTGCTATTTAAATGAGAAACAGGGATAGGTGCTCTGTGTACCTAGTTTCTGTTTTCATGCCAGCTAGAACTGACAGCAGCAAGAACATGGAGAGCTGTAGGTAATTCGGTCAAGTGAGCCAGCAGGTTAGAAACACCTCCACAGAAGGCTAGGGAAGGGCAGCCTGATTCTTATGGAGTTTGCAGTACTGTAGCCTTTACTTCAACAGCCAAATCAATGGAATAAAGTGCTGAGCCAATTAACTTATGAAGGCCTAATTTTTGGCATCTCCTCAACATTTTCTAGTATCTAAGCATGTAAATCTTCAGTGAGCACAAATCCATCTTTCTCTTCATATCAGACCAGTAGGTTAGATGTTAATGACACTTCAGAGGCTGCTACACCTACTAGTTTTACTAGTCATAAATTTGCTCCTTGTAAAAAGGTTTAGTTTCTTTAAAATTTGAAAGAATTGTGAAATACAGGTGTCACATTCTAGTGGAGAATCCAGCCCTAGAGACACTGAGTGTTTTACATGGGTGGTGCTGTTAGTCATTGCTCTTCCACCCTATGTGATCCAGTTTATTGGTGCAAGGGAAGGGATCCAAGCTATGTGTTGTTACTCCCTAGCTCAATTAATTTTTAAGTATTTTACATGAAGTGGAACAAGAAGCTGAAGAACACTCAGTGCAAATTACCCCAAAATTGTATTTAATGACATCTTTGGGAGATGAATGTTTTAGGAGTGTTTGAATCCTCTTGGGCAAAGAGGTTTTGGACGGTGGTCCCCGTTGCACATACTGAACAATTCAACAAGAAGGGCTCATACAGTGATACTTTTTTTTTCTTTTTTTTTTTTTATTTTTTTAATCTCCTGTTGGCCAGTCTAGCACAGATTTTTTTTTTCTTGCAAAAACCTTAAACCAAAACATTAAAGATGAGCAATGAAAGAGCTGAAAATAGCACAGCATGCAGATGTTTCCATTTAGTGGCTGAATGGTTGAGAAACTATTTCATGTTGTGTGATTGAGGAGTGGACTTGCAGCTGCAAAGCACCTGCACTAGCAGGTGAAGTGGCCAGCAGGTCAAGGGAGGTGATTCTCCCCCTCTGCTCTGCTCTCATGAGACCCCACCTGGAGCACTGCGTTCAGCTCTGGGGCCCCCAGCACAGGAAGGACATGGACCTGCTGGAGTGAGTCCAGAGGAGGGTCACAAGGATGATCAAAGGTCTGGAGCACTTCACCTACAAAGGCAAGTTGAGGTTGTTCAGCCTGGAGAAAAGAAGGCTCTGGGGAGACCTCATAGGGGCCTTCCAATACCTAAAGGGGGTCTATAGGAAAGCTGGAGGACTCTTTGTCAAGGAGTGTAGTGACAGGACAAAGGGTAATGGCTTTAAACTAAAAGAGGGTAGGTTTAGGTTAGATAAAAGGAAGAAATTCTTTCCTATGAGGGTGGTGAGGCCCTGGCACAGGCTGCCCAGAGAAGCTGTGGATGCCCCATCCCTGGAGGTGCTCAGGGCCAGGCTGGATGGGGCTTTGGGCGACCTGGTCTGGTGGGAGGTGTCCCTGCCCATGGTGGAAGCATGGAAATCTATGATCTTTAAGGTCTCTTCCAAACCAAGCCATTCCATGATTCTATGATTCACCACTACGGTGGCAACATGGCATGCTACAGCTCTCCTCTTGCATCTAGGAAGTAGATGCACTGAAAAGCAAAGAAATACCATTGCCTGAATCACTTCCTTCTGGGGTCGGGTAGTTCAAATTCTCAAAGCCATTTCATTACCTATTCATTTACATTGATGAGAACCGTAGGCCAACACCCTCTACGGAATCTAAATCTGTATCACTTGGACCCTACTTGTGAAGAGGATTTAAATATGTGTATCTCATGACTGTGGACAAAACCACCAAATATAACTGATATCTAAATTCACAGATGACCTGAAATGTTGACGATGAGACTTACATATTTCTCTGAGAAAGTCTCTTGACCTGTATCCAGTAATATACTGTGTCCAGTTCTCGTCTCCGTGGTGCAAAAAAGACAGAGATCTCCTGGTAAGAGTCCAGCAGAGGGCCACAAAGATGATACGGGGCCTGGAGCATCTTCCCTATGAGGAAAGGCTGAGAGACTTGGGTCTGTTTAGCCTTGAGAAGAAAAGACTGAGAGGGGATCTTATTAATGTTTATAAATACCTTAAGTGTGGGAGATAGAGGGATATGGCCAACCTCCTTTCAGTGGTTTGTGGAGACAGGACAAGGGGCCACAAAATGGAGCCCAGAAGTTCTGCACCAACATGTGAAAGAAGTTCTTTACGGTGAGGGTGACGGAGCACTGGGACAGGCTGCCCAGGGAGGTTGTGGAGTCTCCTTCTCTGGAGATATTCAAGGCCTGTCTGGATGCCTACCTGGGCAGCCTGTTCTCGGGAACCTGCTTTGGCAGGAGGGTTGGACCCAATGATCTCCTGAGATCCCTTCCAACCCCTACAATTTTGTGATTCCACAGCACGAATGCAAATAGATTTAAGCTTTCTTTTTATACAGCAAAAAATTAAAACAAAAATTCCCTCCACCCCCAAGACAGCGTAAAATTAAAGACTATTCTACGTGCTTTGGCACTGTATCTAAGTCTGGCTCAACTGGCAGAATCCAGTAAAGAGTGCCCCATAATTAAATGTCAGTAAGAGCTAATGGTAAAAAAGTGCTGCCTGTTGGTAAAATGCATGAGGGAAGCCTGCCTTTTGGTTTGGCCAAGACACAAGCCACTTAGGAAAGAAAAAAACTAGTTACTCTTCTTTATTAGGGGCATTAAATTCAGAGATGCCTATAAGAAGTTATATTTAAAAGTGCGAAAATTACATTTAATAGAGCTCTTAAAATATGATGACTGGGTGACTGTTTCTTCTGACAGCCAGCAATTACTTAATCATACAGATTTCTTTCACTGTATAAAAGAAATGGAGAAAAGCAGGTGATAGTTCCCTTTGGGCATCTAAGGATTTGATAACCTTGTTTCTTCAAATGTACTCAGGAATCTTACTGTCCCTAATCTCTGCATCATTTACTGAAAAGCAATAAGAAAAGTCATCTCAAAGGTCCTGACATTAGTTTGTTTATGTCATAGCCTTTAATTTTATGAAGTGTTTGCAGGGGCAGAATTCGACATACCTGAGACAATTGTTCTCTTCATTCAGCGTAACCAGAGAAATAAATTTGCAGCAAATGGAAGTCAAGAAAAGAATCTGAGCAAATGTAAAAGGAGGCATTTTTCTTCCAAGGAAGTTTTCACATTTGACTTATGAAAGATTTTGACTGGAACATGACTTCTTCAAAACAAGTAATTTGACGCTGGGAGAAATCATGCATCACATATGTTGCTGGTGCCTGGATCTATTTCATTCATCTTAGAATTTTATGTTTATATTATAGGTATTTCCTGAAACTGACTGCTCAGTGGAAGACATCAATAATGAGGCTGTTTTTATTTCCCCACAAGGTGGTACTGTGGTACTGACTATAGAAGTCTTGTTCTGGCTACAGTTGATTTATTTCTGCAACCCTTCTGCAAATGTGTTAAAGGCAGATTTTTGTCTGTGAAGGAGACAGTTCTGGTGTTACAATCAAATTTATTAGCAGAATGGTCTTAAGGCTCTTTTTTTGGTGTGCTTTCTTTTCCTAACTTTTTTTTTTTTTTTTTGGTCTCATTAAAAATAGATTTTCTTGCAAGTTAAGATTACCAGAAAAACTCCATTATAGCTGTTTGGACTTTTTTCACCTTTTATTACATTTTTTAAATCTAATCAGGCCATTTCAGACTCCCTTATTTTTCAAACTAAAACAGCTCCTGTATGGTTATTCAGAAATTCATCTTTTTTTTTTTTTTTTTTTTTTTTCCTTCTTCAGTTACATGTAAGTAAAAACAGGCACCTACAATTAATTACAGAAACGAAAGAATAAATTAAAAACATTAAATATTCAGGAGAATGCATTTCTCCCCCCTGGAAACAGACCTAACCACTATCAAACAGAGAAACGAAACATAATTAATTGCTTAAATTGAACTCTGCGGCAGTATGGGGTTCTTCCAGCTGCTTGCGGAGGCCTGTAGCTTCTGTCATGAACATTAGCACACCCACCATCACATTTGATAAGCTGCATAATTTCCGTGGTTGTGTCTATATAGATACACCACCACAGTTTATATTAGAAAATCACGTAAGACTAGGGTAGAGGCCCGAGCACTAGTGTGCAGGCATGCATGCTGTTAAATGGTCATCACAGCCCTTGACCAAGGCCAAGGCCTGCACACCAAATACTCCCCCAGACAGAAATTGCTTGGGTTTGGCTGTAGTTTGTGCTTTACTGTGAGGAGAGATGAGCTTTATATTGACATGGGCCATGCAGTGCCTCTTGGTCCCAAGATCAGAGAATGGGCCCTGGTCCCTTTTATTAACCAGGATCAATGCAGCCATGAGGACCACCTGAGTAATGCTGTTGCTCCAAGCTAAGTATGCACTTGGGTAGGTTTGGGACTGCTCAGTTTTAGAAAAGCAAACTTATTTTCAGTGATATAGCTTTTACATCCATCATTTTTCTGTGTGGTCTGTTTTTTTCACCCCATGTACATGGGTATGCTATAGATAGCCTGAAAAAGCAAATACTCCGCATATTCTGGCCTTACCAGATATGAAACATATGAGCTCTAGTTATATATCTATATCTGGGGGTGGGGGGGGGGGCATTTGCAGGCTCACATTTAACTTTTTTTTTTTTTAAATATATATTAGAAAACAGTGATCTTGTTTAGTGATGCCTTGTTTAGTGATATTTAACCAAGTTTTAGAAAACTTACCTATTTTTCTGTAGAGTTTTGGTATATTCCTCCTGAATTGAAGAAACACATTTGAGAGCTGTATATGGCTATTATCTTTCAGACCATCCTTGCAAGTAGTGTCCCACTTCAGATTCTTGTGCTTCATGGCAGGCCAGGGACTATGACATACTTCAGGCAAGTGGTTGAGACCCCAGGCAAGTCATGAATTAAGAAGGTGCATCCATGTGGCACCACATAATCCTTTATCAAGGCAGAGGGAATGTTTCAAGTCCACAAGCAATCTAGCAGGCATTGTTTGCCAAGGTGCACAGCATCCCCTTTGTGGCCTCTAGGTCAGAGGATAGAGCTGGTCCTGCTGAGGTGAAAATGGGACACCAGATGCTCCTTGTTTGCAGAATATGTGACTCTGCAAAACTGAGGTGAGTAAGTGGGAGGCATGGGAACAGCAGATAGATGCTAAAATAAGAGCTAAAGGAAGAGCTAAAGATCTAAAGTCCCCTGGCAAGTTCATGATTGCAAAGCAGATATACAGCTGTGGGATGCAAGTCTCTGATATCAGTGGGGTGTCTTTTGTCAATATTGTGCTTGTATTATTATGCTAACATGGGAGTGGGATAGGAGGTATTTCTACTCAAACATTCTGCATGCTCTACAAAAGGGGTCGCTTTTTTGTGCAGCAGATCCCAGGCAGAGGATTTCCCTATGGTTATGCCTTCTCAAAGCATAAAGCTAAGGTCTATTAAATGCCTGTACACCCTATCTGGCTAACAACCTAACAGAACCATGCATCTTCAGCTTTTGACTCAGCTATTGGCAAATCTCCATCTATTACTCTTCTTTCTTCCTACTACTTTTCTTCATTCCAAAGAAGTCTTCTGAATCTTGGGGCTTTCCTGCAAATGTAGATGCTTAAAATAACACTTTCTGTGGGTTCTTTTAGATTTTTTTTTTTCCTTGATTCAGAGTATTAATTCTATGTGGGGGGAAAAAAGCATATGCAATGCCCTTGAAAGGTGTTCTGGACCATGAAGCAGTATCTCAAATGTGTTTGAATTAGGTCTACCTACAAAAAAAAAAAAAAAAAAAAAAAAAAAAAAAAAAAAAAAAAGCATGTGTCTTAGGCAGGCTCTTGAGACTCCTGGATATTAGAAGCAGGCTGGAAGGAATCACACTGAAGTGGTTTGCCAGTGGTACATAGATAGCATTGCTCGTAGGGATGTTTAGTAACATGGGTATAGTTCTTGTTTCCAGGACTTAGAGCTCATAAAAAGAAGGTGAAAAGTGATTAAATACTTTTCTAACATCATTTTTTTCCATGTCAGAATTTGCTGTAGGTGCCACAAGTTATCTTTGCAGGGGGAAAAGTGAGCTATATAGCTACAAGCAGGAAAAGGAGGTGCATGTATGCCCTATAAAGTGGGAATCTTGTTTCCCATGACACTGGATCCTGGTAACAATATTGCTTTGTTATAAGAATGCACTTCAGAGATTGAACTGAAGCCATGCAAGACAACTTTCAGGATCTTACTTCTGAAAGCAGGGGAATATCACACAAAGAAGAGCAACAGATACTGAAAATATTTTCCCTGTGGCTTCCAGCTTTGGTTCCTGTTCCTAAATGCTCCTTCTCTGAAGCCTAAGAAAAGTATTAAGCTGGACTCACCCCTTCATGGCCCAGAGCTCACATGCACTCTGAAACATCTGCAGACTCTGACGTAAAGCAACCAGAAACCCCGTTGTTTTATGAGCCATTTTGGGCTTTAGGGAACCTTTGCTAAAGCACAGCTTTAGTATTATGAAAAGAAAATTAAAGGTCGCCTATTTGAGATGACCACCAAAGGGGACCGCAGGATTAAGATTACAAGAAATCTTTTAGGAATGCGCTTAAGAGCTAATAGAGCTGAGAAAATGACCTTTTGAAAGTCTTATTCTGTAATTTCTTTGTCAGCTGTTTTTGCCAGGTATGTCTACAAGATGCTTGTGGGTGAAATAGCTGACCCTCAGAGATTGGGAGTCCATATACTTTCAACTTCTATTGCTTTATTTATTTTTTTATTTTTTGGAAGAATTCAAACATACATTCTAGTCACCAACTGAAGAATGGATGCTGGTTTATCTAATAAATGATATAAATTGCTGGTCTGTTCTATCTGGACAAAAGAAATGAAAAAGACCTCAGATAAAGGCCTTTCTTTATTAAAGAGCCAAAGACATTTTAGATCTCATTTGGCCTCCATGCCCTACTCATTCCTCCTCTCTTTATCTAGTGGTGCTTTGCTAGTACAGTTATTATCCTTTTCAGCTACTCTAAACATATTATTAATTCTGCAGCTGGCTTTCTACCTCTAGCCCTTTTAGTAGTAAACTCACTAAAATCCTGTAAGGCTATACACCCCAGGAACAACCTACATGTTTCTTATCTGAGTACACATACTCTGATTCTCTCTGAATGGCCCATTTGGGCCATCTTCTTGTTCTGTTTGTTCCCTTGTCTTCTACCTTCTCCTTGTTGTGTTCTACTGTCTTCATCACTTCTTTTCCTGCATCTGGAAAATGTCTGTTCTCATTTTATGGATGTTTTGCAAAAAATCAGGGAAATAGGAGGTTAGATTTAGAACTTACTCCTGACTGCAAGAAGGGTTCAATATCTACACTGAGATATGAGTGAATGTCCATTTTGATGTTACAGCCTGTTTTTTTGCATCGTCTAAAATTGATAGTCTATACTATTGTAATGATCATATTGGCTAGTTTTAAAATCCTTGGATTCATCTTTAGAGGCTCATTTAAATAACCCAACACTTCAAACAATTACTTCTCTCTTTCTGTCTTCATTAATAATCCCCTCACACTCTCTTTGCTACAGTGTTGTTTCATCTTGTGTTTGTTTGTCCTAGCTAATTTAGATATTAAGTCCTTGGTGACTGACAATGTGTCTATCTATGCAAAGCACACTTAAATAAATAAATTTAATAATAATTAATAATAAATACTCCAGCTGAAAGCAATGCATCTGAGCTAGCAAGGACAGCGCTGACATTGATGTACTCCATTTCAGCAGCAGCGCTTGCTGTTCCCCTGCCACAGCTCCTTGAGTTAATGGCTGCTGCACTCTGAGTAGTGTCAGGCCCCCTCTTGCAGTCCTCCCTGTCATAAGGCTGTTCCACCACCTCTGCCTTGCCTCTTGTCCCTGAACAGTTTGAAATCCAACTCTCTGAGCTAGCACACTCTTCAAGGTGGCCAAAAAACAAGAGGAGGGCATACAGTCTGTTCTGGGGGACAGGATCCTGCAAATCTCTGACATCTCCCCTGAATCGCTATTCACTAGTACTAGTCCCTTACAGGCAATTAGATTTTTACATCTTTATTCAATCACATCCTTCTGTGTCATGTGGGACAACCTATTTTTTTTTAATTACTTATTTTCTCTTTTTGCTTCAGTTCTCTGTATTTAAAAGGCTTGCAAAGAAAGTAAGCGCTTTCTTGAAACAGGCTATGTAGACGCTCAGGCAGAATCGTTGAAGCTGGCAGGAAAGAATTCATGCAGTGTGTGTTATCAGTTGTCTAAGCTAGAACACTATTTAATCTGTTATTCCTGGTGGGCACTACCTTGTAGAAAAATAATATTATTACAGATATAATCTTTCAGTTAGTAATAAAATCTCAGGAGTGGTCTTGCTTAGAAAATGGAGAACTGAGTCCTTCCCGAGCAGAGGTAAACCGGGCAAAAGCTGTCCTTCATATGTCTGCCTGAAGAATTATGACTTCTGATAGAGGCAAGTTAGTCACAGAGTAGTTTGCCTTTGTATTTCATTAAGGGAGGAAGGGATTACTCTACATATACTCTCTGTGGTCCCTCCAATAGCTGGAACTGCAATAAAAGTCAGGAAAAGAAGAGCTGAATAACAAGCAGCAAAATCAGAAGAGTTATTGTGATTTACATGATTATTCATCCATCTGAACGTAACAATTTTTATCAGAGATGGCAACATTTATAATGTGTCCACTATGGTAGCTGTTTTATTCCATATACTGCCATCAAAACCAGAATATTGGGGTGTTGTGGCCAAATGGCTACTGCCATGAGTAGTGTTTGTCATTTGGGGTTTATTCTCCCATTTCACTCCTGGGGAACAGGAGTGAGTGGTCACGTGCTTTAGTGTTTGTAGAATCCTTTTAATTTTACATAGGCATAAAATGTCCCTTGGGGGAGGAGGTGGGATGACCTGTGGGATCCGGGCATGACAGAGTGGATCACAAGGCAGTTCTTTCTCAGGCAGCTAACTTCTCCTCTTACGTGTGAAGATTCATTGTGACAGAGCTTTCTGGGGTCCATGGAGTATTTTGAGTATAAACACTGCAATCTTGAGCTGATTCAATACTTTGCAGAATCAGTGGAGAAAGTAATATGATTTGTTCTCTGTAATCAGCTAGTAGGTGTCTCTGAAGGTCTGATTGTTTCGCGTTCAAAGAAAATGCACTGTTACAATCCAGATGGGAGTTAATGAAAGCATATATAACTAAGATGGACTTGCTTAGGATGGTGTCTTATAACCAATCAGAGATAAAAGAAAGCATTTATTGATGGCTACAGCTCCTTGAGAGCTCAGTTTGAATGAGAAATCCAAAACTTAATTAAATACTATGGGCTTGCAGTGTCAAAAAAAGGTTATTACAGAGTGGCTCTAAACTTTCTGAAGCGTGTTCTGCAGCCTCCAACATAACCTCTGTGTTTCTCAAGTTCTAGATTGTCCAGCGATTTTTCAAATATGAACCACTCTTGGCTCATTTGGTGATGCTGGTATATTTGCCCTCACTCTCTCCACAGCTTTTCCCTAAACAGTAGTAAAGGTGTGGCCACTGACTGCATCTTTTATACTTTACAGTAATGTGGGCTTTACAGTAATGAAGGCTGTGCAGCGCTGCATGCTGTCGCTGGATGGTTGGCATCTGAGTCCGTATATTAGCTCTCCATTTCATGGCTGCATGTAGATGCTGGCAAGGCTGTGGGAGAGAACTGTTCCTTGCAGGACTCTGTTTTTAAGGAGTCTGTTGATGGACAAGTGTTTTTCTCATTACTATGTGTTAGGTGCTTCTAACCATAAGAGAGACAACTACATGTATTTTAGCCTGTTCTTCATGATGACTCCAAACGGGACAGTATAACCTGTCAGACCCATTCACAGATTACATTTTCAGTTTATCTCTGGGCATGATGGAGATCATATGCTCACTGTACTGAAGATCCTATAAACTTTCTGTGAGGCAGACAAATGCTATGTAGCATCTTCTAGTTTTTGTTTCTTTTGACAGCAGTATGTCAAGTCAATGTGAATGAGACTCATCTGCTCAAATACTTCTCTCTGTAGCTGACCTAATCACCTTCCCTTATAAATCAGGGAAGAAAACTAAGCAATTCTAGAGTGCAGTTTGTCTTATACCAAAATTAATACCTCAAACATACAAGAGGTATTGTGTCCTGAGAGTCTCAAAAATAGTGATCTGTTCAGGCCAGGGGACAGGCTGCAGCTTAGGGGACAACAGATGACTATTTGCATATTTATTTTTTATTATGAAGAGGAATCTCTGTAATCAGTATTCCAGTTTTCTGAAGTACTTAATGGGAATTTTATTTGTCATCATCTGTCTTTTTTTCTTTTTTCTTTTTGGGAGAGGTGAGACAGGATTCCCTTCTTTCCAATTCAAGTGTGTCTTCCATCCATATCTTTTAAAAGGCAACTCTATGCAGGGATCCATTACAGTGAATGAGCTGAAACAGAGAGATATTGTTACTTAAACAATACAATGGACTTAATACAGAACTAACTGCATGTTTTCTTATGAGCAATATAGGAGGTCATATCAGATGATTCAGTAGTCCCTACTAGCCTCAAAATCTATTAAAAAACCTGAACAAGTTCAATAAAAATGTAATAGCATTTTACAGAAATTACTCTAAACCCCCTAAGAATTAAACAATAGCCATTAATAGCCTTTTTATGATGTTTTCACTATATATTTCTGAAGCAACAAATCCTACAGAGAGGGATATATTTCCCTTTAAATTGATGATGTGATGGGGGAAAAAAATCCTCACTTGAACAATCAGCCCTGGTATAACAAGAAAGCTTATTTCCTAGTGTGGATGCCTCATATGCATTTGTAAGTAGCAAGAGCAGTAATTTAGAAATGAGAGGGGGATTTCATTGGAACATGGATTTTCAAAGTACCACTATATGTATCATTTAGAAAACCCTTGGCTCTGACCGCTGTGTGCAAATGCATAAGCCAGTGTGTGTGGGCAGTGTGAGTCATTCAATTTTCCTACTATATAATAATAAAAAAACAAATGGTGTTGAAGCTAGCATTTAGGTCTAGAGAAGGAAGCTGTGATAATGCCATGAATCCTTGCACTCAGGGATCAGCAGTGATGGCATACAAAGCAGACACAATGACAGGCAGACTCTTACTTAAGGGGTGTTGATCTGAATCACAGACATATTTATCCAATCTTATTTCTATCTCTCAGCTCCTGTACCTCAACTAATACCTTTAAGAAAATGAGTGGTGCTTTAAAACATAGTAACTTAAGCCTACAGGAATTAAACACACTTGAAAACAAGTTAATTCATTCTGGTTAATATCACAGATTTCTGGCCTTTCTTCCTTCCTCCTATTCCCCTCAGTTATATCTGTTTTACATTTTAATGTAATATATTGTACTGTAGAGACAGTAGTTTAAATTCATGGTAGTGAAAAAGAATAGAAACCAAAAAGTGCTGCAAAGCCATGTGCCTTCTGGGGATACCCATAGCCAAATGTGTCTGGAGAACTTCCCTTCATAGGATGTAGTTTCTGCATCATCCCTAGTAAGAGACATGATTAAATGTCCCTTAATGCAGTTAAGTAACTACTCTGCATATACAAACATGTTTGGCATGGAAGAAAAATACTTTTTATTGCTTTTATTAGCATTATTGTATGAGGACTGCAGTAAGAATTGTTTTTATAAATCTTATTTATGGCAAGACATGGGTATTTAAAGAAGATGAAGTGTGGAAAGAGAAGATGATTTCAATAATTTTTAATAATCAGACAATCAAATTCAGGTTTGCAGTCTGGTTGGAGATAGTGTAATGGTCCAAATTAAGAGAATTGAGAATGATGACTGTCAGAAAGGGAGTGTTAAATAGGGAAAGAGTCAAGCCTCTAATGCCATTGCAATATTCACAGATAGAAAATAGCAAATTCAATGGCACATAAAACACTGACATGTTGACTCTGGAGGAACTTGTCGAGGCCGTTTGCATGACTAGAATATTAATTTTGATGGCAAAAATTCTGTATGCAAAATTGGCTCATGAAAGTGCTTCTGAACTGCTCAAGACAGAAAAAAAATGGGTCTGAAGTGCTTTAAGGGTGAAACATTATTTTTAGGTGCATATAACATGCTGAACTATGGAGACTCTAAATACTAGTAAAACTAAGTATTTTTAGTAACATGCTAGTGGCGATGCTTAGTGATACAAGAGGAACGTGGAAGTACTGATATGATATTCAGGCATATATATATTTTTTCCCTCTGTGTAGAAGGGACTGTCAGAAGTGCAGACATGCCTTAGCAATGTCCACAGTTCCTTTCCACCTCTGCTGCAGTTGAAATGCTGTATATGTTCCCATGAAATTTTGATCCAAAATGGAGCACAAATTATGGGAGGGCTGAAGACTGTTTATTGTTGCTGAAGCAGTAAGATACAAATTAATAAAGAAAGCAGCAGCAACAAAATGCTGCCGGTCACAATTTGTGGTATAAAATTAAAGTAGACAGCCCAAAGGAACTGGTGACAATAAGTAAATAACATTTACAAATATGCTGGAGGAAGAAAAAAAAAAAAAAAAAAAAGGCAAGAGAAGCAGTCAGTCTCTTGATAGATGACAAGGGTATTAAAAAACAGAGGGATGTTGTTTTGCACAACTCTTATCTTTCCGTCCTTGTTCTCACTCATGCATCCTAAGCTGGAAATGGCATCCTCTCATGTCTAATGGGAAGGGATGTATAATGTAAAGGACATAACAAGAACAGACATATTCCAGTGCCTTCACTGCAGCTTGTGTGAGCTTATCACTATGCAGGGAGCACCAAATCTTCAACCCCTTAACAAACCTCAGCCCAAATTTGTGGCAAAGCTCACAACACCAAGGGCAAATCCTGCCATTCCTGCATGGTCTTCAGATCTGTCCCATCCATCTTCCCATGGCACGTCCATCCTGACATAAATGAACTGCTCACAGCTCTGTGTAGTTCTCCAGGACTGGGCAAGTGAGGATGCAGCATCTCTCTGGCTTCTTTCTGCATCAACACTGGTTCTTTAACTTAGGGTTTATCTGCTGTGCGAGCAGACACAAAGAGTTCAGTTCTTGCAGAAGTCACTGGCATAACATGCAATTACATGGTTGCAGATTGTGAGGCTCCATATAGTAATCAAAGCTTTTGTTTCTCTCCAAATGTAACAGGGAAGAATATAAGTAAACTTGAAGTTTTGCTTTCCCTGGAGTTTTAATGGCTAAGGCAGAGGGCAGTGCTCCTCACATCTAGCATTAGGCATTTGCCAGATCTGTGTAGAAAGGAAACCAAAAGGATTTATGGAAGGAAAGTAATGAGAGCTTGACAAACAGGGGAATTGCCCCATAGAGAATCTCTGTGTTTGTCAGAGAGCCTTCATCAGGGCTGGACCTGCACTTGCATCTGAGGCTGTCCAAAGGGGACCTGCAAATGCACAGAGCTGCAGAAATGGGACAACTGGCACTGGATGTGCAGCTGAGGTTTCCCTGGGTCTATCAGCTGAGTGGGATGGAAGGGCAATTTTAGGGGAACTCCAGGCGAAGGTGTCTGAGCTGGCTGTGTGCTGACTGCTGGCTTGGTGTTGAGGAAGAGCCTGGGGCGGCCATCAAGCTGCAAGGCTAGGCCTCATCCTGCAGCCGGGCTTGGTGGGCCAGGTCAGGTCTTGCACGAGGGCTGGCTCCCCTCACACTGTCGGGAGAGACCAGCTCAGAGTGTCCAGGTGAAGCCCCAGCAGCCACTATAAAGGAGGTGAACGGACCTGCCCACAGCCAGCCTGGGTGGAAACTTCAAGGGGAGGGTTAGCTGAGTTATCTGGAGTTACTCAAGCCCTTAATTTCCAAAGCTCAGACCTCTTAGCTGCTTTGAGCCACACTGAGTTTGTCTGTGTTGTGGTTCAGGAGCTCAGAAGGTGAAATTTAGGAGAACGGCAAGTGGTTGAGGCTGCTGGCTGCTCTGCTTGTGTGGACTGATGTACTGTGGCCTCCCTTACCTTCACTTATTGAAAGCTTGAATAATAAGCAAGTAAAACTTGTAAAACCCTGCAATAGATTAACTAATGCAAAGTGCTTTTCCACCTCACATAGCGATTATGAGCCATTTCTAGTTGTTCATTTAAATAAATACATTTTTTTTCCATAAACACACTGTACAAACAAATACATGTATAAATGCTCTAATTTGAAAATGCATTCTTGTTCTTTGATGATGTGAATCACCTCTGTCTGTTTATAGAAAAAAAAATGTAGATAGAGGACTGTACTGAAATGCAATGAAGAATTTCATAAAGTGAAATTCCTACAGCAGTGTTGCTGAGCAGGACTTAAAACACATATTTAATATATATATATATATAAACATTAAAAAACAACACCCTAAAACAAACAAATGAAAAAACAATCACCCACCCAAACAAACCCCCCCCAAACCCAAAGATGATATATGTTTTATGGAACATGGAATATAGGAAAGTTAATTTCTCACTTGCAATCTTATTTTTCTGGGTCTGTTTTTTTTTTTTTTTTTTTTTGTGTGTGTGTTTAACATTTTCAGACTTTGTGCTGTAACAACAGTCTAGTTGCAAATACAAAGCACTGTTTTTATTTTGTTTGTTTACATTTTATTTACAGCATTCCTACTTTGCCAAGAGGTGTGTTAAATTATTAACAGGTTGTGTCCATGTTCACAGAAAGCTAAATTGAATCCAGAACAACGTGGGCTTATTAAAAGACTGGCTAACAGATTCACTTTGCCCACAAAACTGTGCACTGTGGTCTGAAGTATTCCTTTTCCAATTAAAGCTATTTATTTATTTTGATTTCTAGCAGTTGTGGTGCATTCTTGTCAGTGGTATTTTTTTTCCATAGAAATGCTCTGTATTTTTGCAGGAGTAAAACTGCATGTTTAATTGGTTATTTTAACACCTTTAGTGCAATATCTCCATGCTTTAACAGGGCTATAATTTTTAAATGTGGGTCCATTATTTTCTATGGCCTGAACATTGGCAGACTTCTCAAGTGTCTTGCTTCTCACTGGTGTTTCTGATTTCACATTAAAATCCCTCTTTGTCCCTCCTTAGTCCCCGCTGATGACCCTTATTAACCAGAAGGATTTCTAGAGCTGAAAAGCTTATCAGGTTAGAAAGGTGCATGTTACAAAAATGGGGTTTTGTCAGAACTTAAAGTAACCATTGGGATAAAGAAAGAAAAGCCTATTGTATTGTATTGGGCTAAATAAAATTAAAGATAAGTATGCCATAAGTTAGCTAATTTTTTGTTAGCATTTTTTTCTGCTATGGTGGGATGAAGCATTAGGCAGAAGCATTTTCATTTTACTCCACTAAAGGGCATCTCCTTTATCTTGCTTACTTGCCTTCAAGTTGGCAGGTCAAGTCTTGTAGGTGGTGACAAGCAGGTCATCTGCCTACTTTCCAGATGCGTTTGCAGGAAACTTTTGAACCCTTGCTCCTGTTCTTCCCTATCTGGTGGAAGAGGATATGGTAAGTTCAGCAAGGAATGGCTATATGAGTGGCATTAAAATACCTTGCTGTGCTTATGACCAAATTGTGAGCCAGCGTCAGCTCATGTAATGCAAGGTTGGCAAGGGGAACTGTGTTCTCTGATGCCAGGTAGGACCTGGCTTTTTGAGGTGAGCCTCTTTAGGTAACAGACTTTAATTGATTTAATCAGAGGAACTTGTGTAGCTCTGCACAGCTTTCTGGGAGTAAAGTTAGCAAAACAGGGACAACTGTGGTAAGAAAAATCATGTATTGTATCCTAAAATATATCGTGACTGAAAAAAGCTAGGGTTCATGATATGCTAACCAGTAAAGGAGGAACTCACTAGGAAGTGCTAAGGACAGAGGACGAACACCACTTTCAGGTGTTTGCAATGAATATCAACTATGAACAGGAAACCAGTATTCCACATTGTTCTGTGGCAGAGAGATATTTACTGGAATAATAATATATCAAGCATGAACACCTTCAAGGGCACTGAAAAGCAGGGAAATGTTACTATCACTGTCACAAATCTTTCACAAAGATTTATCAGAGCTAGTTTCAAGTCTATAAATATACCATAAATTTAGAGGTGTAAGAAGCTTGATGCATTTTTGATTCTCCAAGCAGAGATTAAGAAGTGAACTGATTATGAATTAAATAAAGAAGATATTTGTGGAGACAGGTCTTTAATGTAGTGGAAAAGCCATAATGTGATCCAACAGTCAGAAAATAAGCTGGACAAATAAGATGTGTTTTTAGTATTGAGGGTGATTAATCCACAAAACAATTTACCTTGGAATATGATGGCTTTCCAATTACCTGATGTCTTCAAATCAATAGTGGATATTTTTTTCAGAGATGGGCTCAAGCTCATTTAGATGTTATAGTCTTGATGCAGGAGTCACTTAAAGGTCTGTGGGGAAAGTAAAGGTCAAGCTAAAAGATCATATCATATCATAATGTCATCATATCATATCATATCATACCTTGCAGTTTTTGAATCAGTTATGTCACCTTGGCCAGCTGTATGTTTTGATTCCCAATTTTAGCTGACCTATGTTTGGGTATAGAAGTTTCATGTACAATGGTTTGTAAAATCAGGGGAGTAACAGCAACATTTCTTGAGAAAATTTAACTGCTAATATTTCTGCATTTCCATATCAAAAATCATCAACTGTAAAGCAAATATACTTTGAAACCCTTCCTAGTGGCCTGACCAAGTGGTCAGCTGGCATGTGATATCTGGGATTAGGATCCACTGTCGCAACCTACGTAGTGGTGCAAAGAAGACATTTTAGCTCAACCTTGATCCCTATGAGCCTGAGCAGAATATATAAGAGCATTTGCTTTTCTTCTCTATTTAACACTACATTTTTTAAAAAATTATGTCCCCCTTCAAACAATATTATAAGTGGGAATAGAAAAGACCAATCTTAAGAAGTGTTTTCTTCAGATCCACTTAAACCAAGAATGTAAGTGAGGAGGATAAAAGAGTCTGAACAAACAGAAGGCTGATACTCTGTAACTTCAGACATGAATAAAAGCAAAATGAAAGCAAGTCCTTTGCACAAGTATGTCATTACATTGCTTACACTATTGAAAACACTTGTTTCATTCAAAAGCCTTGTTATAAAACCTTCATGAGAGTGAAGAGATGGCTGAGAAGCAGTCCTCATAAGCCATAATTGGAGAAACATAAATGTAACAACTATTATTCTGCTCTTGGAGTCTGAACAATTTCTTTCTCTCATCAAGGATTAAAATAATGAAAAAAATTACAATCATGTTGTCAGAGCATGGTTCATACTTTAATTCAAAGTTTGTTGGCTAATCCTGGCAGTGGTATAACTCTAGAGAAGTTTATTGAAGTTACTCCACAGAGGGATTAGATGCCGTTTGTCTCCTGATGCCTCTACTTTCTACTCTGATAAGATACACTTATATAATCAGTCAGGTTTTCAACCATGGGTGAAATATTGACTATAATATTGTTTTTATCACAGCAGGCTGCAACTTAATTTTTATTTTATTTTAGTAATATCTTTGTCATTTGACAACAAGCTGTGATGAGTATGATAAGTTTCTATTTAGGCTGCAAAAGTGGAATGAATGTATATTCACAGAGTAATCAAAAGCTGAACTCTAGTAATTATGATTAATACTGTTTGGAAATAAGTTGTGTTAATTTTAAGCTTAATGAAATTCCAATAGTCAATTTTAAACTAAAAAATTGTGTCTGTAAGATCTTGAAACAGCCCCCATCTGTGATGAATGCATTCATATCAGAACGCTCTTATTTGTGAGGAAATCTTAACTTAATTTTGCTGTGGGCTGCAATTTGTGGCATGAAAATGTTACAGTGCAGAACTTCGCACCCCGCCTTTCCAAATAGCTGATACATGATTTTGGACTTGCAAATAACCTGTTGCTTAAAATAAAAAGGAAAATCTGAAAAGAAGTGGGAGTATTTCTAATTCTAAGGGCTTTGTAATATTACCAGAGAAGAGAAGCAATATAGTGTTACACCCTGAGCACAGTGATATCTCCTGTGTCATCATGTTACAGAGGGATTACATGTATTTAGATATCATTTATGGAATTTAAGAAGAAAAGCAAGGCATATGTCATACTGATCTTAACCCTAAGATGTGGAGGCACCTACAAAAGCCAGACCTATGGCTGTGTACATTTATGTAAGCCTTCTGATATTTGGTCGGCTATGCAAAAGCACAGCACAGAGTGAGTTTCCTGGAAAACATTAATCAACTGAAATGTTACAGTAGCAGCAGAATGTTTGTAAAACCTTTGAGGATTGTCTTCAGGAAGGAAAATGGCCTTTCTAGTGCTACATTGCAAGTATTTGCCTAGCTCTGGGATCAGGTGCACAGTAAGCTCTCAGGGCGGAAAGGAGATGGAAGGAATGGTACAGCCATCATGCTGGCCATTTATGTGTTACCTTCTCCTATAGGCCAAGCTGTAGGATGTCATAGCTGTTTTTCTTGGAGCAGCTTTGGAGCACATCAGCCAAGCAGGAAAGGGATCATTACCTAATCACAAAGGGATAGCAGTGATTAGTTCATCCACCTTTTGTGGAGAAATATGATTTTTCCAAGGATCATGGGAATCCAGTCATTAGTGAATGGAGAGTGAGATTTCCAGTTGTTTGAGATAATGTATTTCCTGGTCTATATAAATATCCTTTAGCTTTAACCTAAGGCAGGACCCAGTCTCATATTTGTAACTTCTCTTGCGGGAATTAAAGTAGTAATTCGGTATTTGAGTGTATAAAGCTCACCTCAGTGAATGGCCAAACTCTCACGAGTGTCTGTAGGATCAGGTTATTGCCTTCTATTCTTCAGGTTTTCTAAGCTGTACATGGCTTTTATTTGCCTGTGAGGCAGCTTTCAGGCTCTGGTGGCTGCTCAAATGGCTATTGAGCCTCCCCTACCCCAGGAGCACCGCTTACCCTTCCTGCCTTATGTTCCCCTTGTTGCAAGCTCTTGACAATGCTGTCGCTTACTGCAGCTGTTGCGTTTACTGTCTTCTATACCTCCCGTTGGAAAGAAGGGAAGGGCTTGGAATTTAAGTCCTCAAAAATGTGGTTTTGACAATGTGAAAACCTTCAGCTGATAAACTATATATAGAACAAAAATAAATTCAGTGCAGTAAATGAATGAGTGAAAACTTATGTCACTGGGGAAGCATTCTTTAAAAGCTGTTGCAAGGATGAGCAATATTTGTTTTATTTGTTCTCATGTTTCATAGTTTCTCAAACTGCAATGTCAAGAAGGTCTATTAGGATCATCTAATCTGGACCCCTTCTGCATAAACAGAATTTCACCCAGTAGTTTCTACATCAAGCCTGGTAATTTCTTTCTCTGAAGACATATTCTTTTAGCAGCTTTGTGCTTCTTAATGGTTATTGATTTAAACATCCTCTATCCTGCTCCTAAAAATGCTTTGGTTAGGGGAGGTAAAGGTACACTTTTTTTTTCTTGTCTGAACAAAATAAGCTTCTTTACTCAGCTTGACATTTCTTTCCTTTCTCTGTAACAAGAAACTTCTGCGTAGCAGCTCAGAGCATTTCAGGGAATATGCTCGATTATCAGTGGAAAAAACCCGTTGTTTCTAGGTAAAAATTAGAGGGACAAAAAAGAAAGAAAAAAAGAGAAGAGAAAATGTGAATACCTGGTATAGGATTAGCAGATTCAGCACCTTCAGTCACTTTTCTCTTTATAGACCAAAGGACAGGTTGATAGCAATCACTTACTTCTTCCAAAATAATTATACTCTCTATGTCAGCTTTGCTTACCATTCCAAAACAGTTTGAAGAGCTGACTCCCTGAAATATTTATTCTTCAATCAAAAAGACAGGAAAAACTAGTGATGGTGGCATGGCAGGAGTTTTCAGAAAGGCATTGAATAAAGACAGCTGGGAAGTGAGAATACAGGACCTCCTGATGAAGGTAGGAAAAGGAGAGGGTATGTGTACTGGGGGCTTGGCCTAAGGAGCCACAAAGGGAGTGATGCTCCAGCTAGAATGATAGTAATAGGAGTGGAAATTAGGAAACATCATACCTAACAACAGCTCCGGACTGGTAGGACCCAGCTAATATGCTTCAGCAGTTGAAATATTTCAGGTCTGAGTTTTACATTGAGGATTATTTATGCTGCTGGTTCTCATTCACTTGGAGACTGGGGTTCTTCTGGTGAGAAGGTGGACAAAATGTGAAGGACCACAGCTCTTGCTATACAGTTTGAAAGAGAATATAGGGAATTGAAAGGAAATGGAAAATGTCCATTTTGAATACTATAGGCTTTTACACTGGCATATGTTTTCATACAATTCTTTACATTTCAACTCTCAAGTCTTATAATGGTCCAAATTAACCCTCTCTAGAGTTAAGGCAAAAGAAAATATAAAAAAAACGAAACGGCAAAGTAAGCAGTGCATGTGGACAGCTGTACTGCTTATGTTGACCTTTGGTTTTACTTATTTAGTTACAAACAGAGAAAGAGAAAAGAACATAAGGGACGGCAGTTGGCATAAAGCATACTGTTCTCCATTCTCCATTGCATATTTCCTATCTCCTGGGAAGGATGCAGCAGGCTTGATGGGTTCTGATAAGTAGGAGTACTATACAGCAAAGAAGCCTGTGCTAATTTTCAGCAGTTTGTGATTTGATGTTAATACATACACTATCATATTATGAAGTGAATGCTGTTCTGCAGATTTGTAGTTAAACTCCATGAAAGTAAGTGGTTGCTGGTAAATACATCTTAAATTGTAATAAATAAATTTGCAATTGTTTATTACACTTAGAGTTTAATACAATCTATATAAAGGACAAATGGTGGCTCTGTAGTGAAAATGAAATTTTATTTCTTTGGAAAGGCCCACTTAAGTCATAAACTCCAAACTCCCAGTGCAAGTGGTTCACGAATGGCAGCAAAGTTCTAGGAATGAGTTCATTTGTTTTCATTCTGGGGCCATCTGTTGTTATTTCTAATATAAACTTCTTAGCTTTCACCTTTGATCTTTGCAGTTTCCAGGTTTTTAAACTTTTATAGTTCATGATTATATATTTTAGTGATGTCAGTGAAAGTATATTATCACTTTCAGTGAATTAGAGGAGGCTTATTATTGGTTTGCTACCCTAAGAATTGCAAATAAATAAACCAGTAAGTAAATATTATGGTGAGATGTTTGTCTCTCCATAGTTAGAGGTTGTGACTAGCTCTGTGTTTCAAAGTTGATTATAATGTGCTCCCTCACAGGAAAGTTCACTAAAGCCAAAGCAAGACGCCTAGTAAATCAGACATGAAATGTTTTCTTGGAGGTCAACTCACTAGGAAAGCTTTGAGGATACTCAAAACAATGCTTAACTGGAGTCCAGCAGTAGTATTTCATCTCTCCATATACTTAACTTTTTTTTTTTTTTTTTTTTAATTGAACCCTTAAAATGTTTGTCTTGAGTAGTGCTAAATTTATGCACATAAACTGAAGCTGAATGAGTCACTCTTGCGGTAGTGACTGGGCCATGAACAATTGGTGGGAGAGCAGTTAGCACTCAATTTTTTCTTTTCCCTATTTGTCACTTCTCACACTTCGTTATAAACAAGTCATATTCCTGAAATGAAAAACGTACTTTCCAGGAAAGGGCAAAGCAAAAGAAAGCGGTATTTATCTGCCAATCATCCTTTCATTTTTCTTTCTTAGTTGCAGTCATCAGTAGATCATATCCTGATACTCCCTTATCATTATAGTTTATCATTATGTTCTCGTTCACATTGCTGTGCAAATCTAATGCTCCAAATATGCCTTTCTGCCAAAGAACTCCATCTTGACCAAGCCCAACACAGGTCACACCTGCACAGAAAACATGCAGCCCAGGTGAACCTGTGCTGAGAGCACTTCCTTTTCTTCTCTAACCACTCCCTTGGTCAAAGCAAGTTTTGATTCACAGGATGATGCAACTTTCCTTCCTTAGGTCAATTCTCCCGAAAATCCCACTGAAAGGAGGCAGGGACCTGTCTGGAAATAGAAGACATGCAGTAGGTGGGCTTCTGGGCAGCTCTACATAGCTGCAGCTCAGGTGTCTATGTCTGCATTAGCTGTGTAGCTTAGCTTTCTAGTCAATGGGAAGAAGCAGGCACATAGAAGTTAATATTCATTTCATATTAGAACATGAAAAAATAAACCAGATGGCTCATGTCTGAAGGGTGTTGCTCCCTGAAGGGAGGCTGGGGCGACTGGCTTGTATGCACACAGCTGCTGTAGGAGTGACAAGGCACAGGGCCGCTGGTGTGTAAATACAAAGCACTGTGGCTCAGATCCTCCCTTATCCAGAGCAAGGCAGAAGGCACTGCTTTACCATTATAATTTGGTGTGCCTCATTTTTGACCACTAGACGGTTCTGGCCTTGTGTTTCAAGAAGGATATAGGGGAGCTAGAGGAGGCGCAGGGAAGGGTCAGTAATATATTTAATAGTGTGGGGCAGCCTGATGAGGAGGCATTAACAGATGTATAACACTTCAGCTGGAGAAGAGAAGGGTGAGGCAGGACATGACTGAGGCTTCCAAAGTCACTAAGCTGCTGGATAAGGTAATGGCAGAACTGCTGCTCACCAAATCCTGCACTGCTGGAAGTAGAGCACAGTGTTAGAGGCAGGAATGCATCTTCTAACATGCCTAGAGCAACAGCTATGGGTGCTGGGTCATATGAGAAGAATAAATTGTAGAAGGCAGCTTGGCTTGTGTGTTCTCCCTTAGTAGTGTCTCTCTTATTGTGCAAGTCAGAAATATGGTATTGGGATAGATGGATCACTGGTGAGACCCAGAGGTGAATGTCTAACATACCCCTCCACTGGCTGTGCAAGAAATAAAGAGTAGCTGTGCTCCTCATTTAATTTGGTGTATGCAGGTAATATTGTCTGGCATCAGTTCAAGGCTAGGTGCTCTGGAAGCAGCCATTTCTGGTGTTGGTCTGACTTTCTGGAACCGCAAGGGTCCACCAGGGGCCGTGTTTTTTCTAGTGAGGTTTTGTTCGTCAGCCCAAATGACCTGGGAGAGAGCAAGTTCTTTCTCCTGTAATGAAATCAATGAGAATTATGGGCACTGAATGTATTCCAGCAGGTGTTCAGCATCCCACAAGGTCAGGCACTTGGTTAATAGACTGAAGCTGTATAAAATGGTGTATGCTATTAGCAGCTAGGGGAAAAATCAAAAGGTAGAAAAAGGACATTGGGCAGAGCGGTCAATTGCATATTGGAACAAGAAAAGCGAGAAACTGTCTGTAGTGCTTAAAGCAGAAGGTTTTAGACAAAATAGAAAAAAAAAGCTATTGTTTATTTATATCAAATTTATTCTGCCTGTCAGAATACTAAGTATTTGTAGTAATTAAAAAAAATCTGCAGCTTTGAATGTACTAAAGAATCATCAGTGCACAGTCAAATTGGTCAGTGATGCTGAATCCTAGCTTGCCTCTGAGTTTGGACATATTCATTCTCAGGTTAGCCTTACATATTTAGGTAAAGTTGACTTTATTGTGAATGTTTATCTGTACAAAATAAGCGAGTCCTAAATGCCTGGTCAACTCAGGTCAAAACAGCAGTCTAAACCTTTTGAAATGACTAAAGCAACTTCACGGAGCTGGTAACCTCCATTTGACCATTCCCCACACCAGTGATATTTGCTAAACTTAATTTATAACATCTATACAAGCCTGTGTCTCACAGTATTGTGATTAAATTCAAAGAGGCTTGTCATACTTTTAACTTTGTGGCTGGGTGTAGCATTCAATAAATAATACCAATCTCATACCACAAATTGACTCTAATGCAAACAGATAAAAAAATCAAGTCTGTTCAGGAGAGGCTATTAGCCGCATAATGGAAACAATAACTGAGTTAGAATTGCTCAGCTAATCAGCACATGTTTTATTATCCCATTACTTTTTCCTCCAAGTTCAAAGAGACCAAATCAGAGGTTAAGTTACCAAGTTCAGTTTAATTTTTCCTCAACAAAAGCTTCATCTCTGAAGGATTGAGAACCATTCTATGCCTTTCAGTCTGGGCAGGGCTGCACATTCCCTGTAATCAATAGGAGCTCAATGTGGTCAGCAGCTCACTGAGGTGCTCAGTGCCTAACAGCAGTGGACCTCTCCTGGCAGTATTGTTCTTTCAGAATCAATTACATGAGAAATCCTGGCAGTTAGTAACACAGACCCTGTGTTAATGTCATAATTGGTTTGGCGAGATATTAACATTGGTAAACTCAAAGTCCCTTAAGAGTGGCTGTGAAATGCTTCCACCTCTTGATCAGAACTCTAGCATAGGCTCTGTGTTGGTCCACTCTTCTCCTGAGGGGGAAAGTTTTCCACCTATCTCATGCCCTCCGGGCCAAGAAAGATCACTCTGAGTTCTCCTTCATTTTAACTCTTCACAGTACCTCCTCCCGTTGTGCTGTGGTAATGTAGCTTTGTAGTTTATCATGATCACAAAGGTATATCTCAAATTTGATTACTGAGCCTGTGAACACTTCAGGGCATGCAATATCCATTGCCCTAGCACAATAGTTTTCTCACCTGTGCTGAGGCTGCTGGGTGCTTCTGCAATAGGAAAAAGATTATATTTTTCCAGTTTTCTAATCATCTGATATTGCATTCTGGTATCAAAACTCCCCTGAAGTAATTGTTCATCCTTCTGATCCCTAATTGCATTTATCAACTCAGTATGAAACCTATTGCTACCTGGAGCTTTGTCTTCCTTTATCCAAATATTTCCTCACAACTATTTTCATAATCTGCAAAAGCACCTACAAAATATATCCTCACAGGAGGGACTGTTAGCATTCTTCTTAACAAGTATAGAGAAAAAAAAGTCATTGAGTTTTTGTGTTACATTCAAAATTACTGTGAATATGAAGGAATCTTTTTTTTTCAGCATACTAAATCCCATGCAGCACTATAGGTTGTGAGATAAAAATTGTTTGTATGTTATTAAATTCACGCTGTTTTGAACTGCAGAATCACTTTGGTAATATTTTTCTTGGAAAATCAATTATATATGAAATTGAGTAGCAATTTAGTAACATAAAGCCAGGTAATAATATAATTAAAAAGAAAATATTTACTTGCTGCACAGGGTATTTTGTATGCATCTTAATTATGTGCCTTTGCTTGCTACCTTATGTTTATAACCTTTGAGTTGATTTAGCATTAGGCAGATATGAAAATAATAAAAGCTGATACCATTGTCAGACCTGAGTTGTAATTTCAAAAATAATTGGTATCTATATATTTGCTGCCCATGGCACTGTGAATTAGGAAACCAGGTAGAAAAAATATTCCTCAGCATGTAAATCTGATGTATGAGGAATCAGCCCCTAAGTATCCAGCTGCCCATTTTTTAAGTGTTTTTGGCCAGACTAGTCTATTTTTAACTGTGCAGAAGTAGAGTAAGTGGTTTGACTCTAGAAGAGTCAAATTCTTCATATTATTTCTCTGCTGTAAGTCACCTCTGAATTTCATCCTTTGTTTTATTGTTCATTCTAATGAAAAGCACTTTGGGAAATATTCTTCCCAGATATCTTAATACTGTAGACATGTACAAGAGATTTCATTTTCCTGCTTTTATCAGAAGTAATTTCTTTGGCTTATATAATGGAAAGATCTTCTTTATACATCTCTTCTCCTGGACTAGCTGTTTTATTAGGAGCTGAAGATGATGAAGTCACCAGTCATTCTTAGCGTCACTGAAATAAATGAAACAAGACTTAGCCAACTAGCCAAGTGAGGATCCCAGGCTGATATATCAATATTCATCAAAATATTTACAGACTTTTGGAGTCCTTAATTAGCTATTGCATGTTGAAGATTCAGTTCAGTGAAGACAAACAGACTGTATTCCCTTCAATGGATGAGGTTTACTGCAGCTGTAGTTTAAGGATTTGTTCTGTGTTGCAAAACAAATCAAGCACATTGTGATTATAGCTCCCCATTAATCACTTTCCACATTGTTTCCTTACCAGTCTTAATGGGCTTTTTTTTTCTCTAGGACTTATAAAACCTAAAATCCCTCAAGAGGACATGTCTCCACTACACAGCTAACTAGGGCACTTTCTACTTTTTTCAAGAGAACTGTTTCACTCGTTTTGGCTGACTTTAGATGGGGATGTTCACCACTGGGTAGATGTCTAGCTTTCTGCTGTGGCCACTGCAGATCTAGCCTTTACTGTCAATGGATTTTATTTATATGACCAAACAAGTTGCTTTCTGGACTCCACTGATAAATTTAGACGTGCACATCTATGCTGTAGAGGCTAAATATGAGGTAAATGCCACTCCTATTGCCTTAAATGTAGGTGGAAGGCAGATACCCAAGTTAGGTAAACTTGATCTTTTCACTTTAGCATTATAAGAGGTAGCCTGTTGTTCAGGAATATATATTGTGAATACCTCATGTGACAGAGAAGCATCTCAGGTATTGGGGGAGTTTTCTGGTGTTGTCACATGCTCTTCTACTCATTTTGAACCCTTTAAAAATTCTGTAAAGTTGATGCATTATGGTTTCTTTCCATCCCTAAGACTGACAAGCCCTGATGCTATCATGACATTCATGTTTTCTTCATTATATTTCTCCAGTCACATATCCTGATATGCATCTCCAAGACAAGAAATACCAAGGTTTGCTCTATGGTCCCTGCCTTTGGGAAAAGAGAGGTAAAGGAGAAGAGTTTTTTGTGACCCATGGTATAGCTGTATTTTCTGCTCTGCTGTTGTCCTGGCCCTAAACATACAGAACCAGACCCCTTATGGTATGAGGCTGCTGAAGCACTGCTCATAGTGTTTCTTCAGAGACAGGATTCTGCCATATTTAGTCATTTCCTTTTGCAGAGAGCTCCACTGTACCTAATGGAGGCCTTCCAGCAGTAACACAATCTCCCCTAGAACCTGTTTTTTCTATAATTGAATTCAACTCAAGGTCTCCATGCTGCTAGAAGCCAATGTCCATTAGGCACTATTCTATATTTATACTCAGCTGAAGTCGGTGTCAAATGCTGTATCTGGGCAACTGCCAGGGTTGGCAAGTCCTTCTTTTCTGTGGAGAGTCCCATGTATGGTTGTCATTTATCAGAATGACAAAGAGCTTCTTCTGCAAGTAGCGTTGGATTTCTTAAATTCTTAAAATGGTGGCTTCTCATATAGTAATGAGTAATCCAATTTGTTTTTTATCAAGAATATCTAACTGACTGTTCTCTGACATCCATCATGTTGTGTAACAAAACTGCCCTTACATCTAACAAAAATAAACACAAAATCAAAGGAGATGAACAGTTAGTTTTAAAATAAGTAGGGGTTTGAAGCTTTTTTTTTTTTTTCTTTCTTTCCTCCCCAGAGTCCTGGAAAACATTCATCCTTTTCACTGCTTAACACAAAGGCTCTAAAATGCTTCCTCAGTTTGGAGATATCTGTGATTACAATTTAGTAGACCTCAATTATCATTATTGTGGGGCTAGAAGTTGTTCATGTGCTGTGACATTGAATGATCCAAGATCTTCCTCCATTTCTCCATACTGGGCCCCAAAACACTACTTCACTACATATGCTGAAGGAGAAGTGGTTTCTTGTTTGCAGGAACTGCTGCCTCTGTAAACATCTTTTTGTGTTTTGACAAAATTTTAGCCAGTTTCACTGCCACAGGGAAAAACTTGTGGATAGATAGAAAATAGTAGATAGAAAAGAGGGAGACCATTTGGTCTACATCCTATTGTGTCTGTGTAGGATATTGTTTTGTTGGCTGGTTCAAGGTCTTTGGGGGAACACAAAGGACAGGCTGTTTGTGGAGCTGTGGCTGGTGGTGTGGTCCTGTCAAAAAGCTGCACTGAAGTAACCCCCCCCCCCCCCTTTTTTTTTGCCTAACACACTTTTTCAGGCTATACATTTTCACTGATAATGTAGGCAATTGGTCTTGCTTTCTTTTATTTACATGTACCTCTATCACTGTGGTCTGATGTGATGTGTCTGATCTGAGGAATTTCTTCCAGTTTTATCCTGACTCGTGCTACATGTCTCTTCCTAAAAGGTGTTGACTTTTGCTGTGGCCTGATGTATTTTTCTTTATGCTTTCATATTGAAAGGACTAAGTGGAGCTTTGATTTTCTGGATACATTTTCTGTTGGAGCTATTGCAAGATATTCTTTACCCAGCAGTCTCAGTCTCGCTTTGGTTTGATATTATGTCTTCACCTAGGAGAATGTATCAACCTTAATATTTACCTTCGTTAGTACTATTTAATTCTATTTTGAAGCGGATATTATTGATTTCAACCTCCCCCCCCCCCCCTTTCCACTTTTCCACATACTTACATTCTTTCTTCTGAGCGTCTCATTCCATTTTGAAAGTCACATAATTGCTGGGTTATTTTTCTTTTCCTCCTTGGATCTTTTGACTCAGCATTGAGGTACTCTTTTAAGTTCTATATTTGAATTAAGTAAGAAGGAAGGGAGACTGGAAGGGAAATACTCGCTACTGCAACATTTTGAGTAGGTGAGTTTCCCTCATGAAGACCATCTACAATACAGCCTCTCTGTCCTTAATCTCATAAGATTTTCTAGAACAGCAAGATTGGCTAGCTGATTGCATCCACTTAAAAAAAAAAAAAAAAAAAAAGACCTCCACCCTTATATAAAAAGGAGGAGAGATAACTACATTTTTCAAAGAGTAGTTTTAAATGTCTACTTTGACTCTACAACCTATTAGAAAAGGTAGTTGGTAACTGACTTTTGAACAAGATAACAGAGTGTACAAAAATATTCCTTATCTCTTTGTACCCACAGTCACAAATACATATTTAAAGATAATAAGAAAGCTTCGTATAACCACCTGCAAAAACATAAACTTGCTTTCTGGCCAGTAGAAAAGTAATCTATTTTCATGACCCAAAGTAAAGAAGAAAGAATTAATGCAACCAAGGCAGATACCAGTTAAAATTCCAGGACATAATTTTAAAGCCTGTCAAATCATTAAACTTCTTTGGATGCCACTGAATAAGAAGAGTATGGTGATAACCTTTTCCTCTGACCTAAACTAGGATGTAAACAACTGCAAATTCACCTGTGTGCCCCCATTTTCTGTCTGCGTGGGTGAATAGGTGTTGAATGTGCTTCAAGCATTTCTCCAGTTTCGGGCGGTTGTGCAGCCCAGTGCGAAATCACAAAATTAGGTAAACATGATAGATTGATGCTGAAGACATTTAGGGTGAATGAGATCTTCTAGTTTATACATGAGACCGCCAGGTAAATTAATACAGGAAATTGACAATCATTTATACATGCCAGAATCAGCAGGCATCTCAGCAAAACTGCTGACGAGAGGTCACAGCTCATCTGCCACTGAGACAACCAGCAGCGAGGCTAAAAATTATTCATTTTCAGACATTGTTTAGGTACTTTGTTCACTGTGGAAGCAGAAGATCTTCTTTTTCTTCTTCTCTCTCACTTTCTCTCTCTCTCTCTTTTTTTTTTTTTTTTTTTTAAACTAGGCAGAAGCAATAAATCAGCTAGTTTAAGAAGACCCAGCTAGCCCAACAGAGATTGATTTCACAGGGAAGTCGATGGGTTGCTAATAGAATTACAACTACCTGTCAAAATAGGGAAAACATATCTGTGACAGTGACAAAGAGCAAATCAATTGAAGAAGTGTTCTGGACTCTTTTTTTTTTTTTTGACATACATGCAAAGTACCTGTGTGTCTTTCAAAGCCTGCAACAGTGAAAACAGAAATATGTTTATCCCCTTACAGTAGCCATTCCTGAAATAATTATGTGATCAGTTTAGTTCTACTGCAATCACTAGATTACTCCCATGAGATAAAGCTAAAGACCCAAATCCAGAGCTATTTGAGCTCATGTTATGAAATCTATTTAAATGGGTTTATTAACAGCTGTAATAATTTGCTCCAGGTGAAGAACCTTGGCACATTTTGTTTACCACAAACTGTTTTTTTCAATTACACACACAAGCTTGCCAGTTTCGGGTGGTTTTTAGTGTTTGTACAGCTCAAGCAGAAAATCAGTTACAACAATGTTGTTGGCTCAGAAATTATGTTATAATTTGTGATAATTAGATAAAAATTGAGTTATTGAACAGTGGAAAGTTGCCATTGTGCAGCAACATTACTCTGCTACCTGTATCATGGATATAACTTGTGTCATTTATACATGCAGTGCATTTATGTTGGAGATTGGAAAGGTTATTTGCAGTTAAAAATATAACTAAACTGTATACGTACCTGTTGATGCAACAGTTTGTGATGGCCCTGAAGATGTCATGACTGAGCACTGAAGCTGTGATATATTTACCAAGTCATACCAGCACAGACTTGTGCTCTGCTGGTATAGCTCTGAAATAGTGATAATAAATTAATAGTACAAAATAATACTACAGTAAAACAAGCTACATGACAAGTGACATAATACCTATGACTGTAAATAAGGAGTGTAATAGTTCCCTGGTCCAGTTGTGGCTCTGGCAGGGTGCTGAGAGAGAACCTTTTCCTTGCAGAGGGAAATATCACAGTGCAGCAGTCAGTTATCAGACACTTTTTGCCTTTTTCCCTCTCCAGCAGGCAGAAATATGTGAAACCAGGAGACTTTGGAGGGATAAGGCAAAAGGATGCTGTGGGGCATAGTCACTTCCACTCCTTGTTTTCCTTCCACTTATGCTGTTCCTGGGTTTAAAGCTGCTGCGGGCACTTCCATTCCTTGCCTGAGAGAGTCCTTCAAAGTATGGTGTGTCCACTATGGCTAGAGAAAGGGCAGCTCACAGTGGGAACCTGGTTTGGTGTGTCCCTTGGAACTCAAAAATGTATTATGCAGACTCATACTGGACAGATGTCCGTCTCATGGCATGAGATATGGACTCCCATGTATGCCATCTACAAGTAATAATATTTTGTTCCTGTTCATCTTTTACATCTTTTATCACCAACGACATGATTTAACCAAGTTTGTCTCTTCTCCATAGTGCCTTTAAACAACTGACTCAATTGACCAAGAATGGTCCTGGCAGTGTATTATTACTAGCGCAGCAAAAGCCATAGAGGGACACTGAACAGCCTGAAGTAAAGGTAGTTACTCTTTAAGATAAAATAAGCTTTTGCCATAAAGGAGACCACATATCTTTATGAATTTTGTATATATGCATGAATAAGAACTTGGAACAAAACTGTAATCAAAATTAATTATCTGGGAATCTTCCTTTTATCCCATTACTTGGGTATATAAACCAAAGAGTTAGAAGGACTTTTATTTCATTTATTTGTTCATACCAGTTTGGATAATGATTTGGTGCCAGAAAGGTGTTCTGCCAAAATTAAAAGAAACAAAGAACTTTATTCTCCAAAATTTACTCATGTACTTTCTTTCAAATAAATGTATAAACACACACGTACATATCTACACTCGTTTGCACACACATAAGTAAAGAAAGCTATACTTCCCTGGTAAACAGTCTGAAGAACAGCTGAGATATATTTTGCAGTGCTACCCAGGTAGAATCCCAGGTTATGATGATTTGAAGCATAACTATGTTCCAGTCTCATTTACAACTGAACTAGGGACACTTCTTTCAAGTCGGTTGAAGTTGCATTTAAATAGACAATACAACTTATATTGACTCCCAATGAAAACAGTGTTTCATGCAGTGCAGTGAAACCAAACTGTGAGAGGAACCAGGGTCAAAATTCTTAGACCTGGCTATCTTGTTTTTCTTGCATTTCTTTGCTTGCTCTGCCTAATCAGTGCCCAGCTGTGCTCTTTATCATATTGTGCAACTTTTGTTGACTTTGTTGGGTCCTTCAGGCTTACATGAGCATGGCAACAACGTCTCTGGAGGCAGAGATGTGTTTTAAATTCTTTGGAGCAAGGAATAAACCATAACATTAATCTTTTTGTAGAGCGTTCCATGCATTTTTAACACTGTGATTTTTAATAGATAGTAATAATAGCAATTTTGGAGTATCCTGCAGATTCTAGTAAAGGACTTTCCTTCAGAAACACTGTCCCCTGCTGCTAGTTTGCAAATCTTCTAATTTATTGCCACATGGAGTGTCCTATATGTGCAACATTTTTTTTTTTTTTTAAACTTCAAAACAGATAAAACTGTAAATTCTATCAACAAAGGTTCCCAGCAGCATGTTACCATCTCTCCCATGTGGGACTGCAGCTACTTTAAATCATTTCCAAATGATGGGAGTGGATAGTTTAAAGATCATGAATAAGTCATTTATTTAAATTAAGCATTTAGACTATCTATCTATATTTAAAATCTTATGGATCAGCTATAAACCAGTATATTTTTCCTGAAGAGTGTTTTCTTTATATGGGTTATTCAATAAGTCTCAAAAAGTTGCATCATCTTTTAGTTATATATCTGTGAGACATTTCTTCCTATCCCTGACATGATGTGGATGTGGATCTTTGTGCTATGTAGACCTCAGGAGCCCAGCAGGGAGTGACTGGGCTGGTGGTTCACAGCTCCTACAGCACAGAAAACAATGGGGAAGCTATTGCTGAAGCTCTCAGAACAAAAGGTATGAAGTTAGATCCAAGCACTGACTGATGACAGAGTAAGTGTCTCTCCACCATCGACCGTGGCTGTTGCTGGAGGCTTACTCACTTCAAAAGTAGTGGGAAAACTCCAGGAAAGAGGGCAGATCTTCCCGTTAGTTTCAAACAGATATATAAAAAGCTGGGTGCCAAAAGGGTTTAACAGCAGCTTTGTGACGAAACTCAGAAAAGATAAAGTGGCTAGGGCTTTGTCATCATGGCTTCAGAGTGCATAAACATAGAACTCAATTTGAATTGCTTATTGCATTCTAAGTTTGATTTATGTTTTATAAAATAAAGCTTATAACTAAAAACCTTAGGTGGAAGAATCACCACGGACTTTTAACATCTCACAAGTAAAACAGCTTGAGTGAGGGTCTCTCTGTAAGTGCCAGAAAGCCCAATTTTATGAGGATAAGGAAAAAGCATGGAGAGTGGGTCAAAGAAACAGCCAATCTTAAAATACTGGTGCAACAATTTTCCTGCCACTGCAGGGCTGTGCCTTAAAAACTGACATCTTTGTGCCTGTCTGTACCTGGAAGAGAAAGCTAACCGGGAACAGACAGTGTAATCACTGCTTTCTACAAAGCTTTGAATCCCTCTCATGGTTATGTTTGGCCCGCTTTTGTAAACTACATGTTTTAATATGCATTATGGACATTCCACTAACAAAGGTATTTGCTTTACTTAAATAGAATTTCACTGAAATATGTCTTGGAAGAATATATGACCCTTTTAAGGCAGGAGCAACTATTAGTTACTATAGAAGCCCAGAAAATATTTGTTCAGTGCTCTCTTAAGCATGCAGCCTGAATGCCTCACAAAGACCATGTCGCTATTATAAATCGAGCAGAGACAAAGAGCCTGACTGTCTTCTGTTGTTCCAGTTTGATACACAAAGTCCTGAGAAGTCCAGGACTCGTCAGTAGTATCACGTCAGTGTAACTCAGTGGCATATCAGACTGAAGGAGTATTTCTGGTTAGTTTCTTAGCACTTTTGAGGAAAGGTCATCCTTCTGAAGATTGTGCTTACTACGCACTGCTAAAATTTTATTGTTTTGCCTTAGTATATACAGCATAGAGAGACAATACTCTAAAATATGAGGGGATAAAACCTTGGGTCAGAGATCCTTGGAGCCCATTCTGCACCATTCATGCCCCAGAAGTATTCAAAGAGTGTCTCATTCTGTGAGGTCTCAACACTTGTGGTGCAGTGCTAGAGGAGCTGCAGTGTCCACTGAATTTTAAAGGAGCTTAATAGCTCAGTGTCTCAGCATTGTCATTTGACAGGTGATCTAAAATGACCCTAATATTTAAATAATGCAAAGAATATTTGAAGGGTTTTAGGAGGACTCTTCTCTTCTCTTCTCTTCTCTTCTCTTCTCTTCTCTTCTCTTCTCTTCTCTTCTCTTCTCTTCTCTTCTCTTCTCTTCTCTTCTCTTCTCTTCTCTTCTCTTCTCTTCTCTTCTCTTCTCTTCTCTTCTCTTCTCTTCTCTTCTCTTCTCTTCTCTTCTCTTCTCTTCTCTTCTCTTCTCTTCTCTTCTCTTCTCTTCTCTTCTCTTCTCCTTTCCCTTTTCTTCTTTCTCTTCTTTCTCTTCTTTCTTTCTCTTCTTTCTTTCTCTTCTTTCTCTTCTTCCTTCCTTCATTCCTTCCTTCATTCCTTCCTTCCTTCCTTCCTTGTATGTGTGTTCAGCTTCTGATAATTTTGTTGCAATTTTCAGATGGAAAGAGAAGTAAAGAAGATGAAAGCACATGAGGGAAACATTAGTTACTATATTATTCAGTTTTAACGTGACCATGAAAAAAAAACCACCTTAATTCCATGAGATCTAAAACAAATAAGAGTATGAAAATTTGAACAAAAGTGAAGTGTTTCCTCCAAAAACAAAACAAACACACAAATAAGCAAAAGGACACCAAAAACCAAAGCCAAACCACAAATCCAAGCCATGGGAAAGTCATTTTAATTAATATAGTTTAAGTCCTACCCACAACATGGAGGGTTTATCTTCTACAAAGCTTTCACTCCAATTCATTAGTTACTTCATAGAATTATAAACTGCATTAACTCTCCTGTGCAGAAATCAGCACTGTTACCAAGCTCTTGAGCAGATGTGATACAAGAGAGCCTTTTGATTTTTTTAAACTCAAAGAGTAATGACACTGCAATATCATGTGGTGAAGGAACAATAATTTGATAAACATTGTCTTTCCATTAGATTAGAGCAATTAATCTGATTCTAATTTAGCTGAAACATTACCATACTGGAATCCCTAGAGCCCTATGAATAATCTCTAAACACATTGACACACTCAGCAGACAAACATTATCTCCACTCATACTGTTATTCCATATGGTCTCCTCCCATTCTGATGGAGGGCACCCTGCTGTTTCAATCAAATAAATGTCAATTATCTGAGATAGATTTTTAGTTCACAAGCACAGGCTTACAATTCAGCAACTGAGGCTTTGGAACAATTGTCTGCAGTTCTCCCCTGATTGCCACTGCCTCTTTTTTCAGCTGCAGACCTTGCTGTATTGTTGTTGAACTTTGTTGCATCATATAAAGTTTCAAAGGCTATCTCTTGAAAATTGTAGGTAAAGAAAATAATTTGTACCTGGGGAGAAGGCAGCAAAGGATAGAAGAAGTGGCAGAGGAGTTTACCATATAGACTTCTGAACCCTATTTGTTGGGATAGCTATTTATTGTCTTTTCTATTTGTTGATCTAGCAGGGTGCCAAAACTTCATGAGACTAAGGACTGAATAGACAATTTGACAGGATCTTACTCTTCTAAGGCGATGGTTCCCAAGCCTTTTTCTTCAGGGATTATGGTGATGCTTCACTTCTCACAGGCTGCCTTACGCTTTTAGTTGAAACACCGTGAAAGAAGGCAGGCTGCCAACAGCAAACCCTTGCAAGCCACAGTTTTCACCAATGCTGCAAGGTTCAAAACTTATCCAAAATATCCCTTTGGCATGTTACTCTGACTACTTTGTGTATTTGCCTAATGTATGCCTTGTGATTGCTCTGATGTCTAACACTGAAGGAGTGATATACAATTAGGTTGCTTACTGCCTTGTGCTATCAGTAGAGAGAAACAGCCAGAGCACCCAAGGTAGGTCCCTCTCAGTGGTGACCTGAACGCTGTGCTTTGCAGGCCCAAATCAGTGATACATTACATCATATATGCCCCTGTTATTTAGGGTAACCTCTTTCTTCTCTGAATGTGAAATGTTAGGCAGATGGGGAGGAAAGATGGAGATGGAAGATTTTACTGAACTGTGCTTTTTCCTGGTTGTAGTTCTTTGGATGCTCAAAGTAATGTGGCAGAAGATACTTTCTTTTCATCATAGCACCTTAAACTTTGTCAGACAATCTTATCACCACTGCCTGAAGGTATGTGGCACTATTTGATTGACCATGTTTGTTCATATAGAAATGCTGCCTTAGAGAGAGCAACTGTATTTATGTGTTAGAAAGATCCCTTGGCAATTTGACAGAGAGGAAGGGTAAAAAAGTGAAATTTCCACATTACTTTAATGATGCTTGGCATTTAGCTTGACCTAAATGACATGGCCATTGCTTGAAAAAAAGGTTTGTTGAATTGGGTCTGTGATCTGTGTAGGAAACTGCTCCTTTGAGTATACGTGTGAGGGTCAGGATGGCATTCCTATGGCCGAGAGAAACCTTGGTTTGAATAAGTCCTTAAGGCCTGTAGGCTGGGATAGTCAGTACAGTGTGAATGGCTTCTCAGCAGCTTTAAATCCCTGAATCTGGTGTAATTTGACTCTTGAGGCATAATATACCTCTTTTGATATATATTGTATTGCATCAATATATATATTATATAATATTTTGATATATACAATACATATTATATTATATACCATATATATAACAATAATCTGATATATAATATATATGAGAAAAGCCTGCTGCACTCTTCCCAGCTTTTGCCTTCCTCACCAGGTTCTCTTTAGCATTTGTCATATGGATCTGAAGTGCTGTAATATCTTCTTGCTTAGAAGAAGTTTCATTTATCAAGATGTGGAGTACCATCTCCCCTTCCTAACAGCAAATGAACTCCCAGGTACTTCCATACTTCAGGAGCAAATATATCCCATTTCCACCAGGTATTCCTCTTCCCTGGCACAGGCAGCTGGAAACAAAGAGTCTGTCAATAAAGTGGGGTGATTTGTGTGCAGCAGTTATCCATTCATTTCAACAGAGGATAGGGCTTTCAAGCAGAGCCATATGGTTATCGGTTTCCAATCTAGAATTTTAGGCTATCTGTAACTGTAAATTGTAGAAATAAAAAGTGTCTCTTACTGAATGGATTTGGACATTCTGTCACCATTAATGTGCTAATAAAGGCTTTGCTTGAGGACATTGTGGAACAACACACTTCTGTTAACATTGCTCAATAAAACTATTAATACGATCAATTTGATTTGAAATATCTCTTGTCTTGTAAAGTATCAGATCATTAACTTTAACAATGTCAGAGAGTTCTGGCTATCAAATTCAACTAAATTAATGTCCAAGGAATAGCTAAGAGCTCATTTTGCATAGTGGAAAGTATTAATGTGCCATAATGGAAAGTATTAATGTGCTACTAGATGTAAATAAACTGAGCAACCTTCAAATGGTTCAGGAAGGATGTAGGCTTGCACTTGTACATGCCATAAAAATGTCACAACAAGAGAAAGGAGGAACACAAAGAAACAATAACAATTCTTGAACTGAAGTTATGTGATAAAGAAAAATGGTACCAAACACCTGAAAATCACCTGTAATCATAGAAATATGTGGGTTCTCAGGGTCTCACAACAGGTTACATGTTAAAGAGAGGCAAGAAATAGCATTAGGAAGTGAGCAAAGAAACTATGCATTAGCATTTTCATTCAAATACTAATCTTCCCAGTTTACAGTACTTCAGCTCACACTGTTAAAGTCTTGGAATGCATGAAAGTAAACTGAAAGATGTGATCTGAGCTTTCACCTAATTTGCTCTATTTCATAGAATCATAGAATATCCGAGTTGGAAGGGACCCACAAGGGTCATTGATTCCAAATCCTGGATCTCCAAAGGACCACTCAAGTCCACAGAAACAGACTAGGGCAAGTCAGAAATAAAATGCCCTGAAATTCATCTAAGGTGTAGGTTAAAACATCCATACTGACTATTTCACTCAATAAATCCACTTCTATTGGGCTGATCTGCTCGCTTGTGTGGCCATAATAACTGAAATATACTGGGGACTCCTTCCCCTGCCCAAAACATATGCTTTCACACAAACACACTATAATTATATGTATAAATTTTGACCAATCCAAGAGCAATTTTCCTAATTACATTTAGAAAAGTCATAATTTTAAGCTTGTTCTTAAAAGCATCTGTGGATCCTCTTTTGTTGGCAATTCCAACAGCCAAATTTAATAATAATATGGAGCAAAGCCTAGTGCGAGCAGTGTGAGGACAGAAAGGGAAGCTAAAGGGACAACAGGAACTGAACGGGTTATTTCCAAATTCCTGTGGATGCACAGTGATTTGTTTTTTCCACCTTGCTCTAGCCCAGTGCTTCAAATAAACTCACACAACACTAATCCTGGAAACTGATGGCCTGAGAAGCAGCTCTGCTGAAAAAAGGACGAGGTGGATACCAAACTGACCATGAGCCAACAGTGTACTTACTCTTATTGCAAGTGAGGTACATGTGTATAAGGAAGAGCATGTCCAGTGGACTGAGGGAAGTTACTCTTCCCCAGTCTGTTTTGGTGAGGTTGTACCTAGAATAGCTTGAAGGTCTGTCACACAGATGACAAAACTGTGGATCTCCACACTAGTGGCAGGTGATACAACAAGGGCAATGGTCAGAAACTGTGTTCATGTTGGTCATTAGGAAAGTTCCTAGCATCTAATATTGGATATTTTAAAGACATGGCTGAGCACAGCTGATCTAGTGCTTGTGGTGGACCTGTTTTAAGTGGGATGTCTAGAGGTCCCTTCCAACCAACACTCATGACAGTGCATGTCTCTGATCCAATCTTGACTGAATATTAGGGGAACAACAAGATGAGTAGTTTTGTTAATGAGAATACTTGGCCTGGTCTGGCTTTGCAGATAATCATAGATAGCTTAAGCTATACCACTCACTGGGACACCAACAGTCACTAGTGGTTAACTGGGAAGAGTATATCTGTTTTCTTCTAAGATTTTGTACTAAGGAGAGGTAAAAACAAGACAGAGAAAATAGAGGAAGAGCTTTGTAGAGCACTGAAGAGCATGACTTACTATTGCTCAGATGGAGAGGGGGAGGGAGAGGAACAGCAGCTGCTTCATGTATGAGGGCCTTCATTCTCCCACCCAGAAGTAACAGCTGCCCTGCACGTTTTCAGCTGCAGTGAGAGCAATGGCTGATTTCCACCCCAGCAACCTGCTGCCTGAGGCAGCTGCCTACATCACCTTGCCTTGATGCTTAGCTCTGATCAGATCTTACAAATTTGCTCCAGGGAACAGAGCAGCTGTACTCAAAATATCGAGCAGATATCTTCACGTCCACCTCAGTACTGAAGGCTTGCCTGTTCCTCCCCATGGGGTGGCTCAGAGGAACAGGTTGGGAGCAGAGCCAGGTGTCAGCATAGCCTTAGTCAGAAATCTCAATTTTCATAACTTTACTGAGATAGAGGGAGATAAAACACAGGCTGGCCTCAGAAATGTCACACGTATGGAATGGCAACTGGATGTTACCCACAGAGGCATATCTGAGCAGGTGTCTGCTTAAAAAGCAGCTGCCTGTGTGATGGCTTCTCTTCATTGTCTATGTCAATTTTCTCATCCAAAGTCAATGGGATCAGTGGCATTGAAATTACTGAGTACATCATTTCAGCTCTGATTTTAAAATTACTTTTCTTTCAAAATACAGCTTTTCTTTCCAGTTTGACTTTTATTGATGATATTTTTGGTTAACATCACACTTTAGATTATTTTTTTCTTAGAAATCAGTGCCTTCATTCTGTTTTTCAGTTCCTTTCTGATAGTTTTAGTGATGCGAAGGAAACTTTCTGTGTTGTGGAACTGAAGAAGCAGGCTCCACTCATGACATGACAGTCTGTTAGAGAATGGTAAATATGACCTATGGCTGTAAGAGTCTAAATGGATTTTTCCGCTGCTCTATTTTCAAGATGTGACAAAATTACTAGGTAGCTTATGTACCCGAAGTCAGAAATACACTAGGAGCAGAATACTGTCAACAATACTAGAGAAACCTGATTTTAGCTCCATCACAACACAGCAGAGTTATGCTTTTATGGTGCATTAATTCAACACCTGCAGGCGCTCTCATTCCTTGCTCAAATTACAGGCTGTCTTGTGAGTAGTTAAGGCTTTGGACTGGAGTGTGGAGTAAAGTCATGGGGGCTTTATTGATTTGCACAGGGCTGGGTGCTAATAGAGTATGTAAGTTGCAGATAGATGTTCACTTGCCTAAAATGGAGACAAAGGATGCGATATATGTGAGATGCTTAACTGACATGTCCAGTTTTTAGAGTTTTTCTCCTCTAGCCAGTCACCTTTAAAATAGTCACTTCTTTAAATGCAAAAGAGAAAAAAGAGATACTGACAAATAATCAGTATTCAAACCTGTATATTTTCTTATCAGTTGACGTGATAATTTAAAAGACACTTCAGACCCTCAAAAAATATTTTGAAGTGCAGGATCACATGAATTAGAAAAACAAAAGCCTTGATTTTGTTGTTCATATTAATACATTAAATTAGAAGAATTAGGGAAGCTTGACATGATTTGAAAGTAGGCAGCTGAAAGTATTGTTTGGATGTTGGACTATTGAACTGCTCTGGTTCCTGTGCTGGAACTGGAAGTAACAGAGAGCCTGGAGGGGAGGCCATGAATGAAAAATACATTTATTTCTGTATCTTGGGTAAATGTTTAACAGGCATAATGAGACTGCTGTGGGGCATGTTACTATGCTCCAATAGGCAATGTGTGATTGTTGTTTCTTTGGTTTCCTTAACATGGCAGTTTCTTTATAAGTTCTCTGCCCTGCAGAGTAGAAAATGGATGTTTCTGAACTAAGCAGAGAGCAGCAGCTGCCTTCACACCCAGGAAAGATACTGCTTCTCTCCTGCATTTGGAGCAATGGTTCTCCTGAGTTCCTGAAGTGCCTTGCACTGCATTGATTTACCTCTCCAGGCTGGCTTCTTGCCTTCAGGCAGACAGTAGCTCTCAAGCCACCTTTGCCTCACCAGAGCTTTGAAACGAGAGCTGCTGCGTCACCAGGAGCAGATGCCTGCTGGTATTCACAATGGGACAGTTACCTATAATTAAATATTAGTACCGTTCAGTTTACCAAAGGAGGTATGCATGTGTCAGCATATGCTATTCCACTCTTATAAGACACTGCTCACTGCAGTATTAGGACTGCTAACTTATGCAGTGTCGAATCAATTATGAACATCTTGCCTGGATTTAATGGAGACAAGTCATACGTTGTAAAGTTAGTATATAAAAACACAAACAATAAGAGCAATGAAAATACTTGTACCACATGGCTCTCTAGTGCCTTTTCCTGTCCTTGATGATTGTCAAAAGGGGATGTCTAGGAAAGAGTATAAGAACAGAGTGCATAACACATGATACTTCTCTGGATGCTCTCCCTGCTTCCAAACATTTGCAGATTAGAGACTTCCTGACCTGGAGATATTTCCTTTGAATGTATACTCTGAAAGTATTTCTGGTCTGTGATGTTGCCCAGCCTCTCCTTGAATCCATGTAAGCTTTTAGCTTCTGCAGCATCCTGTAGCGTGCAGTTCATCAGTATGTGCTTTTCTAAGGCCATATATACTCAGAGACTCAGAGGTCAGGCTGACTCCTCATGTCAACAGGATTCATTCCCCCATTGCCATCACAGCAGCATTGGGCTTCAAAAAAGATCTTCTTCAGTACCTTCTCTCTGTACCTGTTAATACACGGTAATATTGATTAATGCACTCACCACATATGGTGTAGGCACTTGTCTTACTCCCCATCCACTCTGGATACACATTAATCAACACTACAGTATGCTATAGTATGTCATGTCTCATTGCTTAGACATTTTCCTACTCCCTTATGTTGTTATTAAATTGAAGAAAACTAAGCATTCAGACAGAAGTAATAGATCAACATAACTGGATTTGTCTTAATACACCCCAGATGAAATTGCCCAAAAGAGATTCATGGAAAATCTTCTTGGGCACAGAAAATCTTTTTTGAGGAGTTAAATCACAAAGGATTGTTTTCTTCAACTGAAGTAAAAAAAAAAACAGGTCTTTTTTTCTTTTATTCTCCCATGTGTCCCACAAGAAAAAGATATTATTTTGTTTCCTCCCTCCTCCTCCTCCCCCCTGCCCCCCAATTTAAAAAGAAAATCAGAAAATCAGATTATGGCTTCAGAAAGACAACACTTCAGCCTCATAAACATTTTTTTTTCTTTTTCTTTTTCTTTTTCTTTTTCTTTTTCTTTTTCTTTTTCTTTTTCTTTTTCTTTTTCTTTTTCTTTTTCTTTTCCTTTTCTTTTTCTTTTTCTTTTTCTTTTTCTTTTCTTTTTCTTTTTCTTTTTCTTTTTCCTTTTCCTTTTCCTTTTCCTTTTCCTTTTCCTTTTCCTTTTCCTTTTACTTTTCCTTTTCCTTTTCCTTTTCCTTTTCCTTTTCCTTTTCCTTTTCCTTTTCCTTTTCTTTTTCTTTTTCTTTTTCTTTTTCTTTTTCTTTTCCTTTTCCTTTTCCTTTTCTTTTTCCTTTTCTTTTTCTTTTTCTTTTCCTTTTTCTTTTCCTTTTTCTTTTCCTTTTTCTTTTTCTTTTTCTTTTTCTTTTTCTTTTTCTTTTTCTTTTTCTTTTTCTTTTTCTTTTTCTTTTTCTTTTTCTTTTTCTTTTTCTTTTTCTTCTTTTTCTTTTTCTTTTTCTTTTTCTTTTTCTTTTTCTTTTTCTTTTTCTTTTTCTTTTTCTTTTTCTTTTTCTTTTTCTTTTTCTTTTTCTTTTTCTTTTTCTTTTTCTTTTTCTTTTTCTTTTTCTTTTTCTTTTTCTTTTTCTTCCTTCCTTCCTTCCTTCCTTCCTTCCTTCCTTCCTTCCTTCCTTCCTTCCTTCCTTCCTTCCTTCCTTCCTTCCTTCCTTCCTTCCTTCCTTCCTTCCTTTCTTTCTTTCTTTCTTTCTTTCTTTCTTTCTTTCTTTCTTTCTTTCTTTCTTTCTTTCTTTCTTTCTTTCTTTCTTTCTTTCTTTCTTTCTTTCTTTCTTTCTTTCTTTCTTTCTTTCTTTCTTTCTTTCTTTCTTTCTTTCTTTCTTTCTTTCTTTCTTTCTTTCTTCCTCCCCCCCCACCCCCCCCCCCCCTTAAAACAGGGTCCTATTAATAGATTATAGGCTAGCTACAACTCTGCTGTAACTTAGTTTAAGCCCAGTGGTGGTGGTCTTTGGTTTCCCTAATGTTAGCTGCAAGAAGTTAAGTGCCTGTTCTGAGTGGCCAACTCTGCAGTTGACGCAGAGGTATGGATGCCTCCTGAGAAAGACTTATTTGTCAATGGTTTTTAAGATCACCCTCTAGAGATGTTACTCTTTATTGATTAGAGGCTATTGACTCATTGTGGTCTGGCTCAGACTATACACTTCCTTTGGGAAAAGTTAAGGCCTGGAAGATGGAGGTGGTAATTACACTTTGAGAAAAAGCAGCATGACAGAGTATGATTACAGTTGTATTTGATATAACAGGCTTCAAATATATACAAATTAATATACAGTAGACATAAATAATGGAAAAAATATGTTTTCATAGGAGCATAATGTAGAGAACATGGGTGAAAAGGACTAGTGGGGTAGACTGCAGGTCCTTCTGGTGTGAATGGTTACTGCTGTGAATTGTTCTGTTATATGCCATACAATTAATTAATATCCTTAACTTATCACTAAATCAATATGGTTGCTGATCCTAATGTAGAGCTACCTTCCAAGAGCAGGAAGTGGCACAAACTATCCCATAATCAATACGCTTACTTGGTGTGCCAGTGACAATAATGGTGAAGCAAAAGAGCTGATGATGGTAACTAGATGTTTTGCACTCAGTTTTCTGCTCTCTGTCCTGCCTCTAGGGTACAAAAAGTTTCTTTTCATTTGTTTCTGAGATTATGGACACAACTGTGTCTTTTAATACTTAAGAAATTTCTGAGTCTATAAACAGCCTAGTAATTGTATGCTGTGTTTTAATGTGCTTACACAAAATGCCCGTGCCATTTTATCACCAGTTTATCTGAATTCAAGTTCCATGAACCATAACATATTTTTTGTTTGAGATCCCCTTAAATAAGCCCATGCCTTCCTTAGTGTTTTTATCTTCCAGAAGTGTGAAGACCATTATCAATATGCCTTGAAGATTATTGGAACTACATGAACACCATGTAGAAACTATAATGTTCTTACGTTCACCACATATCAGCTACTCTGAAATAAAGGATACTGTCAGACATTCTGAGCATTGCAAAGATAGTAATAAGAAGAATAAGTCCAGAAGAACTTTGATGCAGGATGGATTTTGATGCATAATTGAGAGCTTTTTTTTCATGGAATGATATTTTCCAGAGTATTTATGCAGTGTCTTACATCTTTAAGCAACTGTATAAACAATAAATAATCCTCCTCATCAGTGTCACTATATCCTATTGAATAAATCCCCAGGGAACTATAAATAAAGGTTATCTTGCAGCCATCAACAACAAGCAGAAGAAGGATTTCCCCAATGACATTTATGAAGTTTTCAGTAGTGTTTTGATTTGATTCAGCATTTTTGATAGCAGCTTAGTGTTTGCCTGCTTGATATGTTCAAAGGCAAGCAAGATTGTTAGGTTCATAAATCCCTCAAGTCGCTGAAGGACTTCAGGATCTTGCTGGGAAATCTCACTTCAATCCACTGCTCACCAGGGTGCATGTGAAACTTGACTTGTGTTGAAACCTGTGTCAGGACTGTCCCTAGGTATGCCTATAGGATGAGAAAAGGCAAACCTGCTCTTACTCCAACCAAAGTTTGTTACTTCATGTTCAGGGCAGCTTGTATGTCTTATAGCCAAGCTCAGGGTATTAGGCAGCATAAATTTGCATCTGGTTACTCTGACCTACTTAGACACCCAGTGTCTCTAGACAAATATACAAGCTCTCATCAATGTGTTATATGTGCAACTCCAAATGTTAAGCTGTTGTTCACTGCAAGGTCCCCATGAGGTAAAAAACTGCTGTCATCCTAATTTTACAGGTGAGAAACTGAGGCTTAGTGGCAAGATTGTTAAAGACACCTTTATAGTGTTTTGACTTCCATAGAAGAGGGGTCTCTCAATACTAATGGAACTCTTATGCTAAAAGGTGTACTTAATTTCACTTGAAGGGGCCTATTCAGCAATGTCAGGGATTGATCCCTCCTTACTAGGTATCTGAGATCAAATTTATTATCCATTATTTTTTTTGCTTTCAGATTAAATCAAGTGGAAAGAAGGGAGAGAAACTACTTTAGTAAAAAAATAAATATTAATTATAAATCTGTTACTATTCTTCTCAGCTTACCTTTTTATTTTATTTGCAGACTTACCAGTGAAAGAGCTGAGAACCGATTGCCTTCTGTGAACAACTTTGGACTTCAGCATTGTGGTGGTATGGGATATGAAAGCAATTTTCAGGAATGAATCAGGAACTCTGGGCTGACATCACATGGGCCTTCCAGGTGCCTAATTCACTTTGGAAATGAGACTTGGGGTACAGATATCAAATGCAATGGGCCACTTGTTGCTTTTTTCAGGCCTTTTTGAGTTTACCACTTCTGTGACACTGATAGGTCAATTGCATGCTAATCAACTCAAACCTGCCTTAGCTTCCAGACACATACATAAATGAGCTAAAATTAGTCATTTGTTTTGACAATCCACAGGAGCTTTTCAGCAGCAATCCCGGCAATGAACATAACATCCATAGCAATAAAGGTTATAATCTACCTCTGTGAATAGCACCACTGACTCTAAACCACCTTCCAGTTACTTTGGCGATCGATCCTTCTGAGTCTAAGCCTCGTGTATTTCTGAAAAATGTCAAAATTTGACAACTAAGAGTGTACAGGAGGATAAGAAGTGCTTGATCCACCCACCAAGAGGTGCATGGTGCAGAGATTCATGCTATCAGGACAAAAGTCTAGTCAGAGTTGACCAAATCTATGAAATTAGTTTGGCATGAGCTAAAGAGGTTTTGAGATCACCAGTTTATGTGCAGCACATAATGTGACCAAATCAGGTTAATTTGGACCAAAGGTACATTTTGTTTTGGGCACTCTAGCTGAGCTGCACCCAGTCAACAAGAGCTCCCCACACTTTTTCCTTTTCTTTCCTCCCCACCCAGGAAAAGAGAGTATTCCTTATCCCTGGTGCTACAGATGACAAAAGGTGTGCCTTTTATGCCTCCTTAGTGAGTAAATGCAAAGGGCTGAAATTCAAAGTTTCTAGAAGATTGAGTAATTTCCGAGTCATAGTTGCAAATATTTTTCACCTGTCCTGATTTCCTTACCAAGGGATTTGTTTCTGTCAGATTTCTGAGTAAACACAATTTAGCTTTGGAAAGTAATGAAAATGCTGATTTCTCCAGGAAAATGGGTTGTGAAGTTTCTCTAAGTCCCAACTCCAGATGTGGCTGAGGTAGTGATTGTTAAGAATAAATATTCCTGTGGCTCACTTAGTGATTTGTGAGGAAGCAAGTTATTACAGTTATCTTAAATTGCAGTTTGGCTTTTTAGGATCATTCCTACTGGTGGTTTATATAAAAGGCATTCTGTAGTCCTAACCTGCCCAGTGACTTTGAGGTGCCATGGTTGGATCTCTTGGGCCAGGCAGAATGCTTTGAGCCATGCTATGCCATTCCTGTCACTGGGGCACAGTACGTACTTTGTTTCCTTTTTCTTTTTATGTTCCTTGTTATGGAGTATTTTGTTTCTCATCTGAGGCACAAGGAAGAAATGCTCAAAGCCCAACCAAAGAAGAAAATTGAAAAAACACTAACTGATATCAATCAGAGAAGACATGAGTTGCCTGAAGAAGAGAGGAGCTGTAGATTTCCACTTTCAGAGGACATTTCTTGCCTTGTACCTTTCAAACTTGTTAGTGCAGTTGCTGATCCAAGCAGTATTTCTGGCAATTCTCATTAGGGCTCCCCTGCCCAAAGTCAATGACCTGCCTATATCATGGAGCAAACCACACTGTCCACCCAGGTCCTTACATCTACTTGGTCATGGGTTTGATAGAGAATTGGCTACTTTTATACCTCTTATACACTTGCTATTTTTACTATTATTATCATTATCATTTGCACTGTTTCTTCTCTATACAATATTAAACAGTATGTACTGGGATGGTCATCACAATCTGAAATCCTGCACTGTGGAAAGTTTGATGCTGGTTTCAGGATACTAGATGCTTGCGTTTGTACAAATTACACCTGAAAAGATAAGCAAAAAAAAATTTTTTTTTTTCTCCCTCTTTTTGAGATGATTTTCCCCTTTCAGTATAACATAATGAAACTATTCCAATTTTCAAACCAGACTGGCGTGTCCCTGGAAATCACCTCTATTTTCATTTACATGTCTGTTGAAATAAGTTACTGAAAAAACATTGAGAACTGTGTATATTTTCAGTTACATTTTTACATGCATTTTGCATTCCTTATTACAGAGACAGTTGAACTATCAGCTATCATCATGTATCCAGACATAGTGCATAATCACTGGGTTGAGCTGTTGGTAACTCAGAGCTGCTGAGTTCCCTCTAACAGAAAAAGGTGCTGAGGCCCTCAGGGTGAGCAGGGACAAAAAGGGATTTGTGAGTGTGAGGGCTGGAATCAAATGCAGTGTGGCAAGCAAAGACTCAGCTCAGATCTTAATCTTACAACATTCCGAGGGTTAATCTAAAGAGAAAAAGAGAGTGAAAAGTAAGCTTGGTGTTGGGACTTGATATTATCAATATTCATAGGATGTAATTGTAATTGGATGATGAAAAAGCTAAACAGTAGAAGACGATACAAGATACAAAATCCTTAAAGGAGTTGAGTGGGAAATATCCATAAGAAGGGAATGTCATTTTATAGGCAATGGTGGGAAGGAGGTGAAGATAGTCCGTTTCTAATAGAAAAATCAATGATAGCTAATCCTACTCCTTTGGGCTCATACTTATTGCTGGCCTGCCTGCAAGGTTTCCCTAGAAACGTTCTTTCTGGAAAATGGAAGGGCATATGACATATTATGATGGATGACTGGTTGTATGAGATGGTGTAAATATCCCCTTTAGGAAGCAGTATTGCAACCAGGTACTTTGACAAGTTCCTGCCTCTTCTGGAAAGAAGCAACGAGAAAATAGACTGCAGTGTAAACTGCTATTAGAGAGCTCTAAATAGCTTGATCAGCAAAATAGCCTGTGGAGGACACAGCCTGATAATGAACTCCTTCCATGACCTTTTCGTTATGAAAATCTGGTACTTGTGAGAGGAACAATCCAAAACATTTCATAAACATTTTTAATAATTAGTATGAGGCATAGCTTTTCAGTGGTTCTAAACATCAGCCAGTCTCATTGACTTTTATTACCTCTTAAAGAGAATTTTGTGGTAGGCTTTTACATATGACTAGATAATATTTTTCAAAAGAAATCAAAACATAACAAGAAAGCAACACTGGGCCTGGAAATATTCTGATTTGTTGCAACAGCAAGGATCTCATATGCTTTAGCAAAGGCCCATGCTTTTGGAGCTAATGTGCTCCATGCTTTTGTCACACTTTTTCTCACTCTGTTTAAATTAAATCCCCAAACTACTATTGGATTGATTTCTGGTAGATCAACAGTGGTATAAAGCTAATTTTTCTTGGTTGATAAAATATGTTCCCTCTGCAATGGCGCTTTTTCTTTTTCTTTTTCTTTTTCTTTTTCTTTTTCTTTTTCTTTTTCTTTTTCTTTTTCTTCTTCTTCTTCTTCTTCTTCTCTTTCTCGTTCTTTTTCTTCTCTTTCTCTTTCTTTTTCTTTTTCTTCTCTTTCTCTTTCTTTTTCTCTTCTTATTTTTATTCTTCTCTTTCTCATTCTTTTTCTTCTTCTCTTTTTATTTCTTCTTATTTTTATTCTTATTTTTATTCTTATTTTTATTCTTATTTATTTTTATTTTTATTAAACAGTGATCTATATTTGTAAAGTAAGAAATATGATGGTAGATTCAATTGTCACATCAGAGAGCCTATGCATGTTTAAGAAACAAGGCTGGTTCTCATAACAACACTACAATATACTGTGAATAATTTTTGTTTTAATTTTATAGCAGTGTGATCTCTGGTCCCTCTGCTCCCCATATACAATACAGACAATGTATTTTTTGTCTCTTTGTACAGACAAAGTGGAAATGACATTTATCCAAATACACTGGCTCAATGAACCTTGGTTTTGATGACCTTATGCCTTTTTGGTCTTCTGGTTTAACTGTGTTACTTTTATTGCTGGCTTTAAAGCAATTAAATGTAGCCTGAAAGCCTTTTCTTATTTCCTGTTTCTTCTTCTTTTTTTTTTTTTTTTTTTTCTTTTCTTTTCTCATTGTAGAAAAAATACCGACTATGTCAAGGGCGGACACTTAGGTTATGGATCTTTTTCTTTTCTATTACTATTTTTTATTACAAGCAGCCCTAAAGACCTTTTAATTCTCTTGATTGTTTAAAGAGGCTTCGTGAAAACACGACATCTCAGATGTGGAGATAGGTATAATTGAGTGCAAAAGTCTGTTTGCCAGGACTCTACTACAGTAAGATCCTAAGGAATTCAACAAAAAGGAAGGGGTCAGTAAGGGTTTAGTGGAATTTGATAGGAGGCCCCATACAAATATCCACATGAAACTATAGCCAATTATTCTGTGCTGAATATTATGCCCTGATGAAAATAAAATACCTGAGTTTAATCTTTCATTCAGAGTAAAGATCTGTAGTATAATGACCTGATTTAGCTGAAAAAGGGAAAGAATAAGCAAGTCTGACAGCTAAGAACAGAAGGGGGATTAATCTCAAAAGTTGCTAGTCTTTGTTTCCCATCCTTTCATTATTATGCAATCAGAGCAAAGAAAGAGCTAGCTGCTCTGACACAGCTCCAATTGCATTGCTTGGAGAAAGAGGGAAGCCTGGTGGAGAGAGATTTTCCATTACTTACAGACAGAGGAATTGACAAGAAAACTGAGAGAAATGGAGCCAGTTGGCTCATCTCAGTCTGCCTGGGGCCTAGGGCAGAAGCAGGCTAACAGTGCCTGCATTCCGCCACCAGACACAGCAAGGGCAGCTGTAGGGTAGGTACATCAGAGTGGCACATCTCACAAGGTGCGGTTAGCTCACTGAATGCATAATTATCATGCTTTTCAGCTTTACATTTGACCTCTTGAATGTCTGACAAAAGGGCTAAGAGACAATGTTGCAGCATATGTTAATGTTATCTGTTCTTCTGATCTGTCTAACAATGCCTCTTGGCATATGACATGATGCCAGCTCTCATTCATCTTGTGAACATTTATTGCCACCAGCTTACTGCCATCCATGATGCACCATTAAGTGTCAGTGGTTGTTGCAAGGCACTGCCATGCATCTAATCACTCCAGCTGACCAGAATATTACTTGAAGATGCCACAATATACCTTGTATATTTTATACCATCTATTAGACCTAATGCTTTTAGTAATCACATTCTCAATAATCACCATGTTAAAGTAACAAGGGACATAAAGGCTAGCAAGAAAACATCCCATAAGTATGGTAGAAGAGAAAGACCAAGGAGAAAAATGGATTCACTATTAAACAAATAATAAATAAGCTACCAAAAGATGAGGTTGAGACGGTTGACATGTTTAGTGACTTTTTTGTGTCTCAGTCTTCACTAAAATGGTCACCTGTGCTCATAAATTTAACAAAGTTAATCTCAAAAGCAAGTAATAAGGAAGGAGATAGGACAAACAGGGAGTATTTAGATCTTGGATGTTTTCAGGAAGAAAACAGGTTTCATGTCTCAGTAAATTCACTGTAATATGAAACCTGGAAAATGTAATCTTAGAGCTATTTGTCGTCATCTTTGATAATTCTAGGAGAACGGATAGGCTTCCAGAAGATTGGAAGGGAGAAAGCATTGTGTCTACTTTTGAAAAGGGGGTGACAGGAGGAATTAAAAGTCCTAGAGTGTTTTTTTTTTAGCTTTGATTTCTGGAATAAAGTTGCAACAAATATTCAAAGTATTTGTAAACACATGAAAGGTAATGAGGAAAGAAGTTAGCAATCATCATAGATTTGCCAAGAACAAATTAAGTCAATCATCTAATTTCCTTCTGTAACTAAATAATACCTGCCCTTATGGATAGGGAAGAAACTGTCAATGACATGCTGTTTTCTCCTGATAACAGCTGATATTATCTCTCATGACACTTTATGAACTAGCTAAGGAAGCACTCTATAGATTTAATTAACATAAGAATAGAGTGAAACTGGAAACACATATTTAGAAAATAGATATCAAAACCTCAGTATCAGTCTGTCAGGTGTTACACTTTTCAATATTTTCATGATTTTTTGGATGATGGCAATATGTAAGGAGCATACTGAATGGATTTTAGAGGGAGTTTGAACAATTAAAGATGGAGTCCAAGACAGCACAATGTAGGTCAACAATAAGATATTCTCAGGCTCAGACAGAAATAATATTACATCAACACAGACTGGGGAGTAAGAGGCTAGGCTGGATCTTGGGTGACTGTGAATCACAAATAGGACAACATTAAAAATAAAATTTTGTTGTGAATTGATAGGATAGTTGCACAGGTGTATTACTTGTAGGGTATACGTAATAATTTCCTCCTCTTTTCAGTTTTGTTAAAGTCTCACTAGGGAAATTATGTCCAGGTTTGAGTACTAATTTTGAGAAAGATGTGGCTCAGCTGGAGGCATTTCTGCAAACAGAACTTGTGGCAGTAGAAAACATTACTTAGGAAGAAAGGCTTAAGAAATTAGAACTGTTAAGTAAAGGAGAATATTGAAGGGAAACATAAGTTTTGCACAACTTAAAGTAAGGAGGGAACTGTTCCCTTTATGTTCTGTTGATAGAACAAGAGACAAGAGGCTTAAACTGGAACAAAGAAGACTCATGTTGGAAATTGGAAATAATGTTATGAGAGCAAGGACAGGAAAACCATAGCACAAATTGTGAGAGACAAAACACAAACAGTTGTGGGATCTCTACCTAAGGAAATCCTCTGTCTGGCATAACTTGGGAACAGTTCAGTGGGGAGAAGGATTAGATATACTATGGAAGTCACTTTCAGTCCTATTTTCTATAATTTTTGGTGAGTATATTTTTATTTTCTTTTCAAGATGAAGTACGTCCTCAAGAGTGACTTTGAAATGAAACACATTATTCAGCAGGAAAAAAAAAAAAAAAAGCCTAACACCTAAATTGACTTGGTATCCACCTGAGTGCTCATATATGTGTTTGTGACCACTTGCAAGCTTAAAATGAGCTTTTTGCACTCTGTGTGAGCTGTGATACTGGACAAACCTAGGAGGTAGATTTCAAAATACTCCTGGTGTACTTGTAAATGCATAATAAGTGACGAATATTACTGTATATGTAAGACAGTTCTCAGTGAGTTAGAAGTTAGCCTTACATTTTGTTCACCATTTTAGAAAGCCTCAGGGTTTGTCTCATCTTGAGACACCCAGTTGTCTTAAGCTGGGCTCTAGAGCAGAATGGTGCATGGAATTGCTTGCCACTTTGGTAAATGCTGGCTTTGCTCACTGTAGCACAGTTTCCACAAAAAAACCTCAGCTGTCCTCACTGTAACCTTCTTATTCTTAAAGTTGTAGGCTATGAATACATTGACACCCAATCTATGATCCCAAAGGTTTTCTCGTTAATAAGTTTTCTTGTTAAATTTCAGGGTTGTAAGGTCAGGTTCCAAACACTTGGGAGTTTTTCTGTTTCATCAGAAGACTCTGAGCTCCTCTATTAGGATTGTTGATTTTGGCTTGTTGTTGCAATCAAAACTGAATAATTAAAAAAAACAGCAGTGGTTCAAAATAATTGCCAGTTATAATTACAAACCAAAATCAACAATCCTACAGCCTACTGGCTCCATCTGTTTTTCTTTTTTTTCCCCTGCTCACTGCAGCTATATCTCCCCTATTTCATCTTCTCACTCAGCACTGGCCACCTTCCATTTGCTGCTGGACCCCCTGGCAGGGTCAAGGGCAGGGCTGCTGTTAGGACAGTGTCTCCTATTACGGACATTTTTTTCCCATGTAGGGGCTTTGTCATCTCTTCTCCCAAGAACCTGTCATGTGAAGAATGCTTCTTGTTGAAGGAAACATCAAGTAGCCAACTGAATTGATTAAAAACTTTTATTATTGTTTGTTGAACTGACAGCTGGAAAATTGATTCTCAGTTAACAGTTCTAATTTCTATGACTGTGTATCTAACTCTTTGAAAAGAATTCAGATTTCTCATTTAATAACTTAAATATATTCTTTTTGCCTATGTGTCATATCCTGGATTTGCATAATGAGATTTGAAAGCATGTCCAGAGGTAAAGAACCCCTAAAATAACCTAGATTATGTTGAAGGAGACAAGGAGACATTAACATAGAAGCCACAAGAGCGTGAAGAATAGCTTTTTCAAGCTGTTAAATATTCCTTAAGTTTACAGTATCATCTAATATGACATTTCATCACAGGCTACAAAGGCAAAACAATTATCGCATAGGACATTACAAATAAATGAGCTCAAAGTATAAATGAGAAGAAGCAAAACAGAAGACAGTTTCAAATATTATTATTCACACTGGTCAGAGACCATAGTGAACCACCTTCAGCTACCCCAGTATCCTATTTCTAGACCTGGACATAATTTCAGGTTCAGTTTTCTGCCTTCTGAGGAAAAAAAAACGCACGGTTTACCAGAGATTTTTCTTAACTCCAGTGATGAGAGAAGAAATATGTACTTTCTATTTTGTTTAAATTCCTGCAGAAATGTTCAGGAGAATGAAGTGATTGGGAAAACTCTTAGATTTTCTGACATTTCAGCCTCATTAATTTCGGCACTATTTATAAAGAAGCTTCTCACTAGTCAAGACTTCCCTCTCAGGAAAAAGGTAAATAAAAGGCTTGTTGTTCAATATGATCTACAGAGAGAGAAGACCTTACCTGTAACATCTTTTAGTTTGAAAGTGAAGATGTGACTTCCTGAAGATTACCCGACCCAAGCTGCAAGGCTCCAGGTTGCACTGGAAATCATTTTCTTAAGATGGAAATGAACTACAGAACCAAGACACTTATGGGGTAAATGGAACACTAACTCTTGTGGTGTATAGAATTTAGGTGGGATTTTTCATAATCTTTCATGAAATATCTAACAATACTACCAGATATCAAGTGACCAAACGCCACGCAGAGCATGAATACAGAATCACAGAATAGTTTGAGTTGGAAAGGACCTTACAGATTATCTAGTTCCAACCCCCTGCCTTGGGCAGGGGCACCATCCACTAGACCAAGTTGCCCAAAGCTCCATCCAGCCTGGCCTTGAACACCTCCAGGGATGGGGCATCCCTGCTTCTCTGGGCAATCTGGTCCAGTGCCCAATCACCCTCTGAGTATTTTTCTGCCGAACATCTAATCTCAATCTACCCTCTTTTAGTTTAAAGTCATTACTTCTTATCCTATCCTAACACCCCCTAACAAAGAGTCCCTCCCCAGCTTTTCTGTGGGTCCCCATTAGTTAATGGAAAGCCACTATAAGGTCTCCCTGGAGCCTTCTCTCCTCCAAGCTGAACATCCCCAGCTCTCAGCCTCTCTTCCTAGGAGAAGTGCTCCAGCACCTTGATCATCTTTGTGGCCCTCCTCTGGACCTGCTCTAATAGGTCTATGTCCTTCTTGTGCTGGGGACCCCAGAGCAGAGGGGGGAGGATCACCTCCCTTGACCTGCTGCCCACGCTGCTTTTGATGCAGCCCAGGATTTGGTTGGCCTCCTGTGCCGCAAAGTGGACGTTGCTGGCTCATGTCGATCTTTTTATCCACCAGTACCCCCAAGTCCTTCTCGGCAGGGCGGCTCTCTATCCATCCATTGTCCAACCTGTATTAATGTTTGGGATTGCCCTGACCTAGGTTCCTATGTATATAAACAAACCTGACAAATTGGGGTATATTTAGTGAACACAATTATGTGTGTTTCAGCTATGTCACATTCCTGTTGTGTAAACAGAAATTAATACAATACTTTCTTACATTCTTTTTTTTTTGTATTCCCTTTTGTTATACGTTAGGAATCTGAACATTATTCTTAAAAGCCCATATTAAAGAAATAGCCTAATAATTTTAATAACATAATAGAGACTAATTTGTGTGATATGTTCTGTGGTACTCTGTAGTCAAATATTTGCATAGTGAAGTATTTTCGCCAGTGTTTGCTTTTGTGAGAAGTCAAAAAGGGTTTGCTGTGCTTGTGAACACAATGTTCTTTTCTTTGTGCATGCTTTATATTTGATGTGATATGGAAGAAACAATAATAATGAGATTAGATTTGATTATTTCACATAAATGATGAAAAGGAGCCCACATACTTTCAAAATAAAACTGATTGAAATTCATTCTAGTTGGTTCCCATTAATCTTAATTGTAATTCCATATTTCACTTTAATAGGCTAGTAAATTTTAGGAAGCTGTTCTATTGTTCTTATAAACTTGTTTAATTTTTAACTCACAAAGTTGTTCTGACTCTGCACCTGGAAAGGAATGCCAACATTTTTATTTTCCATCTGGATGTTTATATGCCAAGCAGCATCACTCTTATTCAAAGCAGCCAGAGAGAATACAGAAAGTTCTGTTTAAAGGCTGATTTTGGTACCTGAGATAAATTTGATGGAAGGCTTTGTTTTGTAGTTCAGCTTTTAAAACTAAAGTAAATCTTGCAGTCCACTAGGAACAGGGAACTGGTAAAACAAACCGACAATACAGCACATGTATTTCTTTGGAAAACCGTGCTCAATTTTTTAATGTCCAGAAGGAAGATCTGGCATTTGTAACACAGTACCCAGGAGGACAAAATTCTCAAACTTTTTGCATTCACTGACTTCAAGGAGAGCTACGTGTTCTCCACACCTTGCTGGATTAAATCCTTTGTAAACTTTCTCATGATTAATATATGATATGAATATCTATTAAATGTTACAGTAGGTTGATAACACCCAACCATATCACTCATTTATTAAAAGAAACTGTTCAGTCACAGTCTGAACAGGGGGGTGAGAGAGCAGCTCAGCTGCAGTTAGATTGATGACACTTCTAAAAATTGTCCAAGCATGTGTGCAAGAACCTGTCAAAATAAGAGTTTTATAAATGAGAAAGTGAAGGACAGGTAACTTTCCCAATATACAAAAGTTGTGCACATGCATGTGCATGCTTCATTTATTCCCCACTCTCTAACAGGTAAACAATGCAGAAAGAAAGCATGTTTGCCATTTTTGAGCTAGACTGTCTGGAAAAGAAATTTGCCAAGTCAGTTATTGCTGAGGTCACAGCCGCATACAACATGGTATTGCTGAAGAGCATTTTCACATCAGCAAATTTCTACCAAGTTCAGTGCAGTGGTTCTTTCCTGTTGCTCCAAGAGCAAGCTCAGGTCTTCTGGGCAGCGTTGCCCCCTGGGAGGAAGGGCTGCTTCTGCAGAGAGGAAGGGGATGTCAGGGTGAGGAAGCAGGTGGAGATGCAGACCTGAGACAGGGATGGGATAACAATTGCTGCTATGGAGTTGCCTAGCCCAGGCCACCCCGTCTTGGCAAGAGCATCAGCCCTTGTGTAGGCAAAGTCAGCAGGGAACTCATAAGAAATGTGCACTTTTCTAAGGTCTGTTGCACAAAGCAATTGCTCATTTTGCTGAAGTTGTCTCCATTTTCATCACAATTAATGAGGTACCACAGTACTATAAAGCTTTCAAAGACAACAGGAAATGTGACGTTTCGAAGCATTTCCTTCCCTCCACAAACACAGGGCTGTTTGTGGCGAATATTTGGTAAGCTAAATGAGGAATTAATTTTGAAAAACAATGTATCTAAATATAGGGATTGAAAGCTACATTTAGGCACTTTCCAGCTGTGGAACAGACACCGTCACCTTATTTTTATGATGATATAAAACACTCAGAGATGGCACCCAAGCAGAAAGGGGGCTGTTGACTGAGTGGTTCTTTGTGCTTAAGCATTCCATAAAGAGGGTCTTTTCTGTGCAGTGATCTGGTCCTATTGCTACAGAAGTTACTTCATCTGTGATTACAGTAAGGAGCTTGACACATTCCACATTTCTAATATACTGAAACTTTTGATCAGCTAGTTTTATTCATTACTAATCTTTTTTCACAACATAATTCATATGTAAAGTTACTGATATGTTACCGAGTAAACATCTGGGATTACAACCTCCTCTATATTCTGCATTGTCACTTTGACATTATTAGCATTTAGGGGATTGAGGCACTGGCATCGTTTCTTCGTAAGTGAACTATGAGTTGTCTTTAGTAAAATATTGTGCTGCTGAGCTTTGAGATTCTAAGATTCTGTTGCCATAAAATTGCGAACAAGTGAACTTATTCTTTGCTTTAATCTCTTTCTGTTCTTGATTGTCTGGCTGATAGGTATTGACTGACTGAAAGTGTTCTAGATATTTGTGACTACCTGTGTTCTGGTCTATATACAGTGAGAAAATATCAGTGAGGCTGAACAACTAACCTTGGTATTTACTGCCCTTTGAAAGGGGAAAAGGGTACAAGTGCACCAAAAGTCCTCTCTTCTGTTACCACTCACGCACCTCTCCCGCTCATGGATGAGGAGCCCTATTACAGACCCCAGTCCTATCTGTGACATCTTGGGGGTAGCTCTGTCTCTTTCTGTGACTGATGGAGGAACCCCAGACCCATGCTCAAGTCTGGTCCCCATCCCTGTTTCCAACTGCTCCTAAAAGTCCTTCCTGGAGGTACCCTTGGTACCCTCATTTCCCTTGTCTACTGGCCAGCTGCAGCTGGTTGATGGCTGTCACCAGACCCTCTCCACTCATGTGTGGTGGGGCAGTGCCCTGGTGGGAGAGGGCCCATGCTGTTGTTCCCTCAGCTCCCACGGGCTCATCTTACCTCAGGATCACCCCAGATCCTGCTGCTGCCCCAGAGGCAGTATTTTCTGCCTCAGTTGGCTCAGGCAGCTGGCCATTATGCAACTACCTCTTTGAATCACCTACCCCAAGTCTCATTGGCAGGAGCAGGAGCCTTTGATGATTTGATAAATCCAAAATAGATGAGGGTCACTTTGCAGTCATGGTTAGGTTGACTAGGAACATCTGCCTCATCTATTGGCATTTGGTGCCTTCTATGGGAAGGCGGATTTGCCCAGGCATGTGACATATTTAGAGAGTGTGAGTCATTAACATCTGAAAGGACTTTAGTGCCCTCATGTCGTGTGCTGACACTGGCATTAAATTAAGTGAAGATAGTTTGCTGAGCCATACTGGAAACACTCACACCATTGTGCCTGCAGATGCATTGGAATATCTCAGCAATCACTTCTCATGGCTCAGTTGGCCCCTCTGAGGGTATGGAATAATAACATACTATCAAATTCTGTGAGATATGAATAATGTGCAGTTCTTGCCTGTTCCCTGCATAATTTCTTCTGAAATTGTACTTTTTTTTTTTTTTTTTTTTTTTTTTTTTTGTGGACACTTTAATGCATGGGAAATTAAATATATTTCTGAAAAAAAAGAAAACAATCCAAAACAAAACAAACAGCTTGCAATTAAGGTGACTTAATTGTTTAATATTTTACCTTAATTAAAAAGGGAAAATATTATCAGAAATAAAGAGGAATAATCAATATGAAATAATGGTACCTGAAATAATGGTAGCATGGTACCTGAGTGTTTGTTTGAAATCTGAAAGTTTGTATTGAGTCCTAGCTGCCTCTTGGCAGGGTAGAGGTCACAGAGTGACGTTTTGTGTCATCCTGGCATAAACTGCACAATATGAGTTAAGAAATGTAATGAGAGAAAAGTGGCTGAAGTCCAAGCTTGGGGTATGTGCCATTGGTAAAGAAAGTACCTTATTCAGAAAAATGACTCCCATTCATGAAAGATTTAAGCCGCTGCTAGATAGATTTTTAGTGTAGGTTACATAGAAGGCTGTACAATATAGTTTCCTCTCCTGAACTGAACAAACTTTGCATTCATCAATACAGGCTTCTTGGCACACAAGTAATATTCAGCAGTGCACAGGGAAGGGGAAAGGCAGGATGGGATAAAGGTGAAGAATGAGGGGAACTTGGCACTTACACAAATGATACCAAAAATGCTGATTTAGGGAGGAAAAATGTAAATCATTTTTAACGTCTTTTGAAGAAAGCTGCCCAAGTTAAAGTTGCCTTGAAGGCATATGACCCAACCTGACATTGCTTTGGCAGCAGAATATGAACAGTGTGTATGCAGAGATGAAATGTCCTTTGAAGAGCTACTCTCCAATGAAGGGTGCTCACAAACAGCCTTTCTGACAATGACAGGAACACAAGAACTTTTACAGCTCCAGTTATTATTATTTTTTTGGCTCTGGAGAAAGAAAATCAGTAATGGTTTATAAGTATGGAGCATTTTCCATGCATTTTATCCCCTCATTTCTTCAAAATTGGATAGCTCAACCGCTCAACCTGGCACTAATTGAGCAGATAACTAGTTCAAAGCCTTGCTTTTTTTTTTTTTTTTTTTTTTTTTCTGGAATGGGAACAGACACCAAGCCATCACTTTGAAATCAATGGCATATCCATTTTGGGACCGAACCAGCAAATATTTACTGCTTCAGAATACTGAGTGGACCATAAAGTGTCATCTCTGCTAAGGAGCTATCGAGCATGGGGACTGTCTGTCTCTTAGGGCATAAATACAAGGCTACATGTCACAGAGCGTTTCCTGACCCTCCCCTTTCTCTGACCCTCCCTGACCCTGGGCCCTTGCAGCCTGTGAGGTAGATCATTTTATAAATGTGTTTGAGTTTCTGTCCAGTTGGGATGTGAGCAAACAGTAAGGGGGTTATTATTCTCCTCTCTCTTCTGCTCAGCTTCCACAACATAGCAATATCTGCCCACTACTGCAGTTTCTTCCCATCTTCTCGAGCCAGATGTGAGGAATATGAGGACTGTTCTTGTGGTACTGTGCTGCAAATAGGAAGGATGCCTGTGTTGCTGGGGGAGCAGAAACTGTCCCTCCAGCTGAACTGCACTCCGCAGTTTTGCCTTTGTCACATGCCCATTCCTATTTTTAAATGCACTATTTTTTAGTGTTAAATGTTTCACAGGATTGCTGGACCTGATCATGATCTGTTATTGGCCTGAACTGGGACCCAAGCTAGAAGGACTTTAGTCCCAGCTTAAACCGAACCAAGACTGGAATGAAAATGTGCTGTTTCAGCTCCCACCCGCAGGCTATTTTCATTTCTGAAACCTGTGTCCCGCTACACACACTCAACTCTCTGAAGGCTGGAAAGCAGCTGCCAGCATTGGATTGTTCGATTACATTCTGCAGCAGCAGTTCCAGCCTGAAGAGCTTTAATTTCTCCCGGTGCTCTTTTGTGCAGATTGAAAGCTTCATGGACTATCATCACCATCAGCAGCCATGGGAGAGGGGGAATTAGAAGCGGGCTCTTTACAGAGGCTACCTGGGTCCTGCTGGGAGGACAGAATAATTTCAAGGAGAAGGAGAGAGTCCTGCTAGCTGTGCCTGTGAACTGCTCCCATCCTTGTCCTTGCACATCCACTCAAGGTATCTGCAGAAATGAAGCCTGCGGTTTGCGGAAGTCATCCTGAAGGGCAGGACTGTGTTTTGATCTCATTTTACAAGAATTAGAGGCGTTCTCTTTAATTCATAAAATTCAACATTGCCATATTTACCCGTGAGCAAAGAACTCCCTAGAGAGCCTTCAGCCTCCTACTTGCCAATGCACTTTTTTGGGTCTAACTTTTGCAGATTTTGCATGTGCTGCAGTTAGGGTAAAACTGACCCTAAGGAGGTAGTCTGAAAGTCCATGCTTAACTTACCCCTTTATTTAACGTTGTGCCGACCAGTTACATAGGGATAAATTGAATCCCTCCTGACTTCTCCTTTCCAGTATGAGTCTTAAAAACCCAAATGAACGGAGACCTTTCCTCTTTTGCAGAAACCTTAATAATATTTCATAGCCTCTAAATTCTTGGCTCACGAATGTATTTTCTTTCTGAAGATTTTTCTGACTTTTAATAATGAAAGAACTGCCTGCCCCAAGCAGAGAAATACAACAGCACTTTCTTTTATGGTGTTTTTTTTTTTTTTTTTTTTTTTTTCATTAAAAAATGGTGTCTAAAAAGAAAGTTTAAGAGCTTGTGACCTGGGTATATCAACAAGGAAGCTCGCTAGAACCATTTGTTTAGTCCTAGATGGAAACTGTTTATTTACCAGTATCTTACAAAAGGGAAATCTGAGGAACCTGCTTGGAGATTTAAGGAGATGTTCATTGCTTCTTTCCTAATTTAACATTATCATTTAATGTACACAGTATGTGGGCTTGTCTCCCATATTTTGCAATGGCTGCAGTATAAGAATCATAATATATCACTTTCACAAGCAATTTAGCACAGCGTAAGGGAGGAAATGTGTCTGTACTGTCTTAGTATTATTTTCTAATACAATTCTAATAGATTTTGGGTTAATGACACAGGAGGTGACATTTATGTCCTCAGTCTTTTTTTTTTTTGTCTGCAGTGGCACAGCGAAACAGGAAGTTACGATACCAGATGATAAGCTAATGTGTTTCTTGCTTTTGTACAATAAAGTACTCTTATAAAATGTTGGCTTGCCTTTGACACTTAACTAATGTCTTATTGTAAGATAGTACCTGGCAGGCTAGAGTCAGAAAAGCTAGTTAGGCTTTCCTTCACCAGAGATTGATTTCTTCCTTATTTGAAAGGGGATCTGCTTTAATAATAACATACCCGCCCTAACCCCCCCATGATTGTAAGACTTTTTGAAGAGAAGGCAGGAAATAAAATACAACCTTTTTTATTTATTTATTTATTTTTCTTTCTCTCTTTTTTTTTTTTTTTCTTATTTTTCTTTCCTTTTTTTTTTTTTTTCTTCTTTTTCTTTTCCCCATGGTTAATAAAGGAAGAAGATTAAAAAGACTCCCCTGTTGATAAGATCTAACCATTTATGTTCCTGTATGATGAAAGGTGAATACCTATTTAAGATTTATTTAGTATTTTGTCATCTATAATGAATCTAAAGGGCACAACAATTTGTCTTAACATTCTGTAATGCAATGAAGCTCATTTTAACAAATAACTGTATAAATAACATATTTACCAACTCCCTTGGTTGACTGATCTTGTGCTTGAGCTGTAAAACATTTATAATTGATAACAGAGTGAAGCTGAAATAGCAGAATGGGTTCTTTTCTGTATAGAAAAATCAAAAAAGGATGTAAGGCAATTGTGCCTATGTGTGCATGCTTCTATAAGACTTGCTGTGCATCTGTACAGGGTCTTATTTCATACTTCTTAAAGTAACTATCAGTGTTATCCCTGATTACATTGGACATGACAATGGACAATATCTGGTTTGAAGCAGAGGCTCTATAGGTTCTTTACAGCTTAAATGAGTTGAGCATCACAACATTTCTCTGAAATGTTGTAACACTCTCTGATGTCCAGGCGCAGAAAGAAGAATTGTTTTTTGAACAGAGTCCATTTTTTTACTACTAGACAATGCTCCCATTTGGTACAAAAGACGATCAACTCTGTACAACAGAAATAAAAGAATATTGTGGGTGGATTTGGTGCTTATAGGACTACACAACCAACGAAAAACTTGTAAGACTGTAGTAATGTTGCCCATTACGCTCTGTTCAGTTTTCAGTGGGTGTCTTTGAGTCCTTCTCTTCTGCCATGACAATTCAATGTATGTGATCTTTGAGCAGTCTTTGTTTGTATGAGTCTCTGAGCTCATTTTTAGACAACTGAGAAACAGCCAATCAGTAAGAACATGAAATTAAAGAATAAAAATATGGCCAGTTGAAGGATTAGTCAAGCATCCCTCACAAGCGTACCAAAGGATCTCTGCTCTGAGCTGCATCTACTTATGAAATAAGTGTGTGAACAGAAAAGTTTAGAATCATAGAATCATAGAATCATAGAATATCCCGAGTTGGAAGGGTCCCATATGGATCATCAAGTCCAACTCCTGGCACCGCACAGCTCTACCCAAAAATTCAGACCATGTGACTAAGTGCACAGTCCAATTGCTTTTTAAATTCAGACAGGCTTGGTGCAGTGACTACGTCCCTGGGGAGCCTGTTCCAGTGTGCAGCTACCCTCTTGGTGAAGAACCTCTTCCTGATCTCAAGCATAAACTTCTCCTGCCTCAACTTAACACCATTCCCGCGGGTCCCATCACTGGTGTTTACAGAGAATAGGTCACCTGTCTCTCCACTCCCCCTTGTGAGGAAGTTGTAGACCATGACGAGGTCCCCCCTTAGCCTCCTCTTTTCCAGGCTGAACAGGCCCAGTGCCCTCAGCCACTCCTCACACGTCTTCCCCTCTACGCCCTTCACCATCTTTGTCACCCTCCTCTGGATGCTCTAACAGTTTTATGTCCTTTTTGTACTGTGGTGCCCAGAACTGCACACAGCACTCGAGGTGAGGCCTCACCAGTGCAGAGTAGAACGGGATAATCACCTCCCTTGACTGACTAGCGATGCCGTGCTTGATGCACCCCAGGATACGGTTGTACCTCCTGGCTGCCAGGGCACACTGCTGGCTCATATTCAACTTGCTGTCAACCACAATCCCCAGATCCCTCTCTGCGGGGCTGCTCTCCAGTGTCTCATCACCCAGTCTGTACATATTGCCAGGGTTGCCCTGTCCCAGGTGCAGGACCTGGCACTTGCTCTTGTTAAACTTCATGCAGTTGGTGACTGCCCAGCTCTCCAGTCTGTCCAGGTCTCTCTGCAAGGCCTTTCCACCCTCATCCAAGTCCACAACTCCTCCAAGTTTGGTGTCATCATTGAGTTTTAATTGCTTGCACAGAGGATATAATTCCTTCAGTGGTTCAATCTGATTTTTACTGGAGTCTAGAAGGAAGGAGCACAGGCACTAAGCTAGGCTAAGTAGGTTCTCTCTTCTAGGGGAAGCCCTGGAAGACTGAAAAAAGGCAACCTTCATATATCAGTGAGTTTACTTGAATAAAACAGGTCAGTATATTCCTATCTAGATTAAAATATCTGAAGAAAATCTAGTTCTGTTACGTAATGTCCATTGGCTTTGGGCAAGGCCTCCATATTTTGTGTGTGAAACTGAAATAATGCAGCAGCATCTGTGCTGAATCAGAAGGATAGTTCTTCTGCAGTGTTATCTACTATTTTAAGCCTCATTTGGAAGATTCAAGGAGCTACACCCATGACTGTTTCTATTAACTGACTATAAAGAGTCCAGACAAGTAGCTCGGATGGAAACCTCTAGTTACAAAGACCTAATGCTAGGTGTCAATTCAGGCTCTACCTAGCAACTCGATTTTGCTATGACTTATTCTGAATTTGAACTCCTTCAGAGTTTAGTTTCCAACAAAACATTCTTAGAAGTAAAATAGATGAGGAATAGCTGCACCTACAGTGCTGGAGCAGAGGGAATAAGGGTCTTCTATGGTGGGTTTCTGTGGGTTCTGCTGTGGGTCTTCTTCTCTGCTCCTGTACGTATTTTCTTAGATGATTTATGTGTATTTCTTAGAAACAACAGATTGAATGCATTAACCAGAACCTCTTTACTCATGTAGTTGAAAAGTCTTTGTTCTCTAATGTCTGTCACAGTTCTTTGGCTGCATCTGTGCAGATTTTTTTTTAAAGGAAAATAATACAGTCAGTGTCCAGATGAATAATTACTAAGATTTTTTCATAAGATACGTTGAAAGCTCTTCAGATGTTTAAAGGAAATAATCAGAATTCAGAGTGTATATTAAATTATCAACTATCTAATAAGTGTGCTACTTCCCAGCTGGGATCCTCCTGGTGCATTCATTCATCTTCAACCAGTGTAATTAAAGACGAAAGGTGCAACACTGATGATCCTACTCTAGAGATCTCATCAGTTTAATTCTAGAACTATCAATGGAAAAGGAATATCGTATAAATTGTTCAGACTTAATTGGACACCTGCTGGAGGTCAAGCAAAACAACCAAGGTCTACTGAAATAGGGATTGCCTTCTGTAATTTTGTAATTTGGTAGGAGGGAATTTGGCAAAGCAAGGCAATCTTTGTCTCATACCAGTTAAAACCAAATCAAATTTGGCTAGCAAAGAAAACACTAGCAAAGAAGTGGGATACATCAACAGCAAACAGGAATCTGCTTAAAATGTCCCCATAAGAACTGATAACTTGATGCATGCAGGAAAAACTGCAATATAGGGCTTGCAATAAAAAACTTCCTACTGGTGCAAGAAAGGTCTGCAGAACTATTCCTAGTGTAAAACAACATCATTATAACCTTTTATTCAGAAAGTATGCCATAACTCATGAGTGAGAGAAAATTATTTTTTTTCTCAATTGCAATTTTAAATTGCATCAGTGTATTCTGATGTAGTTAAAAAAAAAAAAAAAAGAAAGAGAGAGAGAATGATTCCCTTTTAAAATATTTTCTTTTGTCTGGTGCTGTCAAAAATCATTTTTTGTGTCGGTGGTGTCATGAGACCCTCTTGAACTCTTTCTAGCTGTTATTTAAATTGCTGTTTCCATAAATGTCTATGACTGCCCTGAGGGTGTCTATATTTGTTACCGACCGTTTCTCAAGAATCTTGGAGCAATCTCCCAATCTAATTAAGAGTGCTACAATCACAGCAAAAGGAGCTGTGTTGCCAGAACTAAAGGTTCAAAAATCATGAGTCAGGCCCCCATAATTTGAGACTAGACCAAATGTAAACATTTGTTTTAAAAAGTATATATATTATACTTTTAAAAGTATATAATATATACTTACATATATTAAGGCTGGTGATGAGTGGTGTCCCTCAGGAGTCTGTCTGTCTTGGGATGGGTACTGTTTAATATCTTTATCAATAGGCAATGATAACATTGATTATGATTTAACATAGACAATGGGATCAAGTGCACCCTCAGCAAGTTTGCAGATGACACCAAGCTGAGTGGTGCAGTCAATACAACAGAAGGAAGGTATGCCATCCAAAGGGACCTGGACAAGCTAGATAAGCGGGCCCACATGAGCCTAATGATGTTCATCAGGTTGTGGTGGTTTTACTCAGGTGGGCAGCCAAGCTCCACCACAACCACTCTCTCATTCCCCCTCTCCTCAAAGAGGAAGGGGGAGAAAATACAACACAGAGAACTCAAGGTTTGAGATGAGAAAGATTTAATTAAAGGGAAAGGGAATGGGGAGAAAAAGAAACAAAAGAAACAGTAAGTCTGAGTGGAAGCACAGAGAGAAGGAAAAATAATTATTCTCTACTTCCCATCAATGAGCGATGTTCGGCCATGTCCTGGGAAGCAGGGCCTCAAAACGTGTAGTGGTTGCTCAGGAGGAACAGCCCCCTCCCCCACGAGAGCCCCTCTGTTTATTGCCGAATGTGACATCAGGTGTTATGGAGTATCCCTTTGGTTGGTTTAGGTCAGCTGCCCTGGTGATGTCCCCTCCCCATCACTTGTCCACCCCCAGCCTGCTGGCTCTCGGGGGCTTGGAAGGAGTCCTGATGCTGTGCCAGCACTATGCAGCAGTAAACACAACACCATACCAGTGCTGTTCCAGCTACAAGTGCAGAGCACAGCACTGAGTGGGCTGCTGCAGGGAAAGATGACTCCATCCCAGACAGACCCAACACACAAGTCCAAGTGCAAGGTGCTGCACCTGGGTTGAGACAATCCCAGACATGAGGACAGACTGGGAAGAGAACTCATTGAGAGCAACACTGCAGAGAAGGACTTGGGGATTCTGGTGGACAAAAATATTGACATGAGCCAGCAGTGCGTGCTTGAAGCCCAGAAGGCCAACTGCATCCTGGGCTGCAGCAACAGAGGGGTGGCCAGCAAGTAGAGGGAGGTGATTGTGCCCCTCTACTCTGCCCATGTGAGGCCTCACTTGGAGTACTGCGTCCTGGTCTGGGGCCCTCAGCACAAGAAGGATGTGGATCTGTTAGAGAGTCCAGAAGAGGGCCATGAAGTTGATCAGAGGGCTGGAGCACCTCTCATATGAAGAAAGGCTGCGAGAGCTGGGGATGTTCAGCGTGGAGAAGAAAAGACTCTGGTGAGATCTCATTGCATCTTTTAAATACTTAAAGGGGGCATATTAAAAAGATGAAGAACATCTTTTTGCTCAGGCAGATAATGATAGGACAAGGGGGCATAGTTTTAAACTAAAAGAGGGGAGATTTAGATTAGATGCTAGGAGGAAATTCTCATTAGGTGGTGAAGCAGTGGACCAGGTTGCCCAGTGAAGTTGTGGGTGCCCCATCCCTGGAGGTGTTCAAGGCCAGGCTGGACAAAGCCCTGAGTAACCTGATCTAGTGTGTGGCATCCCTGCCTATGGCAGGGGAGTTAGAATTACATGCTCTTTAAGGTCCCTTGCAACCCAAGCCATTCTGTGATTATGTTGTAGGCTTGTTTTTATTTTTTTCCCCTTTCCACAGTGTAGTGGATTTACATGGCAAGGTTTTGATAGCAGGTGGGGCATAGGGGTGGCTTCTGCAAGAAGAACCCAGAAGCTGCCCCATGTTAGATAAGGGCCCCACTGCTGGCCAGCACTGAGCCAATAAGCGATGTTGTTTGCACCTCTGTGAGAGCATATTTAATAAAGGGGAAAAAAAAACTGCTGTGGAACAGCAGCTGGGAGAGAGAGAGGAGTGAGAAACAGCCTTGCAGATGCCAAAGCCAGTGAAGAAAGAGGGGGAGAGGTGCTCCAGGCACCAGAGCAGACACTCCCCTTTGGCCTGTGGAGAGGCCCCTGTTGGAGCAGGCTGTCCCCCTGCAGCCCATGGGTCCCACATGGAGCAGATCTTCATGCTGCAGCCCATGGAGAGCCCATGCAGGAGCAGGCCCCACGCTGGAGCTGCAGCCTATGGAGAGGAGCCCACAGGGTCTGGGGGGAGCTGCCACTCGTGGGGGAACCATGCTGGAGCAGTTTGTTCCTGGCGGATAGACCAGTGGTATGGACCCAGATCTGGAGCAGTTCTTGAAGAGCTGCTGCCAGTGGGAAGCCCCCACAGGCTCAGTTCGGGAAGGATGGCATCCCATGGGAGGGACCCCATGTGGAGCAGGGGCAGAGAGGGACTGTGAGGGAGTGGTGGAGACGAAACTTTAGGGACTGACTGCAGCACCCATTCCCCGTTCCCCTGCGCTGCTTGGGTGGAGGAGGTGGAAGAGAGTAGATGGGGAGAAGGTATTTTTGGTTTCTTTCATTTGTTTCTCACTTCTCTAGCTTGTTAGTGATAAGCAATAAATCTTACTGTCTCCCTGCTCTGAGTCTGTTTTGCCTATCATGATAATTGTTGAGTGATCTTCCCATCCTTATCTCAGCCCTTGAGCCCTTTGCATTGTATTTTCTCACCTTTCCCCTTTGTGGAGGGAGAGTGAGAGAGTGGCTGTGGTGTAGTTTGGCTGCCCACCTGAGTAAAAGCACCACACACAATTTGTGTGTGTATGTGTGTGTGTGTGTGTGCACATATGAACACTGCTGTCATTCTACCAATAATGCCACCTCTTCCCTGCATGTTTAGCATAAACTAGTGCTGGCCCCTATTCTTATTACTATCTACCCCCTTACATTTAAGTCCCTGCAAGAATTCGTACTTCTCTGATACTCCTGTAGTAACTCATGTTATTATCTTCTTGAGAAGGGGACAAACTGAAGTGTTTTGTATTCTTCTTCCAAGGCCTGCAAGGGAAAGAGAAGAGAAAAAGGAACAGAGGGAGTGTTAACACATGAGAGGAAGAGAAAGCACAGTATCTTGAACTTTCGGTCTCCTTTTTCACAGAATCACAGAATTTCCTAGGTTGGAAGAGACCTCAAGGTCATCGAGTCCAACCTCCAACCTAACGCTAACAGCCCTCCACTAAACCATATCCCTAAGCTCTACATCTAAACGTCTTTTGAAGACTTCCAGGGATGGTGACTCCACCACTTCCCTGGGCAGCCTGTTCCAGTGAAACAGGAAAGTTTTCTTCTTTTTGCCACTCAGGTGAGAAGTTTATTGCCTTTGCTTTCCTTCTCCCAGAGGTAGGAAAGTAAGTGCAACAAGTTCTGAACTAGGACTGCAGTCTGGATTTGACTGGAGATTAATTAAGCCAGTCCCTTTCTTGTCTTGGCTACAGGACAAAGCTAAGGTCTGGTGATAATGGTTTGAGCCCATGTTCTGCATGAAACAGTATTTATGATGCAATGTTTTCTTTCAGTCAAAATTGTATTCAAGTTCTGGATGTAAAAAGATTCTCATCTTCTGTACTGGTGGATGCAATATGTGTCTGAGTCTTTCAGACAAATCAGAATGGAGGATCCTGCGCTTGGATAGACTGGTATAAGAGTTAAGCTCTGCTTTTGTTGTATTTTGCTATAGCTTAACTGATGTTATCCCTGGAATTTCAATTAGTGAATTACCATTGAGCACTGCCATATCTTGCAAGACAATTTGAAAGCTTTGCCTTAGAAAAAGCTGCGTTACAACTTCATGTTGGAGCTGCTGCCTGTGGATGGAAACAGTTTTGATTTTCATCCTCATGGTCACGGTAAAGGCAAAGACATTGTCCAGCACTACCCCCACAGAGCAGAAGAGAGCTGCTCACCACAAATGTTCTTTGCTCTGACTCTTCAAAGTGGTATTGTGCTAATTGAGATGGATTTTTTTTTTTTTTTTTCTAAAAGGATAAGAAGCTTTCAAAGTATTCTTTTAGATCCCTATAAATGTTCTCTCATACCTCAGCCTTTGCCTTGTCCTCTGAATTGTGTTGCATCACTGCATATGCTTTTCTACTTACAATCTTTCTTCAATGATTTATCCCTCTGTACCAGCTGACTGCGGGTCCCTGGACACTTTCATACCTTCGTAATGCTGGTGATTTTCAAATATATGTTGTCTACTAGTAACTAATGTGAGATGCTGAGTTTAACAAGATATTTACTTTTCTATTATGTACATCTGTTGGTCATTATTATTATTATTTTTTCTCCTCAGTTTTGACTCCTTTTCTCACTATTGGTTGAGTGCTGGTTGCATATTGTCCATACTTGTTGACTGGGCCAACCACCATGACCATGCATTCCCATTATTACCAACTGTTTGTACGTCATCTACATTGCATTTGAGCAGTGAGGTTCTCAGGTAGCCTCCTGTAATTTTTTAGGGCTATATTTCTAATCTGGAGAGTTTGAATGTGGTTCTGTGAAACTCTTGCTGTTTTTGTAAAGTCTTTTGGAACGATGCAACACTAATAACATGATGGGCCTCCTTTAATGTTATCTAAAATACAGACAAGTAAAATTTTATTGTCATTTAAGCTTCATGTGTAGTCAATAGAGAGAAAAACAGTAATCAAAGTAAGTGCCTTATTCTGTCCTAGAAGGGGAACCTAAGATAAGTAGGAGAAATTGTCCTCTGCAGGTGCCCATCAACCTTCTCTTGCATCTAGGGGGCCTGCAATATGTAGTTTGCACAGCCTAATTTTGAAGATGTGTCAGGCCTATGCCTTCACTATCCCCCTTTTCTACACTAAGGAAATCATTACTGAGTGTAATGGAGGAGCAGGACTGAGATCTCTACTCTGGGTCTAGTTCTTCTTGTTTTGCTGGTGTTTGCCTCCAAGTATCTGGTTTCTGAGAGAAGTTTAAGGTGATTTATTGTCACCTAAAACTGTGTTATGGTGGTGTCCACTGCCAGAACTAGATGGTGCTCTGGAGACTTGAGCTTTACCTTTTTATTAGGAAAATATCTTTTTACCTGGAAATACTGCTACTTGTGTTTTGTTCTGTGTTCAGGATGCAGGGGTTGAGTACTAGGTCATAGGTCAAGTACCATTTTTATTTCATCAGCCTCCTGCAGGATGGCACAGGGATAAAACACAATTCCCTTAAGTTCAGTCAACCATAATGACTCAAGACATGACCCATATTCTGTGACTAGTAATTGTGGTCTCCTTAATAAACACAGCTCAAGCTCAGGAACTGCATTGTAACATTAGTGGGATAATACTATTGCTAATCCTTAACAGTGCATGACCTGTGATTAAACCTTTTCTGTTAAAATTCCTCAGTTCCAGAATTCTCCTTCGTACTAACACTTTAAGAAGGTGAGTTTGTCCTTGAGAAGACACAGTTCCTGCCTCCAGACTTCATACATTTTTTCTAGAAATATCCTACATTGTACTTAGGTATTTCTGTGTTGCAATGTGTAGCGTCAGCTCAGTTCTGCAAACCTATTGAGTTATTGTACTGGTTAATTCAGTGAAATTTATACAAACTTAATCACATTTATTATCCCTGACAACAATACAGATGCTTTGAGTGCTGAGTGATTTTTTTTATAAAGAACATAATTAATTTTTCTGGCCCTGTCCAAAAATGCTTAGTGGTCAGTTCTGCCACTGAGATGTATTTAATAATATGTAAATCTGGCATTTTGGGCAGAAATTAAAAATAAAGTTGCTGTAATTTTAAATACAGCTAATATCTGCATTGCTTCTGTCTAAAGTTATACTAGGCTAAGTGCTTGAACTAATCGATTTTTAAAGGGGTTTGGTTAGTGATCTCAGGGGAAATAAGGTAGGTTGTATGAAAACATATTAATTACAGAGCCTTCTTTTTAATGATGCATGCCCTTTTTAGAGTGCAATATATTGATGTAGCAACTTCTCCAACTTAAGTCATCTAACAAACCTGTATAGTTTTGTCTCATCTATCTTGATTGTTGGTTGTATTTATTACAGAATGAAAATAAGATTTTAGATTTTTAATTATTAGCTATAAAGGATTCCAGAGTAGCTCAATGAATTATTTTCTTTGTAAAAAGCATACAACCACAGCAGATTTTTGCCGACTAGGAAATTTGTCTTTCTCAAAGATTAATACTACTTTCTTCTTCAGTATGTCATATTTTGTTCTCAAGTGCACAGAAAACTTATTCTTGAAAAAGTTTTTACTCTTCTAATAACATTTTTAATTAGCTTAAGAATCTGCCTGTTTCAGTCTTGTTTGAGGCATATCAATATTTTAGCATTCTTTATTAAAAGCAAAGGCATCATGTTTAATGCAGAGATAAACATTATATCTAGCTCTCAGATTGGAGTGAAATATCTGATTATCTGGTGCAGAGGGGCTGGCATTTTACCTGCAGAAAGCAGGGGGAGGCTAGAGCTGCTTCCAGGGAATGAGGGCAAGGCTTTTCCTGGTTGGTCCTGTTCTGGAGAAAGCTGGCCACACGCAGTCATGATAAGATGCAGGAAAAGCTAATATGCACAGAGAAGGACAGGATATCATGATTTAGCTTGGGGATAATATGTGTGGTTAGTAGTGGGCATGGTCTACTGATCTCAGTATTTCATTTTACTGGAATACAGCTTCAAATGCAACAGTTTTTAAATAAAAATGATTTTATTTGTTACAGAAGAACAAAAATGAAAAGCCTTGAAAATAATTTTTCCTCTTAACCATTTCTCCTTGAAGGACAGGTTCTTTTCTCCAAATGTGCTCTCACTTGTGACTTCCCTTGTTATTGCAAGCACTACATGAAAAGTCTGGCCTTTGGTCTGTCCCTCAGTTGTGTGCCTGCCCTCTGCTCCTCAGGATCTCCATTTTTGCCACCCTTGGATCTGGGTTTTCCCAGCTTAATGAGTTCAGGGCAGTCCCCCGCTCCCATTAGAGTTTTGTTTGACCCAGTGAGCACCACCTCACACAAATCCAACAGACAGCCTTCCCCTCTAACTTCCAAATGAACTAGACATAAAAGGCAGCAACCACTAAGCTTTGGACAAACAGATAAAATAAAAAATAAAAACAGATAAAATAGGGATCAGCTTTCCTGTTTTCTGTGCTGGAATTTGTCAAATTCTTCACAGACCATCAGAGAATATGAACTTTCAGCTCATAGAAAATTATTAAGTTAGTAATTATATCTGACTATCCTGTCTGAAAGCGAGTATCATGAGTACCTCAGTTACTCATTAGACAAAAGAGTTTTGGTTGAGGTCAGATAATCAAACTCTTGTGGAGTTTGTCTGAGCTCAGCAAGGTGGTGTCTTGAGAGTAAAGTGAACCATTTCTGAACATGCCTGTATTTTTATTCACATTTTTAATATTGGAATGTGGGTGACAAGAAGTGTGGGTTTCAGAAGATAGTTGTGCTTATTTGTCAGTACAAGTAGATCCTGTGCTTCTGTTTCCTATTGCACTGTGATCTTGCCTATTTTCTTTCGCTGTCTCTGAAGTTGGTCTGAAACATTACGGCTTATTCAGTGGGCAGAAAATTAACTCCCTTTTTTGCTTGCTGAATGAGCTGAAATGACTCATCAAACTGTTGGAGCAAGCACAAAGGAAGTGGCAAATACACACAGCTGGGAAAGGGAAAAAGGAGAAAACCGATCCATATTTTTAGTGGTAGGAAGTTAGACCAGCTCAGCACTCTTTTGAAACTCATTCTTGGTGAAGAACTCCCATGTCATATTCACTCTGCCTCTGGTCTCATGAAACCTCAATATATTGGCTATAGAAGCCAATATATTGGTTCTGCAGAAGTGTTTGCCAGAATAAAGATTGTTTGATTTAAGTGGGTCCCTTGGTGGAGATGTCATTGGCAATGAATATGGATGGATTGGAGCTAATTAATAAGTCTGAGAGCATAACCTTTTAGTTCTTATATGTGTTTTTATAAATGTGAAACTGGCTGTGATTTGCTGACTCTTGCAAATGATTTTGCCATTTCCACTTCAAAAACATTCATGGAAGTCCTGAAGTTTTTGCTAAAGTTACATATGTATCTACTTACTGTATCTGTTAGTCACATGAACAGAAGAGGAATCCCTCTGAATCCGCACTGCTAAATAATGCAAGACTTGCTGAAGAATATGCTTGCTGGAAAGATATAAAGCCATAGAGAAGTGAGCATATTGGAGAGGTTTATTTCTGTCACTATAGGCGAATACTAGTGATTGAGTCAGGATTTTCAAGTTTTAAAGTGTTCAACAGTCACAGTAAAAAAGCAGCTCCTGTTTAGACAGTACAATAAAAGACAAATTTTTCAAGCTATATTCAGTATCCTCACTTAAGCTCCTTCTGGGTAATTTTCAAATGTGGTCAACGCTCATTTCAAGTTCTTCAAGTTCTTCAGAAAATTTGGCTTAAGGTCTCCATACCATGCTCAACAGGCTTCATGCAGCACCAGGACAGAATCAACTGCCTTCTTACTATTTTTGATCAGATGTTATATCCAGATTCAGGTTGGAATGGATCAAAACAATAAAAAAGGAGGAGGCTCAGGTGACATTTAGTGAGATGTTTCATTTCCCAGGAAGGAGCTCAAAGAATGACAAAGTAATAAAGATTAAATCATGGATCAAAGACAGGTGTTCTAAGTTTTTTTTTTTTATGTTCGGTCCCCAGAAGACATTCACAGGAAAATACTTTTCTTTGTAGATGGATTTCACCTGAGCAACTGGGGTACTTATCTTCTGATTTGCAAAAATTATAGAAACATTTTTGAAATTATACAATGGTAGAAGAACTTGACTCTGAGAAACTTGCATAGCTTTACACAAGATTATTGTTACTGCAAAAATTTATTACAATTTTATTATATGGATAAATAAATATTAGGAAGTAGGAAAATAAAAGGAAAAGGAGGTATTATTATTTTAGGCATTGAGCTTGGCCACAAGGGAATAATCACAAGGGAATAACTGAAAAAATTGCACAAGGAATGTGGAAAAAATGCCAAAAAGGCCCCCAAATTGAGGTATTAGATCTGCACAGAATGAAATTGCATATCACAGTGGCCAAGGCTAGAACAGTGGAAGATATGAAAGGTCTAAATGGTTGGACAAAAACGAAATTAATTACTTCCATTTGGTATTTATCCATGTGAAAAACTCTAAATGGAAAAAAGCAAGCAAACAAACAAACAACAATGACAAAAAAAAAACACCAAAACAGAACAAATGAAAATGAAACTCTGAAGACAGTGGATAAAGGAATCTCTTAAAATTGTTTTGGAGAAAGATGATATAAAGCATAATTTTGGCAATATGGACCACCACCAGGAATGGTGGATCTGGTGATAGCTATGGATTCAGTAGTGATTTTAGAAAGATAAGTACCACTGGAAATATATTTATTTAACTACATCTTAACTTCTCCAGAATAAACTAGAGAACAAAAACTGAAGTCCAGCACCAACTCACTTTTGATAAGAGTGGCCTGCATAATTTTTTCCTGAATAGCCACTGAACCAATGAATGCTGATACTGTTTTAAGCTTGATTTTGCATGAAGGGAAGATGTCAAGAAAAGAGTATAATACAAAATGACTTTGAATTGAGGGGTCCTGCTGCCTTTCAATCTGAATGGACTGAATGAAAGGACAGACAAAGGAAAGCCTGCAGGAGAGTTGGCTGGGGAGAACAGCAGAATGAGACTTGTCTGTGGAGGAAATTCAGAATTAAGTCAAACAAGGAAACTGAGTTTAGAATTTCAATCCCAAGAAAAGGAGGGAGTAGGGGGGAATGTTGGAAACACAGCTCTGTTAATGCTCAAGGTAATGGGTACCCTAGGAATGTCAAATGGCTCATAAGGAAAAATGGATTTATAGTACCGTGTAAATTGAAAGGAATCTCTAGAGGTCAGCACGTCCAATCCTGTGCTCAAATCGTGATCATCTGGAAAAGGTTGCTCAGGACCTTGTGCAATCAAGTTTTTTTGTGTCTCCAAGGAAGGAGATCCCACAGCACAAGGAGATCCCTCACTGGGCGTCTCTCCCACTAAGTAGTTGAAGACAGCAATAAGTTTCCTTCCCTTTGGCCTCTGTTCTTAAGACTAAACAAAACCAGTTCTCTGTCTCTTCTCATAAAACATCTGCTCCAGATGACCAAAAAGAAATAATGTGCAAAGAAAGAGAACTTGGTGTGGTGGTTTAACCTCGCTAGGTAGCTGAACTCCACCACAACCGCTCTCTCACTCCCCTTTCTCAGAAGAGACGGGGAAGAAGAAAAGAAAAGAAAAAAAAAAAAACAAACAACTCAGGTTGAGATAAGGATAATTTAATAAAAGAAAAAATAATATTTGGTTGAGATAAGGATAATTTAATAAAAGAAAAAATAATATTTAAGGGAAAATGATTGTTAATCAAATAATTTAATTAAATGGAAAAGGAAAAGGAGAAAAGGGAAAAAAACACACACACACATACAAAAGCAAAGGCCATATGGAAGCACAGAGAAAAGCGGTTACTCTCTACTTCCTACCAACAAGTGATGCTTGACCACATCCTTGAAGCAGGGCCTCAATACATGTATCCATTGTTTGGGAGGACAGATGTTTTCACAATGAGAGCCCATGCCTCCCCTCTTCTTCCTTTTTTCCACCTTTCATTGCTGAGTATGACATCATATGGCATGGAATATCCCTTTGGTTGGTTTAGGTCAGCTGCTCTGGTGATGCCCCCTCCCCACCTCTGGCCTACCCCTAGCTTGCTGGCTCTTGGGGGGTTAGAGGGAGTGACTCCTGGTGCTGTGCCAATATTACTCAGCAGTAGACAAAACACTGGTGTGGTACCAATGCCGTTCTAGCTACAAGTGCAGGGCACAGCACTGTATGGACTGCTGCAGGGAAGGTAAACTCCATCCCAGCCAGACCCAGTATACGTGGAGCTCAGCATTTTCCAAAAGCCCAGCTGGAGTGAGCCTTTCAAAGTATATTAGAAAAAATAGTTGGAAGCTATTAATTAAACTATGTATGAGGATGAGCAAGAAAAATAGGATCAAGACTCACCAGACATAATGAGGGCATTAGGATGACAAAAATCTAATTCAATGTCCCTTCTCCCTCCCCCTCCCCCATTTTTTAATGATAACCTAGTATGACTATAGAGCTGGATAACTAAGAGGAGTTGGATATAGAACTGAGCTTTCCACTTCTTTCCAAAGTGAAAGAAATGGATACTGTCAAGGCAACAGATCATTGTTATTGCTGAATTGTGAAAAGACCTGCCCATGGAATCACAGAGCCAATATCAATTTTTGAATGTTTTTCTTCATTTTAAAGTCATTCTATAGTGGGTGTAGTGTCTGTTTATGGGGAAAAGTAACTTGAGCAACATGTCTGTTAGATGAACACTATATAAAGTGAAGAGCATGTTTTAAAAGAAGCAATAATTAAGGACATCAAAGGTCATAAAAACTAGATAAAAAGTGACAACATTTTATCAAAATAGAAATTTGTAAGCCTACCCTAACACCTTCTTCTTTAGTATTGTGAATTATTTCCTAGACAAAGGAGATTTAGGACACCTACGAATTACAGTAAAACACTATATGACGTTCCTATTAGTTAAATTTAAGAATGGGGATAGTAAAAATAATAAAAAAAAATGTCAGGAAAGGAACTGGTTAAAAAAGTGAGATAGCTGTATTTGTGACATATAACAGAGGGATGTTATTGTCAGACTTCCTCTGGAGAAGGTAGTTGAATGCTGTCCTTTTGTTAATGATCTATGTGTTCAATGGTTAGAACATAAATGAATTTTGATGATGGTATGAATTGGGTAAGCATCATTAACACAGAAGAGGATCATAATATGACACTGGCCAAACTGGATGACTTTGAGAACTGTGATAACAGAAATTGGATGGAGTTTAAAGTATGAAGTACAAGGGTTTCCTAAAGATTTTCTACTATGATATCAGATCTCAACTCTATAACAGACAAAAGAAAAGAGCTCTTTGCTTGATCAAAGAATGATACCGGTAACCAAAATGATGCAGCTCTAAAGAAAGAAAATTCAAATCTAGGTGTCAGCTGAGGAACTGCTAGCAGAGAGAAGGAAGAGGGAAGGTGACTGTATGAGGAACATCTTCACATCAGCTCTGGCAACCTGTGTTTGAGGAAGAAAACTGAAACCAGAAAAGGTGCAGAGAAAGGTTAAGAAGATTGCTGAGGGTAAACAAAAAAGTTTACCTCTGTAAGCCCAGCAAACTGAAGGCTGAGGAAATATTTTTAGAATAGTCCTGTACAGCTTATACATAGTTGTTTGAGACTGCTGGGAATGCGATTCTTCCTGTCAGATATTCCTACATCTGCTGATTTCAGTTTCTTTACTACTCACCATGGAATTTATCTGAAATTGCAGCAGCTATTCAGAGACTAGGCATGGGGAATTAAAAGAATTTAAGTAAAATAGCATATGCCTAGACACTTTCATCCTGTCTTGAACTGCCATTAGATGCATTTAAGGGGGAAAAGCTGTGGAAAGTGTGTGGGGTGATATTCTGGCTCCAGTGAAGACAATGGTGAAATTGAATGGTTATGGCTTTCCCCCAGCAGTATACCTTGTTTGAAAAAAGTAGCTTGGGGAGAAGCAGTTCATTTTTACTGTCATCTGATCTCTCCATTGTTCACATGCTTTGTTCAAATTTAGAAGTGTTAACATAACTGGTTTTTAAAGAAGAAAGCTGAGATTATAAAAGACTAATATTGTTGGAGTGAGGAAATCAGGCCAAGTTTTCTTTCTTTTTTTTTTTTCTTCCTCGATCTGAACAAATAATTAACAGGAATTAGAAAAGCACAAGTTCTTAAACACACTTCCTATGGAATGAAACATTCTTAGACTATGGGAAAGAAGAGGGCTGTAATGTTGCTATATCTTTCATTGTCACTCAATAAATTTCAAAGATTATTGGAAGCAGGTTCACAGAAGACTGTTATTTGTCTTTCGAAATGCACACGAACTCTTAGGACAGTTCATCTAAATCACTTCAAAACACCCAACAGCCTGGTACTGTAGTGCAAACAGAACTATTTTATAAATCAGTCGGGAGAGCCCATTTTTTAAAAGGTATGCTACATTACTGGAGGCAAAAAGCTCTATATTTCATTATATAACAATGACAATAACTCAATTTAAGTGTATAATGACCCAAGTCAGCAATCCACAGCAACAAAAATTTAATAGGAACCTTATCTAGTTTGCTGACACGTTCTTCTCTAGAAGCCATTATAGGCTCTTCAGTATACAAAACAATTGGCTCTAATCTTTAATATTGCTAAGCAGCAGGGGGCAAATAGGCATTTTAGCACAGCTTTGTTTTTTATAAACAACATTTAATATATTCACGTACTCTTAGGCACAGAGTTATATGTCAAATGTTTCTGAAGTTTGGTCATTAGAACATGCTCCCATGGAAGCAGAGAAGTGTGTCTGCGCTCCCGTGATGCCCTTTAAGACAGATCGGATGTCATTACGTTGCTAAGGTGGAAGGCTCTAGCGTAGGTCTCCTTCAGGAACAGCATGGTTTCTGACCATCTCCTGCCATAAATTAAAGCAAAGATAAAATGAATGGGCTCCAGAGAGCAGTTACAGAGAAAATTACTCTATTAAATAAAAAAAACAAACTTATTTTTTTCCCTCTTTCTTTGACTAGTTTTATATATACTGCATTTAAAGACTACAGGCTAATGCCTATATGAAGAAGGTCTACTTAATTTATGGTAGGGAATATTATTATTGGGGTAATAGCACTGAGACAAAGACAGCAACAGATGAATAAGTTGCCAGAAGAAAACTCTATTTACATCTCTGTCTTTGGTCTTCAAAATGCAGCCATTGTATTCAGTTAAATGCCATGTGTTACTTTCGAGTCAGAATGTCAGAAGACATTAGCTATAAATATGTTTTTGTTGATTTTGATACCACTGCAATGCTCTAATAGTATATATCTGCCCTTCACTAAGGAAAGGTGTAAACTAGCATGCAAAAAAATCTAGTATTTGCCTGAAATGAAAAATTTTATACAGAAGGCTCTGCCTTTGTCATTGGGTCCAGTCTCCTGAAATCATAGGTTACTGATTTGTAGTTCAGAAGGCTGTGCAGCACATCTGTCTCATATCCATCTTTGCACTCTGACCCACAAAAATTTTCCCAATATCCCTTAATACACTGAAAGGCAATAGTAAAAGGGTGGTGGAGGAAGGTACTAAAGGAGGTATCCCTAAAAGAAAAATGAGAAAAAAGAGTGTATGAACTGAAATGGGCTGTGATGAAGGAAATATTTGAGGGATTCAGGTGAGAAATACTGGGAAATCTGGAGATAAGAAATGGAGAGGGAAGATGTGTGGGAATGCTCATGGGCATCCAACCTTGACTAAATCACGTTTGCCACAGGGTAATGTCACAAGTCTGGACAATCATTGCACCTTACCTGACCTGTGTGGTGAAGTTTCTTTTACTTTGGATGTCTGTGATGTAAACCACTAGAACTGAGTTAGTCAGTCTAATCTCACTTTATCCTAATGGAGAGAAATAGGCAGTTTTAAAACAAGACTGGTTTCTAATGTTTACTTTAGGATGAGATGTATTAGGCCATGCAAGTACCTGCTTCTCTCCATTGAGTTCTGTGTATTTTTGGTTTAGTTTTTATTTTCATTAATATATGAGAAATAGATTCTGCTAGTATGGACATTTTCTGTCAGAAAACATATTACAAGGCACATCCTCCTTATCCAAATAGTGTAGGCATAGAGCAATCCTTCCATGGCTAATGATATGGTTGTGTATGATAAATGCTGTCAGTGCTCTTTTGTGAAGGCTGTTTGCCTTCTCCCTTCTCTTGATTGTTCAGCCAGCAGAATGAGTTCAAAAGGCTTGTGTTTATGTAGCTAGTGGTGAAGGGAACAGAAACCCAGGAACTTTGTGAAAAATCATCCTGCAGAATGCGGATTTTTGAAGTTTCATACCGTTATATTATGTTATTCTTTTCAGTGACTGCTGACAACATCCTATTTAGTATTTCCAATCTTTTCTAGTGTTTCTTTTCTACATAATTTGTGGGACCTTCTTTTTATTTTATTTTTTTTAACTACTGAATAGTCATCTGACACCTTGTGAAATGGGACCTGAGTACTAATGAAGTTGAAAGAGTGTGTCATCCAAAGGTGCTTTTTGACAAGACAACTGTGCTGCTCCAGCAGCTTGCAGCTGCCAAAAGGGCCAATTCTTACCTAGCATTCCCACACTCCATCCCATCTTGTCACTTCATTCTGAATATTATATAGCCAAATCTGACTTAGCAAAAGCACAAACACACAAAGGAAAAAAAAAAAAGTAGAAGAAGAAAAAAAGAAGTCATAGAGCACCAAGGCTACTGAAATTGAGGAGTCAGGACTCTGTGTGCAGGAAGGAGGAGGGTGAACAGTTCCCTTTGTCAGCCATATACTGCTTTCTGTCTTACCTGAGGGTGATGAGGTCTTCTCTTATGTGATGAATATACCCAGGCATCTGAAGAAATGCAAAAAAAGCTGCAGTGAGCTAGGAATGATAAAGTTTACTCAGAATCTAGCCCAAGGAGGTGAGTTTCATTGCACAGAGTCCTGAGGTAGGACTTGTCCCACGATGCTGATGCTGGGGACACTGGGGACTTACAGGAGTTGAGGCAAGGCAGCTAAGGCACTTTGCAGTTTTAGCTGTGTGAGCAGGAGGAGGCCTAAAGGCTGAACTTAATGTTTTGCATCAGGTTTATAACATAAGGTAAATGTGTGAAAGAAAGAAGTGCAGAGGTGTTTTGGAGTTTGCATTCACATTCTGATGAAACCAATTCCACTGAGTTTCCTTCGGCTATTTTTCTGATTTCTCAGTGGGGACCCTCAGAGGTTAGGAAAAAGCCCAGGTAAAGCATTTTCACTTCTAAAATATAGCTTTGTACTGGCACTAGGCCTTTGAGTTACCCTTAGCTATTACTCCCTGTGTTTAGTAAGAAAAAGTGTTTTACGTGCACTAAAATGCCTAAGAAGTTGTTCCACTTCCCCACAATGAAGCTACTTTTATTCTCAGTAAAATGTCTTTAGATTTCTGGAAGCATTTAACACTTTTTACTTGCTTTTCTTTTCCATTAAGAAAAGTAGCAGGGTCCAGCACCCCTGAAGAGGAGGTGAACCTGTGGTTGATAGCGATCTCTTAGCTGTTGTGTGGTGAAGTGTGAACTCATCTTGCCTCACTAAGGAAACTTTGACAGAGTCACCATCTCCCTGTAGTGGTCATTAGGACACAGAATGATTTTTGAGGATTTGAGAAAGAAAAAAATATGTTAGGGTAAGTGTTACTGATTTTATCATTGCTGGCTTTATATGTGACTGCTGCTTTATTTTTTACCAGCCAATAGGAACATTTCTAGTTCCTTTAAGAGCAAAAGGGGTATAAGGAAATGTCTGTCATGAAGTGAAATAGTAGGCTCAGAGAACCTGCTGTTGTTTATTCCTCTTAGAATTTATTCATTGTCTTTCCCATTCTTTTTGGATTTCAGAGGCTTATTTAAAAACGAACAAACAAACAAAAACCAACTAAACAAACAAGACATTTGAATGCTGAGCTGTGCTAAAGCATGCACACTGTACATCTGGTGGATCGTACATCTCTCCTCACACAAATTGGGCAACAGGGCATTCTCCAAAATGGTATTATACCACATACTATGATTTGAATTGTATCTTAGTAGAGATTTCAGACTCTCATTTTTATAGCAATGTCTTCATTTAGAGATGTTTATTTTTCAAACTTTCACCTTAGCATTGCTCAGAAAGTTTTACCTGCATTTCTCTATGTTATATGAACGCAGTCTGAACCATGAAATATGGTATAAAGCCAGAATCCTTTCATTGATTCAGATAACTGATCATTCCTCCTGTATAGAATCATTTGAGGGTATACTATCCAGTTCTTCATTATCTATAAAAACAGAAATTCAAGAAGACTAAATGATTATGTAATGATGATTAAACACCAAAGCCTTTCTCTAACAGAGAAATGAAGTATGAACTAATTACTACTGTTTGCTAGTAAAGATCGATCCATTTATCATTTCACTTTCTGTAATGGTAAAAGCTTCCCCCCCAACCCCCCAGTTTTTAACAAAGTGGAACTCTTAAGATCTTTTCAATATTTTAAGTTTAAGATAAAGGCCACATCACTTATTGGGGCTCAAGAAGTCTCAATTAAACTGTGATGACCTGAGAAGTAATTCTGCCACAACTACCTTAGTGCTTTTAACTTGTGTCAGTGCAAAGTAACATGCTAAAAGTTTAATGCTAAACCTTAAACACATCAAAATTCAATCTTCTTCACTGAGAAGTAAGCCAACAGTTATGACTTTAAAACAGTGAAAGCATTCACTTCATTGACTAGATTGGCTCAGTTGACAGAGTAACTCATGAAGCCACTGAAATTTGGTCATCCTTCATCAAATGCTGGAGTTTCATCATTCTTCTCTGGTATCCTGCGAAGAGCAGGGGAAAATTGCATTTAACTCAAAGGATGTCCCATGCCCAATGGTTTAAATGTGGAGATAAATCTGCATTCCTCTTCTTGCTTTGAATTTCATTTTAGGCATCAGCCATAGGATAGCAATAGCATTATCATGTGGGTAGCAGTTGAATTAGATAATACACTCTCACTTTTGTTCAAGACAGGACATTTCTTTTTAAAATAGGATACAGAATAGATAGTAAGACCTTTGATAGCCATGTCAAATTCCAATTTTTATTTTCTTGGGCCGACTGTCTCATGCTACTATCATTTTTGCTTCAGACACAACTTTCCCATACTTGGATGACGATAAACTTGGCTCTTGAGTTCTGCTTTGCAATGCTGTGACAGGCCTCATGCAGCTGAGGGGGAACGGATTGCACAGAACATTCAAAATGTCTGAAGAAAAAAAAAAAAGTCTGTGGTCTTTCTTGGCTAGTAAAATTCCACTGGAGAGAACTGCAACAGGACATCCTAAGGAAAACAAATAGATGAACAAATCCAGTACAATGAACCCTGAAAAACTGTGTCTTGAGCAGCAAGACTGGGCCCCAGGGTTGAGAATACACAGACAATCCCTATACTTTCTTACTATAAGATGCCTCATTTCTTGTCTGGTTTGCACCTTGTCTGAATGGTGCTGTTTGGCCCCAAAGTACAGGCAAACATCAGACTGCTTTTGTCCCCAAACACCTGCAAGCTAAGGCTGAAACTCTTTCAACAGATGATTTTTGTTTATCCAGGCAGTTACAGAGGAAGAAGATTGTAAGCAAGTAGATCAGATGATTAGCATGAAGTGTTTGCTCTCAAAATGGCAAATGTGACACATGAAATGTGCTTCTTGCAACCCCACTAGGAGATTCAGAACTTTACCAGAGACAAATAATGAAGCCAGTTCTAGTACTTTCCTTTTCTTCTGTGGAGCTGTAGCATCCGATCATTTCTATTGAACTGACCTTTGGAAAAATGTAACAGGGTAAATGACAAACTGCCTGCCAGCTTGAAATTTTGCAGTAAAAGGAAAATTTCTGATCAAAATTTCACTAGAACACTTTATACCTCTTTTCATAGCCTTTGAAATCTTCAATAAAAATGTTTACTGCTGCCACTGCTGATGAAGGCATATAAAAAAGAGTTTTACAGTGTTTTTCTCAGTATTTCTCCTTTTTATTTTGAATTTTATTGAATTCAAACAAGGATGAATGTACAGACAAGTCCAAACCAAAAGGATGTTATTATTTTTTGTAGCTACTCTTTCTGAATGACTGGAGATTTTTGTCAAAATTTGTAGTTTCATTGTTCTGAAATGACAAATGAATGGGCTGATAAGATGTAAAAGCTTAGGGAGGACACTTGTAGAAATTGCTCAACTCATTACACAGTTGTATTCCTTGCTATGTTTAGTATTGTTAGAGCAGAAAAAAGGAAAGCAATAGTCTTGTAGTCTGTTTCTCTGCTGTTGTCTGGTAGGTATATGTCCTTTCTCTATAGGCAAGTTAGGAAGTTTCTTGGTTTTGCCTTTTCTTTCCTTCTCTGTCCTTTCTACTCCCTTGACCTTTTCCTCTGCTGTTGCCAACTGGATCTGACAGTGATCTTGATAACGTACATTTTTTATAAGATGTTCAATTTAAGTTTAAAATTAAATCTTTTCTCTTACATTTTAAATAAAAGATCTTCACTCTTACATTTTGGTTCTCTGGACAGCTGAAATTCATTGCTCCATAAATCTGTACAATTGCGGCCACCATAAGGTGCTTCTTACTCCTCTCTTCATGGTACAGATTTTATGATTTTGCAATCCACAATTTGTACTGCAGCTGTAGAAAACACCTTTTATTACCTTGACTTTGTGAAAACATCTTTACAATCAATTCTTTCTCAATCATTATTTCCCCCCCTCAAAAAAAAAAAAAAAAAGTTTCCGCGGTTTGTCTGATAGTCTTATCATTAGATTGCCTGGAGTCCCAGATGGTTTCATAGTTTAGTTCCCAGGTCCAGTTGTGTCCCACATGCTCTTTCTGCTCCATGGAACATCCCCATTCATTCTGTGCCTCTCCATTCAAAGAAAACCCAAGAAGGTAAATATAAAGTTTCCTGGTGTGGATGATCAGAAGATAGGGACTGCTGGGTACATCGTGAGTTACTTTTGTTCCAAAGTAGCAACAGTCTTGTTGGCTTTAAAACAAATTTGCATGTTGTTGAAATAGTTGAAATGTTCTCGTGTTCCCCCAAAAAGACTGGAGAAGGAATGGGGGAAGTAGCAGTGAGTTCCAGCATTGCAACAGATCAGTTGGGCTGCCTCAGGGGAGGTCTTTTTCATTCATCACAGGCAGATAATGATGTGAAAAGACACTATTCCTACTATATTGTAGTGTCTCTTTGTTAAAGCAATTATTTATAGCATATTACATCTACAATTCCTCATTACTGTTGTGAGGACTGACTTTCAGTGTCCTCCAAGAGACTCTTTCTCCTTGCGAGCATATGCTTCTTATCGCTCTTCAGTTTAGGTACATACAAGGAAAAAGGCCAAACAATTGCAGGTCTCTGTCTTTGTCAGACACATGTTCACAAGAGGACAGTGAGGCTATATCCTCTGGAAAAAGTAATGAAAAACAACAACAACAAAATCTTCTGTTTTCAGGATAATTGATTTTCATGCATTTAAATGTACAGTCTATAAAGAGCTGATTTACCATGTTATAGAATATTAACCATTTTCCATTAACCTTATCCTCCAGTTATGATTATATTTTGCATGTAGAACTGAGTATTCAGCTGGGTGCAAAGCTATGGAAGCAAATTTTCCTATTTCTAATTGCACTGTTTGCTTCAGTTGCTCTTGTAATAGTATTTTGATTCAGCTGAACATGCAGTTTATCCTGCATGTTTAACATAAACGCCCTGAAAATTTAGCTCATATATATATACATATATTTGCTGGGTTTTACAATGATCAGATTCTTGACTCTAAAATGTCAGCAGGGATAAAAGAAATAATTATATAATTTAGGTTTGCTAGAATCTTTGTAATTATTTTATTTCATAAGAAATCCAAGGCAACAAACAGTTCAAGGGAAAAGACCGTTGCAGTAATAGAGAACAAGAAGTCACTGATCAAAGTTTAGAACCAAATTTCAAATGGTAGAAAATAAAACATTTTAAATCACTTTTTCCTATTCCTTCAAACACTATAAAGTCAGACGCCTGACACTCAGAAAAATTCAAAAGGCACTAATGCATGCAACTATTTCCTGTATAGGATCTAGGAGTAGACATTTCTTATCATACACAGTTTTCACTTTGTACAAAACCCAATAATTCTAGTAGAAAAATAGTACTCTTAAATAGTACTATTTCACTGTTATGACCCTCAGCTTCTGGATAAGCCTTGATGGTTACTGTAAAACTGCCTACGAGGAAGTATATTATTATCTCCTAGTGCATGTATGAATTTTCTTATAATTGCTGAGGATGCTGCTTTCTGCGCTTGCTTCACAAAAAGGGCTGGGGGGAGCAGCCGCAGCTCCAGGCAGCATCTGGGAGCCACGGGATGCTGCCATAGCCCTTGACACTGGCTCCCCACTCTCCTCATCAGGGCAATGTGGCTGCCACAGCGCCTTGGAGAGATGGGGTTTTACAGCTGCTTGCTGCAGACAGGGCGGCACGGGCATTCCTGTGAATCTGGACAACACCCTTTTTATAGGGTGAAATCCTATCCTTATGAAATCAATGGGATATTTGCCATCGACACTGACGGGGCCAGGGTTTACTCCCAGCAGTTCTTCATTGTAATCTGAGATGGGCAGGCAGGCATCACTGGGAATGTGGAAAAAAATCCCTCAACTTGCACCAGTTTGTTCCTGCTGGGCCCAGTTTTCCGTTGTTTTGAATATGGGGTTTTATTTTTTACTGTGCCCAAAGCTTGGCAACCTGGAAATTAGGATTTACTCTTCATCCCCTCCAGGCACCAGCTGAAATTGCTGAGGGAGCCTTTAACTCAGGCTGCTTTCCAATGCTGACTGTAACCCACACTTCCACTCGTGTTTTTCCTTCCCCAAAGCCTTTCGGCCCCACTCAGCTGTTTGTTTGCAAGGTGGTGCACAAACAAGCTGCGGGTTTTCCCCCCTAATTCCTCAGCACTGAAGCTCTGCTCCCCTTGTCCCCTTGGGTAACGGGGAGGCTGCAAGGTCTGTGGGTGTTGCAAGAACCAGGATGGGGTTTTGAAGAGCAGAGCACAGCACATCTGTTGTTTCTCAGATTAGAATTGAGCCCCTAATAGTTGAATAGTGGTCTGACAATTTGCAAGTTGGATTTATAAATCTGCCCTTGTAAGAGGCTGAGTTATAAACGTGCCATGCAATTTATAGAGCCTGCCAGCGAATCTTAATGGCAAACTCTTGATTTATGCACCGTCCTTTTAAACAGTGATTTTTAGTTTGTTTTTTTATTAAAGTATTTCAGTACGTGGTAAGTCAGGGAAAAAATTTCCATATCCTACATGGGATTAGCAAATCTTAAATCAGATCTATAAGTCCTACAACAGATTTACAAATCATACCAATAAATCCAAAATAAAACCTCACTTTTTTCTTTCTTTTTTTTTTTTCTTTTTCTCCTTTGGCTTTCAAATCCTGATTTTGCAGCTGGTTGGTAAGGAAGTGATTTATAAAGCATGAATTTAAAGCTCAACTGTCAGCATGATCAACTCTGAGAGCTTTGGCTCTCACATTTTATCTGAGTGCTTTGATTTACAAGCTGTAGTCAGGCTTTCTCTATCGCGGATTTTCTCCTGAAACTTGGATTTGTTTATTATGAGATCTACAAAAGGTTAAACTCTCTGTATGCCACAGTTCGACTGGCCTGGCAGTGTTATGGAAAAGGTGATACCTAATCAGATTGCAGCTGGCAAAAGTGCCCTGCATAACATTTGGTTGTCAGAGAAAACAAACAGCAGCTGAGCAATAAATTCTTGAAATGTTAATAAGCCAGATCCCTGGCTCTTTCTTCTTGCCTGTGTCTGTAAGGCACAATGCACACCTACAAAAACTACAGGAATTAAGGTGTAGGTCCTCATGTTGCAGTGTGCTTGTTTAAGTTCCACTGGACGTGAGATTAAACATAGGTTACAGGCCTTTCTGCGTGTGGATGGACTTAAGCACATGCTTAAGCTTGTGCTTGAGTACCTTGCTGAACAGGACTGTATTTGATATCTGATTCTTTTCCAGATTTAAGGTCAGTTTTTCTTTCTAACTCATGTCAATAGCTGGCTTTGAAATTCATGAAAATAAAAATGCCAGGCAATTAAAACTACATAATTACTGAATGCATTCTGGAAACTGAGATCAATGTAATATGCTATCTCCTTCCCAGGGATAAAAACAAAACACGAAAACACCAACAATTGAAAGCAGCTTCAGTGACAAAAGGATATTTAATTTAGAGAATATTTATGTGAATTTGTTTCTGCTTGACAGATTAGCTACCACTAATCAGATAAGTAATTTAAAAATCACTTCCTATACTCCAGTGTTCACTTTAAGTACCCATTTTTTTCTTTATTGATAATCCAGCTTTTCTTTATCTCATGTAACATGTTTTCCTTCTACCTACTCTTCACCTCCCCTTTATTGATTTAATACCAAGAATCTTTTCACATTACAGAATCTGGCAAATAGCGTGTAAGGGGTCTGCATCACCACTACTGTTTGGATTTGCTTGCTGACATGTGCATGCAAACCTTGTAGTTCAGTAAATGGGTGTTTCACTCAAATTCTCTGAGAGGTCAATTTTGTTATCATTTGAGCTCCTTGAGAACCTCTGAGCATCTGAAGCCAGTAGACGCAGTGGCAGCAGAGTTATAATTTAAAGTCTAGACCCATGTTAATACTCTTGTCATTTAATTAAGTCGATCAGTATTTGTCTAAACTCAAAAGCAAAATCTTAGTTGTACTCTAGAGGTTCAAAATACAAATGTTTAAGATCATATATTAAGTGGTGGAAAATAAGTGAACCCATAAAAAAATTGGAAGCTGGTTTAATACTATAAAATGCGATTATTTTAGATTTCTGTATTATCTTCCTAATATGACTATTTTGCCTAGTTTTGAAGCAGTTATTGCCTCTTGTTAAAATTTAATTAGGACCAGCTATTTTACACACAAAAGTATTTGTATCACAAAAGCATGTACCTGCCAAATCCAAATGATACTAACTGCAGCTGTCAGAAAGGTGTTTAACTAGGGCTGAATGTTGCTGGGTTATTGCTTGTTTAGTCTAGCATTCCCTTCAAGGCACAAAGCAGGCAGGGGGACAGCCAGCCAGTGCTGCTCTGTACTCTGACCTAGTTACTCCTAGAGCTGTTTTAGTACTTTCATATGTTCAAGACACAGCTGACACGTTAAAACAGAACCTGTGAAAAAAACAGCAAGTCCTATGTTATTTTCTGGTGAGTTTGCCAAAACTCCTTACAAAGTACTCCTTGAAAGATGGTTCTGGTACAGCCGATCACACAACTTTTAGTGTGATAAATGTTGTGATTTGTCAGACAGCCACCTGGATTCGAGGAGATGAGAACCAACGTGCTGGTGCCTACTGATTACACAGTGATTATCTAAATCCTTGCTTGTTGTTGGAAGCTGTTTACCAAGCACAGCAGCCCATCAAGAAGAGACTTCCCAATCTGAACAAATAAATTCAGTAATCCTAATAGCAAACAAAGTGTTACAGAAATAATGAAAAACTCCAAGGGGGGTGGGGACTGGAGTGTGAATGAAAACTTTGTCAGTACATATCATCCTCACTAGTGCTTGTTAAATTTTCAGGGGCCAGGCACAATTGTAACTTTATGGCAGGGCAGCAGGTTATACTGATAACAAGATATTACATAAAGATAAACATAATTACAATCATGGGTCTGCGCCTTTTTTTTTTTTAAACCTATATATGGTAGTAGCACAGTTTTAATAATGCATGGGGTTGTTCCAGAATAAATAAGTATCTATTACTGCTCAGGAAAACTGTATTTTATTTTATTCATGCTTGGTTTTACCCAAGCATATCAAAACTACCTCAAGGAGAGCTACAGGATTGGAAGAGCCATTTGATCTTTTATGAAAAGGAAAACAAGAATTCAAAAATATGCATTGTGGCTTCTGTGGTTCTAACAAATCAAAATAAATTTCATATAGAAAATGGCATAAATATATTTGCTATTCTACCTTGGAGTAATGGACACTGAAATCTACTCAAAGCTTATACATCTACAAAATTGAGAAGTAGAATATATATATGTATGTATTATTATTGCAAATGGCATACATGCATACATCAAGGACGTTTTATGTTTTAGTTTTTATTTTATTTTATTTTCAACTACAGATCAAAATTTTCCTTGAAAATCCTCTTGGGTAAGCCAGTTATTGCAGACATTGGAGATTTTGTAGGAACAATGGCGTAGTACAGAAATTGAAGTGAAAGGTCTCTTCTACATTGTCCTGCATTGTGCTGGAGGAGGACTGAGCATCTGAAGCCAGTAGACGCAGGGACCTTCTGTGAAGTGCCATCCTATGGCATCCAGGAATAACATTTTAGGCCATATTAAAGAGCTCAGGGGATGGACATTTTATAGCCTGAATTTAAAGTGTAACTTGAACAGCCCAGAGCTTGATTTCCCAATTGTATGTTGGGATTGATCCTGATTTGTACTGAAGTAAACGGGTACAGATTGAAGATCATGGTATAAACAATATATGTGTACTTTTCTTGGAAAATTCTGTTTTTTTCCTTTAAAAACATGTTAATACTTATTTCAGGTTACTCCGATGTGACTCACAATGTCTCAGTTTATCTAACCAAATCAAGAGATTTCAACCTGGGAGAACTTAATGTTAAAAAGTGTATTTTTAAAATTTTAAAAGTGTATTTTTATATTTTAAAAAGTGTATATTGCATTTATTTATTTATTTAATTTACTATTTATTTATTTTTTACTATTTTTATGCTAGTGCTACTGTAGGTTTCTCATCAGTTGAAGCTCAAATAATTCACACCTTGTTCTTCTCAACGTCCTCAATGCTGCCTGTACTGAAGCACAGTTCACTTCAGGGACTTGTCATGGCACAAAAAGGGAAACTATTACTGGAAAGCAGTTCAGAAGAAGCTTTGGGAAAATGGGGGTGTTTGGCTTTTTAAAATACAGCTCTTATGAAGTGCTGTGACAACTTACAAGGATCTGATTGAAGCTTTTTTTCAGGGAAAACATCTCAGCAGTCCTAGAAGCAAGTGTTTTACTTCAGTTCAACATTCAGTCTTTAACTAAACATTTTCTTTTTCTAATTTGCTTTTATGTGATTGATATCTTTATTTTTATTTACTTTTTTTCCCCTCCAAAGACATCAAAATTGGAAATAAGAAAAACTGGAGATAACCCTCATTCCCACATGTACCACCATTTTTGATGGGGGAGAAGAAAAATTTTGGTCTGTTCTTTCCATCAGCCTAATACACAATTTTGCAGCTGTGTTAATGCACAAGCATATACAGATATGAAGAGCCCTAGTTCGCTGATATGCTCAAGGAGGCTCCAAGCATTAAAGATAAGCTGTTGCATTTTACTCTGCTATAAAACACTGACAAACATTTCTCAGCACAATAAAAAGAGAGATGAGTAAATGTGGTTTGTATTTAATATTTGAGGTTTCCAGCTTGTTCTGGACAGGAAATAGAGAACAATAAGCTGTTGCTGTGTGTTCTCACTGTTTCCCAAACCTACCTCCACACTCTCACTGAGAAAGAAGTGAAGGAAAAAAGAAAGCTCTTCCTTCTGGGTAACTTGAAGACGCAAAGGCTTCATAGTGAGACAAGAGAATAGTAACCCTCTATACTATCTTCTCTGTGTAAGGAGAACAAAGACTGTTTTCCTGGCCTTTTGCCTTGTCTCCCCCCTTTTCTCCCTGGGTGGTGGAAATCATCCAGCTCACAGCAGTCCCTGGTTGTGGGGAGAAAACACTCTGACTTCTTTCTGTGTTAAGTCTCTTGGGAATTAGTCTCAGATTCGATAGGGATTCTCTGTTCCTCAGAAAAAATGCATGGTATTGGAGCGAGTTTGCAAATGCGCTGGCTTACAGAGTTTGAAATGATTGTTAACCTTTCATGGGAAGTCCTGAAGGAGAAATGAAGGTAACTTTACAAACCCATAAAGATCTTAACAGCTCCTTCCATGAGTTCTCATATCAGAGCAGATTTAAAGAACAGAGAGACTCCTGATGGGATAAACTTTTTTTAAAAATGTCTTTGAATTACAGGTCAGGCTTTGCTTTTTAACAATGAAAGAGATGTAGGAGCAGGTATTGACTTCACAATGATGCAGATTAGGTTTGTGTACTCATGCAGACACAAATGAGAATTCAAAGCCAGGCACCATCTCACAGAGGGAAGAAATGGAAAATTAAACCTCTCATTATTGCATTGGAAATTATAGGATTATATCTATCACCCATAGCATATGATAAATGTTAGAGCCAGCTTTGCTGAGTGGATTTGCAAGACTGTTTGGAAAACTAGAAATTTAGAAGTACTAGTTAAAGAAAGAAATAATAATTACAAGTTGTTCTTTATCTTTGTAATATATATAACTAAATTATTTTCCTTTTAAAAAAGCTTTATATCTTCAGCTTCGTTTACTGTTTAAGTTAGATTTCACAGTAGACTAAAAGAGCAACTTAATGAAGACCATATCTTTAAACATCTGCATCCATTTGATCAGCAGACCAAATCACTGCTTCCCTTAGGTGTATGTGATCTGACCCTCTTCTCACTGGCTTTACATGCAGGAGGGATTTATACTGTTTACTTTTCTATTCTTAATACTCATCTGTGCTGTCAACTTATTTAATAAACATTTAATATTAATCTAATTCAACAAGATGATATTTAGTATGAGTAAAGTTCTTTTTAAAGTTCTTTTTTTTTTTTTTTCCTACTGCTATCATAAATTTATATGAAAAAAACAGATGAATTAGAAAAAAACACAAAAGTGGCATTCAGAGATTAGTAAAGAGCTGTCAAACACTTTTTTGACTTCTTGATGTAACAGAAAAAAGAAACTTAAATATTTTTTCACTGGCACTTAAAAATATCTTGGAGTTAATGTATGTGTCTGAGGAAGAGAAGAATTTGACCTAAATGGTTACTTCTACCATTTTGGTTTATTATCCATTACAAATGTGAGTGCTTCCAAATATGATGGTCTATGGAGTACAGCCACATCCAGGCGAGGCGGGTGCGTTCAGGTTTCTCAGGCATTCATGATCTGTGAATGGAATGAATTGTTAAACCGTGCTAAATAAGAACAAAAGCCCTAGTGAAGTATTCCCTTACTTAGAAGCAGCTTTCTCTTTCAATCTTCTTATTCAGTTACATCATGAGATAATATGCAGGAGACATTGAGCCAGAATTGCTTTAATCGAATAAAGAAACTGAAAAGGACTTCTACCCCCGGTATCATTTTATTGAGACTAATATTGTTATTGTCTGCAGTGTCCATATCAGACAATCTGGATTGATTTAATCATTTCAGGCAAGGTTACAGAGAGTATACTCGGTATGCATCCATCAGTATATCTTTATGAAGATCAGTGCCCTCATACTGATTTACATCAGTCCAGGGCTTACCAGGTAACTTCAGACCCCAGGAGTTTCAGGGAGTTTCTGGATGACCTCTGACTGTTTCACTATTCAAGAAGTATGAAAGGGAGAATCGTTGCTTTAAAAGATGTGGTATATACTATTTCCCATGTGAAAGCTGGCTGCATTTTACCAGGTGAGAGGTGGCAAGAGACTGTCACTGCCCTTGCCCTCTGTGATGGTGGTGGCAACTATACAGTCAGCACAAGACTGGACCTGTTTCTGTGCTCAGGGAACAGAGAGGGCTGCCAAGTGCTGATGACTGCCAAGGGTAAATGATTACTAGGAATGCAATGAGGTAAGGAAAAGCTTCTTGGTTTTCCCCCTCCTCTAGTACACCCATATGTGGTCAACCACGAGCTGGACTGAATACAATGTTTGAATCAAGCCAGATGCAATAACCCTTAAATCAGCCTATGACAAGGTGAGAGAGAAAGAAGAACATGGTTATTCAGGTTTGGCAGCATTGGCTTGATAGTTCCACTAAAAGTACTGCATTTTTTAAAAACATGAATGGACTGATTTAAGTCATTGCTGTAATTAGGCCTTTGGTGATAATAATTAGGGGTTCGTCAGCTGACACAGAATGGTGTTTGAGAACGTGTTCTTAGGGTCCGAATGCAAAAATGTGAGGTCTTGATTTGTGTTTCTACTTTAACAGGCTCTGTGAGGGGATTTACATCTACAAAATGTTTTCTTGGTATGCTACGTGCTTAGTCAGAAAACTAATGAGGGTGACACAAACAACAATATTTCACTCTTGCTGCTCAGTCTACCCTTGTTCAAAATATTTCTGTTGTCAAAGCAGGGCAGAAATGATACCGCATGCTTATTGAGCCTCTGTGACATATCAAAAACAAAGATGAGATTGAATCTGAATGTTATCTGAACAGAACATCATCAGAAGAGATGGCCACAGGCCTTCACAATTGTCCATCTAAGTGTCTGGCTGACAATTGTAAATGGCAAATATATTCCCTGAAACACACACCAGTTCTGGAACAATTTGTGAAGGGGAACAGGTCACGAATGACTTAACTATCACTAACAGTAGCCTGTAATTATTATCTTGTTAGGCCATGCTCCTTTAAAGAGATCCCTTGGGAGAAGCAACTAAGTCAAGGGCACATCTTGCACAGATCTCCCCCTATAGAGCTCTCTGTGGGATTACCCTTGTGTTTAGCCTTGCTGTTGAAATAATCAATTACGTTCATCTTCTAATTAATGAACTAGTATCCATTTCATAGAACATGCCCATGCCATAATTATCGCAATTGTGTTACCAGTGGAGCACTCAGGGAATGAACGTGTGTGGAGTGCTACTGAGGTTCAATCGCAGTCTATGGGGAGGCGAGGGTAATGTTTCTTGTGCTATTGAGTGGACTTTTTTTTTTTTTTATGAGAAGATACAAAAGAATCTGATCAAAATGCCAATAGTGAGACAACATTTTTTTCTTGATTTAACTGTGTGTTAATCATACACATCCATATTAACCATAACCATCTCTTTTATAATCAGAATTTACTTGGGTTTTAATTCAAGCATTTATTGTATCTCAAGTCCATTCTATGAGGTAGGAAAAGTCTCTAACTCAGTGAATGTGTAGAAAGAAAAACCCCTTCATTTTACTTCTTACTATTTGTTATAATATACTGTTAAACAATTTTTTTTTGGGTGTCTAAGGTTTCAGAATTCCATGGTATCTTGAAAATCTTTAATAAAAAGTATATTAAGTGTCTGAATAGAGGCTTTATGGGGAAAGAACTAGATGGGTAGTTTGTTCACTTGGAAAGTGATACTTCCATTCAAAATGAGTTTGCCTTATAATATTTCATACCTCATATCAATTAAATTCTATATTGAAAATAGGAGGAAAAAATATATATGTAAGATCCTATTAAAGCCAAGAAGAAATGCCACAGTGAATTACTGGGGCAGTTCTTTAACTAATGTAAGTTGGCCTGAATCCACAGAATTAAGAAAGGACCTAGGTCTTTAAGTTCAGCCTTCCAGTGAATCTAAGTGTGACTCATAAATACATACATGTACATATAAATTTTCTTGTACGCTATTCAAGGATTAGTTATAAAAATGGCTTTTCTACATTCCTCCAGGAAACTAAGAATATTATACATACTTATGTCAGTGAATTGGGACATACAGCAATGGAAGGTAGTTGGGAAGATCATATAAAGTGCTCTTTGTACTTAAAAACAACTGACTAGGCTCTGAGTACATTTCTATCAAAACTGAAACACACACACACATACACACACAAACAAAAAAGCAAGGAATTAGTTTGGATTTGTTTTTGTTTTGTTTTGTGACTTTTTCCCCATTCAGTTTCCTTGTTTTCTTTTGAGCACCTTAGACATAGTTTAAAATTTGCGTTTCATTTGGATATACATCTGGTATTTATCTGCACAGAACCTATTTGTTACTGATCATCTCATGGAGGGGTGTTGGTTTACACTTAATAAAATAATCCTCTATTATGTAGATGTAACAGAAAATGTCTGCTTTATATAATTAAAGTTTTAGACAAAACAAGAAAAAAATTCCATTAATAATTTATACATATGATAATCAAAGCAAGTTATCATATTCACTACTCCAGAACAGAGACAGGATGTAATAATTTTCTAGAAATTAAAGTAACTATTCTCACTTTGGCTTCCTCATGCATTTTGTGCCATGCTTCAGCCTGAAGCAACTTTTAATGGTTGCGTTATGAAACTCTCAAAGTGGCTGTAGTGAAGACACTGACAAAACGAGCAATATTGGTGTTGCCCAGTGACACTGAAAGTTATACTCAGGAAGTTACATAGATCATTACACAGTGAACTTATATCAGGTGCCAAATTATGGGATTAAAGAGAAAATACTATGCGAGCAGCTTATTCCAGAGTTTTCTTCTCCAATGCTTCTTTTATCTGTCTGTAAAATCCCTTAATTTTCTTGTAGTGACAGTGTGAATATTGAATAAATGGACCACTGTCCTGATCTGGATGGAAGTTTCCCAGTGGAAATTCAATATGGTCAGCTGTACCAATGCTTTAACCTGGTATGTATGTAGCTGTGGATGTGTAGCTGTGTTCAACCGTAGCGCACAAACAGATGGCAGTTTAGGAAGCTGTGCTGGACTGTGCTATCCCTCTCCCCCTCAGAAATATCAGGAAAAACATTTCTCTTGAAGAGGCATGTGAGTACTCTGTATGGAGTTGTGATAAATTACAGGTGCATAGTAAATTAAATTTATGATAGTTACCTTTGACCTCCTCCTATATGCTTTACTTATTAATCTCATCTCTACTGGGATCACTTCTGTTGAACAGCTTCCAAGTTTTCCAATATTTTTAAACCAGTCTGCTAGATGTGTGCATGAATATGTTATGCATACTGAAAGAGGGAAGAAAGGTGAGTCTGAGACCTCATCAAGGAGAAATGTTTCACTGATTTGGAAAACTGAAAGAGAATGGAAGAAGAGGAGGAAAGTTACAGCTGGGAGCACGGCTAGATTAATATCAGCACATTTCATTTGCACTTCCTCTTATTGACTATATTATGTTGGTGCTTTGCCCTTTCTCAACAAATATCTAATCATGATTAGGTACAATGACCAAATCTCTTTTCCTTTCTTATCCTATTCAGGTTTCATATCTTGGGTGATAAGTCAGTGATTCAACCTCTGTGCTGCCCTCACCCATGTCCCCATACTGACACTTTCAACCTCACCATATCAGTTGTGAAAAGGGGTCTACATAAACTCACTCAGAATGTCAGCACTGGTAAATTGTACTCCTTCCTTTCATGAGCCAGTGAAGATAAAAATACTATCCCAACACCATCCATTAAATGCATTCTCTATTTATAGAGAATATATTAGAATGATACTACGGATATTGAATTTATCTTCATGAGATGGGGATGGTCTCATCAGTCATGAGTGTCACAACTAAGCAAAGACACAAGTGAATAATGAAGCCACCCTTATCGAGTACAGATGAATTCAATTTCCTCTGCACTATAATGTCATATTTGATTCAGTGAACTATAACATCTACTTTTTATTTTTTAAGTTGCCCATGGGTTCTATCTTTTTCTCATTCTCTTTCTAAAGCCATTTCTGTGATGCATTTTCCTGTTTTTATGCATCCTGCATGTCTTTTTCCTTTGTCTGACATAATGACTAAGTTGAATCACAAATGGTATACACAGAATGAGAACACTTACCACATCAGGTGTTTAAATTCCCTGTTCTTAGTAACTTTTCTGGAGGACCTACCCTTGGGAATTATGTTGATTACACTTCATGTACAGAAGTGTAGGCTACGGATAAAAGGGCTTGTTCTGGCATGTCTGTAAAGCTTTATTCTACTGTGAGTTTTGAAAAAGTATGTATGTATATGAATCTGTCCATCCCAATGGACAGAGCAGCACAAAAGAGCTAGATTGTAGGAGTGGCTTTAATGATAAGCAGACATAACTGCTTAACTCAGTGAACACAGACTAAGAAGAATAAACCAAACATGTACAATCCTAAGAAGTAGTAGGGCACATGCTGAACAGTCCAGGTAAAAAAAAAAATCAGAAAGCAAAAGTTGGTATGGCCTCCCTCTTACCAGGAAACTTTTTAGTATGAGTAGAGCTAATTGGAAAGAGTGTTTCTCCCACCTGCATGTATCCTCTGCCTCTTTCCATGGAGAATGCCTTTGCTCGGTGCTGTCTTCCCGCCTGCTTAGGAATGTTTTCCTCCTTTTGATACAAAGAATAAACACAAATATGTTGTGTGAGCAGTGCAGCTGCTGCATTGACTCTGAGCACAGTGCTGTTTTGTACCTAGACCATATATTCTGTATTGCTTTATACAGAAAAGGGCACATTAGCTCAATTTCAAGCTAATTATAGCAGTAGAAGATTCTGTGGGAATGCCTCACCAGGTTTTACCAATAAACTCCTTAGAGAAACAAGGAAACGTATTCACATTATATTTACCTAATAGATGAGATTCAGTCTATTAGATGAGATGTGAAGTAAATTAAATTCCATGGCAGGTGAACACCCTGAGGGTACTGTAGTTTATAACACTATATTAATATTCTGTAAGACCACTGCATGAGCTTAGTACAGCTAACTTCAAAATTAGCTTTACAGGCCACCTGCAGAATTTTTTTTCTGGTTGCTTTCATAGTCAGTGCTGCAATCATAGATAATTTAACATAAATATTAAGTAAATAATTGGTTCAGAATATTTCAAGGTCAGGAACATAAATCTCATTCCCATTTCATGAATACAAACCATAAAAATGCAAGGTGGTGCTTAAGTTGGCAATTTGAGTTTCCAGTGAGCCATATTCCCTTCCATGTTTGAAAAATAAGAGAGGGTCTAAACAAATTCTGCAGAAGACAGTGACAGAATGTGCAGAAGAACTATTGCAGAGAGAAGATATGATTCAGAGCTCTACATAATAAATGCTCAGGCTGATAAAATGATTGTAATGAGCACTACTAAGGTTTTAGAGTGCATTCATATAGATTTAGTGATATGGTTATAGACTGAGTTATTATTATTATTATTATTTTTTTTCCTGAAAGCATGATTTCTGAAGCTGAGCTCTGGCTGAGATAATAAGACAATGGTAGTGGGTGTGCCACTTCATGACAGTCGTGGTTACAGAATGCTTTCTAATTAGCCTTCAGAAGCTTAAAACTTGCAGGTAAGCAAGAAGTAATCATCACAATAGCTAGGCAATTTCTTAGGCAGAAAAACACATTTACATTTTGGAGGAGGTAAACTTATTTTATAATGTAGTTCTCTCTCCAGTACCAGAGCCTGGGTAGGAAATCATAAGGATCTAATCTCAGATGTCAGATTTTCAGCTGCTCCCAACAAGTCTTGGTAGCTCATAACAGTGTTACCTGGGAAAGGGTCAGCAAGGCAGTAAGTCTGTTGTGTGCATTTTCCCAGCATCAGCAGACCCCTGTTTTTTTTTTTTTTGTTTGTTTGTTTTTTTGTTTGTTTTTTTTTTTGTTTTTAATATACTGCTTGCAATGTTTTCTGTCTGTAATATGTGTCTGTGTAAATTCTTCCTTGATGCCCTTATTCCTAACTTGTCCTTAAATGTAATGAACGCTTGAAAGCTTGTATTTTAATCAGAGCTTCAGAGAGTTAGTTGGTTTAATTAACCTTCCACTGCTTTCCAAATCCTTCTCAAATCATTTGGTCTCTGATATTATTGTCAAATTGTAAGAGGTGGCTGAGGAAGAAGAGCTGCAGGTGTTCCTCACAGACCAGGAGATGTCTATTAATGTAAAATTGATCTGAAGTATTTTTATCAGCACTTGTTGCAGAAAAATTGTGGAGTCCACTTTCGGAGTGTGCCTCAGTCAGCTTTTACCTGTTGCGCCTGTAGCAGCATAGCAATTCCTTTAGGTTTTGTAAGATTTTTGTGTTCTTTGTATTTCAGATCATTAAATATTGAATCTCAACAAGGTGAGTTTCCTTTAAGGCGTTCTATTAGGAGATGTCTATAGAGGATACCTGCTGGCTATCCCTCTACTGCTGTAGGGTAATCTGGAGATATAAAATTGGGATAGCAGAATCTCCCTCTGGGCTTTCTTTTCAAAGGCAAGTATGCAGAGGCATTGGCTTTGGTGGGGAAGGCCATGCTTTTTATCTGCTAAGCCTGGTAGCAAAATCCACCAGAGAGAGTTAAAAAGGCACCTGAATATTTAGTAGCTTAAGCAACTGCAGGGAATGTTGCTTAGGAGTAATTGAAATGGATTAAAAAGGGGTAAAAATCCCCTGGGATCCTGACAAGAAACCTGAAACTTTTCAGTCAGAAAGGGTTTCACTGTCTTTTTTCATATGTGTAATAGGTGTTCTTTTTCCTGCATGTCCACAAGTAAGGAAGTGTCAGCATGAACTTTTAATTATTAAGTGATGTATTGATTTGAGCATGATTTCTCTCTCAAAATTGAGGTATACCTGTGTGAGGGAAGAGCTAAGAAAAATCCACATAAGAAAGTGTGAGCAAAAATCAAACTTGAAGCAGGAAGATGAAGGATAGAACATGAAGACAGAAGGATATAAAAATAAAGCAGGGATTATCTCACTTATTCTTGCACCACTGATCATTTTCTCCTCAAATTTATTGAGATACTAAGATGTGTCTTGATTGAATTTTCCTGTGTCTGCCAACATTCCTGATTTTGCACTTTGATACTATGTGGGCGCACACCTACTATTAAACTTTCATGATTAAATAATTTCAGTAGGGAAAAGTCTGCTCCACTAAAGTGTATAGAAGTCTATAGCTAAAGTCTAAGGCAGACATATGAGGTAATATATAGTGTAACTTTTTATATTCTCAATTTTTTATATTCTCAATTCTTCTTACTACACCCTAGAGATAGTGGGAGACAATGGAGACAATGTGTAATGAATGACAGAAAGCGCGTGTAAAAGCATTGTATGGTGAATAAAACCTTTAGTCATAAGACCAATAATAGGAGAAGAGAGAAATTAAGAAATATAAGCAAGAGAGACAAAATATCTAGCAGAACAAATGGATATAATCATTTTCAAACATGTCAGCTTGAATCAACTAAGGTAAACAATTGGAGTCTCAATGCATGCCTGGACTAGGCAAGTTTTGCCACTGAGTACTGTAAAATGGAAAGGAGTCATAAACTGCTGGAGAACAGAACAGGAGTATGTGTCTGACCATTTATAATCTTTTAATCAAACATGGAGCCCATAGCTGGAGTCTGGTAGCTTTGGAGACTACTTTGTCTGTGCATTCATAGACCATTCATAATGCAGTGAGCCATAAAATGCTCTCTCACTTTCTTGCTTCAGCGGTTTCAACACCTTCCTCTGGGACAAATTTCTCTAATAACAAGAGGTAATTCAATTTTGCTCTTGCTCAGTCCTAAGCAAACAGTTCTGGCTGTTGTGACTTACCACATTTGTGGAAGCTGTGCAGGGAAGATAGCGTAACAGTTAGATGCTACTGGGTGCTCTGTTAGACTGTAAATTGACTAGTGCTTGAAATCTTATGGATATAATCATTTTGAAAACCTGAAGGTATTTTTTGTTGCATGGCATGGAGGAAAACAGTCCCTGACACAATGTGCTTTCATTTATAAGTGTGCTGTAAGCATGCCTGGGACCCAAGGAGCCCTGGTTTCTGCTGTGGGAGATGGTGATCCCCATCCATGGGGCTGGGTAGTGTCAATATTTGCAGTGGTGGCAGGGTGTTTTTGATTCTGGAAGTGGGGGCAGAGGTGGATGTGCTGGCACTCCTCCTCCTGCTGTGCATGGTGGGGTGGATGCAAGGAAAAGGTAGTGATTTGGTAAAGATATGATTTAGCATAGGACTTGTTAGTGTTAGGTCAGAGGTTGGACTAAGTGATCTCAGAGGTCTCTTCCAACCTAGATGATTCTGTAATTCTGATTCTATATCTAAAGGAGCAGCAGCACTTCCCTACCACTGCACTGCTTTTGAGATTAATGGTAAACATGTGCTGTGCTTATTTGAGATCTATTCAGTAGGTAAGTTGAGGAAAAATCTGTATTAAAACAGTTGCATTTCTTCCACAGTATTAAGGTATTGGCCAGTAGCAGTGCAATTTGGGGGAAAATTTGGCTCTTTGAGTCTTCAGCACACTGTTCTAGATTGGTTTTATACATACTTTTATGAGTTGGGAATTCATTTAATTTGTAAAACTGTCATATCTGTGAAGTATACCTTGAAATGTTTTCTTTATCCATTTCTTTAAGATCTTGTCATAAAACTGTTTCAGAGAGAAAGTGTACTTTTCTTTGCTTTTATTCATAACGAACACTTACGGACTTATATTACTGCAGGGAAAAGATGTGATTATGTCAGAGCATGAAAACAAATTTCGAAATAAAATAAAATTTTATCCTATTGTATAAGAATAAAACATTGATTTATGTGCTCTAGTTTAAAAAACAAAACAGACAAACACAAAACCCCTTCAATGGACAGATTTTCTATGCAGAATTTCTTGGGCCCTTCTTTGAAGAATCCGGTCTTTTTAGAAATTGGATACCAGGCAAAGCCAATGGTCAGGCTTGCCTTGTCAGATCAAGTGCTTTCTTCCTATAGTTATTTTTCTCTCTAGCCTACAAGTTTGAGTCTCATCCAAAGACCACATGGTGCCAAAGCTCTGGTCCTACATTGCACTCCCTCTATGTGAGACTGAAAAAAACATCCTTACTGCTCCTGAGGATTTCCTGGTTTATGAGGTTCTGAATGCTTCTTTCTTTTAATTTTATTTAATGTTTTATTTATTTATTTATTTATTACTTCCAAAGCAGCTTTTTTTCACCTGACATGTTCCTATATTTTCCCCTTTTCTGCTCTAGATGGCAATGTAACACTTTTTCATCCACTGGGAGCCTCGTTTCTGTAAAATTTCTATTAACCTGGTAAGCTATCAATAGATTTATCTTATTATGTGTATACAGTACTAGCTTTAATGTCTTCCTTGCCACTCAGCTGTGACTCTTACTCCATCACACACATCTACTCTCCTTTGTCTTCCTTCTGTCCCCATCTCACAGGCTTCGTCTCTTGTTCTTGCCACTTTTATTCTGCTAGCTTAATGTTTTGCCAGCATCAGATTAGGCCAACTGTGTATGCAACAGCCTTTACTTCTGTCTTCTTCACCCATTTTGTGACACTTGCCCAAATCTTTCATACCCCTGTATGTTTCCACCTGTTCCTTCATGCCCAAATTAATGATTTTATACTCATCCCCTTTCTGAGTCTTTTTCTTTTTCTGGAGCAAGAATTTAATTTTTATGGAAAGCTCAGTCATGGTGCACTGATAATGGAGAAAATCATGAGTAAACTCTTCTATTTTGCCTGTGAAGTAAAATGTTCTGTACTGCCAACCTATGCTACTGAAATTAGGAATAGTCTAATAGCATATATTTTCAGTTACTTAAATTTAACTTCACTACGTCAGACTCACATTCACCTATTCTTCTGCTTTGTCTCTAAGAGTGGCCAATGATGGATGCTAAGGGAAGGAATATTAGAAAAAATGACTTATAAATTCCCTTCAGGTGGCCCTCAACATTTTAAAGACCTCTTAAACCTAAAGTTTTTTAAGTATTGTAGTTCCTGTTTGATAGAGATTTCTTTTACAAATTGTGGAGTTTGTTCTAAAATGTAATAATGTAATAAATAAGCAGGTCTTACTTTTCAGATGATTTAAATTTGATTCCTGATAATTAAATATGGTATCCCTAGCTACTGGGTTATGAGAAATTGTTTTTTTTTTTTTTTAATTTTATTTTATTTTGAGATGAAATAAAGTGAACTGTATACCATATAACAGAATTGTGCAATGATACTTTTTGTTTTGTTCATTTTTCCTTTCCTATTAGTCCCCAGTGTTCCATTCGTTTTTTTTAATCTGCTGCTGAGCATGAAGATGATGTTTTCTTGGGCGATGACTGCAAGATCTTTTAAAGGGGTAATAGCTAATTTAGAACACATTAATGTGTCTACATGACGTGATTGTTTTCCTCTCCTGTTCTTTTCTTTATATTTATTGACAGTAGATTTCATTTGGCATGTCATTACCTGTTCACTTAGTAACATGATATCTCCTCACAGTCAGTTTACAAGTGAAGTAATTTTCAATGATCAGGAAACTTATCTCATTTAAGCTTTAACGTAGAAGGGCTTCATTGATAACCTTCCTGAAATCTGAAAGCTAAACATTTATTCTTGTTAATTTTATATCCTTTAACTTATCCTTTAACTAGTAATTAAGTCTTAAGATCCTTGAGAGAGCCTTTTTTATTCCACAACAGCTTTGTTTAAGAGTTTAAGGTGGTGAACATTATAAATAATAAAAAATAAAATAATTAAAATGCACACACACCCTCAAAAACAACAACAACAACAAAATACAAAGAAAAACTCACTATCCTTTGGATTACACATTTATATATATATATAAAAGATTCTATATAATATAATAAAATATATTTATATAAATTATATATATACACATAGAATCTTTAAGAGAAATCCACTTTGTATGGGGTGATTTCCATAGAAGCCATGCTGGATACTCTGTTAGCTTTGCCCATGTATCAGCAGATTTGACTATACTGTAATTTCAATTAATTACATCTAAATTTAGATGCTTTTTGTCCCATCAGTTCTTTTGCTCATGACAAATTTTCAGTTCAGAAAATGGGGAAAACAACTGTGGAAGTCATGAACAGCTATTGGAGCTATTTTATTTGAACATGTGAAGGTGGACTTTGACTTGAATGAGTGCCAGCACAAAAGCAGTAACATCTACTTATGAAGGGAAGAAAGGAGAATGGCAAGAAGACATATTTTTGAAAAATTAATTTAAATACAGGGAAGTATATTCAAATAGGTGGTAATAATGACACAGGAAAAAACAAAACAAAACAAAACAGCAATGACAAAGAACAGTAGCAAGTGTATCAAAATCTATCTTTGTTAAGTGGTAAGGTCACTGTTGACCTTAAACATGTTCATATACCAAATCTGTGAATTAGATCAGATTTTGAAGGATAACTGTAACAGAGCACAATGGAAATGTAGGGACAAATTCAAAAAGACCAAGTCTGAGATGGGAGTCACCTGACAAAAGACATCAAGAGTAATAAGAAATCATTCTAAATATATGCAATTGGTAAGAGTAATACCAAAGAAATATGTTTCTTTCTCTTCCGTGCAGTAAAACTACGAGACAAGGGTGAGAAAGCAGAATGTGATGTCCTTTTCATATCAATCTTTGTCGAAAAGGCCTCTTTGAGGGAACTTATAGCATAATTAATGCCAAGTGTAAAAGGAGGTGAGATTCAAGACTAAAATGGAAAAGAAAAGATTAGACAGTTTTAGAAAAGTTAGGTGTATTCAGATGGGATGGAGGTGAGAAACATCATCCTGGCATTTTAAAGAGTTTGAAAATGCTAGTAGTTATGCTTGAGATATGGAGGATAAGCATAGCACTGGTTATCACAGCAAGGAAGCAATGAAAAACTATAAAAGGGCTTATATAGGATTTATATTTATAAAAGGAGAAAATGGGACTTTATTTAAATTTCAGTAAAATTCTGGAACAGCTTATGAAACAAGCTGTGCTACATTCACCTTGAAGATAAAAAGGAGATGTTTAACAACCAAATGGGCTTAGCAGTTAAAAATAAATAAATAAATCAAAGAAATCCCATGTCTTTGTATGATAAGATAACAAACTGCATGGGTAGGAGTGAAGCAGGAAACACATCTCTCCTTTAGATAAACCTGGTCTTCATGAAAACTCAGAAGGGAGGAGGTGAAATTGGATGATAGAAAAATTCAGAGAGTAACTCTCTGTGGTTATTGTCTAAATAGAAACATAGACCTAGCTAGGTTTGATGGGGTCTTTCAGGTCAGATTTTATTCAAGCTTTTACTAATATTTTCAACTTGGTGTTGACATGAAGCTGGGAGGCAGTGCAAATCCTCTGGAGGACAAAGTTGGAATTCAAAATGATCTTAATTAGATGTTTTCTAATTAAAAAAAATGAAAATCAATAGTAATATTCAGTTAGTTTGTGATAATCACCTGCAGAAATATGAGATTGGGAGTAACTGATTAAGCCACAGTCCTTCAGGAAAGTGTCTGTGAGTATAGTGATAACAACCTGAACATGAGTCAACAATGTCTTGCTCTTACACAAGGACAAACTTAGTAGTAGGATGTATAAGCAAAAGGAAGTTTGCAAATCATGTGACAGTCTTTTTGCTCTGCTCAGCCTCGGTAAGGACATACTGGAGAGTTATGACTGGCCTAGAATATCTCATTTCACGATAAAGGTAAATGATAAAAGAGGCTCTTCCAAAGAAACAAATTGACACTAAGGTTGAGAGGGGTAAAAAAGCTTTCCATAAAAATGAGATGACTGAAAAAGGATGGGGTGGGCTGTCAAAGATAATGTAAGATCCTACAGCTCACCTAGCTTTGAGAGAGGGGATGGGCTGGATGACCTCGTAAGAACATTTCCAGCTTTGTTCACTGTTTCATCTTGTGCATCTCTTTCCTCTAGCTCATCTATTTTCATCACTTATGAGATGCTTGTCATCCACTTCAAGGCCTTATACTTCCTGTCCCAAATTTTCATTTCTCTAATTTACCATGGAAAGCTAAAAGAGAAGCCAATGCCATACTTGGTCCAACCCCTAGTGTTCTTTTACATTTCCAGATCATTCACTAGGGTATTGAACGACATTGGTACCAGTGATTTTGAGGCACTTCTCCTGACAAATTCCCTGCCTTTTGTGAATGTACTGTTTGTTATAACCTATTGTTTCCTGTCTTCTAAACCATTATTTAATTCCTGAAGTCTTCCCTCTTATCTTGTGTCACCTTAATTGTGCCAGCTCTTCAGAACTGTTTCTGAAGGATCTTATATAAAGGTTTTATTTTGGAACACATGCAGCGTCATACTTACTGCAACACTTTCCTCATTGCATCCTTTAAATATCTGCTTCATGAAATTATAAAAATTGTTTCTGCCCCAGTATGTTACAGTTATTCATGTGCCCACCTGTTCTAGTTTCTATTATATTTTATGCTAATTAGCAGGCAAGGGGCTATAGAATTGTCTCTGTAACCCTTAAAAAACTTGGTTTGATATTTGTCTTTTCTAATTCTGCTGGAAAATAATAAAGCTTGCAACAAGCAGAAGGACAAGCAGTAGTAGCATAACTGCTGCTGTTGGTTATTCACTGGTTTCACAGTGAGTTTCTTTAGAACTCTGTGAGTATGTCCTGACCCTGGTGCTGTATTGTACATTTTTTTTTATATGCTTTAAAACTTCCATTTCTACTTAATCTTGACCTTAATCAAGTTCTCCATTTAAAAAAATGGGGGGAAAGGGGGGCGGATCCAAAATACCACTTGGGTTTCAACTTCTGTTGATGAAAATAATTTAATAATTATGAAAATAATTAATTTCATATATTTTAAGTATATGAAAAGTATAAGTATATAAGTATATGAAAAGTTTAAGTATATCTTTCCTGATCAGCCTGTGCTGCCAGTTTTCAGGTAGTAATTTCCCCAAAGTACAAATAAGCAGCCTAGAGAAGAGAATATGGATGTTTTTAATGGCTTTGCCTCCTCTAAGTACCTATAGTATTAACTATGTTCTCCGTAACTATATTCTTTGCTAAAAATTCAAAATCAATTGGCATTAGTTAATGAGAACCAGGTAGTGTACTAGCACTTCTTGGAACAGCATTTTTCTGTATAGTACTGCACCACAATAGGGACCTAGGTAACTGGTAAGGCTCTTAGTCATAGGAACACTTTTACTATTACTGCTTTCAATAACTCCAGGAAGAGAGAGAAGGAATTACAGTCCCTCTGAAAACAGGTAATTTTATTAAAAATAAAAAATGAATTCAGTATGGATTCTTTCACCTGATAAGCATTGTCCACATGAAAGTGTAAAATACACAAAATGACCAAATATGAGTACATAAGGCAGAACCTGGGAGAACTGGGGCACACACAATTCTAAAGATCAATTGAATGCAAGGTGTTCTGATCTCTGGATCAGAGTATCACAAAGACACAGGGTCCCTTGGAAACTGGCTCTACATGTATAATATAATGGGTCCTTCAGCCAATGATCTTGATGGAAGAGCTCAACTTCCTAAATTCATCAGTGAATGATGACCTGATCTAACATTTCTGTTCCTTTATATTACAGATGCTGCAAGAGAAAATTAAATAGTAATAACTTCCTCTCTAAAAACTCCACTTATCTAATGAAGTTGATTCTAAATGGTACAGTGCAAATCTAAATATCTCCATGTTTTGAAGAGAAGGGAGTTACCTCTGTCCATAGTAATATATGCAAAGGGTAGTTATCATGTTCTACAATTAGATATACTTTTTTTTGCTGAACAGCAACCATGAAGTGTAAATACCAGAAGCAAAAATTATGCATCTTAGATGTTCTCTAAAAGAAAAAGTAAAGTAAAAAATTATTCATGAAACAAATACAGAACTGAGGATTGATTCTATGACTCCGCCTCTAAGGAATAACATCCTTCCTAAATGCTACACAGCAACTGAAAAGACCACCGTCCTACATCTGCTGGCCTAGGTACAGTTGAGAGTGTGATGGATTTAACATCAAAATGCTAACGTGGAATTTTGATACTTTACTGATGACTGTTGGAGTCTCTGGTATCTGATGACTTACTTTGAATTGCAGGAACTGTCCACTTATTTGGATTGCTCTAGCAATGCAAAGCAAGCATAAACTCAGCTTAACTACCCAACTAAACTAGCTTTCTGACTGCTTTACATCAAGGGACTGAAAAAAGCAGACAGACCTTCCTGGTTTATATGCACTACCTTTGTAGGCTGGCTAATCAGAAGAAGGACAAGCATTTTAAGATTAGAGCAACTCTTTTTTTTTTTTTTTTTTTCATTATTTTTTCCAGGACAACATGGTGTGATGTTTCAGTGCTCTGGTGTACTAGTAGATAATTGAAGATGAACTATTTGTAAATGGTGACATCAACTTCCTTCAGAAGTGAACTCTTGAGTGTCTTGTGTAAAGGCTCATGTTGTGCAGTTTCTTCTAAACTAGTTCTGTCCTCCACTCCTCCACTCCCCCTCCTCCCCCCAGTTCATATGTGCATTGGTATATACTGTACCACCCATCAAAGTAATTTTTAAGCTGATTTATGTTGATACATTATTAAAGATAAATATTTCAAGTGATACAGAGGTTCCTCAACTTCTTTTGAACTATATTTTTAATATCTAGGAAAGTTAACGTTTCAAATCATCCCTGATCTCAGTGCCCTGGGGCTTGCATTGGATCCCCAATATTAACGAATGTAATCTGAGGAAAACATTTATCAGAGAGAGCTGGGAAAGGGACCATGAAAAAAGTATTACATAAACTGGAGTAAAGTGGCTTGCCTTCTGATTATAAATCTAAAATATTAAAATAATGAATCCACAGAACTCCTATTAGACATCAAAGTCTGTGTCTTATTGGGGTATGCTTTTAATTTATATGCCATCTTTCAGTCCAAAAGCAAACCTGATAAATTGAACAGTGAATTCCTAACCTGATTGAAAAAACCTGACTCTGGATCGTTGTTGTCAATAGAAAGAAGACTTTGTGCAAGCTGAACTTTGCTCAAGTAGATGCCAGTGGTATAATTTAATAGCACGTTTTCAAACCTCACAACTTTTAAATACAGAGTTAAACTTTAAAGCAGCAACTCAGTAGCCCTTGTGCTCTTTGCTCTTTTATCTTATTTCAGTTTTGTTTCAGAATTCTGCAGCAGAGGCAGCTGTAAGAAGGGGGAATTTAAGTGCTTTTGGTTGGCAAGAGTAGCCCCTGTTAAAGCTAATAAACATGATGTCTTTTTTTACTCCCTTTTTCCATATGAGTGAGGAATGCATTGAAAAGAATATGCAGGCAGCTCATAGTTTTTATATTACCTAAAACCAAATCTCAGTTTAGGAATGTTGAAGTACTCTTCATCACATAACCATCCCTTTTCAAAAGTGAAGATTTTGTTATATTCCACCTAGAAACACATTAAGATTCCAGACCTGATGGATAACTAAAGTGGATGAAGCATGTTAAACTCCAGTAGTGAAACAAAGAATGAGAGAAAAAGCATGATTATGGAGCTAATGTGGGATTTGTGAGACTGCTTTCAATTCCCTCATCCACCACAGGCTGCCTCTCTGACCTGGAGCAAATTTGTCTCTCAGGCTTAAATTTACAAATGTGTTTAGACACATAACTGCTGCTGTTTAAGCAAAAGCATTGCCAGTGAAACTAACGGTAAGTTATTGATTGGTGCATTTGGTTCCTAGGTGTCCACTTTTGCTCTGCCAAATGGGGATGATGTTGCTCCATTAGCTTTGAACTTCTGGGAGCATAAATGGCTTATGGAGCTCTTGGGATGCTGGTAGTCCCTCTGCAGGAAGCATCAGTATATCTCATATGATTATGCCCCTGTAAGAATTCACGTTGAGCCCCTTTCTGATACCGTGTTCAGTTCAGATCAAGACATCTGAAAAAACCTATAGCAAAACCAAAACCAAAGAAGGGCAATGGAAATGATCAAAGATATTTAATAGTTTCTGTGCACAGAGAGGTTGAATAGGCTGGCATTCTTCAGCCTGAATGAGAGATGACTGAATGGGGATATGATAGCAATCAATGCAGTTGTGAATAGGGAACAATTACTGACAGTTTCTCACCATATAAGTGCTGGAGACCATCATCTCAAATTATTGGCAGTAGACTTAAATCTAACAGAGGAATTACTTTTTTTACCCAACATACAATTAAACTGCAGGACTCTTTTCCAAGGGGACCGAGGATGTTAGATGGGTTTAAAATATATAGCAGAAAAATTTCTGGATGAAAAATCCATTCTGGATTATGGAACACAAAGAAATGACCTTGAGTTCAGGATGTCCTGCAGCCTCAAACTACAAGAGGCTGTGGGAAACTGCTGCCTCCTGTTTATCCTTATATATTTTATACATGTTTGCTATTGGCCATATCAGAGAACATTCTAAGACAGACAGATATTTTGCCTCACCTGACACAGCATTTCTTATGTTCTTCATTTGTAAAGGGAAACACATACAGAAAAATACAAACAATTCTGTGCAAAATATCGTATTTCATCAATTTAATGTCAGGTGATAGGTGTGGCCTTTGCTAAAAAAGCTGAGGGGAAAATTAAATGATGTTTTTGCATTCATGTTTTATCCTCTTTTCTCCTGAATGAGAGAGAAGGGATTCCCCTTTAAGAGCTTGTTCTCTGTCGATGGGTGGATTTGTCCTAGCTGTACCTTTGGACTTCGGGATTAGTGAATGTTAAACACAAGGACAACTATACTAGCAGTGGACTTGGGAATTGGCTGTGACAGCCTTCTGCCACATGCTATCTTTTCTCTGGATGAGGAGAAAACTATTCTTTTCACAAGACAGACTTCATCCTTCCCCTACCATTGCCCAGTTACTTCTGGTTAATGAAAGAAAGTAGAGCATGTTCATCTGTGGTTCTCTGTTGTGGGTAAAAGCCTGAGAGGTCAGAAAATTATCCCTATTTTTCCTACACAAGCTAGTTGGCATCACAGCCTCAGCAGAATAAAGGGTGAAGTTACTCCTTTTGGAGACAGTAGAAAAAGTGTGGATGGTTCAGTCTAGCCTTGGGTGTTTTGAGTTTTTTGCTCCTGAGCCAAACTGGAGACTTTTGGGAAAAGGTTGGTCACAGTTTGGTTGTGAATCTCACCGTGGCAATGAGCAATGCCACCTATTAGATACCAGTTGTCCTTAAAAATCTCCTTAAAAGAGAGGAAGGTATCTTCTGATTTTCTCCCAGAAATCTTCCCTGAAGATATCCTATTTGTCATAAGGCATTCTTCTAGGTGAACCAAAAGGCATGCAGCTCTCTCTGTGAGTTTTATTAACATTGTTACCATGTGGTAATAGGGCATACCCAGCAGCAAAACACAGCACTTTCCTCCCAGCAGGACTGGAATACAGCTTCCAGGCTTGCCGTAGCCCCAGCAGCCCTGAGAGTGAGGAACCGAGATGAGACAGTTTATTTGCAAAACAGAAAGCTGTATCACCAGCAATGAACTGAAGAACAAACAGAAGACTTTACACAAATGTGACACTTGCTCTTTTCAAATTACAGCAGTTGTATTTTTACTACAGATGAAAAACAAACAAGCTGCTCTGTCTTGTCTCTCCCAGCTTGCTTAGAGACTCAGCTCAGCTTGGCTGCATGTAGATCAATTTGTTTCAAGAGATCAACATTTCCTTTTTAACCTTTCGAACTGTAAATCCCCATAGAATCCTGATGTTTTCATCAATTATATATTTTCATTTTGTACTAGTAATCGATAGCACTTCAGAACACTAATGTCATACAATATCTTTGTCTTGGGCTAGTAAGTGAATAATAACTAAATAATGCATTTCAAACAAGAGAGCAAATGAATATTCTCCCTCCAGCGCACAAAGAGACATGCAAAAAGAAATCACTGAACAATAGGACATTGATTTTTGTGGCTCCAAACTTTCCAGCTGCAGGCGGAAAAGACCAGAATAGAGCTGTAGTGCATTATCTTACTCCTGAAGTTGCACTTGGGCATGAAACTTCCAAACAGCTCCCCTTTTCCAGCATTGCTGCTGGATAAAGGCTTGGTGCAGACGAAGGTAATGCTGAGAAGTCACAGTTATGTGAATATTTGGAGAACAGAAAAAGTGCTTGCAATTCAAGCATTTTTGGCAGGGCCTTTTCAAATACTGTGTGTTCTCAGAAGACAAAGGTTTCAAACAATTCATGTTTGGAAAACAAGGCTACATCTGTACTAGCAGAGCTGGAGAGGACTGGGGAATAGCCTCAGAGTCTGGTTTGCAATCACACATGCTGTTACATTGTTAGCACAGGTTTTGTCAGAATTTTGGCTGGTGCTAAGTAACACACTCCCAAGCAGTGCTGGAGTATACGTAGATTGGGAGTTAACGCTCTCGGCAAACAGCTTGAACATGAAATCCCTATTTTGGGTAAGAGAATTTGGCTGTGCAGATTGAAACCATGCTGTGTCAGCTGGCCTTGAGGCCAAAGAGCAGTCTATCTCTCATTTCATTTGCTAATGTAGATGAAGTCAATGGGTGTTAGATATATTTGATAATCTTGCTACCAGCAGCAGAAAGAGCATCTTGTGGCTAAAGCATTCATCTGGGACTGGAGAGAGTCAATTCCTAGATACTGCCCAGATTTTCAGTGTAACTTGAGGTCACTTGGTTCCTGTGCTTCTTTTTTGACTTATAAAATGGGGATAACAGAACTTCCTTACTTCAAGCACTGTGGAGATAACATGCAGAAAGATGTGATAAAGGGATTGTAACCCCTTTAATACAGCAAATATCTCTTCCTAGAAGTGGGTAGAAAACTGCAAAATTTGTCTGACTGAGAGTTTTCTATCTCTCCTTCCTTCCTTCCTTCCTTCCTTCCTTCCTTCCTTCCTTCCTTCCTTCCTTCCTTCCTTCCTTCCTTCCTTCCTTCCTTCCTTCCTTCCTTCCTTCCTTTCTTTCCTTCCTTCCTTCCTTCCTTCCTTCCTTCCTTCCTTCCTTCCTTCCTTCCTTCCTTCCTTCCTTCCTTCCTTCCTTCCTTCATTTCTTTCTTTCTTTCTTTCTTTCTTTTCTTTCTTCTTTCTTCTTTCTTTCTTTCTTTCTTTCTTTCTTTCTTTCTTTCTTTCTTTCTTTCTTTCTTTCTTTCCTTCCTTCCTTCCTTCCTTCCTTCCTTCCTTCCTTCCTTCCTTCCTTCCTTCCTTCCTTCCTTCCTTCCTTTCTCTCTCTCTCACACTCTCTTTCTGTCTAGCCTGTATTCTCTCTTGCTTGTATTCTCTCTAGCTTGCTTCCTCAGCTCTCTTGCTTTTTTTCCTCCTTGGTTTCTCACTTTTTTTTTTTTTTTTTTTTTTTTTTTTTTTTCTTGCTTGCTTGCTTTCTTGCTCGATTGCTTTCTTGTTTTATTACTTGCTTTCTTCCCCCATCCCCTTTTTCTCGTGAGCTCTTCCTCTCCCTCCCTCTCTTTCTTGCTTTCTTGTTTTATTGCTTGCCTTCTCCCCCTCTCTTTTTCTTGCGTTCTCTTACTCTCCCTCCCTCTCTTTCTTGCTTTCTTGTTTTCTCTCCCCCTCCCATCACCCTCAACCCATCCCTGCTGTTTGTTTCTCTAATCCAAACAGTTTAGCTCCAGCACCAAGGCCTGGAGACCTGGAATGTGGCTAGGTTATTTTTGTCTTCTGTGAATTCAGCCCACCAGTGTACCAGAAAGAGCTGAACCTCTGCTTTCAGTTTGTCAGAATATGTTTTGTGCCTGAAATGTTTGGAAGAAGGCAGACATATGGCATGTTCAAAATAAATTTTGTGTTACTGGAAAATTTGGAGCCAGCTGTCATTGACTAGGTAATAGAGTCTTGCACCATAATAATGATAAAGAAAATCACAGTAAAGAGTAGTGAATAACTTAATTAAATATTCAGAAAAGAGGATATATTTTCCACCCTGATTCAGGATAGTGCTTACACTTTTCTCTACTGTTAAGCACACTTAAAAACCTTTCCCAAATAAAGACTGATATCATCTAAATTTACAGTAATGAAAGGTGCTAGACACCTATTATTTTTGTAATGAGATCCAAAACAAGTATTCATTTGGATGAGTTTCTCTGCCCACACTGATATTCTGCCCAGTACTTAGTAGTGCTGCTGAAGCTTCCCCTCCCTTGGTTATAACATACTGCTTTTCATCAGTCCTGGGGTTCTTTCTCTCCTGCTTGTCTTCTCAAGTGGTAAGCTCTTCTCAAGTAAGATAAGCAAAAAGGCAGAACATTCTCAAATATGTGCTAGTGTGTTGATGTATGCACTGATAAAATTCTTCTGACAAGCAATATAAACTTGCAGGTACCACCTTCATTTAAGCATGAATTTGTTGCATTTCTCTAAGAGGTGATAATGCATTTGAAGAAAGGGCCTCTGTCTTATTCTAGATGAAATTCTGCATTATGATATACTGCATATGCTAGTATGATGACTGAGTTGATGGGAATATATGTGCTAAATATGAAGAGATTATTACACAATACTGTTTTCAATTACTTCAATGCCCTGTAACGTTCTCCTGATGCCAGCCAAATTATGGTCTCCTGTAGCAGTAGAATAAGTAAAGAGCCCTCATTTGGGAAGTTCTCAAATATACCTCTGGCATCCTTTGACTTCATTCCTTGTCATGGGAGAAGAGGTCTCCTTGTCTTGCTTTACGTGAATAGTTTCTCTGGTGACTTTGTAGCACTTTTTTTTTTTTTTTTCCTTCGGTTTCACATCATTTTACATTTTACTAAGTGACCTATTTATGAGAATGTAACAGAAGAAAATTCTATCTGTATCAAGGTATATTAAAAGTGAACAATACAAATGGCTCACTGTCCTAACGCAATTTTCTAAAAATCTGTCTTCTTTTCCATCCAGAAGGGTAAATATACTTTTGGCAATTAGTTACCAACAAATGTCTGAAGTTCTAGGAATGAAGAATTCTTTCTCTGATTCCATTCCATGTGTAAAGATTGCCAAGATCTAGACAAGTCCTGTTTTTTTTTTTTTTTTTTTTTTTTTTTTTTTTTTTTTTTTAATGGTCAAACAGTTAAAACATGGAGTAGCACCTTTAATTTGACTAGAAATCCATTCTTTTCCAGCTCCATGAACTTATCTCTAGTCTCTGTCAGTGTGAAAGACATCATTCTGTAACGAGTCTTTCTCAAGACTGCCCTTTAGATTGAGACAGTCCTTGTCTTCTTGTTTTTTTTTTTTTTTTTTTCTCCAAAAGATCTATCTGTTCATCCTGTCACCTCAGACCCCCACACTAGCACAGGTTGGAAATGAAGATATTTTCAGACTTTCCAGACAAACTTCCTACACAAAACCCATCAAGATTTCTGTGCAGATGTGGGTAGAAGGGGGACCTGTTGAAATGGATATGCTTCTTTTAATCTTGACTACAATACAATCAGATTTTTCTATTGATCTTTGATCTGAAGTACAAAATGTCCCTTAAGCCACGGGAATTCAATGTATCTATTGAATTTTCTGTCTATCTAGCAACAGTAGAGTCAATTTTTAGAAATATATATTCACTTACTGTATCATTTTAATTATATTATTCTAGTATCTGACATACATCTTTGGTTTTCAGAAATTTGCAGAAACTTCCGTCTTCACAGGTATATGCACAGTGGAGTTACTTTTTAAGTCAAGAGTTAAATTTTATCCTCAACACTTACATGCTTTCAATACATCCTACTGATGTTACTGAAAGTCCAACTTCAGTAGGGGTTTGATCAGGCCCTAATGAAAGTTGGCATCAGCTACAAAAACCAACAAAGGACCATTTCTACAGAGAAATTAAATCAAAATATCCCCCTTCAAGAATTAGAAACGGTACCGTAGAAAGACTTTCAAGAAAACAGCTAAAATTATGTAGTTGAATATCTAACATCTCATGCAATAGGAGTTTGTAAAATTCCAGATTATCTCTAATTTATTCTCTGAACAATAGAATCATAGAATCATTTAGGTTGGAAAAGACCTCTAAGGTCATCAAGTCCAACTGTGAATAGAATTTAGAAAAGGTGAAACAGTCATGTAATTCCAAGTGAATAGCACATTTATTGTGGATATAACATCAGTGTTGCCAGTAATGAAAAATTCATGTGTTACAAGGCCAGAATAAGTAGAATCTTTTGAAATTTCTTCTTTCCCATTTAATACCTAAGCTACCAGAAACCTAAAAAGTAACTTAATTCTCCAAGTTGTTCCAGGGCCCAGGTTACTTCATCATGCACAGGCATTTGCACCCAACTCATTTTCTGTAGTAAATCAATTACTTGTGTTTATGGAGATATTCAGATGTGGGTTTAAGAATATTTAGCCCTGTGAGCATCGTGTAAGACTGAAAAATCATGAGCTTCCTGAACTCTGCATAGACTTCCAGCACTATTCCAACAGGACTTCTCTGATCACCCCTATGACATGCTTTGGCACACATAGCATATACAACACACTCCCAAACCTCTCTTGTGCCAAACCATAATGCAACCTTCCTGTCATTTCAGATATTTTGATATTAAGTAGTAATCACCAAAACAATGACATACTAGTGCAATGTGAGCACTACCCAGCGTTCATAGGAGGGCTCTGTATAGATGAAGGAAAAGTTTTATCTGCTAAAAAGGCAGTCAATCTGCTCCAGAAACAATTGGGTGTGGAAAGCATGGGTGATAGCTAATAGGCTACACTTCACTTAGGGGCCAGAGATCTTTCCCTGGTCTGGACTTCAGGCTTTCTGGATGGTGATCAATAACTGTGTGATTGCACAAGTTTTTATTCTTTTCTTATGTATTGTAAAAATAAGGCAGTTTATTTTTTATTTATTTATTTATTTTTTTTAGAGCTTGTGTAAGCATATGTTTCATTAGTAAATTAATAGATGGTGGGTGTGAATGTTGAGTAGGAAGCATTTTTTTTTCTTCTTGATGTTTTTCAAATTCATTGTTTCTGTAAACAGGAGCTGATTTTTCTTATAATATTTATGAGCTGAAAATAACAGTGAAGTCATTGTTTAAGAGGTGAAAAGGTACAATAACAACAGCACAAACACTATATAACATTATAGATGCTGAAATGCCTGTTTTGAGAAGCAAGTTGTCTCCTGTTGGTGCTTGATTTATTATTCACATCCATTTGGGAAATGAGCCCTCAGGAGGTTGAAATATAATTATTCAGTTATTTATTTTTAGTTGGGAAAAAAGAAAAAAAAAACAACAGAGGACAAAATACTCCCACATGCAACACTGCAATGTGTTACGAAACCATCTGAAAAAAAGTTTTCTCCTTCCTTTCAAATGAGCTACATTACTGAGTGATTCTGCAAATGTCACTGCATTAGGGGAACATGGAATATTTTAGGAAGAATATATAGGTAAATAGCTGATCTGGTATTTCAACGTGTTCTGTGCACTTAAGGGACAAAATTTAATCTGTCCATGTTTTGGTCCCTGCCTGTAGTTGATGTTTTCAATGGAGGAGGTTTAGATGGAGAAGCACAGTTTGTTCTGGGAGGAGAGGACAGCAAAAAATGGTAGACTGTTGCAATGTCTTAGCTGTAATTGCTTGAGATCGGTTATGTCAGCAATAATGTGAAATATTTTGTATCCTGTTATTGCTTCTGGAAGAAAAAAGATCTATTCTTCAAAGAGGTGAGAGCACCATCTGTGGCAGTTATGTGGGAATGAAACTTGTGAGAAGACATCATGTTTCCATCTGTTTTCAGAGAGCCTTAAATGATGTCCAAACCCACCAAATAGCTTCTGCTGTGTGAATTTGTAAAGTGTGGTTTACAATGTTTTATGGCTTCTGCATCTGAACTTATGCATGCAAGTCCAGAAAAGGACTGTCTGTTAAGTACAACCGCCTTTGATTACAGATGTGTCTGTTCTGGAGGGCACACTGCATAAAATGACTGCTGTAGCCATTGACTTTCATGTTGGCCATGTACAAGACCCTGTATATTTTGAAGCAGAGAGTGGCTAAATTGTCAAGATCTTCCACCTGTAAATGGTGGTTTAAGGGTTATCATCCTGCAAACATTATTATTATTTTTTTTAATCAGTAGTTGTTTTATGGCATATAAATATATTTTTTTCTTCAATGAGTTAGATTGTCTCCAACTTTTCTGACTAACTGTGTAACTTAGCACTGACCTTTGCAGTTATTTTTTATTCTTGTTTTGCTGTCCCTTTTACCGTGATGTTGTCTTTCAGGGAAGCTCAGGTGGGTGTAGCTTTTATTAATAGGGGACTTGGTTAGCCAAAGAGCACCAGAGACTATCATTTTAAAGAGAGACACCATTTATCTCTGACATTTGACAGTTGGGAAATTGTCCTTCCTCTTGGTTTTGTGGTGACAAAGAATTACTTGATAAATAAATGGAAATGAAACAGTGGAGGGTTTAATTAATTAATTAATTGATTTTGGAAGTGCACTCTGAACTTTAACAGACCAGAAAGACTAATGGCTCTGGTGGAGTCTGCCATTATTGGCAGCCTGGCTGAATGTCTGCCAAATCCAACAGGACTTCAGAGCAGGTTGCTATACAGATAATTTCTAGAATGCATCATCTTTTAAAAGCCCATTATTATCTTGGTAGTCTTTGCTGATAAATCATGCTGTAGCTGGGCAATTCTTTAAATTAGTGCCTGTGAGCCAGTGAGTGAAAGAGTCTCCTTGGAGACACCCGTTTATTCATCTTGGAGAGCACCCCCTCTGCCCAGTGTGCCCAGAGGCAGACGGGCCTGAGTTCCAGTACAGTAGTTCTGCGCCAGCAGGAGACATCTCTCATGAAAGCAAATCCTCAGGAGAGAGATGGAGAGGTGGTTTGAATCCTAAATCACCCGTGAATCCTTGGGAGACCCCAGTGAGAAGGCTTGCTGTGTCCTCCTCTGCACCACTGAGGCAGCCTCCCAGGAGCAAGCAGAGCCAGCACTCTGTTTGGTTTCGGCAGCAAATGTTGACCAGAAGTAGAACAGGGCTTCTCTGATTTGCTGAACTGAGGGTGTGACATCAATTTAATTTCAATGTAATTTATTTTTTTTTTAATTAAAAAAAATATATTTTTAATATATAAAAAAATATATCTCAGGTTCACATCAAAACTGAACCAATGATAAGCAGTTAGGACTGGAAGGCACATATGTTTTATGTAGGAAACCCAAAAAAGTATTTTTTTAAAAATAGCTTAAAATGAATGAGAAGAATGCGTGCTAGTTTTATTGTCTTATACAGGTAAGGCAGAAAAAGAAGAGCTGAAACACTATATGGTGCTTTATACCATTTTCTTTTCCTTTCAGGGGAAAAAAAACAAAAAACAAAACAAAACTATATGAGAAAAAAAAAAGTCAGTTATAAAGGAACGTTAAGAAACAAAGAAAGGGTTGCATGAAATAAACCTTCCAAACTAATGGAAATGGATCTCTTGTGATTTTAAATATATCCCAGTTCTGTGCTAATGCATGCAAAAGATGAAGGAACAAGTTACAAATGTGTAGAGTGTCAAATTCTCAAATCAAGACAGACTAATTCAATCCTAAAAGATATTATAATTAACAACTAAAGCTGTTGAGGCTTTGGGGTTGAGTGTTTGGCATGTGTTTCTCTACAGCTCACACACTGGACCACAACATAGCATGTAGATGATTCATGGGCTAGAGACTTTCTGCATTATAGCGGTCAGCCTGCAACTCACATGTGGGGTCCAAGGGGGATTGGCTTGGCTGCTGAACAATTTTTCACATTCCTTTGCACCTTATGTCTCAGGCTTCTTTTCGGTGGTTTCAGACTCCAACTCCTCAATAACTGAGACGATGACAATAACAATATTAATAAGGAGAATGCATTACTATTAAAACAAACCACTCCTTTATTTACTTTCAAAGCTGTGATTTGCCAGTACTGTATCCCCTTCTCTTTCTCTTTCCCAACAGAAAAACAACAACAACAAAAGGGATGGAAGCAATGTTGCATGTCTTCGTGCTGTCAGGGGTATAGGGAAACACTAAAGAGTTGTTATTATGTTATTATTATTATATTTTTAGAATATATAATTTAATTTAATTAGTTCATGAACCTTGCAAAAAGACTTTGGTAACAGCTCTGATTACTGATATTAAGATCAGATGGAAAATTAAACAGTATCCCCTTACACCAGTAAAGCAGAGGCTGAACTTTACAAGTTTGCTGCCATTAAAGTCTGTAGCATTTGAATATCTAATAAAGTTTTTAGATGATATTCTCCCTCTTCCCTTGCTCTTTTATTTATTTATTTATTTATTTTTTTAATCCATTTTTGGTTTCCTTGGCTGTTTGACCTTCTTGAATGATCCTATAATTTACTGGGGGGTCAGAAAGTCACAGGGGCCCACATAAAACAAGACAAATGAAGATAGGGTTTCTTAGCAAATTCAACACATTTCTAAAGGCTACTTCATCCTGTGCATAGCACACCAGCCAGTTTAGAAGAAGGGCAGACGGAAGCTTGCTTTATACATATTAAGGTGCTTTTATACTCTTATGGGGAAAAACTTGTTTGCAAGCTTTGCATTCCAAGTTCTGTAACCAAATGCCAAGACTTTTCAGATCTGCCAAGTTCAAAATCTAAGATTTCAGGTCCACTTGCCAGCTCACATTTTACATTTGGCAGTAGAACTCTCTCCAGCCCTGCCAGTAGCTGGCCCCCAAGATGCCTCTATATGAGGTTTGGGATTTTATTTATTTATTATTTATTTATTTTTTTCTTTTTCAAAACACTATTGTTCCATAAACATGAAAGTCCAAAATTTCAGGATAAACCCAGCCTGGGCAGAATCCTTTTTTATTACTGAAAGGTCTCCAAGGCAGCACCCGCTTTGAGAAAAACTTTGGAAATGGTTTGGAAATGGTATCTGACTTAGCCAAGGGAACTTATTTGTTACCTGCTGTGATATTTCTTTGTGAATACACATTTGTCAGGGGAATTCCTGTTTCTTTACTTAGATAGTGCAGGATCTCTTTTATTTCTCTCCCTACTGTGCATGCCTAATCCCCCTTTATGTTAATGAGAGTTTAATGTGTTCTTTGAATTGGAGAAAAACATTTCTATTCAACTGATAAAACAGAGCTTAAAGAGGCAGGGTGACAACACTTGGGGGGAGAGGTTGAATTGTCTGGCTGTGAGTTTAATGCTTTCCTGCCACTGGAGTGAAACTGAAAGATATAATAATATATAATAATATATACATATATACACACACATATAGATAATATTATATATATATAATGAAAACAGTTCTTGAAAGAGAGGAATCATAGAAATAGAGTGGCACAGTGGAAAAGAACTGTGAGTTGTAACTATCTTTGTGTGGGATGCATGGAGTGATTAAAATAAAATAAAATAATATTAAAATAAACACAATAAAAACCAGCAGAAACAAGACAATAGGAAAGTGATTTGCATAGATTATTCTTCCAGAGCTCATCCTTTTTCTGTGCTGTGTTCTCATTTTGATGATGACCTTCTAGACCAAATCTGGATAGCTTAAATCAAATGAATGCTTTTCCTTGTTGTGTCACCCCCTAGTAGTCCTTTCATTCAAACTTTCAGGGAAATTTTGTGGCAACAAATCACTATGACATACTTATTCTTGCAATCCCCCTTGTCCATCCTTAGAGAAGAACCATGACTTAGCATATGAAGTGGATTACCTTTCACCCCAATTAATGTTTTTATAATGAGTACCAAAGGAAGCAATAATGTTTTGCCACTTATTATCGAGTGTTGCAGGGGCAATCTCTGAAACTCAAGACTTAGGTCAATGGCAGCACTGACATGATGGCAATCATGCTGCTGAGGTTTAAGCCCTACTACAGCAATTGAATAAATGGATCAATTTAATTTCCAGAACTATCAGTCTGAAGCTGTAAGGAGCAGAATGAATGAGATATGAATGTCCAGGGGTTCTGCAAATTTGGCAGAGGTTAAACTTGATATTCCAGCCATTTTTTTAGTTTATTCAAATGTTACTTAAAAGAAAAAACAATGAAGGAATAAGGTAAGAAATAGCAATCATGTTTAATCTGGAAGCTGGAATTGGAACTACATCATTTTAAGTACATTGATAAATATATATTTTTTCATATTATTATATGATAAGTTATGTGAGATTGTGCAATAAATTATATTTTTCAGCTTGTAAGTAGGTTGATTGAATTGCTGCCCACAAATACATAATTTTCTAGATGGCAAAATCCACTGTTCTCAGTTTTAAGAAAGGTTATCATCTGAGATGTTATTGAACAGACTAAGCCATACCCATTTTATTATCTTTTAAAATTGTGTAATATGCTTAAACATACTTTAAAAATACCGGGCAAAGGAGCATAGACAGCACAAAGTCACCTGACAAAAATAACATTTTTAATTAGTTCCTTGGAATTCTTATGTAAGGAGAATTAGGCTGCTCATGGAAAGCTATGGTATAGTAAGAAAAATAAATGCCTTGCATAGAAGTTCAATACAAGGCCACCCTGACTTAAAATAAACCTTGTCCATTTGAGGCATAGTGACTGATAGCAGTGGACGGCCTGTATAGTGCAATCTCTATGAAGTATACCTCTCTTGCAGTCTATTATTTTAGAAAAATCAGAGAAGAAGTCCAAGATCCTCCATTTTATGAATCTATGAATCTATGATACCATGATTGTTTTCTTTTTCTGGCTTTTTCTTTTTTCTATTATATCAAGTTGTTTATGCCAACAGTCTGTTTCAACCTAACTAAGGATAGCAAACTTTCTCCTACAAGACCTAAAGAAAGCCAAAGAGATGATGGACAAATGAGTATGTATGTATATATTTTATGACTTCCATTATCTCAGGTATTAATGTAATTTAATCCTGTTCACTCATTTTTCAACTGCTTCTTTACACTGGGGAAGTAATTTACTCCTGCTTCTCCTTTGGAAAAGCATCATTAACCTCTTTTGCTCGTGATGATTGAGCAAATATCAGTTGAATGTCCTCCCACTGGGAGAAGCAGAGGGTCATTAATTGAAAGAAAGCTGTTTTTTGGGAGATGAATCCTTCCCTCCAGTCCCTGTGTTATGGGTGGACTGTCACTCAGGTTGTGTTGTGATTGCCGTCTTGGAAGTGCCTGCCTGGGTTCCTGGATCCTGAGGAGCATTGCGGCAGCATGACTGCCCTCAGTTATGGATGGTAACAGGGTCACAACGAAAAGCCTTTTGTGCAGCATGCACAGAAATTCCCCAATACTATGTCACAACCAAGACCACGGGCCGTTATGTGTCCTAATCTACCAGATGAGATCAGATTTTACCCTCTGGGTTTCAGTTTAATTCTCCATAAAAAGTAACAGTTGTTTTTTTGTTTTCCCTTTCAGGATTTCCATGTACTTTTAATTATTATTTTTTTTTTTTTTTGTATTTATATTGTTAGAAAGAAAGATTATATAAATGTAAAATACCATGTGACAAAATGTTTAATCTTGAAGAGTTTCTTTCAAGGCTGGCAGCTGTCGAATTTCAATGTCCATTAAAAATTACATTTTTGTTTAGGCTAATGCATTGCCATAACAAACAAACAATCACAAGCAAAGCACTGTCTTTCCTCATGGCTGCATGCCAAGATGGACACACCAGCTTTTCCCTCTGCCTCTATGTGTGCATGTCTATGTTTTATTGCAAGTAGGCTTTGAAGTACACTGAGTGCTGGTCATTTTTTGCCCAGACAGCTGGAAGTTCAGACATATCAGGCTTGCAGCTGACTGCATCAGTGGGCAGACAGGATGGCAGAGCAGGATCACTTGGATGCATGTTCTTGCAAGCAAAACCAGAAGAAGCAAAGTCAGGCTAGTATGTATTAGGAAACACTAGTTTTGACATTGTCACTTTAATGCTCATGGACACACACTACATCTGAAGCCCCATGGGCAAGTTCCTGATCCTTTCTGCTCTGCATAATGATCAACTCCAGCTCTCAGAGTTCACTTCTCCTTCTGTTTTACAGGTCCCTGAAATTTATCCAGTTTCACTGCTTCGTACCTGTGTTCCTATCAGAAAAGATGCTGAAACAGCTGTGGGATGAATTATCTATTTATTTATTCATTACAAATATTTCTTTGACCTGGCAAAATGTGGTGAGCTGGGAAAGCCTTTTTGTCACTCATGTTACCTCTTTTCCTCCAGAGGAGTCACAGAGGATTTAAAGGTCATTTGAAAAGCAGCCTTTTGCTCTTTGACAGCCCTTTCAATATTAGCCTGCAGTTTTACTTTACAAAGTCATCATTATTAACTGCGTTCATGGCTACTGCTGTTTTCCTGGGATTGCAAAGAAACTTGAGATACTAATTGCAATGAGCTAATTTGGCAATACCATGCAAAACTTCCTTAAGGCATTAGTTAAGAATATACTTTCCTTTACACAAAGAGTATTTGAAAGAGGGAACAGACTGCAAAGGCAGCAGAAGGTATGCTTTTGTACTCCTATACTTAAGAGTAGATGGTATAATTAGCTTACAATGGCAGTTGAATATATTTCTCAGAACAAGAAAAGAACATACAGAATTAAACAGTAGCTTTAGCTTAATGGTAATCAGTGATAATGATGATAATAATAATAGTACTTAGAACATTAATGTAGAGATTTGCATCTTGAAAGTGCTATGCAAAACATTGACTTAATTACTGTCACCTCTTCAGGGAAGGTAGGTATTATTGCCCTGGCTTAATAGATAGGGAAATTGAGATATAAGGAAATGAAATGACTTGCCAAAGGCTCTGCAAGAGGCTGTAGAGGGATTCAAACTTTCCAGGTCCCTTTACCATTTGCTTCGCTATACCAGGCTAATTATGCACACTTTAGGGCTGCTTTGTGCTTTTGGAAGTTGAGCTCAAGTCCTTTGAAATTAAAACTGTGTGTGTAGTGTTTTAAAGGTTTTCTTTTTCAATCAGTATGTGATTGGAAAAAATACTTTAATATGACTTTCCTCTCTGGGTCAGCCTGAAACAAAAAGTTCAATTTTGTTTTAAAATATTTATTTCTTTACCTTAGTATACAGACCAACTTATAAAGAAAAGCCAAAATTTGTATAGAGTAAGTCAGAAAACAAAAGAGATTTTCCCCAAATTTATTTTGCTATTAATTCAGGGATGCAGGGGGTGGAGGGTTTTGATGAAATTATTTACCAAATTCCAAGTTTATTAATGCTTTCTCTGACATGCAAACTGCATGTATTTTTATTTTATTTTATTTTATTTTATTTTATTTTTTGAATTACTATCTAGTAGATATACTTTTCCTTGTCCTTATTAAAATCAATGTGAATCTTTCTGCCTCAGTCGTTTCTCCTTATGGAAGGACTGGGGATCAACCCTGTGATTTGATTACTTGCAGTGCTATGTTGAGTCAAATGGTGCAGTGATAACATAAACAGTTTTCTGGCCACAGCCACAATTTAAGGTGGTGATGAGATATTGCAAGATGAATTGTGTTCCATAACGATAAAGAGAAAACCTCGGCTTTTAGTTATAATTATTTCCCTGTGTGAAAGACATTAAAACTAGACTACAGGAATCGGTTTTGCTTTGACTGCTTATAGTATGTTTTTAGCATAGATCTTATGGGCACTGCAGTTCTGGTTAATTAAGTCTGAGCCATAGTTCACTTCTTAGATAAGAAATGTAGTTCTGTATCTGTAGAACATAAGGCAGTAATAGATGTCAGTGTCTGTGTTTGCAGGATTTAGAAGGAGCTTTTGATAATTGTTTTCTCTTCATCCTGCATTCTGTCACCTTCACTTACCAGCGGATCAGTGCACACAAGCTTACAGGCGTTTAAAAGCTGGATGTGCTGAGCTCCTCTCTGTGAACAGAGGGAGATGTGCCTCTATATTGGGAGCCTTTCTGTACACAGCTGGTGTCTCATTTATGTGTTTTGAGTACCTACAGGGTGTGGGGGCATTTGCTGGTACTCCGAATGGACATGACATCCGGAGGTAACAACTTCATGTAGCGTTATTGATTTTTGCATTGTACCAGCACTGATTTCTGGGTATGTGAATCCCTTGCTGAGCCTCTGATGATAGTCTGACCTAAAGCTTCAGAAGATTTAGTAGATGAACTTCAGGAGTGCTTACCCTGTTTCCAGAACAACATGGTCAAGTTCGTTCAGCTAATCAAAACATCAGACAGTTTTATCCAGCAGGATTTAACTGGGGTTTTTGTTAAAAGCTTTTGCTTAATTTTCACTTTTTTTTTTTTTTTTTTTTTTTTTTTTTTTTCATATTGTCATGACTGAACATAGCAGCAGAAATGAGTAATATTGAAAAAGCAGTGGAGAAATTTTCTGAAAAATTTCCTTTGCATTTGCTTTCTGCAGGCATTTTACATTAAAACCTAACTACTCGTGTAGCAGTCACAGTTTTCCAGTCAGGGTAAGCATGAAGAAACTATTTATATAAAGCAGAAATAGGCAAAGAATGAGTAGTTACACAGCTCGAGTTTAGATTTTTTCCCCAACAAATTGCTTTAAGTGGATGATATGGGCAAAAACTGTTCCCAGGTTTATTTAGCAAGTCATTTCAAATAAATTATATGCTCAAGAGAATCACAGTATAAAAATAAGCTAATAGAAATGTGCATTCTTTCACATAATTGATAAGATTTATTCACTGCTCTAATTATTAAAATGATCTGGCTTTTTCAGAGGGTAGGAATGAAATACTAAATTCGTTTTCTCCTGACAGTCTATACTAGAATATCAGAGATGGGTTGTTGCCTCCTCATAGTTTAACTGACTCTATTCTTTGAGTAGTACTACATAAGAGGTGAGACATATTGGAGTAGAATATGAAATAAGGACCTGAAAATGAGATTCTGCTGTAATATATGTTGATCACACAAGGTGGCAGAATGAGCTTAGGGCTCTCTGAGAAGTAAGAAGCAGTGAAGCATCATCATTTTCAGTCAATGGCATATCCTTCCTTGCCCTACGAATATGCCAAGATGCTTCTGCACATGTAGAGGGATGGGGGGGAATTTTTTTAAAACAGCATTTTTGATAATTATCCAAGTTCTTCAATTTCCTTTGGAGATTTAATGGAGACTGTTAAAAGCTTGTGGCTAACTTTGAAAATTAATAATCATACAATGCTGAATCTGCTCACATCTTCAGTTTTATTGAAAACAGTTTACTTTCTATCAATACATTGATTCTCTAAGTGGGGTTGAACTCTTCAGATGAAGGACAGCTACAAGAACAGGCACGTAGGGAACAATTCTCTTTTCCTTATCGATTTATGGCTAAATTTACTTCTATTGTGAGTGAATGAAACTCTGTTGACTTTGCTGGTGTTGTTATTTACTTATAGCAGGCCTGAGCATGGCAGGTAGTTATATGTGGCTGAACTGAAGGCAACCCAAGAAGGAGAAACTGAAATCCAAGGCAAAGAGAAAGGATTTTTCTGCAGCAATTTCTGTGCTACTGCTTTGGCCAATGACCTGAAGAATAGTAGTGACACTTCTTCTTGCACATTTACCAGATGCTCTCCTTGACTCACTTCTGAGACTTTTCTTGTAATAGGCAGTTCCAGGGGCAGGGCTGAGCTGTGTCCTCAGGAGCCTTTGGTTGCAGGTTGCAAAGGAGGTCCTACTCATGCCTGCTCAGTTCACCCCTTTGGAGCTACATAACAGCCATGCAGTGTACCAAACAACGTGGAATTTCAGCTATGGTTTAGGATTTTTTTTTCCAGTCGTATGCTCAATGTGAATTGCACCAATAACGCATAAAAGCAATCTTGTGTTCAGCTCAATTAATGGTTCGTTGAAGAGAGAGGAGGTATATAGGAATGCTTCCTATATACCACCATAGGAAGCATTTTAAAAGTAGCTGATAATGTATTCTCCATCTGAATTTATTTCTATCTGTAACTAAATTAAGTGACCAGCCAGGTTAGTCTTATAAGTAAGACTTAAGAACTGGGATCTATTCATTGCTCCTTATGCAATATATTTCTAGAAGCTCATTAGAAGCTATTAGAGCTTATTCACCCTTGCAACCTTTTCAGCAGATGTTCAGCTGTTTGGTTTTTCCTCATTGCCTTAGATATTTGGCTAAGCATTAAAACAAGACTGGAACAGGTCAGGAAAGTATTTATTTCCCAGAAAAAATAAACTAGGAAGTAAAACAGATGACAATTAATATTGAAAATGTCATCTGTAATCTATTAATAAGAACTGGAAAACAGGAATTAAGTGAAAAATTGAAATTTAGAGCTATAACAAACCCCGGAATTTCAATCTGTCTCTTTGCACAGACAGGAGGTTACAAAATGATGAAGAAAAAAAGAACCAAGAGAGAAACAAACAAACAAAAAAAAGAGTTCTGGAAATTTTCTTTATGTACTGGCTGCATTTGTCTTTGGCCCTTCTGTCACTTATGGGACCAGTCTGTGAGACTCAACAAGACTTCCTGAATGGTCTATGGTCATACCTAAGAGACTTTTTTAGTCCACACCTGAGCTTTGGGCTTCAAGCCCTGAGAGCTCCCTGACTCTGTTATTGTGTCCAGATTAATCCACAGTCACGCCTTGTCTTTCAGCTGCTAGCTGCTGCCTCTCAGCTCAGCCGCAGCACTTGTGTGATGTCTCTTTTGCCATCCCACTGCAAAGCCAGGGGGTTATTTTTAATTGCCAGTGGTTTTAACTTACCTGCTCGAATGTACGCTGCACAGGCTTGAGTCACTCGCACATACTTCTCAGCCTAGATCAGGCAACTGAGTGGAGACAGCTCCTCAAAATGCCTCTCTGCTGTGACTGCCTGCGAGTCCTCCCTCTTCTTTTCAGTACAAAGTCAAGCACTAACAGCCTAAACCACTGCAGGAGATGCTTTGAGTTAAACTGCTAGCCTTACACTGAAACGGGCAAAAAATCCTCACTTATACCTGCTCCTTACCACCTCTGAATCGTTAATTACTGCCTCTCAGTCTGATTTTCCTCACGGCAGGCTGCTGCTGCTCATGCTGCATACATAGCAAAGAGTGGGCTCCCTGGGAGATGCCAGCTGGGGGCTGCAGGGCAGTGAAGCCAGGGTTGAAGAGTAGCAGTAGGGATGGCTGGTGAGCTGGGTCACAAATCTGGGCTCAAACTGGACTTAAAGGACATTTTAGGTACTTTCTGTCATGCTGTACCAAAACTGATGTGAATCACTTAATTCACATAGCCCAGGCAGATCTGCAGTGCAGTGTGAGAGATACATCTGGGACAAAACTTGGGCATACCAAACTTACACAAGTACTAGGCAGCAGCCATTATACAGTAAGTAATTATTTCGTGTTCAAGGAGGCATTAGGGACTGTCTGAGAGAGTACCTTGGCAGTGTGACAGCATGAGCAGAACTGCAGAGCTCTTCAAAGAGCGGGTGACTCAGGGCAGCTCCTTTTGTCACTTTCCGGAGTCATTGTACAAACTGATGTCCACGTGTTGGTTAAATAAGTAACAGCTGACTGGGTTTCAGTCAAAATCTGTCTCAGAAATTTTGGCCAGTTTCCCTGAAAAGCAGAAAGCAAGCAGAGGCATAGCAGCAGTGAGAGAGCTAGCACTAGAAGCAGTGTGGTGAGTCAAAATATTAATGGCTGTGACATGGATGCTCAAATAGAAACCGTGCTGTTGGATGCAGGTGTGACTCATACTTGCACAACATGTGTGAGTGGAAAACATGGTCTCTAAGACGTGGAGGTCCTCATATTCACAGAGTGCTGAAGTAAGCTGTGGCTATTGAAACTACAGACCTTTTGCCACATACTGTACACAGAAACCTGCTGTGTCCAGTCAGATTGCTGCAACCTCGTGGGGAAACAGAGGGTGGATATTTGGGCTCACACACGTGCTGCTTCTATGTGCACATATGCCCCCACAGATATATGTATGTGCTACTGAAGTGTGGGTACACACAGTGGACAGAATAAGAGCACATGGGCTTTATGTGGTTACTGCAAATGCTCTCGTTTCAGAGTGCTGCTGCTGGAAAGCTCATAGGGCAACTGCATATGGATGACCCTGCTGCCTGGAAAAATGTGCTGTGAAACTGCTGTATTGTGCTGGAGGTGATTCCTGAGCCACAGACGGACCCTGACAGCCTTTGTAAAGTGATATGAAGCAAAATACCTGAGAGAGCAAGGAAATCAGTCTGTGCTGATTAATGCCAGTGTTGCTGATATTGATGGTTTAGCTGCCTGTACAAAACAAATGTGGCTAATCAGTTCATCTTGAAATAACTTGTACTAGTGAATAAAGGAAGTTGTTGCCTAATCAATTTCATACTAATTGCTCCATGCCACAAATTCAGGGCCTGATCCATATGAATTGGACACCAAGGAAAGATACTCCATTTGCTGTGATAGTCTTACGGATCAAGGCTTCATTTGAAAGGAATAAACACAGCATGCTAAATTAGTGTTCATCTGAGCCTTTCACTATCTGTTTCTTGAGAAACAGACAGGCTTGATTTTATTTTGTGCATAGCCACATGAGTTACAGCACTCACATGTTGGATTGCAGGCCAGCAAAGCCAACATGAGCACATCAAAGTTTCAGCTGGAGCTGGGGCTCTGTTGGCTGCTGTCTGCCACAGACCACCTCGGTCGGGTGTCTGACACAGGGTGTTAACTACGGTGTTGCCTCATGGAGCCATTTAGCTCCCAACAAACATTTAGTGCTTGTGAGGCATTTGTCAAAAAGCCACACTGGGGCTATACCTGTGGCTTTAGCTATTTAAACGTCTTTAAAAATCTGTCCCTTGAGATGATTTAACTCAGAAGGATTTAGGCTGTGAAGGCTCACATCATCAAAGGGACCAAAGTGTCAATCCATCTCTTTTCACGCCTAAGGACATAATAGTATCATGACCCTCCCCAAGAGAGGGTACTGTAGAGAAATTTCCAAGCTCTCAGCACCCAAACTAGCTAGCTCTGGAAGCAGATGGAGTATAATTATAGCAGTGTCGAGCTGCACCTGAACTAATTAGCTCTGCTGAGAAACAGGGATTGAATTTAATAATGCATGTTCTGCCATACCAAAAAGGCTAGACTGCCTTTGAGACCCATGTGAGTGTCTCTGCATGGTGCTGTGCTGAACTCTGTGGATGTACTCTGAAAGTCAGCTTGGAGCTTTTTTCACCATAATCCACTGCACAATGCAGCTATCACCTTGTCCCAGCATTCACGTACCATTGGCATAATTACTCCTCAGCTGTCACTTACCTCCTGACTATTAGTTTAGCATGTTAAGTTCTGCATATGCTCAAGATTTTGCTGTCCAAACTCACCTAAATGTTGAGATCCACCTCAAGGACTGCCGTAACCTATTTCTAAAGCCTTGAAGGCTTCAAAATGAAACCCTCTTTGCTATGGGTCTGAAGTTACTCGCATGGTCAAAACATGCTTAAAGTGCTTGGTAGCTGGGAGAAAGGTAGTAGGTGCAGGTTCGGATCCTTGCTCTGGAGCATCGATACCTATCAGACATGAACATGAGCCCTTATTTAGATACATTTCCTAATAGCTATGATTAAAGCCAGTCTCTCTGGCCTCAGTCCTCTGCATATCAAATTATTTCTACAAAGGGAAGCAGCTCTCATGTTGGTGAGTGAGAGACTTTTCCCACTGCACAAGGAGTTGGGAGCTGGGATGCTCACACAGGGACTGGTTTGAGCTCAGGGTCCAGCTGTGGGTCAGGCAGAAGGAGCAGTTTGACCCCATCTCCCATGCTATCAGGGATAACTCCAAGGCTCTCGCTTCTCCTGGCCTACCACTGTTACTCTTTAAAAATGGATCTCCTGCATCATGCAAGTGAGTGATTTTATTTAAGTGCTTAATGGCTCTGAGAGGATGAGTACTGGGCCTCCCTGGACACATTCTGTAAAGCCTCGTTGCTCTCTAGGAAATGCAAAAGGAAATTGTACCCTTGAATTACTTGATGTCTTTTGAAAATTTTAGGCATGATTCATAACATTTGATGATTTTTTTAATAAGTAGCTCCTTTAGACAACTTCAATGAATCTGTGTGCTGTAGACAAAAATTACAACTACTGGATCAAGCATCCACACACTTCCAGAGCAAAGACTTTTTCTATTTATTTATTTGTTTGTTTGTTTTATTTCTTCAATTTTATTGAAGACACACAGTCATCAATGTCTTGAGCTAAGGGAGATTTTCAGTAGGTAGAACTGGTGCATCTTACTGTTGCAGAGACAGGCATTTCACTCATCAGAAACTCAAAATAACTTTGATTTTATTGCAGAATCATTCCTTTTCCTGCCATTCTGCTGAGAGGATCTGAAATAAAATTTCTTAACTAGAAAGAGATCTGATTTACAAGGTTTGTAATAGTTGTGTAGAATTCAATTGCCTGTGGAGGAAACACGGGAATCATTATTTCCCTTCCTCTTCCTGTATTTGCTCTGCAATATATTTGGTTCAAATAATCCATTTCTGAAAATATCTCTTTGGTATGTGGGGGAGTGGAGGCATTATAAGCAATATTGCATTTGTAATAAGGGGAAAGGGAGAGCTGTGAAGAGGGGAAGGAGAATTCCCAAGTCTGAGATCTTCCCTCACACTTCTCCTGGCATGGCTTTGTGACAGACTACATCTCTTACAGTACAGAAAAATGGAACTGCAGCCTCGCCCTAAATAATTAAATAAATACTTAACTTTTAGGTTTAGAACTTACAGTATATTATAAAACAATTACATTTCCTTTGCATGAAAAGGCAAATTACCATTTAGCTTCCTTTGTCATCTGTATGTGTGAGTTTGGAGCAATTAGCATGAATATAGTGCAGGTGCAGTATCTCAGGAAATTGCAAGAAGCTGTGCTGTGGTTTTGTACTGTAGAGGGATATCAAAGCCACTCTTTTCCAAGTCAAAAACTGGAGAGATTTGAGCATCTGAAATGTGATTTTTTAATCATAACAAACACCAATAGATGACTATATAATAGGCATGAAATGAATGCTCTATTTTCTCACAGATTGTACTGCTACTTATTTAATTTAACTTGAGACTGCAAACTATTACATTTTAGATTGTGAATTACCATTCTTTTTCGGACAGCTTTTTTTTTTTTTTTTTTTTTTTTTTTTTTTAACAGCACTTATATTGTGGTAGCATTGATATTATCTCAAGACATCTTCCTACTCCAGTGGTATGAATTTTTACTTGTTCTTTAAGACAAACTACTTGGGAATTCCTAGGCCTGGAATTTTGTTTCGTATCATTTTGTTGTATCTAACTTAATGCAAAACCAATCCTTGTACCTGACTCTGAGATTCATTTCATTTTTTTAAAGTGCAAATTCCTCATAAATTCAGGTGAGAATGGTAAGATAAATGCTGCCTAAAGCCAGACCTCACAGTGGGCATAAGTAGTGATGTAGTGATTTATTTTTTATTTATTTATTTTTTCTTTTTGGTAGGGTGATACCAATCCACATCTGCTGAGGATTTGACCCTTAGAGCTATCTGACCTGATAGTCATTTTTGCTGATGCTTCATTTATAAGAGCAGAACAGAGGGACATGAATGACCATGGTGATTATTCATACATGGTTTAATGCCCTTTTATTTTGCCACAGAGGCTTAAAGGAGACACTGTGGTAATGGCCCACAGGCTCCCCATTTTATCCATGATGTGAAATCACTACTTAGAAGAATGATACTGATATGGAACATTTCCTTAAAAAGGAGCAAATTCATCCTGGGGACTACAACACTAAAGGCAGTACATGCAAATGTTTGTGCAGGAAAAAAATCTGATGGCCACTATGGAATTTGTGATAGTCACGCAAATGAAATGACATGCAGGCATGTCCAGTTTGGCTATAGGGAAGTGGCAAAAGGAGGAGGAAATGCAAGTATCAAATCTGAAAAACAGCCTGTGGCAAAAGAGAATTTTCAGGTTGTTGGCATGGTGAGTCATCTGCTCAGTGTTTCTATAAATATGACAACAGCAGCTACTACCCCTTACTTTTAGCTGCATCAACACACACACTTCAATTGAGTGGGAGAAGGTAAAAGGGCTTACTCTGAAATAGAAATAGCAGTAGGAGGATATCACATGAAGCAAACTCCCGGAACAGGCAAGACTTGTGACAGGATAAAGATTATTTGTTCTGTAGCTAGCATCCCTAAAGACACAGTTGTTTGCTGGGGTGTTATATGAGAAAAGATACATACTACTTTGGTGTTTTACTGTGTACTGCATGGATTTTTCAGAGTGCAAGCTTTTAATCTTGACAAACAGGATGGTTTCAGCACTCATCTAAAATTTTAATGCTAATAGTTAGAAATATAATTTTTGTCATATTATCTTGGTCTGAGAAAAAACCTTTTTCTGCATTGGTTATGAGGTAAGAAAATTTGTGGGCTCTGTGGCACTAGAGAACCGTCAGTTCTGTCTCTAGGTTCTCTGCGTGGGTCTGTAGCTAATGTTGCAACACCTGTCCTATATTTCAAGTGTAGCAGGAGGCCTTTTGAGCAAACTATCACTTCGAGAAGAGCTAGAGATTGCGCAGTCCCCTGTGGCTCTGGGAAAATTTAATGGAGTTGGAGACTAATCCCCCTACCAATGCTCTGTGGAGTACAGGGAGCAAATTTCCTTACCTCAGAGGAAGAAGTCAAATGCTCTCCAAGGGGGAGCTTAGCCAATTTTTCTCTTTTCCTCCCTCTTGGGTAAAGTTTTCTAAGGGAATGACTGAGGATTGACCCTATGGAAATTAGAATTGGAGAAGACCCATTATAAAATTGATTTTATTTCCTTGTCATTGGAAGGTTGTTCCCTATAGCATGTTCTCTAATGATTTATCTGGGAGTTTCAAATGTTGTAAGTACCAGTGGTTCTGTATTTCCCTGACCTGTCTCACTGATGGATGGTACAGAGATGGGGATCACAAGATACAGCAGAGATGAAAAGGGAGATAGCCAAATAACATAAAGATGAAATTTCTTTTTTTTATGGTTTGAGTAAACTGCTAGGGAGAATCAGGAATGAGACCAGCAGCATTTGCAGTATATGTGCTGGGTGATATACTAGTTTAAATCTAGGCTACATTTAAACACAGTGAAATTTGCCTCTGACACTTTTAAATTTACCTCCATTTAAATCACTTGAAATTTATTTTCCACGCTTTTCTTGTAGTATGTTTGCACAATATCTGGGAGAAAAGCTTCTTATTTCTCTATTTCCCCCTTTTTCTCTTATTAACACCTCCCTCCATGGAGCACCCACCCACGCACACTTCTTGGGAAGCAGATGTGATGAGAAGTGCTGAAGCACTATGAGATAAGATGTTCTTGAAGAATCTCTGATCTGTCGAGCAATATCTTATGAGATTTAAAACTCCAAAGGGTTTAATATAAGTAAACAAAACCTTTCAACATCTTACAGCTCCTGGGAAAAAAAAAAAAATCTAAAACATTACAAAATTCACTAACCACTTCTTACTGTCAGTGCTACCAGTGAATCTTGCTGTCCACTTGCCTCTTCTATTCTGTCTTAAGCAGCCACAGCAATATCCTATCTCTTCTGCTACTCATCCATACAACATAGGTGTGCACGTGTATCCTTTTATTGACTTCTATATGTGAGATTCGGTATTTGCTACTTTTTTCTATTTGGTAATGGCACTGAATTTTTGTACGTTGATAGCAAATACAGTTGTAAATTCAGTCTCTGTATTTCTCTTTTCATGGGGCACCTCTTTTTTTTTTTTTTTTTCATTGCTTGTGCTTTGTTTGTTCAAATTAAATATTTTTTTTTTTCTTTTTAAAGAAGAATGAACTTTCAGTAAAAGATGATAAAAGATTTATCTGGTGATAAAACATGTAAATCTTTCCAGAAACTTCAGGAAGATTTTAATATTAATGAGGATCAAATATGGAAATATACACAACTTGAGAATAGTTTCTTGGAAACAGGAAGAACTGTGGAGTCAGAATAGAAGTAATCCTTATTAGGACAAGTTTCTGATATTGATAAGACAGAAATACAGTATCTCAATTTTATTTTATCTTGCTTAAATCTCTTCATTCTTTTGTGAATGGGTAGGAAAGAATGACAAGTCAGTTTTTAAAAATACACTGCTGGATAAATCATTAGAGAAGAAGCTATAGGGAACAAGTTAGTAGTGACAAGGAAATAAAATCTGTTGTGTAATAAGTTTATTTATTTATTTATTTATTTATTTATTTCTAATTTCTACAGGGTCAATTATCAGTCCCTCCTGTAAAAAAAAAAAAAAAAAAAAAAAAAAAGATATTTATAGAAAATTAATATTTTTCTATTTTTAATACTTTAATAAGCATGGACATCTCTTCTCCTCTTGTGCCCTCAGGATAACTCTTTTCTCTCCTAGTATGAATTTTGGTAAACGAGGGCCTGGTACTTAGTATTCCTAACTTAATACAGCATACTAACTCAAATGAATGTTTAAGGTACTTAATTTTTTAATCTCCCTTTTACTCTTTCCTACGTATCACTGAAATCAGGCAATGTCCTTACTCAACGTCAGAACAATAGAAATTAGAAGTTTGGAGAAAAATGACAAGAGAAAATCAACAGGTGACATGCAGGTTCATTTTTAAAAGAGCAACACTCTGAGGTATCCTTTTTTATTTTTAGATTTATTTAATTTTTTGTTTTGTTACTGAAATTTTCCAGTTCATGTTGTAACAATTAAGGACGAGTGGGGAGCACAGGGATTTTGGGGTTCCTGCTTCACACCTAAATTTGTATACTCCACTTTGGCATTATCTGAACTTCATTTTTACCACAGTTACATCCCACTTTCATATGACTAACCTTTACACATGCTCAGTGATCAATTAAACAGAGCTAGATGTGATTGGAAAGATTTGTTGTTGAAAAAAATTTACAAGATCAAGGTTTTAATAAAATAGGATAGGATGTTCAGATGATCCTCAAGGACTTAAGTTGTTTGCTGTGTGAAGTCCTGGGTACCCTCACAGAGAAATGTTCTGACTCCCAGAAGAATGGTTACTCCACACAGCGTCCATTTTTCAGGGCTGTCTCTTCTTTCCAGACAGCTAGAAATCCTCAAAGATCCACATTTAGGAGAGTGGAATAGGTGGTGCACAGCCCAGAGAGTCCAGATTATTTTTCTAACACTTTCTTCTAATGCCCTCTTTTCAGTCTTAACATTATCATTTTGAAAGAGATTTCAAATTTGCCCAGTATGATGATTTTTGAAGTCTGCATATGACACTCACTCGTGCTGTGCTCTAAGATAATTTCAGAAAATGCCCTGCCCCCATTTATTATTTGGCATGCAGGTTTCTTTCACTTGCTGTGTTCTGGGACATGCTCTCAGCTAACTAGTGAAAACCTCTGCAGGATGTTTTGCTCATTAGAGAGGCATTTTGATGTTAAAGAAATAGTTTCCTTTTTATTTTAAAATGTCTTATTGGATAAATAGTATACACATTTTTCTGAGATGTGTTTTGAGGTAAGCTGCTTGGAAAATTAACAGAGCCTTCAGATCTCTGAAATTAATGGGAAAGTTCAGTGAAATTTGGGTTAGACTCTGATGATAAAGCAATCTGAAACAGAAACATCATTAAAAGATACGGGTAATGGAAGTGTGAGTTTATTTGTCTGAAAAACAGATTGTGAGGTAATAAATAATGAATTATTGTTAAGAAGTACATCTGTCTCTAAAGGGAAAAATGTCTTGCTGAATGCATCATGCATCTGTACTGATGAAATTATTAAAATAAGTACCTTTGAGATAAGAGGATGAACTATAAAGAAGACCAAATGAACAGAGGTCTAGGGGGCTTTTATGCCAATTAATTGACGGACATACAGCAAAGAGACGAATTGTTAATATATGCTAAACACACAAAATCTAAAAGACCATCTGATACATTCTGTCAGAGACAAAACAGGTCTGTTTAATTAAAGGCTGTAATATTGCATGTATGCTTGCAGGCAGAGATAAGGTAGCTAATCTAGCTTTCCTGAGGTGCACTCTGTCTTTTTAGTGCTTAAATTTCAACCTTAAGTTTCTCCTAATGCTGCTGTTTGTATGGGATTGTTCCTTGTTTTCTGGCATATAACCGGTTCCCCGAGAGATACACCTCCAAATAATGACTGCTTGTCAGGAAGATATTTTTTTTCCTGCCTGCCTTTAATGCAGACCCTTATTTTACAGGCAGGTTTCTCAAGGCTCATGCTGTCTTATTTTTAATGGCTAAAAAATAAAAGGGAGGAAAATACTGACACACAGCCGTTCCAGACGAGAATGGAACAAGAGCTCATTTGAATAACCACCCTACGGATCTGTCACGCTGAGCTGGAGACATGCCTCAGCAACCTCCAGCAGGCTCAAAATCAAGCCCTCGGATGAGGAACGGGACGAAGGAGTGCCTGCAGCCCGCGCGTGCTTTGGATCCGCTTGCTGAAATGCGGCTGCTCGGGAGAGAGCTGAGTGCAGCCTTGCAGAGGAATTTAATTCACTGTATTACACAGAAACATATGGCTGGAAGCCTACAGGAAAATAGTGGAGGAGGGATTTTGCAGCGATAACATAAACCTTATTCTGCATGAAGTAAAATCAATATTCATTCTTAAAGCAACTTTCCAGGCTCTGGAAACCATATATTGTTTGATTTCACCAAGTTCGGGGTCTTTGCCTCCATTCCCTCACTGGTACACAGTTGTTCTTTAGAAAGAAACTGCATTTTAATGCAATTATGGAATCATAGAATGGCTCAGGTTGTAAGGGACCTTAAAGATCATCTAGTTCCAATCCCCCTGCAATAGGCAGGGATATCACCCACTAGATCAGGCTGGCCAATGCCCCATCAAGCCTGGCTTTGAGCACCACCAGGGATGGGGCATCCAAAATTTCTTGTCAGCCTCTTCCAGTATCTCTCTACCCTTACCGTGAAGAATTTCCTCTTAATGTCTAGTCTAAATCTATCTTCTTTTAGTTTAAGACCATTCCCCCTTGTCCCATCATTATTTACATGAGTAAAGAGTCCTTCTCCATCTTTTCTATAAGACCAACCTCATTGCAAGGCCACAATGAGCTCTCCCTGGAGCCTTCTCTTCTCCAGCCCTCTAAGCCTTTAGGAGAGGTGCTCCAGCCCTCTGATCATCTTTGTAGCCCTCCTCTAGACTTGCTCTAGCAGCTCTACATCTTTCTTGTGCTGGGGTCCCCAAACTGGATGCAGCACTCCAAGTGGGGCCTCACAAGGGTGGAGCAGAGGGAGATAATCACCTCCCTTGATCTGCTGGTCACTCCTCTGTTGATGCAGCCCAGGATGCAGTTGGCCTTCTGGGCTACAAGCATGCACAGCTGGCTCATGTCAAGCTTTTTGTCCACCAGAACTGCCAAGTCCTTCTCTGCAGATTTGGTCTCAATGAGTTCTTCTCCCAGTCTGTCCTCATGTCTGGGATTTCCCTGACCCAGGTGTAGCACTTTGCACTTGGACTTGTTGAACCTCATTAGGTTCACATGGGCCCACTTATCCAGCCTATCCTGGTCCCTTTGAATGTCAGCTCTTCCTTCTGTTGTATCAACCACATCACTAAGCTTGGTGTCATCTGCAAACTTGCTAAGGATGTACTCAATCCCATCAATTTTCCAAGTGTTGTCATGTTTGTAGACTACAGTATCTGAATTTTGCTCCTAATCATTGCCTGTATAAAACTGCAGTGAGAGATACCTGCCCAATGGAAATTCAACTGCCATAAATATGAAGCAAACCTGGCATGATGTGTGCCTCCCTTATAACGCTTTCACATTTTTTTATTTTTTTTTTTCAGTTCAGTAGGCCACAGGAGGCCCAAAAGAGGCATACTACAAGCTTTGAAGTGGTAAGCCTGTAATGACTGGTGTTCTGACAGATACGAGTAGTGAGAAAGATACAAGTATCACCATAATTAATTTATTACTCTTATTTTAAATGCCCAAATCTCAAAAAGCACCCATGCTGTATCAGTTGTTGGCAACAAAGCCAATGAGGGAACCCCCGGGTGGGTCCCATGGAGGAACTCATTTTCACTAGCAGGCCTCTGAGCTGCATGCAGCGATGGGTGGTCACTACCAGCGAATCTGAACTGGCTCAACTGTCTTTGTGCTGGAACTATAGGCACTTTCCCAAACAGATTAGAACTGATTAGCAACAAATTATTGAGCATAAAATGAGTTTCTTGGCATTTAGCCACTGAAAACATAGAGTAAATGGATATCTACAGGAAAAGCAGAATGAGTATCCATGGATGAGTAAAACAGTTGTACGCATTAGTTGTTGCAGATTATTTCTCACTCAGAGTAAAAGTGGTTGTTACCAGTTAAATATAGCACCTCTGTCCATTACAGGAAGCAAACTGTTGTGTAGAAACAGGAGCTCTTAAAATGTTGCTCTATTCTTCTGTGGCCTCTGCTAAGAAACAGAACTCTTGCTTTGTTTCACTTATGTTAGTATAAGGTTGTGAGACTTAACTAGGAGAAGGAAGTAGCCTGCTCAACCCTTCAGCCAGTTTTTTTTTTTAATTATTCTAAGTAGGCTGTTGGTAGGTGCAATGTCCCCACAGCTAACAGGAATATTATCACATTGATTGTCTAACTACAGGGCATGCTGCAATAGCAGGCATTGAGAGATTTATATATATGATAGATTTGATAAAAACTGTTTGTCTTTAGTGGGCTGAAATGCTTGTTTTTGCACATAAGATCTGATGTTTCTTACTAGCAGTCATCACCTTGGCTACACATGCAAATTAATTTGCCAGCTGTCTTATGATAAACATCTGAAAAAAGAATACATAAAAATATAAATCCTATCCTTCCAGCATTTGCTTACCAGACGAGATTTTGACTTTTTTTTTGTTTATTTCTTTTAAATAAAAAGAAAGGAACCTACAAATATTTTTAACTTTTGCTAGGAAACAAAACAATAACATAAAAAAGAGACCAGTTTTTCTTTTATTTTTTTCTGTGATGAATGGAAAGGTAGACATTTATATCCTGTTTCTGTGTCTGTGTGTCTGCAGAGCTTGCAAGCTGGTAGATAAAAAGAGGGGAAGAAGGTTATTGAAAATTTGATTTAATTTGATTTGTTAAATTATCTTGCTTTTCCTATTGTCTGTAGAAGGGAAAATATTTTATAAAAATTGGAGTAATTAAAATTTCTGTAAAAACAAGATCTCAAAAGATTTTTTTTTTTTTTTTTGTAATAGACCAAATTTTCCAGGATACATTCCTCTGTGGCCTCTAATTATTTACAATTTTTTTATTGTCTTCCATTTTACCATTCTGTATTTTCTTTACTTCCCTTATGCATCCATATTCTCTCACATATATTTACTCATCTCTGCTTCTTCTCTGTATGCAATTTTCCACTTTCCTTTTCCACTTTCCTTTTTTTTTTTTTTTTTTTCCTCCTTCTCTTTTTATTTATTTATTTATTTATTTATTTTGGTTTGAAGCTGCTCAGAAATGTGTGTCAGTAGTATTAACTTGCATCTTAGAAACTCAGCCTCCCAATGTCTACTTCTTAAAAAGTAATGGGCTAATGAGAAAAAGATGCATGACTTCAGCTTTTTATTTGTTTCCAGGCTTGCTGTGAATCTTAGGTCATGTGACACTTCTGGCTATGCTGGCTGTACTGGGAGATTCACAATGGACAGTTTTAGTAGTGGTATGATGTTTCCAAACATACACATACATTGCAGGTGTGTAATCCTGTTTTTACAGTGGCTTCTTGAAGGGTTATAAAGAGCATCCATGTTGTGGCAATGTACCAGCATTCAGACATCAATGGTTAGCCCTTGTTTGCCTTTAAGTGAATCCATTTCAGGCAATTTGCCATCCTGTTTCCAGCAATATTAAATATACAGCTCTGCACTGATCTCTTAGTGTAGGAGAATGTCTGCACTGAGCAGGTTTTTCATTGAAGATTTTTTTCACCCTACAGCCTTGTGTGGCTCTTTAACGATCTGCTATACACTGCCTCTTTCTCTAATCTTCTGAGAGAGTCAGTAGGCAGAAACTGTACTGAGAAAATTATACTATACCACACTCTGAAACTGTGAGTTTGATTCCAACATGTCTGGTGGGACTGCTGCTAAAAGTCAGCATCTAAAGAAGCATCTCATTTGAATTCTGGGTGTACACGTGAGTTAATACGAATGTGCTCGGAGACTGAAGGCTGATGTATCAAAGACACCGTTCAACACCACCGCAGGAGTGTTCCTAATAGTGGGACCATTTTTTCCTTTCACTTCTGTCAAATTTATCAATGTCTGATGTCATTCTTTCTGAAAGAGAAAGCCTATTAATATGTATAAGGTAAAAAAAAAAAAAGTTCATCCCTATGCATTAACATTTACTCATGGCAATTATGTCTGCACTTATTAAATTTGTACACTCCCCCCCTTCTTTTTTCTTTCTGTTCCAACCCCTACAGAAAATGACATTTATGAATTTTTATGAATCTGTGTGTATGTGTGAATGTGCATACCCCGTACATATATTTATATGTGTATGTGTGTATATATACATATATATACACACCTCTCTCTCTACTTCTCTCCCTTTGGTACTAATACATTCTTCACTACTAATGACTGAATAATTTTACCCACTTTTTGTATCTTACTGCTAGAACATTTTCTAAGAAAACTAATGACAGCTTACCTGGAGCTAGGCTGAGCTATTAGGCAGGCACATAACTGCATTGCTCCAGGAAGTACACAAGGAAGGAATTGGACCTGTGAGCAGCATAGTTTGTCTTGCCTCTCCCTCCTCATTTGTGCAAGGAAGAGGTAATTTATACTTCTCCATTTTCATGCGCTGCCTTCTGGTGCAGCTTAATTTTCCTGTGCAGTGGGCCAGAGTGTAAAAGAAGGAGATAAACAGCTCCCACCTCTTGCCATCTCCCTAGTCCTTGCAGGCCTCCTCTCCCATCCTGCTGGGCAGCCCCTGGGGACACCTGTGTGGCAGGCTGTGCTGGAGGAGGGACGATCCTATAAATACTACCTGTGAGTGGAGAAAGCCATGAGACTAAATGCTCTGTGTCTTCTTTCACAAAAAGTTTGCCTGTCTGTGTTGGCTTAATTTCACACCAAGAGAGCCAGTGTTCAGACCCTGACTACTGCTGCTTGGTCCTGGGAGGGAGGGCTATGGACACAGTAGTGGGTGGTAGGTATGTGTGCACTATCTTGTGCCCCTGGAATATGTGCTATCTTTATCCTCACCTGCAAAAAAAGAGGATTTTGTGCCATAAGCTGGGATTTGCACTGATTTTGGTGAAAACAATCACTTGTGTTAGGGACCTGTCTTCTTCTTGGGGCTCCTGGCTGGAGTTGAGACAATCTCAAAGTATAAAGTGAGATTTTGCTGGCTGGTATGGAAGACAGCACTTGGATGAGCCTTCTCAGGAAGGGGCTGTGACTCCATTTCAAAGCTTTGGTTTGACACAGCCTGCATCCACTCATATTCAGCAGGACCAGAGAAATTCTGAGGAGCCAGAGCAAGCAAAATGAGAAGGTGCTAGTGAAAAGATAGAGAAGACGTATTTTAATGTTGGAATATTCTTCACACTCCTCCTCCTGCAGAGGTGTTTATAATACAATTAAATCCCACCCCCTTTCAGATCTGCACTGGGACCAGAAACCTGGTCCCTAGAAAAAATGAAAAGTAATTAAATAAAAATAAATGTAAAAATAAAAATCTGCCAATACTTTTAAACTGCAAACTTTAGTTTCAGGGCTGCAACTGCCTTCTGCCCTTTGACTGGACAGAGTAGAATAAGAAAGACCAGAGAAACTGGGAGTATTTCAGGAAGTAAATTCAACATTATTGGCTCAGCTGGATCAAAAGAGATCTGTTTTTGCAGTAATCACTGTCGTACCCAAAGGCTATGATCAGAATTGGAAGGATGCTGCTTTGATGTTTTCCTAAAATAAATACAAACATTTCTCACTCTTTTAAGCTGAGTCAACAAAAGAGCAGCTAACTGCTTTGTTAGCCAAAAGGCCCCCAGCACTACTTTTGTTGCTTTTTCTTCTGCCATGGCTTAAATAATCATTTAAACATTGTCTTCCTTTGTTCTCTTAGTGCATTCTTATAAGGCAGAACAGAGCAGGAAAGCAAGACCCATGGCTCTAAACATAAGGCTTTGGTACCTGTTGACTTGTGTTCATTCCCCTCCTCGTTACACCCTTTGATTTGCAGTTGTTCACAGTGAAATGTGCAGCAGTCCTGCCTGGCAGGAAGCTAGTCAGTGTGGATGGCCGTGTCCCTAGACATCACCTCATCGGCCTCAGGACAGCCACACCTCTCTGAGGTCTGTGTGCTAATCACTAAGCTACCTTGCCATGTCCTGTTGGCTTTCAGGGATTCATCAAGTGAGATATTTCAATCCAGTGGTCAACTGTCATCAATAATAGATTTACTATGGTCAAAATACACGTGTTTTCTCTAAAGAAGCACTGTCTATGTGTTTCTGTTCACACGACTAACCACAATGCAATTAACTTCTACTGTGATGCAGATCTGTGCAGTCATACAGCTGCTGAAGCTCCTCCAAACTGGATGATTTACAAGTCCTGTGTTCTACTAGTCCATCCCATTCAGAAGAAATGCATAACCTAGCTATTTTCTTACTGGCATTAAAAGGTGTAATTAGTCAATAAAGGGACAAGTTAATATTCTCCACACATATGTTCCAAACATCAGAATAATATGCTTTCTCATGGCTGGTATCTTTTGTGGTTTAGCTAAAAAGGAAACTGGCAGGACAACCACGGAGTACACCATGGGATCTCTCCACAGATCTGGGGCAGTTATTATCTCTGCTGCAGAGAAGTATTTTCTCTGCTGGAAGAGTCTTCTAAATAATTGAAAAAGCTACTAGGGAGTAAAAGTTTTCTTTCTGTGGTTTAGAAAACTTTCTTGTCTTATTTCAAAGACTTAAGTGGCATGGGGAAATCCCCTAGCAGCCATAGGCCCTGGGAATTCAATTGTCTCCATCTGTTCTCTATTCCCTAAGCAACATAGCATGAAACCTACTATCATTTATTTCTCTAAGCAGGCTCCTGTGGAAAGAGGGAGCCTTGATTAGTGTATGTACATATGGTTGCATGTCCACATTTGGAAACCCAGCCACTGACAGAAATGTCAGCTTGATGCTCATTGCCATTCTCAAGCTCTCTGCACTGTATGTGAAAAGGTAACACTTCCACTGTGAAGGGCAAACCATGTGGGAAAAAAGGATTGAGATATTCTTACCAGATACTAAACCAATTCAGCTTTACAGTTCTCAAAACAGTCTCTCTCATAATAAAGGACTGACCTGGGTTCAGCGAATTTGTGGCTCTTGTGTATCGTCAGATGATCCAGAATTTTATCCAGCAGATGCATTCTTCTCAGCAATACCTTCCTTTCTTGAACTATTTCAGTGCTGTTTATAAAGCAATGGTACATATTTTTATATTTCTTAATCTTAGTTCCGAGCTGTTATTTTCTCACTGAAATTTTCCTTTTTTTTTTTTTTTTTTTTCCCCTCAGCTGTTTTTCTCATTGGAATATTGTTATCCAGAAAATGCCATTTGAAAATGAGTTTCTCTGATCTTTCATCTTACTGGTGAGTAACTAGAAGTGAGATTTTTCAGTTTTCTCTATGTTTTCTGTTTGAAGCTGCCATGAACTTAATGTAGGTTTTCATCCCAGGCAGTTTTGTCTATGTCTACATGCTAATGTTTCATTTCACTTCATAGGCTATCATTTTTGCTATAGCAGAGATCCTTCTGTGAGACTGAATTTCAAGAGAGTTGGCCTTGCTTAAGTCATTGTAGGATCATTTTGTAGCTGGCTGAGACCATTTGGTACAATGATGGGTTAATTTTAAGATTTGATACTTGTTTAGGAAAAGATTTGCAAGATATGTCTGTATCCTACGTTCCTTATTCACTAGACTACTCTTTTTCATTCACCTTTGAAATGTCTGTAATATGGTCCATGTGTGCAGATTATGTTTTACGGATCAAGTGAATTGGCAAGTTACACTGCCTGGCTACAAAATTCAGTTCCTTTAAGTGTAGGGCTGCATCTTTCGTTCCAGTGCAGAAAGGGGAAATTTATAACAGACGTCAGTAGATTTGAAATACTGCAGGACAGTTACTTTTAATCAATGGTGTCTTAATAATGAAGAGTTTCTAAAAGAGCACTGTGCCAGAATTTCAGAATCAATGTCTGGACACTGGCTGGCCTCATGTTTGCTTAATTAACTTTTTTTTTTTTTTTTTTTTTTTTTTTAGGGACATGACGGAGCTATGAAAAGTGAACTTCAAGATCTTTGGGATATGAGCATTTGAAGTTGTTTTGTACAAAGACTTTTGAAGGAATCAGTGTGTGAATTTTTAAATTAGTAAATGTTATTATTTATTCTAACTTTGATCAAGAACAGGATTTCCAAATGGGACAAATTGATTATAGTTTTCATCTGCATGTCTGTAAATCAATATATATTAAAAAAATTGTCTAATATATTTTCTTATAGCAGTTTTGATTTTAAAAGTTCAAATCAAACATTGCAGTATTCTAAGCAAAGAAAAATAGGTAAGATTGTTTTCAGCTAAATCCTGTTTTCAGCTAAATCCTGTTTTCAGCTAAAATTTAACTAAAATGGCAGTGATGCTTATAACGCATCACTTGTGTCTATGAGCTTGTTGGCAGAAGCATGGCTGGGAAGCTTAGAGAGAACTTTCTGTAGGGGTTTTGAAACAAATGATTGTGGAAATTTCTGTTTCTTCTTTCCATCTGTTACTTCTCTTTGTTTTTTAGTGACAATCTAGCAACCTTTTCCAGAATGAAAAGCAACATATGCACGATCATCATCATCAGAATTGTAGTGTTTTTGATCCCTAAGAGTTGAAGAGGAGCCCACTGTGCTAAACACTATACAAATGTAGCATGTAAGTGTAGCTCTAGAAGGAGCATCCTGACATGCTGCAGTCAAGCTAGGATAGGGACATTTGAAATGATATAATAGCTCTGCAGTCATCAGCTAATGTCATTTTCTGACAGAATGATGTGACTGTCAGTTACCGTGAGAAGATTCACCACAACCTGTTATGGATCTTCAAGTCAGCAGCAAGACTATTTTCTTTTGATACTAACCTGTTTCTTGATTGTCTGTCCTCTTTCCCTCAAAATTTGCACCGAATTTTTGAAAGAATATGGCAAGATAAAAATTATTTGGAAGGATTGTCCTAGTAATAGCTTGAAATATATTTTAATGATTCTTTTCATTTGCTGAATATTATTTCAGGTAAAATCTCATTCCAGACACATACAGTTCTTCTGTTAATGTCACTGCTGTGTTAAAGCAACTTCTCATAACAAGTTATTATTTTATGAAGGTAGCTTCATAACAGAAGATTTTTTTATTTTATTTTATTTATTTTTTTTTTTGGTTTTCAGTTGGTTAAATTATATCACAGAATCACAGAATCGCAGAATTTCTAGGTTGGAAGAGACCTCAAGATCATTGAGTCCAACCTCTGACCTAACACTAACAGTCCCCACTAAACCATATCCCTAAGCTCTACATCTAAACGTCTTTTAAAGACTTCCAGGGATGGTGACTCCACCACTTCCCTGGGCAGCCCATTCCAATGTCTAACAACCCTTTTGGTAAAGAAGTTCTTCCTAAGATCCAACCTAAAACTCCCCTGGCGCAACTTAAGCCCATTCCCCCTCGTCCTGTCACCAGGCACATGGGAGAACAGACCAAAAATTATCAAAATATCAAAAATATCAAAATACCAACATATCAAAATACCGAAAAATATCAGTTTCTGCATTTGATAGTTAGTAGATAGAAGTCTTTTATTTGTCTACAGTTCTAGATAACTGCATTATTTATGAAAGTAAGCATTTCTCCTTATAATGTAGCAGGAAATAATCTGCACAATCCCCAGCTTCTTGCAGAAATCAAAACATGATTCATTTCCTTTTTGCAGGTTTTGATGGTGTAAGAAAATAAGAAAGCTGCTCATTCAAAATGCAGCTTCTGAGGCCAGAGACAAATGAATTTGTTCCAGAATCTGCTCTTCCTCTCAGAGAGGCTGATGCTCAGGGGCTGATGCTAAAGGAAGGTGCTTGGGTCCTAGGGCCTAGGATGTAGAATGTGGCTTTTTTTTTTTTTTTTTTTTCATGGTGGAACAACAACACAGAAGGAGGATATTTTTATAAGTAAGAGTACTTGCCTCATTCTAATGTCACCGATCAGTGACATGCATTTATGTATACTATTTAAAGCTGTGTTAAATGCATAAATGTGTGTAGTCTGTGACACTCAGCTCAACAGATACTAAAAGATCCCAGCCTGTGGTAATCATTTAACCTGCTCTTTAAGACATTTGCAACTGCTTCACATTTTCTATTCCTTTTTAGTATGTGAGATAAAAGGAGGATTGTGGTGACAGCTCAGAGGGCTACCCCTTCCCTTTCCTCCCGCTATTTTTGAAGAAGGACTGGTTATTTTTATTATTATCTTATACCAGTCCTGAGTTGAAAGCATTTGTAGCTATTTAAGTGCTTAAGGAAGATCTGCTTCTTACCTTAAGGGTAACACAGTAAAATCTTCCATGTGTTGACTGCATCAGTTATCCCTACAAGCTTTTCACATGCCTGAGGGGTATTTAGTCAGATGGATTCTCTTCATTCAAGAGAAATCTCCAGTGAAGGTCAGCCAGACCAGCAACACTTACTCAAGAACAGGGTGATGGGTGTGCATGTGTGAATGTGAGGTCAGTGACATGGTGCTGAGGAAAGAAAGTGAGGGTATATCTTTCCCTTTCAGCTCCTGCATGAGAGCAGCCCTAGTTTCAAAACAGAAGAACTGGGATTTGCTTGCTCTGCCATCTGTACTCCAAGCAGCAGCAAAAATGAGGTCCTTCCCAAAACATGAATTGAAATTTTCCTTCTCCAGACCTTTAAAGCATTATCTTTGCATATTTGTAAGGAAACAGTAGACTAGTTTATGCAATAGAGGATGAAGTGTTTAGTGGGTTCATTCAAGCACAGAACAATAGTTTGCTATTCAGCAGTTCTCTACAGGCTGTGTATCCCTCAGGACTGCATCCAAATTTCACTCTCATAAGATGTGTTTTCTCTTCCCTGAACAAGGCATCACATTCAGCTGGAAGGTGGGCATCAGCTGTCCTCTACCAACTGTACAGTACTGATATGTACAGTCATGAAGTGGGGGGCAGGCTTCAGAGGTGGAGATGTGAGCTTGATTTCTGGGGGATGGAATTTGATTTGGGGAAAAAAAATGTGCAAATCAAACAAGCCACATTTAACATATGAGACCTGACTTTCCCTTTGGCCTCTGGCTCCTACGAAGGCTCTTATTAACCACAAAGCTCAATATTCAAATGTCAGTCCTTCCCTTACTACTAATTCACTTTAACAGGGATTTGTATATGAGTTGTCTCACTGGGATCAAAAGAGTTATCTACCTGCATGCAGTCATGCATACACATTTGCAGGCTCAGGCCCTCAAGGCACACAGAGGATTTTGTTGGCCTACATGTTGCTAAATCACAATCTGATGTGAATTAAGGAAAGTGAAGAGAAGCATATGGTTACATGGCAAGAGTGCTGCAGAATGGTTTAAAGTGTTAAAGGTTTAAATCACACAAAAGCTATAAAAATCAACTTTGTTTATGGAGCAGTACAGAGACCTATTGTACTTTGTATCGATCAATCCATTGAACACCTGATTCAAAATGTTCAATTGAAAGCTGGGTAAAAGTTCTAAATTGAACAATCTAAATAACCTATGAACCTGACAGTCATAAATCAATGCCAATGTTACACATAGTTAACCCTAACCAGTTAGCAAGTTGTCCCAATTATTAGCTGTGTAACCTGGTTAGGATTTTACCCTTTCAAAGGTGTATTAATACAGAAGACCTTTCTGTGCTGAAAGTTCCTCAGTGAACTGAATACTAAGCTCAGTAAAGCCTCTATTCCCTGCTTCAGTGCCAGGTAAACCTTGCTTGAATAGCGGTGTGGAAAAGAGAGAGTTGAAATTAAGAACCAGGGATAAAAAAAGACACTCTGACAACTTCAGGGGTTGAAGTGCTGCTGCAAAAGATGTAGGATCCACTTTTCAAAAGTGCTTTATTCTGCGTGGAGGATTATTCACATCTGTATGGTCTCATAAAAAAACTCTCTCTCTCTGGAGACTCAGAAGGAAAGTATTTTGCTGTCCTATCTTGTCTTATACATTCCTGGCTATGTTTGCCTTTCTTTACCTCCTAAGGACAAAACACTTTTTAAAAAATTATTATTATTATTATTATTATTATTATTATTATTATTATTATTATTATTATTATTATTATTATTATTATTATTATTTAAAGGCATACTCACAGGAAATTTCATTTTCAGTTAAACCATTTTGCTTGGCATTAATTACATTACATGCCTCTAGTTCTTTGTTAAATGAATCCTCCTTTTATATTATTTTATATTATTTTATCCTTTCAGCTCAGGCTGAAAGGGCTGTAATTGCCTGGGTTGCAAATAAACTTTAAAAAACATATTGGAGCAAAGTTGGCTTTTTTTTTTCTCTTTTCCCCCCGTCTGTTGGAATTTCTCCAGTGTCCCCATAATTAGCAAAAAGTACTATTCATGGTTTTGTAATTTCTTCAGCCAACTTTTTTACAGCTTTTTGTTGCAAATTATCTAGATCTGTGGACTTGATTTGCTATTTAACATTCTCCTTATTTACTTCTAGAATGTACAACAGTGCATTGACTTCTTATGAACAGATTTTATCTGCCTTTTTTTTTTTTTTTTTTTTTTTTTCCAGACGTCGGATTTGTTTACAGAACATACAGATTTTTGCATGTGTTCTTGATATGGCTACACTTCCATGTTGTCAAAACCCCAAATCTTTCTTGTTATCCTTAACTCTGATGAACAAAAATAATTTCTTGATTCCATCCTCATCAATTTTTCTGTAGTTATTATCTTTGGTCTAATACTCATGACTGAATAAATGCCTTTTTTACAGTTATTATGACTTGCATAGCTGTTTTCATTTCTATCCAAGTCAGCATTTAGGTTAGTCCAGCTACATCTTTTCTTATTTTTCTTCTTTTCCTTCTTCATTTTTTTTTTTTTTAATTTATTTTTATGTATTTTATCCCAAACTGGTAAAATGTTTTTAAACACTTTCCAGTTATTTTCCACATTTCCTGTTTAGCTTCTTTCTCTCAACTGATTTAGCTCATAATTGTTTTCAGCTTTGCAAAATTAGCTCCTCCAGTCCATCAAGAATACATATTACTGGTCTGGACTTAATTCTGATTATATATAACAAACAGAGACAAATCACAATCACTTTTATCTAAGTTGCTACCAATGTTTTTTTTTTTTAGTCTACTTCTATGATATTTTCTATAGGGTAAAATAATACAATATAGCATTCCAGAAGTGCTGGAGGCAGCACTTTTTAAGAAGTTCATCATTTATGGCACATTCCAAGGATATGTTAATTTAGTGGCATGAAAACTCCAAGCCATGCTATTTAGACTGAAGTGCTGATGCTGCATGGTTTATTTTTCTTCTTATTTTACGGATGCTTTCCTAATGAGATAGTTTTCTTGTTTGTTTGGTAAATACTTACAGAAAGCAACACTAACTAAAAAACAAAACAACCAAACAAACAAACAAACCACCACCACAAACATATACCTTCTTGTACCTCTTTTGTAATACAGCAATATCCATGGTAACAATTACTTATGTCTTTGAACCTATTTCCTAGTTATCTAGTACTTCTTTTACCTAATTTTGATGGCATAACAGAATTTTCAAAGTTCAGAGCTGGCTTCCCACAGAATGCTTCCCAAGTAAGACGGATTGATTAGAAGAGGAATATGTTTAACAGCTCCTCTCCGACTGACATTTTAAGAGGGACATGGTGCTTGTCTCAGCTTTTTATACTTGATGCCTTCCTCAATAGATTGCCAGATGGTAAAGTGGATCAGAGTGTCAGGCTTCAGCACATCATGTACCCCAGAAGCAGGAAACTGGCTCTTGAGTGGGAGTTACTGCTAATTTCAGTGGATCTGGGATCTGGCTCTGTATTGTAGTTGTGAAGAGACAAAGTTAGAAATGACAGACAACTCCATGCCCTGAGTTAAAGAAGATGATCTCATTTTGAGCATGTTCTTCTTTATGTTTGTTTCCTGCTAGGAATTTTTTAGAGCACTTTGCAGCTACTTCATTTACGATTCTGTTCATTGTTGGTGTGTTGATGATAGACACTTACAATACACTTGTGTATTTTTTAATTTGAAACCCTATTTTTCTGTGCAGCTATGATTCCATCTTTCAAATTAGATCAATGTTCAACAGAATTAGTTATTTTTTATTGTCAAAAATTACATTTCTCATCGAAATCTTCTGCTTTTCATAAAATAACCTTTTTTACTTAGGACTATCACTATAATTAATAATAATAAAATATTTATTTTTCTGTGGCTTATAAATGTTCAAACAAATGCATCTCTTAGAATACAGAGATTTGTAAAATTACTTTTTTGATGAAAAATGTAAAATCACTAGTGCTAAATGTTTCATGAATACATGTCAGTCTTTGCCACATTTTATTTTTGCTGCTTGCAAAAAGCTGAATAGAAACTGTTCTGATCCTCCCCCAAAAAACAGGTTTTTATTTAAGCAAACTCTCTCTCTGATTTTCTTTTGTATCATCTCTTCTCTCAAAAGACTGGTGTGCTTAGCAATGCAAACTTGATTAACTAATGAGGTGTTAATGTGGTGCATTAAAAAATTCTCATTTCAAAAACATTAGCAAAATGAGAACTGGGCAGACTGCTTATGCTTCTCATGGTGGAAATGTTGCGGTGTTAGTAGGAATGGAGTGATGGACAGGTGATAGAAAGATTAGACTGGGAGAGTCCAAGCTTGGTTTGTGTGAAACAGTCACATGTAACTTCTAAACAATTCATCATGAAAAGCTTTGATGACCCTCTCTGTGCTCAGTGGTGCTGTCACTGAGTTTAACACATAGTGGATTCCTGATATCAAAGGACTGCAATAGGTTTTAAAAGCTAAGATGATATACCTATTGAATTCTTCACTTTGTGAGGCTCCCCCTCTGGGCTTAAGAGGTCTGTAGAAAGTCCTAAGCTGTAACTGCTTCACTAAGGAACTGTGTTTATTCGTTGCAAAATGATACTTGTATAAACCAACATTTTAATGGTAGGACTTCCTCCAATGCTGCAAAATGCCACCATTTTAAGTAGAAATGACAGAGACTGCCAGAGGATCAGGGAAGTTCATAGTATCAGTGTTTTCATGGGACAGCTCACTGAACACAGCCCTCTGCAGCTTTCAGAGTCTTGCGGGAGAGAAATTTATGGTTCAAATTTTAACAGAGAAGCTGAAACGAATTTCTGAGGATTATTGCCCACTCAAAATTTGCATAATCCTTTTCCTGTGAATGTTTGCCTATCTCCTGTACCAATGCAACCTGTGGAAGACAGGAGGATTGCAGAAGTGAAGCTCCAGATTGAAGGTGGACCACACTAGAAATAACAAAAGGATACTGAGGGGAGGCCATAAACTCATTCTGCCTGCACTCTTCCCTCCTGTAGAATATGGCTGTTATGCTGGTCACATTCCAAGCAAACGCATATTAATCCGCAGAAAATATGGTGGTGTAGTTTAAGGAGAAATTAACCTGGTCTGGCTTCAGTCTGCTAAAACATGGTCATTGTTCTGCTTGTTTGGGTCAGTGCTGTTAAAGGCTTAACCAGACCGCTTTCCAAAGCCTTCCTGCTGGTAGGTCTCTAATGGTTCTTTAATTTATTTTTCCTTGGTAACCCATCCTGCTTCACTTGTCATTGGTTTTAAAACAAGAAACTATAAAGAGAGCACCGTAAAACCAGAGAATAGCGTGACTTAAAAATAGGAACCATATTCCAAAAGTAAGTATCTGACTTGTATATAAGATGGTTTTGCTAATGATTTTGCTATGGGAGTTAATTAACAAACAAGTCATATCTGTGCTCCTTACTGGTGGTTGCAGTAATCTTCTTGCTTGGTCGAAAGAGCTGAACATAAATAAGATTGTCACAAAGTGTATGGTGTGAAGGAGAATTTGGTATTTGGGAAAACAAATTTAAAGCAAGCCCAGAAATATCCCTGTGAAGTTTTCCCTTTGCAAATGCTGTCACAGTTGGTAGAAGGGAATCAAGAGACTTATTTACAATTTAAATGTAAGCTTGGTCATAGAGGACATTTTTTTGCAGGCAGATGTGGATCAAATACATCCACTGGGTTACAGTGCTGAGACCACCCAGGCTTTTGCTAATGCTGGTGTTTACATAAAAAAGTTAGAAGAAAGCTTCCCTCCAATTAGAAAGCCAATATCTAACTAGATGCTAACTTGTTATATACCCTGTAGTCTAAATGTTAATAGCTTTGACCTCCTTCAGTTTAATCTTAATCTCCTTGACAGAGCAAGTGAACTTTGGGTTATGCTTTACCGAATTGTTCCCTTTGTTTTCTTCTTCCCTTATGTTTCCAGCAGTGAGTATGTCACATATTGCAGACCCAAATGAAAGCCTGTCTTCTTTTTCAATCAGTCATATCACTAAGTATATGAGTAGAAAAACCCTTGTGATTGACACTGCTTCAACAAAAGCAGATTCAGTTTGTAGATGATAAGAGGCAAAGTCATACAAGCAGTGTTTACAAAGCAGTGAAGGAGAGCAAAAAAATTAATGATAAAAGGACTAATCTTATTGTTTTACTAGATGAGAGAATGGTTCTTTGTGTTTGCTCTAGCAGAAGCCCACAGATTGTCTCCTACCTCACTTGTACACTTTTGGCAGCAAAATAATTTCCAGATTCTGTATCAAACACAGGCCTGTCGATTTAAAAAACAAAAAAAAAAAAACCAAAACAAAACAAAACAAAAAAAAAAGGCAAAAAAGCTCTGGAAAATGCAGAAAGCAAAGCAAAAGAGTACAAGAGTGCCTGCACCTGATAGCATAAGCATTTGTTACCTACAGCATGTTATATAATTGAATATTATCTCCCCTATGAAGGGGGAATGAGGTATAAGAGCAATGTATATAAATCCCTTCACAAAAGAAAGAGTGAGAAACAAGCTACTCAAAAACACCTTGAACTGGCTGTTTTCTGTAGCATGGTGATTTCAGGAGTCTTCTCCCTGCTAATGGAGCACTTCTTCCTGATTTCTTCACTTTTAGGAAGGCCAAAGGACTCCCACTTCTCAATCCACACCTCTGCTGCCAGAATACTTGTATGGTAACATGTCCAGCACAAGGCCCAGGGGTGCCACTTCTATTTCATGGTGCCAAGTGCTGGAGGAGGCTGACAGGGACAGATTCATAGAATCATGGAGTAGTTTATGTTGGAAAAGACTTCTGGAAGTCACCTTCTCTGATCTCTGCTCAAAGCAAAGTATTCTTCAAGTCAAATCTAGGTTGCCCAAGACACTGAATACTCATTATTGGAAGGCATGGGGTATGTGTGTGCACTGGGGCTTTTTCAGGACAGTACATCTATAGAGAAATCTGTTTTAATCTTTTCTGATGGACATTATTGTCTGTGCAGGAGGCAGGACAGAGAATTAAAATCCAGGACTATCTCAATTGTCAAAGGACAACATAACCTTGCTATCCGGCTCCTCTACTGTTCATTAGTTTCATGGCTTAATTCCTATCTCTTGTTAGCAGGGCCAGGCAGCTTTGTCCCTTCAGCAGCTCAAGTCAAACCGCCTAACTACTGCTCACCAAAGGTTGCTGAGCAAGTGTTGCCAATTTCTTTCCCTTCAAGATGAAGTCTGCCAGCTCAGTTATGTCCTTCAGCAAGCATCAACCTCTAGCTCTAAAATAATCAGTTGTTGTAGAGTTCATTGAGACACAACAGGTTGCAAATAGTGTAGTGGTGATGGAAGGCAAGCCTATGCTGTTTTAATGATTCTCCCCTAGACTCATCTATAGACTATATTCAGTGTGTCTATCTGATCTAACTGCCCCGTAGGCAATATGTGAAGCAGTCTAGCACCGAGGGAATAACACACACCTCAGGTTTCATTTCATTCCTTTCTGAACCTCTAAAAAGCCATTACCACTTTTTAAGAGTGTTACATGAGTTAAAGACAGAAACTCTGTTGGGAGATAAAAATTGACTCACCAAGTGTTGATACAATTTTAATCTTACCCTGAACAATTGTGAATAATGGCAAATAATGTAGTTATCTAGTGAGAAAGAGCAAAAAAGACATTCTGGCAAGTATTTCAGAATCATATTAAAATTATTGGTGTTCAGCAAGTTACCAAGCATCAGTTAAGTCATAGGGACTGTATCTATGTATGATTTTAGCTTATGGAAAATACAAATATATTGGGTTTAGTGTAAGCTTCTTTCACTATGTGCTAAGATAAGCCATCATTTTTTATTTTTATTTTTTAATATATATATATATTTGCTGCTGTTAATTTCTTGCATATGGATACATGTAACATCCCCACCACAGTTCAGATGACATAGTAATTTGTTAATTTGTGGTAATGTGATCAGATGGCTAAGCTCTATCTCACATTTGTGCTTCTCACTCATGACTTACTCTTGCAAACTTCCATGAATTAATAAATAAGAGCCCTGGCAAACTAGCCCTCAATGATTTTCCATGGAAACATCTGCATTGAAAAATAAAGCTGAGAGATATTTTGCATTGTCAATTGCTAACAGTTACAGTGCTCCTCTGGTATTTTAGTTAGAGTAATTTAGGCTTTAGAACAAAAATGAGTAACTGTAACACAGGCACGCACAATGAATATCGGGGAAATCAATCAAAATGTAATAAACTTTTATTAAAAAAAAGACATTGCCCTCTGGCAATTCATAAAACAAGTCCCCAAATCTGTATAGACAGTACAAATAAACATAAAATGATTCTTTAAGGGCATAATGAAGGGCTCTGTCAACAACAATAAGAAAACAAAGCATAGATGTATGTTTGTGAAAGAAATTGCACATTTTCTGTTGTGCAGAAAGCCTTCGGCTTTTCTTTTTGATATAAAAAAAAAAGCATACATGATACAAGAAATGAGTTTCCCATCTGAGCAATGTCTTTTTAGTCTTGGTTTTCTATTCTATTGAATTTAAGTTTATCATTGCTCCGAGTGGGTCTTCATGCTCTGTGAAGATTTTGAACTTACCGTGACACAGCTGAAGAGCTAATCCTAAATATCTGGGACTTGGCCATATACTTATGTTCAGCAGAGTCCCATTTTGCACTGAGTTCCTAGTGGACTACTTCTGAAAGACTGAGGCCTCTGAGTTACTTAAGCTATATATTTCAAACTAACCCTTTTCCAAAAATTACATTTTTTAATTCTATCAAATATTGTTGCTATAATGTATGTTATTAAAATAACTGTTCCTTATTTTGTTTTCCTTTTTATTTCCTTTTAAGTATAAAGTTACCAAAGCCCTGCATTATATTTGGGTCAAAAGATGATCAGCTTAAATGTGATGTTTATTTAATAATTATCCATGGAAAATGAATATGAGGGTAGAAAGGTGAATTGCAGGTCACTTAATCAGAATTTGAGCCTGATATTAATTGGACATGTTGGCTTTTGTTCTTCACTCAATAAAGACTGTGGCTTTTAAACTAGTAGGACCTAAAATGAAGTCTGTTATTTTATCCTAGTGGCATTTATTTTAAAGAAGATAAAAACCATAGGGTAAAAAATCTACAGTCATAGAATCCCTGAATGGCCAAGGTTGTCAGGGCCCTCTGGAGGTCATCTGGTCCAACCCGGTACTCAAGCATGGCCACCCAGAGCAGGCTGCCCAGGACTATGTCCAGGTGGCTTTTGAAGTTCTCCAAGGTGGGAGACTCCACAACCTCTCTGGGCAATATGTGCCAGTGCTCTATCAACCATGTGGTAAAAAAGTGCTTCCTGACGTTCAGTTGGAGCCTCCTGTATTTCAGTTTGTACCCATTGCCTCTTGTCCCAGCACTGAGCACCACTGAAAAGAACCTGTCTCTGTCCCCTTTGCACCCTCCCTTCAGATATTTATAGACATTGATGAGATTTCACCCCTAAACCTCCTCTTCTCTAGGCTGAATAGTCTCTCTTATCCTCTTCTCAACAGAGAGGTGCTTCAGTCCCTTAATTGTCTCTGTGGCCCTACCTTGGTCTCTCTCCAGTATATCCACATCTCTCTTGTACTGGGTGCCCTGAACTGGACACAGTACTCCAGGTACCGCATCACCAGTGCTCAGTGGAGGAGAAGGAACACTTCTCTTGACCTGCTGATGATACGTTGCCTAATGCCACCAAGAATGCCAGTAGCCTTCTTAGCAGCAAAGGCACATTGTTTACTCAACTTGATGTCCACCAGGAGTCCCAGGTCTTTTCCTGCAGAGTTGCTTTCCAGTTGGGTGGCATCCAGCACGTACTGGTGCCTGGGATTGTTCCTCCTTAGGTGCAGGACTTTGCACTTCTGCTTGACGGACTTCATGAAATTCTTGTCAGCCCATAAATCCCTTATCATAAAAGAAAAGTGAGCAATACATGAATGTTTTCTGAAAACTTAAAAGGAAAAACAATGCTTAGAGACCAACGCTCAGATCTCTTGGTGTATCTTCCATCTGGAACACACTGAACTCTGGGAGATTTGTGCTACTGAAACTTCTTCTGTGCTTCCTGTTCTCTCTTTTCTTTCTCCTGAATGTCTTAATTCCAAACTTTCTCAGAGTTCAAGTAACAGAGTAATTAAAACTCAATTCCAGTGAAAAATATTTTCTTGTTAGAACTTGTCTGTTACCTACTCAACATTTGCTTTTCATCTGTTGTTCCTACGAAAAACTCTCTATGTGGCTGTAAGCAGTTTGTTTTCTTTCCCAGTGTTGGAAATTTGGAATTTTCTGTTGGAAATTTTCTCTTACTAGCTAAATAAGAGTTTCGTTAACTCCAGATGTTCTTGATTTTTTTTTTTTATTTTATTATTTTTTTTAACCTTCTATCCAAGCACTCATCAGCCACATGGTATGATTCCAATTCTGTGTCCAGTACCTGGAAGTGCTACTGTTCTTCTTCAGTGGTTATAGTAAAGCCACTAAATCTTTACTCCATAGTTTATTGAGAAGACTCAGTTTTCTTGTGTGTAATGAAGACATAAGAACATTACAGAATATATAAATTGTGGTCTGAAATTTCAGGGCAATCTGAAAGCATTAAGAGTGAAGCAACTGTGAAATATGTAAATGTTAGTGTGATTAATCTCTGACAAATCTCTAAATGTAAAAGTTAAGGTACATAAATATACTTCTGTCTGCCTGCATTTTCACATTTCAGCTCAGTTGTTGTAATGTATGTATGTATGTATTTATTTTTCTCCTGATACCTTTTTAATAGTTAATTTAGTTAATTGAACCTCTCTTTCTTTCTTTCTTTCTTTCTTTCTTTCTTTCTTTCTTTCTTTCTTTCTTTCTTTCTTTCTTTCTTTCTTTCTTTCTTTCTTTCTTTCTTTCTTTCTTTCTTTCTTTCTTTCTTTCTTTCTTTTTCTTTCTCTCCCTCTCTCTTTCTCTCTTTCTCCTTTTCTTTCTTTCTCTCTTTCTTTCTCTCTTTCTTTCTCTCCTTCTCTCCTTCTTTTTCTTTCTTTCTCCCTCTGCTCTTTTTAATGTTGTTATTGTTATTATTATATAGGAAAGATTAGTGTTATTTTTGTTGAATGGAATAAAAACATATACAGAGGTTGCCTTACTTTCAAGGACAGAACCAGAGACTTTAAAAAAATTAGAAATTCATGCAATCTTCTGAATCTGAAAGCTGTTTGACATTCATCACAGCCAAGAGGCACTCAGTACATTTAAAGTCAAGGTGCCTAAATATGGAAATAATAGCTCAGTATGAGGCACCTCTTTTGAACACCTGAAGGTTATAAGAAATGAGAACAGGGATCTAGAATGCAAATTGTTATGCGGCTGTTAGTAGCTGCTGCTGTAATAAGCAAACTTTATTATTATGTTTGCCAGGTAACTGTGCAATCTTTATAGAGCCAACTAATGTACCCAAGTCATATTATTGCTGTATTTATAGTATTAAGAATTGACGGAACACGAATTAAGATAAGGTACTTGGAGCTATAGGTAGGACTGCATGTGGAAACTTTGGAAGATGATGAATCTGAACTCCTACACTAGAGATTACAGAGATCAGCTGTGGATTTGGGATCCAAATTTGCCTTTGTTCCTCAGAAGGTGAGAGTAGGAGGACAGATCTACAGCCATTTACTGCAAGCTGCACAGCTACTCCATTTCTAAAAGCTATGGTCAGTGATGAAGGAAGTCCAAGATTCGTGGCCAAATACTGCAAGATCCAGTGTGTGTGAATTCTCCAGCTCTCAGCTTGGTTTGGTGGCATATGCTCATCTTGTGCCCAGCCCTGGAACAAGCCCTCATCCATGCCCAGCCTTGCCCTTCCCCATCCCCATACCGCTCAGGTGTGGGGAAGGTGAATTGACCTTTACTCACAAGACTGCAGTGAACAGAACTTTGCGCATTGTGAGTTCTTGTTGGACTCTAATGGACAGCTGATTTCCTTTGCTCTGTTTACATATTCTTCTGTGCCAAAATGGACTTTGGTGTCAGCAGCACTTCATTTAGAAGAAGTGTTTATCTTATCAGTACTTCGTTTTGACAGTCTCATTATACTGTTTGGATACTACAGATTCAGCAATGTGCTTCACAAAGCAGAATAAGCACCTTCAAAGGATTGTATTGAGACAGCTGAAGGGAGAAGTACCAAACACAGACAGCAGAGCTGGTGATATACTATTCTTTCTTTGTGTCTGAGAATATTTGGGTAGGTTACTTAAACTGCAGAGGTATCTGGGAAAACCAGCTACTTATTTTGCATTGTGACACCTTGACAGTAACAAATTCTTGCTGCTTATTGCCAATTGATTTTCAGTCTGCCTTCTCAAAGGTGACTTTAGACAGCAAAGGAGCCAAGTGCAGATAACTGAACATGGGAGCAAGGGAAAAGAGGTTTAAATCTTGGAAGATTGTACGTCTTCTTAAATGGAAGACGTACGAGGAACGGCTGAGGTCACTGGGCCTGTTCAGCCTGGAGAAGAGGAGGCTGAGGGGAGACCTCATCGCAGTCTACAACTTCCTCGTAAGGGGTTGTCAAGAGGCAGGAGACCTTTTCTCCATTAACACCAGTGACAGGACCCGCGGGAACGGGGTTAAGCTGAGGCAGGGGAAATTTAGGCTGGACGTCAGGAGGGGGTTCTTCACAGAGAGGGTGGTTGCACACTGGAACAGGCTCCCCAGGGAAGTGGTCACTGCACCGAGCCTGTCTGAATTTAAGAAGAGATTGGACTGTGAACTTAGGCACATGGTCTGAACTTTTGGGTAGACCTGTGCGGTGTCGAGAGTTGGACTTGATGATCCTTAAGGGTCCCTTCCAACTCAGGATATTCTATGATTCTATGATTCTATGATTCTATGAAATCTCTCTTGGGATGTGCTGCATCATGTGAAAAGATGAACAAAACATATTCCATCTATGAGGTTAGGAAATGAACATGGCACTGGGCTGCTACTGTGTGTCTGTTTGTGTGAGAAGTACATTAAAACCCTGCCAAGGAAAGTATACAGTCTGTGTAAAGATGCTCCTTTTTGTTTCCTTACCAAAAATGTTTATATATGTAGCCCTTTCCTGAGAAACTCCAATTCATGTGGCAATATTTGATGTCTATAATTAGAAAGCATGGATAAGATACAGGACTTTATTTTTTATTAATTATTTTTATATTTATAATGTTATTAATTAACAAACTTATAAATATATGGAAATGCATATATAATGAATGTCATTGTTTCCAAGCACGTTTTGTTTTGCCTCAAGTTTACTTGTTTAAAAAGTACATAAAAGCTTGAGGGGGGAATGGTCAACTCTTTCCTAAATTAGAGCATTACTTATTTGTAAGAAAGATATAGTTGATTAGCAAGTCCTGTAAAATATGACTAATAAACGACCCATCTAATATAGAAGTGACAGCAGAGGATAGGATAAGAAAATTAGTCATTTTAATCATAAAAATTTAAAAGGTTAAATCCTCATAGTATAGAGAGCTGGTTAGAGCTCATTGAACTCAATGGACATACATGATCACCTGTGGACTTTGGGGCCACTTCACCTCCAAAGGGGGGTGATTTGAAATCTCACTGAAAATGCATTAGACCCTCATTTAGTATAGAATTGCTTAGAAAATTAGAATACATTTATAATAATTAGAAAAGTTAAATGATGAGCAAAGAAGTGTGTATGTGTGTGTATGTATTTGTGTTCTTGTCCCTTGTGGTAGTTTTTAGATTAGAGTTTGTAACCTATAGAAGACAGCAACTTCTCTGGGCCAGTAGCATTTCCTTCTTCATACCTTCTTCATACCTATGGACTGTGTGAGGTATAATCAGAACTTTGATGATTTTCCTTACATACATGTGTCCACAAATTCATTTGCTAGATCAGAGAGGAAAAAATAAAATTAAAATAAAATAAAATAAAATAAAATAAAATATAAAATAAAATAAAATAAAATAAAATAAAATAAAATAAAATAAAATAAAATAAAATAAAATAAAATAAATAAAGATGCCAGACGTAAGTTCTGCATAGAAGAGAAAAACCTGGAGGAACATCTGCCTTACGTAACAATGAATTGCTCTCCTGTTCACTTGTGGCAAAGCCATTACTGAGCCCTAAAACAGCCATAGCCATCAGGTTCTTACAGCCAAGATCCGAATCAAAAGAAATATCAAAATCCCCTCAGACCGTACTTCAGTGTGGATATCAGGTGGTCACTTTAAAATCCTTTGAAGACCCTTCCCACATTCCAGGGGAGTGGTGCAGCCTAATAACAGTGCCAGAGATGAAAGGTTTAATCTGGTAGCTGGAAAACAAGTTGTACTGTGTGAGGTTTGCAGAGTTAGATCTATCTGTCTTATCTAGAGAAGAATGGGAGGTGGCTTGCATGTTATGTATGTCTAGGTACTTACATATGGAAAAGACATTCAGTTTCAGGGACTTTCTCAGCTTGTTGACAAAGACTGAACAAGGTCCATGGCAGAGAATTCAGCCTTGAAAGAAGTTATAGCTTTTTAGCAGAGAGGATAATTGAACTAAGTAACAGTCTTCTAAAATGAGTGTGGATGTGGGGTTGAGACTCAGCATGGGTTTAGGTCTTTAAAATAAATCTTAAAATCCTTCTAGGAGATATAATTTAATCCCCCTCAGAGGGAAATTCTGTGGCTCATAGGTCTGGGGACTCAGGTGGCGTAGTTGTGGAGGTGCTTCCTGACCTTAATGCTTGCAAATGTATGAATTAATTATTTATGTCATCCTTTCATGGACCAGGGAAAGTATAATAAGTCATGCATTACCTTTAGAGTGCCCGTAACACCTGGAGCTCTGTGCTAAGACCTCCACTGTAACCAAAGCTTATCAAGGCTTCTGGGTATCAGTGAAAAGATTTCCATTGTACACTGGGCAGATGTATTCTCAGGTCTGATGTCTTAATTTGTCTTTTTTTCTTTTTCACCTCATTCAGAAACATCAGAAGTAGCTGCAGCTGGAGACAGGTCAACAGATGTGTAGAATGCAGATGCTGGATTCTATTTTCTATTTATTTACTCCACAGATCTCCAGATTTGTCTTTTCTAAATTAAATCAGCAAATACATTTTTTTTATATTGATGTTATTACCAGAGTTAAGATGAAATCATTTGAATATCCTCTTTAACTGTCAAAATGTGCTTGGTTGATGGAAACCTACTTTAATTTTCCTCTTTTTTTTTTTTTTTTTAATTATTATTATTATTTATTTTTTTATTCAGTTAACTAATGAGTCTTTCTATGTACAGAAACTTTTAAAAGATTACATACCTGTAAAAATAGGTTATTGAAATGGAGACAATGAGGAGGTGATGCTTCCATAGCAGAGGCTGCAAAGAAAAGCAGAACTGCCCCCAAATTCCCCATTTCTGAATAGCTAAAGAACAGAAGGGATAAAACAATGCAAAACAAACAAACAAACAAAACAGCTCTGAAATCAAAACGGCATTACTCTGTAAGAATGAATATCCTGAAATGTAAATCAAGTATAATTTTTACTGTTTTGCAATGTCACTCTGGGTAATGGGTATTTGGAAGAAATAAATGTGGTAGGAGTGCTTGCTTTGGCAGGTTCCACTGTATTTGTACTTAGTTTGTAGCAGGAGGCTGTAACTACGGTTTGTTCAGTTGAAAGGAGTCAAGAGACCCCCAAGGGAATCATGCTTTGAAGCAAATCTAAGCAAATAAGCAAAGTGACACACAATTGAAACCACTGAACAAAAATCTACAAATTAAGCAAATAGAAGACTTCAGTGCTATCCCACACAGTGGGCAAATCCAAAATACATACAAGTGGAAATTCATGGTCAGTGGCTGCCCCAAAAGAAATAAATTATGTCTAAAAGATAAGGCAGTTCTGTCTCTGTAATTCAGCAGTTAATGCTGTGATAAACAGCAGGGGGCTAGTCACATATGGACTGGTATGAGATACTCTTTAGAAAACCTATTCCTGCATTAAGATTTCAGGATGCCCCAGATTTCCATCACAATCTCCTTTCCCATCAAGGGGAATGCACTCCAGTTTGAGAGTAAGAAGACTATCTATTTTTCATTTAACAAACTTTTACCTACCTTGCCTGTTAAGTATCCAAAGTTAGACATTCAGGTAAGGTCACTAACCTCATCTTTGGGTGACTTTGTGAAAGTCACCCTAAGATTATGCTTATCTCTGTCATCATGCTTCTTGAGGAACACAAGCATTAACAATGTTAGGCAGCAATAGTTAATAATGCACAAACATTAGGTGAACACATTTTACTTAATTTCATTGAGATTTGGGCACCTGTGTCTTTTAAGCTCCTTTAGGAAACTCACCATTTAATAAGAATACTAAGCAAAAATATTGCTGGAAAAAGAAACTCAGTAAGCTTTTTCCTAAAAAGACTGATTTTATTAGGAATGTGGAAACAGATTACCATGTATATCACACTGATGCTTCTCTTCAACTCTTATCCTAATCACTGTAGACTGAAAATTATGAGGTAAAACTGGAAAAAAGAAAAAAAAGCCACACATTTCAAGTGTTGTAACAGATGTGCTTATGTGTGTATGTTTGAAAGAAAACACATGCAATTTCCCAACCAATAGCTAAAAGAACAGTCTGGTCTGATTGCTGATTGTGCTTTGAAAGTTAAAGTTCCTTAAAAAAAAATAAAATAAATAATAATAAAAAAAAAGGTCAAAATAAAGGAAAAAGGAAAATCTGGAATTCCAGTGATCCTGGAAACCCTGGATAATTAGAGAGTTTTACTTCCATCAATTCATGTAGGCTGCAGTTCCCCATCATGGGCCCGAGGGTTCCTAAGGAGGCCAGCTAAGGAAGGCTAGCTGGTAACGCCCCTAAAAAGCATTCTTAAATGTGTCTTTGTCAAATCTGTGGGCATTTGGTGTCCATGAAAGATCTGTTTTGGTTTCATCTACAAAGAATTCAGCCTGAAAATCAGGCAGGGGGTCTAATGACTAGTTTAAAATCATTTGTCTTATAAAATAAATATGTCAAAGGATACAAACAAACAAACAAAAACCCTTACACTTGTATATACACACGCATGCACTCTTCCAAAAATAATTGTCCAAAGTATATCTAGTATTATGAAAGCAGAAATTAAAATCATGTTTTTCAACATAATCTTCCTGGTCATTCTCTGGTAGAAGTGCAAGTTCTGCAGCCTGTGATATACTGACTTGGAAAGAAGGAAAACATCTGTAGGAGACTGAATCTCAGAGGGCTATACTGTCCTTCAGACAAAGTGGTTAGATTGGGATAAACATGTGTTTTCAGTGTGAGGAGTGAGAGAAAGGGTCAGATTTAATTTTATATGGGCACAAAAGGATTGGCAATTCTATTCTATTAGGGCATGATTTTGTAAAAAGACAGCTTTTTATGCAAATAACAGGAGGCTCAATGCTTCTGACAAACATGTGAACAGAATTAAGGAGAAGGTTGAATGATAAAATGGAAGTCACAAATTTCCACTCCCAAGGCACTTAGATGAAATAAATGCTAAAATAACTCTTTTATTTTATTTAAACATTCATTAGAGTTTTCAAAGATATGTAGGAAATGCCATAATGATACAGCTATTTGTCTTCAAGAGAATGTTTAAACCACAGAGTTTTTGAACTTAAGTTCAAAAAAGAGTGGATTTCCTAGGGACAGTCATTGTTACATTTCCAAAAGGGGAAGCTCTCATGAGAAAAATCAAGCCAGAAGGAATAGGATAAAAGAATTAGACCTGGTTTAATTCATTTTTATTTATTTATTTATTTTTAATATCTACATGACAAACATAGAGAACAGATACAAACATACATTACTTAAATTCTTTAATTCTTCTGTAACATTACTTTGAAACCTTTTTTTCTATTGAGCAGAATGGATTTGATTAGTTGCTATTTGACTGGAACTATATAAAATCTAAGAAAGTATTTTTTTTCGCTTTATTGTCAGCTGTGTTCACACATTGTTGGAAAAGAGCAAATGAGTACAACATGGCTACCCTTATGCAATAGAGTTAGCATTGGCCATACAGCCCACAACAGAGATACTGGCTCCAGCAACCAGGTAGGCCAAATCACTGAGATCCATATGACATGGACTGTCCTACTTCTGGCTTTCTGATCACTGTTAGCTTTAATGTCCCTGCAGCATGAATTGTGACCCACTGTGCAGTGAAGAAAATACAAAGGCCGGGATCAGCAATCTGTTGCTCAGGGACAAAGGGCTTGGTGAGAGGAGATGTCAAATGGCATTCTGCAAGACTGGGAACTGAGAACTGCTTTGTCTTGAGGGAAACATCTGTGAACATAATCTGGCTCTTGGCTCCCACTTGGTTTTGCACTCAGACACAGGAATTTCTTTTGTACCTACTGTTTCTCTTTCAGTTGTACCACAGAGCACCTAGTAGTTCTTGGATCAAGTGGTGAGGGCTTTAATGATAGAAACATAGCGTCACATCAGAGCTCTCTGATAATCCTCTGTGCCTATAGCAAACAGCTTGATCTGCCTCATGAGAGGTGTATGTCACGAGAGCACATTTTGTATCAGAGGTCTTACTCTACATTGCCATTCAACCTCTTTGCATTCAGAGAATTGCAAAATAATTTCCTCCTGCTGCTGCCACTGGTGCTCTTGGCAGATCTTGGCAGTTTGAGATTATTCTGTGAACCTGGGAGGTAAGTGGGACAGTATAGTCAGGACCCTTCAATTTTCCTTTCTCCAAATCACAGTTTTGGAGAAGGGAGACCAGACTCCACAGCTCAGGTTCCATTAAAAGTGTCTTTTAGCCTGGAAACATTCAGCTTTTTGCTAAAACTATCCGTATCTTGTGGATTTTGTGAAAAAGCATGGTTACCAACAAAGTACAGATACTGGTGTGATCTCAGCATATACTGAACAGGCCACTTTTATGGGAGTGGTGACATGATGGTGCTGCTAATGACTGCTAATAATGCATGCTAATATCGAGAGTGCTAGGGATCTGTCAACAGGTACTTCCAAAGATGGGAATTTTAGACTTCATCAGTTTATGCCTGGATTTTTATGTCATGGGGAGGACTGGAGTGTGAGCTGATATCTTAAGGTACAATTGGCCAGAGGAAAGAATTCTGGAGGAAGATGGGACACATATTAAATGGATTTATCTGGACTAGATGGTCTCTGGAGGTCCCTTCCAACCTCAACCATTCTGTGATTCTCTGATATCTGCACCCAAAATCATCAAGCACCTGACTGATCCCCATCATAAAACAGCAGCTTTAGCAATCTCATTGTTACACCAAACTCCTAATTTGGAGGGAGTAAGTGAAAAAGCATGTCACATCAGCTGTCAGGTTTAACAATGTGTCCCTTTGTAGGCCAATTTTTAATGATTTATGAACATTTATTTTCCAGAGATACAATTAATTTCATCAAAATAATGTAGAAACTATTTTATGTTGATGCTGAATACAAATGCCAGTGGATTTAAGAAAATTTCCTTTAATTTCAGTGAGCTTTGATTTGAAGCTGAAAGGTGAGTACATATTGTAGTCTAACTTACACATTATCACCTTATTATACTTTGTTTTATTCCTGAGGGTGCAATTATGTATAAAGAGCCTAATTTTTACCTCCAACAAATCATTTTTGGATTTAACCCAGAATTTTAATGGTCTCAAATTAGGTATGTCATGTTAAATATCTGAACTTGGTTATAGTAAAACCTGTGCAAACTGATACAAATGGGATGGTTGTGTATAGTGCCTGGATTATTTATGCTAGTAATAATAGAGAAGAAAAATCAAACAACCTGAGCTGAAAAAACAAGATTAAAATTGAATCACGAAATTTAATATATAATCTACACGCCGAATCTAGTCTCAATATCCAGCTTGAAATCAGAAGTCTCGCAAAATTTCCATGTTTTGGGATTGGTGTAACTAATAAGAAAGCACTGTTTTTTATCAGTACTATTCAGCTTAATACATTTGTAGTGTAGTAAAGACCTAAAGACCTATTCATCAAATTGGGGACAGATTGTGCAAAGTGCTATAATGTATGTAGATAATGTATGTAGATACAGCCTCTGCTCTGAAGGAACTTTTGTACAGTGAAGACAGCTGACACATTAAGAGCAGGGAGGAAAGATTCACTGTAATGTGCTCATGTGTGTTTGTCCTTTTCATCTTCCTTCTATAAATACACATAATTTTTAATTTTATATGTCTTTATTTCTCATAGATACCACTGTTAGCCAAAAGATCCTTCAATATATCTATTATTTCTCCAAAGAATGAGATTCTTATTAACTTTCTGAAGGGATATCTACTTGCAGTTTATAGTATTTGAAATTGTAAGAAGGATTCCATTCACAGTTATAATGCTATTTTATTTTGGGTATAGGCTTTAAGAATAAGATTTTCTGTGTTACTACAGTAAAGCCCTTTAGGACAAATTTTCAGCTAGGATCTATTCTTGTTTAGCCATAGAACATCTGGCTTCAGAACTGTATTGATGTTACATCATCAGTGTTTTTACCAAAATATGAGTCAAAGCAGTAATAGAAAATTCCACATTCTGATAATGCAGATGAATGTAGAGACACTAAATTAAGCATCCATTCCTGGACATAGATTGGGTCTAGTGCCATGGTGTGCAGTATCGCTCTCAACAGGTGACACCTGCTCAACAGGCAGTACTTACACATCTGAGTTTCCAGATGTATAGACTGAAATATCATGTGCCAATATCTCATATCAGTGACATCATTGCCAGGCACTGTGTGATGCCATCAGCCAGGCACTACAAAGCCATGCCAATCTTTCAGCTATAGGCAAATTCTAATCTAGACATAGGTTTGAGTAACTATTTCCCCTATTCTGGGGAAACCCCACTTTTGTGCCCTTTTATTTAATGGGGGTAGAAAATGTTCCCAAGCTTCTTTTCTCTGTTTTTTTTTTTTTTTTTTTTTTTTTTTTTTTTTTTTTTTTTGTTTGTTTTTTTCCTTTTTTTTTATTTTATTTCTGCAATTCAACCATTCAACGTTGTTTTGAAGAGTCTTATGCTCAATGGTCACTTACTCCCTAATACCTTGGGAGAAAGCAGAACGCTGTAAGTGAAATTGAATGGAATAAAGCACCGAAGGCGAAAGGCTGTCAAGAGCAATTGCTTAAAACTAGAAGGATAGACTACTTAAAATATGATCTTGAAGCTAGAACATAAGGTAGTTATTTAATTTTTTTGGCTTACAGTATCAAACTTGTCATTACTCTTTTAGGAAAGGTCTAAGAAAATTGTTGAGTACACGAAAGTAGCAAAAGTAATTTTATTTGATAGAAGAGGTTGGTGCTGGTAAACAGATACATTCATTCAATGCATCATTAGTCCCAGAAAAAATTGGATTCTTGCCAAAGTAGAAGAAAATTCTACTGGGAAAAAGAACTGATCACAGCCAGATGAATTAGACCTATTATTAAAAAAAAATGGTAATATGTCAATCATGATAAATTCTCATTTCAGATATTTGTGAAACTCTTAGAAGATATTTACATATAGGGCAATCCAAATATAATCAAACATAAACTGCCCACTGCAAGTATTGCCAGAACTGGATAACTGCTCACACCGGCTGTGGGACACTCCCTGCTCTGAAATGCCTACGATGGAAATAGAAAAGACTGAGGAAGAATGTAAAGTCACTGGCATGTCCATGTTTAGAGGGAGAACTTGCCTCTTCTCCAACAGGAGGGTTGTTTTCTAGAACTCACTGTGGAAAGCAGTTCTGCTGAGCCCAGGAACCTGCAAGGTAAGCACAGAGATTTACAACTGGGAGAAATTACATTCTACCACCAAGTTTGCTTGAAAAACCAGGGACTCTGGGTGATATGTCAGCCTGCCTTTGAGGCACTGTGAAATAATAAAGGTGCAGAGGGTAAAGAAGGGAAGTATGGATGCAGAAAGAGAGATGGAGACAATTCCTGAGAAGTTATGAGCCAGCATAGAGTCAGCTACTTGAGACAGTAACAAATTCAACCTAATTTTCAAAAGAAGCAACAAAAGAGAGGATCAGCTTTTGATAGAGCACAGCAGGAAAAGCATATAAGTCATCTGCAATCGATAATTTTGCCATAAGGCTAAGCTACTTCCATGATAAAGAGCTGGCTTTGATGTCAAAAGGAGCAGGTGCCTGTGGGAGGTCAAAGTTTGAAATGAGATTACTCACAAGGATCAGAAAGATAATCAAATCTGCCCACTTCTGTGGCAGTGACATATCAGTACAAAAGACTCAAGTTCTAAATAGCCACAGTTAGGAATGAAAAAGGATAACTGCAAAATCCTGATGAGAGGACAAAAGGGAAGAACGGTTTCTGAGGGCAACTCATTTCCGACTGACTTGAAAGGACCAAGCTCACTGGCCTGTTAAATGGCTTTTGCTGTTCAGTAGAGAGGGAACTGGAAGCAAGGACACTCAGACCCAGATGCACAGATGGGCATGGGCCTTGCAGGGTTAGTAAATCTTGCAATTTTAGGAGTGGAGTACATGAAGCCCAAGTAAGCATCCATGGCCCTTTGCAAAGAAGGGAGAAAGAGTGACTGGGAGAAAACCAAAGCTACCCATAAGCAAATATTTAGGAATGTGTCTTAAATCCTACCTTTCTCATAAATGTACTCATAGCCCAGAATTAGGCATTTCTGTAAAACTGGGATTAGCAGACAAAATCATCCTCCTGTGTTGTGGTACTAACACATTCTTGTGTAGTTGGTTTTCTAGCTCCTTTTCTGTCCTTGGAAAAGCAACTAGAGCTGTTTGCCTCCTGTACAGTGCCCAGTGGTTATAGCACCTGTCTAGCAACTGCAACAACAGGGTTTGAGGGCCTGGGGCTTTAAAACTGCACATCCTACACTTTAGAGTGCTCTGACCTCCGGAGTAGGGTCTGGGCTGGTGTATTGGGCTGATTCAACTAGATTCTGGACCACAATGCTGAAATTAATGCAAGGTTAGTAGAGCCAGAAAAGGGAGTAAATGTAGAAATATTCTCTCTCACTCAGTGCTGAGCTGATGTCACCTTGAAAAGGATAAGCCAAACATCTGCACTGAAAAGAATTGCTTAGTTTCACCACATTGAAGTTCTTTATGGATATTGATCATGCAGATATTCGAATATCTGATCTCAGAGGTAGGTACAGCTGAACTATACAGAAAGCTTAGTGCAGTAGTAGTGAGTTCAATGTAATTTCAAAACCTTTGTTTACAGTCTCTGTCAGGGGTGATGAAAGTATCTTAAGGGCAGGTAACAGAAAGTGTCTGGAGGACTGCCTCACAGTCTCACAGCTCTCAGTCTCTGGTTTGCAGCCAACACATGGCACCTAGTCTACAGCTCCCCAGGTCAGATCCCTGAATTGATATCTTTAGTTTTGCCTATGCTAATAAACTGAATGAGGGCAAGCACAGCATCAGGTGTTGTTTGCACATCGTCAACAGTTTTATTGCTAGTGTTTCTGGCCAGAGTTGGTTAGCGCTCTCCCAGATAATTTCTGGACATAGTTGGAGGGATAAAACAGGCCTGGGACTGTCCCTAACAGGCAGTACAGAGGGGGTCACCTTATTTGAGGGGGGAAAGAAATAGAGGCTTGCATCATGTCACACCATTTATCGTCAGCCCATTTACTACTGTGAAAGCAGCATTAGTGTTCACACATGCATAAGTGTTTGTTCTCGTCACCAGAGCTGTGGCATCCTTTTCTGACTGAGCATGAGCCCACGCGCATAGGGGGATTTGAAGAGGAGGTTCAGAGTGGGAGCTGAAAGTGCTACAGCACCAGAACAGGCTCTGTCCAATGCTAACACTGATTGGCCTAAGTAGGACAAATATCCCTTCCTCCATGCATTTTCATGGCATCCCAAAGGAAGACAAAATGGCCTGGATGAGTTTGGCTAAATGAAGTGAGTAACCTGTTGTGATTTAGCCCTAGTAGGTAGCTCAGCCCCATACAACCATTCGCTCACTCTCCCCAGGTGGGATGGGAAAGAGAACCAGAAAGGTAAAAGTGAAAAAAAGAGAAATTCCTGTAACAAGAAACTCATATCATGGGTTACAACAATGTAAAGGTATATCCATCACAATCTCCACCCTTTGTCCCTTCAGACCAGGTTACAAGGTTTAACACTGAAATAAATTCCTCCCCTTGTCCCTGGCCTGGCTAGCAGTGAGGGGTTCCTGTCGTACTATTTCCTCTAACATGCAACCAAATAAGGAGAAACAACAGTTTAAAGATATGTCCAGAACAATCACCACACCTGGTCCTTTTGGACCAGGCCATAGGGTTTAACATTGCAATGAATTCCCCTCACCTCTGCTCCATTATGGGCTGTTCCATTGACCACAGTCGCTTTGAGGTGTAGCTGATGTGGAGTGGCCTTTTCCATTGGCCACAGCACTGTTAGAGGTCCCTTCAGACACCTGCAGTGGCATGGAATTCTCCATGGCCACAGATACTTTGAAATACACTTGTTCTGAAGTGGACTTCTCAGTGGCCAGAAGCACATTGGGGTGTTACATGCTCCCAGCTGGACTCATCCACAGGACATCCTAAGATTTGAGTTCAGTCTGGGGTTCCAGCCTGCCCTCTAGAACAGCACAGGAAAAGCAGCAATGCCCTTGTCATCGGCCAGCCCAGGCAGATGGCCATAGCTGTTATCAAAGTGTCCCCAGACACAGCAAAGCAAGATGATAAACAGTAGAGCAAACAGCAGAAGTAAAAAGAGCTGATAACAAGAACTGGACTCTATCATACAGTAAGGCAAGCATGCCCCGTGGCAAGCCCATGAACCTGCCAATTAGCAGCTAAACAGCTATAACATTTATAAACTTGGTCTAGCACACTCCACACTGCAATCATATCTGTCATCATCCCAAACCTTTTGGGCCCCATGGACCCCATTTCAAAAGGACTGTTGTGGTTTAACCCCAGCAGGCAGCTTGCTCACTCTCCCCAGATGGGATGGGGGTGAGAATTGAAGAGGTGAAAGTGTGAGAGCTCATGGGTTGAGATAAAGACAGTTTTCTAGATAAACCAAAAGCCCCATGCAAAAGCAAAGCAAAACAAAGAATTCATCTGCTACTTCCCACTGGTGGGCAGGTGTTCCTTTGGAAGACAAATACCATCACTCCAAATGTCCCCCCCTCCCTCCTTCTTTTACCCCAGGTTTATTGCTGAGTATGACACCAGATTGTGATGAGATAGATGACTATCTCTTTGGTCAGTGTGGGTCAGCAGCCCTGGCCTGTGTCCCCTCCCAACTCTTGGTGCACCCCCAGCCTCCTTGCTGGCAGAGCAGCACGAGAAGCAGAAATGTCCTTGTCTCTATTTAAGCACTGTTCTGCAACAACTAAAACATCCCTGTGTTATTGCCACTATTTCAATCAAAAATCCAAAACGTGGCATTGTGTGAGCCTCTAAAAATAAGATTAACTCTATCTCAGCCAAAACCATGACACCTGATCAGCCTACTTGGATGATATCAACAAGACAAAGTTCAGGGTGAGAGTATCATGATAATCTTTCATCAGACCAGAATGGTCTGTTTGTAACTAGACAACTGCCATGGAACCTTAGAACATCAATAAAAGCTGTATTTCCTCCACCTTATATATATATATATATATATATATATATATTTCCTTTGTAGCTGTTTCTGCCTGTTTTGTCAAAGCATGGAAAGAAACCATCATTTATAGATCATACCTGAACAACAGAACTAACTCTTTCATCCTGACGAAGAAAGATTACTTGAGAGAATCAGAGAGTGTATCCAAAATCCTGTCTCTGAAAGAAGGGCTTTGATACAGTTTGATTTTTTTTTTTTTTTTTTTTTTTGCTTCGTGTAGAAATTCTATTTTAGGTTCAGAGGACTCTTTATTTTGTTTTGATTCTTTGCCCTTTGTGTATCGTGGTCAATAAATGTCCAGACTGGCACTGATTTCTCACTTTGTTGTTGCAACTGAATAGACTGAGGTCCTTATTCTTCAAACCCTGAGCCTCGTTTCACTGTTTGATGTTGTTCGGTAATGTAAATACCTTTGTCATCCTGAGCTTAATTATTCTATCAATATTAATACAACATAGTCTTATCAACAATTGTTTGTAACAACTAATCAGCTACATTAATACAACTCCAGGCTGTAGATTTACTGTCACTAGTTCCAACAGGGCTTACTCCCAGTTCATGAATGCTATCTCTATCATCTCCCTCTGTCATCTCTCTCTCATTCTTTCTCTCTCTCTCATCTGTATCATCTCTGTCTTGATCTATACCTCTGTCTCCATCTCTCTTTCCTCCATCTCTGTCTGTCTCTCCCTGTTTCTATCTTTATAATTTTTATCTTTATTTTTCTTTATCTATCTTTATCTAAAAGAAATAATGTTATTAAAATATTAGCTTGAGTTTCAAAAATTCTACTGATTTCAGCTGTTTGCTTTGAATGTCATTTTTTATGCAATTTTTAGTCCTGCTATCGTGTTTGTGGAGTTTCCTAGGCATGAATTCAAGGTCATGTACTTCTGTGTGGCCATGTTATAGCTTGTTCCTGTTCTCTTCATGTCTTCAGGAGACACATAGCTGTTCCCATGCCTTTGAAGACTTGTGTTCTCAGCCAGTACATACATTGTCCTTTAAAATCTTGTCCAATTTGTATGAAAACTGCTTCAAATAAATGATCTCACAGTACAATTTTGCCCCAGTTTTGTAAGTCCTTCCATAAATTCTCTTGACGTCTTCACTAAATGTCTTCAGTGTTCATATCTTCCTCACTGGTAGTTTACACTACCTTGATGCTTTGTGCTTGGCACTCATGCAGATATCTATTTAAAAGTACATTTTTAGCCCAGGGATTTAGCCATCTGATTCCTATTAACAGTAATGGGAACTGCATGACTGAGTCAATTACCACGCACTGTGCTGAACATTTACTAAGTACCTTGCCCTTTGCTTTCTGTTTAAGATATTTTCTAGCCTTTCTGAAATGAGAGTACTGATCTGGCTATCAGAACTGGATATGGGTCACTAAAAATCCTTCTCATATTGATGGGTATTTGTTGTTGTATATTCTGACAAAATTGAAATGCCTCTCTTGGTATTCCATGACTTCAGTAATAGTCTTTGAGCTTTTTTTTTTTTTTAATTTAATTTAATTTTATTTTTTAATGCTGCTTCAGATACACCCACAAACAAGCAGATGATCTGTGATTTGGAAAGAGGGTACCTCTAGAAGACTCTCACATGAGGATTCTCACTGAGTTTATTGTGGGACCTCTCCAAGTCAAGTGCGTGTAAAGTATGTAAGAGAGAATAAAAATGAGCCTGAGCTCAACTCTGAAGTGGGTGACACAAATGTTTCCCTTCTGATTGCTGCTGTTTCCCTCATTGACAAGTGCAAATGAAGGTGCGGCTGAGCAAATTCAAGAGGGTAAAACTAAGTTTATCAGTGAAGGGTATAATTGGCAAAAACATAAACTTTTGGAAAGATCATTACCATGCCAGCAGTCAACTCTCAAGCTTGTGTGTGGTCTTAACATCCCGACAGTTGCATTTTTGCTTGGGGAGATGGTACTTTTTGCCTTTTTTTTTTTTTTTCTTTCATCTTTGGCTTGCAAAGAGACTTTGTCCCTTCTTTTTAGATAAGGACCTAGTTAGTATGACCTACATTTTCCTTTTGCCATTGTAAAGATAGAACAGAATTTCTGTCTGAAATGTTAAAGGAGCCAAAGAAAAAAACATGTCTAAACCTCTTTTTTAATTTTAATTTGAAGAATGAGTGATTTTTTTTTATTATTATTATTTTTTTAATCTTTCTTTGCAAACTCTTTTGGAGAAAATAAAAAATAAGCAAAAAAGTAAAGATGTTTAGCAGATTTATCAGAAATTTTGTTTCATTAGATGTTCAAAGCTTCCCAGACAAGAGAGCAAAAGGAGGACTGTGAGGACTGGATATATATTGTAAAATTAGTCCACTGGGAGTAGACTATTAGGTGGGTGAAGAGAGAGAGGCTAAAAGCTCTTTCTGCCTCACTGTAGTAGCTGACCCTTTCCTCAGCAGGAGCAGAAGCAATAAGAGGAGAAGGCTGCATGGATAAAACACAAACATTATCTTTTGGGATGGTACACTAGTCTAGCAGCTCATCTTTGTATTTTATACACAAAGCAGGTGGTCTCCTGTCCCTACTTCTCGTACATATTCAGAAGAGTTGTCTATGCCTAAATGTGGATCATCAGAAGCAGTTCAGCACTAGGAAGATCATCTAACAGCACAATTATTCACCACCTTCTGATACAGTTCTGTCCCATTTACTCAGCTATCCACAAGCAACTTTAGAAATGTTTCATAAAAGGATAGGCCTCTTGCTGAGATTAATAGTCTGTGTTTAGGTTCATACTAGCATCTAAGCATTCTAGCCTCTGTCTTTTTCTTCTGAATTTCAGCTCTTGCTAAACGAGATGCTTAAGTGAAAGGTTGTAAGGACCAAATAATTACTAAATTTAAAATAATTTTAATCAACATGACCAATAATTTCAAATAGGATAACCTCTCTTCTGTGACAAAATTGGTCATGGAGCTTCCATAACCACTGATTTTGTTTCTTAGCATATCCTGTAATACTGTGGAAGTCTTAGAAGGTGTGTAGAGATTTTGATAGGATGAACAGAGAAATAGTATATTGTTCCTCTGTAATTTGTAAATTTTTCATCTGTAATACTGACAAATTCTTTGTAAAGCAAGTATGGCATGTGTTCTGTCATGAGTTAAAGAATAGTCATATAATAAGTGCCAATCAGGATAAGTTTTGTAGAAAACAGATCCTGTCAAACAAACGTGTAATATTTGACTTCTGAAAGGTACCTTAGTACAACGTTTCCATGAACAAGACCAGCTAGTCCCAATCCACAATAAAAATAATGAGGATTAAAAAGATGTTAGCTGAGAGTTGACCTCCCCCTGCCCCCCCAAAAAAAAACACCAAACCAAACCAAAATAAAACACCAAAAACCCCATCAGAAAACAAGGAATTCTTCTAGTAATGAGGCATTCAGCTGCAATTGGACAGTATGGTAGATACTTCATTATGGCAGGGTGCAATCCCTCATAAGCCTGCCTCATACAATTGGGGCATAGAATTGGGGCATTCCTAGAGGGGAGTGCATTCTAAAGATGATATGACTTCATGATTTTGACATGAAATAAAACCTTGTAAATTATACTGAAGCAAGTACTCATTTAAATTTCCTAACAACAACAACAATATATGTATGTATATATTATAGGAAAAAAAAAAGTAGATTTTATGGAAGATGTATTTTTGGCTAATAGTCACCTGAAATGAAAACTCTTAATGAACTATAACTCTAATTGTTCATGGTCATACACTTAAAAACAATTTAGGTCGGTATTCCAAAATGAGACTGTATCCAGGAATACAGAGACACTGGCAAGTGTCTTGAGACCATGAATATAAGCTTTTGCACCTTTGCTCTCAGTGTGCTTGTGCCTTGGCTCTACAAGCACAGGAGTATCAGTTAAGAATATGAAGGTTCTTTTTTCTTTTGTATACTGCTAATGAGACCATAACTGAAAAAAAAAAAAACACATGACTATTTCTGGTGTTGCAGTTCAAAAAGCATTCTGTAAAAGTGAGCAATGTTCAAAAAAAGATAAATGAAAGGTCTGTGGTTTGGAAAACATATTTCATACTGCGAAACTTAAGAAGCTTCATCTACTTAGTTTGTTGAAGAGAACGCTAAGGGATAGTTTGATCATGGCCTGTGTGTACCTATGTGAGAAACAGATTTCTCGTAGCCAGCTCTTTAATCTAACAGGAAAAAAAAAAAAGCAAAAAAAAAAAAAAAAAAAAAAAAAGCATAATGAGATTCAGCAGTTGGAAGCTGAGGCAAGACAAATTTAGATTTGAAGCACAGAACACATTTTTAACATGGAAGGTATTTAAACATTGGAATAGCTTATCTAAGAACGTGGTTGTCCTCCATTATGTGGACTCTGTTTTAGGATTAACTGTCCCTCTGAAACATATGACATAGTTCAAACAGAAACTTTTTTTTTTTTTTTTTTTTCCACAGAAATAACTGAGAGGTTTATGTGGCTATGTTCTGTTGAAAGAGAAAGAAGATAATCTTGATGGCTTCTTTCCAACTTAAAATTTATGAGTTTTACCAAGAGCGTAAAAATATGAACTGAATATTAACCATTCCTAATGTCTACCTGAGAGCACAGAAAACTTGAAACTTCAGATCTGAGATGCAAACAGCATATTTTAAAAAGAGTGATGATTCTCATGTTTATAACTGTAGAAATGTCAGCTCTTTCTCTCCCTATGAAAGCAAGAAAAAATAAGAAAATTCATATTATAAATCTCTAAATTCTGTCCTGAGCAGAGGGTCATTAAAGTCATGTGTAAATGTAGACTGGAAAATTCAGTGGTTGTTGCCTTCAGATAGAAGATCCAGCTGTGAGAGCCCAGATGAATATCTGGAGACAAACAAAACTCAGGGAGGGTTGTGCTTGAGGACCTGGATATAACCCCATAAAACAGGTGTGTCTACAGGGTGACTAGGCATGGATTTATTGAGGGGAAAGAGACATCCTTGCTTCCTTCCTTCAGTCCCACAACAGTATGGTTTTCCATGAACCCCGAGTTATGGAAGGAAGGTGTAGCCATGTGGCTATAAAACCCCACAAAGGTTACTTTATATTCAGGTCTCATGCTGTCTATAAGGGTGATTTGCTGAAAACTATTTCTGCTAACTCTGGTGGGGCAGGGTTTGTTAGCAATAGTTTGGAGGTTTGTCACTGCCTTCTTTGTTCAACTTCTGATATATATATATGATGATGATTTTTCTTATTTTCATTTATTTTATTTTATTTTATTTTATTTTATTTTATTATTTTATTTTATTTTATTTTATTTTATTTTATTTTATTTTATTTTTTAATTTTTGTGAATTTTGAATGGTTTGCAGAAAGTAACACCATAAGATTATATGTGCCACCCCTATGCAAATGATGATAAAAATACTTGTACTACAGCACATTGCTGGACACTTAGCTTTTGGCATGTACAGAAAACATTTTCTGAAATCCTAATTCTAATACTTAGATCGCACCTGCTTTTCCAGACACATGGACTCTCACTCTTAATGTATTTCTTATTGCAGCCCTGTACCTTTGACAGTCAGGTCAAATGCTCATTTACGTTGGAACTGATAAGAGGATAAAGTGTGCACCAAAGCTTTCACATCACCAAAGGATCAATAACAAAGCTTTACCTATTTAGTCATCATATGCATCCCATGCCTGAGTTGCAACACATTCAAAAAGCTGCATAGACCCCAACTTTTCTGGGCTAATGCAAATTAATTGTGAACCTGTGAAGACCCTTCATTTTTCTTTGGCAGGTTTTAGATCCCCCCATGTGATTGATCTTCCTGAGGGAACATACATTTCTCTGTATTTTAAAGAGCCTTGAGGTGTCTGGTGGATTTCAAATGAAACCAAACTAGCCACTGAATGTCTCTGTGGAGGACCAGACTTTTTTTGGGGTAAGAAAACTACACTGTTGGTATAGCTTGAAGAGCCAATCAGAGATATTCCTAGTGGTTAGAGCTTTAAATAGAAGTGGAAGAGTCAAACCGCGCAAGTTAATTGTAAATGTTAAGAAGATTTTATTCATCATTGATATATTTTGTTATTGAGAATCACTTCCACCTTGACGTTGCCTCCTACAGCTACTAGTAGGACTCTCTTGCATGATAGATAGTGGTATCACTTAACATTTAATTTAGTCAGTGCTATGCTTACTTGGCTTATTTGATCTCAGCAAGAGGTGGGGAAGAAAGGGAGTTACTCCTGAAGGTATGATACTTCAGTTTAAACTTCATAAATATTGGCATGAATAAAGGAAGGAAGAAAATGGCAGAAAAGAGGTATTGGTAAGGAGGTGACAGAAAGGTAAAGGAAATTTATAATTTGTATTTTATGGTTGAAATTAAAAGAAAATATTGTGGAAGCAGGAAGGGTGTTTAGTATGAACTGAGCCTGTGTTTGGGTGATAGCTGAGAGATAAATATAACGTGGAACTTGGCACAAAGACACGGATGCCTGAACAGCTTCTGGAATCACTTCTCTTTTAGTGTTCATTGCGGATATACAATGGAGCTGTTTCAGAGGCATAAATAAATGTGACTCATAAATTTAACTATGTTAGGCTAACAAGTTGCACTAAACTAAATAAAATAAGAAAAGAAATCTGTTAAACACAGGCTACTGTAGTAGTACACTAGAAATGAAATACAGCTCATGTCCCCAGCTGGAGGAGCACTCGTGGCTTATCTCATTTTTTTAATTTTTTTTTGTGAACAGGTTGGCACACATAGCCCATGAGAACTTAGAAGAAGCATCTGCTAAACAGGTATAAATCACTGTAAAACTGAGTAATGCAGCTGTATTTCCAAAGTGAACAAACAAGACACATTCCCATTATATTTCCCCTTGTCTTCCTCCTTTCTGTGTCTCTGTTTTCGTTTCTTCATTTTCTAAAGAAGGCAGGGCTTGAAGCATTGACCAAGGTTGTGGGAAAGTTCAGCTGCAAGCTCAGACAGTGTCCAGCTCTACAGACTCGAGCACACTGTTTTGTTTCTCTTTGCTTCTGTTCTCACGTAGCCCTCATCTCTATACATTTTCTTCCTACGTCCCATTGGGTAAGACGCACAAACTGCATTTGGAGTAGGGATTAAAACTTAGGAATCTCACACCATCATTACTGGGCTATGGGAGACCTGTGAGAGTTGAATATGTCTAATTTATGCTGGCCTGGTCAAGTGAAGAGAAGTGGTTGACCTCTGACTGTGCTCCTTCTCAGTTGTTATGCCACAGCTTATGAAGCATCTCATGAATTGCTTTAAATCACAGACATGATCACAGTGAAAGGGACGTGAAAAACTTAGCTCACTATGGTGGCCATCCATCTGTGGTGGGCTCAGAAGCTTATTCACAGAAGGTCAACCATTGACTGAGGTTTGCTGGAGGAGGGAGAGCAAGCTGTTCTGCTCCCACCTGCTTTATCCTGCACTTTGCTGGCTGTGAAAGAACCCACCCTCCCAAGAGAGAGGACTGTTCCTGTCTCTTGCTTGCCTGAACTTGGGGGAAACAGAAGCATTAGCCCACATAGGCAGAACTAGTCTAAAATTCAGGGTCCCTGTGCCCTCAGTGAATGTATGGTTTTTACCCCACCTTGCATGTAGCCTGATTTCTTCTACTGCTTCTTTGCTCCCTGTGAGTTGAACTGACAGTTTTGTTGTGCTTTGTATTGATTTCAATGCTGGGTGCAGTAGGTGAGCTTCAACAGTGTGTGCTTAATCATATAATGGACACTTTGTTTAGGCAGTTGTCCAGGAAACTTTGAGATTTTTTTTTTTTTTCCTAAAAAATATTACTGGAACAGGAATTATGCCCTCTCATTGATTCTCCAACAGAAATTGACTTTTGTAGAGAATATTTCTTGGAATTTCCATTCCCTCACCTTTCAGGAGATTCCCTTCATTTACTGGAGCTTCACATGAGGTCAGATATTTTAGCCTTTAACTTTCACACAAACAAGCATTTTAAAAGTGTGGGAATTCAAAATGTTTTTCAGATCAAGTCCTTCAACTTTTCTTCATGAAAGAAGAAATATATTTAGATCTACTTTTCAATGGGACAGTGATTTTTGTTGCAGCTCTACAAGTCCTGCTTTTGTCAGAGCATAACTTTCAGGAAGAAATGTCTCTGACAGTTCTAATAAGTGTTTGGCTTGAACAACAGCTCTGGACTTTGTCCCAGGAGAAAAGTAACATCCTTGAATATTTTGCAAATCATAAATCAAGGAAAAGCTTTGTTGTTGGAAACATTTATTTTTCCTGGCTTTTCTTTGAAATAGCATTGATATATCACTGACAGAGGCATTCTTTTTTACATTTTTATTTATTTTATTTTATTTTATTTTATTTTATTTTATTATTTTATTTTATTTTATTTTATTTTATTTTATTTTATTTTATTTTATTTTATTTTATTTTATTTCTGACACTCAAAGTATATGATTTGTTTTGTCTTTTTGTTACAACAAGGTTTTACCTTAAACTTTTATTGTATCAGTATTTATTATTATTTTGTATATTTTTTATTATTATTTTACCTATTAATGTTTTTTTCTAGTTGGAATCCTAACAATGCAGTTTTTTTTTAATGCATAAACTGATGTAGTCAGCTGCATATTTCAGGATCTCTGCACTATGTCTCATATGAATTACCTGTAAAAGTGTTTTTCAGGTAATTCAGTCAAAAAGTCCTGGCCAGTCAGAAGACAGAGAGTAGAAACATTGCTAGTCATCTTCCAAACATCTTCTTTTAGTAATTTACAATGATAAGGGATTGAAAATGAAATTAAAATTCTTTTGTAATTTCATTAGCTTGGAAATGATTTTTTAGCCTGCTGAGAATTAAACGTTGAAGTACAGCACAGTGTACAAAATAATTCCTGTTTTAATACATTTTATGGTCCTCAGAGGAGCAGAAGCACAGCTCAGCTCAGCATTAGCCTGTGTATTACTCAGCTTTCCAAGTCTTTAATTCAAATGAAAATTAAACAATATTCTTTTTACCAGAGCAGTTCATCCAGAACTAGCTAAGAAAATCATTTTTCATTTCAGAGGGCTCTTACTCAAACCCTTTCAAGGTGTTTTTTAAAAAATTATTTTATTCCAAAATTGAAAACCCAGAATCCTCTGTAATAAAAGATGTGGAGCCCCTATGCACTAATTGTGTTTCCTGTCCATTACAGCTGATATGCACTAGTTAAAAAGCTATGATACTCTGCATAAAACCATAATGTCTGAAATCAAATTCACATGGTATCCAACCCTGATGAATTTTTCAAGAGGTTCTGCTAGACTTTCAGATATCCATGTAAATAAAACATTAGTATTTTAGGATTATTTTTATAATCCCATAATTAAATCCTAATGAATAATAGAAATCATGTGTTTTGTTAACCAGGTTCCTGACCTTTACAGCAGATGTATGATCAGACAGTAGAGGGCTTGATGTTGAGATCAATGCAGACAATAAGAAGCAAGTCAGAAAGGGACAGTTAAACTGGTAAACAAGAAGCAAAGAGCTTACTAGCTTCTTTCACATGATATTTTTCCTAAGGTCTGGCATGAATTCAGCTGAGAAATAAAATGTGTTCCCTCCCCATTTTTGAGTGAAAATCTTTGAGTGAACCTACAGTTTCCTTACCAGTGACTCAACTCCCAAGCACTTCTAGCCCCTCACCAATGGCACAGAAGAGCTCCTTGTGCACGTGATGGCTTTGCTTCTGATTTCCCCTTGTTGGGAACCCTCTGGTCACCTCTAGGATACTGTGCTGGCTTTTCTGTCTTCACTCCACAGCTTATGGCAGCAACAAGAGCAAGGCTGGAAGAGCAAGGCAACAAGGAACTGACTGGAATATAATGCACTTTGGCAGAGGTGGACATAGAGAGAGCTGTAACTATTGTCCTGTCTCCTCAGCACATGCTGAATACAGTAGAAAATTTGACTTGGTTGCTGCACACTAATTACTCCTTTCTTATGTGATATTCACTTCCTCTGCTTGCATGTTTTCCTTCCTTCCTTCCTTCCTTCCTTCCTTCCTTCCTTCCTTCCTTCCTTCCTTCCTTCCTTCCTTCCTTCCTTCCTTCCTTCCTTCCTTCCTTCCTTCCTTCCTTCCTCTCTTGCTCTCTTGCTCTCTTTCTCTCTTTCTCTCTTTTTCTCTCTCTTTCTCTCTTGCTTGTTTTGGATATTCATTTTATTTCATTTGAAATAAAGGAAGCCACTATTCATTTGAAATAAATGAAGACACTCCACAATCCATAATATTTGCATTCTTTGCTGAATCCAGCATTTTCTGCACCAGCCCCAACAGCAGTATCTGCTGTCTTTGAAGTCTTTTGAAGTCTCCGCAGCTCAGGCTGAAGTCATTCAAAACGGAGAAAGTAGCAGGTCGGGGGAGGTAAGGAAGAGAGGAAGGGTTTTTTCTTTACCTACAACCACTCTTTAAACTATGAATAGCAGAATTAGAACACTTTAAAAAAAATAAAACAACCCATTGATTTTCCCTTCAAAAGAAGTTTCAGCCTAAGCCATGGTTGTTTGAAAGCCTTCTTAGGTAACAGACAAAGTGTGACCTGATGAGGTTGGAACTGCAAGCACCCTTTTTAGGGGGTAAAGAAGAAAGAGATTGGATTTTCTAAAGATCTTATTTCCACTGTTTTAAAATACCCTGGATAGGAATCAAAGCGACTATACATTTTTTGGGGAAAACCATGAGAAGAAATGCACTATTAAAACAGATTGTAATTTGCACATCATTGTACCACAATTTTTGTCTTGCTATTCAATTCCTCATGATGGGAAGGGTGTTGTTAGCTCAAAAGGCCCCAGCTGTATATCAGGGCAACTGAGCAGCTTTGTAGGGAAAAAGGACTTTTTTCAGAACCACACCTGAGGCAAGAGGCTTGATTAGAGCAGGCTTGTGGAAGGAAGCAACAAGCAGGATATGAGTTGGTCAGCTAGTATTTTGTGGAGCAACTGAAGGGTAGCCATGGTGTGAGAACATGCAGACAGAATCACATCATCTCTGGCCATATCTGCTCTGAAATAAGAAGTAAGGTATATGTGGCACTGTGTTTCACTGAATAAACACAGCAGAGAGTCAGGGATTACCTTCTCAGATGTAGCACTGTGCTAGCTTGGTCTTAGTGTTTCTGGACCATTGGTGCTTACTCTTGGAGATATGACTGATGCAACAAGTTCCTGAACTGTTCTCAACTTGTCAATGCAAAAGAATTTCATGGCTGTTAAAAGAATATTTCAGGCAATATTCTTGAAATAAATTCCAAGAGACCTAGTGGTTTATTCAAAAATACCATTTTGACAGCTTGAGTTAGAGGAGAGCAAGGAATTGTCAGGATTTTGAATATTGCCACTGTCTCATTTAGATATGAATAACTGTTATTTTTGTAAAAGTGATCTGAAAATCCAGAGGATAGAAATATCATATTGGGTCTGTCAAAATGTTTCATTTAGTTAAATTCAAGACCTTTTATGTAATTCTTATCATTTGGAGACATGTTTAGCTGTAAATTTAATCAGTTTTCAAAAGACGTTTTGATCCCCCCAAAAAGATCTTCATAATTTGGAAAATGTCACAGTAGAATTTAGTGAAAATTTCAAACCTTTTAAAAATGGGTTCTTTCTGAGGGTTCTTTCTGAGGAATTATGTCAGGACAGGCTGGGGCTATTTTTGCTTATGATTTCTGTTTTTTTTTCCTGAAAAATTTGCAATGAATTTTAGGCAGAATAAAATTGAAAGAATGTTGCCAACTAGAATAAAGACCAGAACAGGGTCCTCAAGTCAATAACAAAAATGCCTTAATCAGGTGGACAATATAAGATACAAATCCGAGCATATTTCATCACAAGTACATGCTTACGCATTTGCTAAGGTTAGATGCAAGATTTTCTGAAAGTGTGTTCTGGGTTTGTCAGTATCAGTAACAATCCTAGAAAAAAATATAAGAAAGAAGAACAGCACTGAAAGTGAGATGTTCTATTTTCTTCTGAATCGCACTGCCAAATGCAAGGCAGATGGTAAAATTAGAGTGTAGCCTGTGTTGCTTATCACCATGAGTAATTGCATTCGTCAGGTAAAAGATACTATAATCCAAAGAAACTGTCGGATATGTCCTCAGGCAGAAAGAGACTTTGGTTCTTAAGGGCAGAACTAAGAATAGGAAAACTATCTTTGTTATCAAAACACAATGACAAAAGCAATTCAGAAAATTTGCCTGACAAGTGTATGGGAATTTACTCAAATATGCTTGACTGTGTTTTCACTGTTAATGAGATATAACAAGAAGTAGAAAAACCTTTCTACTATCTCCAGGGCAATACTATGTATATAGGAAAAGACCAATGCATCACAAAAATAATTTCTTTTTACCTTATATTACGGCATGTAATAATAAATGCAATATCACTGCATGTGTGCAACACTTTTGGTTAAAAATAAAACAATGACTAATAAAAATTATGCTAAGACTGTGCAATACAAATGTTTTTCAGCAAGGTTAAGAATGCTGAATTCATCCTTATGAAATGGAGTAACTAAATATTTAAAAGTAGAAATATAAAGAAATATACAAATGTTCCCTAACACCCCAGTTATGGAATCACACCCTTCCCTTTAACAATGGAGAGTAATTCTCCTTTGTGCATTTGCTAGTGCTTTTCCTGTGCCATGGTTAAACGTTGGAAGTAATGGACCTTTTATCACTTCATTTGGAAAATAATTTTGCAGTTGAATTCATCTTTTGCTGTCACCCCATTGGAAGCCTGTTGTGTATATTTATTTTCTTAATCTTGCCCCATTTCTCCTTGCTTTAATCCCTTAAATAACTAAGCAATTTGTTTCACCACTTAAGGTTTTTACTCCTGCCTATAGGTTATCATTACTTTTTTTTTTTTTTTTTTTTTTTTTTTTTTTTTATCACAGCTTTCATTTTTCCTCCTCCATTCAAATCTTCTATCATCAAATTCCCTTCCCAAGTACCTTTCCCTTGTTCATTTTAATGTGATGATAATGGTTCAGATTGAATCCTGTTTCTGAAGCATTGTTAGAAAACAGAGAAAGGCCTCATAGACTCATAGGTTCTCAGTGATGCAAATTCTGCCCTTTTTTATTTCTTCAGAGGCACACTCAGCTTCCAATTTTTATAATTTTTGCATCTGAAATTTGTTTTGATCTACCTGACTTTAAACAAAACCAGACTATTGGCTGTGAGCAGCCTGCTTTATCTGTTTTTACCTTGTTATCCAGTATCTGTAGCATGTGCTTTATTTTCTAACTGATTAAAATTTATGCATGTTTTGATAGGGGATGCAGGAAATATCAAGATGGTAACATGAATATTTTCAGTGGGGATATATAATCACAAGTAAATGTAGGACATTTCCTCACCTGGAATAGTCTTATTAAAAATCTTGCCTGCTAACATGACAAAAAACAATGTCTGAGGTACTGTTTGTGCATGATACAATATTTCCATTAGCATCCCTCCAATATGATATTTTTCTTTGCTTTGTTGCAGGCTTGTTTTTTAAATTAATGAATCATCCATTATATTCTTAAACAAAAAGTACCCTTTGGGCTAAATGGAGCATGTGCACCCTTTGTTCAGCTTGTCAGTTACAAAAGGAATTAGTGTCATGGGGAAAAATAATAATTACATTCCTCCCTGCTCACATGATATTAAGAAGAATAAAATTTGGCAGGCCTGTTGGGCAATTTGAATTTTTCTTGTTCCTAAAATCTTTAATGTTTACCTTCTGCATACTGCCATGGTCTGCAGAAAGAGATGACGTTTTTGATACCCACAAAATTTATATTTGACATGCTATTTTATATAGCTTGAGATCCTTATGAGCTGAAAGATTTTTCAGACATGGGATGTGCTAGCATTGATTTGAAGGCTTTCTTGTCAAAGTCCATCTCAGTTTTGCAGTTATGACCTCTTAATGCTGGGTTTGTATCTCCTTAGTGTTCAAGTATAGCTTAACAGATGGTATAAATATAGTCATGCCAGAGACACCGTATGTGTGTCTGTTTTGATTATTGGGATCCGCATGAGTGTTCAGGAGTTACACAAGCAATGGGGGTTTCAGAGATTCAACATCTAAGGTTACCTTTCTTCAACTATCTTTTAAAATTAAGATGAACAAATTTGTTATCATATAAAATTAATGTATGGCTCCAGTGGTGCTCCAAGTGGAAGAGAGATTTTTTTAGAATAAAACCCCTATTCCCAGGCAGTGCCCTGGGGGAGTCAACTATTGATCTCATTCTAACTTATGAAATCCACCAACATTTTCAATCTGAGTTTTGATCTAATTGTTGTAAAAACGTCCTATACACTAAAAGCTACTGATGACCTTCAAAAGTACCTAACAAAGGCTTGTTCTCTGCTTTAGGAGATTCAGTATTTCAACTACTTTTCAAAAAGATACATTGGATTCTTCATATGATTGTGGTTGATGAAGCGACTCTGAGGGATAGCTCTACTCTCATTTGTTCATTTGTTAATACAATATTTTTCTTCAATAGCTAGACAATTTTTAAAACCCCCAACCCTTATACATTTTCAGATTCCCTAGGGGTTTCTATTGCAATTTGTGACTTTTTGTCCTCATACCTTTCTGTTTTGTGTGATATTTCTATTATACCTATTATTATTGTACCGCAAAAATTGATCATGATCATCTTAAAACTATTCCAGTTCTTGACAATTGTTTAGGACATTGCTCTCTTAAACTTTAGTCTTAAGTTGAAAGATTTCCTATTTATTTAATTTTGTAACCTTATTCCTCCTATCTGTATTGCTGGTGATACAATTGCTTCTGTGATCTATATTTGGAAAATTGAGAGCATCCTTTGTTCTTAGTCTCTCTCTGGAGCTCCATAATAAATGCCACAGAGTTGTAATTCATCCTTGTAGAAACATCCTTAAGTTTAACTAACATTGAATCAATTTTTTTTTTTTGAACTGAAATATGAGAAGCTACAGTATGGACTAACTTCATATACAGTATGCAACTTAAATTGGTTTGGAGAACTTCTGTTCTACAAGTCTTTTTAAAAAATATGGCTGTTGACTCTGACTTCCTGCCTTCCAGATTTGCAGAGAATGGGAGTTGTGGTTGGCAGAAGATTTTGCCTTGCTTTTCCTTTTCTTGAATACTCTCCCCTTTTCTCAGAGCAGTTCATGTGGTGGGATGGGAACAGTATAACAAAATGTATCGCCTTCTTTATGTAATGGCTTTAATCTAATACACCATATGGATCTCCGTGGAAAAGCTTAAAAATAAGAAGAAAAGCAGAGATAGAAAGTAGAAGTACAGCAAAGGAGGAAATATGTTTTAGATCAGATCAGAAATAGATGGTGTCGTCATTTGTTACAGGATCCATTTCAAAGTTTTGCAGTAAAGAAGTTAGGGGCACCATGTTCATGAGTTCATGATAGATGATGAACAGCATGGTCTCTACAGACTGGCGCTATAAAATCTGAGGCTTGGCACAGCCACAGAGGAAGCAGGAGGGCTGGAGGCATGTGTAGGAGCAAGTCTGGAGAAGCAGCAGATTGATTAAACTTGTCAGAGTTCCCATTGCAGCCCCTTCTTTAGCACATGCTGAGCTTGATGCAGGTTGACTGATGCACAACACTCCTTTACATGTCTTATCGGACCTGGAGTTAATGCTGGGCAGAGGGGCAGTTGGCAGAGTGAACCTGTAGGCATACCATACACAAAATCATTCCACTGCTTCACAGTTTTCATCTATCAGCAGCCCAGGCTTGTTTTTGATATGAGGAATTCCAGCTGTATTTTGAGAGATGACAAGACTTTTCAGAAGAGTAAAGCCAGGATTCTCACGGTAGACTGGCTAGAAATGAAAATGCCTGCCTCCCATCTGGCTCCCCTGTCACATATTGTCTTTGCTGCCTGGAGCAAGACCAAAGCTCTCCGTAACTTAAGGGAGGCCAGTAGAAGAGGCACCAATAGAGGGAAGCCTTACACTCCAAGTATCTGAAAGATACTTGGTTGTTCTGATGCTCCCATCAGATATTCCACTTTCCCATGCAGTGCCAGCATGGGTGCTCCTGTGACTAGATGTTTTCAGGGAGATTTGCAGTAGTATCAGGTTCAAGGTGCCAATAAGGGAGAGAAAATGCCAGGAAAAGACGGTGAGATTCAGGAGAGAAATGGAAGCTGATTGGTTGATGGCAACAGTTAAAAATAAAGAGATAATAGCATGGTCCAGTCATTCTGTGGCAGGTGCTGACTGGGAAGAGGGGCCTGTTAAGGAAGGAAGTAAATACTGCCATTCTAACTTGAAAAGCAACATTTTAGACAGCGCTTGAACAAGTGTTTTTATTCTCTAATGTGATCAGCATATCTCCATGTTCCTTCCATCCAGGCACATCACACAGCTCTGTATTTCTAGAAACTACTTTCTTACTGTTGCTATTTACACTATAGAAAAAACTTGCTGCTTTGATTCATCTGCATTCAGATGTTCCCTTTCCACAATTCAGCACAGAGACAGTGATGAATGCAGATCTGATGCTGATGGCAGATAAGAGGGCTTATCAAAAGGGGAATGCTGAAGTGACAGAAGGGTAACCTCTCTCTCTTTCTTCGTAGGATGTTCCCAGGGGTGAGTAAAGCTTAAATCTGGTATAAATCAGACTGTACTCAATCAAAGAACTTAAATGACTTACAGATTTTGAGTGTTTTATGCACTGAGCCCAAGTATGTGTTTATGTTTTAATTTTCTTGTGTGTTAAAAATTATAATATCTACAGTCTCCTCAAGCTTCATGGTATCATTAGGTAATCATATGGGAACTTTTCTTTTTGCCATTATAATTGCTGTTATTGTTATTCTTATTTGTGCAATTTATTGTCTAAGGACTTAGATACTGTAAACTGATGGGTTTCCCTGTTTACAAAAGGTGGGGTTTGTTTATTGGCTTCAAGCCCATCTCTCTCTGTTAAAAAGTTACAGAAAGAGGTGAAATATGACTGAGACAGTGAGAGCAGGACTTCCTGAACACAGAGGTTTCTGGGCCTGTGCAACTGGGAATTCCTGAAGAAGGGAAATGTCTGCTGCTAATGGCTTTTTTTGAGCTAAGCTTGTTTCCTCTCTGTAAGTGCACAGAACAAATCCAGGAGCAGGGCTGATTTGTGCTACCGATTCTTCTACCAAGTGGAAAAATTTGGGAAAATCACAACACTGCCCATCTCCACCAACACAACCACGTGATCTAACAGGACCATGATATTTTATTTTGAAAACCTTCATGTTTCCCTTTGCACTGAACGTCACGTGTGCTGAGAAGTGACACCACCTGTGCTAAGCAAAATACCTCATCTCCCATTTCCCCCCTCTTCAGGCACAATCTAGCACTCGCAAGCATCTCAAACATCTTCATGTTCCAGTTTCAACAGGGCACTTCCAGCTTTGAGTTCAGCATTTAACTGAGATTAACCTTCTGCAAAACTTCCTTGAGACCTGTGTTAGGCAGAGCCAGGGCTTCACAGCTTCACAGCTTGTCACAAAAGTGATTAGTCTTTTCTTGAGGTTTGAAATGATTGAAGACCTTCCATCCCTTTCTCAGTCCCACAGCACTGTGTATTTAGACCACATTGTTGTCATCCCATCCTTTTCCCCACCCTTGTAACAACGGCATGCTAATCGAGCACTTCTTCATTTCAGACTCTTATTTCTCTATGAAAGGGATGAATGTTATTTAAAATTTCATCCCACCCACCATGTGAAACTAATGGATCTGCTTAATTATGGGAAAACTATGTGTATGTGTTGAAGAAAAAACCCTGAGAAAATATATTTTGAATGCTGATTGCTAATGAGATCTAATGATACCAAACAGTGTGCACTGCTCTAAGTATTTCAGCATGATAAATGTTTTAAAATTCTACTGAAAGAAACACCGAAGTAAGTTACAGTACCACTTAGTGAGACACCCTTGAGGGAAAGTAATAGGCACTGGGAAACATTATTTCAGAAAGTGGGCCCAATTACGCATATTACGCATACATTTCCTTCTGAACATAATTTCTTCCTTTCTTCTTAAACAGTCAAAATTCCCAACTGGTTTCACTAGGAGTAATGGCTAAGCAGGAGTAAGCTTCATGTTACAGTTAATGTCAGTTTTCTGTGATATATGAAAAAGACATGTACAGTTAAAAAAAATGGCTGTTGCTTCCTGTTGCTCAAAACACTTGACTGATCAGAATTAACTTGTGTGAACAATGAGAGTTAAATTTAGTGAAGAAGCATCTTTAATATATATTAAATGCTTCAAACAGTGTTATATAACTGGGAACCTCATAGTCCCAAGAGATCCCCAGAACGAGGAATTTAACATGCAACTAGAGGGATATTTCCAGGCAATGCTTACAAATAAAGAGGGAAGATCAAAACACATGCTTCAGCAGAGCTCTGTCAAAGCTTCCTAGTGGTGCAAATAAAAGCTAAATTTTACCACTGCAGACTAGTCCTTGTTGGAGTGGCAATTTTCCCACTGTGGGAAGTAGAGGAAGAGAAGAAGGGTGTTGTTAGCTTGGAGACCTGGGATAATACACCTAAGCTCTTTGCCTTTTAGAAAGCAGGAACAGATCTAGGTTTCCATGGCAGTATCCCAAAAGCAATTCTCAGAGGGCAGGGTTGGCTGCTGCTGACACCCTATAACCCTTCCCTTCCTGGAACTCTGATATGGTCAAAATACGCAGCAGTACCATTTTCCTGCCATCTGAAAACTATGACTGTAACCAGGGGTACTGGATGTGATGGTGGGATGCACTGGATTGCTCTCTTCCTCATGTGTGGGTATTGCTGGTATCCATGCAGGGATAAAATGCTGACTTTCATGGACAAGTGGGCCATGGGTTATGCGCAGAATGCAGTTCATAGGTTACGTGCAGGTCCTGTGTTTATGTCTGAGTGACACTATCGTACCAGAGCCTCAGGAGGAAAAGCAAATTTTCTCATCTGTTTTTCTTTCAAATGACCATGTAGTTCAGCTAGAGAAAGTAGCACAATGTGAAAACAGAAAGATTTGCATCAAATAGTTCTTGTTTCATTTCAGAGAAACACTTACCTGAAATCAGTCATTGCTGTCCTTCTCTGCTGGCAGATTCCTATTTTGCTTGTAGCCAGGACCCATAATTCATTTAGATAAGTGTTTGTGTAGTCTATATTATTTTGGAGATGCAAAAAAATGTGAATAAGTCTCTGAAACTTGCATTTGTTGGTACAGCTTTTATGTATGTGTATGTAGAAGTATTTTAATAGTGTAAGGGTTATCAGGGCTAGTGTTACGATTGACAAAATCTAAAGCAGAGTTTAGATTCCTACTTATATCCAGAAGACATACTTCTTCTGTGCCTTATTACCATCCAATCTCATACTTTAAGCTGTATTTTAGAGTTAGAGAAGATCCCAGAAGCTTCACTATGTGAAGGATTAATGCAGTACAAAGTCTTCTAAATGAATAGGAAACAAAAGAGATTACTATGATACAGTGAAGTTCAATATAGTCTGAACCAAAGCTCACTGAAAGTATGGGACAGATTCTAATTTACCTTGACAGACTTTGAATAGGATCATGTTATATATTGAAAACTCTGAAGCAATTATTTCCTTCATATGTTTTTCTATTTCCAGTTTCGTTATTGTAATCTGTGCAGTGGGGATTATTACTTTTATGGAGAAACTCTTGAATACTCCATTCTTAAAACATCAATGATATTTGAAAGTAGAATTTTCTTCTAAAAAATCATAGAAGAATATAATATATTCAAAACTTTTAACACAGTAATTCTTCCCTAAAGAAAATTAAAAGGTCTTTTTTTTTTTTTTTTCCTTAGCAGAGCTGCTATAGTGTCTCTAGGGAATTTGAAGTTCAGGTGTATCAGACACTGGCTTTGGATGTAAGCTGAGGCTTGAGACCCCTCATTGCTTCCTAGCATGCTCTTGAGATGTGAACAAATTTTCACTCCTGATTTAATTTAAAAATTAAAAAAAAAAAAAGAAAGAGATTTTCCGTGGGATATGAATCCCACTTTTTGATGGATAAGTCCATCAAAAAGATATGATAAAAGTGGGATATGAATCCCACTTTTAAGATGGATAGAGTGGGTGAGGAAACTGGGATATGTTGCGCTTTGATCCCTGGTCCTGCAAAGCATTGAAATCATGTTGTTCTTTCAAAATAGAAGACAGAAAATAAAACAATTCCCTTATGAGACAGGGAATTTCTTGGTGTTTTTCGAGTTAGTGGAAACTATAAATGATAAACATTTTGTAAGAATAGGCAAAACAAAACAAAACAAAACAAAACAAAACAAAACAACAAATTAACACAAAAGACTCCTGTAAAATAATCAGACCAACAAAGTAAAGTACGTAAGATAAAGTAGGTATTTCACATATGAAAATACACACAATCAGTCCTAGAAACAAGTATTGTATTCTCCTGGGCCATTTATAAAAATGCATACTTTTCTATCCCTGAAATAGTATATTTTGTGAAATAAAATGTTTTATGTTTGTATGTAATAGTTTTGCAAATGTTAGTACATTACCTTAATACCAACAGTCATGGCAAAACAAAAGAAAAACCCCGCCTTCAAAAACCCTGTTTTGCCGCCTTAGGTGCACTTCAATGCAACATTACATATAGTTGGTCTCTGTGGTTTCAGAGTTGCAGGTGTAGTAAGTGAAAGTCCAACTTTATTTCCTGTTCTCAGCCTTGAATAGTCAGCCAGATAGACTTACTTACATTTCTATTTATTACAACACAGCAGTAATTCTTCCATCAGTTTTCTACCCTAAGACTAGAAGCCTTTCAATTTTATGTAAGCTGTGAAGACAATCTCTTGTATCATGTAGTCCCCTTTAATATATTTTATCTCTCATAGTAAGAGTATTTTGCTGAATAACTCATAAACATTTCCACCTAATATTTTCTTCCTAAAAGAAAAGGCATACTGCTAATAGTAGCTTGCAATATATCCTTCCAATTTTCAGAGATTTACTGTGGCTTCCTCTTTTTTTTTTTTTTTTTTAATCTTTATTTTTTATCCTCTTTTTTTTTTTTTTTTCTTTTCATTTTTCTGTTTTTCTTTTTCCCTTTTCCCACATGCTCTATTCAGCTCTATTCTACCATCTCTGCCTTCTGCCTTTTGGTCTCTCATTCTGTGGTGCTGGGCCCAAGCAGAGTTCGGTTCTCACCTTAGTTTCCTGTCATAATGATGACAACAGCAACAAATAATAATAATGGGGAAAAGATTAGTGTTTTCAGTACCCCAGAATAATTTTATCTGGCTACTGGGAATAGAATACATTTAATTAGAATCCAGAAGTTAGTCTTTTTTTTTTTTTTTTCTCAAGATGATAAATATGAGACTCTTCTATTAAAACACAAATGGGATGCAGAAAATAACTAAATAAAAGATAAAATGTCTGAAATAACAACATAACTGTTCTTATAATGATCTTACAAATGCAGCAATAATACAGAACAAAAAGAGATGCCAAGTGGGAGATTATTTGAAGTGTCCAGTGTACACACACACAAGAACAGTGTAAAATTGCACATGCTGAGTAATGGAGAGAAACCCATTCTTAGGGTTTGCTTTATGACATTGTAAACATCTAAATTAGGTCAAATGAATTGTGCATCTTAGCTGCTCATTTCTCTTCACAGAAATGAGATTATCTAAGTGAATATATAAGTGAAATAGTGCACGTGGATACTGGTGTAGTATTAATTTACACACATATCTCATGTAACTTGTCAAATCAGGAGGGATATGCAGTGTAAAATAGTGTGTGTCACAACACTGTGTCTGTCTTGTATGATATAAAATGATTTACTGCCACTGGTATAGGGTGAAAAAAACCTGAGTAACCAAACAAAATAATGAATCCTGTGAACGTAAATAAATTGAAAGAAATATTTGAGGTCCACTTGGTATTTAATTGTAAAAATAGCCATTTTAATTTCACTTTCAATGAAGATAGCTTTTAAAATGCATTTTTAAATGCATTAAAGTGCATTTTTACTGGCTCTACTAAATTATTAGAGTCATATAGTACCAATGTTGACATCATCATCACAGGAAAAAGACCTCCATTCAACTAAGTCCTCTGTATGGAATTATTTTAGGTACAGGCTTAAATTTCCTGTAATTATTTTTTTCTAAGACCTCAGGCCTAGATTTTGTTATATTTTGGAGTCGTATGCCATGTGCACAAATACCAATAACAATATAAACCTCAAGCAATCCAGAAGTCTTTATATTTTGCTTTGAGGTCAACTGCAACTTAAGTACAGAGGTTAAGGGAGTAGAAAAATATATGTTTAAGTTGTAAAGCAAATACACTAATAAAGTAAAACCAGATTATCAGTACCATTTTTTTCTTTGATATATTTAAAGAAAATAATTTGTCACCTGAAAATAAGATCACCAGTTTGAACTTTTTTTTTTTTTTTTTTTTTTTTTGGAACCAATTGCTCATGACTGTATTGGAGGTATGTTAGAAGAATCTTGGAGTGAAGAGTAAACTTACATTTTCTCATCATCCTAAACTTTCTGAACTAATTTTATGTAGAGTAGGAGGAAAGAAACTTGACTGAAAGTTGCTTATTTTCTGCTTTAAAAAGAGATGGAATGTGTATAAATATATCCCCCTCTTTATGTTGTGCATTTTTTTCTCTAAATAGAACTTCTGGGCTTGATGGCATTTAATCAGTTTTCATCAGGTGACAGATTCATGTTCTCCAGTTGTATGAAAGTGTCTTGCAAAAACAGTTGTTGCTTCCACAGGCATATTCTTTTTATTAAAAGTGTCTGTCACAAGAGAACTTCAGGCATCAGAACCATTTTTTTTTTTGCCTTCTTCACTGCTATTCTGTACCAGTGCACTGATGTCCCATTATACCTGTACAAGAAAGGCTATTATCCTTCACACGTTTAGCTGCTGATCTAAATGAAAGTACATTATCTAAATAGTTGAATCAAGGAGCATACAACTAAAGCTCATTTCAGTCTGATCTGTATTTCTTGGTGCTTTAGCAGGTTAACAGCTTCCTGTGAAATTACTTTATTCAAGGATTTTCACCATAATTTGGTCATAATGTGGTCTAGATCAAATGGTAATAAGAACTTGCAGAAAATCTGCAGTTCATTTTCATTTTATGTCTCAGTGGAATTTTTATTTTTTTTTAAATGATTCAAAAATTGCTTTCAGAAACAATATGCACATTATCAAAGTTAAGTGTAATAAAGAATTTATCTAACAACACAGAATGAGTATTTCAAATACTTATCATAGCACATGAAGATTGTAATAATGAATATTATGTTATTAATATCAAATGGTCAGTTAAGTTCCTACATATTTACAGTAGTAATGCTATTATCACTGTGGAAGTTTATACTGGAGATCATTTTGTCATTAATCTAGGCTTCTGGAAAACTTCAGAACAGGAAGCTCATGTCATGGTGGAAATCAAACAAATATATCATCTAAAACCAAAAAAAATTGGATTTCAAATGTGTATGCTGTATTTCCTGTCTACACTCTGTGTGCTGGTTGTGATACTAACATTTGTATGTGATGCAGGATGGAAATATTTAATTTGCTTTTGAAGAAAATTTATCATATTTTGCAGTTTTTGGGTACATTTTTTTCTTGAGGTTAAAAACCTTATACTAGTAATCTGGACCCATAACGGTTTCAGTGTTGCAAGTAGGTTAAAAAAGAGAATGTCAGTTGCAATGCTTTTTCACAAATACAAAGTGCATTCACCTTTTCACTGTAAGATTTGGGAATTTTATCCAAATCTGATATATTCTTAAAAATAGGCCAGATGCTTTACCTCTTCAGAAATAATAAAGGGGTTTACTTTTCTGTTGCACCTCTCTGGTTACCCACTGTATTTCCAGTCTCCCATTCTTCCTCCCATTTCACTCTGTGTGATATTTAATGAGGATGAGATATTGTTAATAGCCTTCCCCAAAAAGCAGACACCTCCTACCACACTTGTTAAAGAAAAGTTTTGAAACACATATTTTTACCTGTACATAAAAGGTCTGAGCCACTAGATTGCAGACATGTGAAGGACAAGGGGGAATAGAGACAAGAGAACACGCAATGTGAGCAGCAGTTATGAAGCAGCTGTAACCTCTGGTAGGGTTGTATTAATGGGTTCCTAAGCAGTAGCTTTCTTTGCTGGTGAAACTGCATCCTGAAGTGTACAGCATGTGCCTAAGCCCACATATAGGATATCCTTAATATCAAAGGATGACCCTACAAATTGGGTAGTTACAAACTCTGCTGAGTGCAGGATGTAGTAGGTATATGTTGGTATAGAAAAATAGGTATAGAAAAGACCGGAGTGCTAAATGGACACTTCAGAATAAAAATGGTTCAGGTGCATCTTGTTCATGTCCTGGATTGAAGGTAGCTGTTATGTGTGACAGATTTTCTTTACGTTATAGTGAGGTAGGTTACTGTCTTCCTCTAATTATGTCACTCTAGCTACCAAGCGGGTGCGTATATGTAAGGAGAGAATAAAAATGTTGGATGTTATTGTATTCTGATAGAAGGAGATGAGGGATTTAAAACTGGAGATTTAGTTTTTCTTACTCTCTGAAGTGTATCTTTTGTTAAAGATACCTGAACTTTCTCTGAACAAACTGGTGCAGCTCTCCAGCATAGCTCAGGCATTAGCTCAGGTCTGGGAAGCAGCAAAGCCATGTTATCTCAGCACGCCACCCTGGGGAGAGCATGTCTGGCTTTGTTGCTTCCAGTTTTGGAAAAGGCTTGGTTGCTGTTAGCTTGGGAATCTCTGTGCCACAGATGTTCACATGCCCTGAAAAGCAAATCCAGAACCATTATACTGCATACATTGACTCCGATACACAGTTTCTGCTCCTATTACCATCCTAGTCAAAACTATAAAAAAAAATTGAAATTTGCTTACTTATTTCATATCTTCAGGCTTTCTCACTTGCCAGACTTTCTGTTCTCCTCTTTGACCTGTAGCATAACTCTCATGTCTGTGCTGCAAAAATGCATTCAACATTTTGAACTTTTTCTCCACACAGAGTATCTGCCTTTTGCTTTTAGGCTGTGTTCATGTTGCTGAGCAGGAAAGTACTTTCATGTCATAAGCTTTAGTTTTCTGCTTTTCCAACAGTCTTTTGCAATCTTATGGGCTGAAAGTGTTCACTCATCTTGTGCAGCAAAGGTTCTCATTTCTTTTTTGTCTCCCGACCTCTCTGTCCAGACTTGTCTCCTTACCGTTCCTTCTCTTCAGACTTTCATCTGTCTTCTTTCCACTGGTCTGTTCCTAATTTTGTTTTATTTTCTATGAATTTTCTGTTTAAAAAAAGTCAACTCTGACTCATTCCTCTCAAAATGTATTCAAAGAAATATCTTCATTCCTCATATTTCTTCAAGACCCATACAAGTGGGTTTTGTTTCTAAGATTTTGGATAGATATTTCACTTCCGTGACAGATATTTCAGGGTTCATATCACTGCATCAGAAATATAGCCTATCCAGACTCATAAATCAGTATTACTAAGGTGTATCTGAAGAACTGAAACACTTTTATTGCAAACATCAGTGATAATATGGGCCTTTGAATTGCCCTGGAATATGGATGAGTACAAACCATTTAGGAACAAATATTCTGTCTGATAACTGACAGCCAGCCAAAAGCAGCCCCTGATAAAGATAAATAACCTGTACTCAGGGAAATTTTTTGCATCATTAAACATGGTGAGCATATTAGCTAGCAGGGGGTGGAGCTGAGTCCCTAAAGAGATAAATCTAAATTATACGCGCTGCAGTGATCATAACAGTAATGCGCCATCTTGGCTAACTAGCTGACATCAATGGGGAAGGGAGTTTCAGATTTAAATGAACCAAACTAAAGAACATTGCAGTGCGCATACAGATTAATTGGAGCACATTTATGAACTTTTCAGCTTTTTCTGTGGTCTGCTTTCATTGGTGTTAAAACATGAGGAATTAGAATTGTCTTAGAATTTTCTTGTCAGTTTCAGCATCTTTTTTTTTTTTTTTTTTTTTTTATGATTACTTTTTTATATGGTTTGATTAATTACTCCTTTATTTGACTTCCATTAATCACCTTATACCATGGTTGTATCAACCCTTGCCAAAAGCTTATAGATGGACACTGGAAGTTTAGCAGAACTTTTTCCATAAACAGGAAAGTTCAATTAGTGATTATACACTTAAAGTCTCAGAAAGAGAGAACTCTGAAATCCAAGTAAAGCAAACTTAGTTACACAGACATATGTCTGAGCAATCAAATTAAACTCTGTTAAAGAGAACATAAATTGGATTAAATGTTTTCCTTAAAGCAAATAAAGTATATTTTTAAAAGCATATTAAGTATATTTTCTTAGCATGAGGAATGTCTTAGTAAAAGAAAATTGCTTGCTTTTAAATATTTTCCTCCTTGTTTTCAAAATCAGGAGAAAAATGTGGGTTCAAACTGTTAGAAAGGGCATGGAGAAAAAGATGAATGTTAATTGGTTGAAGTTGTCTTGGTGTAACTTGAAGTTCTGTTTTATTAATTGATTCCATTGATTTGCTGGATGACATGATAAATAAGAAAATAAACCAGATGTAACTAACACATTTTTCAGTCAAAATCAAATATGCATTTTCTTGAATAATCGGTGTCCAGGTGTGTAATTACCCTGCTAGTATGTAAAACTGTTCAAGTGGCTCATATAAAAATCAACAATCTTCTCTCTTGTATATAAAGATCCACTTGCAAGCATTTAAGCATATTTGATAATGTGGCCTGAATGAATCATCAGAGTAAAGAAATGTGAACTGCAAAGGGCAGTGCTTTTGCTCCATTCCTCCAATGGTCTCCAGGGCCTGGTCTGTGGCTAAACAACTCCTCTGCATGCTCTTGGGTAGTAGACCTGAGGTACCCAATCATCCACTAGATTTTCTGGGCTGTTTCTCCCCATGGGGAAATGACAATAATGGGTGGGATTTGCTTGCTTTGATGGTAGCAAGGAAATGTTCAGCTGTCTGTCTGTGAGACTGTGACCCAGATGGGAAGTCAGCATCCAACTGCAGCATGTGTAATTTAAATGGGCTGTTTAAAAACAAGAAACTTCAAAAGCTTTACCTGTGGCCAAAGGGGCTTGTCCCTTAGAGTAGCAAAAAAGAATTGGTAACTAGGATTTTATGATGCTGTTATACCCTGTGGAGATACAACTTCTCAGCATGGTTGCCTTGTAGTTCATGGTATTTAGCAAAATGAGAGATATATCAAGAGAGATGATCGAGTACAAGTCCCCTACTAGACAAGACCCTGTAAGGTAACAAACAGAAAAATTACTTACTACTTGAGTATATGCTGAAACTACTTAGCTCAGTGCTGAGCATTCAACAAAGTGGATGGAGAACAGTATCCTCTTAGTACTGCTTAAAGTTAACCTTAAGGAGAGCTTAAATGTATATAAATTATCCTGAAGCTATGCTGAATAACTAGGCAGCAAGAACTTTCTGAGATCACCTGCACTTATAAACAGGAATATAGCAAGGAAATGATAAAGAATATCTCCTACCTTGATTATACTTAGTTATGAGTATACGCATGCCTGGGGATGAGGGTACTGCTCCAGGTCTCTCTGCTAGTCTTCTGGGTGCAACACCCAAGCCTCTGTGTGCTAAATGTTTTTTTATGGAGCAGCTGTGAAGTGTAGACTTCATGTCTAGTTTCTCTGTCAGGAAGCCTTTTGACTGGATTCAGTAAATCAACTGATATTTATGCAGAAATAGCTCAGCCTCAAGTGAAATAGTGAATTTTTATAGAAACCTCAGTTCAGTCACAATTTGTTGGAAAATTTATGACTACTTCTGTGTTATTTATAAATGTAAAATATGGCTGAACCAGCCTTGTCTCTATCAATAGTGGCTATTGCCACTGCTCTTCAGAAAATTCTGGGTTTATATATATGAAGGACAAAAGTAACATCAGCTGAAGTGAGTACAGAACAATAAATGTTAGCCAGTTTCTTTAAGCATAGAGTTGCTTTAAGCAGGCATTAATCTATTTTTAAAAGCCACAAATATTCAATTTGACATTTTTGTCTCCAAAAAGGGTGCTGCAGTTGGACTCCATTCAGGCTAATGAGCTGTGGAAATGTTTTCCCATACTGATCCCCACCTCTGTCCTTTGCTCTCAGAGGAACTGATTCAGCAAGGTGCATCAGCTGGGGTGTAACTAACATTAAAATGCACCTTTGATTTCAGTTGCATCACTCTTGTTCAAAGCTTCAGACTCTCTTACATATTATTAAATTGAAGATGTTTTCTTCCTCCTACATTCATTTGCTCTTTTCAATTTTTACCTTTGCTTCTTTTCTATTTTTCATTTTTTTTTTCAATCTTTTTGTTCTTGTTTTGTTCCAGCAGGTCTCTTCACTTCCTCATTTCTCCTCTTTAATTTTGTTTAGAGATTCCTAATGGAATAAGATAACCGAGTAAGATAAAATAGTACAGTAAAATCAACTTTAAAATTGAAGGCTGAGTGATTTGTCTCAGATCCTGATTGAATATTAAGTTTCATGAGTTTTGGATTTTTATTTCCTTTGCTGAGTAAACCAAAATCCCTTGAACTCAATGGAAAACTTTTGACCAAATTCAGGGGGCTCTTGTGTAGAGAGTACTCTGATATTCCTTCTCAGTTTTGGTAAGAGTCTAGCAATCTTAACAATGCTATTTGTCTGCCTGGGGGGAAGAAGAAAACAAAACACACACACACAAAACAGGACAGTGCAAAATACCACATCCCTTGTGTTTTCTAAACCCATAATTTTGCAATAACCATGATGGTGTAAGATCCAGGGAGGAGAGATTAGTTCTGGCATCTAACTACTGAAGACAAATAATGCTTTGATATGTTTCTCTCAAGCTGTGAGTTATAAAGCTTTATGAAAATAGAGCAGGAAAAAAAACAACACTCTTGTGATACAATTCTGAGTAAGCAGTTCCATGTGGACTGTCATTTTCTTTCCTAATTGCAAATGCCTTCTAACACCTTCCCATCACTTTATTCAGCATTTTTAATAATCAACAGTAAATGTGAGTAAATCACATTGACCCTTAAGGTTCATATATAGATCAAAATAAACACACAGAGATTAAACATGTTGTTGCTTTTACTGCAATGATATGCAAACAATTATATACTAGGTCAGTCTAGGGCACTATTGATATTGCTTGCCAACCAATTTATTTGAGAAACCTCTGACCCCTTTTAATGTGCTTCTTCGAAGAGGGAGGCCTAAGAGGCTCTTAGGTATGACTGATAGAAAATTGGCATGTCTATTTTTTTTTTTTAACTAAATAAAAGATTATTAATATTACTTATCATGATTTATTTTTACCTTAAATGAAAGGTAAACTGATAGCAACTTAAAATTTGTTCTGTAGGGAACAGATAGGGATTCAGAAGAAGTGTTATGAAAACACATACTACAAGGTATAATAAATTTTTACAATTTATCTACTTTTCCATTGGCTGTAGAAGAATATGTCTGTCTGTTCTTCCAAGACATATTTTTAAGATACTGTCATTCTTGAAAATGTCACTTTAGCTAAACTGGTATTCCTCTTTTTTTTTTTTTTTAAAGTAAAGAAACCATTAACATCTAATGATTGCTTGTATTGTTCTCATAATTATAACAGAATCTTACTTTTAAATCAACAATATATGATTCTGAGTGGGGAAAGCAACTTCAAGAACTGTATACAAAACAGACAACATAAATCATGACAAAACATTAATCTACCAGGGTTTAAAGGTAATTATATTTTTAATGCATTCTGTTCTCAGTGGTACTTCAAGAGAAGTACACACAATACTGGATTAAAAAAATGCACTCATTAGGATTCAAAAAATGAATTTAAATCTTTTAATGTCAAGCACTGCTAATCATTTCTAAATTTAATTAGTGAGCACCATTCTTGTTAACATATTTCTGAATATGATCACTTTCACAAAGGACAATAAAAATAAAGGCCAGCTAAGATGTGTATTGGCATGCAATCAGAAAATTGTCACTGCATATACTGTTTAACTTCTTGGGAGAGGTAAAGCACATAAATATGTGCACTTATCACTTCATTCCTCAAAAACTATCATGAACCCAGATCTTTGTATGCAACCATTTCAGTTCTAGCTCTTGACTGTTATGCATTTTTCATATGAAATCAGGCTGAACACAAGCAACAACAGATTTTATTTTTATCTCCTGTTCTTATAGTCCATTATGTAATTCACTGAGATTTTACCACATCCTGAGAAAGATGTTTTTTCCAAGACAAGCATGCATTGTCTTGATTTTTTTTTTTCCTGCTGGGATCCAATTCATCATTGAAAATCATGATGTAGTTTTGGTATGAGGTGCTGATCCCTTTTAAATGTTGGTAATAAGACCAAAATGTCTGAGTGGTCCCTGGAAGCAAGCTGAGTGTGTGAAATGACAAAGGGAGAGCAAGAAATGCTTGCAGTCAGGAAAAGGGAGGTTTGATTCTACATTGCAGCCCATGGTTAGCAACTGGCAATTACTAATAATTCAGCAGGCTCTGAAGGATTCACAGAAGCCTGATGACACAAAACTAAAGAGATTGCATTTGTTCTAGCTAAATGAGTTCAATGACCCAATAGTTTGTCTGAATGACACTGGCACCCCAATTTTATGTTTTAAACTTTTAAAGGCTGTTTTCACTAATGTGTTGCTCTCCTTCAGGCATTTTAAAACACTGATGGTTGTACAGACTAAGAATTAAGAAAGGCAGGGGGGGTTCCAAAAAAGACAATATGCCATGATGATGGGGCTCCAACATCTCCTCTGTGCAAATACTTTTGGTAGCTCCAGATTGAGGGAGGAGCTACCTGTTCACACCTGCCTCTACTCTGGTGTGAAATGAATCATCCTTTGGTTCCCTCCCTCTTTCCACTGAAAACAGAGACAGCGAAAAAGACTTCCTTAAAACATTTATTTCTTTCATATAGTAAAAATTATGTGACATGATGCCTACCTCCAGGATTAAGCCTATTATTACCCATCTCCTTGATATTAGTAGATTCATTTCCATGACGTAGATGCTACGAATATTTTCATTGTCTTTGTCACATATCTGGGTGATATTTCCCAGATCTATTCCATAGTTCATGCCATAAATATCCCTCAAAGCTCTTTGGCTTTTGCCTACATGTCATATTAAATTGGGGTGAAGAGGCAATTAGTGCCATGAGATCTGAGTTCAGAATTTTATGCCATAGTGAGCTGAACTGTGGATTCATTTGTAGAAAACAGGCTAAGTGTTTTGAGTATTATTATCATCTAATTACACTTACCTAATTACACTTTAATTAGGATGAGTAGCCAAGGGTTCAGTATTCCCAATAAGTGGAGGCTCCTGTCCGAAGGAACTGAAGGCTCATTGGAAGGCATCACACAAGAAAATTACTGATTTCAGTCTACTTTTTTTTTTTTTTTTTCTAATAGCTCTTTCCTGTCATTTTGTGTATAGACAGGCTAAAAGTTACTGAATTTAAGTGTACATAAATTCTGTAAGTATGGATTGCATTTTTACTTTTTTTTTTTTTTTTTTTCCCCACAAAATGATTTTACCATGGGACATGGAAATGTGTTCACAGAATGTCATTTCATAGAATTTTTAAAATGATTAGCACAAAAATTAAGAAACATGGATTACACTACCTCTGCATATATTCCAGAGGAGACTGTAGTAAAGTCTATGGTTTTGACCTATTCGATGTTTTCAATTTGTTTTGTTAACCATTTCCAGTCTTCTCCATTTGTAATCTTGGTAGTTTGTGAGAAAGGTGTGAAACAGTTAGTCCATCAACACATGTAATAATGAAAGGTAAATAATGAAAGGTAAGAAATGCTGATACTAGTGAACAGGAAACCTGATGATAGTGAACCTTGTTGGAAACCTAGAATCATAGAATCAAAGAATGTCCCAAGTTGGAAGGGACCCATCCAACTCCTCGCACCTCACAGGTCTACCCAAAATTTTAGACCATGTGCCTAAGTGTACAGTCCAAACACTTAAATTCAGACAGGCTTGGTGCAATGACTATGTCCCTGGGGAACCTGTTCCAGTGTGCAACCACCCTCTCAGTGAAGAACCTCTTCCTGATGTCTAGTCTAAACCTCCCTTGCCTCAGCTTGACACTTGGTCACCTCCAAGTGGGCTTGTAATTTGAGAAGTGGCATTGTGACTTTACATTTATTGTCTTTCTGTTTCTTTCTAATAAGATTTATTAATTTATTTTGTTAAGAAGTTGTCTTTTTATTTTTTTTTCCCTTCTAATTACAGCATAAGCATTTATCATGCTACAATTATTTTAACTACTGATATTATAAAGCATAAAAGTATATTCAGAAGTTATAGCTTTATCTACTGCTACTGAGACAAGTAACATCTTTTATGATATTTGAAGGTCTCTGCTTAGTATATACTAATGCAATGATTTCTCCAGGACTGCTTACATGCTTAGGATAAGATATGCATATGCATTGCGTATTTCAGATTTGTCCCTCAGTTAACAACTATTTTAATCATATGCAACTTCTTTCTAACTTTGTATATATACCCCAGATTGCAGTTTCATGGGAATAAAAGATAATAAATCATATTCTTCAGATAAGCAGATATGGTGACTCAAAAGACACAAAGTTTACACATCTGTTGAATAAAGCACTTCCATGTTTATATAATAACTTTCCAAAGAGGAAACGTGCTTTAATCACTCATGTTTTTTGTTTCTTTGCCTGACATTCCCAGAAGCAAGTTCTTCTGGGCATCACATTAAAGGTTTGAGAAATCCTAGTCAGTGATGCAGCAGTATCATTTCCAGCCGTACTTTGCCTTTCTTTGCTCTGATAGTGAACAAATCAAATTGTGATGTCTAAATTCTCACGAGAAAGAGTGTAGTGAGAGCCAAATGTGATTCCAATAAGAGACAAAGTAGAAGCTACTAACATAAACATAATCTGGTTACAGCCCTGCAACTGTGACTTTGAAGACTTTCCTGGATACTCTCTTTTGGATCATTCTATCACCATGTTGATGTACTTAATCCAAGATCATGCTATTAGAACAAAACAAAGTTACATGAGATTCTACCAAAGAGTTGTGCATAAAGCGTAATTACAAGACATTGTAAGAAGCATGGTTCAGTCAATTATATTGAATTGTTTGCATAGATCTAAATGTTAGAATCTTCAGAAAGAATAAGTTTCCTTTTGTTAGACTGGGACAGAAAGAACAAACATACAGTTCTGCAAACTGTGTTGAAGGAACTTTAACATACTTAATATCAGGGCATTAAAATGATAAAAACCCTTTGCAGGTTTGCTCACTCTAGTTTTTTTCATCTTTTTTTTTCAGATGCTCTCTCACTGTTATGCATTAGACATATTTTGAAAGGATCTGTGCCAGAACATGTTTGTGATGATATAAAGACCATAACCTTTTCAGTACCTCTTCATAGGAAGTTTGCCTTTAATTACTTCCATCTGCAGTTTCTGAACATTCAGTTTTCAGCTATAAGGGGAGTGATTTCTGTTAGTGCATTTTAATATGCTTCCCTTTATCCATATCCTATCATCATAAAAGATGTTGGCATCATAACAGAATTTTGGCACCTCTGTTTGTGAGAATCTTACTTTATAGCGGAACCTAAATTTATTAACTAGGGAAAGGATTTAGGGTGAAGATAGAAAAGACATGATAGACACTTTAATACTGACTACTGCTCGTTTACATTGCAAAAAAGTTAATGTAAGTTCTTACACAAAAACACTACATACTGGATAAACACAAGATCTTGTTACATAATTGTTATGCTCTTTTTGTCCCAGTTATGCAATGTTTATTCTTTGGATTTTGAGGCCCCCTTGACTAGCTTCTTTGTTTCCTAGAAGTTCCCCTAGAAAAATACTATCACCACTTTCCTATTACTTGATACATCTCCTCTCACAGATATGTTAGATTTAATTATATCACTACAGCTTTAACTTCTGTTGCTGAACTGTTTTTCCTTCAAGCTGCAAATCAAACTATGTGTGCTACTTCGAGGTCAGTTCAAAATTAAGGCAGTTCTCCTTTCTGCTAAAAATTAGTATCAGGTAAAGGCTGAGTGCAGAAATTTGGGGTGTCTGCTAGACATAGTACCCTCTGAATATTGGTTAATGGCAAAGGACCACAAGGAACTGCTTCAACAGAGAGAGGAATAAAGAAAAGAAAATCCTGTGGTCATTGGCCACTCATTTACTTTTTTTTTTTTTTTCATTAAATCAGTTTCAGCCTGGCCTTTGCCATATTAAAAATAGTTTTCTCCTCTGTTTCCCAGAGAAAACAACAGAGGAGAATGAAACCTCATACATAGAAAAACAAACAAACAAACAAACAAACAAACAAAAAAACAAAAAAAAAAACAGCTTATAAACGTCGCTCAGAAATTACCATCTGTTAACTCCTGATGTCAAAGTGCTACTCTATAGTGGTCATTCCAGTAGTTTGGGATGTTAATTATGAAATGGAATTCATTAAAACATACTGAATGTCTTGCACATGTTGATGGCATTGTATTACTCCAGACCTTGTTACTTTGTCTTTCATGGACTGTAATGCTGCCTAGTTACCAAGTAAGCATCATGACTGGAAAACTAAGTTGTAAATTATAAGAACTATTTTAAAGAACAGATATAAAAATTCCAATCCTCTGCATGCTCACTGTATTCCTGACACTTTCTCCAAATTCCTTCTCTAGTTCATCTTCCTCACATGAAGTTTTATGGACTTGGTTACAAGGGATACATCTAAATGTCTGTACAGATAGAGGACTTGTTAAATGGGGATGTGGGAGAGAACAGGTTGTGCAGAAACTGCAGAGTACTGGAAATCACAGGGCTCATCACAGTATATTTATAGGGAAAAATCCATGGATTCTACTCTCAAGCTTTTTTATTATCCCAATATTTCAGTAAGGCAAAAATATTTATTCATCAATTTAAAAATATTTGATGATAGCTAGTTGCTCAGTGCTTTGAGATTTAACAAACCAATTAAAAATTGCATGATAAAAAATAAGTAAAGAACTGTTTACAAATGTACCAAGATCAGTTTGCAATGTATTTGAAAGCCTTGGGAGTGGTAAAAGAAAGGTGATTTAAATATGATGTCCAGCTATTTAAGAGACCAATGGTCTCATAGGTAAACTTAAATTAGGCCATCAGACAGTGTTTCTTGTTTGTACATGAACAGATGACCTTAGGTTCACTGAATTAAAAGGAATGCAATTTTCACTCACTTTTTCCATAGAGGAAGCAAACTCAGTGTCTTCCTTGCTTTTATGTTTGGATCAGTAAATTTTACTGTGGCAGAGTGGATTTCAAACAATGATTAAGTTACAAATACCAGCACAGTTGCTAACACCTAACGGTTTTCCAAGATGTACTCCAATTTCTTGCACATTTATGAGAGTTTCCTGGGCTCAGGAATTAATAATGCTGCTTAAACAGTTTTCAAAGGAACAGTCTGGCTCAGTACAGGTTGCTTTTTACTGCTTCCATGTTCTAGGTACTCATTACCACCTGTAAGACCCTCCTTTACAGGACTGAGCATTTTAGCTTATACACTGATCACAACATGGCAAACTGGTATTTTTTGGCACCAGAAAATTTTCCAGAGAAGGAAGTGAAAAGGTACATGGCTAACTAGCGCACAGGAGATACCTTGTTGCCTTGAGAGTACTATGGGGTGAATCTGGCAGAGGGGTGTTGCAAAAACATCCAATATGCCTAGGAGGAATAGTCCTAAGAGAATGGCTATATCTAATTGATCTTGTGCTGATTCATACCCTTGACTAGTGCAAACCAGACAGGAAAAACTGAGAGCTGTGAAACAGAATAACTTCCTTTCCTGGTTTCAAGCTTGTGTTCTTTCCAATTCTCTTCTAGTTTGTAGCATTTCCAGCAGAAATGTCAACAATTATGTTAAACTGTGGATTGATACTGTGATATTTAGTATTGAGAAATCATAAAGAATAATTTCCATTTGTGACCTGAGATTAGATTTACATGTGTACAGTTCAAACAAAGAACAGCCTTCACAGAACCCAGTGGGAAGGTATGTTCCTGAGGTAATAGCTTTACAAAAGGTATATCTAGGATTTTAAGAAGTGAATGACTGCATGATTACAGATCTCTGTTATCTCAGAGTCTTAAGAAACCAAAGGTTTGTAATTCAATTTTTAGATTGAAATTTTTAAGATAGTATGAGAAAAGAACTGAAGTAAATGAGAACTAGAAATTATAATGGAAAAGAGAGGAATGGAAGATACTTCTCTGACAAAAACTTTGAGAAATATACCGATGAGTGGATAATGTGAATAGACTAAGATCTTGTCTGTCCTGTATCTCTTTGTAGAAAGGCCAATATTATAGGAAAAAAAAAGTTTGTTTGAAATCTTTAATCTCAGGTGCTCTTAGTGAACAGTTCATTTCATATCTTTTAAGTCTGTGTAAATTAGATGTAACAGAACTGTTTGCACTAGAAAGACTTGCTGAAGATCAATGGGAAAATCATTGTTTTTTGCTAAGATGGCAAATAGAGCTCACAACTGAACTTTCTAATTTTGAACTTTTCCTTAAGATTTTACAAAGGAAAAAAAGTGGTCTAAGATACCAAATAGAGATGTGCAGATATACTAATGGCAAATGGTTTTCCGTTTGTGTAGCTCACACAACTGCTCTTAGAACAAATAGTTTTGATGAGAAGCCAGTCTTTGATTGCACCAGGTGAGGTTTATGTTCTTCGTTTGGTTCAGTCTTGTGAAATTTAGTTACTAGAGCAGACAGGCAAAATTGAGCTATTTATATATTCAACCTGTATAACTGTTGTACTAAATTCACTTAATGCCATCATGCACAAAGAACTTATGAAATATATAGCTTTCACCAGAAATTTGCAACAGTGGGCTTTTTTGTTGTTTATTTGTTAGGATGCACACATCCAAAGGGAATTTTAACTTACTTCAAAACTGTATATATAGAAACTGATAAAAACATGTCTTAAAATAGCTCAAATGTAACTTTTTTTTTTTTGTTTGTTTGTTTATTTTGTTATAGCATTCATGTCTTTGTTGTGAAAGTCCAAGAATTACAATAGTGGAAGAAGTAAATGCATGAAAATAGGGAGCATTAATCACAGTAACAGAAAAGAGGCAGACTTCCTTTTTAATACAAAAATAATGTATTACTCTCATGACAGTATATTCTTTCATTATCATTTTGATTATCACAGAACTGACTTCTCTCATAAGTGGCGGTGACTCCAATGCTTGCAATTCATGCTGAAATAAATATTACATTCATCCTCTCTGAACTGAACCTAACCCAAAGTCAACACAGTTATGCTTCTGTATTTACAGAGTTGAGGGTCAGTTGATATTTCCATTATATCCTTTATTTTTAAAGGTCTTAACTTGGATTTTGCTTTTCATTGTGTTTATTTTAAGCTTTCTATACTAAATATATTAACTGGATGAAAACCGCATGTGTATGCAAAATAAAATATGTATGCCAAAGAAAAATCTTTATACAACTTTAAAATATACGGTTTTCCAGTGCCTCTAAAGCCAAAACCTCCTCCCATGAGAAACAGGCCAAAATAGACTTTGTCCAAAGACAACAGTCTGTGGTTCACAGATTCCAGGGAAACAGGTAATTTTGTCAGAACTTTAGGAAGGTAATAGTGACTGGGGGTATAAAAGTAAAATATAAATGTCTATGCTTGTATGCATGACACACCCACAAATTCAGATACACAGATGATATCAGTCTAGGTTACTATTATGCCAAAGCCAGAGCAGCCAGAGTTTTTTGCACACAACATTGAAAGCACTGGAGTTGTCTGAGTAAAATAAAAATAAAAATAATAATAAAAAATAATCATAAAAAAAAAGACCACTTATTCACCATAATCTTCTTTCATTCCCCGCATACCACCTCATTCCTTAACTGAAGCCCAGGTGTATCAGTACCAAGATGGATGTTGCAGTTGAAGCTGGTACATAACTAGCAATCCCAATATTATAAGGCACAATATTATTGCCTAGATTTGAAATATAGCACACTGGGTGTCATCTGAATATAAGAATTGCCTTGATACTGTCACTGTAGAGCTAATACAAAATTACTGAATATCAGCAATGCCTGAGAATACTTAAATCAAAACTGTCCTGCAAGGTAGGTTCCATCCTGGTAAAGGATATATAAATTGTTATTGGTACGCTTCTATACCATGACAATTAACTTGAACCAATCTTTTCTGGTTCAATTTTTTCTTTTTAAACTTAACCTTTGTTTTCTTGGCTTCAGTTGATCCAACTGATACAGTTAGAGAAAAGATTACTATATTGTTTTAGAAGACAGATGGTATATGCAATCAAACTGAGTTGAAAAAAAAACAACACTACCTATGAAATAATAATTAAGAAAAAAGATGTTTACATTATTATTTCACTGCTCTATATTCAAGTGTTCTGACAAGATTATGTTTCCTGGGCAAAGTTTTTTCATATCATCTCAGGAACAAGACAATGTGCTTTTCGTAATATAATCTATCCCTTTTTCATATATTTCCTAAAATTTTCCTTTGTTTTTCCTGGCAAAAAAACTTTAACTTGCTGACACTAGTATAATTTACTCAATTAGTTGATTTAAAACAGGACTTGCTACATTTCCTTCTTTTGCTACATTTCCTTCTTTCGCAAGTATAATCACTTTAATAACAATCAGTAATGCTCTCCTCACCAATGCTACTTAAAAGGTTGACATCCATAACAGATTTCTAAATAGGGTGAAAATGCTTGGTCCCACATGTCCAGTAAAAGCTTCAGGTGATACAAGCTGCGACAAAGTCCTTTCCCCTTGTATATTATTCAAGCCAGGAGAGGAACACAGATGCAAAAGCTACCTGATCTGTGGAGGCAGCAGATGAGTAAGCCACCCACCCCAAGAGCTGGTAGATACAGGCTGGGAGAGCTGGGCTTGGTGTCATATATAGGTCTATGTATAGTAAGATGCCATTTATGTGAATTCCCATAAAGGTTATGAGATGGCTAGGGTACCAGACCATGCTGGCCCTTGCTATGCAAGCCTAACCTGTCACAGGGATTTTATTGCTCTCTAAAAGGCTCAGTTCTGATTCAGTGGGAACTTTGCCTGGTATGGGAACTGGGGAAGTCCTCTCCCTGCTTGCTGCAATGAAGTCATGGAGCTTGAGCAGTGAGATCTAGGAGTAATGTCCCAGGGGCTCATAGCTTCCCTGACTTCAGAGAAGCAGTAACAACTCTTGCTGCCTGAGATGCCACACAGGAACCTTGGAGAAGTAAGCAAATGGCAGGGTGAAAGCCTGTTTGCTGAAATGCTAGCAGATCATGTCCACAGTCTGAGTGAGCAGATGTTAGCTAATCTCAAACATTTGCTGCAGTAGTGTGAATTTCCTATTGACAGCACTGGGCTAGAGATCTGTAATGATGATTAAGAATGCCTACTGAATCACTGTCATTTTGATTGTTATGCTATTGGTGGTTGTAAGTACACCATGGATTATTTTTAAGTCTAAAGCCTGAATTATTATCTTGGTCAGAACAACATGATGATTTTCTAATCCTTTAATTTGGTTCTGGAAGGAGACCGGGGTTCATGTTGCCCCCTATGGCTATTCTTTTCTTTGAATTACGTGAGGGAAATGAAACAAAGACAATTCCAGTGAAGCTCTGAGCTCTTGAATGAAAAGTTCTGGAAGTCCAGCGATGTAAATAGGAAGGCATAAGCTGAAGAAAAAAAAATAATAAAAAACCCACAACCACTACCGCAAAACAAACAACAACAACAACAAAAACCACAAAACAACCCCCCACCAAAACAAAACAAAACAAAACAAACAAACAAACAAACAAACAAAAAACGCACCTTAAAATAAAAGAACAATGTTTAAAGGGTAGGGACAGGAAGTTACTTGTGAGAAACATGTAACACTGAGTGATTTCTCTTTTAAATGTATGATGCCAGTTTAGTGTTTAAAGCTGCTCAATGGCTGGGATAGAAACTTCATGTGAAATATATTAGGTGTTTAGAGTGACTTAGTGGTTAGTAAAAAAGCCCTCCTAATGAAACAATGTATTAATTGCTCAGGGCCACTCAAAGCAAACAGATATAAAATATTTAAATGTCTGGAGATGTTCAGCAGCTTGATAACCAACCTTTAATAAAGTCTATTCAGTGTTTAGAGTTGATCAGCAGCTAGGAAAACAGCCCATACTCAGCAGTAGAATGCAAGGCTAATAAAATACAGAGCTGCTCAATGGCTGCAACAAGGTTTTTAAAGTTACACTAAAATTAGAGAGACAGAATTATGTAATAACAGTAGAGACACTGGGTAGTTCCATATAATTAATGGCTGGTTGGTATGACTTGATGGCCTGTAGCTACACTTCAGGTCATTAACCCCAGCTGGTCATTCGTCCCCAGAAAATGCCCAGCACCGAAGTCATTATTACTGCTTGAAGCAGGTAAAAAAAAAAAAAAAAAAGGAAAAAAGGAAAAAATAACACACACAACAAACAGCCAAACATAACAAAGAATTCCTCAGCAGCTCTATATGTATTATCATAGACTATATTGGGTTGGAAGGGCCCTTAAAGAACATCTGGTTCCAACCATGGGCAGGGACACCTCCCACTAGATCAGGTTGTCCAAAGCCCCATCCGGCCTGGCCTTGAACACCTCCAGGGATGGGGCATGCACAGCCTCTCTGGGCACTTTGTGTCATAATTTCCTCCTAAAATCTAATCCAAATCTACTGTCTTTTAGTTGAAAACCATTTCCCCTTGTCCTTTCATTATCCACCTGAGTAAATAGTCTTTTATATAGAGGAGTTCTCCATCTTTTTTATAAGACCTCTTTAAGTACTGAAAGGTTACATTGAGGTCTTGCCTTTGTCTTCTCTCCTTGAGGCTGAACATCGCCAGCTCTCTCAGCCTGTCTTCATAGAAGAGGCACTCCAGCCCTCCAGTCACCTTTGTGGCCGTCCTCTGTAACCGCTCCACATCCTGCTTGTGCTGGGGGCCCCAGACCTGGATGCAACACTCCAAGTGGGGTCTCACAAAGGCAGAGCAGAGGGGGACAATCACCTCCCTTCCCTGCTGGCTACTTCTTGTTTGATGCAACCCAGGATACAATTAGCTGTATTATGGTATGTAGATGCATGTAGTGTGTATATATATTTTAGGGAGAGATTTATGCATTCATATATACATGGATTTTCTCCAGAGCAACTGCAATGTTTTCTAGCCAGTAAGATTATTGAGAAATCTACTTCCCTTTCAACTCAGCACATGAATCAAAATCAAAGTTTTTTGTTCACTGCACTTCCCAGTTGCTACTGTCTGCCATCTAGAAAGGCAAGAAGGAGCACTTCAAGGAGCATATGAGGCACACTCAGCATGGCCTCATGTGGGTTAAATGCCAGCTGCATTTGGGAGCCTTCCCAACAACCTGTGTCCTTCACATACTAGCCTACTTTTCTTTTTATGAATAGCAGAGTGGCAGTGTTACATACTGTTATACTTCACATTTTTATAGAAACACATACCCAGAAGGATACTAGAGAACTTTCCAGCGACACTACAGAGATTTCTGGGCTTGCTGTTGAAAAGCAGTTTCCCTTGGGATAACAGCAACCCTTTCTGGGACAGCAATATTACACAGTAGTGTTTTAACAAGATGAAATTAAGATAAATTGAAACAACAGCAGGAATTTAGGCAGGTAGAACATAAATACCTGCTGGAGTTTGGCCAGATTAACTTTCCTGAGTAATTCTACAGCTCTTTCTGACTCAGTCCAGCCATAAACATATCTATTTTGTCATGGGTTTAACATTTACTTTAATTTTCTCAGTTTAATCATTTAGGAGGTAGCTGCCATGTTTCATGTTCCAGAACTAAAAACTATATTTGCAGACTGCCGCTAATATGTAGACAAAGATTTTACATTTCAGGACTGGGATACAGCTTTGCAAATCAGCAGGAAACACCATGATTATTTAAATGTTTTGAATTGTGTGCGGGACTATACTCTGGAAGCATGTTGTGAATGTTTTTGCTGTGATTGGGAGCATCTGTTCTTGGTTGTCCAAGACATCCTGCAGATGAAGGGATTAAAGGTCTTCTTCTAGAAAGAAGACCATCAGATATCAAAAAAGGTACTTGATCCTGCCAAGGAGAGATTCCTTCTTTTATTTTCAGCTGATCGGTTTATTGAGCTCTTTTCTTTCTTTCTCAGGGTGATCAAAGTGGATTCACAACTCCAAGCCTTGTTGACTGAAGCTAGATTGTTATATGGCTCTTAACTATTCAGGTTAACATATCAAAAGAAGAAGTCTGAGGAACTAAATATATGCTTCTGTGCTCATTTTCCAAACTCCTAAATTTGACTGTTGTGACAGTTATCTGTGCTTCTCTGTTCTTCGGCTGAATGAGATAGATCTATGCAGATAGCATTCAGACATTTTATCAAGAGCTTTCAGGCAGTCTGTCCTAGGACAGCAAATGCTTCCCTATTTCCCAGTACTATTTCTTACCCTTTCAACACCTCTCTTCCGTCTGCCTAGAATGTGCATGTCAGGGTATGACAAATGACCAGCACCATGAATCCTTTACTGGGTTGACCATGATGTTGATATTGTTGGTTTCTTCTTTCTCTTTTGTTTATTTATTTATATTCACTTGGGGCTGTTTCTATATATTTTAACATTTTTTTTTTTCTTGGTCTACAGCTTGACATTTCATCTGAATTCATATTGCGTTTTATGTCTGTAATTCCTTATTCTTTCTCTGATGTTCCTAAAACTGGTTTTGTCCAGCTCCAGGTTCTGCATTTCTTTGACTGTTCTGTGATGAGCTGTTTACAGTCTTGAGGTCTCCAGTGTTTAGCAGTACCCCTTATCTTTGGTCTCAGTATCTTAACAGCTACTTAGACTTAAGTATCTCCTATACTTTGCTTGTGTGTCTCTGTGCTGCATCATGTATGCCCAGTTCTCAAGGCATCTGCTGTCCTACTCCTCTGAAGTGCACAGTTACGTTAAAGACATAAATACCTAATTTAACACAGCATACCTACTTGATATTACTTGTTAGTAATGGTCATGAGAAGAAATATTTTTACAATTAACACATGTTTTGTAAAAACAGAGCTCTAGGTAGCTCAAGAGAAGTTCAGACAAATCACTCCTGACAAACCTCAGTCCTGAGTCCTTACAAACTCAATGAAAACCTGTAGCTCATTACTAGCTATGTCAATGTCAGCACTGTATTACTAACCTGCAAGGCTATCGTAGGAGGATTTCTTTCCTCAGGAATGCAGTCTGCACTTCCTTCTCTGCTTCTATCCCTCTCTCCATCGATGCAGGGTAGATGAGGAAGAAAGAGAGGTGAATTAATCTTTCCCTCCCTTTTTCACCTATATATGAACTATGCACAAATAGTACCTTGCATGAAACCTTTGCAAAACCCTTGAGCTATTGACCTTCTTCATCTTGCAGAGTCTTGCAAAGCTGAATAATTTTGTCCTAAATTGCACACAAGATCGCAATGACACAAAACATTAACGTTAACTGCTGATGAACCTATTTCATTACTTTTAATAACATTATAACTGTTTGTCTGCTCAATGCGGTGATAACTTAGTGAAGGAGAATTAATTCCACATATTATCCACATAAGCAATAATGAGGGAAATCAGTTTCCTCCAGACATTCAGAGAGAAGTTTAATTAAATTTGGGTATGATTTCAATTGATTTCAGGTTGGTCACTTGCTTTCTGGCTGACAGTGGGACCTTAGGTTTCAAAAACAGATGCAAAATAATGTAAATCCAAGAGTGAAAATACCCATGGCTGAAGCAAGTCTTTGGGGCTTAAGAACAGAGACGCAACAGAAGTATTTTGAGATTAATAGTGCAGAAGACTTTTTTTTTTTCACAGAATCACAGAATTTCTAGGTTGGAAGAGACCTCAAGATCATCGAGTCCAACCTCTGACCTAACACTAATAGTCCTCCACTAAACCATATCTCTATGCTCTACATCTAAACATCTTTTAAAGACTTCCAAGGATGGTGACTACACCCTGGGCAGCCCGTTCCAATGTCTAACAACCCTTTCGGTAAAGAAGTTCCTCCTAACATCCAACCTAAAACTCCCCTGGTGCAACTTTAGCCCATTCCCCCTCGTCCTGTCACCAGGCACGTGGGAGAACAGACCAACCCCCACCTCACTACAGCCTCCTTTAAGGTATCTGTAGAGAGCAATAAGGTCGCCCCTGAGCCTCCTTTTCTCCAGGCTGAACAAGCCCAGCTCCCTCAGCCGCTCCTCGTAGGACTTGTTCTCCAGGCCCCTCACCAGCTTCGTTGCCCTTCTCTGGACTCGCTCAAGCACCTCGGTGTCCTTCTTATAGTGAGGGGCCCAAAACTGAACACAGTACTCGAGGTGCGGCCTCACCAGAGCTGAGTACAGGGGGACGATCACCTCCCTAGCCCTGCTGGCCACACTGCTTCTTATACAAGCCAGGATACTGTTGGCCTTCTTGGCCACCTGAGCACACTGCTGGCTCATATTCATCCGACTATCAACCAATACTCCCAGGTCCTTCTCCAACCTTTTGTAAGGTTGTTTTTATTCATTTTGTACTCATGTATCCATGGCTTTGAATAGCTATAAAAATGCATATATCTAGCAAACTTTGAGGTAGTAATATTGGTCAAGTGAGAAAGAAAATTCCATGATACTGTCTGTCATTGCTGGTATATTGTTATGTTATGAATGATGAGAAAAGCAAAATACAGACTGGTGCGTGGTAGAGATAACCTCAGATTCTTGAGATGCTTTGTGCTATATGTACTCCATTACAATAAAATGATTAGAACTTTTGAATACTTAAACAAATGTGGTCTATTTCATCACATCCACTACATTTATTGGGAAAAAATTCGGTGGGCACTGATAGGCTAAGTGAACCGAGTATGGCATGTTATGTCATATATTTGCTTCTCAAGGAACCGGTTCTATCTGAACACCCAATAAAAAAAATAAAGTGTTGCTCATATCTTAATGAATCAACCCATGTAATTGGCTTATTTAATAAATAAATACATTAATGAAAAATTACTTTTGAGTCAGTGAGTTCCCATAAATCAAATGAAGTGGCTAACCTACTAACTGTAAGTCATACTGAATTGATAGGAAACTAAAACTTGGGATTAAAAATTGTGATATTTTCACTTTAAAACATATGGAAATTGAATGTCGAATGATACGGTACTATTAACCTGCAACAAAATAAATTAGAGAAGGATCCAGGATTCCACTCTTTTTTTTTTTTTTCTGAATCACTGACTCTCACAAATTAGAGGAGTTTTGGACAAAGATCTTGGAGATGAAAAGAAACAGAAAAGACACACAACACTATACTCACAGCTACAAAATAAAGCTGTGGGATCAAGACTGCTGCAACCTGAAAGAACAAGGGTTATGCAGCTGACTTAAACAGGTACAGGATCAAGCTGTTAATCATCTGTGTGACCTTCACTTTGTCACAACTCACTTCTCAGTGCAGGGCAAACCCAGGATCTATCTGAAAGTATTTTTATTCCTCTAAGACAAAGGACAACTTGCAGCCTAAATGCTGAATATTGCCAGGGGGTTCCTGTAGGCTTCAGGAGCCTGGCAAAGACAGGAGTGGAGGAGTGAACTTGTGGAGGAATGAGCAGATTTGTTAAAGCTGTACTAAGCTGTTACTCTTTATTAAATTCAATTTGTCAAAGATGTAGTATAAATTGCTCTATCAGTTCTTTGTAAATGACATCATTCAGTATCAGAAAGGGTAAAGAAAGGGTAAAGCAATGTATTTAACTTTCAATAAACATCTAAAATATGTCATCCTAGAAAGCTGGGAGTGACACATTCACTGAAAAAGAAAAGCAAGCACTGTGACCTTGTTGCTTTTCCTCCCTCTCCCCACATTTCCAGGGAAAATATGAAGTCTGGCCAGACTATGAATCCTTGGCAACATATATGGGCAAGAAAGAGCTGAAATTGCTATACCAAGTCATCATATCAAACTACTGGGAGTAACACTGTCAATATTAAATTGCTATGTTGCAAGACAGCAGGTAGCAGAGGAAGCTCCTAGCAGGTAGAGATGGATCAGAGATTCAGTAGCTTACACCCCACTGGAAAGGATTACCAATGAAACCCCAAAGGAATATGAACAATTTGATAAAACTTGGACAGAGATTTTAGTAGCACAGACAGGCTTTTTCTTTGAAATCCTCTGCTCCAATGCTAAACACGTCAGGTGAAAGTCTATGTTGTGCCTCTAGGAGATACAGCACAGACCTCTAAGCCAAGAGTCAAGAGGGAAAATAATGACTTTACATTTCCTCTGTATCCTCATAATTCTGGGCTGCTCCTGCACAGCTGGCCTGAAATTCTGCTGTTATGTGTTGCGGCCATGCATCCAACACATCTATTCTATTCCAGCCTGGCTCTGTCCCTTCCTTGCTCCAGATTGAGCCAGAGCTTGGAAGACAGATTACACAAATGTGTTATCTGCAAGCAAATTCATCTTGACACAGACATATGCCATAAAAAACCTTAGTCTAAATGTTTATAGTTTGGCAAAGCAATAAACATCTGAAGAGTCTAAAAACAGGATTCACAAAAGCCTTTATGATATCTTAATGTGATTTTTATGTATATATATATACATATATATAACTTCATTATTAACTATTAATATATGTAATAAAACACAACAAAACAAAACAAAACAAAACCCAAACAAACAAACAAAAAAACAGAAAAACAAATTTCAAATTCTTGAGATAATTTATATACCTATTCACTTTCATTATTGTCCTCATATCAACAATGGTCCACAGCAGAATTCTAGATCTGTGAATTTTATTTTGGAAGGCTTCAAACCTGTATTACAATGTTTTGTCTTATAACTGTCTCAGATAAAAGTAGTGCTATTATCTTTATAAATTGGTAAGGAAGTGATACCTCTCTGTACATTGATTTATTTAGTTTTTATTATTTTTTACAAGGAAACAATTTTCTGTCCTACAACCTTATTCAAAAATTAACATTTCAAGTACTGCCATTTTCCATGCAGCTTGACTCCCATGCCTATTACATTTTTTCTGATTAGCCTGCTGTCCTGTTTAATCAATAGAGCTACAAAGCCAGCTATCTCTCACTCTATGGTTATCTTTCATTGTACAGTACATAATGCCGCTAGCCCTGCTGATAACAAAGAGCACACAGAGGGAATGTGGCACTACGTGTTTGTTATCTTCCACTCAACTAAACATACCTCTTTCTCTCTTGGCTCTTATCAATGCAAAAATGCCGAAAACAAGTTACTCCTAGTGTTAACACTGCGCATGATGCACAGTTGGAGTGGAGATTTTTTGCCTATCTTAAGGCTGCCGTTTGCCAGCACTACAAAAGCCTGCCAATTTGATACATCGCCTTGTCAGCCTTTAAGAAGGCAGTGCAAAGCAGCTCCATCGGCAGCCAGCCTTACACAGCTAACCAGAATACTCTGGATGCTCTGAGAGTGTAAGGCAGGGAGATTGACCCAAAAGCTGTTTGTGGTTGACCTTAGACCCACAAAAAAGAAAGTAATCCAGTTCTATTCTTTTTCATTTCCTACAAAACATGAAAGCTGATAAGCTTTGGTCTCTCTCATGGCAATAAGAAAACAGTTAAATTGAACCTTCACTTCAGTTAGAGAACAATCTAGCGGTTTCCGTTCTTGCAGGTCTGCCACTTGCTAAGGTTGAAAGCTTCTTTTTCAAAAAAAAAAAAAAGACCATCTTTTTGTGTTTCTTGACACAAAACACCCTGATAGATGCTAGTCTTGTCACTCTAATCTTGAGAATTTTTACTAAGATATATTTTACTGGCACTTGCAACATATATGGCAGAATCTTAAGTTCCACAACAATCACATATTTAGACAAAATTTGCAAGAGACTTGCTATTTTTCCCTTTGCTCTTTATTGTTATATTCTGGTTGATCCTTAAAAAAGCTTAAGCAGATGATTATTGATTTCCACAGTATTTTCCTGTTTACTTTTATTTCTTTGGGCTATCAGGGTCCATAAAAGAGCAAAATGTGAAAGCTCCTTAAAGAGAAAACAAATAAATATTTGCTTCTTTCATGAGGCCATAAGTATACTGTTTTATGTGTGTACAGTCTGTGTGCAACAAAATACTTAACTGAGAATGGTTTGAAGAAAACACACCCGCATATGTATAAATGTATATACCCATCTTTAGAAATATATATGTAAATTCACATTACATATTTTGATACATGACTTTTATCAGAAGTGTGTGAACTTTGCAAGTATATAAGAAATATAAAAATATTTTTTCTACAGTATTGCATTTGATAACAATCAATCTCCAAAGCACAGTTATACTTGTCTTGGAATCACTTCAGAATTTGTAATTTCTAACAGTTATTGCAGTGTTCTGAACTTTTCGGTAAGAGATGATCCTACAGTTGAGATTTATGCCTTGCTTGATAATATGACCTTTGATAATGGGTGTTGGCAATGGAATTCAAAGGGTACAGAGTATTTATGATGTGTTCATAACCGTATTACTTCAAGATCTAGGCAAACACTACATATCTTCATTTTGATTTTTAAACAGATTTACTCAGGTGTGTTGATATAATGCTTGAGTTTGCTTTCTACGGATATTCATCAATGAGTAGAACTAGTGTGAAAAACTTGAGGTAAACAAATTTACTGTTAAATACTCAAATATCTTCTTGAAGCTGGTTATTAGATTTTGTGCTCGATTCTACATTTTGGAGTTCCTTTAAGTACTCTGCTAAAAAAAAAATCATACAAAACCCAACATATTACTTGATACACTTCAACAGCCAACACAATAACATCTGAACATTCATAGTGAACTGAGCATTCAGTGAAGTGAAATATTTCTAAGGAATAATTTTGTTGTACGATTACCCTTGCTAAAATCGTCCACCTGAAAGTTTTCTTTTTAAAAAAATGCTTTAATATTAATTAATTTTCCCTTCAATTTAAACTCTGCTCTACAGAACTAGATAATTTAACTCTCTGAAAGATATTTTCTGTAATAGAGATAACACAGGTGTCAGAGATTTATAGTTGAAATTGTCCCAATTGCAAAACTATGTACAATTCCTTGCAACAGTGCCAAAATTAAGCCATTAAATATGAAATTTTGTATACTGAATGCCTATATTTGAGTGATATGAAGAAGTGTGTGTGTCTGTCTCTGAATAAGTAAGCGAATATATGAACATTTGTAAATGATCATGAAATCAGAGATTCTTTATCAGTATAATTTAATAGGGTATATAAACGCTGTCAAACTGGAATTTTACTAAAAGTTATAAGAATAAAAATGGTTGGCAGCCCATTTATCAGAGTCCCTTTTAGAGGTGTGCACTTAGCTGGATAGATGTACAGACTCTCAATGCTTTCATTAACACTTGTCCCATACATCTCTTTTGCAAGCAAATGCATCTATAAAAATATTTATATTGAATTAAATTAAATTAAATTAAATTAATGAAGTAAAAAAATAGATAAGTATAAATATTTTGGAAACAAATTCTTATCTATAGAAAATAGTTACAGTTCCCTAATCTCTAAGTGAAAGTAAGGTGTTTTAACCAAACAGCATAAGTCTAGATTTGAGTACAGAATATATTAGCTGTGGTGAATCCCAGAGTTTATTACACAGATCATCCCCAATGAGTACCAATAAAACCTTTATATCACATATGCAGTGTAACAAATTTAACATAAAAAGTGTTTTAGAAATGGTTCAGGAACTTTTATGATTTTATATTGATATTGTTATTGCACTTCCTTCTCCATTAAAGCCAAATTAACTTGCTATTATGAGACAACTACATAGGCCTCAGAATGATTACTGATACTGTTCTGAACCTCTAAATGATCTTAAGCAACTTGTCTATAAATCTCTGTGTCCCACTCTTGAGGTCTAATGTATGCCAACATACCCAAGCTAGAAGCATGTGCTGGTTCTACTGGAAAGAGCTGCTTATCAGCTCTTTTTCCCTGAAGGAAAACATGCTTCTGCTTTCCTATGAATAAGGAGAACATCAAACATCTCCCTGTTTCAGAAATGAGTATTGCCTGTATTCTTTCTTCACACAGTGTAATTTGTATGTGTGTGTTGGGGGGAGGGAATTGCACATGTTGTGGTGAGCAATAAATTTATTTATTTATTTAATAAAGAATGTTAAAAGATAGCAGATGCTTGAGAGCTGCTCAGAGGTTAAGAATGCTAGAATGAATTCTGACAGAGATAGATTAGTAGGCAAAATGCAGGTGAGGCAGTCAAAGGTGCATGATAAATGTAATTTATCACATGGATCAGCACTTTACCACATAAATATCAACTCCACTTTTGGGCAAGTCTCTTATATAATATGGTAAAACTGTCTCTTGTATTGTCATAACAAATGTGACTAGTTAATATCAGGTCTCATGACCAAGTAATTATAACATTTCCCCTTAATTAGTAAGCAGAAGGAAACAAAGCCAATTTAAGGAGTATTAAACTGGAGACAGAGACGTAAAATGGAAGAAAGATTTCATCTGGAGTCTTTGCTTTCCATGTAAAGTACAGATCTAGAGAGTAAGAGTGGACCTGTAAACGGATTTATGAGCATTGTGGTGTGTGGCACTGCACTATTGGTAGGTTAAGAGAATGGAATCTGTGAAGCTCCAGATAATGATGATAAAACTTGTGTGTGTGTCTCTCTGAGTGTGTGTGCACATGGAAATTGTGGGAGCAAGTGTTCCCAGTGGGGAGTGATCTGTCCCACTCCTTGTGTCATACCTGAATCAGTAGGTCCAAAGAAGATCCCTGGCACCCCAACCTTACCTCCAAATCAGCCCTGCATTTTATCACATGGCAGAACAAAGTTGGTGTTAGCTTAGAGAAAATGTTTTTAAGTTCCCTCTACTGTAATGTCTGAGGAGATATTGAAGAGCTGAATCTTCCATGTCTGAAAGTGACACTATGGAACAACAAAAAAGATGAAACTGAAGAAGATGCAAGGGGACAAGGAAATCTTATGGAGAAGTAGAGGGAGAAGAAAAGACTATGATGACAGAGCACAAGAGATACAAGGGTTCATGGAGAGAAATAAGAAGGAAGAAGAGTGCCAAGAGGGGAATTGTTAAAAAAAAAAAAAAAAAAAAAAAGAAAGAAAGAAAGAGAAAAAGGCACATTAGAATAATAATATCAACATAGTCTGGCTTTGGGGTTAACATCTGTAAAACTCACTCTTCGAGGAAAATGTGTTTTCAAAGGTAATAGAGAATTATTTTACAATCTCAAGAACTATTTATATTTCCCCTATAGGCAATAAATACCTGTGGTTCATGACAATGCAGCTAGTGCTTTTGTTTACATTTATATGCAAATAATGTTATTTATAATAGTACTTAATACTAATGTTGCCATCCCAGTTCAAGCCTATTGTCTAATTTTCCTCCAGCTCCACATTTTACATTAAAAGTATGTTAATACACTTCACCCTGAACTGTGGCATATTAATAATATGTCATGCTCCTAGAGCAATACCTATCTATGGATTTCAAAAGACCTTACAAACTATGAAGCAGATGCATTGCTCAATCTCTTATAAATCATAAGCCATTGAATGAAAAAAAAAAAAAATCCCTTTCAGGGATTTCTGTGTGTCAAGAAACAAATTAGTAAAAGAACAAGCTAGAGTTGTATTCAAGAGCTATATCTTCTCGGCTGTTGTTGGTATTGTTCACTGCAAATCTTATGGTGAAAATATTTTTTTTATCAAAGCTATGATTGCAGAATAGAAGAAACAATCCAGTCTCTTAGACCTTATTCATGCTTTTCCCAGCATACTTTTGGGGATAGGTATACTAACAAAAACATATGAATAAATGGAAAACACACACAGAAGGAAGATGGACTTATTTACCTGTAAGTGGTCACCAGTAAAAACAGACTTCTGCCTGCAAAGTCTACCATTGTTGCCAAAGGACATCTCTGAAATCATGAAATTCTCCTCTCTTACAAAGACAGTCTGAGACAGTTGGGGTAGTTAAGCCTGATAAAGAGAAGGATCTGGGGAGACCTTGAAACAACTTTCAGATACCAAAAGGGGACATACAGGAAAGCTGAGGAGGGACTTTTTATCAGATTTTAATGGCTCTAAACTAAAAGAGGTTTAGATTTGATATTTGGAATATTGCAGATTTGATATAAGGAAGAAATTCTTTACTCTGAGGGTGGTGAGGCACAGGCACAGGTTGCCCAGAGTGGTTGTAGATGCCCCATCCCTGGAGGTGTACAAGTGGAACACGGCTTTGAGCAACCTGGTCTAGTGGGAGATGTCCCTGCCCGTGACAGGGGTGTGGTGGAATTGGATGATCTTTAAGGTCCCTCCCAACCCAAGTCATTAAATGATTCTATGATAAATAACTCTTGTGCCAAGGGAGGTCAAAAACTGGGCTTCAATGAACATTGAAGTGCTTTACAGAAAGCTGAACACTTCAAAGGAGGGACATTCTTTCATAAAATATCTTTTGTACTCTGCACCTGGGTCACTATAGTGGGAATGCTATATACCAATTCAAATCTCCCTGTGTGACAAAGAACTGAACTATACCACCTTTCCTCAAGGAAATACTGTCCGGATTTTGGATGAAAAGAAATAATATTCTCCATCTGAGATTTGTATGAAATGCCTAAAAACATGTAATTTGTGTTTTGGGTGGTGTATGGGAGAGAGGTCCTGCCCAAATGAATGTTGTACTCAGGGATCCTGATCAGTAGGAAGCTGTGGTTTCCAGAGGTACAGTAAGATCACATCCCAGCTCGCCTTTATAAGAACTCTCACAGGGGCATGCCTTTATTCTACATTTTATAGGAACTTAGTCATAAGTCCCCAGATAACTACCAGTATCAAAACCAGGCATGCTTGGCAATGTGCAATACATGAAAATAGAAATATTCCAGAGACCTGGAGTCCATTAAGGTAAAAAAATGGAGTCAGTAATAGATTTCAGGTATATCCAGATTTAGGTGGTAGCTTAGTGAGGGTTTTAAAGATGACAGTTTGGAACATAAAGGACTAAATTACTTCTTTGTCTTATAAACCTGACTCCTGACCACTTGTCTCCCCTTCCCTGAATTGTATAAAACTGCACAGCCTTGGGGCTGTGGCTTCTGATGGTAAAGTACCAATGACTGTTGTAATACACCAGTTCTTTCATGCATCTTGCCCTAGGTGCCTAATGTTAAGTAGTAATTTTTGACAGTTTTGGCTCAAGATCTGAAGGATGTACTGGTCCTTTCTGATACACAGGTGCTTTAGGTCTAAATTCCCAGAATACTACCATCAAAGCCTCATTTTATATTGTTTCTACTATGTAACCATTTATGCTAGTCAGCCCAAAGTTTCATGTTGTTTGTTATAAGGATTGATGAGGAGGATGAAAATGAAGAAGGGGATTGTCTTTGGGCTGGCTAATAAGATACTTGCCTGTTAATAAGGGTAATAATTTAAAAAGTTTGAAAGACAGTTGTACTTAAAGGCTCTAAGGCTCAGACTTTGAGAGACATATTCCTTTAATTTATATATGTGAATCCATACAACTGGGTTTGTGCATTCCTTACTTTGGTATATTATTGCTTTCCTGGTATTTTTCATTAAGCTGGTTGCCAAAAAATCCTGAGTTGCAGATTGCTGGAAGCTGGGAGAATAATCTAGGCATTCATCTCTATGTGCTTGCCCTCATCCTACACTTTTTACTAAACACTTAGGTAGCTGGGTACTCTTGTAGACAGAATGCTAAGTTAGCCTGACCTTGTCTCTGACCAGGTACAGCTGTTCTCACATTCCTTAAAAATGCTGACATTTAGCATTTGAAAGTCATTTTCATAAGGCAGCATTACATTATTTCCTTGTATAAAATGTTAGATCAATATTAAAGTCACTCTGTGCATGATGTAATGGAAACGTCTGTTATGTTGCAGAATGTTACAAAGGAAAGCCTGCAGCATGCGGTATTGGAAAATTAAGGGAAACTGCCTATATGCTCGCACAGACAGTTCATGAGCCCATACCGTTTAAAAGATTAGTGCCTTGGGAATAAGTCTTCAGATAATTTGGTGTGTGTTACCAGAAAATCAGAAAAAGAGTTAGTGTAAGGAGGAGTGGGACAACAGGCTTGGGGGACTGGAAGCAGGCAGCGTGAGTGAGAGCAGTTCTCCTGCACTTCCCACATGCTGTTGACTTGTTTATTATCTGCATGAAGACCACTGGCTATTGGATACATATGGCAAATGCTAACATCTTAAGGTTCTCACTTAGTCATAATAAAAATGTTTACATTTTATTTTAGAAGTGGCAGTGGTCTTGAAATTCAGCAGTGCCCACTGACAATATTTGGTGAACTATTTTATGTTTCTTTCAATATGGAGTGCCATATATTAAGAGAATTTATATTTTAGAAATTGATGGAAATGCCTTTTTTGACTTCACTTATTAAAAAAAAATATCAGTATGTAATGCATCATGAAAAAGGTCACCTAATTATAGCAGTTTTTCATTAACTCACCTGATTCCTGCCTGTACATGCACAAGTCATTCATCAGGTGGTATTGCCTATTAATGTACCTCAGCTTTAACTTTTGTATGCACAGGTTCAGTAATAATGTTCTGCATCTACCTTTATATATATTGTAAATGTATTTTATTAGGAGATTCAAACCCAACACATAGAATAAAGCCACCCACAGGTCTTCCAGACATTTATACAGGTGTTGAACTTTATATATTTGAAAGAGCTGTTGACATTTTTCCCACCTATTCTTTAATGAGAAATGCCCTTTAAAAAATAAATAAATTGAGCACAGAAATCTGCAGTGGTTTAAAAATCTAAATAAATACATGACTGAAAAAGAACATTATTATATTTACTTCCACTTTTTTTTTTTTTTTTTTTTTCTGCTTTCTTTTCACCTCTCATTTTACTATTCCAGACCAGGTAAGAGCTGTGGTTTTACTCTTCACTGACCGGTGGTTTTAGAGGAGAGATGTTGAAATACCATAGTGGGACAGTGGCACCCTTCACCCTAGCATAATTGACCTGGAGTGCAGGTTCAGGATAAGAAGGGACATTGAGCTTTGCATGAGCAATCTGTTGCCCCATTTGCAACAACCCTGTTGTCTCAGAGTCTCCAAACACATCTACAAGATTGGGCCATCTTAGGGTGACTGTGACAACAGGGTTGGAGGCTTCCCAAAGCATCAGCAATTTCCTGATGTACTCAGAGGGTGATCATGATTTGACTTCTCCAGATACACAGGAAAACTGAATAGTATTCATGCCTCTGTGTAATGCTTCTTCCAAAAGCTGGAGGATGATATGAGCAGTGAGAAGTCCTGACTGTGCAAGCTGGCAGGGACTGAAGATGTTGGTAAGCACCATCACTAATCACACCAGGATATGATTGGAGCTAGGGACCAAGAAATATGGTAACCTTGGGAGACTCCTATCTGATGCCACCAGACAGCTGGTGCTTTCACGATACATTCCTGCTGGAATCAAGTGACTTTTCATTGGGTGCTAAAGCCCCCTCTGCAGTGACTGAGGGTACATTTGACTGCAGACAGCAAACCCAAACAGTCTGGGTGCACACAGCATTATGGACTTCTCTACCCTCTCCAGCCTTTGTGAAGCCTAAAAAAATCTTATACAACTATGTGGAACTGACAGGTCTGGTCTATTTTTCAGAACTAGGAAGCTCTGGTTTCTGAGTGAAAAAAACTTGGGATGTCAGATGAACACACACTCTCTGTGCTAGTGTCTCTGCTTCATGGCCACAAACAATTTTGCCTTCCATGAGTGCAGCAAGCATAGCTTTTATCCATGAAACTGACTCATTTTCTCTCTTTAGGGTAGTGATCTATCCTCTTGTGGCTGTCCCCACTTTCTCTTTGCCGTCTGCAAAATCTGTGATCTAGCACAGAAGAAAAGGTTTAATTTCCAAGTCCTGGGTAAGCTATGTGTTAGAAAAACTACGAACCCCTCAAGGAAAGTTTCCCTTTTGTGGGCACAGTGCTGGTTTTGTGCTGGTTTTCTCTCTCTTGCAAAGTCCCTTTTTCTAGCCATTTTCACCCTGAAGACATACATCTTTTATCAGCAGTATTATTTTCCCACTGCTTATCATAGACCCACTACTTATCATGGAGAATATGCCTCTCTTCAGCAGGAACCAGCTGAGATGGCGCACAATAGTAGCTGTACAGCAGCAATATCAGAGCCTTGTGCCCTGGCCCTAACACCTCCCAGAGTGGCCTGACTTTTCAGATCCCTTTTGCTGGACTTGTGCATAAACCTAGATTCAGCGGAGTTCTGAGGACATTTATTCCCGGTTGCAAGAGAGCCAGAGCTGCACTCAAATGCATTCCCATAGACAATCAGTGTGGCCACTGCAGGGAGACAACAGAGACGCCATTGACGAACTCAGCTCAAGTATAAAACCTTTGCAATGTCAGACACTTCCTTTGTTGTTTTTTTTTTTTTTCAGGATGTGGATATGAAACCCACTTTATTTTAATTTCACTGAAGAACTTAAATTTGTAAAATGGTTTCTAATCTCTTCATGTGTGAAAAGTAGATCTGCAATGTTCAGATTTGGATTTCTTTTTCCTGTTTAACTGGAAATACATAAGATGTATGGTGGCACTCCTTACAATGTCAGCAGTTGTTTGCAGAGGTTGCAAAAGGAATTAAAAATTATCTATATCATTTTCAGGGAGAAATACTAGTAAAAAATAATAAAGACTTGCTTTAGGACCTGCAAGACTTCCTTCAGGTGTTAAGTGTGTGTGCCTGAAAGCTTGGCTCTTTTTTTCTATCTCAGTCTAATAAAAACTTTACATCTCCTCAAATCTTTGACTCTCTTCTATCCTTAGATCATAATTACAAAAAATTACTTTCCACAGAGGGGAAAATGAAGGACTTCAAATTGCCTTAAAAAAGAAAAATGATTACAGAAAAGGCTATTTTTAACATACTGGGCATGGATTTTTTCCACTTGAGATAATTAATCTGTAAAATTCCCCCCAAAATAAATGTCCAGAATTAACCCCCCTCCCACCAAAAATAGGAAGCTTGTAACAGATGGAAAAAATCACAAGACTAAATGATTGGTGCTTCACATTAAATGTCTTTTTCATAATACAGCAAGCAGCATATCTACTTCATGGCAGTCATTACTACATCAAAGTACTCTATGCAGAATACAATAATATTGAAAAGGAAAAATACTTTTTCTCCTTATGAAAAGAAAGTTGCCAAAAAAAAAAAAAAAAAAGAAAAGAAAAGAATCTCCCATGAAGACAGATCCTGATGAGATCTATGATCTTTTGTGTGTGTGTGTGTATGTGTGTGTGCTGGAGAGGGGAGGGTATAAAGAGAATAGAAAAGAGGAAACAGAAAAAGCAGCCCCAGGATAACAAGCTTTGTGTGAAGCAGAAAATCATACCCTTTGAGGGTCATTTTCTTTGAGTTGCTGCCTCAGGGAGATAGGAGGCAGAGATTAAACACCAGATGGAAAGTCCACACTTGCTTGCAAGACATCACTCTGCCCTGAAATACTCTGGAAGCAGAGAGTAATCTCAGTCTTCCTGGGGGTCTGCAGATCCCAGCAAACACTCACACATCAAATCGTGTCCCTTAAACTCACGGACCTGAGATTGCAAGGTAGTGGTGTGTAAAATAGTCTTTTAAGTGATGGGATCTAGGGAAATCGCGAATAGCAGCGTGCTCGGGGTGTGCGATTATGTCTGCCTACGAGGAATACGGCAAGCAGGCTTCCAAAAACAGACCCGTGCTTCTAGCTGTCCTTTGTCCTTTTTCAGGGCGGTTGTGAGGTCTCGGCAGCTGATGGAAATGCAGCTTTTTACCCTAGGAACTGGTTTTCAAAAGTAATGGGAATATTTTTTCCACTAGGGGGAGCCTCAATTCTTCAGTCCCGCTCTTGCACTCGATTCCTGTGTGTATTAAAGTGTCTTTTTTTTTTTTTTTTTTTTTTTTTTTTTTTTTTTTTTTTTGTTTTAGTCCAAGCAAAAGTCAGTTAGGCAGCATTTGAAAGCATTTGAAATATGTGGTGTAGGAAGGTCACGAGATGTGTCATGAGATGCTTATTTTTATTTTTTTTGTTGTTCGTTTTACATTGATCCTTGTTTATTATGCATTAAACTAGACGATGAGACCATCACATCCATCAGCATGCTCCCTAATGAAGCTGATACCAGTATATTGCTTTTTTATAACCAGTTTATGCTTAAATTACTGCTTGCTCCTAAAAAAAGCCAACAACAAAAAACTAGAAAATGCAGAAGTAATGGCAATAGACGAGGGAATGAAGGAAACTGATTCAAAGTGTGCACACAGGAACTGAAACAAAACATTGCAGATCCTTTGGTTAAGCCACCCCTATGTTGCATAAGTGCTATTGTATTTCCTTGATGTGGGATTGAAAAAAAAAAAAAAAGATAAAAGGCAATTGCATGGGACTGCAGGTTTAAAAAAATAAGGCTGCTTCTCACTCTTATTCTGAAGTTGGTAGGTCAGACCAAGCACTTTGGCTGACTCTGAATGGATTAGCTGGCAGTTGCTGAAAACCCTGCCCAACAGTTTCATTTCCATGGCCTTTCTGGAAGAGGCACTTTCTTTACTTAGCACAAGAGTTCTTCTACCTAGTGTGTTCTGAGTCAGGAGTGGCAGGACTGGCTGGACAATGGTGATTGTGTAGCATAGTAGCCTTTTAGGTTTCAACCTTTTCTTCTTCATTGGGTCAAAGATAAACCTCTTAGATGCTTTGAAAAGTCTGACCTCTGTCTCTGGATATAACTGAAGTGTCCAGCCTGGATCAAAGAATCCTTTCCTTCAAAAACATTGTCAAAACTGAGATTTTTTTAAAAGCTTTTGGCTCTGATGAAAGCTGAATGATGAAATCGGTGTGCATTTGATGGGAAGTGCTCCAGCCAGCTCTAATAAGGAGCACTACTAAGTATTTTAATGACAATCTTCAATAGCAAAACTCTATTTTTGCTCCTTTATGTTCCTACCACTGTACTACCTGGGCAATCTCCCAGTCTTTAATGTATTTTTCCTCACAGTATACCTGGAAAAAGCTATTGTCCCTACTTTACAGATGAGAAATGGAAGTACAGGAAGGTGAGGCAACTTACTGAAGATCGTACAGTCAAGTTTGCAATGGAGAAAAAAGATCATTCCCCTTGTCCAAAATCATAAGCTGGTGTCACAAGTTGGAGTACCTAATGCTATTATTCTCTGGTATGACCCTGATCTCCTCTGTCCAATGCTTTAGGTAGGCATAATCTGACGGTCCTTTTGTCCTATATGCAAGAATTGTAGTAGAGAGACCATTTGTAGGGGAGCTCTACTGGGTATTCTATTAGTTGCTGGGCTGCCCAGAAAGAGTTTATGCTTATTTACAGAAAAAGTTATAAAGAAAATCTTTTATCCTTATGTTTCGATCTTCCTGCTCCCTACTTTCACCCTGTATATTTTGGACTCATATGCTGCAGATGCTGTCTGTAAACTCCCACTTCAATTTCCTGTGAAGCTTTTAGCATGTGGGAAAGTCTCTTTAAAAAGGTTAAAAATGAAAGAGAAAAAGAGACAGCCAGACATTATTTGGTTGACTAGTGTAAAACATTACAGTCTCTTTCAGGAAGCAGAGGAACCAGCAGAATCTATAACTATACATGTACATTACTAGAAAATAAGATCATATTTGCTTATGTTGTTTGAACTCCATGAATGCCTAATTTGGTACTTCTTCCTGAGACAGCAGCCTTCTATACATGAGGGTGCTAATATTTTTTACTAGTCTTCAGCCTAAAAACAGTGACAGAATTTCAAAGGAAGAAAGGTAAATACAATTTTATAGTGAGAAACACAGCTCATAATTCAGAAGATATTGACAATGCAGGAAAAGAATCGCAATAGGCCATGTATGAATCTTCAGGTATGATTTTGTTCTTGAAAATATCTGTAACAACAATTGTGTGATATTATGTATGTTCCCATGTCCTTTATTTATATGAATTCCTCTGTAGTTTTGTTAGTTGAATTAACATCTTCCATTTTCTTATTTATTCTACTGTCTGCAGGTGACACAGAATGATCAGTATACAGTTCTGTGGTTTACTTTTGCTTTCTCTGTCCTATCTTATGACTGAGTATACACAACTGGAAATTATCTGTTTGCATGAAAATTTTGCCAAGGGATAGTTTATTCTCAGAAGAGAATGATTCTTACAATCTATTGACAACTAATTGTGCTATCACCATATAATTGTAAATAGTCTCAGCATTGCAGTTCAGAACTGCCTTTGTACAAAGTCATAGATAGAGAGGAGAAGGAAGACTCTCAGGTAGTTATTACCTGTACTTCACATTAAACAAAGAGAAGAAACAGAGGCAAGAACAATGGAGTGGTATACCTGTGGTGGGTTTTGTAGGACGTGTTGCCTCCAGTACTCACTGAAATCCTCAGATCCACCTGATTGGGTTTTACTTATTCTGTTGTCCAAAAATCTGTGGATTACCATGGTCATATCTAAGCCTGATAGGATGTAATACAGTCTGCTAGGCTATGATTTAAGGGGCATTATGGAATGGTCCAAAATTAGGCCCAGCTGGGAGCTGGTTTATGGTCTATGGAGATCAGTGTACCCAGCCTTGAGCTGACTAGAGACCTTCTGAGGTCTCTTCCAGCCTGAGTTTTCCTATAACCCAGTGATGATACAGTGATCCTAGGGTCATAAAGGAAGAAAATCCTTTGAGGTCTTCCATCCTTTTCCTTCTTTTCCAGGGCTCAGAGAGTTGTTTGCTTTGTGCAGGCTTGGGGAGTGCAGGTCATGCTGTGGGTAAAGGTGATGCAGACTGGAGTTGTCCATATACTGTGGAAATCTACTTAATCTCTTATTATCTCTTCCTGGAGGTTCAGATGGAATTTGAATAGTTTAGAGAAAGGATTTGACTGAGGATTTTTGGAAATGGAGCTGCAGCTTCTGCAAAGAAGTCCTTGAGACGCAGAGCAGCACTTCTCTTCGTCTGTGTGGAGAAATTGTCTTTCATGTTAGTACTAGGTTGATGTGAGGCTACAGGCTTACATGAGTACATGCTGGTTTAAGCTGATGAAATCATATGAAAGGAAAGTGTTAAATGCAAACACAATTCTTATATCTAGTTTTATTATAAGAAATCTTTGCCTCTTCCATTTTTTTAAATCTTGAGAGTATTTTATTTTAATTTAAGCATCTGATAGTAGTAATGAAACTGAAACTAATTCATGGCCTAAGAACATCCTTCATCACTTCTTTCTTCTTGTCAGAAAAACAATTCTCCTCCACTGGAAGCATACGGCAGGAATTTCCCTGCAGGCCTAACTTTCCACTGCCTTGGAACATCAAAATGCTGAACTTGCAGTCTGTAGAGAGAAGTTTCTTTCCAGAAAATATGAAAGTCATCTTGAGGGTGTTTTTATTTTTATTTTTATTTTTATTTTTATTTTTATTTTTATTTTTATTTTTATTTTTATTTATTTTTTTTTAATCTCTATGTGTAATATAATATGCACCTTTCTCCTCCCTTGTCATCCCTGCCACAACTACCTCTAAAAAGTTTCTGATGCACTTCCATGTTGTGTGCACTGCAGCTGCAGTGTGTGCATGGCTCAGCTGTGGGTAACTGTAGCCAAATAATGTTTATAAATATTCCTGTCAATAAAGCTTACTGCCCTTTGGCATTTTATTGATGCGTCTGCACAACTTTGGGGAGTGAGATTTTATTCATGAGTATATCTGAAAGCGGAAGTATCAGGAAAACCAAGCAACTTGTTATGGAAATGTTTGTTCTCTTAGGATAATCTTTTAAAAGCTTTTTCTGTTTTGTTGGTAAAATGTTCACTGAAGATGGGTTGAATTTTTGTAAACCATTTTAGAGCAGGAGAAAGGGATTCTCCTTGTTAATGGAGTGCAGGTCACCTAGTTCTGGAACAGAAGTCCTGTATGATTTACATTACAAGTAATAAAACTGAGTGCTCATTTACTAGTTTGTGAATAAACCCCAGGCCAAAACGTAGTCTTACATTCATTAAACAATACAAAAAAACATCCCAGCATATCTACAGAAAATTTACTGCTAAATTTTTCAGATAAGTAATTTGTGAAAATTAATTTGATTAGCTTTGATCTTTGTGTTAAGTACGCATCATTAAATCCTTATCGTTATATTTTGTTGCAGATTTTTGAAGATAGTCATTTACATTATCTATCATGTGTTGTTTAACCAGATCAATTATCTGTTATCATTGATGCACTAACCAAATCACTTTAATTCTATGAATGATGGATTAGGTATCTGTGAGTTTCTCTAGTAAAGAATGTATAAATTGCTGAGTTGGACCATAAACACTTAATATAAATTGTGATAGGTTTTCCATCTGCAGAGTCATTTTTTACTGAATTATTCTATTAGAAATGTTTGTATCTCTATGTAAGCATATACGTATATAAGTTCTAAGTACAGAAACTCTGTACGGTAGTCAGAAACTCAAATAGCAGCCAGAATTACAGAATTGAATTTAAACATTGAAAGAGTCAGATCCAAATTTATCCTTAAAATTATTTTTTAATCGATTGCTTAGTGGTTTTTAATAATAAAAAAAAATATATCCTTCTTATGAAAGTTCAGTATTGTAATGAAATATAAGATGCCCTAAATTGCAGTATTAAGGCTTGAAGGTAAAATGATTTTTTGCTGAAAACAAGATTACCAGATTTCCCAAAGGAGAATCATGAGAAAACTAGGAAAAAAAAAAAAAAAAAAAGATGACAGTTTTCTCTGGGAAATACATGTGTATGTATATATATATATATATATATATTTATTTATTTATTTTTTTTCCTATTAAACTTCCTTAATGGCTGCAGATTTATCTCAAGTCTTCATTTTGCAGATACTCTTGCTGTTTTTATTGATATCCCTTCTAAAACTCTGAAGTGCTGAGAGTTCTTCTAAAAAGCTTTTGAAAATTTACCATAGATCTCCAAGTATCTTTTCTACTTGGCACAAAGAACTTCAGGATAGCAGTTGTGAAACAACAAAAACTGTTGTTCAGCAGGATGAGAAAGCTCTTGTTTCTTGTGTTAAAAGGGGAGAAATTTACACTTCCCTACCTAAACATTCTGTTAGGGTGATGCACTACCTCATATGCTATATTTCACAGTTTACCTAAAGTCATGGGAAGAAGGTAAATGTATGACTGTCTAAGATTATCTTCCTGCTTTCTAAAATTTACCAACACTGTAATTCAAGCTTAAAGCTGCAACAATTCTGGGGTTCACTGTGAAAACTTCAAATGACTCCCTAACCATGGCACTTGCTGCTATATAGGGGAGAATGGGAAGGACTCCAAATTCAAAAAGGCATTTCTCATTATATTTTCTGGCAGTCTTTCTTGGGGTGGAACTTAATAATTCCCAGGATCCAAGCATCACTGCTCTGGTAGTGTTTCTGAGTGAGTTTGCAGAAGGGGTGAAGAAAGGAGATTTCCACCATGAGAATGCAGGCAAGGAGAAAGCCCTGACCTCTCTCACGTAATTATCATGGATCTTTATTTTGTGCTGAAGATCCATGCTTCCCTGCCTCTCTGCTGAAATGCAGGGCAGTGTCTCTGGCAGTGTCTTGAGAAGGAGGGGCAGGGGCAGGAGCAGAAAGAGAATTAGTATCTCCCTGCCAAGTCAAAAGGGGTGGCTAGTGCTCTATGCTCTGGTTCCCAGGCAGGAACAGTGCAAACCACACTCTGTCTTGCAGAGGGTTGGGTGAAGGATTGCTCAGTCTGGTCCCACTTTAGGAGCCCACAGGGTCATGAACCTGGCATGACTTCTGCAGAAAAAAAAGCAATCTGTGAAAAAGCATTTAGCATTTGGCCTACAGAACAGAAAATAACATTATTGCTGGAGCAGGAGGAAGTGTAAAATCCTAGAATACACTCATAAGCACGACACATTTTTATTAAAGTTTTGATTTTCCAGTAAATCTTTCTTGACTCAAGTCTCTGTCATTATATGACAGTGTAAATGCTGTTGAAGCCAAAAGTATCATTTGAAAAGAATAAAACAGGTAGAGCAGATAAATCACCTTTAATACTCCCCAATGAATCATCAACTGTATTTCATATAATGTGCAATATATTCTTCAGACTTGCTGCACATCTCACTCAAAACCAGAGGTCACTATGCTGCACATCATGCCTGCTGGGGCAAAGTTACTGCAAAGTTCCTAGCTGCAACCATGAACTTTCTGTCTGCAAAAGTCAAAGCATTTCTGAAAACAGAAAAAATGCCATTCTGCAGTTGGGGAAACTGACACAAGCTGAAGAAGAAACTTGTGCTAGATAATTTGGAAAGTTGGGGACAGCAACCTGAATAATTCCACAAGCCCCTTAGTTTTATTCTTCCCCTTGTGTTAACACTGCCTGAGATACTAGTTGACCAGAAAAGTGATATGATTTAGCACTTGGCTATTGAGATAAGAATGTTTTTCTACTGTGTGGTTTTCTTAAGATACAAGAATGATTGATTGAAATTAAGAAGGATTATATATATTAACTCAGCTGGATGACTCATTGCATGAGAATGGAGATTTTACTCAGATTTATCTGCTTATTATACTAATTCACATTTCTTCCATGCCACATGTGCTGTAGGTTTCCAGTTTCCCTCATCTTACTTGGTAAATTCTGATGGGAAGGTGAATTGTGAAAATGATGGAGGGAGTAGTCAAACTTGTGCACTAGATTGTACCAGACCTAAATCTGAAATGTTTTCATTCAACAAAGAGAATTTTTCAGCTTGGAAAATATCCTTTCTAAGGTAAAGAGAGGTAGTGCTGAGGCAGCAGAGCTGTTCAGCTCTAAGATGAACCAGGTCAAGTGTTTAAGGATATAGATTCAGTAGGTGCAATAGAATATTGGTAATAAATGTTGGTAATAAATATCGGTAAAAAAGAAAAGTAGTAAATGGTTAGCAATTTCTGCAGAAGAAAAGAAAACTGAAACAAAGTTCTGCAATGATGTCTTAGATTATGTGGGAGCTAACACTGCAGTTTGCTCAGCTTGATGAACCTTGTGAAAGGACTGGTTCCCATGTTTGGCAGACAAGTGTCCGTCTTTCATTTGGGCTCTTTGTTTTACTGTCAAATTGCCTTTTGTGGAGATATGCTGGGAGAGAGAATTTACTAGCAAGGACACAGCACTGCACTGGGTTATGACTGAGTTCAGCCCCAGCTAGGATCTCTGCATGGGAGAGCTGAGAAGCAGAGCCAGCTGAATGCCTTGAACACTGCATCAGGGGGCTCTGCAAGATGCTGTTGCATGATGAATGTGAGGTCAAGCACTGGTTAAAATTCTTAAATCATACTGATTCCTGGAAAGACAGTGACAAAACTCCTATTGACTTCATGAGAAACAGATTCAGACCACAGGTCAGGGTCACAAAAAGGCCTGTGACAGAGCTGGAACAGAAACTCTCTGACTTCTGTTATTACCATGATAAAAAAATCCATCTTTCTTCCCTTTATGAACTGAAGCTCCTCCCATTCCAACACTTTTTATTTTATTTTATTTTATTTTATTTTATTTTATTTTATTTTATTTTATTTTATTTTATTTTATTTTATTTTATTTTATTTTACTGAAGCATTTGGGACAGTTTATTTATGGTCCCAATTTACCCTGGTAGTTTGAATACTTGCCCATTTCCCAGGAAAATTTTCTACCTTCAAGTGACCCACATTATAAACTGCAGCTATAACAAAGGCCTTCTAGTGGATGAGGGAAGGTTCATTTCTGGAGAAAAAAATGAGTGAAATCATAGTTTTTATTACACTTCATTTTCAGCCCTTACCTTTCTGTGGCCTCTGCTTCCTCAGTTCTATAAACTGGACCATTATTGCCCTAAATCCTTAAACTGTCCTTTTAACCGGAGTTGCTTTACTATCCAGCCTGTACAGAATTCTCATCAAATCCAGTTTGTAAACATTCCTGGGGCACTCAGAGGACAAATGACTATATGTTTGGAAATACATTATAAAATATTTTATTTCCTGTAGTTTAATGGAAACTTAGGATGGTGTCCTAAGAAGAATTTATTTGACATTCTGAGAAGTCTTTTCACCACAGAGGGCAATGTGTTGAGCATCAGCCTACAGTGTATTCTGGGTTGCATGGAGCTTTATTTACTAAGCACTGCAGAATATAAGAGCAAGCTGGGGTAGATAGGAAACAAAGGCATTCTTCATGTTTGCATATTGGATGTGTCCACAGGTGTGAATCTGTGGTTTGATGCAACTGTGCTTTTACAGGGCAGTTCTGATAGTGAGCTGAGTAATGGCTTGGTAAACTGGGCATTGGAGGGCTGTAGCTGTTTAGCTTTGGAAAAGCCATGAGGTTCTCATTTCAGAAGAGTGATTCTGGAATGTGCAGAAAATGTTCCCCTCCATGTTGGAGTTGCAACGGGAGAATTAAATCAGGAGGCTGTAAAGACAATAACTTTTTGCTTTCTCCTATGAGCCACCATCTTTCATGGGTGCTACAGATTTTTCTACAGACAGCAATAAACATCCACTCTGGCACACATCTGAAACCAGACAAGCTGCACCTTCCCTGTGTAGTCATTTTATTCCTTGTCAGGAATTTTGATTTTAATTACTCATCATTAGAAAAAAATGTTTATTTCTTGACAGAAAGCATTCTGTGGAAGAATATCAATGCCATGAGCCAATGCTAAGACACACAAAACCTAGAAATTCACCTGCCAGGGAGATTCCTTGTTGCTTCATCTGCTGCACTACTAAGAGAAAAAGATCCATTAAGAAAAGTATTATCCTGGATACTCATTCTTACTTCTTTAAGACACTTTTGCTAGAAGACAGAATTATCCCAAAGGGCAAATATATTAAAAATAAGAATATTTTTGAACTTAACATTTTAATGTCTGACAATGAATAACAGTTTAATATGCATTTACATAACCACTTTTCAGTTATATGTAAAACACGGTAGTGAAAAAAGTCATCTGTAAAGTATTAAGTGAAAGTATTCCCAAATTAAACTCAAATATTTACCTACATGCAGCTAATGGTATGGCATCAATGAAGAATACTGTTGCCCAACTTCCTGACTCTGAGTGATATGTGATCACTTCGTTGTTATGTTTGTCCAAGTTTATTACTACTCTGCCTTTCTGCATACGATTTCCTTGTGTGATCATAATCTTAGGGTGCCTAAGGGTAAGACAGTTTTCTCTTCAGTTTTCATTCAGTTTTCAGATGTTTCTAGGTGAAAACTTGAGCTACTTTTGTTACTCTTAAATGATCCTAAATATCCTGAACCTGGTCTTTTTGGCTTGTGTTCACGGATGAAATTACTGTATTGTCACAAATATAGGGCTTGACCTCTTAGGCTATGTTTGATTTGCACCTATGGGACTGTAACTGTTTTTAGAATTGAAATTATACAGTAATTATTTTTCTGTTTCTTAAACAACAAAACCCAGAAAACATTTGTTAGAGTGTTTTCAAGACTGTGTCTTTTTTTGTTGTTTCTACCTCAAACATCAGGCTGTCCTTTGTTAAGAGCATGTGCTTGTGCTGTCACATGAAGTCAAACTTACAGATCCCTGGGTGCTCTGGAAAAATAACAGTAATTCAGCTAGGGATTGAGCATCCCCTGAAACATGAGAGCTCAGATGTCTCCTGTTATCAGTTTATCAAACTCAGAGGAATCTATTGTCCTCACTAATTTATCCAGGTTTGTATTGTAGGTGTACTTTCAGTGACAATGTTAACCCCTTCTGAAGGCTTTCCTCTGTATTTCTAGTATACGAGTGTAGATAGAAACATTAAAATGGGCATAGAAGTGTTCGCAGTCTTGGTGGGTAAGCTTTCATGTGTTTAGGGCCCGTGTGTTTAGGGCTCAGGGTGTGACAGTGAAAGTCTGAAAAGGCTTTCAAGGAACTGGGCAGGAACATGTGGCAGAAGAAGCAAAATGGCAAAACTGGTTTATTATAATTTATTGTTGATCTCTTTCCTGTGGGATACTTGTGACTGTGGTCCCAGCCACATTTGGGACAGACAGACCTCCCACAGCTACCAGGTTTCCCGGGAGACTCTCCTGTCCCTTTGCCATGCACTAAGGTTTGTGGTTCATGCACAGTTTAGTCAAGAAAGTCATGTAATTCCCTGTCCCACCAAGGAATGACAACAGTGGTGCTCAGCACCAGCTCAGCTAATTCTTATCAGCCCATACATGCTGGTAACTCCTGAGTGGCATCTGGGAAAAAATAAACAGGAACATGATGCAGTTTTCCTTACTATTAAATTATTGCATGTTCTTGGCACAGTTTAATTCTGGGCCAACTAGCCCTGTCCCAGAAACTGCACGGTTGCTGTTCTTAGTCAGCACATGGAACACACCAGCTACATACTGGCATTCCCAGTGTGTGGTTAGAATGAGCCCAGAACGTTTCTGAGGGGAATGAATATGAGCTGTACCATGCCAGTCATTCTTATGACTACAGTAGTGGATGTGACCAGTTTTAATTGCAGATGCAACCACTCTTTCCCATGCAGGAGAAAGCAATGTGCCTGTGAATATCTCCTGGCTGGCACAGATGAAACGAGCTCACTGCTCCAGGGAAGTGCCAGAGCTATCACACATATGCAGGTGATGCCTCTGCTCATGTCCATTGCTCCTGGCTCTGTGGCAGGAAATGTGTTTCCTGTATATAGTATGCTGCCTCTGCAATGAGTGATATGGCTCGCTAATAACACTTTCTCCTTCCATAATTTTAAGCAGAATTTCTTTTCTTTTATTCTCTTTAATGTTTTTATTTTGAAGTCAAAAGATTTTTCATGGTGATGACAGACACATGACTAAACAGTTTAGAAATCCCTGCTAGATGTGCTAGAAATCCCTGACCTTCTTCAATTGCTTAGAACTATGACAAGATCACACAAACCCATTTCTGTTTTTAAGCCTGTTTATGCCATTAAAATTAATACAAAAAGCCTTGGGAGACTACTTAAATATAAATACTGAGAAGCATGGGTATTTATAAGGTAAATTTTACTTTTAGAAAAATTCCATATGGTTGTTTTTCATTTTTTTTTTTTTGTTTGTTTTGTTTTTTTTTTTCCCACATTTGCTGCTGATCATATATTTGCTGTTGATTGAAAACTGGAAACACTGTTTTGAGGTATTTTTGCAAAGAAATTTCCTTTGGGTGTTTCTGGTAGAAAGTTAATGGAATTGAATTTTTTCCCAACCCTGATATATACTTGCTGCTACGATACTGACTTGCAATTCAATATACATTAGTCCAAGTTATTCTCCATTACTTAGTTGCACAATTCCTTTAGAGGAAAAGTATTGTTTTTAATTGGTTAATTTATTCCCTCTTTATAGATGGTATTGATTAATTAACTTTATTTAAAAAAATTTTTTGAATCCCTGCTTTCTTTTTTTTTTTTTTTTTTTTTTTTTTTTCCTTCCTTTTGTTGTTTTAAAGTCAGTGCTAGTAGCAGAAAAGTTAAAGAGGCACCTTGTGGACACAGACCTCAGTATTACTGAAATGTTCATTCTTTCCTTGCTTTTGATTATGCAGTACCAAGTGAGAAAGACCACACTGCTTGTATACAAACAGAGATGTGAAAGATCTATAAATGTATACAGCAGAAAGTGGACAAAGAAACTGTTTTTTTTTTTGTTGTTTTGTTTTTTTTTTTTTTTTTCTGCAGGAATGCAGTCCAGACTCTGTCACCCGTTTTCTGTTTTAATATGCAAGTATGTTCTGCTATTTGAGAAATTCTTTTTCCTTTTATTGGTAGTGCTTATGAAGTGAAGTAATGCAGAGTAGCTAAAACCACCAAAACGATCCAAAGATGCTTAAGGCCAAGTCCTGCACTGCACTGTGCAGTCAATTATTCATGGCTTCCTATAAAAATTATATCCAGTCATCTGATCCTCTTGCTAAGGTAATAGGGATAGGCCTTAAAATACTCTTGGTATGTTGACAAGGAAAATAGTCATTTGTTTTTTGACAAGTTTAGTTGAAAATTGCCCACATCAGAATTCTAGGGCTCCTGGTGCCCTACAAGACCTGGATAGGTAACATACATACATGATTCATGAGGATATAGTGATGGGGAACCTCTGTGTATTACTGAGCACACTGGATATTTACCTTTTAAAATTCTGATTTGTGGGACACACTCAGGTCTCTGCTGAGGTGAATGAAGCAGAGTCTGTGCTCTGTATGCAAGCCATTTCTTGTGTAATAACACTGTAGATGTCACAACAGCAGCACAGCACATTTACTTGGCTTAATATACTTTTTGTCTAATTTCATACAATCCATAAGTCTTCACCAGTCCTACAAAATTCTCCATTTTATCATGTGGAGGTTTAAGCACTCTGCCTCTCTTCTCACATGGATATCACATCCTTAGAAAATATTATGTGTGACCTTAAAGACTCTGGCAGGCAAACATAACAGATGATGAAGACAAAAACCTTAAGATGAAAAAAATTTAAGATGAAAAAAACCTTAGGTGGAATGTACATGTCTATGTAGCAACTATCCATTCAGATTTTTTCTATATAGATACATTTATCCTGAAATAAGAATAGACATGTGCCTCTGAAGATATCCAGAAGAAGCCTTGCCTTTACTGATCTAAGTCATTCCACGTCCATATTAATGTTCACATCCAGGGACACTCTGCTTACAAGAGATTCTTCAGCATCTTAAGATGATGTTTACAGGACAAGAAGCTCCAAAAAAAGAAGATAACATGACTATATTTTGAAAGAGTAATGGAATTGTGTCTCTTTTTGTAATGAACAAATAGCTAAATGACTGTTGCTAGAAATGTGAGTTCAGATTTTATTCCCTTCTGTTACTTAAACATACAAGCCCACATCTCAAAATATCTGTCAGTACAAAAAGCCTGAACAAAGTAATTGTGTTGGCACTCAGTATCTCTCCTGTTGAAATGAGGCAGAAAAGAGTTGAAGGCTCAATTTAGAGGAAGAGTATGCGTTAGGGCACTCACCTAGAATAAGCAAGACCTGGAATTTGTTTCTTGTAATAAGCACTGTCTGTAAAATTCTTGGATAAATTATACACCGTGCTAGATGTGGTAGCTGGACCCCTCTGAAAACAAGAAAAGAGCTGACTGCCCAGGTCTTGGATTGGTCCAGGCTGTTTCAGAAAGCAGGGCCATCTCCTGCCACCATTTGCATTGATTTCTCTTTCAAAAAGGACACTAAAAAAAAAAAAAAAAAAAAAAAAAAAAAAAAAAAAAAAAAGGAATATGGGCAACTCCCTTTGGGAAAGAGTTCACATCATGAATCTCAGAAATTTTCTCCTGAAAGTTTGAGGTCTGGAGTGGAAGACTATGTGCTTTGTTTCAGGCTGATCATGTAGTGAATGGGCCTTAGCATGCTGGCTCTCTGGGTCAGTTCCTGATTCTCCTAAATCTAACATTTTATTTTGTCTCTGTAACAGTGGCTCAGGAAGTGGGTTATATTTTGACACACATACACACTTGTATGCACATGGACATACAAGCTGCCTAAAGTTTAAGCAGCTTGCAGTAATGCAGCTAGGATTCTTAATGAAAGTCTGGCATAAGACATTTCTGGAAAGTACAGAGATGTGTAAGCATTTATTTCCTGCTTCTGCCTGTGAAAGACACTGAGAGAGTGAGGACTGCTTCGTGGTGGGTGCTGAGGAAGGGAACTGCAATGAGGCAAAACATCAGATGGATCACTGGCTGATTCAGGATGCCATTTTAGCTTAATCATATGGGACAAGATAGAAACACATAATTATTTGTTTGTTTATTTATTTATTTTTACCTGGGAGATGAATAAAGCAGATTGATAAAGAGAAAAATTCTCTGTTTTAGAGAAAGGTGCTGTAATAGTGGCTGGGATGGAGTTAAAGGGGACATGCTTTTGTATAATCCAAGGTAGTTCTGCCAATTAAATCCTCACATTATAGCAAGTTTTCGTTGTGCCCTTTGAGGCAAATACATTAAAAATGACCTGAGGGGATCCTCTTCTATTCTCTGTAACAAAATAATGCATCCATAAGAGTCTGATCGCTTCAAAGTTGTTTTATACCATTAACGATATTCTTTAAACATTTTGGAAAAAAAAAAAAAAAGCCTCTGTTTCCATCATATGTTCCTTTGACACATAATAAAGAAAGGATTATAGGGTACACAGGCAGTTTGGTCCTCCCTCCGCCCTTGTTTGGGGTCCACCAAACAAGAACCTATTGTAAGAACCCACATAAGATTCTTTCCACTTTCACAGGCACTCATTAGAACACAGACATCTATTCTAGCAAGCATCAGCAAATGTTATTTTTCTCTGTCAGGCATAGGTCAGTCCTTTTACTGTTTTTATAAACTTTTTTTTTTTTTTTTTTTTTTTTTTTTTTCCCAGTAGTGTTAGGGGCTTTATTATTATTATTATTATTATTATTTTTCTTTGAAAACTACTTCAAATAAATGTGGATATTATGTGTCTTATTTGAAATCTGCCAGCCCTTCCAAAATAATATCAGCTCTGAATTGTACTCTGTAGTTGCCATCTTAATGACCTTAATAGAGCTGTTAACTAAGATTAGATTTAACATGAAGTCATGTAAACTTTAGATTCAGAAACAATATGATCCTCTTACATATATGTTAGTTTAGATCAGAGATGTTTGAATAAAGAAAAACAGCAGACAATAATTTTTCAGGTAACATAAGGCAGGACAATATTAAATTACTGTACATTCCCATTGCTTCATTTATTTAAAGTACAGAACATAGCGTTCTTCTTTGCATTTCCATGATATCAGAAACAACAAAGAAGCAGATTAACATCCATGTATAATAGGACTATTTTCCTATTAGAGATTTCTATGACACTGAATTTGTGATGTGTGTAGATGGTTAAAGCCATGTGGTTATGTGTGGCTGAATATTTGCTTTTATTTTTACTTTTTAGAATATATAGATGTAAAAATGAAAATTGCCTCTGTCTGCTAATACAGATTTCTAGCAGAAACTGTGCTAGACTTCTTAAAAATATTTCCATGTAACATATAAAGAAATGATAAAGACTAGTATCTCTCCTCTGTGAAAGATAAAGATCATCATGTTTCCAATATAACATTTAAATTAACATGCTTACAGTGAAAATAGGACCTGTTTGTATTCTTTCTGCATCACTTACCTATAAGCTAGGTACTTAGGTGACTGTCTTCATCAAATACTGTGAAAAATGCATTCAACTATTTCCCATGGTTAAGCAATCATGTATAGTTGTATATTAACCCAGCTTAGGTGCACTCAACAAAGCTATATTGGGTTATAGCAGCTGAAGATCAAGTCTTACTACTTTGAAATGTAAAGTTATCCACACAGCTCACATTAACAGTAGGTTTTAGAAATGCTTAATTTTTTGCATTTGTTAAAAAGGAAAACAAGACTTTCAAAGCACTCAGCACTGCCCCAGTCTCACTGCAAACAATGATAATTATTGATGTTGTCAACTAAAACCAAAGTTAGGTGAATGCTGAGTGTTTTAGATATTCTCATTCCATACCTTTTCTGTGTGTAGCAAATGTATGAATTAAATGTATGGATACTTCTTCTACATTTCCTGCATCCCCCCAAAAAAACAAAGGACCAGAAAATAAAATTTAACTTATTAACTAATTTATATAAAATCAATTAAATTAAGATCAAAATCCCCAAACAAAGGGAAAACAGATGTTAGTGACTAGGTTCTCAAAGATCAGCAGCACAATTTCTCACAGACTTTTTTCACATGTGGTGGTTGAAGTATGAGATCATCCTTCCTTCCACAGAGTCCTGTTAAATGTTCATTGAGCGTTTCCTGAGGAATGGGGAACATTTGTGTTTAGGTAGGAGAGATTTCTACCATGAACTCAGGCACAGAAGCTGCATGCGAAATATCTGGTTAGATTATTTAGTCTATGTCACTACAGATGCAAAGTCATCTTTGGCCATGTTTACTCAATGGTATCTAAGAACAGATAAGATATACATCATTGCTTGGTTTCCAAACCCAACTGACAAGCTAAAGGAGAGCAGTGTTGATTGCCAACATATTCCCCTATCTGGATGACAGAGATGGCAGAAATACTGGGCATTTAAATGTGTAGAGCTTTTTAGGATGTTTCTGAGTTATTTTTAGTTAAATAAGATGAATTTCTACCTGGATTCAATAAGAATAGAAACTGTCCTGCTGGAAACCAGATTCTGCATTTGATTTCCTTTATTGTTTCATCTGCTAGCCTTAATTTACATGTGACAGCACTGGGGCTGAAGAGAAAAGAGTAAGAATATATAACCAGAAGAATGAAGATTCAGATGCAGTCTTCCTTGTTAAAAAATTATGTACTTGTAGAAATTCTGGTTTCTTACATTTATGATACGAAGCCTGTAGCCTTTTCTCATCATGAGGACAACTCTTGAGAAACTTCATCTAAGTGACCTGTGGTTTATCAAAAAAAAAAAAAAAAAAAAAAAGAAAGAAAAAAGGTATAGCTTTTGAATGGGGATTGTTCTCTAAAAAGGCATCCTCTAGCATTTTAGAGTAGCATCATCTAACAGGACACATCCGTACCTTCCTTGTGCCTCTTAAAGCTTTCACTGATCCCAGGTAAGTCAGTTTTCCCCCTGGAAAACTTGGTAGCCTTAGACATTTTGAAAATGACAGTTTTTTTTATATTGACTATCCCCTGCTGTTTCTTTCTCTTTTACAGTCTGCAGCAATGCCTTATTTGAAAAGGTGCTGATGTGACAAAACATGGACCGCGAGGAAAAAAATAACTCATTGACTGTGCTCTCAACATCCTAGGTGCAGATAGTTTAAAATATTTATTTACAATAATGTTTCCTTTTGTTTTTAACCAGGTTAATTCCTTGTGTTTGATTAATGCTTTTTAGGAATAGAATAAAGTGACCATATGCTCACTTTTCTTCTTAATCATCTTTTTTTTTTTTTTTTTTTTTTTTTTTTTTTTTTTTTTCCCCCTTAGGGTTATTTTAATTTAGATTTAGCTGAATTTGCTTTTCCCCCATAGGCTGCTTTCTATGTGCTGACTGTAAAAAATCTTTTGGAAAGCTGCCTGGTTTCTCTCTAGAGCCTGATGTAAAGTCTTCAAAGTAAGATTAAGAGTTGTTTGTTCATTTATTTATTTATAAACAGTGTCTTCAAGAGGGGGAGATGGATCTCTTATTACATAGATCCTGAATTTTTAGTTGAAGTCTTCTAAAGTTGCAGCCTCATTGCATCTTTTATTCAACAGAAACTAAATTTGCCCATTAGCTCTAGAGGGATCATCTGCTAGAGTGCAAGAATCAGCAAAGTTGCAGTCAGCTATTGTTTTCATTGCTGGCCTTATTAATTGATTATTGATTTTATATTTCATGAAGAAATGCAGAATAATCTGGAAAAGTGAAAGTGCTCTGTGTATTATGTCTCATCACAAGAGTTGGAAGTGCTTTGGAAAAGTACTCTGGAGCAAGTGTATTGCTCAGCATGAGGCCATATAGTATGGACTATCTCTTTGGTCATTTTGGATCAACTGCCCTGGCCTGTGTCCCCTCCCAGCTCCTGGTGTTTCCCCAGCCTCCTTGCTGGCAGAGCAACAGAAGAAGCAGAAAAGTCCTTGGCTCTGTGTAAGCACCGCTCTGCAACAACGAAAAGCATCAGTGTGTTACCACCACTATTTTCATCAAAAATCAAAAACACAAAAATCATATGAGCCTCTACAAAGAAAATTAACTCTATCCCAGATAAAACCATGACAGTTGTATACTGTCTACCATTCATCTAAACTCAAACTCATCGAATATATTCTAGAATAGAATAGAACAGTATGGTCCCGTCGGAAGGGAACTACAATGATCATTGAGTCCGACTGCTTGACCACTTCACCATTAACTGAAATTTAAAGCATAATATTGAGGGCATTATTGAAATGCCTCTTGAACACTGACATGGAACACTGCCATGGAATATCAATCACCTCTCTAGGAAGCCTGTTCCAGTGCTTGACAATTCTAGTATCTTTTCCTAACATCCAGTCTGAACCTCCTCAGGTGCAGCTTTGTGCCATTCCCTTGCATCCTATCCTTGGTTATCAGGGAGAAGAGATTGGTGGCTTTCTCACAATTTCTCCCCCTCAGGAAGTTGTAGGCAGCAATGAAGTCATCTCTCAGCCTCGTTATCTCCAGATTAGGTAAACAAAGTATCTTCAGCCTCTTCTCACATGACATGCCTTCAAGCCCTTTTATCAGCTTTGTTGTCCTCCTCTGAATGCATTCAAGCATCTTTTCTATATTGTGGAGCCCAGATCTGCACCAATGTTCAAGGTGAGGCTGCACTAACACTAAATATAACATTATAGGGAGAATCACGTGATTTCAATCCTGTTACAGTTAATGTTTTCCTGATAGCTAGAGGGAAGCATGGAGGTGCTTAAAATCTGTATTAATTTGAGGTAGAATTAAGTTTTATTTTTGCCTCATATGTCCAAAATGTAGTTGATAAGGGTTTGCAAGACTTGTCATGGTTATCAGTTGTTTAGCTTTTCCATTTAGAAGTCTTAGAATTCTCAGTGTTAGTGATGCTGTGATGTTTTTGTGAGGCAGGAAAAAGGTATTCCTCAGGGCAGTTCCTCAGGGAAGCCACTCATGTTTGGGGGTATGACTGGGTAGGATTCAGTTTGAGACACTGATATCACTGCATCTGCACATAAGCAGTCAGAAAGAAAAGGTTGCTCTCATTCCCAATTATGGCTTAATTAAAACACCAAGGCTTTTGTGATGTGGATTACCTTCTTCCTTTTTCATGGAATCCAAAGTGCACGCTTTTACAAATACAATCATGTTTAAAAGATTAAAACAGAAAAAATAGCTTAAAGTTACTGATATTCGCCCTCATGTCAAGTAAAATGAAAGGACTATATGGTACAGGAATAGCTCATCATAATTAAATGTTTTACATGTTTTAAATATTGATAGTCTTTTAGAATTGTCAGAGAAAATCATAGAATCACAGTTTGGATTAAGGTTGGAAAAGACCTCCAAGATCATGTAGTCTAACCATCCACCCAACCACCAATATTACCCAGTAAACCATGTCTCTAATCACCATGTCCTTAAACACCCCTGGGGATGGTGATACCACCACCTCCCTGGGCAATCCATTCCAATGCCCGACCACTCTTTCTGAGAAGAAATGTCTCCTCATTTCCAACTTGAACTGCCCCTGGTGCAACTTGAGAACATTCCCTCTTGTCCTAAATCAGACACACTGCTAATGCATGGGCCTAATCCAGTGGCTGCAGAAAACAATGGGCTTACTGGCAACGTGCTTTTCATTAGAAAGTTCTTCCTAAATAAAATATAAGCTCAAATAAGAAAAAGTTCATAAATGCTTCTGAGCAAGAAACAAGCAAGAAACATAAAATATAACATATTAAGATTGAAGCTAGGAATGGTGAAAACTCATTGTTTTTATTTCTAAAAGTAAGGTGGGAAACAGCCATTCAGACTGTATGTTGCAGTTTTGATCTGTAAAGTAGGTCTGGAAATGAATTGTTTTCTGAAACTGTTTTAAAGAAAGATGATATTTTGTTAAATGTTTATTTTTTAAAGATGGGAACTATCATATTCAAAAGTTATAACAATAGAAATGCAATTAAAAAATCAAAATATCCCCACATTTCCTTTATGCAGTTTTACAAGTCATTGATCTTTTAATATTTATTTTAAAATCTTGTTTATCATTCAAGATGTGATTGAACAGGAACTCAAAGTGTACCATTTTGAAATTACTGAAAACTCATGTTGGCTCCCCAAACCCATTTTTGACTGATAACCATAGATTTTTTTTTGAGTTTTTAGACTGTTTTACTAAAAAAAATGTGTACCTTGCAGAGTCTCAGCAGTGGAAACAATATTTTCAGCCCTGTTTAAATCAACACTATGTGGGCTGTTTGTTTGCTACAATTAGGATTACTTTAATCCTAGCGGACAAAATGAAACTGTTCCATTTGTTTTACTTAGACTGTAATATTCATCAAATAAGGTGATAAAGGCAAGGTTATAAAAGTTGAACAGAAGTAAATGTTTTACACTAAGTGTTATTGAGTCTGAAAGAAGTAATGGTATCTTTATTTATTGCAATGTCTGTGTGAGAATGAAAGATTTTACAATTATTTTGACCATCACACTTAATTGAAATGAGAATGTGCAAATTTTCTGTTAGAGTAAAACAGATGGAAGTACTATAATACAGTTGCAATTTTGTCTGTGTTAATTCCTCTTTATAAGCCTGAATCTCCACCTCATTACCTAACATTAATGAATTCACGCCACACAAGGTTCAGCTAAGGGAAACAATAAAGAAATAAATGCACAAACTAAAGAAGCAATGAAATTATCACCTGAAGAAAAAAGCTTACATGATTCACCATGTCAGTAAAAGTACGGGAATAATTGGTTGTAAGGATCACTGCTCCTGCTGTGATGTATCAGAAACCACTGGATCAATCTCATGCACACATATCCCTGGAGTGAGCGTGACTAGGAGAACAATTGCTTTCCTGCAAAACCCTGAGAACTTTTGTCTCCATCCACTGGCAGTTTCATAAATAATGTCATGTCTTAAAAACACCTGGATTAAAAAAAATTATTTTAGACTGCATTCAGCTACCTCTGTTACTGTATCAAATGTCTTTAATTCTGTTAACTTTAGCAAGGGAGGCCATAGTTACAGTGGGTACTAAAAAATGCAAAGAGGGTGAAAAACATTTTAAGTGATTGGGACTGACCTTGGAGATGTATCCACTTTTTCTTTTAATTTCATTGCTGCCAGTAACCTCCTGATTTAGGCATTCCAGGTGCCAGGTTAAGTACTGAGGTTATATGGGTAAGTCTGGACTTGGCCTTAACTGAGATGCTAAATGTAAATGTTGTAAATATAAGCTGACATCCCAACTGAGGGTAGAAAGTGTTTGAATTTGTATGTGTGAATATGCTGCTCTACCTTGTACAGAAAATGAGCTGAGAAGGACACTTTTAAGTGGTGTTCATTTCCAGTGCATTGTATAGACTTATATGCCTACACTTACCATGACCATTACCTTGTACCTTACAAAGCTGATGGCGATCTCTTTGGTTTTAAACGGTTACAAGATTTGCATTGATAATGCTTAACCATAAAATTTGCTCTTACAAACATTGGGTCTGTTAGAAACTAGAGTTAAAAAGATGGTTCCACATGCCTACAAGTAGAAAATATCTCAGAAGAAGCAGAAGGGTCAGTTTTCACTAAAAGTCAGAAAAGTGTGCACTCTATTTCACAACTCTCCCATGAACTGGAAGAAACAGTTTTTGTTTATAGGTAATGTGAGAAAGTAGGCCGAGTGCTTTTTTACAATAGCCATTTAATCAAAGTAGCAGAAGGCAGTAAAAGCATTGAGACTTACGATTTATTGAAAGATCAGTGATTGATTCATCAGCAAGTTATATAGCACTTGTGTGAGCTTGTGCTATAGTTTATTTACCAAAAGTGTAAAACAGCCTTACACATATTAGCCAGGGCTGTGTTTACACTGTTATTTAGTTTTTCTTTATCTATGTCCCAGAAGGAACCCCACTGTAGTGATTGTGTAATATAAAGAAGATCAATCATCCGAACACAATTTAATTTTAACTCTGTTACTTCCAAGCTCAATAAAGAACTACAGATTCAAAAGGTCATGGAAGGGTTGTTCAGAATGTAAATTACATATTCACTAGTTATTTTAGCGTAGTTTTAAAAATAGTAGTAATAGGCTTGTCATGAAAGGTAAAGAGAAGCCTAAAAGACTATGGGCATGACAAAGAGCAAAGTCTAAACTTTAGAAGAGCAAACTTCCATCTGTTTAAATAATTAATAAATGAGATCCATTGGGAAGCTGTCCTTAGGGACAGAGGAACTGATCAGAGCTGGAAACTCTTTACAGACACTTTCCTTAGAGCACAAGAGCTCTCCATTCCCATGTGCAAGAAATCAAGCAGGGAAGGCAGGAAACTGGCATAATTAAGCAAAGACCTGCAGGACAAGTTTGAGAAATGGACACGTGAACAAAATGAGGTTCAGCAAGGCCAAATGCAAGGTGCTGAACCTGGGTTGGGACAATCCCAGACATGAGTACAGACTGGGTGAAAAACTTACAGGGAGCAGCCCTGCAGGGAAGGACTTGGGGATTCTGGTGGACAAAAGCTTGACATGAGCCAGCTGTGCATGCTTGCAGCCCAGAAGGCCAACTGTATCCTGGGCTGCATCAACAGAGGTGTAGTCAGCAGGATGAGGGAGGTAATTGTCCCCCTCTTGTGAGGCCCCACTTGGAGTACGGCATCCAGGTATAGGGACCACAGCTCAGGAAGGATGTGGTCCTGTTAGAGGTCCAGAAGAGGGCTATGAAGATTAGTGGGCTTGAGCACTTCACTTATGAAGACAGGCTGAGAGAGCTGGGGATGTTGAGCCTGAAGAAGAGAAGGCTTCAGGTAGATGTTACTTGCCTTTCAGTATTTAAATAGGGCTTATAAAAAAGACAGAGTGACAGGCAGATAATGAGAGGTCAATCAGGAATGGTTTTAAACTAAGAGAGGGTAGGTTTAGATTAGATGATAGGAGAAAATTCTTCTTTTAGAGGGTGGTGAGACACTGGAAAAGGGTGTTCAGAGAGGCTGTGGATGTCCCATTCCTGGAAGTGTTCAAGGCCTGATTGGATGAGGCCCTGGGCAACCTAGAGGGTGGCATCCCTGCCCATGGCATGGGCAGAGGTAGAAATAGGTGAGCTTTAAGGTCTCTTCCAACTCAAACCATCCTATGATTCTAGAGGATTTTCTGAGTTTTGATTTGTAGTTTGTTTTGTTTTGTATAAAACATTGTAACATAAGCATTGTGTATCATCCAAATGATAGTAATGACTGGAAATAAAAGCCATTACTGTGTGTTAAAACTGGCAATTAGTTAAACAGGGTATTTTTGTTGTGTTTTAATGACCATGTAATAAACACTGGAGCAGTGAAAAAGGTTCATGGCATAGAAGATATGAGCTGAAATTGAGGATCAGTTAAATCTGTCAAAACTTTATGCAGCATGCTTCTCTGTTGCTGCATCTATTTATTTTGCAATTCAGAAAGAATTATCTTTCTCTCCCTCCCAGGCTACACCTGACAATACAGATTGCTATATTGCTCTGTATTTAAAAGCTACACAGAAAACTAGAGGGTTGACTTTTACAATATATTTATTTCTTTAATTTTAATACAGAAATCATTTTTCTCTCCCTAACAGGACAAAGTTACCCTTTTTTTTTTTTTTTTTTTTTTTTGCCACATTCACTCAGATATGTGTCAGCTATTTCATATAAAGTTAGGAGCCATTTTAAATTCCTTGTTACAAGGCACATATCTGAGACAGTAGTCCCATGAACTTATGAGGTGGGCACACCAGCATGCCCAGTGAAAGCATGGTTTTAGAGAGGAGTGGTTGCCTTTTAGTTCCACAATCTTTGTATTTTTTCCTGATTTACATTCAGCTCTTGTACACACTTTCTGCAGAAGCACTACATAATTTAGTGTAGGGAAGAAAACACCAGACTAGCTCTACATATGGTAAAATTCTTGTTGGTGTATGTTATTTTTTCTCTGCCTAGACAAGGATAGGGGAAGCAGAGGGGATGAAATAGAAACGTGATTATATCTCACCATTTGTTTGTTTTTTTTTTCTCATCATGAATAAGTTCTTTCCTTGTGACCCCTGCAAAACAGCATTACTATTAGATGGTAAGTGAACAGACCTCTCTTAAAATATTACAAATTGTTTTTAAAAATCTTTAACAAATTTTTTAGCAATGTCTGCATGCAGCCATCAAGAAAAAAAACAACAAAACAAAACAAAATAAAACCAACAAACAAACAAAAAACAAAACAAACAAACAAACAAACAAAACTGATGGGGATGACAGAATTTCAATACAGAATGTGAAAGTATTAAAATAATCTGTGGATTGACTGGAAAAGAAAAGCCTGATTAAAATTTCCTGATAGCTTTTGAGGCAGAAAAAGAACCAGATGTCTCCGTATCTATATTTACTACTGGAACCTTTGTTCATTCTTCCTGGCCACTGTAATAGAGGGGGGATCTTGGAGACTGAGAGGCTCAACTTGGAAGATATTGTCGCTGTTCTGCTATTAAGTCTGGTTTTCTGTTTTTAAGAAAGAACGGGAAAAGTGTTCTCAACCTTTGCCCAAAACTAAAATTAAACCTGCTAACTCTCTTACCTCCCTTTGCAGGGATTAGAAGCACCAAAATATTGTAAAAGAGGAAGTCTTCAACATTCTGATGTTCTGGCCAAATGGTGTTAAGGGAGATCAAGCAGTGTCTAAACTTCATTTTTGGAACAACAACCACCACCACCAAAAGAGTGGAGTCATTCAGATAAGCATCCATATATCTTTTTTTTTTTTTTTTTTTTTTTTTTTTTTTTTTTCATTTTAAACAGAACATGCTTTCTAAGATTCACTCATCACTAATCACATCAAACAACTTAAGAGTCATCTCAATCGTGGTCTAATAATATTTGATACATTTTTCTTTCATTCTCATGGTTTCACCAAATTTTTTTCACAAGACAAAACCGGGTGAATAGAGGCATAAAATATTATATTTCAGCTTTACAAACTTTTTTATTGAAGGTGATGGTAAAGGAATTTGAAAAAACAAACAAACAAACAAAAAACAGTAAATTATCTACATAACCACTACACTATCTGATAAATGGAGACAACATTTTCTTGTTTTCTTTTGAATAAAACTTAAATTGAAATCTTTAATCTGATTTAGCCACAGAGGACAGGACTCCATTTTCTTACCTTGCACGTACGATGTGGATAGTTGAATTTGAGGCTGGCACTCTTCATCTGCTGCATATAAGGTAGTCTACTATATAGTAGATTACCAGTATATTAGTTATTTGTTTTAAACTGTAAACAAGGCTTTATACGAGAAAATGAACTTACAATGGCTAGCTGAGACATAGAACCCATTATAAACATATATGTTTGATGAAATGAATCTTTGTAATGATACCTATTTGCAATTGACATGATGTACACAAACTCCAAATCTCTCTGTGTTCTGTCAGCAGCTGAAAAGGAAGCCATTTTATTGTCAGCATAGTAGAGACTAAAGCCACATCTGTGTTAATATTATAGCAGTTAGGGGGTAAGATTTTTAGTGACATTTTTATACTGATAAAACTGGCAATGTAAATAATTATATTCACAACTTCAACTTTTACGTGCATAGTCAGGATAAAATGCATTTACATAATATCACTTTTTCTAGTATAGGACACACCTCTACTAATAGGAATTTCCATTTCATTGAGAAGCCCCTTCTAATGGAGACAAGCACTAAAAGAGAGATGATAATGCTTTCTCCAAAATGTGGTTTGTTATGATTATTTTGTCCTGGATTTGACCATCTTAAAGTATTTTGTTTAATGATGTTTACTTCTTCGTGGCAAGAAGATAAAACAAAAGGAGACACTGACAGGCCTAGGAAGCAGCATGAATGAAGTAGTCACTCAGGGAGCAGTGTACTTCTAGAAGACTTTTGTAGAAAAATATTCAATTTATTAATTACCTCTTGAAAGAAAGCAGGTAAGACTCAAGAAAAAAAGCAAAACAGCCCTATGCTTCTAGAAAAAAAAAAATAAAATCAGAGAGCTTTCTGATTTTCTCTCCTAATACTGAGTTAGACATGTTTTAAAATGCTACTAAAATTTCATTATAGTAGGATTGAATTTCTGGGTGGCAGGATTTAAAAGTTTTTAAATTTAGAAACCCACCAAATCCTTCAGAAGGTGTAATGACAGCTCTGATCTTTTCCAGTAGGTATTCACTATTACTATAAGATGTTAAATGTGCTGGGACTCTCTAACACTGAGACCAGTTCCTTGGTATGGCATCATGTTCACATCTTTAAACTCTCTTAATCTCCAAATCAAATGGCTGCATGAAAAATGACTAACTGAAGTGCCAACTTGTGCGTTTAGCTGTTTGTACAGTGCTTGTTGACTTGAGCCAACACTATGTTAGAGAACGTATTTAAATGGTATAGTCATTTAGCATTTGGGTACCAGTATCCATCATGGAGCTCATTACTTTTTACCTAACACTTTCCAAATATATTATACTACCATGATAAAGATTCCACACGTGTATCTGGAGTTGAAGATCTTGTGAACAGCAATAGTATTAACTCTTTCCTACCTGTATACACAGTAATTGTAATAGCTTTGGACAACCAAATACTTATATGGATAATATACACATTGTCCTCATTGTCCCAAATATGCACAATTTCTGTTTTTATTTTATTTTATTTTATTTTATTTTATTTTATTTTATTTTATTTTATTTTATTTTATTTTATTTTATTCATTTTTTATTTTATTTTATTATAGAAGGAGGGCTGCAATATATAACTTTTCTCCTATAACACCCCTACGTTTTCTCTGGAAGCCTGAATGATTTCTTTCCCCATGTATTTTTTGAATTCTGGATGATGTTGTTATGGATTTTCTTCACTTTTGTAATATCTTTGTGAACAAAAGTCAAGTAATTTCTGTAATAGTTTTTGTTTAAGTTCCTACTACTTTAAGGACAATATTAGGTTGCTGATATTTTTAGGTGGAAACATCTTGTTACCACCATAGCATAGGAAAAACAGAGCTTATTTCTGGATATCTCTGTGGATGCATGGCATTTGAGCACTGGGAAAAATAATTTGGGGGCAGAAGAACAGGAAATATATATTGCCATATAAATTGTAGAGACTTATCAAAACACAGGGAAATGGAAGAAGTGATGAACAAACAGGTTTCTTATAGAAAATAGATAAGGAGAGGAGAAGATGAGTGGCTTAACTTGACCATCCAAAGTTAAAATGGAAGGTTTGAGGTTGAAGAATGATGATTATTTGAATGGCAAGACATAATTTAGAGGAGAAGCATCACCGACAACCGTGGAGAACATTCAAAGGTGTGGAGAAAGGAGAAGGGTGAAAAATCAAAGTCAAAGTTAGTACAAACATGCACATTTCTTATGATACTAAATAGAGATTGACAGAGATTTAGAATTCACTCTGTGCATTACACCTGTCAAATGTGCATGAAAATGCCAAGCCACAGACAGGACAATTAATTCCCTTAGTGGGATTTCAGAAAGTATATACGAGCTTCTTGGGAATATGGGAATGGAAGTGAATAGCACTATATTTAACACCCACAGTCCCCAAAGTTCAAGTTAGTGCTTAAAATCTTCCCTTCCCTGAGAAATTAAGGGCAGGTGTGAGTCTGTATTTGGCTCCCCTCACAGCAGTATCTATCAGGGAGAGGTCGATGACATGTGTAACTACCTGCTGGCCACTTATACCTCCATCCAACGAGACTCTGCTTTTCCTCTATGCTCACAGCTCGGAGGGGTACAGTTGATTGGCTTTCCTTCTGTTCAGTTCCTCTTCTTTGATTTACAGCAGTCTTCCACACCCTTTACATAGGTCCTTTTCTAACTTCTCTGATAAGGGATTTCTTTGTGTCCAATTAGTAAGGCTAGTGTATCAGGCTGGAACTAGATAATTAAAAGAATGAAAAGAAACACAGTGACCTTGGTTCACAAATCTCCATGGGCAATTTATAAAACTTTAAAGGATTTAAGAAAATGTATTAATATTATTATTTTATCTCTTGTTCATCAGTAACAGGGTGATTGTTCTTCCATAACTCCAAGACCTCTCTAGAATCAAGAAAAAGCTGAATTTCCTTTTTTTTTTTTTTTTTTTTTTTTTTTTTAAACTGCTCTTTTGATAATTATAGATTTCTAAGATAAAAATGCACTTTTCAAGTTTGAAAATGATGGGTTCACTTTACTGTATTTTATTTAAAAGTATATCATTGATTTATTTTATTTTATTTTATTTTATTTTATTTTATTTTATTTTATTTTATTTTATTTTATTTTATTTTATTTTATTTTATTTTATTTTTGTAAATCCAGAGAAATGGAAACCACAAAAAGCAGGAAATACCATGTTTCATTTTATCTTGCCCCTTTGCACAGATTTCATTTAGAAGGAGCAAGAGAGAGAGATGTGCTTCCTGGGTTAAAAAAGCATTGTGATATGGCACAAATTTGTCTTCTCCATCTATGCAATTTAAATAAACACTAACTATTGTGCCTTTAATGAAGGATGGGCATTTGATTATACAAAGTGACAACAAGTAATGGGGGAAATATATTCTTTAGTCTGGGAATTCCTCTTATCTAGATGTAACCATCTAAAGGAGAGATGCGTTTTAGTTATTTAGGTTTCTGTGAGTCAGAAAAGGACTAGTAGTCAAAAAAAAAAAAAAAAAAGATGTCAAGGAAAGACTCTCTAGAAGCGTCCTTTTCTCTGCCTGGCTGCTTGTCTCTCTGACAATTATAAATGTAACCCAGATGGCTAGCTTAGATTAGATGCTTAATTTTTAGTTGTCTAAAGTTAGGGAGGACAAAATCCACTGTGGAAGACTAGGCTGATATACCATTGCATTTGCATACAAGTATAAAGAGATATTTTGAGGTCTTGGTAAATTTTTTTATAGACATGAATCTGTGTTTTAAGAATTTTTTTTTTTTTTTTTTTTTCTCCTCAAAAAGCATTTCCCTAATCTCTTGTTTTCAGACATGTAGGTCAACAGATGGCAAAGAAGGAAGGATAATACTTATTACTGAGGACACAGCCTTGGCTTTCCAGTAGTATTGAATTATTTAGGCTCTGCTTTTGAGTCTATTTGATTCCAGGTATCATGTTGTGTTCTATTTGCTACATAAATTTATCTTTCACTCCTCTGAGTCTCTCCTCTGTGCATGTGAGTTTTCACATGTGTATGTTCACTTCATGAAAACTGCTCAAAAAACTAAATCTATCTACACGGGCAGAAAACAGATAAGAACAAATTTAATATCTCTCTTCTTAAAAGACAACAAAAAGACCATCTCTGTGTTTTTACTCACAAACTGCCTGCTATATGAAAGAATTCCCATTTCAGCTGCAGAGGAATAGAATTTATCCACTTTCAGATAAGGCACCTAACTCACAAAATTAAAAACTGTTACACTCTTAATTCTTTATAAAGACCTCTGAAAACTGATAGGGTGCAAAGATCTCTTTCCAGAAATCAGCATTAAAATATTCCTGGCTCTACTCAGATGTCCCCATGTGTATATACTCAGAGGCTGAAGCCAAAAGATTTTTCAAAAATGTTTTTCTCTAAATATTTCAGTGAATAACCCCATCACCATTAAACTGCTGAGTTTCACTGCCCAGAAACAAGAAGCATTTTCACTTACGTGTCTCAGCTCTGGGGTTTTGTTTTCTCCATGTCTCCATGCTTTTTCCCCCACATTTTCTTACTTCTAAGACATATTGCAAAGCCTGGTCAGCAGGGTTATTATTGTTTGCAGGCATAGTATGCATCCCAGACTTGTTAGCATCAAGCATTACTACTAAACAAAAGCACAGCCAATTTCTTACAAACAATAGAGCATCAACATTTTACAGGTAGACATTGTTAAGGCTCCACTTAAAACACAATGGCACACACAGAATTGTGCCCTTAACGAAACTGTTGATCCTAAATCTTCCCTACAGGCTTCCACATTTTCTTCCCTGTAGTTTAGCTTTTTTTTTTTTTTTTTTTTTTTCCTACTGTGTTACGCTCATCTCTGTGCTGTTTTGAATAAACCTCCAATTTACAATCTATTATTGGCATTCATTTATTAAACCCCTTCACAATCAAGTCATTTCAGTGTCTTGAGAATGAATTAGCTAGGATTTAACTCTTCGTTCACTTATCTGCTATTTACTCTACAGTCTCCAGAGATTTTCTTCATTGAACGCAGTATTCTATAATGCTAATTGCTGCCAGTGGATGGTACTTAAATGCCAAGCTATTTTCAGTTGATCTACAGCTATTTCACTAATGAACTTGTAACCATAAGCAGAATATAGCTACAGCTCCAGCAGAAATTGTATGTATTTGGATTTCTCACAAATGCTTCTGTTGAATTGGCAAAAGGGTGTACTTACTCATAAAATGCATGAACAAATTTCGGCTGGCCAATCAACATCTGTTATAGAGATAGATGTGAGCCAAAAATTCTGTGTTCTAAACACTCAGTATTTGGCCCAGAAAGCATGATTATTTAAACTCTGCATGGCTGGGTTACAAAGACAGTTTCATAGCTAGCTAACCCAGCTAACCAGAAAGCTAGGCCATATTCCATATCCTGCTAGAAGAAGAAGGGATACTCATGAAAGGCCTTTTTTCCTTTTAGTTTCTTTCTGGTTCTTTTGCCTTTTATAAACCTGAATTCTCATTTGCAGTATAGTAGCACTTTGAAGAGTTATAAATGGAACTGCGTCTGCTAACAAATTTCTGTTTAACTGAATATGCAAGTAGTCAGACACTTTGCTGACATTTAGGTATAGTTCTTTGTAGAAGCTATGCATATGAAAAGTTTGACAATAAAAAATTCTGACAACACTAAGGTTTCAATGAATACAAAATTTTCAGGGGAGATATCAATTTCAACATTTATGTTCAAAATATTAACATTTCAGAAGAAAAGTTCAAAGATGATAAAATGTCTTTTTTAGTACTTTTTCTTTTGTGACAATTTTAAAACTTTCCAATTTCGTGACAAAAGCCTTTATCAAAATACTAGCATTTTCTGAAGATATAGATTCAATGTTCAGAGCTGTTCTCCTATAAACTTTTTCATTTCCTGAGTCTCTCATATTGGCACAATACGTTTAATGCTGAGCTGCCTTTCCTGAACAAACCAAGAACAACAAAAAAAAAAACATTTCCTTTGGGAGACACTGTTCTAACACTGCATTAGATTATTTTTGAAGGTTATCAGCATTATTCTGCTGAATATCAAAAGGTGTCACTGTTGAGTAGTCAAAGACTTCCTTGAGTGATCTGTCCTTGTGAGGTTTTAATTTTACCTTTTTTTTTTTTTTTTAACCTTTTTTCTCATAGCTACAGAAAATGGTTTCCAACTCAACTGTCTATTTTGAGTGAAATAACTCTGATTACTGCTGAAAACACCCATAGAACACAATAAACAAGTTATCCCTGTTATAGTGGTCAAGAGGTAAAAAACCCTCTTGGTTATTACTTTGTTCTAATTTCAAAATTAATGTCACTTAAAAGGGTCAAAGTGAAGCTAGTGAATGTAGTACAGATGGAGATATTGCTATTGAGACAAACATCCACATAGATCTGACCTTCTAAGAGCTCTGAGATCGTATCTTTTTAGGAAAGAGAGTGTCTGAAGAAGGACTCAAGGAGACAGAGACTGCGATACAACCTCAGTAGTGCTAGAAACCTTGGCCAGGCTGTGGGTTAGGTCCTGAACATCTGTCATTTTGGTGTAGCGTTGCCACCATTGAGTCTTATGGAAAGATTTCCTTTCTATCTCTTGAGTCTCATCAAATACTACCCTTTCATTATACATTTTGAGATATCCATTCTATTTATTTTTTTTTTTTTATCCATTCTAATTTTTCATCATAAGGAAACTTCTCATGTATTAATCATTGTGCCAGTCTTTAGGTCCAACAAGATTTTTTTTTCCCCTCATGTTCTCATCTTAGACTATTTTCTGCACAGAAGCAGATAGATAATGGAAGAAAGTAGAATTTAATATATCAAATGTATTCTTATCTTACTTGAAAAAAAAATTAAAAATGTCTGTGCTTAGTTTTCACATAGGAGAAATTCACTACGACAGTAACTGGGATTTCAGGGCCAAAACAATTCTTAAGCTTGGATGGAATGACCAAGGCTGCAGTCCTCAATAAATCTGAAAGAATTTTTCTTTGATTGCTGATTTTGGTACAAATTCCAGTGTAGCTGTTATATACTTACCTGTACTGCTCTCTGTTTACTTTAGGCTCTTTTTGTAAAGGTTTCACATTCCAGCTAGCATCTCTTTTATCTGCTATGGTATAAAAATAAAGTTTGTCATTGTAAAATTCAAATCCATGTTCCTTTTTGAAGGGTTTCATTGAGGACTCTCTTAGCCTGTGGTTATTCTATACCAAGTAGCGCAGGTAGGCTTAAACAAAATAAAATCAATATTATTATTTTATTAAAATAATCTTCTGACTATTTCAACCATTGATGTAAGGCAATTTTACCTTGATGGAGTACCTTCAAAGGGAAGGAAATCTTCCTCATGGGAAAAAAGTGAAAGTTTTTTGCCTTTTAATATAGTTATGAGGAATGACAGAGGTCAAAAGTTTTTCCTTATGTGTATACAGCTACAGAGCCACAAGTCTCTCACCAAAATTGAAGCTTAGAGCAGAAAGTCTGTGATGAATGTTAAAAGTTTGCTTTCAAATGTTTGTCATCTTTTTGACATGGTACTTTGTGTCCAGCTGAAGAGCTAAATAGGCGTAGAAATATGGAAAGAAAGTTCAGCTACAGATAAAGGCATACATACTTCCCTGTGAGGAAAAGCTCAGTCTTATTGATCTAGCAAGGTCTGGTCAAACCAAAAGATGAATACTCTTAAAGCTAGAATGTTTAACTCTATGTGAGGGAGCATTTTGACCCCTCTGTGGCCCCTGGTATGGCAAGGGATTTCATGACATGCTGACCCTGGAAACTGGAAAAACACAGGCTGAGGGAGCAGAAGTGCAAATGGGCAGTGTTTCATGGCATTGCTGCTCAGTTTTATGAAGACTGAATAGTCAGACTATGTCCATAAAATAGCCTTCCAAAAGAGTGGCTTAGTTCTGACAAAGTTCAGCCACTAAACTTTTTGTGCATGTAAGAGGTGAATAGCAGGGGATTTTCAGCATATTTTCTCCCCTCCATCCCCACTGCTTGTTAAAAATTGTCTCTGTTCTCACTGGGGAGTGATGCTTTATGACCTCAACCCCTGAAGGTGTTATCCCTGGATAACAGTACCACCAGTTTTGTGCTGTAATTTTACAATGAGTTACTTGGATGACATGGTAGTTCAACAAGCTCCTGTGTCTGTGGGGATTTGGTTTTGTGGTCCTTTTTTGGGGGGGAGATAGGGCATTCAGCTATGACTTGCATGGCACAGCTTCCCTTTTGAGCCTATACACTGATTTTGCAAGTCTGCTTCTCAACAAAAGCAGCCTCAGCTCTCTGTCCTGAAAGCCAGGGAGACTGATGCTTTAACCAGCTTTTGTGAGCTGGTTTTCTGCATCTGGGGTCAACTGGTGTTTCCTTGCGATGAAGGAAGAGAACTTGCTCAGAGTTTATTTAGGTTTCCTTAAGAAACGGATACTTTCTAACTCTGCAAAATCTGGAAAGTTCTGTAGAGACATGAAAAATAAGGACTATGCAGATGCTAGGACTACTTGCTATCTCCCTACATATATCTCTGCTTAACCCTGAGTTTGCCTCTTATCCCAGGCCCTAGGAAGCTTAAAGGGCCACACTGCTGCAGTGAGATTGTCTAACTCTGCCCCATTTTAGTCAATAGAATAGGAGTAATGCATTGAATTCTGCTTTATCTCATTGGAGTCTGCATTAATAATAAACCAAGCATCATTAACATATGTTCAGTAATGTTTGGGAGTACTTAAATTTCATTTTACATGAAGTGACAGCTTCTCTGAAATTACTACTCTGAAGGAAACTGTTACACCATGCAGTAGTTTATCTGTCGAAGAGGAGACTGAAAAACAAGCAATCATGTAAGCCAAGATATTCATAAGTATATATAAAATACAGAATTCCTGAACACATATCACACTGAAATGGTCTCAGTTAAAAACAGAATAAACCAGTAGGTATGGATTTAAGTATCTATTTTGAGGAATACATTTCTGAAAGATCTTTTCTTGGGGGGGACAGAAAAGACCTTAACAGATCGTGCATCTGAAAACAGGTTAATCAATAAGTAGAATTAAAACAATTGGCTACATTCCTGTGCATGGATTAATGTCTGTGTATTTCAAAGTGCTCTGGTCCCAAATCTTCCAGGTGAAGTTAGAAAATGAAGAGTGTGGTGTTGTATTTTATTTTTTTTTTCGGGGGGTGGGGGGGGGGGGAAGGAAGGGAAGTTAGACAACACAAGAATGGTCAATGGAAAGAAATGAGAAATGGTTTGCAAGGAAAAATCTGAAGAATTCAATCAGTTTGATTTAATAAGGTATGTCGAAAAGTAAACTTGTTTAAAATGTTTAATGACTTTTAGAGACATATGAAAAAAAAAACAAAAACAAACAAACACACAAAAAAAATAACCACCAACAAAAACAAAAACAGAAAACCAACAAAACCTGAGACAAAAGCAGTATCTGGGAAAAAAAATATCTGGGAAAAATCATAATCAGTATCTAAAAGCTGAAGCCAAACACAAGAAAAAAAATCCCTAAAAATATTTATAACTTTGGTATCAATTAAACAGTGGAACACACTACTGCAGGAAATATTTGATTTTCCATTGCCTTGTCTCAAAGATGGAAGTCTTTACAGAAAGAGTGCTTCAGACAAGAGGAACTCAGTAAAGGCAAAACCAAATGTAACTGGGTGAAATTTAATGACTGAGGTTCTACAAGATATCCAGTTGTTTTAAAACTTTTATGTATACACAAATCTATAAAAAATATTGAAGCATGATTTCAGAGATACTCCACTGATTTCAATGGCCTTAATGAAGGTTAGTCAAAAAAGCTTTATACTGTAATAACAGGTCATTGATTTATGATTTTCATTTTTACTATGAAAAAAAAAAAAAAAAAAAATCAAGGACTTTTAAAAGTCATTAGGAAAGACAGGATCCTACAGTTAATTAAAATTTGATGTGAGGTAGGGCCTGAGTTTTCAAAGGTGTTAGGTAATCCTCCTTCTGCTACTCTCAGAAATGTGCAAGCTTCCAAAAGCTCTGTGAAAGTAGACCAGGGAAGGAAAGCACCTATGCTTCTTGGAAAAATATTACATTACAGAACTATTATCCTGTATAGACTACTTTAAAGGAATGCATATCAGCAATCTTGTGGTGGAGTACCTTCTTCTTAGGCCATGAGCCAAGGCCAAGAACCTCATACCACTGTAAAAAATATATGTGTGCAGCATAACTTAGAACTGCAAGGAGTTCAGCAGGTCCACCATAGCTTGTAAGCAGGAGATCCAGCAACTCATGGAATACTCTCATACTTTTGGAGGAGAGGCAGGATGGCTCTGGATGTACAGCTATATCCAAAATAACACAGAGATGATGAAGTTACACTGTGCTGGCACCCATTCTTTCACAGTCGGATATTCTCTGCTTACAAATAACATGAAAGTCAGGAAGCAGTATTTGTCTACCTTGGTTTTAATTGGTCCCAAATTCTCTCAGCCAAGCAAAGGAACAAAGAACACATGGAATTGTTTCTGGAAGTATAAACATGTTTTTTAGTAGTGAAAGCTAATCTGGGATGCAGTATAGATATGTATCAGAAAGTATTAAGATAATAGAAACAACAGAAACTTGGCTGTTGTGTTCAGAACAGGTTGTACTATGGAGGAGATCCATATATACTCAGAAATGGTAATCTTTCATTAAAATAACACACAAGCATCAGTCAAACATAGAAGAAAGTGTTTTTTTTTTTTTTTTTTTTTTTTTTGTTTTGTTTTTTAATCTAAAAAAGAATAAATGACTTTTTAAACATGCAACATGTATCTTAACATTGATGTTGGCATAAATGTCACTCCTAGACAGAAAAAAAAAAGTTTTCTCCCTTGAATGAAGAAAAATGGGGTTCTTCTCATATGAGAATATCTATTATGTACATCTCTTCTTTCTGATTCGAGAGACCAATAGAAGGTCTTTGTTCTCTACTTTTTACTCCTTTTGTTTTTTTTTCAATCTAGTATTTTTTTTCAATTTGTTTTTTTCTTCTAATTAGGAGAGAGATTCTTCTCTTTCCTTCCACTTAGTCTTTGAAAGAACTAAGAAAAGGCCAGTTTATTTCTGTTATGCTAATCCCTATTTCATACGGTTGTGTACAGTGCCTGAAATGATGAGAACATCTGCATGCGGTCTCTGAATATATTTATTTTGACAAGCTCTCAAGAGACAAACTATGGAAATTACCATATCTTACTTTTTTATCTGTCATGAGTTTCCAATTCCAACCCTCTTTTGCACCCAGCATCAGCTCTTCACTTCCAATGGCACAAATTCAATCAGTTATATCTATTTTCAGTTCTGTTCTGTTTTTCAATGAACAGAAAGTTCCCAGGACTCATGTTTGTAGGAAGGGTACCATACATCACTTTAGTCTAGGAGTGGTCTCATTGGCACCTGGGGTAAAGAGCTGAGAACCTCTTCTTCTCTGGCTGTGTTACTTTGAACACAGAATTATAGAATAAATATGGTTTTGTCTGAAAGTATTTTTCCTTGCAGATAGCTTGGTGGGAAGAAAGAAGGAAAGAATCATTTTTTTTTTTTCCAAAGCATGTTCTTGGGGAAAAAAGATTGAAGCACAAAAACCAGAAGATTCAATCTGTTCCTTGAGTGGGTCATGTCTTTTTGTACATTGGACAGAGGCTGCAATCAAACTACTGTGCCTTTCATGGTTGTTTAGAGTGAGCCAAAGTATCTCACATTTGCAGCAGGCTGCAAGTGTATGCATTTACCAGTATTAAATTGCTTTGATATGATTTATTAAGCTGCAGGTAACATGTAAATCTTTCATTCCCCACAGTCCTCAAAAGCTAGGAATGTCAGCTCATTAAAGTATTGTGTGCTCCCAAATGACTTTAAGAACTAGTGTAGAAACCTAGCTAGAGTAACCTTCAAGATTATTCCCTCCTTAAAGACCCACTAAAATTCTGAACTGTATGTAATCTAAAAGACTCATAGGAAAACTGCAATTTCCAGAGGAAAAAAAGTAGCCTTTTCCAGAAGAAAAAAAAATAACATTGAATAGCATTTATTTTTTAATACTTTTCTTTAGTATTACCTGACAAAGACAGAGCTATGATTCAAATGAAGGATGAACAGCCACACAACTGTATCACAGCATGCACATAATAATAAAGGCTCTGGGCCAGTGAGTCTTCAGTGAGGTTAAACTATGGATTTGTATTGTAATACAAAGTACTTGTGCTTGACAGATAACAATAAAGGACTTTGATTTACAATAAAGGATGTATCTGAGAATCATCCACTTTGGGCTAAACTACTTGATAATTATTGTGGTCTCCTTGTTTAGAACAATTCTCTTAAAAATATTCTCAATTCAATTAATCTCTCACAAAGTTTTCCATTATCCTCCATTCTTGCTCTACGAATCATTATGAGTGGGCAAATAAGTGGCCATGATGATGTTGTCTTGTTGTCTTTCTGTTTCTTCCTTTCTTAGAACATGGTGTAAATGAGCTTGTGCTTAAACATAAGTTTTTTGTTTTGTTTTGTTTTGTGTGGCCTAGAAAGGCTGTAATGTCATCAGTCCATAACATACATTCTATTTATCCACATTTTCCTTCTGCTTGAGGTTACATTGTAGAAACAGTGAAGAATGAAGAATGGCATGTATGTCCATTTCAGCTATTTCAAACTGTTCTAAAATAAGGATACTCTACTATCTGCCACCTTACCATATCCAAAACAGCTTGTAGCAGATAGGGTTGGAAAAACCTTGATATTGCTAGTTGTAGTGAAACAGGTTAGCATCTCGCCTTAGAGCTCTTGGAGTCATTTATCAGGACTGAGAATACAAGCCTTTTGCTACAGAGAACAACCCATAATGTTGAGTGAACAGAAGATCATGTGCCCTGGAGCACATGAGAGAAAATAGTAATACAAAAATACTATTAAAAACTGCTTCTTGGAATATGCTGATGAAACCTGCTCTTCCTTCTCTTCTGAGATGTAAATAAAATTTGTGATTGCTTTGCAGAAGAAGGAGGAAAGAAGGCATAAGATGTATCTTCATAAAAGAAAACTGTAATTTATTTATTTTTTTTAAGCCTAAATTTTGCATTGACACAAGAGGGAACAGTCTTAGAAAACCCAACATAGCCATTTCAGGAGTCAGGACTCTGTGGGACCTGTTCTTCCTCTGTTGGTGAATTAAATGGTACTAGCCAGATATGAAGAAGGTCATGAATACAGAGAGGAAAATCAAAAGTGGTGAAGACTGGAAATCAACAGAATTTTGTTGAACCAGAAGTAGACTCACTGGGATATAAAACAGTATTTATAGTGTAAGAAACTCTAAAGAAAAACAAACATACTTTGGATTCCAAACTTGTCTGAACTGGAACAGTAAATTGGTAGAAAGAAATTCAGACTGACAAGCAGAATCACACTCTGTGGATCACTGTTTCACTATAGATCTGTTTTCTCCCCAAAATATTTTCTTGTTTTTTACTAGTTTTGAAAAACAAACAAACAGAACAAAAAAACAACCCAACAACCAGCATTTGTTGTAGAAGCTACTACATGATGGACAGTTAATGCACCTACAGTACCTATTCATCTTCGTCTCTGCTTGAGAAACATTACCTCACGATAACTGCTTCAGTGTCACCCATTCCTGTGCTACATGCAGCGTACTGTCCATAGTTCCCCATTGCCCTTCAGTACAATCAAATGTACAAAGGAATAGTCACTGCTCATAAGAAACTATTGAATTTCAAGGTGTATCTCTAGCTGCACAGCCACTTTTCGTTTTGCAAATAGGGAATAAAACACTAAGTCCCTTTATGTTATGGGGTAGTAAGATGTTTCTTTGACAAGAAACAATGTAAGAGTGGTTTTGAATTATAGAATAGAAAGAAAAACAAAGAAGAAAAATACCACATCTACAAAAGTAATTTTTTTTAACCTTCTCTATGTTCTCTGGGGAAATAAAATTCCTTTGAGCTGAAACCTTGTAGGCTGTTTCAACTTGAAGGTGAATTGGTTCAGATGCTCAGAAGGTAAAGGAACCCCCAAATGGTATTATAATGGAAACGTTAGCAGGTCCTTAAATTCAGCAGTGCAAATACATAGATACTTCTAAAGGAAGGAGAATAGCATTTGAAAGATTTTTTGGGAAGCAGGTTTTGTTCTTTTGAAAGTGAAGTAATAGAATAATAGTAATTTTTTTTTTTATTATTATTATTTTTTTTTTAAATTCCAGCATTCGCTGCAGGTTCCTATTTAACTATCAAACTATCTAATTAATTAGCTCTACCTGGTTGCTAATTAAACAGTTGGAGAAATGCTTTTGAAAGTGAAGCTAGTTCAAAAATGGAGATGGAAAATTTAATAGGTGAGTTGCAAAGTATCTGTGAAAAGCTGGGTAGTTAAGACTCAATCCTTTGGTATATTTCCCTTTATAATGGACAGGTGTTATGTGACCTACAAGTATAGCCATACTCATTACAGTGACTAAAAAATTGAGAAGTTCTGAGTCATTACACAGCAGACAGAAAAATTAAATTAAATCTTTAGAGTGATTGTAGCTTTTGTGACAAAGTGGATGAGATTATTCAAATCTGGGGATCAAAGTAAGTGTCACATCCAGTTGCATGGCTGCCAATCAATAGTTTGTCAAAGAAATTGAGATATTTCCATACTTAAATCCTGACCTAAAATTTTCTTGAACATTTATTTTGTGTTTCTTTTTGTGACTTTCTGAGCAGTGCAAAACAATCATGTTCATTTTAGCACATATTGTCCTTACTATGATGGATAACATTGCCCTATTTACTAGGATCTGGGGAGACGCTTCTTATTTTGTGGTGTTTTGTTCTCTAGCCTTCACTGTCCTCACAGTGACAAGAGAATGGAGAAACACATTCTAAATGACTTATTTGTCTTAATGGGTATACTTTCAACACCCAAATTTCCTTTCTCTACAAGAATTTGCAGAATGCTGCATCAGTGTGAATTCAGTCCTGATTATTTTCATTTAGGTAAACAATGGTGTAATCAGCTTAAGTCAGGTTTAAAATTAACCCTTCTTTGAGGAGAGTTTTGGAATAAATAAGCCACAGTGGTCTGGTCCAATTTATTTTTTCCTCTACTTATATGTGTAGATTTTCTTTTTGAGGATTTCCATGCTAGACAAAATTTTTGAAGATAATTTTTCTTCAATGTTAGGTGTTTTCTCCAGTCTTTTCCATTTTGGACTCAAATAAAGTACCATCTTCCTCTTCACATCAATGTGTACAGTAAATTTTTTTTCATTTTTCTTAATTAAAAGAGACAGTATTAAGCCATAGAATGAGGGCCTGGTCAACTTGGTGAGTATGACACAACTGAGCTTGAACTGTTTTTACTTTGATTGACATTGTATTGCTTTTGTCATGCACTTGAGTATAAAAGTTCATTTTATTCATTTTTATATTTTCTGCCATTTAAAGGCAGAAAGCAAATATAAAAATGAGTAAAATGAACTACTAGTCCTCAGTGATGAAATAAAAATCTATATCTATTTAGAAGAAAGCATGAAGTTGAACTGCCAACAAGATTTCTGAACAATTTATTTATTTATTTTATTTATTTTTCTCCATGGTAGGGGAAGGTATATTTGGTAGCAGTGTAGGTCTTCTGATATAGCCCCATCATTTTGTGGAAATGAAAAGCAGCCTGGCAAATGTCTTCATATTACAGTCACTGAACTGAAACTGGTCACATATTTAATCATGATCAGTTCACTTGGATACAAATTAGAGAGAGAGTGAAAAGATAGTGATTTTTCATGAATATCCACTCTCATAATGAGTTATGTGCAATATAAAATTTCTATGATTTTTTTTTTTTAATTCATTTTCATGAAATTTCTAGGGTTGTTTGTTTTCTCCATGTCTGTTTCTTTAATGCAGCACAAAGATCTTTTCACTTAAAGAAGCAGGATACAACTTTGAAAATGCAGACCGTGCTCTGACGTCTCTTCAATATTTTGGATTTTCATTGAATTCCCAATTAAGACAGCACGTCATTGTAAATTGATCTACACGACAGTTTGCCATTACTGTAAGAAACTTTGAGAGGAAAACTCCTCTTCTAGTTGGTGGGTCTGAAATATCTTCAAAACTCTGAATTATGCAGGAAAAGGTAACACCCCTTTATTTTTGAAATCCTTTCTCAAGTCACCTTCCAGATCCAGATCAAGTATGACACTAATTTGGGAGGAGCTGTTGACTCTGTTGAAGGTAGAGAGGCCTTGCAGCCAGAACTTGACAAATTAGAGCTATCACCAACAATATGAAGTTGAACAAGAGCAAGTGCCAGATTCTGCACTTCGTAAGGGGCAACCCTAGATATATTCATACAGACTGGGGGATCAGAGTCTAGAGAGCAGCCCTGCAGAAAGGAATCACAGGTATTTGGCTAACAGCAGGTTGCATACTAGTCAACAGTGTGCCCTGGCAGCCAAAAGGGCCAACCATATCCTGGGTGCATTAAGCACAGCACTGCTAGCCTGTCGAAGGAGGAGATTGTCCTGCTCTGTTCTGCGCTGGTACAACATCGCCTGTGTGCAGTTTTTGGCACCACAGTATAAGAAGGACATAAAACTATTAGAGAGTGTCCAAAGGAGGGCTACAAAGTTGGTGAAGGGTCTAGAATGCAAGAGGTATGAGAATTGGTTGAAGTTACTTGTTTTGTTCATCCCAGAGCAGAGGAGGCTGAGGGGAGGCCTCATGGTGGCCTCCAGCTTTCTCACGAGGGGGGCGGAGGGACAGGCACTGAGCTCTGCTCCCTGGGGATAGTGACAGGACTTGAGGGAATGGCATGGAGCTGGGACAGGGGAGGGTCAGACAGGGTATTAAGAAAAGGTTCTTCATTGAGAGGGTGGTCAAGCAGTGGGACAGGCTTCCCAGGGCAGTGATTATGGCACCGAGCCTTTTGGAGTTTGAGAAGCATTTGGACAATAGTCACAGTGTGTTGTAGGGGGGGTTTACGTGGCAACATTTTGATAGTGGGGGGCTGAAGGGGTGGGTAGCCTCTGTTAGAAGAATCTAGCAGCTATGTTATCCACGTTATATAGAAACCAGTTTCAGCTGTCTCCAAAGGGACCCACCGCTGCCCAGAGGTGAGCCAACAAGCAATGCTGGTTGTGCCTCTGGAAGAGCAGGTTTAGAGAAAGGGGAAAACAAACAAACAAACAAACAAACAAACAACAAAACTGCTGCACAACAGTAGCTCGAGAGTGAGCAGTGAGACCCATGCCTGCAGACCCCAAGATCAGTGCAGAAGGAAAGCCGGAGGTGCTCCAGGCAAGCAGCAGCAGTTCCCTTGCAGCCTGTGGAGAGGCCCCTGGTGGAGCAGGCTGTCCCCCTGCAGCCCATGGGTCCCACATGGAGCAGATCTCCATGCTGCAGCCCGTAAAGGAGCCACCAGTGGAGCAGGTGGATGTGGCCTGGAGGAGGCTGCGGCCCATGGAGAGCACCCACAGGAGCAGACCCCGGGCCAGAGCTGCAGCCCGTGGAGAGGAGCCCACGCAGGAGCACGGGGGCGGGGGGGAGCTGCCGCCCACCCATGGGGGACCCGTGATGGAGCAGTTTGCTCCTGGGGGATGGACCCTGTGGTACAGAGCCATGTGGGAACTGTTCTTGAAGAGCTGCTGCCTGTGGGAAGTACATGCAATATCAGTTCAGGAAGGACGGCATCCCGTAGGAGGGACACCACATGGAGCAGGGGAAGAGAGTCACCATGGAGGAGCGGTGGAGATGAAGCATTAGAGACTGACTGCAGCCCCCATTCCCTGCTCCCCTGCACCACTCAGGGGGAGGAGGTAGAAAGAAGTGGATGAAGGGAAGGTGTTTTTAGTTTGTTTTCTTTGTTTCTCACTTCTCTGTCTTGTTAGCAATAGGCAATAAACTTTATTAGTCTCCCTATGCTGAGTCTGTTTTGCCTGTGATGATAATCGTTGGGTGATCTCCCTGTCCTTATCTGAACCCTTGAGCTCTTTTCATCATATTTTCTCCCCCTTTCCCTTTGAGGAGGTGTAGTGAGAAAGTGGTTGTGGTGTTCAGCTGCCTACCTGAGTAAAACCACCACATGTGTGGAGCCAGGAGTTGGACGTAATGATCCTTGTGTTTCCCTTCCAACTCAGGATATTCTGTAGTTCTAGGATTCTGTGGTTCTAAATGCTTAATTCTCTAGCCATGTAGCAGCTAAACAGGGGAAGAGCTGCAATGGCTATTGCTAGCCATTCATTGGATTTATTTGCTTCCTATTCCTTTCCCCTTTCCTTTGTTCATCTTGTTCTGTTGCAATATATTGGCTTTATAGAGAGTGTGCTTTCTTAGGCCTGCCAACAGCTTTTCTTAACAACTGTGCAGGTTTGGAAAACTGGGGCCTAGTACCCTTTCTCTAGACTATATGGGAATTCCTTGGGTGTCTCTTATTTAAGTAATGACTTGGCTAGATACTGCTTTGCTCATGCATTCTTTCCAGATTACAGTCCAACAGATCTATCTCCTCATTTCCTTATTAGTTTAGGGTTGTGCATAAGAGGCTTTCAAGCATACTAAGAGCACTACAGAGGACTGCAGGTCCCTAGCAGTACTGTCAGAGGTCTTTTTGGAGTAGGTACTGTGCTCACCCCACAGAGGGTTTGAATCTCTCTTTCCACAACACAAGAAATGCTGGAAGGAGGAGGGAGATTCTTGTACACCTCATGTGCACGTTGGTTGGGATCTGCCCCCTGTTTGTTATAAATCACGTTTGGGGATGCTTGCCCTTTTTGTGGGAGAGATCACACCATGATATATTCAGTGTTTGTACTACCAGTGCCCATTTGTTCTCTTACAAATGATTTCGCCATTCCTCTAAAGGCTTCGTAATAAGGTAGGCAGAACATTAGAATGTAGTTAGAGTGAAGAATTATGTCAAACCCTTTCTTTCAACAGAAGCATTTCCATTGGCTCTAATTATTAATTCAAACACTAACACAGGGGACGTGAGGGGGGACACGACAGGATGAAAAGCAAACCTATTCACAGATTTCACCTTAATATGCTATAGATTTCCATGGATTTTACTACTTCTCTGTATAGATTTTTTTTTTTTCCACCTTGAAAGCCTTCACAGGCTTCACTTCAAATATATTTATGGTGGCCCCTCTGCTGACCCCAAGCAGGTTAATCTGGTGATGCATATTATATAATGTGATTATAGAAGGTAAAACCAGGCTAATAAGGTACAGTGTGTGGAGTTCTTTAGTAGCTTTGATGTGTATCTTTCAATTTTCTGTCTTGCCTGTAAAAAGCAATAAAACCCCGCTCTGTTCCAGCGATGCTTGTACTCCCTGTTCACATTGCCATGTTATTCTAAGCTGACATGCACTGTACCTGTCTTGTTTCTTACAGGCATGTCCCTTTGGTCTTTTCAAGTTATGAATACTTGAGACACTCCTACAAATTACTGTGCTGATTAAAAATCCTTGATCATATCATCTTTTAGCTTTTAAATGTGCTGTCAAACAATAGAATCAGCAATATGGGGCTGCTGCAGTTATTTCATATTAATGCGTCAAGTTCAAACAAAGTGTCAAGATGACTAAGTACAAGGGATTTTCAGAATGCTTTAATGTTGCCTCGTTTCAAATCACTTCATAAGCAGCTTGGTAATGAGCTCAATAAATTCTGATGGAAAAAAAAATACGCTTGCTACCAAAAAAATTGTAGGTTGCTATTTTATAATTAGCCCTCTGGGCTTGTGGGAAGGAGTCTTATTTCCTGTTTGAAATCCACTTTGTTAGTGCTGTGATGTGGAGATGGCTAAATGAGTATGAAATATTGTAATTAAGTACATCACAAGCTGTTTATCTTATCAGCAGTGTTTTTCTTTAAAGACTGTCTTGTTGACCACTGGTGTATTATCACAATTTTTCTCTGTTATGCCAATTTAACAGACAAGCTTACCAAACACTGCAGGGGAGAAGGATGGAAGAAAGACAGCAAACAAACATAACTGAAACCTAGTAGCTCTCTTTGGATAAAGCAGATACCTTTCTATTTGCTCTGAGCTGTTTATTTACCAAACAAATCAAGTTTATGAAATCTTTTTAAACCTGATGAGAGTGTGATCCATGGAGATCATGGGGCTGTGTGCTGGGTCTTTGCATGCCCTGCCTTTATTCATGACAGAGTCAGAAAATTAGTTGAACTGCTGGAAAAATTATATGCTTTATTACTGGTGGGAACTGAGTGACTGGCCTTCTCCTTGCTGTCTGCTGTTATTCTAAAACCATCACATTATGATAATCTTCTGACCTCCTACTTTCTTATATCAGTTCAGTCAGGTAGGACAGATGCAGCTTGTAACACACTTATCTATAATGCTAGCGTGCTTCTTGAAGAATCTGCTGAAAAGTTTGCCTGGAGGCCGTGTTCTGCCACTGTGATTTAGTGAAGTGGTTAAGGTTGCTCATGTGATTTACATGAACTATACACAGCTTGGTACTTGTAAGTGTACTGGGTCTGGCTGGGATGTTAACTTCCCCTGCAGCAGCCCATACAGTGCTGTGCTCTGCACCTGTAGCTGGAACAGCAGTGTTATCACACCAGTGTTGTGTCTACTGCTGAGCAGTGCTGGCACAGCATCAGGACTCTCTCTAACCCTCCTAGGGGGTGGGCAAAAAAGTGAGAAGAGAAACATCACCAGGGCAGCTGACCTAAACCAACCAAGGGGATATTCCATACCATGTGGTGTCATATTCAGCAATCAAAGATGGAAACAGGAAGAAGAGGGGAGGGCTGGGCTCTCGTTGTGAAAACATCGGTCCTCCTTTTGAACATTGGCTATGTGCCTTGAGGCCCTGCTTCAAGGACATGGTCAATCATCACTCATTTGTGGGAAGTAGAGAGTAATTTCTTTCCTCTGCACTTCCAGATAGCCTTTATTTTCTTGTTTGTTTGTTTGTTTTCCCTTTTTTCCCTTTCCCCCTCCCTTTTCCCCTTTCCTTTTTTTTTTTTTCCCTTTAGTTATACTGTTTAGTTATTAATAATATTTCCTTTATTATTATTATTATTATTATTGTTATTATTATTATTATTATTATTATTATTATTATTATTTCCATTTAATTAAATTATCCTTATCTCAACCCGTGAGTTGTTCTTTACTTCTTCCCCTCCTCATCTAAGGACGGGGAGTGAGAGAGTGGTTGTGGTGTTTAGTTGCGTAGCACAGTAAAACCACCACAGTAAGTATGGGAACCAGTTTGTCTGTGCATAGGTCCCTGAACAAGAGGTATTCCTTGTGTTTTGCTATATTTTTTCATAGTTGTCTCCATTTCATAGATGTTTTATTTACAATGGGCAATATATTATGGTGCTGAGCATCTCATGCTTTTGCTGAATAGCCACTCAGCTATACCAGCTTATGACACTTTCCATATACATGTTCATGGGCTAAGTAATACTTCTGAAAGGCAACTTACTATCTCTGCCCCCTGCTGAGTTGATCCATTTACTCCAGTTTAGCTAATTTAGGGTTGGATATCTTTGGCAATGCTGCTCTGAGCTACCAGGACATCCTTCTCTATGCAATAGTTCACATTGTCAAACAACTCCAGTGCATTTGTGAGGGATAGCTTCCTGCTAGTGGAACTGTGTTCCCACTTCCCCATGATATCACATTAATCTACTTGTCTACTCATTTTACTGTGAAAATTAATTTCAAAAAATCTGCTATTTAAACAAATCAGCCTGGTTGGAAGATTCCCATATTCACCCTTAGAGTACTTTTTATTCCTTTGGCAGCAAGTCAGTTTTAATTTGAAATTGCAAGCAGTTTACAGTTCCCCAATACAGTATTCGTTCAGAACTTGACTAAATATTTGTTACTTACTTATTTCTAAAATCTACTTCCATTGACATTTCAGTTTAATATAGTATCCCCCCAAAATATAGGTTACTTGCCCAGTATGAAGATTAGTACTAAGAATTTATTTAGTATTTCTGCTATGGCTTTATATTCCCTGGGGACTTTTTTTTGCACCTTGTTGTTTTGCTGACAGGCTTTCTGTTTTAAATGTATTTAAAGAAAATATTTATTTCTAGTTTTATGCCTCTAGCAGAAGTTTCCCATGATTTTTTTCTTGACTGTTGTGTGATGGTTTTATATTTAACTTGCCAAATTTGTTGCTCCATTTTTTTCTACTGTTTCCTTTGCATTTTTTTTATGTCATATTTTTTATCCTCTTTTAAATATATACGTATATGTTTTATAAGCAATATACACTTACACTTACGAAGCATCAAATCTAGTGGCTTTAAGCACTGCCTGCTTTTGCACTACTCATTTAATAGGTTAATGAAATAATTATACTTACAGTTAGTTTTTTTGTGTATGTGTGTGTACTCATGAACATTATTTCTATTAGTTTAATTTTATACAATATATTTGATAAACAAATCATTCTTTACTTGATTTTTTAATGGACATTTTTCCCTGGTATATTCATTCATGTTGTTTTGAAATGGACTGTTGTTCCTTCCAAACCTGCCTCATACCTCTGGTAAATCTCCATCAAGTGATGCACAAGGAGAAAGTAAAATTTACCACTCTGCTGACCTCACAGTAATATACATTGTGGGAAAAACCCATCCTGATGGGAGGATGATCCACTAAGATCCAGATACGCTTTTGGTATAGCTTTTTATAATGACAAATGGTAGAACTGCTCATATTATTACCCATTCCTTTTGAGACTCTAGCCACAGTATTAGGTGATGACTTTCTGTCAGTAAATTTCAGTGGCTGATACTGAAAAAGATGTAACAGGTTTTTTTTTTTTTTTTTTTCTATATTTTTTGACAGCTTCCACATTTACTGGGCATTAGTTTAATTGATTGACAGCCTTTTCTTGATATGCTGCAGGGTAACAAAATAGGTAAGGATGAACTGTACCTATAATCTTCCTGCATATCTTGCTTAGCTCTCTCTCTTTAATGGTCCTTAATAGGCTAAAGTATGCTGACTGTCAAAAGGCCCTGAATACACAGCCAGATTCTAATTGCCCTGACCATCTTATAAACATCTTTCTTGTAATCTTTCTTTACAACCTCTTCTCTCCTCCTTCTCCATGTTTTATTCACAACAGTACATTCATCTCTATTCTGAAGCATAATGTAGATATCTGTAAGGACCTGCACACCAACATGGTGCAGTCTGTTGGCACCACAAAGAACCAGAGCACTGCTGACAGGGTGCAGGAGGAGATCATGTTCCTGGCACCAAGCGCAACAAAAATCAGGATCATCACTGACATGAATACCAACACTCTATTGGGACTGCAGGAGCTACCCTGGCTTCCTTGGCCACCTTTCAGCAGATGTGTATCAGCAAGCTGAAGTACGACAAATCTGGACCAGAGCATACTTAAAGAGAAAAATGGTTAGAGATTGGTCATGACAATTAGAACCTCTTGGTGCCCAAAGCAACAAGACAAATTATTGCCACCTCTATTCACACATCCCTCTCTCCCTTCACATCTAAATCCATAAACCCACAAAGCTGAATCTGGGTGCTAAACATGGGTGTCTTGTGCTATTGAGGTTTAGGTTAGAAATTAGGAGACATTTATTCTCAAAAATTGAGTGGTCAGGCATTGGAACTGGTTCCCCAGGCAGGTGGTAGAGTCACCGTCCCTGGGGGAGTGTAAGGAAATGTTGGACATGGTGTTTAGGTTTCAGTGGGTGACATTGGTAGTAGGGTGATGGTTGGACCAGATGATCTTGGAGGTCTTTTCCAACCATAATGATTACATGATTCTATGATTCTATTTCGGGCAATACCTGAAACATTATGGGAGGTTTGTGAGACAGGAGACTTGTGTCCTGGAAACCAGGTATGATACACTATGTTCTCTAACATGAATCTGGGATCCCACACAAAAGTAACTGAATCCCACTGAAAAATGGAACTGAGAACATGGTTTTTAGTGAAGCCTCTTCAGGTTATAATTTGTGTCTAAAAATTAATTTTCCATAGTCTAAATGAGACAAATTTCATTCACTTTATTGCTATTGGAGAAAAATAAGCATATCCGTAAGCAAGTTTTTATTTTGTTTAATGAATTAAATGAATTGCTTTTGGTGGTTATCTGAAAATATGGAGAATTTATACAAAGATCAGTGTTATTTCTCACCATAGGCTTGGGATGATGGTTTTAAAATTTTATCACTGACCACAGGAGAGCAGACTAGACTGTGATCAATAATAAAATTCTTTATGAGAACAAGCACACTACGAACATGTCTGACAATAGTGTTCCAATGGCTTTGCCATGGGTATCTCATGTAATTCTGAAAACCTGTGATACTGTGTAAGGCAGATTCTGCTGTTAAGCACCATATGTGCTATATGCCAAAAATACTATGCAGGCCAAATGACTTGTTAATATGAGCAAAACCAGCTGGATATATCCTTTAGGACTTTGGTTCTTTTGATGAACAGTTAACTCTTATTAAAACAATCATTTAAAGATAGGTAGATCTGAATTTGTGTACTGGAAAGTTAGCAGTAGTTCTCCTTTGCAAGAAAGAAAGAATCTGTGAATTCAGTCCATTATACTAGGCTGAGGTAGAGTTATACCACTTTAGAGTCTGATCTCCATTAATCACTCCTGTCATAGCAAACCTGAAAGTTCAAGTCCCATTTTATATAATAATGATCCAACTGGGAAAGCATAATTCTGAAGAAGTAAGTTTGTCTTGAAAACATTCTGGCTCTAACAGTGAAAGTTTTATTCTATGTATCAAGAGTGAGAATGTAATTTTGGGAAGAATCAAGATTCTGTGCTGTTTCATGTCATTTAACTCACAAATAGCATTCTGGTTCTAAATTGTGATGTAACTAATAATGTATGTGTTGATATATGCATTGATATTACTTATATATAATGTCAAAATTACCAAGGTTAGGTTGTTCTGTTCTGCAGTTGGTAAAGTTACTGGTGTTTCTGTGATATATCAAAGCAGAATGATTTATTTTAAAGATATGCTCGGTATAATCACTGTGTTAATTGAAATGGTGAAAGGAGTATCTGAGAGGGTTGGTTAGAAATTCTAAGTGACTGTTGCCAAGTATGTAGTAAGAAAAAAATGCAGAAAAGAAAAAAATGCAAATGTAATATGAAATGCAAGTTATCAGCAATAACATAACTTAAAAAAAAAACAACACCAAAAAAATAAATGAATGACAAGTACAGCAAAAACAAAACACAAACATACACACAAAAAGATGATTTTCTTCTTTTACTCTTTTACTTTCCTTTTTTTTAATTTGTTTTTCTTTCCCCATTTTTTTAGTTTGTCCCTAGCTAGTCATTATTTTGGTTGTATGTAGTGAACTTCAGCAAATTCACACCCTCCACATAATTTTATCACGTCTGTCAAACACTGACACACACAAAAAAAAAAAGAGTTTAACGAAAAGCAGATGGAATCTTTGTGATATTTTGATGTCATTAATATTTCCAGCAGAATAACTCTCTTCTTTTTTTTAGTCTTCTTTGTATTTTGATTGATCTGTGTGTATGTCTATCTGTTTTTTAGAGGTCTATCTACCCATTCTCTGGGAAAGTGCATGTATGACCATGAAAGTGATAAATTTAACAGCATAGGTGACAAACTGGCAACCTGCAAAACTCCGTGTACAAGTATATACAGGTCTGGAGAACAACTGCATATTAAGACCAGAAGCAGAGGCCAAGGACACAGAATTTCTCCGTCACTTCTGTAAGATTCCATGGTAACTCAAGTTACTGCATAGTTGATGATAGCAGTGGTTTCTGACAGATGTAAAGACTTCAACTAGGACTCCTCACTTCCTCTTCAAGAATGACACTATGAACTTTAGCTTATGGTTTACTTTTCATTGCTATGGTACCTTACTGTGCCTGCTGTACATAAGCAATAGAACTTCTCAGGGAAACGAGGTATTCTTTCTTAACTTGTCAGTTTGTGAATTATTCTTCCAAAATGCATGTCATTTACTACAACTACAACAAAAAAGCCATCTCTTTGTACTTTACAGAATCTTGATTTTACATAAAAGTATTAGAGTGTCCAAAGGAGGGCTACGAAGATGGTGAAGGGTCTAGAGGACAAGATGTACGAGAAGTGGCTGAGTTACTTGTTTTGTTCAGCCTAGAGCAGAGGAGGCTGAGGGGAGGCCTCATGGTGGCCTGCAGCTCCCTCACGAGGGGAGTGGAGGGGCAGGCACTGAGCTCTTCTCTCTGGGGACAAGGACAAGACCTGAGGGAATAGCATGGACCTGTGGCAGGGGAGGGTCAGGGTGAATATTAGGAAAAGGTTCTTCACCCAGAGGGCACTCGGGCATTGGGACAGGCATTGAGTATTAGGAAAAGGTTCTTCACCCAGGGCAGTGGTCATGGCACTGAGCCTTCTAGAGTTCAAGAAGTGTTTGGAAAATGCTCTCAGACATATGGTCTGATTTTTGGGTGGGCCTATGTGGAGCCAGGTTTTGGACTTGATGATCCTTGTGGGTCCCTTCTAACTCAGGATATTCTATGATTCTACGATTTATGAGTGACTATGCAGTGCTGTAAATTTTGTCTCTGAATGAGATCACCTAAGTGGAACAATGTTTTAATTTTTCTCCATAGAATCAGCTACCAATTTCTGGTATCTTCACAAATGTATTTCCTTCTCTGAACTAGACAGATGATAAGATTTATTTGGACTAAAGTGTGTTCATGTTCTAAGGACAAAGGTTTCTTTCAGCAGCCATCTCTGACTTGGTGGTGAATCTCTGAAACCCAATGCAAGTTTTTGGAATGAAAGATAAATTACAGAGAAATGGTGGATTTGAATATCTTTACTCTGAGAAGTTTCTTTTCATCTTAGCTCATCTCAACAGGTTCATCTGTAGTGAAAATGTAGATTCCTGAACAAAACCAGGGGATAGTTACCTGGTTCTCTTTTAAGAGAGCTCTCAATCTTCCTGTCAGCCTAATCTTCTGAGAAGAATCCTTTTCCCTAGAATAATTATAATCAATAATCTTATATGCTAGTGATATAACTTCTGTGCCATTGTTTACCTGTCTGCCTTTGGGATTGGAACCATATTGCGCTTAGACTGCTGAAACTTTGTAAAATGTCATTATTTGACAGTTTAGCCATCTGCCCTCATCCAGATGCTACCATTCTCCTAGGCTGATCTGTCACTGAATGAATGCAAAAAGCACGGCAGTCTCTGGAATCCATTTATTGTGAAGCGCTGTACACTAGTGTTTGCTAGCTCAGCCTTTTCCTCCAAAATGTTGTGCATATTCATTTTTCTTCTGAATATTTTGTCTAAAATGCTATTGGGAGCATTTTTTTTTTTTTAAAGAAGCTCACGTGGGTGTTAGCATTTTTAAAGCCAATAATTCCAGCATTTCTATAGACGTTTTGCTATACAATCTCTTTCTCAAATGAATGCCAGCCTTTGGATCTTGTCCCAGACTGTAAGAAAATATCAGCAGTTATTGTACACCAGATCAAGACATGTTCTAGAGAAGATGAATACTTTATGCAGCATTTTGGAACTTTTCTTCTTCCTTAAACATCCTCATTTTTATCTTGTGAGAACATCAGCAGTTCCTTTAGGACCTTTTTCAGTTAAATGGGATGTTCGGCCACTTTATTGAAACCTTTTATGTATATGCTTTTTTTTTTTTTTTTTTTTTTTTTTTTTCCCCAGGAAACAAGCAAACAAACAAACACAACCTGTACATGATTTTTGTTTTGTTTTGTTTTGTTGAAGATGACTACATATTTAATCATACCTTTGTATGAAATAATATTCATACAAAGGAATCCTGTTAAGATAGTTGAGGCCTGCAGCTTTGCAATGTGCCAGAGGCATTTAAACAGAAGGAAAAACAGAGCTGTACAGGGAACAGAGGCTAGAGAACTTATTTCCTCTGTTTAGAATTTAAGTTTCTTAATACACAGCAGCAGAGTGAGTGTTATGTGGACAGTCAGAGAGGCTATGAATAGAAGATAAATTTAGGATTTAGGCTTAGTCAATATGTAATTGCCATAGAGATGTAACTTGCAGGCAAAAAGATACAACCAATGGTCTTAGGAAAAAAAAAATAATCCTACTACTTTAATCATGAACATAGAGGAAGGAATAAATCTCATTTTCATCTACTGTACTTAACTGGTAATATTATTTGCTGTTGTGGGAGAGGCTTGAATTATTGAAGAGGCTGATGGGATTATCTCTACACCTAAGTATTTAAGTAGTTCTCAGCACTGTTGTGCATGAGTGCCTCCTAAATATTTAGAAATAAAAATAACATCTCATGCATTTTTCTGCTACTCAAGTTTTTAAAAAGAGGTGACTTGGTATTACAACAGGAGGAGTTATATGTGTCTGATTACATGTACAAAAGTTATGGTGTTCTTTCCTTCAAAAATCAATGATTTTTTATTTGCTACCCATGAAAGAAGAACTAGAGAAGTAACAGCAGTAGATGTAAAGAAAAAATGAGGAACTACTGGATGGGGAAATAGAAGGATTCAAGTACATTTAAAGGCTGCAAAATTAATTGGGATAGAGAGGGAGTGAGACTACACTTGGTTAGTTTTAGTCAGTAGACTTTCTGATGCTTATCGTAACAATAATAGAAGATAATAAAACAAAGGTTTCTATTCTAGACAGAGGAAATTATCAATAGAGGGAGAGGTGCACTGACTATAGCCATTTAGACAATAGACATTAATTCAATAAATCAAACATAGATATAGTTTTCTGCCTCTCTGGCAAAGCATTACACTAACATTATGGTGCACTAAATAAGATAAGTTTTAGTCATGGACATGATGGCTGGAAAGCAGCCAGCCTGGAAACAAGTGATGGACATACCCTGTTTGTATTTCTTGAGGTTCTAGAGAACTAAAGTATCACTACTTTTCATAATCTGCTATTGTGTATTAATATTTAATAGTATTAATAGCTTTCTTGTTCAATAGTATATATTTACCTTGGGAGAAATCTCAACAGCAGAAAACCAAAGATTTCTGGTATATAGAGTGATGATAAGTGCAAACAAAGTGAGCTGTTGTTTTTTTCCTCTCTCTTCATGTCTCCTCATACCTCCTTCTGTCACCTCATACTGTTACTAATTGCATGAACATCACAATGACTGTGTTGCATGTTACATAATATTCACTCCTGGTTTAAAGGGTATCTCTTGGGCTGTGGCTCCAAATTGAAAAGAAGGCCAAAAGTAAAATTTGAGAAAAGTGTCATCATTCTTAAATTTGTATCAATCAGCATATATTTAATTCTAAAGCTAAACTGACCCATGTATCCTCTTTTTGAGTTCAGGTGTGCTATAGATACAAGTAAAATTCAATATGCTGACTTAATTGTAGGTTTGGGTGAGCTTGGAGAAATGGAAGTTGTAATCTGATAGGGAGAAAAATGACACCACAACTGCCACAGACACATAGTTAAATCCATAATATAGATAATTCCATGCAAAACTAGTGCTGTAGATTGTCATTAAACTAGAACAAATCCAAAAACTTAAATCAGCATGAGTGAGTTCCTTAAGCTGTTACTCTTTGGCTTGCAGACCAAGTAAATGGATATCACCTATAGTTTCTGTATGCCATCTGCTGACCCTGTACCTTTCTGTCCATGAACAGCAGCTACAGACGACCACTTTCCTCTGTAGCAATATCTGACTTCCAGTAAGTACTCTAGCGCAAAGAGCTTGAAGGCCAAAGGCACTTTTTTGACTTAAACTACCTCTTCTGTACTGTTTCTTGTTTGTCTGTAATGGCTCTTGGGTTGAAACTCTCCTTTTCCATATAAAACTTTTGCACTTTTTTGCCCCTGTAGGTGAATTACTTGTTTTGAAGAACTGACTGAGTGACTGACATAGAAGGTGGCAGAGGTGCAACAGAAGGAACAAGATGAGGAATAGGCATAAGTTGAAGAAACTGCTGAACTCCATTTTATATGACCGTACTAATGTCTTAATATAAATATCAGGCTCCACAAGCCTTATTGCATAAATGGATTGTGAGTTGTGTGTAAGAAAAAATGCAGCTGGGAGGCGGCCCAGAAGAGGAGAAATGTAATGTCTAGCCATGCAAATATAACTGTGGTGTGTGGATAAAGTTTAATGTTAAAAGGTCCCATTAAAACTTTTGCTGCAGCACATTTTCATGATGCTTATTGACCTAACAAGCAAGAGCAGTTCATTAATTATGATTACCATGCAAGGCATAGTTTATATTTCATACTCCACATTTGTGAGTGATATTCCTGCTTTGAGACAAAGCATCCAATTTCTAACTCTAAAACATTTCTCAGTGTTTAAGCCAGGAAACCTCCCTATTGTGTTCCTAGATTTTCTCTCCCCACTTTTCACCACCCACTATCTTGTCCTTTACTGCTTCCTACTCAACAGTACAATCAACAGTTTTCCACAGTCATCTGCAGTTTTATTTTTGTTCATTTTTTTTTATTTACTCACTCCACTGTATCTCCTTGTTCTGATGAAGTTTCTCCTATATTGTGCATTGCCTAGCCTCTCAGTTATGTAAGAGCTGTGCCAAATGCTGAGCAGTACTGGAGGGAAAAAAGTTTAAAACATATCAAGTTTTTTGATACAATCTACTCTTTTAATAGTTGATTAGTATAGTATAGTTGATTAGTATATTGGTATAGTAGTATATTAGTATAGTAGTAAATTAGTATAGTATAGTTGATTAGTATATTAGTAATGCAGTAACAAATTACTGATTCTATTTCCAGAATCAGTGCATACATTTGGTATGCACTTTGGTGAATACATTGTACTGAGGGTTTAAATTTTTAGTTAGTTTTCTCTGTCCTTAAGTGACCTTCAGTTCCCAGCTATCAATATACAAGTAAGTTTACCGTTGATTCTCTAGGCTATCCCTCAGTGCTGAAGATTTTTGAGGTCACAGCTTTGCAATTTCTGAGCTGAAGTATCCCCATCTCTAACATTTCAATCTGTTTCTATTGAACAAAACATTAGATTGAAGCGAATAGATATTGGATTAATATCACAAACCTAGGAGTTTTCAACAATTCAGGGAAAACATCATAGAAGCCCAAACTCACTTTTAAATATGATTAATAATAAAGTGGTGGCTCCATTTAATGAAGAATTTGGTATGTAATGATGACATAGTTATACGAATAGCACTAAGGAAATACTGAGCTCAATGTATTAAGTCAGCTATATCTTTCCTTGTGTACAGTGGGGAATGTGCACTTCTACAGCAAGCCAGTTTTATCAAAGAAGAAGAGAAAGTTTTATTAACTATTTAATTTATAAGCTGTGTTTCTTCAGGAAAAAGAAATCTTCTTCTTGATTATGGGATTTCAGATAAATGAGTAGAAATACACTGATAAAATTATGTGCAAGCAATTAAAATGTGTTTAAATGTAGGACAACTTTCCATGTTAAATGCATTCTTTTAGTATAGAAAATGGGAATATTTATAGGGGAAAAAAAAAAAAAAAGAGTATCCCTTAAAGTTATTTCTTCACTTTGCACATTTTCAACTCTGATAAGTCTACCATCCATCAATTTCTTTCTTTTAAGTCAGTTGCAGCAGCCCTGCTGGGGGTCCATTACACAGCTAAGAATAGCTAGAGCCTCTGAATAGTTCAGAGGCTTATGGGCAAAATTTTTTTTTTTTTTTTTTTTTTTCCTCCAGCAAATTTATTTTCTTCACACTATGAAGGGTAATGTATATCTGATCCAGCAACTGTGTGGATTTTTTTTTTTTTTCTTTTCAAGCAGAGGTGATTCTCCTAGGTAATTTCTATCTGATTTATTCCCCTTTTTTGCTATCTGGAGTATAGAAAAAGTCTGTGGAACTAAAAACCCCTGGGAGATGCTGCTTTGGACTACAAGATGTGCTAGGTATCTCCCACAGTCCCTAGGCTGCACAAGACTAGGATTTTTTAGACTAGTTTCTAGAGTGATTCAATGTTACATAATTTAGCACAATATTAATCTTGAAAATGCTGTTTTGTCAGCCAAAGAAGACTGTTTGAAAGCTGACATTTTTGGTCTCTGGTCTTTGCAGATTTCCTTAAACTGCATGATTTTCTTGTGTTCCAGGGGAGGGTCATACTGCATGATAATTAAAGTCCTCTCTGTGGTCTGTTGTGCCTTGGTGAATGCAATTGACTTTCTTTGAGAGGTGAAAATTGCCTTCTCTCTCAGCTAGGGTTGAATTAAACTGTTCAGCCTTGGAACAAAACAACCCCTTTCTTCCTTGCCATTTTTAAGATGGAGTTTTATCCCTGTCCCTCCTTTTGGGCAGACATATTGCCAGTGGTAAAAACAGCACACTAATATGTTTTTGTCTCTTTTTCATCAATCACAATGGCCCTTCCAACTACATTTGTCTCTGCTTAGTTGGGAAAGAGGGGAGGACGTCAGTATAACCTGGCATTTGGCAATCTGCCAACTATTCTGTACGTTTCAATTCAGTTGCTGCTTCCTTTTACTTTCTGAATACACTTTTAAACAAATCTTGCTTGAACACATTGTAGCTGGCCCTAGGTGCCAATTTTAAGCCCTAAGGACTAGTTTAAGGAGATTGATATAAGAAAGGATGTTCTAAATCATTCCAGAAATGTATTAGCAAGTTAAGGAGTCATGAAACATGCTTAGTTGAAATAGTGATTTGGTCTAAAAACATTTTGTTCTGTGTTTTAGGTCAAGGTTCAACATTTCAAAGGATGATGAGTGAAAGGAAAAAATGTGTTTTGCTTCTCTTGAATCACTTAGGGAAAAATGTAGATTGTGTTTTTTTAACGCTTGCAAAGTGAAATCATTGCACTGGACTGTACGTGATAGAGCTGTCATTAGTAGTTTATTTGGCTGCTGCTGCTTGTGTCACTGTTTCCTTCTTCAATTTCTTTGTCTGTTCTTTGCATGATGTTAGTGAACACTGTGTTTTTATGTTTTTGTATTGCAGCTCTGTCTTCTTTACCGGTGAGAGAATCTTTCATTTACTGCTACAATTGTCAGTGTATGCCATGTGATTACGTACAGAGAAACCATGGAAAGGGATACCATTGCTTTTTGGCAATGCTTTCGCAGTAAAATACTCTGAATTTTGCCGTTAGAGGTTTATTATTATTATTATTATTATTATTATTATTATTATTATTATTATTATTATTAATTTATTTATCCCTTCTCCCTCCCACCCCCTTATGCTACATTTCTGTTCCCTGTCAAATCACAAGGAAAGTTGTCTCTGTAAATGGTGAGAATGACGAATGACTTGGAATATTTTTATCAGTTCCAGAAAGATCTGTTGGATATTTGGGCATGATATTCACAAGCATGAAAACAAAATCAAATTTTAAGGTTGATAATTTCATTACAGGGCATATTACTTTAAGATGTCTCCTGTACTTTCCAAATACCATACTAAACACTTTTAGATATGTAGGCTTTTATTGACTGATTGCTTGGTGTGTAATTTGTGGAAATAAAAGCTTGGTCCACTGAAAAAATTAGTGGTATGACTAAAGTAAATTATGCGTGAGCATGTATATGTATATTGCTCTGAGGATATGATTCTTAGAGTAGCCCACATGTGTGTGTACATTTTTGAAATTCAGAGGCACAATGGGTATTTATGTGGACACTTCAAGAATGAGTAAATATCACCAAACAATGACAAGATCCAAATTTTAGAAAAGCATATGCTATTCAGTACTTTAATAGTGTCCTGGTGTCCTCAGATAATGATATCCTTAACTTCATTGCCCAAAGGGTAGTTGATTTGTGTAGCCATTCTGCAGTTGGCTCTCTCTCTTTTTTTTTTTTTTTTTTTTTTTTTTAAGAAATAATCTAAATACTCTTGAATAGTTAAAATTCATTAGAAATTAGTTGTTTTCCAATTCTATTTTGTGGTTGTTACTTGTTTGGTTTTCTTTCTATGCTATGTCCAATACTGTTAATCTTCTGATATTTCCCAACACAATAATATATCTTAAGAGTTTTAAAAGGCAAAAAATAATTGTGAACTGTTCATTCAAAGCTGTGTATTTGTCTTTCAATACACTACCTGTATTTACAATGGAAAACACAGTAAGATTTCAACATTTAAGGAGCTACCATGCACCACTAGCAGCAAATTAAATCAAGTTTGTGCTTACAGTTTAACAATGGTTGTAGATAGAACAGCATTTTAATGTGGTCACCTCTGACCTCTACCAAACAGAAGTAAGACAAAATGCAGAAATATGGGCATACACGAAAAAGTGACTTGATTGTTGGGCAGGCTTTGTCAGAAAAACTTTTTGTCCAAAGACCAGTGGGATACTATACATGTCAGGAGGGAATTAATAAAACTTATTCACGGCCTCACTCAAAATGAAAGCCCAAGCTGGGCACAGTTCAGCAATGTACAGAGCTTTTAGCTATGAATCCATCACAGAAAACAATCAAAATCTGGTTTTCCTACAGCATTACACCTGCGTACCACGGTGGAATCACAAGCTCAGTGCATAAACCTACTGTATCTTTTAATAAGGCCAGTGCCTTGAGAGGATAAGCCCACTTTCTCAATTTCTAAGTCATTTTATAAATTCTGGAAGCAATAGTTTATTACAATAGATTAGTTTATAAAATGTTAAAAAAAAATAAATAGAAGCTCATCAGCAGTTATCTTCCTATTGCAAGCACAGTTACACCTTCTGGATATGCTTCATGAGCTCATATTGGATAGGATAGTTTATGATACTCATTAGTACAGAAAATAAGAAGGCCTCACAGTATTTGTGGCTACAGTATTTGCGTTTCACAGATTCACAGAATGGCTGAGATTGGACGGGACCTCTGAAGATCATCTAGTCCAACACCTTTGCCAAGCAGGATCACCTAGAGCATGTTGCTCAGGATGGCATCCAGGCGGGTTTTGACTGTTTCCAGAGAAGGAGACTCCACAGCCTCTCTGAGCAACCTGTTCCAGTGCTCTGTCACCCTCACAGTAAAGAAGTGTCCCCACATATTCAGCCAGAACGTCCTGTGCTTCAGTTTGTACCCATTGTCTCTTGTCCTTTTGCTGGGCACAACAAAAAAGAGACCAGCTCTATCCTCTCAATACTCTCCCCTCAAATATTTATACACATTAATGAGGTGTCCCCTCACTCTTCTCTTTCCCAGGCTAAACAGAACCAGTTCTCTCAGCCTGTCCTTGTAGGACAGGTGTTCCAGTCCTCTGCTCATCGTCATAGCCCTCCTCTGGACTCGCTCCAGTAGCTCTGTGTCCCTCTGGTACTGGGGAGCCCAGAACTGGTCACAGCACTCCAGGTATGGCCTCACCAGGGCTGAGCAGAGGGGTAGGATCACCTCCCTTGACCTGTTGGCAACACTCTTCCAAATGCAGTACAGGATACCATTGGCCTTCTTGGCCACAAGGGCACATTGCTGACTCATGGTCAGCCTGCTGTCCACCAGAATCCCCAGGTCCCTCTCTGCAGAGCAGGTTAGTCCCCAGCCTGTAGTGGTGCTTGGGGGGGTTATTCCTCCCAAGGTGCAGGACCCTACACTTGCTGTTGTTGAACTTCATAAGGTTCCTCTCAGCCCATCTCTCCAGCCTGTCGAGGTCCCTCTGAATGGCAGCACAGCCCTCTGAGGTATCAGCCACTCCTCCCAGCTTTGTGACATCAGCAAACTTGCTGAGGGTGCACTCTGTTCCATCATCCAGGTCCTTGGTGATTTAAGTTAAACAAGACTGAACCCAGTACTGACCCCTGGGGGACACTGGCCTTCTACAGTCTCTTCACCACTACAGGCCTTCAACCAGTCTCTTCACCACTTTCCTTCTTGTACTAAGTACAGTCCTTTAAAAATATCTGGATTTCCAAAGCAACAATATTAGTCATGAGTTAATGCCTATGTTCAAAAGTGTTTTAGGTGCCAGAAGCTAAACATACAACAGAAATGGAATAAACTGAAAATATGATTATTTTATTATATTTTTATTTATTTGTTTATTTATTGGAGGGGGGGGGGGGGGGGGAGGAGAGCAGTTCCATTCAAACCACAGTGCAGAAAGAGCTAAGTGCCTAAAGCTTGTCTTCACAACTTTCTGTGCACTGAAAAGACAGCTACCAGAGACAATTGCCCTGACCAGAAGAGTCTATCAAACCTGCTGAGGTTAAGGAGGGGCTTCCAGGTAATGTGACACCATCAACACTTTGCCTCTTTATTAGTGCAGGTTGAATAGTGTGGCTTCCCCCAGGTATTGCTTTCTGTTCAGGTGTCTCATTATTTTCCTAAATATGCTCATATGTGAGATGAGCAGAGCTGCAGACATTGCCAATAACAGAAGTATGCTTGAGGACAGAAACAATGTCATGAACAAAAACAATGTCATGAACATGTAAGTCACTTGGTATGCTTGGTACTGGTCCAGCAGTGGTTTTAAGCAATCCACTAGTGTCTGTGGCAGACATACATGCCTTAAATCTTTCTTTTGCACCTATACTTGTAAGGTGGAAATTCATTTTACACAACCTTATATTTTGTGTTTAAATAGTTAATAGTGTAAGTTTAAACTGTTAACTGCAGGGTACCTTTTTTGGCCTATAAACGGGCATATCCAGAGGGCAATTCATCTCATTCTACAAGAGAGATAGGACAAGCACCTCTCTGGAGATTCCTATTTCTCTATAATGACTGTGAAGTGACTGGCTGAACTTCAGATGATGAGCTTCTTATATACATCAAAAGCTAAGAAACACCTGTAGGAGCATAAGACTCCTTGAAGTCAATGGGATTTGGATTCTGATGATGAAATCTCAATCCAAATCAAAATTGAAGTCTGAGGGGAAAAAGCCTATTGACATTACTGAGGACAGGATTTCAGTCTAAGAGCCCAACCATATGTCTGCAGCACAGACAAAGGTTCAGGTACGGCTCATGTAAGCATAACTTTCATGTCACAGAAGCAGTGTGTTGGCAGCAGCCTGGAACTTAGTGTGGGGTGAAAAATCCTGCTACAAAGCTGAAGTAAATATTAGATGATAGCCTGCCCTGAACTCTGTACTGCTTTAGCACTGCTTCTTATTTCAAGGAAACAAATAGACAGCAATGCCCTTTCCACATGATATCCTTGTCTCTAAATTGGGGAGACATAAATATGATGGATGGACCACTTGGTAGGTAAGGAATTGCCTGAATGGTTGCACTCAAAGGGTTGGCTCAATGCACTCAAAGAGTTGGTGGCTCAGTGTCCAGCTGGAGATTAGTAATGAGTGCTGTTCCTCAGTGGTCAGTATTGGGACAAGCACCATTTAACATCTTTGTTGGTGACATGGACAGTGATGTTTTGTGTACCCTCAGCAAGTTTACTGATGACACCAACCTGTATGGTGTGGTCAACACACTGGAGGGAAGGGATGCTGTCCAATGGGACCTGGACAGTCTGTAGAGGTGGGCCTGTGCGAACCTCATGAGATTCAATAAGGCCGAATGCAAGGTCCTACATCTAGGCAGGAGCAATCCCAAGCACAAATACAGGCTGACTGGGGAATGGACTGAGAGCAGCCCAGAGGAGACATCTGGGGGTGTTAATTGATGAGAAGCTTGGCATGAGCCTTCAATGGGCACTTGAAACACAGAAAGCCAACTGTATTCTGGGCTGCATCAAAAGCAGCATTACCAGCAGTTCAAGGGAGGTGATTTTTCCTCTCTGTTCTTGTGAGATGCCACCTGGAGCACTACATTCAGTACAGGGGCCCCCAGCACAAGAAGGACATGGAAGTATTAGAGTGAGTTCAGAGGAGGGTGACGCAAAGGGACTGGAGCACCTCTCCTATGAAGACAGACTGAAGGAGTTGGGGTTGTCCGGCCTGGAGAAGAGAAGGCTCTGAGGAGACTTTATAGCAGCCTTCTAGTACCTAAAGTAGGCCTACTGGAAAGCTTGGAAGGGACTGTGTCAGGGACTGTGGGGATAAGACAAGGAGAAATGGCTTTAAGCTAAAAGAGGTGAGGTTTAGATTAGATATAAGGAAGAAATTCTTTCCTATGTGGGTGGTGAGGCACTGGCACAGGTTGCCCAAAGAAGCTGTGGATGTCTCATCCCTGGGAGTGTTTAACGCCAGGTTGGATGGGGCTCTGAGCAATCTGGTCTAGTGAGAGGTGTCCTGCCCATGGCAGGTGGATTGGAACTAGATTATCTTTAAGGTCCTTTCCAACCCAAAATATTCTATGATTCTATGATTCTCACTGCACCAAGCCTGTCTGAATTTAAGAAGTGATTGGACTGTGCACTTAGTCACATGGTCTAAAATTTTGGGTAGACCTGTGCGGTGCCAGGAGTTGGACTTGATGATCCTTATAGGTCTCTTCCAACTCAGGATATTTAATGATTCTATGACATGCTTCCAAGAACAACAAACTTTCTAATCCTGTGAAGATGGACAAGAGATAATGAGTCCCTATTTTGTATGAGCTTAGTAATATTTTTTATCAGCTTATGTAAAGTGCTATAGAACATACATGGGACGAGAACCAATTTTATTTATCTATCTATCTATTTATTTATTTATTTTCCACCTAAGTGTTAGCTTTGTAGGAGGAAATAAGAATCTGTGCCTTAATCGACACCTACAGTCCCAAGCACTGTAGTATTCCTTCTGATAGTAGCTCACAGAGAAGAGGTCTTTAATGCAGTTTTGAAGTTTCCTGAGGTCCACCAGAGGCATCTTTGATTTTCTACCATTGTGAATTTCATGTGGGTGCTGTACTAATTGCTCTGATCCTCTGTGAAAGTTAATACTGAAATACTAATGTCAATGTATCTGGATCATTAGCTGACACCTAGCTGACATCTAGCCTTACGATAAAAATAGAGTCCTTTAACACTAGCGCAGTTCTTTTTTTCTCCTGAAGACACTAAGGTTCTCACTCAATAACTGTCTGCTGGGAGGTTCCTATGATCTTTGCTGCCTTATTCTCTACAATGGCAACTCTGAATGCATTTTGTGATCAGTGCATGCTTTTTTGCCTCTCTTATTTTGGGTCTTCACTAATAGTTACACATTTACTTGGGATTGTTTCAGGCTTCTTAGCTATAAAATAAATTGCTTATTGTGATTCTGGAATCCCAAGAGTGTCCTGAAACACTCAGTTCTCTCAAGATCCAGAACTACACTTGCTTTGTAGGCACATTGAACTCCAGTCTTTTTACCCTAAATTTATTACATGTAGAAACAGTTTTAAGAAGTAACTTGGGATGTTCTGCCTGCTCAACACTTTTCAGGTGACATTGCCAAAGAAATAGGTGGAGGTTGCTGTATGTGCCGTCCCTGTGGTATGCACATGTGTTCCAAAGCACAAAGTGAACTAAGGGTATTTTTTATAAGATACCTGTTTGGAAGTTGATGATAATCCAGCAGGTGGAAAGGAAAAGCAAAAGAAAAAATTCATCTCTTCTTGCCTGAAGGTAATGGTTTATGCAACAACCAGTAAAATCAATACTGAAAGGAAGTGATGAATTATGGAAATCTCACCAGATATATATTTTAAAAAAGCAAACAAACAAAAAACAATCAGATGAGAATTTTCCCTGCTGAAAAGTAAGTCTGTAAAAGTTTTAAGTGTATATTCATTTTTCAAATATTTTCCATGAAAAAAATAAATCAAAATATTACTATTAATAATATATATATATTAAACTTTAATAATGGTTTTAGCTTTCCTGAGTTCAATTTTTAAAATATTAGGAGATTTTATGTTATTGTTATTTCAAAAAATATAAAGATTCATTTATTTGCACTATTAACCCCGAGAAAATCAAAGCTTTACGGTGGGAAAAAAGACACACTGTAAAGAATATCATTTGCCAATCTTTTCTTCTCTTCTACCACTTGAATCTGAAATTTAGGCAGTTATTGAATCTATAGCTCCTCTGTCATCATGATGACAGAGAACCCTTTCCCATCACTTGATTTGACTGAGAGGTTGCAACATTTTCTTAAGATATGGAATGAACTACATGTGAATTTGCCACTACAAGTACATTACTGTAGAGTGCTCTGGTTTATGGCAAATTATTATAACAACTCTCTGTAACAATTTGCTGTAATGTTATTGTCACATAACAGGGACAGTAGAGAAGTGCATAACTCTTACTGTATAGAACTCTGTCCATCAAAAAACAAGATCTGATAGAAGTGTTACCGAGGGATTTCTAAAATACCTGTTAAGGGAACTGTGACTAAGGCTGAACAGATACAGAAATACCCAATACCCGTCAGAGTTGCTAAAAATATTCATGTTATTTTCAGTTTGCACAATGGCTTAATTCCCTAAGAAAATCTGGGTGACATATTTGCTACCCAGGTGAATAAACTGACAAATATTACCAGAGCTAGTTATAAATGAATGGCCTTTTGGACAGTAATCTTTTGTGCTATCTTATATGCCAGTGCTTAAGGCAAACTATTTAAAATACTCTTTTCCTGGTGTGAATCTGGCAACTCCTGAGTAAGAGAAATGGATCACAAGCACTTCTTTTCAAGAAGTCTCTTTTTTGATCATCTAGAAACAGTTTCAGACCACGTCATCAGGAATGAGAGCAATTTTGTGCAACAGATTAGCATTCTAAATAATAATTTATTCAAACAAGGATTAAATGTTAACTATATGAGTATAATTTTCAGAAAAGATTTTTGTGACTTTTATGTGTGTGTGTGTGTGTGTGTGTGCATGCTTGTCTAGCATGCATTTGTATTGGAATATAGATAAATCAGATATATTAGTTTATTATAAATTGATTTTCCATATATGCTTTAATAGCTTCTGAAATTGAGCCATTTTTGCATAAAACAATTCACTGAACTTTACTGACAAGTAAAAGTAAGGTTCTATTACAGTAATGGAATTGCATGGATTTAAACATCCAAAAACTGTCTGTGTGAGGTTCTCAGATAGTGGAAACCAGTGTCCCTCTACTGGAGTCCCCAGCCTGATTCTGTCAGCCAAAGTTCTGGTGTAAGGGATGTAGAATTAAGACAATTGTTTATGTCTTGAAAAATGGAATATCATAATGGAACTTATGGAATTTAATGGAACTGCCTTATTTGTTAAGCTATTGTGTCAATCAGTGGTAAAGGGAACAGGATACTCTCAAGAGGCTGTAAAGTGGCTTGTTGTCTGTGAGGATCACTGGTAGTCTCACATTTGTTTGAAAAGGAGTATTGATTGGTCAGCACTTACACAATAGAAGAAAATTGGTAGTGTATAGCTGCCAAAAGGAACAGAAGTGACTTAAAGTTCTTAAAGTTATAACGAAAGCTTGAAAGGATTTCTGATGCAAATCTGAAAATCCCATTAGGTTATGAAAGTACAGTATCCAGTCTACTGATCTGTCTGGGTAAATAAGCTGAATAACACTGAATATTTTTGCAACCTGAGCTTATGTTTGAATGTAGTATCTTGCTTCTATCTCATCCCCAGTGAAGGGGGAATGTTGGAAACAATCATTAAATAGGAGAATTTGTGTCTCTTGATACTAGAGTAAATAAATAAATTAATAGTGTGGGAAATCAAACCTCGGTGTTTTCATAAAATTATTTCCTGAAGTTCTTTTCCTCAACAATCTTTGTGGTCTTCATTTTCTGTACTGATTTTGCTTTATTTCTATTCCCCTTTTTCTCTTTTCTCTTTCTATTCACTTCATTTTACTTAAATCCCTTCTCCACTGCTCATTCATGTAGCCACATCTTTCTTCCACTTGTTGTCATACACTTGTTTCCCCAAGGGCCTATTTTACTTATGAAGCTCTTATTCTACCCCATACCATTCCTGAAATAAACTCTTCCACTCCCTACTAGATAATGTCACTACTATTCCTAAGAAGAAATTCCTCTATACAATATAGGTTCACCATATTATTATATGCACAGTTGATGTTATAAGATGTATCCATCTCCAAAAGAGAGAGATAACGTACAGACCAAGAAAAAGATTTTATTTTCCTAACAAGCAGTCATTAAGAAATTATTTTAAGACTCATAATCATTTCCCACTGTCTGACTGTATGTAAAAAACAAACAAACAAAAAAAACAACAAACAAAAACAAAAAATCAAAATCAAAGCAAAACAAACAACAGAAGCATGAAATTATGTTTCATGCAGAATATCAAATAATTCTATATGACAGTGTGACTCAAGCACTTTGGGTGCTAGTAGAGTACAAATTAAAGCCCACTTAGCCATTATGCTGTTTATCTCGATCAGAAAGGTCTCGAGATTCTAAAATAAAATTACTAATTTACCTGTTTTTTTTTTTTTTTTTTTTTTTTTTTTTTGTCTGTGTGTTGTTTCCATTGTTTGTTGAAGCACTGCACAGTTGAAACATACTCTTTAGGTTTCACCAAAGTGCATATTCAACACGAGGATGTGTAAGAACTTCCATTTAATATTTCATAAATTTGTGAATAGCAGTTCTTCAAAGGATTGCAAAGGACATTATGATTCTACGGGGTGTGAATAGTCAGTCTAATTGTAAAACAATGCCTGACTCCCCACTGCCTGTTTGCAGAATGCAGGCTCCTAAATTCCTGTGGTTCTAATTGTCTAAAATTGACAATGTGAATATCTTCTCCTTCCTTTACTCTTCACCTGATTTTCCTATCACTGTGTTAAAAGATGAATTAATTAGGAGCACAAACTTTGGATCATTAAACATGGCGATTTGGTATGAAAAATAAATTGCTTTGTGGATTGTAACATATACTATTATACACTTCTATTTTCATAGAATCATAGAATCATTTAGGTTAGAAGTGTATATTGCACAGGACAGAATATACAGAATCTCATTTTAAAAGATTTACCCTGTAAGATGTGTAACTACTGTGGGGAATAGAAAATACATACACTTTCCAATATACTATTGCATCCATCTAGTGTATTTCATAAATATTAGTTACTGATTCTGTTCCTTCATGTTGAAATTAGTAAGGTGACAGACTTCGGGTACTACAGCATTGCATGTCCATGTAGGACATGGTCCGGTACTTTGAAACTATTTTGATTTAGGCTGTTGCTTATCAGCAGAGTAACGAATAATATACTGAGTCAGTGAGAAATGCAATGTCTATTCTTCAATCTTGCTTTGCAGGAAATGATAGAAATGATTGTAAACAGATTTTCTCAAGTCCTAGCAGAATCTTAGAAACTCTTATTGCAAGGAATTCCAACTGCCTAGGAGCTCTAGCTCTGATGCATTACATTTCTAAGTTTCTGTGATTGCTTTTGTGGCACCGTTATATATGAAATAACAAAATAGACTGCAGCCATATTTGTAATGAATAACACTGGCAAAGCATTTATGAGCAGCTGCTGTTTTATAAAAGTTCTTTTTGATGTATTTATATATATATTTTTCTATCTTTGCCTGTTGAACTCTCTGTAACCAACAGAGTAGAAAATAACTCTCTGAAAGCTTTGATTCAGGAAAAGAATGTGTAGGCTTTTATAAAGTATAAGAACTTGCAAACAGCATTGCTTCAAAAAATGTTCTAGACTCCTGGAGGATGATGAAATTCCTAGATTTGTTTGCCAGATACTAACCTTTCTGTGAGAATACCTTTTCATTTAGATTCTCAGCCTGTTCTCTAAGTATGCAGCATATGAAAATTATACAAACATATCACTGTTGCTGAGTTAGAATGGAATCTATTTCTTCAGTCATCAGTATGCTTGCAGCAGCAATCTTCCTTCATATATTTCCTGCATGAAAAATGGTTTGTTCTGATCAGTTGTGCTTCAATTTCCATTTATATCTGTCATTCTGTAATATATGTAAGAAAATTCTCTGGTAGAATTCTGTCGCATTTAAAGATTTTATACATGTCAGTTTTAATCTTTTCCATCTCTTCTCTTTCATAGATTGAGGAGGCAGGTAATTCTTTTATTTTCATTTCTTTACTTCTGATCAAAGGATTTGTAAACTTGCAGTCTCACAGTGTTCAAACTGAAGCATTTTTTTGGTAAATGTTACAATTAATTTTGCTCACAGTTGCTTGTCTTTCCTGTCAGTTACTGATATTGAACTCTAGCTGGATCTGGAAATGGCTAAGTTTATGTATAAAGCAAAGAAGAGTATTTATGATTATTTATTTATTTATTTATTTTTAAAAGAAAAAACAAGCCCAAATATTCTGAAGTTAGTTAATTAAATCTGCACATGTATAGAAAAGAACTTTTTTAGTGTCTGCCTCCAATCATACATTTTTGTCCATACTGTATGAATTGCAGATCAATTACATACATACAAACTGTTTTACCTAGTTTTCTACTCTGGAAATTTCTAGGAAGCAGTTTATCACAACTATCCCATCACAGTCAGATGAATCACCTTCTAGAAGTACCCCTGTCCTTTCTGTGCTCTTGTAAGGAGGAAAGAAAGGCTAACCCATTTTCTTAGTTTTCCAATTGCAAAAACTAAGTAGAAATAACTCCTACCCTTTGAGTTTAAATAAGGTAGCTATACTCATGAAAGCAAATAATCTATTTTTCATTATAAAAATCAGTTTTATGATTTAGCGGTTGGAAGTCTGATCAGCACTTCCAGTGGAAGTCTGATCAGCAGCTATACCTCCTGTGTGAGTGTGTTGGCTGACAAGTACTGTGATAGGAGTCCTTCTAGACCTTGGAAACAATAGGGCTATTACTTTAGGTATGGAACAAAGGCCTCTTTTTCTTGTTACATCTTGTGTGGTTAAAATAGCTATACCAGAAGGTAAAGTCTATGAATATCATTAGCTTGTTAAGAAGTAAGTGACTATCTCTTTAGTCTCATATTAAAGTCTTTTATATTCCTTGCTAATCTCAATTATCATCTACTTAACTTTAAACACAACCTATAACCAAAGTTACCTCTGTTCAAAATCACCTCTATTCAAAGCAAGTAACATATTTTTTTTTCCCCTTTGAGTACATGTTACCAATTGCTATAGTACAAAGTGGAAAGGACTAGTAGTCAGTTTATAGCAATCTGTTACTGTGCACAAGCTGTATTTTTGTCGGCAGTGAAATTCACACCAGTCTGATCCCAAATGCACACCATTCATGCAGTAGAGAGCTATCTTCTGGAGACCCATGTGTCCTCATTGCAAGTGATGGATTGATCTTCAGATGGCATGACTTCAATGTTTGTTGCATCAGGGAGAAAATTATTCTGGACACACCAGTGAAGTGCATGAGTGTGCATGGCAGAACAGTCCATTCTGATGCAAGGCAGGCTTATAGCAAGAAGAATCCCTTTTGTACTCTAAGTGGCTACAATATCCACGCCAGCTTGTGTTCTAAGTATTTGATCTGGAACATTCCATACCAGGTATTTGCTTCATCATACATGTATTTTTTATTATTATTTTTAAATATTTAGATTGAAACTGTCTAACATTTCCCATGATATGGGTAAAACATATCATTTTTCTCCTAATAAGGTATTGTAAGGTATTACTTAGGAGGAAATGTGATATTCAGAATTATGTGTTTTGATGGTGAACCTGAAGAGGAAACCTTGGAGTTAGGCAAAAGGAGAAAAGAGAGGTAAAATGTGGGCTAGGTAAGGAAAGAGAATGAGATAAAGACAAAGGCATAAGGCAAAGCCCATCTAGGCAAGAAGTTTTCATGGAGGTATAGAAGGGATTTCAACAGAGTGCCCAGAGCCTGGAAAGTGTGCCATTATACTCTTTGGGTGACGCTAAGTAAGTTGTTCGCAGCATGCTTTTCACTCCTCTACCATTAGCTGTCTGATCTAGAACTGACTGCCTGTATAGGGAGAACTGCAAATTCAACTTGTACATGTCCTATAACCTATGCGCTTACACTTATATTTTTTCCTGATGTTCTAAAATGCACAAGTTTGCTTGAGAAACCATACTATTAGGTATACAAGTGCAAAGTAGGACTGGTAATTCAAACTGAAGTTAATTTCAAACATAGTTGCATGACATACCTAGCCCTGAAGAAATGGAGTTCTCTTAGGGCTGAAATACTGTGTTATTGTTTATTGTACCAACAATAAAAGATTATTAATTTTACCAACCTATTTTGTGATGCAAAAGAGGGAAGGCAGCCTTACTGAACACATTTTTTCTTTGTTCACTTTCTCTTTTTTTTTTTATTTATTTATTTTTTTCCTTTTCTTCTTCTCTTCTGAGAAGGCTACAGGGCTCTTCAAAATAAAGATTACAGTTATATGGACTCCTTAGGAACAATGGAAAAAGTGGATGAGGTGGGCTCTGTGGCTGAGAGGAGGGAAGGAATCACAAAATTGTAGGGGTTGCAAGGGACCTCAAGAGATCATTGGGTCTAACCCCCCTGTCAAAGCAGGTTCCCTAGAGCAAGTTAATCATGTGAAAAATTCATGTGGTTGAGGGATATCTTTGGGTATTTGTGTGTGAACACAAATAAGTAAGCACTGGAGGGTGCCAAGCAATAAGAGGCAACTTTCACATATAAAAATCTTCAAAAATAATTTTAATTGGCTTAAATAGTAAGGGTAAAATGAGGCATAAATGACAGTGGGGAAAGGTTGGAAGGTGGAAGTTTTAGGGGTTGGAAGGTGGACTAAGAGAGATGCATCAATTTTCTCTCATGTTTTTATAATTACAGTAGCCATCCTGCAGTTAAATTATCATGATCTGGGGATATATGGTTTGTTTGTTTGTTTGTTTGTTTGCTTTTTTTTGTTTTGTTTTGTTTTGTTTTTTCCTCCAGGCTTTCTAGAAATTGTACATTTCATGAATTTGAACACAGAACTCTACCTCCAGCAAAGCAGTTAGGAGAGAGATGGAGTTATTGGAAGTCATACATAATTATTCCGTAATTTGTTAAAAATTTAAAAAGCCAAGGAAATTTGACAATCACATATCTTTAGTAAAGCAGAGGCAGAAGTATTCTGTGGCTTATCAAAAGTATGACTTTATGCACTTTCAGATTAGAAAATTCATCAAATCCAAAACTAGTGAACTTAAATGTATATCTGCACACCTTATCCAAATGTGAGGTTACTACTCACATGACATTAAGGAACTGGGCTGATTTTCTTATCTTGGTTTAAAAGAAGAAAGTGAGTCTCTCAGAAAACAAACATTGGGTAAATCAGGAATGCACTTGTGTTTCTTTTTCTCTCTCCCTTCTTCTGTAGAAGGTGGTATCCATTGTATGGATAACCAAGCAGCAAAGACATGGACTTCAGTTTCCCTCATCCCATGTGGTATGTTAACCAGAGGCCTATACAATCACTCTTTTCCACTGACCTAATGGATACTTAATTTTGAAGGAAAAATCCTTCCCAGCTGGGAAGCTTGGAAGTAATTCATGGAAAATCACAGAATCGCTACAGCCTCCCTTGAGGTACCTATAGAGAGCGATAAGGTCGCCCCTGAGCCTCCTCTTCTCCAGGCTGAACAAGCCCAGCTCCCTCAGCCGCTCCTCGTAGGACTTGTTCTCCAGGCCCCTCACCAGCTTCGTCGCCCTTCTCTGGACCCGCTCAAGCACCTCGATGTTCTTCTTGTAGCGAGGGGCCCAAAACTGAACACAGTACTTGAGGTGCGGCCTCACCAGAGCTGAGTACAGAGGGACGATCACCTCCCTAGCCCTGCTGGCCACACTGTTTCTGATACAAGCCAGGATGCCGTTGGCCTTCTTGGCCACCTGAGCACACTGCTGGCTCATATTCAGCTGACTATCCACCATCACTCCCAGGTCCTTCTCTGCCTGGCAGCTCTCCAACCATTCCTCTCCCAGCCTGTAGCTCTGCTTGGGGTTATTTGGGCCCCTCGCTACAAGAAGGACATGGAGATGCTTGAGTGGGTTCAGAGAAGGGCGACGAAGCTGGTGAGGGGCCTGGAGAACAAGTCCTACGAGGAGCGGCTGAGGGAGCTGGGCTTGTTCAGCCTGGAGAAGAGGAGGCTCAGGGGCGACCTTATCGCTCTCTATAGGTACCTCAAGGGAGGCTGTAGCAAGGTGGGGGTTGGCCTGTTCTCCCACGTGCCTGGTGACAGGATGAGGGGGAATGGGCTTAAGTTGAGCCAGGGGAGTTTTAGGTTAGATGTTAGGAAGAACTTCTTCACTGAAAGGGTTGTGAGGCACTGGAACAGGCTGCCCAGGGAAGTGGTGGAGTCACCATCCCTGGAAGTCTTCAAAAGACGTTTAGATGTAGAGCTTAGGGAAATGTTTTAGTGGGGACTGTTAGCGTTAGGTCTGAGGTTGGACTCGATGATCTTGAGGTCTCTTCCAACCTAGAAAATTTTGTGATTCTGTGATTCTGTGAGGTGCAGGACCGGCACTTGGCCTTGTTGAACTTCATGCAGTTGACCTCAGCCCATCGGTCCAGCCTATCCAGATCCTCCTGCAGAGCCTTCGTATCCTCAAGCAGATCGACACACGCACCTAACCTGGTGTCATCTGCGAACTTACTGAGGGTGCACTCGATGCCCTCGTCCAGATCATCGATGAAGATATTAAAGAGGACCGGCCCCAGCACCGAGCCCTGGGGGACGCCACTAGTGACTGGCCTCCAACTGGACTTGGCTCCATTCACCACGACTCTTTGGGCCCGGCTATCCAGCCAGTTTCTAACCCAACGAAGCGTGCGCCAGTCCAAGCCAAGAGCAGCCAGTTTCTTGAGGAGAATGCTGTGGGAGATGGTGTCAAAAGCCTTGCTGAAGTCAAGGTAGACCACATCCACAGCCTTTCCCTCATCCACCCAGCGCGTCACTTTGTCATAGAAGGAGATCAGGTTCGTCAAGCAGGACCTGCCTTTCATAAACCCATGCTGACTGGGCCTGATCGCCTGCTTGCCCTGCAAGTGCTGCGTGATGACTCTCAGGAGGATCTGCTCCATGAGCTTCCCTGGCACTGAGGTCAAACTGACAGGCCTGTAGTTTCCCGGGTCTGCCCTCCAGCCCTTCTTGTAGATGGGCGTCACATTTGCTAGCCGCCAGTCAACTGGGACCTCCCCCGATCGCCAGGACTGCTGATAAATGATGGACAGTGGCTTGGCCAGCTCCTCTGCCAGTTCTCTCAGTACCCTTGGGTGGATCCTATCCGGCCCCATCGACTTGTGCACATCCAAGTGCCGTAGCAGGTCACCAACCATTTCTTCGTGGATAGTGAGGGCCACATCCTGCTCCCCATCCCCTTCCACCAGCTCAGGGTACTGGGTATCCAGAGAACAACTGGTATTGCCGCTAAAGACTGAGGCAAAGAAGGTATTGAGCACCTCCGCCTTTTCCTCATCTCTTGTAACTAAGTTTCCCCCCGCATCCAGTAAAGGATGGAGATTCTCCTTAGTCCTCCTTTTTGTGTTGATGTATTTATAAAAACGTTTTTTGTTATCTTTAATGGCAGTAGCCGGATTGAGCTCCAGATGAGCTTTGGCCTTCCTAATTTTGTCCCTGCACAGCCTCGCTACATCCTTAAAGTCCTCCCTAGTGGCCTGCCCACTTTTCCAAAGATTATAAACCCTCTTTTTTCTCCTAAGCTCAAGCCACAATTCTCTGTTGAGCCAGGCTGATCTTCTTCCCCACCAGCTTATCTTTGGGCATGTGGGGACAGACCGACCGTTCCTGCGCCATTAAGATTTCCCTCTTGAAGAGTGCCCAGCCTTCCTGGACCCCTCTGCCCTTCAGAACCGCCTCCCAAGGGACTCCACCAACTAGTGTCCTGAGCAGCTCAAAGTCAGCCCTCCGAAAGTCCAATACAGCGGTTTTACTCGTCCCCTTCCTGGCCTCGCCAAGAATAGTGAACTCTACCATTTCGTGGTCACTCTGCCCAAGACAGCTCCCGACAATCACATCCTCCACCAGTCCTTCTCTGTTTGTGAAGAGAAGGTCTAGCGGAGCACCACCCCTGGTACGTTCACTAACCAGCTGCGTCAGGAAGCTATCTTCCACGCTCTCCAGAAACCTCCTAGACTGCTTTCTATGGGCTGTGTTGTGCTTCCAGGATATGTCAGGGAAGTTGAAGTCCCCCACGAGAACAAGCACTGAAGATTTTGCAACTTCTGTCAGCTGCCTGTAGAATTCCTCATCCGTCTCCTCATCCTGGTTCGGCGGTCTATAGCAGACCCCGACCAGGACACTAGCCTTGTTGTCCCTGCCGATCCTAACCCAAAGGGACTTGACCTTGTCGTTCCCAGCCTCGAGTTCTACAACCTCGAAAGACTCTCTAATATAGAGAGCCACACCACCACCCCTTCTGTGCTGCCTGTCCCTTCTAAAGAGCTTATAGCCAGGCATTGCAGCACTCCAGTCATGAGACTGGTCCCACCACGTCTCCGTGATGGCAACCAAGTCGTAGCCTGCCTGCCGCACGATGGCTTCCAGCTCCTCCTGTTTGTTACCCATGCTGTGTGCATTGGTGTAGATGCACTTCAGCTGCGCCATTGCCTTATCCTCCGGCCTTTCCATTGTTTCCCCTGGCACAGCCCCAACAATCCTAGCTTCAGCCCCATCCCCCTTCCTACCTAGTTTAAAGCCCTCTCAATGAGCCCTGCCAGCTCCTGGCCCAGGATCCTTTTTCCCCTAAAAGATAGGGACCCGTCTGTGGTCATCAGGCCAGGTGCTGAGTAAAGTGCCCCATGATTGAAAAACCCAAGATTTCTGCGTTGGCACCAGCCCCGGAGCAAAGTGTTTAACAGGTGGCCTTTCCGTGTCCTCTCTGTACCCCTCCTTGCCACCGTAGGGATGGATGAAAACACCACCTGCACTCCCGCTCCATCCACTAACCGACCCAGCCCCCTAAAGTCTCATTTGATAGCCTTCAGGCTTCTCTCTTCAATGTTGTCACTGCCCGCCTGAAATAGTGTACTACGTTGGTGTGTAGTCCACTTTCCTTGCCTGAGGAAGACCAGCCCTTTCTTGTGCTGAACCAAGCAGAGCAGCAATATAAATACAAGCTCTCTGTTCTCTAATTCTCTTCTCTTAAGTGAGAACATTTCATTTTCCAGAGTATTATGGTGTATGTTTATCTCTCCTTTTTACTTTTCTTTTTAAGAAATGAAGAGAAGGCTTATTCATCTAATGTCAGTATAAGGACTGAAACAGTTACTAAAGTTCAGAGAATACTGTCTTGCCAGAGAACCCATACATGATCAGGTCATTATTTATATACATACTTCCAACTTCTTTTTCATGCATTTCTTTCCTGGTTTCCTTCGCAACAGCATTTAGAGAATCTTCTAAAGAGCCATTTCATAGTGGTTATGTGTGGGGACCCTCTTGTCTGCAACAGCCACATCCCCCACTGATAAGCCCTTGTTATGCTTTGCACTGTAATGCATGAAACACCTCAAAGCATATAGTCATAAACTGCTGGTTCAAGATTACAAAGTTTACAGTAGTGTGGAAACCCCTTTAAACCTAATCATTAGCTTAATATTCTTTTCTTGTTACATCAATAAAATAATTTTATTGTTAGACTCCTTTCTAAACTATTCAGTACACATTACATTTTATTTTCAAGTAGCAAAATACATACTCTTTTGTTACAGAAAGCAAATACATATCAGTAATTTTTTCTTGCAAGAAATAGTTCTGTCTGTTCCAGTCTGTTCCCAATCAGTAACCTGATCTGCATCTACCGGAACAAATGACAATGCTTTGATTTGAGGTCAGCAGTTCAAGACTGTTCCACAAAAGCTATATTCTGCCTTGAGTGTTAGGCTGAGGAATAACAAATCTCCCTTTGTTTCTTCCTCACTGAAGAAATCCATTTCTCCAGAGCAAGACTCTATGTGTGTAAGTCTGTGGGCCTGATAATTCACCCCAGGGTACTCAGCAGGCTGATGTCATCACAAGACTTCTCTCAATTACTTTTCAACAGTCTTCAGAATCTAGAGAGGTCCCAATTGACTGGAAGCTGGCAAATGTTGTTCCAATTTTCAAGAAGGGCAAACAAGAAGACCCTGGTAATTACAGGCCTGTCAGTCTCACTTCAGTGACTGGTAAAATTATGGAGAAAATTATTCTGGGAGTTATTGAAAAACACCTGAAGGACAATATGGTCATTGGTCATAGCCAACACAGGCTCATGAGAGGAAGATCCTGCTTAACAAAATTTACTTTTATGACAAGGTCACCCATCTAGTTGACCAAAGGAAGACAGTTGATGTAAACATTTTGGATATCAGTAAAACTTTCAATACTGTTTCTCACAGAATCTTTTTCAACAGAATGTCCAGCACACAGCTACCTAAAGAAATAATACAATAGGTGAACGATTGTCTGACGGGTTTTGCTCAGAGTATTCTAGTAAATGGGGTTACATTAGGTTGGCAGCCAGTCACTATTGGGGTTCCCCAGGGCTTCATTTTAGGGCCAGTTCTCTTTAATGCTTTCATAAATAACTTGGATGCAAAACTTCATAGAATCATAGAATGGCTTGTGTTGGAAGAGACATTAAAGGGCATCTAGTTCCAATCCCCCTGCCATGGGCATGGATGTCTTTCACTAGATGAGGTCGCCCAGGGCCTCGTCCAACCTGGTCTTGAACACCTCCAAGGATGGGGCATCCACAGCTTCTCTGGGCAACCTGTTCCAATGCCTTACCACCTTCTGAGTGAAGAATTTCTTCCTAATATCTAATCTAAATCTCCCTTCTTTTAGTTTGGGAGTTGAAGGTATACTGAGCAAGATTGTGGATGGTGTTAAATTGGGAGAAGCAACTGACTCCATTAAGGGTAGAGAGGCCTTGCAGAGAGATCTTGACAAATTAGAGGGCTAGGCAATCACCAACCATGTGAAACTGAACAAGAACACGCATCAGATTCTGGACCTGGGAAAGGACAACCTTAGCTATAAATACAGACTGGGGGATGAGAGTCTGGAGAGCAGCCCTGCATAAAAGGATCATGGGGGTTTTGGTCGATGGCAAGTTGAATATGAGTCAGAAGTGTGCCCTGGCAGCCAAAAGGGCCAACTGTACCCTGAGGTGCATCAGGCACAGCATTGCTAGCCAGTTGAGGGAAGGGATTGTCCTGCTCTGCTCTGTGTTGGTGTGCCTCACCTCAAGTGCTGTGTGCAGTTTTGGGTGCCACAATATAAGAGGAACATTAAACTATGAGAATGTCCAAAGGATGACTACAAAATTGGTGAAGAGTTCAGCCCAGAGAAAAGGAGACTTGAGGGGAGGCTTCATGGCAGCCTGCAGCTTCTTCACAAGAGGCATGGAGGGGCAGGTGCTGAGCTCTGTCTCTGGGGATAGTGACAGGACCCGAAGGAACAGTATGGAGCTGGGACAGGGAAGGGTCAGGCTGGGTGTCAGGGAAAGGTTCTTCACTGAGAGGGCGGTTTGGCACTGGAATAGGCTCCCCAGGGCAGTGGTCATGGCACTAAGCCTTCTGGAGTTCAAGAAGCATTTGGACAATGCTCTCAGACATGTGGTTTTATTTTTGTATGGCCCTGTGTGGAGCTAGGAATTGGACCCTTGTGGTTTCCTTCCAACTCAGGATATTCTATGATTCTGTGATTCTATGAAGAATCATTCCTCTTGATTGGCTGCCATGGTGCTCTTTCCTCAGCAAAGCTGATGGTTATTTATAAAGCAGAAACAGAGGGATGAACTACTTATTTTTCCTACCTCTTGGCCATTGATAGGTCAGATGCTACCCACTCAGGTATTGACTGAAACTCTTACTAATAGGTGGTGCTCTGATGGGAGCATGTATCGTGTGATCACTCATTACTGTACTGTACTGTACTGTACTAGGGTTTGGATCTGCTGTTTATTTAATTTAAAGCATCTGAACTGAATTTTTGGACTCTTTTCTATGAGTATGCTAGAGATATGCAGTATTTGTGTATAAGGAATACATGAAAAAAATTCTTTAGCATGTTTTACAGAAAAGGCACTGCAGAAATGGGAACTTGGAGGTTTTCAGAGTTCTCAAAACCAGACTTAAAATACTCTCATGCAGGGATGCAATAGTTTAAACAGGCTTTATGGCAGTGTTTTCAAGAATTCATTTGGCACTTTACATGTGCAGTAAACATAATGTATAATGACATAAAGTCTTGTATGTAAAATAACAAGTTCAAGTCTGTTATTAACTGCTCAGACACTTTATTTCTTTAAATCTGTTAACAGATGCTGAACTGCATGGCAAAATATGGCCAACATAAATGTGACTTTTACAGATAAACTGAATATAATCAATGCTTTTCCAAGGGCTAAGAAATTCATTTAAATTGGCTAGGCTTTAAAAAGTAGGATCTTTGATTTTTTTTTTCAGTAAAATTGAAACACTGAGTTATTTTATGATCCATACTCCAGTTATATGAGGTTTGCTCAATTCAAATTTCAGTGAGATTCTTTTGGAATTATAGATGACATCCGTATTAATACTGGAAGAGTTCATCATGATTAATGTCATTACAACAAGTGCTCAAGGGATTAATAGGGATTTGCTACTTGTTGCAAAGTGTTGAAGCCCTAGGGGCGCTGTCATCCAAGAACACTGGGGTGGTCTCATCTTGTCAGATCTTTTGGATTAGAGATATTAAATAAAAACATCTGTAAACTGCTACATTTACATTTTTCCTTTCTGTTATAAATGACATTGCTAACTCTACTGCACTTCTGGGGCCCATTTAATTTAGCAGTTGCCTCAGAAAGCACTTCATTAAAAACATTTATTGAATTAATTGTGATATTTCTAACACACCATGCATTATAAGATCGTCACCAGCTGCAAACTCTTCTCCCAGTTGCCTTGTACAGGCAAAACTGGAACATTTTATGTATCATTAAAGAGAAAATTCCAGTAGTTTTAATGCTCTGGTCTTGTCATGTAACACTCTGCAGACATGTGAAGAGTAAAGTTACTGCCATTTGATTTGTGCTTTCCTTCCAGTTAGCCTCTTATAAATGGGGATAAAATATCCAAGAACCAAATCACTCTTAATATTGCCTGGTTTTGACATTACAGCTGTGAGATAAGGGCTACTGAATTATGAAACTCACTGAAAAAAATGCATATGGCTGAGGTTTACAGGTAGCCACAACCATTATTTTGGCAAGCATTCAAAGTTATTTCCTTATGGGATAGGCAACTGTTTGAAAAGTGCCTAAACAAGAGAGACAAAATTCTGAGAAGAAATGTATAATTTATTTATTTATTTTAAACAGAAAAATGTACTCATTGTTATCTATGAATGAGGAACAGGGAATTAAGCTGTAGTTTTAAATCATTCCTACGTGATTTGGAAGGATTCCTCTTTGGAAAAGTACTGTCTTATTCTACCAGTTCCTTTTGTACAATTGTGAATGTAACATGGCTGCAAAGGATTTATTTTAATTTTATTTTTTATTTTTATTTTATTTTTATTATTTTTATTTTTATTTTTATTTTTATTTATCTTTTTTTTTATTATTATTATTTTATTTATTTATTTATTTATTTATTTTTAACCAGGACAATCCAGGTAAAAATGATTCCTTCATCTTTCTCTGTTTTGTATAGTCACACATAAATGAGTACCAAATGCCTAAATCTCTGAGTCTCGTCCAAGATTGTTTTGCTATCTAGTCTCTCTCTCTCTGTCCTTTTTTTTTTTTTTTTTTTTTTAAATATGAATCTCTCTGACACTTGAACAAATAAGTACCTGCAGAGAACAGTAAATGTTACAGGTGTTAACTTCAATGGAATTAATAATTGCTTAGACACTTTTCTCTGTTGTCACTGAAGAGAGAGAGAATCTAGAAAACTTTCTTAAGTTACAGACTTAGAGGTGGAATTCAGCTACCTAAGAATAGGTAATTCTGGACACTTCAGAAGCACTAGGATATACGACATGCGCAGCTGGAGATCACACAGGATTTTCTAAGACATTTAGCTGTCCATTCTTTACCACTTTAAATTTTAGACACCTACACTGTGATGGCATGAATCCTGCCCTGTCATAATATAAACTGTATGATATATATATATATATATTATCACTAGAAGAACTTTTAAACAGTTCTCTCATTGCAAACCTTTGTTTATGTCCTACTTCAAGAATTGCTTCAATGACTAATTCAGCTCAAGAATATTTCCCAAGTCCTGTGTTTATTCATGAGCAACCTTGTTAAGACTTTGAAATAGTGCTATTCCATTTTAAAAAAAAAAAAAAAAAAAAAAAGCTTGGTATTAAAAATGAACACAAAGATCTTCAAGGGATAAAATTCTTAAGTCTGAATGGGATAACATGAATATGAATGCCTAACCATATGAAAATGGCCTTTCTTCACTCAGAGGGTGGTGAGACACAAGAACAGGTTGCCCAGAGGAATGTGAATGCACCATCCCTGGAGGTGTTCAGTGCCAGGATGGATGGGGACTTAGCCAACCTGATCTAGTGGGTGGCATCCCTGTTTATGGCAGGGGGATTAGAACTAAATGATCTTTAAGGTCCCTTCTAACCCAAGCCATTCTATGATTCTGAACAGTCTGGGTCAAAATATAGCCTTTTGAATTGTTCTGCACTACCAGGAAAAAGGACTTAATTAAAATTAATGTGGCTTTCCTGTGCTTTCTTTTTATTATTATTATTTTTTTTTCCCCTCTGTTTGTCTAGGTGTAGCCATTCCATGATCTTTCTCAAGTTTTACATTTCTAAGTGTAAAGCTGTAGTAAAAGGCACTGGTGCCACTTCTAGCATATGAAAATATGGAAATAGCATCCAATTTTATTGTCCAATAGATCCTAATGTAATATTATTGTTTATATAGCAGCCCCGTGCAGGACAGATGCGTTGAATGGTAAATCTAGGTGCCTGAACTGATCATTCTTCTTATGAAACTACACTTGAGATGACACAATAAATCTTCTCTCAGCCCTGGGAGCCAAGAAATGAGAATTATGACATATGAAGAACAAATATGGCCTTTACAGAGTAGTAAATGCACCATAAATTATATGGCTTTTAGTAAGAAGTTGTATAAGGCTATAAACAGTACTTTATCCTACAGGTATGAGTGATGCCTGGCATTTTGTTACTTCACTATCTGTGTGTAAATAAAAAAAGTTATTTGCAAAATCAGATTTTCAATCTGTGTTGCTGGATTCTAAACAGCACAAAAGCACTTGCAATGAATTCAATTTAAAAATAAAGAAACATGCACCAAACCAACCCATCTTATTCATGGCCTGATCAGTGCAGGGATTTAATTAGTGTATGAGTTAACATATGAGTTGGAAGGGTGCATCAAATCACACATTTGGATAAGAGAGGTCTTACAGTTCATGGAAGGAAGGGGGAGAAACTTCTAGCTTTGAAACATAAGAAGAGCTATTTTGGGGAACTGAAGAAGAGAGTTCAGAATCAATCCAGGAAAATATTCATGGTCTCAGATTAATTCAGTTTTCAGGGGATAAACTGCATCCAGTTCTGGAGCCCTCAGCTCCAGGAGGATGTCGTCCTCTTAGAGTAGGTCCAGAAGAAGGCCACAAAGATGAACAGAGGGCTGGAGCACCTCTCCTATGAAGAAAGAAGACTAAGAGACCTGGGGCTGTTAAGCATAAAGGAGGGAAGGCACAAGGGAGACCTCATTCCAACCTTTCAGTACTTAAAAGAGGCTTATAAAAATGGGGAACAACTTTTTGCTTGGACAGATAGTGATAGGAAAAAGGGAAATGGTTTTAAACTAAAACAGGAGAGATTTAAATTAGATGTTAGGAGGAAATTCTCCACTCAGAGGGTGGTGAGGCATTGGAACAGGTTGCCCAGAGAGACTGTGAATGCACCATCCCTGGAGGTGTTCAAGACCAGGTTGGATAAGGCCCTGGGCAACCTGACCTAGTGGGTGGCATCCCTGCCCATGGCAGGGGGTTTGGAATGAGATGGTCTTTACAGTCTCTTCCAACCCAAGCCATTGTATGATTATGTGATTCTCTGGACTTGAATAGTAGTTAGTACCTCTGCCAAAGGAAATTGTGGAAGAAGGGAACAATATAAGAAAAAGTGAAGAAAGAAAGAGTTTTCAGTGGCCAGAAAAGATTATTCAAGTCCTGATTGTGCGAACTTATGACAAATATCACAGTTTTAGTGCTGACGCACTGCAACACTTAGCTTCTGTTATATGAACAATATTCCATCATCAACAAACAGAAAGGCCACGTTAAATATTTGTGTAGATCCTTCATCCTCCCATCCCCCTCAAATTACAAAGGTGTTACTGTAACTACTATGCATGCAACTAATTTATCAACTGGCTAGGTGCTGACAGAATCATAGAATCATAGAATATCCCAAGTTGGAAGGGACCCATAAGGATCATCAAGTCCACCTTCTGGCACCACACAGATCTACCCAAAAATTCAGACCACGTGACTAAGTGCACAGTCCAAATGCTTCTTAAACTCCAAGAGGCTTGGTACAGTGACTTCTTATAGTACAGTGCTAAGAATCTATATATTTAAGTTTTTCTTATAAATTCATGGGTATTCAGTTGATAAAGGCAATATTTTCATTCCTTCATCACATTACAGTTTTGTGAGTTTTCCCTTTTTTCTTCTCTTCTCTTCTCTTCTCTTCTCTTCTCTTCTCTTCTCTTCTCTTCTCTTCTCTTCTCTTCTCTTCTCTTCTCTTCTCTTCTCTTCTCTTCTCTTCTCTTCTCTTCTCTTCTCTTCTCTTCTCTTCTCTTCTCTTCTCTTCTCTTCTTCTTTTCTTTTCTTCTCTTCTCTTCTTCTTTTCTTTTCTTCTCTTCTTCTTTTCTTTTCTTTTCTTTTCTTTTCTTTTCTTTTCTTTTCTTTTCTTTTCTTTTCTTTTCTTTTCTTTTCTTTTCTTTTCTTTTCTTTTCTTTTCTTTTCTTTTCTTTTCTTTTCTTTTCTTTTCTTTTCTTTTCTTTTCTTTTCTTTTCTTTTCTTTTCTTTTCTTTTCTTTTCTTTTCTTTTCTTTTCTTTTCTTTTCTTTTCTTTAGTAGTGTGTTACTGCCATTATACTGATAAGCATGACACCCATACCTATGGATGCAGAGCCTGGAGGCAAGTTCACATTCAGTAACTGGAATAACTGGAATATGGGAGAGAGTAGCTTGCAAGTTACATATGAATAAATAGCCCCCTTTGTGATTGTTAAACTTAGCGATACAAAGAAGAGGAAGAAGCTACACAGGCTGAAAATGTGTATTTCTAAATAAGAAATCTTATGTTTTAGTGGATGGTCATCTTGTTAGCACAAATACAATCTTTGGAAGATAACTTGTTAGTGACTAGATATTTTTCCTCTCCTGAAATAGGTGTTGGCCGTTTCTCTAGTTTCTTTTGCAGACTCAGTCCCAAAGCAAACCAGAATCACACTGACAGCAGAACGATTAATCCAGTTAAATGTTTAGTGATTCTGAGAGTGAATATGTTCACATCAGTTGTGCAAATTTTGTTTGTGGAGATAGATCACAATATGCTTATTGAGCTATTAGGACTTGCTCCAAGCTCATATTGGTTCAAGATGGTAGTGAACTGGGGGACTTCGGTCTAATAAAAGAGCATTGAACACAGGAGGACCAGCAAAGGAAGACGAAGAACAGCAGAAGAGAAGATAGTGAATGGCCTAAACACTCAGGCTGGAGAGGGGAACAGGAAAAGAACTGAAGCAGAAAATTAAACGGTCTGATACTGACTTTGAATAATGGCTATAGATCACCCTGAATCTTACTGCGCTAGTAAGATATGTGCATCTTACTGCTCACATATTAACACTCCCCAGCTGCGATCAGTTTTGTTAAGGTGCAAGGCACTTTCTGTCTCTTTTTCCCTCTTTCCTTATATGAATATCCATCCCTAATAAGGATGGATAAGGATATCCATCCCTTAATAAGGAAGGTCTAACTACTTAAAAGACTGTTCCATAGTAAAAATCTCCAAAATCTTTTGGAAAATTTGGGTATTTCCTTCTCCTTTCATTAACTCCTTCTGAAAAGTTGGTCCTCCTGTGAGCCCTTCACTCATCAGAATCTAATTATTATTGCCATCCTTTTAGGTTTGTCTGCCTGGGTCTAGCTATCAGACGTAGCCTCATGGGAAATCAGACTTGCTGAGATATTTCTTAGCACTGCCAGTTACCTCTCTGGTGGGAGTCACTTTTTTTTGCTTTCATTAACTCTTTTTCTGTTTTCCTGTTGACCACTCTTTAAAACCCACAATCATTGTATTCCCACAGTGAGATCATTGTATTCCCAAAGCAAAACACCCAAGCCATGGATTTTGAATTGTAAAAATTATAGCTGGAAGAGATCAATTAGGTTATCCTGCTAGTATTGCAAGATTATATCCCACACTGTAGTTTTCTACTGTTTTGTTCAGTCTGATTTTAAAAGCCTTAAGGGATAGGGTTTCTGCACTTTCTCTAGCAAATTTTTCAACAGTTTAATATAGCTTACTGTCAATAGGATGATTTATTGTTTTCTTTTTCATCTACATATTCTTCTGCATAATGCATTTCCATGACCCTTAAGTTACATACTTTTGAAAATATTTGAAATCAAATATTTTTCCTTGATGAACATTATATGGGGTTTGATGTTCAGCATAAATAATAGATGTCCACTATGGAACACATAAAGCATTCAGTCTTTTTCTGTTCTTTTGTTCTTTCAAACATGTACCTATTGATAAAATATGAAAAATTCCTTAAAAACAATTTCCTACTTAAACAACCCTTTGGAAAAAATAATAATAATAAAAAAAACATGGAATCTTGAATCCACATCTAAGTATAATATTTATGGGTAAAATGATCTTTCCTAGAGAAAAGAAGCTCACTATATCCAATTATTTCTTTGTCTATTTTTCTAGCCACTTATTGGTTGCAGTGTCCCCAATCTGTCCAAAGTCACTGCTTATGTTTCTTTTGACAACCTGTAAGTTTGAGAATGTTTTTACCCTTTTCTGGTATTCTTATTGACATGTACTAATTTAAACTACTTGTTGTGCTGCTTCCAGACCTGGTCAATGAAATCCTGCCCAAAGCCCATAATGTTCTTCCAGATTTTATTTGAATTCCCTTACTGGAAGAGTCTCTTCCAATACTCTTACTCTTTCACTTTCTTTCTTTGTCATTGTGCACACATGGAAAAAAGAAAATAATTTTAAAACATCTAGTTCTCCTTGCTTAAACAGGTTTTTATTTATTTTTTCTATGTAGGTTTGCTTGCATTGCACAGTTTCATACTTACAACTTGATGCATTTAATGTACACAGGCACTGAAGTGTTTATACATGCATTAGTAGGGCACCAACACAACAAAAAGTGAATAGAAGAAGCTGAAGAGAATTTATTGAGGAAAACAAGTAGTGGAAACTATTCAGAAAAGTCTTCTGAATTTAATAGGATATTTTCAGGAAGTGAAACAACGAAATGCTTCATTTTGCATGTACTTATGTTTACAATAGAAAAATGATGGTCTTTTGACACCTGATTCTAGTTTAAAGCCATAAAATGGATGATTCCCATCTGCTTTACAGGTATATCAAAAACAAAAGTAGGCTGCAACTTAGTAAATCAATCTAACCATTCAGAACTTTCATATGCTCAGGTGAAAAGAGTTTGAATTAAAGATGCTTAAGAGCTTGTTTTGATAAAATATACATATATATTTAACTTTTCTCAAAACACTAAAAGTCAAACAAAACCAAAAACGAAAGGAAAGCATTGTTTGTTCTTGTTTTCTAGGTAACAATATTTGCCACAAAAATATTTTTCTTCAGAGAAATATGCACAGTTTTAATTAACAACACTTTCAGCCATACCTGAGCCAGATACCTGCCTATCCAGAGGAATTAGAAGAAACGTTGTACTGCACTTCATGCCATGTTAACACTGTTAGAGTTTATGTTACTTAAGTATTTTTCTCAGAAATGTTATCTTTTATTTTATTTTATTTTATTTTATTTTATTTTATTTTATTTTATTTTATTTTATTTTATTTTATTTTATTTTATTTTATTTTATTTTATTTTATTATTATTATTTTTTCCAATGGCAAGGACCTGGAAAGTATTCAAATGAGGATGGCTTCAGAGGAAGCCTTCCTTTGTCATTTGTCACTGTCAAAATTCATCAGTAATATGAATCACAGAATCACAGAATTTCTAGGTTGGAAGAGACCTCAAGATCATCGAGTCCAACCTTTGACCTAATGCTAGCAGTCCCCACTAAACCATATCCCTGAGCTCTACATCTAAACGTCTTTTGAAGACTTCCAGGGATGGTGACTCCACCACTTCCCTGGGCAGCCTGTTCCAATGCCTCACAACCCTTTCAGTAAAGAAGTTCTTCCTAACATCTAACCTAAAACTCCCCTGGCTCAATTTAAGCCCATTCCCCCTCGTCCTGTCACCAGGCACGTGGGAGAACAAACCAACCCCCACCTCACTACAGTCTCCCTTGAGGTACCTATAGAGAGCGATAAGGTCGCCCCTGAGCCTCCTCTTCTCCAGGCTGAACAAGCCCAGCTCCCTCAGCCGCTCCTCGTAGGACTTGTTCTCCAGGCCCCTCACCAGCTTCGTCGCCCTTCTCTGAACCCGCTCAAGCACCTCGATGTCCTTCTTGTAGCGAGGGGCCCAAAACTGAACACAGTACTCGAGGTGCGGCCTCACCAGAGCTGAGTACAGGGGGACGATCACCTCCCTAGCCCTGCTGGCCACACTGTTTCTGATACAAGCCAGGATGCCGTTGGCCTTCTTGGCCACCTGAGCACACTGCTGGCTCATATTCAGCTGACTATCCACCATCACTCCCAGGTCCTTCTCTGCCTGGCAGCTCTCCAACCATTCCTCTCCCAGCCTGTAGCTCTGCTTGGGGTTATTGCGCCCCAGGTGCAGGACCCGGCACTTGGCCTTGTTGAACTTCATGCAGTTGACCTCAGCCCATTGGTGCAGCCTATCCAGATCCTCCTGCAGAGCCTTCCTACCCTCAAGCAGATCGACACACGCACCTAACTTGGTGTCATCTGCGAACTTACTGAGGGTGCACTCGATGCCCTCGTCCAGATCATCGATGAAGATATTAAAGAGGACCGGCCCCAGCACCGAGCCCTGGGGGACGCCACTAGTGACTGGCCTCCAACTGGACTTGGCTCCATTCACCACGACTCTTTGGGCCCGGCTATCCAGCCAGTTTCTAACCCAACGAAGCGTGCGCCAGTCCAAGCCAAGAGCAGCCAGTTTCTTGAGGAGAATGCTGTGGGAGACGGTGTCAAAAGCCTTGCTGAAGTCAAGGTAGACCACATCCACAGCCTTTCCCTCATCCACCCAGCGCATCACTTTGTCATAGAAGGAGATCAGGTTCATCAAGCAGGACCTGCCTTTCATAAACCCATGCTGACTGGGCCTGATCGCCTGCTTGCCCTGCAAGTGCTGCGTGATGACTCTCAGGAGGATCTGCTCCATGAGCTTCCCTGGCACTGAGGTCAAACTGACAGGCCTGTAGTTTCCCGGGTCTGCCCTCCAGCCCTTCTTGTAGATGGGCGTCACATTTGCTAGCCGCCAGTCAACTGGAACCTCCCCCGATCGCCAGGACTGCTGATAAATGATGGACAGTGGCTTGGCCAGCTCCTCTGCCAGTTCTCTCAGTACCCTTGGGTGGATCCTATCCGGCCCCATCGACTTGTGCACATCCAAGTGCCGTAGCAGGTCACCAACCATTTCTTCGTGGATAGTGAGGGCCACATCCTGCTCCCCATCCCCTTCCACCAGCTCAGGGTACTGGGTATCCAGAGAACAACTGGTATTGCCGCTAAAGACTGAGGCAAAGAAGGCATTGAGAAGGCATATGGTACCATGAGAGGGAAATGCTGAAAGACTAAGGAAAAAAAAATAGTGGAACTTTTAAGCATGATATTGAAATGAGGTTTGGAGCAATGCCCCTAAGAAAACCAGTGCTTACTTTGTTAGTTGCTGCGAAGCAAGGAAATGTAGACATGGAGGCATCATTTATCTTCTTTTTGCCCACAGGGGCTCCTTTCATTAGCCTGCCTGACTTTTAAAATTTCCAACTTGCTTGATAAAATTGCAGACTTGTAACCATTTCACTCAGCTGAAGAATAGGTTAGTAGGAGCTCCTTTCCACACTCTTCCCTGATCTATGGAACAGAGAGATTGCTGTTTTTTGATTCCCTCCTGCTCCTTCTTAGAGCAAGGACAGGATTCTCACTCTTTGGAAGGAATTGGCAAAAGAAGGGTGGAGAGGAAAGAAAAGGAAAGGAAAAGAGAAAGGGGCAGAGAGGGAGTTAAATTATTACAATTTTCTCAGAGGCGTAAAGGATAGTTAGCTATGCAACTGCCCTCCTCCTTTTCTTTTTCAACAGCTCTGTCGTAACGGCAAAATCTAATCGAGTCTTTGAATTAATTCAGTTTCTGTAATTTAACATGCCTCATTGACTTGTGCCTATGGGATTTCCACATGGTCTCTCATCCAAGTGCTAAGCAGGCCCTGGAGTACTTAACTTCAAAACAGGATCAGGTACATTCAGATTATATGACTAAATCTCCTAGAGTCCTATGTTTTTTTCTTTTAAAATCAGTTCTGTAAAAGGCAGGGTTATGGTATCATGACAACAAAGTCTCCAGCTGCAGAATAGAGTTCTTGCAAGAACCCTGAAAAATATCATGCTTCATAGTAGATAGGTTAAGCATTAACGTAACATGGAAAGATAGTTGATTATATGTTATTTTCACAGAATCACAGAATCACAGAATTGTCTAGGTTGGACGAGACCTCAAGATCATCGAGTCCAACCTCTGACCTAACACTAACAAGTCCTCCACTAAACCATATCACTAAGTTCAACATCTAAATGTCTTTTAAAGACCTCTAGGGATGGTGACTCCACCACTTCCCTGGGTAGCCCATTCCAATGCCTCACAACCCTCTCAGTAAAGAAGTTCTTCCTAATATGCAACCTAAAACACCCCTGGTGCAACTTTAGCTTTTTCCCCTCATCCTGTCACCAGGCATGTGGGACCAACCCCCACCTCTCTACAGCCTCCTTTAATGTACTTATAAAGAGTGATAAGGTCACCCCTGAGCCTCCTTTTCTCTAGGCTGAACAAACCTAGCTCCCTTTTCCTTACATCATAAACTGTGAACTTGAGGAAGTAAAAGAAAATGAAATATCCAATGCCACACCAAGAATCAGTGTTAGAGTCAGGGTCAGAACTCAGGACATCTTCACCACCAAGGCCATAGCTCAAGCCACTCTGGGCGAAGTAGAGATTTTCTAATTCCTGCACTGTAGAACTGCTTGAGATCCTTCTTTGTATTATTAGAGGGCATGAAACATACTGATAAATGACCAATGTTTTAAGGAGAGATATGAGATTATGATATTTTGGTCCAGACACATTAAGGAGTGTGAAAACCCTAGAGGTGTTGAACACCTTCAGTCACTACAGAAGTAATATGAGGTATGGAATATCATTATTATTATACATCATTAAATCCATTCTGTGTTCCTCTGGACTTTGCACCAAACACAGTATTTATAGTGAAATAAAATTTGATTTGACACCTGAAAAATTTAAAGGCACAAGTAGCAGAAAAGCTTTCAACTTATGCCTCTGACTCTCCTGAATAATTTTGTATTACCGTGTTATCAGTGGTGAACTAAATAATTAGGTTCAATAACAAGCAGAAAGACCAATTGCTCCCTCCTTTCAGTGCTAAGCTAATGCATTCTGGGCAGCTGGGTGGAGGGGTGGCATATTCAGACATACCCCCTTAAGTTATCTTTCAGCAGAACAGTAAAAACATGCAAATTACTAAATAACTTCAGTGCTGCTTGACAACTTATATTATGAAATTCATGATGAAACTACAGTATATTTTTCCAATAGCAGGGGAAGAACAAATGAAGGCAAAATATTTTAAAAAAGCAGGAAAAAGAAAAGCATAGGGAAGACGACTGCATCTTTTTATCAATGGTGAGGATACTTGATAGACAGACAAACAATTCAATTTCAGTGTTGGTGTTTTTCAGAATGTATACAGCAAGTTTTTAAAGGCATTAGGCTTCATTTATTCAATTGTAATGTGTGAATCATTAGCTGCTGGTCTTTCTAAAAAGTTGTTGTAAAACAATCAGAAACTAATTCCTGCATTGCAACAAAAGCTGAGGTAATGTAATCAGAACTGGAAGTCTGTATCTTTCCACAGCAGATTGAGAAAACTTTTGTGGTTCAGATTTGTGAGACAGTTGCTTTGGTAACAGAGCCCTGGGGATTTAATTCTTATTTTCCAAGTATTTTCTTTTTGGAATCTCTGTCCTTTAGGCAGGTAATAGACACTCGTCTGTGAACTCCTTTTAGAGGTTCTTTTCTTCAATAAGCACAATTCAGTCACCTTCCAGTTACATTCCATGGAAACTTCACATTTGGAGTGTTGTAACTCTTTAAACTGTTCTCCTCAGGCCTCATATCCAAAGCCCGTGGCAATCAATGGAAGTCTTTCCACTTATTTAAATAACTATTGAACTGGATTCAGTTTTTTTTTTTTATTATTTTTTTTTATTTTTTTTTTTTTATTATTATTATTTTTAAATCTTGCTAGTGTTTTTTAATTTGTAATATACATTTTGAGGTTTTATTTTTTTTCCTTTTTTTTTTTTTTTTGCTTTCAATTTTGTTTTCCTTTGTTTGTCATTGCCTTTCTCCTCTCCCCCCCTCTCCCCTCCCTCCACTTCCCCCTTTATTTTAAAACCATAAACATCATCTTCCAGTTATTAACTCAGTCAGGCTTTTCTCAATTTTCCAGCAAAAGTTTTAAAGAAATCTGTTCTCAGAAGGAATAAACATAGTTCATCACTAGTGGAATGAAATTAACTCAATAACACCTGTGTCAATACATACTTATTCTTCCAGAGCTTTTGTTTAACTCTCATGCTTGATCCTTTCCTGCTTGAGCTCATCCTTTTGTATTGAATACATAAGATTTTTAATATCTAAATTAAATGTTTCTCATGCTCTTTGAAACAATTGATGTATTCTTTTACTTTTTTTTTTTTTTTTTTTTTTTTTCCTCTCTCTCTCTTTAGTATGCTCATTAACTAGCATTTTTTATTTATACTTGGGGTGAAGGTGCTGTTTATAGTTTTGTTTCAACAAGACATCTTCTTGATATGAGACTTCCTATTTTTGAGACTTTATCTACCAGGCTTTAGATAGCATAGAGGCATGGAAACTTTTACTCACTTTCACTTGTCATGTAATCTCATTTCATATTATACATTTACAACATTTTCTACACTTCGGCACTGCCTATTATGCTAAAGTGCTATGTTTGTAATCCTGTTAGCAATGTCTCTTCAAAAGAAAAAAAAATATTTTTTTTTTGCATGAAGAAAGTTTGACTCTTGCTCAACCAACTGTAGGTGTCACAGAGAGAGAAACTCTATAGATGACTGGTAGGATTTGTATGTTTTGAGGATATTTTTAGTCTTTCGAAGGACTCTAAGTGAATTACTATTGATACAAATCATCTCTATGTTTATATTACTAAAGTCCATATTTAAAGAATGTTGTCAAATCTGTAGAAAGAATGGTACCAAGGGAAATGGACAATTCTTTGTGGAAGAGTTTGAAATGAGAGACAGCTGCTCAAGATGCGGGGCAGATAACCATGGCTAGTATAGATGGTAAGTGCTGAGGGTTATCAGTATCAAATTGCAAAATCAATATCCTCTTACACCAGCTTCTTGGGAATGACACCAAGTGGTGCTTGATTTCTTAGCATCGTTTAAATATCACTGAGCTGAAATGCCATGGGAGGCACATGATAGATACAGACTATAGTGCACAGAGGCAGAGCTTGTGTTTGGTTACCATGGTGACAGCAATAGAGCTATCTGTCTGCAGGCAAAGAGAGTGGTAAAGACAAAAAGAAGTGGGAGACCTGAAGCAGAAAAAGGTTGGATAAGGCTACTCAAGGCCATCTGACATGTACATAGTCAAAATACATATTTGTTTAGGGAAACAGGCAGCAGGAGACAGCAGAGGATTCGTTGCTGCTTTCTTTGATTTGCCAAATTCATATGGCAGCTACTTGAGCTGATGTGAAGTGCTGAAGAGTTGGGAGAATTAGTCTTTCAGCTCTGTACATTCTTCCACCCCCCACACGTCCTTCAACATCCCAGAAATAGTACTAGCAATCCTGTCTTTCCAAGGTTTTTTCCTGGCTCTGTGTCCCAGTTCTGCCAATTATCAGGGCAAGAACAACTCATTCAGCCTTTTCTAGGCATTAAGCACAGTAAAATTTGAGAAGTCTTTATCCGCTTCTGATGCTGTGTGTTTCCTTTAAGAGACTAAATACCAAATAGAAGACAATTCGAATTTGAAGTCAGGAGTGAAACTGGGATGAACTCAATAAGGGAGCTGGGATAGAGAATAAATAAGTGGAAAATCAATGGAAAATTGAGAGAGGTTTGTCAAGAAGTCTATAATGCTAATCAAAGCACAAAAGCCAAATCTTTGACGATGGTTTGCTAATTATTTTTTGTAAGCATGTAGCTAACATCTGACTTGCACAAATGTTGAGCAGTCCATGCAAGAATGATACCAAAGGGGTTATGTGCAGAGTTTATATAGTTCAAGACTTTTATAGTTAAATCTTTACAAAAATAATTTCTTCAGATTCAAATTGGTCACTTCAAATTTATTGATACTGTGGACTTCTATTTTTCTAAACCTTAGTATCTCAGCTGAGAATAGAGAAAATGTTTCAAAAGGGTGCTGTAAAAATGAATGTGTGATAGAGATGAGTTACACAGAAAAGCCCATGAGGAAATTAATAATTCTATCTTCCAAGCAATGTTGTAATTGTATTCTATAAATAAGACCCAGAGCTACACAGTGAAGGACAAGGAGAAAACAAAATACTGAATTGCTACTCATTAAATGAGTACTGTCTCTTCTGTGCACTGAATGAAACAGGGAAAAAAATGTATATGACTATGTAATTAAAAAATATATCATTATGTATTCACATGAGGGAGCCAGATTAGAACAATCTGAATTCTGACATTTTCTAATTTTGAGGGCTTACAAAACAGATTATTTTCGAACCATGGAAACTAAAACTTTAGGTTGCCTTATATGGTCATATATTCTCCACAGGAACTCTTATCTTTCACCAATTTCAGAAAAATTCAGCAATTTTTCAAGGGCCGTAAGGGTCCCTTCAGTTTGAGATTAAGTTTGTAAAGGTAGGTGTCTTCAGATAGTAGGTACCTGCAGAGAGTGGGTGACTAAACTGTTACAGTCAGTAAAGACTTAGACTTAATTCAGTTGCCTTCACAAATGTTCAGTGCTATTTTAAATAAATTTATATATCCTGTCTGGTTTTCTGCTGCTACTGCAGGAGAGTGAGAAGTATACTATGTACAAATCACCTAACCCACACAATGAGTATGTTTCAAATAGTGAAGGTGACCAAATACATCTCAAGTAATTGTGGACACCTGACCACAGAATCATACTCGAAGACTGTTCAGCTGATGAAACCTAGGGAGTGGGTTAGTGTCATCTGATGTAACTTGATCACCTGAATCATTCTCTAGGCTCAGCTGACTGAATTGACAAGATCTTTATTGACTAAAATTGGACCTAAAATGAGAACCTTAAATACCTAAATAAATTTAGGTATCTGTGTGAAATTGAATTCTGTGTCAAATACCTGAAAATAAAAACCTGTGTTCTCTTAATATACTTTTTTTGTGGGAAAGGCAGAGTAACCTCAACATCTATCAGTTATACATCAGCAATCCCTTTCCAATTATCACAAATATATTAAGTGATCACACAGGACTTCTGTAGCTTCTGATGAGCTGTGGTCCATGTTATCTCTTGTCTAGATACAAAATAAAAACCTCATCATTGAAGATGGGAGGAAACATGAAAAGGAGCTCTGGGGGACAAGGGAGACAACAGAGAATATTGTCTGGTAATATGAGAAGGATCTAGAAATAGCACAATCATGACATTACATACAGTATGGTATTGCAATGTGGAATAAGTGAAACATGAAATGTATGGCTAGTCATGGAAATATACTTTCACTGGTTCCTTTGTTCATAGACAATACATTTTATAGCATATTTAAATTTGCATAGTTGCTAAGTGGTTTATTTTCTATACAGAAGAACATGATTTCTTTCATTTTACGTGTTGCTTTGTTTTATATTGGTATTACCAGTATTTTCTCAGTCAGTGACTTGAATAATAGATAAGTAGAAATATACTAGATACATTACTCCTATCAAGTGATGAGCTTGTGTTTTGAGTTCATGTCCAAGTCAACATCTTCTGTCTCCTTTTACTGATTAGCTTTAAGACAACATAGCTTAGTTTAAATCCAGGAGGCTTTGGATAGATGTTATCTTGTAAAGGCTTCCTATAACGTGAATCTCCCAGATAAATAGCTTTTAAGAGTCATTATACTTTAATAAAAACTTACAATTTTTTTTTCTAAGTCAAAATTAATTAGTTACAGCACTTCACTGGATTTGGTTGGTGTCTTTGTACTTGTCCGTTGTCCATAAGCAGACTCTAGTTTATCAAGTGAAATTCTTACATGGATGAAGTTATTAGATAGCAGAGTTTTTAAAATATCAGTAAAACAGACAAAAATAGAATACACGCAAATAAATGCCCCAAATGCTGTTCATAAGGAATATATGGGATGTTAGGCCTCTTGAGTCACTGCACTATGAAGGCTGACTAAAGTCCCACCTTGACAGCCTGAGGTCTGGTGATCTCCTTCATTACAGGAGATAATGAGATAAAGGAACAAAGGAATGCAAGTGCTGAGTAAACCTAAGGACAATGAGATGCTAGACATGAGCTGAAGCATGAGATGAGTGAGCTCATCACAAACACCACATTCACATTTAACTGGTTTGAAAGGACTGAGCATGGGACATAAGAAAAAGTATAAAATAAGTAATCTCCTACTCTCAGTTTGGACTCCAGCTTAGCTGGTCTGTATACCGACAACTCTCTCATTAGCAGTAGATGCCATGATGCCAGCTGCCAGGGAAGACACAATTCAACACAGGCTTCTTGAGTGTGCTGAGGATATTCTGGGGAAAACCCAAACCAAAGGAGTAGCTTACAGGGCATGGGTAAGAGCAATAATTTGTGCCTCCATGTTGTTTGAAGAAAGACCTTAAAGAATCAATTGACTGTAACTATCTACCATTTCCCATTTATCTCTTCTGTATTTTATCTGACGCTCAGTTTCTCATCATTTCCTGACTCACTTCTCCCAACACACTTTACACAATTCTCTTTTCATGGATGTTCTTCTTTGTAGCCTGCAACATTTTGTATTCCTGCTGCCCCATTTTCCTCCCAGCTCACCACTGTCTGAAGCCTCCACATGTGTTCTCTGTTCTCAAACAGTAGAAACTGGAATAAATGGGGTTGTGTTTCAGGTGATACAACCATTAATCAGCTAGTTTCAAAAGGGTGCTGTGAAAATGATGCTATGTAAAGAAGGAGCTGGAGCCCCATTTGTCACCCCAGTCTACTACTGTCATCATAAACAAGGGCTTCAGTTCATCCAGTCACTGAGCCTAGTTCAGAATCAACACTATGGTACTGTAGGTAATTCCCTTTGAGAGGAAATTTAGACACTTGATTCTATTTTTCAGTTGATTGATCTCTTTCCAAGCTTCCCAGTTTACATTACACCCCTGCTTGGATTGTCAATGAATTTCTAGCAATAGCAGCAGCAGAAGTCATTTTACGTAGCACATCCCACTGCAGCTTGTGTATGAAATTTATGCCTGTAATTTTTGTATATAAAGCATCACTATTGTGTCTGTAGGCATTTTATAAACCTCAGAATGAATAACAAGGATATTCACAGCCCACGCCCCCACACTCCATTATAGATATGCTACAATCAGCTGGGAGTCATGACATTTATCAACTGCTGAAGGGTAATGCAGTTTATCACTTTTTAATGAATTATATTCTGTACTGCTCATTTCCAGAACAGATAAATGCAGTCAAGGACATCCTGGAGGAGCAAGTTTTGCTGATTTTTTTTTGTAAGTTTAATAATATTTAGTTGGATTCTTCCCCATAGATTGTGGTCTGTTTCTGTTGTACAAAACCAGAGTTTGGTACTTGAAGACTTGGTATTAAGCATAGATGATGCATAATCAATAAAAGTGTATACAAAGGGCTTCAGTTCCCTGACGGGGCTGAAGAGAGATATACAGCAGAGCACCTTGCCTTATGTGGTCATCAGTCAAAGGAGAGCACATCAAAGTCCGAAATGTAAGGTTGAAGTAGTTCGTGCTTGTAGTTCATAGAAACAACTTTAATTGTGTGAAATCTAAATGCTTTTAATTTTAAAATTCAGGTAGAGCTTGAGAAAAAGCCTGCTGAAGTCAATCTCCCAAATGTGTATGTGTTCTCAATGTGGATAACCCGAGAGAGACAGAGAGAGAGAGAAAAAAAGGTTGAAAATGGGAACCAGATCTGTCTAGGAGATGATAAGTCTGTATTTCTGCTGTTTTCTGGAATTGGAAAGAAATGACAAGACAGATCTAGGCATAAAAACAAACAAAACAACAACAACAAAAAATACTACCAAACCAAATAAACAAACCTAAATAAAATCTATTAATGAAATGATTGTTAAAAAGGTTATGTTTCTACAGTGTTTGGCTTTGGTAAAATTAGTTATGACAAAATTTCATTTAGCTGTAATTGATCCATAAATTTTCATAGGAACATTATAAAAGTTTGAGATCTAGAACCCTTTCACATGTATCAGCAGTGGTCTTTTTACAGATGTAATGGATGTGGATAGCTGCTCCAAGTTAATATCCAAATATTACTTAATTTATCACAACCAGTTTACTTGATATAGCTGTTGGCAATACGTCATATTTTTATAGCAGGAATTTAAGAACAATTTTAAATACCCTTTTCAGTGATACCATTCTCTCTCACTTTCTTTTTTCTTTTATTTATTTATTATTTATTTATTTATTTAATAATGTGCATTGTAAAGTTTCTTAATGTTTTTATTTTTTTGTTTGTTTATAGATATAGTCCATGATCAACCCCTTTTGTGCTTATGCATATTCTACTATCACTATTCATATTTTTTTACGTTACAGACAGCTTATTTAATATATCACTTTTTTTTTTTTTTGGTCATTATATACTTCTTTCTTCTGCCTTACTCAAAAAAATTATGATCTGGGCCTTGATTCAGCAAATTTTTCACTCTGTACATATGTGTATAAAGCATTCAAACCATTAGAATTTTGCTGAATATTTTTTTAAGATCACCAGTAAATATAAAACCCTTTGAAAATGCCTCTGGTTTGATTTTTGTATGTTTGTTTGCCTTTTAAATAAAATATTCATATTTTAAAAAGGATCAAACATTTTCTATCTAATATTTATTTTCTTTTAATAGTTCTGGGAATTTCATGCTACAATAATATAAAAATAATCTGAACTACTTAGTGCAGTAAAGCCGGAGAATTAATATGGGAGAATACTATCATTAATTAAAATGTTTAAGTCAAGACCTTACAAATAGTTATTAGCTTGTGTTGCCTTACTTGAACGTTGCCTTACATAGTTAGGCCTTACTGAAGTTATTCATTTTCAGACAAGAATGAATAGGATAATATTTAGATTTATTTAAGAGTTACGTGGGAAGATGAGTGAAAAGTGTTCATGATTTGTAAATAAAATGCACAACATGAATCCATACAATCTGGAATTAACTACAAGTAAGTTTTATGAAGGAGCTGGAGATATTGAATGTTAAAAAGTTTTGAAAAATAATTACCTTATGTCTATTTCAATACTTATGTACTGTCAAATTATGTATTCTTTTATTTAACAAGACAAAATATTCTGCAATAAAAATAGAAATTCACATTTTTGTTCTATTTGAGTTTAAATATAACTTTTATTTTATTTTATTTTATTTTATTTTATTTTATTTTATTTTATTTTATTTTATTTTATTTTATTTTATTGTAAAGGAAAATAAACCACATTTGATGATGATGTTATAAAATGGGCTTCAGTCTAAAGGAATTTTTACTCTCCAGCCAACAACTCTTTTTACCAAGGGTGTATGATGGAGACTCCAAACACAATGACAGTTGTATTTTTATGGATAGCAACACTGTAACAAGCCTCCCATGGCGCAAATTGTATCCTTTTAAGTGTACTTCACAATTTGAAAATATTAAGTAATCACAGTTTCCAGAGTTCTCATCTGATAATGCCTGGGAATTGCTGGACCCAAGGGACTAATTCCAAACATTACTAGAAAATGACATTGCTCATGTCAGTGTGGAAGTGTCTTGGTGAATATAAACTGTAATATAAAAGCATTTGCAAGCAATTTGGCCCATCTGCCGTTTCCTGTCGATATTGTTTTAAGAACAAGCTCATAGCTTCTCACACACACACACACACACACACACCCACACCCACACACAACACACACACACACACAAAAGCCAGTGTGCCAGCACCTGCAGTAAAGTCTTTGAGATCTCAAGAGGATTTTAGTCATATTTCTTTCCTCCCCTCTCATAACTGCACATTGTCTCATGATGCTAATAGAGTAGGACTGGAGTTTAAACCTTGCTGTGAAATTTTTTCCCCACATATGGAAGTTGCTCTTCTCAACTCTCAACCTTCCTTGAATTAGTAAGTTGTTCCTCTTGTCACCCTGCATTAGCTCTACTTGCTGACCAGCTGGAACGAAGACACCCCAGAGGCTGCCCAAGGCAGAGGAAGAGGCATATATGAAGGACAGTTAAATTACATTGTATAAGTTACCAACATGTAATGGTTTATTGTCATTTTGTGTTTCATTACTGTATCTGCTTTACATTACTCTGTTTGCACTTGGTGTTGTAAGGTTGATAGATCCAGCCACGTGCATCCCTCTGGAATGGGAAAAGCTTAAGCTACAGAAAGAGTAGTGTCAAGATAATGCTACATATGGCCAATATAAAAAGAGAGTATTCACTATGTCCTTTCTTTTCTGTGACCTCTCATGACTGTGAAGTTTTTTTGAGTTTTCGAGCAACTGAAAGGAAATTAAGGCAATCTTTTTATTTTATTTGTATTTTTTTCCTGCTTCTTCAAACAGTTTCATTTTGTACAAATTGGTAATATTCTCATCTTGCTGGAAAATTCTGGAAACCGAGTAAATTTCATATGCAGAAAGTTCCCAATATTCACACTTTTACATCTGATCCCTGTTCTTACTTTTTAGACTGACTTTAGTTTCTGTCTCTGCCTATTAAGAAACTCGAATTCCTATCTGACTACATTTTTAATTTTAATTTTCTTTTGAAGCTCTTCCTAGTTCAGTAGTTAGCACTAGTGTATTGATTTTCAGAGGAAAGCTTGGTATACATCAACACACTGCAGTGTTACTGAGTGCTTTGTAGAAGAGATCCTAAATGTGAAAATAACATATCTTTTTTTTTTTTTTTTTTTTTTTTTTTTTTTTTTTTTTTTCATGCCATATTTGGAAGCTCATTCATGGCCCATTGGGAAAGGCTAGGACTATAATTAGTCCTTTTTCTCTAGACATTGTCAGCAATAGGATTCATGAAGGTTAGTAACAGTTTCCCTTTTAATTGCTCCCTGGTGATTTTTCCTGTAAAGCTGTTAACTTGTTCACTGGGGATCCACAACCCACAGGCTCCTTGTGCTGACATTTGCAGCAATGATTAGAATGTCATTGCTTTCCAATACTCTGTTGTCATTCAGGGAGCACTCAAAATGCCTTTTACCTCATATTGCAATTAAACATGCATTTGCAGGCACGCATACTGGCTTTACCATCTGAGCGGCATAGGCCTTTGAAACAGGATTTGTTCTGAATATCCACTTTGATGTTGCCTTGCTTTTCTGCATGGTGTCACTCTGTTATTTTCTTAGTAATGGAGACAAAGACTAACTGGTCATTCTGCACACAACAGTGGACCCCAAGGGCAAACTTTCTATCCATATGGAAAAAAAAAAAAGTTGAAAACAACAAAATAGTAACTATATGTGTGAGCACAGGAGTTAATGTCCTTTCATGTTAATTCTCTCAGGTCTTTGAATGTGTCCAGTTTCAGCTTCCATCACATCACTCTATTAGAGATCAGTAGCCAAAATTTTGTCTTCAAATGTCAATACTGATTTAAACATCTCAGAAACCCTGTGGAAATTTGTAGGAGATTCATTTTACCTACTGTCCAGGGATGACAGAGTGAACTGCAGAAGAATCATATATGAAGGATAACAGAGTATTATAGCATGAAATATTGTAGGAAAATAGAAAAATATTTGTGGGTGGAAATCCCATCGCTCCAACAATAAAAATGTAGCACTATTCTTGTAGTGTTGAGTGATAGCAATCAGGATGATAAATCAGATTAGGGAGGTCACAGCTGTAATATAGTGGTGATAAAGATTTAAACTATATGCATATTAACTGTATCAATCGCTCATCAGGACAAAATGCAGAGATTAAGTACTAGATGCAATAAGTTATTGCTTCCTGGAAGCAATCCTTTGTGCAGTACCTCGAGGCACAGGACCTGTTTCAAAAAATAACAATCAAAAAAAGAAAAAAGATTGCTACTCTATAGCAGCAGTCACAAAGCAAAAGTTGTCATAGGAGAGATTGGGCCAAATAAATCTTTGCATACAAATATTTTCATTATTCATGAATATTCAAGACAGGGAACCTATTCAAGTGGTGTTAATAGTAAAAAACAAAAAAATGTAATAAATGAAGGCAGTGTTCTGAAAAGGAAGATGCCTACATATAGTTTAGAAGATGTTCAAAAATATTAATAAAGCTAATAAAACAACAGTGGACATTGGGAGTTCAAGATATAGAAAGTAGACAAGGTTTTGTGCATTGCTGCAGTAACATCTCCTGCTGTCACTGGTGGAGAAAGAATACTGGGCTCATGAACCACAGTTTGATGGCAACAAGATGCAGCTGCCACTGGTCCTCTGGGTAGGCTATTCTAGTAAATTAAAAGGTACCAGTGGTACCTGGGTCCTGCAACTAAAATATCCATATTGTACTCTTGGACTGGGACCAGATAGCTCTCTCTTCTACATACAGAGGTGATAACCATGTTTCCAGGGCTGTTGTCAGTAAGCAGACTATCAACAGGCAAGCAAATTTGCCAGCTTCTCTTGTGAATTTGGAAAACATTCAGATGTATAGATGTGACCTTTGCCATGTCAGCTGGATCAGTTCTCCCCTCTACTCTCCCCCCTTTTTGGTTGCTATCATAGACACAGATACATAGACTATCTACAAAAGCGTTGTAATCATATCAGGAGGAACATGATTGAGCTGCTGCATATATATCAGAATGGATCCAACAATATACATATCAGAGAGTATTCACATTTGCCTATGTTCCGACATGTATTTAACAAACAAATTATAAAAAGTTATCAGAGCTTGAATTATTAAAAAAAAAAAAAAAAAGAGTAGTGGAAAAAACAATAATTACTTTGTGATGAAATATAGAAAATCATGGGATACTTCACTAATATTCTGGTTCTAGTAACTTTGTTCACTTTTCCATTTATCACTAAATGAGGGAAGTAATTGGGAAATATAATGCTAATTTAAAAAACAAAACAAACAAACAAAACTGTTCTCTGTGCATAATGAGGCAAGCAATACACTTGCAGCCACTTTCAAAACAAAGAACACAAAATTATTGTCATCCATTGCAAAATGTCTTGTTCTGGAAACCTGACTTTTTAACACAATTTCTTAAATGTCTTCTCAGCACTTGAGATAAAAAGCATTCCACATTGGTGAAGGCATGGCAAAAATATTGTGGCTACTGACAGACATAATCTGTCATGCACTTAGAAATGTTTCTTATTTAGAAATCAGAGTTTGCCCCACTTTTTTTTTTTTTTTTACTTTTTTTTAACTTTTTTTTTTCTTTTCAGAAATTGATTCTTCATTCTACTGACTGTAAATTGTTAAACAAACAAATAAAAAAATCTAGTCTTGCAACGATGGTTGAATCAGTTTAGCAAGAAGAGATAATACTTATTTTCTACATTCTTCTTCAGTTAAAAATAAATAATTCAAGAAGCCACTTCTTGTTTTAATCTGGAAGTCAGATACCTACAAAGTATTCCATTTGTCAGTGTTCTTAAAAGAATCCAAAGCATAGAGCTGGGCTTTGAGGTTTGCTGTGCAGTTTGGGAGAAAGAATTAGGTGTTTCAGAATGGTGGTTCACAGATATGCATACAGGTTAGGGGAGCTGGCCCAAGAGGACCTTAAGTACTGAGATGGTTCCAACTGGAAACCACTGATTCCCTGACTATAACAAACTTAAGATGTCCTTCAGCTCAAGCAGTGCCGAGGAGCTGGAGTTCCTTTCAAGAGCACAGGCACTTATAGCTGCTCTTCCAAAGCACTCAGTGTTTTTGTATAAAACATGGGATACAGAGGCAGTGGAAGGAGGGGTGGTTGCTTTATGCAAGGGGTTGGAATGAACACAAAGGAAGAAAGAGTTCAAATCCTTTCTCAACTTGAAGAGATATACATCTATGGTAGGATACTGAATCAAGGCCAAACTCAACTGAGTCAGTAGATGCAGAAAGCTCTCCAGCTCATCTGAAAGAAACCAGCCATAAGATGCACAGCACATGTGTCTTTTTTGAGAAACAGTGAGAGACTGGAGCAAACAGGTCACTTTTAGTGCAATTGTACTAGATACCAGCTGACAGTGAACAGTTGATTTGGGATGTAGATAATTACATTCATGTAAGTGAATATAGTCCTAGATGTCTTTGTTTCTGTGATAGAATAGGGGCAGATGTGTACCTCCAGAAGACAGTGCAACATGAATTAAGGTTCATAAGATCTTAAGGGCAATTTTCTTTGGTTATGTCTACTCTCCAGACTACAATGTCTAACAGTACAAGCCAGTGCTCCTATGCTTCTTTTCAAAGTACAGGTGAGATCGCTATCACAGAGGTAATGTTTATTTTCAAATTGCAGTTGGAAGGAAAATTCCATTATGCAGTATATGCAAAGCACTGAGGTCTTAATTAGTCACACTGATTAAGCTCCTGAAGTGACCACAAGGGCATGCCTAGTAATTTCACCATGCTCTCACTATTTTAGCTAGCCTAGTGCATATGCAAATAATATTAAAGTTCAACTCAGTTTGGATATCCATGGTTTTATTTTATTTTTATTTTTTTGCTCACATTGTAACACTTTGAACATCAATAAACATATAGTTGTTTTCTGAGTTGTTTCTTTGATTGGTTTGGTTTGATTTGGTTTTGGTTTTCCATTCTGTTTTAACTCACCATATCACTTAATAATTGGGTCCTTCCAGCTTTCTTTTGTGGAATAAATATGAAGGCATACTACTGTGGAAATTCATGAATAATTAACCTTTCAGTTTCATAATAAATATGTTTCTGAAATGTATTTTATTTGCGCATGCCTATCAAATAATAATTGAGAAAAAGCTGTATAACAGCACGCAAAATGTGAGCAACACTTTCTGGGATTTATTTATTTATTTTAAACAAAGCTTAGCTTGAAGTGGTATTTTGAAAGGTTTTGCAGCACTTACTTCTCATCCAGAAGACTACCCAGACTCTTTCAGAGTTCTTGTTATCATGTAAACTCATTTGAAACCTTTAGTCTGTACAACATTATGTATGATGGGCATAACAGAATGTACAGAGGTTTATGCTGATTTGTTGTAAGTTTATTATTAAGATTTTTATTTATTAAGATTATATCTTTGCATTTTTTTTTTTTATTTTTTTTTTTTTTTTGAGGGGGGAGAGGAGGGGTTAAGGATATGTGTTCCTATAAGGATAGATACTACTGTGGCATATTCATGCTCTTACACTAGAAGGAACTGTTCAGCTATACCAACAATACATTTTCAGAATCTAAAATCAGGTTGTCCATAGCCAAAACTACCATAGGTTCTGGAATATGCTAACTCTAGACCAGTGCCTGATGAAAGAAAGCTCCTTAGGACAGGCCAAAAGTATACCAGGCTCTGTTCTAGCAATTTAACTGTAGGGAAACTTAAGTTACAGTGTCTGGAATGTATCCTGGCATTCTTGATTTGTTGTTCTAGACAAACTTCAGATATATGACATCTTTATTTCTGTTACACAGATAGTCATTTACTATGTCTTTCTTTCCTTCTTTCATGATGTGGGTGCTAATCAACAGTTAGAAAGATAGGTTGGGAAATTTTGGACTAGGACTCAGTGGAGTGGTCAGTCCAAGCAACGGTATTAGTACGACCTTCCTAATAGCCTTCTTCTGCAAGTGCCAATTCTGAGGTGAATACAGAGTGACATGCAGAACTTGACCTTTCCAACGTGGCTGATGGCAACAATGGATGCCTCAGTTCCTTGTTGCTACAGAGGCACTGACAAAGCTGGTACTTCTCTGGGAAGACCAAACTCATGCATCCCATTGAGCAGACAGTAGGCGGCAACACCTTTCCATGGCTATCACCTTGAGTTGGTTTATAATCACAGTGTGGATGTCACAAGTATTATGGTCCATTAACTACCTCCTGTTAATCCCCTCGCTTTCATCTTGAGGTCTCTATAGGTGTTTCCTAGCATGAACAATTCTGACATGATAAGCTGTAGCCAGTGCATGAGTCTCTGGAGCTATGATAGCCATGATAATGTATCATGCCAATAGGATTGCAATGCTTAGGTACTGCATTATTAATTTTTTGATGAAAATTATTTTTTCCACAGTGGGTGTTTTTCTAAATGAAATAATTCTGTTGATTTAATTTTTTCCCCAAAAGCCTAAAGGCAAAAGTGCACATTATTGACTAATGATGTGAAGCATTTCAGTTAGGCTCTCCCCTAGATCCTTAATCCCACACACAGAGAAAAAAAGATATTATTATTATTATTATTATTATTATTATTATTATTATTATTATTATTATTATTATTATTATTAATCAGGAACACAAGAAGCACCTGGCCTTTATTTTGATTGATTCCTGCTCTCCTGCTCTGTAAATTAGAAATAAGAAAGATATTTTTAGCCCTCCAGATTTTTAAGCTCTTATTGACAGATGAGAGTGTATCTGGAGTTTTTCTGCCAAGTGAAAAGAACAGTTCCAGAATTATATGAATCTAAAGAGAAAGTGCAAAACAATACTCATGATAAGATACAGGATAGTACCATTAAAATAATACTATATTGTTAATATGAAAAGTTAGCAGTTAACCCCACTGCTAATTCAAATGTTCATACTAGTTTAAAATGTGGCTTTCCTCCTTTGCAGGAAAGGAATACAGCAAAGAACATGTCTAAAGGTACATTAGCATGTCCTGCTGTATTCTCCTTCCTTCAGACATTGGGCAATTTTTTGTGGGTTAGAACAAAATGTACCAGCCTTTTTGTTGTTGATTGTAACCATGAGAAAGTATGATCCACCACATTTCCAGTATTTGAGAAGTGATAGGTTCATAGACGTTTAGATGTAGAGCTTAGGGATATGGTTTAGTGGGGACTGCTAGCGTTAGGTCAGAGGTTGGACTCGATGATCTTGAGGTCTCTTCCAACCTAGAAATTCTGTGATTCTGTGATTCTGTGTTATGGAAATTTTATTTGAACCCATGTGAGTGTTCAGGAGAAAAGAATTTGTAATCCTTCTGTTCCTATCTGATTCCACTGTACAGTATATGTATGAATGCAGGCACATATACATATAATCAGATCAGTTGTACTGACTTTCCTGACAGTGTGTTAGCTACTATCCCTCAGATAAACAAAAAGTAACTGGATGAAATATAAGGGTTTATGAGACTAGCTGACTAAACATTTCCTTATGCATTTAATGTCTATGGATCCCAGCTAGGTTAAGTCCACATTTACATTTAGATACAACTTTCAGCTGCAAACAGATGTGAACTATTTTCACTGTGCTAACAGAAATATTCAGGAGTGCCACACACAGCAACTAAAAATGATAGTGGTGTTGTACTTGAGTGAGTATGTGTTGCAAAGAGGCAGCTATAGTGCTGTACGTACAAGCCAGCCAGTCCATATAGTGCAGACTGTATGTTTGCTCTCTGTCACTTAGATCTCAACACCTTATTCGGGACTATGGTATAGATAAACATCTAAGAAAATATATCCTGAACCTCTTCTCCCATCTATAATTAGTGTGGGATGTAGCTAATACTGAATGTGAAAAGGTTAGGGAGAATGGGAATTTTCCTTTGAGAAAATGCCTGAAAGAGTAATACTCGATTCAGGCATTTTAAAGGAAAAAAAAAAAAAAAAAAGATAAAAAATACATGACTGAGAGAACTATACAGATATGGTGAAATGGTTTTGAGACTAATGTTATTATGAGGTATTTTATCTTAACTATATTCTGCTGTGATGTGGGATCAGAGTGAGGGTGGGGTTCATGTAAAAAACTGATCCTTGATTTCTTGCTTCCATGCCCAGGCACAACCAGATAAGTTCACATTCTCTATGGCATCGGTAAGATTTTGTTCATTTGTATTCCTACCATAGACTCTTGTCTTCAGTTTGGAAGCATATTCCTTGATTAGAAAAGTTTGCTCCTTGACTTCTGAAGTGCTGAACAGCACTAATGTTTATTGTATTAAATTTCACATATAAAAGAAAGCCCTGCAGTTGTGAGGAATAAGTAAGTGTACTGCTAGTCAGAAAAATTATGTAGCACTGGAGGCAATATTTGCTTCTTGTTTGTATATATCTAGCTGGAGAGCCTTTATCAAAACTTACTTTACTAAATCTGAAAAGGTTAGGGGATTTTTGGAGGGTTATCTCACACAGCTTCTTCATATCGCCTTAGGTTGTTTAATTCACATCCATAAAGGACAAGTAAGCTATGGAAGGAAAAGATTACAATGCCCCTGCCAGTTCTAAACACTGCATATTTGATTTATTCAGCCCTTTTACTTTTATTTGAGGTGTAAATCTCATCCAAAGGCTGCTGACTCTCTCTGTATTCCAGATGTTGCCATATCAGCCTAAGTTGCATTTCTCATATCTCCCTTCTCCTATCTGTCAAGTTTATGAAAAATTAGAGCCCTCATACAATCAAAATGCCATCCCCCAGTCTTTACCAGGCAAGCCTGTTTTTTGATTATGAGTATGCAGTCATGTGTAAACTTCATATTGGACTTCATCAACAGGACTGCTTAAGGACTGTGGAATCTGCTGCACGACATTATATCAGGTTTTATTGAAAACTTTTTTTTATTATTATTAAGCTGAGGTGTTCAAACATGTTATGGGAGACTTGAATACTTACGTCAGTGACAATGTTATGATGGAGAATTTGTTGACAGTGACTTGCAGGTCTGAATCCACTCTGCATCAGTTGTGATCAAAAGACAGTAATACCCATTCCCTTTGGTAGCATTTACTTTGGTAGATTCCCAATAATCAAATAAATTATTTGTATAATTTCAGTGGAAGAAGGACATTTAGCTATGTTATCTGACTTAGAAGCTCTCTTCTTTTTGCTCAGCTCAGAAAGACTGAATACTGAAAATACAAATAACTCTTCAAGTGTGTTTCATTTTTCTTAAGCACCAGAATAATAAATTTATAGGTGTTGATGGGACATGTATACTACATGCCACTCTCCAGCAACATACTGTGAAACAATTGCCAAAACCTTACTGCAAACTGAGACCTGAAGCAAAAGACCTGCAGGCACAAAATGAAAGTACACAGTTTGAGAAGAGGGGAGGGACAGTGTTTTTGTTGTTAATGTTGCAGTTGCTTTTTTTTGGTTGTTTTGTTGTCTGTATTTTGGAAGGAGGGAAGGTGTGGTCTATTTATTTATTTGTTTGTTTATTTTAACATAAAACTCACAAATAACCTGAAGAAGTCAACAGAACCCAAACTTCAGAAAGAACAAGAGAATTGATAAAACACATAGGTTCATAATATGCAGCTAATAGACTATATTATCAGAATGTAATAGGGAAACCAAGATTTTCAGCAGCAACTGAACCAAGATTTGACATGTGAAATCACATTTCCAAGTGTTCTAGTATCCTTTTTTTTTTTTTTTTTTTTTTTTTTTTTTTTTGTGAGACAAAAGGGATGAAAACCAGCTGGACTGTGTTAGCTAGGGTTCTTCAGCAATGGAAAGTCTCACATAAACTGCAGATTTTGGTTCTGATGAGTAGCAGTTTGGCTGGAGGCCTTAGAGGTCTTGGAATCTACAAGTAAATTGTTCAACTCAAAAATATCTACCATGGTGTTGGAATTTGGCTGGCATCCAGAAAAAAACATATCTGTAAATAGAATACTATTATTCTGATTAACTTTACCTGGAAAACTCAATGCAACAGAGAATCTTTTCCTTGTACAGCAAACAACATCAATAATGTCAACAATCAATGAATAAACCTTTTCATTTGTATTGTTTTCATGTTTACAGGTTTAGTTTAGCAATTTTGTACCTATGTGTGGAAATTTAAGAATGAAAGTACTATGCTTTCAATTTTTTATAAAGAATTTATTTTAGGTAGAGGGAAAGGTTTCAATACAAATTCAATTTCAATTGAATTTCAACTTTCAATACAAGTTTCCATTTCAATACAAAATGTCATGAAAGTTGCTGTTTGACGCTAGAAATTTACATTTGTGACTTTGAAACTTACACCAGTAAAATGTCCTCTGAGTTTCTTAGGATCACAGACCAAATTTGAAAGCATAAATCTTTATTTAACAGAATAAAATAAAATAAAATAAAATAAAATAAAATAAATAAAATAAAATAAAATAAAATAAAATAAAATAAAATAAAATAAAATAAAATAATACTATGTCACTTAATACAGCATAACATTGCATGCTAAGGAAATTGAAAACACTACCTGCATGTGTTTTTTCCATCAACTTTAGTGTGATAAGAACAGCTTTGGGTCACTTCTGGCTCACTCTTCTCTCTTCCCCATCTCTCCCTATATTCCTTTTATCATTTCAGAAACTTTTCTGGTTTCAGTTTTTCTGCAATATCCATTATTATGATGTCTAAGTGTTGACCTTGCAATCTGATCATTTTTAAAAAAGCCTTTGAGAAAAAGGCCAGTTCTTTAACCTCATCTTGTCAATTGGGTTATTTCAACTGGTTAGTCTTAATAGATATACAAAAACATTTCTAAGGCAATAAATCAAATTCTTGTGGCTTTATGCCCATTCCACCATTCATTTTCGTTTGGATGGACCCTATCAAGCATTATATGAACTACTGGCAGGGTATTCTTTTCTTTTATATGACATTAAAAAATATATATTTTTCTACCTTTGCATCTGAACAATTGGACCATAGTTTCAATGTCTTTTACACAAATTCGAAGCACTGGCTGATTCATGAATTGGCTTTTTCAGCAATGATGTATATTTTGCTGCAGTCCTTGACGCTAAACCAGCTCACTTCCAGTATTCTGAAAATAACTGGATGAACTGTTAAGGTTTAAGTTTGGCTAAAATAAAACATTTTTATGCTACTTTGATTGAAGTAATGATAACAGTCTGATCTGGACAGAGACTCTTGTTTTCCCTCATATGCTTTTCTCTAAAGTTTTTACATCCCTCTGTTTACTAATAAAACCTTGTTGCATTTATGGCTTTTACCTATAATACTAGAAGGGGAGGAAAGACTGACACACTATGGGAAAAATAAAAAATAAGTTCCATATTTGTTTGCAGCCCACCATAAAGAACTATAGTCATTCTAATATACTCAGTCTTTTAGAATCTTGGTATTGTTTCTTGTCATGTATTTATAATGAAACAAAAACAGCAACAACAACAAACACACTGTACGGTGCACATGGATACACTGACCATACAGAATTCATTGATTAAGCCATAAGCAAACAGTTTGATCACAGACTTGAGTGAAAATGGTATTTATGTAGCTTTACTTGGTGAATTACTTGATCTTTGAGTAGGTTGTGATAGTTATTAGGGTGGTAACATCTCATCAGCAAGTCTAGATAAGCCTCCCTAAGATAATAGTATGCTTCAGCATTTTCCAGAAAAGACAAAATAGACAGTAGGTCATTGTAGACACTTACTATAATTATTAGGTTAAGCTAATGAATAAAGATTTGGTTTAAGGACTAGTAATCAGCCATAATTGTCATAAGCCATTCCACAATCAATGCAGAAAATACTTTGATTGATGGTGGACTATTCAGTGAAAAACATCATACAAGAGGCATTCATCATAATCAATAGCTACAAGAACAAACATTCTTATTTATTTTTTTTTTTTACTGGTAATCTAAGTTAATAAAAGGCTGTCTAGGTGTCTGTTAAAGGAATCAGAGCTGTCTCAAGCCTTCATTGCTATGTGGTAAGGATGACAATATTTAATTTTTCCTCAGTGGCAGAATAGATTCTTTTTCCTAGACCAAGGAAAGAGAAAACAGAGGGGAGCAGCTCATTTCAGGAGAAGCAAGAGATGTTAGCTGAATCAGGGCACCAAAATTTTGTACAGGGTTCTCCAGGGCTCTCTCATACAATCTTTCCTTTCTTCATAGCCCCTATTCTCTGAGTTGTGATTTCTCTAGTTTCTGGTCCACCCTCTACAAAGTCTTACCTCATCTACGAGAAATATCTATTTCTGTTCCCACAGTAGAAGAAAGTCTCCTCCCCTCTAGCAGTACACATTTTCCTGCATTCCTTGGTCTGCTGTAGTAAGGAAGATGAGATAAGGCCAGGGGAAGGTGAGAAGAAAAGGGTAAATTAATACCAGAAAGAGAGCTGATGACAGAAAAAAAGAAAAAAAAAAAAATTAGTGTGGCAATTACTAATCAGTTATAAAGCTGCTAGAGCTGAGTGTTTCCTTACTGATTGAAAGATATATTTTTCTCTGTGTCCAATGGTGCTACAAAAATAGAAATGCAGGGATGTCTGCTTGTTTTTCATTGCTATACCATTGAAATAATTGTAGATTAGAATCACATAATCATAGAACGATTGGATGAGTTGAATGGTATCTTAAAGATCATCCACTTGCAAACCCTATTCTATGGTCAGGGACATTTTCCACCAGATCAGGTAGCTCAAACCCCATCCGACCTGGCCTTACACGCTTCCAGGGATGGGGAATCCACAATCTCTCTGGGCAACCTATGCCAGTACCTCATCTTCATAGCAAAGAATTTCCTCCTAATACCAAATCAAGATCTACTCTCATTTAGTTTAAAACCATAATCCTTTGTCCTACCCCTAAACTCCCTGGCAAAGTGTCCCTCCCCAGATTTCCTACAGGCCTCCTTTAAGTACTGGAAAGCCACTGTACGATCTCCCTGGAGGTCTCCCTCTTTTCTCTAGGCTGAACAACCTCAATTCCCTCAGCTTGTTGAGAGGAATGAATGGAGAGGCCCTTCATGGACTTCCTCTACACATACTTGAACAGGTCCATGACTTCCTTGTGCTGGGGTCCCCAGAGCTGAACACAGTATTCCAGGAGGTGTCTCACAAGTGCAGAGCAGAAGGGGAGAATCGCTTCTCTTGATGTGCTAGTGACACTTCTTTCGATGAAGCCAAGGATACAGCTGGGTTTCTGGCTTTCTGGGCTGCAGGTGTACACTTTTGGCTCATGTTCAGCTTTTCATCCACCAACCAAGACCTGAGCATTCCTCAGGAAAAGGACTGCTCTCAATCCACTCAATCTCAGTGCCCCAGCCTGTGTTCTTGTTTCAGATTGCCCCAACCCAGGTGCAGGACCTTACACTTGGCCTTGTTAAACTTCATGAGCCCACCTCTCAAACCTATCAAGGTTCCCAAGCCTTGATGGCATTCCTTCTCTCCATTGTTCAAGGATATCACTCAGATTGGTATCACTCACAAACTGGTTGAGGATACATTCAATCCCACTATGTCACTGACAAAGATGTTAAACAATACCAGTTTCAATACAGTCCCCTCATCACTGGTCTCCATCTGAACATTGAGCCTTTGACATTCTTGTTTTGATTATTACCAATGAATGTTAACAATTCTTGTTTTGAACATTACCAATGTCTGAAAAAAATGTGCCCAACACTATCAAGTAATGTGAATTTTGATAGATATCTCATAATATATTAATGCATACTTTAGGTGGCACTTCGTCACAAAGATAGTTGTATCTAATTTGTAGTTTTTTTTTTCTTGTGTACTAGAAAACAAATATTAGTTATTTTCCTCCACCTGGGGCGCAATAACCCCAAGCAGAGCTACAGGCTGGGAGAGGAATGGTTGGAGAGCTGCCAGGCAGAGAAGGATCTGGGAGTGATGGTGGATAGTCAGCTGAATATGAGCCAGCAGTGTGCTCAGGTGGCCAAGAAGGCCAACGGCATCCTGGCTTGTATCAGAAACAGTGTGGCCAGCAGGGCTAGGGAGGTGATCGTCCCCCTGTACTCAGCTCTGGTGAGGCCGCACCTCGAGTACTGTGTTCAGTTTTGGGCCCCTCGCTACAAGAAGAACATCGAGGTGCTTGAGCGGGTTCAGAGAAGGGCGACAAAGCTGGTGAGGGGCCTGGAGAACAAGTCCTACGAGGAGCGGCTGAGGGAGCTGGGCTTGTTCAGCCTGGAGAAGAGGAGGCTCAGGGGCGACCTTATTGCTCTCTATAGGTACCTCAAGGGAGGCTGTAGCGAGGTGGGGGTTGGTCTGTTCTCCCACATGCCTGGTGACAGGACGAGGGGGAATGGGCTTAAGTTGAGCCAGGGGAGTTTTAGGTTAGATGTTAGGAAGAACTTCTTCACTGAAAGGGTTGTGAGGCATTGGAACAGGCTGCCCAGGGAAGTGGTGGAGTCACCATTCCTTGAAAGTCTTCAAAAGACGTTTAGATGTAGAGCTTAGGGAAATGGTTTAGTGGGGTCTGTTAGCATTAGGTCAGAGGTTGGACTCGATGATCTTGAGGTCTCTTCCAACCTAGAAATTCTGTGATTCTGTGATTCTATTACTTTTCCTTATCCATATGAAAACAAAACAAAACAAACAAACAAAAAACACGACAGAATTATAAGACCTATTTTATCATTTTTGAATAAATGGACAAACTGATGTACAGACCCACAAAATAGTCATTTTTTCTACAGAAGTTGAAGGTTCTGTTGATGTTTTCTGTGTCTTAAAAATAGGTTGTTCAATTTTGTAATTGCAATCCTTTTTTTTTTTTGTTTGTTTTGTTTTTGTTCTCAGATTTTTTTTTTTTTCTTCAAATGTAGAGTCACTTCATTGGTTAAATGCTACTTCAATTTTTACATCATTGTAAGAATTATGATACATTTAATATTAGAGCAACTCCTTTTCATATAAACAGAATTTAATCGCATAATTCATTAACAGAAATATAAGTGAAAACAAGGAATTAACGACAAATTATTGGGCCTTGTGTAAATCAACTAAAAGTATATCATGGCAGAAATGAAAAAATAGACAAAGATTTTATTCAGTATTATGGTTTGGTTCTCAATTATCCAGCAGGTTTCAGTAATCAAAAACATCTCAGTTCAGTCACTTACCAGGAAAAAAGATATTGACTTATCTAGTATTGTAAAGGGTTGAATTTTTTAAAAGATGAGTTAGGAATGGTTTCTTAGAAAATATTACATGGTGACAGCCATACTACAATTTGTGTTTTCCAAGAATTTCCTATTAGGAAATAACTTCAAGATCTACCTTCAAATTTGAGTTATTCCAATTTCTTAAAACTAATGGGCTTTTTAAAAGAATACCTACATTAAATATAACAATGAAAACAGTACTTTTCTTGCCATAGATGGGCGATTTTTTTTTTGTTGGTTTAATTGTTGTTTTGTGTGTTTTTTTTTGTTTGTTTTGTTTTTTTTTGTGTGTGTTGTTTTGTTTTTTAAAGAGAGGAGACAGTTATTTTAAAATGTTTTTCAATTTAAAATAAATTGCAAGTAAACAATTATGGATTTTTTTAAGAAATAAAAAATATTTCAATTGAAGTTTATGACTACTGAAAAGTACACGTTAAGGCAATGGAAAAGGACACAAGAGAGATTTTTTTTCTGATAAATTTTCCTGAACATAGTAGTTTTCTTTATTTTTAATTTACTGTTAATTAATTTCAATAAAATGAAAATGTCCTTAAACCTTACCAGGACAAGGGAAATCTCCTTTTCTATTCTTAGCCTAGAATCATATTCAGTCTGTCCAAGTATGAAGTCTCTTGCATGGAAATAAATGAGTCTTTCTCTACGGATTGCTCTAATGAACTAGAGCCACCTGGATAGCCAAGTATTACTACAATCTTCTACAGACCATACCCTGGCCTGCTCTACAGATTGAAGACCTTAGTAACTGGAATTCAACAATATCAAGTCTGTTAAAGACATCTGGTTAATGGATATTTGGCTTTCAGAGACTGAAGAGAGGGGAAAACATGTAAAATAAACACTCCAAAACAAACAAAAATAAAGGCAGAGAGTGGAAACAATAACAAGGCTTTAAGATCATGTGTTGGTAAGCTGTTGAAAGAGTCACTCCAATATGACCTGCAGATACTTAGTGAGTACTTTGATAAGGAAACAAGAAAGCAAGATATTGCAGAATTTTACTGAAAAGTGCAAACATGACATTTGAAGAACAGTGTGAAATTTGTTATGGGATATTAAAATGGGACTGTGAGGGCATGCAAAATTTGTTATAGCATGTTATATATATATGTATATACGCATATGTTATATATATATGTTATATATATATAGCATATAGCATGCATGTTATAGCATGAAGGACATAATGATGAAAAAGGGAATTGAGGTGGAATGGGGAAATGCAAGTATGGGAAAGAGAGAGAAGGGATAGAATGGACCTGTTGCTTGAAAGCAGTTGTCTGTTCATTTTGTTTGTCTGGCTGAACCCTGCACTTCCTCACAGCATTCTCATTAATCTATTCCTAAGTATATGATATGCAACCTTGTACCTGTAGAAGAGTGTCTGGATATATTTCCTAGTAAACTTCAAAAAGCTGGACTAACCTGAGAGTGGAAACCTTCCAACCCAAACTGTTCTGTGATCCTGGAATGGATGCTGGATAGATGTAAAGTCCACGCTATTATTTGAGGCATCCACATATGACAGCAAGCTAGTGAATTGAAAAAGTAAAGGTATTGCCCTAATCATCACTATAATTGTTTAATGTCCATCAGCTGGAAAGGAGGGGCTGTCTGTGTTCTCCATGATGTGAGTGCTGTTGGTGTTAATGTGGGTGCCAGCAAAGGCCCTGATCTCCTATTTGTGTTATTGTCTGGCCAGCCACATTTTTTATTTTGTGCATGTGTCTTTGCATGGCTGGAATATGCACTCAGCTCTACTTCTGATCAGTTTTGGGAATGTGGAAGAGCAGCAGTCTGGGAAGGAGAAATCCTCAAGGTCTTCAAACCTACTGAAGTTGGCTTCTCTTAGCACTTAGTGTTTGCCTGAGGGATACAGGATGTGTTTGCTTTTCAATCTCTGTTTAATATCTCTGCAGAAGTACACCTAGTTGTTTGTTTCCTGTCAAATAAGTGCATGGATGAGTCACAAAAAGATGGTGCCAGTCAGGTTAGACACTTGTCTTCTCTCAAGACCACTTGGTGCTAGCTGACTGAAGCCCTGAATGAACCCTTGAATGAATATGGTAATTTTTTTATTATTATTAATATTTACATATATATAATCGCCTCCCTCTCCCACCACAAATCCAGTGTAATAGAAAGAGTTGAGAGCATACCTACTCTTCCACTACAAAAGGTTTTTATCACTTTCTTTTTACACACCTCACACTGACAGCTATAATGAAGACAACGGTAGCCTAGTTAGGTGCACAGATCGATCACAACATCCTCTCTACAGGAGGAACTCTTACTGGTCTTCTGAGAATAAATCTCTCTGTTTATTGACACTCTCACCTTGGATATGGTGCTGCCCATCTTTGACCTTTTAGTCTTCCTATATGTCTGCCTGGGATATTTTCTCACGTCCCTACTCTCAGCTGTCTTGATGTGGGTCACAGTAGCCTTGTCTTCCAATAAATATTGCACAGGAGGAACCATCCTCCTTCCCTTCCTGTGTATGAAGCTTTCCTAAGCTATCCTCAAACTTTGGAATGGGGGCAGAGAGTATAGAGTATCCCCAAGGAAAGGAGCATAGGGATAGGCTCAATTCATCACAGGGAAAGAAATTAATTGACTGAATTCATGTGGTTCTAATTATGAATAGACTCCTAGACTCTGCTTTATTTAGTTTTTGAGTGCTTTGTTCTCATCTATATTTTATAGTAATTGTTTACATCTAATACTAAACTACCACCCCATTATAGCTGCAATGTTTAAGCTAGCAAATCACAGTAGAGCAACAGATTGTATGACATAGCATTGAACTTTAAATGGTAACCACCTTAAGAGTTCATTGTTTGAAAATAAATGAATATGAACATTGAAATTTATAAAAAGAAATTAGATTAAACAACTTAATTGAAAGAGTATAGTCTTTTTCCTTTTCTGTTTTGTTTTCTTTTTTGTTTGTTTGTTTGGCTGAGTCTATTTTGTTACCAGTATTTGTTGACAACCAGACTGTTTAAGTTCCTTTTTCCTATCTCAAGTAATATTAATTACTGAAAATGAGTATATCAACCTGCAGTTTCTATGAAATCTTTTAACCTGCATTGTGGGCGTATATTGTATTATAAATGCATGCACATAACTTTTACTGACATTAATAGGAGTTACTGGCACTCAGTTGAGAATAGATGATACCATTTCTGAATAAGCTACTCATGTCTTTCAAATGCATGAAGTTTCATTAAAAGATTCTTTAAAGGGAAGAATTAAGACCACAAAAGAGAAGCTATCATTTTTATTCAAGGGAATTTTGGCATCTAGCACAGACTCCCTATCTGACTGTACTAAGTACCTTACCAGAAATGATTTTTCAAAACAACGCATAGTCACATGCGGTTCATTTATTTACTGCATGTAGACCCGTCAATGTTGCAGCACTTCTGAGTTTTATGGATAATATAGGTTTTATGTCCTAATGTGTAGGAAATTAATACTCACAGTGGTCTGAAGAGTGATGACTTCCCTGATAATAATGATAAATGGATTGAGGACTTGATGGATGTACTTAACCTAGCGGAGGTTAATGATGGTGCTCCTAAAAGATTTGCTTTGGTAGTGATAAATTGAAGATGACCTGCAAAGATAAGTACAGATCCCATTAACTTTAACAGAGTTGCCACCCCTGTAGAAGAACTAGATCAGAGGTTCTATGTAGTGTATTAGCTGCTTTCTTAGCCACAAAATAACAATATTTTGTGTACTATCCAGTGGTATCCACTTCTGATGCAGTTAGTTAGTTGTCCATCAGGGTAAGCTGCAAGGACAAAAAATTAGGTATCTATTATATGGTGAATAAGTCTCTAACAGTGAAGATTAACTTTTAACATCAGAAATCAAGGAAAATCTTCTGAATATTTATACTGACATAGGTTTGGGGTGAAGTTGCAGTGTACAGCTAGGACCATTAGACCAATGATGGTCCTGCTCTAAAAGATAATAACTTCTATATAGAGTACAGTACTAAAAGGGAGAATCATTTTGGTTCTCCCCAGCTGGATGACACCATACAGCCATAAACCAGAGGCTACACAATCCACAGAAAGAAGACAGGCAAAGAATTAACCTGACTAATTTTATATTGAAGTTTTTCTTTATGAATATGATAAAAATGATTGATATATTCTTGTCAAGTTCCTCATTGTTCTAAAATGCTTATATACAAAATACCATTTTAAACACAGCCCTTGGTGGCAGTTTAGTATTAGTCACTTCTTTGGGAAGCATATAGGAAATTAATTGATGGTTTAAAACCAATTTTTCAGGACTGAATGTCCATGATTCAAAAAGCAATTAATCTTCTAGTACACATTGACAATGTTCTAGAGAAATCAAGAAAACAAGCCCATAAGACTGAGTGGCCCTTTTAACCTCATCCTCTTACTGTATATTGAACTAATAGGTGGATTGGGAAGTGTGAGGAAGCTTACATTATCTGTATCCCTACTGGGACTGGTTTTTGGTTGCTGCAGCTGTCAGTATGACCTTTTTTTGAATTAAATTAGCTTAAAACCCCTGTTTCAAAGTCTTGCTTTTCTTCATGCAGTATATGTATGAACACAGAGATGGTTTTTGCATATTACATTTTAACAGCTAATTTTTAACACAATTAATTTTAACAAAAGGTAGGGAGAGAGGTCAGAACACGGAAAGGACAGGTCAAAGAATATTAAATAACTTAGATGTAGCCAAGTTGTCAGGATCTGATGAAATTGACTAAGCCAGAACTGTCTTTGAACCATTAGTAATTATGTTCAAGAACTCTAGGAGGACAAGCAGAGACCTGTAAGACTGGAGAAGGACAAAAACAGCACTTAAAAAAAAAAAAAAAAAAAAAAAAAAAAAAAAAAGTAGGACAGAATCTTGTTTATAGGTTTATATTTGAAAGTGATGTTATTCAGTATTTTAGTTTAACAGCTAGGCTAGCAGAACCGACTATACTTTCTTTGTGGATTACAAATAACAGCAGTTCGATGAACATTATTAAAACTAGGGACTATTGAAGGTGGAATTGGAATTGCAATTGGAATTGGAATTGGAGAGGGTAGTAATGAAAAGACAACTATCCAAAACATTTGAAAATAAATTAATTGAAGACCAGTTTGATGTAGAGTAGTTGGGAGACATACCTCTATTGTAAAATTACAAAATTATTCTGCTTCAAATATGCAGTACATTATAATTGATATTATGATCTTATTGTAAAGATAAGTAAGTATCATGTTGTCTTTTGTTAACCATTGTGTAGTATATAATACATGGGAAGTAATTTTTAAATTTACCTCTGTGTTTATTCAGTGTATTCTATTTTGTGTTTCATTTTTGCCACCATGATTTAGGAGATGATCTTGAAAAAAAAGGTATCAGAAATACGTAGAGACTTAGAAAATATTGCCTCTGAGAAACTGTTGAAGGAAGGTAATGTCATCTATAGAGATGAGAAGAGGAGAAGAATGTCTTCAAATATACTGAAAGTGATTATAAACACAACAATGGTCTTTTTGCTGTAAGTGTTTAATCTCCAAAGTACTGTGGTTTGTGCAGAAAGTAGAAATCCTTCTCACAGGTGTTTTCTAAAAACAGTCTAGACTTGATTTTGATCCTACCACAGTCTAGGTTGATGAACTACTTGGCTTCCTGAGTTTGTCCATCTATTGTGGTTTCTTTGTGTTTTATATGTACTATATGTACTGCAGTGAACTGATACAACATGTTCTTGGAATATATTATTCTTACACCATTTCTCTTTTGATTCACTTATTGTTAGTATTTACACTCATCACGCTATATCACATAAATTTTAGACTCCTCACAAATATATACCTAATTATCTCAAAATACTATCAACAATATTTTCTATGAATTTTGTTGTGTATGGTATATAATTAATCTGAACTAAATAGTTTTTCATTCAGAAAGTCTACCCTTGATGCTAATGGAATTAACTGGATGAGTCACAGAATCACAGAATCACATAATATTAGGGATTGGAGGAGACCTTGAAAGATCATCTAGTCCAATCCCCTTTCCGGAGCAGTCTTACCTATCGGTCCTTAATTAGGCAGGATAATGGCCAGCGTTATTTTTATTGCTAATTTCTTTCCTGACTTCCTCTCCAACATTTTCTTAGTTCTTTCAATAAATGATAATTAGCACAATGTACAAGTATTCTTTGTTAACCTTCAGAATACCTGTTGCAAAGAAATTTATAAATGGTTGGACAACATTCATTTTAGAAACACTGAGGATTTTGTTTTCATCAGCCATATAGATTTTAGGAGGAAAACCATAACAAAGTCCACTGATTTGGAGAAGACAAATAGAGTTTACAGCAAGTCTTGTTGAACAAATGTCTTAGAAAATGATACAAAGATGAAGGAGTGAGTGCTCAAATTCAATTAGTGTACTTCTTTTAGGTAATTCTCACAACTAGGTAACAGATAAACAATTCATGAAAGCAGATGCTTATAGGAGAAATAAAGAGTAACTGCCAATCCTATGCATTTTCATATCTCTAGATATTGAAAAGAGTTTATACAGGTAACTAACATTACAGACTCTGTTAGACTTTGTACAGGTAAAACTGTAGTGATGCAATAACCATTCATTATTACTATGAAAACTATTACATCTTGTTTGTTTTCTAGCTTCTTTCTGTAACCAGGAAGTACAGTCATACTTAGGCCTCTCTTTTGAAGCCTTGGTTTCAGGGGTAACTGAAAAAATACATTACTATAGATTAATTCAAGAAATTTAGATTTAGATTTATAAGATGCTTGTTAGCTTTTGAACTAATAAAGGACTAAATATTTTATATTGCTTTTAGTTGGCACCAATATAATCCCATTCTGAATGACACAAAGGTTAGCAAATACCACTGAATAAACAAATATAGTAGAATGAACATAGCAATGTAAGTTACACTCCTGAACTAAATGTACTATTGTAAAATGTACTTTGATACAGATACAATCAAACCTTGAATGATGCAAACATTGTCAGTGTATAATAAAGGACGGGAAAGGTCATATGGTAGTTGAAGTAAATAATTTCAACCTGAAAACTCATTACATTGAAGTTTAGATTAATAGGCTGAATACAATGATTAATCTCATAATGAATAATCCATAGTTCAACTATATTAGAAAGCATGTTTTAGAAAACAAAATAAAACTTAAAATTACAATAGCTTTCATACGTATCTTGCTTTTATAGCTACTTTACAGAAGGAAAAATAAATAAACATACTAAAATATTTACAAGAAGTATATTTGGATTGAAGGAAGAAATAACATTGATTTTCAAAAATCTCAAGTAACTAATTCATTGTTTAACAGATTTGTATATATTATATAACAGCATCCTTGTAACCTTTCCACGCTGCCTGACCCTGCTTCCATCAGCCATACACTTTCTTTTTGCGCCTAAGGTCCAGAAGAAGATCCCTGGACAGACAAGCCAGCCTTCTGCCCCATCTATGAATACAGTTACATAGGTGAATATTCTGTATTTCAGAGCAAACATGACAGACTATATTGTTAACAGAAGATCGTTGGTGTGTATGAGGAAGAAGGAAATACAGACTACTGCCTGCTCATTTTATCCTATGTACTTTGAATGGAGTGATGATAATGTACCATATTTTTATGGGAAAATAAGAAACTTTCCCCATTCATATGGAATAAATGGCCATCCCATTCTTAAGGGAACTGCAATTCCTCATGACTTCTTTCACACAGAGTGATAAAGAAGAATATTTAGCTCTGTTATCCAAACTATCTTTTGCAATTTGGCACATTTATGTTTTCAGATAACAACATAGGACCGTGCATTTATGATATCCTTGACCTCTAAGTCTCAGCCCTTGTATGGTACTTGTAGTTTTCCTACCTATTTTACATGTTTTAAAGATGAGGGAGTTTGGATATTTTCAAGAAACCAAGTGGAAGTGCCTTTTGCAGCCTGTAACACTGAGAAACAAATTTATCAATAGTGCTTATTCTGCATGTCTGCACAATTTTATCCCCTTTCAAATACAAATCCTCCATAGTCTCTGTTTCGATTTCTTTTTAGGTTAGACCCATCAAATTCCTCCACAAAAGGCAATTCAAGGTCACAGTCCTCAAAGGATATTTTTATCAAATCAATCTTTCATAAAGCTTGAAATATATAAAAGCATTATTGAACAAATAGGAAGCAGCATCTTTTTTTTAATAATTACTTGGTTCTGTAATGAAATTTTGCAAACTTGTCTTCTTTAACTCACTCTAACAAATTCATGCCTGCCAGAAGTGGAATTTTCTTTATTTTATTTTGCTAATTTCTCTTGGACAAATGAAGTAAGGAGATATGATGGAAGTGGAATGGAGAGACAATGTAAAGCCCAGAAGGCTGAGGGTAAAAACAAAATAAAATGAACATTACCAAACAGATAAATAAGTTTTACATTAATAGATTAAACAACAACAAAAACAGAAAAAAAAAATCCAACAGCAAGCCCCAAATGAGCAGCTCATAAAAGCATTAATATGGAGGCATATGTGATACATAGCAAGTACAGTATTCAAGAGATATCAACACCAGATGTGTTTGTTTAATAGCTCAAGCAATTAAGATGTAAAACAGACAGTGTTGTAGTCTCCTTAATGTTTCTTCCATCCTCATGGTGTTTTGCCTTAAGTTGGTTCTGTGAAGTAAATGATTCCAGTGAAGTTGACAGCTGGTTATTCTGGGGTAGGTTCTCTTTTCTCATGGCCCAAGCGACTTATTAAGAATAGATTCCTGGTGCTCAGATCTATCCATAATTAATCATGAAATGAAGAAATACTATCCATCTTGAGTTTTTAATAAATCTGGAGACAACATTTTATAGATGCAAATGGGCTTATTCTGAATCAAGGAGCAGAATGTAAAGATTGAATTATGAATAAGTATTTTTTTTAATTATTATTTACGTAATTTAATTAGACTTCAGCATCCTATCTTCCTACTGACATTGCTATTGAACTTTTAATACACTATTATTGTGTTCAGAGACATTTTCCTAGCACTGCTGCCAATTTGCTTTAATTTATATGTACTACTTTCAGGGATTTGCCTTGTGGTCTGATTTTGTGATCTGTTTGTTTCGTCCTATGACCATGAAAACGAATGTCATAACCTAAGAAATACAGGTTAACTTTGGGTAGTAAATTCATATAATTAGTACAGTTTCTGTGAATTTAAGATGAAGTGAAAACACAGGCTTTATATGTGTATATACAGCATCAAGCTAAAATTCATCTGTGCTACTCATGCGCAATAGTGATGTAAAAGTGAACAATCATGACTGCAGATGTTCCAGAGATGTGGATGAGGCCAGATTTCTGGACTAGTTTTGTGTCTACTTAATTAGTCTGCATCTGAGAGGAAGATACCATACATAGTATTATTGCATTTTTGCATTAATAAAAAATGCAATAATTAATAAAAAAAATGCAATAATTGCATTATTGCATTTTTGCCCTATTACTTTCTCCAGTGAAACCAAGAAGCATTGAAAAGCATCTTACTCCATTAAGCCTGATGCTGCTTGTAAGATGGCTCTAAGAACTTGATAATCCCTCAGTCTTCATCTTTGCCTAAACAGAGCCATAATTTAGCCCTTAGCAAGAATATATTGACAGATGCTAAAGACCTTGATGCTCCTTTGTTTTCAGAAAGATGAGCTAGTCCTCCAGGGACATAATGTAATTTTAGTTGAACAAAAAGGCATGTCTTGATTAGAGCTGAGCTAAGAGCAAACCATATTTCTCACTTTGTCTAACTGTTATATAGATGTTTGTTTTCTTGCTTCTTTATGCCTGATAAGCTTAGGATTTGTCTCCAGAGTCATATTTCTAAGCCCATTGTGTTCTGCTACATGTTCCTCTGTCCTTTGAAACCTTGTTTTCATAGATTGTGTATACATTTAAAAGTCTTATCTGAAAATTTATCTACACGTTGCAGTAGAAATACTTATCTTTTTTAGATTAATTTCTCTTTAACATATCTGACAAACAGATTGCATGGTTTTTTTTAGCTAACTCTCTGTAAATCCACTGCATATTTAAGAAATGTAATGAATTCTGTTGAAGCAGTCCCTCGAGTGTTTCCTTTTATTTAGTAAGACTACAGGAAAGACCAGCCTTCACATCTTGTTAAGCTATAAACCCCCCAGACACCTAAAAGTTCCGAGAGCTGCTGATAGAGAAGTTATCTAATATGATTATCAAGACAGTAATATTTATTATCTTGGAAGACTTCAATGACAACATAAGCAATGTTCCCATCCTCCTGCTGAAATTTTCACCAATGTTTCCTTTAGACAGTCTAACTCACATATTTTTTTATAGCATTATTTACTTTAATGTCTGACCAGGACATAGAACAACAATTGTTTCCACACTTCCCTCACACAGTAACATTTAAAATTGTTGGTCAGCTGAGAAGACTTGTGAATGATGAAGGAAAACCTTCCATATGCAAAAAAGAGAAACAGTTGAACCTAAACTCGTTAAAGAAGAGTATTGACATTACATTCAGACTGAAAACACAATTATTTATTTTTCAAGCTTTTTTTTTTTTTTTTTTTTTTTTTTTTTTTTTTTTTTTTTTTTTCACAGATGTGGGTAACAGACAATGCATACAGCTGAGTGACTGATGACATTTGTTCATCCAGGTTTAGGTCACCTGGATTATCTAGATATCTCATGAAGCCTCATTAACCATGATTTCAGGCATCTGTCTCAGCAACAGCAACCCATATCTCAGCAACAAAAAGTAGGGACATAAGGAATATAGAATGGCATTACATTTCAGATATTTTAAATTTTATGTAAATCTAAAAAAAAATATTAAAAAAAATGTTAATGTTTACCTGACAAAATATATATATATATTTTAAAATGTAAATTGAAATATGTCACAAATATTTCTGACTGTAGACATCTGACATTTAATTCCAGCTCTAGGAAAAAAAAAAAATCAGAATGAGAAACAGTTAACAGTTTTTCTTCTTTAATTCCTGCCCATGAATTAATTAATTAAGAGACAATAAATAATGGGAGCCAGAGGAAGGGGTGAATAGAAATCCTGATGCAAAGCTGTGTAACTGCTTTTCATAAAGAACAGCTACTTTTTGTTACATCACTTTGGGATGTGGACCACAATTTAGAAAATGCTGAAAATGCAGTGCACATTACTTATGCTCAGGAATGTCTTATCAGTTTGACAATAATGCAATATTAATATGAAATGATGACACTTGTGTTGTGCAGTGATATTATCCCTTTAAAATAATATTTACAGAAAAATTCAACTTTATTTAATTTCACAGGAGGGAATGTTTTACAGACGTGTGTGTATGCATGTCTAGGCAAAGCACAATATCAGTTTGTTTATTTTCCCACAAATTAAAACCAAAGCAAGCAAACTTTTGTTGCTGGAATAAGTTTAGATTTTAGTTTGATCAGGATGCAGAAAATTTCAGCTAAGAATATTGCACCTGTCATCTGCTTTTCATTTCAAGGAATTAAGCAAGCTGGTTGTTCAGAGTGTTTTTGAGAATGTTCATTATTTCAGCTATTAATTTTTAAAAGCGGCAAATGTTGCAAGTCAACAGCATCCATAAAAATTGATTTATTGCGCAATTTACCTCATGCTACTGGAAGAAAATAGAAGGGTTTATATATATACTACTCCCCCTCTCCAGTGTATGTGATTTTTTTTATTATTATTTTAAAGGAAAATTATTTAGCTGAAAGTAATAGAATCCTTTTTTGCATTTGTGTTACACCAAGTGAATAGGTAAGATCTGGCCACGTGGAATAACTGCAGAATTTAACATTAAAGAGAATGAAAAACAAAAGCAATTTCATAGAATAGTAGTCACAGACATGTAATCTGAAACTGGCGGGCTCTCACTGTAAGAATCGGTTAGGCATCAATATAGTTCTCTAGGCTTCAATCTCAGTAAAGTCTATTAAGAGTTGTTCTTTCATAACATGTATTTGATGTATTTTTGCTGTGGGCCCAATAAAAACAAGTTGTAGAAGTTTAGAAGTGTCCAAAATATATGAAATGAGGCCTTTATGTTAAATAAGGTTTACAGAATGGTACAATGCATGCATCTGGTGCAAAAGTACATCTTGTGAGCAATTTCAGGCCTTGGTACATAACACCTTCTCCACAGTGTTGGCTAAAAACATAGTCCCATTGTGATCTAGGGGAATTCAGTTAGGGATAGGATTCAACCACTGCTTCTGTATGTGGCATAGAATATTCTGGACTTGAGGGCTTTGTCTTTTACATGCCAATGTTAAAAGTGACAGATAATGAAGAACCTTGTTTTATTTATTTATTTATTTATTTGTTTGTTTGTTTGTTTTTTTTTTATTTATTTATTTATAATACAAGTTAGATGTACCATGGGGATTCATACCCTGAATGTCAAATATAACATGCTAAGTCCACACTCCTGTAACAACACTGATCCAACTTGAGAGTGTTGGGCTTGACCTGCTTATGCAAGGCTCCAAAGGGGAATGGAGGAAGGGAGAAAATGGAAACTGTTCCAGGAGATAATTCCTGAACAGATTTTTTAAGAGGTTTAGAGTGAAAAGCAGACTTTCTGTGGAGCACAGACCTTCCAAAAAATTATTAGTAACACAAAAGAGAGACATAAATATTATTATTATTTTGGTTTGAAAATCTTGACTATTCATGTGAAGAACATTATACAGTTCACAAAACTGCCCATTGCAATTAAAGAAATGATAGGTCTTTTCTATCCTTTAAGTTTCTGAAATTGTGGATATGAGGATCAAAGATCTACTCTACTACAATATGAAGGAAAGACCATATAACATTTTTATAGCGTTTGTCTGCTTGATAGCTTTGCTCAAGGAAATATTAACTCACTTTGGACTTTCATATCTGAAATATAGACCAGATTATGAAATGAATAACATTGTGTTTGTTCTGATTGGAGAAACCAGAGTGCAGGGAGCCATTATTTGTTTTACAAATCCTTTTTATATTACATATCCAAATATTACACAGATAAAAGAAGAGATGAGAGATCACTCACATATACTTTTTAAAAAGAAAAGACAGCATGTAGTAATATTTCCTGAATGGATTTATAGGAGAGACCCACAAAGGAAGTAAGGCTTTTATGTACACATTTTCCATACATTATTTTTACTTCCCTTTAACTTCTATTAATAACATAAAGTCCCTACAAAACAGACAGTTTAGGCTGTGTTATAAGACCTTTATGTGTTATGTTCTTTCTGACCCATTTATGTGTCTTAGCTTCAGGCTTTCATATAACCCTTGGGCAAACATTCAATGACAGCAAAGCACACCTGTCGGTTGCTTGTGGATTAAATTCTAAATGGTGAGTACTCTGTTGGAACATTCCACTTATCATCTTGATTCCTGTCATGGTTTTGTCTTGGAAAGTGTTAATTTTCTTCATAGAGGATCACAGGACATTGTGTTTTGGACCTGTGATTAAAACAATGGTGGTAACACATGGATGTTTTCAGTTGTTGCAGAACAGGGCTTACACAGAGTCAAGAACTTTTCAGCTTCTTGTGCTGCCCTTCCAGCAAGGAGGTTGGGGATGCACCAGAAGCTGGGAGGAGACACAGCTATGACAGCTGACCCAATTTGGCCAAAGGGATGTCCCATATCATATAGTGTAAAGCTGAAAAATAAAAGCGGGGTAAAGAAGGAGGAAGGGGGTACATTCAGACTGATTGTATTTGTCTTCACAAGAAACTGCTGTGTGATGAGCTCTGCTTTCCTGGAAATGGCTGAATATGTACCTGCTGATGGGAAGTAGTAAATGAATTCCTTGTTTTGTTTTGCTTTCCTTGAGCATGCAGCTTTCCTTTACCGAGTAAACTGTTTTTATCTCAGCCCATGAGCTCTCACAATTTTGCTTCTCACTTGGGAAGACTGAGCAAATGTCTGTGTGGTACTTAGCTGCCTGCCAGGGTTAAATCACAACAATTCTCAAAAATATTCAAGCTGGAAATGATTTTATGCTGCCTACTGTGTAAGATTTCAGCTTCAGTGTAACATTTAATAAAGCATTATCTGTGGAATTCAGTGGTGCTGTATTGATAAGAGTTGCCATTAGGAGACTTTTTGAGGCTTAGCAGTGGTGACTATGTAACACAAACACAAGAAATAATGAAAAAAAATAAACTACATGATATGCAGAGATAAAATTTCACTGCTACTAATGAAGAAAAACAATAGCAAAAGGAAAAATATTGTTGAAAGAGAATGAAAACAAATAAAGAATTAGGAAAGAAGGAAAACAAATAGAAAGAGCAAACTAAAAAATGAATAACAAATAATAAAATAATAATGAATAATGAACAACAGCAAACCAGACTTCAGAGGTAATCAAAGGGAGAAAGAAAGGGAAAGAGTGGAGAGAAGATGATTATAGGAGATTATATGATGATTATTATAGGAGAAGATGATTAGTGCTACAGGCTCTTGGGATCAAGAACTCCAATACCTTTCATAAGTAAAATAGGTTAGGGAATATTTTTGTCGAAGTTTTGCACATCACAATAAACACCTCACAGTTTGCAGCACTGATTGTTTGTCAACACAGACCTCACAATTGCTAACATATGAATTAACATGTAGGTTCATGGAAGGACTGTGATATGGAGAAGCACGTAAGCTGCCTTGTGCTTGGCCCAACATTTGCTGTCCTGGTAAGTGTTTTGAGGAATCTCTCCATTAATTTCCAAGGTCTTTGGATCAGACAAAAAATAAAATGAAGACATGAGTGAAAGAATGGAAACCATGTATTTGCTTTTAATGCATGTTCATTTCCTTCACTTTTTATTTATTTATTTATTTTCTTCTATAACAGCATTATCTGTTTAGCATTGATCAGAACTTGCACATACATTTTCACCGAAAATGAAATGCTTTGAAAAGGTATGTACATGCAGTTAACTCTTTATTTTTTTCAAAAATGAATGCTGCTTTTTAATATTCTTAAGACAAGATGGTTTAATTTCTTATTTGAAATGACTAAACTTTATTCTATTACACATATTACTCTACTCTATTTTGAAATAAGTCAAAATCATATTGCAAGACTAATTTAATCAAAATTGAATGTTTTGACTGATCAAAATCAATTTCCAGTTATTCATTTCAGAATTTTCTTTCGTTGAGCAACATCCCATTCGAGCTGAAATAAAGATAGATTTGAAAACTCAGTATACTGCCTGTACTATTCATTCTCTTCATGTACCTACTTCTACAGCTGTACAATCTTTAACAATAGCACCTTCAGTGAATAAACATTTTAGGAAAAACACTTGGAAAAACATTATGTTTCTCTCATGTTCTTTTTGACCTTGACAACAACATATAGAGAAATGGGCAATCTCAGTGGAAGAAAGGCAGGGGAGAGAGCAGATCATGAGCAAGGTGATGAGCTCTCCATCTGCAGAGAAGCTGCACATTCTACAGGAGTACAGAAAAGAGAGAGACAGGGAGTGAGAGAGAAAAAAAAAATCAATATTTGACCAGTCTCCCACTAACCCAGTGGTAAGGTCACTCTTGACTGAACTGTCCCTTCCTTAATTCATAATTTTGATCTGTTTCTTGTGCCTTCCCATGTCACCATGAGAGCTAGAAACAGCTCTTTTCTACAGGTAGAGGCATCATGTGATTCATGTGCTGCTGGAAGGGCACTGTGTTTGTATGCTGCAGACACTGATTTCAGCAAACCATCATTTTCAGGTGGGACTGGCGACACTGAAAAACTACTGGCCTTCTTTATTTTGATAGCTCTCCAAACCATCTTGCACATGGAAACAGTATGCCTCCTATTAGTGTCCTTTACTTATTGCTTTGAAGGACAGATTATCTCATGGAGAAAAGCTTTCCAACTGAGATTTTGGTACACTTTCTATCTTCCTTGTTTAAAACACTGTCTTGTCTTCTCACAACTTACTATTTTAAAACATTGGATTTTAATGACATAAAAAAGCACTGAGCCAGCTGTCACTATATTACAAATGTGAGTTTCAGAGTAAAACAGATGAGAACTAGAATCCACTAGGACTAGAATTATTGTGAAAGAGGTCTAAGGTCCTCTTCCTATACTGTTGACTGTGCAGATCTTATTGGATTGCAGACAGACATTTTTGAGTCAGTGAGGAAGAAAATAATATTGTAATGATCAAGTGAATTATGTTTAAGTGACCCTAACTGGACCCAAAGAGAACCCCCTTTCTTCTTCCTCTCCACCCTTACAGCCTCTGACAGGTTTCCTTTCTGACTTCAAATGTGGCAAACTGCTTACAGCTCTGAATAAGGCAAATAAGCCAGGTAGCTAAGGACATATTGACAGTGAAATGGAACACCACATCTATCTGCATTAGCTTCAGAATAAAGCAACTTTTCACTTGGTTTCTGCCTGACCTGAATAGCAAAGCCCAGATTCCTGGTTAGAGACTGGTGTTGTAGTACATTATTGTACAACCATACAACACTGTATCCCAGTGTTGTTACCTGAGGTTCAAACTTCAGTTTCTAGGAGTTCGCACTGTGCTAGACAGATTTGCCATCCACAGTAAAGCTTCCTCAGGTGTCTGTGATATATGCTAGAAAGCTCAAATGACTAGGAGTTAGAAGGACAAAGGTCTTCCTTTTTATTTATAAATGAACGTCTAGTTTCTCAACCACTAAACTTCTAATTTTGATAAACAAACAAAGAAAAAAGATTTAGATATTTTTGCTAATCTAACACTAACTATCCTCCACTTTCTTTGTTTTGCAGAATTGGATGAAAATGTGTTGAGGTCAAATGCTAGTTATGCTAACAATTTTTCTGCTGAACTAAGATATTGGAAATCCAGGACACAAATAGGTATATCTCTTACAATTCCATTGCCTTAAGTCAAAGCTGAATTCAGCAGGGATCTCATTTTATGATAACTAGTATCATTATAACATAAATTGAAGTCAGAATAAATGTTGGTATGTAGTACTAAAAATAACATTTCATGCTGGCTTGGGATTTAGGAGGTTAACATGGGAACAGACACATTTTGCAAATTATTAAAATGTTAGACTTTTATCCACCTTTCTTTGCTATTCAGCTGTATAATCTATTTTACTCTAACTCAGATTTTGTGCTGATACAACAGTGATGACCAAAGATGCTAAGACTTTATTTTTAAATGACTTCTCTGTATATTATATCACATTTCTGTATAATCTGATCTATGGTTGTTAAATTAGCCCTAGAGAAGCCTAGGTTGTTGGCAGGGGTATCATATCTTGAAACCACTGAGTAAAATATAATTGCAATATGTGGAGCAGCTAGATCAGTAAATCAGGTCCAGTATCATTTATTCCATGCTCAGTAATAGCCATTGAATAGCCATACTATAATAAGTTGCATCTATATCAATGCAGTTCTACTGGAAAGAAGGCACTGAGTTTAAACCTGGCCATAGGTCTCAGGCAACTCTGCTGAGTTTGGTGGAGTTTCCTTGGATTCACAGCTACAAATATGAGGTTTGATTCTAATAGGATTTCTAACTGCAGAAGATGTACACAGACAGTTAAAACAGCTTGTCTGTTATATCTTTACATGAAATTTCTGCAGGGCTCAGTAGGAAAGACTAAGAGAATGGTCTCCAATTCACCCTCTCTATATTGGCTGGAGACATCCTTTAGTCTTTTAACTCATCAACTTGTTTGGCTACTGTTTGCTGTGTGAATGTTCATTCTTTTTTAAAGTTCACCACTGGTCTGAGTGAATACAAGAGGAATCTATTAGACAGCTGAAATGAGAAAAATATGTTCAATGATAGTCCTAAATTTATATGGAATTTAGTGCTAGAACTGAGACTCAAATTCTGCCCAAATCCAGGTTTATGTTAATTTTTTTAATTATGTTTTGATTGTCATCTACTCGATATTTTGAAAATATTCAACTTTTTTTTTTTTTTTCCCTAAATTGAATTGGATCCAAATTAAGCCAGGGATATGAGAAACATTAAAAATGGGGAAAGTAGAATCTAAAATTAATGTACTGTTTCAAATTATTTTTCCTTTTTTTTTTTTTTTTTTTTTTTTTTTTTTTTTTTTGTGGCTCTGTCTGCATTACAATGAATTCTGTGCCTTATTCAATTAATGTCCTCATGACAGTCCTTAGAAGTCAAAGAGTTAAAAACTCACAGAGAACTGTAATGGTAATGTGTTCTGAGAGATATTCATTTGGCCTCAGCTGTCCATTTTATTCAAAGTGCTAAATGCTTTAATATACATAGACTATCATTTACATAGCAAGTGGATATGTGTGATGAATTATTTATTTTGTGACAAATACCTAATACCCAATGTACTGTCAAATACAAAGAACTTCCTTATTTGACCCCCATGTGTAAATTTGCGTTAGAGAATTCATTATCTTTGCACGTAAGTCACATTGAAGTTATATGCAGATATCTGTCAGTGGAACTGCAGATTATCTCAGCTTTGATTTAATTGCACTATTTCCTTTTTTGTTTTTTTTTTTTTTTTTTTTTTTTTTTAAACATTGTGCCACAGAAGCTGATTTAATAAGAGGTACACTTCCAGTGTAAAAAGGGTAGGTGAGATAGAAAGACAAACTCAAATTATGATGTAAATATGATGAAAATCACTAATTTATGTGAGACAAATTGCACCAGAATTTCTCACCTCTAGAGGAAGACAAAAGCTCCTAATGCTCCTAATGGAATGCAAAGCTCCTTAGTTCAACAAGACAGTATCACAGAATCACAGAATGGTTGAGGCTGGAAGGGATCTCTGGAGGTTATCTGGTCCAACCCACTTGCTCAAGCAGGGTTACCTAAAGAAGGTTGCCCAGGTCCATATCTGGGTGGCTTTTGAAGATCTTCAATTAGGGAGACCCCACAACTTTTCTGGGCAACCTGTGCCAGTGTTCCATTATCCACACAACAAAGAAATGCTCCAAGGTTGTGCCCATTGCTTCTTGTGCTGGCACTGGGTACCACTGAAAAGAGCTTGGCTCTGTCCTCTTTACATCTTCCTTTCAGGTATGTATACGCATTGATAAGATTTCCCCTGAACCTCCTCTTCTTTAGGTTGAACAGTCCCAGCTCTCTCAGCCTTTCTTCACAGGAGAGGTTCTTCAGTCCCTTCACAAACTCTGTGGCCTTCTGTTGGACTCTTTCCAACATGACCATGTCTCTCTTGTACTGGGTGCCCCAGAAATGACCACAGTACATCCACAGAGATGTGGCCTCACCAGTTCTGAGTAGATGTGAAGGACCACCTGCTGGTGATACTTTGCCTAATGCATCAAAGAATTCTATTAGCTTTCTTAGCAGCAAAGCCATATTGCTCGCTCTTGTTCAACTTGGTGTCCAATGGACTCACAGGTCCTTTTCTGCAGAGCTGCGTTCCAGCTGGGTGGCCCCAGCACATACTGGGATTCTTGTCAGCCCACCTCTCCAGCCTGTCAAGGTCTCTCTGCATGGCTGTGCAGTCCTCTGGTGAGTTTGCTACTCTACCCACTTTTGTGTCACCTGTGAATTTACTGAGGGTACATTTAACCCCATTATTACATACAGATTACATATTACATTATTACATACAGATTGCTATTGAATATGTTAAACAGGACTGGACACAGTATTGACCCCTGGGGTACTCTGCTCATTACTGGCTTCCAACTAGACTTTGCACTACTGACCCTTGCCCTCTGGGCCCAGCTCTTCAGCCAGTTTTTGATCCATCTCACTGTCTGCTCATCCAGCCCATACTTCAAAAGCTTCTCTATCAGGATCTTATGGCAAACAGTGTCGAAGGCCTTACAGAAGTCAGTAAAGACAATATCCACTGCTCTGACCTCATCCATCAGGCTGGTCATTTCATCAGGTTGGTCTATTATGACTTTACCTTGGTGAATCCATGCTGACTACTCAGTGATTTCTTTCTCCTTCATGTGCCTGGAAATAGTTTCCAAAATAGCTGTTCCATAACCTTCCCAGGTATCAGGGTGAATCTAACCACTCTGAAGTTCCCTGGGTCCTCCTTCTTGCCCTGATTGAAGATAGGAGTGACATTTGCTTTCTTCTAGTCTTTGGGCACTTCTTCCAGTCGTCACAATTAAGTGAAGATTACAGAGCGTGACCTCAGAATCACATCTGCTATCTCCCTCAGCACTTATGGGTGCATCCAGTCAGGGACTATATCATTCAGTCAGTTTTCCCCAGGCAATAGGTGACCTGATCTTATGCAGCCAGCTCCATGTTTACATTCCAGAAAAAGGTAAAAGAAATCAGCTTGCATAAGAAATTGTATCACATCAGATTTACAATTCTTATACTGCATACAAGGAAGGGGAGGGGAGGGCATATAAGGGAGGGGAATGGGGGGGGGGAGGGGAGGGGAGGTGGAGAGGAGAAGGAAGGAGAGGAGAGGGCAGGGGACGGGAGGGAAAGGGAGGGGAGGTGGAGAGGACAGCAGAGGAGAGGAGAGGAGAGGAGAGGAGAGGAGAGGAGAGGAGAGGAGAGGAGAGGAGAGGAGAGGAGAGGAGAGGAGAGGAGAGGAGAGGAGAGGAGAGGAGAGGAGAGGAGAGGAGAGGAGAGGAGAGGAGAGGAGAGGAGAGGAGAGGAGAGGAGAGGAGAGGGTCCTCAGTGTTTATTGTATCAAAAATGGAGAAAATGCTGAGTTCAGAAACGTTACATCTTCTCTCTGACATTGGATGGGTATACTTCAAAGGGTTCTGGGGTATGATTTAATTTGTGTGCACAACACACACATTTCAGATATTTATTTGCATAATTTGGAGCCATAAAACATGATTAAAGATCTCACATAAAAAAATACATCTTATACTTTTTTTTTTTTTTTTTTTTTTTTCTATGCTTACCCTTCTGGTTTGACTTTTGACATAACATGTGGGAGAAAGAGTAAATAAAACATTTCTGAAACTTGAAAGAGATTTTGCCTGGGATGAAGTCAGAACGGGAAGGTCAGGTCAATTTTTATTGAATCAGTCCAGCTTTCCACCCTTTACTGAGATACAATTTCTGAAGCTGCTGCCTTCTAGGCTGGGTCATTTTAGCAGTTAGCAGATGAGAGGGAGCTGACAGAGCACCAAAGATTTTCATTCTGTAGGTTAAAAAGTTGGTAGAGTCACAGACCAAACTCAGCCAGAGGGAGTTTATGCCTGCTAAGTGAACTGAAAGTTAGTATTGACCCTGAAGAAAAGCTCCTCTGTAGTTGTAGAATTTGTTTATCTCCACTTTGACACATCTTGGATAATGAAAGCCTTTAAACACAATAGGCCAATTACAGACCTGGTGTGAATGGGCACAATGCCACTGAAACCGGACAAGCTGCGCCCACTCACACCAGGTTTGAATTTGGCACATTGCCTTTGTCAATGGCAAAACAATGTTTTCAACAAATTTCCTGGCAGAAGCTATGCTGCATGGAAAATGCATTCACTTAATATGTTTATTTGCATTATAGCTCTGAGCTTCAACAGAGCTTATTATTCATTATGCAAGTTCGTTCCCTTCCCAGGCAGCTTTCTGAAATACACATCAGAAAGTATAGTTAGAGTCTTTTAGAGCTGAAGAGACATTCTTCTGTTTGTTTTTGTTAGAGATAATACAGATCTTGTTATATCCCCCTACTTTTTCCCTCACAAAGAAATGACATGAATACTGGGCCAAACCCTTCAAAAAATGAGAGTTCAGGAGTAGATAAAAATAAGGTCTTATTCAAAGACCTACTTGGTTTTCAGTAGCATGGAGTGTTCTCTGGCTCTTCTGCTGATGCATTCCTTGATTCTTAAACAATCTCAAAGAAACTAATAGGAGCTCAGATTTTAATTGGGCAGTGAATTAAATATGGATTTAGGAGTCTGACTTCAGGCTTCTATTTTCAAGAATTGCCCCAGATTTTCAGAAAGAATGATCATTCAACTTAAATCCTCCAGTAAGGAAACTTCCTGTGGAAGGTAGAGGATGGTGTATTTCTACGGGGAGAAAATATAATCTTTTCTGCTACCCTATATGAAATTTTATTTATTTGGTACCATTCACTATTTAGTGACTTTCTACCTGCAGTTTTAAGGGTTATGACCCTCTGAGCAGGCAGTAAGCCATGCCTTTTATTGGGAAGTATCTTAGAATCATAGAATCTTAGAATCATGGCTTGTGTTGGAAGGGACCTTAAGAATTATCTAGTTCCAAACACCCCTGACATGAGCAGCAACACCTCCCACTAGATCAGGTTGCACAAAGCCCCATCCAACCTGGCCTTAAGCCCTTCCAGAGACGGGGCATCCACAACCTCTCTGGCCTGGGGAGCCTACCCCACTGTCAGATGGTGATGGGCCTTGTTCCTGGGCCATGGGGCTGACACTCTCCTGGAATGCTCAGTTAGAGGATGCATCAGGGGCTCATTCCTCTCATTGTGTTATTGTGGTTCTACCACTTTCTGTTGTGCCTTTGAGCTCTTTTGTGTGTGTAGAGATGAGGCTTTAGTTTTCTAACCTAAAGTTTTCAACATGCAGGTATCTGTACCTAGAGTTGACAGAATTAATGGGGTCCTGAAAGAAAACAGAAAGGGTGGAGAGGTGAGTAAACTGGGAACAGAAAATGAAGCCAGTTTCAACTCCAGTAATAAGAAAAAACAGCAGAGACCTACTCATTATCCAGTGGCTTGGGAAGAGTATCAGTCATCTGCTTGCTTGCCTTCTCCTTCTCCTTCTCCTTCTCCTTCTCCTTCTCCTTCTCCTTCTCCTTCTCCTTCTCCTTCTCCTTCTCCTTCTCCTTCTCCTTCTCCTTCTCCTTCTCCTTCTCCTTCTCCTTCTCCTTCTCCTTCTCCTTCTCCTTCTCCTTCTCCTTCTTTTTTCTTTTAATATACAGTGCAGTTTGAAAAATGAGGCATAATACAATACAGAGAGAACAATGTTCAAAGACCAAGTTAACTGAATTAGAGAGGATGGATGAGACAGAAGCATTATAAAGGAAGACAATAAAGTGATGAGTTTGTCCCTGAGGTTTGGGTAACTGAAGGTGATCTTCAACATTCCTTCCCACTGAAGACATATGGTGGCAACATTTGCTGTGATACTGACTGTGAAGTATGCAATGAGCTTCATGTCCGCTAAAATATATGCTATCACTTAAAGTTCTGTAGAAATATGCATTGTTTATAGTTCTATCTGAATAAATACAAGAACAAACATTCCTCTTTACAGTTTCAGAATGTGGTTAGTTTTACAGCACAAAATATTTTTTCTAAGCCCTGTCTTGGGCAGTTATTGAGATCATGAATTTTGTTTCCCAAAGCTGCATGTGCAGATTATTTACCTCATGTTGTTTCATATCCATCATATTCACCAAAGGTCCAGAACTGCAAATGTAAGCTTCAAGTTATACTTTACCTGTTTTTACAAGTGACCATTTTAGCACACAATGATAAATAACAACTGTCATCACAGAACTCAGAGGAAAATGCTTTCAAATGTTTCTTAATATTTCTGTAGGAAGAAACCAGTGATTATGTGAACTCAAAATACAGTAGTAGCAACTTGGTACTTTTTTTTTTTGTGTATGTGTGTAAACACTATGAGAGTTTATGTGCGTGCTTATCTATCTATAGAACAATAAATAGTTCAAAAATAATTTAACATTCTTGGTATATATTAAACATGTCCATTTGTTCTGTGGTGAATTTGCTGGTAGACATGATATTTGTAAAGTTGGCAGTGTGCATATTTATGACTGAAATTTTTCTTTTCTACTTAAACAAAACATGCACAGTCAGTAAAAAGCTGTGTATAATCAAATTGAAGGCATTAATGAATTCCATTCCTAAATGAAATACTTTTTTCTAGACCTAAAGCTTAGGATTTTTGTTTCCCATTGCCTTGTAGGGCTTTTGGTCTCAGACTCTGAACTGTCTATCTTGTTTGAATAGACGTCAATGGGACTTTTATTTTTTAAAGCATAAATGAGGGAAGGATCATTTAAGAAAACTGAGTAACATTAATCAGATCTGATATGAGACATTATAAATCTCCAAATGCTCCAAGTTCTATCAAGAATGAACAAAGTCTTTTTCTCATAAGCATGAGACAATAAAAATAATAGGGTTTTTATTATAAACCATGTTTCATCAACATATTTCCTGTTTAATTCAATGTTTTGTTTTGTTTTGTTTTGTTTTGTTTTTCCACTGTATTGTTGCAGATTCCTCTAACATTTTACCAGCTATGTTCTTAATGAATATTTTAATAGGTAGAGTAGTTAATAAACGTTATGTGCAGTAGTTTCATTCCAGTTCTTCCACAGTCTAGAACAGTAACTCAAAGATAGCCCTTCTGAAATGATAGGGAGTTGAAAACAGCCATTAACAGCAACAGGCATGGACTTGGAGTCACTATGGTATTGTGGCTTCAGCCTTCCTAATTCAATTACCATGTCGTGAAACTTCATTTGGAAATATGGATCCTTGATGTATTCAGTTTTACTGTGACTCTTTCCAAAGTTTTCATTTCACTATTCATAACTTGCCTGTAATGAGGAACCACCTCTAATGGATATTGCCAATTCCTATTGTACTTGAATAATTAGCACATTTGTTTGGCCATGAGATTATGTTCCATTGAGATACTTCCTTTCAAATACCCACATTTTCCTCAGTTTATATTCTTAGATTCATATATATGTATATTAACAGCATATCTTCTCTTTCTGATCTGAAATTATTAAATGATTACTCTAGGATCAAGCTATTTGCTCACATCTTTGAGAAAAGTAGGAATTTTACAGTTTAACGATTTGTTGAAGATCACATTAGTTTCCTCTTCTACATTAATACTTTTAGTTGCACCAGAATTGTGATGCTCAGCCCAAGGTGGGGGACAAAAGGTGACACTTGAATGCACTATTTTCTGACTTAAAAATGGACTGGATGAATTTAAAGCCACTTTCATTAGAAACCATTTTTCCTTTTCTTTTGTATCAAGTGATTCATTACAGAGCTCACTGCATTTTTTTTATTTTTTATTTTTTTTATTTATTTTTTTATTTTGGGAATTGACCTGTTGTTTAGAGGAAACTATAGCGAGGAATAGAATTATAATCCATTATAACCCAGACTTTGGGTCTGCCAGTTTCTGATTTGCCTGAGATGTGATCACAGTTGGAAAAAGGGTACCACTGCTACTTGAAAGTATTATATAGCCTTGCTTTACTGTGCTTTAAAGTTTAGGTCAGTGGTATGCAAGGATGCAGACAGATACTCTTTGATGTGAAATATTTAAATGGAAAGAGAAAATGTATAAATAATTAAACTATCTGCATTAGTTTTTAACTCCTAATCATGAACTGAAAATTAAACTGTTTGTCTTGCTGGAGAGAGGAATGTGCAGTAGGCTCCAAAGATAGTTTGCAAAAAACAAATGATTGTAATAAAGACAAGCAATAGTTTGTTTTCTTTACTATTTTACATCTTTTCTTATATTTAAAACATTATGAAGCATCCATCATGCTATGCCCAGATTATGATATGTCTGAATGAACAACAAATCAGAAAATACATTTATAGAAATATATGAGATAGTATTTATATATTTGAATTCTTTTTATGTTAACTACACCAATTAAAAAAAAAAAAAAAAAAAAAAAGGAGGGAATACACCAACATGAAAATTGGGCTTGTAAAAACACTAAGATGCAAATGTAATGATGTCTATACTACAAGTTCTACCAATGAAGTTATCTCCCCTGGAACATAAAGTACTAAAATTGACTGATGTTAAAACTGTGAAGAAATAGATGCTGTGTGACACAGGAAGAGATAAAACGAGATGAAGGGAAAGAAAGACAACTCAGCCTCAGAATATGCAGCAAACATGAGTTCTGTACTTTTCAAACCTGTAGAATCCCCACCCCACCCCTCACCCACCACATTTTTTTTTTTCCTTTTATCTTCTTTGAAATGTGATTTGTCAACCCTATTGGGTTTATGGGGGAAGGTTTTGGTAACAGGGAGGCTGCAGGGGTGGCCTCTGTGAGAAAATCCCAGAAGCTGCCCCATATCAGATAAGAGCCAGCTCCAGATGGCTCCAAAAGGGACCTGCTGCTGGCCATAGTCAATCCAGTGAGAAAATGCTGAGTGGGCCTCTGGCAGAGCAGATTGAATGAAGGGGGAAAAAAAAACAAAACTGCTGTGTGACAGCATCTGGGAGAGAGGAGTGAGAAAATGGGAGAGAAACAGCCCTGCAGACCCCCCCCGGTCAGTGCAGAAGGAGGGCAGGAGGTGCTCCAGGAACACATCAGCAGTTCCCCTGCAGCCTGTGAAGAGGCCCCTGGTGGAGCAGGCTGTTCCCCTGCAGCCCATGGATACCACATGGAACAGATCTCCATGCTGCAGCCTGTGGAGGAGCCCCTGGTGGAGCAGGTGGATGTGGCCTGGAGGAGGCTGAGGCCCATGGAGAGCCCCCTCGGGAGCAGGCCCTGGGCTGGAGCTGCAGCCCGTGGAGAGGAGCCCATGCAGGAGCAGAGGGGCTGGGGGAAGCTGCTGGCTGTGGGGGACCTGTGCTGGAGCAGTTTGCTCCTGGGGGCTGGACCTGGTGGTATGGAACCACGTGGGAGCAGTTCTTGAAGCCCCCGCAGGATCAGTTTGGGAGGGACCCCACGTGGAGCAGGGGCAGAGAGTAACCATGAGGGAGCTGCAGAAACAAGTGTTTAAGGACTGACTACAGCCCCCAGTCCCTGTTCCCTTGCGCTGCTGAGGAGGAGGAGGGAGATAGAAGGAAGTAGATGTGGGGAAGGTGTTTTTAATTGTCTTTTCACTTCTCACTGCTCCAGTATGCTAATGATAGGCAATAAATATTAATCTTCCTATGCTGAGTCTTTTTTGCTTGTGACAACAATTGTTGAGTGATCTCTCTGTCCTTATCTCAACCATTGAGCCCTTTTCATCGTATTTTCTCCTTCTTCCCCTTTGAGGAGGGGAGTGAGAAAGCAGCTGTGGTGGAGTTCAGCTGCCCTGCCGCGTAAAACCACCTCGCAAACATCTATTATCATCTGGGTACTAGTTTTTACCATATTTTTTATCATTGTTCTTTTGGGAGGAATTCTGGATGCTGCACAACAATATTCATTTGGCTGCTTACTTTTCAATTAAATGGTGCTACATGAACTGCAGTAACACAGTCAGGGGGATGGTCCAGATGAACCAATGCTGTTTTGATCAATTTCTTTTTTTTTTTCTTTGAATATAGCTAAAATCTAGATGCTCTGAATAAATGTTCTCTTTTTATGGACAGGTAAACCAATACTTGTACTTCTGTTAAAAATTACCATAAAGGAAATTGTAGATATGGGAGACTTAATCTAGAAAATATTCTGTTAAAATGTAACCCATATATATAAAAGACATGTTTAGTTTAACACTTTTACGAAGGTGAAAACAAGGTAATATATTTTATAAACAACTCAGAAGGAAGAGTACCAGGAATTAAAAATAAATAAATAATTAAATAAATAGATAGATAGATAGATAGATAGATAGATAGATAGATAATTAAGACACTTCTTTTAATCCTAGCTAGATCATAGAATCAAAAAATTATAGAATCACAGAATCACAGAATCACAGAATGGCTGGCTCGTGTTGGAAGAGATGTTTGATTTTCATGAACTAGATAAACATTCTTTTCCCCAATAATCTGGATTTTTTTGGCAAGATTTTCACAGGTCAGAAGTTCTAGGTGTCTAGAACAAGTAGGAGGAATCTACCAGTGTAGTGGGTTTACGTGGCAACGTTTTGGGAGTAGGGGGCCATTGGGGTGGCTTCTGTGAGAAGGATCTAGAAGCTGCCCCATGTTTGGTAAGGGCTCCACTGCTGGCCAGAGCTGAGCCAATAAGTGATATTGTTTTGCACCCCTGTGAGAGCATATTTAAGAGAGGGGGAAAAAAAAAACGCTGCGCCATACAGCAGCTGGGAGAGTGAGAGGAGTGAGGAACAGCCTTGCAGGCGCCAAGGTCAGTGAAGAAGGAGGGGGAGAGGTGCCCCTCCTCAAAAAAATGTTGTTGTTTTTTTTTTTTTGTCAGCCAAAACGCTGATTCATCCCCAGGCATCGGAGCAGAAGTCCCCTGTGGCCTGTGGTGAGGACCATGGTGAAGCAGGCTGTCCCCCTGCAGCCCATGGAGTACCATGGTGGAGCAGGGTTCCATGCTGTAGCCCATGGAGGAGACCACGGTGGAACAGGTGGACCTGCACCGATGGAGGCTGAGGCCTGTGGAAGACCCCTGCCGGAGCAGATTCCAGGCCAGACCTGTAGCCTGTGGAGAGGAGACCACGCAGAAGCAGGTGACCTGGCAGGAGCTGCTGCCCGTGGGGGAGCCAGGTTGGAGCAGTTTGCTCCTGAGGGATGGACCCCATGGTACAGACCCATATCTGGAGCAGTTCTGGAAGAGCTGCTGCCTGTGGGAAGCCCACGCTGGATCAGTTCATCAAGGACTGCATCACTTGGGAGGGACCCCACAGCACAGGGGACGAGAGTGACCGAGAAGGAGTGGCAGAGAAGAAGCGCTATAGACTCATCATAACCCCCATTCCCCCGTTCTCCTGCACCACTCGGGGAGAAGAGGTAGAAGAGGGTGGATGGGGGGGAAGGCGCTTTTGGTTTCTTTCCTTTGTTTCTCACTTTTCTAGCTTGTTAGTAATAAGCAATAAATGTCTCCCTATGCTGAGTCTGTTTTGCCCTTTACAATGATTATTGCATGATCTCCTTGTCCTTAGCTCAACCTTTGAGCCCTTTTCATTGTATTTTCTCCCCGTTCCTCTTTGAGGAGGGGGAGTAAGAGGGCGGTTGTGGTGGAGCTCGGCTGCCCAATCAAGCAGAACCACACCAACCAGCACAGGTTTATCCTGTTTTTACAACGCAATTTTAAAATATTCAGGTTATGACTATGCTATATTGAAAGCTATATGAACTGGATTTCTACTTCGTCTTCACAGAATACATTTAGTGAAGGTACCCTCAAAAGGATTTTTTCCTGGACCCAAACATTCTATTTGTAGGGATAACAAAACAGAAATTTAAAAGTATAGTTTCTACAAAGTTTCTTACATTAAATGGTCAACATTTACAGTTATGCTAATAAGTTTTGTGATAAATATGAATGTCACATCGGACATAGACCATGACTGACTCATTTATCACCATATAGGTTATACTACAATGTCTCTACCAGCTTCAAAAAGCTTAATGTTAATACCAAGGCAACTTCTCCACAGATTGCAACCTATAAGAAACCATTTTTAAAACACGTTACCAGAAACTGAGGGTTTTACAAATTGCAGCATATTCAGCTCAAATTATTCCAATCAATGAAGCATTTTTCTTGTACACTGTCAGGCTTCTACTGTAATTACAGTCCACATTGCATTTCTAGTGTTTTTTGCATGCCTATAAAATCAGAGCCTTTCAATACTATCTACTAGTAATTTCATAAACATTCATCATAGTTTTCTTTATTGTTGGCTGTCCTCAAGTCTTCTGCCACTCAATGTGCCTGCTTAGATAGCTCAGCAACACTGAAATTTATTGACATTTCTTTTTGCTCTTATGCAGCCATGCTCTGTAACATTTACTCTGTCAATTACTTTCATCTTAATATTCATAGTCAGTTCTATCTCTGTGCGACTTTAATTGTATTTTACTAAATTAAAGAGACATTATAAAGTTGTTATCGTTTGATTTTATAGCTTTAATTTAATTTTTCTTTAATCTTTGGAAGACACCAGATTATCAATTAGCATATGAAACCGGTCACTGTGGAATTTAGTAACAATCCTGGATATTCTGTGAAGTGAATCAACACATTTTATGTTAGTAGTATGACAACAGTATGTCCAATAGGCAAGAAAGCATCTAAAATCTTACTCACTGTTTCCACAATATTTCTGTAGATTAATTAAAGGATTTATTTATTTATTTATTTATTTATTTATTTATTTATTGTCAATGGTCTTCTTTTGAAAGTTTTATCCACTCAGAAGTTGTAAAAAATTAAGTAGATCTTAATTCTTTATATATTTTCTTACTGTTAGAAGGTGTAGTCACTGTTAATAGCAGGCTGAATAAAGTCAGTTGATATTGTAGCACTAACTTAGAGAGCTCCTTTTAAAATAATGATCTCTGAACTAACATTGGGTCATAGTATTTGCTTTATTTTAGTGGGCAATACTTAATAGCTTATTCCTTTCTGATACCCTGGAGAGAGTAATAACCTTTGTGCTTTTCCTGTAGTTGAGTTAAGCTTTTGTGTTTATTCTCCTAAATTATCTGGTTTTGGAAGGGATGCCAATTCTACTGGTGCTTATTATGCATGCCCTGAGAACAAGGAGGAAAATTAGAAAGCAACCTATTTCTTCTGTTGTGGTCTGTCTGCTTAGACAATGCTGAGATCAGCCATAGTAAGTGTCAAGATTCTAAGCATCTACTTTTTGATTTCTTAACCAAATGATGTTTGTAGTGGATTTAGACTCCAAGTTTATATGAAAACCAAGAGGTTGTAAAGTTGTAAGTAGTCCAATTGTAGTATACCAAATCTTCTATTGCATTCTGTGCTTTTTACTTAAAATGCAGAGGCTTATCAGGCCACAAAATATGTTTCAAAATCTTCTATGAATAGCAGACACCTCTAAGAGATTCCAATAGTTATTCATGCAGTATTTTAAATAACAAAGAGTCACTGGGGTTGGATACAAGAATTGTGAACAAGTCACTGCAATTACCCAAAGATTTCTGAAGCACTTAAAGGAGAAGTGGGAAGGAATCATATAAAGAAAAGAAGTGAAAAAAAGAAGACCAAGAAGAAAGAGCAATCAATCTACACATTCACCAAACCAGTGGCAGTCCAGCTGTTTTCCCTATAAAGAATAAAAGTTTTCCTATAAAGAATAAAAGTGTAAGCTTTTCTGAGTCACTGTAAAAGATTTCTCTCTGAATCATACCACAAAGCCGTCTAAAAAAGTTTTGAAGGAACATACACATACAATAAAAGGTGTTTTTTTGTTTGTTTGTTTTTCTTTTTTTTTTTTTTATTTGTTTGTTTGTTTGCTTTTTTGAGTATTCTTTATAATTTGGGTGTATTTAAGAGTGGCCTGCCTAAATGTCTCCTTTTCTTCTGCTCATTGTCACCTCCTGTCTACAACAGAATTCTGCTGGAAGATAAATACCTTGGTGAGCTGAGTTCCTCCACTGTTGGTCCTACCAGTCCATTTCCGTGGTCATTCTGGATGAGTCATTGCCAAGGACTGGTGAAATTGGCCAGTGATACTTGCTGCTGACTTGGCAGTTCCATGCTTCCCTGTCAGGTTCACCCTAGACAGAAAACACAGGGCTGCCAAACAGAATGGAGTCTATTTCACATGTGAGAAGCTGGGGAGAGAGATGTGAGTGAGAGCTCCTCTTCTGAAATATTTCAGTTAAACCATGTCAGTTGTTTCCCCTCCTCTGTTAACACCAAAGCTGATCTTAAACATACTGCATTCCAGACATCATGTGCTTTCTATTTGTATTCATTGCAGATGTACACTAAAACTACTGCAAATAATTTAGGTAATTGGCAAACCACAGGGGCACTTACCCTGTTCACTGGCCTATTTTAGGCTGGTTCATCATCACCATTATAATTGATGACAGATCTCTAGTTTTCCACTTGCCAGGCTGTAAGACAAGGAATACTAATAAAGTATTCTGGCAGTGTGAATGTTGTAGTTGTTCCCAGCCATTTGCAAAAAAAGAGCTGCTCCCACCCCACCCCTGCTGCTAATGCACAAGTGATGTGGTGGGGAACTTTTTCAGTAAAAGAACACTCACTTCTCCATCCTCTCAGCCCATGCAATTACCTAATTCTTATACGATTAGGGCTTTTTTAATACAATACCATATGCTGTGACATTTTGTTAATACAAAGTAATGCCATAAAAGTATATGACATTTTTATTGCAATAAATCTTTTCTTCCTTAAATAAAGAACATTTCAGAAACTGAAATCTGTTTTACTTAGATTTTGTTTGTTTGTTTGTTTGTTTTTGTCATTTTTCCCTTTTTCTTCTCCCTCCCCCCTACTCTTTCCTAGATACTCAGCATTTATATTTTTCTTTTTTTTTTTTTGTTACATATAAAATTCTCATATGTGCTTCACTGTGATTCTTTCTGCACAGACTCACAATAGAAGCCAATTCCTGTCCCCAGAAAAAGCTCTCTGGCTAACAGGAGCAGAGATAATAGAGAATACTATTATTTCCACCATACAGTGTGCAGAGGTACAGAAGTCATGGAGCTGCAACAAACAAAGGACTTCTGGACCTATAAATTTTTTTTCCTGTATCTACATTTTCCTGTCACCTTGTAGTGAAAATACTGTAGAATTTCTTTATACTGTACGTATCACATGAAGAATTAAACTCTTCAAGGTAACAAACCTCCAAATCCCACCAAAACAACAAACAAATAAACAAAAACAAACAAACAAAAACAAACAAAACCAAAACCAAAAAAAAAAAAAAAAAAACAAAAACACGACACCAGTGCTTGCTGAACAGAACTAGTGCTAGTCAACACAAAACACTAAGCACAAGTGTATACAACACACACGACTGCACGTTGCCTGTCATGACTTGGCTCACAGCTTTAGATAAGCTCAAAGTTATCTCCTCAGAGAAGGCAGCAGAAGTGGCTCATGCCAAATTTTTGTGTAGCATTGTTGAACTGCAAGGACCTCACTTGTGTCTCTGTTTTCTACTTCTGCTCCTCCTGGTGCTGATCACATTACCACATCATCTTTGAGCTGGAGTGCATTTGTCACTAGCCAGTAGAACAGTCAAAGGAAATGAAATACTTAAAGTACTGAAGTCTTTTATAGAATATAACTCTAATGACTAATCCAAGATCAAGTATTTAACCTACGGCGTGCTTAATAATTGTGTATGCGTTTCTCTTTAGTTGGTGTTTTATCCACCTTCTGTTCAAAGTAAAATCTCATAACCCATCTAAGGCCATAATTTTGTATATGACTTAAATCAGCATAAGGCGTTCTGCTGTTGAAAATGCTACCTTCTATTTGTTCTTTTTCTCTTTCCTTTTGATAGTGCAAGCATTTGAATGACCACAATGTCCAAAAACAATAATAATAATAAAAACAAAACAAAACAAAATACAAAAAACACAGGCCTATAATATGACAGTAATACAAGAGACTCATAGAAATAGAAAATTCACTCCAAACAAGGCACAATAATACAAACTGGATAAAGGTTTCTTCCAGAAGGAGCAAAATCTCAGGAGGGCAAGTGACTTGGTCTATTCAGTAGTAGACCTGATCTATCTGTCATCACAGTTGGAAAAATCTGTTGTTGTGCTTGAAAGAACATTATGTTTGCCATTCCTTTCGATCTCTTGAAGATATCTGGAGATAGGGTATGACTTTGTGACGAGGTGCTTAATGTATAATTGCAAGACATGAGAGACCTAGGCTTGACCACAGTTCTCAGATCTTTTCGGAAGCTCAAAATTAGAATTCTTTCTTCTTGGTTAGTCAAAGTCAAAATGATTTCACCACAAGTTAGCTGCAAATTCAGTAAAAGACACCACAACTTTTGACTGACTTGTTTAAGACCAATAAAATAATTCCCTGCACGTTAGTCCTGTTAAGCATGGATGAAATTCCTTTTACCCAGCATCAGATATCTTACATATAGAAGCTTATTCTAAGAGAACCTGCTCTAAGGAACCTGCTTCGGCAGGGGGGTTGGACCCGATGATCTCTTGAGGTCCCTTCCAACCCCTACAATTCTTTGATTCCGTGATTACTTCCAAAAAAATGAAGTTATTTATTGAAGTTACTTTTACAGTCAATGGAAATGTAATACTTACGTCCTAAAAAAACCTTCATAATATAGTACAGTGGAAAACACCTCATAAAAGTTCCTATTTTGTCCCATGACTGTACAGGGAATTAATAGAGCTAGCTTCAAACAGTTCACCTGAGCTGAGATGAAGTACACTTTCAGTGCCCCCATTTAGGTGCTTCCTTTTGGCTCACGCATCCAACTTTGCACATTAATAGCAAAGTGACATGTAGTGTGCTGTGTTTCATGGAAGTAGCAATGTGTGATTTTTGTTCTGTTTTGTCCTACAATAATGTTTCAAACAAAATAGAGTGGAACATGAAGACAGTCTTTATACTGTCTGGATGAGTCTCTATACTGTTCCATGGATAGGAAGCTATTCCTTGGTCAGGAGACTTGTGTTTGAAATTTCACCAACTTCTTTTTTTCTTGGATTCAGTATTGCTGAATGGCAATATTGGATGGCTGGGGAGGGAGTTTGAGTGAGTCAGTTTTGGTATCATTTTAATCATACCATACTAAAGGTTAAGTTAGAGTTCAGTGACCAGTATAAAGCACTATCCTGCTTGGGTTCCAGGGCAGCAACATACTTCTAGAACTTTTAGAACAATATGCAAAGATAAAAATAAAATAAAATAAAATAAAATAAAATAAAATAAAATAAAATAAAATAAAATAAAATAAAATAAAATAAAATAAAATAAAATAAAATAAAATAATAAAATAAAATAAAATAAAATAAAATAAAATAAAATAAAATAAAATAAAATAAAATAAAATAAAATAAAATAAAATAAAAAGCTTCTATGCCTGGTGTTCCACAGTTCCACATTTAGTAATAAGTTTAGTACTAAGTTTTATCACTCTATTCCAAAGACCACCCAAGTAATAAAGAAATCCTCTGAACCATTTGTTCCTGAACCTGTCAGCATTAATTGGTGCAGAAAAAAGAAAGTAGTAAGTGTTCACTGTACTTAACCCTTCTTTAAATCAGGCCTGAAAGGAGAAATACACTATTGAAAGGGGAAAGCATAGAAGGGAGTGTTATTTTATTCATTATAAATAAATGTCTGGAGCTTAAACATGTTGACAAGCTAAAGCTCTATTCTGAGAGGCATTGAGTGCCCTTGAATCCCTTTGAAGTTAGAGGTAGGTGAGGTTACTCAGTACTTTACAGAACTGAGCCCTAAATCTAGGTCTATCTAGATGTGTGTGGTTAATTCATTTGAATGTATTACACACGTACTAGAAGATTTACTGTGCAGTTCAGCATACATGTAGTGTCTTTCAGTTTAAATGTCTTTCAGTTTAAATGGCTCATTTCCTTGAGATGTGCTCTTGTGAGAGCCTTGGAGAGCAATGGAGGCAATGCTTGTGCAATCCAAACTGTTTGCTATGTACCTTAATCTTGCCACATAATCCTGAATTTGCTAGACCAATCTTGAAAATAAAAGCTACTCCTGGAAATAAAGTGAAGATAGAATTTAATACCTGGGGAATTTAATGACATAAATATTTTAGAAGATATGAAGGATCTGCAGGGAAGTCCCAGATCATATTTTGTAGCAGTTCTTATACATCATGGTAAGGATGTTCAGAACTGCTTTATCAATTACATCAGATTTCTATCAAACAACGTTCCTATTGTTTCTTATGAATATGTTGCAAATCCTAGACTTCTCTCTGCAGCCTGCTCCCTCACTGTAACCACCCTTGTTGTGATGTATATTCCTTAAATTGAATTGGCATTTCCTATGTCCATTGCTTCTTGTCCTTTTACTGTGCACAGCTGGAAAGAGTTTGGCTGTACCTTTCCTATATCCTCCCTTGAGATAATTGCAGAGTTAAATGGTCTACACAGTAGCAAGAGATTAGGTTGTTTCACAGCAACTGTGCAATCTTATTGGTGTAGAAATTTCATTTTGGTTACATTTCAAAATTGACTAATCATTTGCAAAAACCCTGAAGTGTATCAGTATTTGAGGAAAAAATGAAAAATCCTTCCAGGGAGGATAATTGCCATATTTCCTGTCAGAAGGTGAGACTTCACACCTGCTCCACTGAGCAGTGCAGGATGTTTCTGGGGCTCTTGGGCTTACACTAGATATTTCAGTTGTGCTTCATCCTTTCTGAGGACTGGGTGGTGAATCTCTAAGTGCAAGCAGCTGTGGATACCACTATAGCATAAACAAATTACACATGTATATGCATGCATAAACATGTTCACATATGTATTTTACACATGCTGTATATTTGTAGTTTAATGTCTAGTGGAGACAATAATCAGATCATATACAGTTTAGTCACATATGCTGTTATGTTATATACTTAGTAAATGTTTATTTTTTTAAGCAGTGACGTTAATGACAGAGTGCCTTTGATTTCAGTATTGATGAATACAGTGAGAAACAAATTTTCTTATGTGAACTCATCACAAAATGCATCTAAAAGACTGGATAAAAGTACTCAAAAGATTCCCACATTGCATGTGGAAATGATTGTCTACTGCTGATCTGAGGCTTGTGTACATTTTGTATTTAACCCCTTATCAACCTGTCAGAAGTCCAATAGTTCCTTCAGTACGGAAACTCAAGCCTCCTTTTATTGGCAGTAATTTCTCCATTTCCCACTGAAACCAAAGTGAATGGAGAGCACTGATATTACAGTGAAGTCTTTAATGGTCATACTGAGAAGAATAGCATAATATTTTTCAAAGAGATTTCAAAGATGAAATCATTTGAAATTTGAGCATTTCCACATCTCACTACTGTATTTACTAAAAGTGACTGCTCTTGTTAGATTGATTTCCTATATAAATAATAAAATGTGGAGTTTCAAAAAACAAACAAACAAACAAAAACCTCTTTAATAAAGTTTAGATCAATAGGCACTGAAATTAATATCATAGAATCGTAGAATCATTAAGGTTGGAAAAGACCTCCAAGATCATCTGGTCTAATCATCTCCATACCACCATTATCAGCCACTAAAACATGTCCCTAAGCACCAAGTTCAACCAACACCCCCAGATCCTTTTCCTCTGCACAGCTTTCCAGCCACTCTGCCCTAAACGTTTCATGGGGTTGTTGTGGCTAAAGTGCAGGACTCAGCACTTAGTCATGTACAACCTCATCTCATTGGGGTCTGCCCATTGACCCATCCTTTCCAGGCCCCTCTGCAATGCCTTCCTACACTCCAGCAGATTGACACTTCCCCCCAACTTGGTGTCATCTGCAAACTTACTGAGGCTGCACTCAATTCCCTCATCCAAATCATCAATAAAGATATTAAAGAGGATGAGCCCCAACACTGACCCCTGGGGAGCACCACTCCTGGCTGGTGGTCACAACTGGATTTCACTCCATTCACCATTGCTCTCTGGGCCTGGCTGTCTAGCCCATTTTTAATCCAGCAAAGAGCATACCTATCCAAGCTGTGGGCTTCCAGCTTCTCCAGAAGAATACTATGGGAGACCATGCAAAAGGCTTTGCTGAAGTCTAGGTAGACTACATCAACAGCCTTTCCTTCATTCACTAGCAGCTCACCCAGTCATAGAAGGAGGAGACTGGTCAGGCAGGACTTGCCTTTCATGAACCCATGCTGACCGGGCCTGATCCCCTGTCCCACATCTGCTGCATGCTTGCATTCAAGATTCCATCACCTTTCCAGGCACTGAGGTCAGGCTGACAGGCCTGTAGTTTCCCAGGTCCTATTTATGACCATTCTTATAGATGGGTGTCACATTAGCAAGTCTCCAGTCATCTGTGACCTCTCCGGATGACCACAAATGCTGATAGATGATGGAAAGCAGATCCACAATCACATCTAACTTCCTCATCACTCCTGGGTGGATGAGGGTCAGAACTCCTAGTGACTAAAATAAAAGCAAGTCAAAGTGCTGTGCAGTCAGAATTACTGTAAAGTGGGCAACCATTCCTTTCCCTCCTTCCCCATTCTCTCTGTGTCTTTCTATCAGCTGTGTGATCAAGTCATGGAGATGTGGAAATGTCAACCCTGATGCTAACTGAAAAAGACATGGCTGGAGCCAGATGGTTTGCAACATTTGTGGAAAGAGATTGAAAGTAGAATTTTGAATGTCATCAAGACTGCACACTAAAAATAAATATAGCTGATCATGCAAATCCAATAAAGAGATTAAAAAAGAAAGGAAGGAAGGAAGAAAGGAAGGAAGGAAAAAAATAAAATAAAACTGATAAGTACAACATTTGAAATGTATGAAAAAGTATTATTATATTTAATACTGTTATTAGAATAAATTATATTTTTGACTTATATGTCATTTTTACTTTAAAAATTTAAATTAATTTGAAAATATCCTCTGAGAGATACTAAAGGTATATCACCAGATTACCCATTCTCTAGTTGGGGTTTCCTCAATCTAATCTTCAGTCCAAGCTCCTTAATCAAAGCACATCATGTAGGTTTTGCATTGAGGGGCCATTGACCTGCTCTCTGTTAGTGAGCAGCAACAGCGAGAAGAAAAACTGAATGGAAAATGTGGTGAACATAGGGAAAGTCTTCTGTTTCCAGGAGAAATTAAGCTCATTTGTCTCTGAAGATAAAAGGCAGAAGAAATTCAAACAAGGAGTGTACAAGACGTGTATGCTTATGCCACAGAATTCAACTATATTGGTATTCTGCTTGTGATCATTTAATCTCAAATATTCTTACAAACTTAAATCCTTGTTAAACATTTCAGTGATTAGCTTCCAAATGAACAAAGAAAACAGGGGAGGAACAAATCATTATTGATAAGTATATTCTCTGTTTTACCCTGGATGAGTATACTGAACTGTTAATGTCAAATCTGCCCATGGTCTGCCTGTTAGACTCATGAACTGCTTTTTTATTCTGTCATGGAGTTCTGCTCTTGAGATCAACCAATGTATAATATAGGCATTGGAAATTTATATGTAGTTAGTTAGTTAGAGAATTTTCTATCAGGGAGGGTTAATCTTCCCAGGGTTTGCTTGCTAGAGATACAGTGTCCTTCCTGAACCACACAGAGCTGTCTGTCACAGAGCAGGTGAGCTCCAAAATGTGATGGCAGAGTGCTCAGTGCTGCTGCATGGATTTGTGAAGATATTCTGCCTGACATGTAAGACAAGCTCTGCAAGCAGCTACAGCTGTGATGGCTAAGTGTTCCCGAGAGTCATATGTGATGCCACAAAACAGATGCACTGGGAACCGTATTTTATGGTGTTGCAAGAATTTTAGATGAGTTTTAGTGTGGCAAAGGCTTCATCATGTTGTAACCAGACTTATGCAAAAGAAGAATGTGTTTTAGGGGAGGTAATTCAAAAAGCTCACTTTATCACTGCAAAGACTTGATTATATCTGAATGTACTGTTTGTCATGAATACTTCTGTTCTGTTGTCTATATAGTTCCTACTATATCTGTGTCTATACCTGCATCTGTGATAAGTATTATAATTATTTCATCCATATGGTATACTATGCAGATTTCCTAGTTTAATGTAGAGGGATATAGTCACACAACTCTTTCATACTAACAGAGGTACATGGCCAAAGACTTTACATCTAATGTTAAGTGATTTCCTAACAGCTTGCCCTGTCAAAGAAAACTCTGTATTTATATTTAATAATCTTAACACTCGTGTGGAGATATAAACATTTTGAAATTGTCTGATGGAACATGATGTTCTGATCTTTTCATAGAATCACAGAATCACTGAACTGTAGGGGTTGGAAGGCACCTCGAAAGATCAGGTTGGGTCCAACCCCCCTGCCAAAGCAGGTTCCTCAGAGCAGGCTGCCCAGGTAGGCATCCAGACAGGCCTTGAATATCTCCAGAGAAGGAGACTGCACAACCTCCCTAGGCAGCCTGTTCCAATGCTCCGTCACCCTCACTGTGAAGAAGTTCTTTCGCATGTCAGTGCGGAACTTCCTGTGCTCTAACTTGCAGCCATTGCCCCTTGTCGTATCCCCACAAACCACTGAGAAGAGGTTGTCTACATCCTTCTGTCCCCCACCCCTCAGATATTTATATACACTGAGGAGATCCCCTCTCAGTCTTCTCTTCTCCAGGCTGAACAGACCCAGGTCTCTCAGCCCTTCCTCATAAGGAAGATGCTCCAGGCCCCGTATCATCTTTGTGGCCCTCCGCTGGACTCTTTCCAGGAGATCCCTGTCTTTCTTGTACCGGGGAGCCCAGAACTGGACACAGTACTCCAGGTGAGGCCTGACCAGGGCAGAGTAGAGGGGGAGGATCACCTCCCTTGACCTTCTGGCCATGCTCCTTTTAATGCATGCCAGGATCCCATTAGCCCTCTTGGCCACGAGGGCACAATGCTGGCTCATGGTCAACCTGTCATCCACCAGGACCCCACAGGTCCTTCTCCTCAGAGCTCGTCTCCAGCAGGTCGTCCCCCAGCCTGTACTGATACTTCAGGTTGTTCCTTCCCAGGTGCAGGACTCTACACTTGCTCTTATTAAATCTCATTTGATTTCTTCCTGCCGATCTCTCCAGCCGGTCCAGGTCTCGCTGAATGGCAGCACAGCCTTCTGGCGTGTCAGCCACTCCTCCTCCCAGCTTTGTGTCATCGGCGTACTTGCTGAGGGCAGACACTATTCCCTCATCAAGGTCGTCAATGAAGATGTTGAACAAGACTGGACCCAGCACCGACCCCTGGGGAGCACCGCTAGTCACAGGCCTCCAGCCAGACTCTGCTCCGCCGATCACCACCCTCTGAGCTCGGCCAGTCAGCCAGTTCTCAACCCACCTTGCCATCCACTCATCTATCCCACACTTTCTCAGCTTTGCTAGTAGGATGTCATAGGAGACAGTATCGAAAGCCTTGCTAAAGTCAAGGTAGATGACATCCACCTCTCTTCCCCCATCTACCCAGTTGGTGATGCCATCATAGAAGGCAACGAGGTTGGTCGAGCACAACTTCTCCTTGGTGAATCCATGCTAACTACTCCTCATAACCTTCTTCTCTTCCAATTGCTTGGAGATGGCATCCAGAACAAGCTGCTCCAATACCTTTCCAGGGACAGAGGTGACACTGACTGGCCTATAGTTTCCCGGATCCTCCTTCCTGCCCTTCTTGAAGACTGGAGTGACATTGGCTATCCTTCAGTCTTCAGGCACCTCACCTATTCTCCAGGACCTTTCAAAGATGATAGCGGTTCAGTGATCACATCTGCCAGCTCCCTTAGCACACACGGATACATCCCATTGGGACCCATGGATTTGTGTGTGTTGAGCCAACTCAGACGCTCCCAAACCACTCCCACGTCCACCAGGGAGGAGCCCTCCATTTCCCAGACCCTTTGTCCTATTGCCAAGGGTGAGGAGTCCTGGGAGAGTGTCCTTGAAGCAAAGACTGAAGCAAAGAAAGCATTCAGTATCTCTGCCTTCTCAGCGTCTCCTGTGACCAGGACACCCTCCTCATTCAGCAAGGGACCCACATTATCCCTAGTCTTCCTCTTGCTGTTTACGTACTTGAAAAAACCCTTCTTATTATCCTTTACCTCTTTTGCAAGCCTCATTTCTAGGTGGGCTTTAGCCTTCCTTGTCACGTCCCTGCAGGCCCTGACAACACATCTATACTCCTCCCAAGAGGACAGGCCCTTTTTCCACATTTCATAGACCATCCTCTTTCTTTTGATCTTCTTGATGAGCTCCTTGCTCATCCATGCGGTTTTTCTGCCCTCCTTCCCTGATTTCCTATTCCTCGGGATGCACCAATCCTGAGCATGGAAGAAGTGCTGCTTAAATGTAGCCAGCTCTCACAAGCACCCTTGCTTTCTAGTAACCTATCCCATGAGATATTCCCAAGCAGGTCCCGTAAGAGGTTGAAGTTGGCTCTTCGGAAGTCCAGGGTAGCAATCCTGCTTTTAGCCTTACTTCCTTTGCCTAGTTCCATCTGGAACTCCACCATCTCATGGTCACTGCATCCCAAGCTGCCCCAACCTTCACATCCCTAACAAGGCCATCCCTGTTGGTAAGAATGAGGTCCAGGAGCACCCCCCGCCTCGTTGGCTCCTCCACCACCTGTGTCAGAAAATTGTCCTCAACGCATTGTAGGAACTGTTTGGACTGCTTGTGCCTGGCCAAGTTGCCTACCCAGCAGATGTCTGGGTAATTGAAGTCCCCCATGAAGACCAGTGCTCGTGATTGTGAGGCTACTAGCAGCTGCTCGAAGAAGGCCTCATCGACTTCCTCCTCCTGATCTGGAGACCTGTAGTAGACCCCCACCACCGTGTCTCCCATACCAGCCCACCCTTAATTCTTACCCACAAGCTCTCCACTTGTCCTTCATCCTCCCCCAGCTGGAGCTGGGTACACTCTAATTGCTCCCTCACATAAATGGCACCCCACCTCCTTGCTTCCCTAGCCTGTCTTTCCTAAAGAGGACATAGCCCTCCATGACTGCGTTCCAGTCATGGGAGCTGTCCCACCACGTCTCAGTGATTGCAACAAGATCGTGGCCCTGCGACCGAACACAGATCTCAAGCTCATCCTGTTTATTTCCCATGCTCCATGCATTGGTGTACAGGCACTTTAGGGAAGTAGCAGGTGCAGTTACCCCTAGGGGGATGCAAGAAGATTCTGGCTGGTGGATCAGGAACACTACCTTCTTTGAGGAGCCCTCAGACAATCCTATGGTAGAGCTCAGTTTTTCCCTGTCTTCAACAGTGACAGCAGTGACAACTTCCCCCAGACCTTCTCTGTCACCTTTAGCTCCCCTCCCTTCCCCCATCAAACCTAGTTTAAAGCCCTGGTAATCAGCCCAGAGAGCTTGCTCCCCAACACACTTGCACCATACTTGCTTAGTTGGTGTCTGTCCGTAGCCCACATACCCGGCCTCTCAAAGGACGGCCCAAGATCAAAATACCCAAGTCCCTGGTCCAGACACCACCCCCTCAGCCTGTCGATCATGTTGATCATCTGATTCTTTTCACTCTCTCACTTTGTCCAGGACATATTTCTTCCTTCATTCTTTTTCTTCCTTCCAGTCTAGAAGAATCACTTTTCAAAGACTTATATAGCTATTTTTCAACAGTGTATACATTTGGCAATGGAGGATTCTACAAGATGGCCAAGTGAGTCAGTACAAAAAAGTATTAGGGAATTACGATATAATTGTTTCTGAACTGATGTGAGAGAGATTTTTTTTCGTATTAATTGGATATTTCCAGCCCAAAAGAACGACTGTAATGACTCTGGCCAGCAGATGGTGAAAGCGAAAAGGGAAACATGCTTTGTATAACTTTTCTTGTTATAAAGATGATTGGTTGACTCAATTGTCCTGCTCAGATAAATTATTTGCATCGCTCAAATTATGTTCTATCTGAAGCTTGCATACAAAACAAACAAACAATCAAACAAACAAACAAAAAAACCTGCAAGAATAATGTATCACATGACATAAGGCATGGTGAGATGCCAAGGCTAAAGAAAGGCCATTAGAAAAAAAAACAAACTAGCAAGAAATCTCATTCTTCCTTAAGCAATTTCTGGAGATTTTACTTTCTGCCAGCAAAGACATAAAAGCAGATGATTATTAATGCGTAATCAACACAAAAGCATGATATGCTTTGCTCTAAAATCAACACAGTTTAGATAACAATGAATATTTTTTGATAGAGCCTTCTTATTGCAGGCCTGTCAACTCACCTGGCTCAACTATTTACTTCAATTGATGGCAGAGCACAGAACCTAAGGACAGTACAGATTTACTCACAGAGTCCTTGCAGATATCCATTATGTTGTACCCCCTTGATGCTGACCACAATCACTCAGGAGTTACTAAACACAAAAAGTCTTGTTCTCTTCAAACTAAATAGAATGATAACAAAAATTATGGATCTTCAGCACCAACTCATTAGCTCTAGAGATTCACTGGGTTGTATTGCACTGATCATTAACGTAAACATTACTTACACTTATACTCTTTTTATGCTCCTTTTCATGGAATCCTTCTATCCTTTTGCCCGCTGCCAAACAACATCAATAAAGAGATAACTATACATTGAATAGAGTATCATAGAAAGAACTTGGGAACCACTCAACACAATAAAACACATGGGATTTTTTGCAGATAAAAATATTTAACATGTCCATTGTCCTACTCTGAATAGGTAGAAAAATAGATTGAAGACTATAAGTCTTCCTCTAAGAAATCGTGAGAGAGATGACAAGGAGTGATGATTCTTGTTCGGTATCAATTCTTACACTTTCACACTACAGGAATCTCATTTTATTTCAGAAATTGTTGTGCCAATAATAAGGCTTTTAAAGGGAGCTGGACACAATATACATCTGGCTGCAGGAAAGGAACAAAAAAGTATAAGGAGACAGAATGAACGTACCCCCCTGCTGGAGTAGAATGAAAAATAATTTCACAAGGTATGTTCACTCATGACCATTACAGAATGATTTTTCTGAAAGAAGAGGTAACTTTGACAGCACATGAATTCTTAGTGGACTTTAGTAACCTGAGTGCTTCAACTTGGACATAAGGTAAAGTGTCAGAAGGGAAGAAAATATCCCTTTATTATAAGGGATTTTACACAGGACTAAATATTTGTAAATGAAGAAAATTAATAAAGACAACTATATGACTTCAGATAAGATATATATCAGATTCTTCAAGAAGACAAGGGAGCTAGAATCCAGCAGGATCCAAACAAACTAAGCAGGTACTAAACTATATACGCATTAAACTACATGCTAGACTAAACGTGTACTAAATATGACAAAACATATTGAAACAAACCTAGGTAATCATCAATTTTAACCCACGCAATTAACAGTAGCTTCATAACAAGCAATATATCCAGACAAGCTTCTGCTGTAAGAGATGGGTGAATAAGAAGCTATTCCAAAATTTATTATTCATGAAGAACAGTAAATTATTTTAATTGCATTTTCTGCATTATGAATTCTCTAAAAAGTGGTGCTGAAGGCAAATGAATGGCCATCAAATGTGTGATCATTCATACCAATCCATTTTTTTCCAATAAACTTATTTTTTTTTAAATTATAGGGAAAACATAATTATAGAGAAGTAAGTTGTGAAAACTATGAAGAAGACTTTGAAGACTACTCAAGAAATGACCATTTGCTCCAGAAGGACATCAGAAGCCTCTTCAAAGCAAAAGCATGTTGCCTGCATTAAATCTTTAGATCAGCCCCAGATAGTAATACCTGTCTTTAGAAAGTTTGTTAAAATGCTTTCAATTTCAGTACTAATTAATATATACTTGTGGGCTCTTCACTTTGCACAGTCATGGAAATAGTTTTATTCTGAGTAAACGAATATGAGAATCCACTAAAACACAATGAATGTGAATATTTTTTTTTTTTATTTAATAATTAGAAAGATAATTCAATGGCTTGGCTAAGCAAAGCTAGGTAAAGCTTGACCTTCAGGATGCTTAAAACTGTTTTGCATATGAATTAGTATTTTGGGTATTTTATAAAACTTCAATGTGTTGACACGTTTGTGTCTCAAGTATTTTAAAAGCATTTAAATGTAATTTCAGTTATGTTTTCACTGAACAGATGTTTTAAAAAACACAGCTTTTATGGACTCTAATAAATATTATTTTTCCTTTTCTTATAGACTAAGGAATCAAATCTTGTGCTGAACATCATTGTCTACAAAGGAAGGAGAGAACCACTAGGAAAGTCCCTGAGCCCTTTAACATTGCCATTCTAAAATTCTGAGAGGTGCTAAAACTCTCAGAAAGGGACTAGAAAACCTCTAGATGTTCTTTTTCTTCCTATACTCTACAACTGTGTACATTATTCCTGCAACCATTAAGGTTGCCAGTACAAAATATAAATGGGAATCCCTAGCAGCTTTCCAAGCAAGGTGTCTAGTCATTTTTCTCTTCTGAGGTTTAGTGACATTATAAGCTTAAGCTTATGCCTCATGTTAAAAGGTTTTTGTTTATTAGTTTGTTACAATTTTAGATTTGTATCCTTCTTAGTAAGTTGTCACAAAGGTCCTAGCCCCAATACCAATAACATACCTTAATGGACTGTTTCTAAATGCCAGTTTGCTGTGAGAATGACAACAGTACTGTCTGTACAGTGGAGAAATGCTTAGCCTGCATTAAGTCCATACTGCTTCGATTAAACTGCTATCATACTAGACCAGTTATTTTAAAAATAGCTTAGCTGTGTAAGTTTGTGACTGAAGTATAGACCCCATCATTGAATAGTCGATTAACATGGATTTCATCATAATCAAAAGATGCTAAGCCTAAGGAAAAAAAAAAAAATCAACACAGCATCTTCTAAGTTGGATTCTCATGAAGGGCACAAAAAATCGTAGTGAGGGGAATTTATGCCAAGGAAGGTGATTTAGCACATGTGGAAATGTGTCCAATGTTCTCTGAGAAGGGCACCTACATTATTTATGTTGAGCTAGAGATCTAATCTGTATGGGACCAAGCTTTGGTGAGATGAACCCCTCTCAAAAGTCTTTCGAAATGGAAATGTCAGTAGGCATTGTTTGCTAAGCTAATGTAGTTTTTTGGGTAAGCAAACAAGAAAATTACATAAAAAGAGTTAAAAGTATAGCTACTGTGAGACATTACTTGCTTAAATGAACTTGGGCCAAATGTTGGTTAACAAGGTATCTGTTGTCTTTATTACTATAGACTTCCTGCCATCATATATTTCTTAGAGCTATTGCTGAAAATCATATGCATACAGAGAAAAAAGTAAAAGCCTCAGGGCTAGACAATGGTTTATTCAGCCCACAGGGAAGTGTATTGATCCTCTTTTGGCATGGTATGCCACAGCCAACAGTGTTTAGTGGACAGGAGCATTTTCAGAGATGTATTCCTTCATGCTGGTGACCAGGAAGACCAGGAGCAGGTCTCCCTAAAGTCCTAAGTTTTTCTCCACCTATAGTGTACTTTCTGACATAAAATGTAGCAGAAAGAATATAATATTTTGGATGTAGATTGAGGTCATTATTCTCTTTTGGGAAGCTGGGAGACTTAGAGAGAGGCTAAGAGTGACCCCCTAAGTTACCATCTTGGGTTGTTGGGGCAACACCACTGCTCCACACACTGGGCTAACCTGGAAGCAGTTGTAATGAATGCCCTCCAGCAGCTGTAGCAGTTGTAATGAATGCAAGTTTGTCACTTGCACCCACCCTTCCTTTCTTATTAAAAGGGAGATGCATTTCTCATTTTAGTGAGGGGAGAGAGCTCTGCTGATTACATAGAAACTGGATCATGCTGCAGTACAGTTAATGTTACTGGACAGCACAGTGTTGCCAGCAAAATTAATCCCGGCAGTGGCATATCAAATCACCCCATTTCCATTTAGCATTCATTGGTATCATACACAGGCAGATATGGATTCTGTCCATGGAGTACTATTTGCTTTTGAAGTCTTTTTTTTTTTTTTTTTTTTTTTTAATAATAATAATAATAATTATTATTATTATTATTATTTATTCCTCTATACTTCATGTATTCGGCAGTAATACAAGATTTCTGTTTAGGAATGAATTTCATTTAGTTGCTGAACATGCATCAGCTATACTGCTGATCAGCAGTGTGGTAGGGAAATTTTAGGATTTCTCTTCTGCATAAACCTCATCTCTTTTTCTCTGCTTTGCCTGGCTGTTCATTTTTGACATGTAGCACCTTAGTTGCTGTAATTGTTTTGGAGATTGTTTCGATATTCGCTCTTTTGTTGTGTTAATAGAACAACTAGTCTCTCTTACTTTGACCTTGCATTATTTTGTCAAGGCTCTCAGGCTCCACAGCCTTCTGCACAGGCAAGGATAATTTTTGCAAAGCTTTAATTACAGATTAGCCCTTCCTGCAGCATTGGAAATGAATGTGTTTAGGCAGCTTTATAAAATAGGCCAGAGAGAAGTCCAACATTGCTATTTTATTTTATTTTATTTTATTTTATTTTATTTTATTTTATTTTATTTTATTTTATTTTATTTTATTTTATTTTATTTTATTTTATTTTATTTTATTTTATTTTTTGATCATTCAATTGGTCGTTATTGGATTTAGCTTACCCTTGCGTTTGTCATGCATCTTGGAACAAGGTCAGATATTTATTTTTTCGCGTGTATTTGGTTCTGATTCTTCTCTGTTGATTCTGTGGTTAGGCACCACTAGATATAGCCCAGTCAAAACCTGTAGCTTTTCTTTGGTTTCCAATGTACAGTAATCTATTTTGACGTGTAGTTCATTTTTCTTTCATTGAAGTGTTTTCCACCAGAAATATAATATCAGATGCTTCTGGATATACCACAAAGTGAAAAAAATAAATAAATCTAGATCTGTCTCAGTATTGAGAATGTAGCATTTACCCCTATATAAGAATTTAAAGCCTGGAATGGAGACTGTTCAAACAGTATTGTGAGCTCAGAAATGATTTTTCAAAGGAGAATGGGGATAGACATGAGAATTTGAACACTTATGCAACATTATTTCTAGGGTTATTCTCACATTAAAATCCCTTTTATGAATATTCACATCATCACCTCAGTTACCTAGCACTTATCAGCTCTTAACCACGGTCTCTGGCTGAATTTTGTGATGTTTCAGAGATGTACTGCAGCTAAAACTTATACAGTAGAAACTTGTTCTCTTTAATGTTTTCTCTTCAAAATGTTTTACTCTTGCTAATTAAATTTTGTATGCTGTTAAATATGGAAGATTCCTTACAGTATGAAGATTTCATTCCATTTTAAGGTTAAAGATCGAAGACAAATTGAATTATCCATCTGATTCAGGCTTGTCTCTTTTGAATTTTCTGTTAGCATGTTTTAAAGGGAAGATATGAGATTATATGAGATTACAATTCTTCCTGAATTTTGCTAGATTACTGGTTTTGTAGGAAGTTGTTTCCAAATATAAATGTGTCATACAAGAAGATAATTCTGCTAATCAGATTTAAGTTTCCACAATTAAATTTTATGTTCCTCTTTAACTTTCATAGAAAATCTCATACCTGTAAGTATCTGTGAAATAACATTTCAGCAAGGGAAAGCGATATTTTCATATGCATGTACATATGTTTCAGTCAGATTTATTGTGTTTCAGGCTTCCAGCATGAACAAATGAGTCTGACATACTGTTTTTTTTGGGCGACAGTAAAATCTCCCTCAGCTCAAATCACATAATATATTTATAATCTCAATTGTAACTTCTGTTTATTTTGTTTGTTTGTTTGTTTGTTTGTTTTAATTAAACCACTTATTTTGTAAGATATTAACTATAAAACATAATGCAGATACTTTCCCTTCACTGTTTCTGTGTTTATTTCTAGCATAAACACCAGTCTTATTTTGAAAAAACAGCAAACAAAAAAACACATCAATAAAGAAAAAAATATATTACCTTATGAGGAAAAGAAAGAAAAATGTAGCTGTAAACAGTACTTACTAATATTTCTAGAGGATCTACTCAAATACTAAATGAAAAAAAAATTAAGGTCTTATTTTGTTCTAGAAACATTTATCATGCTTTCCTTTCTTATAACTAAAGCAATATCTTAAGGTAGATTAAAGTAAGCAAACAAAATAAAAGTAGAATAAAACTTTTTGCCAGTAGACCTGTAAACAATTAGGAAACTGATATGAATCCATGTTTCTGTAGGTGTGTTGTACTTTAGCCCTGCCAAGTACCACACAGCTGTTCATTCACTCTCCCCAGGTGGAATGAGGTAGAGAAAGGTAAAAGTGCAAGAACTCATGGGTTGAGATAAAGACAGTTTATTAGGTAAAGCAAAAGCTGCATGCACAAGCAAACAGAACAAAAACATTTGCTACTTCCCATCAGCAGACAGATGAGGTTCAGCCACTTCCAGGAAAGCAGGGTTCATCACACATTTCTTGGGAAGACAAATGCCATTATTCCAAATGTCCCCTCACTTCTTTCTTTATCCCAGCATGATGGTATGGGACATCCCTTTGATCAGTTCAGCCAGCTGTCCTGGCTGTGTCCCCTCCCAGCTTCTTGTGACCCCCAACATCCTAGCTGGCAGGGCAGCATGAGAAGCTGAAAACTCCTTGGCTCAATATAAGCCTCGCTCTGCAACAACTATAAACATTGTTTTATAGAAAATCCTGTTATCACCACTACTTTTATCAAAAATCCATCATACAAGCCTCTACAAAGAAAATTAATTTTACCCCAGCAAAACCATGACAAAGTGTGAGATGTCTCTTGCACTGCTGTGTGAGTTTTTTTTGACTACCTGTATCATGTGATATCAAGCTTTGTCCATTGAGTTTTTGCAGCCTATGTCACTTGAGTGTTTTTTTCATTTTTCTGTTTGCTGGTAAAGTCATATTGGCAAAAGCACTTGAATAGATATTGTATTAGCAAACTTTATTCTTGAGCATGAATCTATCTTATTTATTAATTTTTGACTATTTGATGTTAGCTAAATCCACAAAAGAACTGTTTCCAAGATGTATCTAAACATACTGGTTTGTTGCTATAGTTCTATTGGTATGACTACTTCTACAATTCCTTTTGATTATACATAGGAGCTCAGAAGAAAATTGGTATCTGTTGTCTTCCTCTCACATTCAAATTTCATAGCTTATATCAATAAACCAGTGAACAACCTCTCAACTTGAACTAGCAATTAACTAGCATTTTACCTCAAATGATTTCAAGTTGTAATGAACAGTTGATAGCTGAAAAGAAAAATAGAAGAAAAGCCAAAATGTTAGTCTACTGTAGACTAAAATCCTCAGAAATATTTTCCCCTTCTCTGTTCTTCTTGATTACAGCCCTTGAAGTCCTTGTTGAGTATGAACCATTTTCTTGACACTACCATGTAAAAATACCACTTAGGAAAAATAAATGTATCTATTTACATGGCTCAGCTCTGATCTTTCTAAGGTTCTTAGGAAAGTAGGGCTATTTTTATTTTTTATTTTGTCATCTTTTCTGAAGTCATATAAAATTTCTTTTATGTTTTTCCTCTGAAACACTGGTGGATATGGTAAACTTTCATTCTCTTTTGAAAAATGTATAAGGTCAGTATGAAAAAAAAAAAAACACAACGTCTGTAAGGCCTGTGCATTGATATGAGTCATGTTGTCTAAGAAAAAATCTGAGTGCTATTAGCATTCTCTTACGTATGTTCAAGTTTAGAAAAGCTTTAATGTTTGTTCAGTTTTTCTTAGGCCTTGAGATTTAAGCATGGATTACAATATTCTATACATTTTCTACATTTTCTAGGAATGGGCTGCTGCAGGGAAAGGTGACTCCATCCCAGACAGACCCAACACAATAGTTTTTTGTTTGTTTGTTTGTTTGTTTTGCACCTCCTGGGAATGAGTGAATTTAAGCCATGCTAGTGATAGACTCTGAAATATATATATATTTAAAGCATGATTTCTTTATGAATTAAAAAGGCTGTAAATGTTTGAATGCTCTCTGAGGATATATTTATAAGATTTGTAAGCAATTAGTAGCACCTACAGAAATAATAAAGTGTCATGAATAAGACAAGTGCCATTCCTCCATAGATCACTTGGGCCCAATGAAATGAATATTATTCACCATGGAATAGTTCTATTAAATAGTTTTGAATTGGTTAGGTTTGGATGTATTAAGAATGGTTTATTGCATCATTGGCCACTACAAGCAATATGTTCGTATCTCATACCTTGGTCAAGAATTGTTTATGATTACAAAGACATGTTTCTTCTTATTTTCTTTGGCATTATTGTGTCTGTTTCATCAACATGACACCAGATATAAAATTAGGGGAAATTAACAGGATGGAAATTGGATGGAAAGAGGATTCAGACTTTCTCCTAGTGAATTCTAAAAAAGCAGAAGCAATGTTTATCCACAGCAAATATGGAAGATATTTCATAATCTGTTTTTCAAATGGAACTTGTGACATGGTCCTGGAAAGTTCTATTGTACTGAGCAAAAATTGGACTTCAGCAGAGAAAGCCCAATTGCATTCATATGTTTTCTATCAATAGGTCAGGAACACTGAAAAATATAAAAGAAAAATGCTTTTAAAAGCCCACTACATTCCCCTTATTGCAAACACATACAAAAATTGTTCATTCTATAACATGGGATATTCTACACCTAACCACTTTTACCAGTAGACCTGTTTGTTTTATTCCAGTTACACAGAATGCCATATTCTGAATTCACCTGTGTCACACACCACCCGTCTTTCTGTTTTCAAACATTAATTCACCTTAGGGCCAAATCAGACTTTTATTGTCATTATGGCTTGGACAGAAGAACAGAAAGGGCAAATTTTCAAATTTGCATGGCCAGTTACTTACATGGCAGTTAATGAGAGTTGCAGGACCTTTCTCCCAAACCTCTGTTGTCACTAAGACCCTTGCCACTTTTTAAATTTAATTAATGCCTTTGTCCTTGTTCATATAAGAGAAATAATATTGATGGCATTGGAATGCATTCAAATTGGACTTCACAGATTTGTCTCTCTTGGGGCATCTGTGCTAGGTATGAAGTGCAGTCTTCAGGACCAGCTGGAATTTTGGACTAATGTCCTAAATGGGACTAGCTTATCTGTCACTGTTTAGCACCATAAGAGTTTTTATCTGGCTAGAAACATACATTAAAAAAACACTGGTACAGAGAAGACATTTTGTTCTCTGATGAACCTTTTGTTCATCTCAGCTTTCTGAATATATTTTAGGGCCAATTGTTTTTAATATTTTCTTAAATGATCTGGATGCAGTACTCAAATACATATTAAATAAGTTTGCTGACTACACTAAATTAAGGGAAGCTGTTGACTCCCTAATGGGTAAAGAATCTCAACAAATTAGAGGATTAAGCAAACACCAACTACTGGATATTTAATGAGAGCAAGTGCTGGATTCTATACCTGGAATGGGGTAATCATGGGCATATATACAGACTGGGAGACGACAGGCTGCAGGGCAGTCCCACAGAAAGGGATCTAGGGGTTCTGGTTAACAGCAGGTTGAGTATGAGTCAACAGTGTGCCCTGGTAGCCAAAAGGGTCAACAGTATTCTATTGTGCATCAGGCACAGCATTGATAGCCAGTCAAGGGAAGTGAATGTTCTGCTCATTTGTCCTGTGATTGTCCTGTGGACTTGAGGTGAGACCGCACCTGTGATGGCATGGATTCAGCTCTAGTACTGTGTACAGTTTTGGGTGCCACAACATAAGGACATAAAACTACTAGAGAGCATCCAAAGGAGGGCAAGAAAGATGTTGAGGGCAGGATATACGAGGAGTGGTTGAAATGGCCACTTGGTGTGTTCAGCCTAGAGAAGAGAAAACTGACGGGAGACCTCATGGCACCCTACAGCTTCCTCATGATAGGAGTGGAGGGGGAGGTGTTGATCTTTTCTCTTTGGTGACAGCAACAGGACCTTAGGAAATGGCATGGAGCTGTGAGAGGGGAGGTTCAGGCTGTATATCAGGAAAAGTTTCTTCACCAAATGGAACAGGCTTGCTAGGGAAGTGGTCATGGCACCAAGGCTGCCAGAGTTCAAGAAGCATTAGGACCGTGCTCTCAGACACATGGTCTGATTTTGGGGTAGTCCTGTGTAGAGATAGGAGCTGGACTTGTTGAGGAAGTGTTGACCCCTTCCAAGTCGGGATATTCCATGATTTTGTGATTCTATGACATGAAAGTGATATAAATCTGTATTGGTGGACTTAGATGTCAGAGAGAATTCAAAACACTGATCTATGTTTGAATATACCTGTTTAAGTGGAGTAATGCCTGTATGACATGGGCCAACTCAGAGATCTTTATGAGAACCTGTGCCTGGCAAAGCTGAGCACAATCTGCCAAGGTGGCATGACTGAAACTTGCAGTGGGAAACATTCAAAACTTTTTTTTTTTTTTTTTTTTTTTTTTTTTTAAGGTTTGTGGAGCTCTCTGGTTCTCTCCGCTGTCAGAGGAGAATTTGAAGAAAAAGGTCTCTTCACATCCTCCTTGATAGGCTGTAGAAGCTTTTCAAATGTAAAAAAATGTTGTGGGAAGGAAAACCTAGCAAAGCCTGGTGAGCTTAGCAGGAGCTTTAAAGAGATTATATCCAAAGTTCACAGGCAGACTTAGCAAAAGTTGAACTTGACTGTTATCTTGAAAAGCTTTCGAAGGCGGGGATCATCAACACCACCATGGCTCTCATCTCTGGCAAACAATTTCAAGCAGCTTTACGTATCAGATAGTATAGCCTGGGGACGCAAGAAAGAATTTTCATGACTGCTGTTTCTTTATAGGTTTCTGATTCAGAAGCAAAGTTTACTACTGCTACATCTAGAGGAAGAAAGATTACAGTTAGATACTGAAGATGTATAAGGTCATTCTCCCAGTGTAGTCCATATTATTTTCAGTTGCAACAAGAGTAAATCTGAAATTATTATTTATTTATTTATTTTTTCTAGATCTAACTAAAGCAATAGGTGTGTTTGGAAGAAGTACAATAGGAAACTCTGACAAGGATGGTGTACTGTCTGCTCAGAAGGCAGATGCTATTGCTACCTCACAGTGGCTTGGTGAGTACATGAAATAAAATCTTGGATTTCAGCTTGTTCAAAGGGAAAACAAAAAACAAAACCAAACAACAACGACAAAAATAAACAATACCACCACGACACCTTTGTTGACAGTCTTATTATAAACATCAAAGACCGACTGAGTATGTTATCTGAAGTGATTGCTTAATGTTTTTTTAGTATTTGGTTTGTGGGACAAGTGACTGGGCAATATTCATTTCAAAAGACTGGAAGACAGAAAATGCTAATATTGTATGATTTGCTAAGCAAGCTCTTTTTAAAGTCCCCTGTGTTTTGGAAAATGAGAGATGAGGTTCATGGTCTTCATCCCTGGAAAGAATGAATAATGTATAATATCATTATGCCTGTCTACTGCAATGGTATGCACTACCACAAACTGCCAGACCAGCAATGTGGTTGACATAGCTGTCTTAAATGGCAAACACTTATATAGTTCTATATAAGATCACAGTCTTCCAGACTACTAATCTGTTACTAGTATTAAATACAGTTTTTAAATCAGTTATTCAAGGCAAAGGTCAACAGTAAAGATTAATTTGATGGTTTTAGATTTTTTTTTTTTTTTTTGCTATGTTGCATGTTATAAAACCAGTGCCTCAAGTGAGATTTCATGAGTATCTGAGAGCCAGATGGAAGCTCATTATATTCAGTTTGATCAAGCTCTCTCATAACTGATAACCTCTGCTCAAGCATTTTGGAGAATAATAACAAGAGTGACATGACAGTTCTGAAGAACATTTGCAGACTCAAGAAAATGTAAATTTTCTTATCTTTAATTTATTCTATTACATCAAAAATGTATGTAAAATTCAGAAATTTTAAGGGAAGAAAATAAAGTCATGATCTAATGCATCTAGATGGTGCATTTTTTATTTTTTTTTAACGTATATTCTGTTGTAGTGGCAAGAAGCTATCCCTAGAAACCATGCTGGACAGTGTATTTGACAGCTACATTCTCAGTATCTGTTAAGAAATTGACATGTTCATTTTAGGAAAAGGTGAAGACTACCTGACCTCTAACAGCAAAGATTCATACAAACACTTCCTCTGCCTTCCATTACATGCTGCTTTACCAGATCTCATATTTGCCAGTACTCAGAACAAAGACATGATGCCTAGGCTGTTTTTCATTATTAACCTAGTCATTAGAATTTAAGCTGCAGTAAGTAACTTCTGTTCATTTTTATGATGTGTATACTCAATCTACTACAAGGAAAAATGTTGAGACAATAAGTTTTCCATGCTTATCTTAGCATTTATATAGTTTATTCAACATTAAAATCAATGTGTACTCATAACTGGATGTATGACAAGGCTAGCACACACAGTAACAGATCAAAGGAGGCATTTACCTAAGTCTGTACATTTGGATAAGACATAAAAAGCTATGGTGGTAAATTTTCCAAATGATAATTTTAAACTAATTTTTCAAGTGCAGATTTATATAAATACCCTTGAAAGTCTAGTACAAGGACAAAATATTAAAATATGTAACTAATGAAATATCTCAAAGTGCTAAGAATACGATAGGTACATGATAATGTAGCTGCTTGCACCTGTAGTTTTCTTATCTATTTTAATCTATTTCAGTGCTCACACTCACAGGTAATTCAGATGTTTTTTAACAGACTGGGACTAAACATATGAATCAGTAGTCTGTCCATGACAATAAGAAATCTTAAATGTTGTATACTAAATGTACAGAATAAAACACAGATCCATTTCTTAGTCTTTATCCAAGAACCAAACCATATTTTACAGAAGTTAAGCATGAGCTAAATCCTGTTGCCATTGTAGTCTCTGAAAAGCTTACAGACTCTCACCTTTTAGTGAAAATCTTTTCACAAGCTGACAGCAAAAAGCTTTCAGATGAGAAATAAATCAGGTGCTGAATGACTGCAGTGCTACAGAAGCAAACTTTGAGATGTTTCCCATTGATTTTGATGAAGAAGGCACTTAGCGCCTCTTTGTAGTTTCATAAAGAACCAAGTGGCAATATAAAAATTACTTTGGGGCATACCTATACTTAAATCTCAGACACTGGGACACTAGAAATTTTGTTTGTTTGTTTGTTTTTAATACTTGATTGATGTCAGCATTCAGTACAGAAGGATTTTCACACAGCCAGAAAGGCACCATAATTGCTTCAGATTGAATAGTGGGTGCCTTGCAGATATGGGTACATTTTTTGTTTGTTTGTTTGTTTGTTTCTCACATAGCAAGCTACATACAATTTGTTTTGTTTTGTTTTGTTCTTGATCATAACAAAAAAAATTTACTAGTTCTATGAACAGCTGTATCATGTTTACTTTGATTGATTTACTGTAGTGGGTTGACCCTGGTCAGCAGCTAAACACCACACAATCCCTCTCTTACTCCTCCTCTCTGCAGTGTGACAGGTGAGAGTAGTAAGTGAAGGAAAACAAACAAAAAGCCACCAACCAACCATGTGGTGATGTGGTGGAAAGGCTACCACAGGCAGACTGATGCCCAGCTGGTCTCCAAGAAACCAATACCTTGCAAGATAATCTCCTCTTAGTACTACTGCCCTGCCTGTCCCTGAGTTTTTATTGCTGAACATGATGCTATATAGCATGGAATATCACTTGAACAATTCAGGTCAGCTGTCTTGGTAGGGTCCTCTCACAGGTTATTGCCTCACCCCTGACTACTCTTTGGGGGGAAAAAAGCATTGATGCAGTTAAAGTACTGTTCAGCAGTAGTTAAAACACTGACATATTATCAGCACTGTTTTAGCCACAAATCCAAAACACAGAACCATATGGGTATCCATGAAGAAACTTAACTCCATCCTGGGAAGACCCAGTACATTTTCTTCCCTAGCAGAGGCACCACAGGCACTGACAATGACAAAGACAATGAACCATTCAAAACAGGATAGATAATGCAGCAGTAAGGATTGAGACTGACAGGTAGACATGTGCTAAAAACAGCAAAATTAGTAATTTTGTCTGGACTATTTATTTATTGTAGCACCATTTATTTATGGTGCGCAACCCAATTAATTTGGATCTTAAAAGCACACAACAAAAGAAAGTAAACCCATCTTTCTTACTGAAGTCTTTGAAAATAAGTAGCCAAATTATAAGCATACTTCAAGGTTTCCATATTTCATTGAGTTTTATTTTTAAATAATAGTTCAAATGGGGTTTACTGGACACTGATATGCTTATTGAAAGCCACTGATGGGAAATGCTGAAGGCGGAGGTAATATTAGGTCAATTTGTCACATATTATTTACTTCTCCATAAACTGTGCAATTGCTGAAAACACCTATTTAGAGCTTCTACCACAACCCTAAGTGTTTGAATTCAACCCTCATATAACTATATGTGTGTTATAATTATATGTGCATAGTGGGGAAAGAGGATGAATTAATGTTTCTGAATGATGTAAGGAAATTGATAACTGTACTATTCTGTTGGCTAAGTGGAACATCTGGAAGAGATGAAAACTAATGACATTTACACATAAAGATTACTTAATGAGTGCTTCAAGGCACGCTGTCTCCTCATGGGTATTGAATGTCCTCTTCTCTAATTTAATGAGATTTTCAAAAGCGTGGTGAAAGCAATGTGGAAGTACTTGCCACAGTTCCCTGGAGGAAAGGAATGGGTCTTAATGCTTGTAACTTAAAGAAGATATTCAGCATGATTATGAAATGAATTGCACTCAATGACACATTGAATTGAAAAAAAAAAAAAAAAAAAAAAAAAAAAAAAACAAACAGAGTGATGTGGTCTTTCTAAAAGTCATTTCCCCCAGTAATCTGAATATCTGAATTTTCTCTCCCGCATGTATATTGCGGTTCAGGAGAGAAAAAGTAGAGTTCTCCTGAGCTGTCATAAGATTTCTAGGTGTCCGTTAGAGTCAGCAATGTGCGCCACTATACTGTGGAAATATGTTTATGTTGAGTTGATGTTCTTACTAATTTATTTTCTGCAGGATGCACCTTTATGCTTGATCATGAACATGGACAACCTGGGAAGCAATTTTAAAAGAAATGTCAAATGCATCTACAAATGTATGTCCCTTACAATGTCTGTGTGTCACTGGAGAATCATATCTTAGAGTTCGGATAGTATATAAAAATAAACTAATAGCATTATGTGATAGTCATTTCAGGAGTGGTGCTGAGCTTTGTTACTTTGGGAAGGTGAAGAGACAATTATGCCTTAGCAGTCAGTCTTCCCCAAAGTTTTTTGTTTCATGCAGAAAGCATGTTCTTACTACAAGACTGCATACATCTCACCAAAACTTAAATATTTTCAAATCAAGGTGTCTTTGAAACATAGGATGAATTGCTTTGTTGAAGTTTTCTCTCTTGATTACAGAGGGAGCCCAGAGAGTGCCTTTGTTTAGATGTTTATTTTCCCAGATGAACAAAGATAGATGTGAAATGTCTTCATCTGACTTGTGTCACTATGGAACAATGCTAGGGCTGCATGATACGATGAAATGTGACCTTCTGTCTTACATACCCTTGTATAACCAAAAGTCTAAGAAAAACAGAGTGGTTAATATATATAGTTCTTGTATCTTGCAAAGGAATGGTCCAACAATTCGTGTCAATAGGGGATAAGAGAACAAAGGGGTTTCAGAATAACTGCTAACTATTATGACTATTGCATGGGACACTATGCAAGTCTCTGATATATGGCCAAGAGATTAAGGAGAAGGGAAAAAGCTGAAGGACGACTAAAAGACAAAGCTTGCATGGGATGCTGCGCAAGTCTCTGCCAAGATGGACAAAGAAGAAGGACAAGGAAAAAGCCTGGGAGGAAGACTACGAGCCTTCAGCACGAGAGACCCCCAGAGACTGATACACATGTGCCAGTGGGAGGGTTCAGATTCCGGGAACTAATTATAATAACCCTGCCTTTTCTAGAAGTAGTAATGAATATGTATTAGCCTAGGAGCATAAAAATCATCCGCCTGATGTAACTTGTGTGCGTCTTGGTGGAGCAGAGATTGCTGGTGCACCCAGCGCTGTTTGCTTACCTCTATTCATTTAATAAATTGTAAACTTTGATTGTAATACCATTTGGGACTTAGCCATTTATTACAGTAGACAACATGAATCCAATCTCCAATGTCTTCTGGTATAGTTTGACTGAGATCTTTCTTATACTGTCTTAATCTTTTTGCTCTCTGGATGGCAGATTTTGTAGAAAGCCCTTGCTTTTGAATATGGGTATGTTCAAAGGGCAAGAGTTTCTCATGTGCTCTTATAATATGCCTATACGCTGAATTTGAAGGCTGTGTGCAAGAAAAAGCTGCTTTCCCCCTCCCCCCCCAATTTTTTTTCTTCATAAACAACTAAACCTTCTAAATGAGTTTTTTGTTTGTTTGTTTGTTTGTTTGTATGTGCATATATATATATATATATTTATAAAAAATCCTAGTAAGATTAGACAAAGCTGGTCAAAAGGCAAATGCAAATTATTTCAGAGCCAGAGCAGCACATAAAGATGTATCATTTGGCAGAGTAAGACGCCCTGCAGGCTGAGCTCTATTTGGGGATATAGATTATTAAGGTTCTGCTTGTTGCTGTGCTGGTCTAGACTGATTAAATAAGGGTTTGAAACTAATCTTCTGTTAGCTTAGCAAAGTTCCCCAGCCAGCCAGCTGTGTGCAGAAACACCCTTGTTTTTCTGAATCTAGAAAGAAAATTGTGTCTGTCTGACAACAAATTTGCTGACACATCTATTTTTACCTTGAAGGAAAAAAAAAAAAAAAAAAAAAAAAAAAAGTTGATTCCACAACAGAACCATCATGTTAAAGATGGTTCTTTAGGAAGATCACCTTGGAGCCTGCCTGAATTATCACACTAGTGACTAAGGAGTATAAGAAACTTATTTCTCCTCTTTTCTTTGATAACTGAAGATCCTGGAAAATTTCACAGGTCAATTTCCTCTCCTAAATCAGATAATAATGTTTTTTAAATGCTAGGATTTCTTGTGGAACAGCAATTCTGTAGATGAGAAGGCTCCTAGAAATTCTGTGTTAAGAGGATTTTGCAAGATTGGGTGCAGCAATACACAGCAGCTGGTCTAGTACAGAGATTCTTGGAACTACAGTAACTGCAATAAAAATTACATATATTAAAGATGCTTGGGAAAGAAATAAATTAGATATATTACATTATATCCTTTGAAGCAATATGCCAGACCAGGGTAATATTAAATGTCATCTTTTCCATTTGACAAAAGTAGTGATAGATTCAAACAAAAAGAAAACCTTAAGCCCATCACTGATCTATAAAATATATATTTCAGCTACAAATGAAACATTTTTTGCATTTTTTTTGCCATTTATAATACCTATTTAATATTTCTCAGAAAACAGGACTAAGAAGGATGCAAAGGTCTCCTAAGATCTGCACATTATTACTTTTGCAGCATTTAGTGTCATTTTCCTGTGCAGTATGTATTGATACTTACTAGATTTGCTCTCTTTTCACCTCTGTCAAGAACGCTCTTCTTGGATGTTTAGTCCTGTATAAGCAAATTTATTCCACAGTAGCTTTCTCTTTTGCTTCTCTCTCACACAGATATCTGTGCCCTATAGACGTATTAACATTTGGTATATTATGTACCTACATTGTTTTATTATTTATTTTATTATTGTATTGATTTGTAAAGTCCTTGATTCAGAGACAGTGTTTACTTACTGGTTTGTCCAGCACCCAGCACCCAGCTGATGTATACACAATGAAATTAGGTCTTTAAAAAAAACTGTTAATTTTTAAGCATCCAATTTAATACACAATTAATGGACATGCAAATCAGGAGATGTTGAGCATCATCATTAAATAGTATCAGCCTTAAAATTACTGGTGTAGGTAATGCTGATGACAGTAACTAGCTGGAGTTCTGACCACTGCTCTGCTTTTTCTTCTCTGAGACATGAGGTGATGTATTTACAATAACTTGGACTTCTTGAAAGACTCATAACTCCTTTTGAGACCTCAGCAGAGCCCAGAACTTAGACAACCTCTATTATCCAAATTGGTGATCCAAATATTGCTTCAGCATACTACTAGGTTTACATTTCTTGTCTAGAAACAGCACTGATATCTATGTTCTTAGGTTACCTACATGTAGGTAATCTATCTCATGTAACAGTGCTTTTGCTCCAGTCTAAGGTCAAAGATGTTAACGAGGTGAAAGCTTTCTTTTTATTTATTTATTTATTTATTTTTTTTTTTTTTTTAATTTTTTCCCCAGAAGTGAGCTCTGCTGACATTTGCTCTAAGAGTCTGTGAAAAATAAATGAAAAATGAAAGCAAAAGAATATCTTTTTGCAACATGTATCAATCTTCAGGTAGGCTTTGATCTCTTTAAGGGTATTCACGGTCTAAATGATTACCACACTTTTATAGAAATAACCAAAACCTGGATTTGAAATAATTGACACCAAAGGGAAAACATATTAAATACAGTAATCTCTACCCACCACTTAATTTCTTTTCCCAGTGCTGACATTAAAGGTAAACTATTTTTTTTTTTCTTGAAAACCAGAGATTTAGCCAAAGTAAAGACAATACATTATGAAAGCAGACTTCTACACTATTCAGAAGGAGGACTCCTAACAAAGATGTAAGGAAAAAAAAAAAAATATATATATATATACATATATATATTTATGTCAAAAAAACAAGTTGTCTTATGCATTTTTTTTGTTATCTTTTGTTTGGGAGATTTTTCTTTTTTAGTTCTAAGTCGTAAGTGAAAATGAAAACCAAAACAAAACAAAAAAATCCTGTAGCACACTTTGTGTTTGTGCTTGTTTTTGCTTTTTGCAAAACTTTTCCTTTTTGTGCTTGTTTTTGCTTTTTGCAAAACTTGTTGAGACTTTGTGGCAATGTAATTTCTCCTTTACATTTCTGGAAAGAACTTTTGATTAAAATAGTCAGTGGGAAAATAAAAACATGGAGGACTTGCTTCTACTGGTTTGGGAAGATTTTATAACAGAGGAAGGTATTTATTCTTGCAGCCTCTGTTAAATTTCATGGGCCAGATCACATAATGCTGTGCAAAAAAACAGCAATGTGATGCCCAGAGTTAATCAGAAGAGTATGGCATGCAGCTCTTTGCTAGAGATATAGATTCTGAATGAAGCAGATCTCTGAAAATTCCCTGCCTAAGAACAATTTCTAAACAAGCAGGGGAACATAAGGCATCTAAGAGCCCCTGTGGATTGTTGGGACTGACAGAGGCATCTGCAATGGGGCTCAGGGTTTCTTGATTGCTCTGTCAACTCTGGTGGTAAAACTTCTCCCTCCTGGGCCCACAGCTTCCACAACACCATCATAAAAACATTGTCTATAAAGACATGATATGACAAAGCATTGAGATGCATCAACTATGTGCCAGAATTCCTTTTAAAATGAATACTGACATCATCAGTGTTCAGCTGAAGATAAATTCTTCATAGGTATGTCAGAGGGTACTGAGGTGATAGGTAAATTATTTTTACTTTTTCCCCTTTTTCTGTTCATCCATACTTGAAACCATGACCATTTAGGTGGCAGGGAGCTGCTGTGTAAGAACAGAAATTCAAAGCCTTTTACCTAAACCTAGATAGAGAGCTGAAAATGGGATAGAATGTAATTAAATCATACCCAATTCAGATAGTAATATGAATGCCTTTATTCAGCGCTAATGCCTAAATTTCACTTCTCTAAAAGAAAAGTAGTAGCCCCTAATATTAGTATTTGACATAGTAGCTTGCAATTCATTTGGGATCTTGATTCCATTTTTTACAGGATATTCTTCATCCTTGCCCACTTCAGCCAGGAATAAGAACAGCTTATTGAAGATGCCACAGAAGAGGTGGTTGAATCAGTCACCTTGGAAAAGTGTTCAGGCTTAAGGCAGGTTCATCTGTGGTCAGGCATTGCATCATTTTTTATTTCACGTACATCTCATTCACTGATTACAAAAAAAAAAAAAAAAAGAAAAGAAAAGAAAAAAAGAAAAAAAAAAAGTAGTGTTGAGATCAAAACATGTATCAGAGGTAAATCCAGTTGTTGGAATGGGGGACACCTGAAACCATTTGCCTCTGACTGCAATCTCCATGTTACACAACATTTGAAGTTCAGAAAAATCCACAGATTCACAGATTAAGCCTTTTTTCCAATAATTGTTAAAGCTCTCTTAGTAGATAGAAATATAATATTGAGCTCATTGTCATTCTACTTAGATGTTAAAAACAAAGAAGAAAAAGGAATAAAGTTCAATGTAAGTTTTGAGAGATTTCCAAAGAGAAAAAGTGATTATAACTTCTCTTTTCCAAAGGGTCAGTTGTTCGTTGAGGCAGTCTCTGAGGGTGACAATACATTTTTATACCAATTTTTTACCTAAATTAAATCCATTTAGTCTGTTATTTAGTGTGCAGCTTCAGAACTGATGTGTTTTATTTTATTTTTATTTTTTATTTATTTATTTATTTTTTAACAGATGGGAAAAAGAAAACTATGTGGAGGTTAAAATCACATCAGAATCCTCTAAAGATGTTGCTCATGATAGAAACTGTTCCTTACAAGAGGAACAATAATCTGAGCAGATCAAAGTACTCTCCTTTGTTACATTGGTTACTTTGTTATATTGGTTGTTTAAAAACACAGCAGTAAAGAAATACTCCATTACACAGCTATATCATTTCCTTTACATTTGTTCTGTTTTTCTGACAATGTGGTTTCTCTAAAACAGGTCTAAGTACATACATACAGTACATTCATACAGGAACCACTTTGTCATGATACAGATAATGTTGTCCTAATTATGAAATTGCTTAGTTTCTCTTTTATATGTTGGTGCTAGAATTATTTTATATGTTTATACAGTTTACTTAACGTGTTTAAAAAGTTTGGCCATTCCATCAGGCATAAGAAACAATATGAACAAGATAGATGACCATGTGCAAAATACTTACTGGAGAAAAGCAAAAAAAAAAAAAAATTAAAACGTAAGATGAAATATGAACAGCTCTACCTCCCAATTAATCTAGCTAGAAGCATCTTCAAAATTTCTTGAAACATTGGTCTATTTTTTATCCTTTTATTACTTCATAATCCAGAGTGATTATCAACATACTGTATTAACTAGAGACATCATTTTTGTCAAGATTATAAAATGGAATCCTAGCTGGTAAACCCTCCACATCTACCAATGGTTTTGATATACAAAATCATTTAGATAAATGATAAACAAATAGATAAACAAATTTATTTGCCTGAAGGTCCTGATTTTTTTCCTGTTTCTATACGTAGCATTTATATATTCTGAGAGTTATAATGAGGAGACACCAAAAGCTGAAGTCCAATTTTTGCTGGCCTTCAAATGACCACACTCTTCCTATTATTTTGCTCCCTTTTTTGTTTTGCACTAAAGTGTTTTTTTTTTTTTGTTTGTTTGTTTGTTTGTTTGTTTGTTTTTCCATTCCTTCTCCTTGTTTTCCCTTCAGTCTCTTTGCTTTTGATTGATTTTCTAAATTGCACTTCAGCTTTTGGTGTCTCCTCATTATAGCTCTGTCATCTTATCTTTCTTTTTTTTCCTTTTTTTATTTTTTATTTTCAAAGAAGAGCATCTATATGTCAGAGAATAATAGTGCTGGATTATTCTTATAACAATGCTTATATCTCCTTTTATACAACCTGAAGTAATTGTCATGTGGTGAAATCTTATATGTGAAGACTCTGTACAAGTCATTTACTTCCAGTTGCACTCTGTTATCTTACTTTAAAGCCTGTCAACTCCATTTGGCATCTTTAAATCTGCACAAGAGTAAATGCACAGTATTTATAATTTTTATCAACGTACACACTCACAAACAGGCATATCATGGAGTCATGTTTTCCGTGGGCAATAGACATGGAATTAAATCAAAGGGGTGCCACGCTTTAAGGTTATTGTAATGCTACAATTAATAGCATTAGGCTGACCTTTTGGCACCATACACAGAGACTATAGGTGCTAGCAGTTACTGGAATGAGCTTGGATTAGTTATGAAGGCTAATAGTTCTGCCCTCTGACAGAGTTTTCAGTTGGCTGGTAAATCCCAAACTCTTACAGTTTGGTTGCAATTATAAATAATTTCCTCTTTCTGATGCTGAACACTGACACTGGGGAGTATGGGGAGACCTCAGATTAAAATTCAACACTACTTGTTCCTTATTTCTCTCTACTGAAATGAAATTTTTGAGATATTTTCTGAAAAGATTCATGACCCATCAGTATTTCACTGAGGTGTTATTGCTAGTCACTTTAAGAAGTCTTTCTTGTATAGTGTAATAGTTTCAACCTTGAAAGAAGAACTCAGTGGGGAATGTCGTAGCACCCTGTCAGGCATCTCTGCACCTTTTTATCATAGAAAACACTGCTTTGTAATGATAACTCACTGTTTTTGTGTAGTTCAGGAGAAAACAGTAGCAAAAATACTACTCACAACAACTACTTTCCTTCCCACTCCTTGGAACTCTTCATCCATATACAGGCTTCTGTTCTTTTTGCAGATATGATCACATCTTGAGGCAATTCCCTTTCAGCAGAGAATCATGCTGTTAGAAAGGGCCTAACTCTTCATTGCATCCCTGAATTTTCTCTGTTGCTGAAAAACAGGTGAATTTTTGCACATTTTTTTTTCAAAATTTCTCATCAGTTCCTCTCTTATGAAGAGCTCCTCTCCTATGATATGGCTATAAGAAATATGTTTTCCTCAGAAATGTCTTTTTGATTTCAATTAATCTAGCAAATCAGAGTTTAAACTGCAAAATTAAATTAATTTGTTCATCTACGTGCTTAGTGTAATTATATTTTGACATATCTGAAAAAAGAAGCATCTAAGTTGTGTAAAAAAGAAACAGAAGGATTCAAGTTCTTTCTGATTTGTAAACAATGTGCGGATCTGCAATCTGACAGTCTTTCTGCCAAAAGCTCCAGTTTAAGTAATTAACATTTCCTTCCATCCATATTAAGAAAACAGAATTGTTTTAAGTAACACTTTATTGAAATATTAATTATTTAACCTTTCAGTAATAAATAATAATATATTCCTCATCTTATACAAATAAATAATACCAGAAATTATATTTAAATTATATATATATATATATATATATATATATAATATATATATATTATATATATATAATATAGGTCCCAGTTGACTGGTGGCTAGCAAAAGTGACACCCATCTACAAGAAGGGCCGGAGGACTGACCCGGGAAACTACAGGCCTGTCAGTTTGACCTCAGTGCCAGGGAAGCTCATGGAGCAGAACCTCTTGAGAGTCATCACGCAGCACTTGCAGGGCAAGCAGGCGATCAGGCCCAGTCAGCATGGGTTTATGAAAGGCAGGTCCTGCTTGATGAACCTGATCTCCTTCTATGACAAAGTGATGCGCTGGGTGGATGAGGGAAAGGCTGTGGATGTGGTCTACCTTGACTTCAGCAAGGCTTTTGACACCGTCTCCCACAGCGTTCTCCTCAAGAAACTGGCTGCTCTTGGCTTGGACTAGCGCACGCTTCGTTGGGTTAGAAACTGGCTGGATAGCCGCGCCCAAAGAGTCGTGGTAAATGGAGTCAAATCCAGTTGGAGGCCAGTCACTAGTGGCATCCCCCAGGGCTCGGTACTGGGGACGGTCCTCTTTAATATCTTAATCGATGATCTGGACGAGGGCATCGAGTGCACCCTCAGTAAGTTTGCAGATGACACCAAGTTAGGTGCGTGTATCAATCTGCTTGAGAGTAGGAAAGCTCTGCAGGAGGATCTGGATAGGCTGCACCGATGGGCTGAGGTCAACTGCATGAAGTTCAGCAAGGCCAAGTGCTGGGTCCTGCACCTGGGGCGCAATAACCCCAAGCAGAGCTACAGGTGGAGAGATGAGTGGTTGGAGAGCTGCCAGGCAGAGAAGGACCTGGGAGTGATGGTGGATAGTCGGCTGAATATGAGCCAGCAGTGTGCTCAGGTGGCCAAGAAGGCCAACGGCATCCTGGCTTGCATAAGAAACAGTGTGGCCAGCAGGGCTAGGGAGGTGATCGTCCCCCTGTACTCAGCTCTGGTGAGGCCGCACCTCGAGTACTGTGTTCAGTTTTGGGCCCCTCACTACAAGAAGGACATCGAGGTGCTTGAGCAGGTGCAGAGAAGGGCGACGAAGCTGGTGAGGGGCCTGGAGAACAAGTCCTACGAGGAGTGGCTGAGGGAGCTGGGCTTGTCAGCCTGGAGAAGAGGAGGCTCAGGGGCGGCCTTATCTCTCTCTATAGGTACCTCAAGGGAGGCTGTAGCGAGGTGGGGGTTGATCTGTTCTCCCACTTGCCTGGTGACAGGACGAGGGGGAATGGGCTTAAGTTGCACCAGGGGTGTTTTAGGTTTGATCTTAGGAAGAACTTTTTTACCGAAAGGGTTGTTAGACATTGGAACGGGCTGCCCAGGGAAGTGGTGGAGTCACCATCCCTGGAAGTCTTTAAAAGACGTTTAGATGTAGAGCTTAGGGATATGGTTTAGTGGGGACTGTTAGTGTTAGGTCAGAGGTTGGACTCGACGATCTTGAAGTCTCTTCCAACCTAGAAAATTCTGTGATTCTGTGATCTTATCTGAAATAGCAGTTATTAAATAATTTAATTATGTATATACTTAATTAGGTGTATGTTAGTCATGGTACTGTTTAGTGAATAAGCTTTTTGAACTATATAAATGAAGAGATTTTAGAATGGTCAAACTTTTGAATGCAAAAGGCTGCACAAGACTGTTCTATAGAAACTGGTTCTTTAGTCATCCCTCAGAAACACTACTGAGAGGGAGGCCATACCAAATATCTGCATCTGTCTAAAGAAGCCTTTGTGTATAGAGTGCTTTCTTTTATATTCTTCTAATTCCCTCTACCTCCCTCTTCCCTGTTTTAAGGGAATTTAGTATGAAGACTAGAAACTAACCTGGGTTACTTAGAGTTTATTTGAATAGTGCTAAAGCTGAAGAGGCAAGCTTTTCCTGAAGGTTGTTTCTTAAACCTGCAGCTTTCTGATTATAATTCCTTCCTCTTATCACTATCATTAGAAGCCACTCTGCGAAGAGAGATGAAAAGTAAGTGGGTACCATGTATTATTTCATTGAGAATCCCTGGAGCACACTGAAGATGGGAGGAAAGTCAAATAACTTGACATATATCAAGTCCATAACTTTCTACATTTACCCTTCTTCGTTTTTCTCTACTCCCCTAGTTGAGATAAACAGACCTAGTATGCACATGGATAAGAGCTCTAAAACTCATGGAACATCCAATTTGATTTTGCTTTATTATAAAACCTCAATGAGAATATAAGACCAGAATACTAATCAATCAAATGGGGGCTCTTTTTAGCTGAGAGAGAGAAAAAAAAAGTATTTGTGAACCAATGCTGAGATGTTTTTTACACAAATTGCAAATTCAAGCTTTGTATGAAAACAGTTCAGTAATAATATATCACCTTATCATCCTAGAATAGGTTTTTAAAACCTTATGGCTAGAGTACTACTAAGTTTGAAAAGGTAAACCCTTCAACATTAACGAAATATTTTTGAATCAGCAACTTTAATTAACATTTGTTTATTTCTTATCACTGTAATGAAAGTGATCATGTAACTTTTTTTTTCCCCTGTGGGACTCCATCATTATCTGATGCTCAGAGTACCATGCATTTGACTGTGGATTATCTATGTTTAAAAAAAAAATCATTAATCACATATGAGATGTTGGAGTAAGCAATAGCAGTGATAGAGTAGTCACCTTTTATTTGGACAGATTTATTGAAGTTTACTGTCTGTGGTGAACCAAAGATGTCCCCATGCAAATTTCCTCATAATAGTTTTAAGTTTGGCAGTAATAAAAAAATGAAAACCCAGATCCTATGATAGATATCCTATGATATCCTACAATATTTTCCAGGTGTATTTCATTAACTATTAATATGACAATGAACAGCCAATTATAGTAATCATTGTCTTGGTGTCAGATTTTTTTTGCATACAAACAAATCTCATTATTTTTTGAAGAAGCCTCTGGAATGAATTGTACAAAGTATGCTAATACATTGTAGATGGTAATAGGTTTAGCCAAATGAAATATATATTTAGTGTTTAAAAGTTTTTGAAATCTCCTCATGAAAATTGTACTGTGTTAAATCAATCAGTTGGGTTTTGTTTGTTTGTTTGTTTTTTAGCCAAGAGGGTTGAATAGAAATGTGGAAAAAAAATGAGGCATAATTAAAACTTACATATTAAATGATCCTAATTTCTAAGGGTGTAAGAAAATAACTATAGTATCTAATACAATTTTTCTTCCTTTATCTTCAGAACTGCTAAAAGAGCAGTGGGAAGTAAAGGCTGTGACACTGAACTGGAGCCATTGTAGATGAGTTCTGTTCACAGTTCTGAAAGTGATTTGCTTTCTGACCTCTTCATGTTCTTTCTTTCCTTTTAGATTGTGATAGTTTATATATATATATATATGTATATATATATTATTTTTTTGGTGTGTGATATCAGAAATATTATACCTTGATAAATCTTTTATGGATGCCTAACCAAAATAGCCTAACCAATTTCTATACAGAAAAACAGACAATAATAATAAAATAAAAAGTTATATTTAAACCTTACCTTTTTAATAATCCCTCTGAAAAGAACAGAAAAGATTTGATTTCATACATTTTTAATGTTCCATTTCTAATTTGGGGAATCTTCAGGTTCTTATTTAAACTATGACTCATACTGATAGCAAATTGTCTATAGGACTTGCATTTTATCCTTAAGGTGTTAAGATACTTTGGGATAAAGTATCCATGGTATTAAAAATGTGACAGTCTTGGCCAAGTTGTACCCTATCTGTCTTTAACCACACTCCAGAAACTCCCAGTAGTTTCAGCTCTCAAAGCAAAGGCTGATGTTATTGTTGATGCTAACCTTGGCTTAAAATGTCTAATTTGTCCTAGCCTTACAGGTAGCTTGTCAGTTCTTCTGGTCCCTACCACATTTTAGTAACCAAAGCCTATATAAAGCTTTTGAGCAGATGAGGTCAAAGCCACAGAAAGTCCAAATATTGGGCCTATACCACCCTTTTTTTTTTTTTTTTTTTTTTTTTTTTTTTTTTTTTAACCAGGTGAGGGCAATGAGGGCAAATGTTTGGAAAAACTAGTTTCCCCTTCTAGATTGTTTTCTAAGCTATGATTATAGGATGTAAGCAGACAGAACTTTAACTCAACAACCTGTACAAAACATGTTCTTTAGCAATAATATTAGTTTAGTGGCTTTTCCTGGCTTGAGGTCTAAACTCTTGAACTCTATTGAACATTTGAACTTTCCAGAGTTGACTGTGCCAAGCCTACCCTAAAACAAAAACAAACAAATAGAAAAACAAACAAACAAACAACCAAAAAAAAACATCAACAACAACCAATAACAGGCTTTCAAACCTTGCTATATTCAACCGTTATTCCCAAATCCCTACTATTCTACTATTTTGTTCTTATCCATCTACTTCTCTGTATCTTAGCCTTAGACCTAGTAAAAACTCCTTGGATTCTGCCGTTTACCTAGTCTGTTGCACCTTATTAGCCAAATATTTTTTTCTAGCTTTACAGAAAAGGACCTAGGGGTCCTAGTAGACACCATGTTGAACATGACCTTACTATGTGACTTTAACAAAAAGAAGAATAATGATAACCTAGGCTGCATTAGGCAAAATATTGCCAGCATGTTGAGGGAGGTGAGCCTTCCCCTTTACTTGTCACTGGTGAAGCCACACCTACAGTATGTGGTCCAGTTCTGGGAACCTAGTACAAGAGAAACATGGGTGTACTGGAAACAGTCCAGCAAAGGGCCACAAAGGACTGGAAAAGGATGCCGTCCTTCCTGAACTGAGCTTGCAGGGGCTTCCCACAGGCAGCAGTTCTTCAAGAACTGCTCCCACATGACTCCATACCACGGGATCCATCCTGCAGGAGAAAATTGCTCCAGCACAGGTCCCCCACGGGTGGGCAGCAGCTCCTCCCAGACCCCCTGCTCCTGCGTGGGCTCCTCTCCACGGGCTGCAGCTTTGGCCCGGGACCTGCTCCTGCAGGGGCTGTCCATGGGCCGCAGCCTCCTCCGGGCCACATCCACCTGCTCTTCCACTGCAGGCTCCTCCAGAGGCTGCAGCGTGGAGATCTGCTCCATGTGGGACCCGTGGGCTGCAGGGCTGAGGACAGCCTGTTCCACCGGGGGCCTCTCCACAGGCCGCAGGGGAACTTCTGCTCCAGTGCCTGGAGCACCTCCTGCCGTCCTTCTGCACAGACCTTGAGGTCTGGAAGGCTGTTTCTCACCCCTCTTTCCCAGACGATGTTACGTGTTTCTCACCCCTCTCTCCCAGATGCTGTTATGCAGAAGCTTCCTTCTGCCTTCTCTTCTCCCCCCCACCCCGCTTCATTAAATATGCTCTCAGAGATGTGCAAACAACAGCTTTTGTTGGCTTGTCTCTGGCCAGCAGTGGGTCCCTTTAGGAGCATCTGGAGCTGGCTTTTATCTGATATAGGGCAACTTCTGAGCTGTTCTTACAGAGAGCACCCCTTTAGTCCCGTGCTACCAAAATCTTGACACCTAAACCCAATAAGCTGTTTAAACCAATTGTTCAGGCATTTAAAGAGTATGACACTCCCCCTCCTAGTTTCCGTGTAATTTGACTCTAGTTTGCATGGTTTTCCTTCCTTCAACAAATTTTTTAACTCAAGAGTTTTGTCTTGTCACTATATATCATAAAAGCAGGTCAACAATTCCTCATATGACAATCCCCAAAAAATCCATATCTGAAGAAATCTTCTCCTTTAGAACGTTTTATGATGCTTCCTGTTGCACAAGTTGATTTGCTCTGTTTTCAGTGACTATTGTGCAGTTCTAATACCACTCAAGTTGAAATGTAGCTATATGTATACATAATGTGTATGTATGTACACATGTGTATATATATATGCATATAAGTATACACACATATACACACAGAAACATATATTTTTTTTCCTCACAAACTACCATGCTCTAACTTTACTGAAATACCAAGTGTGTGGCAAGCTCTTTCTGAGCAGTTGTAATAAATGGATGTTTCTTTTAAGACTGCAGATAACATTGCTTTGTGGCATGAGAGGATTTTTCATTCTTGTACTGATGTAAATTGTTTAGGTGTTATTGATGGAGGGGGTGGGCACTGAATAGTATTTTCCTGGATGGAGCTACTTTGTAAAAAATAGAGGCACTCTGTAGTACAAAGCTTTGACTCTTTCTAATGAAGCATGTGAAAATGTACAAGTGCTTTGCACTAAATCAATCTGTGGTTGCATTATTCACAGCACACCATTACTGATGATTGTTCTGATTAAACTTGTCAGAGGATTATTGTGAATCATCCACTTATATAGCAGCACAGTTTATAAACCTCATGCAAACAGAAAAAATGGTGTAGGGTTGATATTTGGCTTTTTTATTCAGTAAAGTACTCTCTCTATTCACTTTCATTGAAACTATATGGAATGCAAACAGAAGATCTCTGAAACGCTTTTTGGAAATTAATCCCACTTTGTTATTTATATCTACTTTGTTGTGATTGTGATATTGAAAATGTTGCATCAGTTGTTATTTTATCTTCTATCAGGTATATCCTATTTAACTACTAGCTCATTACTCTGTCACTGGTGGAGGTTCTGTAAAAGGCTGAGAACCATATCAAAGGCTTTATCTTATTCTCTTTCTGTACAGTCCCTGAAGTCCTCTGATATTCTGCATACAGCTTGCAGTTGCAATCTATTTTTAAATGTAGTCAATTACTCATTTGCTTTGTGATGAAATCTGCATTAGAAGCCCTCTATTCAGCTTCTGCCAAAGGACTTTCTTTTGTTTTGACTATGGTGTATTTTCCAAGAAACAATCTGTTGATTTAACTTGAAATCACACTAGAAAATGAAGGGGGAAAAAATGTTTCTGATATATTTAGTAATTGTGATGTGAATCATCTAAAGCTGTCTTATGGGAGTATTCAAAAGCATAGAGTGATATGTATAAGTAAATTTTTGCTGAATGAGGGCCTGAAATGTTATTAAATATGCTCAAAAGTACTGGTTTAGTCATGTGTCTGTAAACATTGTGAAAATAAATACAGCCATTGATAATTTCCCATTATTTGTGAATAATGGTCAAGAATTAATATAATAATAATGGCAAATGGTCAAGAATTTGCCATTCTTGACCATTAGAATCACTGCTGATTCCAAACACTAATCTGATATCGTATTGATTTTTACTGTTCCCCTTAAAAACAAACAAACAAAGAAACAAACAAACAAAAAACATTAGTGCATAAGATGTAATAAGATTCAAATGGCTAGGAAGATTCTTCTGTTTCAGACTGAATTTTGACAGCCTGAGTCTCTTTATAGCAATTTGCCTGACCACCAAGCACTAAAACGAATTTTGAAAGAAGTTGGTATTACCTCTTCAGACATTTCTGTGATTGTTTTGAAGTAGTACGTGCAGTAGCCTTAAAGTAGCTTTCACTTCCATTATTAGAGTAGAGTAGGTAGAGTAGAGTAGAGTAGAGTAAAGTAGAGTAGAGTAGAGCAGAGCAGAATAAGGATAGGATAGGATAGGATAGGATAGGATAGGATAGGATAGGATAGGATAGGATAGGATAGGATAGGATAGGATAGGATAGGATAGGATAGGATAGGATAGGATAGGATAGGATAGGATAGGAGTGGTTCAGTTGAACTAAGACTAAGATCATCAAAGATCATTTAGTCCAAATGACTGATCTCTTCAGAGCTAACCAAAAGCTAAAGTATATTACTGAGGGCATTAATCAAATGCCTCTTGAACACTGACAGATATGGTGCATCAACCACCTCTCTAGGAAGCCTGTTAGAGTGTTTCACCACACTTATGGTAAAGAATACTTTCTTTACATGTAGTCTGAACCTCCCCTGATGCAGCTTTGTGCCATTTGTGTGCATTCTGTCATCGGTTCCCAAGGCACAGAAACCAGTGCCTCCAACTCTATCCCCCCTCCTCAGGAAGTTCTTAAGAGCAATGACGTCACCTCTTGGACTCGTTTTTATCCAAACTAGACAACCCAAATGTCCTCAGCCTTTCCTCATAGGACATCCCTTCCAGTCCTTTTACCAGTTTTGTTGCCATCTTTTGAATGCTGTCAAGGAACATAACATCCTTTTTATTTTACGGAGACCAGAACTGCATACAATATTCAAGGTGAGACCACACCAACACTAAATATAGTGGGAGAAACACTTTTGACCAACTGGCTGTGCCGTGTTTAATGTATCCCAAAATGCAATTTGTCCTCTTGGCTGCAGAGCGCACAGCTGACTCATGTTGAGCCTATTGTAAACCAGCACCCGCAGATCACTTTCTGTCAAGCTGCTCTCTAGCCACTTGTCTCCTGGTCTGTACCTGTGTTCAGCATTACTCTGTCCCAGGTGCAGAACCCAGAATTTTTCTTTGTTGAACTTTATGCCATTGCTGATTGACCAATGCTCTAATCTGTCTAGATCCCTTATCTATTATAAGGCCTCTTATCCCTCCAGGGGCGAGATTCATTAAAATAAATAAAATGCTATGACACAATCATGTGCTCTTTGCTGGTATTTTACTTGAGATTAGGATGTTTTCCAAGTCAGCTCTACTTATTGTTCTCAGCGTGATCTGAGAGTACACAAAAAGGTTTCCTTTCATTTGAAGCTAAACAGGAAGATGTGATAAAGGAGTGGATCAAGTTAATTCACTGCAGACACAAATGGACATTCAGCCCATACTAGCCATATAAAAGCTAGTCTGAAGTAATCTCCCTGCCCCGAAACATGGGCAGTATGGATGTCAGATCTTTATCACCAACTGTCTCACTCTATGTGTCAGTACGGAATGTACTAGGCCATGCTATTTGCTAGTGCAGACACTACCTAAAATGTGCCTGTGGTAGTGCATTTATTAGTGTAAATCTTCTGCAATGTGATTATATCAGTAACAGTTTAGGCTTGAGCATGTGTAAAACCCCAAATGAGTCAATAAAGCGAAAGCAAAAGGTTCCATAGATACAGGAGCAATATCAGTATCACACACTTAAACAACACAGGGTAGAACAAAGTCCATCAATGATGGGCCACATATTTGCACATAGCTTTGTTATAATACATCCAGAAAGAACAGAACTGTAAAAGCAGACTTTCTGTAAAAGTAAGTTTTCAAAACAGCCTATGTGATACTTCTGAAGAAATATGGGCAGGCTAGGAAATGAAAGCTTGAAAATAAAAAAATAAAAAAAAGGAAAAAAAAAAAAAGGAAAAAAAAAAGGTGTAAATTCACTATGTGCCATCTGATCAGAAAGAGTAGCATGACAGGATGATAGCAGAAATCAAAAGGGGAAACTGTCTAACCTCTATTCCCAGGCACAGCTATTTAGAATGAGTGGTAAATATGCACTAGTTGGAATGATGAATGACTGTTTTCATGTTCCTAATAATGCCCTTGAGTGGGCTAATTGCTGCTCTGAAAATACACCAGAAAGCATGTGATGTTTCATTCTCATGGGAAAGATGTAGTGTGCACATGTTTTTGATGCTGTTATGATTATTATTATGGTCAGCATAGCAGCAAGACTGTGTAAATCCTTGCAGGAAAGGGTCTGCAGTGTTTGTGTGTATTTATTTATGTACATAAGGGAAGGACAGTTGTCATTCTATAGTATGTGCTATCTATAAAGTATTACATTCTTCTGATTTCTCTATGAAACGGTTAATGATCAGCTTAAGCAATGAACAAGAAATAGGGTTCTCTAAACAGTAACTAAATTGATACAAACAGTAACTAAATTGATACAAATTAGGCAGAATTTTATTTCTGTAGAATGTGTACACCTTGGTCACTGACCTAAGTTCAGTCATCTAAAATTTGACATCTATTTTGAGCTTATGCATTTTGGCTGCTCATCTATGGTCATTGAAGAAAGAGAGTGACATCTCTTGAAGCAGACTTATACCACCTGTCTGAAATATTGAGACGATTACGGTGTGCAAATAACCTTTGGAAATCCCTATTTCTCTCCAGAACTATAAAGTAACCTAGAAAACTTGTGTATAGTATATTGTGCATGTATATATACATGTATATTTATTTATTTAGAAGGCTGAAGTTACTTGAGCTGAAAATCAATTAAAAAAGCCAAGCATCTCCAGAAAATATGAAAGTAGTAGTAGATCCACACAACTTCTTCTTGACAGCAGAGGCTGGCACCTGAGTTAGTGTCCTTAGCCCTTCATTCTAGCCAATGAAGAGAAGAAAGTGCTTCTGAGGTGCAGTTCATTTCATAGAATCATAGAATTATAAAAGGGGGCCCATAAGGATCATCGATTCCAATTCCTGGGTCCTCAAAGAACCACCCAAAAAATCAGATGATGTTGAGAGTATTGTCCAATTCTTCTTGAACTCTGGCAGGCTTGGTGCTATGACCACTGTCCTGGGGAGCCTGTTCTGGTGCCCAAACACACTTTCAGTAAAGAACCTTTTCCTGATATCCAACCTGAACCACCCCTGTCACAGCTTCAAGACATTTCCTCAGGTACTACTGCTGGCCCCCAGAGAGAAGAGATCAGTGCCTGCCCCTCTGCTCCCCCTTTTGAGGAAGCTGTAGGCCACCATAAGGTCTCCCCTCAGCCTCCTCTTCCCCAAGCTAAACAAACCAAGTGACTTCAGCTGCTCATCGTACATCTTCCCTCCACACCTCTCACCTCCTTTGGACACTCTCTAACAGTTTTATACCTTTCTTAGACTGTGGTGCCCAGAACTGCAGACAGTACTTGAGGTGAGGTCACACAAGCGCAGAGTGGAGTGGGAAAATCACTTCCCTTGACCAGCTATCAGTGCTGTGCCTGATACACCCTAGGCTATGGTTGGCCTTCGTGATTGCCAGGGCACACTGCTGGCTCATGTTCAGCTTGCTGTCAACTAAAACCTCCAGATCCCTTTCTGCAGGGCTGTTGTCCAGCATCTCATCCCCCTGTTGCCCCTTCCCACATGTAGAATACATCACTCGCTCTCATTAAATTCATATTGTTCATGATTGTACAGCTATCTAATTTGTCTAGATCTCTCTGCAAGGCCTCACCACCCTCTACAGAGTTGACAGCTCCACTCAGTTTGGTATCATCTGCGAACTTGCTCAAAAAACCTTCAAATCCTACATCCAAATTGTTTATGAAAACATTTCATCCTAAATTAGTAGTCTGAAATGCTCCAAAGAGATTGTGACCTAGAACATTGTGGTGGTTTTACCGTGCTGGGCAGCTAAACCCCACAACCGCTCTCTCACTCCCCCTCCTTTAGATGAGGAGGGGGAGAAGTAAAGCAAAGAACAACTCACGGGTTGAGATAAGGATAATTTAATTAAAGGGAAATAATTATAATAATTAAATAAAGACTACTATGAACTAAACAATTTAACTAAGGGGAAATAAAAGGGAAAGGGGAAAAAAGGGAGGAAAACAAACAAACAAAATAAATGAAAGCTATATGGAAGTGCAGAGGAAAGAAATTACTCTCTACTTCCCACAAATGAGCGATGATTGACCACGTCCTTGAAGCAAGGCCTCAATGCACACAGCCGGTGTTCGAGAGGAGGACCGACGTCTTCTCAACGAGAGCCCACCCCTCCCCTCTTCTTCCTGTTTCCACCTTTTATTGCTGAGTGTGACACCACATGGTATGGAATATCCCTTTGATTGGTTTAGGTCAGCTGCCCTAGTGATGTTTCTCTCCTCACTTTTTTGCCCACCCCCTAGGAGGGTTAGAGAAAGGCCCAATGCTGTGCCACTGCTGCTCAGCAGTAGACACAACACTGGTGTGATAACTCTGCTGTTCCAGCTACAAGTACAGAGTACGGCACTGTATGGGCTGCTGCTGGGAAAGTTAACATTCCAGCCAGACCCAGTACAAACATCTATTTCATTTTATACAAGGACCCTAGGGACATTAGTATTCTGTGTTGTTGTTTCAAGTTAAGCGATGTAAGTTAGCTTCTGAAAGTGTAATCCTTATCACCAAAATACAAGTGAAGGATTTAATGTAGTGTTATCAAGAGTAATAAATATCTATTTATGCCTTCTTTGTTCACACTGGATGAATATGGACATGTAGTTTCAATGGGCTACTTGTATGAGGAACTATTCACTTGTAATAAGAACAAGATGACTGGAAGCCAACTTTGTATTGCATAGCAATGAGGTTAGTTTTGTTGGGACAGGAGAAATACTAAAAATGATGACACTCATTCTGTTATTAATGTTGCTTTGTGGCTACCATGCTTCAGACCACATGAGAGAATAGCTGAATTACTGTGGTCCTTAGCAATCTCTGCAACAACAAAATCCTGTGTTTTATTGAAGCTTGCAACATAGTGTAAAGACAAATAATTAAATACAGTTTGCTGTTTCTCAGAACTACCATTCTTATTAGAATACTGCTAACAGGGGAAAGCTAATGGAAATAATAATTGCAATGGTAGAAAAATCCCCAAACCCAACCTTCTCAAAAGTATTTGAGAAGAGCAATCTGAGGAAGGATTTCTTCCTAAGGAAAGAAATATAGCCAAATGCCAAGGTGAAATACATAATTAGAGCAAGTAAATACGGAAATCTTTTATTTTCTCTTTAGGAGAATTTGTTATTGATTCCTTTCTCTCTCTGAAAGCTCCTGTTTCCCTTTGCTTTTTAATTTGCCTGAGTGATTGCACAATTTTTATTAGCAGAACATATGGTGACTACCTGACCCTGTGTATTCAATCAGGCAGAATCCAGCCAGAGAACCAGTCATTGCTGCACACTAAACTGTTTCCGAAAATGATCATTTGATGTGACCATTTTTCTTCTGGGTCTCTGTTGCTGCTGGCAACAACCAACTTAGCAAAATGTTCAAGACTATATTTATCTGTGGAGGAATATGTCTGCCTTTTTGCTGGATATCTGCTGTACAATATGTCTTAGGGCATGAAAGGGTGTCAAGACTGCCAAGGACTAGAGTATGTGTACATTGTACAAACCATGCAATTTCCTTAACTCTTCCATGGCCTGCTCAACTATACCAAAGACTAAGACCATTGTACTTAACAGAGATAAAGATGTCTAAAGAAAATTAATAAGTGGTGGGAAAGATTTTCACACTCTAGAATCTCAAATCTTTTTCTGCTGAGATCAGCAAAATATGTTTACTGTTGGAGACTTACTGTTCAAGAAAAGGTTTTTAAAATATAACATTATATTCTCAGAAGTGGCATTGCAATGAAAACCAAAGTTCAAATTTGAAAAGCACAATAATTCTTCTTTTAAACATATCTAAAATATTTTTCCACCTATCCTTGTGCATAATTATTATTTATAACAATAACCTGCCATGGCTCGAGAGAGACTAATTCCAAAAAGAAAATACAGTGAGGTGATTAAGACTGCTTTCTGATTTTACCACATTCAAGGCCTACTTTAAGTCACACAATTTTTTTCAAATCCTTCTTTTCCTGCAGTTCCTTGATGGCAACCATACCTTCGATTTCAGTGGGGTTTAGCTGCCTGGACTTTTGGCCTTAGTCAATTAATTTTATGAAAGGATATTTTCTAACTGAGAGGAATTATGTTGACATCTTTACTTTGTGCTCACAGAATGATATTTCCTTTTTCATGCCAATCTTCCATACTGATGATGGGAGAAAAAAGGTTATATACAGATGACATACAAACTAAAACCACTCTGTATCTTTTCTTTTGGTTCTGTTTTGATGGGAAAAGCCTTTTATTAGGCATTTACACAAAAAGGAAATCAGTATGCCTATGTTCTGACTCTCTATTCAATTATCTAATGCCATTCAAATATCCTGTAGTTGACAAAGACACATAAAGGCTTGTGTATCTTGAAGCTGTTCATACCAATTCTTCTGCATCGCGTCTTTAATCTGATCTAAGCAGGAGTTCTTTCTTCTCCCTCCAAGAAGAGCTACCAGCATGTACAGGTGGTACACAGCAACAGTAACTGTTGGTATTAACTTTGAGGATTCAAAAGACATAACTTTGTGAGTAAACTCAAAGATAAAGCTACAGTGGTTCATGCTTGCCTGTGGACAGCACAGGCAATGGAATGAACCCCACTGATTCCTCTGAGATTTATTTTTTCTGTTTTATTCCATAATTTGCAGCAAACACTTAAAAGTGGATTTTTTCTTTAAATATATTTGTATCATTGATGATACAGAAATAGATTTCAGCAGATGTTTTACATCCTCTTCAATGATCTTCCACTAAATCTGTGACCCATTTTTATCCAGAAATCCTAGAAGTGATAAAGATAAAAATTGTATAAAATTATTCCTTTATGAGCAATCCCTTGACAGTTAGAAGACCTTCTTCCTTCCTCCCCTCCCTTCTGTATTCCTCCCCCTCAAACCATTGTAATGTAGTTTTTTAAAATTAGATCATCTACAGGTCACCTACTTATGTGTTGACTTCAGCAGTTTTTGTAGACGTTCACTTACCTTTGTTATGCCTGGGTATTCAAGAGTTTTTGCTGGTTTTGCTTTTGGTGTTGGTCTTTTTCCCCCCTTCACTTTGTATAGTAGTAATTACATTAATTTTTTTTTTTTTTTTTTTTTTTTTTTAATTTTCTTTAAAGCATGCAAGAAAAATGATATTATTTTAGAGTGACTTTTCTCAATTAAATCAAAGGTATCAGATAAGATTAAGGAAAATGCTTGCAAAGTGCTGGTCCAATATAATTAGCTTCTTCATGTTGAATAAGCTTTAAGAAAAAAAAAAATCCAATTGATCTCACTTGTATTATTTTTTGAATACAAACACAGATTATATTTGAACAAGTAAATAATAACATGATCCCGTTTTTCCCCTAAATAAATGGAAGGAGATGATATTTTTTCATGCCTGTACCTATAAATATATGCTTATAGCTTATACAGAGTAAATAAATCAGTAGTTTAGGACTGAGCTTAATTCTACTCTCAGATAATTTTTAATGCTGCAGTGAATTCAGTGAAATTTCGGTGAAATTGAGATTCACTGGCTGATGAGAAGAATTAGGCTTGTTGGTCTGATGAAATGAATTTGAATTGCAGGCATTTAACCAAGACAATTTCATTAGTGATTAAAAAGCATACAGAACACTGAAGTATGGAGCATAAGGGTTAGTAACTAAAAGTTTTGGGATGGATTTAAGGATGATGTTATTTCACAAACTTTAAAGGTATTTTGGTTCTTTTTCTTCCTTGTTTCCTGTGGATCCTTACAGGCATTTTCATGTGTGATAGAGTAATTATTTGTTACTGTCTTTGGTGGGCAGATAATGATAAGTTAAAACTGGCCATTTTTAACTGAAAAAAAGTTAATTTTAGCTTTCCTCGTCTTATAAACCTGGTTCCCCATGAATACAAGGTGGCTGAGGAAGGGAGTTGTGGTGTAGGAGAATAAATAGAAAGCAGTGATGATAATACAGTCTAAGCTGTGAAAGTGCAGAGCACCTCTGGCTCAATGAGAATGAGCTCCTCTTAGGCACCTTTTGCTTCCACTAGAGAGGGACTTGTCCACACCCAGAGTCTAATTTACCCACCCTGAATTGCCTTCTTTAAGCTTGCATTGAAGAAAACAAAAACAAAACAAAACAAAACAAAAACAAAAACAAAACAAACAAACAAACAAAAAAAAACACCAATGGAAGGTTTTTGTCCTCCAAAGTAAAATTATGACTTTTGTCTGGAGCTGCAAAAGGATGTGGCCCTTCCTGCACATTCTTGCCCTGCCTTTCAGAAAGCATGCACAACCTCTCTTTGCTATTGATTTGCTGTCAGTGTTATTCTGTCTGCCTAAAGCACGGGTGTAGTAAAGAAGACCCAAATGGTCTTTTGTATTTCATGCTTCTGTGGGACATCCCCACTTCCTCTACTGCACCACACTGCACCAGATGACTCTTCTGGGGTGTATCTGAAAGTGGAGGCAGTGAGGAAGCCACAGTGATTTGTCAAATTGGAGAGTACACAAGCGAGTAGAAAAGGCATGGGTAATGGTGAACAAAGTATACTTTCTCATGTTTCTGATAAAGTGAGTTTCAGTATAGTTATTCACATGAATACTTTGTTGGAATACTGCTTCTGTAAATTTTCTCTTGCATATTTTGTTGGAGTAGTGACTTATAGGACTGAAACCTGGAAGCAGTCTCCAGTCTAACTGACAGGGCTGCAAGTTGGGCTGTTTTTCAGCAGAAGTGGCAGAGAAGCAAAAGCAGAAGCATCTTCCTTTGTTACTTCAGAAGACCAGTAATGTCCACCCAGATTTCCCCCATGCAGACCAAGGACTTTCAGTAGGTTGCAAAAACTCCTTCATACTATGTGAAGTGCATACCCATGGAGCTACTGTCACTGCTTAACCATCCCACATATCAGGGAAAAAACTGTTGCACATGTTGCACATATAGATATTTTCAATGGTCTGTAGAAAGTCCATGCAGCTTATTCCATTTTGTACAGTGAAACTACTATCTCTACTTTTGCTTAGGGCCATTGATGGTCACTGTGTTGGGACAGACTGTGACCTTAAGAAAAGACACTACATTCTGATTATAATTCCCTGCTAAAGATTTCTCCATGCTGTTATTCCAGACAGATGTTTGTCTAACCTATTCTTAAAGACCTCCAGTGGGTGGAGAATCCCCAGACAATCTATTTCATTGCTTCATTATCATTACTGCAGAAAAATTTCCTAAATTGCATTTTTATCATAATTGCTTGTAGTTACAAGTAACTGATTTCCAGAATGCCAAATGTGTAAATAAAACTGTTCCCTTCATAAGTCCCCCATTATCACTGTCTGACTATTTTAAATGAAACACTGACTATATTTGAGGAAATGTTCATTCCAGAAAATGTTTAAACTAATGTTGTAGTTATCTCTGCTTAATTTCTTGCACAAGACAGGACAAATTATATCACAGTTTCCAGTAATTCAATGCTGTATGCCACTCAAAGAGTACAAAATGGGCAGATACTGGCTGTGAACATGATCACATAATTCATGGAGGAAAGCTTTCTGATGATATGTGAAAATCATTCATATGGGTATTTGTAGAACCTCAGCCTGTCCTCTCTTTTGGCATGATGTGGCAGAATTTCATCTTGCAATAAATTTAATGCATTGATTAGTTTAAGGTTGTTATAAAGCTACTGTTAAGAAAATGAGTCTTCTCACTCAATACTTTGGTAACTGTACCAAGGAAAGAAGAAAGAATATTGTGCACAGCTAAATATATAGCCTAGTCCAAACTGGATATAGAATGCTGTCATTCTAATTAAGCAATGTTTGCACTTTGCATAAATGTAATTGCCTTTAGGAAATTGGCAATAGGAAATCAAGGCCACTAGAGATCTGTCTCTCTAGATGCATTATAATTCAGTGAAGTCCAACTGTGAAAACTTCTGAATTTCTCCAACCCTTTTTGGAGAAGTAAGTTCTGTAGGCATCATCTAATTGTAAAGACTAATGGATCCAGCATTGAATGGGAGATGGTCAATTAAGTTAATGCTTAATTTACAGGTTATCAAACCAGTGGGAAGTATTTATGCATCAGAAAGGCACAGTATGGTTAAATCTCTATCTCTATCTCTATCTCTATCTCTATCTCTATCTCTATCTCTATCTCTATCTCTATCTCTATCTCTATCTATCTATCTATATATCTCTTTAGTTCAAACTACAAATGAAGAAAGTTCATAAAAAGACTATATCCAGATATATATATATATATTTTTCTTTTCATATTTAGAACAGTATTGACATAATACAAAAGTTCATATGGGGCCTATTATCTATGTTAAAAAGCTGACTCTAGGATCAGTGAGGTTGCTGGTGACTGTGTGTCGTGGTTCCGTTCGAGTGGGCAGCCGAGCTCCACCACAGCCGCTCTCTCACTCCCCCTCCTCAAAGAGGAATGGGGAGAAAATATGTGAAAAGGGGCTCAACGGTTGAGATAAGGACGAGAAAATCACGCAATAATTATTGTAACGGGCAAAACAGACTCGGCATAAGGAGATAGTAAGGTTTATTGCCTATTACTAACAAGCGAGAGAAGTGAGAAAACAAAGGAAAAAGCAAACCAAAAGCACCCCCCCCCCCATCCACCCTCTTCCACATCCTCCCCTCGAGCGGTGCAGGGGAATGGGGGAATGGGGGTTATGGTCAGTCTACAGCACTTCTTCTCTGCCGCTCCTTCTCGGTCACTCTCGTCCCCTGTGGTGTGGGGTCCCACCCAAGGGATGCAGTCCGTGATGAACTGATCCAGCGTGGGCTTCCCACAGGCAGCAGCTCTTCCAGAACTGCTCCAGATATGGGTCTGTACCACGGGGTCCATCCCTCAGGAGAAAACTGTTCCAACCTGGCTCCCCTACAGGCAGCAGCTCCTGCCAGGTCACCTGCTCCTGCGTGGTCTCCTCTCCACGGGCTGCAGCACGGAACGCTGCTCCACCGTGGTACTCCATGGGCTGCAGGGGGATATCCTGCTTCACCATGGTCCTCACCACAGGCCGCAGGGGACTTCTGCTCCGGCGCCTGGAGCACCTCTCCCCCTCCCTTTACACTGACCTTGGCATGTGCAAGGCTGTTCTCTCACTCCCTTGACTCTTCTGGCTGCTGTCTGGCGCAGCGTTTTTTTCCGTCTTAAATATGCTCTCACAGAGGCGCAAAACAACATCGCTTATTGGCTCAGCTCTGGAAAACAATGGGGCCCTTCCCAATCATGGGGCAGCTTCTAGATCTTTCTCACAGAAACCACCCCTATGGCTCCCTGCTACCAAAACCTTGCCACGTAAACCCACTACACTGTGAAGTATAAATAGATTCAGAAGTAAATGAGTAGATTAGTAGATTCTGCTATCCTAATTTCTGATCCGTCTTGTTATTATTAAAGTAGAATGTGATTGGATCTCAAATATAGAATTAAAGGAAAATCAGCAGCACTGAATGAATCTCTAATGATCACAAAATTTTTTCCTAGAAGTAATTTTGGAAGAGTAGAAGAATTTCAGGGTCAAGTCATGCAATCAAATGAACTTAATATTGCAGTAGGAATATAATCTTTGGATATAATATAATATAATATGATAATTATTGCAACACTTTACCAAGAAAAAGAAAAAGAAGAAAAATATATTGCATATGATATGTAAAGATGCATACTGGACAGAATGTCTAAATGGCCAGCCTCAGGGACAAAAGGGAATAGAATAATCACTAATCCAATGGACTTCTTTCTTTCCTGTTCCAGAAATGACAGTTTTGGAAAATAATCTCAAAAGAGAACAAAAGCTACTTGCAAAAGAAAGCATGAACAATTGGAAAGAAATAAAAAGGAAAGCATAATAAAACCAGAAATATCACAGAATCACAGAATTGTCTAGGTTGGAAGAGACCTCAAGATCATCGAGTCCAACCTCTGACCTAACACTAACAGTCCCCACTAAACCATATCCCTAAGCTCTACATCTAAACGTCTTTTAAAGACTTCCAGGGATGGTGACTCCACCACTTCCCTGGGCAGCCCATTCCAATGTCTAACAACCCTTTCGGTAAAGAAGTTCTTCCTAAGATCCAACCTAAAACTCCCCTGGTGCAACTTAAGCCCATTCCCCCTCGTCCTGTCACCAGGCAAGTGGGAGAACAGACCAACCCCCACCTCGCTACAGCCTCCCTTGAGGTACCTGTAGAGAGTGATAAGGTCGCCCCTGAACCTCCTTTTCTCCAGGCTGACAAGCCCAGCTCCCTCAGCCACTCCTCGTAGGACTTGTTCTCCAGGCCCCTCACCAGCTTCGTCGCCCTTCTCTGCACCTGCTCAAGCACCTCGATGTCCTTCTTGTAGTGAGGGGCCCAAAACTGAACACAGTACTCGAGGTGCGGCCTCACCAGAGCTGAGTACAGGGGGACGATCACCTCCCTAGCCCTGCTGGCCACACTGTTTCTGATACAAGCCAGGATGCCGTTGGCCTTCTTGGCCACCTGAGCACACTGCTGGCTCATATTCAGCCGACTATCCACCATCACTCCCAGGTCCTTCTCTGCCTGGCAGCTCTCCAACCACTCATCTCTCCACCTGTAGCTCTGCTTGGGGTTATTGCGCCCCAGGTGCAGGACCCAGCACTTGGCCTTGTTGAACTTCATGCAGTTGACCTCAGCCCATCGGTGCAGCCTATCCAGATCCTCCTGCAGAGCTTTCCTACCCTCAAGCAGATTGATACACGCACCTAACTTGGTGTCATCTGCAAACTTACTGAGGGTGCACTCGATGCCCTCGTCCAGATCATCGATGAAGATATTAAAGAGGACCGTCCCCAGCACCGAGCCCTGGGGGACGCCACTAGTGTCTGGCCTCCAACTGGACTTGACTCCATTTACCACGACTCTTTGGGCGCGGCTATCCAGCCAGTTTCTAACCCAACGAAGCGTGCGCCAGTCCAAGCCAAGAGCAGCCAGTTTCTTGAGGAGAATGCTGTGGGAGACGGTGTCAAAAGCCTTGCTGAAGTCAAGGTAGACCACATCCACAGCCTTTCCCTCATCCACCCAGCGCATCACTTTGTCATAGAAGGAGATCAGGTTCATCAAGCAGGACCTGCCTTTCATAAAGCCATGCTGACTGGGCCTGATCGCCTGCTTGCCCTGTAAGTGCTGCGTGATGACTCTCAAGAGGATCTGCTCCATGAGCTTCCCTGGCACTGAGGTCAAACTGACAGGCCTGTAGTTTCCCGCGTCAGTCCTCCAGCCCTTCTTGTAGATGGGTGTCACTTTTGCTAGCCACCAGTCAACTGGGACCTCCCCCGATAGCCAGGACTGTTGATAAAGGATGGTAAGCGGCTTGGCCAGCTCCTCTGCCAGTTCTCTCAGTACCCTTGGGTGGATCCCATCCGGCCCCATCGACTTGTGCACATCCAAGTGCCATAGCAGGTCACCAACCATTTATTCGTGGATAGTGAGGGCCACATCCTGCTCCCCATCCCCTTCCACCAGCTCAGGGTACTGGGTATCCAGAGAACAACTGGTATTGCCGCTAAAGACTGAGGCAAAGAAGGCATTAAGCACCTCCACCTTTTCCTCATCTCTTGTAACTAAGTTTCCCCCTGCATCCAGTAAAGGATGGAGATTCTCCTTAGTCCTCCTTTTTGTGTTGATGTATTTATAGAAACGTTTTTTGTTATCTTTAAGGGCAGTAGCCAGATTGAGCTCCAGATGAGCTTTGGCCTTTCTAATTTTGTCCCTGCATAGCCTCGCTACATCCTTATAGTCCTCCCTAGTGGCCTGCCCACTTTTCTAAAGATTATAAACCCTCTTTTTTCTCCTAAGGTCAAGTCACAATTCTCTGTTCAGCCAGGCTGGTCTTCTTCCCCACCAGCCTGTCTTTGGGCACGTGGGGACAGACCGTTCCTGCGCCATTAAGATTTCCCTCTTGAAGAGCGCCCAGCCTTCCTGGACTCCTCTGCCCTTCAGAACCACCTCCCAAGGGACTCTACCAACCAGTGTCCTGAGCAGCTCAAAGTCAGCCCTCTGGAAGTCCAATACAGCGGTTTTACTCGTCCCCTTCCTGGCCTTGCCAAGAATAGTGAACTCCACCATTTCATGATCACTCTGCCCAAAAAGATATGCTAAATCATACCACAATTTGTGCATTACCTTTGCAGCACTACTTCATATAACAAAATTTCAGACAACAGTACAGGCCAATAATTAACCTTTTCTTCTTTATGGCAGAGTAAGCACTGTAACTTCTGCAATATTACATGATTATTTCATGTAACATATTCAAGGTTGTTGAAAAGCATCTTACAATGAAGGCTCTAAAATTCATAAAGTATATTGATCTGAATGAAAAGAAAGGTCTGTTCGCAATTCTTGTATGATCTTATTTCCCTTGTGCAAGGGGAGTCAAGGTGTAAAAGGAATGAAAACATCTTTTCTTGGTTGGGAATTTCTCTTCTGGATGATTCTCTAGTCTACATATAGCAACTTCAGCTAGCCCCATAGTACCTTATCATTCCTGATGCAATTTTGGGGAGTCACCATATACCTACATATGTTGATGTTCTGTAGCATGAATATTTGGGGAGAAATTTAGCATTTTCTGTTAGTTCACTACTACAGCTTTAGCAGTAGTTATGTATAAACCTGGAATTCTGATTTTATACTCAGATCTTTCCATCAAGCATTTTCGATAGATTCAGAAGTATTATGTCACGTCATTGTACAAAGTAAGGGAGTCTTACTGAATTCATAAAGGTAGTTGAAGAGATGCACAGGGAGATTGAGGTTAGGCATATTAACAGGATTCACCCAGTATGGGTTTTTCAAGCTTGAAAAGAAACACTTGGCTTATGTAGAAACACTGATAAGCATTTCTGGTAAGCTTGATCTTAGTGACATCATAAAGGCCAGACAGTGATTTAGTGAGTGATCTCTGAATGATCTTATGAAAGCTGGACCCTCAATTCTGTGGTCTAACCACATGGAAAATACTGTACCACATGGAACAAAGTCATACACCAAATCAATATGACAGATCTGTAGTTGTTCAAAGGAAGTTTTATATTTGATCTGGATTTAAGCTTATCTATAAATATGGAGGCACAAAGGCAAAGAAGATTGACAAAACCTGAGTTAAAAGTAATAGTTTCTGATGCTCTTGATCACCTTCTGCATCAGAAACTCTTAATAAGTATTTGGTTGCACTACTGCAGCATACCGCCAAGGTGACCATCTGTCAGTTAGTTTCCACGGAAGCTACAGAAATTCTCTACTAAATGAGGATTATTATTATTATTATTTTAAATTAGGGAGGAGTTTCTTTATAAACATCTTTAATTAACCCAATGACTTTACAGGCTAAATTATTAATAGGATAAGAATTCTTAGCAATAATAATATCAATTCTCATCAGATATAGAACTCATGCAGGGATTGAATTATGAGGGTAAAAGCTATCATGGAAACTTGAATCAAATTTATTAGCAGATGTTCAGTGATGCAGAATTGTACATGAATAATAAAGTGCAATGCTAGCTGAGAGCTCTCAATTTCCTTCTTTTCCCAGGAAGTACCTTTTAATGGAGGTCTTTTCCCAAAAGCTTAACACTGCATTGAATTATAATTAAGCCATATTAAGAAAACATTCAAGTGACAATGATTTACAAATGATCAGATGAGTTGGGGCTTAGCTTAGGGCTTTGCTGACTAGAATGATTTCTCTGTTTTGACCATATGTCTGTTAAGAAACTTGATTCAAATGCAAAAGCTATTATGGAGATTTTTGAGACAATTACAGAAAAATAAATGTAAGATGTTTCCTGAAGTTTTCTCTTGCAAATAAATAAATACTTTCATTGTTTAGTTAATTAAAACATTGTGTAATTATTAAGGATCAAGAAACAAAAAGTTCATAGCAAACGTAAGTGTCTAAGAGTGTAATACTTTTGTATTGCCTGCCTATCACAGTCAAGGACACCTTTTTTTATGACCTATTTAACCAATCCAGCAGAAAAAAAAATAGTGGCATGAATTGGAATAGCTGAAAGCCACACACTTTCACCTTCATTAAAGATATTTCCATTGTCATGCTCCCCCCCCACCCCCCCAGTGAAAGTGAACCATGTGTTATAAATGAACACGAATTGTTAAAACATTCCTCACACATGGTTTCTTTTTGTCTCTGAGTTAAAATGTACCTCCTCAAGACAATCTTTATTTCAAGTAGCAGCATGAGACTAAAGCCCTCTAGTCAGGAAACTTAATTTATCACCCTCAAAAAGGGGTCCTAAAGAAGTGCAGAAATGGATGGTGACAACTTAAAGGCTAATAGACTGAGGGCTAAAAATGTGAGCTAAGACTGATGGGTGCAAATGCAAAGATACAGTTTCTTTCTGCCTGAGATTTTATGTCTGTTACCACTGAGTTTCTGTGAGACAGGACTCAAATATCTAAGTATAAGGAATGGTAAGAAACTATGGACAACTAATTCAGTCACACAACATTGTTGGGTGAGATTTTGGCAGGTTAGATTCACTCCTTTACCTCCTGTCTACCTCCTGGCAAGGTATGGAACTTGAGGCAAAGGGAACATTCTGGTAAATCAGAATAATCATTTCTATGCACAGCTGGTTCCTGATCCTCCAGCCACGCCCATGCCCATGTCTGGCAGCATGCCTGGTGTCCTGGTGCAGTTTCACCAGCTACAGACAGGATATTTACCCTTTTTCTTTTCTAGCACATTGCATTCGTTGTTAGTTTATGTGCTGAGTTCAAGCACAGGCTCTACAGTTTGACAAATAATTGTGAATTTACAAGTATGCTGCTTATGCTGACAATGTGTTTACAAAGACCCTGACACATTTGGGGACCTTTAATATCTAAGGTCTGATGATGCTTGACAGGGGTTACATTTCTGAAGTACCTCAACTGGATTCTAAACGAGCCTTATTTCTCTTAAAATTGCTTTATTGCATCTCATAGCAAAATAGTCTATATAATAATCTTTAATGTCTCACTGGTGATCTCTACCACTAAAAGTGAGTACCAAAATACCAGATCAAAGCAACTAAATTATTCAGACAAACTTATTACAGGAAGATTCATAATCTTTAAATTTGCTATCAAAAGTAATTTTGGGATATATAATTGTACATTTTGTTAGCTTTCTTCCTAAAGGTGTACTCAAAATTCACTGTAAGAAGCAGCTAAACTGGAAAAAGCTTAGAGTAAAAGAAAAAGAAAGCTAAAGAAAACTCCATCTTTAATACCTCAGTTCTAATTCATATAAGTATGATGAGGATGTATGAAATGGATAAATAACATAAGACTGTGGCACACTCCTTATTTCTGACTATATATGAGACTGAAGATATCTTTATGTTACCACAGATCATCATATCACTTATGCAAACTAACTATTGAGAAGAGAATATGTGCAGACACTTGACTCTCCCTTAGTCAGAGTGCTGCCTCATGCTAGATTCATATCAGAATATTGGAAATCACTGTATTTCCAGTTAATTGGAAGAAAGCTTAATCTTTTTAATATCTGAATTCAGAGAATTGTAGAAAAACACTTCTAGCAGGGACTTTAAATTGTCATGAAATCCATCCTCCTGCCTTATGACTGGACCAATGCCTATAGGATTTGTCTGTGATAACTGTGTTAATTGTGATAATTCTCAAATATTAGTGCAGTTTTGTTTAGCTTTAATCAGAATGCACTATCTGGAATTCATGAGGAAAGACTGAATGATCTGGCTGTGTGTTAATCTCATATAAAACATTGACCTTTAAAAATGTGATTTCCCTCACTGTGGTCACTTTTTATTCCACTTACTATTAGGTGTTATACTAATATATGGTATACTAATTAGCTAACATACTAATATTTCAGTATTGTTTAATTATTTTTTTTTTTTTTATGTTTATTGCTTTGTAGTTTTAATTATGCTATGTATATTTGGGAGGCTGTTTTCCTTCTACATTGCATACTATATATATGCTATACATGCATACTGTGGTTTTGTTTGTTTGTCTATTTGTTGTTGATTGGCCTTTCAAAGTGTACCTGGAATAAATATGCTTTCAAATAAATATATGACAAATCTTATTATTTGACTTTTCAGCAGGAAAGCAATAAAATTTACAGCTTGGGATTGATGGGCAACAAATCCAGCAACAGATAGATGAATGTATCAATTCCTTATTAAAAGAAAAACTAAAGCACATGGCTGAAGGTCAGAATATGAACAGTCAACATGGATAAGAGGCAGAAGTGATCATATAGAAGAAAAACAGTTCCATATTCACATTGAGAATTTTAATTTCTGGCTGTTTCTACTTATGTTAAATTGCCAGTTGAGGTCAGTAGCAGAATCTCATGTAGCAGAAGCTCTTCTATTGCAACAATCAGTATTAGAAAATAAAATAAATTGATTTTTGCTTTAGATCACTAAAAAATGTCACCACAAAATGAACACTACTCCCTATATTAAGCATACATCTGGAAATGCTAGAAACAATATTATGCAATCCAAAACTAGAAAATAAGTGGGTCTAACCAATTTGAATTTCTGCACAGCTGTTTGCAGTACACTTGTGGTATTAGATTTGGACACTACATACTGCATGGTAAGTTAAGAGTACAATCCTGTCTGCTTCCTTCATGAACAGGAGGCACTTATGTAATGTCAAATTCAATAATTTCAAGGAAAGTCAAGGAACAAAACCAATGTGGGAAGCTGGAATGGTAAGACATCTTTGAGCTTACTTCTTTGAAGCAAATTGTCATTAAACTATTCTGGGAAAACAACGTAGTTTTTCTTTAGACCTGTTTCCTTGCTGATTCTGCAGTAGCCAAGCAGTTACCTTACTACCGAGTGTAGTGCTGGGAAGATTATTTAGATCTTTACAGTGGGATTCAACTCATATCTTTATCTGTCTAGAAATTAGAAATGGGTCTTGGTTGCCTAGCTGGGCATCTAAGTGTCAGGTAGAGTATTCTGCCCAGCCTCCCATTGTTCACCCAGAAGGATGCAATCTCTCTTATGTGTTCATGTGTTCTAGTGTTCTATGTTTCAGCTGTGTGCATATTTCTGCAATACTGTAGGTATACAACACAAGTAGTACTATGCTTTTTTTTTTAAGCCTCTAAATCCCGTCCTTACATCCCATCCTTGCATTCCAGCCAAAGAAAAATGTCAGAATTTGTAGTAAAAGAGAAGTTGGCACCAACAGAATCATTAAGCAGGTTAATCACTTCTTTGAGTATGCCAACACCTCTGAATGACTGCACAAAGCAGACAATTTTTATAAAGCTGAATTAAAAAAGGATGAATTTTGTGCCTTAGACACAAAGATGTTAATGAAATAACATTTACAAATGGAGGTGCATGAGGCTGTCTTCATTGTCCTCAGAACACACAGGTCTCTGCGTTGTCCTCTAAGTGGAGAGTCTCCAGGCGGATGTCATTTTATTCCTGTATGTAATTTAAGATTGTGAATGATGAAACTTGAATATTTCACACTAAACTAAAATAGAACTTTCCAGGTCATTGTCTGTCTGTGAAGTGTGTTTCATTTTTTTTCATGAAAAAGAGCTGTGCATCTGAACTTCTCAAGCTGAGAAAAGAATATAATCAATGTCTTCATCTCCCTCGACAAATGTTTCAAATACTAAATATTGTATAATTCTCAATATTACATCAAGTGTTGTTACTGGCAGCTCAGTTTCTGTTTGATTTTTTTTGTAAGCTATTCCTGCATTTGTGAAAGGCCCAATCTGATAGTGTGTGACTAAGACATATCAGCATACCAATTTAAAGATGGGACTTAGCTTGACCCTTAGCCTTTGCTTCATCACTCCAATAGCAACCTGGAGACCTCTCTTTCAATTGCACTGAGTTTGGGTGAGAGTGCTTTTATTTGCTAGGATTATTTATTCTCAGTCTATTTTCTTGCTATAGCATCAGGGTATGGCTCACTCCTCCAGATTGAGAACTAGTTTAACTTCCCTTTTCCTCATTTCCTCTATATATAACAGTGTAGCAGAGAAAGAGAGAACAATATCTAATCTTACTCAAATTAAATCAGCATTACACCTCCCTCCAGAGAAAGCATATGATTATTTCTGTGAGAGAGCAGAAAAATGAAAACCAGTGCAACACAACAATAATTACCTGCAGAAAACAAGGAGAGCCTGTCTGAACCTTGAAAGGATCAAATTTAAGTTTAACCAGGCAGACTTTAAGTCTTCTCCTCCACTTATTAATGCAAGTTTGTCACCTTACAATGTTATCTAAGGAAGATTTTTATCTAACTAGCCTGTGAAAGAATTAAGATATTTTCTGTTAGATAAACAATCAGCAGCTATATGTATTTATAGTAGTCATAGTGGAGATTTTTCAAAACCTTTTTCTTCACTTTTCTGAAGATTACATCTTCATCTTACAGTAAAACAATGAAGACTGAAAAGAGCAGATCTTCCTCAGGTGTTTGTCACATGTGTTAGTTGCTCTAGGTTTCAGAGATGATACTGAATACCATTGTGCATGCAGCTAAAATAAGCTTATAACCCTAGAATTCTCACAATAACCTTCAAGGATTTAGCATCTCCTGAATTTGAAGCTTAGAGACTGGTTCAGCTGACCTGACGTCAGCAGTCTAAACACAAATGTCTACTACTATTTTAGATGTCAAGTTTATGTAGTACATCCGTAGAGGTTGGTGGACATGACCCAAGTACTAATGTACAGTATAACACGAGCCCACACTCTTTTCGAGTAGAAGCTGAGGCTTATGCAAAACTCAAAGCCCCTGAAATGACATTAGAAACTTACGTTTTTGTGGCTAAGTCCTATTATAAGGTAAGTAACTAATTTAACTTTAAGGTAAACTGCATTGCTCCACTTTCTGCACTGACTCTTTTATCTCCTCCAATTGTACACTGAGCTTAAACATCTTGCACTGCAGTTAGTAGCTGTCTTAATCTGTAGGTACATGCCTGAATCAGGCACTGAATCTGACTTCTAGACTTGGCTTAAATGAGAAGTGAAGAAATCAATACCAGCCCAAGTAAAGTTCACCAGTACATGTATGTGATTGCTGTCCAAATTAAAATATTTATTCCAAAAGGAGTCATGTAATCATAGCCATCCAAAAGATAAAAATAATACATTGGTTGATTAGCTTGTGTCTCTTCAACTAAATGAAATATACTTCTCTCTTCAACAATGTGGCAGATGCATAGATAAAAGACAGACGTTCTTGTTACCTTCTCTTCTCTTCTCTTCTCTTCTCTTCTCTTCTCTTCTCTTCTCTTCTCTTCTCTTCTCTTCTCTTCTCTTCTCTTCTCTTCTCTTCTCTTCTCTTCTCTTCTCTTCTCTTCTCTTCTCTTCTCTTCTCTTCTCTTCTCTTCTCTTCTCTTCTCTTCTCTTCTCTTCTCTTCTCTTCTCTTCTCTTCTCTTCTCTTCTCTTCTCTTCTCTTCTCTTCTCTCCTCTTCTCTCCTCTTCTCTCCTCTTCTCTCCTCTTCTCTCCTCTTCTCTCCTCTTCTCTCCTCTTCTCTCCTCTTCTCTCCTCTTCTCTACTCTTCTCTCCTCTTCTCTCCTCTTCTCTCCTCTTCTCTCCTCTTCTCTCCTCTTCTCTCCTCTTCTCTCCTCTTCTCTCCTCTTCTCTCCTCTTCTCTCCTCTTCTCTCCTCTTCTCTCCTCTTCTCTTCTCTTCTCTCCTCTTCTCTTCTCTTCTCTCCTCTTCTCTCCTCTTCTCTTCTCTTCTCTTCTCTTCTCTTCTCTTCTCTTCTCTTCTCTTCTCTTCTCTCTTCTCTTCTCTTCTCTTCTCTTCTCTTCTCTTCTCTCTTCTCTTCTCTTCTCTCTCTTCTCTTCTCTTCTCTTCTCTTCTCTTCTCTTCTCTTCTCTTCTCTTCTCTTCTCTTCTCTTCTCTCTTCTCTTCTCTTCTCTTCTCTTCTCTTCTCTTCTCTTCTCTTCTCTTCTCTTCTCTTCTCTTCTCTTCTCTTCTCTTCTCTTCTCTTCTCTTCTCTTCTCTTCTCTTCTCTTCTCTTCTCTTCTCTTCTCTTCTCTTCTCTTCTCTTCTCTTCTCTTCTCTTCTCTTCTCTTCTCTTCTCTTCTCAGAAGCCTCTTCTCAGGCTTCTCACACACTGAAGAAATGCTGGGGACAAGCAACAGCCCAGAACAGCACTAAGGTCTGCATGAGGGAGATATTCATGTCCCTGTGCACCTGCAGACAAGCCTAGGAGTTGGCAGAAATGGATTTTATAATGCTTCTGTTATGAGATAACCTTTGATAATCATCCTCCCAATTGCTGTTTCAGAATTAAATGATGTAATTCCCTGGTTGACTTGAACTCCCAAGCTGTACCGTCATCTAGACAAGGGAAGTGAGAAAGTATCAGCTTTAGTGGGAAGAGAGGAGAATATCACAGAGGAAACAAGAAGAACTTGTTCTAATAAAGCTTAGCACCTGCACTCACAATGACGTAGTAATGTGTGTTCAGCAACTAGCACAGATCTGCAGGATCCCTCTTTCAAGTACTTTTACACCACAACCTCTAGCTGGAGCAGACTCCTTACGCTTGGCGATACTGGTAAATACAGGAGTGTGGAAAGAGGTTGTTTTTTGTTTGTTTTATTGTTTCACTTTTTTGTTTTCCTATTGCTGTAAAAGTAAAATATATTGAAGTATAATTTCATATTACCATATTTCCATTTCTCACTCATTCAAACTGTTGAAATACTGCACACACTCCATTCACTCAGATTAAAATAATATACACAGAAAATATAGTTTTGTCCTTTAATACTTAGATTCGGGTATTTTATCCAATCTAATTCCTCCAAATTGAGCTGCACATTCTATTCTGTCAGTTCTAGAGGGATTGGATTGTAACTCGCAGAATATGACCCCGAATGGAGAAGGAAAGGCATCTGAATCTCCACATGTTGCTGAGAAACTTCTGAGACCAAACTATGCAGGATGAGATGCCTGAATCATTCCATAGCATTCCTTCTCTGTCGTCTTGAACTCTGGAACAGGAAGAGAGGTTCCCAAAGCAGAAAGGGATTAAAAGGATTCCTAGCATCATCTTACCTTTGAACAAAAATGCACATCAAATTTTGTTCTGCCTGAAAGCAACAATTATCTCTGTGGCTGAACGCAAAAAGAAAGGAAGTGAGGTACTGGCATTTGAAGGCCTAATGCTCTATCTTATGGCTCTTTCTAGCATATGGACTTGTTCTAATTTTCAGATCTGAAAAATCTTTCACAATACAGTGCTGCTTCTACACAATATTTAATATAATTTTGTTGTTGTTGTTGTTTTTGTTTCATTTTAAAATGAAAATGTGAAGCTTTTGTAATGCATGCAATCTACATGTTCAGGAAAAAATAAATTCAATCTTTTCTTAACTAGTACACTTCAACAGCTCAGTCACAGAGTTTATGAGAGCTGCAGGTACTCACAACATACAAAAACTGCTCAAAATTTCACTAGGCTGTGACTTAAGTGAACAAAGCACTTATCTGTATTGTCAGTGTGCAAAAATGTGAAGAAAACAACATGTCAATCAAAAAATTGCTAGAATTTCTTGTTTTTTTTTTTGCATCATAAATAAAATATTTTGAGAAAGCTAATATTTATTGTCAAAATCCAAAGTGAAAAATATTGGTACAGACATTATAATGCAGACTGTACTGTAATTTATCTACAAAAAAATATGATAATGGTTACCTGTTCCTCCTGGTTTGTACAGCTTAGGAGGGAGAGATGAAGATACACTGAGGCTAACACACCATTCAATTCTGCTGATTTGGTTTCACTTACAGACTTCAGATATTAAATGCAAATATTTGCTGAAGCCTGCAGATGTATGCTTCTGATTTGTTATGTTCAGAAAATGAAGAAGTTAAAAGAAGTCATATTACACACTTTCTGAAAAGTTGCTGTGCACAGCTGATTTTTCACTTACTTCTCAGATATTTTATCCCCTGAGCCCTCATCCTCCAGACCAAATATCCCTTAGATGGAACTGCTAGCGATTTGCTCATTCTGTTTTTCTTCTGATGGACTCTGAGTTGAAGAATGTTACACCACCCCAATGTGCTGCTGAGATACAGATTGGACATGCTTTGAGACTAAGGAAACATTTCTTAATTTCCTAATCTAAATGTACTCTGTGCCAACTAGTATCTATTCAAATTCATTTACCAGCAAATAAAAGACATACCTATCTAATGAAACAAAAAAGATCAGAGAATAAAATAAAATAAAATAAAATAAAATAAAATAAAATAAAATAAAATAAAATATTAATAAAAATTATGATAATAATTATGATAAATTAAATTATGACACACTTAAATTATTATACCCATAAATTATGATACACTATAATTAATTAGTTAAGAAATTATGTTTTCTGGAAATTTTCTCAGAATATGCACTCCTAATGAATAAAGTTTTTTCAGCATTCCAAACAATGTAATTGGACTGAAAACATCAGTGCATATAAGAGTTTCCAAATTGCTGTTTGCCATTTTTCTTTTCTCACTACAACACTAGACCGAACAGCTTTTGGAGGCATTATGACACATTTGAAAGAAATTTGAGTTTAATACCAATAGAAGAAAGAAGTATACCTCTGTGCATATTCACATGCATGCATCTCTTAATTCTTTAGTTTAAAAGAATTACTTCTTACAGCAGATAAGTATGGTTACTTTTAACCCATTCAATATTTATTCCTCTGTTATTCATGTATGATGGAATAAATTGAAGTTCTTATGTTTTAAATTGATCCACTAAGTAATTTAGTTTAAATATTAAATTTGATTCAATATTTAATTTCATTTAATAAAAGTGGGCTTCCATAAATGTATGCACTTAACTGATATATATAGTGACTGTATAATTTTGAATAGATTAAATATTTAATAAAGAACACTTCCTTGAATTATTCAGTATGCAGACTAGATAACTGATATACTCTTTCAAAATAGTGAAAATACAAATGACACATTATAATAATAACATATTTCCAACCAAGAGTATGTATAAAACACATTGTTGGTTCATTTCCAGTCAAGCAAACCAATCTTTTCTTAATGTAAACAACCATTGCGAATTCATGAAGAAAACTCCCAGAGCTATTGTAACTCTAATATAGCTCAAAAAAAACTAGGCTATTAGAATATGCAGAATTCTGTGGTGACAAAATGATTTTTTAAAAAACTATAACAATATAATTTTCCTTTGTCTTCTGTGAACAGCTAAATGTTCAAAAGATTTGTAGTTAATTGTGGTTTAGTGTTCTGGAGCAGATTCAAAGTGAAATAGAATCGTAGTTAAAATCTTGAATCAGAAGATATATTTCATGGTGATGTTGCATCAGAAGGAGACTTCAGAAGATTGCATATATTTTAAGTGAACTTCATCACTCATAATTTCAGGTGTATATGTCATATAAAATCAAATAATACTTAGAGAATACTTATCTGATAGTTTTTGTTTGTTTTTATTTTTTCTGAGAATGTGAACTCAACAATTATAAGCATATATGATTGTGCTGAAGGACTTTGTTAAATCAGAGAATGAGCTTTAAAAATCATATACAATGATCCTTCACCTTTCTTACCAGTGGACAAGATCTGCTGCATTTCTGTCAGAACATATCTTATTTGATTGCCCATAAAGACTGCTAAAGAAAACTTGTGATCTTATTTGCAGTATGACTGTACAAATGTTTGTGACAGCAGAAATGACAAAGCATGAAGTTGATGCTTTGAGACAAGAATTGGGAGCAGTGCCCCTTCAGCAGCAAAACTGTATCTTTATAAGAGAAAGTCAAATTTTTACTCTGAAGAAAAGAGAAGTAGAAACTAACCAAGATACTAAAGCTGATACAGAATACCCTTATTGCTTAAGAATAAACTTGGTTATCTTACCTACTGTGAATTTGTTTCCTCTTTGAAATTCATGCTTTCGGGTAAACATTATTTTATTCTTGTACAGTAGTAAAAACGATGCATTCCCTATCCATGGTGAATGAATGGGCAGTATTACAGATAGCAGCTTCCCTCTGCTGTTCAAAGCCCTAGAGGGTAGCAAGTTTTACCTCTCTATTGTTGTGTGCTCCCTTCTGTAAGCTGGCATCAGGGGGCACAGGGAAGGGTGAGCTGTCCAGTGAATGCCAGCAAAACTGGTATGCAGTCAGTTAGGAGGGAGTAAGTCTGAAAACCTTTGATCCTCCGGGAGATTTTGAAGGTTTTGAAGATTACTTCCTCCTTTGGTTCAAAGGTATGGAAATGGACCATGTGTTCTTTTTGTCTATAAAAACATGCTTTCAAAAGCAAAGTCAAGCTATTTCTGTTATTGATAAAAATAGTAATAATGTTTTTCAGCACATACAAAAACAATTAAATCTGTGGAATTTCATGTGATATACAGGTGGCAACTGTGAATATCTTTGTAACCTTAGTAACCAAATTGAGATAATAATTATAATATGTATAAATGAGAAACAGCTATCGATGAAACACTGTTTAACTTATTTTGTTCTCATTGGAACACGTTTCTTCATACATTTTTGTAATAACAAAATGAGTTTAGGTAAGATTTTTGATGTCCTTAAGAGATTATTTTTGGTTTTAAAGTACTTGAGTTAGTAAATTGATAGAAATTTATAAATGGAACAATGGAAAAAGGAGATATTTTACTGCAACTATAAAATTGAACAAAATTTTGCTACGAGAAAATAGAAAAAATATATATTTAAAAATATTTTTTTTAATGGATTACTAAATGGAAATGAAAAAAAAATGTTTTGTTCTTGTCACTTTATTTGTTATGCAATAGGAAGAGAAATGTTAACCTTGTCAGATCAAACAGCCTTAAAGAATCGACATACAGATTTTAGGAATCAGAAGTCAATATAGTCCTGAAAACAAAATGCTTTGTTCATCTAAGACTCATTTTTCAGTCTATTGTTGCCAATAAAATAGTGTTTTTATAATAATTAATATGTTTAAATTATAGAAATCTACATTAATGGTGGTAGAATTAATTTGGTAAATGCTTAGTAAATGACAAAATGGTTTTCCAAAAGTCACTAATACTTCATTTGGCCTACTCTACCCTGGGGTGCATTGAACCTGGCATTGCTGCTCAGTCAAGGGAAGTGATTGTCCTGCTCTGTGCTGGTGTGGCCTCACCTCGAGTACTGTGTGCAGTTCTGGGCACCATAGTACAAAAAGGACATTAAATTATTGGAGAGTGTTCAGAGGAGGGCTACTAAGACAGTGAAGGGCCTAGAGGGGAACACGTATGTGGAGTAGCTGAGGTTAATTGGTCTGTTCAGCCTGGAAAAGAGGAGGCTGAGGAGAGACCTCATCACAGTCTATAGCTTCCTCACAAGGGGGAGTGGAGGGGCAGGCACTGATCTATTCTGTCTAGCGACCAGTGATAGAACCTGAAGGAATGGGGTCAAGCTGTGACAGGGGAGGTTTAGGCTGGATATCAGGAAGAAGTTCTTCACTGAGAAGGTTGTCGTGCTCCCTAGGGATGTAATCAGGGCACCAAGCCTGTTGGAGCTTAAGAAGCATTTGTACTGTGCTCTCAGTCATACGATCTGAATTTTTGTTTAGACCTGCCAGGAGATGGACTTGAAGAGGCATAAAAATGGACTCGATGAGGTATAAAGTCTATCATATGAAACTTAAACAACAGATATTCTTGAAAAAATGTGAATTAAACAAAAATGTAATTTGTCAGAATTAACTTTTAGAGTTTGATTTATTTATTTATTTATTTTCTGTCATCAAGATAATGAGGAATAAACATGATATACATAATATAAAAAGTTTAATTGTGGTTCGGGTTCTTCTTGAATTTAAAACAATGAGCATAGTGAAAGCCTGAAAGTAATTTGATTAACAAAAGGAAGAATTAATTTGAAATTGTTGCAAATTGGTCTAAAAACACAGACGCAGAATAAGGCCCAGAATAGCGTCAAGGCCATAGACTTCCCCATTGTGATATGACAGAAGAAATGATTCTTACTGTAGCCTTTTCCATGTTGTGACATAACTCAGAACCATAATCTCCACTATTTTATTTTATTTTATTTTATTTTATTTTATTTATTTTATTTTATTTTATTTTATTTTATTTTATTTTATTTTATTTTATTTTATTTATTTATTTATTTTATTTTTCTTTTCTTTTCTTTTTTCTTTTCTTTTCTTTTCTTTTCTTTTTCTTTCTTTTCTTTCTTTTCTTTTCCTTTTCTTTTCTTTTCTTTTCTTTTCTTTCTTTCTTTTCTTTTCTTTTCTTTTCACATTTTGCACTCAACAGGAGCACAGTAAAGATACTTGCATAATCTCATGTCTCTTTCTAGCATGCCTAATCAAATTTGTGGACATTCAGAAATCCTAATCCCCACAATAGCCTCTGGGAATCTCTAAGTGTTTCCATCATGATATGAAAAATACTGTCCTACCCCAGATTTTCAAATGCTTCTCAAGAATCCTGAAGGATCAGAAATGAATTTGAAAGGAGGAAGAAAGCACAGTATACTATATAATATGTGCTTATGTTATGTTAATTTATTTAGGTGAGTAATTTGTAATTTTGTGCTTTCACTGAATTTTAAATTGCATCAGATCACAAATCTTCAGCTAAAGACTGGCAGTTATGGGTTTAAATCAGGATTATCTAAAACAGATGAAAAATGGTATTGGGTAACATTGCATACAATGGTGCCTAAGTCAGATTTATACACTTGCATTGATTAGAATCTTCAGCCAGTGCCACTTAGTGCACACTGTCCATCGAAGTGAGGTCTAGTCACTGAGCGCAGAAGGCATGTCATATGAAGACTGAGGGGGAATTAGCGTTTCTTATCTGTTAATGTGACCTTTTATATCTCAGCCACTGAGAAAAATGTGAAAATGAAAACAAACAAACAAAAAAACAACCCAGAAGAAAACATTGAGAACAGATCCTTGTATTGAACAGCTCTTCTATTGATTTTTTAAGCATCTGTGGTTTTCATATGATCCATATTCCTGATTGCTGTGCATAAACATGCACACGCATACAAATTAAAAAACAAATTAAAAAAGGAAGAGGAAAAAGTCCATGGAGAAAAATATATCCATAATTTTGGATGAAATGCAAGTCAATGTATACGTGTGTGCTGGCAGCTTGCTGAACCTGTCATTAATGAAGATGATTTAGCTATTATATTAACTTCATGAGCCTTCTTTACACAAACTCTGAAATAGGACAGCACATCAGCAATGTTAATATTCCATTAGTTTAAGTCTTTGCTAATGGATTAATACAATTTATGACAAAAGAAGCATTTAACTGTCCAGTTTTGTTTGCCTTAAATCTATATAAACTTGAAATACAGTCTCCTTGACAAATGAGGTTACTTGAAACTAAATGGAAAATCTTATTTGCCACCACAGTGGTGACATGAAGAATTGCAGCCTTTAGCTCAGGGCTACTAAGCTCTTAATAATGAAAGAAAGGTACTCCATCTTCACCTATAGCCACAATTACAATGAACAAAAATAGCTGCCAAGATGTCTACGAAAAATATTCATGACAATGTGAAAAATATTGATTTTAAAAGCCAAGAAATGAAATATCTTCTAAAGTGCTTCATTCCATCTAGCTATTATTTCCAAAAGAAACTGAGGGGGACCACAAAGTATTTCACAGAACTCCTACATTAAAAATAAATCCTTTCAGAAACAGAATAAATAAGCAATCCCAAACTCTCTGTAATTTAATGCAGCTCTTGAGTGGTCACGTCACGTGCAAGATGTGCACCCTGACCTGGAATGATATTTGAAAATTGTACTGTGGACCAATCTTCTTTTCTTCCCACCCTTTTCCTGTCTCTAATGTCTTTAAGTATGTGAACCCCTGGAATGTGATGGCATACCCCATTGCTCTTAGCTTCTCAGTGTGTCATATACTGGTACGGCATGCTGATTCTGAGCTATTATAGTCATTGCATGTTGGATTTGCAATGTGATTCTGAGCCATTTTGTATGTCAGATGAGATGGCAAAGCTCACTACTCTGAGTCTTCATACATTTCTCCTGATTAGAACATTTCTTTCTGTCCTTCGTGCATTAGCTCAACATATCTCTTTGGCACACAAACACAGGAAAGAATGGCTTAATTTTAAACAGAATACTGCTTTTATTGCAAAGCAAGAAAAATAATAGGGAAACATCATATCTAATCTCAAATGTCACAAATCCTTTTTGTTACCTGACCATACTTTTCAAGTTTAACTTTGATAGTAGTTAGAATTTTGAAAGGCATCTAGGTACATCATTTCCACTGGAATTACCAGAAGATAATAAATATCTTTAGCAATCTAAGTCTATGTAGTTTCTGAGACTAAGCCTTCATTTTGAAAAGACACTTAGCAGCCAAATGTTAAAAGCATTTAAGTTGGGAGTGTAAGGATGTAGACAGGTACCCTAATGAGATTTTCAAAGTGACTAACTCCCACTGAAATCAATCTAGCCGAAGTCCTTTTGGCTTTCAGTAGGATTAATGATCCTCTGTTAGTAAAATTCCTTTGGAAATGGGATTTTGGTAGTTTCAAATATCTTACCCAGTGCTTCCTAAAATATAGTGCTATTATTTTAGTGTGCAGTTTTTAGTTATATTGACATTTATCATTATTTCTGTTAGCCAGAAATACACTTTCAATCATCTCCAAATTGTTTATATGTTTGAGTTAAATTAAGCCTGGGCTCAGTCATCAAGAAACCAATAGACCTGCATGTAGTTTAGCCCATAGCTCACCATTTTGAAAAGTTCACGTCCTTATCCTACAGAAAGTAGCTGAGTACATGGGTCAGAATTTCATCATGTCCTAGCAAACAAGCTAAAGGATCAATAATGGATTCTTTTACTATCAGATACTCAGTACATAGTAGAACAAGAGATAAAGAAAACAAAAAACAAACAAACAAACAAACAAAAAAACAACCAACCAAACAAACAAAACATTTTGCAAGTCAGTATCCTCTGACAATTAAAATCTTCTCTTATAATGTAAGAGAGTCAATCTGAAGCCTGCACCTTTCTCTCTTCTTTATTTTTTTATTACAGACTGGAGTAAGATTTACTAGAGGGAACAGAGGCTGGTGCTGTCAAAATATTCTCTCTTAAATGTGCTGATGACTCTCCTTCATCTTCCTGGAAAACATTTATTTCATACTTTCTAAGCTATAGTCTATAGCTACTTTGAGGGCATGGGAGTGGGATTCATGTCACAAGACTTGAGATTCATCCTATGTTAATTACTTGATTGTATGGATTAATATTTACACACATACACATGTACATACAAGTACATGTGTACATATATGTTCAAGATAGGTCGTTAAATAATAACCCAACTAGTTCATTGTAAACTAGCAAGGTGATGGAAGCTCTGCTTAAATGCTAGTGTTATAGTCTCTTTCTTCATCATGTAACTTTAATTACATTAAGGACATTGATGTCAGAGCAGTATTTTTGTTGCATTTGTTCCAGGTAACACTACAAAAATGCTCAATAAGAGGTAAATTATGCACTAAAGATAACTCATGTACAAGGTTTGTATAGAAGAAATAGCTAGCACATAAGTGTTATACAGGCTATGCACACTTGCTACAGAGTGGATTTTATTCTTGTTGAATATTGCCAGACAGCCTTTTAAAATATTGCTATTGTAGTCTACTGATTTTTTTTATATTAACTCTGTTTTCATCTGAATATGCATCAGGGAAAAGCTATGGGCAGATGCTTTAGAGACAATAAGAAGTTAATAGACCTTATCTTTAGTTGGTGTCAGATGCTGTAACTCCACTGAAATCAATACATTCCTACTGGTTTGTACCAACTGTAGATCTAAAGCAAGGCCTCATCCTTGAGGAATGTCATGCATGATGCAGTGTCAGGAATTGCACTGCTGGAAGCAGTAAACCTCACCCCGTTGTTTTTTTTTGTTTGTTTGTTTTGTTTTGTTGTTTTTGTTAGTTAGTTTGTTTGTTTTATATATATATTTTTTTTTAATTCAGGATGCAAGATACACAGTTTTCACCCTACGTCATCTTTTAAAGTCACCAGGATATGTGGCATGACATTAGTAAGGGTTCCAGAATTGCCTTTTGAGATTATATACTTTGTGGTTGGACCCAAATCCCATTCCTGCTCAATGAGTCAATGAACACTTACAGGATAACAGTTTTGCCATTTTAACTTCAGTTTTAAAAGTCTTTGTGTATTATTGTTGTTTGTTTGTTTGTTTGTTTTTGTTCATTTGTGTTTTTTTTTTTTTTTTTAATGTATTTATTTTATTTTTTTTTAAACTCCAGGTCTTGTGATTACTCATCAGTCTCAATCTCTATTTAAAACCAGAATATCTTAATTTGTCATTTAGTCCCTAAAGATTTAAGTCTGTAAAAACAAGTAAAAAAATCATAAAAAAAAAAAACCTTCATTATTTTAAACTTGAGCTCAGGAGCTGGGAAGCTTGATTTATGATTTTGTAATTATTTGGGACTATTATTTTCATTCAGATCGATCCACTGATATGACAAATAACACATTGCATATAGCTGCATCAGGAGGTTGCAGAAGGCATTGACTTTCAGCTGTACAGGCACTATGCAAAGGGATTCCTGGTGTGTGTGAGTGTGGAATCTTTTACTTTTTAGGAAAGTTGGAGGGTTTATTCACACCTCTCACCTAGCAGTTGTGTCTGTCATCTCAGTAATATGTAGGAAAATAAGAATACGACTTTGATGAATATTCATGCCTGATGAATAGTTTTAACATTTCCACAGCTGGACTCTGGCTGAGCAATCACAGCAGCAGTCAGAAAGTAATATATGTGAAATGAAGCTATTTTCAGCCTATATTTTTAAAATGAATTTGCCAGTTGAATGCTGATAGCTATGGATCAAATACAGCAGCCTACAGAAAGTAGGCTCATGCTGCATGAACAAGCACATGTGGATATGAGACTATTTCGCACACAGTGATTCCATTTATATAAACAACACTCTTCTTGTCAATAACATTATGTAACACCTGTAAACAACATCATCAGACTGTTGTAAACAAGAGTTTATATGTTCTTATAAGAAACATCATTGTCTAAAGGCAGGAAAATGGATATGATTTATCTGACTACATTTTTTAATAGATGAGTTATCTTAACTGAATCAATTGTTTTCCACTTGTTGCGTTGCATTAGAAAAAAAAAAAAAAAAAAAAGCTGATTTTCTCCTCTCCTGTCTCTCTTTCTCTCTCTCTCTCTCTCTTAGAAAGGAACAGCTACTTGAAATTATGATAGAAATAAATGTATTAACTAGTCAATGGAAAAGGGCTTATCTGAAATGACTCATACTAATAGCAAAGCTTCCAGGTCATAGTCAGAAATAAAAATATCAAATTAAAAGGAGAGAAGAGAGATGGACAAGGATAAAGGAAAGATTTACTTGGGATAATCTTAATTCAGTGGTGTTTTCATTCACAATTAAGACAAAGTTCCTTCCTTACTCTGTACTTTCTCCTCTGCTTCTTCAGATGGGAAAGGCTATGGTGGCAGAAAAGCCAGGACAAGAGTTCACCACAGGCATTTAGTGTCATGAGTGTCATTAAATACAGATTAAAGCTTAAACAAATTAATTTAATTGAAATTAACTTTAAGACACATAGTGGAAAAAATAAAAATAAATAAAAATGAAAATAAAAATAAAAATAAAAATCTTTCAGTGTTACCAATCTTCCTTTTCTTCTATGTACCATAATTTTCTTCTATGTACCACAATAATCAGAATATCTTCTGATTATTTATTTATTTATTTATTGTATTCAAATACAGATAATACTCCATTATTAATGACGTGTTGCTCTCCTCATTCTGGGATTTGTCCTTCTCTAGGCTATTCTGTTTTCAATTACCTATCACTTTAATGAAGTTTTAGACCTGGGGTAATAATTTTCCTGGTGAGCTGTACCTCAGGGTGAACATTTCATTTAAAAAAAAAAAAAAAAAAAAAAAAAGAAGGGATGGGGGGCCAGATGTTTCCTGGGTTCTGAAGGAGGAAGTTAAAAGAGATATTTGTTTCCCCACATGGGAGACTTTTAATTTAAAAGGATGGACAAAATCTCCACAAAAAACAGTCCATATTTTTTTCACAATGTTTGAGGAACTCCATCTCCCACAAAAAACAAAATTACTTTGGCTGACCTTCACTTCTTCATTCTTACTTTTAATTTTGATATTATGTAAACAACTGCTAGTGCTGGAGAAGTAGAGGTCCAGATTTATATATAGAAAATGGCATGCAAATGTTAACTGGGCAGAAATTCCTTTCAAAATGGAGACCATAAGTCTATAATCTCTTTGGAGGCAGAAAAGTCAAATTTTTGGTTAGCACTTTTAAAACAAAATTTCTATCAAATATTATAATAAGCAAACAGATAATAAAGATGTTATGTGAGGACAGACAGTTCTTGTGACAACATGAATGATTTGATGATGAGCAAGAATTAGAACTTCAGAAAGGAAAGGTAGTTTTGTTTTTGTTTTACATTGGAAAAAAAAGTGTAATAAAAAAATATTATATCCACTAGATTCATAAAAATAGAAAAGCTTTTGTTTCTGACTTAAGTACCCTCTCCACACCTCCCAAGTTAAACTAAACAAACACAAAACAACAACAATAATAATAATAAATAAATAAAACAATGAAAATATTGAGTTTCAAGTCGATTCTGCTTTTACGAATAAGGTCAAAAGTGCACAAGTGAAAAACTCAGTGGGCAGAGATGCAGGAGAATGATATAGTTTTGAATGATGCTCAAATATCCCAATAGCCTTACCTAATTAACTCAAACGATGGAGAGTTTTAAGCCCTTACAGTGGAATAATAAAAGAGGAAAAGCTTTTATCATGCTGTGTCCATGGCTGTCAAATTATGTTCTACTGTAAAGCAGGTTTGCAGCTTGTCTCTGCTGTATACATTGCTCAGGATGGGAGTATTCACATAAAATCCCTCCTGTGCAATTTGCAGATTGGTTCTTTCTTTAAAGGAAAAATAATAATAATAATAATAATAATAATAATAATAATAATAATAATAATAATAATAATAATAATAATAATAATAATAATAATAATATTCCAATTGCAGAATGTTACTGATGGAAATTAAATATAAGAAAATCTCTGTTTTCTGAAACAGAGGCACAACCCTGTACGGTTTTCTAAGCGGATTGCCATATTTCCTCTTTGTTATTTTCTTTCTCCTAATGTAATATGTACTTCATTTTAAGCACTCAGCTATTCTTTTCTTAAAATTGCATTTGATGTTAGTTATAAAGCACGGGGCAGGAGCAAGTTACAAGATACAGGAGCAAGATACCCATATCTTATATCTCTTTGAAGTCCTGTTTTTTAGGTCACACTGTTTCCAATATGCTTTCAACTGCTTAATGAACTGGTTTGGTGAGCTGGTACATGCTGTAAGCCTTTGAGAGTAAATCAAACAAAACAAATTTTACTTCTGAAGGAAAAAATGATATCCTGAATTTATCTCTGAGGTCTGTTCTATGGATAGCCTTAAAAATAATCTTTCCATTTTCTTTTTGTTGTTGATATTGTTACCATTTTAGCCAGAAGGATTTAATTGAAGAATAAGCTATCAAGCTGTAGGGAGATGAAGAATGAAGGTCACATCCTTTCTATTTTATCTCTATATTACTCTAAGCCTCAAACTAGCTTTTGGGATAATGCCTATTTCTGCGAAAAAAAAGTCTTTCATTTGCTGCCCTTATAATGAGAGGCGTTCAAGAGCATGCAAGCATACAGAAACTACATCATGTGAGAGGAAGCTAGATTAATGCTGTCTTTAGGCTCAACTGCAGACACCAGAAGTTATACTTCAGCACAGCTATTCAAAGAGATCCTTTACTACATTTCCTATGGAAGTCTTAAGAGATTATTAAGTGCCTAATGTATAGTTTGGGTGAGAAACAAACAGGCCAGGTTAGGGTACAAAGGACGTAAGGTGCTAAGTGAGGCAAATATGATTGTATTTCTCAGAAAGCAGGACTGCAGTTGGGAAAGAAGAAAATACATTGAGAAGGAAGAAGATTCAACCTAAAAGGAAGAACAGTTCAAAAAGTGAAAAAAAAAATAATAAAAAATCTCAATATGGGTGAATTCTAAAGAGTTGAAGCAGTAGATGTCTACAGAAACTTCTTTGGAGAGTAGGAAAAGGTCGCATGTTTTGTAGTATTAAAAGCTGCAGTGAGCTTCATTTGTTATTCCAGGATGTGTAACTAAACTGCAGAATAATTTCTGACTTTCACATTATAAACTAACATTATGGGCACACTGCTTAATGAAAGTAAGTTTATAAATAGGTTTGGCAGTATTTAACAAGCTCTGCATATAGACAAACACAACAGATGCCAAGAGTTATGAAATTCCTGTACTGGCTACTTCTTTTAGTAAATGAAAAACACTGTCTAGGTCTGTTTAAAGCCTCTAGAAAAAGACAAACAAACAGAAAGCACCTGTAACCTCTATTTTGCATGTGCCTCTTATGACTGTTGCTTGGACTGTCCACTTCTGTCAGACAAATAAAAAAAAATGGCTATTGCAGTTGTTCTATGGTTGCTGGGCTCTCTGCTGAAATTTAGCATAGTGCCAGACAAAAACTTGTCAAAAGTTGCTTGTTGTGGACATTTCCTTAAATGTGTAAAGTGTCAACGACAGTCTGAAATTGTCAGATTTCAGACATTCCCTGGAATCTATTTCCATGCTTGTGTTACATAAACATTGTAATGCTCCTTCCCATATTGGTAATTGATTATGGTTAATCCAATAATAATAATACAGATTTTGTCATAAGAGGATAATTCTCAAGTCATAAACAGAAGAATTCCCATTAAAAAGTGAGATTCATAGCCATACAGAGTTTTTCACTTGACAGTACTGATCATATACATCTGAAATTGCAGGATTGCACACTGCAAAAAATGACTGACGTTCTCATAATACCACAGAATCATAGAATATCCCAAGTTGGAAGGAACCCACAAGGATCATTGAGTTCAACTGCTGTCACAAAACATGTCTAAACAAAAAAATAGAATTCAGACCATATGACTGAGAGCACAGTCCAAACGCTTCGTAAACTCCAGGCTTGGTGCCCTGACTATGTCCCTGGGGATCCTGTTCCAGTGCATGACAACCCTCTTAGTGAAGAACTTCCTGATATCCAGCCTGAATCTCCCCTGCCACAGCTTAACCCCATTCCTTCAGGTCCTATCACTGGTCACTAAGATCAGCGCCTGCCCCTCCACTCCCCCATGTGAGGAAGATGTAGACCACAATGAGGTGTCCACTCAGCCTCCTCTTTTCCAGGCTGAACAGGCCAAGTGACCTTGTACATCAACCCCTCTAGGCCCTTCACCATCTTAGTAGCCCTCCTTCGGACACTCTCCAGAGGATTGATGTCCTTTTTGTACTGTGGTGCCCAGAACTTCACACAATACTCGAGGTGAGGTCACACCAGCGCAGAGTATATTCATAATTTGACAGAATTTCAGGCCAGAAAATGTCAGCTAGTCTGATCTTCTTCATTACATGTTTTCAAGATATTCCTATAATAAACCCCCAAATTTTAGTTTGACTGGGGTGTGTCACTCCTCAGATAGAAAATAGGTGAGAGAGAAAGTCTATAATTAAATAGTACTTTTGCAGCAATTTGGGTAAATAAGAAATGCCTAAATGATCTCAGCCACCAATCATATGTCATTTTCACAAAATTTGATGGATTTTTAGTAGACATGTTAACTAGTCAGATTTCCTTGGACACAGACTATTTTTTTGTTGGACTGCTTGTATTTTTATGTCTTACACATAATGCATCCTATTCTTGAGTGAGATCATGCATCTGGTAAATGATGCCTGCTAATAACCAGTCCTTACATTTATTAACTTAGAAGTCCTACATGCAGTGACTTTACAGATCTATTTATAGTAACAATAAAGACTGCAGAAACATTTTTTTTTTTGGAACCACAAATTAAGAGTTTAGTCTTATTCATTTCAGATGGAGCTTATAGTATCTTAGAACCTGAGAAAAATGTTTCCATAATGAATTAAGTCTGTGGTAGAAGAATGTGGACCTAACACTTCAGGTGAAGGATCAATGTGTTACATGGAATTTATGTGGTTAAGGAAAAGGATGGCTGCTGAAGATTTTAAGTTCTCTCCCCATCTACACCAAAAAAGATATATGCTAAACATGCACACATGTTTTTCTCACAACATTCAGGTGATTTTAATTAATTATTTGTATTATATTGGTGCCTAGAAGACCTAGAAAAAATCAAAGTTTCATTGCTACTTGCTGTACAAAACAGCTGGAGACAGTCTCTAACCTGCAAGCCCCTAGTCTAAATAGGAAAGTCAAAGGAGGAACAACATGAGTCACCAAGTCTGGAAGTGCTAAATGGACAGGCTGTCAGCACTAGACCCACATGTAGACTTTGGAAGATCTTGTTCCTGGACCAGCCTGATGGCCACATGTCTTATTTGTACCTAGGTAAGGCTTTTCAAGCACTCCTAATATCAATTCACCCTCTACCTGCTTTTACAAATAGTAGGCCTAAAAACAAAATAATAATTTAAAAAAAAAAAAAAAAAGGCAAAACAAATGCAAGAGTATATCATTTGTCCTGCTATATTTTTCATTGTCACACTGGCAAATGTGCTGTATCCATTAACCTTTTTGCAAAGAGCAGAAGGTAAGCTAGTTAACATTTGACAGCTTTACAGAGTCTATTGACTTGTAATGAAAAATTCACCACTACAAGATATTTTCTTTATATCTGCCTACTTCATACAGTTTGTCACTGAGGCAGCTCTTGAAGTCCCCATGTTTTACTCTCCCAGTTTCCCATATTACTTTAGTAAACAGAAGCAGACAGTATCATGATGATTTATTTACTACATGAGCTTTAATTTGTCTGCTCCAGGTTCATTCCATGCGGAAGATAACTTTCAAGCTGTTAGCTGATAGCATATGCTTTACAAAACACATGAATTTTGTTGCTTGGTCCTATCCAGTAGCTGACCAGGCTGCTGTCAGACTGTTGGATGCAACAAACACTGTTTGCATGGAAAGGTTAATGGGTACAACATGTCCTTCTTGCACCTTGGAGAGAATCCAGCAGGTTCCCAAAATTACAGGAAGATTAAAAACAGTGATGATATCATTGAATGCCTGCATGTGGATGCAGGTGCTCTAATGATAAGTTTGTGGCTAAATCTCAAAGGGGAAGGGTTGAGAGCAATTCCCACTCCACGGTGTAATCAATCATTGGACAAGCATATAATTAATACACTGGATATATCACATAGTAATTTTCATTTTCAGAAAGCTTAACCATATTTTCAACATAGCTCAGCAGTCCTAGCATCTACTTGATATAACTGCAATAAATAAAAAATACAAATAAAAATTAAAACATCATTAAGACTCCAAAGAATACAAGAATATATGATTTAGGTAACAGTAACTGCTTTACTCTTAGTTTCAGGCATATATATCAATCTACTTGTATGATACTGCTCTGCTAATTACTATAGGTCCAAAGAATAAAAATGTTGAGAAGTTCATAGCTGGTAAATAAGTTGATAAGCCACTGTCCATCATATTTGAGAAGCTGTGGCAATCCAGTGAAGTTCCCACTGACTGAAAGAGGGGCAACATAGCTCCCATTTTCAAAAAGGGGAAAAAAAAAGAAAAACAGGGAATTACAGGTCAGTCTCACCTCTGTGCCTGGCAAGATCATGGAGCAGATCCTTCTTAAAACTACTCTAAGGTACATAAGCACATAAGGAGGTGATTGGTGACAGCCAACATGGCTTCACTAGGGACAGATCACGCCTGACAAAACTGGTGGCCTTCTGCAATGGAGTTGCAGCTTTGGTGGATAGAGTAAGACCAACTGGTGTAATCTGTCTGAAACTGTGCAAAGCATTTGACACTGTCCTGCATGACACCCTTGTCTTTAAATTGGAAAGACAAAGATATGATGGAGGGACCACTCAGTGGATAAGGAATTGGCTGGATGGTTGCACATGTGTTCTTGTGGTCAACAGCTCAATGTCCAAGGGGAGATTGGTAATGAGTGGTGTTCCTCAGGGGTCAGTATTGGGACTGGTGCAATTTACCATCTTTGTCAGAGACATTGAGTATGGGATCAAGTGCACCCTCAGCCAGTTTGCCAACGACACCAAGCTGTGTGGTGTAGTTGACACACTGGAGGGAAGGGACGCCATCCAGAGGGACCTGGACAGGCTTGAGAGGTGGGCCTGTGCAAACCTCATGAGGTTCGACAAGACCAAATGCAAGGTCCTGCATCTGGGCCAGGGTACTCCCAAGCACAAATACAGGCTGAATGGATTGAGAGCAGCCCCAAGGAAAAGGCTCTGGGGGTATTGGTTGATGAGAAGCTTGACATGAGCAGGCAATGTGCACTTGCAGCCCAGAAAGCCAACCAAGCCTTTGAACCCAAACCATTCTATGATTCTATGAAGTAGATAAATTTTACTTTATGATAGTTCATAGATTGAATTATGCAAAGGAAAACCTAACGTGCCCCAAAGTATCTAAGATGAACATAAAAATTATATGTATGGCAAGTTGAAAGACAGAGATTATGCACATTCCACAAAAGTTTTCCTGAAGGTTCCTAAAAACTTACATTATGGCTAATCTGTTCTGAAACACATGACTAGTCTTTATAAGAGTAGAACTAGTAAGAATACAGAAACAAATAAATAAATAAATGAAGCAGCAAGTTATAGGTACAAGTATTAAGGACAGGCTTAATGGGATCTTTGATCTGAAGGTCAGGGGAAGATGATATGCTACATAGTATGACCGCTTATTGCATATATAAAAATCTTTATTTTGCATATAAAGATTGCGTATAAAAATCTTTAATGAATGAAATTTTAAAAGAGCACATGTTTACGTTGCCTCAGGAGAAAGCTCTTCAGAAACCACATAGTTTGCTTATTTTGCCTTTTTTTTGTTTGTTTTTGTTTTTCTTTGTTTAGTGCACTTGCTTTTTTTATATCTGTGTATTGGGTTTACATAGCAAGGTTTTGGTAGCAGGGGGGCTACAGGGGTTGCTTCTGTGAGAAGAGTTCAGCAGCTGCCCCAAGTCAGTTCAGAGCCATTTTCAGGCAGCTCTAATAGGGACCCAACACTGGCCAGCACCAAGCCAGTGACCAATGCAGTTTGTGGTCTTTGGGAGAGCATACTGAAGAAAAGGGAAAACGGCTGCATGGCAGCAGCTGGGAAACAGAAGTGAGAACCAGCCCTGTAGAAACAGTGCAGAAGGAGGGCAGGAGGTGCAGCAGACGCTGGGGCAGTTCCCCTGCAGCCTGTGGAGAGGCCCCTGGTGGAGCAGGCTGTCCCCCTGCAGCCCATGGGTCCCACGTGGAGTAGATCTCCACACTGCAGCCTGTGGAGGAGCCCCCGATGGACCAGGCCCTGGGCCGGAGCTGCAGCCTGTGGAGAGGAGCCCACGCAAGAGCAGGTGGTCTCGGGGGAGCTGCAGCCCGTGGCGGACCCATGCTAGAGCAGTTTGCTCCTGGGGTTGGATGGACCCCATTGTCTGGAGCCGTGTTGGAATAGTTCTTGAAGAGCTGTTTCCTGTGGGAAGTGCATACAGGATGTAGCAGTATGTCCTGTCCTGTGCTCCTAACCAGGGTCTGATTTACTGATATCGTGGAAGGAACCGTCTTTGGTTCTAAATCTGCATGTTGATGGATTTAGTCAACTCCAGATTTTTACTCTGAGTGTCAATAAGACTTCTATTTAACATCAAGTGGAATAACAAGGCAGACTCTTTAGATGTTTACCTTGTTGGAGGGAGTCAGATGATCTGTGTGTTTAATGTAAATTGCTGAAGAATTAAATGTTTGATCTCAGTGCTTCTGTGGTTTGCATTTGTGTGCAGTTTTTAGATGGCACACAACCTAGCTGCAGTTCTTACAACTACACATGTATCAGCATGACAATCTCAAGCATGACAAAGTCACAACACTATGAAAGACACCATGGAGTGCCATTAGAAATAGAAAAGCTAATTGCAATTAATCTAGATTTCCTAACATCTTATTTGTGGCAAACTTGGGTCCTTTATTTTTTCCAAATCTTCTTTTCTCTATCTTTTTATTTGACTTCCTTTAATTACTATACTACATATTTTTGGTTAATCACATACACTAAATTGCATATTATCTTATTCTATTTGTAAAGTTTATTCTCATGGTATTTTCCATATTATCTTATACTACACTGTAAGCTTAGATTTAGTTGAAAGAGTCAAATCTCAGTGACAGATCTGCAGCAGCAGCTACTGATACCACCTGCTTACCTCTCTTGGTCCTTGGTCCTCGGTCCTCTGTGTTCCATCCAAACAGACCCAGATATATGAACTAGTTATTTATTCTTCCCTTGGCTACCTCTGAGTTGGGCAGCCACCAGTAAAGAATACTAGTTTGTCTTTTCAGCAGTGTGATAGGTGACAGATGCATCTTTGCTCTCTACACAGTTCTGTAACCCAGACTGCAGTTCAGGATTTAAAATGTCAACAGCTCCAAGCAGAGCACAAAAAGATGCACAAATGCTTATGATGCACAAATATGCTTAACTGAGGGCAAAGGGAACAGCTCTTTGGCAAAGACAACTTTCCTATATGCTAGTTTTATATAGCAGAATAAATTCCCTAAAGAATCAAGTAGCCATTAAGATCTCATAATTTGTTGCACAAGCAAAGTGTGTTTCTTTGGTCATTATTCTTCTGATATTATATCCTAGACATGTTTCTCTGATTTGGGAAGAATAAGAACCAAAACAAAAACAAAGCAATCCAAGCATCTAAAGCACAGCTGAAAGAGGAAACTGCTGCAAAGCAGGAGACCAACAGATAATAACCATTGCTTAATGAGCTGTTAGGGAACAATACGTATAACTGAGATATAAAAAAAAGTGGAATGAAACAGCATATAGTAGCATACAGTTTTGGAGCTTGTTCCTTGAGAAATATGGATCCTAAAGAAAACAAAAACAAATGAGTTACAACAACAACATCATCCAAAAAAAAAAAAAAAAAAAATCAAACAAACATCAAATATTCCAGAGAATGGCTTTCCACTTATTTCTTCTTGAGATGTCACATAATTTATGTGTGTTGAGCAGGGCAATTCCCTTTCCATGTGGGTAATTCACCGTATTCAATGTACACAAACCCATAATTTAAAATTATTCACAAAATTGCTATGAAGAATCAAATGTAGCAAAGATTAAAGCTTCTTGATTTTTGACTGCTCATTTAACACAAAAACTTACAGATTCACAAACATTCAACAATGGTGTAGAAAACCTTCAGTTCTAAAGCTGCCTTTCTTTCTTCTCATGTATTTTCTTTCACTCTTCACAAAAATGCTGTATAAATCTATTGTTTTGCTATCAGATTTTTTGTAACAGCTTTAAAATATTTTCTTATTCAAATGAGCTTAATAAATATGCAAAAATAACAAGAGTAAAGAGAAAATAGTTTGTGCTACAAGACATACAAAATGAACCTGTGATATGCAACTTTTTGGTGATATGCAATATTTTGGTGGATATATGGGTATTTTGAGTCTTTCTCAGACATTACTGGAATCAAAAGGTCAAATCTGAAATTCTTAATCCTTTTTCAGGAAGCAAAACACCCCCTATTGGAGAAAATCACTCTGTCAATGAGAATATCCCTCTCCATTAATAGTATCTGTTTGTAAGTATGAGTTCATTATGGTACTGGTGTCTGAGTCCTGTGAAAGGACAGACATCACATGTGATGTTTTAGAGAGCTGATGTAACACTTTTGAACAAACTTGTATGATGTGGTGGAACACACATTGAAGAAACAACTCTGCAAGATTTTCAAGTCACAATTTCTGAAATAAAAGTGTGGCCTCTTGGCCTCTTTCTCTCCCTGTCATAAATGGCTACATCCCTACAACCACAAGTTCAAAAAAGAGAAAGAATGAGAGAGGGAAGGACAGTGCCTGCTTCTTTAAGGGTATCTAGTCAAGGACCTTTTCCAAAGCTACAAGAGATAAGGAGAAAGGGAGAAAGTGAGGGGTTATAAACCTGATTAGTAGTTCTAATTGATAAGGACAGAAACAGAATGTGTGAATGTTGATTCAAGCAAAGTTGTCTGAGTGAGGGTCTCCAGACTGGGATAATAAGAAGTAAAGTAGAGGGAAAAATAAAAAAATGCTGAGATGTGGACTTGACAAAGTGAAAATGGAGACAATGACAAGAAACAAGGCTCCCAGTCATGCTGGTTGATGGGCTATCAACATACACATGCCACTTTCAAGATCAACCTGGATTTTGCAGTTGACAAGATTGTTAACCAGAGGGAGAGAAGAGTTGCCTGGACTGTGAGGGTGCAGAAACTTCAGAGGTCTGCAAACCCATGGGTGTGTGCAGGGGAGGGGGGAGCAGGAGGAACAAAGAGGGGTTAGGTAGAAAACAGTATAAAAGGGCCGGTTGCATGTAAAATGGGACTGATCAGTACCCTTGTTTGGCCAAGTCTTTGCCTGACCACCACAGCCTGTCCTATCTTCTTCCATTGTGTCATAAAATCTTTTCTTAACCATCCCTCTGTGTATTCATGGTCTTTCTCCTGTGTGTATGAGTGCTGAAGGACTATGCCAGCCACTGGCAAGATGTGTGTGCGTGTGGTTGAAGGTTGGTGCCAGCTCCTGGGGTCAGGTTGTGGACTGAGCACCCCAGCCTATGGTGCCAACTGCTGGACTAAGTGTGGGGTCTCAGCACCAGTCACTGGTGGGACCTGTGTGTGTGAATGAAAGTGCTCCCAGCTACTTGAGTCAACCATGGACTGTAGTGTCAGCTACTGGCGTGACTGGGGGTCCTAGTATCATGAATTGGGGGGTCATAGCTCTCTGGTTCTGAAAGGGTCCTACAGACTTTGTGCCCAGAGTGCCAGATAATGGGAGACTGGTGTGAATGGATGGTGTGTTTGCTGCTGGAGTCAGATCAGGGTATAGGTGCCCCCAAGCTTGATGCCAGATACAGGAGCAAGTCGGATCCTAGCATCAGCTACTGGAATGAGTGGGGGTTTCTCACTTCCAGCCACTAGGATGGGAGTGGTATGCATTCCCAAACCAGCTGCTAGGGAGGGAATTGGTGTAAGTGAGGCAAGTGTGGGGCTCCACACCAGCATCTGGACTGGGGCCATGGGTCACAGTCTGAGTGCCTGTTGCTGGCTGCTGTGAAGGGGTATCTGTATCTTCCCCTACCTGGTGTGTGAAGGGTGTGCATGTGTATTTTCTAGCAAACTTTAAGCTGGACTAGCCAGTGAGTACTAGCCAGTGAGTAGCAGGGGTCTTGGGTCCAGGCCAGGGTATCAGGTGGGTATCAGGGCAGGGGGTCTGTGCTGATACGCCCAATGGGACTTGCAAATGCAATATGCCATATGAGGGATGAGTGTGTGAGTGCTGCATGTGTGCAGCAAGTTTCAAGCTGGGCCAGCTGGTGAGTAGGTGACCTGTGAAATGGGTAAGAGGGCTCAGGATCTGTGCAGGAGTGCTGGATGGACAGAGGTGCCATAAGTATGCTGGAGGGATCTATCTGTGAATGCGCATGTGTTTGTGAACCTAGAGAGTGCTGTGAATGTGTCTGTCTCTACCATCTGGAGAGGAGGAAGGGTATTCAGTGTCTGTTTTTAAAATGTGAGTCCTGTGCGTAAGTGCTGTTGAAGGCAGTCATTGGCTGGTGCAGCCAGTGTGACCAGTTGTGTCAGTGTCCTGTCTCTGTTTGCATTTGTGTGTCTTTATACATGCTCATCTTTGCTACTGCTTGAACCTGCAGAAGAGAAAGCTGCAGCCATGACCCCCAGCCTGGGCAGAGACCCTTGGTCCCAGGCACTGGGCTAGGCAACAGTTTACCTCACTTAACAAAACCAATGTCTCATTTTGCAAATTTTGGTTTCTTCTTTGTTCAACTTGTTTAACTGAACACGACTAATAAAGGAATATTATTTATAACTAAAACTGAAACTCATGATATGTATTTATTTTTGCTGTTTCTATAGATCATAAAACAACAACCTGATACAGGCTTTAAAAGGCATTTAAGCCAGCATCCCTCTTGCCCTTATATCTTTTTAAATGTGTAATTTCAAGTGTGAAAATCAGCAAATTTAAAGCCATATGTGCTATCATTACGTGTTTTACACTTTCATGTGCAAGTAGTTTTAGAGCTGTGATGGTGGCTGGGTCTTATTTAACTTGTTCTTTTGGGGTGGGGGGGAGGGATGAGGAGAAGCAGCTGGAGTGAACTGTATTTTAAAGTCCTAAATATCACGATAAAACTTTTATAAATTTAATTTTGGCGAGAATTACAGAAGGATGTATGACATAAGGATAGCCCTGTTGAGCACCACTATATCCAAGGTTTTTGTACTCACTTGCAAGGGCTCAGGCAGGCACTCCAGCTCCATATGTGGTGGATGAAGAGGGCAGAGTGAAAACCTAAAAGGTGCAGTCCATTTACACAGCAAACATCTAAGCTCACCAAAGGGAAGTAGTAAGCAAACATGATACTCAGTCCATATCCCATCAGGTATCTACCCATGGTTCAGAGCAGTCTCACTGAGAAAAGAAAGAGTTCACAGCCCAGAATATTTCATTAAGTATCTGACCCAGACAAGGTAAGTTTAATTTTTTCCTCAGGCTAAAGGAATTCAGCTCCTGAGTGAAACACTGAAGCAAGCCCTACCGGCTAGACAAGGAACCAGGAGTAAATAGAAATCTTCTGCACTGATGACTGAAGCTGAGTATGTCAAATTGATTGTAAAAATCATGATGACAATGAGAGAGTAGACAAAACAGAGAAAAAGATCTCCAAGATGAAGAACTTTGTGTGTGTTTTCATTTAAGGGTCACTTGAGGGATGCTGCTTCTTGTTGCTGACCGTAAAACTTACATTGAGTGGAGAACAAGATGCCAGGGGCACCAAGTTCAGGAAGATAATATCTCTGGGGCTGATGGTCATATGTCATTTCCCCCACTTGTATTTCTTGGTTTTGGTATTTTTTGTAATCAAGGCTTGAAAGAAATGTTGTGTGTCATAAACTGAACCCTAGGGAAGTTTCATTGGTCTATTAGTATGCACCTATTCAACAGAATCAGCATGAGGCAAGTTACCTATTTTCATCCTGAATTTTCACTAGTCTTGGCAGTTTAACCTTGCATAAGTATTTTAAAATGCACTTTGAACTGTTCCTTGCAAATTCTACTGGCCGTGGCATGAGCTTCATTATTACAACTGCTCCACTGTAATTAGGAAAGAGATATCAAAATCCTAGGACAGGAACACCTGAGGTAGCATATTAAATATTTATTCAGAGTAGCACATTAAGCACAATAATTTGGACAGTGAATTATTCGAATTAGATGTCCACAATAACCAGCTTTTCAAATCTAAGCATTAAAAATTTCATGTGGTACAATGAATGTATTTATGAGGGAAAATAGAGGGACTTTTTTTCAGTGAAATATTGAGAAAATTAATTGTCCCCTGTTTCAGTTGGCAAACAGTCTGATATAGCTGAGATCAAGGCACAGCAGCTTGCCAAGTCAGGATAGTAAACCTTGTTCATCATCTGCCATGGCATGTTATTTTTTCACTTTATGTTCTATGCACTTGGTAAGTATCAGCCATCAGAGTTTCTGTTCCCTTTTTTCTATCAAATCACTTGACTTTCTAGATCCGCAAAAGTTATTTCCACCTCATATGATATTACTCATGGCAAAAAAATACATTCTTTTTTTTTTTAAATTATTATTATTGAATTACTTAAGGTTCTTATTACTTATTGTAGATTTAAAAGACCTCCCTGTGCCTTCAGAATATCACAGAATCACAGAATGACCAAGGTTGGGAGGGTCCTCAGAAGATCATCTAGTCCAACCCCCTTGCCAAGCAGGATCACCTAGAGCATGTTGCTCAGGATGGCATCCAGGCAGGGTTTGAATATCTCCAGAGAAGGAGACTCCACAACCTCTCTGGGCAACCTGTTCCAGTGCCCTGTCACCCTCACAGTAAAGAAGTGCCCCCTCATATTCAGCCAGAAAATACCGTGATTCAGTTTGTGCCCATTGCCTCTCATCCTGCCACTGGGCACAACTGAAAAGAGATTGGCTCCATCCTCTTGACATCTTCCCATCAGATATTTATACACATTAATGAGGTCTCCCCTCAGTCTTCTCTTTTCCAGGCTATACAGGCCCAGCTCTCTCAGCCTGTCCTCGTACGACGGGTGCTCCAATCCTCTCATCGTCTTCGTAGCTCTCTTCTGGATTTGCTCCCTTAGTTCTATGTCTCTCTTTTACTGGGGAGCACAAAACTGGACCCAATACTCCAGGTATGGCCTCACCAGGGCAGAGTAGAAGGGGAGGATCACCTCCCTTGACCTGCTGGCAACACTCTTCCAAATGCAACCCAGGACTTCTTTTGAAGTCCTCATCGTGATATATAAGTTTTGGAAGAAGATCCTGACCCCCACCTCCTCCAGTGAACACACAAATTAGAGTCTTAGTTGTGGATTTTGTCCTGACAAGAAATTATATTTCAAAATGATTTCATTAATGACACAAGCACAGCACTAGGCATGTCAGAAGTGTGCACTTCCTACATACATTTTATTAAAAAGCAATATGGCAAGCCCTTAAGGCCACGGCTTTTACTGACAACAAACTAAGAAAAGCCCTATCATGGTATGTGGCCTCATTATGGTATAACATGTCTTTTGCACCTCTGGTATAATCAAGAGTTTGCTTTTGCTTGTGGAAAATCTTGCTGTGCTTTTAAAATTAAAACTGCTGTACACAATGTCCACATAGTATTTTTTCAATAATTCAATTTCTTATTTTAAAAAATAAAATAAGAAAAGTTTAAATTACAATTTTTCCTTCTACAATCTTTCCCATTACTGCACAAACTAGTTTCACTTTATTATGACATACTAGAATATATACTTCTGTGTATTCCATGATAGTTTGCTTGTGCATGCATATTTGAGAAATTAAATAAATAATTGCAGATTTTTTTTTTTCAAAAAATAAAAATATAATGATTTCAAAATAAATGATTTAAAAATGATCAATTTTACATGAAGAAATGAAATCACATGCAACATTGAAGTATTTTTTATTGCAGATAAACATTCTTTTTTTTTTTTTTTTTTTAAAGTCTTACCCTCCTTTCCAGAAACATGAGTCCTTGTGCAGCGTCCAAGGAGGAAAAGCAATAACCTACTGTGACAGGGACATTCTGTCATTCAACACTATGTATCTGCATTAATCTGGTTTTAATTTGCTTATTGTTTATTTTGAACATTATAACTAAAAGTTTCCATTTTTCTTTTAAGGAATTCCAAATATGGTCAAAAATCAAATGGAAAAAGTAACATGGAATGTAGGTCATGGAAAATTTTAAATGGAAAATTCATGTCATCTGTGAAAGCAAAATATCTCATAGAACCACTCTATAAACACACTGGTTATTTTGTTCTTCATTTGCTTCCTCAGTCCTCCTTTATCCTTAAATTAGCTTTATCCTTAATTTAGTTAGACACTAAAAATTTCATCGGAAACTTAAGGAGCAGACTTTGCTGTGTGAGGAAGTTTCTGAATAAGACATCAAGTTTCTAGCCATCAGAGGATAATTTATTGATACTTGTCAAAAGGAAGTATCAGTCTAACAGAAATCAAGACAAAAGGAATGCCTGATGAATTTCCTTTGAAGTGCCTTTTATAAAAGTCCTTGGTAATACATATTGATGAACTCCAAATTGTCTTGCCTGAAGGGAAAAGAAAGTAGACTGCTTTACACTGTCTTATAAATATTCATCAAAAGAACAAGACTTATGTTTCCAGGCATGAGGTGAATGATTACGGTTGTATGATTGCCTTGGAATCTGGAAAATTAGTAAAACAGCCTTTGACAGTGGGAGAATTTTAAACTTGGTACCATGCCATCAGTCCTTTTGGATTTAAAGACAGTGCCTGCTATTCTGAAAGGAAGCAAATTTAGGACTTTATGGATAGCTATAATTAAGCTCACCATTAGTTTCATCTGCTATTTGTTTGCCTCTTTGTTTAGCCAAAAATTAAAGGCAAAGTTGTATAGCATGTCTCTGCTCTGACTGTGATGAAACCACATCATCTGCACTGTGGATGTGTTGCTGGAATATACTAGTGGAAAGGGCTCTTTAATTAAAGCATTATAAAAAAAAAAAAAAAAAAAGGAAAAATAATAATAAAAAATAATAAAAAAGGCTGTTGTGGTTGATGTCTTAGTAGACAGAAATCTGCAGACTGTTGCTTGGCTCAGCTCAGTCTTGATTGTTTCATAACAGAATTGAAAGTCAACAATTTACCTTTCATGCTTACTTAGTGCATGTGATAAGGATATGAATTGCATGGGAAAGAATCACTGTGAATCGTTTGGGGAGAAAAAAAAATTGTGTCTGTGCTCACTGATCTGTGAATTCTCATCCATTGCTCAAACTGTCTGTAGTTTTCTATTGACCCTTGTAACCAGCTGCTAGCCTTCTACTAGCAAAGACCAACGAAAAACATTCTCAGGAAACATTATCCTTTACAGTGTTTAGCACTTAAATGCAATTAGGCAAATATAATATCCTCTTTGAAGAGAAATAGTTGCTCAGTTTAAGTAACTGAAACTAATTATCTCTGTTGAATGAATGACACATTCTATGACTATTTGAGTGGTGTGTTATTTCTCAAACTGAAGAGGGTAAATAGATTGTATTTCTGAGTGGAGAGCAGTAGAAGAATCTTAACAGAGATTTATACTAATTTATAACCATACTTAAATACAGAGTCCTGTGCAGCCAGCCAAAATGTGGTGGCAGCCAGCCCAGAGCAAAGAAACTCAGCTTGTAAATAGTGTTTTCCAAGAAACAACTTATTATGGAATAAATGGTGTAACTGCTTCAAGTGCTGCATTTGAAAAAGATGTTATTACCATGAAAGTTGACTTGATCAGAAACATTTAGACAGATTTAAAGGAACTTTGTAACACTGAGTTGGGTTGAATACCTAGATGATGGTGATGACAGTGATATCATATTTGTACAAAGAACAAGATGGTTATTTGATATTGTCTTTATGGATAGATTATGAAATCTCTTCTTTTATCTTGTCCTGTTCTACTTAATGTGTTGTGTGATCCATGTTACTCATCTCATGAAAAATAGTTTGATAACTGGGCCTCCTCAAAATATATATTGAGAACATTGAGAACTCTGCCATATAGAAGCTCAAGAATTCATCTGACAAAACATCTGAAAAAAAAAAATAGCAATCTTGTAATTCTGGAGAAACGTTAAACAAATTATTTTTTTTTCCTTGTTCTCAAGTCTTAAGAAAATCAGAATCAGAAGATTTTCATGTATTTAAATATTTGTCATGGCTAGAGATTTCTGTAAATGATATGATGGCATTATTTTTGTAACAGTTTTCATTTCTCTGCCAGGGAACAGTTTTCCATTTAAATAGTAAATATTGGCTGCAACACCATGCAGAGGAGAAACCAAACCAAACCAAACCAAATGAACAACAACTAACAAACCGAACATCAGCTAAGTACCTTTAAAACTTTGCACTATCTGCAGCATTTACCTGAATGTCTGTAATGTCACTGTGTAATGTCACTGAATTACTGTGTTCTAAGAAAGTGAAGAAAAGTATACAGTAGCATTACAGATGGTGTAAATTACATGAAAGGTCTACTTATTTATACATGAAAAGCTTGATGTCAAAGCATACAAAATACAGCCATCAACAGCAGAGACCAGAGAGACACCTGTGTCTGTAGTTAATCAAATGGCTTACTATAACTTTAAGGTAATATGAAAAAAAACAAAGTGCTGAACTGAAATATTCTGACTGTCAAAAATTGTTCACTGAAACACTGAAGTGTGTACTTCACATGTAGAAATCTCTTTGTGAGATTTCTTGCTAAGAGGACAGGTACTCAAATTATCTTTCCTCACTAATAATACCAGGCAACCAATTACTTTTAAAACTACTCATCACCAGCCAAGTTTCTCTGCTCTCTTTCCTACAGTTGATTATTTCCAGACAAGGATTTCTGTTTAATAATCAACAGTTGCTAACAGTTACTACATAGTGATTTCCTCAGGGACCTTGGCTTCACCGCATGAAATGTATTGATCTGAGGAGATAACCATATAAGTTTGAATGACCATGTTCATTTCTGATACTATACTTTATGTTTTTTAAAAATCAAATCAACTCTTTGTTACACTACAGTTGTGCTATGTTCTAGCTATTATTTGTGACTTAACTAAAGCATTTCCATTATATAGTCCTTCCTATGTATGAGTATCAGTGACTCTGCAATGATCACACTAAGTGTGAGCGGAGGGGTGATGGAGCCATGTAGGGCCTTGTTTTGAGTGGTCCAATACTTCCTAGCACTTTCTTATCTTACTGAAACAATTTCAGGTTCAGAGCTGGTTCAGTGGAGTCTCTGAATCAGCTCTGACACTGATAGATCACAGATTTCCACTGGGCAGAATTACACCTGTTCTATCTGGTTTTGCCATAAGCTTTATAGAATTTTATCATCTTTTGATATCACACTCTCTCCACCTTCTCTAAAGGTGGAAAGGTTCATAAGACAGCTGATTTCTGCCACTCTGACTTACATAAGGAGTGGACTCAATTCTTTCCTGAATTTTCTTCCTTTTTTCAACCACAAAGAACTTTTCTGCATCTCAGACCATTTTATAATGCTTTGAGAAAAATACAGGAAGAAAGATTTCATATTATTTTCAGGAAAACAATTTAGAAGGCAAATGTTTGTCAGATCCAGCATGGAATTTATCATAAGTATCAACAATTCCTGTTAGAAAAGCTCCATGATCAAACCTGTACTGTCTTTATCTCAAACTACAGTTGAATCACTAAGACATGGAGAATTGCATTTTTATTTTTATTTTTTTTCCTATGACTTCTTCTCTTTCCCTTGCTGGAGAAATATTCTATGGTCAAATATTCATTGGGATAAGGAATGAGACTAATCATATATATATGAGAAAAATGAAATCTCACATATTTTGTAAGACAGGTGAAAATATCTCTAGTCTAAATTTCCTTTTATAAATGAAATAATGTTAAATGAAAATAGAATTTCTAACTATCCACTGTAACCAAGCTAGTTAAACAATCTAAACTTAATATAATGCCAGTGAACATCCTGGGGATAAAGAAATGACAGAATATCATAGAATCATAGAATATTCCGAGTTGGAAGGGACCCATAAGGATCATCAAGTCCAACTCCTGGCACCACACAGGTCTGCCCAAACATTTAGACCATGTAACTAAGTGCACAGTCCAATCACTTTTTAAATTCAGACAGGCTTGTGCAGTGACTACGTCCGTGGGAGCCTGTTCCAGTGTTCAACCACCTTCTCGGTGAAGAACCTCTTTCTGATGTCCAGCCTAAACTTCCCCTGCCTCAGCTTAACACCATTCCCGCAGGTCCTATCACTGGTGTTTACCAGTTAGATTACCTGCCTCTCCACTCCCCCTCACGAGGAAGTTGTAGACCCCCTTCAGCCTCCTCTTCTCCAGGCTGAACAGGCCCAGTGCCCTCAGCCGCTCCTCATACGTCTTCCCCTCTAGGCCTTTCACCACCTTCATCACCCTCCTCTGGACACTCTCCAACAATTTAATGTCCTTTTTGTACTGTGGTGCCCAGAACTGCACACAACACTCGAGATGAGGCCGTACCAGCACAGAGTAGAGCGGGACAATCACTTCTCTCGATTGACTAGTGATGCTGTGCTTGATGCATCCCAGGCTACGGTTGGCCTTCCTGGCTGCCAGGGCACACTGCTGGCTCATATTCAACTTGCTGTCAACCACAGTCCCCAGATCCCTCTCTGCAGGGCTGCTCTCCAGCATCTCAACACCCAGTCTGTACATATAGACAGGGTTGCCCCATTCCAGGTGCAGGACCCAGCACTTGCCTTTGTTAAACTTCATGTGGTTGGTGATTGCCCAGCTCTCCAATCTGTCCAGATCTCTCTGCAAGGCCTTTCCACCCTCGTCAGAGTCCACAACTCCTCCAAGTTTGGTGTTGTCGGCAAATTTGCTCAAAACACCTTCTAGTCCTACATCCAAATCATTTATAAAGACATTGAAGAGAACTGGCCCCAAAATGGAGCCTTGAGGGACCCCACTAGTGGCCATCTGCCAGCCAAATGTGGCCCCATTAACCACAACCCTTTGAACCCTGCCTGTCAGCCAATTGCTCACCCATCTTATGATGTTTTTGTTAAGTTGAATGCTGGATATATAAATATAAATAAATATTTATATTTATATTTATATAAATATAAATATAAATAAATATTTATATATCTATATAAATAAATAAATAAATAAATATATATATATATTTAAATAAAAGTTATGCCTGTTTAGAATTTGTTGGCAGACCTGAAGTAATTCCCAAATCTGTTGCTTACCTATGACATACATAACTTGTGACTTGGGTGTCCTTTTCCCCTCCTCCCAAACCTGCCTGGCTAATTTAGATAAGTTGTAAACAAACATATAAATATAATAAATAAATAAATAAATATTTTTTCAGAAGAAAAAAAGTAAGGTTTTGGTGACCCTATAAATAGGATGTTTTGAATGTTCACTAGATACAAAAGAGGATTTTCTCTGAGGACTGTAAGGTGACAAATATAACTCCATTTTTAGGAAAAAAAAAGAATCAAAGAGACTCTTAAGAGATAAACCAAGAAAGTGTAGGCCAAACTGTAGCAAAAACATCTTGACAGAAGTAAGAGAACATCTACTAAAATATAGTTCATTAAAAGTGGCCGGAATAGTTTCAGTCAAGGAAGGTCATGGTTAAATAACCTGATAGAATTCTTTGAAGATAGCTCTGACATGACAGATAAATGAAATTTAGTAGGTATAATACAGCTGGATTTTCAAGAAGTATTTAGTAAGGTTCCACATCAGAGATTACTAACTATGTAAAGAGTCATAAGACAGGGTGCTAGATAGACAACTGGATAAGACACAAATGTAGTCATGCATAGAAATATATTCAATTGGAAAAAAACAAAAAATAAGCAGAGGACAAAGTGGTCCCTTTTCAGACTACATTTAATTATGTAGTACATATTGTTGGAAAGAGGATATTGAAAACAAGATTTTGAAGGTCTGATCCAAAGACTATTCAAGTCAATGGTTTTGGATCAGGAATCAAGCTTGAATACTTGTCTGCCCTTCTGTAGCTGTACTCACAGTTTGGAAAGAACAAGTCAGAGTCAGAAGTTTTGCAGTTATTTAAATATTTGGACCAAATTATAATACATGCTTATAACAAAATATACAAAGAAAAAAAAATATTAATACAAAAAAAAAAAAAAAGTAAAGTTTCAAGTTCAATAAAGTTTGAAGTAGTCTCAATTCCCAGTGCAAATAAGTGTTCATTATGCTTGGTTTCACTTCAGCTGTATTTCCACAATGGGACATGCATGATAAATATAAAAAGTACCCAAAATATATAACACGAAAAACACCTGAGATCTTTTTCCCAGACTAAAACTATTATCCTATGATATTCACTCCCAAACAAAGTATCATTGTATCAGGTAAATTTCAAATCAAAAGTAATTATGCAGCTACAGTCTAGACCATTTACTGAATTACGACTGATTTGTAAAAATTTAGTCCAAAACTTAGAAAAAGAAGGGGGGACTTTAAACTCACCAATGCATTTCTGTTTCTTTAAAAGGGAAAACTTTTGCAGGTGTGTTAGAATGCTATTGCAGTAATGAAAATTTCTGTTATTTTTTTAGGCTTATATAACAGCCATCAAGAACATTGCTGTGATAGAGAAAGAAGGGTTATGTTAGCCAACAGTAGCACTGCTGAAATTGAAATAATTCCCTCAGAAAAGAGATGGTGGAAAACAGTGAGAATCCTTTTTTAGGAGTTTCATCACATAGGGGAAAGGAATCCCAGACAGCTTGAATCATAATATGACTCCATGAAATCACAACCAGTTGTATTCTTTACTCATTTCCACTGAGTACTGTAATGAATAACTGCTGGAGTTTTCAGTTGTAGAGGCAAGAAGTAGCACAAGGTACCTCAAATACCTGTTAACTGCTTATCACTGAAAGTAGTTTCTTTTTGTTGCTTTCTGTTTTTTTTTTGTTTGTTTGTTTGTTTGTTTTGTTGTTGTTGTTGTTGTTTTTTCCTGTTTGTTTTGCCTAAAACTGCTTAAAAGCAGTATTGTTATTTTTTTTCTCTATGAAAACCACTTGGCCATTGTTCTGAAGCAGTAGATGAGTACAATCCACAAGTATGAGTATTCTCCTTAAAATAGTCTCATCAAGTCTAACCAGTAAGAAAGAGCGTCAGAGTCAGATTGTCATGATGTTATTTGCTGAATTTCATCTCAACATTCTGAAAAGAACAGGGATCATAAAGATAAGTGGAAATGTACACACCAGGTTTAATGTCCAAGCAAAGGTGGAAGATATATTCTTCAGAGTATGAAAGGAACATATATCTACCGATTCATTATTAAAGTGTCTGTATAAAAACACAGAATCATTGCTATGCTCAAGAAAAATTACAGTTCTGAATCTTTAATGGGAGTATGTAGAAAAAGTGTTGAATGGAAATCCTTATTAGGAAAGTTCTCACATCCTCTAAGCACATCTCACTCCCTTTCTAACATTGAGTTTAAACCATGAAAGCCATCAGTTCTTGCTCTGACATTTACTGAAGTTGGTTTTCTGGCTTACTTACTCATCATCCATAGAGATGCTGGAATACACTCCTAATAGATATAAAGGAAGAGTATAAAAAAGGATTAAAAAAAAAAAAAAAAAAAAAAAGATAAAAAAAGATAAAAAGATAAAAAAGGGATAGCAATCAAGCAAAGACTGTTCCATTTCTCTGAAGAGCCAAACCCCTCCCCCCCCCCCAAAAAAAAAAAAAAAAAAAAAAAAAAAAAAAAAAAACGAATTTCTCTTCAACACAATGAATAAAACAATTAAGCACTCTCAGTGTAGGAAAATCTATGACAGATGTCAAGGTGTTCCAATAAGGATCAGATTTGCTTATGGCTTCTACCATGGTTGGATGGATTTCTGTGGCTGGATTGCTCTTCCCCTCTCATATGACTGAAAGCACATGTTGCACTCCACAGTACTGGTGGAGGGTATTTTTCTCTCCTGTTTCTCCTAAATGAACTTATCCTTATCTGTCATTCGTACTACAGCCAGTGATTCAAATATTGGTTCCACTGCTAATTTAATTGGTGCCAAGAGTTGCTGAAGTCAGGTAAGAAACGATGAATTAATTGCTGCTGTTTACGCTAATTGTGTCATGGATAATGGCAGGTTTCTTCACCGTCATAGCAATAAATGCAAATCTGTACAAAACAGGGATATTAAGTGTAGAAAAACTTAGTTCAGAACTGGTATCAGACTGAATACAGACACGATTATAAAGTGGATGTTGATATAAATTTCAGATTAACTACAGATGTCTTAGTAAATTTCTTTGATTCCTTGCTTTTATGAAAGGTTTCTTCCTTCTGAGCACACAGCCCATATACTAACACATTGCTTGCATTCTAGTTTCATAGAATTTGGACAGAACTTAAATTAGTTGGTGCGTTTTGGGGAAAGCAAGAGTACTAAATAAGTTCAATCAAGTGTCAGTTTCTACAGCCACTTAGCTGATCCAGTAAAGTCCACATTGACATTTTAAGATGCTTGTGTCCGGCTTCCCTTTTCCTAGAAACATGTTCTGAGAAGAGGCTTTGCATTGAATAGCTTTGAGAAATCTATGTCTGTTGTGGGCAAGGAGAATGTTTCTTCCCCATTTAAAACAGAAAAACAAATTTCATTGGGTTTAGCAAGAAGTTTCCAGTCATTTCAGAATCATAGAATAAAATCATAGAATAGTTTGGGTTGGATGAGACCTTAAAGATCATTTACTTCAAAAGCTTGACATTGTCAAAGACATCTCCCACTAGTCCAGGTTGCTTAAAGCACCACTCAACCTGTCCTTGAAAACCTCCAGGGGTGGAGTATCCACAGCTTCTCTAGGTAACCTGTGCCAATGCCTCACCACCCTCATATTAAAGATCTTCCTAATATCCTAATGTCTAATGTAAATCTATCCTTTTTCATTTAAAGCCATTACCCCTTGTCCTATCACTACACTCCTGTAGTGATAGGACAAGATAAAGATAAGGACAAGATAAAGAGTCCCTCCTCATTTTTCCTGTAGGACCCTTTAAGTAGTGGAAGGCAGCTCCAAAGTCTCTCTGGATCTTTCTCTTCTCCAGGCTAAACAACTCATCTCCCTCAGACTGTCCTCACAGGAGAGGTGCTCTAGCTTTCTGGTCATCTGCATGGCTGTTCTCTGCACCCACTCCATGGAAGAAAGGAAGAAAAAAGAAAGAGAAAGAGAAAGAGAAAGAGAAAGAGAAAAAGAAGAAAAAGAAAAAGAAAAAGAAAAGGAAAAAGAAAAAGAAAAAGAAAAAGAAAAAGAAAAAGAAAAAGAAAAAGAAAAAGAAAAAGAAAAAGAAAAAGAAAAGGAAAAAGAAAAAGAAAAAGAAAAGGAAAAAGAAAAAGAAAAAGAAAAAGAAAAAGAAAAAGAAAAGGAAAAAGAAAAGAAAAAGAAAAAGAAAAAGAAAAAGAAAAAGAAAAAGAAAAGAAAAAGAAAAAGAAAAGAAAAAGAAAAAGAAAAAGAAAAAGAAAAAGAAAAAGAAAAAGAAAAAGGAAAAGAAAAAGGAAAAGAAAAAGGAAAAGGAAAGGGAAAGGGAAAGGGAAAGGGAAAGGGAAAGGGAAAGGGAAAGGGAAAGGGAAAGGGAAAGGGAAAGGGAAAGGGAAAGGGAAAGGGAAAGGGAAAGGGAAAGGGAAAGGGAAAGGGAAAGGGAAAGGGAAAGGGAAAGGGAAAGGGAAAGGGTGAGAAAGCAATAAAGAAAAAGTTAGTAAGAAGAAAGAAAGAATGAAAGAAAAAAAAAAAGAGAGCGAGAGAGAAAGAAGAGCATGATAAACTAAAACCTAAATAGTAAACTAAAGTACAGAAGAAAGAGAAGGAGACACTAGAGATACTACTACAGAACCGAGGGCAGTAAAGGGAAATTAATAGTGCCTGGGGCCATCTGATTCTGGAAGGATTGCAAGGCTTCCCACACAGATATAAAACTTTAGAAGAACCTTATTTTCTTCTTGCCAAGCCAAGAGCAGAAGTTTAATGAAATAACAATTTAGGATTTTTTCAGGTTTCCTTTTAGGTATAAATTGTAAGAAAAGATACAACTATAAGTAATATTTTCATAAAGTCAATAAAACAGGTGGATTTCCTTGTGTGAGGAAAAGTTCTATAACATACTGTTTGTTTTACAGTCTGATGACTTTGTTAGAATCAGTTGAATCAGGTCCTATGATTTAGTAAATCAAAACATCAAAAAATAATTCTTTGCATATTATGAGATGGGAGAAACTCAAGTGTTGGTTCAGATCACTGCAATTGATTTTACTTGTTATGAAAATGAGTGAATTTACAACCTAGCCTGTAGAAATAAAAGATGATTTACATATGTAATGTTTATGTCAGGGAGATGGTCTTCAGCTTGGTTGTGCTCAATGTCTGATATAACATTTTTCTTACATATTTTCAAACAGAATATGGGTCTATACACCCTTTGGGAGGTGCAGAGGGGTGGGGGAAGAGAAGGAGATAAAGAAGAAAATACATGTATCCCTAAGCTCTATCTCAGTATTTTAAAGTACAGAAGTTATAATTCATTACAACTGTATGCATACAAAAAATCTATTGTTAAAAAAAAAGCTGAAGAGAAAACAAAAAAAAAAAAAATCAGAAATTATAATTTAAGAATTTAACTTTGAGTTATTAAAGTACAGTAAGTGTAAAATGATTGAAAATATTATGCAGAAATATTGTAAAAAAAAATGTCATCCCACACAATGTACATGATCAAAAATCCAAAACCAGTTTCCTCTTCATGTATAAACCCTGCCATACCTTTTGATTTCCAACATTTTTAACCCCTGCATCCCAAGGGAAATAGATATATTCCTATGTCATGAATGGAAATATCACATTACTGCATCTCAAACTCTCCCTTCTTTTTCATGGGAGACATGGATTGTGCTCTCAGTGGAAACTCTGACTTAACATTTTAGCAGATATTCAAACAACTAGGTATTTCAATAGGTTTAATTTTAATTTTAATAGGTTTAATACGTTTTAATTCTGACATTAGACTGGAGAAAAATAAGTAACTCTGCTCTGATTGAGAGTTCTTCCAGAGTCCACACCCATCTAAGGAATGTCCTCTGTGAATCACACTGGTGGCCATATAATTGGTTACTTTGTCTATTGCTTTTGATGGATTCTAGCTGCTGTGTTGATATATGTGGAATAAATTATTAATCTCTTCTGACAACATATCCAGACTCCTTTGCATATGCCTTCTATGAACATAAAATAACACTGTGCATGTTGGTTGCATTCCACAGCTGTAACCTGGTTAACAAACATTGCATCATTAGCTTCTTATGTGGCTAAACCTTCCATTGCTTATTTCCTGATCAATACATTCATACAGAAGCAATGATGATTAGATTTTAGCCTGGGAGGACTATTGCTTTTGAATCTTTTAAATTAAGAAGTAATTATTACTTAACTCAATTTAACAGAGAGATTACCGTTAAAGACTCTAAGCCAAAATATGCTTGATTGCATGGCTGTAGTATAACATCACAGAATCACAGAATCACAGAATTTTCTAGGTTGGAAGAGACCTCAAGGTCATCGAGTCCAACCTCCAACCTAACGCTAACAGCCCTCCACTAAACCATATCCCTAAGCTCTACATCTAAACGTCTTTTGAAGACTTCCAAGGATGGTGACTCCACCACTTCCCTGGGCAGCCTGTTCCAATGCCTCACAACCCTTTCAGTGAAGAAGTTCTTCCTAACATCTAGCCTAAAACTCCCCTGGCTCAACTTAAACCCATTCCCCCTCGTCCTGTCACCAGGCACGTGGGAGAACAGGCCAACCCCCACCTCGCTACAGCCTCCCTTGAGGTACCTAAAAAGAGCGATAAGGTCGCCCCTGAGCCTCCTCTTCTCCAGGCTGAACAAGCCCAGCTCCCTCAGCCGCTCCTCATAGGACTTGTTCTCCAGGCCCCTCACCAGCTTCGTCGCCCTTCTCTGCACCCGCTCAAGCACCTCGATGTCCTTCTTGTAGCGAGGGGCCCAAAACTGAACACAGTACTCGAGGTGCGGCCTCACCAGAGCTGAGTACAGGGGGACGATCACCTCCCTAGCCCTGCTGGTCACGCTGTTCCTAATACAAGCCAGGATGCCGTTGGCCTTCTTGGCCACCTGAGCACACTGCTGGCTCATATTCAGCCGACTGTCCACCATCACTCCCAGGTCCTTCTCTGCCTGGCAGCTTTCCAACCATTCCTCTCCCAGCCTGTAGCTCTGCTTGGGGTTATTGCGCCCCAGGTGCAGGACCCGGCACTTGGCCTTGTTAAACTTCATGCAGTTGACCTCAGCCCATCGGTCCAGCCTATCCAGATCCTCCTGCAGAGCTTTCCTACTCTCAAGCAGATCGACACACGCACCTAACTTGGTGTCATCTGCGAACTTACTGAGGGTGCACTCGATGCCCTCGTCCAGATCATCGATGAAGATATTAAAGAGGACCGGCCCCAGCACCGAGCCCTGGGGGACGCCACTAGTGACTGGCCTCCAACTGGACTTGGCTCCATTCACCACGACTCTTTGGGCGCGGCTATCCAGCCAGTTTCTAACCCAACAAAGCGTGCGCCAGTCCAAGCCAAGAGCAGCCAGTTTCTTGAGGAGAATGCTGTGGGAGACGGTGTCAAAAGCCTTGCTGAAGTCAAGGTAGGCCATCCATCATTGCAAGAAAAAAATACAAAAAGAGTACATATGTGTTAAAGAATGAACATCAAAACTGTTTGGTCTGAGGCTGACAATAACATTATAAGTATGTTTGTAGGACATTGAGTTCACATAACTGAACTTTTTGTTTGTTTTGAGAAAAAAAAAAAAAGACAATTTTGAAACAGTAGATAAGCCTAATCAATGTTATAAATAGAGATAAATAGTATTTGGGATCCTATGTATAAGACTTTTGACTACAAATGTCATTGAAGAAAGTCATGATTATTATCTGAGAGTCAGTTACCAGGAATGAAAAAAGAAATCGTATTCAAGCTTGCATGATTTTTAGTTGGAAAGTAACTAGTCTGTGTTTCGTGTTTGTTTGTTTGTTTTTTAAACATTGATAGTTGGAAAGGTCCTTTCCAACTTCTATGATTCTGTCATTCTGTGAAAACTTCTCTAATCCTACAAATACTACAGGTTTATTTATTATAGATTGGCAAAATGATCTTGGGATTCACTATCCATGAAGAACTGGTTGGTGACCTGGTACGGCACTTGGATGTGCACAAGTCGATGGGGCCGGATAGGATCCACCCAAGGGTACTGAGAGAACTGGCAGAGGAGCTGGCCAAGCCGCTTACCATCCTTTATCAACAGTCCTGGCTATCGGGGGAGGTCCCAGTTGACTGGCGGCTAGCAAAAGTGACGCCCATCTACAAGAAGGGCCGGAGGACTGACCCGGGAAACTACAGGCCTGTCAGTTTGACCTCAGTGCCAGGGAAGCTCATGGAGCAGATCCTCTTGAGAGTCATCACGCAGCACTTACAGGGCAAGCAGGCGATCAGGCCCAGTCAGCATGGGTTTATGAAAGGCAGGTCCTGCTTGACGAACCTGATCTCCTTCTATGACAAAGTGACGCGCTGGGTGGATGAGGGAAAGGCTGTGGATGTGGTCTACCTTGACTTCAGCAAGGCTTTTGACACCGTCTCCCACAGCATTCTCCTCAAGAAACTGGCTGCTCTTGGCTTGGACTGGCGCACGCTTTGTTGTGTTAGAAACTGGCTGGATAGCCGTGCCCAAAGAGTCGTGGTAAATGGAGTCAAGTCCAGTTGGAGGCCAGTCACTAGTGGCGTCCCCCAGGGCTCGGTGCTGGGGCCGGTCCTCTTTAATATCTTCATCGATGATCTGGACGAGGGCATTGAGTGCACCCTCAGTAAGTTTGCAGATGACACCAAGTTAGGTGCGTGTGTCGATCTGCTTGAGAGTAGGAAAGCTCTGCAGGAAGATCTGGATAAGCTGCACCGATGGGCTGAGGTCAACTGCATGAAGTTCAACAAGGCCAAGTGCCGGGTCCTCCACCTGGGATGCAATAACCCCAAGCAGAGCTACAGGCTGGGAGATGAGTGATTGGAGAGCTGCCAGGCAGAGAAGGACCTGGGAGTGATGGTGGATAGTCAGCTGAATATGAGCCAGCAGTGTGCTCAGGTGGCCAAGGCCAACAGCATCCTGGCTTGCATAAGAAACAGTGTGACCAGCAGGGCTAGGGAGCTGATTGCCCCCCTGTACTCAGCTCTGGTGAGGCCGCACCTCGAGTCCTGTGTTCAGTTTTGGGCCCCTCGCTACAAGAAGAACATCGAGGTGCTTGAGTGGGTCCAGAGAAGGGCGACAAAGCTGGTGAGGGGCCTGGAGAACAAGTCCTACGAGGAGCGGCTGAGGGAGCTGGGTTAGTTCAGCCTGGAGAAAAGGAGGCTCAGGGGCGACCTTATCGCTCTCTATAGGTACCTCAAGAGAGGCTGTAGCAAGGTCTGCTGGTCTGTTTTCCCTTGTGCCTGGTGACAGAACAAGGGGGAGTGGGCTTAAGTTGAGCCAGGGGAGTTTTAGGTTGGGTCTTAGGAAGAACTTTTTTACCGAAAGGGTTGTTAGACACTGGAACAGGCTGCCCAGGGAAGTGGTGGAGTCACCATCCCTGGAAGTCTTTAAAAGACGTTTAGATGTAGAGCTTAGGGATATGGTTTAGTGGGGACTGTTAGTGTTAGGTCAGAGGTTGGACTCGATGATCTTGAGGTCTCTTCCAACCTAGAAATTCTGTGAAATTCTGTGATTCTGTGATATATGAGTAGTCCAAAGCAAGCCATTTTATTTCCCACAATCTTTATGAGACTTTAAAAGAGAAAATTAGAGGTTCTTCTAAGCAGCATTGTCTGTTTAAAGTAACCAGTTAAAATGAAGTTTTATTGCAGAAAATTAGCTTCCCTATTTTTTTTCACTATGGTACAAAATTCAAATATGCAAAAGTCGAAGTCAAAATTACACTAGCATTCACACCCACACAGTCTACTGTCTATCCTAGTAAATCTTACTGACCTGTTCTTGGATGCCCTCATCTTTGTGTGTAAGAATAAAACTTTATTTGTGTGTAAGAATTAGTGTGTAAGACTTTGTGTGTAAGAATAAGACTTTATTTCTAATTCCATGTGATTTGAGAGGATAATCAGGTCATAATATTTTTTTATTTTTTTTCTCTGAGGTTAGAGTGAATGCAGAAATGTTTTTCTCTCATTCTTTCAGGATCGTTGATGAACTGACTCATATAAAAACACATACTTTTTTCCAGCTTGTTTTAAAAAATTCAGCAAGTGAGCTTATTTAAAGAATAATTTTATTTTTATTGTTTATGTTTATTACACACAAATGTTTTCAAACAAATATTTGCAATGTTTTATATGTTATGCAACTGGAATGCAAATGATTGGCACTAAATATTTCAGATGTGGTGCTTTGTTCTTGTCACGACATTTATATTACTATTTTAAGGTGTTCTCTTTGGGCTACTGGAATGCTGCTCTTTAAAAGACAAGGTGAGGTTAGAAGGAGGGATGACACAGGTTTATAATGAAACACCAGGAAGGAATAGAAATTAATCTACATTGTGAAACAGAGAACTTTATTAAAAAAGCTGATCGTCAACATTATTTTAGATGTTATTTCTATCATGTTATTCTCACTTACCTAGCATTTTCTTCCCTTCTGTATACAAACGGATGATAATATCAGTGTTAGCTGGCTCTTATATATATCGGTATGCTCTGATTTATAGACAGTAGCTACGATAAACAAAAGCAATACAAAATTAAGGATAAATTTTGACAAATTATTATCTTTTCAAATAAGGCAGACAAGTTTCTTAGCAAATTATTCAGACAGATAAGCAGTTTCACATTCTAAGAGTAGAATTTATGTAGAATAGGAAATAAATCTGTCGATATCATGTATCACGGGAAACTAGTTTTTTTTTTTTTTGTTTGTTTGTTTTTTTTAATGGATATGAAAACCTAAGTTATAAATGAAATAAGAGATCTTTAGTATTACTGCTCCATGATTCCTGTTCCTTTTCTGACTTTCAGCACTTCTGTTGAGTTACTATATACTACTGCAACCTAGAAATCAGACTCTTCAGTTGTTCTTTTTGTTAATTTTCCACCTCCAAATATATAATAAAAGGTGGAAAGTAGGCAGAAGTGATTGATATCACTGCCTCTCAATATTCCTATACAACATATTCTCCAGCACATATGAATTTGACCTCCTTTACTTCAGTACCAAGTTACCGGTACTAGATTGAGAATGTTTCCTCATGATACCTATAGCTTAGAGGCAAACATACTGAATTGCTAGAATATAAAGTACAGATTTGTGTCTAACCTACCTCTTGTCCACTTCAAAGCTTGCTCTGAGCTTGCCCACAACATTCCTGTTACAGAAGAGAAGAAAGATTTTTTTTTTTTTTTTTTTTTGATACATTAGCTGAGGTCACACAAGATTACATCTGGGAACACAACTGGTTTAATGCAACAGCTCCAAATAATGCTCAGCCACTGTGAATTAATTAATGTTCCAAACTGATGTCTGTTGCTGTCTCATCTCGTATAACCAGAAGATGTTGTTCTCCTCTCACAAATCTTCTTCCATGCCACTAGCACAAAAAGTCTTCTAAACCCCTGACAAAGCACATGTGTTGCTGCTAGATAATAACAATCCGTTAATCTGTGTAATGAACCTTTAATGCGTCAAGTGTTGGAACCTTTAAAATGTCCAAAGAACGTCCTTTTTTGGTGTTTTGCAGACTTTTTTTTTTTTTTTTTTTTTTTTTGTCCTTTGCCCTCCTTCCAAACACATCTTTCATCAGGTGAGTTACTTCTCTCATACAGACAAACAACTTTTAAGGTAAACTCTATGCTTAAAACAAAATCATCTGTGTCATAAGGTGATATAAAACTCTGGCACAGGTCTTTTGACACTTTTCAGTTGGTACTGACAGACTCAAGTATTAAAAATTAAGGTTATCTGAGAAATGATTCAGATGCCTAAAGTGGGAGGATGACAGAATTAAGGAGCTGAAAGACAGCAGCATTCCTGCAGGCCAAGAACTACCTCCTGCTTGAGATACCAGATGTTTCTGCTTTGATCGGTACAAGTAGATCAGACCTGCAGAATACTTAACTCTTATTTCAGTCTAGTTATAATCATTCCCCAATAAAGCTAATTGCCAGGTAATTAATGTAATTCTTATACAAGGCAGAACATGGCCTAAACTTTTTGAGAATCAAATTTCAGTCCAAAACTTTACAATATTTGCAATTTTATCTTAAAATGTGCATGTAGGGATGCATCATGAAGAGACAGGGATTGTGTTAGTGCCATCCTGACTGTTTCTGGATTGTGCTTAATTGTCTTGTGTAGACGTGCCTTTTTACACCTAAACTCTAGGAAGGAGTATATTTTAATACTGTTCTCATCAGGAGTGCTGCAAGGTATGTAAAGGGAGTACCGCTGAATAAATTACTTCTCTGGCTAACAAAGCAATATATGCTTTGTTTGTTCCTTCCATCATTGCAGAAGGTGAGTACCACGCACTGATCCTTAGATATTTTTAATGGTTATATCAAAGGCCACAGAAGAAATCTGAGGCAAAAAGGCAGATTGAACACAGACTTCACACAAGCAAGTCTGAGATCCCACTTGCCAGGTCTTCCTGATTACAAAAGTGATAGAGGAGAGCTGACTGGTCTTTAAAATGTTATGATTCTGACTTGAAGAGAAAACACTCTGTAAGAGAATAAGTGTGTCCATTTAATAGCTTCTAGGAAGATGGGAGAGCTATAGAAAAAGCAATTTCAATTAAGTTCTAAATTAAGCAAAAAGGAAACAAAGATCAAAAATATGTGAACAATCTGTCATTTTCTGCATTCCATGCATGACTGAATCAATTAAAAAAAAAAAAAAAAAAAAGAGTTATTTGGTAGATGGGGTGGCAATGGCTGCTACATTGACATGGCTTCTCTGCCACAGTAAAAGTTATAGAATTTGTGCTGTAGCTGCTTGGAAATGTATTGCTTAATACAGCAATGAACTGGAGCCAGAGACTGCATGATAAATGCTATGGCAACCAAGCTATGTTGTGTGGAATATCTTTATAGATTAAACTGCTTTGATTCATGCATGGCAGCTCATACAAACAGGTGCTAACAAACATGTATGTAATCAATATTTTGTGTATATGACTCACATTCCTTGTAAACTCCCACCATCAACAACATTTATATTCATTGCCACACATACACATAACACATGCATAAACATGCACACATATAAGAAACCTGCAAGCATATATAAGAATATTCAGAGAAAGAATGTATATTTTGTGGTTTTCTATCCATTTTAAAGACTGATTTCTCTTATTTTGACATATGCAAGTTTAAAAATTAAGACTATGAAATGATACATTGGAAGAAAAAGTTAAATTTGAGTCTCCTTGTAAACAACTCCAGATTAAATATTTTTTTTTCACTCTTTCAACATATATATTGTATTTTAAATTGGCACACTAAACTAATTACAAGGGGTTTTAGTTGTTGCTGTTTGTTACTTTTCTTAATAATTTTGTAAATAGTGAAAAATAATTTGTATGGCTGAGGGTGTTTGCCATTATGTGAATTATTAAGATAAAGCAATGCTTTTGATAATAAAACATTAGCTGATTTGTTTAAAACAAGGATGTGTTAATAAAGTGAAGTTCCAGAAGTCTCATTTTTTTTTAACATAATCTCACTCCAAAGAAAGTGCAGAGAGAATATGCCTCCCTATTCCAGAAAGATTTTCTCATGAGGCATGGGATGGGATATAGAGGAAGGAAGGAAGGAAGGAAGGAAGGAAGGAAGGAAGGAAGGAAGGAAGGAAGGAAGGAAGGAAGGAAGGAAGGAAGGAAGGAAGGAAGGAAGGAAGGAAGGAAGGAAGGAAGGAAGGAAGGAAGGAAAAAAAGAAAAAGATTTACCTATAAAAGAATTCCCTGTTCTAACAAATTTTTCCTCAATTTCTGGTAGTTATTCTTGGGGAAGGAGTATAGGATGAAGACATTTCTTTGTACTACCTTGTTGCCTTTCTTCCTGTGTACCTAACTATACCTCCTTAGAAAGTGGAGCTGCACTACAAAGAGCTGACCTGACAGAGGCAGGAGGCAGGTGGGGAATGTTCATATGCAGCTGTGGGAGCACTCGGAGAAACTTTTTTTGGGTCTAGAAAGCTGTAGCACAAGACTTCACTGCCAAGAGGAAATCTGTGTCTGGTTCTTTGTTAAAACAATGTAAAACTAGTAGCAGTGATGACTTGGCATCCTGGTTTCAGAAGTTCAGAAACACAAGCATGCCAAGGCTGGATCCAACCCCACATCAACAACAACTCAAGAGGAAAGATATAGTTGCCCCAGTACTCAGGTTGAGAAAGATGTCAAGGAATTGTAGTGCTCAGTTCTGCAGTGCCTGAAAGTTGTGAGCCTTGTCTGGAAACGGAATTCACAATCCTGATTTAGGGCCCTAGAATTTCCTGTGTATTAAATGGAGAACCAAGTACCTCAGCTGGGATTCATAGCACACAGCATACTGACTGCTAGAACACTTAAGCCAGGAATGAGCACTTTTGAGACAATGGTTTTAGAGTCACTTTGTTCTAGCATATGTTTATGCAGTGGGATACAGAAGCAATTTTTCATCACGCGGCACTTACAGGACAACCAGGTGATCAGGCCCAGTCAGCATGGGTTTATGAAAGGCTGACGAACCTGCTTGACGAACTTGATCTCCTTCTATGACAAAGAGACGTGCTTGGTGGATGAGGGAAAGGCTGTGGACATGGTCTACCTTGACTTCAATAAGGCTTTTGACACTGTTTCCCACAGCATTCTCCTCAAGAAACTTGCTGCTCATGGCTTGGACTAGCGTACGCTTCACTGGGTTAAAAACTGGTTGGATGGCCAGGCCCAAAGTGTCACGGTGAATGGAGTCAAATCCAGTTGGAGGCCAGTCACTAGTGGTGTTCTCCAGGGCTTGGTGCTGGGGCCAGTCCTCTTTAATATCTTCATCGATGATCTAGATGAGGGGATCAAGTGCACTCTCAGTAAGTTTGCAGATGACACCAAGTTAGGTGCGTGTGTCAATCTGCTCAAGGGTAGGAAGGTTCTGCAGGAGGATCTGGATAGGCTGGCCCCATGGGCTGAGGTCAACTGTATAAAGTTCAGCAAGGCCAAGTGCCGGGTCCTGCACCTGGGGCTCAATAATCCCAAGCAGAACTACAGGTGGAGAGATGAGTGGTTGGAAAGCTGCCAGGCAGAGAAGGACCTGGGAGTATTGGTTGATAGTCAGCTGAATATGAGCCAGCAGTGTGCTCAGGTGGCCAAGAAGGCCAACAGCATCCTGGTTTGCATAAGAAGCAGTGTGGCCAGCAGGTCTAGGGAAGTGATTGCCCCCCTGTACTCGGCTCTGGTGAGGCCGCACCTCGAGTACTGTGTTCAGTTTTGGACCCCTCGCTACAAGAAGGACATCGAGGTGCTTGAGCGAGTCCAGAGAAGGGCGATGAAGCTGGTGAGGGGTCCGGAGAACAAGTCCTACGAGAAGTGGCTGAGGGAGCTGGGCTTGTTCAGCCTGGAGAAAAGGAGGCTCAGGGGCAACCTTATCGCTCTCTACAGGCACCTTAAAGGAGGCTGTAGCGAGGTGGGGGTTGGTCTGTTTTCCCTTGTGCCTGGTGACAGGACAAGGGGGAATGGGCTTAAGTTGCACCAGGGGTGTTTTAGGTTGGATGTTAGGAAGAACTTCTTTACTGAGAGGGTTGTTAGGCGTTGGAATGGGCTGCCCAGGGAAGTGGTGGAGTCACCATCCCTGGAGGTCTTTAAAAGATATTTAGATGTTGAACTTAGGGATATGGTTTAGTGAAGGACTTGTTAGTGTTAGGTCAGAGGTTGGACTCGATGATCTTGAAGTCTCTTCCAACCTAGACAATTCTGTGATTTTGTGAGTTCCCCTCTCCCTACTGTCCTTATAAGTTGCTCAGTCTCTCTTTCTAGAAGCACAAGTGAGCATATGACCAGAGGAAGGAGATGATCCAGGTGAAAGCTAACTATTTTCTGGTGTAGTTGGATGTATGAACTCAAGCCATGGTTCTGCTTAGGGTGATGAGCAGCGGGGGACCCTGGTGATAAAAGCTTGATTATCCCCATCTGTCCAGTGGAAATCAGAATGTTTCTATCTGGCCTGATTACCTTCAATACTCATCTCAGAAAAGAAAGGAACTTCCAGTCATTCAGGATGAAATTCACCTCATCTAACTAAAGTAAGACAGCTGGCCCAAGCTAATCATCTATGCTAATCACTTTCTCTTTACATTCACTGGAGGTAAATAAATAAATAAAAGACTTGCAGATGATGTTTCCTTCTCTGTCTCCTATATTTCAGGATGGGATGAACTGACAGTTGGAGATGCATATTTCTAATAATTGTTTAATACATGTTAAAGTCATACTAAAAGTGCAAGTGAGACTACAGCATATATTTTCAAACTCTACATGACTTCAGTCATTCTACGTCAAATAAAAATAGTAAGTGAAAAAAAAAAAAAGTGGATCAGTCATTTAAATATTCAGTGGCTCGGGAGAAAAAAATAGTTACTACTGAGATGCTGTGGTATTTCTCTTGATATCTCAGCCAGCTCGGGAAAAACTGCCATGGGTATGCTTGTGCGTGTAGGTGTCATACTTCTGATTGCAATATTGGTATGTTCTAGGAATGACTGTACTGCATCCAGACAATTGCAATGACTCTAACTAATCTAAGAAAGTTCTAAAAGGAAAGTTATATTGAAGATATCACCCACACTATTGGAGAAAGTATGACACACAAGTCTGCAGATCACAGAGATTTAAAGGCTTTTTTTCTGACCTAGCACCACAAACCATACCCTTAATTATAAGCCTTTGTGCAATACTTTCAGGTATGAAACAGATAATCCTTTGAGAAATGCAATCTGATCAAGAGAACTCTATATAAACTGCCTACTGATTGAACTGGAAGATGGCAAAATGCTATTGCAAACAAATCAATAACAAATATAAGTAAAACATTTTTTTTGTTGTTGTCACTTTAATGACATGTTTACCCCGTTAATTTTTTAGATTTTGGATATTTGCAAGATATTCTGTAGTAATTGCATATTTTCTCTTTAAAATAGAAAGAGGAAAAAAAAAAAAAAACTCACTTCTAACTATGTTTGGCTTTCACATTGTGGAAATTCCGCAAGGTAACAAAAGCACTGGAAAAAATCAATTTTCAGACTGAAATAGGAGAGTCAGTTCATTACAAGTGGTCAACAGCTTTCCTGGCTGTTTATGTTATTTATCATAGGAATACAATAAAGGTTCATGGTCTACCTGACATAAATCTAGTTTACTGAAATATTACATATATCTTCATCTGGGAGAGTTGTTGTTTGAGCTAAGAATAGCTTTCTTCAGTTAAAATAAAGACGTGGACTGGAACAAATGAAATATCTGAGCTAAAATTTCAACTTTGTCCTATGCATGGACAGTTCACAAACATAGTAAAGAACCAGAATGAACTGTCTTAGTGAGAATAATGGTAATAGTGAGTATATAAGGCTAGTTTTGGCTTTACTTCTAGATCAAGAAAAGTTTGTTCATTTCCATGGCCTGACATAGACCTTGAAGCCTCTGAAGTCTCTTCAGACATTTTCTTTATTCCTATTGGAAAATTTGAAATCCTTTGAACTCCCAATAAACCTAAACTTTTTTTTTTTTTTTTTTTTTTTTTTTTCTGATACTGATGCCAGCTTAGGATCAGTTCTAGATCTGAAAGACAGCAAGTTTATACAGCTATTAAAAATATGTTAAATTTGTAATAGCTGAATATCTTTGACAACTCTATTTTTACTGCCACATACTTTAATTTTCAAGTTTCATTAAATGAGACATTAATGATAGACTGTTAAACTAAACATATTATGATCAACACATTCTAATCATTATACATACATACATATTTACATGTGGTAATTAAATTCTGCTTCATACTTGTTATTTTTTTGTTGTTGTTTTTGTGAGAGCAATACAGCCTCATAAAATTGATATTAACATTCTACAATTTTTTAAAAAGTCATTTTGATAACAACTTTGAAGAAGTTTTATTAAATCATGTCATACTTAAACTTGGATTAACTTTAGCCTATTTCTGAAGGTATAAAGATTCCCTTGATAGTAGAACCAGTGTGTTCTACAATGGAAAAAGATTTTTGTTACTTGAAGCAAGTGGCTTTCTTGCTTGAAATTTTAGTCTCTTATACACTGATAAATAAGGTGGGTTTATAGCTCCTGGCATCCACTGGTTGTGTTAAATAGTAATGGTTGGTCTAAAAAGCCCAGTCTAACTCTAAATTATATATATATATAATCTCAAAACAAAACCCAACCTTAGTAGTTTAATCAAAGACCAGATGACCTCCAGAGGTCCCTTCCAACCTCAACTATTCTGTGATTCTGCAGAAGCATGTCATCAAATTTCTCCTTTCTTTGCACATCCTTTCTTTGCACATCCTTTCTTTGCACATCCTTTTGCAAAACTAAACAGGAGTTAAATATGAAAACACAGTTTTAGATATTTGTAATGAAGACTAACCTATCTCTTCATGGTGAATTTTAACCTGGAATAAACCTGGAGACAGAAAATTGTGTTGAGCCTAGTAGCAAGAATATGGGCTGAATTGAACCTTGGAAGTCAAATGAGTGGGAGAACTCATTGCCAAGTGATGTGATGGGGATTGGGGATTAACACACCCACTGAAGTCATGCAGTTTCTGTCCACTTGTAGAATGAAAGCAAAAGCCTACCCATACAAAATATTTCTCTATTAACCTGAACAGCAAGAGAACAAGGAAGCAATCAAGAACTGCGACCTGTTCAATTTTATCAGAGAAGCAACAAAGATTTTCTTCAAACTGTCCTTCAACACAGCTTATGGACTCTATAAAAACTCACTTACTTTTCTGTATAAAGAAACTCCTGTCACTCCTTGTGTTTTAATTTCTTCTCTTTTTCTTAGAGACTGTTTATTCCAAAACTTCTTGAGTGAGAATCTTAATGAAGACTCAGATCTATAAACAGAGCAGTACTTATCATAAAGCCCTACTCAGAGAATGGTAGCTCAACCACATATCTGCATTTCTGAATGATAAGAGCTGTCTTTTATAACTGATTTGACATACATGTATATCGAGAAACAAATATTGTTCTATTAGAATGGTAATTTTCTTCTGTGGTTCTCTCTGGTGATGTAGGATAAAATTAAAATATATATCTTAAAGGAAGATTCTCTACACATATTGTTTACACTCATACCTATAATTCAATCTTTAAGCCCAGTGGCTTAAACAGTTTTTCATTATTTAAATCTTTATACTGTTCACACTATTTTTCTGTTCCTATAAATTCTATGTAATTATTAATCCCAAGAAAAACTGATAATGGCTAGCCCACCGTAATGCAGTCCTTTCATCTTCAAATAGTGCAGAAGATGTAATATACTGCTCTTGAAAATCTTTCTTTAATCCTTTCTTCTTTTAGAATACAGAGCCATGAAGATTTATCGCAGTTCCATAGATTTCAAAAGACGATCATGGCTTTGTGGTGTCAATCCACAGGACCATAAAGATGCTATTTTCCTGGAGCTATATTGTGTTCTAAAGTGGAATGAGGAAACTGACTTGCAGCAGTAAAATATATCTTATTACTCAATTACCGTATGGGGCAAGCAAAGCTTTGGTTCTATTTTTTCTCATTGCAGATTTATAATCATGATTATTTTCACTAATGTAAGTTTGAATATTTTACAGTTTTATTTTCATACAACTAAAGTATAAGATTTTTTCACCTCTATTTCCACTTTTAATGTATTTTTCTTTACAAAATATCTATGTATTCAGTCATAACTTTTCACTTCAATTAACTCTTTTTTTTACTTCAAGAAAAAACAACAACCCAAATCCCTAATGATTTATCACACTAATGTTCATTTATCTGACCTCTTTTTTTTTTTTTTTTTTTTTTTTTTTTTTTTTTTTTCCCATTGTTATTTCTGTAGTTTACCATGACTGTATTTTATTTTATTATTATTATATTATTTTTTTTTTTAGCCAGCCATGATTACATGGATGAAGAGTAACGATGATGGAAAGTACAGGTAGTCTTCATGTACTCATCAGGTGCCAACAATGGATTTCAAATGATTTTGCTAATTATTTAACAATTTTACTGCAAAAATTATACTTTACTAAAGCAATAATTACTGTTTTGCAGTTTCACATTTACTTGTGTCTAACAAAAGACACCCCTTAAACAAAGAAAAAATAACTAAAAAATACCACACATCAATAGCACACTGCATGCCAAATGTACTTTTAAAAATGACCGAAGGAAAAGAAATAAAGCATAGGCACCTGAGGAGAGACTGGCCACTTATTTAAGTTTACTTGAGATGTAAGCTTCTTTCAAAGATGAATTGTTTTCCTGGGAAGACTAAGCTCATAACTTCAAGTAGCATGAAGATTGCTGCTCTTTGGAATTCCCTATATGATCCACGAAACAACAGATCCCCGTAAGAACAAGAGCAGAATTGTCTGGCTCTGCCGTTGATAGAAATAAATTTATTGTTGTTGATACAAGGCTTACAGAAATATTATTCCAATACCTTCAAGCTGTAGTTTTCTTAAAAAAATAAAAAATAAAAATCAACCCAGAGACAACAAAACCAGATAGCGTCTCTTTTTCTTCTCAGTCTGGAAAGTGTCTCCCTCTCTGTCTCTCCCTCTCTGCAAGACCGCCTTACTCATACAGTTCCGATGCAGTGGAGCATGGCGTCATGAGATGCTTATTCCTGAATTTAAATGGAGTGAAACGATAGCGATTCTCCGCGAAAATAAGAACAACGTCCCAATCAGGTTTGGGCCACCCTCAATGTCATCAGAAGGTGAATTAAGAGGATTTGCTAATTCCATGGTCGGTTTCAGAACAGATCTTCCCAGATGCAGCTGTTATGACCAGCTGGGTACCACGCAGTGCTCTGCACAAGCACATACGCATAGACATGCATATAGACAGACTCACGTACAACTTCCTTGCATGCCGAAGAAAACTCCTCCCACAGTCTATCCCTGGCACACATTTAAACGGCTATTTTATACATATTAACCCTGTGAAACGCTGTAGGACTTTGCTATTCACCTCCTAGATAATAAACTATCCGTTTGCAAGCCTGTCACACAGTTCACAGATCAAAGAATCAAGGTGTCACCAGCCTTCTTTAGTATAGATATCACTGGTTCTTTACTGCCTAGTTATGCTTGCATAGCCCTTAGACACTTTTTGTCTTGAGGTTACTTACCCCATTCAAGTACTCTATCTTCCTTTTCACTCCATCTGTGCCACAGGCTTGCTGGCTGAAGGAATATCAAACAGAAAAATGCAACCGTGCTCCCCCCATTATTTATCTTATTTTCCTCCCATCCTGCTTTTCTGGTTTTGAACATAGTTTTCCCTTTAAAAATAAATAAATAAGTAAATAGATAATTATTAATTTTAGACGAAAATATAACAAGGGAATCTTTATTAAAGAGATTATTTTATTTCACTGTGTGTTCAATATCTTTATGAGATAATCTCAATTCTGTGTACCTCAGAAAAAGATAAATAAATAAACAAGGGGGGAGAGAAAGTGAGCCTTGGTGTAAGGTTTATATCTCTTGTAGAGCAAGAAAGTTGCTTAGTTTTCTCTCTGTGCTCTTTAGACCCAGTCTTCATCACTTACTTAAAAGAGAAGCATGATGAACAAGTTCTTGTACAACTCTTTCTGCCAAGATAATGCCTGTGCCAGTAATTTACAAGTAATGGGCTACAGCTGTGATCTCCAGCTCTTGAGCTGTTTTGGTATTTCAGTAATTACAACAGTTTCATTAACATTTAAAGGGAATAGTCAGCTCAATATCAGTAAGAGACTATTTTGTACAGCATGGATCCATTTTACATTTGCATTTGACATTTGATAATCTCTACACATAAGTTCTGAGCTGCAGAAATGAGATGTCACACAAAGGAAAAATTAACCTAGATATAAATTCTTAGTATATCCAGGACTGGTAGTATTGTGAAAAGCACCCCTTTCCCAGTCTAATATTCATTTGAAACATGAAACATAATTTTTATGCCTTTATTGGGTACTTGTGATATCTGTGGATATTTAAAAGGAATGCAAGTGGGAGGCTGGTTGAATAATAAAATAGTTAACAGGACATATATGTGGACATATTGTCTATATGTTCATAATAAAAACAGGTATGTTTCTGAGACGTCAACTATACATTTTATAGTAGTCTTCATTTTTGACTACCATTCTCCTTGGCAACTATTTCTACCATGCACAACTGAAGCAATTAATGAGAATCAACAAAGAAGCATCATTACGGTAGTAGTAGTAGAGGGTGAGTAGTAAACAATAAATAAAATTCAGTTTAGACAGGTTTGAGCTGATGAACTTGGGAATAAACAATCTTAAATTCTGCATACCCTACAAACTTAGGAATTGGACTGTTCTATAAAAATTATAGCTCATTTTTTATTGAATGATAGTTCAACAGTTGTAAAAAAAAAGCAAATTAAATGTTAGGAACTAATGGTAAAGGAGTAAGGAACAAAGCACATGGTCCACTTTCATTAACCGTGGATTTTCCATGTCCTGAACGCTATATAGAGTTCTGATCCCCCATTGCTGAAGAATATGACAGATATGTAGAGGGATTAATAGCTACAAATATATCATATGTAAAGACTAATTTGCTTATGAGGAAAGATCAAATAGATGAGGACTCCTCACATTCTAGGAAACCAGTTACCAAAGAGGGATAAAATACTCTATGAAGTGGTGGGTTACCTAACAAAATATAGTTTTTAGTTCTAAACTGAACAATCATAGAATAATAGAATGGCTCAGGTTGGAAAGGACCTTAATGATCATTCATGGGCAGGGATGTCACCCGCTAGATTGGGTTACCCAGGGTCTTGAACACCTCCAGGGACGAGGCATCCACAGCTTCTCTGGGCAAACTTACTTCTTTACACACCATGTATTTAAACTTTAAAATTTCTTGCTGTAGAGTATGTGAATGTCAAAACTTTATATGTGTTCAAAATATCAGGTCCTCAGAAAATAAAATTCTGTTCTCACAGGTGATACTTTCAGTTGAGGAAATTTCTGAGCAGAGAATTTTCTGGAGGCTGGCAGAATATTCTGGAGAACATTTACTATAATGATTTGTAATGTTTTTATATTCTTTCCTATGCATCTGCCATTGACTACTCTCAGAAGTAATATGGATACTATGAAGATGGTGGTTTGGTATGACCAAACTTATTTTCTTCTGAAATAGTCAATCCCTTTAAAAAATTACAATAATAAAATACTGTCTTTACTAGCAATGCAGATAATTTTCTCTTCCTTCCTAGGCTTTTTTTATGCCAAGAAAAATGTGATACAAAAACACTTCAGTCACTGTTAAAGACAAATTTGTTTCGTCTTCTAAGAAATTATAAGTGCAAATCAAGCTCTAAAAACTTCTTAGTGAAGCCTGGTGAAAAAATCAAGGCACTGACACCATCTTGGGAATAGTCAGGCAAGAATGATTTGAAAAAATATCTTTTCACACTAGATATAGCCTTTAATATTTCAACATTATTGAGCCATTCAATACAGAAAAAAAAAAAAATCTGATAGCTCAGTTCTATGTATGAATCATTAATTTTATTCTAAAAATCAAGGGGAGCATCAAGGGGTAAAAACACTTAATAACACTTCCCCTGTGCTGCATCTTCCTCAGTATAAATCCACACATTTTCGGGTCAGTGAAAGTAGTAGAAAAAAAAAAAAAAAGTTTCAGAATTTTTATTATTTGTGTAGTTTTATGTAGTTTTATGATCTTTTGCAGAATTTGCAAGGGGAGTACTTTGCATGGTTTTAAAATGACATATATTTACCTATGTACAATGTATCACTAAAATGGTTAATAAATAATTAAATATAGTTAAATTTGTAACTTTGGAATTTTGTCCACTCTCCATGTATACAGAAAAGCTGGGGAGGGACTCTTTGTCAGGGAGTGTAGTGATAGGACAAGGAGTAATTGCTTTAAAATAAAAGAGCACAGGTTTAGATTAGATATAAGGAGAAAATTCTTTACTTTAAGGGTGGTGAGGCACTGGAACAGATTGCCCAGAGAACCTGTGGATACTCTCCATCCCTGGAAGGCCAGGTTGCGACCTGATCTAGCAGAAGGTGTCTCAGTCCATGGCAGGGGGGTTTGAACTAGATGATCTTTAAGGTCCTTCTAATCCAAATCACTATGTGATTCTAAGATTCTATGATTTTTCCATTCCTTTATAGCACTTAAAATAGCACTTTCTCAAAATTATAAGGTCTGAGCTGCAATTCAGTTTTGGATTTTAAAATTTTTGTGTTCTGTTGCTCATTATCATTGTACAGTTGATTTGCTATTCATATAGCCTTTTTTAGAGAGCTGTGAAGAAAAGTCTTGTGTTTGTTTTATGATAAAAGGGCAATTGAGCTCTGATGTCATCTAAATAATTTGATCTGCAACTAGAGCACTTTGTTGAATATATGTTGCATGGGCATTAAATATGTTGCACAGCATCAGCCTAGAAACAAAGTATTCACAATATCCATGCATTTTAAGCAGGCTGAAAGTTCTAGCCCTAATTCTCATTGATTGAAAAATGAAGTTGCACAAACTACATCTCTCACTGTGGTGTCATTGAGATGGCTTTAATATATTTTTCAGGCAAGCAGAATTCCTTACTTTAATGCAGAAAAATAAATGAACTACTGTGTAACACTTTACACATGCAAATAACAAGAAGAGCTTTGGGGTAAAGACCAAATATCAGACTAGTGTATAACACAAATAATGGTTTTGGTTGGGACAGTTAATTTTCTTTGTAGAAAATTAACACAATGTGTATGCTTTGGATTTTTGATGAAAACAGTGGTGATAACACACCAATGGTTTTAGTTATTGCAGAGCAGTGCTTACACAGAGCCAAGGATTTTTCTGTTTCTTGTGCTGCCCTGCTAGAAAGGAGGCTGGGAGTGCACAAGGAGCCAGGAGGGGACACAGCCAGGACAGCTGACCTAACTGATCAAAGAGATGGATGATGCCATACCATATGGCATCATGCTCAGCAATAATAGAGGGGGTAATGAGGGAAGAATGGAGAGGAAGTTTGGAGTGATGGCATTTGTCTGCCTGAAAAAACATTACGTGTGATGAGCTCTGCTTTCCTGGCAGTGGCTGAACACCTGCCTGCTGATGGGAAGTAGTGAATGAATTCCTTGCTTTGCTTTGTTTGTGTGCTTTGTTTAACCTAGTAAGCTGTCTTTATCTAAACCCTTGAGTACTTTTACCTTTCTGATTGTCTCCCTTTTCCCACCTGGGAAGGGTGAGTGAATGGCTGTGTGGGGCTTAGCTGCCTGCTGGGGCTAAACCACAAAAAATGGTAACAGATACCCTCTTGTCAGAACTTGCTTATTTGCAAAATACACACAAGGTTCTACAGCTGCAGTAGCAAAGAGAAGATGTATTCTCCTGCAGGAACATTACTGTCTGATTTGATGGGATTTGGTTTGTGGCTTCTTGGATGTGGTACTTTGGGACATGGTTTCATAGGTGATACTGGTGGTTGGGGGAGGTCTTTTCCAACCTTGTGATTCTTCTGTGATCCTATGATTCCTCTGTGATCCACACTAGGCTGAGGTAAAATAGATTCTTCTCAAAGCAGAGAGGTTATAAAGGTCACTAATCATTGAACTGGAAGTGAGGAAAAGAATAGGAAGCAGTAAATACCATACACAACCAGACTAAAGCGAGAACTGGAACCTGCTCATGTCTCTCAGCATTTATTTCACTGTCAGGAAATCAAACGCAGACACCACCAGAAGTACAAGATAGGACCGAAATGCTGACACAAGAAGGTATCAGTTTCAGCTGGGAAATGGGTCACTGTTCAATGTGTGTGTGCATTTATGTGCATGTTTGTGCATGTACTCATGTGTGAGAATTTCCAGTGCTTGCCACCTTCCAGTGGGCTGGCATCTGATAGTTCGCATGTGCCCACAGTTCCACTATGTGAAAATGAAGTTAGCTTAAGTCTGTAAAGGCACAGCAGAGATATCTCACAGGAAAATGTGTCTAGACCAATCACATCAAAATAGTAATCCACCCAAAGTACACCAAGACCCATAGTCTATACCATTCTAGCAGTGTCCGTGGAGGCATTTGATACATCAGGCAAGGAGGCAAGGAGAGCAGTAATCTCATCCGGGCACATTAGTTGTGAGAACAGTCACATGGCTATGGTTATCTCAACATGAAGCTACACATCCAGTGTAGACCCACTTTTACTTTCTCTTCATAATCACAGAGTCATTTAAGAGATATAGATGCCATAAAGTTGCAATGTTTAAATCTGTAGCAAGCCATAATGTATTCAACAAATACAGGAGATAATACAGAGCAGACACAGCAGATTCTTGGGCATCTCAACTCATTTCATAAATTTCAGATGGAATTTCATCATCACTGTTTCCATAATGATGAACACAATCATTTCAATAACTGCATCAGAAATGAGTAAAGCCCAAGTCTGTTGAAGAGATGAACTGTGATCATTTTTAGAACAGCAACGAGAAAAATTAGACTTTCATTCTGGTGTGCTATTGTTAACATTTTTTTTTTTCCCTCTCTTTTGGAGTTGAAATATTTAGTAATTTCTTGTCAGCAGTAAAATTGTTTCACTTAAGGCTCTTTAAAGCCCTTTCTGAAAACTACTTTAATACTTTCTGACAACGTCTTTTTTGTTGTTGTTCAAAAATGCAATTAATTTACTCTATCTTTTGCTATATTGAAGGGAAATAAAACCTAAAACTGCAAATTTATGTATTTTAGATAAACAAATATAATGCTTATTATGATTATTTTTTTTCCTCCTGGCTTTGCAGAATATTTATTTTGATCCAAAATGTTTTTCCCTTATTTTTCTATTTGATATTGCAAACAATGAAAACACATTCATGAACATCTTTTTTTCAGAACTGAAAATTCTGTTCTTGCTCTGCCACAGACTTCTGATGCATAATTCTGAAAGACCTGCAGGCATGGATAGGTATAATAAAGATGGGGTTTGGTCATCAAAACAGGGAAAACTCTAGGAAGAGTAATTGTGAATACATTCAGAAGTTTCTCCCTCATTGACATGAATAAAGCATTAAAATAATTTATTTTTAATTGAGTTATTTTTTTTTCCTGCCTTGACAAATGTTCCTGATAAAATAAAAAATGCAATCCTTGATTTGATAAGTTTTGGAAAATAACCTTGGGAATAGTGGGTCAAATGTCCAAAAGACATATTCCTTCATTGTAAATGCAGCTGCAGAGAAAAATGGTTGCTAAAGAAGCTGGAAGTTTAAATATCACATCCTTCTTTGTCCTTTCTATCTCATTTTCTGCCTTATGCATAGACCTTTGGAGAGATCTCAAAGGTTTTCCCACTATCTAGAGACAAGAATTAATATTATAGAAGTTTCTCACTATTTTTATACTAGCAGTCTTAAGGAAAGTCCCCTTCCAAACATGTTTGAAAGTTAATGTATTCTCCTTTTCCATTAGCAAAATGTTAATAAACCCAAGTTTTTGATAACTGATAGTATTTTATTGAGGTAACCATAGTTCATTAGTAAATGAAGCTATTTGTATTGTTTGCATATAACTACAAGTTAATACAGTATTAGAACTTGTTTTGTGTGGAAAAAATATACAAATACAGTATATATACACTGTTTAAAAATTATTCATACAACTAACAATTATGAATAGTGACAGGGGGCTTAAAATGAAACAGTTGTCAAAGTAGTTGACATTATCCTGACTATTCTTTTTTCTTATACGTACGTGGAGTTGGGATATTAATACATTTGAATATAAAATGATTATTTTTTTTTTTTTTAGTGAAAATAAATAAATAAATAAATGGATGAATAGAAGCAATGAGATTTGCCACCGAATCTCTGGAAACAGAAGTAGAATTCTGAAATAGATGAAAAATTCAAAGATAATATTGAGTTATATCATTAACTGTGACATTATTAGATTGTCGTTTATATGCAATCATATTCTACAGGCTCATTGAAGTATTCTCTAGAAAAAGTTATTAGGTTCCTTTGTTCAAAGAACTGCTGTTTTTAGCTTAATTAAAGTGTATTTTAAATCCTTATTGCAATATGTTTTCTCCACTGAGCTCATGCTATATCTAGTCACCTTTGAACAATGTCTGCTATTGTAATTTTCAAGACTGTGAATTGTAAATCAATGCAAAGCATTTTTCTATTTCTGCTTTTAGTCTATGCAACTTAAGCTTCAGTGAGAATCACAGTGAAGATTTCCCAGAATAGGTTTCTTGGGCAGATCAAAGTCACCATTTTCAAAGAAAATAAGACTTGCTATACCGGATTTGACCACACATTAATTGGCTCTTGCCTTGGGCAGCAGATTCAGAGTGAAAAACAAAATCATTAAAGAACATTTTTGCCAGTTGTGAAAAGGTGAAATAACAGAAAAAAAAAAAAAAAAAAAAAAAAAAAAAAAGGAACAGCAGTGCAATTTTTGTTTTCCTACACTAATACTTGAAGGCAAATTAAGGTTATGTCAACTTCATTAAGCTACACATTTTACATTAAAATTATCAAAAGATATTTCAAAAAAATCTCTCTTATACTTTCAGCCACAGTATATAGAGAGAGTGTATGAGTTGGTGAAATATTAATTCCAGGAGTACAATATATGCACTAAAATGTAAGATTTGATCCCTGTTTGAAGTTTTCAGATCTTTGTGTATCAGCTTGTTTCCATCTTCAGCATAAGTTTTGCTTTACTAGAGAACTTAACACTTAACTAATATAAAGTATGTACATTAAATTAATTGCAGACAAAATTATGCACATCCTGATGAATTCAGCTGAGTGATGAGAAAAAGTCGCAATGGATAAATCACCAAATATATAAATGATAGAAATGAAGACCTAGGTTCTTCCACACAGAAATGGATGAGTACCTGGGTAAGATGGAAAAAAAAAAAAAAGAAAAACAAACAAAAAAGTATCTTCCCTTCCCTTCCCTTCCCTTCCCTTCCCTTCCCTTCCCTTCCCTTCCCTTCCCTTCCCTTCCCTTCCCTTCCCTTCCCTTCCCTTCCCTTCCCTTCCCTTCCCTTCCCTTCCCTTCCCTTCCCTTCCCTTCCCTTCCCTTCCCTTCCCTTCCCTTCCCTTCCCTTCCCTTCCTTTTTCTTTTTCTTTTCCAAAGTCATAATAAATAAACCAAACAACAAAAAATTAAAAGTACAAGTGAAACTCTAACATATAAAACTAAAAGACTCAGCTTTTGTCCTTCTGACCTTCAGTCAGCTTCTGTCCTTTTGTCCTGTTGCTGAAGTAACTTTGCTGTAAATAAATAAAGAAATAGACTCAGTTTTTTGTTCCTCAATACAAAGCTGTTTATATCCACAATCAAATTTTCTATCTTCTGAAATGGATAAAGAGAAAGTTCATTATCACATCAGCTCTAGCAAAATAAACTTTCCTACAAACTAGTGCTACTACAATTTAAAACTCTTCTCGCTGATGTAACAGTCTGCCAGGATTTGATTAGCAACAGCAAGGGCTAGGTTCAATTTCAAGGGGTCATATCAAATTGAGTCCCCATCTAAAAACCTGAGAAAATTAAATTAAACTGTCTGGGTGCTCAGTGAGCTGTACTTCTCTACTCTCAAATGATGAATCAACTGGCTTAATGAAACAGTAAGATGTTGAAGGGAGTAAAAAAAGAGGAAAACAGACATTTAAACAGCACAGCACACAACAGTTGTCTATCTATTTGTAAAACAAGAAACAGTACTCTTTTTTTTTTTTTTTTTTTTTGATGAGTGAACTATTGTGGTAGCTGATCTACTTGCAGACTTCTTCCATAACACTCAAATATTTACTGTGCTTGCGAAGTGTGATGGCTGTATCAGCTATTCTGCTAGGTAGCAAGAGCTCAACGAGGATCCAGCTGTCTTGATCCTGCAAGCTGTGCACTACCCTCTCCTGTGGCTTGGGGAGCTGCTTTTTTTCTGCAATGCTTTATGCTCTTTGTCAGGAGAATACAGTACGCAGAATCAGACAGAATTTGTAGCCTTTGTAAAACATCTGAAACTAATGATCTTTCCAAAGGAACACTTTTCAGGAAGATGTGGCAAAAGGATTTGAAAATTTATAGTTAGAAGAAATCCGGTAGTCCCATGTTCAAGGTATATGCTGATGCCATTCATTCGTTGTTTGTACGAAAGAAGCAGTCATATCCTGCCTCTCCTGATAACAGAAGTGTAAAGGAGATTTAAAAGACATGAGAAAAGAGCTCCAGTGGATAAGGTTTTGGACCATGGCCAACAGAGTCAGCACAGCAAAGCTCTCCTTAGCCCTAAGCAATGCAGCTAGGCACTCCTTTTCAGCTTTTTGCACTAGCAAAAAGCTTGTAGTGTGGTACTCATAGTGCTGGCTCATATGGTCCCCAGTGAAAAGCATCAAATTTCTTCAGGCATCACCTAAATTAACTGCGTCTAGAGCAGAATCTGGATGCCACCTTAAGTGCCAGAAACCCAGAGGCTGACATGACAAAAACTAGCATGAAGCCCCTTTTTAAAACTAACCTTAGGTTCATATCCTTTAAGCATCCCTACTAATCCAAAATCCCTAAAAGAACTTCTAATCTGCTCAGTCAGTAGTGTATTAGACCCTTTCATCTGAAGGTAAAGAACTCCATAGGCAATTACTAACCCAGTGAGCTGTTCATGTCCCTTATCAATGAAAATACAAAATGTTAATGAACAATGCAAGATTAGCCATTTAAAATCAGTAGATCACTGTGAAAAAAGAGTTCCCAGTCCACACCCCTAAAGAAAAGAAAAGCAATGTACCCTGAGTGATTCTGGTAACTAATCAAACATATCCCACATGCTATAGCAAGACCTATAGTGAGATCTCTATTTAATAAGGCCTCACACTGTACAGCAATATCAGCTTTATCCTAGGTGGCAGCTGTACTTATCAAAGCCAATGTCTGCAGAGTCAGAAACCACTTTTAATCTGCAAAAGCAATTATTCATTTATTCATCTGGATTCTGATTATATTTCATCACTACTACATTCAGTGGCAAGCAATGTTATAGTTAGACCTAAAGCATTCTAAAATCCTTCTGATGCTGGCTAGGAGCTGCTGACTAAGAATGCTTATTTAAAGCACTGTAGTCCCAAGCTGTCTAACCTTCAACATTTTAATGCTCAATATGATCACCTTATTAGAAATATAACAAACAAACAACAAACAAACAAACAAAAACCTCAAATGAATGGCACACTCCTAAAAGTGAGAGTCTTGCTGTTAAAGCTATTTGATACTGGTTGCCTTTCTGGTCTCAAGATGAATGAAGTTTTTTTTTCATGGGAGCAAGGCATACCACTAACAGCACTAAGTAAGGGAAACTAAGTAAGGGAAATTTTAGTTTAAACTAAATAGGCCCCATGAATATTTTTACTATTTTAGTTCCATTTGGCTTTGACTATCGAGTTAAAATATGACTTCATTATTATTATTATTATTGTTATTGTTATTGTTATTGTTATTGTTATTGTTATTTATTTATTTATTTATTTATTGTTATGATAGTACAAATATCTGGACTGCAAACCAGGTTAAACTCCCCTGACTTCTTTGAGGGTCATTGAATTTGAGGGCATTTCTATTGTGTGAGGTTCTATTCATCCTAAAGACGATGTTTAAAATATGATAGATGAAGTACTTCTGAGAATGGGATGTTATCCAAGACAAACATGTGCAAAGTTCTTTCTTTAGATATGACTAAATAGGATAGAGGAACCACTGGCTAGTCACAAATCTATAGAAAAGGTAAAAGACTTAAAATGGATTACTAAGCAAAAATCAACAATGACATGAGGTTGTGAAAAAAAGCACAATTGCAGCTGTGATAATAGAAGTATTTTATTGCATAGGAAATAAAATATGTGTATTAAATATGTAACTTTACATCATAAAAGTGGGACCTCAGCTAGATCAATCTGTTCATTTTTTGGGCACCACTTATTGGGAAAGATGAGAAAAATCTAAAGAAAAGCAATAAAATTAGTATCAACAGAAACAATAGTAAAAAGCTGGACAGCCACTTGCCACCTATGAGGAGGATATTGAGAAGATAAGACCAGGCTCTGCAGAGTGACGTGTGGCAGAAGATGAAGAGACAATAGGCATAAGTTGAAACAAGATATGGTCAGATTGGCTATGAGAGAAATCTTTCTCACCCAGAGGACAGTCAAGTGCTGGTGCAGGCTAAACAAAGAGGTTGTGCAGTCTCTGTGCGGAGATTTTAATACCAGTCTGGATACAGCCCTGACCAATCTGGTTTTGACCTCACCATTGCTACTGTTTTGAGCTGGAGATTGGACTGGAAACCTCAACATTGAATTATTTTTTAATCCTAAAAATGATGTTTGGAAAACATGGTTTATGTAAAAGTTTTGAACAAAAACATCAGTTTAACCCAAAGAAGAAAGAGCAAATAGTTTGTAAATATAGCAAGAAGGGGTAGGAAATATTTGTTCTCTACATCTTTGATCAAGTGGGACTTTAAATGAAGCAAGAAAGATTTAGCTAAGACATTAGGAAAATTCTATTTAAATTGGAGAGATGGTGAAATAGGAGGATTAAGTGCCAGAAAAGACTCTGAAGATGCCATCACTCAAGGTTTTAAGACAAACTCCTGTCACTAAACTTACTAGAATAGATGTTTATGTTCAGGCAGAAGGTCTGAACTGATTTCCTCAAGTCAAGCACTGATATTTCCACGAGCTTCTTGCAGCCTTTAGAATTATCCTATGGCCAGCTCAGTCCTCATTTTTCTCAGTTTCTATTTTTTGTTCTTTCATCTTCATCCTAGCTGTTGTTCTTCTTTGGCAGCAAATTACAAACTTTTTCTCCCTTTTGCTCCTAAATTTCCCTTCCCTTCCCATATCTGAGTCAACCAAGCCCCCTCAGAGTATGCTCCTCTGCCTCATTGCTAATATTGGTGTACTGTTACTGTTTCTCAATTTTATTTATTCTGCTTTGATGATACACAAGTCTTTTTCTCACTGACTAATATCTTCTCTTGTAAATAGTAAAAGAGCAGTGACTATATAACAAAGCTCATTTTCAGATGCTTTCTTTCAATACCCAGCACCAACTAAAACTTTCAACAAAACTGTATGAGATAAATAAAAAAAAAAAAAAAAAGAAAAAAAAAAAAAAAAGAAGCTTTATTTTTGAAGCCCTGAGATAAGAAGGGCCTTTCCTAACATTTCTGTGGTATTAATGAATTATCAAGTCATACCAGCACTTCTAGGAAATGTAATAGAACATGAACACTCACAAGGATTTACAGGTTGGTCCTTAAAGTGAAGATGGAATCTTTGAAAAAGATCAAAGGAAAACCAAAAATTAAAGAAAATTCTGTTCAGCATATGAGAATGTTAAACTTTCATACAGTTTAAATACTTTGTAGATACAGTTGAAGATGAATGGCAAAAGGCATTTCTGTGACCCTAACGGGAGACCTGTCTAAGTGAGTGTGCTATTATCAGAAATAATTGACAGAAAGTTTTTACACAGGTAAATAAATAATTTCCTAAGCTGGAATTCCTATCTTTAAAAAAGAGAAAAGACCTAGGCAGCTTAGTTTAAATTCTTCAGAAACAGGGAAACAAATCATAACCATTATCATAAAAAAGTCCAAATGAAAACATAACAAGTAGCAGACAAAATCAATTTAGTAAGAATAAATTATGTCAAGTTTTTCCACCTTCCTTGCAGGAGAGGGTAACAGCCTTGTGAATAGAGGAGTAGTAGTAAATACACATATATTTTGAGATCAATAAGACTTTTGACACTGCTTCACAAGACATCTTACAAGCTGACGGCAAAAACATAGATTAGATAACAGAAAGATAAAAAAAAAAAAAAATCACTAAAAGCGTGATTATCAGTGATTCACTCCTAAAACAGAAGGATGTAGCAAATGCATCTGTTTAGGTCCAGTAGGTCCTGAATAATACAGTATTTCCACTAACAGTCTGGAAAATGGAATCAAGAGCTTGCTAATGACATCTACAGAGATCACCAGGCTCCGTCTGTCTGTAAGCAGATTGGGGAACAGATTTCAAACTCAAAGTGACTGTGACATACAGTTTTCACTTCACTGAAGACAGGTGCAAATTCTACCTAGGCAAGAATTATGAGCTAAATGATCCTGGATAGGGAAGAGCTGGAAGAGAGGGCAGACAGCCAGACGTGAACCAGAGTGAAAATGCTGAATGTCAATTCTGATCTATAAACAAAAGTATAATCCCTGCTATAAGTGAGGCAGCCTGATCTGAATCTACTGCAATCGTTGAAACTTCACCATTTCAAACAAGACATTGGCTCATGAGAAAAAGATCCAGATATGATGATAATAACCATCAGTTTGAAAAAGGTGGCTTCAAAGGAAAGACTGAGAGAACTGGAATTATTTACTATATTTTTATCCATTTTAAAGAATATTTCTGATTCTTACATTTTGTCTTTTATATTAATAATTTTGGTAGATATGTGTGGTAGTTTTACCTTGATGAGAAGCTAAACTCCACCACAAATTCTCGCTCCTTCTCCTCGAAGTGGGGGTGAAAATATGATATAAAGGGCTCAAGGGTTGAGATAAGGTGAGGCAGATTGCTCACTAATAGCTGTCATGACCAAAACAGACTAAACATAGAAAGATTAATACAATTTATTGCCTATTGCTAGCAGACTAAAAACACCTTCCCCTCTGCCCAACCTCTTCTACCTTCTCCTCCCAAGCGGTGCAGGGGAATAGGGAATGGGGGCTGCGGTCAGTCCCTTATGCTTCATCTCCCCTGCTCCTTCACAGTCGCTCTGCCCCTGCTCCATGTGGGGTCCCTCCCACAGGATGCCGTCCTTGCCAAACTGATCCAGCGGGGGCTGCCCACAGGCAGCAGCTCCTCAAAAACTGCTCCCACATGACTCCATACCATAGGGTCCATCCCCCAGGAGCAAACTGCTCCAGCACGGGTCCCCCACGGGTGGGCGGAAGCTCCCCCCAGACCCCCTGCTCCTGCGTGGGCTCCTCTCCACGGGCTGCAGCTCTGGCCCGGGGTCTGCTCCTGCGGGGCCCTCCATGGGCCGCAGCCTCCTCCAGGCCACATCCACCTGCTTCACCGGGGGCTCCTCCACAGGCTGCAGCGTGGAGATCTGCTCCATGTGGGACCCATGGGCTGAAGGGGGACAGCCTGCTCCACCAGGGACCTCTCCACAGGCCGCAGGGGAACTTCAGCTCCAGCACCTTCTGCCCTCTTTCTGCACTGACCTTGGCATCTGCAGGGCTGGTTCTTACTTCTTTCTCTCCCACCTGCTGTCATGCAGCAGTTCCAGTTGGATACGGCTGGAGCTGGCTCTTATCTGACACGGGCCCCCCCGCTACCAAGTCCTTACCATGTAAACCCAATTCAATACGATCAGAGTATTTCTAATAACACAAACTAGTAAAAATAATATATTATGACTAACATTTTCACCTTTGCTTCTTAATAATTTGTGCTAAAATATGTTAACACTCTATCACAAAAGATTAAAACAAAGATGGCAGACAAAAATAGATGAGATATATTTGCATATTTCATAGTTGTTAAATATCACTTTTTAAAAACCTGAGACTCATAATTAAGGGAAAAGTATGTATTTCATTTTTTTAGAATACATGGGACAAGTTCTTTATTTACAACCAAGTCTTGTAGCTCTACTGTGTTAATCTAGTAGAAAAAACAGAGGACAAATAAAAATAGCTTTTTTCATTCCTTTCTAGGCCTTGCTTCTCAAATGGATGAATAAACACTCTTTAGATGTGACAGAATGAGGAAAATCTTTATATAATTAAGGTCCATGTACATTTTATGTAGAGAACAATTAGAAATTAAAGATATTTGGCTAAGCACACAGAAGGAACCACTGAAATATACTTGTTATCCGTTATCTTAGAAGAATGTGATGTTGCATTGCTCTGAGCAGGGAATCTCCAACTTATTATTAAGTAACTGGGATAAGTAACTTCTGCTCCGCTAGGACTTTCAGAAGGGAGCAGGAACATTAGGGACAGGTTTTATTTACTTTGTGCAGAACCAGTGAGGGTCTTGGATCTTTCACTTATACTTTGGCAGATTTTGTCATACCAATAAAACATTATTGCTTGAGTTGAACTGAGTAATGGACTTTGCCTTCCACGAAGGATTAAAAAAGTGTAGAGTTTTTATGAATATATCCAATGTGCTACTGGAATTTAGCCGTGCTTCCTAAATGTGAAGTATTATATAGCAGATGAAATCTGGGAGCAGGCTTTTGGCAGAACTGGTAAATCTTTTGTTACTGTGATCTGGCTGCACTTGCTTTGTGCATTATTTCCTCTGATGGTGCTTGGGCTGTAGGAAGAGAATGTGGCTGAACCAATCATGTATGTATTCCCCAAATTACATACATTTTCCCAGCCCTGGACCTGTGAACCCCGATATGTCCTTAGGATGACATACTCACTGATGCTTCCTGTTCTACTTTCTGCACCTCAGGCTCCACAGGAAGAGACGCAGATGGGATAAGAGTGGCATTCAGAACTGATCCCGAATCTCAGTCTCTGGGTGTGCTGTGATGGAGTCCCACAGGACTAGCCCAATTCAAATTTGCTTCTACAAGAGAACTTTAAAGAAAGTCACATTAATTAATTCGGTGAAAAAATACGTCTTCAGTTGTACAATGTGAGTAAAATGCTTATAATTTATTAGAAAGTTATTTATATGTCTCCCTGATTTCCATACTATTACAAAATTTTTTAGAGGTAGAAAAAATGCAATCATCTTCCAACCTAGAAATTCTGTGATTCTGTGACATGAGAAGTGTTCGGAATCCGATACAGTAAATCTTAATGGATATGAAAAACACAGAACTTTGTAGCAGAGTAGGATATATGGTAAAGTCAGCAGTCCCAATTTTTCTAACACATAAGCTATTTGACACTTAATGCTGTGCAGATGCTTTTAAAAATAGTGACTCTGGCTTACTCTGCATTGACTAAATTAATTCACCTAATCTGATGTTAGTTTATTTGTTTGTTTTCTGATCCTGTGAGGAGAGAACTAGATTAATAAAAACACTCCTCCAATGTTTCTGTTTTTCTTGCAATCCAGCTGATTGATTTTTGGGACCAAACAAGAAAGCACAGCCCTCCAAATGAATACATCTGAATGTGTCTCTCAGGTTCCTTTGTTATCTGTTAAAATCTTTCTTGCAATTAGCACCAAATGAAGAAAGACACAAATCATTCTGATTTCTGTTTTTCTGATATATTCAATTTGTATAATCTATCACCAATGTAGCTGTGACTTCTCTGGAAATGGTTCCATGATCAGGACATCCATGATTCACACCACCAGCACATTATAAAAGATCAATCCTTACTAGTGGAAATGTATAGATAATTAACTGATTATTCATAACCTGCTTCAATGAGGACTTTGCGGACACAGTTCTCCATTAAGTGAATGGATTCATGGCTCATTTGGATTAGACATGTAACTCTATCTTTATTAAACTGATCTGCTTCTGCATTCCTCCCCTCTCTTCAAAAATTCAGAAAACCCACATCTACTTTTACATTTCAGTTTCTCTCACTCCTCCTCTCCCTCTGTTCATCAGATTCTCCTTCCTCTTTCTTTTTCTTTCTCACCATTGTCCATTTTTATAAACAATGTTATCTTTTGACCTCTGTATCCTCATACTCCACGTAAAACTATTTTCTGCATCTCCATTATCACTTGTCTCATTTTTTTCACCTCCCACTCTTCTGCTTTTTTCTTCCTTGCTCCTTTCATATCTACTTTTCTTCATTTCTTTCTAGAATCCATTGTTTTTTTTTGCAGCCTCCCATTTCATTTTTTCCTCTGTGACCTTCCTCCTGATATTTCGTGTTATTCATTAATATGCCACCCTCATCTCAAAAGGGGAAAAAAAAATAATCTTCTTATGTATGGATGACATATACAATTTTTGTGTTATCCATGCTCATAGTTCCACCTTCCTTTATTCAATGACCTGTACCAGTCTGTATCTTCTTCTTTCCACATTTTTTTCTCTTCCTGGTTACTTAAATAATTCCAGATACCTCGTTCATTTTTGTGCCATCTAACAAAATTTTCTTCCTTCCTTCCTTCCTCCCTCCCTCTCTCCTTCCCTCCCTCCCTCCCTCCCTCCCTCCTTTCATTCCTTCATTCCTTCCTTCCTTCCTTCCTTCCTAGCCTCCTTTGCAAAATTATTCTCTCCTGATTGCCAGAGACTTAATATTGTCAGACATTACAGGTGTCTTTTGGAGACACTTGCCTCCAAAATAGATCAGTGCCTCTGCTCTCCAAAATGTCTGGATGTTTCAGCTTTTGTTTATTATCACTATGTTTTCTCCCATGTCTTGGTTTGCAATAGATTTAGTACCTCTATTCTCCATACCTTTATTTGTCTTTTGGCCCTCTTTCTCACCTTAGTACTGCCGTACTAAAAATGGAAGTTCTTTGTTGTACTGGTATATTTTCCTTTTTCACCTTTGTAGACCAATATGAAATTCTTTCATTTTCATCTCATGTTCTTTCATTTTCAACTCCTTTTGCTGACACAGATTGCATTTCCCTAACTCCCAGCTCTACTTAACAGAAAATACCTATTTATTTATGTATATTACATCCTAATTCATTTTCTCACTACATTCGCAGTATTTGTTTTTCTATATCTGTATAAAATTGACAGTCTGATAGTTACAAGATTCTAGCATTGGTGTAACTTTCTGAAATGCTGGTAAATATGAGTACAATCTTTTTTTATTTCCTTACATGAGTTTCAATTCACAGAAATCTTTACCTTTGTAGTTGCTCTCTATTCATCTTTTAGAATAAATTATGCAAAAAATATGTGAATACTGCTGATTATAAAGAGTGGAAATCTCTAATAACTGTTTACAAACATATACTTATTGATTACTCAAGCTGTAGCCACCTTACTTGGGCTGTAATATAAGAATAGCATTATCTGATACTTGACTTGACACCTCTATGGCACCTGTAAAGTAATGTCATCTTCATCATATTGTGAAGTATGTGTATGATATGTGTATGATGTAGATGAGTAAGTCTTCTGGCAAGTTTTCCTGGTATATAATCAGTGAAGAGAAAGAGCTGCCCCTAGAGAGGGTTCAGGACACTTGAGTTAGTCCTGACCCTGTCATCTATTAAATTAGATTCCTAAAAGTTTGGGTAAATGCTATGAACAGGATCTTGAGACGGCGATTGTACTTGTGAATGTTTAGAAATGAATATTTAAAGGCCCTCAAGGAGCATAATAATTAGAATCTTACTAGATCTGAAGGTCTATGAGAACTTTAGTTGAAAAAACAGATTCTACCAAGGAAGACAATCTCTCGTCTTAGTATATTCCTCTAGAAATGGATGACAAAAAATATATATAATAAATAAATAAAAGCACAGTCTTCATATTTGGCATACCTAATACTTCTTGAGTGAAAATATCAAATTAAGTATTTAATATTCCCAAGATTCATGAGTATATGAAGTCTTAATTAACATCAGAATAAAATTTTCCAGCAGAAAAATGTCAACACTTTCCTTCATCTCACTTGAATCTCATATGGGAAATGTCAGAATCTCTAAATATAAATGTATAAATATTTACAGTTTTCAGGGTTCTTTTTCATTCTACACCTAATAAAGGTGAATGACAGTGACTTCATGAGTCTTAAGCAAGCCTAGAGGAACTTTCTCATCTCTGATGTGTAACTTGGCAGAGCTCAAATGTTTACAAAATGTATCAGATAGATAATGTTCTCTTCCAAACTCAAGTACATTAAAGAATGACAAGCCTTTCAAATTTTATGATACCTTAATGATACCTGTAATATGAATCCTAAATAAGGATAGCACTAATAAATACATATCCAGCACTATTATTAGAAAATAGTTTTGCAAAATAAATATATGTATGCCTAATGAGCACTTGAAAAAGTGATGAATGTATATAATGTTGAAATAGAATTAAAGTTGTTTTTCTCCATAGGATAATGAATATTTCTCCATAACTTATTTTGCTGAATAATTTGCATAATGTGACACCACTTTGTAAAACAAAAAAAAAAAACGTGTTTGTTAAAAAATAAAAATAAAAATAAAAATAAATAAAAAATAAAAATAAAAATAAAAATAAAAAAATAAAAATAAAAATAAAAATAAAAATAAAAATAAAAATAAAAATAAAAATAAAAATAAAAATAAAAAAATAAAAATAAAAATAAAAATAAATGAAAGAGTTTCTTGGAATTTACTTACATATAGTGAGAAAGCAGAAACTGCTCATGTTTCAAAGATAAGCTGGCAACTGTCACAGTAAAACTGACAGCTTCACAATTTTTTGGCATTTAATATAAAACTTTTCTCCTGCAGACACCTGTTTAAGTCAGAAACTCTTAAAATATTTCTGACTGAAGAGCAGAACGTGAAGGCCATAAGCTCTGGGTATACTTTACAGATTCAGAATTAGTACGCTAAGGCAAAGCATTTATTTGGTCTTTATCATTCTACGGTTATCCTCCCTGACTGGTGTTAACATGGCAAATTCATGTTCCCTAAAGCAGAATCACTGGCAGTGGCATTGCATCTGGCTGCATGGCTTCAATCTTGAATCTGAACACATACCTTCAGACTTTAAAGTGGACTAAACACCTGCTTGAGAATTTTAGGGAAATAAGGCTCCTGGTAAAACACTGCAAGCCATTTGGAGTATGGAGACAGGAAAGTAGGTAGCGACATACTGTGTGTGAACAGTAAGTAAGCTGGGTAGTGAGGGTAAGGGCAACCTTTTGCCCTTGCAGCCCGATAAAAGTGGATGTATTGAGCAGGTTCTGGGAATGCATTGGTGGGATTTCATACTTCAAAAACCTTTAAAATGTATTCTCTCTTTAAAGAACACTTTTATTTCTATCCCTGAAATAATGACCCTCTCGATATGGTGCAGGCAGCCACAATGACTGGGGAATGGGGAGGCTGATAAATATTGATTTTACTATTAAAATCTCATGGTTTGCTTTGTTTTGAAGATTTGTCTTTTTTTTTGTTTTGTTTTGTTTTTGTTTTTGATGTCTTTCAGACATATTTCGTAGAGAGTTATGTAAAAGAAAATTTTGAAATTAAGTCCAAGGGAGATGTGTTTTGGAAAGCTATGCTGACATGCATAGCAGGCATGTTTAGAAGTAATTCTAATTTGAATAGACTGCCTAGATATTACATCAGTAAAAAGTTACATTGAAGAGACAGAATGATGTTACTTTGTCAAGCTTCAGAAAATTAAAAAAAAAAAAAAAAAAGCTGTTTCCCAAGACTAATAATTGAACACATAGATATTAATTAGCTGTACAACTATTTCAGTGCTTTTCTTTTTGTAGATCATTTATTTTGGGAAATCTATTCTGTAAAATTCTAGTGAAGTCTTCTGCATTCGGTATCACATCGTTATAAATGGTCACATTATGAATAACTTTAAAATGAAGGGAATGATCTTCAACATTCATGGTCTTTATTATTCTCTCTTTTACCATCTCTTTCATTATATGTTGTCTTACATATTTATGTATGTATGTATCTATGTATAATCAGGTATGTACAGGGTTCATTCACGTGTACGGATATATACATTCAAACATGTGTCATACACAGGGAAAATGCTTAATGAAAAGTCCAAATAAGAATAGCAAATATAGAGCAAATATGATGAGTATGAAAAAAGCCATGCAGCAGATGACAGTGTGTTAGACTATCAACTTGTAGATGATTCATTGTATATGAATCCTTTCATCTAATATTTGTAAGCTCACAGCAGGCACATTCTCTAGTCTATTGCAGAAAGTTTTATTGATTTACAGAGGCAAAACAAAATTTACCTGAGGCAGCAGTTCTTCTAAAACATTGTTGGTATCAGAAGAAAATAAAGAAAATCTCATTGTTAGATATGATTTGTGATACAGTTCCTCTCATGCGCTGACTATTAAGGCCTTTTTAAAGAATTGATCTTTACTGACCACACAGAAGATATAAGGATATCTTATAAGATATTAGGATATCTTAATAAGATATATTTTCTTCCTGTAAGAAAATCAGTCTTGAAAACTTAAGATTTTTCAATCACTTAACCTGCTATTAAATACCACTGACAGGATTTCATTCCAAGGTGAACTTTGCATTATGCAGTTAGCTGTGATACCAGAAGAGAGAAAAAATGAAGGGAAACAAACAATAAAATAAGGCCCACAACATGATTCTTATCAAAGTCCATGCTATTAAAGTAATGAAATTGCAGCTATACAAAGCTGAAGATACCGATTATGTGTAATGGTGCAGATCCAGGTTGCATCAGCACTGAGTTTCAGGCAGTTCACATTCCATTTTACCTGCATTTGCAGAAAGTTGAGCAAGTGTCAACTCCCACTTAGGATTCGGTTGATCATAGTGTTACAGAAAGTCAAACTGACAGTTAAGAAGAAACAAAAGGTTCTGGGTCAAGTCTCTGCTGGGTTTTAATTCATTCTCATTATGAACAATAATATACCAAAGTGCTTGTTATATTCTGAAACTGAAAAACATGCATAAGTATGGAATATGGTTAAATTGTTTGCTTGGATAGAGGAAAGGCAAGTAAAAGCTTTTTATTTATTTATTTATTTATTTATTGGATTAATTTCAGTAAGTGTGTGTCTCTGTCTGTCCAAAATGAGTGTTAGGTAATATATTGTCTGGGCTAGGTGAACATGGCATGATAAGCATAGCATCAGGTGTGCTGTCTCTTTTAATTGTGTTCATTTCAGAAGGACCGATTAGGTCCTAAAAGTTCCACCTAAAAGATAGAAAATAATATGAATTGGCCCAAAAAAGAGGGGATGTCAGGGAAGATACCACCGTCAGGGGAGATACCATCCCAAGGAATTACAACATCCTTAGGACCTCCTGACTCCTGGGATCAGTTGACGGGCTGACCCTCTCTTCCCCCCCCATTGGGACGCCTTTGGGTGAGATCTGAATACTTGCTTATAAATCTCTCTAGAGTCTTTGATCTTTTTAACGCGTTTATTTCTAGGCCGTGCACCTGTAACACCTGTAACACCTATAACACCTGTAACACCTGTGTATTTCATGCATGCTAGCTTGCTTTTGCAGACAGTCACTATCACTGGCTATCCAAAAGAACCTGGTTATCTGTTGCTGTAATAAACCATACTTGATTGCATTGTGATAGCTCTCATTAAGTGCAACTAGGGTAAGGGTGGTTATCCATGATAGTTCAGTGTTCTGAATCCAACCAGACCCCCAGACGGTTAAATGCGTTTTTGGTGAATGTCTGAACGGACCCCCAGACGGTTAATGCGTTTTTGGTGAATGTCTGACTAGACCTCCAGGTGGTTAACGCGTTTTTGGCGAATGTCCGACTGGTTCAGTACCCTGAATCCGACCGGGCCCGTAACAGTTAATCAGCTACACCCCTTAACGCGATGGATGCTTTAATTCTGTTAATTTCAATAGGAGCAATAAACATTAGAAGCACTTTAACACCCCTTTCTGAATTGTCCCACTTGACTAAATTTGATCTAATTTAAGCAGGAAGGACTGGATACAAAGTTTATTTAACTCTTTGCCTGGCAAACTGTTCATTTTGAAGTTATCACGCTAAAAGAAAACTAATTGCACTAGTAAAAAATATTATAGATATGATTTTGTAGCTCCAAATGCAGCACGCCTGAGATACTTAGGCATTTAAGTCACCAGTTACATAGGTCTTAAAATATTTTCTGCACCCATACATTTAAACCTGTTTAACATACATGTTAAAGTTAATACTGTCATATGGGTTGCACAAATGAGTCATTGTAAAACATTACACAATGTCTGATATTGAGATGATCTATTTAGAAATTATGGCACTTTTCTTCCCATTCCATCCTTAGACATTTTTGGTGGCTTGATCCTAACCAGCAGTGAAACACCTATACAGCTGCTTGCTCATTCCCTGCCCCAAGTGGGACAGGGGAGAGAAAAAGTGCAAAAGTGAGAAAACTCATGGGTAGAGGTAGAGACAATTTAATAAGTGAAGGAAAGAGATTAAAAAAGCAAGTGATGCAGTGGCAATCTCTCTCAATGTCCCACAAGCAGACCAATGCCCAGCCAGTCTCATAACAACTGCTGCCTTGGAAGACCCCCCATGAACCCCAAACATGTTTTTATTGCTGAGCATAGCTCTATATAATGTGGAATAGGCCTTTGGCCTACATTTACCTAACATAATTTTACATTATGTCATATTATATTTTTTTTAAAACATTCTGCCGTTGACAGAGATTTATTATGGACTCATGTTAACTCCTGTTTAAGTTGATAGTTAACTTTTTGGGAACTACACCCATGCCATGACCTAGTCAGCTATAATTCAAGAGTGTCCTATTATTTCTACTGTCAAAAATGCCAAACAGCTGTTCTATCTTTTCACATAATGAATATGGTATTTCATATTTAACATAATGTACTCAATAGGTGCCCGTTAGAGTTTATCTCCTTAAAGTTAATGAGAATCTTCTCATCAGCTTCCCTTGGATCTGGTTTTAATCCCACATCCTTTTATTCCTTATTTTCAGTTCATAGTGCATTAATATAACTTGGTCAAACAGGTTCTATCTGTTTTTCTATCAATTAAATCAATCCATGTGGCCTTTATTAACATAATACCTCAGCACATCCCAATATTACATGAATGTTATTTTTTAAATGTTGTGGCCAGAATTCAACTAAGAACAATATCCTGCTTCTACTTTGTTTCTCCTATGTCAGGAATTTTCAACCAGTTTTACATGGAGTTGGAAATGTCTGTATCTGTGAAAAGTTTTGTTTTGTTTTGTTTTGTTGTTTTGTTTTCCCCATTTATGTTTATCTTTGGTAAATATACATATACATTTTGACTGTATTCCTTCAAGAATATGTCTGTGCTCTCTGTCATGTTGTGACTTCTGACACTGAGCTTATGATTTCCTGGAAAAATATGAAATCAGATTGGTATATATTAGTATATATAACATCTTTAGACAAACATGTTAACTCAAGTGGACTGTGCATCCTTAGAAAGAAGAATAAATATCTCAATATGCTGTGATAAACTGTTTAATAAAATAAAATAATAATGAAACCCTTCTTTTCAGTCCAGGCTGCTATTCTGCCATACATTTTATTGGTCTGAAAGGTAGAATTCTTGGCAGAGAAGTTGTCCCATGGGCCGCATAAAGGGCACATGGTACAATTCAGCATAGTGTAACTATAAATGACCAGAATGGAGTCTGAAAGGTCTGCTAAATTCAATATCTGATTTATGTTTCATGCCGGGGTTAGGAAGTTTTGAATGTGATCCAGGCAGAACGCTAGGTTCATGCTACAGCTGAAACTATCCAGGTGAGAGAAGGTATGTGGAACAGGAATGTTTCCTGGTGATTAATACACCCAACGCTCTTCATTTCACAGAAAGATATTTATTTTAAAAATTCTTCAAGTAGTCATATGTGATAGACATTTATAGGCATGTGTGCTATCCATTATCTTTTAGTTCCAAGTGTATTTTTCTTTGGTAACACTTTTCTGCGGAATTCATTATAAAGGGGAGGGTAAGGTCAAGTCTAGTGAAAGTGATGAAAATTAATGAAAAAATGATTAATGAAAAGACTATGCAAATAAGGTAGAGTAGAGGGTAGTTTTGTCTTTTTTTACAAACTATCAGGAGCTATTTTTTAAATGACCTGTCTTTGCTGGACTTGGTTAGCAGATTCTCACATCATTCTTCAACTGCTGCTGTTTTCAGAGTGTGTTCTGTATACAGCTTATAGGTATATACAGACATATGCAGAACATACACTTCATAATATATACAATATCGACCTTGAACAGTTCTAATTTATAAAAACTACTGATCAGAAAAAAAAAAAAAAAAAAAAAAAAGTTTAAATATTTCCTGAAAAATATCTTTGGACCTCACATTACTTTAGCTACACATATACATACAATGCATAGTGTATATGTGCATATGTGTATATATATATATTAAATAAAGATAGAGATATAGATATATATAGATGATAGATATAGATAGATTAGATACAGATATAGGTAGATGATATAGATGATGCAGATATATATAAATACGTGGCTGACCAGTCAAACATCAAGTTTTATAGAAACACAAAGTTTTATAGAAAATGTGTTTTTCCTAATTTTAGACAACACTGGAGAACTTGCGTCTGATCAGATCTGTAGAACTACTCGATACTTTCTAGAAAGAACACTTTTGACCCCTCAAATATATTTTTTTTTCTAGAGAGAAAAATAGAAGTTTGGAAACAGATAATGGTTATTAAAAATGGTTAAAAGGAAAAGTTTTTTAAATTATTTCTTTTCTAAGGCAACATAGAAATGTGAAACATGCATGAACTAATAAACTTTTATTTTTTATATAATTAATTATATAAAAACCTACTAAATGTACAATTCTTTAATTTTCTGAAAATTACTGTAGACATCAGAATAAGAGGTTGTAGAATAACATATTTATCAGTGCTTTGACTAAAGAATAATTATTTAAATATATAAAAACAAAGTAAGCTTGACAAATAATGAGCTGTTTGAAAAGCAGGAAAAAACACTTCAACACTTTTTCCTTGAGAAATTGGTTTGGATCGAAATTTTCCAGCATGATGCTATGAACAATGACATTTTATTGGTAGCCACTCCCAAATGATTATACACTGCTGATTATTTTACTTTTAAGATGGTGTTTATTTATGTATTTTAGCAACACATTTTATTATTCTTTGCTTCTTTGCTTGTACTAGAAAATGTAAAGAACAAGTGGGTAAGGAATTGGCTGTATGGTCTCACTCAAAAGAGTTGCAGTCAATGGCTCAATGTCCAGGTGGAGGTCAATAAGGAGTGGTGTTCCTCAGGGGCTAGTATTGGGATGGGCACTATTTAACATCTTTGTTGGTGGCATAGACAGTGGGATGAAGTTCACCCTCAGCCAGTTTGCAGTTCACACCAAGCTGTGTGGTCCAGTCAACATGCCAGAGAGAAAGGATGCCATTCAGAGGGACCTGGATAGGCTTGAGAGGTGGGACTGTGCAAACCTCACGAGGCCAAGTGCAAGGTCCTGCCTCAGGATACAGGCAATCCAAACACAAATAGAGGCTGGGAGGAGAAAGAATTGAGAGCATCCCTGAGGAGAAAGACCTGGGGTTGTTGGTTGATGAGAACCTTGACACGAGATGGCAATGTGCACTTGCCAAGAAAGCCAACCATATCCTGGGCTGCATCAAAAGCAGTGTGTCCAGCAGGTCGAGGGAGGTGATTCTCCCCCTCTGCTCTGCTCTTGTGAGACCCCACCTGGAGTGGGGGTCTATTCAGCTCTGGGGCCCCCAGCACAAGGACATGGATCTTACTAGAGCAAGTCCAGAGGAGGGCCGTGAGGATGACCAAAGGGCTGGAGCACCTATCCTGTGAAGACAGGATGAAGGAGATAGGGTTGTTCAACCTGAAGAAGAGAAGGATTTAGGCAGATCTTATAGAAGACTTACAGTACCTATGCAAGCCTACAGGAAAGCTGGGGAGGGACCCTATCAGGGAGTATAGTGCTAGGACAAGGAGTAATGGTTTTAAATTAAAAGGATATATTTAGATTAGGTATTTGAAAGAAATTCTCTGTGGGTGGTGAGGCACTGGCACAAGTTGCCCAGAGAAGCTGTGTATGCCCCATCCCTGGAGGTTTTCAAGGCCAGGTTGCATGAGGCTCTGGGCAACCTGATCTAGTGGGTGAAATGCACATGGTAGGGGTGTTGGAACTAGATGATCTTTAAGGATCCTTCCAACCCGAGCCATTCTATGATTCTGTTATTCTATGATTATTATATATATATATATATATTTTTTTTTTTCCTCCAACCATTTCAGTTGAGACTCACTAGTTTAGAATGTCAATGGTCAGTGAACCATTCTCATGTTGAACCTTTGTCTTAGGAGACTGACAACCAGAGGGTTAATTAACTTTGGCAGACATTTGTGTACTTCCATTTTTTTTAAAGGAGTGAAGAAGAACTAAGATAATACTATTCAAATTTTGGCAATAAACATACTTAATGGAGTTTTAAATGGTATTTAAATTATGTCTAAGTAGATCTCTAAACTCATTTAGCAACCAAATGACTACTAATGCTTTAGATAAAAAGACTGCTGTATTGGGTAATGATCTTTGAAAGGAAAGTAATATGGGTCAATGGAAAATTCTCTATCATATTAGTTAACAATTTATGTTTTATTTTATCTTAAACATTTGAGGGTGGATTGTTTATTGTGTTCTTTCTTTGTCCAGAAATAGAAGCTGCAGGAAAAAAAATACTGTGTAGACTTCACAGCAAGGAAATTTGTACTGCTAATTATGATTCTAGCAGGAAAAAAAAACAAAAACAAAAACAAAAACAAAAAAAAAACATGCACAGGTCTTTTCAGAAGTCTCATTTCCTTAAATGATTCACTAGATATAAAATAATAATAATAATAATAATAATAATAACAATAACAATAACAATAACAATAACAATAACAATAATAATAATAATAATAATAATAATAATAATAATAATAATAATAATATGGATGGACTCATGAAGCTGGGGATGGCATTAACACTTTGTTTAAATGTTTTTGTAAGGAACACAAGGTATGTTGCCTGGGCAATCACAGTTTATTTATTTATTTATTTATTGTGTGCTTTCCAGAATAATAGCAGAGATAAAAGCTCAGAAAATTGACCATAGATAATTTATTTTGATAGGAACATGTGAAGCTTTTTTACCAGTTTCATCCGTCTGTCTGGATAATACACTAGATGTAATTCTATTCAACTATCTTTATCTATCTGGAAATTAGTTATTCAAAACTTCACCTAATGCTAGGTATTTAAAACAGCTATTTAAATCTAAATCAGAGCTAGACGATATGCTTTTTCTGTATAGTCAGTAGAAATCTAGCCAACACTCTCACTTATATTTAATATGTAACTCTTCTCACATTAAGACAGAAACACAGGCTTGGTCAGATATATTCTAAACTACACTGTTAGCAGGTAGAGATTTCTCTCGAATGAGTTTAAAGGAAAGCTTGATGACTGCTTTAAACTTGATGCCTGATTTCTGTGCGAAAATGAATTCCACAGCAGGGGGTGTCTGTTTACACAACAGACAGAAACATCTCACTAGTTCCATTGTAAATGCTAAAAAAGACAGAAAACAAATTAGCTGGTAAGCTAGAGAAGAGAATATACTAATTAGCATATGGTTCAGGATAAACCTAAATGACAGAAAAAGTAACAAAAAAACATTTTTTGCTTAAATAAAAAAAAAAAAAAAAAAAAAAAAACACATCATCACCATTAGAACAGATTCAGAGCAGATACAAATGATTAACCTTTTTAAGTGTTCCTTTGTTCAGCTTTGTATCACTTTGTTAGGCTGCTACTTAAAAACATCCAGAGAGAGCACTCTATACTATAGTTAAAAAAGTGTATATATTTAGTTGGCTCTCTTTTTATACCATACAGCCTTCATAATTGCATCTTCAAACATAGTAACTATGGTTGCAAACAGCAGGTTAAACATTTCAGTCATGACCTTTACTTGTTATCTTCTGCTAAATTTGTTGCATGACCAGGAAATTTCTGTGTATGCTTTTTCTGCCTTTTACTTTCCTCACCCTCACACCCCTGCATCCTGTCTGCCAGAAAGGAGGAACAATAAGATGCCTTTACACAACTGTATGTATGGTCATTTGCACTGCCTCCTTTTCCCTACTCTCCTTTATATACAAACACTTAAATAGGCTTTTGTTCACATTAATTAGTTACCATTTGTGAAAAACAATGTAGGCTGATAATGTTCTCCGGATGATACTTTCCATCATCATGTCATTTTGTTATATATAGAGTGGTAATTCGTGTCGAGAAAATGGTTGATATTAATAAAGAAGGGGGAGATTTGGGAATGTGGCCATGGGGGTTGGAAAGCCCCGTGGTTGAGATAACATTGGACTCTTAACGATGAGGCCATCAGGAATGTAAAAGAGTTTAGAGGGAACAAAGAAGGGTGATTCAGGAGACTCCATGCAGTCTCCGGTTGCTTGTTCCCCAGCCGTTAAGGCATGGAAGTTTCTGGGTGTTTGCTGTTGTTATGTTCAAAGTTGTTTTGAAAAGAACTGCTGTGGAGAGAAGGGTATAAGAGGAGAGCCTGCCCTCAAAAAAAAAAAAAAAAAGAAAGAAAAAAAAAAAGGAAGGCAACACGATGTGATGAAGTTATGATCAATAAAGAAGCAGGAAAAAGGAGCGAAGAGAAACAGGTTATCAGAACGGAGACCAGGACGGGCACAGGCACATTGATCACCTCATGAAGATAGGTTCTGCCAAACTCAGCAAACCGCTCAGAGAAGCTCGTACAGAAAGTCCTGGAAATAAGCGCACCGGAGCTGGGAAGAATCTCGAGCTGAGTGAAGCGGACCCATGCACACAACTGCCTCTCTCTGGTAAGCAGTTGTGCATTATGGGGAATCATACATCCTTAGGAACAAAGACTGTCCTGGTAACCTTACAGCTTATTCTCCTTATTAACGGTCGGACAGTTTATGAGCCCGAAATATGGGACCAAATTGAGGTCAAGGTGTGGGACTCAGAAACTAAAAATGACAAGGTTGCAGTGGGAATGCTCGGCACCTGGCGAGCAATCTCTGAGGCCTTAAAGAGCCGTGTGGGACCACAGTCAGAAGCATGTGTTTTGCCAGATAGTGAGGGAGCTGTGGGCTTGTTTATTGATCTGACTGCTACGCCATGGGCCCCTCTGCCGCAACAGCCATCGAAGGCTTTTGCTGTTACGCCCCCTGGTGACCTGAACGTGCCTTTTGACCCAGGCCTATTGGCCTTGAGAAGGAGATGGGTATGCTTTTCTTCGATCTGGGAAGAACGGGATACATAAGGCCTGAAGACCGAGTTGCTTGACAACTTAAAGCAAGACATCTTGTTCAAAAGGAATGGAAAATGAAGACTTATTAGTAATCAAGAAAAGGAATGGAAAATGGAGACTGTTAAGTCATGGAACTTAAAGGATTGTTTGTTACCTTTTCTGATCGTGAATATGTATAGGCGTACTCGATTTTAGTAAGTTATAGAACTTAAAGGATTGTTTGTTACCTTTCCTGATTGTATAGGCATACTCGGGTTTAGTATGTAAAGCAATGTTCTGTATATTTAGAATGTTTGATGTTCGTGTGTGCATGTTGGTGGAGCGTAAACTCCCCGCACACCCAGCGCTGTTTACTTGCCTTTTATACCTTTTAGAAATATTTCTTTTATAAATATTACAAAATTCAGATTGAGTTGAGACCTCATTTATAACAATTTGATATTTAGAAAGGGATAGATATATATCTGGTGGTGTGTATTAAGGGAAGTTATTATGAATATAACACAGGCAAAACATTTAACAAAGTACAAAAGAACAAGCAGCAGAACATGTCTGTAAAGCAGTGAGTCCTAATGCAATAAGATAAAGAAATTTAGAATTGTTTTGAAGGGATTTGCGGATGGAACAGTAACATTCCTGACTATAGGGATACAGATGGAACACGGTTTTCCCTGTGGGGAGTGGCCAGATGAGAGCGCTGCAATCTACAGCAGTCCCCAAGCATGTAGGCGTGAACTGAATTGCAGCAGGATGAGGTGAAGTATGCTGTTGGCATCAGGACTTCAGTATGAAGTGCTAAGCAAATGGGCAAACATTGTCAACAAATATGAGCAAAATAGACCTGAGTTGTAGAGGATGTGCTCCCACGCGCCAGGTGAAGGGATGAAGGGAACAATTTAACTTTTTTTCTTTTATTTTTTTTTTCTGTTGTGTATCACAAAGGGTATGCGTTACTAAAGTAAGAAACCTGCAGAAGTCATGGCCAAAGAAGAGAAAAGGCTGTATCTGAAGTTTGTGTGGACATAGGACAGAAAGTGAATTTTTTAAGAGGTAACAAAATTCACACTGAAAACCCAAAGGAAGAATATCTGATTACACTTGCAAACTGCTAACAGTGATGTTTCTTGAGAACGCAACCTGAAACAGCAAGGCGATGTCACAACAAACATTCCCCAGAGTGCTGAGTCTCCTCTTTGCTGTCTGCAGTTGGTGTCAGGAACGTGCTGAAAACAAAACAGTGAACAGAGACACTAAAGCTGTTTTTGGCTGGAATGCTTGGATGTTTATAACTTATGCATATTTTTAAAAGTGTGGTCAAAACATGAAGCACAGCAGTACAGCTCAGCCATATGTGAGTGGTCATGAAGTTGGAAATATGGATGCTTTGTTGTATCCTTTGCAAGGCAATTTTACTCTGTTGCTTTTGTTGTTAGCCTTACCAGATCACAAACTCTTGCTGCAGGCATACTTTTGTCCTGTAGTTTCAGAGATGCTAGGTAAAAATCCTGCTCTGCTGAAAGCAGGAACTTTCTGTGGCTTTGTCTAAATTGGTTGACCAAGAAATAGCCCTTACCAGTCTGTCTTTCTTTCTTTCTTTCTTTCTTTCTTTCTTTCTTTCTTTCTTTCTTTCTTTCTTTCTTTCTTTCTTTCTTTCTTTCTTTCTTTCTTTCTTTCAATAAATTCTACTCGTGGAGGCACTCCCTGGCCAGGACTTGTGTCTGTCTCCAATGTGCATACACATACATACTTGTTTTGTCTGAATATTTAATCTGTAATTTCTTATCTTTTTAATTCACACACAGAAAATAACAGTTTTCTATTAAAGAGAAAGAAAGAAAAAAAAAGTCCATAAGACTCCTAGGAGAAGGAAGTAAAAAACTGAAACAAAATGGCATTTAATGGCACCAGAACCTTACTTACACCTAAGTGCCACTTCTTTTACATCTGGGTCAACGTGTACCTTATTTGATTAGATACATGACATGCTCACTGCTTATTGTTTCATCAGAAAGACCCACACTGTACATAAAAGCAAGAATAGGCCAGAATATAAAGATAATAAAGATAGATGTATAAACTGGAGGATATTTTCAGACTTATAAGTCTGAAGGGAAAATGAGAAAAGTCAAAACAGTGCTTGTGAAATGATGTAAAGACAGTGATGTAAACATATTTTTCACATCTTTTACAAGGTGCAAGACTGAAACGTATAGGAGCATATTGTAGCTACAATGCTTTGGCCCAGCAGAGGCAGCCCAGTATAGAATTTTAATTTTCCAGGGTAAGGGGCCCATAAAAACTAAGCTTCAGAATCAGAAAAAGGAATGGTCATATATTAGAGGAGTGAGGAAGCATGCGTGCTTAGATCCACCTGGAAAAGATCGAAAATGCTGTCCCTACCATATAAAGTTAGGTACTCAGTGTGTTTTCAAAAAGGACAGAGGGAGTTAAGAAATACTTTTTTAGTACAAGAGTTGTAAAAGATTCTAAAAATTTTCTTCTAACAGTGAATAAATCATTTTTGTGCATTATATTCCATGATGATCACTATTTATTATTATTGTTTCCACTCAGGAAAGCTAAATGTATTGGAACAGATTCCTCCAGCTGTGTTTGGCTTGCTTGAATTGTTGGACAGGTCTAAAAAGAAACTGGAAGCTGGCTGCTGTTGCCCATTCAAGATTTCCCCTGAGGTGAGAAGAAAGGAAAACCTTGGAAAAGAAAACATAGTTGCTTTTTCAGCTCTTACACTTCCATATCAGTTTAACCATTATGTTAGGAGTAACAAAAGACGTGCCTGCTCTCACTTGCACCATAATGAGGGCACCTACAGTTTAAGAGCTAAGGAGTCAGTTCTTGAGGACTCAACAGGGTCCTTAATAGATTTCTTTAATCAGTCATTATCTCATGAGAATCAAACCATATATTAAATGCAAAAAGGTAGAACTGAAAGATTAAATTAGGACATGTACAAAGCAATGGGGAAAATAAGAATTATTTCAATCCTGACCATCTCTAAGATTATATGGTTTTACTTTAATAAAAGCAGGATATTTGTGAAATCAAATAGAGTACATGCATTTAAAATAGGTAGTCTTGTATAAAGATGATCCATACTGCATGAGAACTAAGGAAAAAAAAAAGGAGTTGACCACTGCCAGAGTTGTGGCAGTCACCGTTAATGTCCTTTAAAAAATGTCTTTGTAGATTTTTAAACAATGCTATCAGACTAGAGATGGAATTAACATTAAATATGGATACAGCAGAAATGAGACCTGTATCAACTCCCCAGATATCTCATCTACCTGTTATTTGCATGTGTTTTCCTTTATATAGGAAAAAAAAAATAATAATAAAATCTTACCATGTCACACTGCAGTCCTTTAATAATGTTATATCTTTTAAAGAAAATTAAAATGCATTTATGTCAAATTAAGTCAGTCTTCAAAAACTTAGGCAAATATGCTTTTCTTGAAAGACAGATTGTAGGGATTTGAACATACTGCTAAGTTTCTTTGTGAAGGAAAATATGTAGTGCTGCAATATAGGATTTCAGTACTTTCAATGTAACTGAAAGAGCCCCTCTTAATAATTATGTTGTTTCCAATGACCAAAAACCCAACGAGAGAACATATATCTAGGAGTTGATCTGAGCCCAAGAATGCAATTGATTTCCATTCATCTGTTTAAATACTTAGCAAAAATGTGATAACTAACTGCCTGTGAACTGTGTCTATAAATGTCTATAGATCAATACATCTTATTTAAGATTGTCTTAGTTTAAAATTTTAAAGATTTTTGTGAGGTATTTATGTTTTTTATTATTTTTTTTTTTATGAAAAAACTTCCATCTTATCATAATTATATCTAACTAGGAAATAATATAGCAAAAGCAAAGGTTGGTAATTCATCGTGGACAATAAAATTTTAAAGCCAGGTATTGTCAAATTGTCATTGTGTTTCAGAGAATTTTCCTCTGGAATTATGTCAACAATGTAAATATTGAGAAGATGATAGGTAAAGTTATCAGTACCTGTTCCTTTTCTGCATTTCCAGCATAGTTTTTACAGAAGTGCTTGGCTATTACAAACAGGGAAAGAGGTGAGCTCTCTTCTGTGTCATGGGAAGAGGAATTCTGCAAACATTTAAATTGAATTTTTAATAAAACATTTGGTGGGAAAGGCATGTCGTTTCCCTCTGGAGGAAATAAAAATGCTCTTGTTTGGTTTGGATTTCCAGTGCTCTGATTTTCTTTCACAAACTACTAATTAGGCTTTCACAGATCCACAAGGTTAGAATTTCACTGCAGTGTGAGCTCAGATGAATACTTTAGCAAGTCATTGTCTATGAAGTCATGAAATGCAAGCTTCTTTTTAATATGATACATCAAGTAAGTGATCATATCCTACTCAGATTTCAATTTCAAATTTATTTATTTATTTATGTATTTTAAAGAGTAAAAACAACAGTCCTTAATTTGTTCTAATTCACTGTTTCATTAATTATTTGAACCAAAGGTGCTCCCTCAAAATTACTGTTTAGAATCAAAGGACAGAAAAATCAGTTCTTTCTGCCACTGTTTATCAGGCAAATGAAAACTGTGAATGCTCAGTGGCATACTGGCTCTGCTCCTGTGTGCACCTCAGGTACTGGATAAGCAAGAGGTGGACCACACAAACCTTTCAAGGCTTGAGCTGAGTGATTGCCAGTACCTTATAAAGCTTAATATAATATGTCTCCTTTGATAATCAGAGCTCAGTTAAAAATATGTGCCAGTCTGGTGAGAAATGAATAAAGCTGATGCAAAACCTATTTCAAGTGGTTATATCCAATACCAAATGTCACATTTTACTGGTTGACACACATTTATCACTTCATTTCATAGTACAGTAAACAACTCATAAGTCACTGGCTAATTTGATTGACAGTAGCCTTCGGCATTCTTCAGCAATCATGTAGTATACTACACCAAGTCAGACTTTTAGGGTAATTTACTTCAACAATATAAAAAAAAAATAAAAACAAAAATCCTGTAGTCTGTTAAAAACGAAACAAAAAGGGGAAATCAAAAATGAGAGAACAATAAATTATAGAAATTTCTCATTTGAGTAAGTAACAGCTTTAATAGCTTTCTCTAAGTACTGAGTACACTCAATTGAACATCTGCTTTCCAGCTGTGTATATTGATATATTACCAGAGTTTTATTCTCTCCTACTTTAAATATATCCATAAGTTTTTCAGGGCTCCACTACCTGACTTTCTGACAATGCCTTGATTGTGAAAGATATAAAAATGTCAAAAATTCTGTAGGCCATTTTATGCCCAGGATATTATTTTTCAATTGAATCCAAAGACAGATGTCTATGAACAATTAAACCATTCTCCAATCACACCTTGTTCCAGCTGGGATCATAGAATTAAAAGGAAATAAGCCATCATGATTCACTTATTGCTGGAGTACCTAGTGTTTCCTGTACTGCTGATAGATTCTTATTAAACAATTCTGTCAATGGAAAATGAATATTGTCCGCTGTTTGAACTTCTAAAGTTAGTTCTTTGATATTAAATTTGGTTTTCTTCTCTTATAATAATTCATACACTTAGTGACTGGCTTCAGAAATTCCCATTAGATGGAGATTATGTTATCTAAAGCTTACTAAATCCCATGTCAGGTCTCAGGGAGTTTATCTGTAAAGCAGAACACTGAGAAAGATCTGTAGCAAAAAGGGGAACTTACTACTAAATATATACATATATATACACATATACATATATATACATATATCCCAGTGTCTCCTCTATTAAAAAAGATGTGGAAAAGGCTTCTTTATTTCCCCTCAACTCAATACAAGGTTAGCTTTCTCAACTCCCTTTGTCACTGTTTTTTGCATGGCAACCACACAACTCAGAGTTATGTCTTTAAAAGAGACCATATAATGTGCATATGAACGAAATATCATCAGTATGTTTATGTTTAGTGATTCACAACAGCCATATTCTCACTCATATGGGAAGCATTTGATTTCCAGACTGTGCCCAGAAAGGTTGTTAATAAAATATTTCTGCACTTTGTAGATAGACAGTTTATGATCTTAGGTTATATATTCTAAATGCACTCTTATTATTTTCCCTGGACACGATAGAACAGACACAGGCATACTTAGTTTCAAAAAGCTAATATAAAATTGAAATAGAAATTTACTGATTGATTTGTTTAATTTTATTAAATGACACCAAAGAAACATGATTGTGTCTTTCAGAAACATTAGAGATTAAGAGGATACATTAAAGTGTGTAAGTTAAATCTGTCTTAGTCCTGGTAAGTTTTCTGAAAAGATTGACATGTATTAAACTCCTGACTGTGGAAATTGCAATCTAGTGAGAAGTCATTTCCCTTAAAACCTTGAGATTCACAAAGCATTAAAGGAGGTGATTGAAAGATAAATCCAAAAGGCAGAAAGTTGGCACTACTGATTTACATGACTTATCTGCATTTCTGAGTGCCATTGTAAACCTGTGCACTGCACTGGTGTACATTACACACTTCCTGCATATGTCTGTGCACACTTGACTTGGAAAAAAATCCAGGGTCAGCTTCTGTTCACAGGCCCCAGCCAAACAAATCCTTTAAGCATGTGCTTAAATTCAGCAGAGGAATAATATCATCGACATCAATGAAACTCCCCACATGTTTAAACGATTTAAATGTTCACAGGTTCAGGGAAGTTTTATTTAGGATTTATACTGTTGTAACAGTAACCACTAACATGACTTTTACTTTCTTTCCCATCTGCCCACTGTTTATAGTAGAGAAGAGATTTGTAGGGGCAGGCAACTATCCTTTTTATTTAAAAACAACTGACTTGCAGAACAAAGGGCTGCTGAATAAACAAGTCCTGCTTCAGGCTGAAAGCATAACCAGCGAACTTGGCTTAGGTATAGGTTTATACAACAGCAGTAATCCCTTGTGTCCTCTTCCGTTCTCTCTCTCTCTCTCTCTCTTTTTTTTTTTTTTTTAAATCTAACAAAATTTATGCATGCATCATTAAGTGTGTCTAAAACCCTAAAACCAAAAATAACGTAAATACATTAATTGACTAAATTTTTGAGAAAAAGATGGTCAAATATCTGTCTGGCAAAGAGAGATGCTGAAATAGCACTTCACAGAAAATTAGATTTTATATTTTATATACATTTAGCATTTAGTATCATCTTTTCTATAGAGGTTATTCGAGCAGTTAACACACGTACATATTATCTGAAACAGACATTTCAGAAAGGAAAAATCCCAACTTTCTTCATATTAACAACAGTTGCAAACTTTTGTTTGTTTGTTTGTTTGTTTGTTTGTTTTTCCCTTTGAATTAAAGAAGACTGTGAAGGAACCTAATCTTTTTATTCTTTCTACCCACCTTTTTTCCCCACCTGGATCCAGCTAGGAGTAAGCTGTTTAGCATTCATAATGCGGCTTGATAAAAAACAGTCCAATTCAAATGAGGAACGTTCTTAGGTATTGAATACATCTACCTAGAGGTCCATGCATTTATTATGGCTGATGTAGAGGGAGTAGTATTTAGACAGAGAGAAATTTAGCAAAACATCCACAATCACACAATGTGTCAGAAAAGATGTTTTTAGAATTCCTGAGATTATGACATGTTAAACTTCAGACCCGACTTCAGCTCCAGCAATTCACCTACATTCAAAGCTTGAGAAATTATAACTGGATACTCCACTATGTAAAAAGTTGTTTTCTGTTTATATAACATACTTAAAATCTACTAAATGTGGAATAAATTTTTTGGGCTGATGTAGAACAGGAAGATTTTTTGTGCAAATGCTTATTCTTCTGATCTTATTGTCATGGTGAAAAGTCACATAATATTTGTTTTATTTTCTTCAACCCATTTTGTTATCTTTTGGACTTTTGTTGTTGTTGCTAATTATCTCAAAAAATAAATACTGATATATGCTTAAAAATCAAGACCTTTATAAGACTTACAAATATTAAAATTTCCACAATGCATCTAGGATCTTCCTGTTTCAAAGATATACTGATTACTTTGTGTTTTATGCAATATAATTTGAGGCAGACAGATTGGTAGGTTTGAGCCCTAAATTGCCCTAAGCTACCTCTGCAGTGGAGGATTTTCATCTCAGCAAGAAAATTCCCCCATAGATTCACTGAGAGCTTAGATGTACTCACTTTTACCCTGGTGCTATCTAAGTCCCTGCATTGGTTGTAACATCTTGGTAAAGTGGTAAGCTTAAAGTCTGCACCAAAGTGCCAGTACAAAGCAGAATCTTGCTGTCTTATTTTGCAAAATCTGTATCTTCTCTGTATTTATTGAATCTTAAATAAAAAGATCCTCCCTCTGGATTAAGATGCTCAAAATCTTCCAAATCAGCTTCACTAAATGTTGTGGGTCAGAATGGACAAGATTTGCCAAGAAATCATTTTTGCTATTGGCTTGGATTATTGACAAACTGCAATTATTTGGAAAAAAAAAAAAAAAAAAAAAAAAAAAGCTTAATAAATTGTGTTTTTTTTTTTTTTTTTTTTTTTTTAACATCTGAAATCAGAATAGTGACAAACTAATTAGCATTCAAAGGCATTCTGAAATGGGAAAATGTTGCTGTAGGAGTGAATGTGAACAGTATGAAAGATTTATGCTTACACCTGGGAAAGTCACAGCAGATTGAACTCCAGCAGGTGAGATACCACTGTGTAGGAAAGGCAAGTAATTGTATGTCACAATATCAATGGAGTGCCTGAAATGTTAGAGGAAATTACTACACAAGTTTGGAAGAAAGGTTTGCTCCCTTATGCAAAGTGTGCTCTGACTCTTGTATGGGGCCTGTGACAGAGACCATTTCATGTCTGTGGAGAATAGTCAGACTTACTAATGTCACTGATAAGCACTGGTCTTGGGCAAGGGGGGAGTTTGCTTCTGCTTCTCTCTTACACAAACTTTGTGGATGGATGTCCACAGGCTTTGGTATGAGAGGTTACCAAAAGAGGGATTTTAGTGGTGGCAGGACAGTCTTGTTTTGTCAGCCAAACAGAATCTTGAAGGCCATGGTGACCAGAGTGAAATCTTTTGCTTGTAAAATTAATATTAAAATTAACACCCCTGGATATGATAATGAGCTTAATGCTCATTAATGCATGTCAGTACATGCTAAACATGTAAGACTATAGTACTCAACTGTCCCCACAAATCATGCTAAATGTCACCCGAGGGCAAGGAACAGATAAGAGTATGATATAAAAGGAAGAGTGTAGAAAAAGTGTTAGTGTTAGGAAGAAGAGTTAGTGTTAGAATTAGATGAAGTGACAGAAAAGTTGGAAAGGGTGGGGCAGAAAGAAGAGACTGGAGACCTGGAAGAGGCAGTCGATGTGCTGTGTTCCTTCTCCACAAGACAGGGACACCTGCTTGGTAAGCTCTGTGCTTACACCTTTTGGTGAGGAATACCCAGGATAGAATTTTCCTAGCACTATTATCATATATTAGTGCTATAACTGTAACTGTATTTATAAATGACAATTTTGAATTTGTTATTTCTGTTGCCTTATTAAATTCTTTCAGCTTTATGAAACTATCTCAGTGAAAGTCCCTGAAAGGGCTCTGAAACAGGTGAATATTTGACTCTGATAAGTACCCTTTAACACAACAATGTCCTAAGGGAGAACATGAATAAAAATGTCAGGAGGGTATTGCCAAGGAGATTATGAAATCATGCTGAATTTAGGCATATGGGAGAGGCTGACAATGTGAGGTTTCAAACCAGAGACTAAGTGAAACTCCCACAAGAGCTGAGAGTTAAAAACAAACAAACAAAAAGTGATTTGTGTAGCCATAGGATGAGTTTTATTTTGTCAAGAATTTCCAGGTTTGGACCTCATCATTAAAGCAGCTTCTTGTAAAATGTAAAGGAGGATGTAGTTCATTCTTCTGCTGATTTTTTTTTTCCAAGTAAAACTGTATTTATTTAACATATCTCTGTTTCATGATCCATTGATTCAGTAGTCATAGAGTTTTTCCAAAGAGTTTTTCAAAAATATTAAATACATGTGTTAAAAGAAAGTAACTTCTTTCTACACTTAGATAATTTAAACTGATTAAACTGCCTTCAACCTCCCTTTAGATGTTAAATTTAGTGTCTTCAGTAAAAGAAAAATAATAAAATCTTTTTGCCTCCAAAGACAGGAGTTTGCCAGGAAATTTATCCAGATGGGTGAGCAGGAATTTTAATAAAAATAGAATACTGACTTTAGGATTTGGAGTTTTGACAGTCCTTGAGATTAGCCTCTCTCAGTTTCCCTTGAAATTAAAGATGGCAACAGAATTGATTTCAATGAGAATGTAGTGAGCTTAACCAAGAGCAAATCTGCAAATCCCACTCTATGAACATCTAAATCAGAGAGATTAATTTACAAAAAGCATTTGTAAGGTTCTTTTTCAGCTTTCTTCCTATGGAGCTTTACCCTAATGAAACAAACATGCATTTTGAGAGGATGAATTTTCAAAAGAAAAAAATAGTCTCATTTTCTGTTCTGTGGATTAGTCATATACTCTAAATTCACCTTCTACATAATAATTGTGTATGTAAATACACGGATAGGACGCAGTTATGTGTGTATAAGGTCATATGCACAAACTCACTGGAAAAGAAGATGGTAATCATGCACTCTAATGAACTTCTCTTGTTTGTAGAGAAGATACAGATAACAATAATGATAAATGTATATATATATATATGTATATATATATATATATCTGTTAACCTATTTCTTTCATCCAAAATATTAAGAGTAGTTACTAATTGGGCCATATTCCTCCATGAGTTACTTTCATGATGACAGAAGTCAATGGCTTAGTTATTTAAGATACTTCTGAAACCTAAAGTTTCCCCATACTTCTTATCATAATATATAGAGTATTCAGATGAGAAACTTGGAACTAAAATATCTCAGCTTGTTTGGGGAGTGTGCTGAACTGTGAGGACATTTTTTTTTTTTTCTCCAGCCACACTTTTTACCTTTGTCTCAAATAACATGTCTAAATTTAAGAGCAGCATTGTCTGTTTCGGCACTGGCGTCATGCTTAGAGTTTCTGCTTCATCTGCCTTGTAATATCTGCCTCTTCTTAAACTTATTTTCAGTTTTCATTTCTAACTTGCATTTGATTTCTCTTTTCATAATATGCAGGTTCAAAATGAAAAAATATACTCTAAAAGACTCTGAAACCTTATGGAGTAACACTAGGAAAAAATAGGTTTTCATGTCCTAGAAGAAAATAAATCTGCCTCTTTCCTTTCTTTTAAGAAATAAAATTAGACCGTATTAGATAGCACTTACTTTGGTAGTTTTTTATTTAAGCAAAGTAGATGTATTCTACTTATGTCACAGTGGAAATGGACTTTGCTGCAACTTATAAATTTCTGACATTATGAGTCATGTTCATTAATGGCATAGATTTCTACAGTTCAGACAGCCATCCTTTTTAATTTGCTAGAAATAACAAATTGGACTTTTTTCTGTTCCCACTTTCTCATTTACTTAATTTTCATTATATCTGGCTCTTTATCCTGATAAGAATGTTTTGAAGCAGGGTTTATATTAAGTTTTTATTTCCTTAGAAATCAAAACACAAAACAGGACTAAAGGGAGGAACCCAAGTTAAAAAGGAACATTAGCATGAACAGTTAAATTTCCCATCACTAGTCATGTAACTTAGGAAAAAAGAGAAAAAATACTTAAAAATGGAAATGGAAAAAAAAAAATGCTAAATGGCATTTTCAGTTAACATTATTGACTGAGAGTATACAAGTTGGTCTCCAGCAGAGTCTTCAGTTTTACACAAATAAATAAATAAATAAATAAAGCAGTGTAAATGACAAATTGTCATACAATTCTGGTGCTTGCAGTATATCAGATCATGGGTAAAGAAGCTGTGTTGTATAATTTCCCCAGAGCAGTCAATAAAGTATTTAAGGAAATACTTTCAATCTCCCTCATTCTTAAAACATCAGTCCCTGAAATTTTAAGATAGGAAGCTGCCAATCCTTTGTGCTGTGATTTTTCAAAACAAGTGCAATCACCATGGAAAACACATTCTCTCAAGGCTTTCAGTTGTTTACAGAGTCAACAGATTTGTGTAATGCAACGAAACATTCTTTTGCAATTTAGTTGTTTTAAAGTCTAAATGGTTCATCTGCTTAGCTTGTTAAAGTCTCCTTTTCCTTGGCAAGCTTTCCCAACAGAGCTAAAGCATAGATAAAGAAGGCACGAATGAATACAGAAGGGTTCATTAGGAGCACGTGAACGATTCATTTGAGATAACTGCAAAATTCAAAATGTTTTTCATTTCTTTCCCAATTATAGTAAAATCTTAGACAATCCAGGACAAGATTTCTCATACTTACTTTTGTTTGTTTGTTTGTTTGTTTGTTTAATTCCCCAATTTACAAGGTGTTTGTTTACAAATACCAGCCATTGAATGCCCTGTGTAACATTTTTCAAGGCAATCAGACATTCCATTTTAAATCCTAATATACTTTAGAGTTAAAGAAGAAGCATCTAAACTTTTCCTCATTGCCCTAGTTCTCAACTAAAGACACAGAGTAAATTAAACATTTCTTTATCTTTTTCCCTACAAAGTGCCAAAAATTTTTTTAAACCTTTTGAACACTTGTGAACACCTCCATAACCCTTACCCAATTCACTTCAAATATGGTCAAAAATCTTAAAACAGTATTAGCTGTGACTTGCCAAGTTTGAGGTCAACATTTCTTTAGTTGCAATCATCACTCCAAAATAAAATTTAATTAAGCAGAGTTATATCAGTCTACAAAGTATTCTGATCTGGCCCTATGCATAATGTGTTATACCTGTGCTGTACATGTATTTTAAAAGACAGCTGTGACAACATGAAATGTATCTGGTATTTTTAGATCTGCCTACTTCTTCTTTTCTTCAATGAACATACCTTTCTACCCCTTCTGAGGTCATAATTTCCATATTTAACGTGCAAAATATCACCTCCTGCTTTAGGTAATTACACGGTAAAGTTCCTGAAAACCTTGTCACCCTTATTAAAGCTTAGAATATCTTCCAGCCATAGTTTTGTTAAGTGTTCTCTGCCTGCAGAGTCTTGATGACATAATTCAGACCTGTATTCAAGACCCTCACCTTAGGCCTACTTTCTAACATTCTAATTGCATGACATTATGGTTTCTTGGAAAAAGAGAAGTAAAGCATTCCATGTTATGTATTTTGATAGTTTGTGGAGATGTTGGGGTAGGGAGGTGTGGTGGTTTTACCTTGCTGGGCAGCTGAACTCCACCACAACTCCCCCTCCTCAAAGGGAAAAGGGTAGAAATTGCGATGAAAAGGGCTCAAGGTTTAGGATAAGGAAAGGTAGATCCCTCACTAATTGCTGTCATGGGCAAAACAGAACTGGTTCTCATTCCTTGTTCTCCCAGCTGCTGTTATGCAGCGGTTCCCTTTGGATATGGCTGGAGCAGGCTTTCATTTGACATGGAGCAGCTCCTGGACTCTGCTCCCAGAGGCTAACCCTGCAGCCCCCTGCTACCATGGGGGCTTACCATGTAAACCCAATACAATATGATGAGAGCATTTCTAATAATACAAACTGGTAAAAATAATGTATTATGACTAACATTTTCACCTTTTCTTCTTAGTAAGTATTTTTTGTTTTGCTAAAATATGTGACCACTTTTAAAAAAAAGAGAAAAACATCCAAGCTTTTTTAAAGGAAAACCCAATATTTTGATATTTCCCCCTGTAACCCTGTTGTTATTCCTTATCTGAAAATATTGATGACAATATCTCCTATCATGTGTTTAGAAGCAAAGTAAATAACTACTGTGATATCAATAAATATATACCACAAAGCCACATATCATTTATTGTGAGAAAAATGAATGATATACATTTTTCATAATATATTAAAAACAAATCCAAACAAGATTCTGATGGTTTCATTATTTATGAGACAGATTTTTTCTCTACTTTAATTATGTAAAATGTAGGTATCTAGTTTAAGTTCATCATATAGACCCCACTCTATATCTTGTCAATGAAAAAAACAGTCACCTTTACAAAATAGTTCATCCTTACTGGTATGTTAGATAGGAATCTTGACCGAGAACAAATATCACAAAAAACAAACAAACAAACAAACAAACAAACAAAAATCTGTATTGAATATATAAGCAACAGATATTAGTAAAATCATGTTCATTTTTATTAGGGTTTTTCCTTATAATTTTAGTTTGAATCTTGCTTCATCAATAAAAAATGGCTTACAAAGCCAAACACTGTATGTATAATCTATATGTCTTCAGCCCATTATCCTACCTGAACTGAGTCATTCAGCTTTATTACGGTTAAAATGAAGAACACATATTACATTAAATTTCCTTTTTCTTTTTTTCTTTTTAAATCACTGGATGATCTATTATTTAACATTAGGCATTCTTATTCTTCAGTTTTTAATTACATTATCAATCACTTTTTTTTTTTTTTTTTTTTTTTTTTTTACTTATCTTATTCTTAATGGATATTTGAAAGTAGTTCACTGAGGATTTTTATTACATTTTCTTTGCTATGCTTCTTTCAAGAGTGGGTTTGTATCACACCAGTTGCTAAATGCACCAAGTTAAAGACCATACCTATTCACATAAGATTGCTGCACTTTTTGAGGGAAGTGAGTTATATAAATAACAGAAGGGAAAATAAAAGAGGAATGAAAACTTATTAAAATAAGATCCTAGGACAACATGGTTTGGTACCTAGTTACTGAAGTTATCTTTAAGGTAACTACTAGAGTGGCTGATATGTTACATGAAGAATAAAAACAAACGAGCAAAAAAAACACAAACAAACAACAACAAAAACACAATAACACCTCTAATGAGGGTACATAGGGAAGAAAGAGTTTATTTAATGAAGGAACTATTCCTATATAATAAATGTTTAGAAAAAAATAGAATGACTGTGAGGTAGGAGTATTAGATCACTGACAAATTGTTAGTAGCCTGATATGAGTCAGAAAGAAGGGAGGAAGAAGAGACAGAACTGAATACTAAGAGCCACTTCAAACTCACATGATGAATGAAGGCATCTGGTGGAATCTGTAAATTCAATAATTAATTCTGAATGATGGGGGTGGGGGGGCTGGAGAGGGAAGGGGGAAATGGGTTGGAAGGATGCTGAAATATCCAGAATTTGAATTTCAAGTGGGGAATGTGCTAGGAAAAAATAGTGAAGACATCAATGACTGTAAGTAATGACAAGCATCTGAATTAGATCTTTACAGCGTGTGTCTGTGAATAGAGTCAAGTCTAATAGAGTGTGCGTTTGTGAATAGATTAGAGACAACTCTAATATAGACTTGCTGTATGATGTTGCTTATGCAACAGGTATGCAAAATGGAAAGCATGACATTCAAATCTTGAAAAGCACTCAAATTAATGTGTTAATAATTTATGAAGACTTTTTATCACAATGAAATATAGCAAAGCAATCAGAAAGTTCTGGTTCAGTAATGACAAAGGATGGAGAAAATCCAGTGCTTAAGGTCCTCAGGTTCACACTAATCCTAGATGATTATCTAAGATTAGGACCATAACTTCGGGCTGACTAGAGACTTGTTAAAGGTTTTCTTTACACTTCTGTTTGCACTTTCTTGTTCATTAGGCAGTGTTTCTTTTTAAGTATATATTTAAAGCAGGGAGAAGGTTTAGGTTTGAAATATTATATATCATATGCCTAATATGTTACGTTCATTATGTGCATTTATAAATAAAATCCCCAAACAAGAAGATTCAGAACTAAGTCATTAATATATGTATTATGTGTTTACATATTAATATATGTATTAGTGTTTTATGTATTATAGTTTATTGCTGGATTTTAAGATTTCACTATGTTTTCTAAAAATATTAAAGGACCAATTCAGTGTTCCAAATATCATCTACAGTCATTTTAAATGCTGCAAGATAACCAAGACATAAGCATGAAGTTCTTATGCTTTCATTATGAATAAAACTATATCATTTCCAAAACTTTTTTTTTTTTTTTTTTTTTTTTAGTCTGAGATAAATGAACATTATGTTATACAAAGCATGTTTTTGTTGTAGAGCAGGTTTTCTTACTAATTTGATTGTTAAGTGGAAATAGTTGACCTAAAATTAGATAAATTACTGTTTAGTGGACTAGCTTATAAATTGTAGAGTAGAGAAACAATGTGCTGAGATGTCTAGGTCTCTACTAACATTATAAGTGCTGAGAGTGATAAGTGATAATCAGAACAAAATAAAATTGTGACCATCATTAAAAAATGCATATCCAATACTCCATGGATCTGCAGGGTCTGCTACTGTCGACTGTCTCAAAAAGCAGGTGCTACACTGCCATTTTGAAGTATCATTTACTGAAGTTTTAATAGAATTCACTGTATCAGAACATCTTTGATTTTTTTTTTCCATAGTTTCAAATGCATACTTATTCTTCATTGTTTTTTTTTTAGCACCTATCCTTCATGCTTCTTTGAAATCCATAATCTAAAAGAGGTTGACTTTATTTTTAACTGACATTTGAAAGTGGCAAAGTTTCTTCTACAAATTGCTTGTCACTTAAAATAGATTGTTGACACTCTGTCATCAAGAGATAATGCTACCTATAATTAGTCCTCTTCAAAAGTTTATACCTTTACATACAAAAAATATACACATTAGGCATGCCTCTCAAAAAAATATGATGTATCAATGCATGCAAATCACCGTGTCTTTATAAATATTTTCTTAGGAAGCAGAACATCCTATTAATATACAACCAACCAGAAAGCACTGATCAACTTTTCACAGGGTCAAATTTTCAGTCATCCCAGATTTTCAGGTAAAATTTGGAAAGATGGAATATTAAATGCAGTCAAAATGTTAAAAAAACAACAACAACAACAAAAAACCTTGAAAAACTGTTAAAAATGTAACTGCTCAGAATTATTTAAATTTACTAAGATCAAAATTTACTTGTTATGAAAAAGACAAAGCTTATTTTCTGCAAAAAGATAATCAATATATTATTTATCAAGAAGTTTTTTAACGTGTGTTTCAATTCAAATTCAGACTTCTAATATATGAGAAAACCTGTTCGTTCTGCATAAATACATTCAATTTAAAAATGGGATAAAAAGAATTTTTAAAATATTGAATTTATGTCTTACTTTTTTTATATTTTTTACAATCTATGTTTACATAATAGGTTTGAGCAAGGTATTGAACATAAATTTAATTACAGGAGAACAATGTCCGTAACTCAGTCAGCATTCCATTACCACTTGTTTCTTGTATCCTGCCTTTCTAGCAATCAAGGTTTTCATTCAAACCATGAACTGCATCACAAGTTTATAAAAAAAATATGGAAATAATATATATTGCAACATACACAAAAAAATAATTTTTTATACTATTTTGCAGCTCATATCTTCCAGCTGTACATTCATTTCAATTATAAACACCACTCTCTCTATATAAATATATATGTATGTCTTCAATATCGCATAAAGTGCAAGCACTGGTATCTATCTATGACCAGTTTTTGCAGCTGACACCTTCTCATAAAAAGAGAAATACACTGTAAAGTGAGCTGGTCCTTAAAGGACAACTAAAAAGACCGACAAATAGGACCTTCCGCTTGTGCATTTTAAGATTCTGACAGAATGACCTGTGTTTCTGCCACTTCATAACTTTTATGCAAGAGTTGTCACAAAAATAGCAGAAAAATATTGTCATGATAATCTGATAATCTCTGGGTTTTGGTTCTGTAATGAGATCTTTATCCTCATTTCTGTGAAGAAATAAGAAATAATAAGAAATGAAGAAATAAGAATATTAGAATGAAGAAATAAGAATAAGAAATAAGAAATAATAAGAAATGAAGATCTTTATCCTTATTTCTTTGTTTGTTTGTTTGTTTGTTTTGTTTTTGATTTTTAGGGCTAGACACGTCATTTATTTTGAAAAATCTAAAAGTCAATTACCTAGACAAAACTAGAGGTTCTAGATACTGTCTCTAGAGGGGGGGAAAGGCTCCACTAATATTTAATTCATTTCAACAGCTTCAGAACACGGTGAATTCCAATATAAAGACTAGCTTAAACATACAGAACTGATTTTAGTTTTGGATATCACATTTTCCAAAGTTAAGCCCCATCATAAGAGATTTCTTGAGGTAAATTACAGACTGGATGTTCATGATTGAACTTGTAGCTAAAAGCACACCTCCTTTGTTCAGCTGACTGGACAGTTCTTTCAATCACAGGGTGAGAGTTTTGAACTGACAGAAGAAAAAAATAAAAATAAAAAATCACATAATATACTAATATTGCAGAAATAAGAATGGAGATATGAGGAAGTTTTCAAAATTTAGAAACTTGTAGTGCTAAAGTGCTATGAACTGAATGTTTTGTAGTTTGCTGACTCACTTGTTTTCATTCTCACTCATAAGTTATTAATATTATAAGCAGAGAAGAAACATCTATGATAAAGAATGTCCCCCCAAGATCTGAAAACCTTTGTCACCTTTGTAATTAAAGATTCATGTAAAGGTAACTTTTTAAAAATCCATGTTTTTGGAATGACTAGGATTGTAATTAGAATAAATAAATTCTGAACCTTAAGATTTTAATCAGGTTTCTGATTTGCAGATATAACATATACTGTGACTTCACTATTTCCTGTACTCACCCATATGTTAACATTTTAAAATAACCCTTTACTTTTTGTTTTAAGATACAGAATCATTCTCTCCTATTCACTGTGTTGACTGAAGGAGGGAGTCCTAAGATATGTCCCAGGAGAAATCTGGTGTGAGGCTGGGGACATTGCAATGTATATGGATTGGCTTGCACATGGACATTGCAATGAAGTGGACTTCCCTCACAGAATCACAGAATGGCCAAGATTGAAAGGGACCTCTGAAGATCATCTAGTCCAACCCCCCTGCCAAGCACACTGAGCACATTGCTAGAGCATATTGCTCAGGATGGCATCCAGGCAACATTTGAATATCTACAGAGAAGGAGACTTCACTGCCTAGGCAACTTGTTCCAGTGCTCTGTCACCCTCACAGTAAAGAAGTGCCCCCTCATATTCAGCCAGAACCTTCTGTGCTTCAGTTTGTGCCCATTGTCTCTTGTCCTGTAGCTGGGCACAACTGAAAAGAGACTGGCTCCATCCTCTTGACACCCTCTCCTCAGATATTTATCTATACATTAATGAGGTCAGTCTTCTCTTTTCCAGGCTAAACAGGTCCAGCTCTCTCAGTCTGCCATCACACTACAGACCTCTGATTGCCTTTGTAGCCTTCCCTTGAACTTGCTCCAGTAGTTCTATGTCCCTCTTGTACTGGGTAGCCCAGAACTGGACACAATACTCACATTCCAGTTCAAAAGTAAGTAGATTCTAGCTGAAACCTTCAGCCCTGCAAGTGTACACAAAGTCAAATGTTTGTTTTAAACAACAAACAAATAACAAAAACAAAACAAAACAAAACCACCAAACAAACACAACAACATCAACAACAAAAACACCAAAGTTCTGCTTTGCATGTGAAGAATGCTTTTGAGGTCAAGATTTTATATATATTTATATATTTATATTTATATTTATATTTATATTTATATTTATATTTATATTTATATTTATATTTATATAGCGCCTATCACTGTATTGATAAACACTGTTTGGAACTACTCTGATGGCAGTGGTAAGAACAGGAGTTGGCCTGTTAGTACCTCAGCACTTCCATTTCCAACTGATTTAAAAAAGAAAAAACACACCACAGGACTTGAGGCAAGACCGTATTTGAGAAAACTATGCGATGGGCTTACCTAAGAGGCTGTACAGTAAGCAGCGTGGCAAAGGTCAACCTGAGAAGACTGTAATTATATTACTTAATTGCTTATAATGGCAGCTGTCAAAAGAGTACATTCAATATATGAAATTACATGTATGCTTGCAGTAAGTGTAACTTCACTACTCCTTATGCAGTGAGATACCTCTTATACTTGCCAGCATATGATTGTGGAAGACTTTACAAGAAGAATCCCTGAGGACTTTCTGCATCTGATCTCATGTCACTCAAGAACCTTACTCTTTTCCACCAAAACATACAGAGAAATAGCTCTTAAAATATATAAATAAATAAATAAAATCACTATTTAAGAAAAATAAGCATATTATAAAAAGCTTATTAAATATTTTGCTTTTAGCTAAAGCACTGGTATAGTACATCTATTTCAGATGCTATCACAGAATCACAGAATCACAGAACTGTCTCCTCTCCTCTCCTCTCCTCTCCTCTCCTCTCCTCTCCTCTCCTCTCCTCTCCTCTCCTCTCCTCTCCTCTCCTCTCCTCTCCTCTCCTCTCCTCTCCTCTCCTCTCCTCTCCTCTCCTCTCCTCTCCTCTCCTCTCCTCTCCTCTCCTCTCCTCTCCTCTCCTCTCCTCTCCTCTCCTCTCCTCTCCTCTCCTCTCTTCATATAAAGCCAATGAAAGAGAGAAAGAGAAAGGGAGAGCGGGGGAGAGAGGGGAAGATTATTAAAAAGATTGATTTAGAACATCTAATTGGTGAGTTCCTAAAATCTTTTAAGTATTCCACAGAATATTGGACAACCGATAGAAAATCACTAGACCAGAACGTCCCTATTATTATTATTATTATTATTATTATTATTATTATTATTATTACTTATTGTTATTGTTTTATTGTTATTGTGGACAATTTACCACCTATACTTGTTATTATTTATCTCTTATTATCTAGTATTCCTGATTTCTATGTCATTTGTTATTTTCATACAATTGCATACAATCTAATTTGGAACATATAACATCAGAGAGAGGAATAAATTTTAATCAAAGAAAGAAAATTCAAATAACTGAGTGAAATGTCAAAGTCTATAAAAGACTAGTGCCCCACCCCCTCTGATATCTACATAAAACAAGAAAAAGTAGAGGCAGAAAACATCAAACTGCTCAAAGATTTCTCCTTTCCTCACACACTAATAATTCACCTATGGAACTCATTGATACAAGATATATTTAAACAAACAACAACAACAAAAACAAACAAACAAAAAAAAACAAGTAATCTAAATTATTTTAGACACTTACATGAAAGACACAAGGGACATGGAAGGAAATTAGATGGTCAGTTTGAAGGGAATGTACCAATGTATCACAGATACATTGAATTTGAGAGAAATTCACTATTAGAAAAATCACTGTGAACAGAATATTATTTTTGTGTGAAAAAACTATTTTACATGAAAATGAGTTAAAAAGGAATACAAGAAGATGTTTCTAACCAGAGAAAGTACTATGGTCTATCAGGACAACTGGACTGGACCAGAGACTATAACCTCTGTATTACTACCTTTATGTTTAAAGTTCCTACATTTTATCTTTTTATAAGACGTCTACAGTTATTTGACAGTTATTTGTTCTAGACTTTTTTTTTTTTCTTGACAAAGATGTTGCTGGCTAAAAGCATACTATATTTTTCATTTTTAAGGTACATGCACTCCATGTACTGCTCATTTTGAGGCAGTTTTGCTTTCCAGAAATATGCTGTAAGTTTAAATCACAAGTGTACTTTTATATTCAGTTTAAGACCAAAATAAATATACCACCAGCATGAACACTTTTCTGAGAAGGCAAAAGGATTTCTGCTTGTCATAACTAATGATGGTGATCAAAGCCAACCAGGTGCTCACACTGACCCTGAGCTTTGATCATTTACTACACTTTTCAATATCTGAGCCTGGGAGTGAGTTGCCCTAATGGCCTCTGATCGGATTAATGGCATGTGGCAAGAAAAAGGAGCAGGAGATAAGAAGAAGTGAGAAGGAGAGGGGAATGTCTAAGTATGCAGCATGTGTAAATCTAAAAACCCCTAGGCAATTGAAGTAAGCTCATATTCAAAGCTTTTCACACACTGAACATGGTGATGTTAATGAAATACTTGTATTTTTTTATTGAATACTTTTTCATGAAAGCTGCTCCCAAAGGGCAATGACATGATCCTTTATGCAAAAAAGTAGCAGTTACTCATATGAGCAAACTGAGTAATTTCAAAGGTTTTTTGTGTGTGTGCAAGTGCTTTTCTGAAGTCTATAAATTTTTTGACTCCTCCAAAGTAGATATCAATGCAACATTTAATACATTATAGGTATTTCTACTGAGTTACTATCCTTTCACCCATGGCTGGTAATATTGTTCATGACACCGTTAACTTCAAACTATGAGGCAGTCTGACTAAAAATGTTGCTTATCTTGCTAACATTAGTTTCTCATTTGTTCTAAAGATGGATTATGTGATTGTGTTGATAGCTAAAGACATTTTGTAAGACTTGCTCCTCCCATCAAGTCTGATTCACACATATGTGAATCTTTCTGTAAACAGTTGTCGTTTTTTTTTTGTTGTTGTTGTTTGTTTGTTTGTTTGTTTTTGTTTTTGTTTTCTTTGCCAGCACCTGGCTAATTTTAAGTACAGAAGCAGCAAATTTAAACATACAGATATCATTTTTTTTATCAAGGTTCTCCGGCTGCTGTGCACATTTCAGATGTTCTACAGCCAGAAAAAAAAAAATAAAATAGCAGATGACATTATTGCATGGGCCAGAAGCTGGCCCAGGAAAAAGCAAATATAAGAAAAAAGAGCTCTGGTAACATCTTGGTAAGATTCTTCTTCACAAGTTCAGATAGAACTGAGAACACCAGTGTTATGTTTTTTCTTTCTAGAAAAGTGGAGTCCTTTTCTCAGCACTTTAACAAAGAAAGAATTGAGGACTGTCCTTTTAATAAAAGAAAGAAATTTCAGCCTTCAAAATACCTGCAATTCATAAATTCCCAGCATGGGAAAGTTTTTGTTTGTTTGTTTTTCTGTGTTATGCCATCATTTCTTCTCAGAAAGAGTAGTCAGGCATTGGAATGGGTTGCCCAGGGAAGTGGTGGAGTCACCATCCCTGGGGGTGGTTAAGGAAAGGTTGGACTTTGTGCTTAGGGACATGGTTTAGTGGGTGACATTGATAGTAGGGTGATGGTTGGACCATCTGGGAGGTCTTTTCCAACCTTAATGATTCTATGACTCTATCACTATTGTAAACAAGAAAAAGAGAGTAATCAAAATTACATTATTATACTGAAACCTACAATTCTACTAACATTGCATGTTTTCAGCTGCTGCTGGCCATCAGCAGCTATGTTAAAACATAGTTTCTTATCAGTAACATTCCCTCTAACTGAAATAATATCATCACAGTTAAACGAAACAGACACAATTTTTATGAGGAGACCCAATAGTGGTCTTCCACTGCTTAAAGGGGCCTACAGGAAAGTTAGGGGAATGTAGTGATAGTTTAAGGGGTAACAGCTTTAAACTAAAAATAGATATTAGAAAGAAATTCTTTCCTATGAGTTTGTTGAGGCACTGGCACAGGTTGCCCAGAAAAGCTGTGGATGCCCCATCTGTGGAAGTGTTTAAGGCTAGGCTGGAGGGGGCTTTGGGCAACCTGGTTTAGTGGAAGGTGGGAAGGGGGGAGGAGTGGGAAGATGGAACTAGATGATGTTTAAGGTCCCTTCCAGTCCAAAACATTCTGTGATTCTATGAAACAGAACAGTCTGAATATCTGCCTTGCTGACATAATTTTGCAAGATTACTATTTTATACAGAGTTCAGCTGTCAGTGTTCATTCAGCATAACCCCACATGTTAAAAAAAAATTGATAGAATAAATAAGATCTTCTCAACTAATTTACTTACTTTGTATGTACATTGCTCTATACCATTTCAGTTACCTTTGGACTGCTTGTTACTACTGATGCTCCAGATATTTGGCTTTTCAGTAGTAACAGTTATAAAAAGAATAAAAGAAAGCCCCCACAGTTGTTTTTGTTTTTTTTTTTTTTTTCCTCTCAGCATTTGTATGTTCACCCTTACAAACTTTTGAGAGTAGCTGCCACTTTAATCAATTCTGCTGATAATGGAGTAAAAGTATATTTTAAGATGGAATTATGGTCAAAACAGAAAATTAAGCTGAGATCACACACTTTCACTGGCAACACCACAGATGAATATATTTGCAAATAGATGGATGATGTTCAGTATCGCAAATAACAGTACAATGAAATGGTGTTTTGGTCTTCCTTTGAAGTGTCTTTTCTATATAAATGGTCTGCTTTAGGCTTAATTCTTCAGACAGTTCCCTTGTTGCATGTTTGTGTGGCCTCAGAAGCCACTGTACTATATTAAAAGTAAAGTAACCTCTGGTAAAGGTTGGTATTTGCATGGTGTCAGACTGCACCTCATTTAATTCTGTGTCACAGTAAATTATGGTTGCAGCTTTTGCAACTTTAAAAAGCCCAGTGATGCAATTGTGTTGTGTACTAGGTGATATCATGAAGCGCTGTCCTTGACATGTAATTTAAATAACATTCAGTGTATTAAGTCTACCTAAAGGAAGTATTTAGTGGTGTCATGGGCAAGAGAGATGAGATAATCTGTCTTATGTTCCCCAAACCAGAGTTCTGTTACCAACTAGAAAGTAAAGCTGATATGGTGCTGTATGGAAAAATCTGTTGAAATGAAGAATTCCACAAACTTCTACTATGGTGTTATTTATATCCTTCTACTGGTATGTTTGCCATTTTCAAGGCTATAAATGGAACATCCAAAATATTCAGCAGAGGCTGAATCAATTCTACAACTATTCCTGTCTATATGCCTTAAATCACACTAAAGATAGCGCGACATGTGGAACTTCATTAAAAATATATATATATTTATTTATTTATTCATTCTATTTCATATATTTTATTATTCCAGGGGAATTAGGGCGTGTCCAAGATGTCTGTGACACCAAAATAAATATTTTTCACCTCAGCTAGCTGGCTTTAGAAATGCCACCATGTAAGGCATATTCTCTTCTATATAATTACATGTTAAACTATTTTTTCTACTCCAAGTATTTATACTATGAAGGATCACCATCATCAACAGGTGACAGTTCAAAAAAGAAGTTTTGACTTGGCTTAATGAAAGATGCTTGAGGTCATAGGAGCAGACATTGTATTTTCCTTGTGATAGTCCACTATGCTTTTTACAAAAGGACCGTACTCCTTTTCTGCAGTGCCATCACAGGAGAAGGTAATTTTAGTGGAGTGAATGTGTTCCTTGGAATAGAAAAATTCTAGATCTGATCCAGACGTAATTATTGTCCACCAAAAAGCTAGGCTTCAATTTTTAAAAAGAGATAATAAAACAGACTTTAGCTACAGGAGGAATTTAGCTTTTATGGAATGCATGTCCCAGTTGTACTAATTGTCAGGCTTCCATATGCATAAAAATTGAGACATTTAAAAATATTCTACTCTCAAAATAATAACACAGACCCCAATTTCCAAATTTTCTAAATGTTTCACAGGATAGGATTTACACCAGCTAACTCTAAGGATGTTCCTAAATCTAGGGCAATTCACTCATTCTTTGGTGGAAGCAGAAGGTCTCAAGGCTGAATTCTGCAAAAAGGAGTGTTAAAAAAGTATCAGTAATTCCATGAAAATTATAATTGCATAGCCAAGTCTTCTGAAGTCAAAAAATTCTGAAACTCCTGAGATGCTGTTACATTTCCTTTTCCACATTGAACCTTGTGCTGTTGGTGGCAGATAATTTTTTCAAATTCCATTATGTGATTGATTTAACAGCCTAAATCACATGTTAGAGGTGATTTTAGCATTTAATAACTCACTCTTTACTTTAAAAACAACTTGAAAATTAAATGCCATCTATTTCTCCCTTTTTGAAAATCACACTCTGTGCTTAATGCAATCTTTAGGCACCTTGTTAGAACTGGTTCTAAATCCCTTTTGAAAATGCCACACTTGTAAAGATGCTTCTAAACAATGGCAGTCAGAAGATTTCAGTGTATGCATGGAGTACTTTTCCCTGCCTTTTCCCTCTGTTAACATAGCAATATCTGAGTCTTTTTTTTTTTTTTTTTTTTTTTTTTTTTTTTTTTTTTTTTCTCAGTTATTTCACAGAAATGCAATGTCATGCCTGTACCAGGAAAATGAATCAAAACATTTTTTACCTGTGTACGGTATGTGTGGAAATACAAGGGTCAAGAAAGAAGAGTGTAACAGATATTAGGTATATCAATGCCTTTGATTGATTTGCTGAAACCAAAATGAGTCTGTAAAATGCAGGGGATGAATACAGTTGTTATTAGGATTGATTTGCCTGGCTTGTATGTAATGATCTAACTAGAGCTGAAACTACAATATTTTCCCTGTTTGTGTGTGTGTGTGTGTCTGAGTCTGTGTCTGTGTGATTGCTCTCTAATATTCACCTCACCTGAAATCACATGTGCTAGAATATGTGAGAAAATATTACAGTTAATAAACCTTCAGTGCTTCTGTAGGATGCATGACAGCTGCAAAGAGAGTAAGACTTTGAAAGCAACTGGTGTGACCCCAGTTCTGCAAAGACCATACCAATTTGCTTCATGCTGTGAATTCTGAGTACCCGTATTGACACTAGGTAGACTGTTTATTGCGTGGCTAAAGATGCACATGAATCTTTTCAGGATAAGGCCCTGTAGCTTTGATAGCTTTAGAGCTAGTCCAGAAGGACTTTGCACAGCATATGGATACATGCGTGCATACCACATGCAACTGGTCCTACACACCCAGTGAGTTGTTCTTTATCCTTTTTATTATTTATTTTATTTTATTTTATTTTATTTTATTTTATTTTATTTTATTTTATTTTATTTTATTTTATTTTATTTTATTTTATTTTATTTTATTTTATTTTATTTTATTTTATTTTATTTTATTTTATTTCTCATGAGTAATATGAACTAGAATGAAACACGGGTAGCTGAAACAGTACAAGCCATGATCACATTTAGAAACAGCAGGATACAACATAGCAACACTGCTGTGCTACAAATGCAGTATTTAATGCTGGTAGACTGCTGTTGTGACTGGAATTGGAGTTTTAGTCAAGTAAAGAGATATTTCTTGGTTTTACAGGGTCACACCCTACTGTCTAGTTTTAAGTAGCACTCTGCATTGATCTCAGTGGGTAGTTGTGTTTAAAAATTGATGGCGTGACCTGGCCCTTAATATGGAGTGACATCTGAAAGGAACATATGCATTTTGCATATGTATTTTGTTGTTCTCTGCTCAGTGAGAAAAGGGAGAGGAGGAAGGAGAAGGAAAAACAACAGGTTTCGTGCTATCATGATGCGTGTGGAGGGCAAAAAGTTTAAGCAGCATTAATAGCCTGAGCTCCAGCCTGCCCAATAACTGATATTACCTTATTTTATTTCTACTGACTTGAGTGTAATCTGCCCTGCATTTGCATCTTTCCAGAAGTAATCAGAATATACTTGAATATATATCTGTAATTAGATATATAAAATACAAATATTTCTATAAAAAATGAATAGGTTTTATACAGAAGATTTTTTTTTTCAATCCATATATTAGTACATTAATACATAAAAATATTACCCTAGAAATATGATGAATAATAATGATAATAATAGTAATAATAAATCCTGTTTGTTTGAGACAAACATAAATTCTTTACCCACTTTGCACAAAAAATACTAGTCTTTCTGAAGATATTGGGACAAATTTTGCTGTCATCTATAATAGACAAGAGTTAGAAATGAATATGGAGTAACACAAAATGGTATTTCTCCTTTTATTTAAGACCAGAAATGTACTTTAAATAGATGTGAAGTCAAATGCAGAAATATTTTCATTTAAAAAAAAATAATAATAATACATGAAACATCTCACAAATATTCTGCTAATGAGAAGATTTGGGGTTTGGAAGCAGAGCCTGAACGTTCACATTAACATTTCCAACTATCTCTCTCTGGTTGGAAGCTTATGGGTATTTCATGTCCCTTAGGGTGCAGTCTTAAAGCCTACAACAAACCTTAATTTATTTATTTATTATTTGGCCAGAGAATAATTACAGTAAGCTTTGTCTATCTAGACTTAAATTCAACTTTTCCATATGATATCTGTCTCGCTTATTTGTGAGTTCATATGGTTTGTATAAACTTCTATTTTCTTTGAATGGCCAACGATCTTTTTATTATATTAAAAAAAAAGCCTTCAATTCAGACTTTCAGACATATTGTAATCATTTTGATCTTACTGTTTTGCTTTTCCTTATCCCAACGTCCGCACATAAACTTGCATCACATAGCAAGGCTACATACTCAGTGTGAGACAAAGCTTCTTGTTCATGTTTTGTTTTGTTTTGTTTTGTTTTGTTTTGTTTTGTTTTGTTTTTGTTTGTTTTTGTTTGTTTGTTTGTTTTGTTTTGGTTTGGTTTGGTTTTACTTCAAACCTTACCAAAGAGTGTGATCTGGATCAAATTACTATCTTTACAAATTACTATATATATTATATATATATATATTTACAATATACTATATATAAAAATTACAACACAGACACAGGCATATATACAATGAAGATTAAAAATAAGTCACTACCCTTACTGTAACTTCCTCAATGTCAAAAACTGTGTTGTAAATTCTCTGGGACCGCCTGAACAACACATGAGTATTTTAGGTCTTATGTCAGCCTGGTACCTGCCTGCCTATTTGCTGGGCACTGTCTGTCATGTCCTTTATGGTATCACTCCCTCTGTTGTGAGTGAATGAGAGAGGAGGGGTTCTAAATAGCTCAATCTATCTTCCTTTTGTTCAAAGGTCCCTTGGACACACCTTTTCCTGACAATGTACTCTTATCCTATCTGTGTGCTGCTGTAGGATAGGTTGTTAGGAATTCTGAAAGGGTTGTTAGGCATTGGAATAGGCTGCCCAGGGAAGTGGTTCAGTCACCATCCCTGGAAGTCTTTAAAAGACATTTAGTTTTAGAGCTTAGTGATATGGTTTAGTGGAGGACTTGTTAGTGTTAGGTTGGACTAGATGATCTTGGAGGTCTCTTCCAACCTAGATGCTTCTGTGATTCTGTTCTTGTGCTAACTCTAAAACAAACAAGTTGGCAACACAACATTTTAAATAACCTAAGGTATTGCTATTATATCTGAATAATTTAGGTCATGTCCAACTTACTTACTGGCTCCAACTTACAAATGAATAGATTTGATAAATCTTATTACAAGGGCTGAAGTTTTGTAGCATGCACAGTACACAAAATTTGCAGCCAAGTCAGAAAATAGCATCAAGAGGCAACTTTAAGACCTTCTTCTGATTCTGCACCACCTTAGAGCTGAAGAGGTATCTGGCATAATTTTGCAACCTCTACAGGATTGCCCAGTAAACCAAAGCTCTATGCATGCTCTTGAGAGTGTGATGTGGCCTTATTAATATCTTGATGCTTGGAGGATGAAAGAAAGGATGCAGTTCTCAAGAAACATGCTTTATTGGCTTCCTATAGGGTGTTACTTTACTTTCATTTACTATTTTCCATTAATTTACAGGCTCAAAAGTTACTAGGGGAGACCTGGCAGGCAGACAAGATGTGGATGTTCAGCCTATAGCTGAATGGTAAATGATACCAATGAAAATATCTACTATTGTCTGACAATTATTTGATAATGGATAAAATGCCATCTTCAAAGGGCCTATAAACCAGTATGTAACTGTACAGAGACTTATTACCTAAGAATATGGTGACCTATACAGATATATTATAGACTTTTTCAGCTCTTATTATGCCCCTAAACTATCAGATACTTGCATAAGCAAACATAAAGCCTTTTGAGATTATTTGTGCAAATTAATTCTTGTCTATTTGACTGTCCCTAAGAAAAATAAAAGGAAAAAAAAAAAAAAAAAGTAACAGACCTCGAGGGTCTTTTCTCTGAATGCCTGCTTAGATGTTTTTGTTTTCTGACTGCCCTCATGACTCTTGTTTTGTTGACTTTACAATGGCTTAGTTTCGGTAGAAAAGAAGATAGTAATACTTTCAATGTAAACATGGTCACTACCCATCTTCCCTGATTTTTAAGTCTTATCTAAGTGTGTGATCTTATTTTCTTATTTTATCTGTATTGTTTGCACTACAAAAGCAACTCTAGCTTTGCTAATATGTTTACTACTTTATAGGAGAGTGCAGAAACTGCAAATTCAGGAAAAAGCAGTTGGGGAATTTAGGTTTCTCATTTTGAAGGCAGCACATCTCTAACTATCTGTCTCTAAAGGACTATCACTGCTTAGTTAGATTCTACATTCAGGAAAAGGAAAAACAAAAAAGGAAGAATAAAAAAGAAAAAAAAAAGAAAAAAAAAGAAACCTACCTCAGTAGTCTGAATGCTAAATGAGCAGTGCTGTCTTAATATGTAGTCTAGACCATTCACCAAAGCTCCAGATAAAAGAAGAAAGTAATATTTATTCCTGTACTTTGAGTATCTAGTAGTTTCTTTTTAGGTAACCCTTCACTTGTCCTGTAAACATTCTTGATTGCCTGAGTTTATGGTAAAAGGAGCCTAGACCCCTGCCCCTAATATACGCAGCCTGAATTGTCCTGCAGGGGCTGGATACTCACTCTGGAAGTAATGTGGCATCTATACACTTTGAACAATCCTGTACTTGATTTGTGAGACCAATGAACACAAATAATTCCTTGGTATAATTTAATATTCTTTTCTTAAATATCTGGCATTATAATTCATCATATAACCTCCCATAAAAGTTAGGCAATAGTAAAAATGCCTTTTTCCCAATTCAATGGAGATGGAGACATCTTCCCACCACATCATCAGGAAACAACCCACAGTATGTTTTTGTTGTTGTTGTTGTTGTTGTTGTTGTTTTATTATTATTATTATTGTTGTTGTTGTTTTGTTTTGTTCTGTTTTGTTTTTCCCCGTTTAAATAATAGTTCTTGTTCCTGAACTGGACAATCTACTTTTCTCAGCAGGAAATATTTTCCTCATGCTACAAATTAAGGAGAGGTTTCTGGGTTTAATGCTATATACGATTTCACTTGCAGGTTCAGCCATTTCAAAGGTAGCGAATAACCACATATAGAAACTGAACAACACTCTTCAGAGTGAAGATTGAATATGCCACACATCTAATGAATGGCTGCCTGTCGCAAACTGCTGTAACAGTAATACTGTACTGTGTACCTGATCTTCAGACCACTGCAGAGCTAAAATGTTCATATAGCATGTCATTATTCCTTCAGTCAATTCTTACTGTGCTTTTATTTCCCTACATTATATTGTGCATTTTGGAAATTCTGCAATACTGCTTATCTGAAAAAATATATCTCAATGTACTGTTTAAAGTGTAGTTCCCAACCAAGATTTTAAAAATTAAACCCAAAGGAATAGAGTGAACAGAAATAGATTTCTGGTTTTGCACTGATTGAAAACTGCTGTTGTATAATTCCCACTTCACTCTGTTAAGATGTCATAATTTAGATTTCTGTTTGCATCTTTTTTTCTTTTCCTTGTGCTTCTTTTCAGAATGAGGAAACAGCATTCCTTTTCCTTATGGGTGTTACAGGACTATCTAATGACAAAATATTGTATATTTTGACAGCAAATTACTCATCTTTCACACCAAGAAATCATTTTGTGCCTGTGGCCCTATGTTAACTAATATGAGAAAGGTATCTTAAGCTATGTCTCAGATCATCCAAAGGCATCTTATACAATAATGCATGCCATTATACATGTATGACTGAATTATTGCTTTAAAATTTCAGAATCTTGTCAAAGTAGTGTATAATTGCTATGTAGCCTATTTGACACATTCTTAATGTGTTCATAATCTCTTAATGCAGAGCAATATTTTAAGATATCGATAAACAAAAACACTCTTAAGTAAGCTGTCTAAATAGTTTTTAGTCCAGATTTGCTGTTTAAGGTGCTTTTCCCATATTACTATTTGAAGTATACAAGGAATTTTTCCAGGACTTGGTAAACATTATTCCATTACTTGGTCTTCTGGTTTCAGTTAGGATAGAGTTAGTTTTCCTCCTAGTAGCTGGTAGGGTGTTATATTTTGGACTAGGATGAGAAGAGTGCTGATAACATGCTGATGTTTTAATTGTTGCAGAGCAGTGCTTACACCAAGCCAAATTTATAAATGAAGTCTCAACTCAATCTGAATTTAGTAATATTTATAAAAGAAATATTTATAAAAGTTATAAAAGGTAAGTAAACAGTGCTGGGTGTGCGGGGAGTCTATGCTGCACCAATATGCACACACGAACATCAAACATTCTAAATATACAGAACATTGCTTTTACATACTAAACCCGAGGATGCGTATACAATCAGAAAAGGTAACAAACAATCCTTTAAGTTCCATGACTTAACAGTCTCCATTTTCCATTCCTTTTCTTGATTACAAACAAGTCTCCATTTTCCGTTCCTTTTGAACAATATGTCTTGCTTTAAGTTGTCAAGCAACTCGGTTTTTGGGCCTTATGTGTCCTATTCTTCCCGGATTGAAGAAAAACATATCCATCTCGTTTTCAAGGACAATAGGACCTGGATCAAAAGGCACGTTCAGGTCACCAGGAGGCGTAACAGCAAAAGCCTTTGATGGCTGTAGCAGCAGAGAGGCCGCTGGCATAGCAGTCAGATCAGTAACGAGCCTGCAGTTCCCCCACAGTCTGGCAAACCACACGTTTCTGACTGTGGTCCCACATGGCTCTTTAAGGCCTCAGAGATTACTTGCCAGGTGCTAAGCATTCCCACTGCAACCTTGTCATTTTTAGTTGCTGAGTCCCACACCTTGACCTCAATTTGGTCCCATATTTCAGGAGCATAAACTGTCCGATCGTTAATAAGGAGAATAAGCTGTAAGGTTATCAGGACAGTCTTTGTTTCTAAGGATGTATGATTCCCCATAATGCACAACTGCTTACCAGCGAGGGGCAGTTGTGTGCATGGGTCCGCTTCTCTCAGCTTGAGCTTCTTCCCAGCTCCGGTGTGCCTATTTCCAGTGACTCTCAGTGCGAGCTTCTTTGAGCGGTTTGCTGAGTTCGGCCGAACCTATCTTCATGAGGTGATCAGTGTGCCTGTTCCCGTCCTGGTCGCCATCCTGCTTGCATGTTCCTTTTCATTCCTTCTTACTACTTCTTTACTGATGACATAACTTGATCATGGTTTTTTTTTTTATTATTATTATTATTATTATTTATTTATTTATTTATCTTGAGGACAGGCTCCCCTCTTATACCCTTCTCCCCACAGCAGATTTTTTTTAAAAAACAACTTTTCATTGGTCAAACAACTTTGCATATAACAGTAACAGTAAACACCCAGAAACTTCCATGTCTTAATGGTTGGAGAACAAGAAACCGGTGACTGCATGGAGTCTCCTGAATCACCCTTCTTTGTTCCCTCTAAACTCTTTACATTCCTCATGGCCTTATCGTTAAGAGTCTAATGGTATTAATCACGGGGCTTGCCGACCCCCATGGCCACATTCCCAAATCTCCCCCTTCTTTATTAATATCAACCATCTTCTTGACAGAAATTACTACTCCATATATAACAACAAGGACTTTTCAGCTTCTCACTTTCTCTCGCCAGCGGGCAGGCTGGGGGGTGCAGCAGGAGCTGGGAGGGCACAGACCCAGTCTGGCCAAAGGGGTATTCCATACCATCTGATGTCATGCTAAACAATACATAGGGTTGGCTGGCCGGGGTTTGGGGTGTGGGGAGCGGCTGCTCGGGGATAGGCATTGGTCATCAGGTTGTGATATGTGGAGTAATAATTCATGTCAAGATGTTTGATATTAATAAAGAAGGGGGAGACGTGGGAGTATTGCCATGAGGGTCAACAAGCCCCATGGTTGATGATTACATCAGACTCTTAATGATGAGGCCATCAGGAATGTAAAGAGTTTAGAGGGAACAAAGAAGGGTGATTCAGGAGACCCCATGCCGTCTTGGGTTGCTTGTTCTCCAGCCATTAAGACATGGAAGTTTCTGGGTGTTTGCTGTTACTGTTATATGCAAAGTTGTTTGACCAATGAAAAGTTTTTTTTTGAAAAGAACTGCTGTGGGGAGAAGGGTATAAGAGGGGAACCTGTCCTCAAGATGAGAATGCAACACGATATAATGAAATAATGTCATCAATAAAGTAGAAAAAAAGCATGAATAGGAACAGGCAAACAGAACAGGGACCAGGACAGGAACAGGGACATTGATCACCTCATAAAGATAGGTTCGGCCGAACTCAGCAAACCGCTCAAAGAAGCTTGCACTGAAAGTCTCTGGAAATAGGTGCATCGGAGCTGGGAAGAAGCTCATGCTGAGAGAAGCGGACCCATGCACACAACTGCCCCTTGCTGGTAAGCAGTTGCGCATTATGGGGAATCATACATCCTTAGAAACAAAGACTGTCCTGATAACCTTACAGCTTATTCTCCTTATTAACAATCAGACAGTTTATGCTCCTGAAATATGGGACCAAATTGAGGTCAAGGTGTGGGACTCTGCAACTAAAACTGGCAAGGTTGCAGTAGGATTGCTGCTGAGCAGTCTCTGAGGCCTTAAAGAGCCATAATCTGAAATGTGTGGTTTGCCAGATAGTGAGGGAGATGCAGGCTCATCCACAAATCCTTCTGCTACACCATTAGCCTTCCCCCACCTCCCCCCGCAGCTACTGCCATCACAGACCTTTGCTTTTATGCCCCCTGGTTACCTGAACATGCCTTTTGACCCAGGCTCTATTGGCCTTGAAAATGAGATGGATCAATCTGGGAAGAATAGGATATATAAGGCCCGAAGGCCGAATTGCTTAACAACCTAAAGGAAGACATATAGTTCCCACAACTAGCCCTGGAATTCTCTCGTGTTAGTACTCAAGAAAAGGAATTGAAAATGGAGACTGTTATATGATCTGAGAAAAATTAATGAAGACATGGAAGATACAGGAGCACTTCAACTAGAATTAACAACTCCAAGTATGCTCCCCCAGTCATGGACATTAATAGTAATAGACTTAAAGGATTTTTTATTAAACACTTTCCAGAATTCAGAAAACTTTGTCATGTTTATGTTTCAATTGATACCTTTTCTGATTGTACATATGTACAGGCGTACTCGGGTTTAATATGTAAAAGCAATGTTTAGAAAGTTTGATGTTCGTGTGTTTGTGTTGGTAGAGCAGACTCCCAGCACACTCAATACTGTTTACTTGCCTTTTATAAATATTACTAAATTCAGATTCATTTACAACATGATGGTGAGCAATTGCATTGTGCATCACTTGTTTTGTACCTACATTTATTATTATTGTTGTTGTTTTGTTGTTGTTGTTGTTGTTATTATTATTATTTCCTGTCTTAATAAACTGTCTTTATCTCAACTCACAGGCTTCACTTTCCCATTTCTCTCCCCCATCCCAGAGAGGGAGGGGAGAGGGTGAGTGAACGGCTGTGTGGTTAGCTTCTGGCCGGGTTAAACCACAACACTTGGCAATCCTAATTCTTAGGAAGACAAGAAGACTACAAAAGCTAATTCTGAATATGCACAGCTACAACTACTGAAATTCTTTGCCAAAGAAAATGTCACTACTATTGAAAAATTTCAGTGACGGTTTTATAAAACTGATAAATACCTGCACGTTTTCATAGGAGACACACAAAAATGTTTTACGTTGGAAGTTAATTGACTTTTAGGATATGAATGACAAAGAAGAACATCATGGCAGCCTAGCATGAGAAATTCTTCTCCAAGCATGTGAAAAATTGCTGTTGCTTCCTACCACATGCATTTTACTCATCATTGCTCTTCAGAAGGAAAATCGTTTAGATTATGAGTTTCTGTTTAATAAAAGTATGTCAGATGTGTCAAAAAACTGATATCAGAAAAGGTACAGAGACATAATACCTAACATTTATGTTAGCGGTTTTGTATTTTATTTATTTATTTATTCATTATTAGGATTTACTGTTGTTAACTTGAAAATGAACATTTATTCTTTGTTCATTAATCTCTGAAAATACAACTAATTTCACTCTCAAATATAGACTGCTGTATTTTATTTTATTTTATGTATTTTTTTTAAGTTTAGATTGTTTTATTTTTATTTTAAAAGAAGTAACACATAAAAATATGAACCTAGAGTAAAACATCAGGAGTTATACTCATTGTAGCACCAGTTACAACCAGGACATTTCTCCCTTATCATCTTCACTATATTCTGTATGTACCTCACATCAGTGTAAACTCCTTATAGGAGCACTAGTTGGGTTTATCATACTGACATAAAACATTATAAAATTCCATGCAGCATAACTCTGGTTAGTGTGAAATTTATTATTTTTAATGGATATTTAGAAGTATTAAAATGACATATTTTACATGTTTTACTTGAAACAATTGTAAACATTTTAAATGTAGTATTTTGTTTTTAAATTATACTGGGACTTCATTCTGTATATATCATTTTTTTATATAAATTAAACCCAAACGCTGGGGAAAAGAGTTGCATTAAGAAGCAAACCTTGAAAAAAAAACAACCAACCAACAAACAAAAAACACATAATGCAAAGTACACTCTTAACGAATTCAAAACTAAGAAAAGTGGAATTGATTGATATTCTAATTTATGCAAGAGATAGCATGCAGTCACCTTCCTTTTACTTGCTAAAGTCAGACTTTTCATGAAAATTCAGCATTTCAGAAAGCTGTAGACAAAACAAAAACAAAAAACATCCCACAAACCCTTCTAAAAGTTATTGTTGCTATTACTGAGGTGCTATTTGTAAGAAAAACAAAATGCTGACATTAACAATGTTTCTCCAAGCACACATTTCATATCCTGCTTTTTCACACTATATTTTAATGAAGCTGGCAAAGGTCTTTCTAAACCAAAAGGTTTCATTATGTTATATAACAAGACATTTCAAATTTCAGATTTTAATTATCCTTTCCCATATAAGATATTTGTATATAGGAAAAAAATATTTCTAAATATATATTTTAAATTACTGTCACACGTTGTGTACTGAGTCAGTAATTTTTATTTTTTTTTTAATTTCACTAACAATTATTTTAATTGTTGTAATTTAGCATCTTGATATACAAACAATTCCTGGAGTACAGATATAAATAATTATTTTACCTTTATTTGGAAAAAAAAAATAATATGTTATTTGCAGTTTGCTTTTACTGTGTTTGCAGTTGGAATTTTCCATTTATTTTTATCATATGTCAGAACAATACTTAATTTTCCAGAAGAGAAAATAACTACTGTATTTGCAAAATTATCTAAAATTTTAATATTTTGCAAAGCACATTTCAGTAAGTCATTTCTCTTTATGTGGAGTGGCACACATTTCAGTTTCAACTTATGCTTATAAAATTCTTCCTACAAATATTTGATTTCTGTGGTTTATTATATTGTAAAAGAAATTCATTTTTCAACACTGTGCAATGTAATTTTAATTTAATAAACAGATATATGTTAAACATCTTTACTAGATTAATGTAAATCTGTTATATATGTTTTGTTGTTGTTGTTGTTGTTGTTGTTGGCTTTTTTTATGTCTGTACCATTTGCAACACTTAGAGAGGAAACTGCCAATTTTTGAAGATAAAAAATAAAATAGCTTGATTTTATATTTAAAATTAATTCATTATTTCAGATAACTGAAATGAAACAAATTCAGAGTGACGTGTCTCATCGCAGATAGAGCTTTTCCTTGGAGATACTGTTCTCTTCATACTGTGGACAAAGAAGAAAGAAGGCTAATATCATAACGTTTTCCAATTGATGAAGAAGACAATAAGATAGTTATATGTACTGAGGGAAGTGTCTGGAATGTAATGTTATCCTCAACCAGACTAAGCCAGATGGCTGTACTTATGCCACAGGAGTTGCTGGTCAATGAAATCCCAGTGAGCAGAGGACCCAGGGATGGAGAGATGAAGAGGCACAAGGGAAAACAGTACTTAAAATGTAGTGTTTGAATTTTTCAATCATTCTTTGAACTCCTTTGAATTCTTGACAACAGGGGACTGGTTACAGAATAAGAGAACCAATAGTTCTGCATTGCAAAAGAAACATTAAATCTACTCTAAATTATACATGCTGAGTGGGCATGTGGCAGAAAACATGCATAAGTTACAGCTTGTGTTTAAGATCAGAAGCCAAATTAGTGAGCCTACATACTTCCTAAAATATTGAATAGAAATCATCATTCCAGGAGGTCAGAGTCAAATATATAGAATTTAGATTCACAGTTGGCCTCATTAACACCTGCTGCAAACACTGAAATCTTTGTAATGATTTTAAGAGGTTTCAAACCTGGCTATAGTTGTCTGTCTCTTCCTTCAGCAGAATAGCTTACTGACATCAATGAAAATCTTTCCTTCCTTACAAATCTTTTTTTTTTTTTTTTTTTAATTCTTCCCTTAATCCATGTTTCTGCTGTTCTCTGACTACACAAAGCATGTACTAGTAGGTTTTTTTTTTTTTTTTTTTTTTTTTTTTTTTTTTTTTTTTCCTTAAGGGTAGCTAGTAGTCTAGATTTAAAAATTTTAAGGGACTAATTTTTGTAATTAAATGCAAAATAGCATATTGTAACATTTAGATGGTGTTTTCAAAATTTTTCTGTACTGGCCTAATTTGGTTTTTATTGATGTCAGTGGGAGTCCTACCATTAGTAAGAACAGAAAGAATCTCTTCCTAAAAGCTTTTGAAAACCTACCTGTTTTTTTCCATGTAAGATGAAAAATATATTGAAACAGAATCTTGTTTACAGTAAGGTCTCTTTCTATTGAGCCAAATATATATATATATATATATTTTAAGTGCAAATATAATTTACAAGTTCTTTAAAGCCTTTCTCCCCCCATTTTCCCCTTTAGAAGTACAGTAAAAGGTAAGATAAATGGAAATCTGATCCAAGGGATCTCCATATTTTTAGGTCAATAGAATCTGAAATTACTGCTATGTAAAACTGAGTTCAGAAGAGTCTGAAAATATATGTTTAGGTTTTAGGTTATTCATGAGAGTCACAGAAGCAGGGCAGTTCAGCTATGTCATTGTGGAGAAAGACCAAGGAGCATTTCTGTGGACTTTCTGTAGTTATTCCCAGATGAACAGATAAATTCCTGTAATCTAGTTTATCCTGGCAATCAAATCAGATGGGAATTGACTAGTTGAGTTCTTGCCTTGCAGCTATAGAAAAAACTTTAACTGTACTAAACCACCTAAACCTGAGTAGAGTTTCCATACTGATGCTGTCTACCAATGCCAAAAATTTGTAAAGAACTTGACATTACCCTGGTGCTTTATGAGCTAAACCTAATGAGAGGTCAGCTTGGTCTCAGTGGCTGTCAAGAAGGCAGTCTGTGAAAAGGCATCAGTGTCTTCCCAACTGAAAAGTCTCCTGGAAGGAAGGCTGGCTAGATTAACACCTTATTGAAATTGCACATAGTTACAGTCCACAAATGAAACTGTATTAATCACAACAAAGCTTTAGTGAAAGATCAGCCAGGCTCCACATGTAAACCTTTTCAGTTAGGCCGAAGAGCAGATGCACATCCTGGGTCTCTGAATGTACTGAATCTTGTTATTATCTTTATGAATACTCAGTGCATCAGGAACACAACAGGGATCCGATTATTTTCCCCAGGAACAATCAAGGGATTAGCAGAATATAGACAGAGATTGAATCTGCATGAAAAATTGTCCATGCTGGGTTCTATTAGAAGGTGCTGCTGTGCAAAATTTGCTGCTAATCATGTGGCAAAATTAGAAGAGACTTCATAAAGAAAAAAATAGTAAACAGAATAATAAAAGTAATTTTAATTATTAAACTTAAATATTATAAATTATATGCCATTCATCACTGCCACAAAGAAGTATTAAAAAAAAGCCAAAAATCCATATGCTCCATGTACTCTAATTTAATTCTGCATAATTAATTAATGTAATGCAGAATGTTTAAAAATATGAATAATCGTCAAATTACTATCCATTTTTCCACAGGCAGTATCTAAGTTTTAATACAGAAAACTATTACTGTTAACCTATGCTTATGTTGACTGAAACACAATAAAACTTCAAATGGGTATTATAGACACAATTGCAGTTATCAGCCACTAATGATGCTAAATGATGAATCACTACATTTTTAATAGAATAATCAAAAACCAGTGTTTTCATGATCTTTCTCAGAATATTTTTTATGCCTTCTATTGTTCTTCCAATTAATCAATAACAAAATGCACTGTTTGAATAGGAAATGTTGATACAGATATAACAGATATAACAGGTAATTCACTATACTGCCTGGAAATAAATGTTTTCTTGATGTTAGTTCTGGTCATTTTCCATCATTTTTCCAAGACACTGAAGTGACAGTGTCACTTTAGTACAGAAATCTTTTACTACATAAATGAAGACTATGGAAGTACAATAAAACGTTTGCTAATAAAGCTTTGAGGGCCATATTGATCTGTATATTTATCTTCATCTCTCTACTACTTACTCTACTATTAGTGAATCCTCTCCTAAGTTAAAACTTATTATTTACTTAAAAAAAAAAAAAAAAAAACACCAAATTGGGAAAACTCATTTCAGTAAACATCTGTTTAACTACTTCCTTAAATGTCTTATTTTCATAAAGAAACAATGGGTAATCTAGTTGTTCATCATAAAGTAAATTATTTTATAACTAACATTATCCTGCTCACAGCAGAGAAGGAGTTGAAAAGATCTTTCATATATTGGAAGTAGAAAGATACAACAGTTTAAAATGATATTAAATAATCCAGAGATGTCTTCAAATACTTGTGTTCATGGGATTCTATTCTTAGAATATGCCGTAATAACCTATAATGGGGCAGCATTTTTCTCCAAAATAGTTTAGTTGAAATCACGGGGAGATTTTGAGTAATAATAAGTGTAGTTCTGAGTAAATTATTGCTACTGATTTTATTATTATTATTATTATTTTCCCTCAGAATGTCTTTTTTTGTTAGATAGACAAAACATTTTTACTTCTCCTTAAGCAGGTCTGAAGTTCCTGGTATTCCTCAGACAAAGGCTTTGAGTCCACTGCAGTGATGTCCCTAAGCTCTTGTCCAATACTCACAGTATAGTTTAGAAAACCATTCCCTAGCACACCAGGATACAGAGCACCAGTCATATATTTTAACTGCTTGGACCAGTTTCTTGGAACACATGAAAAAAAAAAAAAAGAAAAAAAGAAAAAATAAATAAAAATAAAAATAACCTGCAACTATAACAAATCTTCCCAGTTCAGAGGACTATTTTTGCACTAGTCTCTAAGTCTCGTGACCACAAGAAGTCCTGTTCATATTTGGCTTTGGCTCTTGGCTTCCCTGTTCTCTTCAGTGTCAATTGAGAAACATTCAGCTCTAAACTCCATTGCTTAGAAGTTCCCAGAAAAATCTTCTTTTATACATATCTCAAATTAACTAATTAACTCTTGTTCAAACCTGCCTCTAGGGGGGGGGTCCCACTTATTTGGCTGTCTCATTCTTCCATGGCACTTATTATAATTAACATACAAGATGATTTCTCTGCCCAGTCAGTTGTAATAATTTAATTTACATCTATTGAACAAAATGCAGACATTAAAACCTTCCACCACAACATGAACTTTTCAAAACCTCAGTTAAAACTAATTTATTTAGTTCTTGCCTTTATTTTCCTGTGTCTTTAGATGATCCTCAAATGGACATATACTTGGAAAACATACTCTAATTCATGTAAAATGACCTTGGGTTCAATTAAGAGTGTTATTTGTATTTGGTAGCATGGGACGAATTGAAAAAAGTTTAAGAAACTATGCAAATAAGGAACCATATATGCAACCTATGTTATCGTTCACATTTGTGCTTGAAGATTGAAAGTTGGCAAATATGACACCAATCTTAAAAGCAATTCCCAGAGAAAACCTGGAAAGCACATTTACACCAAACAAAATAACGAAAGACATACTGCGATTGTTGACTCTTGGTCATATCATATGTTGACTCTAAATATAGTCTGCTAGAAAGACCCAACCATGGGAAGATCTGTGAACTACTTGGAATACCTGGAAAATCTATTATCTCCATATCTAAATACATGAGCTACACCAAGTAAAGAAAAACTTCTAACAGAAAAGTTGTTATAAGCTGAATGAGTATTGCCATTATAGATGTTTGCCCTATTCTTATCCATCTCTAGATGGCATGGTGATTTGTGGCTTCTACCGCATTTGATTTCTTAGGTCCTTTTATAGTTCTTCATTGTAAAATTTCCTCTTGTTTTTGGAAGATTTAAGGCAAATTACTGGAGCTTGTGAGTTCAGTCAGCTTGGAGAGAAGGATATTGAAATTGGTAACCATCTTCAAAAGAGGGATTGTTATTCCCATGGTAGATATGACAGCCCTATATGACATTTCCAGGCTGCCTAGTTTAGCCTAGTATACTATCTACTCCACTGTCTTTGTATTTCTCTCTCTGTCTCTCCCTCCATATATATATATATATATATACAAATGAACATGTCTGAGGCAAAGATTTGATTTTCTTGAATCCTTCATTATTCTCCTATGAGTTTTCCCTATGGGAGTCAAGCACATTGCACTTACCTTATTATTTCATTTGAAATAACCTGAACTGGATTTATGTACACCTTGAAACATATTCTACTTGCTCCCTCAACACTGCTAGACAGACATAATATAGCAGTATGCTTCAGGGAGGCAAATGACTTAAGTTGTGAATGAAACAAATTATATTAACCGAGGGGCACAGCAAAGAGTGTTGTTTTAATTACTACAGAAAAGAGTATATAGAAATGATTTACAGCAGGAAATGATAAGTCTGGGAACACAAGGTGGTGCTATTTATGCTTTACATAATAGCGTAAAAGTTCAAAGCTCTGTGCTGCCTGCTGGCATTCGCCATTTTCCACATTAACTTTACAGGGCTTTGGACTAAGTGGGAGGTGCGATTGAGTCCATAGTTCTCCTCATGTACCTGTTCTAAAAATGACGGGACATTTCCTTGGCAACAGTTACCTGAGTTCAGCTTGACTGGAAGGTATGCTAATTTGTCCTTGTCATCTCTTGAAGGCAGGACAGCAGTGTTAGGTGTTTTGCTGTACCAAGTACCACAGGGAAATCCAGTATTACAAGAAATGACACACTTGGCTGTTTCTGGATAGAAGGAGGTTAGGAGCCAAAACAGCAAATACTTTCTCTGTACTATTCCCCAGATTAAAGAACTGCCTTAGAAGGATTTAGGATACCAGGTGGCATGGTAGACAGATGATACTTTGCTTTTTCACCAGCTTGCTCCATGAAATTGCATTGTGCTTTCAGTTGTAATTAGGCAAGGTCATTATCAAGCGTAGAATAATAGCTTCTATTCAGCTGGGTGAATCCCTTTGAATTTCTCCATGGATGGTAGATCTCCCACTGCAACTACTTTGTTGAAAAACTCAGGGAATAGTTGTCCAAAGAAAAATCATAAGATTACTGTGAATGTTGCTTGGAAGGGAATAGGACGTTGGTAATAAGTGATGACTTCACTGAAATTTAAGTGTAATACAATCACTGCATTCATCAACTGGATCCATCCAGCATGTCATATTAAAGACATTGTCAGAGTAAGATTTCTCTCTGCTTATTGATTCACGAAAACAAGAACTATTCATTTTCTTCCAGAATGAACACAAGAACTCAAGAAAAAATATTTAAATTCAGGATTTTTTTTCTCTCTTTCCAATTAAAAACAACAACAAAACAACAAAAACATATAAGTATATAGTATATATATCTTCTAATTTAATAAGCCTGAATTAAATCAGAGCAAATTATTTTTTTTTTTTTTTACCTTATACCAGATTACCAGATGGTAGATGACTAGTTTAGTGGCTAAGGAGCAGTAAAAAGCAAAGAAGTTCATAATGTTCTTCATAATGATCATAAGATTGTCTTGTCTTCATTCATTGAATATTTCACTATTGGTATAAAAGAAATTTATAAATAATCAATTAATAATTGAGCCAAAAAAAAAAGATTAATGGAAATATTTTTAACCTTACTTATAGGAACTTGAGATTTTGATAATATTCTTTTCTTTTTGCTAAAAATATACTTGAGAAAAAAAAAAAGGCAAGTCCAAAATATTTGTGGGAAATAATACTAATTTTGATTCTGATTGAAATCAAAAGTAGGTAAGTTTCATACTGTTGAAATCATACAATATATTTATACTGTGTTTTTTTTTTTTTTTTTTTTCTGATGCAAATCTTTCTTCTTTTGTATGTTCATTATGAATAGAGAAAATAAAACACTACATGATAGTTACTTTACCAAGGGTTCATGGTTCACGTACCAGGACAGTAAGCTCTAACTGATAAGCAAAAATATTTTGGAAGGAAAAATGAAATTATGATGATCAGAAGAAATCAGATAGTTTTTGACACTTTGGAGAGAACATCAAATAAAGTTTTGGAGCTCTTTCACCGTCTGCTAGTATCTTTGAAAGCTCTGTTTTTTCAGACTTTACCTACCTGGTATTTCACTGGTATTTCACTTAAGTTTAGCAGCAGTCTGTGCTTTCTGCTTCTCTTCATTAGCTTCAATTTATGCAGTCAGCTTTTTTTCTACTGTTTTGCTGAAATAGTTGTTTTTCTAAATTGTTTTGTCAAGCAGTCCTTATTTGCTCAGCTGCTTGTTTTCTAGACCTTCACTTTGCAAGACATTTCTTTTACAGCTACCAGTTGTCTCTTCCTGCGCCCCCCTTCCTCCCCCCTACGTTCTGGGCCTGCTCTTCAATCTTCTTTTGAAAAAGTTTCAAGTAATTTCTTTTTCTGAAAACCGAAGTGCTGGAATTTTAAGCTTTAATTTTTCAGCACGAATTGTTCAGTTCAAATAGTTTTGCAGAAATAAACTTGTTGATTTTTTATTCTTGATAGTATTAGCAATCTGAAATTTTTTCAAATAGAAAGCCCCACTTGGTTTAACCAGACATTCGGAAAAACCTCTAATCTAGAAAGGAATCCAAAAATGCACTTTTTTTTTTTTTTATATCACTTGTTTAAAAGGGAGTTATGACAGAGTTGCTGCAAGTAATTCCAACTTCCCATTTATTTTCAAGAAGTTAACAGGTTAAAAAAATAAAACAAATGGATATGGGAACCATAGCCTACATGTGTGCTGTTATACTTGATGGTTTTAAATAATCCACATGAATTAAGGTCTTTTTGTTAATCTCTAAAATACGAGCATCTGTTGTGGTTTAACCCGGCCTGCAGCTAAACACCACACAGCCGTTCGCTCACCCCTCCCTCCTCCCTCTCTGGGATGGGAGAGAGAAATAGGAAAGTGAAGCCATGAGTTGAGATAAAGACAGTTTATTAAGACAGGAAAATAATAATAATAATAATAATAATAATAATAATAATAATGACAATAGTACTACTACTAATAATATGTACAAAACAAGTGATGCACAATGCAATTGCTCACCACCCGCTGACTGATGCCCAGCCTAACCCCGAGCAGTCCAGCCCCCCTCCCCCGGCTAGCCACCCCTATATATTGTTTAGCATGACATCAGATGGTATGGAATACCCCTTTGGCCAGTTTGGGTCAGCTGTCCTGGGTCTGTCCCTTCCCAGCTCTTGCTGCACCCCAGCCTGCCTTTTGGCAGGACAGAGCAAGAAGCTGAAACATCCTTGGCTTGGTGTAAACACTGCTCTGCAACAAAACATTGGTGTGTTATCAGCACTCTTCTCATCCTAAGCCAAAACATAGCATTCTACCAGCTACTAGGAAGAAAATTAACTCTGTCCTAACTGAAACTAGGACAGCATCTCTAATTGGAGTATAATGGAACAATCAGTAGCCAATGTATTTTCAAGAACAAAAGTTCACATTTGTTGTATTTTTGGTCTCTTTTTAATAGCCTGCTTTATTAGTTTGTTGTTTATTATTCAACAATTGAAATATCTGTATAAGGAAGTCATACAGCTAAGAATCATTTTAGGTATCTTTCTTAAATACCAAGTGGCAATTCAATAACAATTTACATCTTTAATCAATGTGCTTGTCTCTTCAAGTGTATGGTTACATTGGTTTGCAAAGGGTAACTACTGAAGGAATATGTTGAAGGAATTTAATTATATTTAAACAAGTTGCTTCCAATCTTCGGGTATTACGAAATTAAGAAGGAATGATCATTAATCTCAATGGAGCTATAACTAAAACTGGTGGAGGACTAAGACAAAGCCTATCAAATAGCAGATGTAATAAAATTTAATCCCAAACTATTCCGTATTTCACTTGGAAAGATGCATGACCTTGTCTTACTTATACAAGTCTTACATTTGTTTCTGCTTCTTCATTTGCTTCTGGTGAAGGTAACTTAGAGCAGAAGTGCAATTGGCTTACTACACCTGGAGTGCTTAAAGCCAGTGATGGTGTAATATCCCTTGATTAACAAATTTGTCTCACCTACTGTTCAAGGTTGGTAATAAATGTACAAAATAAATAGAAAGATTGATTTCCCTGAGAGGACAATTGTATCATCCATGACAAAACAATTCATAACTAAATCAACATATTGCGTAATACTTTCCAGATGTTATATTTCTGTGTGATATGGTTTGAAGGATGAAGCACAGGTCTTGCCCAGTGCACCTGGCCAATTACTTTTGTCAGTTTCTTGTGTACAGACAGTGTGGTTTGATAACTTGATAAACTGTAGAAAGTGTAGATATTTGGGGAGAACTCTCTGAAAATGAAACAATGAAACTGTGTTTTTAATCTGGCATGTGGATCACATCTCACAGTGCTTGTACTACTTGTTGTCAGTGCCCATACAGTAAGGCTAGTAAACAAATAATTCTTCTCCAACCTTCCAACTTTTTTTTTTTTTTCCTTTTCCTTTTTATTGTCTATAGAAATCTTATCCTGCTGCAAGCTAACCTAAACTTATGTACGTTTTGTACGTTAATTAGTGTTTTCTTCTTTTTGTATTTGGGAGAAGTCTTTAAGTGACTTCTGAAACATCAATTAACAGTGCAAATTGCAATCCACTGAGTAAAATCTAATTCTGATTTGAACTTTTCCCTTCAGTCCCTTAAACCCCTTCTTTCCTAAAGGATAGAGGTTCAGATTTGTTTTCCTGACTCCAAGGAGATTCAAGAGATCCTTGCAAGCTGTAGAAAGGAAACAAGCTCTTATCTCAGTGAATATCCTAATTATGTCTGGGAGGCAATAAAGTTGAAGTGATTTACCTTTTCCGTAAGATAGGCATTGAACAGGCATGGGACAGCCTTCTCTGAAAAACTTTATAACTCATACCTGTTTAAAAATATCCAGTCTCTTCCATCAGTTAAATCAATACAGCCCTACAAACTAAAATAATTACACATTGTAATTTTTATATTCTTCAAGTTGCATTCCACTCATGTTGGGTGTGATGCCTTTTCAGTAGGTAATCCATGAGATAAAATTGTGTTTTTTTCCACTAACGGAAAGATTGTATGGACAAGACTGGCCAAATATACTTCTGCAAAATTCCATGATGTTTGTGACAATTTTTTCGTCTATCCGTGTTTTACCTGGAGCACTAGTGGGGAGAGAGGCCATGCCCACTTCTTGTCTTGTAGAGTTCCAAACATTTCAATAATCTGGACTGTTGTCATTTATTTTAAGTGTTCTTGGACAGATTGTTCAAAATGTCTTTAGATAAATTAGAAATAAAAATATATTTTCTTCCTTGAATGTAACGTTTTAGTAAACCACTATTAAATTATTGACTTTGAACACTGGTTTTGTTATAATTATACCAACAGAAGTTACACTTAGTTGGGGGTGAAAAAAAATATAAAAAAATCCCAAACCATTCCTGTGCAGGCAGTTCTTAGAAGAAGACAAAACATCTCAAAAAAAACATCTAACCACACTATCTATACACCAGGAAATAGAAGAAAATGTTGCCCTTGATCTGGAGCCATACCACATTGTAGAGATTATAGGCTCTCAGGGTTTTTAGGATACATTATTCCTTCCCTAGCAAAATACCCTTTTATGCTAGTGCTGTTTTTTATTTATGGTAACTTATTGATCAAAGCAAGGAATGCCTTCAGGGAAACAAAGAGTCTTGCAAGGAGCTAAATCAACTGCATATCTTTCACTCACAGCACACAGACCTTTCTTTGATTCTGTGATAGGGAGGGAGCATACATATTCAAAACACTGCTTCTGGACCTGCTATCATCATCACTACCACCACAAGCACTAAATAGGGACTTTGGCAGCAAAAGCAAATTCTGGTCCAGGCTGCATATTTCCCTCAAATTCACACAGCTGAGAATATTTAAAACTGGATCAAAAAGTGAGGGATATTGGGCTTATTCACATCTGTTGTTTCATCCATTACTCTCACTTGATCATGCTGCTTTCTGATAGTCTCTGGCAGGCATCAGATATTTATAGTATGGTAACATCCAGGCTGGTTAGAACAAACACGAATAACATGGACATAGAAATAACTGCACGACACCCTTATAACACAGGAAATTATATTCAATTAAATGCAGCATTAAACGGGTGGAAGATTTTCTGGTGAATTATCAGAGATTCAATATCTTAGGATCCACCATTATATTGGAGAAATATTTGCCTTTTTGGGTTGCTCTGTGAAATAGATTGACATATCACTTTCATATGTTGGTAAAATCAACATTGCAGTATGATGACCAGCAAGGTGCCTCACAATGGCTTAAATTGAATGGCCCCCTTAATCACTTTATAGTGGTTTAGGAAGGAAGGAAGGAAGGAAGGAAGGAAGGAAGGAAGGAAGGAAGGAAGGAAGGAAGGAAGGAAGGAAGGAAGGAGCTTTGAATATCATATAATCATATACATATAATAATATGAATGTCATAGAAGCTGTAGTTGTGAACATGAAAAAGACTTTGTTGAAATTAGGTCTCTATCCAGCATATAAATAATAGAATCATAGAAACACAGAAAGGCTTGGGCTGGAAGGGACCATAAAGATCACCTAATTCCAAACCCTTTGCCATGGAAGGGATGCTAGATCAGGTTGCCCAGGGCCTCGTCCAACCTGATCTTGAACACCTCCAGGGTTGGGGCATCCACAACTTCTATGGGGAGAAAACAAAGTCTATACCAATAAATATTGGTATAAAAAATTGGTCTGTACCAATCCACTTTTTAGATAGTACCTGAATATCAAATTACAATTTTCTGGCAATGTAAGAAAAACAAAGCAAAACAAAACAATAAAATTCAACTCTCCCTCAAAATCTGTTTGTATTGAAACAGACTTAAATTACTTAAAAAAAAATACATAAAATTTTGTTTGGTTTGAAAATAAATTCCTATTTTGGATAAGACCATAGTTCTGAATTCACACTATTTCCTTTAAAACCAACTGGAAATATTAGTATTATTTTTTTGTTTGTTTGTTTGTTTTCAGAAAGAAGGCATTTATACTCAGATTATTATATTTTTTTAAAGATTTCAAATTTGAAAATATTTTAGATATCTAATCTGTTTATCTTTCCTGTGTAGTGTGTATTCAGTGAAGAAAGGTGAACATTTTCTAGTGGGTTATTCATTCTTCCTACTTTAAATGGCTGATGAATAAAGTTTCCTAGAGATTTTAGATTCCTTCTTCAACTACTAAAGAAATTTTGACAATGTAGTTCCATACACAATAAAGTCAGGATAAACAAACCTTTTTTTCTCCTTATTTTATTTTTATTTACTTATTTTATTTTACTTTATTATTTATTTTCTGGAATACTTAAATCTTATTATAAGCTTAGGCACATTTTATGTTTCCAGCTAAAGACTTACATATGAATATTAATATTTTCTCACTCTTCAGCTTAAAATGTCCTCAGTGATACATATACCTTTATGTTAATTAACTTGGGCTTGCTGTGATCCTGTCAAGTTAGAATTAAATGGAGAACTTACTCCAAACAGGACACACGTGAGTTTCAACTGTAAATAGATCCCCCTGCTATAAGTGGAGAGCCTGTACTTTGCATATATGTGAATCTTCCTGTAAGGAGAACTACTGCTTTTGGTGTAAAGAACTTTCTATTTCAGAGTAGGTTTTATAGCTTACCTACACAGACAAGCTCTCTGACATGTATATATGGTATTTTAAACAGTGTTCCTGATGTGTATTCAAGACTTACAAATGTTTATTTACTTTAAAAGCAAGCAAGATTGCTTATTTATTATTTATTTATTTATTTTAAACCTTGTAGTACTCAATACTGTCACCTTTCAGAAAAGATTGTTCTGACCACAATCATGAATTTCCAAGTCCTACCTTCTAGGAAAGTATCTTAAAGATGATTCAAAGGTACTTTCAAAGTGTGGTATTACGATATAGGAGTTAAATAAGGTGGCCAGCAGAAAAATGTATTATGGTGGTGTTGAGGAAAGAGTCAGCTCAGCTCAGCTTCACATTTCAAGATGAATTGCAATAATTTAACTTTATATATATATATATATATATACATGCATATATATATATATATATATGTATGTATGTATATATATATATATATCTGCTTGTGAACTCAGCAAATCTAGGTTGGCTCCAAGATAGAAATATGAAGTCATATACTGCCATTTTTCCAGGTACATTTCACAGCAGAACAAACTACAAGTTATTAGTTGGATAAATACTTCCAACCTGAGAAACAGTGGTAACAATGATACAAATTTAGCATAGGGTTGCATGTAAATCTCATAAACTTTCAAGATCAGCAAAAATTGAATAAAGTCAACAAAGACAGATCATTTAATAAAGTACTTAGATAAATCCTAGACTGTGATCCACTTTTTGTCTTCCTTATTGGTTTCCCTGAAATAGACAGGTGAATCAAGCAGCGTGGCCACTAATAGTCTTCAAGATTATCAGTATTTTCTAATCCAGCAGATTATGATTATGTCCACACTTCTGTTCTCATGATTATACATGGCAGATTAAATTTGATATTTTGCCATGATTTGAAAGTGTCTGCAAAAAGTACTACGTTTGTGTGGACCCTAACAAGAAAAGTGTCCCATGTAGTTGGTCTGAAATGAGCAATTTTGATACCAGACAGGATAGCTGACCAGCAATAAACTTTGGTAAAAATTTAACTTTCACTGCAAGCTATCAAGTTAGGATGTTATTCTCTCTTCCCGCTATAAGAAGAGGTGAGACTGATGTGCTGAAAGGCCCCAGGACAAACCAGAGAAGGAAGAGGCTGTATCAGGGCAGCTCAGAACTGATCTGAGACAGAGGATTCCTCACCAGCTGGGCTTCAATGGAGCTCTAACTGTAAAGTCTACTTTTTCTTTACAGCTCACTCCCTCTTGCAGAAATTCAATAAAGATGACAATGCAACTATTGTCTTGTATTGGAGTGAATCCCATTCAAAAGAAGTGGTCCCATAACAGCATGTGTAACAATCAGGACCTGCCTTTAAAATCCAAATAAACCAGATAGAGACTTGGAACTTGATTTTCTGTGGACAGAAGATTCCAAATTAAATCACTAGTTAAAAAATGTGCAAGTCACTCTGTTTGGATACTTTCAAACTGAGGGGGAAATTAAATGGCAATTTTTTATTATATTCTGTTTTACTTAGTGCAACAAGAAAACCTTTCTGAAAACAAGTATTTTGATTCAGTTTACATTTTCTTCTAAAATGATCACAGGTGCATTCATGAAAGTCAGATCTACGAAGTAAGATTTTCTAATTGTTACTCTTAATAAAATCCTAGTCTGAATATTTTCTGTTGTGTCAGCAGTCTCAGCAAAAAAGTTATGTTTGTACTTGAATATGTTCATACATTTATGCAAATCCATGCATATATATAAATATATATCTATGAATATATATATTTACAGAATATATGTATATATACACAGAAAGGGAGACACACGGATTTCTTCAGCTGAATGCCCATCTATCTTTCAGATGGTGATATGACAGAATCACAGAATCACAGAACTGTCTAGGTTGGAAGAGACCTCAAGATTATTGAGTCCAACCTCTGACCAACAAGTCCTAACAACACTAACAAGTCCTCCACTAAACCATATCACTAAGCTCAACATCTAAATGTCTTTTAAAGACCTCCAGGGATGGTGACCCCACCACTTCCCTGGGCGGCCCATTCCAGCACCTAACAACCCTCTCAGTAAAGAAGTTCTTCCTAACATCTAACCTAAAACACCCCTGGCGCAACTTTAGCCCATTTCCCCTTGTCCTGTTACAAGGCACGTGGGAGAATAGACCAACCCCCACCTAGCTACAGCCTCCTTTAATGTACTTATAGAGAGCAATAAGGTCTCCCCTGAGCCTCCTTTTCTCCAGGCTGAACAAACCCAGCTCCCTCAGCCGCTCCTCGTAGGACTTGTTCTCCAGACCACTCACCAGCTTCATCGCCCTTCCCTGGACTCGCTCAAGCACCTCGATGTCCTTCTTGTAGCAAGGGGCCCAAAACTGAACACAGTACTCGAGGTGTGGCCTCACCAGAGCCGAGTACAGGGGGACGATCACTTCCCTAGCCCTGCTGGCCACACTGCATCCTATACAAGCCAGGATTCCGTTGGCCTTCTTGGCCACCTGAGCACACTGCTGGCTCATATTCAGCCGACTATCCACCATCACTCCCAGGTCCTTCTCCACCTGGCAGCTTTCCAACCACTCATCTCCCAGCCTGTAGCTCTGCTTGGGGTTGTTGCATCCCAGGTGGAGGACCCGGCACTTGGCCTTGTTGAACTTCATGCAGTTGACCTCAGTCCATCAGTCCAACCTATCCAGATCCTCCTGCAGAACCTTCCTACCCTCAAGCAGACTGACACATGCACCTAACTTGGTGTCGTCTGCGAACTTACTGAGGGAGCGCTCGATCCCCTCATCCAGATCATCGATCAAGAAATTAAAGAAAACTGGCCCTGGTACTGAGCCCTGGGGGACTCCACTTGTGACTGGCCTCCAACCGGATTTGACTCCATTCACCATGACTCTTTGGGCCTGGCTATCCAGCCAGTTTTTAACACAGTGAAGTGTATGCTAGTCCAAGCCAAGAGTAGCAAGTTTCTTCAGGAGAATGCTGTGGGAAGCGTTGTCAAAAACCTTGCTGAAGTCAAGGTAGACCATGTCCACAGTCTTTCCCTCATCAATGAAGCACATCACTTTGTCATAGAAGGACATCAGTTTTGTCAAGCAGGACCTGCCTTTCATAAACCCATGCTGGCTGGGCCTGGTTACCTGGTACCCTGCAAGTGCCACATGATGACACTCAAGATAATCTGCTCCATGAGCTTCCCTGGCACTGAGATCAAACTAACCAGCCTATAGCTTCCTAGGTCTACCCTCCAGCCCTTCTTGTAGATGGGCGTCGCATTTGCTAGCTGCCAGTCGACTGGGACCTCCTCTAATAGCCAGGACTGTTGATAAATGATGTTAAGTGGCTTGGCCAGCTCCTCTGCCAGTTCTCTCAGTATCCTCAGGTGGATCCCATCTGGCCCCATCAACGTGCGTACATCCAAGTGCCGTAGCAGGTCGCCAACCATTTCCTCATGGATTATGAGGGCCACATTCTGCTCCCCATCCCCTTTCACCAGCTCAGGGTACTGGGTATCCAGAGAGCAACTGGCTTTGCCACTAAAGACTGAGGCAAAGAAGGCATTAAGCATCTCAGCCTTTTCCTCACATTTTGTAACAAAGTTTCCCCCCGCATCCAGTAAAGGATGGAGATTCTCCTTAGTCCTCTGTTTTGTGTTAATGTATTTGTAAAAACATTTTTTGTTGTCTTTGACAGCAGTAGCCAGACTGAGCTCCAGATGAGCTTTGGCCTTTCTAATTTTGTCCCTGTGCTGCCTCGCAACATCCTTATAGTCCTCCCAAGTTACCCACCCTACTTTCCAAAGATTGTAAACCCTCTTTTTCCTCCAAAGTTCATGCCACAATTCTCTGTTCAGCCAGGCCGGTCTTCTTCCCCACCGGCTCGTCTTTGGGCATGTGGGGACAGACTGTTCCTGCGCCATTAAGACTTCCTTCTTGAGGACTGCCCAGCCTTCCTGGACTCCTCTGCCCTTCAGAACTGCCTCTCAAGGGACTCTACCAACCAGTGTCCTGAACAGTTCAAAGTCGGCCCTCTGAAAGTCCAATACAGTGGTTTTACTGGTCCCCTTCCTGGCTTCTCCGAGAATGGAGAACTCTACCTTTTCATGGTCACTCTGCCCAAGACAGTTTCCAACCACCACATCTCCCACCAGTCCTCTGTTTGTGAAGAGAAGGTCTAGTGGGGCACCTCTCCTAGTAGGCTCACTAACCAGCTGCGTCAGGAAGCTATCTTCCACGCTCTCCAGAAACCTCCTAGACTACTTTCTCTGGGCTGTGTTGCATTTCCAGGATATATCTGGGAAGTTGAATTCCCCCACGAGAACAAGTGCTGACGATTTCGCAACTTTTGTCAGCTGCCTGTAGAACTCCTCCTCTGTCTCCTCATCCTGGTTCAGTGGTCTATAACAGATCCCCACCAGGATGCTAGCTTTGTTGGTCTTCCCGCTGATCCTAACCCATAGGGACTCAACCTTATCATTCCGAGCCTCAAGTTCCATGACATCAAAACTCTGTCTGATGTAGAGAGCCACACCACCACCCCTTCCATGCTGTCTGTCCCTTCTGAAGAGTCTATAGCCAGACATTGCAGCACTCCAGTCATGAGAGTGGTCCCACCACGTTTCCATGATGGCAACCAAGTCGTAGCCTGTCAGCCGCACGATAGCTTCCAGCTCCTCCTGTTTGTTACCCATGCTGCATGCATTAGTGTACATGCACTTCAGCTGGGCCATTGCTTTATCTCCCGGCCTTGCCATTGTTCCCCTGGCACAGCTCCAACAAGCCTTGTTTCAGCCCCTTCTTACCTAGTTTAAAGCCCTCTCAATGAGCCCCGCCAGCTCCTCACCTAGGATCTATTTTCCCCTTAGAGATAGGGACCCATCTGCAGCCATCAGGCCGGGTGCCAAGTAAAATGCCCCATGGTCAAAAAAAAACAAAATTTCTGTGTTGGCACCAGCCTCTGAGCCACGTGTTTATCAGGTGGGTTTTCCGTGCCCTCTCTGTACCCCTCCTTGCCACCGTAGGGATGGATGAAAACACCACCTGCACTCCCGCTCCATCCACTAACCGTCCCAGTCCCCTAAAGTCTCGTTTGATAATCTTCAGGCTTCTCTCTTCAGTGTCATCACTGCCAGCCTGGACTATTAAAAGACGATAATAGTCAGAGGGGCGAACCAGGCTGGGAAGCTTTCTGGCAATGTCCCTGACCCTGGCCCCTGGCAGGCAGCAGACTTCCCTACGGGTAGGGTCAGGCCGACAAATATGTCCCTCTGCTCCCCTGAGAAGGGAGTCTCCCACAACAATCACCCTTCTTTCTGTCCTGGTGGAGGCAGTCCTGAGGCGTGGAGTTGAATTCCTCACCCTAGGCATCTCTCAAGCTCCAAGGCCTTAAACCTGTTGCTTGAGGGCACCTGGGAAGGTGGGGCTGGTAGCGGGGGGCATCGCCTGCGATGTTGAGCAGGGACCTGTTTCCATTCCTCCTCAAATCCTAGGTCCCCTGCCTCTGCCCAACAGCAACAGGGCAGGGGGTCCACCCCCATTTGGGGTGTCTCACCCCTGTACCTGTCCTTCAGGCCGCGCAGGGAGTTGCTCCACAAGTCTATCTCCTGCTCACACTCCCTGATATCCCTCAACCTCTCGACCTCCTCATTGAGTTCTGCCACAAGGCAGACCAGGTCATCCACCTGCTCGTACCTCATGCACTCAGTCTCTCTGCCCCCCGCAGGTGGTAGCAAGAGGCTCAGGCACTCCCTGCACCCGGAGACCTGAACTGCCGCAGCTTTGAGTGGGCAGTCGGTCTGGGTGTGTACTGACTTCCTGGAGAGCACACTGTGTCTGGTGTACACCATTGCAGCTGAGCTAGCAGTAGCCCGCCATTACAGGAGGTGTTCGTATGGGTGTGGGGGAACGCTCTGCCCTTCCTGCTTGCCCTGCCTACATGAACTACTGTGCCACTCCCTTCTGATGCGCCACGCCCTGTTTGCCATTCTGGTTGCCATGCTCCTGGTCACTTGCGCTCCGTAGGGGCAGCTTTTGAACGGCTGGGGAGGGGACGCTGCTGGATACGCCTACGCCTTGTTCTTGCCTCGTTCACCTCCCTCGGGAGGGCTGTTGGGTCCTGGCAGCTCCCTCGAGTGGGCTCGGTGCAGGTGCAAAAATTAGCCCTGCCCGTCAGATCCCCTGCTCCGCTGCAGAACGCGTCTGCCCCAGAGCCTATCGCCTTGTCAAGTGGCTTGTGGTATTGCTATTTAAAGTAGTATTGCTATTTAAAGTATTGCTATTTAAAGTTTTATAGCCAAAGGCCAAAAGCTTTGCTCATGGACTTTAGACAGATGTACAGCCTGATTACTTAAGGACTTCAGAAAACAAGTACAGGCTAAAAGTATGTCAGATATAAAAGAAAAAAAAAATAGATAAGGGGCTAGAAATTTGTCAGATCCTACAAATTTGAAATTTGTTTTATCACAGTCTTTAAGAGCTTATTTAAAGCCTGAATGCACTAAGAAAGTCAGCAGCAATGATCGAAGAACAAAATATTTCCCCAGTATTAATGACTGGCTTAAATCTCTATACCTTGGACAATGCATGTCTTCTAAAAGATCATTAATTGTCAAAGCCTGAAATGATGAATAGGCAGGAAGACGGGAGTCTACTGAGACTCCAGTTTACAGAAAGATGCAGAGGTCTGATGGGTGATACCTAAATACAACAGAAATATGTAGCTAACTGGAGAAGGCAACAAAGCCTACGGCAGTCTTGTGAAAAAAAAAATAATAAATAAATCATAAAACTTCCACTGTATATCAACAGCCTGAACATATGAAGGAAAAGACTGTGAATTCATTATCTAGTGCTGGAAGTGGCCTCCAGAGGTCACTTATACCAATCTAAAATTCAAAGACAGGTCTAATCAGAGTAGGTGTTTGAGGGCTGCATCCTGTTGGGTTCTGAACACCTCCAAAGACATAGATCTCACTACCTTTCTAGGCAGCCTGCCATAGGATTTGACCACTTGTGATTAAAAAGTAAAATTGTATAAATAAATAAATAAATAAATCTAATATCTAACTGAATCTCCCATGTTCCAGGAAATAACAATTTTCATGCCAATTAGCTTGTGTAGCTTTTATTCTACAAATTATATATTTATTAAAAAAAATAACTAAAAATGCAGTGATGTTGTGATATAAGTGGCTCCACTGAATTGGAATATGTCCCTCTTATACTAACAGAGATATGTGAATACAACATTGTAGATAGGAAATGCATTGATTCCCTCATCACTAAGGCATCTAGACATTTATCTAGTAATATGCTTTGACCTTGCAACAACATTTGAGTATACTATGAGTGTCATCAAAGTAGTTTTCTCAACATTAAGGGCTTTGTAATCCCCTTTCTAGCCAGTTTTATATTCTATACATTAAATAATAGGTTATAATTTAATTTTTAAATAAATAAACATTATTTTAACAAATTTAATGATTATACTATAAAGAAAAAATACATAAAGTTTCTATAATGTTAAAGCAAACTTACCAATATGTACATTTAGGTTACAGCAAGCCTTTTTTCCAGTTTCTTCAAGTTTATTATTTGCTTTGGGAAATGTTTTTTCTTCAGCAAATCATTCCAGGTGCAGCCCTCTGTAGCCATTTGATCCATGGAAACACAGGATTCTACACTGAATCCTCTCATATCTGTGGGAAAAGTTATTTCTCAGCCTGTAATGTGCATATCAACAGCAGAAACTTTGGACCTACATGTATTCCCTGACTACCTCTTGTCTTTCCCTGCCTATTCAAGGTTCAGTGTAGCCCCATTAAACTCAAAGTGTATGTAGCCTGCACCAAAGAATAATGATGTTTTTTATTTGCCATTTACATTAACATGAAAAAATACATTCATAATCCTGATCATTAATATTTTTTGGAACTACATAGCACATATTAATCAATGGAAAACTGCTAAAAGTCTCTAATATTTTGTTACAGATAATGTTTATCATGTTTTAGAGAAATACTTTGGAATGTAAAGTATGTTAACATTTTACCTAAGAATATTATGATGCAGCACATTTCTATATCATTTGTCTGAGATGTGGAAAACAAAACAAAAATGGGATCTTTCATCCTCCTCTCTTCCAAATTTAGGTAATTTAGTAGATGAAGAAAAAAATTTTGAATTTTAGGGACACACACACTCAGGCACATCTATAGATGTCTAAATATGACTATATATATACACAGTCATATGTATGTAAGAGTATATGTATTAAAAGCTTTATTTGACTCAATTCCTGTATATGTATTTGTTAGTGTATGGCATTCATAGTGAGACTATGAGAGTGAGTGTACACATTCCCTCATATTTCCATACATAATTAATTTTCAGTTTTCTGGCTTCTGAATTTAGAGAACTAGATATGCTATAATGCCAACTGTGAGTCACTGCATTAGAAATAAATGCTTAATATAAACACCCCGTCGAACAATTGTATTTAATAGAATACGTCGTAAAAAGAAAAAAAAAAAAAAAAGAAAAAAAAAAAAAGATAACAAGGAACAATGATCCTTCCACATGTTTTAGAATATTCATTTTTTTTTTAAACTTTTCTCTGTAAACAGAAATCTAATCAAAACCAGTACTGAAGAAACAAGTTATCTTTTGTTGTGGCCTTGAACTCAATCAACCCAAGTATGTAGTCATCTGGTGAACATATGGGCATTGTTCTTCCTATAGATAAATGCAGTCCAAATCCACTTTTTCTCTATTTTTTTTATTTTTTATTTGTTATTTATTTATTGTGTGTTTGTGTGTGTGTGTGATGTTTTAGGACTACCAGCCAGACAATACAATGGCTGGATTCCCCTCCCTGGACTTAGTCAGGTGGTTGGGGATATATTACCTCTGAGATTGTCACTTGAATTTATGCAATGGATTTTTTTAGTCTAATGGCTAGGTGTTGGGTAAACATACACAGACAGCAACACAGTGCAGAAGACTTTAACCTTAAGACCTTGCCAATTCCAGAATCAAGTTTTTCTTGAGATAATCAGAGAAGTTGTACTGGTGCTATTTTTTCCACGTCTGTGTTAAAGATTGTTCTGTAAAGAGTTAGAAATCTGAAGCAGTGTGAACCATTAAAATAGGCAGCAATTGGCGTATTGCTGGTTTTTATTTTACATTCTTAGTGAGACAAATTTAGATGTAACTTAAACTGACTGTGCCTGTTATCTTTCATTTATATTTATTTTTTAGTGTTGTGGATAAATTCCTTATTTGCTACTCTGCATAGGCAGTCTTGTCCTGGAAAAAAAAAAAAAAAAAAAAAAAAGTGGATAAAATAAGCCAGTGAATATTATATTTAGCACCCAAAGGAAGAATTCATGGAGCATAGAAACAGACAAAGCACCATTTGCATTCTTTTCTCATCAAGCATAAATGTGTAGAACCAAATTCAGAAGTGTTACTGGTTACACATCAGTAATTCACATGAAGTCTGAGTGTAAACGGGCTAATGGAAAACAGAACGGGGTTGTAGCAGGTAGGGCAATAAGGTAAGGATATAAATGCTCATCAGTGTTACATATAGGATGTACTGAAAGGATACTTATTGCTGCTCAGCACTGGAAAGAATGGGGATGACTGAGAGAGAGTTTCAATTATATTTGTCCACACAAGGGATACCCCACTTTGGGGACAGATAGAATTTGAAAAACAAATTTTAAAATTTAGAATTTGAAAAACAATATTTCTATTGTTTTGGAGATGGAAGCACTCTTGTGCTGCCATGCATTTAATCAAATAGCCTATTAAATCTCCCTCACAGTAGTATTATTACTTATTTTTTAAGGGAAATATGGATGAACACTGAGCAGAAGAAAATTTAACTTATTTAAAATGGAATGTAAGAGATGTTACTTAAGTTGTTAATTTGTGTAACAATTATGATTAGAAAGTTGCTTATATCAGGCTTTACAAAACACCTCAGTAGAAAAAATTCAACCTGTCAAGGCTGCTTGTTGTGCAAGCATTGCACAACACTTTCTTGGTATTACGCCAAATTAAATATGTCTGTGAATGGCTATACAATGTCTCTTGGCTGAGGCCTTAAATTCATCAGCAATCTTCTGTCTTTGCATTTTAATAAGATATTCTCTGAAATAGTGGAACTGATCAGAGTCTCATTTAGACATCAGTGGACAAAAACCCTGTCTCCAGGGAAAACCTGCATTTTAAAAATGTAGACAGATGAAGGAGTGGGGACTTTTACCTGGTAGCTTACATGCTCCTGAAAATGCAAAGAATGAAGAATTAATTGATAGCATCCAATTAATGCCTTCTAGCATAACAATGCTCAGCCTTGCAAGAAAATTCATTAGGTTCATACCTTAAATAAATTGCTTAGCAGAAAGAAAGGCTTGTGGTAGGGCCAATGCAGAGGTGCATAGAGTCTCTTGTGTACTTGACCTTGGGATAAGGGACAAGAATTATATATATATATATATATAAATAAAAAACTCTTTAGACATTCTGATGAGGAATGATGGGTGACATGAAATCTAAGCCACTTGAGGAACTTGGATGCCAAATAAGCATGCATTTGAAGCATACTGCTGGTCTACTACATTGACTCCTACTTGCATGTCACCATCTTTGGAAGTGAAATTACCTTTGTTTAGTGAGGAATATCATCTCAGTGAGAATTATGATTGGATTGCCACTTACCAAGATTATAACAAGTATCTTGGTGGGTGTATTATAAACAAAGTCCTTGAATAATCTCAAGTTTAGCTCTCACTAGTCTTTATTGCAACAATTTTGAAACATGGATTTGTTGAAAAATTTCAGAGGATAGAAGACTGAGTGAATTTTTAAGTAGATGATATCATTTGGAGGTACAAGTTGTTTGTTTTTGTTTTTTTTTTTTTTTTAGAATTGACCAGGAAAAACAACAACAACAACATTAAATTAATGTAAATTTGGGAACCCTACATTTATTCTGCATAAAGATGAAACTAAAAGCTTGTTCTAAGACTTCACCTTCCCTATCCTACACCTCTGCCCCTCCACGCAAAATAAACAAACAAACAAAAATCTAAAGCATTCCATGTTATGAAAACCACTACATCAGTAAATTTGCCTAGAAAGGGTTAGCTTAGGATAAGAGATGATGGGATGAAAAAAAGATCTGAACAATTTCTTATTGTTCTTATTATTGAAAAAAGATCACTACAATTTCTTTGTTACCTATATACCAAGATCTGAATCTGTGTTTCCCACATTTACAGGCAGGTTAATGTCTGAAGGAATATTAATAGCCTGTGTCACGAATACCATTTTCATTTTGAGCAGAAATACAATCCTGCACCTAACACTTCACATGAAAGACAATTCCTTTACATGAAAAATAATTTGGAAAAAATGATATTTGACAATGAAAAAAATGTTCTGAAACATTTTCCAGCCAGTACACTCAATACATACAACTCAATACATCATAATCACTACAGTTAAATTGATAAAAAAAGATTACTTAACTGAAACTCATCATTCCTGTAAACAAACAAACAAACAAAAAAGAAACAAACAAACAAAAAAAGTGTAGAGATAAAACAATTTATGAAAACAAAACCAACCAATCAACCAAAAAACTCAAAAATTTATATACCATAAAATAGAGTCTGTTCACTGAAGTTTGCATGGAATTCAACTTTATGTCATTTAACTAGAAAACCTCTCGCTTTCATGTTTTGACATTTTCAATATGTTTTACTTTCCTTTTGACCCTTCCAATAACAAGGATATTCTCAGACCTTCTCCAAAGGAAAGAAAAGAATAAAAACAATGGAAAATGACAGAATGCCATGAAAGCAATTTTGCAGGATCAAAATTTAAATGAGCAGCAGGGTTTTTGGATGCTTATCAAAACCAAGCCAACTAATATTTTTAAGTGTAGCCATTATTTCTGCATACACTAAAAATGATAGAGTGAGCCAAACTCAGTAAAATCCTGTGGCATCCTAGAACACTACAATTTGCACCTCTTTCAAGCACTAGCATGTGCAGGGCTTCTGCGCTTCAGGCTATAGGAACTCATCTATAAGAACTCAAGCTGACTTTAGTACTGATATAACAGTACTGATATAACTATAACAACTGTTGCTTTATTTAGAAGCCTATGCACTTCATTGTTTTGCATACCTGACAATAACTACTTTGAATCACAATGACCATGTAAGCTAGGAAAAAGGAGTTCTTTTGTGAGAGCCTGGGTGTGTTTTCTGAAAACATTTTGTAAGCAATTCAGTTTCTTAATTTGAGTAATATTTAATTGCTCTTTCCAGAACTATAATGCATTTCTTACAACATTATTTATTCAGGGAAAAATTGAAAATAGTATTGAAAATACATACCTTAAAATAATAATAAATCATCATTCAGTTTCCCAAGATCAGGTCCAAAGGGTAACATAGTATGCAATGGGCTAATTATATTAATAGTATATTACTTGTCATCTGTATTTTTTCATATACTGTTTAACTGCGAAGCAAAAGCATCAGAAAAACAAATAAAAGACTTAAGACTTTAACACGGAAAAAAACCACTCTTTTCAAATAAAAACTAAATAAACAAACAAACAAACAACAACAACAACAACAAACACAGTTTCCCCAAGCCAATAGTAGTCTTCATACACTGATTCTTTAACATCAGCTTCATAACATTTACTTATTTCCCTCACGCGCTACCTCATGGCAGAGCGGATAATAATGGATAATCATTAAAACAGTATTTCATTGGAAAAGGACAACACAATACTCTTCACAGAATTGCAAAAGGTTTAGTTAAGGATTTATGTAGATAATTTCTTTAGGATAAAATTTGTTTTAATGCTTATGGTACTTATTTGGGATGTAATGGTAGCTCATATCTGGGGATTGAACTGATATTTCCCATCCCAGAGGAACACTCCATACTGTTGGATTCCTTAGCTGAGTGTCTTCACTCAGCTAAGTGAACTCCCAAAAGACTGAAAAAAAATGACATCAAGATGGCCTATGACCCCACAGCTGAGCACTCCCTTAAAGTAAGGGAGACATAGGTTCATACTCCTCTTCATGATCAGACAAGACAGAGAGAGATCAGGTTCTGGTATCCTTTCCTACAGTCATTATCTATGAAATATATTCATCTGTAGTATTTTTCTATTAATAATATTAAAATCAGAGTCTTGAGTCATTCAAAGGGAGAAAAACAGCCTTGCAATTCTTGGAAACATGCAGAAGGGAAGAAAGCCCTCTTGCATTTAACTCTACTTGCGACCCTTGCAACTACAGGACTTTTACAGTCTTAGTCCCCAGCTGTAGAATAGATCTTTCAGCGACTCTTCTTCTACCTCCTCTTGCTCATATCAGTTACTTTCACCCTGAAAATCAATCTACACCTCACCTATAGCCTGCTGCCTTCTTCCATGAACTCCTGCTCCTATATGAACTACCTCTTTGTAACACTGATGCCTGAGTTCCCATAGTTCTACTGGAGGAGACTGTATCTTAGTCATCTGCCAGCTGCCCCATTGATTACTCTTGGAAGCAGATGATGCTTGGTATTAGAGTGACCATACCACCCTGTATCTGATGGGAAAGGAAATATTTTGATCAAAATTCATCCTGTGTTTCCAAAATAATTCATATATTTGCAGATTCAAATTTCAGTTTAGTGTGGAATTCATAAGGAAAGTTTTGCATAACTCTGCTCTTCATTCACTTCATGAACAAATTACTTGAATTGATCAGCGATGTTTCATTTGGATAAGACTCTTAAACCTCATTTTCAAAATTCCATAACAATTTTAAGAGCTTCAGGAATTGTGGTTCCTTGAACTCCTGACATTAAAAATATATCTATATAACCAGAACACATTTTTACTTTATGTCCTTTCTAGTCTTCTCCCATCTATTCTGATCTGGGGTAGTTATCAGTTCTTACTATAAATGTTGACTAACAGGTGAAGGAAACAAAAACAAACAAACAAACAAAAAACAACAAATGGAAAACTAAAATATGTATTTGAAAACTGTATTTTGTGTTGAATCCCAAAGAGGTAGAAATAATAAAATCTATTGTCTCTTTATCTGATTTGTGTTTGCAGTTATGGCCTGATACTAAAAATTACTTTCAAAAACAAACAGCTGTCACAGAAACATTAGGTGGTTTCAGTGCAAAACTGAAACTGAAAATATGCTAGTTCAAAGACCACCTAACAGTACAAATACCTCAATCTCACTTCAACTGCATGATTGTTGAATCAAGAACAGAGAATTCAAGGAGAAGAGACAATGAAAGTAAATATAAGACATATAGAACAACTCTGGTACCCAGCCTCTTTTCACACACTATTTTTCTTTTATTTAATCTTAGTAGCTGTTGGAGAAGATGTAGTTCAAGCAGAAACAAGTACCAGAAGAAAACAGTGCCTGTTTTTTCCTTGTTTTGGTGAAGATTATAAGCCTCTGAATCAGATCCATACTTCCTCTTGTTTTCTCTGCTGAAGAGCATTCCCCTTTTTAATATACTTTAATAATTTAAATATGCATATCATCAATATTCAATGGTATTTAACAAAACAAAACAAATGAAAAAAAACGATAAAGGCCTGGATAGGTTTTGCACAAAGAATTTTTCATAATTTTATGTACAAAACTTTTCCAGAAAAGAAAGGTGAGGTAAAATAATAAAATAAAAATTATATATATATATATATATATATATATACATATATATAAATGACCAGTTCTGAATATTTTCAGCATAAATTAGACCTTGCAACAGTTCTCAGGAACTGTTATATCCTTTAGTAATATACTTTGTTATATCCTTTCCCATGTGAAGGCTCAGGAAAGCAAAGTAATTTTTTGAAAATCACAAGTGACTCATGAGTAAGACAGCAGTTTCATCCCTAGGGGTTTGAATTAGTCCCCTGAAATAGCAAGCAGATAGCATTGCTCCTTATACTGGCATCCTTATTGAAGTATGTGGAAGTGTTATCTGTTCCAAGTAGGTAATTTTGACAGCAACTGGTATTGCTTAAACATATATTAGCTGTGTTAAAGTGGACTGAATGTGATGGTGGGAAACTTTAATGTAGGCCATTAGGAGACATTTGGAGATAAACTACACACAAGGAGAAAACTCTGTCTCTGGCCATCTGCTTGTCCTGGTAACACACAGAAAATCTGCAATATGCAACAATTCCCTCTTCTTGCTGAACAGCAGGTGCCCATCTTTTCCTTCAGCTGTCCAAAAACTGTTCTCTTATAACTCTTTCCCTTCTCCCTAAAGCACCCTTTCATATCTTTGTAATGCAAATTTACAATGGGAAAGAACAGATTCTGTTAGAACTAGAATTATCTCAATTTACCTGGTAAGCAATAGATCTAAAATCTTATTCTGTCCTGTGAGCATTCTACTTAAATGAGCAAACAATCACTCTTATTTTTTCCTAGTGTCATCTCAGTTACAAATGAAAATGACAGCAGTATTTTACAAACAATAAAAAGCACAGAGTGTGAGGATTATGAAAAAGGAATCCTTTTTCTACTGTACTAGTTTTCTCAATAAATACTAAGCAAAGCAATACACTATACCAGAACAAGATATTGTCTTATATCCTTGGAAATCAATTTTGTCTTCAACTGAAAGGGATCGCTGTTAGGTAAGGACCAGGGAATAAGAAGGTACAGAAGGTGTAAGGAAGAGTATTCTATTGAAAACATAACACCCACCAGTTAGAGGATCAAAAGTCAGGTTATGACAATATTAAGTTTGACAAGCAACTTCTACTAAGTCTTGCGTGCATAAATTTTGAACATCTATGTTTTTAATGACACATGCATTCTGGAAAGGTTTTATTCCCTGTTCTTAAACTTTAACGCAACACAATAAGATTTGCCACATACATTGAGATTGATAAAATAAAGAATTAAGGCTTGATATCCACAGTCTTATCAAAAATAAAATGTAAATAGCAAATGTGCTATTTACATATACAAATGTGTATTTAGAAATTTACAAATGTGATATTTAATATGCTGGGCACATAGTCCAAAACTGTGAGCTCTTCAGCCACTGAGTGGCTACCTGCCTTTATCTGACTCCTCATTCATCCTAGAGGATCTATTGGCATCTAGATACTTCTGCACATTCTGCACCTAATTTCTACGTAAGTGTTGTTATTCAGAAAGTAGGTGGCACCATGCCCCCAGTCCTAAGGAGTCTGACAGTTCTAGCTATATATCTAGCTGTCACAAATTGCAGTTGTGGTTGCAGTGATTTGTGGTGCTTCCACAATCACTTTTTGCAGCATTTTCTAGGTTAGAGAAATTCTCAGAAAAATGAAAGGCACGAATTTTAAGTGGTCCTTAAACCTATGTTTGCGCAAGTGTTTTGGTTGCCAACTCTCTAGGAAAAATGGATTTTTAGCCCTTCCACTAGAGTAACTATACAGTGAAAACTCATGAAAGAGTTATGGGCAAAGAATAGTCTTGGGCACTTATCAGGAAAACAATACAATGTGTTTCTAAATTCCAAGAGACAGGGAAAGGAATTAATTAATTTCTACATCCTAGGTAAAAGGTTCATCTCCTACTAAATAAGACAGGAAAAATGGCACGAGCACCTTTTTAACTTTTCAAAAAAACCTTTGCATTTTCAGAGTTTTCAGAGAGTTCTGATAGTCCTGTTGGATAAAACCCTGAAATGGGTTAAAGGAGGGTTTTTGACATCCTAATTGTGTTTTTCCAGGAGGCCCAAATCAGAACCAATCTGTGCTTGAGTAGGTCAGAATCTAAAGTACCAAACAGGCTACAGAAGACAAACTATGGGACTTAGTTTGTCTATGACAAACTATGACATGGATAATTTCTCTCATCAGTATGCAGCTATTATGAGGATAAATTTGATATACAGAGTTATTGTGATGATGATAGTAGCATCTTAGATAATAGATCAAAATAACATGACATAATACCACTTAAAATGTTGCAAAGTATTACAGATACATGTTTTGATTCTTAACATTTTTTTCATTCTTTGCAGGTTACACTAATCTTCTGTTTCGATGACCGTTTATCTCTGACATGGACTGCAATTTTAACACCAGCATCTCTCCTTTTGAAGTTGTTTAGTTTCTTAGCATTCAAAATTAGAGGCTACTTGTAGAGTCAGGGTTTACATCAGCCTAATGGTTGTGTGTCAGCTTCATTTCCAATAACAGTAAATTCTATTTATTTATTTTAGATTCTGCTCGCTTTTAGGGATATAAAAGGGCAGCAGAGAAGAAAGTTCTTTGCTTTGCTTTGTCCAAACAGCTCAAGTCTTCTTTGGGACAATCCTCTGGAAGAAGGGGAGATGCTGCTTTCCATGACAGCATCTGACCTTGCTCATTAGGGAGATGTTTGTGTGTGAGAAGCAGAATGCGAAGAATAGAGCAGAGGTTTTATGGCAGAAACAGAAACTGGATGACCCCAGAAAGCATGCAAGGAACAGGCAAGCAGCCAAGACTCCCAGAGAACAGAAGAAAAAATATATATATATATTATTGGGACAGAGACTTCACTTAACTTTTTATTCTAAAAGTCATTGGTGTGCTCACTCTACACAAAATGTTTCTGCCATTTTATCAAAATTCTCTGTTTCAATGGTAGTCTTATCATAGCCAGACATGTTTCTTATACAACCTCTTTTCATTCTTAAACAACTATTATCTGTTCAGTAAATCATTATGATTTCTAAAGATTTGTAGCTATTCACTTAAGGAAAGGGCTTGCCATGTCTTGATCTAGCTAAGACTGGATGAGAAAGTCTCATCAAACTTGAGATTTACATAGATCACTTGAGTTTTCATAATGGGGAAAACAGTGACACACACATACACCCCAAAGCAAAACAAAACCAAAACAAAAAAATGAAAAGCTGGATTTTCTTATCAGTGTCATTTCACATAATAAATTAGCTGTGTAAGGTACACTAGAAAGAAAATTCATTCCCATTAGAAGTTTGAATAAAAATTTATTCTGTTGCTTGAGCCTGAAGACAGCCTGAAGACAATATCCCATAGAAAATTGTGTCCACAAGGCATTGTCCAGAAAGGATAAGGCCAAGGATGTCATGGTCAGTTCAGTTCTTCAAGGTGCATCAACTTTGTGACTAAATCATTTTTGACTTTAGAAGGAAGGAAATCTAGTGGCTGCTGATAATAAATGGCAGGACCAACATTAAAGGGCAATCACATAGGAAATACTGCAGCCTCATATAAATGGACCATGGACAGGACATACCTTCTGGCAAAGGAATTATGATAGTGTTTCAGCAGAATACAAAAAAGGAACTGTGTTCCCTTGAACAACATTCCGAGTCATTCTCTTAGGACATGTATGTATGTATGCATGAAACCCAAAATCTGACTTGGCCATCTCTCTGGCAGCAGTATTGACCCACTTTGGGCATAGATGAAGCAAATCCAATGAATAAATGTTTATGAACCAATATATGAAGTGTTTATAGGGTTCTCTCCCCACTTTGATCTCTTTTGCTATTTTTTAAAGGAAAAATAAAATGTGGCAGCACTATTGCTATGCAAGTGAGCACTCAGTTTATTCCTGTCTTTAAGATAAGTATATATTAAAAATGAAACATCTTACCAAGGCCATATCTTTTTAAGTTGTGTTACCTAAAGATGCTTTTTACAGCAGAAGACCTGTTAGAAGAGTACAGGAGGTCTCATAAGAAAAAAAATAATTGCAGTTTCATGCAACTTGTGAAATTATAATGCATCTTATGAGTAAATCAAATCACTTTTTCTTTATAATTTCTGAATTCCATAGGGACTAAGAAACACATATTTAGAAGGTGTGCAGAAGGACCTTATTCATTAAACTGCAGAGAAAAGTAGTTGAAGTTTTATTAAAAATTGACTAATAGACATTCCAGATAATTGAACTGACAGCCTGTTTTGACAGCTGCAAGCAAAAATATGCTTGCTCCAAATGGTGTAAATCTTTTAGATTTCTAGAAAGAGAAATGATGTACTGGTTTAACTTTAATCAGTTTATAAAGTTAAAAAAGAAATTCCAACTGTTCACCTGACTAGTTGAAGTTATGCTAATTGGAGGTACCACCAATCATTTCAATGGTAGGTTTTGAATTTAAAGAATTGCTAAGTTCTCATACAATGAAAAGGGTGGAAGGTGAGTACTCATACATTATTATTATTATTATTATTATTATTATTATTATTATTATTATTTATTTCTATAATATAATATACTATAGTTATGTATATAATTATAATAAATATAATACGCATCATGTAATATAATAAAATATAATAGTTATATGTATTTATATATATTTATAATATATAAAATTTAAATAAAATATAAATTATATAATGAATACAATACAATAAAATTCAAGAAGAAGAAGAAGAAGAAGAAGAAGAAGAAGAAGAAGAAGAAGAAGAAGAAGAAGAAGAAGAAGAAGAAGAAGAAGAAGACAGAATAATAATTTTGGCTAGCAGAAAACATAAATTAAGATGAAAACATGATTTCCAGAAAGGTGCTGAAGACTAACTTTGAATAAAGTTAATGGATGATACAGGTGTCTATCTGTTTTGAAAATCAAGCCTCAACTAACTAACAAGCATGACAAACAATCTGCTCACATGAATTGATAGCCAATCTTCTTGTCAGAATAGGAAAAAAAGAAAAGGAAAAAAATTTAAGAGGCGTTATCAGATTTTACAAATATGAGAATTGGAAAGTAGCAGAAAGAAAGAAAGAGAATAAATTGTAAAAGCTAGCAAGATGAAATTAAAATTGGACTTGTAAATGTGGGGTTCATTAAAAAGGAAAAATTAACTGGCAGCAAGTCTTAAAAAAGAAAGAAAATCTTTAAAATTACTGTCAAAATATTCAAAAGGTAATGTGATTAACTTAAAAGAGCTAGCAGAAGGTTAAATATTTTAAGAATATCATTTAGGTACTGACATACTACATAATTAGAATTGACATGTGTGCAGAACTTGCCAATAAATCTTTGAGAACACAAACACATTGCTCTGTATCTCTGTATTTGACTTTTAGATGTTCTTTTAATCTATGTTTCCAAGTATACATTTAATGTCTTGAGTTAGAAAAGATCCATCCTCTTCATAAGACTTACAAAAAAAAAAAAAAAAAAAAAGAGCAAATTAGGATGAATTCACCATAGGTATGTCTTTTCAACTATAGACACATAGGAATAGCATAGCACCTGCAAGACAAGGGAAAAAAAGAAAAAAGAATAGATGACACACTGAAAATAGTTAGTCTCATATTTAATTACAGCATCTCTAAAACAGAGGGGTGAGCCATTCATTTTTTCTATTTTTTTTAAGTAAGAAAACAAAAGTTTTATTTTCCAATAGTACCATGCTGAACTTAACTGATTATTTGACTGATGTATTAAACTTATATATAATAAGTGAACAAGAAGACTACATGTTGTTTTGAAGAGTTTATTTTATTTGACTGTAGAATTGTTTTAGCCCTTCCATATGAGGAGTGTTGCTGAAAATACGTATTTCACAGTTATCAGCTTTAAACCAAGCTTTATTCCAAGAGGGAAGAACAATTGAACCACTGACTATTACTAGAATTGGTTTGCAAATGGAATTTTATTGCATATTTTTAGATTTCTCAGGACTATATGTGTTACAGTTTTGTATAAAATACATTTGTTTAAAATGCAACAGAACTCAGAATTGCCAGGAACAGTTTAAATCCCATAAATGTTTCCTCTAAATTGAATCAGAGAAGGCTGAGAAGCCTCTAAACACTGTACAGGGATTCAATGTTTAGATTTTAAGTGAAACAATTTTAAAAATTGGAGCCTTGCCATCATTTATAACATTGTCAGTCAGTGCTTCAGTAGAATAGGCTGATTTTCATCTTCTCTTTCTAGCTCATCTTTAGTGGGGGCTTTCACTGTTAAACATAGTAAATGAGGGGAAAATACGGGAATGGGGGGAAGGGAGAACAAAGACTTAAATGAAACCTTATTATAGAAAAAGGTAATTCAGTAATTTCATTTTATATTATAATAGGGATATTTTTGGCTTGTACTCAGCTTAAAGACCATTTTTGTGAAACACAGGGAAACATCTCAGACATTTTCTTCTTTCATTGTATCCAAATATATTAATTTATTGGTCTCAATGAAGATTTATGCTACCTATATTGCACAAGGTAAGTGTAAATAACAGCTATAAATTGCTAAGCAGTTTATGTTGCTTGTGAATGGACCCATTGTTCTCAAAACAGCCTGATTTTTAGAGAATTCAGCTAACTTAACACCTATGAGGTGCCATACAGGAAAAATACTATAAAAATCTAATAACAATAAATATGCATTGGTATTATGTTATATTAGTTTGGGTGAAAGTGCATTCATTTAGAATTTATTAATATATATACAGTTAAAAGCAATTTAAATTAAAAATGGTGTGGGCCCATGTGTGTCCAGCTCACCACATATAAACTTATCAGCTCTTGATTTGATTTGACACTTAGTTATTAATTCTTGGAAATACAGGCTATCTGGAAGTGTCTGAACTGAAAAGAGTGAGATTATGGCAAACTTCCACTACTTTCTGCATTGAAATTCTCATGAGTGGAGACTTTTGTCTAACAACAGGGCAGTCTTTCTCTAATTTTCAAAAAATTAATGCTTTAAGGCATGACCTAGATCTAACAGCCTTGAGAACATACCAGATCTTAGACGAAATATTCTGTGTGGCCAATATCAGTATTCAAAGTAAAAGCTTAGATTTCAAAACCTTTTCTTCATGCCAAAATTCTAACGAGAGTCTGAGTATAGTGGCAGGGCTCAAAGCAATTCCTCAGTCCTCCACAGCTGTACTATACTGGAAGCTAGAGATAATTGCTACATGATATTAAAAAAATAGAAAAGATTAACTGGTACAAACAAGTTGTACTATAGCTAGTATCTGTAAGTCTAGCAAAGAAGAAAACATGATAAAGGAACATCAACCCTTAGGGAGGTTGTGGAGTCTCTTCTCTGGAGATACTAAAGGCCTGTCTGGACGCCTACCTGGGTAGCCTGTTGTAAGGAACCTGCTTTGGCAGGGGGGTTGGACCTGATCTTTTGAGGTCCCTTCCAACCCCTTCAATTCTGTGATCCTGTGATTAACCCTCACTGCATCAACCTATGAGTGTCAAAGTGATGTAGATAACAGCAACAAATTACCTATCTGACACAATATGAACACACCATAGCCAGTGCCAGACCTAGTTCATTCACAGACAGTTTTCACACTACTACCATTCTCTGTAGCATATAATATAGCCATACTCTACCACTACTTTACTGCTTACTTGAAAATCCTTGGCCATATAAAAAATAATTTCTGAGCATTTTTCATGTATGATAAATAAATGTCTTCATTTATTTGAATATAAAATGTGCTAATAAGAAAAAAAAAAAAAAAGTACTACTAGTTTTATGTTAGGGCATCCTGAGGCTACTATAGTGATTTTATGATTTTATGGTATAAGATCATGCCTTGAATTATAACCATTGCCTATAATAAAACAAAATTATCACTCATCTTCAAGTTAAACTATTCCTTAAGCTTGAATGAGTGTGGGAGGCATATAGGGGAGAAGACACAAAAGACAGCATCAATAAGAGGTGTGAATAGGATATTTCTTACAGTAACAGAAGAGAGTTTGAAGGGAACTTCCTCAGTTCATTAGGGTTCATTTACCGTGGCTTTTGTTGTTGTTATTTTCTATATTTATACAGGCCAAAATATAGCCTGTTGATTCAGGTTCTCAGGATTTCTTCAAAGACCTGTGCTCATAATGCTTTCTTGCATGCCTAGTTAAGAATTCTCTTTCAAGTACCTTTTCAAGAGAGAATTACCTCATTTTCTCGTTTTCACTTAATGCATGCAGTAGATAGTCCACCTTTTGTTAAATACTTTACCGTCTTGTTTTATACCTCTCCAAATAGCAACTGTGTGTTTCTAAGTCAAATTTTTGAGAGAATTAAACTGGGCAGGTGATTAAAATAAACCAATATAGTACACAATATGTAAGCACTAAATAATCAGCGTCATTAATCTTTTCCTGAGCCACAAGTCCTCATAAACTGTAGGTATACTGCAGAGTGGCAATGACATAACAGTGAGTGCCCTCAGCCATCCTTTCCAGAATCACCACTGTTAGGTTGTAAACATCATTGATCATCTAATGTTTTTTTATGTTCTTATTAAATGTGGAATTGGTAAGGGTCCATCTTTACTTTGTACAAAGAAAAGAACTTAGCTAGGCTGGCCTCTGGGAACACTTTCTTATCAAGCTAATTTTGGCTGTTTTCAGCTAGTCACAGAAATAATTGTAGGCACTGGAAGGCCGGAGATATGTGAAACCAACAGATAAAAGAATAGCGCATCATAAGTATTTTTGTTTCAATATTTTTTTTTCTTTATTTGTTTTTAATAATTATTATGCATGCCTGTACTTTGGGCTATAAGAATAAAACTGAAACATTTCAGTATTTCCTTTCTCTTCCTTAGAGGCTTGCCTTTTGCCTAAATAGGTCTTCCTAGGCAGTTTCAGGAAAAAGAAAAGAGAAAGAAAGGGAAAACAACAACAAAACAAACAAACAAACAAACAAAAACATGATGAGAACTATTTGCTCATATTTGCCCTACAAATCTGGAATTGTGTCTGCTTGGAGTTTCCTCTGGGATGAAAGGAACTATTCAGTATTTTCCCTCTCTTTTCTTTGGTTTGAATGTGTGTATCATATTCTATCAGTCATGATCCAGAGTTAAAACTGGTTCTGAAATCTTTCAATTAAATAGTGCATGCTGATAAATAAGATAGATGTCCTAAACTTTAGCACTTTTTGTATGTTTCTCCTTTGCTGAAAATACCATAAAACTGTGATGTATTTTAACGGTAATACATCATCTATTTTTAAACAGGACTACATGATTGTATACATTTGTTCCTTTCTATAAAAAACACATGCACATATATATAACTATATATATATATAACTACATATATATAATATATATATATATGTAATGTATATATAACTAGTTCTCCACATAATTTCTGTTCAGAAATAACTTGAGTTGGTGTCTGGATACTAGAGGTATAGAATAAAAATAATGCAGTAGAAGCATGTGAGATTTGATTCACTGAGAATTCCTGCTGGCTGCTTCAGAGACAAAGCTAGTGGTAAATCTATGGATAATACAAGTACCACTGCAGTGAAATCTGAAGACTAGAAAGACGAAGCAGAAAATGACAAGGGAGAAAGCAATATTGAACCTTGGCCACAGCAACTGTCTGACATTATCCCTTTCAGCAAGGCTCTTGCATCTCTGTTACTCTGTAAATAGAACTCTATTCCGGGAAAACATGACATGAAAGTGACATGATTTTATATTACCTTAAATAATCCAGGAGTTTTACTCAAAGTCGTCACTATTTGACTAATGAAAGTGTTTGACTCAAGGACTATAGGACTTCATAACACACAAGCTACTTCATGAACATTCAGGTCAACATATAGACTACAGGAAAGGTCAGCTTGAGTTCTGGTCCTTGCTCTTCTGTGAAGCAATTAACCATTTCTTTCCCATTCCTCGGTTTTCTCACCTGCAGAGAAGGAAACCTATGCTAGATGAAACATGCTAGATAAAGTACTATAAAATAACCAGGGCTGTCTACTCTTACACAAACCATCACCAGAAATTTTAAAAAGGTTGATTGTATTTTCAGAATGTGTACTGTGAAAATATACTTTCAAAAAATGCAAACTAAATTTATGATTAGACTTATAATCAGTGCAAACTCAATTTTGACACACTAATTGGGATTTTATTAATTTATTTTATTTATTTTTATGGTAGCAGAAGAGAGGTATTTGAGGAGCATTTACTATTTTTGTGTCCACAGAAGTTCAGGTGGACTTTGAAGAATTTTTAGATGAATACAGAATCATGCTGTTATGTTTTTATTGTTTCAGTGGATTTTTTTTTCCTCGTCTAGACTCTCATATTTAACAACAGGGGCACTAAGGAGCATGTTTCAGTGAAGTATTATCTCCTTAGGAGGTGCAATGAAGGAATTGCTGAGCTGAGAAATATTCAACAAGTTGCATTTCATACCTACCTACCAGTCTTGAGATGATTATTAAGGAGAGGCAAAAGGGATAAATTGTATCTTGTATAAAGACATAGCTTCCAGGACAGAAACACCCCTTGGAAAAACAAATCTGAAAAGCACCTATTTGTGTGCATTTATGTTTTAGCTGTTTTGGGAACCATGACAGTGGTGGAAGTGGACAGATACACATCATCTAAAGGAAAGGACATCTGTGGATTCCCATGAGATAGTAAGAAATCTAATAGCAGAGATTTTGATTTGCTCCAACCTCTTCTATATACAGAATCCTAAATTTAATGAAATAGTCCCTTCCTTTGCACTTCACATACTGTGTCACAGACTGTTGTGTTGATGTTGTGTCAGATTATATGCGCTGATATACTCCTTAATCTCATGGAATCAGGAAAGAATTGCCTCTGACTTATTTATGAGAAGTTCATATCATAAAGCTTAAATAAATAAGATCATGATTGGAAACTAATGCAATCATTTAAGACTTAAGCCATTTTGAACTTTTTTTTTCATTGAGTCACAGTTACTCTAACGTCTCTAAATGATGCTCTCTGAGGAAAATGTTCTCATTGCCATCTCTAAATTTGGATATTTCAATAAATTTGGAGGAAACCTTTTTTTTGGGGGGGGGGGGGGGGGGGGGGGGGGGGGGGGGGGGGGGGGGGGGGGGGGGACGGGGGGAGAGATTGTTTGTTCGTTCTTTAAGTGTTGTCTTTCCCCTGAACATAATAATGGTTTATTCTCTTTTTCTCTGTAGATTTGACTGATTTTTGATTGCTGATTGGTTTATAGATTGTCTGATGATAGAATAGATTAGGACAGTCGTGGGCTTCTTTGTTGATTAAGATAATATTTGTTCACAGAATGTAAGAAACCACGTTACAAACTGGAGACATTACTGCCTCTTCCTCTGTGCTTTTGATCAGTGAAAAAAGGGACTTTATAACCTATGTCACTCCACAGAGAAATATGCATTAGTTTTCAAACAAGATGCTAAGTGGATAGGTGGCATATCATTTTGGGGTAATGTTTGTAAATGTTGTAAACCTGCAAGAATTTTTGTGTTTGCCCAGAGATTACTTAGAAGCTTAGAGCAAGGTTGAGTTTAGAGTTCTGAATGGTTTCAAACCAACATCTTGAGTGAATTAAACGAGTCAAGGAAACATATTTTCAGAAGGGCTGTTTCTACTTGTTGCCCTTCTGTCTCCTTGTCTTCCTTTTTAAGGTGGACCTTTTCATTTTGCACCTCTTTTTTTTCTTCTTTTTTTTTTTTTTTTCCTTTGTTTCTTTTTGGGGGGGTTGTTTTTGTTTTGTTTCATTTCTTCACAATTCCTAGATGAAATCAAGACATTTTCTCTCTCCTAGACTGTGGTTCCAGGCAGTGGAACCACCAGTTCTTCAAATGTTAAGGCTTGACAGAGTTTGTTGAAGCTTATGACTATCCAAGTTCAGTGACCACCATAATCATCTAATAAATCATTATTTCATTCTTTTAGTGAGAAAATCTGTTGTATTATGGAGATTTATATGGATTTATTTTTCATTCTTTATATCCTTTGTCAAGAATCATATTATTCATTCACTTATTATGAGAAAAACAAAACCATAACCTTCTTCTTTATAGTGTAGGACTAGTCTATGGAATTAATGTATACTTTCATTCAAATGGCAGAAATAAAAATAGATGAATATAAGATGTGTAGTTAGATCTAGCTCTTCACATTTGGTGTAATTTGATGTTTTTCCATAGGCTTTACTGGAATTATAATCTGTGCCAACGGGTATAACATCAGGTTTACAGTAAACTTCAGTACATTCATTCACTTGGATAAACATGAATTTCTGTGGATGAAGCTTAAAAACACATCTTTTCATATTTTTTCTTGAATATTTCTTTCAATGTGATAATTAGGATAATGGATCGTGCCCTGGCTACAATCTATGAATCAGTGAGTCAATAGTGCTTGTCTACATGTATGTTAATGCATATCACAACCCTGAGGCAAAGCACACAAGGCGGGGGGGGGGGAAGACATTCTCAGGGAGAGTTGTCTAAAAACCACATTTCTAACTAAGTGTCGTGGTTCCGCTCGAGTGGGCAGCCGAGCTCCACCACAGCTGCTCTCTCACTCCCCCTCCTCAAAGAGGAATGGGGAGAAAATATGTGAAAAGGGCTCAAGGATTGATATAAGGACGAGAAAATCACGCAATAATTATTGTAACGGGCAAAACAGACTCGGCATAAGGAGATAGTAAGATTTATTGCCTACAACTAACAAGCGAGAGGAAGTGAGAAAACAAAGGAAAAAAAAAAACAAAAGGACCTTCCCCCCCATCCACCCTCTTCCACCTCCTCCCCCCGAGCGGGCGCAGGGGAACATGGGAATGGGGGTTATGGTCAGTCTACAGCACTTCTTCTCTGCAGCTCCTTCTCGTCCACTCTTGTCCCCTGTGCTGTGGGGTCCCACCACGGGATGCAGTCCTTGATGAACTGATCCGGCGTGGGCTTCCCACAGGCAGCAGCTCTTCCAGAACTGCTCCAGATATGGGTCTGTACCACGGGGTCCATCCCTCAGGAGAAAACTGCTCCAACCTGGCTCCCCTACGGGCAGCAGCTCCTGCCGGGTCACCTGCTCCTGCGTGGTCTCCTCTCCACAGGCTACAGGTCCGGCCCAGAATCTGCTCCGGCAGGGGTCTTCCACAGGCGGCAGCCTCCGTCGGTGCAGGGCCACCTGCTCCACCGTGGTCTCCTCCATGGGCTGCAGCGTGGAACCCTGCTCCACCGTGGTCTCCTCCATGGGCTGCAGGGGGACATCCTGCTTCACCATGGTCCTCACCACAGGCCGCAGGGGACTTCTGCTCTGGCGCCTGGAGCACCTCTCCCCCTCCCTCTACACTGACCTTGGCATGTGCAAGGCTGTTCTCTCACTCCCTTGACTCTCCTGGCTGCTGTGTGGCGCAGCGTTTTTTTCCCTGTCTTAAATATGCTCTCACAGAGGAGCAAACAACATCGCTTATTGGCTCAGATCTGGAAAACAATGGGGCCCTTCCCAAACATGGGGCAGCTTCTAGATCTTTCTCACAGAAACCACCCCTATAGCCCCCTGCTACCAAAACCTTGCCACATAAACCCACTACACTAAGGCATCTAATATCCTTTGAAAACTATAAGTCTGTGTTAGCAACTCTAACTTGAAGGGAATTCCAATTAGGGTGTCCTTACTAAAGATGTCTCTGTTATAGATAACTTTGGAGACCACCTATATCTCCAGTTAGTAGCTCTGGAGATGCATGAAATTCTTTCTTTAAATTAATATGTACATATTCTTGGGGGTTCTTTTGATCCTTCTATGCTCGTACTGCTTTGCTTTGTTTCTTCAATAACATTTCTTGTTGTGTCAGTCTGCGACAATGATGACCATTGAGCTAATTTTCAGAGGATCATATTAACGCTAACCTTTGGCTCACCCATCTGTTCCTCAGTTTATTGCTTTAAATGTCTCCTCTCTGGCTCTTTGTTAAACTGGAAAAGAAGCAAAATTCCTCCAAGCCCTGCACAGCTTTACTGGGGCATTTATGACTGCAGAAGGCTGCTAGCATGGCATTCTGAATCATTTGCTCTTATCATTGAGGCTTTCTGAACACATTCAGCCTCTTGCTGGATGTTGACTACAAAGCAAACATCTGTGGATGATAGTAAACTTTCCTCACAAAATAACAAATGAACACATCTCAGCTCCCATCTTTTGACCAGGGAGTTGGTCTCTTCTCTCCAGGGTATGCGTAGCTCCAAGCTTTATAAACTAAGCACAAATACAAGAAACTAAGAATATGACATAGGATAGTTCTGAAAACCTCTTCTTTTGTGTAATGACACAATAAATAGTTCAGCACAGCTACAGGTAAATTTATGCTACAAGTACACACAGACATGTCAAATATGACAATATTTTCAATGCAGCCATTTATAATTCCATGTATACTTATTGGTAAATACTTTAGTAGTGTCTGGGTTGTATAAACAGAGAAAGTTACTAAATCTAGTGTATACTAGGAATTTAATACTCACTGTATTAGCACTTCCCTCCTTCCCAGTAAGAGTAATTAATTTTTAGTTCTGCTTTATTTCTTATTTTGTCTGACATTACTTTAATAGACAGTATTCCTTCTTATCTTTCTCCCTCCAAAAATAACTATACAAATGCAATTTAAAATAAAAAACAAACTTCAGAATATGGGAACATAATAACACCATGCCGGATTTGTTGCTGCTGTGAAATTTTGTCCTCCAGATTGCCTTGCTTTCAGTGCACCATCATAAAATATATTTTTATGTAATTTAAAACATATGTTTTAAAGTGTGTTCTACAGCAACTGAAGAAAAATGTGAACAACCAACCCATTAAAATTGCTGTACATTTTGCATACCTTAAATGCAGATAATAAGAATTATTTTACATTGCAATAATCTTATTCTTATAAATTAAGTTCAGGTGTCAGGCTAAAACACTGGGTCTGGATGACAGCTAAATGAAGGATCTTTACTCTCCATTCTCCAGTACAACAAGCTACAGTAAGAAAGAAGGAAGGGGGAAGGGAGTTAACAAAATTGTCAAGTACATGAATACAGCTTCTTAATATCAGCAATAATGGAGAAACTGTTTGCCATCATGCAAATCTGTGCTTAGTGAGCAAAAAACATTCTCCAAGGTTTTCCATCAATGTCAGTTACATACCTACATGGATTTTTTTTTTTTTTAAAGTAGCCTACTGCAATGCAAAAGTATCAAACATTTATTTCCCTTTTTTTTTTTTAGCAGAGTATTTTAGTGATTAAATTAGATATATATATATCTATGTGTATCTATCGTCTTACTAGAATATATTGTGTTTAATGTAAAAGGGAAATTATTTGGTGCATATTTTGGTATGCCATAATCAATGCCATGGAGAAATAGAAAGTAAAACCATACTTCACTATAAAGAACAGATGTACTTTAGCTGACTATTTGCAAGTATAATAGGAGGCTATGAGGTTGGGACTTGAAAAATGGTTATCTTACTTACAGGAAACACATTAAAACTGGGAGACAGCTGGAAACCATGGTAGATGAGACACTGGAAAATTTCAGGATTCTCCTGCTGAAATCAGATATATCAGTGTTAGATCCAAATGGATTTATTTGCGTTTCATCTACATAGCTACCTGCATACGCGCATGTTATACATCACTTTGAATTAAGTCTTTATTACCAGCATATTTGAGAGACATTTGGGTTTTGTTTGTTTGTTTGTTTTTCTGGTCTAAGGGCATTAACTAGTTCAAAATTTGATCCCCCTCGAAGAGTACATGTATATTCTGACAAACTTGAGCAGCTAACAACGTGTCTACGTATAAGTGGAATAAATGCCAAAATCCTTCAGATTACAGTGGTTCTATTTGTACATATATATCGACGGGCTTCCAGAACTGATGGTTTCAAGACTGATGGGTATTAATAGGTTTCCAGAAAGACTTCCATGACTGATGTCATTTCAGTGTGGATGGTTCAGATCATATAATTTTTATATATAACCTCTTTTGAAAGTATTTTTAATCCTTCCTGTTCCTGGAAAAAAAAAAATAAAAAAAAAAAAACTGCTTTTTTTTTTTTTCTTTTTTTTTTTTCACTTATTACCCCCAAACCACTGAGTAATATGAAGCAGAATCAAAGCATTCACCTACAGTACTGATAATATTTTTTGCAATTTAAATACAAGGGATATAATTGAACTCTTAGAAATTAAAGTCAGAGAAATAAAATATATCATCATTGTAGTTAATCAATTAAAATGAATGGGCAGAGTCTTGTCCTTACTGAAGACATCCCACAGAGTATTTCCAAATTCCCAATGTATTTTTTCAGTATATCTGTGCAAAATCCCTATGTAGAATTTCCTCCTTCAAAACAGAGAACAAAAACAGGTCTTTTGAACTGTGTGTTGTCTGATTTTGCCCTTATTCATTGGATCTGCTTTATGCATTGCCTGTTGTTTTTTTACTAATAATATATGTTGACTTCTTGATCATATATCTTGAATCTTGATCATATATAACCTCAGGAACTGCAGATTGATGCTAAAAGTGAAATGAATCAGGATTTTATTAAATTTATTTTTTCAATGAGAGAGTCATGAATTACATGAGTTACCTACCTTTTTTTAGCATGGATTTATTTTTCAGTGAGAATGTATCCAGGGCACACCCTTGGCTTGTTTGCTCCCTGGGAGACAGAGATTTCAGCTTTGGACACAAAGGCTGGAGAAATTGCATTGCTGTGAATGTCAAATCATAGTTCAGATTAGTGTCCACTGAGATTACAAACTGGTCCCCCAAAAAAATCAGGTAGTGCAAGAAAAGTTTCAAAGAAGGTTTGATGATATTAGAAGATATTGTCATTCCAGTGTTCTGGCCAAAAGAACAAAAAGAGGAGTAATTTTTGAGACCAAATGTAATGGATAACTTACTTTGTTCTACTTCACCCTAACTTCCTTGATTTTTATCCTTTCTCTGCCTCACACATCTCAAAACTGAGGTCTCTGAAGTCACTTCAGCTCTACTTCCTCATGCTGAAGATTGTGTGTGTGTTACCTTTTTCTCCTACCATTACTATATATTTATTTTTCTCGTAAACAGTAGGATCATCTAGAGGGCACATTTTAATCTTAGTAACAAGAAATGGCCATGCTCTATAGCCTCAGTGAATATGATAATTTGATGCATTTTACTGTTGATTTTTATTGTTGAACTACACAGACAGTTTAAACGAAGAAAACAAAGAAGCCTTTGTCAAGAATTTTGTTTGCCCTACATTTCAGTCTTCTTCTATGTTTCTAATTCCCATGGAAGCTACAGGAGTTTTCCTTATGAGTTTTTTTTGTTTTTGTTTTTGTTTTTTGAGGGGAGAGGAGGAATTGGGATAAGGGTTCTACATTTATACATGAAAAGATAAACAGAGAAAGGCTATCAGTGCAAATGAATAACTCTGCTTTACTTGACTAGTTGCTTAGGAATAATTAACAGTTTCATTGTTTGCTTTCCTACTTTGTGGAGTTTTGTGGCAAAGAACTCAAACCTGACAAAGTGCTCTTCATTAACACTAATGAAGTCTTGGAAGATGCCGTGAGCCAGGTAATTATTATTAGACTAATTCTACAAGTAGGTAAACTGCATCACAGGAATTAAATTACTTCTGTATCAAAGAAGAATTCAAAGACAGAGCTTAAAAGAGGTGTATTCCAGGTCCACTTCTTTTACTAGACAATGCTGCATCTCTTAGGATCGTCAGTTTTGCTTTTAAAAATCCCTCACCCAATATACACTGTTATTTTCAAAGAACTGGAATGATTAATATTTATATCAATATTTATAAAAAGGAAGACAAGTCCTTGACCTAAAAGGAAGGAGTTACACGCTGATGTGGTTGCAGGCAGTAGAAGAGACAAGGGACTGAAACAAGCAGGTGTTAATAGCAATGGATGAGGAGCAGAAAGAAAAATTAACCCTCTGATTCCCTCTCGTAAGTCTCATTTCCCATCCTTTGTAAAGGGATGGAATGATGCAGCAGTCTGGTCACTCCTCAGAAGAATAACATTTATTTCAGCAGAGTATTTTCTCATTACATACCTCCTCCAGAATGGCTGAGAAATTTCTGTCAAGTAACCCCCAGAGACAATATGAGATTTGGCTGCTAATATTTGTTATTTGTCTTGATAATAGTACTGAAAGAATAGAATAGGAAGTAGTAGTAATTAGTTTAAGTATGGAAATGTTACAGGAATAATAAGAAATGTAGAGGAATAGCATAGGAAGAATCAAGACTGTTGCAGTGGACATCCTTCCCTAGCACTACAGAGGTTAAATCTTAACAACTGTCCTTATGGCATATACATAAACTGAGTCTCGCTGAGCTACCACTCTTCTGAAATATCATTTTTGGACAATGTACTGGGGACTGGCTGGAAACAATAGTATGCACTGAATTTCGCAAAGGAATATGGCAAGTGAAAATACAAGAAATGTATATGATACTATTTATCCTCTCTGATTATGGTCCACATTGAACAATGATTTACTTCCTAAAATAAAAAGAAGCTGAAGCCAAGCATCTGAGGTGTATAGTAATTCAAATTCAAATCCATTCCTTTTACATGAAGGCCACAATATCCCTGACAGGTTGGGAAACTAACCAGGGAATTTCAAAAGCTAAATGCCTAAGTCTCAGCAATTTGATCCCAAGCTTTTCAGTTGAGACTATGACAAGCCAATGGCCTCTAGGTGCTCTAGACCTCTCGCAGGAGAACCTGTGAGGCATACTAATGAGTCCTGCATCATGTAGCTCTTCACTATTTTTTTTTTTTACCAAGATACAGCTATGTATTTGTGATCCATCAAGACAGCTTTGATCCTCTGAAACAGCAACTAACAAAAAACAAGGCTAAGAAGGGACGTACATATAAAGAATTAAGAATTATAGGGGTTTGTCTATGATGGACAAACACAGAGACTCTCTAACTGGTATCACTGGGTATAATACTTTATTATTATTATTATTATTATCATTTAGTTTTTATTACTTTTCCAATACCCTGTATTTATTTATTTATTTATTTATTTATTTATTTTACACAGAGAAACACACAGATACTCCAAATAATGATTATAAGGAGCAAAGGAACAAACAGACAAAGACTTGGCAAGTTGAAAGGGAAAGCTCATTGATAAAACACCCATGGAAGAGAAAGAATCCAGTCAAGCTTTGCTGTATCAGACTTTGTTATAAATAACTTTGTGAAGGTTTACTCTAACCTTTGTGTACAACACTTCAGTACGGTAGCATTGAACACTACAGAAAACAAATCAATACAGATATGTGGATATATTCAAGGAGACTGCTCTCTTGACTGCTTTTTTTCAAGCTGAGCAGAGAATTTATGCTAGCATTTGTTTGTCAATATTTGACTCCAACTTTTCATTCCCACTGCTTAAACAAAAAACAACACAGGCAATTCAAAGTAGAGAGAGGGTCCATTTATGATGAATAAACCAGAAACTATGAAATAATGGGAAAATAAAATATTTCAGGATTCGTGAAATTCAGCTACTTCACAGTTATAGCAAAAGGCTCATACCCTCGACTTTAAATGCTGTGATACACGATTATGTATTTAAAACAATAAGTGGACACCACTCTAAGAAAAGACATTAATGGGAGTGAAAACATGCAGTGAAACAATATTCCAATTAAAAATGCAGTCTAATTTATACTGGAATGCTTGGCCAATTTCACATTAAAATGCCAATGGTAATGTTAAAAAAAATAGCATTCTGGTTTTTTGTTTGCTTGTTTGTTTTGTTTTGTTTGTTTGTTTTTACACTAATACTTCAAGCATATATTTATTTTCTTTTTTTTTTTTTTTTAATTATTTCATATTCATAAGCTTATGTATTTTTATTATAATGGCATATTTTAAGTTAGGCTTATTTTTCTTTATGTATTTGCCATGATTTTTGTAGTTTACTGGTGTTGACTGTTTTCAAATACATTTTATTTTGTCAGATTTAGGGAGCAAATCTATTTAAAATTCAGGATATTGACACCTTTAATAGCAACATACCTATTAATGAAAACACAAGGATTCAACAAGAGAAAATTTACTGTTCTTGCTAATTCTAAAATGTCTTTTTCCAAAATGTTTACTTTGTGTTAAATTTAGGGACAGTGCCTTGGATCTCTAGTGCTTAGTTTTCTGTGTGATTTTTTTCACCAGTTTTCTGATCTAAAACGAGTTTTATTCAAAGAATGAAAATATATCACGCTGATAAAACTTCCACAAAACATGAGATATTTATAATATTTTTACAGAATATAACTGAAATTATCCTAATGCTCTTTCTTTGCAGTAAACTTTCCCAAACTGGATCAGTATCCAAAAGTCCTTAAAGTAGTTTTTACTATAGTACTTATGGACTGTCAGGGAGAAAAAAAAAAAAAATAAAAAAATAAAAAAAGAAAACACTCGGCATTTCAGTGTGAAGAGCTGCCCTGAACATCTGGACTAAACCACCCTGATATTTCAGAAAATGCTACATATGGTTCTATGCTTCTTTTTCTTTACTGTACACTATTGCCTTTCTTTTCCTCTCTGTTCTCTCAGACACATTTTAGCTTTATTTCTAAGACTATGCTTGAAGTGGCTTAACTCCTATAGGCTCTTTCCAGCATCTCTGCTCCCTACTGTTACTTCACACCTAAACAGCTTCATTACTGATGAAGTTTGGCAGCTTATGTCTCTGTCTTGCCTGCTCATGCTCATATCCTTCACTTGATCTTGTCATATTCTCCAGTCCCTAGAAATGATTAGTAGTGCTTCTGTGGCTCATCCCTGGTTTACTCCTTACACATTTTGCCCCTCCCCTGTCTCCCTTGGAAAACTTTCAGCAGATTTCTCCTAGGTTGCTTGTTTTGTTTCACACAGGTTATAGGGTTGTTTATTACTGCTGTTATTACAGGATGTTCACTCATCACTATTCTGATACAAATCCCTTCCTCCCTTTCAGGAATAGTTTTTGTTTTTACTGACTGCCTTTCAGAAGGACCTCTTCACTGTTGTCAACGGACAGTTTATGAAACTATTATTCAAAAATGGAAAAAAGAACTAGCCAACTTAATGAATATGTTTACTGTGATGCCAAAGTATTGTTGGATAAAACATCAAAGATATAAAGGTTTCTTGCACAATTGCTACAGAAATATGGATTCCTTTATATTTCCCTGTGGTACTGAAGAAGCATTTCATTCATTACAAATACTTTCAAGATACGTATTTTATTCTGGTTTTACCTGGCATACCAAATTCTACATATATACAGAACTGTAAGAAGTTCTAACACTTATCAACTTATTGGGTCATTCCATTCAACATTTTCATCCTGATGTTAGTTACTTACTGAAGTCCTGTAAGAACATAGCAAAAGATTTGTAGTGTATCTCAGCATTTCTCTGGGACTCATCTCTTTTATGTGCAGAAAAGACTGAAATTTTCATTAGCCTGGGCATTTTGCAGACAAACTTTGGATAATTATATATCTTATTTATTTATTTATTTATTTTCCCCCATGGAAAAATTCTAAATAAAGTGGGATTTTTGTGAATTGATGTCTTGAGGAAAAAAATATAGTATAGAGTATACATGTATACTTAAATATATTTCTAAGTTGAAGAAAACTTGAAACTTGTACTTATTATATGTTTATCTCACTAAAAGCAATATTGTGATAAAACTGGGATGAAATCCCATTTTTTTTCATACTCCAGGGATGATGGAAGTACAATAGGTTTTATAATTTGGACGCCTATGTCAGGAATAGTTGGTTTCCAAAATTTATTTAGGAAAATTAGATACCTAACTCTTTTGAAGTTGCTTCAAAAGTCTTTTGAGATCTAGTTTTCTTAAGTAAAAAAAAATTACCTTAAAATTACAATCCCAGTCTCCTTAAGTTTCAGCAAAAATATCCCCATTGACTTCTGCTTAAGTTTTCATTCTCTGAAACGATGATCATAATGAAGAGTTAAGTAAAAAATTTAAATTTCTTTCTCTTTTGGCATATGTTGAGTTATTCTTTAGAAGGACACTGAACTAATGTCCTTGCTGTTGTAAAATATTAAACAAAAATATATAATGTTATTTGACATGCGAGAGTGCACACTTAAATGAAAGCAGAGCTCACATATTGCTTTTACATAGTATCTGCCAGTCAAGTTGAAACTTTATGAAAAACAGCAAAGTGATTTTCAATCATGTATGGTATATTGTGTAGGTCAAATTCTTTTATGTAAATCTCTTTCACTTGGGTGTTTAAATTTCAATAAAAATGTAATGATAAAAAGTGTGGCTTTTATATCTCCATCTTTCTCTAATCCATTCTGAGTTTTGGAGAACAAGTGTTTTATTGAGCATGACACCTAAAAGGGGCATTGTTTTAAAAAGGTGTTAAAACAAGAGTCACATATGTTTTGGATAATGGAAGTATTACAGAAGGCTTCCTCACACAACCTTTCTTTCCTGTAAGCTGAGGCTCATGGATCTGTTTATGTAGGCTAGCTTGAGTCTATCTGAATTCTTCAGATCAACAGATGAGAGTGTTACACCTGATTGCTAACAACAGCATGGTCCATTTCAACATTTCCCATTGTTCATTTGCCTTTCATTTCTGTGTTTGTACAGGAGATTCCTTGTGCTAGGCATGTGCTGAAGTTTCTTAGTGCTAAAATTGTGCCTAAAGTTAAACTGTAACCTGTCTCTCTCAGAGCCATTCAAAAATAATAAATAAATAATAATAATAAAAAAATGCCCAGTTTCAGTGCTTGACTAATAAAAGTTGCTTTTGTGAGTCAGGACTCAATTTGCATGTCAAGATTTCACTGTGTAGTGAACATCTGAAGAAAATGAATAATGAACTGACCCCTCTTCAATATGCAAATGAATGTATGGCCTCTGAAACAGCCTTTTTCCCTACCTCATTATTTGCTTTTGAAGTGAAGAAGAAAGATGACGTGCACCTCTGAGAACTAGGGTATTTCTTAGCAGGGAGGTTTGCTTTCATATGTCATGTGGGTTAGACCCCAACATTGGATAATATGGCACATACTGTGCTATTGTACAAGTTGTGAATAATAAATATTAGAGAAAACCACACAGGGAATACCATATACTTTGGGCCAAATTCTGATTTCAGGAACATAACTGCAGCTCAGAGGAGAATTTAAACACCAAACTTATGAAATGCATTTAGCTATATCTTCAGCTGAATCACTATCATTCCTCACAAGTATGAGAGGATAAGTTGGTTTGCACCAGCTGAGAGTAAAAATTGTGTTTGTTGTTGTTGTTGTTCCAGAATATTTTTTTTCCAGGATTTTTTTCAACCAGTTTGTACCTATACAGGTAACACAGAACTAAAGAAGGGGTGGAGGGAATACAGCTTAGTAAGAATCAATGGTTCTGATCCTTAAATTACTTGGAGATTTATTTATTTTCCTGTTCTTAAAAAAAAGTTAGAGTAGGAAAAAAAGGAGCAAAAATATGAAAACAAACTGAATCTAAAGAAAATTCTTTAGTGAGATTTACTCAACAGTTAAAAAAAAAAAAAAAAAAAAAACTATCTTTGGATTTTGTCATAAAAAAAAAAAAAAACAAAAAACAACAACAACAAAAAAAACTGTGATAATGAGATGAAACCAACAACAAAAAAGAGTTCTAAACAGCAATATTCCATTCAGTCTTTTTCCAAACAATTTCAGGCAGCACAATGAAATCCACTTTTACCTCCCTGAATTGTTTTAACTTTGACAAATCAAACTTGTTAATTATTTTATTTTTCTGATTCCCAGTCACTGGCAGTAGGATTGACCTAGTCATTAAGAATGAGGAAGGGGAAGAAATAATTTTCAGTTCAATTAATGTTCCAAAAACTGTACTGAAACCTGGTCAGATTAAAAAGAATAAGCTGAGAAAGAATAAGCTATAACTTTTTTTCTTCCTAACCATCCTCGCTCTTAGAGACAAATTATTTCAGCTTGTTCTTTAAGTTGTTCTCCCATATGTGATACTGTTTATATTTATGGCACAAAATATAGCACCAGTGCATGGTATACACTGATACACTGGTGTTGTCAGTGATATCACTATATTGGATAACATTGGTGACATTAATCTTTTTGAAACTCTTTCAATAGGTTTATGAGAGTTCACTGCCTTAGTCAATAAAAAGGATTCAATGACATTTTGAATTTTGAAATATAAAGAAATCTATTTCCTTTTGTCATTTAGTAACTTGTCAGGAATTACATAAGTGCACTTCCACATGCATTATGTAGTTTTACATATTTTTTAATTTGCTAACATATAATCACCTGATAAATGCTCTTGATAATATCTCAGCATGTTATCTAATGGAGATCAACTCCCTTCACTTTCTCCTGCAGCCTGGAAGTCCCATCTGGAACAAATCGAGAAGTTATATTCCTCACTAAATAGTCCTACCAACAATTCTGAATGTTTTCTGTTCAAGAAAAACATTTATTCCTCCTCACTAAAGAAATTTCTTCCATCTACAAGAAGGGCCGGAGGGCAGACCCAGGAAACTACAGGCCTGTCAGTTTGACCTCAGTGCCAGGGAAGCTCATGGAGCAGATTATCTTGAGAGTCATCATGCAGCACTTGCAGGGCAAGCAGGCGATCAGGCCCAGTCTGCATGGGTTTATGAAAGGCAGGTCCTGCTTGACGAACCTGATCTCCTTCTATGACAAAGTGACGCGCTGGGTGGATGAGGGAAAGGCTGTGGATGTGGTCTATCTTGACTTCAGCAAGACTTTTGACACTGTATCCCACAGCATTCTCCTCAAGAAACTGGCTGCTCTTGGCTTGGACTGGCGCACGCTTCATTGGGTTAGAAACTGGCTGAATAGCCGGGCCCAAAGAGTCGTAGTAAATGGAGTCAAATCCAGTTGGAGGCCAGTCACTAGTGGTGTTCTCCAGGGCTTGGTGCTGGGGCCAGTCCTCTTTAGTATCTTCATCGATGATCTGGATGAGAGCATTGAGTGCACCCTCAGTAAGTTTGCAGATGACACCAAGTTAGGTGCGTGTGTCAATCTGCTTGAGGGTAGGAAGGCTCTGCAGGAGGATCTGGATAGGCTGCACCGATGGGCTGAGGTCAACTGCATGAAGTTCAACAAGGCCAAGTGCCGGGTCTTCCACCTGGGATGCAATAACCCCAAGCAGAGCTAGAGGCTGGGAGATGAGTGGTTGGAAAGCTGCCAGGCAGAGAAGGACCTGGGAGTGATGGTGGATAGTCGGCTGAATATGAGCCAGCAGTGTGCTCAGGTGGCCAAGAAGGCCAACGGCATCCTGGCTTGTATCAGAAACAGTGTGGCCAGCAGGGCTAGGGAGGTGATCGTCCCCCTGTACTCGGCTCTGGTGAGGCCGCACCTCGAGTACTGTGTTCAGTTTTGGGCCCCTCGCTACAAGAAGGACATGGAGGTGCTTGAGCGAGTCCAGAGAAGGGTGACAAAGCTGGTGAGGGGTCTGGAGAACAAGTCCTACGAGGAGCAGCTGAGGGAGCTGGGCTTGTTCAGCTTGGAGAAAAGGAGGCTCAGGGGCGACCTTATCGCTCTCTACAGGTACATTAAAGGAGGCTGTAGCGAGGTGGGGGTTGGTCTGTTCTCCCACGTGCCTGGTGACAGGACGAGGGGGAATGGGCTTAAGTTGCACCAGGGGAGTTTTAGGTTTGATCTTAGGAAGAACTTCTTTACTGAAAGGGTTGTTAGACACTGGAACAGGCTGCCCAGGGAAGTGGTGGAGTCACCATCCCTGGAGGTCTTTAAAAGACGTTTAGATGTAGAGCTTAGGGATATGGTTTAGTGGGGACTGTTAGTGTTAGGTCAGAGGTTGGACTCGATGATCTTGAGGTCTCTTCCAACCTAGAAATTCTGTGATTCTGTGATTCTGTAAAACAGATATAAGTAACTCCAAGTCTAGACTTTAGATGAAATCTCCTAGGTGGATAGAGATCTGAAAGCTGGCAGGAACATAGACTGTAGTCTTCCTGCTAATGAGAAGATGAAGACTTGCACAAATGGGTCCTTTTCATCTTAACATATGAACAGCTTTGAGTCCTTTCTACCATATTTCTATGTTTTTATAAAATAACTAATACATTATAAAACCTGATTCGGATAATTCTGCATTATGCACACAGTTTCTGTCACTTATTCTATAGTATGGAACAGGAAAGATATTACCTTTCCAAGTCACCTAAAAGTGGTGTAACTTCTAAGATCCCAGTTTTACAAATATTCACCCATCTGTTTATCTTTATGGTCTGAGAACAACTTCAGTGGTTTCTCTGGAGTTGCCTGCTGAGCCCTAGAGTTAACATGTGTGCAAGTTTATGTGGGATGACAGTCTAACAAAACAAAAATCTTCCTGTTAGTGCAGTAACATATTATCTACTGTGAATGAGCTCAGGGCTTGGCATGGGATTTGTGGTGGTAATATTGTAAAGCACAATCACATACACAGTACGATACATAGAGAAAGCATGTCTAGATCATTGTTTTAGACTACAAAAATTAGCCTGATCACACAGAATCCTAAGAATACTGACAAACCCCTCCATGTTTAAAACACATCATTTCTTCTGGTATTAAAATTGAATGGTGACAAGTTATGTGTATGCTTCTACACACTTGGATTGCATTTGTGAAATCAGTAATTTTTAGTAACATAACATCGTGGAAACCTGCTGTGATAGAGGACCATATGTCCTCGGATTCTGTAAAATCCTCATTTTTTATTAAATTTAACACAAGCCTTGGTAACTTTTGTGTATGAGTGTTCTGAAGGCAAATTACTGAATACCCCTGCTGAAAAAGATTACCCATGTCCTAGGTGCACAGTACTAATATTTAACTGAAATATATAAGAAATTAATTTCTTTCTTCCTGTCTTTTTTTTCTTTCTTTTCTCCTCCTCCCCCCCCCCCCCCCCCCCCCCCCCCCATTTAATTTTAAAACACCAGGCAATACAGTAAAAAAATGTAAAGTAACAGAATAGGTCTCTGTAAAATTGGCTTGACTGCATTTAAATGTTTTGGGTTTTATTTTTCTCTTTTAACTGCAATTAGTGTTAATGAGAGTAATGCACAAGTATTAAGACTGAAATCCTGCTCTGCTGATGAAGAGCTCTTTCAAGGCTGCTATGCACATATCAGTGACTTCAACTATATTCAGAAAAGGCACTTACAGAACACCAAAAACTTATGGAGAGGAGAAACACATTGTTAAGACTGATAAACAACAGAAATGATGGAAAGAGAATAGCTTCCTTTTGTGCATATTACAGACACTTTAAAAAAAATTGCTTTTAAAATTTGTATTGATGTCAGTTGCTTATAATGAAGCAAAATGTAAAACTGGACTTGGTAATTGTTCTTCGTTGCTTCAAATTAGTATTGATTTCCATTAAATCTTAGTGATAATTATTGACTGATAGTAAATAGCCCCATGATTTACAATCTCAGCACAGTTTGCATGGCAAACATCTTCAAGAGTATTTCCCCGCAGCTACTTTTTATATTAGCTACTTTTATATCAACATCCTTGTGAATATGAATAAAAATAAAAGATTTTCTGTAATCTCACTGATGCTGATTTGATAGGAGAGTGTTACCACCTGAGGGATACACAGAACTTAGAATTTAAATAGAAGCAAATAAAATGAAACGTTAGTAGTAATTAGTTTCCTATGGACCTGCCTCTAAATGACTATCCATACTTCTTTTAATTATTCCACCCCAATATGTTCACTTTTCTGGTCTCTGTGCCAAGCCAGTAAAGTACAGTTGGCTCTTTTCCTTTTTTTTTTTTTTTTTTTTTTTTTTCTTTTCCCCAGAGACTGACAGTGCAATACAAAACCCTTACAAGTGTAAAGCCAAAGCTGACTGTGTACCATACCATATAACCACAGAACAGCCTGGGTTGGAAGTGGTCTTAAAGATCATTTATTTCCAACCCCCCTGCAGGAGTGCAACCCACTAGATCAGGTTGCCCGGGGCCTCCTCCAACTTAGTCTTGAACATCTCCAGTCTCTCTGGGCAACCTGTTCCATAGCCACAACACCCTCTGAATGGATCAGTTCCTCCTAACATCTAATCTAAACTTCCCCTCTTTTAGTTTAAAGCCATTCCCCCTCGTCTTGTCATTGCCTGAGCAAAAAAAGATGCTCTCCATCTTTTTTATATGCCCCCTTTAAGTATTGAAAAGCTTCAGTAAGGTCCCCCTGAGACTTCTCTTCTTCAGGAACATCCCTGGCTCTCTCAACCTGTCTTCACAGGAGAGGTGCTCCAGCCTTCTGATCAACTTCATAGTCCTCCTCTGGCCCTCTTCTAACAGATCAATATCCTTCTTATGCCGGTGTCCCCAAACCTAGATGCAATACTCATCCAGGACAAGGGCAGAGTAGAGGGAGACAGTCAACTCCTTCCCTTAACCAAATGGCCACTCCTCTTTTCATGCAGCCCAGGGCTGTTAGCATGCACTGCTGGCTTATGTCAAGATTTTTGTCCACTAGCACCCCCAAGTTCTTCTTTGCAGGACTGCTCTCAATGAGTTTCCCTCGTCTGTACTCATGCCTGGGATTGCTCTGACCCAGGTGCAGCACCTTGCACTTGGACTTGTTGAACAACAAGTTGAACTACTTGTTGAACTACAGGCTGGGAGATGAGTGGTTGGAAAGCTGCCAGGCAGAGAAGGACCTGGGAGTGATGGTGGATAGTCAGCTGAATATGAGCCAGCAGTGTGCTCAGGTGGCCAAGAAGGCCAATGGCATCCTGGCTTGTATCAGAAACAGTGTGGCCAGCAGGGCTAGGGAGGTGATCGTCCCCCTGTACTCGGCTCTGGTGAGGCCGCACCTCGAGTACTGTGTTCAGTTTTGGGCCCCTCGCTACAAGAAGGACATGGAGGTGCTTGAGCGAGTTCAGAGAAGGGCGACGAAGCTGGTGAGGGGTCTGGAGAACAAGTCCTACGAGGAGCGGCTGAGGGAGCTGGGCTTGTTCAGCTTGGAGAAAAGGAGGCTCAGGGGCGACCTTATCGCTCTCTACAGGTACAATAAAGGAGGCTGTAGCGAGGTGGGGGTTGGTCTGTTCTCCCACATGCCTGGTGACAGGACGAGGGGGAATGGGCTTAAGTTGCACCAGGGGAGTTTTAGGTTTGATCTTAGGAAGAACTTCTTTACTGAAAGGGTTGTTAGACACTGGAACAGGCTGCCCAGGGAAGTGGTGGAGTCACCATCCCTGGAGGTCTTTAAAAGACGTTTAGATGTAGAGCTTAGGGATATGGTTTAGTGGGGATTGTTAGCGTTAGTTAGAGGTTGGACTCGATGATCTTGAGGTCTTTTCCAACCTAGAAATTCTGTGATTCTGTGATTCTGTGAACCCCATTAGGTTCATGTTGGCCCACTTATCTAGCTTGTCCAGGTCCCTTTGGATGGTCCACCCATCAATTCTATAGCTCTCCACAGTTTGGAGATCGGGATGTCTTGTGGGACCATGTCAAAGGCCTTATGGAAGTCTAGGTCATTGGTCGGTCTTCCCTGCTCACCTGATGTAGTCACTCCATCACAGAAGGCCACCATGCTGGTCAGGCATGATTTGCCCTTGGTGAAGCCATGCTGGGTGTCTCGGATCACCTCCTTGTCTTGCATGTGCGTTCATGTTGCTTCCAGGAGGATCTGTTCCATGATCTTGCCAGGCACAGAGGTGAGGCTCAACAGTCTGCAGTTCCCCAGGCTCTCCTTTCTACCCTTTTGAAAAATTGTGGTGGTTTCATCCAGATGGGCAGCTAGGATCCACCACAGCTGCTCTCACTCCTCCTCTTCAAAGGGAAAGGCAGAGATAATTTAATGAAAAGGGTTCAAGGGCTGAGATAAGAACATGGAAATCACTCAACAGTAATGATGATGGGTAAGACAGACTCAGCATAAGGAGATGAGAGAAATTTATTGTCTATTATTAACAAGCTAGAGAAGTGATAAACAAAGAAAAACTAAAAACACCTTCCCAATCCACTGTCTTCCATGTCTCCAACCACCCTGAGCAGCGCAGGAGAACGGGGAATGGGGGTTGCCGTCTGTGGCACTTCACCTCCACTGCTCCTTCACAGTCACTCTCTGCCCTGTGAGAATAGAAAGGGAAGGGAAGGGAAGGGAAGGGAAGGGAAGGGAAGGGAAGGGAAGGGAAGGGAAGGGAAGGGAAGGGAAGGGAAGGGAAGGGAAGGGAAGGGAAGGGAAGGGAAGGGAAGGGAAGGGAAGGGAAGGGAAGGGAAGGGAAGGGAAGGGAAGGGAAGGGAAGGGAAGGGAAGGGAAGGGAAGGGAAGGGAAGGGAAGGGAAGGGAAGGGAAGGGAAGGGAAGGGAAGGGAAGGGAAGGGAAGGGAAGGGAAGGGAAGGGAAGGGAAGGGAAGGGAAGGGAAGGGAAGGGAAGGGAAGGGAAGGGAAGGGAAGGGAAGGGAAGGGAAGGGAAGGGAAGGGAAGGGAAGGGAAGGGAAGGGAAGGGAAGGGAAGGGAAGGGAAGGGAAGGGAAGGGAAGGGAAGGGAAGGGAAGGGAAGGGAAGGGAAGGGAAGGGAAGGGAAGGGAAGGGAAGGGAAGGGAAGGGAAGGGAAGGGAAGGGAAGGGATCCCTCCCACTGGATGCCGTCCTTCCCAAACTGAGCCTGCAGGGGCTGCCCACAAGCAGTCGTTCTTCAAGAACTGCTCCAACATGGCTCCATACCACGAGGACCATCCGTCAGGAGCAAACTGCTCCAGCATGGGTCCCCCATGGGTGACAGCTCCCCCCAGGCCCCTTGCTCCTGCGTGGGCTCCTCTCCACGGGCTGCAGGTCCGGCCCAGGGCCTGCTCCTGCAGGGGCTCTCCATGGGCCGCAGCCTCCTCCAGGCCACATCCACCTGCTCCACCGGGGGCTCCTCCACAGGCTGCAGCGTGGAGATCTGCTCCATGTGGGGCCCATGGGCTGCAGGGGGACAGCCTGCTCCACCAGGGGCCTCTCCACAGGCTGCTGGAAAACTTCCGCTTTGCCATCTGGAATACCTCCTCCCCTTCCTTCTTCACTGACTTTGGTTTCTGCAGGACAGGTTCTCACTCAGTCTCCCAACTGCTGTTGTGCAGCAGTTTTTGTTGTTGTTGTTGTTGTCACACAGAGGCCTGTGTGACTTTTCTAGCAGATATCCATGTGGCTGATGTTCCCCATCAGGATGAGAGCATGTGAGCATGACATTTCTTGTAGTTGAAGCAGTAAGGCCTAATCAGCAGGTTCCCCTTGATCAGGCAGCCTGTAGTAAACCCCAAACACAAGGTACTTTTGTTGGTGTGGTCCTTTTTTTTTAACTGCAAGCTCTCGACCTGTCCATGGCTGTTTCTCAGAGGTATCTCTTTGTAATCACTTCCTTCCCTAACACAAACGGCAACATCCCCTCCCCTCCTTTCCTGCCTATCTCTTCTGAAGACCTTGTAGTCCTCTATTCCAGTGTTGTCTCCTTCTTTTTGGAGTCCCAGTCACTAAGGGGACAGAGAACACTATTCGCACTCCTGATCCCTTTAACATCTTTCTGAGGGACATAAAGTCCTTTTTGACATTTCTGAGTCTCCTTGTTGCAGCCTTGTTTGATCCTACGTAAAGAAGCAGGAAAGGGTGCTAGTCTTTGAGACCCACCGGGCTTGGTAGACTCTTCATAATATCGCCAATGTGGGCCCCAGGCAGGCAGCAAACCTCTCTGGAGAGAGTATCTGGACAGGAAGTGGGTGACTTAGTGACTGTCAAAGAGGAGTCTCCAGTTACTAACACCCTTACTGTCTTTTTTTTGTGACACTTGTTCTGATGAAGGTGGTAGACTGAGCCAACTTTGTATGGTTGGCCTTTCTGAGGTTTTTGCTAGTTCTCTTGCAGTCTCTTCTCTCCTGTCCTAGACTATCACGTGTTGCACATGAGCACTTCAGGGGTGTGATATATGGAGTGGTAATTTGTGTCAAGAAGATGGTTGATATTAATAAAGAAGGGGGAGATGTGGGAGTGTGGCCATGGGGGTCAGCAGGCCCTGTGGTTGATGATAACATCAGACTCTTAACGATGAGGCCATTAGGACTGTAAAAGAGTTTACTAGGAACAAAGAAGGGTGATTCAGGAGACCCCATGCCATCTCCAGTTGCTTGTTCTCCAGCCATTAAGACATGGAAGTTTCTGGGTGTTTGCTGTTACTGTTATATGCAAAGTTGTTTGACCAATGAAAAGTTGTTTTTAAAAAGGACTGCTGTGAGGTAAAGGGTATAAGAGGGGAGCCTGTCCTCAAGATGAAAAAGACAACACAATATAATGAAGTTATGTCATCAATAAAGAAGTAGAAAGAAGGAATGAAAAGGAACAGGCAAGCAGGATGGAGACCAGGACGGGAACAGGCACATTGATCGCCTCATGAAGATAGGTTCGGCCAAACTCAGCAAACCGCTCGAAGAAGCTCGTACTGAAAGTCACTGGAAATAGGTGCACCAGAGCTGGGAAGAAGCTCAAGCTGAGAGAAGCGGACCCATGCACACAACTGCCCCTTGCTGGTAAGCAGTTGCACATTATGGGGAATCGTATGTCCTTAGAAACAAAGTCTGTCCTGGTAACCTTACAGCTTATTCTCCTTATTAACAATCAGACAGTTTATGCTCCTGAAATATGGGACCAAATTGAGGTCAAGGTGTGGGACTCTGCAACTAAAAATGGCAAGGTTGTGGTGGGATTGCTCAGCACCTGGCGAGCGATCTCTGAGGCCTTAAAGAGCCATGTGTGGGACCACAGTCAGAAACATGTCGTTTGCCAGACAGTGAGGGAACTGCAGGCTCATTGACTGATCTGACTGCTATGCCATCGGCCCCTCTGCCACAACAGCCATCGAAGGCTTTTGCTCTTTCGCCCCCTGGTGATGTGGACGTGCCTTTTGACCCAGGCCCCCTATTGGCCTTGAAAACGAGATGGATGTTTTTCTTCGATCCATGAAGAAGAGGATACATAAGGCCTTAAGGCTGAGTTGCTTAACAACTTAAAGCGAGACATATTGTTCCCATGACTAGCCCTGGAATTCTCTGGTGTTTGTAACCAAGAAAAGGAATAGAAAATGGATACTGTTACAAGTCATGGAAGATATGGGAGCACTTCAGCCAAGCCAACTATGTTCCCCCAGTCATGGACATTGATAGTAATAGACTTAAAGGATTGTTTGTTGCCTTTTCTGATTGTACATATGTATAGGCGTACATATGTATGGGTGTACTCGGGTTTAGTATGTAAAAGCAATGTTCTGTGTATTTAGAATGTTCAATGTTTGTGTGTGTGTGTTGGTAGAGCATAGATTCCCCGTGCACCCAGCACTGTTTACTTGTCTTTCATAAATATTACTAAATTGAGATTGAGACTTCATTTATAACAGGGGCAAGGGTGGGACTAATCCTCCGGCTCTGAGCAGAGACAAGGGTCCACTCTCCCTTGTCCTGTGAGTCTTTCACGTGTTTTTTTTTCAGGGCTGCAAGCTTGTTTATCTTCCCCTTGCTAGGACTTAAGGCAGGGATGTTACTCGGAGCATGTCAGTGCATAATACCATTTGTCAATCTCCCACTCAGAATCCTGGATGCTACATTGCCTGGTGAGTTCCTCTTGTAACAGAGTCACCTATTTGAAAAGCTCATCAATTTGCGCACACTTACATCCATGACACCCACCTCTGCCTTCAGGACTTATGGGGATTTCCTTAAGATGGAGTTCTCCAGAACTGAGAGTCTGGGCAGCTCTTTCTATCCTTGAGAGGTCTGTTTAGTTATAGGTATCTGCCTTGGGGAGGTAGTGGCCCCTTCATCTGGGTTTCAGCCTCAGACCAACAGGCTCTGCAGATGGACACCATTTCTGTGAGTATAAGAGTAGAAGACCCTTCCTCTGCTACTTCCAGAATGCACAATGACCTACCTTCCACCCTCCCTGCTCACCTGGCCTGCGCAAGCTGCATCACAAACTGCCACACTGCACCCTGACTGTCCGTTCTGTTCATTGCACTCCCTAGGGACTGCCTTCAAATGAGGGAGCCTTCAAATGAGGGAGGCACCTGCTCCTGGCTCTGCCCAAGCCTCATCAGCTGCTCTTGCAAGGGCTGCTGTCCCCTGGCAACTCCTTTGGCTGCCTTGAATAGCCTCAATACAGAAAAATCCCTGCATGCTGCAATCCCCAGATCTGCTCTAGAATGCATCTGTCCCAGAACCAATCATGTTGGCAAGTAGCTTGCATGCTTTTTCTGATGGACTACCCAGCAGGACAAACAGATCAAATGACTACCCTAAACCATGGTCTTCTCCTCAATGAAAGTTCTTGTTTTGTTTTGTTTTAGGCTTCCCAGGAAAGTGGTTGAGTCACCATCCCTGGAGGTCTTTAAAAAGATGTTTAGATTTAGAGCTCAGTGATATGGTTTAGTGGAGGACTTGTTAGTGTTAGGTCAGAGGTTGGACTCAGTGATCTTGGAAGTCTCTTCCAACGTAGATGATTCTGTGATTCTGTTTTGTTTGTTTGTTCATTTGTTTCTCTATACAGGTATTGGTATAAGAAGTACATACAGCCCGTACATGAAATAGAAGAGTCAGACCTCCCTCTCCTAAATTTGGCTGAAATAAATATCTGAGGGAAACAAAAACAAACAGGTGAATAGACAAAAAGGAATTCCAATCCAGTTGCAATCGATTTTCTGAAATTATGCTGGGGGGGGGGGGGAAGGGGGACGAAGGGAGGAGGCAAGGGGTAGAGGGAAGGGGGTATGGTGTGGGTGGGTGGGAGGAAGGAATTTAAAGAACTGATGTCCCAACCTGGGATTCTGAGAGGAAAGTCAGGGGAGTTGCTGACATGAACTGTATTACTTTTAGCCACCTAAGTCTGCTGCTTAATTTGCTTTGGGAAATTCAGGGATGTATGAGCCCAAGGCCCCTATCTTAAGCAAAGTATTAAGCGCCATTTCCCCAAAATCTACTATACATTATTTACAGGTGTATTTATTATTTTAAAATAAACAAATAGAAACTGAAGTCTATAAGCTCTGTTGAAACACAATGCATTGTAAATATAGATATAAAAGGAAAGGTACAAAAACTAGGAGTTCATTAAACAGTATTTAGCAAACATATTTCATATTACGCACTCTGGAAAATGAACTGTATTCAGCTAAAGATGTTAAAAGGGGAAAATATATTAAAAATAATCAATAAAGATGTGCCACAAATTCTGGAATGAAACAAATACCTAATTTTTCTTCTGAAATTTTTATGTCTTTCCTTTTTACTTAATACAGTATCCACACCTAGGGAATGCACTTTACAATTATATGTAGCATTGTGTAAAGGATTATTTCCCTGATTAACCCTTGGAAATATTTGTGACAATTAACAAATATATACCTCTTGTTTCCCCTCTGACTCTGGAGAAGAACTGATTTACAACAGTTTTAGATCATTATCCAGATATTCTCAATTGTATGGCATTCATAGCCCATCTGTGCTTTTGAACTCTAAATGTCAGTTTTGAGCAGCTCCCTGAAAAATGTGAATTGCAGTAATTAACTACTAAGGAATCTACAATAATGGTTTATTCTTATGTGGTTGTAGCTCTATTATTATTATTATTATTATTATTATTATTATTATTATTATTATTATTATTAAATACTACACATTTTACATAAAAGATTAATTTTCTTCATTCTATTTGACACAGTAAAACAGTGTTTTCTCTCATGAGATAACTTTTTTTTTTTTTTTCCCCAGAAATTCCCTGTTTAATTCGTCTTTAATTATTGCACAATTATTTTGTAATTAATTTGATTTGTATTCACATATTGAATAGCTGGAAATATTCCATATATTTTAGGTGAAATTTTTTAAAATTAATTGTGAAGAGTAGTGTTAAAGCAGTTCACATAGAGTTACGGTGCACTCCACATCATTTGGAATTATTATTATTTTTGTTTAAGTTGTAAGATTACTTTTAGAGAGGTTCTTTACTCTGAATCCTCTGAAACTGTTAAACAGTCTCTGCAAGCAGTAATTTAAACACAGTTGTTTACTTTTTGCTTGCTGAAATTTTGGGGCCATTGTGTTCATCTCCTCTCTTTATGCTAGCACTAATACAGATTCATAGGATGGGCAGATCTGCATGGAGACAGCAACATCAATCACATCTCATGCCTCAGCATTTCAGCCACTCAAACTTTCAAAAATTTTCTCTAGAACAAAACTATATGGATATATTCTGGCTCTGTTTTGATTATCTACCCATTCCTGTACCCCTGCAATCTCTTCCTTCTGAAATAATAGAAATGAAGCAATGGCTGGGGCAGATAAGGGACATGATGAAAAACACTTTTCTAAATGCTTTGGTGGCAGCTGGTACTGACAGCTCAGAGACTGGCAGACCACAAGATTTGAGGTCAGGAGGGTAAATGTCCTCCCCGTCAGATTGCAGTGAGAGTCAGAATGGTGTTCCTTTCAGTTCAGGATATTATGTTTTTTTCTTGGTGAGAATATCTAGTTGTATGTTCCCCAGGCAATTTCCAACTGAAGGAAGACATTTCTAAAACTGGCAACCAGCTTTATGTCTTCTGTGATCAGCCTGAAAATATATGTTAGTTGCCTGGCAGTGCTTTAGATTAAATACAGTAGATCAGACTTTGAAGTGAACAAAGGATGCTTCATTAAAATTTAGTGTTTGCAGTAGACAGGAGACATTACTTTAGTCTACTCAAGACATTTCAGGTAAAAGAGAAGAGTTTCCTTCATTTCTTTTCTCCTTTCTTTTCTTCAGTATTCAACACGAACAGGAAAAAAAAATGTAGGAAATTCCTATTTAGAATCTCCTCAGACATTGTCATCTAACTCAATGGAAAGGAACAGAGTCAGAAATTTTATCTAGTTGGTCTTCCATAGTAATTTTACCTTTCAAAAGTTTCTGCAAAATGTACCAGAATAAAAAACTTTTAGTAAAATTAATTTAGGCTGTAAATTTTAAATTGTAAATTTATTTATTTATTTATTTATTTATTTATTTATTTATTTATTTATTTTCCTGGGAGGAAAAAATTTATAATCCCTCCACATAGTAAACTTAATAGGAAGTAAAACATCAACTACAACTTCGAGTCTATTAATGAAAGTACAAAAGTAATGGCTTGACAAATAAGAAGAGGTGCAATTTTTAAGTAAGATCTGGTGTCAGAAATACTGAAATTGTATCTGCCAGGATGGAAAAGGAGAAATGGGGACACACTAAAGTATTGATTCTACTAACAAATTATATACAGCTTCTGATGAGACACAGAAAAAGTTGTAACTACAAATACACACTCAAAGAAATATGTGAGCCACATCCAGGGAAATAAATAAAGCCCTTTCAATGGGCATTCACTATCAGTTTTATCTCATTTTATTTGGTCATTATTCTTCTGCAATATGTATAAGAAAAAAAGGAAGAGTTTGCTTCGTACAGAGGTTACAAAGATGTAGTGAGGGTTCCTGAAAATGAATGTTTGTGGTTGTAGACATGCAGCCTACTTCTCCCCCATCCTACTCCCCCATCATTTGGTATATAGGGAGGTGTAGATACAAATTAGTTTAGGTTTGCCATAAGAGGAACACAAGGTAGTCATTAAGATCTTTGAATGGGAAAGAGGACAGGTAGTTCTCACAAAAAGCAGAAACAATGAAACAACATGAAAATGAAACAACTTGAGATCTGAGTTGGTCTCAGCCGCACTGGCAGTTTGCTGTAAAACAAAACAAAACCCTAAACATGCAAAAGCTCTTTACCAGTAAACAAGTGAGTTTGGAATCATGAAGAGCTTGCATCTTCAACACACAAGCAGGTGAGACATCTTATTCCATAAGTGGCTTTGTTGGTCTGAAATAGGAGAGCAAATAATGTGTAAGAATAGCATAACTGTCCCTTAGGAATATGTCTCAATCCAGATGTAAATTCTATGGAAATTGTAAATTGAAGTCAGTGGGGTTACAGTTAAGGGAAGAAATTAAAGCAGTATTTCTGTTTTTTTGTTGTTGTTGTGTGTGTTTTTTGTTTGTTTGTTTCTTTTTTGTTTTTTTTTTTTTTGTTTTTTTTTTTTTTTTTCAGGACAACGATGAAATAATTCTATTGCAGTAGAGGTAGATTTGCTCATTATTTAATAACTTTTTCTAAAAATTGTGTGTATATTTTCATTGGCTAAGCTTAACATACATAAATAGTCTTTCTCTATTTGTTATAAATGTTGATTTAATATAGTGCATTTGCTTTGACACTACATTTTCAATAAACCTCACTTCAATGCTGAGAATACTGAATGGATTGAAAGAATTAGCATATCTATTTGAAGTAGTATTTATGGAGAAGGAAAAAGCCTGAATATTTGATTTTCAATAAAACTTCTGGTAAAATTAGAATTTGTATAAACTGATTACTGGCTTTTTGAAAATAAGAGAAACCAATTTAAAAATATGAAATTGAAGCATAAACTGGAGCAGGGGAGAGTAAACTAGCAAGAAAATAGTGGTCATTATATTATATATTATCAACAGACTCCCATAAATAGAATCCTAGTATCTAAAATTAAACACACCATATACAGGGGGAAGAAGAAGTATCATTGGTTTATTCTGGGTTGGTTGGTATACCCAAGTCAGAGGCATGTATTTTCAATCTCCTATTCTCTTTGTTGACTGCCTATTTTATTTTCTTGTCTTAATGCAATTTTTGTTTGTGACCGGTATTTTCAAATGAGATTTACTGTTCACTCGTCATTACATTGACATTGGGGAACACAAACATTTTGTGTGAAAATAAAAAATACAAAATGAACTATTACCATTTTGAAAATCATTTTGTAGGAAACTTGTAAGAGTTCTATGGCTGTAGAAAATACATGTAGATCCTGCTGAAGGAGTTGCCAATTCTTGATTATAACAACTGCTGAGTCAGCTGTGTATTTAAACAATCATATGAAATAAAGTATACAAAATAAAGTAAACACAAATATAGTATTCTATCACTGCTGTACAGGACAAAATACAGCACACCACATGCATTTTAGATTTTACTTTGAATTCTTATTTTGAATTACTTTGAATAGTGGAGGATTTGTTAGTGTTAGGTCAGAGGTTGGACTCGATGATCCTGAGGTCTCTTCCAACCTAGACGATTCTGTGATTCTGTAATTCAGGTATGGGAAAAAACGTAAGATTTTAAAATGTATGCATATTTACAGCAGAATACATATACAGCATAGTCAAATCTAAACTGAGGTAACCAACAATCTCTCATTTCATGTTTTACCTGTTGCTTCAGTGTTACAAATTTATAAATAAACAAGCCAGGTACTACGTGAAGAGATCTTTCTTCAGTTTTGCACTAGAGTTTCATTAAGACGGAAGCCAAGGCAATCAGCTCCAGGGCAGACATGTTCTGCAGGGGAGTGGGGGATCGAGACGGGCAGGGCTTTTTTTTTTTTTTTTTTTGGCATCGAGGCCACTCGAAGCAGTCAAGTGAGCCACCAGGGCCTGGCAGCCCTCATGAGGGAGGATGACGAGGCAGCAGAGCTCAAGGAGATGGAGAAGTTGAGGGCCATCAGGGAGTGTGAGCAGGAGATAGACTGGTGGAGCAACACCCTGTGAGGCCTGAAGGAAAGGCAACAGGGTGAGACACAGTGGTGGACCCTCTGCCTTGTTGAGCAGAGAGAGGGGACATAGGAGATGAGGGCAACAGAGGGCCCTATTTGTAGGCGTGATCCTACCCATAGGGAAGTCTGCTGCCTCCTTGGGGCCAGGGTCAGGGGCGTTGCCAGAAACCTTCCCCAGCTGGTTCACCCCTCTTATTGTTATCCCCTTTTGACAGTCCAGGCTGGCAGTGATGATTTTACAGAAAGAAGCCTGAAGGCTATCAAACAGTGCTTTAGGGTACTGGAATTATTAGTAGATGGAGCAGGAGTTCAGGTAGTGATTTCCTCCATCCCTACAGTGGCAGGGAGAGGTACAGAGAGACCATGGAAAGCACACCTGAAAGCACGTGCTCAGAGGTTTGTGCCAACACAGATTTTTTATTTTTATTTTTTGTTATTTTTTTTCTTTCACCATGGGGTGCTTTACTTGGCACCTGGCCTGATAGCCACAGATGGGTTCCACCAGTCTCTAAAGGGAGAAAGGATCCTAGCCCAGGAGCTGGCAGGGCTCACTGAGAGGGCTTTAAACTCAGTAAGAAGGGGGGTGGGCAGAGTGCTCTCCCTGTGGCTCTCTATATCAGAGAGTGTTTTGATGAGGTGGAACTTGAGGCTGGGAATGATAAGGTTGTAGTCCCTATGGGTTAGGATCGGTGGGAAGGCCAACAGGACAAGCATCCTGGTGGAGGTCTGGAGACTGCCAAGCCAGGATGAGGAGACAGATGAGGAGTTCTAGAGGCAGCTGGAAGAAGTTGTGAAATCATCAGCACTTGTTCTTGTTGGGGGCTTCAACTTCCCAGACATATCCTGGAAATGAAATACAGCTCAGAGAAAGCAGTCTAGGAGGTTTCTGGAGAGCACGGAAGATAGTTCCCTGATGCGGCTGGTTAGGGAGCCTACCAGGGGAGGTGCCCCGCTGGACCTTCTGTTCACAAACAGAGAAGGACTGGTGGGAGATGTGGTGGTCGGGAGCTGTCTTGGGCAGTGAACATGAAATGGTAGAGATCTATATTCTTGGGGAAGTCAGGAGGGAGAATCAGTAAAACTTCAGTCTTGGAATTCTGGAGGGTAGTCTTTGAGCTGTTCAGGACACCGCTGGTTGTCAGAGTCCCTTGAGAGGCAGTTCTGAAGGGCAGAGGAGTCCAGGAGGGCTGGGCAGTCCTCAAGAAAGAAATTTAATGGCTGAGGAGCAGTCTGTCCCCACGTGCCCAAAGATGAGCTGGCATGGAAGAAGACCAGCCTGGCTGAACAGAGAGTTGTGGCTAGAGCTTAAGGAAAAAAAAAATAAATAAAAAGAGGGTTTATGACATTTGGAAAGGAGGGCAGATCACTAAGAAGGATTATAAGGATGTTGTAAGGCAGTGCAGGGACAAAATTATGAAGGCCAAAGCTCATCTGGAGCTCAGTCTGGCTACTGCAGTTAAAGATAACAGAAAATGTATTTATAAATACATTAAGACAAAACGGAGGACTAAGGAGAATCTCCAGCCTTTACTGGATGTGGGGGGAAACTTAGTTACAAGAGATGAGGAAAAGGCTGAGGTGCTTAATGCCTTCTTTGCCTCAGTTATTAGCGGCAAGAGCAGTTGTTCTCTGGATACCCAGCACCCTGAGCTGGTGGAAGGGGATGGGGAGCAGAATGTGGCCCTCATAATCCATGAGGAAATGGTTGGCGACCTGCTACGGCACTTGGATGTACGCAGGTCAATTGGACTGGATGTGATCCACCTGAGGGTACTGAGAGAACTGTCTGTAGAGCTGGTCAAGCTGCTTTTCATCATTTATCAGCAGTCCTGGCTATCAGAGGAGGTCCCAGTTGACTGGCAGCTAGAAAATGCGACACCCATCTACAAGAAGGGCTGGAGGGTAGACCTAGGAAGCTATAGGCTGGTTAGTTTGATCTCAGTGCCAGGGAAGCTCATGGAGCAGATTATCTTGAGTGTCATCATGCAGCACTTGCAGGGCAAGCAGGTGATCAGGCCCAGCCAGCATGGGTTTATGAAAGGCAGGTCCTGCTTAACAAAACTGATCTCCTTCTATGACAAAGTGATGTGCTTCTATGACAAAGTGGATGTGGTCTACCTTGACTTCAGTAAGGCTTTTGACACCGCTTCCCACAGCATTTTCCTGAAAAAAACTGGCTGCTTTTGACTTGGACTGGCATATGCTTCATTGGATTAAAAACTGGCTGGATAGCCGGGCCCAAAGGGTCATGGTGAATGGAGTCAAGTCCAGTTGGAGGCCGGTCACAAGTGGAGTCACCCAGGGCTCAGTACTAAGGCCTGTTCTCTTTCATATCTTGATCGATGATCTGGATGAGGGGATCGAGCGCTCCCTCAGTAAGTTCGCAGACGACACCAAGTTAGGTGCATGTGTCAATCTGCTTGAGGGTAGGAAGGCTCTGCAGGAGGATCTGGATAGGCTGCACCTATGGGCTGAGGTCAACTGCATGAAGTTCAACAAGGCCAAGTGCCGGGTCCTCCACCTGGGGCGCAACAACCCCAAGCAGATCTACAGGCTGGGAGATGAGTGGTTGGAAAGCTGACAGGCAGAGAAGGACCTAGGAGTGATGGTGGATAGTCGGCTGAATATGAGCCAGCAGTGTGCTCAGGTGGCCAAGAAGGCCAATGGCATCCTGGCTTGTATCAGAAGCAGTGTGGCCAGCAGGGCTAGGGAAGTGATTGTCCCCCTGTACTCGGCTCTGGTGAGTCCGCACCTCGAGTACTGTGTTCAGTTTTGGGCCCCTTGCTACAAGAAGGGCATCGGGGTTCTTGAGCGAGTCCAGAGAAGAGCAACAAAACTGGTGAAGGGTCTGGAGAACAAGTCTCACGAATAGCAGCTGAGGGAGCTGGGTTTGTTCAGCCTGTAGAAAAGGAGGCTCAGGGGTGACCTTATCGCACTCTGTAGGTACTTTAAAGGAAGCTGTAGCAAAGTGGGGATTGGTCTATTCTCCCATGTGCCTGGTGACAGGACGAGGGGGAATGAGCTAAAGTTGCACCATGGGAGGTTCAGGTTGGATGTTAGGAAGAACTTCTTTACTGAAAGGGTTGTTAGGCATTGGAATGTGCTGCCCAGGGAAGTGGTGGAGTCACCATCCCTGGAGGTCTTTAAAAGACGTTTAGATGTAGAGCTTAGTGATATGGTTTAGTGGAGGACTTGTTAGTGTTAGGTCAGAGGTTGGAATCAGTGATCTTGGAGATCTCTTTCAATGTAGATGATTCTGTGGAGGGAAAAAAAAAGTCATCAAAGGAGGTAAGCAGGAACATTATAAAAGCCAAGGAGCCTGTTCCTGATGGTTTCAACAATTTTTCATCCTCAGTTTTCTCAGTTAGAGAATTAATGACATATTTCCTGTACATAAAAATTGTTTATACTACTTCAATAGAAGGCAGTTTAAAATTTCACTGTTATTCTAAGTACTCTGGTACAGCTGGGTGCCAACCAATGCCTTTCTGTCATTAAAAAAATATACAGTGGGAATATGAAGTATTTTACAGAACAAAAAAAAGAAAAGGTTGAGAATATACTTTTGGACAGAGAGACAGTGCAAGAGAAAAACATACCCATTAATACATATATATATATATATATACACACACACACACACTCTTTTCAGACATGCTTAATTTATTGAAGTATGCACTGGAAATAAAGCAGCCATTTCAAGTGCAATTTTTTTTCTGGTCATCTTTATTTTTCAATTTTTTTCAAAGAGTTACACATTTCAATTTGAAAATAATTCACTTTGTAAATTATATTTACTCAATAAAAAAAAAAAAAGATTTTAAAATAAATAAAGGAATGAGTGAGGCTCTCTCTTCTGATATTTAATGTCCCTTCCAATCCAAGCCATTCTACAATTCTATGATAATTTTTTCCTGAAATTTCTTTCATTTCTCATAGTCCTAAATTCTGAAGACATTTGTGTGCACCAGTTTGTCACCAAATGTTTCACTTACAGAACTTTCTTCAGGAGCATCAAGAGCTAGACGAGAAACAAACAAACAAAATCAAATGTATTTTTTCTTTTTCAGAGCTTTTTTTTTTTTTTTTTTTTTTTTTTATACGGTAAACTAAATTATCTAATTTAAGATTTTAAAGCAGGTTGCCCAAACTTAGGCTGCCTGGACCATTTTCTCTTTATTGGCAAGTGATTAATCTCATTGAAAAATAGGGGAGATTAATCCTCTATACGTCCCTTCTTTTCTTCACAAAAGAAGCTCATAGTGATTACCTCAAAATTAGTGGTCAAAATGTTAGATTCTTGTAATTATTTAATTAACCTTAAATCTCTCTTTATTTGAGACAGCTTAACTCAAAATTTTGAATTTCTGAAGTTAATAATGTTAATTGATCAGGAGATGATTATATCCTGTAATATGATTTTAATTTTTACTTGAATCAGTATTTGTCAGTACTTACTTGTCATAGAAATGTTCATTTTTTTTCTACGCAGTAGCTCAGATACATCAAAATTAAAACGTAGACTAGAAATTATAAGAGATGTATGGGCAAAAAACATCCTGATATTTCTAAGAACTCAGCTCTGATCTCTCTCCAGAGAGAGTATGATGATGTAAATATAATGTAAAATATCATGGTGGGCCTGGCTGCGTGGTAGTACTAGAATGTCTGAATCATGAAAAACAAAGGGGTGGATTCTGAAAGGTATTATATTTGGCTTTACCTAGTGTCTTTGTGTTGGTCAGCAGAAATGAGCTGCATAATAATAAAGGACTGCAAAAGGATTAAAAACAAAACAGAGCAAAACAAAAACCAACCAAGCCTACTGATC